>NC_140593.1:1009808977-1012208977 GCF_964204655.1 Triturus cristatus | reverse complement strand
CATTTTGTACCACTCCCCTGATCTATACTAGTAAATGCTGGTGCAAATCTGTGCCAGAATCACAGCAATCAATGTAATTCTGAAATAAAAGTACACAGTAACACCAATGTCAGTGAAATCTCAATTGGTTCCTGCTGTTTACGTCCATTTCCTTCACATATTACACTGCAGACTTGCATACGGGATGAGAAAGCGTGTATGAGTAGCATTCATCTGTAAGACTATCAACACAATGGATTAATGATGCACTATTTGAAATAATGTCTTCTGATGCCTTTGGGGACACATGTGATACTGTTCAAAATAATGTACACAAATGTAAGTTAGTGAATTCAGTCCCTATCTCAAACCTATCATAAAAATGGTTTCAAGACATAATAGCCTTAACTTTCTTTCGAAGATATGAAAATGTTTGCCAAGGTCTTTTTCTTTTGCTGCCATATCACCTTAAAAGAAAAGTAATTTGAAACTAACTCTGTGGCAAGTCTATTCGTGATGACAGTGGCTTAAATCTTTTATCATAAAGCAATGATCTTCTCAAAGAGGTGTCTGCCCTTCAGCATGAAAAATGCAAATTACTTAGCAGACTAAAATGATTTAGAAACTGGATGTGATTGCATGCAGTAATTCAGATGCATGAACTGTCTGCGACATTTTTAAAAAAGCCATACCCCGCAGTTTTTTCTATACACATTGATTCAGCGATCTTCAGCAAATAAAAAATAGAGAGGCATTTGAGGACAACACATTAGAAAGCAGTAAAGTCATTAGGCACCTGCTGCTGCTTTTGTGGTAGGACCTAAAAGACCCCTTGATGATCATAGCCCAAATTATTTATTAGGTGCACTCTTACTAGGCTTGTCTGAGCATCGCAGTGTTCCCAGTAAACTCAATAGCATAAAGAGATAAACTGATCTCAGTGCTGGTGTAAACTCTGAGAGCTTGTATTGGTGCTGAGGAGAGACTTGTGAAAGACAGGGCAACTGTACCTGGAAGCATGAATAGGTGCTAAATTGAAGTGGATGGTAAAATGTCCTTTCTCTAACGACCCCTACTGTGTTGGCCCATCATAGGAATTATTTTGTTGACAGAGGCAGTTGTGACTCTGTCGATGGAATACTATGGGCCTGATTACAATGTTGGGAGTACTTATGTCCACCCGCCACCCTATCAGGGATTGGGACTTAAGTATTTTGATGCAACCACCACCACGGCAATGCAATACCTATTTTTTGCATTGTGGTAGGTGCTGCTGGCTGCAGCACTCGCCGCAATGCAAAAAGGGACAATTTACATATCCTTGCACTATGTGGCAGGCACGATGCTGTGCCTGTCACATGGTGCAGGGATCTGTAGGAGGCCGGGGGAAGAAGGGCCCACTACGGGCCCCCAAAGTCCCCTTCCACCAGCCTTTTCATGGCGGGTTAACCACCATGAAAAGGCCGGTGGAAAGGGACATTGTAATCCCTAAGGTGGTGCCTGGCAGGCACTTCCAATATGGTAGTGACTACAAGCCCCTCCACCGCTCCGGCATGCTCAAGGAGCCCATCGGATGCATGGCAGTCGGACTTTCCGACCGCCATCACCCTGCCCGCCATTGTAATATGGCAGGCGGGAAACATGTCTCCGATGGCGGGGAGACTGCCACCAACAGCCTTTTGGTGGTGGTCTCCCCGCCATCATAATCAGCCTTTAAATGTCCATCCATCCCTAACGCCTGGGGGTTGATGGACAGGCACTCCACCGCATTTGAAAAGAAGTACCATTTCCACTAAATTCTAAATCAGACTCATATTTCTTTTCAAGTGCTACAGTTATTTTATGTTATGCTATTGCATAAGCCAGACTTAGAATCACCAAATACGTAGTAACATTTTTGATGCTACTCAGAGAAACTGAGACTTTTTCTTCGCTGTTTAAGTGGAAAAAACCTGCAATGAGAAATGTACTTTGAAAGCAACGTATCAAATTAAGTTAAGGAAATACCACAGCCCTATAGCGAGTCGTGATCGAACTCACACAACTAGGCCAGGGTGACTCATCAGGATAAACCTATAATTTCCCTAAGGCCATTGCACCCACAAGGCTGAGATAAGGGTAAATCACAGACAACTACCAAGTTCTCCAGAAGATAAGGGTGGCAATAAGAAGACATAATAGTAGCGTTCAAGGTGCAACATTAAAGGGGATGCATTATGGCTCTTTGGATTTATGCCTTGAAGGGGTTTAGCTTCTGAAAAGGAATGATCATTAAGTTTCCAAAACCCAGAAGAGAGTGAGCAAATGATGGGGCAGTGGAAGAGTTGGACAGAAATCTCAGTTTCATGGTGAAGTGGATATTGTTAGCTTCTTTCATTAATGGAACTCCAAAGCAGTGATTTAGAGCTGTCAGAAGACATCAGGATAATCTAAAAAGGGAAAGGACATTGTAATTACCAGGAAAAAGCTTCAGAAGCTCCAGTTGTGTTTGAAGAGAAGGAAGGAAAATACAGCTTTTATTACTTTTAGGTAAAAATGAGTAAAGATGACCAAATGCAATGAGACTGATGTCTGTTTCTTCCAAAGATAAGAATATCATGATGATAGTGTCAATTATAACTGGCAATACCAGGGCATGTATATTGGCTAAGTAATTACTTGTTGTCAATGTGAATTTTAGAATTCTAATGTATGTCATGTCATATTGCATTTCATGAAACAATTGCATTGAAAGTACTTTCAAATCAGTAAGCAGGTTCTCAAAAGCGTGAAGGTGTAGTTTATATTGAGCGAAGCGTGATAATTCCACATCTATTTCACTGATAATATCTGTGCTTCAGTTATAGGAAAATACAGAGTTGGAAACACAGAGATATTCTAAAGGTATATCAGAAAGTGAAACAAGACATAAGGAGTAGTAGTAAAGGGGAATAGGACTTTAAAGATCTCTTCTTAACTTTAGATATCAGTGCATTTCCAGTTGAAGACCTTCCTCTTTCCATGGGGCTACTGCTGTCCAACACATCATTTCATGAATGATTGGATTTTGAATTTGAGAAGAAGTGGAAAAATTAATCTCTACCATTGGATCCGTACAACAAGGTTAGTGCATTATGACAGCAATAAGGTCCTGCACTCCCAAGTCACAAGTCAATATTCAGAATGCCGAGAGGAATCCTTCCTGAAAGATCTTTCACACGTCTATCTGTACCGACACACAACAACGTCACACATTTTCATTTTCTACCAATGATCTGAGAGTAAGTTGTCTGCATAATTAACATGGGCACCACTCCTAAAAGGAACACCCAAGCAAGAACATTCTACAAAAGACATGTGCTGATGTTAGACTCCTTAATATTTTCCATTTGAAGTAGAATAGGATATTGACTATCTCATTCAGGACACCCTGGTTTCATTCAGTTTATAGAAATGTGACCACTATGTAATAAGAATTTGAAAAATTGACTTAATGCACGAGGTTCAAAGTGAAGATCTGCAACATGAAAAAATATTATTTCATGCCCAGGTCAGCTGCATCCAGATTTGCATGATACACAATGAATTTCCCAAGCTGGTGTCTAGTGGCATATTTTGTTCAGGGGTGGGTGGAGTGTTTCATTCTGTTCGCAGAATTGGTGGGTTTGGCGGTACTCTCATAATGCAGAGTTCCGTCCAAATCCCGACAATCACGGCATGGTGGAATGTTTTCCCACTAGACTTCAGAAACAAAGCAAATGAGATTTGGCATCCCCAAGAGCGATTTCCATCGAGGGCGGTCACAGACAGTCACGAGCGGTCGTGGTCAGAGGGCTGCTTTTCAAGTAGATTTTCCTGCCACTCAAGAACACTTTCTACTCACGTGGAAACAAAATCCACTTCAATGGTCACGCGCTGTTGCGCAGATTATGGTGCCATTCCTGCTGATTTCACAGCACTGTTTGCACTACTGGTGTTAAATTGCAGCGAGAACAGCACAACATGCATATTTCCTGCCTGTTGGTAGAACACTGCAGAATCTTTTTTTTTTTTGTCCTCATCTCACCAAAGACGTTGGCAGGTTTAACAAGCCAACTTATTTATTACTGGGCGCCCTTCGGCTAACTGCGTTTGTCTTGGCCAGCATGGCCTTCCTCGTGTGGTTGAGGTCTGGTGTAATCATAGGACCCATTTTAACAAATTATCAGTCGCAAGCGCCGTCCCCAGCTTAGCAGTGGACACTGCAGAGTCTTGCAAGGTTTATGTGTAACTCTGCGGAATTCCGTAAAGTGAAGCTCCGCAACTTCCACCCACCATAAATGTTATTGCATCCATTTGAAGATTGTGAGAAATTAATTCCATACCAGCTGATCATCTTTTGCATCGGTAGTTAAACTTTTGAAGTGACTCTGGTGCAGGAGGTTCTCTATTACCATTGACATCCAGTTTAAATAAGTATGCTACAGTATAATACCATTAGTAGCAAAATCTAACTACAGCGTGACCTTCCTAATTGGTCCTTCACTACAAAGGGTGCAGGAAAATCCATGCAGTAAAACTGCACTCCCGCAGTACGGGAAACACTCATGGGGCACAATAGTTCCAGGAGCAATAATATTTCACCACTACATGCTTTCACTTATGGAATGAGCAATAATCTATGTAATTAGCACACTCGCCAGTTTCTTAAGGCTATTCCACAATTCCAGGCACTTTTCCCCTGCTAAATTGTTTCTGCTTTTGCCGGGTGAAATATATCCATGCAAAAACCCCAGGGTCCAGGTTTGTTCTCACTATTCTGGTAGAAACTCCTCTTTTCTTCTGAATGTTTAAACCATGTCCAGATGAGATGTGACTCCTTTTGCATTGTGCCATGGTCAAAGCAAGGTCCTTTGCTTTTTTGCTCTATGATTGGCTATCCTATATGACCTGAAAATGCCTGAGGTAGATGTTCCCGTCATCACAATAGAAACTGTTTGGAATAAAATGGCCCCTAAATAATAAACATTTCTATGCATTCCTATTTCAAGAATTTACTGAAAATTTTGAACATTAAGCAGGAAATCACACAACCCATGGGTAAGTATTTATTGATGTAGAATACCACATGATCATCACTGTTTTGCAAATGGATCACTGCTGTCCCACATTGGAGTAAGGCTCTAGATTCAAAAAGAACAATTGATGGACAGAATGTTGAACAATGTCAAACAATCACCCAGTACAGAGATCTGGGCCTAAATCCAGCGTTTTTATGCTCCCCATACCTTTCCAGTTTAAACCCAGCCATATGCAAATCAGTCTTGATCCTGCTCCTGATGGGAACAGTCCAGCCCGAACTGCCAGGCGAAGCTCTCTCTGGACCGGAAACAAGTATCCTAGGTCCTGTTTCACCCCTCATCAACCAGGTTAGTTTGACTCCAGTGGAATGGAGAGCACAGGAACCGCGTCTGGGCATACCCCGAAACCGGTCCCAGGATGCTTGTTTACCGTCCAGGGAAGACCTGGTCTGGCAGTTCGGGCTGGACTATTCCCATAAGGAACAGGGTCAAGACTGATTTGCATATGGCTGGGTCTGAACTGTGGTGACAAAGTGAGCTAAAGAATGATGATGGATTCGACCCAGATCTGTGACTGGGGGTGAGTGTCTGGAAAGTTTCAGCGCTTTGTCCATCATCTCCTTGTGTTTGCTTTGAAAGGGTCTAGATTGACATACAATTGACCCCAAACAACTAGTGTTGATAAGATGGAAGTGCTATCCCCTAAAATCCACTCTGCCATCAGAACTGTCATGTGAAGTATCACCCATAAAGCAGTTTGTGTGAGTGCCCCATAGGCTTGGGGCTCCTCTGAGTAGACACATTCCTGCTGTATGAAATAACCAGAGGCCCAGCATATGTACTCAGTCTCATAGTGCATAGCTTCTGTTACTGGGCAGCTTTAGCCTATGTGTTCATCTTTTTCAGTCTAATGCATAGAACCACACCATTCACTGGCTGGCCCTGTAGCACCCCCTATCAGACACACATGCGTACACCACAAGGCAATAGCCCCTGTCCATGAAGGAGATACCTCTATAAAGATTGTTTCTGAAAGAATGATCTTTCATTGGTCAAGAATAACCCGAGCCACTGGACTTATGTGCAGAGGAGGACCAAACTATGAGACAGGGTTGACTAAGTTATGCAGCAAGAAAAGACAAATTGTGCATAGTAAAGTGGCACATTTTCAAGCAGCATTGCTTCACTATGCTGTCACTGGTACAATGCTAAAACGATCTCAGCAAAGGTATCACCTCATTAGGATCAGTTTAAAACCTCATTATAAAACTCAGCAATTGAAAGGTGACCTGCCACCGTGTGTCAAATAACGGGTCAGTGCTTGCCAACATGCGGGCTGCATTTTTAATAACTTGTGATCTGAATGAGCTAAAAACAGTTTTTCTTTTTGTTAAACTCTACAAATTATGCGGAAATTGATAGGTTATCTGGCAAGTGGGGAAAATCCATAAATATGCAGCAAATGCTATGGCTGCAGAATCACATAATTCCGGAGGTCCTGGGTATTACTATATTCACATGCGTGAAGACATGATCTGTGTTCAGCAGCAGTTCACCTATTACATGGGCCCTCTGTATAACTTCTCCAGCCTCGACCCAGCCTCCGAAAACAATCCTAAATTCAGCATGAACTCCCTTAAAAACCCCTAAAGGAAACACCAGTACCTATTTTAATGCCATGAGTGACTAGCTGAGTATGTGATGGGACATATTCCTATTCTTATTATCATTATTCTTATTATTGTTATTGTTATTGTTATTATTGATAATAATTATGGTAATATATGAGGAGTAGGAAGAGGCTAACAATACAGATGCTCTGTGTGTTGGTGTGGTGTAGCATTCAATCATTTTCTGATTTGATACACAATAGATATTTTCTTAGTTATGGAGGAGGAAAGATATCTTTTGAAGACCCAGATGTGAGCAGTATTCTTTACTTGCTTTATTACAAAAGATTAACTGTCATAAAAACTTGGAGAACCATATTTGGAAATTAATTATTGCTCCGACCACCACCTGAAACAACCATAAATTTAAACAAGCATTTCCAAAGCAATCGGTCTCGCCTTTGGGACCTTATATGTATTTAGCTATTTGGCACATTAGCCTGGGTGCTGAAACATCTACTATTCTATAACATGGAGGGAAAGTAAGCACCAAACTGCATGCCACGCCAGGTATGGGAACACATGGAGAGAAATATTGTGGGAAATTGGACAGTCCAAAGCTCTGTTTTTAATATAAAATCAGGGCCTTCGATAATCATATCACTAAAAATACAAGATTTGAAAAAGAATATTGTTATCTACGGGTGCTCATGTAAAACAATTTCTATGGACTGGAATCTAGAGAATTCTAAAGTGATTCTGGTATTTTACTGACCTCTGCTGGTTGTTTTCTATCAATAAAGTTAAATAGAGGTAGTTGCCAAAAAAAAAAGAAAGTCCCTCAGCAGAAAGAAATTCTGGTATTTTACTGACCTCTGCTGGTCGTTTTCTATCAAGAAAGTTAAATAGAGGTAGTTGCCGGAAAAAAAAGAAAGTCCCTCAGCAGAAAGCAATCCTGGTATTTTACTGACCTCTACTGGTCGTTTTCAATCAACACAGTTAAATAGAGGCAGTTGAACTAAAACAAAAGTCCCTAAGCGGAAGCAGACAAGTCCTAGGGCTGATCTCCAGAGCCCACAAAGTACATTCACATATAAGTATATACTAAAGTATATACAAGAGATCTGAATGCTCGACCTCAAAAACTGAAACTCAGGGTCAGATTTGCAAATGTTTCATGCACCAACCAAATTCCATTGTACAAGGGGTAAAACACAGCACAGAAGCACATCTGCTAAAATTGGCTCCTGCTGGTGTCATCCTCCTCCCTGGCACTCTAAATAGGCTGCCTGGTGCATTGCACAGCCTTGCACAATGCTTTAGAGCCGAAAGTGTGCTGTCCAATTTGGGATTTCTTATGCAGGCATATCCTTCCAATACAAATTCCTTTGCCTAGCCACCTCAGAAGAATCCCACTCATTGGATGCGTGCTGTGAACTTCAGCACACCTGGAATATGTGTTGTTTTTGAAAAAACAAGAAAACATTTCCCCTTGTTAACCACCTGCTTCAATGAGATGTTATTGTTTATGCAAATCAGTTCTGGCTCTCTCGGTAGATCAAACTTTGCATCAACACCTATGGGGATTTGTGCTGGTCTGCACCCCCAATGTCCCAGTAACACCCCCTTGACGCAGAGCAACACAAAGGCCCTTCTGCTCTAAAAAAACATTAAGCTTTTCAGTGTAAAATACCTTTGGTGTTGGAAAGTAAATACTAATGTGCCTCTTTGTGTCAATCATAGCAAAGCTTTAGTAAATCTAGAATATTATGTCTACAAACTCTGAACATGCATGGAGCTTACCTGTGGGTAAGTGAGGGTAAAACATGCAGAGGTTTGATCATATGGTCAAAATATTTCATAATTATAGATTCACATCGAACCTCAAAGCTACCACAGCAGCCAAGTAGACTAACATGAGCTGATGCCTGGTAAGTGAACATAATCAAGGATCATAAACTTGGTGAGCACCAAACATTCAGGAGTCCTTATGAGTGATACATCAAAGGGAGCCACAGAACATTTCAACATCTTTATAGTGGTCAGAGAGTGCCCTGGACAGTTGTTCCATCGCCAATACAGTGCAGAACTATTGACACCAGTGTGTGATGGGTGAATGATTCCTCTTAATCCAATGAACAAGCCCATGTGGTTTTTGCAGCCCTCAAACCCTTCCAAGTTAATTGGTGGTCAGTCTTTGTTTGCTGTTACAAAAATGTACTATGCAGGTCTAGCAGTACAAAAGAAATGTTTAAAGAGACGTGATAACCCATGCTAGTTCTCATGGCGGCCAGGATTCCCCAACCAGAAGGGTTCCAGATGGAGACAGCCTCAGAGAATATGTTTAAAATCACCCAGTAGGCTGCACACCCTCCGTTATAGCACTCTTTTTTTGTGGGAATTAATTTTGCAGCTTGGATAAACAGACATACCAGTCATATGCAATTTGATAATACGTGTTCATTTCCATGATGTCACCAGAGTTCCAGGAGACATCTGCTCTGTCTCCCCTATGTACCTTAATAGCATGACTCCCCTTTTAGCTTAACACTGGAGGGTCGATGTGGGAGTTTCCCACTGAAGCAAATTAAAAAGGGCGGAGACCTAAGTCTCGCTAGGCTTGAGTCACACGCCATCCTGTTTCTTCCTACACATCTCTTGTAGAGCAATAATGTGAAACCATTTCCTCCCAAAGGATCTGGCAATGCGTGGTCATTTTGTTAAACCCTTTTGTGTTTAAAGTGACTATTCTAACTGACATGTGTGTTTCGTGTGGTATGAAATGGCTTTTCCCAGTAGATCAACTCATCTCACCACTGTGGGTATGCTTGATATACATTTGTTTAGTTGATTTGATGTCTCTGTGCCTCTGCCCTCTCTAACCAATCCCAGAAAACTCCAACTCCAAATTACCATTTCAAGGGTAGCCAACATAAATAACTCATGCCAGTGCACATAACGAGTTACCCAGCCATAAGGGGAATCAAAGTGGGCTGGCAACATCTGGGGCCTGATGTACGGATTTCCCATTCGCAAAACCTGGTCACAAATTGCACTATGAAGTTTGCGAAGACGAATGTCTAAATAGGTGGTTCTCAAAAGTTGGAACCGTAGTGTGTCGTAATTTGACCGACCTTGTTAATATGCAGGCAGCAGGTCACACATTGTGCCCGACTACGATTGGCCAGAGTAACAGGCACGGTGGCCTGCTGGGGTCAGCAGACCCCCATATCTGTGATTGATTTTAAATAAAGCAATTGTTTTTAATGCAGAGCATTTTCCTAAAAGGAAAATGGGACACTGTTAAATAAAATAAAAAGTTAAAGTGATTCCTTAATGTTTACTTTACCCATTTAATGAGTCAGAAAACCTTTTCTGAATTGTTAATTCAGTTTAGTACATTGGAAGCAGTGTTTTAGCAGTCACAAACCCTCAGATTTACTGAATATGGGTCTTTTATTGTCAAGGCAAATGTCCACTGTTTTGCACTGGAGTGGGCAGTTTGGCTCTTGCATTGCTGATGCTTGACACATCGTATGGAAATGTTAATGAGGCATATTTAACCCAGGCGGTGATCCTTACGGTCCATGGGAATCAGATAGGTGAATGAGAAGATACTACTAGCCCCTTCATTCTTGTCCAGGGATGAGAAAAACGTCCCATATCCACTCCCACCCCTTCATCCTCCTCGGTGGGAGCTGCTAGGTTGTGGAACTCTCTCCCGGAAAAAAAAGGTTCTGGAATCCTATGCTATGTTCCACAGGCAGGTGAAAACCTGGTTCTTTCTAACACTCTACTGCCTGGGTGACTCCCTGGCTTGTTTGTCTGCATTTATCCTGCTAGGGTTGTCCCCTTCCGTTTGGTGCCTTATTGGTGATAGCACTTTAATGCCTTTTGTTTTTCTGCACTCTATAAGTTTCAGAATTCTTCACCAGAGATAGGAAGGGCGCATAGGGGTGATGTCAGATCGCTTGATCAATCTCAGCTACTCTGGTTGCTGCCTCTACTCCCTCTATTACGGCATCACTTTTCTCTCCATTGCAGTTCTCCAAGTTTTGGGCCAAGTTTTTGCTGGAACCCAGCCTTTAATTTACCCATCATGGCATGGGCTAGACAGACTACTTGACGGTGAGTATGAGGCACAGATGTTGTGCTGCTTTATGTTTGACTCTGAAATTATGCCGTTTATTCTGGATTTTGTAAGAGATGTGGAAATAATTTGGCCATGAATATCTTATATGGTTATGGTGCAAGCTTTTGTGATTGGGTGGAAATACTGTGTCTTGCAAGGGTGGCTAAAGTAATAACTTGCTACAAAGCACAATGCAAGTTCTGTAAGGAGACTGTCTCTCTGCTCCTTGTAGGCTGCCCCTTATAGCTGTAAAATGTACCTAATATGTTCCTGGATCTCCTTGCCTCTCCCACTTGCCATTGAGCCACATGGTGAGGCCTCTCCAGACATATTTCCTGTTGATCATCTCCCAGTAGTGCAGAGAAGAGGCCTACCAGGAACGACTTGAGATCCAAACCTCTGCTCCAAAGCCCAGACCCAAATATTATCTCTCCCCATGTGGTTTTCTAAGTCTTCTCACAGAATGGGTGCAAACTTTGCTTCTGTGTGCAGATCAGTTAAGGTTTGCTGCATGGAGCTTTATGTTTGTTCTAATAGTTTGATATTCGATTCCAAGCCTAGTATCCTCGTGCCAGCTAGAAGGGTTGGTGTTTTGGAGCTCAGATAAGAAACACCCATGGCTAGATCATTCTTCATCTCCTCTATCATGTTGAATACCTACAAGTCCTTTTTTGATCAGTGCTATGGCCCCTTTCGATGTGCTCTGCATTTGCCTATAGATTTGCGCCACCTGAGTCCTAGGAGCTAACAGAGGGTACAAAAAAGGTGGTGAACCTTGTATGAATGCGCTTTTTCAACACCATTAACTCACAAGACTTTGGAGGTAAAAGTTTATTCATTGCAGGTACAATTGTTCCAACGAGGGGAGGAAATGTGTCTAAAGTGTACTTCTCTGTATGTGTCTATCACGCATTCCATTAGCTTATGTTCCATTTTCCTGGATTTGTCACCTGACCTCATACGGCAGGGCCTCTGGGGGATGACTCCCATGTCTGGCTACTTTATAGTCAAAGGTCCCTTTGAGGTTGTATGTCACTCAACCTGTTACATCCCCAGGTTGCCACATCACATCAGTTTTAAATGAGGGTGCTTGGCTTTCTTCACTGCAGATTCACTCGGAGTAGGGTTACCCACCCCAAACGGGTATCACCTATACTCCATTATATCTGGAGGTCAATCAATGGCAGTCAGGCACCCTTCTGCCCCTTCTCAAAGTAGGGGAAGGCTCAAAGGCCTCAGTCAATCAATAGTAGCCCAACAGACTCTGATTTGTCATTATTTCCTTATTCCAGTCCTTTTTGGGTTTCCTGGTCTACGGATCCAAGCATGGGACTGAAGTTCAAGGTCTGAAAATTTTTCAGTGGTACTTCTTATCTGTCTACAGGGCCTCCACAGCAATGACCCCAGGAATGAAAACTGTTTCTCTACCCCAGGGCATGTATATATTCTGTCTGCCACTTGTTTGCTCTTCTCGTCTGTCCAAGGACTCTTGAGACCCTTGAACTGCCATCAGCTTGTTCACCTTGCTCACCATATCTATTTGGCCCACATCACCACTTGCTGATTATGTGCAAGTGCTCCCCACTTGTTTCTCCCATCCTCTCCATCTGTGTCAAGTGTTCAGATGGCAATGAATGGCAATGCCAGAAGTATGGCACCACTTTGCACTTTACTTCACTGCTTGTCTTGTGCAAGAAGGTGAGGCCAGTAGGGGAGAAGAAGAGTCATAGCTATCCACCTCCATCTGATGCTCTTTTGGGGTATCATCGCCAGCACTTTTCAGCTTCAGCTTTCATCTTTGCTCAGCCCACATTTATGCGGCGGATGCTTCCAGCTGCAGACTAGCCCAGCTTCTGGGGATGGCTTCAGTCTTTATTGATCTAATTCAGACAGTCTTCATTGATTCCCTATATTGTGTCCAGCAATTCTACCATTGCACTGGTCAGTGCATAATTAGATGCACCACCGGGATTCTTGCAGATTGGACCCCAAAACAGCCCCTTTAGCACACATACACTCAAGCTAGAGTGATAACCTTGGCTCCTTTCCCTTGATGGATTTTTATGTTCATTATAACATGCAAGGGTGCATTGTGTTATTTAATGAACATGAACCGACTGTCAAGTATCACAAAATGTTTTCACTTCCTCTGTCCTGGAGTAGAGAGGTGCCCTGAACGTGACTGTGGATTTGGCAGGAGCAGTCACACAGATAGAGAGTATTTCAATGACTATGGTAAAAAATGTGAGCTCTGCTTCTGTGTTTGTACCGAATATAAAAAATATAACGTTTGCTACAGGACTATTGTGATATTAAAATTATCATGGACAGAAATATCGAAATTAAGAACATACGTTTTAGCCTTGATTTTAGTATCTTTGTGAAAGATATGGTTTACCAAAGTTTTTTGTGTATAATGTTGTTTTTATGATATTTTTATTACATTGTTGTGTTAGTTTTTAATTTTCTTTTATGTTGTTAATAGGTTGATGTTATACATCTCTATTTTAAAATTAATTTAGGGGCCCATTAGTATAATGGGCGGATGACCACCCCCGGGCCATCGCCGGCCCAGCGGTTGCTATCCGCCGCCAAATGCCCCTGTTGCACCCCTGCCATATTAGTATGGCGAGGGGCACCGCGGCGGACGGAAAGACCGTCTGCCGCTTTTCCGCCAGTCAGATTGCCGGCCGGGCGGAAAAGGCATTCAATATGGTGGCGGTGCCTTGTAGGCATCGCCATCCATATTACTATGCCGGCGGTGGGATGCCTTTCCATGGTGGAGACTCCGCCATGAAAAGGCATGCGGTGATCACTTTGGGGGCCCGTTGAGGGTCCCTGTGGGTTAGGGGGGTTGGGGGCTTCACTTGCCCTACATTGGCATGCACAAGGTGGCAGGTACCGCGCGGTGCCTGTCACGTTGTGCGTGCCAATGCAGAATATGCATCTTTTGCATTGCAGGGGGGGTTGCTTACAGCACCGCCTGCCGTAATGCAAAATATGCGGGATGCGACCACCAGAGTGGTGGTCGCATCTTAATGGGCCTGGTGGGACCACTGCACCTCTGGTGGCCGGTCCCGTTCACCGTTACGGTAAAAAGTCCGCCAGCCCTCGTAATGGTGCCCTTAATTTTTGATTTGAAAGCAATTAAGTCACAATATATGTTTAATAACATGTTTTATAGTAGGACTTTGTAGGTGAAAATAGTGGTCAGATAATTAAAGTATGTTTGTGTAAAAAATGTTTTTTTATGTTTTTGCAATTTTAGCTTTTACAAAAAATACTCTTAAATAGGTTTTGTTTCTTTGAAATTTCAATTTATTTACACTTTAAATTTACATTTTATATTTAATTTGTTTTCTTATATATTTCAAAAGTAGTACTTTTAAAAAAAAAATTATATTTATGTTAAGATCTTGTATGAATATATATACATGTTGTCGCCGGGTGGAAGGCTCATTGCAAAGATTGACTAGTCACCTTCTATTATTTTTTTATTGCAATAATTTGGAATTAAACTGATACTAATGAGGTTTAAGCAGTGCCCAGACAGGTGCCGATTCCGATCCGGTAAAACCCGGGTACGAATGGTCGTACGGAGCGTTTTTTCCGTCCGACTCGTACCCGGGAAAAACACCTTACAAACTCGCAAGTACGATTCGCACAGAAATACCATTTCCGTACGAGTGGTAAAAAACACCGACCGGCAAAAAAATACATACAAATCTGAGTCTTGACGGCGCATACGTGACGTCTGGACGAAGTCAGGAAGCGTTCTACGGACCAGCAAGTACGATTCGTGCCGACGTCACTCTGCACGCAGCTTTTTTTACGGGAGCAAAAAACTGCCGGGAAATTGAGGACGACACGAAGAAGGAGCACCGGTACGCGACGGACAGCGATGGACCCCAACCTACGCGTCATCCCGGCCCTCATAGCCTACCACCTCGTTTACAGAAACCGACGCAGACGCTGCAGAAGGTCAGAACAACCCCCAGGGGCAAAGGGGGGGGGTGCAAGGGGCAGGAAACATAACCCACTCCCCACAAAATACTAATACCTCCTGCACATTAATTACCTCCATGGTCTGGTCACTTTGGGGGGCGTGTCCACTAATCCCACGTCCCGCCACAACGGAAGTGGACGTGGACGCGTACCCGTCACCACCACAATGGTGGTACGGGACGTGCCCACGCCCCCCAGAGCGTGGGTACGGCCCGTATCACCATTGTAGTGGTGATGTAGGGGTACGTGTGTACGGACCGTACCCACGCCCCCAGAGCGTGGGTACGGGCCGTACCACGCGTACCCCTACGTCACCACCACTATGGTGGTACGGCCCGTACCCACACCCCCAGAGCATGGGTACGGGCCGTACCACGCGTACCCCTATGTCACCGCCACTATGGTGGTACGGCCCGTACCCACGCCCCGAGAGTGTGGGTACGGTCCGTACACGCGTACCCCTACATCACCACTACAATGGTGGTACGGCCCGTACCCACGCTCCCCAGAGCGTGGGTACGGGCCGTACCACGCGTAGCCCTACGTCACCGCCACAATGGTGGTACGGCCCGTACCCACGCTCTCCAGAGCGTGTGTACGGGCCGTACCACCATTGCAGTGGTGATGTAGGGGTACGCGTGTACGGACCGTACCCACGCCCCCCAGAGCTTGGGTACGGGCCGTACCACGCGTACCCCTACAGCCCCATTACATGATGGATACAAGGCGTACACATGCCACGGATGTAGGTGTACGGCTTGGTGCAGCACATCAGCTGTAAATTGGGGGTGGTGTATGCCCAGGACAGCAGTGTACCACAGCAAGGGCGCAAGTGGGTGGGTGGGTGTATGGGTGCAGAGGACTCCCAGCAGTGCCCAAACATATGAGGGGTGTGTGCCTATCACTTCCAGCAGTGCCCAGACATATGAGGGGTGGGTGCAGAGGACCCCCAGCAGTGTCCAGACATATGAGGGGAGGGTGCCTAACACTCCCAGCAGTGCCCAGACATATGAGGGGTGGGTGCAGAGGACTCCCAGCAGTGCCCAGACATATGAGGGGTGGGTGCCTAACACTCCCAGCAGTGCCCAGACATATGAGGGGTGGGTGCCTATCACTCCCAGCAGTGCCAAGACATATGAGGGGTGGGTGCCTATCACTCCCAGCAGTGCCCAGACATATGAGGGGTGGGAGCAGAGGACTCCCAGCAGTCCCCAGACATATGAGGGGTGTGTGCCTATCACTCCCAGCAGTGCCCAGACATATGAGGGGTGGGTGCAGAGGACCCCCAGCAGTGCCCAGACATATGAGGGGTGGGTGCCTATTACTCCCAGCAGTGCCCAGACATATGAGGGGTGGGTGCCTAACACTCCCAACAGTGCCCAGACATATGAGGGGTGGGTGCCTAACACTCCCAGCAGTGCCCAGACATATGAGGGGTGTGTGCCTATCACTCCCAGCAGTGCCCAGACATATGAGGGGTGGGTGCCTATCACTCCCAGCAGTGCCCAGACATATGAGGGGTGGGTGCAGAGGACCCCCAGCAGTGTCCAGACATATGAGGGGTGGGTGCCTAACACTCCCAGCAGTGCCCAGACATATGAGGGGTGGGTGCAGAGGACTCCCAGCAGTGCCCAGACATATGAGGGGTGGGTGCCTAACACTCCCAGCAGTGCCCAGACATATGAGGGGTGGGTGCCTATCACTCCCAGCAGTGCCAAGACATATGAGGGGTGGGTGCCTATCACTCACAGCAGTGCCCAGACATATGAGGGGTGGGAGCAGAGGACTCCCAGCAGTCCCCAGACATATGAGGGGTGTGTGCCTATCACTCCCAGCAGTGCCCAGACATATGAGGGGTGGGTGCAGAGGACCCCCAGCAGTGCCCAGACATATGAGGGGTGGGTGCCTATCACTCCCAGCAGTGCCCAGACATATGAGGGGTGGGTGCCTAACACTCCCAACAGTGCCCAGACATATGAGGGGTGGGTGCAGAGGACTCCCAGCAGTGCCCAGACATATGAGGGGTGTGTGCCTATCACTCCCAGCAGTGCCCAGACATATGAGGGGTGGGTGCAGAGGACCCCCAGCAGTGCCCAGACGTATGAGGTGTGGGTGCAGAGAACCCCCACCAGTGCCCAGACATATGAGGTGTGGGTGCCTAACACTCCCAGCAATGCCCAGACATATGAGGGGTGTGTGCCTATCACTCCCAGCAGTGCCCAGACATATGAGGGGTGGGTGCCTATCACTCCCAGCAGTGCCCAGACATATAAGGGGTGGGTGCAGAGGACCCCCAGCTGTGCCCAGACATATGAGGGGTGGGTGCCTATCACTCCCAGCAGTGCCCAGACATATGAGAGGTGTGTGCCTATCACTCCCAGCAGTGCCCAGACATAAGAGGGGTGGGTGCCTATCACTCCCAGCAGTGCCCAGACATATGAGGGGTGGGTGCAGCGGACTCCCAGCAGTGCCCAGACATATGAGGGGTGTGTGCAGAGGACCCCCAGCAGTGCCCAGACATAGGAGGGGTGGGTGCCTAACAC
The DNA here is from genome assembly GCF_964204655.1 of Triturus cristatus. Lineage (NCBI taxonomy): Eukaryota > Metazoa > Chordata > Amphibia > Caudata > Salamandridae > Triturus > Triturus cristatus. The sequence goes on along the minus strand of NC_140593.1, from coordinate 1,012,191,669 downwards.
TCCCAGCAGTGCCCAGACATAAGAGGGGTGGGTGCAGAGGACTCCCAGCAGTGCCCAGACATATGAGGGGTGGGTGCAGAGGACTCCCAGCAGTGGATAGAGACATGGGGGGGTGTAAATCATTATCCGATGACCACAGCTCCATGGGTGAATGTACGTATCCCTAACTTAGGACAATGATGATAGTGCCATAACAACACATCATTGACAGCAGTGTCCCACTCCCAGGAGGAAGGAGGTCTTACCCCCACTGCATGACACACCACATGTGGGTGTGAGGACAAATAACACATGCATACCCACCCCTGGCAGATGCAGCACAATACACACACTGAGATCATGCCACAAGACTGTATAGTCATGTCACTGCCTAACAAACTAAGAGAGCCAAATAGAACACACACTGTCACGCACATCCCAGGACTGATAGGAATGTTCAGGTGCTGGGCTAGCCACCAAGATGTTGTCTGTCATGGAAGGAATAGGGTTGAGTTCCCACATATACAATGCCGACAATTGTGAGTCAGGTGTTCAAATACCCAGCAGAACAAGTACCATATGTGTACTAGGCTGGGATTACACACATGCATTGTGCGGAAAAGGGACCATTTATCCATGAAGGCATGGCAAAATACTCTATACACAAGTACAGTGAGTACCAAGGATGGCACAGACGATGTAGCCGGCACATTGCTGAGCAGGCATGGCCAGAGTTGAAGGGATCCATCACCAACAAAGGACATGTAGACACAGGGCAACACAACAATTGTGCAACTCTCTGCAGGGGAGATGTCAGGTGCCACAGAGGAAGGAACACCCCTTGGGACAATGTCTCCAAACACAAAGAGCATACACGACAAAGAATCTTTGCAGAGATCGCGTGATGGCACGCAGATACCAGGCCCCACCCCATGAGCAGCAGAGCACAACATTTCCCTGAAACATAACACATGCCCACAACCCCAACTCCTGTAGCATCAGCATCAACATCAATACCTGAAATGCAAGACTTTTCAAAAGAAAAATAAAATGCTTTATTCAGCATGAAAATAATAATGTGTAAACGAGACTATTCACAAAGGCCAATGGCCAGTCCATATCAGCAGTCCTTGGGGGGGGGGGGGGGGGACACATGGCCATGCGTCTCCCCTAGCTTGCCTGCACATCACAAGAGTGGTTCGTCGACTGGGGGGGGGGCATCCTGTGGGGAAGGACCAGGCACCGCAGGGACAGGAGGGGGAAGGGTAGGTGTTGTGGGTGCAGGGACGGACGACTCCACCACAGGGGGTGGGGCAGCGCCAAAGGTGGAGGCGAGCTCAGCGCTGCACACTTCTGCCAGTTCTTCAAGCGTCTCCCCTGCACCCGGAGAAACAACAGGCTCCAAGGAGGTGGGGGGTCGGAGGGATGGGTTGCAGCGCCACTGGGGGAGGTGGTGGACGGGCTGGAGGACTTAACTCCACTACCCGTGGAGTGCCGTGATCATTTGCGTCCAGGTGAACTTGTGGGGCTGAGGCCCAGCCCAGCAAAGTAGGCCTCCTTCTCTGAATCTGGGACAGGGGAGCCAAGGGGAGTGACATCGGAGGGACTGGGGAGTGAGTCATGTGGATGAGGACTGTGGCTGCGTGCCTGCCTGTGTGCCCCAGATCCAGTGGGTGTGCCTGCTACCCCCTGAGTGTGCGTGTCAGGAGGTGTGCGCTTGCCCTTACGTGGTGGTGTGCTGCTTCTGTCTGGTGGGGTGCGTGTGTGCGGATGTCTTGGTGTGCTTGGGACAGGCATGGGTGTTGGACTTGTGGATGGGCCAGGGGTAGGGGGGAAGGCAGCGCTGCAGGTGACTCGCTACTGCCATCAGTGACGAGTCCAGGGACCTTAGCAACATCCGTTGGTCAGACATCGCTGATGACATGCCCTCCATGTACGACACCATCTGGGTCAGCAGTCTGGTGTGGCCATGGAGGGCAGTCAGGATCGATGTCTGCCCAACTTGCAACTGCCGCTGAATGTCCACAGACTCGGCAGTAAGGGCAGCAGGGGGGACAGGGGCAGGGGGTGCGGTGCCTGGCACGAAGGAGACACGGTGTGGCCTTGCACGGACAGAAGGGACCCGAGCAAGTGGGAGGGCTGTGATGGGAATGGAGGGGGCGGCGAGAGATGTACTGCTGCTTTCAGCTCTGGGAGCAGCCTCTGCCCCCTCTGGGAGCTCAGCCTCGGACCCGTCTACCTCGTAGTCTGTGTTGATACTGGGCAGGTCCTCCGCCTCACTCCCCTCGCCTTCCGTGCCACTAGATTCCACCGACTCCACAGCAGTGGTGGCACCACTGCTCGATCCCTCCTCCACGTCCGTGAAGGTGTCTCCCTCGGTGTCCTCCGACGATGCTGTGGGCAAGGTGAAGAGACAGGAAAAAATCAGTCACCTGTATACATCTGACACATGAGTCCAAACAAAATAAGCAACAGTGCATATCAGGAAAGGCATCATGAGTAACATCTAGGATACTCCCCACATATGTAAGCCCTGCACTCCCCAGTTGGTTGACGCACCATGCCACTTGCAAACAATGAAAATTAGGACACAACAGCAAATAACTTGAAATCACAAGATCATGAGAAGCTAGTGTCTGGGATCAGTTGAGCACAGCAAGACTATGAAGGCATGCCACCTCTTGTTCACTGGGAAACAAACAGTATTGTCGCACCCAAGGCCAAATACCACATGCCAATGCAGAAGGTGTCCCCAAACTCAGAGACCTGTGAGTACTTTTGACACCCCAAAGAAATACATTGTGACTCCTGGAGAATCACAGCCCTTTAAAAAATGGACATGTCTAGCATGTGTGAATGTGGCACTCTGTGAACACAACACACATGTGTCTGTATAGCAGAAGTCACACAAGGAGGTGCACACCAAACTACATGTACACAGTCATTGTCTGAGCTGCCAGACTCATTAAAATCAGCCACTGTTAGGCAGAAATGGCGTAGCAGTAAGTACATATACATGGCGCCAGGGTGGCTGGATGACTTGACACTCGTAAGTTGGTATCAGCAACAACCAAGGACTAACCCAAATGCTAGCACACTGTGGGAACATGTATATGTATGAACTCCAAACAAGTGTCGTCCAAACTGTGCCTTACTTTAAGATGTGCCAGCGTATCCCTGGAAAGTGTAAAGGTGGTGTCTTGTGCACTTCCTTGGGAGACATCTGTCATGCAGGCACATCATTGTCCTTCACAACCAAACAACAAGCTCAAGCATATGAAACATTGAGACATGTTGACAGGTGTAGTGAGTGCCAATGGACATTTTCCCAGAGTAACAACTTGAATAATGTCATTTGTCACATGGCTATCCGTCACCTGATCACACAGTTGGCTACACATATGACCTACTGACTGTCATCTGGAGTGGCACACATGTCCACACCCAGGACAATGCATAAGCTAATGGGCCTGCAATTGTTTAGCAAAAAAGCCTAGCTGTACTGTGGGTTCCCCCTCATGGCAAGCCAGAATGTACCCACAGATGTCAGCACACAAAGTCACAACTGTGTAGCATCTGAACCACACACAGGTGCCAAAAATGTACACGCAGGATACATGATTGCCAAGAACTGACACAGGCAATGAAGCACCAACAGCAAGCACTGGCCAACATCACGGGGGCACTGCACGATGACTTTCTGTACTGCGAATCATCACACACAAGTCAGAACTGGCAATGAAACATCAGGGTTGAACATGTACGCCCCTCCCACGCACACCCACCCATACCTGAGTCAATGTGACTGATACCAATCAAGAAGTGAAAGCTCTTATTCAGGGTTACAATAACTGTGCATGAAAACTAGCTTCATTAACACGACATCACCTTGTAGGGCTGGAAAAACATATTGGTCACAAACAAACATCAACAGATTGTTGTGAATAGCCACACAGGCACTGCCCAGTGTGAGTATGCACAAGCAAGCTGCTGTATCCCTGTCCAGTGGGCAAATGTATCACACATGTGAAAACTACTACCTAGGCCAGGGAACAATGCCACAGAGGCAGAGCCATTATGAACCCACAGTGAATGTGCACAGTGTTGGATGACACACATGAGTAGGAGGGCAGGCTGTGACAGGGGACTGTAGTGTGCACAATGCTCCATGGTCCTGGAATGAGCTGACTGTTACAGGAGCAACCGTCCCGGCACTATGCATATATCCCACTCATGCACATCATGTCTGAGGCCACAACGTTGGTAATGCATGCAGCAAGTCTGTTCATTTGAAACCTCACACTCCTATGTTGGGATTCAGCATCAGTGGCAACAAATATGCACCCCCTAATGACTGTACAGGACAGGGCACAGGCAGACCACCCCCACACATGATGCTGAAAGCAGTGTGCACCTTGATTAACTGGCAGCCTAGATGACCATGTGCAATAGTGATCACACACAGACCAGGTAACACATGTCAAGGAGGGGAAGGGAGGAAGAACAACACAGGTTGACTGTGGGGGAACAGGATATGCACTACACATATATACCCTGGCAGTGTCTCCAGGCGACTGAGCAGCAACAAAAGCTGGCAACACACAACAAACACACATGTACCTACCCCCTTCCTGCTGCTGTAACTCCTGTATCTGCCTATCCAGGTCAGGGAAGACCACCGCCAGGACACGCCGCATCTGGTGGGTCAGGCACCGGCGCCTGCCATGCTTGCGAGGAGCCTCCTCCTTCAGCATGACCCGGACGATCCTCCGGGTCCAGCACCGGATGTCCTGCCAACTCTTCCTCACTTGTGGCAGGCGCCGACTGCGACCCTCCACCGATTGCACGGCCTTGACGGCGTCCTTCCAGATCTTCCCCTTGTGGTAGGGGGATACCTGTGTGGATGACAAAGTGGGACAACATCACTACACCTGCACCATGTCACAGAGACACACAGTTGAACATCTTAGATTTGTAGAACAGGGCATAGTATGCTGGCAAGAAATAGCACCTTAGTCATAGGGACTTTTTCCACTGGGGACGCAGCAATGCACTACATGGCATAGTAAGTACACAGGTGGCATGAGGGGTGCGAACCAATCCCTGATCATGGCACACACTGTGCATCCCAAGCAACACAAGTCTGATGGACAGCAACGCAAATCAGTCACTTGCGCCAGGCCACTGACGAAACCTCAGCAGAGTACACAGACACACACAGGCACACATCAATCACCTGCCATTGGCAACAGCGGATGCAAACCTCACTCTGCACATGTGCCACTTGCCAGGGGGGATCACAGGTGTGGGGCTAGCGCAGCAAGTCAGACACACAGCACGGCTTACTTCACACATCAGATGGATTGAGCAGTTGCCTCCTCCATGCAGCTGTGGTGCAACACTCCACATAGACACTCATCCACATGACAAGAAACAGTCACACACATCAATGTCCAGGGGGCGTACACATCATTTGGACACACTCACCACTATCAGCACAGCTCCACTCAACTCTCACACACATCTGTGGGTGCAGTCACCTGTCACACCGGGGTGACCACTGAATCACCGCAGGACAATAGAACAAAAATGCCCAAGAGGATTTGATTGGCGGAATGTGCCATGCACTATGCAGTGAATGTCACAGTAAGCACAATGCAAGTGAGGAGTGCACACATGAACTACATCAAGCCCTGCATGAGAGACATAAGCCATCCCCCCCCCCGGGACCCACTCCACCCAACATGGCATGTCTGTCACACCTGGCCACAATGCCAGAAGTGACATACACATTAAAGGTGCAAAGGCAAATGTACTGGAGTCAGCACTCACCTGCTCCCCTGGTCGACCATACAGCATGGGGTACTGTGGGAGGATCACATCCAGCAGGGCCTCGTTCTCCTCCTGGGTGAAAGGCTGGGCCCTCTCCACAGTCCTTGACATGGTGCCAGAGGGAGACAATACAGCAGCAGTGGTATCGACTGACATGTTGTGCAGGCAAGTGCCCTCTCATGAGTTCTGCCTGCCTTATATCTGCCTTGCTGGCCTATTTCATATACAGGAGTACAGAGTGATTGGTCAGACTCATTTGCATCCTACGTTTCCTCCAATCCCTTTAAACATACACCAGTGACAGCCTTTGCATCTTTCGATTTTGCAGCATCATGTCAAGTCAACAACCACATTGCAACAATGTTAAATGTGGCCAACTGATTTTGCCAGATCACATGATGTGAAATTTTGAACTTGAAACTCGGTATCCATGACAACCACCATGCATTTAGGCCCTATTACTTGTCCCTCATGTGTCCCCATTGTAATTCTTAAATCACCACACAGGTACGGTGCTTTTCACACGTACCCCTAGGGCACCATCACTACAGTGATACGGGCCGTACTCACGCGTGTACGGCCCGTATCACTAGGCCCTACGGTACCCCCAACGATACTGATAGGCACGTACTCACGTGTGTACTGCCTGTACACGTGTGAGTACGTGCCTATCACTAGGCCCTACGGTACCCCCAACGATAGTGATAGGCACGTACTCACGCGTGTACGGCCCGTACACGCGTGAGTACGTGCCTATCACTATCGTTGGGGGTACCGTAGGGCCTAGTGATATGGGCCGTACTCACACGTGTACGGCCCATATCACTAGGCCCTACGGTACCCCCAATGATAGTGATAGGCACGTACTCACACGTGTATGGCCCGTACATGCGTGAGTATGTGCCTATCACTAGGCCCTACGGTACCCCCAACGATAGTGATAGGCACGTACTCACGCATGTACGGGCCGTACACGCGTGAGTACGTGCCTATCACTATCGTTGGGGGTACCGTAGGGCCTAGTGATAGGCACGTACTCACGCGTGTACGGGCGTACACGCGTGAGTACGTGCCTATCACTATCGTTGAGGGTACCGTAGGGCCTAGTGATACGGGCCGTACTCACGCGTGTACGGGCCGTACACGCGTGAGTACGTGCCTATCACTATCGTTGGGGGTACCGTAGGGCCTAGTGATAGGCACATACTCACGCGTGTACGGCCCGTATCACTAGGCCCTACGGTACCCCCAACTATAGTGATAGGCACGTACTCACACATGTACGGCCCGTACACGCGTGAATACGTGTCTATCACTAGGCCTTACGGTACCCCCAACGATAGTGATAGGCACGTACTCACGAGTGTACGGGCCGTACACGCGTGGGTACAGCCCGTATCACTAGGCCCTACGGTACCCCCAACGATAGTGATAGGCACGTACTCACGTGTGTACGGCCCGTACACGCGTGAGTACGGGCCCTACACACGCCCTCAGAGCATGTGTACTGCGTTTCACAGCTTACACTGGTGATAGGAGGCACACACGAAAGGAATGGAGGTGTCAGACTCGCACAAGGCTGTACATCAAGTCATTGTCAGTGCAGTCCTTCATGTGCAGGGCCTAGGTGTGTCAGGCAGTGATGTGGCACATCTCTCCTCATGTTGTGGCACAATAGAAGTGTGATGAGCTGTTTACACATGTCATGTGTGATGGGGCACTACGTGGCACACTTCCCCTTTACACTTTGCACATGTGTGCATGTGCGACACACGTGTCAAGCACTGCATCACTGGTATGGCACAGTCAGTAACACCCGCAACTGTCCCATGATGGCAGGTACACGGATAATTACACCTCACATGTGACTCCCAGTGTGCCACGATGTGACTATGTCATGTGTGTGTCATGTGTTCCCATGAGCTTTCCGTTGGTGTTCCGTCAACTCCATCTGCTGTTGCAGCTTCCAACATGTGTATGTGTGCATTTGTGCATGACACACATATACGCACACCATGCCACATGTGGACTCACACGTTACATGTGTCATGCTCGTTCGAAGATGACTTCCTGACATGAGGCAATATCGGCGTTGTCCCAATGTCTGTGACATCAGTTTTTGACATGGACCCCTTAATGGAAATGTGTGTCATCTGTCCATTTCCAGATAACATGTGACCTGTGCGTCTAGACTACCGCCAGCTGTCTGTATGAGATTACATCCTTCTAATGCTGATATGTGGATGTCTGTCACTCATGTAATGTGTCTGGCTTGTCACTTACACTGGCCAACAGCTATTTCATGGCATGTCACGTCACCATTGCCATGCAACTATTGTGGCTGGCTCTTCGTAGGAGTATCACCTGGGTGGCCCACGTGTCCTAGATGTATTGCACAGCACATACTCTGTATTAAGCAGATGTGTATTAGCTGTTGAACATGTGCTCACCTCAGTGACATTGGTGTGGTAATGTACTCACTCTTCGTTATTCCTTCCAAATCTCTGCAGGGCACCGCCTCTCCCCAGACGAATGCCAGACCTGGATGCCATGCGTGAACATGACTGCATACGCAGATACCGATTCTCGCAAGAGTTGATAGAGGACTTGACCCGCCGGCTTGCACCACACCTCCAACCACAACACAGGTATCCTACAGCTCTGACCCCCAAGGTGAAGGTGATGGCAGCCCTACATTTTTTTGCCGCCGGCACGTTTCAATTGACCATAGCTGATGTCGGTGGCATGTCCCAGACTATGTTCAGCCATGTCCTGCATGATGTTATAGAAGCCATGTTGTTGCACCTGGATGAATTCATCCATTTTCCCACTTGTGAGCAGTTGACAGGTGTCAAGGGTGAGTTCTATGCCCTGGGAGGGATGCCTCATGTAATTGGGGCCATTAATGGGACACATGTGGCTTTGGTACCACCACAGGCACAGGAGGTAGCCTATAGAAACCGAAAACATTACCACTCCATTAATGCCCTTGTGGTGTGTCTTGCTAACATGCTGATTTCCCATGTCTGTGCACGTTTTCCAGGGTCCGCACACGATGCATACATCATGAGGCGTAGCAGGGTGCCAGAAATGATGCTGCAGCTGCACACGGAACAAGCATGTCTTGTTGGTGGGTATACTCTGTTAGTCCTGTGTTCAGCGCTATCTTTGTATCTTACGGCATCTCCTGACCCACTTCTTCACATGATGTTTCCATGTAGGGGACTCTGGCTATCCCAACATGCCATGGCTGATGACGCCTCTCCGCAACCCCAGGACAGCTGCAGAACACCGGTACAACGACACCCATGGGCAGACGAGGCGCGTGATTGAGAGGACGTTTGGACTCCTGAAGAGCAGATTCCGGTGCCCCGGTGAAGGTCTGCAAAATCATCATTGTGTGCTGCATGCTGCACAACATGGAAGTGGAGAAGGCCGTGCCACTCATCCTTGATCTGGATGAGCAGGATAATCCACCCATGGAGGATGAAGGGCTCGGGCACGGGGCAAGTGAGGATGAGGATGAGGATGAGGACATCCGGAGTCAGCTTATCCGCAACTTCTTCTCATGATGGTGAGTCCCTGTGTCTGAGTGTGCACGCTTTAAGCCTTGTGTGGCATGTGTTGCAATGTGTGTGTCGAACTGACTGTGTGTTAAGTGACTTGGAGGTGTGTTCTGATGTGTCATTCAAGTCATGATGTCATTCCACACATATTAGGTGGGACACTAAATTTGTTAAGGCCATGGTGACAACATCATTCCTGTAGAGTACATGTACATGTCTGCGGATTACTAGCTCTTCGCTGAATTGTTGTGTGTCTGTCCTCCCCAGGTTCTTGCGGCTGTCGTCTGCTCATGTCATCATTGCCCTCCTGCTATTTCTCATGAGTATTGCAACGTGTGCTGGATCAGAGTTACATGCACAGACATGGTGAAAAGCCATTTGGGGTAAGGAGTGCAGCAAGGCATTTTGTGGGTGGTACGTGTTTGTGATATGTGGGGACTGCTCCTGTGCATGTTGTGTTACCATGCATACATGTCGACTCACCATGGGCCACATGATGTGTTGCATGGCTCCCATGAATTGATGGTCACCCTTCCTGACAGTCATCTGTAATGGTGTGTGGATTCTGATGAGGGCATCAATGTGTGTATAACGTCTCCAAGGAACATACGGGATGCTAAGGGTGGACATAGTGTGGGACATCCCCATATGAGGCTCAATGGGGAATTGTAGACTCTCCGTGTGCAGCAAGGGGTGTTGGGCTCAACCCCTTCACTTGTGTGCCAGCTCAGTAGGATTTACACATCTGTGTGTTGAAGGGGGTGTCCAGTGTAGGTCACACATGGTCAGCCAAATTACCCGTGAGTCTGTTCCAATTGATGGATTTCCCTTAGTGTGAGGCTGAGTAATAAAGGTGTTTGTCACACTCCATGGTGCCTCATCTCTGTCAATGCAGGTCTCTTGCCACTTTGCATGCGGCATATCTGGCATAGTTGTGGAGGATTATGCATAGGAGTCCATGTGTCGTTTAGCAACATGCATGCAGTTGCTCATGGGTTAGGCTCCATATTGGGCATGAAGTACATGGTTGTGTATGTTTTTTGGCATGTTGGTCCGCACAATGGGCCACCAACAGCTTCTGAGGGTGTGTCTCCTGTGCGCAGGTCGGCCTTCAGTTTCCTGATCCGGTGTCATGCTTCTTTGGTGATTGTGCATGCATTGTGTCTGGGTGTGCCATGTGACACTGGACACTCCTTTCTTTACACACGCGCCTGTTGCATTTGTCCTTCTGACATCCTAATCTATGTGTGCAAATTCTGTAATTATGCAAGGAGATGCCACCTGCTGCTACGGCCCCAGCAGCAAGGGCCAACAGAGTATCCAGATTTGGCAACACACACGCCACCAGGATGCTCCTCACTTCCTCCCTCCACCCATTCATTTTGCTGGCCTCAGCTTGTCTATGCCACTGTTGCCGCCACACGGTGCCAAAGGCTGGACCATCAGCACATGCAAGGTGCACATTGCACCACCATCCTGTCCTTGCATTACCCACATCACACTACAGTCTGATGTATCAGCCACACTCCAAGCTATGTCCATCTGCACATCTAACGCCTGCTGTCAGACATACCCTGGGCACACACACAACACCTTTGCATGCTGAGTGTGCAACTCCAACTGCCTACACATCGCTGCCCCGCCTTCCAGGCCCTGTCACACCAACCAGGTCACGTCCTTAATACTCCCCACCGGCTCTGTAGCCAAGCAAGGGCATGGGAGTGGGACTCAAGGCTTCAGCATGTAGTATGGTGTCATCATCTGGGACATGGCACAGGTATCATCTCTCAGCATGTCAATCTACAGAGTGTCCAGGACCCCCCTCTCCACAATCACATGCGCACAGCACCTCATCATCAGCTCGTATGCCATTGACAGCCAGGTGCTCCTCACCCTCAACAAAGACACAGGGCCCGATTCACAGAACAAACTTAAGACAAAATCCTAAACTTAGTACCATTTTGGTATTCACAGAATGCACTTACTACTTCTGGTATTCACAGAATTAACTTACTACTTTTGCGATTCACAGAATAAACGTACTACTTTTGCTATTCACAGAATGGATTTACGACTCCTAACTTTACGTCCGCACTCGGGCCGGAAATTCTGGCCCGGAGGCGGGGCTTGCGGGCCGGAGGCGGGACTTCCGGGCCGGAGGCGGAGCTTCCGGCCCAGAGGTGGAGATTTTGGCCATGGCTATATCTCCGCCACTGGTCGGAAGCTCCGCCTCCGGCCCGGAAGCTCCACCTCCGGGCCGGAAGCCCCGCCTCTGGGCCGGAAGCCCTGCCTCCGGCCCGGAAGCCCCGCCCTGGGCCAGAAGCTCCGCCTCCGGGCCGGAATTTCCGGCCCGAGTGCGGACGTAAAGTTAGGAGTCGTAAATCCATTTTGTGAATAGCAAAAGTAGTAAGTTTATTCTGTGAATCGCAAAAGTAGTAAGTTCATTCTGTGAATACCAGAAGTAGTAAGTGCATTCTGTGAATACCAAAATGGTACTAAGTTTAGGATTTTGTCTTAAGTTTGTTCTGTGAATCGGGCCCACAGACATTGGCAGTTCCATCATTCAAGTATGCATGAGATCCATTGATGAATGGCTGCACACGAGCCACCTGAGGCTGGACTTGTACAGGACTGAGGTGAACATCTGAGGATTGTACCCTTCCAGCTGGGTCAAGTGCCTGTGTCCCACCCGCAAGAGCCCTGCACAAGCACCCAGTGGCCAAACACAAGATGGAGTGCATCATGTTTGGCTCGCTCACATTTGCCATGCTAGTCCACAGCATCTGTACCTCATGCTGCAATGCCCTCTGCATTATGCACATGATCCACAGATAGATCCACTCCAAGAAAAGAAAGACCATCCCCCAGGTCCATGGCAACATCCGTGTCAAATACTGCCCTGCCCTCAATGGAGCAAGTACATCCAAACTCCCAGGAAACTTGTCCACATCCAGGGGGCATCTGCACACCTCAGATTCAACACCCTGCACCCCAGCCACCTCACCGTCTACCATGGGTAGCTGCAATGGATCACTGTCTGCTGCAGGGTGGCCTCCACACTCCCCACCCACACTCAGGAGGCAATCCACAACCCCAACCCCAACCAACCTTGTACGTCTGTCATCCTAGATCCCGTTGGGCCATCTCCGTGCATCCAACCTTGCCCTGGCCACCGTTCTTCACATCCACTGTACGCCAGCATACAGGACATTGTTCTCCCACCTGGCCACACATACCTGGGCCTCCCTCCCCGGGAACCTCCACATGAGCCATGACCTCTACGCCTTGATGATGATCTCCCAAATAGGTCTCTCCGCACAGTTTAGCAAGCCCCCCCTCAGCAGCCAGAGGCCATCAGAGATGAGTGTTGTGCTCCATGCCTACATTGAATGATACCTTGTGACCCATGTGTGTCCTGTACCAGACTCTGATCCCAGGGTATGGATGGCTGGAGTTGGTTCAACACTCAGCCATAGCTTGACATTTCCACACACATATGTCGTTGAACGATGCAAAATGACAAGAAAGTCTCATGTCCAAAGTGAAATATTTATTTACGGTGGGGTAAGTGGTTTGGTAGATGCAATTGGGTGCTGTACCGGGGGAATAGAATCCAAAGTTCACAGGGGGAGATGGTATCCTTGGCATTGGAAGTCATCAGAGTCCAGACCACAGTGTTGGTCATCATTGGTCAGACTGTGACCAGCAAGTCCATGTGGCAGAGAATGTCATTGGATGAGGTGCTGCTGTTGCGCCAGAGGGCCAGGTGCCAGGCCAGGTGACCTGGGAGATGGGGATGGTCCGCTGACTCTCACGGTCTTTTCCGTGGATGACCCACCTTCCTCCGGGGACCCTCAGATGCAGGCCTTGACGATGCTGGGGACGCTCCGTCAGATGAATCCTCCTCCTCCTCCCTCCTTGTGTCTGGTGCTGGTCTATGCCTGATGGCACAGGGAGGGTTTGCCAGGCTTTGGGCGATCTGACAGAGGGAGTGGCTCACATACCTGTGCACCGCCAGGAGCTCAGCCAGTCTTGCCTCTATCCGTCCTTGGTGTTGTTGATGACTGGCATGATGCTCGACCTGCAGGTTCTTAATGTCATCTAGGGTCCCCTGCATCTCGTAGAGTCTTGACACGACCTGGTTGATGCCTCTGGTGTCACACCGGTATGAGTCCAGGATGTTGCGTATGTGTGACATACCGGGGTCCTGAGCTGGCTAGTCAGGTTCGCGCCTCCGCCTGCCTCCACTCCCACCACCCCTGCCCACTTGAGCCTGGCCTGCCCTTGTGGGCACATCGGGTCTACGGGACCCCTGAGGGATGGCATTTGCAGGGTTGCCTGCCTCCTCCTGGGTGCCTGGAGAACCTTGTCACTCCTGGTCAGACTGGCTCTGTTGTTCAGTGTGAGCGGGGCTCCTGGGTGTGTCCTGGGATGTGGCATGAATGGGGGTGGTGGTTGGCACAGATGTACCTGACGCAGGTGCTGCAGGGCCTTGGGCACCAGAGGGTCCAGGTTGGTCGGGGTCATCCACGGAGTGGTGAGAGTCGTCGCTGCCGGTGGGATCGTCTTCACGCAGTGCCTGGACTGTGATTCTTCCCCAGATCAACGACGTTGCCCTGTGTGTGAGAGAGAGACAATGTTAATGGTGTTTCATGCGACATCTATGTTTCATACATATTCAAGTTGACACATTTCCTCTGGGTATGTTGCGGGGGACAGATTGGGATGTTCTCCTGAGTGTTTGACCTGTAGATTGTTTGCTCTGATGCTTATTTGGCTCTGGATCGGTCTTGTTGTGTCACATGTCCATTGTGGGAGTGTGTAAATCCGTTGCCTGCCCTGGGTGTATGTGCTTGTGTTAGGGGGGGGTTGTGACCGGGCCTGCTGTTGTGTGTCGTGTGAGTTTTCATTGGGTCTCCCAGGTGATGTGTCTGTCCCCTCATGGTGCATGTTGGCATGACAGTGAGTGTGAGTTCCTGTGCTAGATACCTGTGCTTGTGGAGTTGGTGTTTGAGTGTACAGTGGTCCCAGGAGGGCCTTGTGTTGCATACAGCAGGGCCAAGTGTCACCTACCTTGTCAGTACTTTGCCAGTCCCTGTGCAATGTGCATGGTTATGTACCTATACCATATGGGCTGAGGGCATTGGTGTCTGCGTCTCATTTTCACAATGTGTTGTGTGGGGCCCACGCTCCCAGCCTCCCGGACATCCAGTCTTGTGTGTTTGGTTGTTGTAGGCTTGGACATGGCCTTGCCTTGATTTGTGAAGGGTGCATGGTGACGTTAGTGGCATGAGCGTGGTTTTTTAGTGTGGTTGTTTGCGGTGAGTGCTTGGGGGAAGTTGCGTGCATTTGGTGTATATGTGGTGTGGACCCCATTGCCCCATGTTACGTAAGTTGTTTGTGTACTCACCAGGCTCTGCGACTCCTTCAACTCCATGTACTCCCACTGGCGGTAGCAGGGCCCTCACCTTCTCCTCCCAGGGATGGTAGTATACGGGTCTGCGGGGCGGCCCACCTCCAGTGATGTTAGTCTGGGGATATTCTTCATTCATTTTCCTCTTGACCGCCCTGCGCAGATCGTACCAACTGGCTTGGCATTCATGCCTGGTCCTTCGGATGGGGCGCAACAGCATTCACCTTGACGACAATCCTCTGCCACATGGCAGATTTTTCAGCTATGCTGGTCTGTCTGACCAATGTTCCAAACAGCTGTGGCTCGACTCTGATGACTTCGTTGACAAGGAGGTCCAGCTCTTCCGTTGTGAACTTTGGATTCTTGTCTGTGGGCATGGTGTGGGGTGTGGGTGTGGGTGTGGATGGTTGTGGGTGTGTGGGTGTGAATGTGACGGTGTGTGTGTGAATGTGAAGAGGGGTATGTTTGTGGAGGAGGTTGTGTGAAGGTGTGTGAGTGAAGGTGTAGTGGAGGTATGAGTGATGTGGAGTAGTTTCTATGTGAAGTTGTTTCCCAGTGGGGTCTGGCAGCAGTGGGTCTGTTGCAAAGGCTCATGGGTTGTGTGTGGGCCCTTTTTATTGGTCCATTTTTGGGTGTGGCTGTGTTTGAATTTTGGTGGGTGTGTTATAAGTGGTGGTTGTGATTTGGGGCCTCTGTTTGCCTGTTTGGATGTGCCAGGTCAGTCATTGAGATGTATTTTGTCATGTAGACGTGTTTTGTGGTGTTGTGCGAGTCGAATTGACCCTCCTTGTGCTGTTTTACAGTGTCCTGGTTCTGTAAGAGTCATTTTCGCGTAGGTACGATCCGTACATACGCGATGCTGGGTGAGGGTGCTGGGGTACGGTGTTGGAGTGCGTCGCGTACATGCGGTGGGGGTTCTGTGCGTACACGTGCGGCCCTGGGGTACGGCGCGTACATGCGGAGGTACGGCACGTACATGGGGGGACGGTGCGTACATGGGGGGAGGGGAGCACATACATGGGAGGGAGGGCGCGTATATGCGGTGGGGGTACGGTGCATACAGGTGCGGCCCTGGGGTACGGCGCGTACAAGCGAAGATACGGCGCGTACATGGGGGGGTAAGGCGCGTACATGCGGTGGGGGTACGGTGCGTACACGTGCGGCCCTGGGGTGCGGCGCGTACATGCGTTAGTACGGCGCATACATGCGGGGGTGATGCGCCTACAGGGGGGGTACGGCGCATACATGGGGGTACGGCGCGTACAGGTGCGGGGTTGGGGTACAGTGCGGACGGGGGTAAGGCGTGTACATGGGGGTACGGCGTGTACAGTTGCGGGGCTGGGGTACAGTGCGGACAGGGTGGTGTACAGTGCTTACATATTTGGATGTGGGGGGGCTGTACGCCTCGTACACAGGCATGAGTTTACCCGTGTACATGTGTGCTACTGCGTTGGCTCCGTACGGGCCTTTTTTACGTGCGATTGTGTATTCGGACGGACGGTCGGGATCGTACTTGCGCGCTCGGACTTGTGTTTTACGATTTGCACGTAACAATGTCCGGATCACTCTCGTACACTTTTCCCGACGATATTCGGACGTGAACACTTTCCGACGCACTCTCGTAGACTTTTCCCGACGCTATTCGTAGATATTTTTCACGGACGAATCGTACTTGGCCGTCTGTACGGTGCTTCTCCGACTCGTACGCAAACAAATACGGATACGGGTCATACGCAAATTATTTTTAACGGATCGGAATCGGCACCACAGTGTTGACAAGTGCAAAAATTGGAAATGAATGAAGTAAAACTGTCACAAAATGTGCCGTATTACGCTGCATAATTTGCCTTTTCCTGACACATAATTTACTCAACCCAGCCACATAAAGTGGCCCATACCGCATATTTCCAGTGGCTCTGATACTAAAGGTTGAATCTAACTAAGTTGCTAAATATAGGCACTATTTCCTTGTGTACAGTGGGTCACTGACGAAATATCGACAACAATAATATAGTCCTACAGAAATATCAGGACATAAATATCGTTGTCAAAAATATCGACCTCCTATCTTCATAAAGATAAGTACAAAAGTATCGGGAAAAAAATATCGTTGTTAAAAATATAGAAGTACAAAATATCTTTTTTTATATGTATTATAAATGGTGTAAAATAAATTAAATAATGCAATTTACTTTAAAAACATGAAATTATATTTTTAAATGTTAACAATTATAAGTAATAAATGTCATTTAAAAATAAATTAAACATACATATATAAAATGTAATATATAGATTTACCTAAAAATAATTAATAAATAATAATTTTAATTCATAATAAAATGTTAGAAATATATAAAAATGTTTAAAAAAATCTATAATATGAATTAAAATATTAAAATATGTGATATTTTTTAAACCTACATCTTACACTACATTTAGTGCAACAGTAGGGAAAGTGTTGTATAGCGGAGGGGAATAATGTATTATTCCCATTCCAATGAGTGCAACAGTAGGGAAAGTGTTGGATAGCAGAGGGTAAAAAATTACTATTCCCACTCCAGCAATTGCAACAGTAGGGAAAGTGTTGGATAGGGGAGGGGAATAATTTACTATTCCCACTCCAGCAAGTGCAACAGTAGGGAAAGTGTTCGATAGCAGAGGGGAAAAAATTACTATTCCACTCCAATGAGTGCAACAGTAGGGAAAGTGTTGGATAGCGGAGGGGAAAAAATACTATTCCCACTCCTGCAAGTGCAACAGTAGGGAAAGTGTTGGTTAGCATAGGGGTAAACATTACTATTCCCACTCCAGTGAGTGCAATAGTAGGGAAAGTGTTGGATAGCGGAGGGAAATAATTTACTATTCCACTCCAGCAAGTGCAACAGTAGGGAAAGTGTTGGATAGCGGAGTGATTAAAATTACTATTCTCACTCCAGCAAGTGCAACAGTACGGAAAGTGTTGGATAGCGGAGGGGTAAAAATTATTATTCCCACTCCAGCGAGTGTAACAGTAGGGAAAGTGTTGGATAGTGGAGCGGAATAATTTACTACTCCCACTCTAAAGTGTGCAACAGTAAGAAAAGTATTCGATAGCTGAGGGGTAAAAATTAATACTCCCACAGAACAAAATTCAAATTTAAAAACAAACAAAATATCAACTACAATACAAAATATAATAAAAAACCAAAAACAAAACGTATATAAATATATAAAAATTAACAAAACATAAGACAATATTTTAATCTAGCAAAAATTGACATACAAATATATATATTTTTTTTAACAAACAATTTACTAACAAATAAATATTTTGTAATAGAAATTAATTTTGATCAAAAAAGTTAAAAATTACATAAATGTAATATCTATTTTCCTACCCTATAACACCACACAATTTACAACACACATCTAAATTAAACAAAAAAGTGAACCTCCATAATTAACACAATTAATTATCAATTAAACAAATATTAATAATTATAAAACACATTTAAAAATGGAAAAATTAATGTACAAAACAAACGTTACAGCTATTGAACTTAATTCCCCAAACAAAATAAAAATTAAACAATTACGAAAAATATTTATTGATTGATAAATGAATATTAATGATCAAGTAATGATTAATTAATTTAAACTAAATCACTTTCCACCCTCTACCCCAATAAACACCAAAACACACACCTAAAAATATTTACACAATTTCCATGAATAATTTTACATTAATGAATTAATATCAATTAACAACAAATCATTAATTAATTTAAAAAAGTGACTTCCCACCATTTACCACTATAAATCCCACAACTCACACATCAAAATGATTACAAGTTTGGTATATTTACATTTTAATTAATCAATTAGCATCAATTAATAATTAATTAATTAATTATAAATAAATTACCTCCCACCATATTCCCCTTTAAATTCCACCACCAATTTCGTAATACATGACACAGTTAACATAATTATTTAACAATTAATTAATTAAAAACAATTAACAAGCAACATATAAATAATTAATAATAAAGTAATTCACACAATTAACACTGTACAATACAATTAATTAAATATTATATTACAAATATTAATAAATGTATTAACATTAAAGTACTTCCCACACTACTCCCCTATCAACCCACAACCCTCTCCTAAAAAAAAGAACACAATTAACATAATTACAATTAATTATTAATAATTAACAATCAATTAATAAATAATTAATAATACATTAATTCCCACAATTAACAATATACAATATAAAATAAATAAATATTAATTAATATCAAATATTAATACATTCATTATAATTAAATTACTTTCCACCCTATTTCCCTATAAATCCACAAACCGCTCCTAAAACAATGACACAATTAACATATTTACCAATTAATTTATCAATACAAATTAACAGCCAATTATTAATTAATTAACTATAAATTAATTCCCACAATTAACTCTATAAAATCAAAAATAAATAAAAACTAATAAACACAAATTAATATTCAATGTATTATAAATAAATTACTTCCCACCCTATTCCCCTATAACCCCACAACCCGGTATGGAACTAAAATTAATTAAAATAAAATTAATAACTTCTAAAGAATTAAGACATATATTTAAAAAAAAATGCAATACTTCGACAAAAAAATAAAAACATACATTTAAAATACATTCCAAAATACATAACACTCACTAAAAAAACGATCTTTTTTACAACCATGGTGCCGATTCGGATCCTGGAAAAAATTTCCCCGGCCGAATTGAATCTAGATTTTTTACCGTACGAATCGTACAAGTAGCGTACAAACTGCCAAGTACGATTCGCATGGGAAAAACTCCATACGAATCACATCCGGAACATTTCCCCACACGTCCTCGGGTCGGAA
The DNA here is from genome assembly GCF_964204655.1 of Triturus cristatus. Lineage (NCBI taxonomy): Eukaryota > Metazoa > Chordata > Amphibia > Caudata > Salamandridae > Triturus > Triturus cristatus. The sequence goes on along the minus strand of NC_140593.1, from coordinate 1,012,171,987 downwards.
ATTGTGTCCGACACATCCCCGGACGATTTACCGTACGATCGGGAAAAATGAAGTCCGACCGCGCTAGTACGATCACTCTCGTCCTTTCGATTTCACAACTGTATGCAAAAAACACCGTACGGACCGAACTCCCACAGCAAGCATGGAGACACGTGTCCGCATACGCGCCGAACACCCCACCACAGACCCCGCATGTACGCGCAAAATGCCCCCCGGCCGCGGATGTACGCGCCGAACCCCCACCCCACCCGTGTATGTACGGACCGTAACCCCACCCCACCCGTGTATGTATGGACCGTACCCCCACCCCACCAGTGTATGTACGGACCGTACCCCCACCCCACCCATGTATGTACGGACAGTACCCCCACCCGTGTATGAATGGAGCGTACCAACACCCCACCCGTGTATGTACGGACCGAACCCCCACCCGTGTATGAATGGAGCGTACCAACACCCCACCAGTGTATGTACGGACCGTACCCCCACCCCACCCGTGTATGTACGGACCGTACCCCCACCCCACCAGTGTATGTACAGACCGTACCCCCACCCCACCCGTGTATGTACGGACCGTACCCCCACTCCACCAGTGTATGTACGGACCGTACCCCCACCCCACCCTTGCATGTACGGACCGTACCCCCACCTGTGTATGAATGGAGCGTACCAACACCCCACCCGTGTATGTACGGACCGAACCCCCACCCGTGTATGAATGGAGCATACCAACACCCCACCAGTGTATGTATGGACCGTACCCCCACCCCACCCGTGTATGTACGGACCATACCCCCACCCCACCAGTGTATGTACGGACCGTACCACACCCCACCCGTGCATGTACGGACCGTACCACCACCCCACCAGTGTATGTACAGACCGTACCCCCACCCCACCCGTGTATGTACGGACCGTACCCCCACCCGTGTATGAATGGAGCGTACCAACACCCCACCCGTGTATGTACGGACCGAACCCCCACCCGTGTATGAATGGAGCGTACCAACACCCCACCAATGTATGTACAGACCGTACCCCCACCCCACCCGTGTATGTACGGACCGTACCCCCACCCGTGTATGAATGGAGCGTACCAACACCCCACCCGTGTATGTACGGACCGAACCCCCACCCGTGTATGAATGGAGCGTACCAACACCCCACCAGTGTATGTACGGACCGTACCCCCACCCCACCCGTGTATGTACGGACCGTACCCCCACCCCACCAGTGTATGTACGGACCGTACCCCCACCCCACCAGTGTATGTACGGACCGTACCCCCACCCGTGTATGAATGGAGCGTACCAACACCCCACCAGTGTTTGTACGGACCGTACCCCCACCCCACCCGTGTATGTATGGACCGTACCCCCACCCCAGCAGTGTATGTACGGACCGAACCCCCACCCGTGTATGAATGGAGCATACCAACACCCCACCAGTGTATGTATGGACCGTACCCCCACCCCACCCATGTATGTACGGACCATACCCCCACCCCACCAGTGTATGTACGGACCGTACCCCACCCCACCCGTGCATGTACGGACCGTACCACCACCCCACCAGTGTATGTACGGACCGTACCCCCACCCCACCCGTGTATGTACGGACCGTACCCCCACCCGTGTATGAATGGAGCGTACCAACACCCCACCCGTGTATGTACGGACCGAACCCCCACCCGTGTATGAATGGAGCGTACCAACACCCCACCAATGTATGTACAGACCGTACCCCCACCCCACCCGTGTATGTACGGACCGTACCCCCACCCGTGTATGAATGGAGCGTACCAACACCCCACCCGTGTATGTACGGACCGAACCCCCACCCGTGTATGAATGGAGCGTACCAACACCCCACCAGTGTATGTACGGACCGTACCCCCACCCCACCCGTGTATGTACGGACCGTACCCCCACCCCACCAGTGTATGTACGGACCGTACCCCCACCCCACCAGTGTATGTACGGACCGTACCCCCACCCGTGTATGAATGGAGCGTACCAACACCCCACCAGTGTTTGTACGGACCGTACCCCCACCCCACCCGTGTATGTATGGACCGTACCCCCACCCCAGCAGTGTATGTACGGACCGTACCCCCACCCGTGTATGAATGGAGCATACCAACACCCCACCCGTGTTCGTACACACCCTACCCCAGGCCCACACACCAGCACCCTCACCCAACATCGGGCATGTACGAGTCGTACTAAGCCATAGCAAAGGACATCACTGTACAACAACATGGCCCATGTACGCACCGTACAGATGCTAAAAACACTCCTACTGAACCATGACTAACCAAAAAAACACAAGGACAGTCAATCCGAGGTCCACAACACCACAAAACATGTCCAACAAGGCCAAATACATCCTATACACTGACCTGCAACTGACAAACAGAGGCCCAAACCACTACCACTCCTTATAACACACCCACCCAAAGTTCAAACACAGCCACACCCACAAATGGACCAATAAAAAGGCCCAACACACACAAACCATGATCCTTTGCAACAGATCCATTGCTGCCAGACCCCAGAGACAACGCACTGCACCATACTTCAACCATCAATACACCTTACACTTGCACTCCTTCACACAACCACCATCACAAACACACCCTCATCACATTCACACACACACACCTGCACACCCACAACCATCCACACCCACACCCATCCACACCCCCACCCCCACAACCATCCACACCCACACCCCACACTATGCCCACCAACAAGAATCCAAAGTTCACAAAGGACGAGCTGGAGCCCCTTGTCGACGAAATCATCAGAGTCGAGCCACAGCTCTTTGGAACATTGGTCAGACGGACCAGCATATCAGAAAAAACTGCCATGTGGGAGAGGATAGTCAATTCCGTGAATGCTGTTGGGTCCACCAGAAGGACCAGGCATGAGTGCCAAGCCAGGTGGTACGATCTGCGGAGGACGGTCCGCCGCAAAATGACAGACGAGCACAACCAGGCCAACATCACTGGAGGAGGGCCATCCCGCAGACCTCTACACTACCATCCCTGGGAGGAGAAGGTGATGACCACGCTAGAGCCGTTGGCATGTGATGGATTAGAAGGACTCCAAGAGCCTGGTGAGTACACAAACAACTCACCTCACATGGGGGGAACGCCATATACAACCCAAAAACCAATCATGCACGCAACCCCCACAAAGCCAGCACCGGACACAACCACACTCCAAAAACACACACATGCCACTAGCACCTCCATGCCCCATGCCCCAAGCAAGGCCAGGCCAAGTCACAGGCCACACAAAACACAAACACAAGACAGGATGTCCCCGATGCCGGGAGGGTGGGCCTCAAAACTAACATAGAGCAACTCTGAAGCACACAACAATGCCCTCAGCCCATATGGCTTAGGGCACAGCCATACCAACAGTCTGTCCCCACACAGTACTGTTTTGCCTGCTAATGGTGGCCGCGTTGCAGGACGACATGGGTATGAAGGCACAATTTGCACATAACAGCAGCCAATGAAGATGCAGCACACTGAAAGAGTGTTGTTATGTTATGTTATTTTCATTTATACAGCGCACAGCTACTCGGAAGTGTCCCGGCGCTATAGAGTGTCAGCACACACCGCCACAGCAGCAGCGCAGACTCACACACTCCGCCCAATGGGTGCCTGCAGAGAAGAAACAAACCCACATGAACAAGCCAATGGCCTTTGCAAGACCTGCAAACTGTGTGTGCCCAGGAAGCTGGGCTGAGGTGACAGAGGGTGACACACAGAGGGAGAGAGAGGGGCAGAGAGAGGGACAGAGACAGAGGTGGACACAGGGAGACAGACGGAGGGAGGGAGGAGGCTGACAGAGGGAGGGAGAAAGGGAGAGGGACAGAGGGAGGAGGCTGACAGAGGGAGGGAGAAAGGGAGAGGGACAGAGGGAGGAGGCTGACAGAGGGAGGGAGTAAAGGGAGAGGGACAGAGGGAGGAGGCTGACAGAGGGAGGGAGAAAGGGAGAGGGACAGAGGGAGGAGGCTGACAGAGGGAGGGAGAAAGGGAGAGGGACAGAGGGAGGAGGCTGACAGAGGGAGGGAGTAAAGGGAGACGGACAAAGGGAGGAGGCTGACAGAGGGAGGGAGTAAGGGAGACAGAGGGAGACCAAATCACCCTTGGGTGGTGTGGCCATGTCTGCTCGTCAGCAGGTGGACTGTGTGCATGTAGACAAGGTTTGGCAGTGCCTTAACCCCTCCTTCAACCTTTGATAAACACTAGGCCATGTGTCAATCTGTGCACGAGTACATCCGTGCTGCAGGCACAAATAGAACCTTACACCCAGTATACCTACCCACTGTGTTCGTCAGAACCCTGTCACAAATTGTTAAGTTACCTACCTGCATTCTCAAATAGCATGGAAAAAACACCATTTGGCCACGTACAGTGCAACACGTAATGCGGCTCAGCATGGCTTGCTACACCCGCTCACTACACTGCTGACTGTCCCCAAAAGATGCATCAACTAAGATTGTGTCACACATAGGTAAAGTGTCGAAAGCTGTGGCCAAGGGACATACCCATGCACAACTGCACTGTGTGAGAAATGCTAGCAAAATCCAACCACCCAGAGGAACTGTGCCAAATCAAAAATGAATGACACATGGATGTCGCATGTAACACAATTAACACTGTCTCTCTCACACACAGGTCAACATCGTCAATCTCCCCCCAACACTGGGGGGGAAGACTCACAGGACCAGGCTCCGCGTGAAGAGGACCCCAACGCCAGCGACGATTCTCACCACTCCGTGGATGACCCAGACCAACCTGGCCCCTCTGGTGTCCAACCACCTGCAGCACCTGCGTCAGGTACAACTGTGCCAACCACCACCCCCATTCCTGCCACATCCCAGGAGTCACCCAGGAGCCCTGCCCGCACACAACAATGCAGCCAGTCTGTCCAGGAGGGACAAGGTTCTCCGGGCACCCAGGAGGAGGCAGGCGACACCGCAAATGCCATCCCTCAGGGGTCCCGGAGACTCGATGTGCCCACAACGGCAGGGCAGGCGCAAGTGGGCAGGGGTGGTGGGAGTGGAGGACGGCGGAGGCCCGAACCTGCCCAGTTGGCTCAGGACCCGGCTATGGCACACGTCAGAACCATCCTGGACGCATACCGGCGTGACTCCAGAGGCATCACCCAGGTAGTGGAGACCCTCAATGAGATGAAGGCCCTGCAGGTTGAACATCATGCCAGGATGGAGGCAAGACATGCAGAGCACTTGGCGGTGCACAGGGACATGAGCCAATCCCTCCGTCAGATTGCCCAAAGCCTGGCAAACCCTCCCTGTGCCAGCAGGCGTAGAGCAGCACCAGCCCCAGGGAGGGAGGAGGAGTAGGAATCATCTGACGGAGCGTCCCTTGCACCGACAAGCCAGGCGTCTGAGGGTCCCCGCAGGAAGGTGGGTCGTCCACGCAAAAGACTGTGAGAGTCAGCGGAACATCACCATCTCCCAGGTCACCTGGCCTGGCACCTGGCCCTATGGCCCAACAGCAGCACAGCAGCAAAGGACATTCTCTGCCACATGGCCTTGCTGGTCACTGTCTGACCAATGTTGACAAAGACTGTGGCACAGACTCTGATGACTGTCAATGGCAAGGACACCAACTCCCCCTGTGAACTTTTGATTCTACACTCCCGCCAAGCACCTCTTGTCACCCCCCCAAACACGTAGCCCAGCACTAATAAAATTCATCACAATCACAAGATGATGCCGTCATTTTGCATTATTCCACTACATGTGTGTGTTGTAAAGTCAAACCATGCCTGATTTCTGAATTAACTTCGAACCACCATACCCTGGGGTCTGAGTCTGGCACAGGACACACATGGGTCACAACGTACCATTCAAGACAGACATGGAGCACCATACTCACCCGTGATGGGCCCAACCAGCTGAGGGGGTGCCTGCACAACTGTGCCCACAGACCTATTCAGAAGAGCAACAGTCATGCGCAGAGGTCAGGGATCATGTGGAGTGTCCTGGGGTGGGAGTCCCAGGTATGTGTAGACACGTGGCAGAACCATGTCCTGCATGCTTGAGTCAGGTGGATGTGGCGAATGGTGGGCCAGCCAAGGTTGGATGCATGGAGATGGGACAATTGGGTGTTGGATCACAGTGCCACAAGGTTGTGGTGTGGGTGTGGGCTGCATCCTGAGGGTGTGCGTGGATTGAGAAGGTCATCCTGCAGCTGGCAGTGATCCACTCCCCCCATCTCTGTTGGACGTTGATGTGGCCTGGTCGCCGGATGTAGTAGCAGAGCTGTGCAGATGCACCCTGGATGTGGACAAGTATCATGGGATTTCTAACGCACATGTCCTTAGAGTGCAGGGTAGGAGTAGACACGGATGTCAGAGTTGACCTGGGGGATGGTCTCCCTCTTGCCTTGAGGTGGATGGAACTGGGGATCTTGTGCATCATGCAGAGTGTGCTGCCGCATGAGGCACAGATGCTGCTGATCAGCATAGAACATGTCAGCAAGCAATCCATGATGGACACCAGCTCGTTTGCGTGGACACTGGGTGCCCTTGCAGCAGGGCCTGCAGCAGCATGCGCCATGTCAAGGAAACAATGCCAAAAGTAGCACACAAAGACAAGGATCTCAGGAAGGAACCATGCAAAAGGTGCATGTCAAGGAAGGAATGTCTGGTTCAACATGGCACACACACACACAATGGATTCACATGCGGCACAGTGGCTGTCGTGGAGACTGACAGGCCACAAAACCTACAGAGCCATGGACATCATGCACAATACAGAATCTAATCCCTGACAAACAGCTTGCATCTTGCTACTCTACACATAGACTCATATGCACCATCTCTGAGAACAATGCCAGACATGCCGCATGCACAGTGGCAACAGACCACCATTGACAGAGATGAGGCACCTTGGAGGCAGAGGGACACCTTTATTAGTCATGTGGGTCGGAATGCTAATGCAACTCTGTCTACACATACACAGGTCATGTGGATGAACACGTGGGACCAACACTGGCACCCCCCTTAGCACCACAGATGCTGGAAATCCATGGCACTGGCACACAAGTGACGGGTTAAAGCTAAACACCCCCTGCTGCTCACAGAGAGCCTGCTATACACCATTGAGCCCCTAATGGGGAATTCACACACTGTGTCAACCCGGTGCAACCCGTATGTTTCCGAGGCCAGTGTCACACACATTGATGGCTCCATCACAATCCCATTACAGATGACTGTCACCAAGTCTGACCATCAATTCAGGAGAATTCTGCTCCAGGTCATGTGCCCCATGGTGATTCCACATGTATGCAAAGTAACCAAACATGAATAGGAGCAGTGCACACACATTCATAACAAATACCACTCCCAAAAAGCCGTGCTGCATCCCTTACCCGAAGGAGATTTTCAAACTTGTCCGTGCATGTAACGCTGATTCAGCACATGTTGCTGTGATCATGAGGAATAGCAGGAGCACAACAATGCCACCAGCAGACAGCATGCGCAAGTACCTGTGGATGGGAGACACACCAGAAGTCAGTCAAAAGAAGTACATCCGCATGCATGTGCATGTACTCGACACGTATTAGGTTGTCAACATGCTAGGTGACAATGATGACTCTGGAAAAACATTTCTTCTATTGCACCATCACTCGAGTGACACATCCAAACACACCTCAGACTCACTTGGAAGACATGCAGATGGACACACACATTGCAACACATGCCACACACAGCCCAATGCGTGCACACTCAGACACTGGAACTCACCACTAAGCAAAGAAGTCGCGTATGAGCCGACTCCGCATGTCCTCCACCGCCTCCTCCTCCTCCACATCACTCGCCTCGTGCCCAAGCCCTTCATCCTCCACGGGTGGATGGTCCTGCTCATCTGGATCCAGGATGAGTGGCACAGCTTTCTCCACTGCCATGTTGTGCAGCATGCAGCACACGAGGAAGATCTTGCAGACCTTCACCGGTGCATATGGGAGTGCGCCACCGGTCTTGTGGAGGCAACGGAAGCGGCTCTTCAGGAGGCCAAACGTCCTCTCTATCACTCGCCGGGTCCGCCCATTGGTGTTGTTGTAGCGGTGATGGGCAGCCGTGCTGGGGTTGCGGAGAGGCGTGATCAGCCATGGCATATTGGGATAGCCAGCATCCCCTACATGGAAACATCATGGACAAGAGTGGGTCAGGAGAAGCAGTAAGACAGGAAGATGATGTTAAATACAGGACTGGCAGAGTATACCCACCAACAATGCATGCTCGTTCGTTGTGCAGCTGCAGCATCATTTCAGGCACCCTGCTACGCCTCATGATGTACGCATCGTGTGCAGATCCTGGAAAACGAGCACAGACATGTGAAATCACCATGTTGGCGAGACACACCGCAAGGGCATTAATGGAGTGGTAATGCTTGCGGTTACGGAAGGCTACCTCCTGTGCCTGTGGTGGTACCAAAGCCACATGTGTTCCATCTATGGACCCAATGACATGGGGCATCCCTCCCAGGGCATAGAACTCACGCTTGACAGCTGTCAACTGCTCAGGAGTTGGGAATTTTATGAACTCTTCAAGGTGCTCCAACATGGCCTCTAAAAAATCATGCAGAACACGGCTTAACATAGTTTAGGACATCCCACCCACATGGGCAATGGTATGTTGAAAGGTACCCGTGGCCAAGAAATGTAGGGCTGCCATCACCTTCACCTTGGGTGTCAGTGCACCAGGATACCTGTGTAGCGGTTGGAGGTGTGCTGCCAGCCGTGTCGTCAAGTCGTCAATCAAACGTTGGGGGAAGCGGTAGCGGCATATACAGTCATTTTCCAGCATGTCAGCCAAGTCCGGAATTGCTCGAGGGAGAGACGGAGCCCTGCAGTGAATTAGAAGGGACAACGAAGAGTGAGTACAGTACACCACCAATGTCAATGTACTGAGCACATGGTCAACAGGCAATACACATATGCTACATACAGAGTCAGGTCTGTGCAATATGCCCTGGACACGTATGCCAGCCATGTGACACTCCTACCAAGAGACAGCTCCAAACGTTTATTCTCAACCTCATAATGCCATGCCATGAAACTAGCTGTGGGCCAGTGTAAGTGAGCAGGCAGACACATTACAGGAGTTACAGACAACCAAATATGTGCAGAGGAAGGATGTTTATTGTACAGACAGGTTGCGGAACACTAGAGGCACAGGTCACATGTAATGGAAAAAGGACAGAACACACACCTTGCCATGAAGGATTACATTTCAATAATGATCCCACATACATTGAGAGTATGCAGATATGTCCTTGTTTTGAAACTCCGTGTCGATGCATACACACACACCTTACGTCGGATTCCACATGTGGCGTGGTATGTGTAACACTGTGCCATGGCCATCTACACACAGACACATGTTGGTTGCAGCAACTGCAGATGCATTTGACCAAACACCTACAGCAAGCTAAAGGGAACACACGATACACACATGACATAGTCACATCGTGCAACGCGGGTAGTCACATGTCAGGTGTGAAAACCCCTGTAGCTGGCATCAGGGGACAGTTGCGTGTGTTTTTGACTGTGCAATGGCAGTGACGCTTTTCACAAGTGTGCTGTACCACATGCACACATGTCAAAGGAGTGAAGGGGATTTTCCGGCACATAGTCCACCATCACACATGACATCTGTACACATCTCATCATACATCTATTGCCTTCACAACTCAGGAGTAATGTACCACATTACAGTCTGACACACCTGTGCCCCACACATGTAGTACTGCACAGACAATGCCTTGATGTCCAGCCTTGGACAAGTATGTCAGCTCTATTCCTTTCTGTGTGCTGCCTGTCACCACTGTCAGGTGTGGAATGCACCGTACATGCGCTCTGAGGGCATGTGTACGTTCCCCATCACTATGGGAGTGCTGCCGTAGGCCTACCCATAGAGAAACGGCCCGTACACGCGCGTGTACGGGGCGTATCACTATGGGTACGCATACGCGAGCAAAGCCATAGTGAAATGGCCCATACACGCGCGTGTACGGGGCGTATCACTATGGGTACGCATACGCGAGCAAGGCCATAGTGAAACGGCCCGTACACGCGCGTGTACGGGCCGTTTCACTATGGCTTTGCTCGCGTATGCGTACCCATAATGATACGCCCCGTACACGCGCATGTACGGGCCGTTTCACTATGGCTTTGCTCGCGTATGCGTACCCATAGTGATACGCCCCATACACGCGCGTGTACGGGCCGTTTCTATGCATTTGGGGTGCCCTAGGGCCCTGGAACTCACCGTACCTGTGTGTGAATGTCCAAATTACATAGGGGGCACATGAGGGACAAGTATAAAGCCCTACATGCATGCTGGTTGTCATGGAGACCGAGTTTCAAGTTTGAATTTGTTTCATCAGGTGCCCAGCTAAAGTCGGTTTGAAAGAATCTACATTGTTGCAAAGTGGTTGTTGAGTTGACATCATGCTCAATTCAAAAAAAGAGCAAAGCCACTGACTGTGGTAGGTTTGAAGGGATTGGAGGAAACATAGAATGCAAATATGAGTGACCAATCACTCTGTACTCCTGTGAATGAAACGGGCAGCAAGGTAGATATAAGGCAGCCAGGTCCCATGAGAGAGCACTTGCCTGCACATCCTTTGATTCTACTACACTGCTGCTGCTCGTGAATCCTCTGGCACCATGTCCAGGTCTGTGGAGAGGGCCCAGCCTTTCACCCAGGAGGAGAACCAAGCCCTGCTGGAGGTGATCCTCCCACAGTACCCCATGCTGTATGGTTGACCAGGGGTTCAGGTGAGTGCTGAGTCCACAAGCAAAGACTGTGCCCCTTTTTTGTGACTGTGACTTCTGCCATTGTGTCCAGGTGTAACACACATGCAATGTACTGTAGGGTGGGTCCCGGGTGGGGGAATGCCTAATGTCTCCCTGCCAGAGCATGCTGTGGTGCATGTCTGCTCTCCTCACTTGCATTGTGTGTACTGTGACAATCACTGCATGTGGCATTACACATTCTGCCTGTCTAATCCTCCTGGGAATGTTGTTACTACAGCCTTTATGTGAATCTGTGGTCCCCCCAGTGTGACAGGTGGCAGTACCCACAGATGTGTGTTTGTTTAGTGTACATGTGCTGAGAGTGTCCAAATGATGTGTTTGTCCCCTGGACATTGGTGTGTGTGTGTGTAAGTCCCGTCATGTGGGTGAGTGCATATGTGGAGTGTAGCACCCCAGCAGCATGAGGGATGGATATACCCTGCCCATCTAATGTGAGCAGGGAGCAGTGCTGTGTGTCTGCGGTGATGGGCCAGCCCCACACCTGTGACACCCCCCAGTCTAGTGGCACATGTGCAGAGTGAGGTGTGTAGCTGCAGTTGGCAATGGCAGGTGATTGTCCTGTGGCTGTGTGTGTCTGTGTACTCTGCTGAGGGCGCCTCAGTGGCCTGTGGCATGTGACTGTTTTGAGGTGCTGCACATAATCCTGGTGTCGCTTGTGATGCACAGCGTGAGCCTGGATGATTGATTGTGTCGTACCCCTCATGCCACCTGTGTACTCTACAATGCCACCTAGTGCTTTTTGCCTTCCACAGAGGAAAGTGTCCCTATGACACAGGTGTAATGAGTTTGAGGCATTCTATGCCCTGTTAAAACCAGCCAAATTGTTCTAATGTGTGTCTCTGTGACATGTCGCAGGTGTATTGAGGTTGTCTCACTTTTTCATCCTCACAGGTAGGCGCCTGTGCCAAGGAGCAGATCTGGAAGGACGCCGTCAGTGCCGTGAGACAGACGGATGGTCGCAAGCGGCGCCTAGCCCAGGTGAGGAAACGCTGGCAGGATATCCGGTGCTGGACGCGGAGGATCGCACGGGTCCTGCTGGGGGACTCACCTGTGAGCCAAAAGAACCATGGGTGCCGCCGTCTGACCCACATCCACAAGCGTGTGCTGGCGGTCGTCTTCCCTGACATGGACAGGCACTTACGGGAAAAGCAGTACCAGGAAGGGGGTAGGTACATGTGTGTTTGTTGTGTGCCACCAGCATTTGTAAGTGCACAGTTGCATGGATGCACTGCCAGGGTTTACATGTGCAGTGCAGTTTCTGGTCCCCAAAGTGTAGCGGTGCTGTCCTTCCTCCCTTCCCCTCCTTGGCATGTGTACCCTGGTCTGTGTGTAGTCACACTTGCACAAGTTTATCTAGGCTGCCAGTTTATCGATGTGCCCAATTCTTGCAGCTTCATGTGTGGGGGTGGTGTGTAACAGGTTTTGGGACCTTGCCTGTGCCCTGTCCAGTTCAGTACTTGTGGGGTCCATGTCAGTTGTCACTGATGCTGAGTCCAGACATAGGAGTGTGTCTCTAAAGTGTATTGCTTTACAGCATGCATGTCCTATTTTGTGGCCTGTGACATGATGTGCATGAGTGTGAGATATGCAGAGTGCAGGGATGGTGGCTTGTGTTGCAGTCATTACCATTCAGGAACATGGAGTAGTGTGGCCACTACTGTCCCCTGGGGCATCTTTTCCTAGGTATCATGTGTGTAATCCAAAAATGTCGACAATCTCTGTGTCTACAGCATAGGTTGTGCTCTGTGCCATTGTACCCTGGCACCATTTGTGTCTACGTGAACTCTGCTACATATTGTCCACTGTACAGGCTGACCAAATGTCCCTTGTTCATACTCATGGGGGCCAGTGCCTGTGTGTCTTGGTAAAAAGATCTGATGATGGCCATTTGTAGATGATGTATTTGTACCGGCGCACCAGGGGTATTTGGTGTCCAATCAGGATTTCTTGCAGGCCATGTTTTTTTATTCCAGACTAAGAGATGTAAGTGCTTCCTGTGTCTCAATAAATTGTCTCATGTAGGGGGTGGTTGGTGCGGGCAAGGCCTACATGTCTAGACCTGAAGTCTCCTTGCTAGGTCTGGCCAGTGTGTGATGTTTGTCTGGACATACACTCAAGGTGCAGTGACCCATTAATGTTGGGCATGGTTTTAAGTATTGCATTTGCAGCATGTGCCTACAGTTAATAGACATGGTTCCTGCTCATCCCTTTTTACGCCAACGCTGTGTGCTGCAGATGCTGTGTTGGATTGTCCCCAGTGCCTGGCTCCTCTGTCCAAATCCATATCATGTTATTTGCTATTGTGTCATGCTCTCCATAGTTGGTCAGTGGCATGGTGGGTCAACCAACTGTGTGTTGCAGGGCCTACATATGTGCCTTGTATTGTAGATGTTACTCATGTTGCTTTTCAGGCTATGCACTCTGACCTATGTGGATTTGACTCATGTGACATATGTATACAGTTGTCTGATTATTTCCTGTCTCTTCACCTTGCCCACAGCATCGTCGGGGGACACCGAGGGAGACACTGGCATGGACCGTGAGGAGGGAGCGGGCACCAGTGCCAGCAGTGCAGAGTTGTCTGGCACATCGAGTGGCACGGAGGCCGACGGGAGTGCAGCAGAGGACCTGTCCAGTCAATCCACCACCGACTATGACGCAGACGGGTCCGAGGCTGAGCACTCCGAGGGGGCGGTGGCTGGTCCCACAGCTGACACCAGCACTCCATCACTACCCGCCCCCTCCATTCCGATCACCGGCCTCCCACTTAATCGTGTCCCTTCCCGCCGTGCTCGGTCAGCACGTGTCTCCTTCTTGCCAGGCACCGCACCCCCTGCCCCTGTCTCCACTGCTGCCACCAATGCCGAGTCTGTGGACATCCTGCGGCAGTTGCGGGTTGGTCAGACTGCGACGCTTAATGTCCTCCATGGCCACAGCCAAGTGCTCAACCAGATGGAGGCATACTTGGAGGGCATTTCAGCCGCGCAGTCTGACCAACGCAACTTGCTGAGGTCCATAGACTCGACACTGACTGCAGCAGTGGATCTCCTGCAGCGCTACGTCCCACCCCCTACCCCTGCCCCATCCACACTTCCCACTCCCATGCCTGTCCCACGTACACCCAGACGTCAGCATGCACGCACAACACCAGACACAGGCACCACACCAGCAGGGCAGGGCAAGCGCAGACCTCCTGGCACGCACACACAGGGTGAGGTAGGCACACCCACTGGGTCGGGGGACAAACGTAAGTCACGCAGCGAGAGTGGGAGTCCGCATTCCGCAAAATCCACTCCCTCCAAATCCACTCCCCTCAGCTCTCCTGGCCACGAATCCAGCAACGATTTCTTCATGGCCGCTCTGTCCCTGAGCCCAACAGTGACACCACCCAGCAAGCGGGCAAAGGAATCCCTGGTCAGGGTAGTTGAGTGCCCCCCCTGTCCACACCCTCCCCCAGTGGCGCTGCGACCCATTCCTCTGCCCCCCCCCTCCTTGGGGCCTGTGGTTCCTTCGGGTGCAGGGGATACGCTGGGGGACCTTGCTGACGTGTGCAGCGCCATCCTCACCACCTCCTTTGGCGCTGCCCCAACCCCTGTGGTGGAGTTCTCCGTCCCTGCACCCACAACGCCTGCCCTTGCCCCTCCTGTCCCTGCGGTGCCTGGTCCTTCCCCCCCACATGATGCCCCCCCCTGTGGAAGACAAGGTGGTCTGAACTGTGCAGGCAAGCTAGGGGACACGCGTCCCACTGTGTCCCCCATCCAGCTGTGACTAATGGACTGCCCTATGGGCTTTGTAAATATTGAACTTTAGCCACACAAACATTTTTGGCTAATGCTGAATAAAGCCTTTTTTTTTCTTAGAACACTACTGCTTTTGTGGTATTGCTGTTGGTGGGGCTGCTCCATGATTTTGGGTGGTGATCATGTGTTGGGTGTGTGGGAAATGTAGTGGTGTGCTGGTCATGGGGGGACCCTGGTATCTGTGTGCCATCACAAGGTGTTAGCTAAGTTTCTTTGTTCATGTAGGCAGTTACTGCATGGTGTAATCGCCCCAAGGTGTGTTCCTTCCTCTCTGTCCCCTGACATCTTCCCTGCAGGGTGTTTCCAATATGTTGTGCTGAGCTGTGTCTATATTAGCTGGGTGTGTGACGGACCCCTTCAACTGTGGCCATGCATGCAGAGCGATGTCTCCACCTGCATCATTCGTGGCATCCTGGGTGATCACTGTACTTGTGCATGTAGTCTGTTGACATGAATTCATGTGGACATGTTCCCTTTTAGGCAGTATGCATATGTGTACTCCCAGCCTCGCACACATGTGTTACATGTACTGCAGGGTCTTTGTGCACCTGACTGACAATTGTGGCAATTGGATCTGTGGGTACTCCACCCTTTTTCTTTCCATGGGCACTGCTGGGAGGACTCTGCACACACCCCTCCTGTGTCTGGGCACTGCTGGGAATGATAGGCACACACCGCTCCTGTGTCTGGGCACTGCTGGGAGGACTCTGCACACACCCCTCCTGCGTCTGGGCACTGCTGGGAGGACTCTGCACACACCCCCCTGTGTCTGGGCACTGCTGGGAGGACTCTGCACACATCCCTCCTGCTTCTGGGCACTGCTGGGAGGACTCTGCACCCACCCCTCCTGTGTCTGGACACTGCTGGGAGGACTCTGCACCCACCCCTCCTGTGGGTGGGTGCAGAGTGCAACAGTAGGGAAAGTGTTGGATAGCTGAGGGGAAAAAATACTATTCCCACTCCTGCAAGTGCAACAGTAGGGAAAGTGTTGGTTAGCATAGGGGTAAAAATTACTATTCCCACTCCAGTGAGTGCAATAGTAGGGAAAGTGTTGGATAGCGGAGGGAAATAATTTACTATTCCACTCCAGCAAGTGCAACAGTAGGGAAAGTGTTGGATAGCGGAGTGATTAAAATTACTATTCTCACTCCAGCAAGTGCAACAGTACGGAAAGTGTTGGATAGCGGAGGGGTAAAAATTATTATTCCCACTCCAGCGAGTGTAACAGTAGGGAAAGTGTTGGATAGTGGAGCGGAATAATTTACTACTCCCACTCTAAAGTGTGCAACAGTAAGAAAAGTATTGGATAGCTGAGGGGTAAAAATGAATACTCCCACAGAACAAAATTCAAATTTAAAAACAAACAAAATATCAACTACAATACAAAATATAATAAAAAACCAAAAACAAAACGTATATAAATATATAAAAATTAACAAAACATAAGACAATATTTTAATCTAGCAAAAATTGACATACAAATATATATATTTTTTTTAACAAACAATTTACTAACAAATAAATATTTTGTAATAGAAATTAATTTTGATCAAAAAAGTTAAAAATTACATAAATGTAATATCTATTTTCCTACCCTATAACACCACACAATTTACAACACACATCTAAATTAAACAAAAAAGTGAACCTCCATAATTAACACAATTAATTATCAATTAAACAAATATTAATAATTATAAAACACATTTAAAAATGGAAAAATTAATGTACAAAACAAACGTTACAGCTATTGAACTTAATTCCCCAAACAAAATAAAAATTAAACAATTACGAAAAATATTTATTGATTGATAAATGAATATTAATGATCAAGTAATGATTAATTAATTTAAACTAAATCACTTTCCACCCTCTACCCCAATAAACACCAAAACACACACCTAAAAATATTTACACAATTTCCATGAATAATTTTACATTAATGAATTAATATCAATTAACAACAAATCATTAATTAATTTAAAAAAGTGACTTCCCACCATTTACCACTATAAATCCCACAACTCACACATCAAAATGATTACAAGTTTGGTATATTTACATTTTAATTAATCAATTAGCATCAATTAATAATTAATTAATTAATTATAAATAAATTACCTCCCACCATATTCCCCTTTAAATTCCACCACCAATTTCGTAAAACATGACACAGTTAACATAATTATTTAACAATTAATTAATTAAAAACAATTAACAAGCAACATATAAATAATTAATAATAAATTAATTCACACAATTAACACTGTACAATACAATTAATTAAATATTATATTACAAATATTAATAAATGTATTAACATTAAAGTACTTCCCACACTACTCCCCTATCAACCCACAACCCTCTCCTAAAAAAAAGAACACAATTAACATAATTACAATTAATTATTAATAATTAACAATCAATTAATAAATAATTAATAATACATTAATTCCCACAATTAACAATATACAATATAAAATAAATAAATATTAATTAATATCAAATATTAATACATTCATTATAATTAAATTACTTTCCACCCTATTTCCCTATAAATCCACAAACCGCTCCTAAAACAATGACACAATTAACATATTTACCAATTAATTTATCAATACAAATTAACAGCCAATTATTAATTAATTAACTATAAATTAATTCCCACAATTAACTCTATAAAATCAAAAATAAATAAAAACGAATAAACACAAATTAATATTCAATGTATTATAAATAAATTACTTCCCACCCTATTCCCCTATAACCCCACAACCCGGTATGGAACTAAAATTAATTAAAATAAAATTAATAACTTCTAAAGAATTAAGACATATATTTTAAAAAAAATGCAATACTTCGACAAAAAAATAAAAACATACATTTAAAATACATTCCAAAATACATAACACTCACTAAAAAAACGATCTTTTTTACAACCATGGTGCCGATTCGGATCCTGGAAAAAATTTCCCCGGCCGAATTGAATCTAGATTTTTTACCGTACGAATCGTACAAGTAGCGTACAAACTGCCAAGTACGATTCGCATGGGAAAAACTCCATACGAATCACATCCGGAACATTTCCCCACACGTCCTCGGGTCGGAAATTGTGTCCGACACATCCCCGGACGATTTACCGTACGATCGGGAAAAATGAAGTCCGACCGCGCTAGTACGATCACTCTCGTCCTTTCGATTTCACAACTGTATGCAAAAAACACCGTACGGACCGAACTCCCACAGCAAGCATGGAGACACGTGTCCGCATACGCGCCGAACATCCCACCACAGACCCCGCATGTACGCGCAAAATGCCCCCCGGCCGCGGATGTACGCGCCGAACCCCCACCCCACCCGTGTATGTACGGACCGTAACCCCACCCCACCCGTGTATGTATGGACTGTACCCCCACCCCACCAGTGTATGTACGGACCGTACCCCCACCCCACCCATGTATGTACGGACCGTACCCCCACCCGTGTATGAATGGAGCGTACCAACACCCCACCCGTGTATGTACGGACCGAACCCCCACCCGTGTATGAATGGAGCGTACCAACACCCCACCAGTGTATGTACGGACCGTACCCCCACCCCACCCGTGTATGTACGGACCGTACCCCCACCCCACCAGTGTATGTACAGACCGTACCCCCACCCCACCCGTGTATGTACGGACCGTACCCCCACTCCACCAGTGTATGTACGGACCGTACCCCCACCCCACCCTTGCATGTACGGACCGTACCCCCACCCGTGTATGAATGGAGCGTACCAACACCCCACCCGTGTATGTACGGACCGAACCCCCACCCGTGTATGAATGGAGCGTACCAACACCCCACCAGTGTATGTACGGACCGTACCTCCACCCCACCCGTGTATGTACGGACCATACCCCCACCTGCGTATGAATGGAGCGTACCAACACCCCACCCGTGTATGTACGGACCGAACCCCCACCCGTGTATGAATGGAGCATACCAACACCCCACCAGTGTATGTATGGACCGTACCCCCACCCCACCCGTGTATGTACGGACCATACCCCCACCCCACCAGTGTATGTACGGACCGTACCCCACCCCACCCGTGCATGTACGGACCGTACCACCACCCCACCAGTGTATGTACAGACCGTACCCCCACCCCACCCGTGTATGTACGGACCGTACCCCCACCCGTGTATGGATGGAGCGTACCAACACCCCACCCGTGTATGTACGGACCGAACCCCCACCCGTGTATGAATGGAGCGTACCAACACCCCACCAATGTATGTACAGACTGTACCCCCACCCCACCCGTGTATGTACGGACCGTACCCCCACCCGTGTATGAATGGAGCGTACCAACACCCCACCCGTGTATGTACGGACCGAACCCCCACCCGTGTATGAATGGAGCGTACCAACACCCCACCAGTGTATGTACGGACCGTACCCCCACCCCACCCGTGTATGTACGGACCGTACCCCCACCCCACCAGTGTATGTACGGACCGTACCCCCACCCCACCAGTGTATGTACGGACCGTACCCCTACCTGTGTATGAATGGAGCGTACCAACACCCCACCAGTGTTTGTACGGACCGTACCCCCACCCCACCCGTGTATGTATGGACCGTACCCCCACCCCAGCAGTGTATGTACGGACCGAACCCCCACCCGTGTATGAATGGAGCATACCAACACCCCACCAGTGTATGTATGGACCGTACCCCCACCCCACCCGTGTATGTACGGACCATACCCCCACCCCACCAGTGTATGTACGGACCGTACCCCACCCCACCCGTGCATGTACGGACCGTACCACCACCCCACCAGTGTATGTACGGACCGTACCCCCACCCCACCCGTGTATGTACGGACCGTACCCCCACCCGTGTATGAATGGAGCGTACCAACACCCCACCCGTGTATGTACGGACCGAACCCCCACCCGTGTATGAATGGAGCGTACCAACACCCCACCAATGTATGTACAGACCGTACCCCCACCCCACCCGTGTATGTACGGACCGTACCCCCACCCGTGTATGAATGGAGCGTACCAACACCCCACCCGTGTATGTACGGACCGAACCCCCACCCGTGTATGAATGGAGCGTACCAACACCCCACCAGTGTATGTACGGACCGTACCCCCACCCCACCCGTGTATGTACGGACCGTACCCCCACCCCACCAGTGTATGTACGGACCGTACCCCCACCCCACCAGTGTATGTACGGACCGTACCCCCACCCGTGTATGAATGGAGCGTACCAACACCCCACCAGTGTTTGTACGGACCGTACCCCCACCCCACCCGTGTATGTATGGACCGTACCCCCACCCCAGCAGTGTATGTACGGACCGTACCCCCACCCGTGTATGAATGGAGCATACCAACACCCCACCCGTGTTCGTACACACCCTACCCCAGGCCCACACACCAGCACCCTCACCCAACATCGGGCATGTACGAGTCATACTAAGCCATAGCAAAGGACATCACTGTACAACAACATGGCCCATGTACGCACCGTACAGATGCTAAAAACACTCCTACTGAACCATGACTAACCAAAAAAACACAAGGACAGTCAATCCGAGGTCCACAACACCACAAAACATGTCCAACAAGGCCAAATACATCCTATACACTGACCTGCAACTGACAAACAGAGGCCCAAACCACTACCACTCCTTATAACACACCCACCCAAAGTTCAAACACAGCCACACCCACAAATGGACCAATAAAAAGGCCCAACACACACAAACCATGATCCTTTGCAACAGATCCATTGCTGCCAGACCCCAGAGACAACGCACTGCACCATACTTCAACCATCAATACACCTTACACTTGCACTCCTTCACACAACCACCATCACAAACACACCCTCATCACATTCACACACACACACCTGCACACCCACAACCATCCACACCCACACCCATCCACACCCCCACCCCCACAACCA
Source organism: Triturus cristatus (assembly GCF_964204655.1). Lineage (NCBI taxonomy): Eukaryota > Metazoa > Chordata > Amphibia > Caudata > Salamandridae > Triturus > Triturus cristatus. Next base: position 1,012,151,335 of record NC_140593.1, on the reverse strand, counting down.
TCCACACCCACACCCCACACTATGCCCACCAACAAGAATCCAAAGTTCACAAAGGACGAGCTGGAGCCCCTTGTCGACGAAATCATCAGAGTCGAGCCACAGCTCTTTGGAACATTGGTCAGACGGACCAGCATATCAGAAAAAACTGCCATGTGGGAGAGGATAGTCAATTCCGTGAATGCTGTTGGGTCCACCAGAAGGACCAGGCATGAGTGCCAAGCCAGGTGGTACGATCTGCGGAGGACGGTCCGCCGCAAAATGACAGACGAGCACAACCAGGCCAACATCACTGGAGGAGGGCCATCCCGCAGACCTCTACACTACCATCCCTGGGAGGAGAAGGTGATGACCACGCTAGAGCCGTTGGCATGTGATGGATTAGAAGGACTCCAAGAGCCTGGTGAGTACACAAACAACTCACCTCACATGGGGGGAACGCCATATACAACCCAAAAACCAATCATGCACGCAACCCCCACAAAGCCAGCACCGGACACAACCACACTCCAAAAACACACACATGCCACTAGCACCTCCATGCCCCATGCCCCAAGCAAGGCCAGGCCAAGTCACAGGCCACACAAAACACAAACACAAGACAGGATGTCCCCGATGCCGGGAGGGTGGGCCTCAAAACTAACATAGAGCAACTCTGAAGCACACAACAATGCCCTCAGCCCATATGGCTTAGGGCACAGCCATACCAACAGTCTGTCCCCACACAGTACTGTTTTGCCTGCTAATGGTGGCCGCGTTGCAGGACGACATGGGTATGAAGGCACAATTTGCACATAACAGCAGCCAATGAAGATGCAGCACACTGAAAGAGTGTTGTTATGTTATGTTATTTTCATTTATACAGCGCACAGCTACTCGGAAGTGTCCCGGCGCTATAGAGTGTCAGCACACACCGCCACAGCAGCAGCGCAGACTCACACACTCCGCCCAATGGGTGCCTGCAGAGAAGAAACAAACCCACATGAACAAGCCAATGGCCTTTGCAAGACCTGCAAACTGTGTGTGCCCAGGAAGCTGGGCTGAGGTGACAGAGGGTGACACACAGAGGGAGAGAGAGGGGCAGAGAGAGGGACAGAGACAGAGGTGGACACAGGGAGACAGACAGAGGGAGGGAGGAGGCTGACAGAGGGAGGGAGAAAGGGAGAGGGACAGAGGGAGGAGGCTGACAGAGGGAGGGAGAAAGGGAGAGGGACAGAGGGAGGAGGCTGACAGAGGGAGGGAGTAAAGGGAGAGGGACAGAGGGAGGAGGCTGACAGAGGGAGGGAGAAAGGGAGAGGGACAGAGGGAGGAGGCTGACAGAGGGAGGGAGAAAGGGAGAGGGACAGAGGGAGGAGGCTGACAGAGGGAGGGAGTAAAGGGAGACGGACAAAGGGAGGAGGCTGACAGAGGGAGGGAGTAAGGGAGACAGAGGGAGACCAAATCACCCTTGGGTGGTGTGGCCATGTCTGCTCGTCAGCAGGTGGACTGTGTGCATGTAGACAAGGTTTGGCAGTGCCTTAACCCCTCCTTCAACCTTTGATAAACACTAGGCCATGTGTCAATCTGTGCACGAGTACATCCGTGCTGCAGGCACAAATAGAACCTTACACCCAGTATACCTACCCACTGTGTTCGTCAGAACCCTGTCACAAATTGTTAAGTTACCTACCTGCATTCTCAAATAGCATGGAAAAAACACCATTTGGCCACGTACAGTGCAACACGTAATGCGGCTCAGCATGGCTTGCTACGCCCGCTCACTACACTGCTGACTGTGTCCCCAAAAGATGCATCAACTAAGATTGTGTCACACATAGGTAAAGTGTCGAAAGCTGTGGCCAAGGGACATACCCATGCACAAGTGCACTGTGTGAGAAATGCTAGCAAAATCCAACCACCCAGAGGAACTGTGCCAAATCAAAAATGAATGACACATGGATGTCGCATGTAACACAATTAACACTGTCTCTCTCACACACAGGTCAACGTCGTCAATCTCCCCCCAACACTGGGGGGGAAGACTCACAGGACCAGGCTCCGCGTGAAGAGGACCCCAATGCCAGCGACGATTCTCACCACTCCGTGGATGACCCAGACCAACCTGGCCCCTCTGGTGTCCAACCACCTGCAGCACCTGCGTCAGGTACAACTGTGCCAACCACCACCCCCATTCCTGCCACATCCCAGGAGTCACCCAGGAGCCCTGCCCGCACACAACAATGCAGCCAGTCTGTCCAGGAGGGACAAGGTTCTCCGGGCACCCAGGAGGAGGCAGGCGACACCGCAAATGCCATCCCTCAGGGGTCCCGGAGACTCGATGTGCCCACAACGGCAGGGCAGGCGCAAGTGGGCAGGGGTGGTGGGAGTGGAGGACGGCGGAGGCCCGAACCTGCCCAGTTGGCTCAGGACCCGGCTATGGCACACGTCAGAACCATCCTGGACGCATACCGGCGTGACTCCAGAGGCATCACCCAGGTAGTGGAGACCCTCAATGAGATGAAGGCCCTGCAGGTTGAACATCATGCCAGGATGGAGGCAAGACATGCAGAGCACTTGGCGGTGCACAGGGACATGAGCCAATCCCTCCGTCAGATTGCCCAAAGCCTGGCAAACCCTCCCTGTGCCAGCAGGCGTAGAGCAGCACCAGCCCCAGGGAGGGAGGAGGAGTAGGAATCATCTGACGGAGCGTCCCTTGCACCGACAAGCCAGGCGTCTGAGGGTCCCCGCAGGAAGGTGGGTCGTCCACGCAAAAGACTGTGAGAGTCAGCGGAACATCACCATCTCCCAGGTCACCTGGCCTGGCACCTGGCCCTATGGCCCAACAGCAGCACAGCAGCAAAGGACATTCTCTGCCACATGGCCTTGCTGGTCACTGTCTGACCAATGTTGACAAAGACTGTGGCACAGACTCTGATGACTGTCAATGGCAAGGACACCAACTCCCCCTGTGAACTTTTGATTCTACACTCCCGCCAAGCACCTCTTGTCACCCCCCCAAACACGTAGCCCAGCACTAATAAAATTCATCACAATCACAAGATGATGCCGTCATTTTGCATTATTCCACTACATGTGTGTGTTGTAAAGTCAAACCATGCCTGATTTCTGAATTAACTTCGAACCACCATACCCTGGGGTCTGAGTCTGGCACAGGACACACATGGGTCACAACGTACCATTCAAGACAGACATGGAGCACCATACTCACCCGTGATGGGCCCAACCAGCTGAGGGGGTGCCTGCACAACTGTGCCCACAGACCTATTCAGAAGAGCAACAGTCATGCGCAGAGGTCAGGGATCATGTGGAGTGTCCTGGGGTGGGAGTCCCAGGTATGTGTAGACACGTGGCAGAACCATGTCCTGCATGCTTGAGTCAGGTGGATGTGGCGAATGGTGGGCCAGCCAAGGTTGGATGCATGGAGATGGGACAATTGGGTGTTGGATCACAGTGCCACAAGGTTGTGGTGTGGGTGTGGGCTGCATCCTGAGGGTGTGCGTGGATTGAGAAGGTCATCCTGCAGCTGGCAGTGATCCACTCCCCCCATCTCTGTTGGACGTTGATGTGGCCTGGTCGCCCGATGTAGTAGCAGAGCTGTGCAGATGCACCCTGGATGTGGACAAGTATCATGGGATTTCTAACGCACATGTCCTTAGAGTGCAGGGTAGGAGTAGACACGGATGTCATAGTTGACCTGGGGGATGGTCTCCCTCTTGCCTTGAGGTGGATGGAACTGGGGATCTTGTGCATCATGCAGAGTGTGCTGCCGCATGAGGCACAGATGCTGCTGATCAGCATAGAACATGTCAGCAAGCAATCCATGATGGACACCAGCTCGTTTGCGTGGACACTGGGTGCCCTTGCAGCAGGGCCTGCAGCAGCATGCGCCATGTCAAGGAAACAATGCCAAAAGTAGCACACAAAGACAAGGATCTCAGGAAGGAACCATGCAAAAGGTGCATGTCAAGGAAGGAATGTCTGGTTCAACATGGCACACACACACACAATGGATTAACATGCGGCACAGTGGCTGTCGTGGAGACTGACAGGCCACAAAACCTACAGAGCCATGGACATCATGCACAATACAGAATCTAATCCCTGACAAACAGCTTGCATCTTGCTACTCTACACATAGACTCATATGCACCATCTCTGAGAACAATGCCAGACATGCCGCATGCACAGTGGCAACAGACCACCATTGACAGAGATGAGGCACCTTGGAGGCAGAGGGACACCTTTATTAGTCATGTGGGTCGGAATGCTAATGCAACTCTGTCTACACATACACAGGTCATGTGGATGAACACGTGGGACCAACACTGGCACCCCCCTTAGCACCACAGATGCTGGAAATCCATGGCACTGGCACACAAGTGACGGGTTAAAGCTAAACACCCCCTGCTGCTCACAGAGAGCCTGCTATACACCATTGAGCCCCTAATGGGGAATTCACACACTGTGTCAACCCGGTGCAACCCGTATGTTTCCGAGGCCAGTGTCACACACATTGATGGCTCCATCACAATCCCATTACAGATGACTGTCACCAAGTCTGACCATCAATTCAGGAGAATTCTGCTCCAGGTCATGTGCCCCATGGTGATTCCACATGTATGCAAAGTAACCAAACATGAATAGGAGCAGTGCACACACATTCATAACAAATACCACTCCCAAAAAGCCGTGCTGCATCCCTTACCCGAAGGAGATTTTCAAACTTGTCCGTGCATGTAACGCTGATTCAGCACATGTTGCTGTGATCATGAGGAATAGCAGGAGCACAACAATGCCACCAGCAGACAGCATGCGCAAGTACCTGTGGATGGGAGACACACCAGAAGTCAGCCAAAAGAAGTACATCCGCATGCATGTGCATGTACTCGACACGTATTAGGTTGTCAACATGCTAGGTGACAATGATGACTCTGGAAAAACATTTCTTCTATTGCACCATCACTCGAGTGACACATCCAAACACACCTCAGACTCACTTGGAAGACATGCAGATGGACACACACATTGCAACACATGCCACACACAGCCCAATGCGTGCACACTCAGACACTGGAACTCACCACTAAGCAAAGAAGTCGCGTATGAGCCGACTCCGCATGTCCTCCACCGCCTCCTCCTCCTCCACATCACTCGCCTCGTGCCCAAGCCCTTCATCCTCCACGGGTGGATGGTCCTGCTCATCTGGATCCAGGATGAGTGGCACAGCTTTCTCCACTGCCATGTTGTGCAGCATGCAGCACACGAGGAAGATCTTGCAGACCTTCACCGGTGCATATGGGAGTGCGCCACCGGTCTTGTGGAGGCAACGGAAGCGGCTCTTCAGGAGGCCAAACGTCCTCTCTATCACTCGCCGGGTCCGCCCATGGGTGTTGTTGTAGCGGTGATGGGCAGCCGTGCTGGGGTTGCGGAGAGGCGTGATCAGCCATGGCATATTGGGATAGCCAGCATCCCCTACATGGAAACATCATGGACAAGAGTGGGTCAGGAGAAGCAGTAAGACAGGAAGATGATGTTAAATACAGGACTGGCAGAGTATACCCACCAACAATGCATGCTCGTTCGTTGTGCAGCTGCAGCATCATTTCAGGCACCCTGCTACGCCTCATGATGTACGCATCGTGTGCAGATCCTGGAAAACGAGCACAGACATGTGAAATCACCATGTTGGCAAGACACACCGCAAGGGCATTAATGGAGTGGTAATGCTTGCGGTTACGGAAGGCTACCTCCTGTGCCTGTGGTGGTACCAAAGCCACATGTGTTCCATCTATGGACCCAATGACATGGGGCATCCCTCCCAGGGCATAGAACTCACGCTTGACAGCTGTCAACTGCTCAGGAGTTGGGAATTTTATGAACTCTTCAAGGTGCTCCAACATGGCCTCTAAAAAATCATGCAGAACACGGCTTAACATAGTTTAGGACATCCCACCCACATGGGCAATGGTATGTTGAAAGGTACCCGTGGCCAAGAAATGTAGGGCTGCCATCACCTTCACCTTGGGTGTCAGTGCACCAGGATACCTGTGTAGCGGTTGGAGGTGTGCTGCCAGCCGTGTCATCAAGTCGTCAATCAAACGTTGGGGGAAGCGGTAGCGGCATATACAGTCATTTTCCAGCATGTCAGCCAAGTCCGGAATTGCTCGAGGGAGAGACGGAGCCCTGCAGTGAATTAGAAGGGACAACGAAGAGTGAGTACAGTACACCACCAATGTCAATGTACTGAGCACATGGTCAACAGGCAATACACATATGCTACATACAGAGTCAGGTCTGTGCAATATGCCCTGGACACGTATGCCAGCCATGTGACACTCCTACCAAGAGACAGCTCCAAACGTTTATTCTCAACCTCATAATGCCATGCCATGAAACTAGCTGTGGGCCAGTGTAAGTGAGCAGGCAGACACATTACAGGAGTTACAGACAACCAAATATGTGCAGAGGAAGGATGTTTATTGTACAGACAGGTTGCGGAACACTAGAGGCACAGGTCACATGTAATGGAAAAAGGACAGAACACACACCTTGCCATGAAGGATTACATTTCAATAATGATCCCACATACATTGAGAGTATGCAGATATGTCCTTGTTTTGAAACTCCGTGTCGATGCATACACACACACCTTACGTCGGATTCCACATGTGGCGTGGTATGTGTAACACTGTGCCATGGCCATCTACACACAGACACATGTTGGTTGCAGCAACTGCAGATGCATTTGACCAAACACCTACAGCAAGCTAAAGGGAACACACGATACACACATGACATAGTCACATCGTGCAACGCGGGTAGTCACATGTCAGGTGTGAAAACCCCTGTAGCTGGCATCAGGGGACAGTTGCGTGTGTTTTTGACTGTGCAATGGCAGTGACGCTTTTCACAAGTGTGCTGTACCACATGCACACATGTCAAAGGAGTGAAGGGGATTTTCCGGCACATAGTCCACCATCACACATGACATCTGTACACATCTCATCATACATCTATTGCCTTCACAACTCAGGAGTAATGTACCACATTACAGTCTGACACACCTGTGCCCCACACATGTAGTACTGCACAGACAATGCCTTGATGTCCAGCCTTGGACAAGTATGTCAGCTCTATTCCTTTCTGTGTGCTGCCTGTCACTACTGTCAGGTGTGGAATGCACCGTACATGCGCTCTGAGGGCATGTGTACGTTCCCCATCACTATGGGAGTGCTGCCGTAGGCCTACCCATAGAGAAACGGCCCGTACACGCGCGTGTACGGGGCGTATCACTATGGGTACGCATACGCGAGCAAAGCCATAGTGAAATGGCCCGTACACGCGCGTGTACGGGGCGTATCACTATGGGTACGCATACGCGAGCAAGGCCATAGTGAAACGGCCCATACACGCGCGTGTACGGGTACGGTATTGCTGTTGGTGGGGCTGCTCCATGATTTTGGGTGGTGATCATGTGTTGGGTGTGTGGGAAATGTAGTGGTGTGCTGGTCATGGGGGGACCCTGGTATCTGTGTGCCATCACAAGGTGTTAGCTAAGTTTCTTTGTTCATGTAGGCAGTTACTGCATGGTGTAATCGCCCCAAGGTGTGTTCCTTCCTCTGTGTCCCCTGACATCTTCCCTGCAGGGTGTTTCCAATATGTTGTGCTGAGCTGTGTCTACATTAGCTGGGTGTGTGACGGACCCCTTCAACTGTGGCCATGCATGCAGACCGATGTCTCCACCTGCATCATTCGTGGCATCCTGGGTGATCACTGTACTTGTGCATGTAGTCTGTTGACATGAATTCATGTGGACATGTTCCCTTTTAGGCAGTATGCATATGTGTACTCCCAGCCTCGCACACATGTGTTACATGTACTGTAGGGTCTTTGTGCACCTGACTGACAATTGTGGCAATTGGATCTGTGGGTACTCCACCCTTTTTCTTTCCATGGGCACTGCTGGGAGGACTCTGCACACACCCCTCCTGTGTCTGGGCACTGCTGGGAATGATAGGCACACACCGCTCCTGTGTCTGGGCACTGCTGGGAGGACTCTGCACACACCCCTCCTGCGTCTGGGCACTGCTGGGAGGACTCTGCACACACCCCCCTGTGTCTGGGCACTGCTGGGAGGACTCTGCACACATCCCTCCTGCTTCTGGGCACTGCTGGGAGGACTCTGCACCCACCCCTCCTGTGTCTGGACACTGCTGGGAGGACTCTGCACCCACCCCTCCTGTGTCTGGGCACTGCTGGGAGGACTCTGCACACACCCCTCCTGCGTCTGGGCACTGCTGGGAGGACTCTGCACCCACCCCTCCTGTGTCTGGGCACTGCTGGGACGACTCTGCACACACCCCTCCTGCATCTGGGCACTGCTGGGAGGACTCTGCACCCACCCCTCCTGTGTCTGGGCACTGCTGGGAGGACTCTGCACACACCCCTCCTGCATCTGGGCACTGCTGGGAGGACTCTGCACACACCCCTCCTGTGTCTGGGCACTGCTGGGAGGACTCTGCAGACACCCCTCCTGCGTCTGGGCACTGCTGGGAGGACTCTGCACACACCCCTCTTGTGTCTGGGCACTGCTGGGAGGACTCTGCACACACCCCTCCTGCGTCTGGGCACTGCTGGGAGGACTCTGCACCCACCCCTCCTGCGTCTGGGCACTGCTGGGAGGACTCTGCACCCACCCCTCCTGTGTCTGGGCACTGCTGGGACGACTCTGCACACACCCCTCCTGTGTCTGGGCACTGCTGGGAGGACTCTGCACCCACCCCTCCTGTGTCTGGGCACTGCTGGGAGGACTCTGCACACACCCCTCCTGCATCTGGGCACTGCTGGGAGGACTCTGCACACACCCCTCCTGCGTCTGGGCACTGCTGGGAGGACTCTGCACACACCCCTCCTGCGTCTGGGCACTGCTGGGAGGACTCTGCACACACCCCTCCTGCGTCTGGGCACTGCTGGGAGGACTCTGCACCCACCCCTCCTGTGTCTGGGCACTGCTGGGAGGACTCTGCACACACCCCTCCTGTGTCTGGGCACTGCTGGGACGACTCTGCACACACCCCTCCTGTGTCTGGGCACTGCTGGGAATGATAGGCACACACCCCTCCTGCGTCTGGGCACTGCTGGGAGGACTCTGCACACACCCCTCCTGCGTCTGGGCACTGCTGGGAGGACTCTGCACCCACCCCTCCTGTGTCTGGGCACTGCTGGGAATGATAGGCACACACCCCTCCTGCGTCTGGGCACTGCTGGGAGAACTCTGCACACACCCCTCCTGTGTCTGGGCACTGCTGGGAGGACTCTGCACACACCCCTCCTGCATCTGGGCACTGCTGGGACGACTCTGCACACACCCCTCCTGTGTCTGGGCACTGCTGGGACGACTCTGCACACACCCCTCCTGCGTCTGGGCACTGCTGGGAGGACTCTGCACACACCCCTCCTGCGTCTGGGCACTGCTGGGAATGATAGGCACACACCCCTCCTGCGTCTGGGCACTGCTGGGAGGACTCTGCACACACCCCTCCTGTGTCTGGCGATGTACGCTCCATACATACACTGTTGGGGTGGGGGTACGCTCCATACATACGCGGGTGTGGGTAGGGTCCGTACATACACGGGTGGGGGTATGCTCCGAACATACGCGGGTCTGGGTACGCTCCATGCATACACGGGTGGGGGTACGGTCGTACATACACTGTTGGGGTGGGGGTACGCTCCATACATACACTGTTGGGGTGGGGGTACGCTCCATACCTACGCGGGTGTGGGTAGGGTCCGTACATACACGGGTGGGGGTACGCTCCGAACATACGCGGGTCTGGGTACGTTCCATGCATACACGGGTGGGGGTACGGTCCGTACATACACTGTTGGGGTGGGGGTACGCTCCATACATACACTGTTGGGGTGGGGGTACGCTCCATACGTACGTGGGTGTGGGTAGGGTCCGTACATACACGGGTGGGGGTACTCTCCGAACATACGCGGGTCTGGGTACGCTCCATGCATACACGGGTGGGGGTACGGTCCGTACATACACTGTTGGGGTGGGGGTTCGGTCCGTACATATACGGGTGGGGTGTTGGTACGCTCCATTCATACACGGGTGGGGGTACGGTCCGTACGTACACTGGTGGGGTGGGGGTACGGTCCATACATACACTGTTGGGGTGGGGGTACGGTCCATACATACACTGTTGGGGTGGGGGTACGCTCCGAACATACACGGGTGGGGTGTTGGTACGCTCCATTCATACACGTGTGGGGGTACGGTCCGTACAAACACTGTTGGGGTGGGGGTACGGTCCATACATACACTGTTGGGGTGGGGGTATGCTCCGAACATACACGGGTGGGGTGTTGGTACGCTCCATTCATACACAGGTGGGGGTACGGTCCGTACAATCACTGTTGGGGTGGGGGTACGCTCCAAGTCCATACGTACGCGGGTGTGGGTAGGGTCCGTACATACATGGGTGGGGGTACGCTCCGAACATACGCGGGTCTGGGTACGCTCCATGCATACACGGGTGGGGGTACGGTCCGTGCATACACTGTTGGGGTGGGGGTACGCTCCATACGTACGCGGGTATGGGTAGGGTCCATACATACACGGGTGGGGGTACGCTCCGAACATACGCGGGTCTGGGTACGCTCCATGCAGACACGGGTGGGGGTACGGTCCGTACATGCACTGTTGGGGTGTTGGTACGCGCCGTACATACACGGGTGGGGGTGCGGGCCGTACCCGGGCCTTTGGAACATGGTACGGGCCGTACCGCCATTATTGGGGTGACGTAGGGGTGGGCGTGGTACGACTCGTACCCACGCTCTTAAGGCATGGGTACGGTACGTACCGGACTTGTTGTGTTGCCGGTTCGCGTGTACATCCACTTCCATTGCTGGACACGCCCCCACCCCCTCGAAGTGACCAGGCCCTGAAGGTCAGGTATGTCCAGGGCATGTATGATTTGTGACTTGGGTGGGGGTTTTGTGTCCTGCCCCTGACCCCCCCCTTTGCCCCCGGGTGTTGTTCTGACCTTCTGCGGCGTCTGCGTCGGTTCCTGTAGAGCAGGTGGACTGCTATGAGGGCTGGGATGACACGTAGGTTCGGGTCCATGGCTGTCTGTCGCGTACAGGTGCTCCTTGCGCACGTCGTCCTGATTTCCCGGCAGTTTTTGGCAGTCGGAGAATTTTATCCGTGCGGGGTGACGTCGGTGCGGTTCGTACTTCCTGGTTCGTGCAACGCAGCCTGAATGCGTCCCGACGTCATGTCGGCACGTTCCCCGGATCACATTTGTATGTATATTTTCGTCGGTCGGTGTTTTGTACGATTCGTACGGAAATGGTGTGTCCGTGCGAATCGTACTTCCATGTTTGTAATGTTTTTTTTCCCCGAGTACGAGTCGGACGGAGAAAACGCTCCGACCGACGGTTCGTACCCGGTTTCTCCAGGATCCGAATCGGCACCTATATTTTTGCAAACTATATTAATGACTTCGATATTTTAGAAAACAATATTTCTTACTTTAAACTTCATATTCTTGAACACGATATCCTTGCAGTTGATATTTATGTATCTCGATATTTTGCACTCGATATTAGTGCAAGTCGACATTTCCTAGTCTTTATTCTGACTCTTTACAGCAGGCCTTCCAGCCCTATGGCAGGGTGCACTATATGACATGTGTGGACATATCGGCCTGAGCAGAGATGCCCCTGTACTGGCAAGTTCAATTCCTGTCAGTACAAGTGACAAGGGAAGCCATTTTAATTGCGTGTGCTGGACACTGGTGAAAACGAGTTCCATTGCTACTTGATGGCTTCACTGAAACCAAAGATGTTTGGTATCAAGTTTCTCATATTAACAAACCCACACTGATTCCAGTGATGGATTTATTAATGTATACACCTAGAGGGCACCGTATAGGTGCCTCCTGAAAACCTACTAACTACTAGTGGGGGCGCCAGAGAGCTGGCGAGCAAGATGGCCGCACTAACGTGAGGCTCCTGCTGCCGGGTTCATAATCAGACATATATTCTGCTCCCTGCGTAGCTAACCGGGGAATATAAAATGCTATTTGCTGGCTGTTGCGACTCAGATTCCTTCTCACATCTAAGCCAGATATATAATGGATCCCAACAGAAAGAAAACGCAATCAGATTGGCGGAGTCCGCACCACAGGAGAAGATGACGGCGCACAACAACTAGTAACGGTGCCCCGCCCTCGAGAAGGATAGCGACCCAATCTACAGAAAAAAACTATAGAGATGTGGGAGGCCCAACTCCCCTCCGACTGACGCGGGGGCAATTATGGCCAACTAATGGCTAGAGACTGCCGGAAGCAACACTGAGCGGATCGGACAAAACAGAGCCACACCGTGAGGACACCAAAGAGGAAGGCACCAGAGACATCTAACCAGCCCAGTGAGGACTGCTGGAGAAAAAAGCAGCTGAAGACAGACTTCAGGAGACTTCAACGCCAGTAAGACCTGCGGGGCCCCGCTGCCTATGTTGGGCCAGGCTGGTGGAGGGGTGACGGGCAGGAGGCGAGAGCAGCAGCGGATAGCCAGGCCTGGGTGTGGCTTGCGGGAGGCCTGAGAAGTTCCTGCTCGCCTCCACACCCAGACCCCAGGACAGAGTAAGCTTGGAGAGGACGGCAGCCAAGGATGCGGACCTGTCAACTTCAGTTAAAGCGCTTGCACCGAGCATTATCCTCTCCCTGATGACCATATAAAGTTGAAGCAAGGACTAATGCATATGGACATACGAAGCTTGTCTCATTATGGCCACCACGTGGGAGGCCCAAACTGACTGATGAGAGGATCGCTTATGAGTTAGAGCGAATTATGAGAGCACAATAGAGGCTGGTGTACGAAAATACACAAAAATACTGGTGAGCTGGGAAGCATCTTTTTTGGCTGCCACTTAGCCTGTGCCCTATGGCCCACATGAATATATGACTCAGTGCTGAAACCAAGTCCAGATACCCACATAATATCACCGGCTCCCCCCCTTGCAAACCATATGTGGAGAAGTGAGTAACTTCCTCCCCTGTCGCGGTGGGAGTAACCTACATAGACGTGCGGACGGAGAAATGATCCATACTGGCGCTGGGGACTCTGGAATGCCCGCAAAAAAACTACGACCAGTAAGAGGGCTGGAGGACTGGACATGCAATTCTTGGAGGAGGCCCCTGCTGAATACCACCCTTCGGACAGAAGAAGGGGCTCATTGCCCTAAGCTGGGTCTGCAAAGGCGTACTGCTAATGACGCAGGGGATATTGCCCTCACTCAGACATAACCCCACATACTACTGGATTAGGCAGGAGAGACTGCCCCCTCCTCTCTTTCAGTCTAGAGGCCCTAAGCTACTCTACACTATCCACATAAACTGAAGAAATTGGGCAAACGGACGGAAAGCAATCTGAACTGCCCGTTGAAGATTATAAATTGACACGGGGGTCGGAGGGGAATCAGCCACAGATATGGCAGATGGCCAACACTTGCAATCTCATCCTGATGACCCGGACACGCATTCTTTGCTACTTGCTATGCGCCACAGCCTGAATTCCATAGAAGCTTAAATGGATACCATGAGTATGCGTATGGACTTCATCACACAGAAACTAGAGAAGCAGGATGGGTGCATAAGTGAAGCTGAATAACACCTATCCAACATGGAGGACACTTCTATGCAGCGGGGAGACCAAATGCAACAAATGGAATGCCTCCCCGGCACTGTTGCTGCCAAAAATGAAGACTTGGAGGCAAGATCCAGGAGGAACAACCTCCGCATTATCTACCTTTCTGAAACCACAGCAGTGGGATGAATGGAGGATTACATGGAGAACATGTTGACAACATTGTTCAACGCCTCGGCACAGTCTAAGCAACTGGTAGTGGAGAGAACGCACAGATCCTTAGCAGCAAGACCCCCACCAGGGTGCGCCATTCTGCCCATCATAGCCCGGTTGCTAAACTATCGAGATTGCGACGCAGTGCTCGAGCTAGCCAGGGAATGGTGATGCCTCATGTATGATGGAAATGAAATATACTTCTACCTCAATTTTACAATGGGGGTACAGGAAGCGCAGAGAAAATATCTGCCTGTGAAGAGAAAACTACAACAAGCAATCATTCCTTATGCCATGCTATATCTGGCCAAATTATGCATCCGAGTACAAGGCAAACACCATATCTTCACCACTCCACAGCAAGCCCAGGACTTTCTGCAGAGGGAGAGAGGACGGCGATACCCTGCTGCAGAAGGGAACCCAATTCCAGGTCTGCCACTCTACTATCCGAAAATGACAGAGCAAAGCTATAAAATGTCTCCAATTACCTAAAAACTCTCTTCTGACCAGTGGTTTTACTACCGCACCCATTGGTACCTGAGACAAGAACTATTACGAGCCCATACACTGTACGATGGCATGAGACTCAGAAAAGAGGATTGCATATGTTACACAAATGTAGATGTTACCAACTAAGCACAGCCTATATAAGTCGGACACAGAACCCCGGTGGTGAGGGAACACTCTGCAGATGGGGAAACCCTGAAGAGCCCAACAACTGATCTCCACCCGGGCACCCTCGTTTGATCAGGGGCGAATGCCTGGACCACTGGAGACACCCCTAAGTAGGAATTCCCAATTGAACTGTTAAACCTGTAAGAGCTGCGACATGACTGTCATGCTTTACTTCCCTCTCTTTTCCTATTAGCTTTTGTTCTTCTTACTTACTTTTTTCATATTCTATTACATTTGGCACTCTGACATCTTGGGTTGTGTGTTTCAACAGGGTGGGATTCACTGACAGATTGGGCCATTAGTGTGGGTGGGGGGAATATGGAAGTGGGGAAATATTATGTTCTTACATTGCAATAGACTACCGTTCCTACACAAAAGACAGACCTCAGCTATGGACTGAAAGACTCACGCACATTCAAGGTTTGACACACCCAGCACATCGGTTTCATGAGTGCGCCAGAAACCACTATGGGTCCTCACTACAGACTCCTGTTATGAAATGTTAGAGGGCTGAGAGATCCTTGTAAACGCAGGCACATACTAGGCTATATGGACAGACTTAACATCCATATCACGATGCTACAAGGAACGCACTTTGACCCCGGCAAAATTATTAACTTCGTAGTGAGGTGGGCCACACACACTTGCTTTGCATCATACTCTACATACTCTAGAGGCACTGCCACATTGATCAAGCTCGGCATGCCATACCACCATGGAAGCTCCATTCAAGACCCACAGTGGCAATATTGCCTGATGTGGGGTACGATCGCCACCCACTCGGTCACGCTGGTCAACTGTTATCCAAACATAGAAGACACCCTTTTTTATGACAAATTTTGGGGCATCATTCTTAATGTCCCACGCATCTCATCTGGGGCAAGACTTAAATCTAACACTAGACCAGAGCAAAGATAGATTCTGTGGTGATTCAGCACAACACACTGCAGCCGAGAAGCATCTGGGAGGCATTATATAAGACAATCTCCTGGTAGTTGCATGGAGGACGCTACACCCAATGCATAGAGAGGGCAAGTTCTACTCTGGTGTACATGCCAGCTGGTCCCGAATCGACTATTGGATTATTTCAATAGGCCTAGGCACATGGCTCACTAGCACAGAGCATGTGGCCCGTACATACTCTGATCACTCCCCAGTACTGATGCAACTGAATCCCTCAATATGTACCTCCCCCTATCAATCATGAAGACTATCCCCAGACACCTTCTAGACACCTGCTTTAAGGAAGAGGTCAGGCAGGAAATCAATGATTTAAAAAGAAAATAAATCTAGACTCAGTGCCAAGTATTGCAACCATATGGGAAGCATTTAAAGTAATCAATCAATCAGTCAAGGAATTGTAAACACGCTACTCACCCGTGAGGGTCTCAAGATGCTGGGGGGGGTTAGCAGTTCTGTTCAGCTGAAGAGCCAGGTCTTGAGAGTCTTCCTGAAGGTGTTCAGGGAGGGGGTGCATTCCAGGTCTTTGCCGCGATGTAGAAGGATCTCCCTCCTGCTTTGGCTCTGCGGATGTGTGGGGTTTCGGCGAGGATGAGGTTGGCTGATCGGAGGTTTCTTTAGGGTATGTGGAGGGTGATTCTGTCATTGAGGTATTGGGGCCAAGTGTTGTGTAGGCATTTGTAGGCGTGGGTGAGAATCTTGAAGGTGACTCTCTTCTCAACGGGGAGCCAGTGGAGCTTCCATAGGTATTGGCTGATGTGCTCGTGTCAAGGGATGCCGAGGATGAGTGTGACGGCAGTGTTCTGTATCATCTGGAGTTTGCAGAGTAGAGACTTGTTGGATCATCTGGGGGAGGGGCCACAGGGGCAGGGAATAAAAAATAAAGTTACATTAACTGAGGCAGGGAATGAAAAATAAGTTAAAATTAATGGAGGCAGGGAAAATAAAATAAAATAAATGGTGGCGGAGGCTAAGGGGCTGCAGGCGAAGGCCAAGCGTGGAGCGGGCTGGATCCCAGGTGGAGTGGCTGCAGATGCGGGCACCAGTGGGCGGGCAGCTGCCTTGAACCTACCAGGTGGAGGTCGGAAGTCTGCACAGCGGCAGCACAGATGCAGCACAGCGACGGCACAGCGGGCTGCTGGGGAGAGAGGTGACCTAAACAGGAGGTCAGAGGTCATGCTCACGCTCACCTGCTGCGGCTGCCATTAAGTAGGGGAGGGACATGCAACTGGGAGGTGGGAGCGGAGATCGTCCAGGGGGAGGGGCCACAGGGGCAGCAGCAGCGGGAAACATAGGCAGGGAATAGAAAATAAAGTTCAGTTAATGGAGGCAGGGAATTAAAAATAATTTAAAATTAACAGAGGCAGGTAAAATTAAATAAAATGAACAGTGGTGGAGGCTAAAGGGCTGCAGGCGAAGGCCGTGCACGGGGCGGGCTAGATCCCAGGTGGACCGGGCTGCAGAAACGGGCAGCAGCGGGTGGGCAGCAGCCTCGGACCTACCAGGTGGAGGTCTGCACAGCACAGTGACGGCACAGCGGAGCTGCTGGGGAGAGAGCCGACCTAGACAGGGGGTCAGAGGTCGTGCTCTGAGTAACACTGAGGGGAATCTGCATCGCAAAAGTCGGAGAAATATTACATAATATCTGGAAAATGCTACATGAATTAGAAGTTGATATTAAAGGCACAGAGAGCCAACTCGGAGGCAGTCCAGAGGGAGAGGTTAAAGCCAAACTCCGTACCCTGATGACTGAATATCAAGCAGAAGCAGAACGAGAATGTGTCTTTCACTCCAAATATAACAGAGCATGCCAATAAGGAGAGTGGGAGAGACCTGGCAAAGCACTAGCGGAAACAGTGCAGCCACCTAGATTCTCTGGTCACATTTTACAATTGGAAAATTCTGTGGGCTATATTCAAAAAGACCCTGCAGATATTCCCCAGACATCCACAGCTTATTATACAGACCTGTACACAATGCGCAGGGACCGACCAGGAGAAATGGCCACATACTTAGAGGATATTGTGCTAGCATGGATCGAAGGGGCCCATAGGGAGTTTCTGGCTGCAAAAATAGAAGAGGATGAAATCAGAGCAGCCATAATGCAGCTAAGATCAGAAAGGGCCCCGGGCCCTGATGGTTTACTACCTGATTTTTATAAGTGTTACATGGGAGCAATTGGTGCCCATGCTCAAAAAAGTCTATGCAGAGGCCAACATGACTGGCATATTACCACCAACCATGCGTGAATCTATGATCATCTCCCTCCTGAATCCAGTAGAAATCAGCGACTAAGTGCGAAGCATACAGGTCACTTTCCCTCATAAACTGAGATGCCAAAATATTGGCTAAAATATTAGCCAACAGGCTCAGCCTGATGATGGACAAACTGATATTACTAGACCAATTTGGATTTGTGCCAGGACAAGCTACCTCCTACAATTTGCGCACCTTATTTTAATCATACTGAACATATAGCCCGACCTCGCTGCGGTGTCTGTCTTTTTGGACGCCACCAAAGTGTTTGAGTCACTAGAATGGGACTACTTATTTGCTGGATTGAAAAGAATGGGTTTCCCCCCTTCTTTTCTCTCCTGGGTCACTTTACTGCACAACCAGCCACAAGCGATTGTACAAATCAACAGTTGCTGCTCACCTCCCATAAAGATATCACGTGACACCAGGCAGGGGTGTCAATTATCACCTTTGCTATTTTCCCTTGCAGTTGAGACTCTGGTAGCAAAGCTGCTGCAGCACCATAGGAAATATGCACTAAGATACCCAGAGTGACACTTATTAGTGTCCATGTACGCGGGTGATATCACCTCATATCCCCGTGAGCCACATATAAGCCTAAACCCTGTCCTCCGAGAGTTTATACCATTTGGGAAGCTGTCAGGAGTTACTATTAACTGGGATAAGCCCTAGATGTTCCCTCTCACGCCGAACACACACCAATTTCCTTTGGACTACCCCTTGAAATGGTGTGACACTGACCTTAGATACTTGGGGATAGTAATCTCCAGAGATAAAGAAGGTATGCTGAGGGCCAATAATAGCACTGCAGTTGATACCATCACAAGTCAGTAGCACGTTGAATTACAATACAGTTATCAATCGCAGGGAGCATTTCCTTAATTAAAATGATTGTCTTGCAGAAATTGCTTTGTCTATTTATAAATATACTATACTCTCCTAGGCGCCAGTTCATTCGCACATTGCAAACACAACTAATCAAACTAAATGGGGGGGCAAACAACCTAGAGTACGGTGGACCACACTAACCTAACCCTTTGAAAAAGGCAGCTTTGAAGCTCCAGACATGGAAATGTATTACCTCTGTGCACAAGCAAATTTTGCTGTGTATTGGTTTCAGCCGCCACCATATGTGCCACACCTAGCAATAGAAAAGGGTTACATGGCCCCCTTCCCCACCACAGTGTTTTTGGGGGCTAAGCCTCCCTGCACTGGACGCCCCCATACAACTGTGGGATGCACAGGGTTGGCCTGGAAAAAACTAAGGGAGAAACTAGAAAAGCCACTACTGTACTCCCCACTGATGCCCCTGCCCTACCACCTGCACATCCCGGTTATTTAAGAAGCGGCCTGCAGGACCATACTCTAAAGCAGGGGAGTAACAACATGGGGAGACCTCTACTATGACGGAAAATTCAAAGATCATACAATGTTTTTTGGGGAGAGCTCACACACCCCATTAGAGATTTTCATGTACATTTGCATCAGACACGATGTCAAAGTGGCCTCACCTACTTCTCCAAAAGAACCCCCCACACTCAACACACTACATGTACTATTACGAAACCCACAACCTACACACATGGTGTCTCGACTATAAAGAGCTGCGCTGATGGAACTCCTGGTGGAGACAGGAGGGGCATGCATGGGGTGGGACTCGGAATTAAAAACCCCATTGACAGACAAACAATGGACATACTGTTGCAATCAAACAGAGGCAATAGCAGCCAGTAGCCGCTTAAGAATTACACATTATAAATACCTGCAGCGTGTCTATTATACCCCGGCAAGACTGTATAGATACCAACTGTGGCTTGTCGATCAATGCATGCGATGCCAGAGTACAGGGTAAGACTTCCTGCACCTAGCTTGGGGATGCAAAGTAACACATGGCTACTGGTTGGAGGTAGGCCTGGGCAAAAATTTCGTTCCGTTCGCGGAAATTGCGATAATTTGACATTTTCGCGTTCCGCGGAGAGCGCGAAAATGTCAAAAATTCCGGTTTCCGCACCTTGGCGATAATTTGTTTCTTGCTCGCGCTGTAAAACAATACATTCTCGTGCGCGCGCGATCGCCTTACCTGAATCCCTGCGTTCGCCGACAAGTTTTCTTGATCCGGTCGCGTTCTCCATGAGATGTTGTATTGTTTTTAGCCATTTGCGCTGTCTCGCGACAGTTCGCGCCCGCAGTGACGTCATGCGTCGCGCGATCACGTCTTTCTTCTCGCGATCATGCACCGCGAGAACAACTCAAAACAAGATGGCCGCGCCCGCAAGCAACCACATGGGTAAGTTGGCGACCCGCAACCATGCAGAAAATCTCGCGAACATGCCGGAAAAAAACTTCCGCATCTTCGCGATATTTCCGCTTGTTTGCGATAATTTTAAACATTTTCGCGATAATTTGCGAAGGTTAATTCCGCAAATTCCGCCCACCCCTAGTTGGAGGTACAAAGCGCCTTATCACATATGTCTGAGTAATGTATACACCCTGACCCTACAATAGCACTCCTAGGCTACACAGAGGAGATAACAATACCAAATAGGAGGCTCATATTGCTGGGACTGTTGCAAGCAAAACAGCGGGTTGCTTGCAGATGGGGGAGAGGGCGAGCTCCCAAATTCAAGGAATGGCTGAATGACATGACCCCTGCAGAGATCAACTCACTACATATGCTGAGTTACTGCCACTTACCTCACGACCCCACAACATTTGGAAGCCTCTGCAAAGATATCTGCTGGAACAGGAAAGCGTAGCTATAGATAATGACACTCATTAGGAACTGCAGGGCTGAAGGTAGTTGCCACTGATGGGGAGAAACTGGGGGGGTGTCACAGGAGGTGCACTCGTGGAAACTTTGGATGATACATGTGACAGATATATGCTTTAAATGTGCAAAGTAAACATGAGTCTATGGTGCATAAGCAGCTGTGTAAGCAACTGTAACCAGTAAAAAATAGCCTCCATCTTAGGAACATTTGTTGGTTCCATTATGTACCAGTGCAATGTATTGTTGTTTGATTGTTTTATGCTGAAAATCTAATAATCTTTTTTTTAAATCTACTAGTGTGCTGACTGGCTGGTCTTAGCCAGTCTGCCACCACAGATGAGTTTCTGACCCCAAGGGCCTTTGCTCTCAGGAGGTCAGGAACAAAGCCTGCTTGGTCAGAGGGTGTTTGAACCCCCTCTCACAGGATGGCCTGCGTATTAACATTCCAAGGCAGGGAGCTTCACAGAGCCCACCACTTTTGGAATGTGAATTTGGCTTCCCTCACAGAAGAGGATACCAACCACCCATGTCCAGGGCCCATTGGCACCCATACAGTTGGGAAAATTAGTTCTCAGAGAGGCGTGTTCACCTTTAGGCTAGTTCCACCCCTAAGGTGGGCTACCCGAAGTAAATACGAAAAATCTAAAGTCTGCCATCTTTGTGATGGCAAACTTAGGAACTGTGGGAGAGGGTTATGTCCACTTCCCACAGGAAGTAGTCATATAGGGGGTGAAGTGACCACAGGGGTAAGTAGTCCATTGGCTATTACCCTACACTCCCCTAATGCCCTTAAATCTAGTATTTAGGGGAGCTCCTGGAGCCAGGAAATCAGATCCTGCTGACCTAAAAGAAGAACAAGGACCAAAGAGCAGCAAAAAGCAAAAACTGTAAAAGAAGCAACTGACTTGGTGCCAACCGAGCCAGCCTGTTCACTGTTCCCATTATGTGCGCCAAAGTCGACTCACCCTGCAAGATGCTGTGCCTCCAAAAGCGTGGGAGGTCTCCCAGCATTTCTGCCAAGACTCAGGAACTACCGTGGAGCAGCGCAGTTGTTCCCCTGCACCTTGCAAGTAAGTACCCAAGAAAAGAGAACTGTGAGGGCTCTGGACCACATAAACTGGCTAGTACCACTGCACCCATCACTTCAAGCCTGAATTAAAGTGGCCCAATCATGCCAACAGTGGCAACCAGGGAAGAAGCCTACCTTGCCAGGAGGGATCTCCTCGATGTCACCTGCAGCCTCTGTTTGCAGCCCCGCCTGACCGCGAGTTACTCGGCTGTGAAAAACATGAAGCTGACAGACCCCTCTGCACCCATTGCCCGCGACCGATTGGAAGTGGACTGAAGGTGTCCCCACGTTCCCAAGCATCATGAGGCCTGAGCCCCCCTGTTGATTCAGACCGACTGACTTCCCAGTCCAAACCTGCAGCCTCTTTTCGACTGGACCGATCTCCCTTAATAAACATTGGGCACCCGATGCTGTGTTGCACCACTGCACCCGGCTGCCGTAGTGCCACTGGAGGTGACCTGCTGGTGCTGCCTTGGTCTTTGCTTTGTACTCACCTTAAGTCCTGAGGATTGGTCCATGAGTACACATGCTGGTGACCACAGGCACTTTGGTCCTCCACGCCTTTCTTCCTGCCCACCCCCTTCCTCCACATTTCTCCTATGTTTTCCCCTCCTCTGCGCTCCCCACCCCCCGGCACATTTACTAATAGCAATTTACCACACCCCTGCAGATCAACGTATGTCACCCACTGATATATCAGATCATCCGACACACCTACACTGACAGTTACACGAAGAGATCGTTTCTTTCTCCTTTTCTTTTGTTCCTCTTGTTCAGGTTAAGGTTATTCTACATATGTATACGACTTGATGGAGATATGGCCCGAGGGATAAGGGTGGATTCCCATTTGGTTATCCTGATTTAACTTAACAATTTATACTTGTTCAATACGGCAGAGTTAAGCGGCGAACCAACCAACAAGGTGGACTTTGATGTATCCTAGCTGAGTCTCTTTCCCTGCACCCCACCCACGCCACTCCGATTATTGTTATTTGGCAATGTCAGTGCTGGATTAAATCATCATGCAAATGTTAATGATGTTTTGTTTTTCTCTCTCTGTCAAAATTAATAAAAATCATTTACAAAACAAAGTCCTGAGGATTGGTCTTGAAAGTCACTGTGAAGTAACTGTATCCAGTATTAGTTTTTCCTCCATAGGATAATATTGCTGCCTCTGAAAATTTCACTAAGGGGTCGATTCCGATCTTGTATTTTTTTTTCCGTACACCTCGTATCCATAATTTTTCCCGTACAAATCGTACAAGTGCCGTCCCACCCGTGAAGTACGATTAGTACGGGAAAAATACATACGGATCGGCCCGATCCGTACAAATTTGAGCGGGAAAAGTTGTACGAGACGGACCCGGACACTTTTCCGTACGAAGCCTAAAAATACAGTCCGACCGTACAAGTACATCCGGACCGGCTTTCCGATATAGGATTCGTACGGAAAACATCCCGTACACGGGGAATGACTTCACCTGCTACAAAACAAACTTTGTACGACTCGTATCCCGGGAAAAGTAGTTCCCGGGGTGCGAGTCGTACAGGCCCCCCCATGCATATGTACGCACCTCACAACAACATCGCCTATGTACGCACCTTACAACAACATCATCACGTATGTACGGTGCGTACCCCAACATCGCGTATGTACGCACCTCACAACAACATCGCGTATGTACACACCTTACAACAACATCATCACGCATGTACGGTGCGTACCCAAACATGATGCCAAACACTGTGGTCTGGACACTGCTGCTTTCAGATGCCAAGGATCCCACCTCCCCCTGGGAACTTTGGATTCTATGGTCCCTGTATTGCACCTTTTTCTTGCACAAATCACTCCTCAGACCTATAATAAAAAATAAAAAAAAAATTTGATGTTGCAGTCATTTCGCATGAGTCCACAACATAAGTGTGGGGATATGTCAAAGTATGCCTGAGTGTGGAACTAACTCCAGCCATCCATACACTGGGATCTGAGTCCGGTCGAGGACACACATGGGTCACAATGTATCATCAAATACAGACATGGAGCCCAATACTCACCCGTGATGGCCTCAAGCTGCTGAGGGGGGGCTAGCAATACTGCTCCTACAGATCAATTTGGAAGAGTATCATGAAGGCGTAGAGGTCATGGGTCATGTGGAGGTGCCCGGGGAGGGAGTCCCAGGTCTGTTTGGCGAGGTGGGAGAACTATCTCCTGCATGCAGCTGTTCTGTGGATGTGATGAATGGTGGCCAGGGCAAGGTTGGCTGCACGGAGTTGGGCCAACGGTGTGTTGGATGACAGACGTCCAAGGTCGGTTTTGGGTCAGGGGTTGTGGACTGCCTCCTGACTGTGGGTGAGGATTCTGAAGGGGATCCTCCAGCAGACAGTGAGCCATTGTAGCTATCTCAGGTGGACGGTGATGTGGCTGGGGTGGGGGATGTTGAAGATGAGGTGTGCAGATGCACCCTGGATGTGGACAAGTTCTGCTTCAGTTTTGCTGTTGTCCCTCCGTACAGGGCGTTTCTGTAGTTGACCCAGCTGGTGTCGTGGACCTGGGGGATGGTCTGTCTTGCCTTGGAGTGGATCTATCTGTGGATCATTTGCAGCATGCAGAGGGTGTTGCAGCATGAGGTACAGATGGTGTTGAGTTGCATGGTAATTGTGAGCGATGAGTCCATGATGAACATCAGCTTGCGTGCATGGCCACTGGGTGCTGGTGTGGTGCCCAGGCCGGTGGGACACAAGGAGTTGACCCAGCCGTAAGGGGAAAATCCTCAGATGATGACCTCAGTCCTGTCCAAGTCCAGCCTCAGGTTGCTGATGTTCAGCCATTCGTCAACGGATCTCATGCCTTCTTGAAGGTTGGATCTGGCAATGGCTGGGTCTTTGGTGAGGGTGAGGAGCAGCTGGGTGTCAATGGCATACGAGATGATGATGAGGACGTGTGCGCATGGGATGGTGGAGAGGGGGGTCATGGAGACATTGAAGATCGTCACACTGAGAGATGAGCCCTGGGGCATGGGCCAGATGAACCCAGTGTACCACATGCGGAAGGGTGGAGGCCGACTCCCTGGGCCTTGCTGGTGAGCTACCTGTTGATTTAATCCTTGGCCCTCCTCTGGATACCAGTGTTGGAGATGTGTGAGCTGACAGTGTGGTAGCACATGGTGTAGAATGCCGTTGAGAGGTCAAGGGGGGGTGGTCTCACCATTGTTGAGCAGGGCAAAGTTGTCGTTGGTGGTGGCAATTATGACGGTTGCAGTGGTGTGATTACTGTGGAAGATGGTCTGGTGCCGGTTGCCTGGAGCTGTTTGCGTGGAGGAAGTTTGTCAGTTGCTCGTTGAGTGTCTTCCTGATGACATGTGCTGGGTAGGGAAGCAGGGTGATGTTCCAGGAGTTCCTGCGGTACTGCCGTCCGTTGTTTAAGAAGGGCCTGGGTCTCTGCATGCCTCCAGCTCCCATGGAATGTGGCAAACTCAAAGGAGACATTCATGACGTGCTGGACGTGGGCTTCAAGGATGGGGAATGATGTGGTTGAGATGTTGTGTTGGAAGGGGCCTGATGGAGAGCCAGAGTGGATGGTGCACATGAGCCAGGCGGTGTATTTGCTGCTGACGGGAGTCCAGAACTTGAGGGGGGTTTGTCCCACGGATAATAGTGCTGTCTGCCTCTGTGTGCCAAGGCTGTCGTGTATGTCCATGAGCTTGCAGTGGTAGAAAGTTGCAAGGGATTTGATCTGCCTTGCAAGGGTGGGGTGTCTTTTGGATGGAGAGCTGCTGTCAGTCCACTCACAATGCTGATGAGCTCCTTTATGTCGTGTGTTGTGATGCCTCGGCCCTATCTGAAGGATCTCCACTTGTCCTTGCTGATGATATGGTGATGGCTGTGTGTGGCGTTTTCCAGGGCTGTAAGGTAACTGATGGTTCTTTGTGTTGCAAGGTTTGCACAAGTGTCCGGCTAGATCTGTATGAGTCCAGTAGGTCTGCCTTGTCCCAGGTGGCTTAACTGTTGTTGTGCTTCAATCACAGGAAAGTCCGTCAATGTGGCAAGATTGTTGGATCAGTTGCTGATCCAGTGTGTGAGGTTGCAGGGTGTGGCGGGGGTGTTGGTTCGAATGTCCCACACAGCTTGTCTGTGGTGACTTATATCAAGCATCTTTGGGGGATCGTTAGCGGGGTGTGGGGCAGTGTGTTGCTTGTCGGAGACGTGGATGCAAATGTTGATGGATGGTGGTGTGGTTCTCCTCCAGCAAGAAGTTACTGGCCCCAGCCACATGTAGCCTTTGGAGGTGAGGGTGTGCGTGCAGATGTACGTGTTGATGGCTTTGGGGATTTGTGGATGTATGCCTGGAGATCTGTAGATGAGAGTTACTCTGAGGGTTGCCAGGGGGTTGGTGCAAAACCGGATTTGTGACTCTGAGGGTGTACTTGTGATTAAATTGCAAGTCATCCACTGGGATTGTTGGTGCCGCCCCTGCGGGTGATCTTGTATCCGTCAGAGATGGCAATGAAGAAGTTGTGTGCTGAGGATGCTTTTATCCAGGTTACTGTCATGAAGGTGATGTGTGGGGCTGTTGTGTTGAGGAGGTAACAGAGTCCAATGGCGTGCTGGTGGACGGAGCGGGTGTGGAGTAGGAGGCACATGACCTGGTTGTTCTGACAGGGTCTGGTAGGCGGGGCAGCGCTGTGTAGGCAGTTGGAGTTGCACACTCAGCATGCAAAGGTGTTGTGTGCGCGCTTAGGGGTTGCCTGATAGCAGGCGGTTGCTTGTCTGGTGGACATTGCTTGGAGGGATGGCTGCAGCATGAGCCTGTTATGTGACGTGGGTCATGCAAGGACCAGAGGGTCGTGCACTGTGCACGTTGCAGGTGCAGACGGTCCTGCCTTTGGCATGGCGTTGGCGCAACAGTGGCACAGACAAGCTGCTGGCTGCATTAAGAATGGGTGGAGGGGGAAGGGAGGAGCATTTTGGAGGCGTGTGGGTTGCAGAATCAGGGCACTCGGTGGGGCGGTGCCGCAGGTGAGGCTGCAGCAGGCAGAAGGGGTGAGAAACTAGGCAAAAAGTAGCACACAAAGACAAGGAGGTCAGAAAGGCACAGTGCAACAGGTGTATTTAAAGGAAGGAGTGTCAGGTTACTCATGGGTCACTCCGAGAAAATGTATGAAGAATCAACAAAAATGACGGCCACAGGTTCAGGCAGCAAAATGCGGAGCTGCACACAGGAGACACACCGTCAGCAGGCGTTGACGTCCCGTTGTGGGGAGCAACCTGCACAAATACATACACAACCAGGTACTTCTTGCACAATAGAGATTATTAGCCATGAAGAACTGCATGCATGTTGCCGAAGTACACATACACTCATATGCTCAATCTTTGACAATTATGCCATAGATGACGCATGCAAACTGGCAGGAGATCTGCAGTGACAGAGATGAGGCACTTTGGATTGTGCTGAACACCTTTATTGCACAAACTCACACAAAGGGAAATGCATCCATACGAACAGAATCACAGGTCAGTTGACAGAACATGTGGGACATACGCTGGACCCCCCCTTCACAACACGGATATTGTAAATCCCAATGAACTGGCACACAAGTTAAGGGGATGAGCCAAACACATCCTGCTGCACGCGGAGAGGCTACAAATCACCATAGAGCCTGTTGTTGTGATGTCCCACACTATGTCCACCCATAGCATCAGTAATGTTTCAGAGGCAAGGTTTACACACATTGATGCCTTCATCAGACTCCACACTCCACTACAGATGACTGTCAAGAAGGGTGACTATCATGTCATGGGAGTGATGCTACATGTTATATGCTCCATGGTGAGAAGACATGTATGCATGGTACCACAACATGCACAGAAGCAGTCCCCACACATTCCTAACCCGTACCACCACCAAAAAGCCTTGCTGCAATCCTTACCCAAACTGACATTTCCACATGTCCGTGCATGGAACGCTGATTCAGCACACGTTGCAATCCTCATGAGGAATAGCAGGAGGACAAAGATGACACGAGCAGACAACAGGCGCAAAAACCTGGGAATGACAGACACACAAGAAGTCACCTAAAACAAATCGCGCCACACACATGGTCAGTTACGAAACATGAACAATGTTGGACACATGCAAATTTCAAAGAAAGTCTCTCCGCAAAACTGTGTGGCATGACATCATCACTCGAGTGACACATCAGTACACACATCAAAGTCATTTTGCATTCAGTCAGCTGGACACACAGATTGTAACACATGCCACTCAATGCTACAAGCTTGCACACTCATACCCAGTGACTCACCATTATGAGAAGAAGTTGCATATGAGCCGACTCCAGATATCATCCTCCTCCTCCTCATCACTTGCCTCGTGACCAAGCCCTGGATCCTCCACGGGTGGGTGTTGCTGCTCATCAGGATCAAGGATGAGTGGCACTGCCTTCTCAATGGCCATGTTGTGCAGCATGCAGCACACAATGAAGATTTTGCAGACCTTCTCCGGTGCATATGGGAGGGACCCGCCTGTCTTGTCAAGGCACCGGAATCGGCTCTTCAGGAGGCCAAACGTCCTCTCAATCACTCGCCTGGTCTGCCCGTGTGCATTGTTGTACCTGTGATCTGCAGCTGTTCTTGGGTTGCGGAGAGGTGTCATTAGCCATGGCATATTGGGCTATCCAAAGTCCCCTACATGGAAACATCATGTAAATAAGTGGGTCAGGAGATGCCGTAAGAGCCAAAGATACCGCAACACACAGGACCAACAGAGTATACCCACCAACAAGACATGCTCATTCGTTGTGCAGCCACAGCATCATTTGTGGAACCCTGCTATGCCTCATGATGTAGGCATTGTGTGCTGATTCTGGAAAACGTGCACAGACATGGGAAATCAGCATGTTAGCAAGACACACCACAAGGGCATTTATTGAGTGGTAATGTTTACGGTTGCGATAGGCTTGCTCCTTTGCCTGTGGTGGTACCAAAGCCACATGTGTCCCATCAATGGACCCAATTACATGGGGCATCCCTCCCAGGGCATAGAAATCACCCTTGACATCTGTCAACTCCTCAGGAGTAGGACATTTGATGAATTCATCAAGGTGCTCCAACATGGCTGCCAAAACATCACGCAGGACACGGCTGAACATTGTCTGTGACATCCCACCAACATCAGCTATGGTGAATTGAAACATGCCTGTGGCAAAAAAATGTAGGGCTGCCATCACCTTCATCTTTGGGGTCAGCGCAGAAGGATACCTGTGTCGCGGTTGGAGGTGTCGTGCCAGCTTGTTGGTCAAGTCCTCAATTAACTGTTGAGTGAATCTGTAACGTCGGATGCAGGCATGTTCCCTCATGGCAGCCAAGTCTGACATTGTTCTTGGGACAGGCGGTGCCCTGCAAGACATTGTTAGGAATTATGAAGATTGAGAGTCTGCCAACATCAATGTCAATGAACATAGCACATGCTAAACTGCTACTAAACATCAGGTAACTATGGAGTCTGGTGTGTGCAATACATCCAGGACACATATGCCGGCTTGCTGGCACTCCTATGAAAAGCCAGATACACCTGTTGATTGTCAAGTCTACATGACATGCCCTGAAATGAGCTGGGGGCAAGTCTGAGTGAACAGCCAGTGATATCACCGGAGTGACACACATCCACATAGCTGTATTGGAAGGATGTCATCTCATCCAGACAGTTGCCTGCAAGGCACACACACAGGTCTCATGGAATGTCAAATGTACATATGAAACACATTGCGATGAAGGGGTACACGTGACAACAAATAAACACAGCCATTGAGACGACGCAGACATGTATATATGTGGCATGGTGTGCGTAGATCTGTGCCATGCCCGTCTCCACACAGACCTATGTTGGATGCACCAACAGCAGATGCAGTTGACGGAACACTAACAGCAAGCTCATGGGAACACATGACACACACCTGACAAGTCACATAGGGGCACGCTGATCGTGACATGTCAGTTGATAGAGGGTCCCTGTCCCTGGCATCAGGAGACAGGTGCGGGTGGTGATGACTGTGCCATCCCACTGCTGCTGTGCATGACACAGTTGGACTACAGACACACATGTGGCAAGTGTCAAGGTGATGTGTGCCACATAGTGCCCCATCACATATGACATGTGTCCACAGGTCATCACACATCAATTGTGCAACTAGATGAGTGGACCTGTGCAATATCACTGGCTGACACACCTAGGGCCTGCACATGAAAGTATGCAATGACAAGTACTTGATGGACATCTTTGTGCGACTCGTAGCCCTCCATTCCTGCCGTGTGTACGCCTCGTATCACTATTGTACTGGTGCTGTAGGGGTACGTGTGAAACGCACTGTACACCCGCATTCATTGCGTGTGTACGGTCCGTATCACTGTTCTACTGGTGCCGTAGGGGTACGTGTGAAACGCACCGTACCCACGCATTCATTGCGTGTGCGCGGTCCGTATCACTATTGTACTGGTGCCGTAGGGGTACGTGTGAAACGCACCGTACCCACGCATTTATTGCGTGTGTACGGTCCATATCACTATTGTACTGGTGCCGTAGGGGTACGTGTGAAACGCACCGTACCCACGCATTCATTGCGTGTGTACGGTCTGTATCACTATTGTACTGGTGCCGTAGGGGTACGTGTGCAATGCACCGTACCCACGCATTCATTGTGTGTGTACGGTCCGTATCACTATTGTACTGGTGCCGTAGGGGTACGTGTGCAACGCACCGTACACGTCCACTTCCGTTGTTGCGGTACGCAGGGGTTGCTGGCCAAGCCCCCCAAGTGACCAGACCCTGGTGGTAATGTATGGGCTTCATATTATAGGTTTGGATTTGGGTATGGGGTATGTTTCCTGCCCCTCACCCCCACCCTGGCCCCTGGGTGTTGTTCTCACCTTCTGCGGCATGTGCGTCGGGTCCGGTGCACCAGGTCGTAGGCTAGGAGGACCGGGATGACACGTATGATGGGGTTCATGGCGTGTACGTCGCGTACCGGGGCTCCGTTGCGTAGCGGTTCACGTAGGACTCTGCTTTTCCGGCTGTGTTTGGCTCCCGTAAAAAAAGAGCCGTACGGAGTGACGTAGGGACGAATCGTACTTGCTGGGCCGGAAACCGCTGCCTGAATATGTCCGGACGTCGCGTACAAGCTGTTCCGGATCAGAATCATTGGTTTTTTTTGACCAGTACAGGCTTTTTTACGAAACGTACAGAAATAGGCTTTCTGTACGAATCGTACTTCCTAGGTTGTACGGAAAGTTTACCGGGTACGAGTCGTACGGATAAAACGCTCCATACAACGATTCGTACAGCCTTTTTCCAGTATTGGAATCGGCCCCTAAGTGTCGACTTTTGAAAACTAAAAGTATTTCTCAAAATGTACTTACCTGATGATATTGAATCTTATTTTTATAAATTGCTGTGGATCTCTTTATTGAGTCATGTGTACCATTCCTTGACTGTGTGTGTCTGTGCCAATGTCAACAATTTTCACTGATAAGCCCCTGTCTGCTCCACCACACTACCCCCTAAAAGAGCACCGTGGGATTTTTAGAGCAAGCCCCTGCCCACTCATAAGGGAATACCTGGACTTTTTGCACAGTATACCTCTTTTTGGTGTACTAAATAAAGTGCCAGCTTTCTACAATGGTATATCTGAATGCCTAAATACTTAAAGGTTTGGGGGCCCATTTTATAGTTGCAGTTCCCCCTTGAATATTTTGTTTTGTAGATCTTCCCTGAAGGGGGATAAAATAGATTTATTATAGTTTACTTTATGCAGAGACACCTCACAAATTTCCGCCTGCACACTTGGCAGGGGAGCCAGGTTATCATGTGCATCACAGATGTACAGGATCCTATCATCTGCGCATAGGGAGATTATGTGTGTGCAGTTTCTCAGACGTATGCCTCAATCATGACCTCAATGTTGCATCCTAGCTGCTAGTGGCTCAAAGGCCAGAGTGAATAACAGAGCAAATAGCAGAGGTGATAAAGGGCACCCCTGTCAGATGCCCCCAAACACTGATAAGGGGGACCGATACATGTAAACAGGTTCTTATCCTCTTCTTAACAATCAGATCCATTCTAGGTGCTGTGGACCAAACCTGAGGCGCAGAAGGACCTGGAACATGTATCTCCAGTTTAATGAATCAAATGCTTGTTCAAAATCAAGGGACATGCATACCAACTGGGGCCACATAGGAGGTGCCCCCTCCATGATCGATTAGAGGTGCCTACTATTGAGAGAGGTGCTTCATGGAATAAACCCATTTTGGTCTGGGTGAACTAGATCCGACAGTTAGGGTAGGATACGCTCTGCTATTATCTTGTTTGGAAGTTTGTATTCCATTGAAAGCAGATAAATCAACATATATGATGATAAGCAGGAGGGATCTCAGTCACATTTCAAGATTGGGACACCCATATTCTCATTCATAGAGGGCAGGCTCTTGGCTGTGCTGAAGAGTTGGCGGAGTCAACGTATTGGGCTGGATTAAAATGTTGCTTGCAGCCTAAAAGGTAAATCATCTAATCCTGGTGTGCGCCTCTGGGGAAAGACCATATCACTCTTCTGAGTTCTTGTTTCAAAAATGGAGACTGAAGTGCCACTTGGTGTGTTTCCTGTATGTGTCTTAATGTGACGTTGCCAGGACCTTATTGAGGCACACCACCATCATGCAAGGATGCGTAATAGAAGCAGAAAAGGGGATTAACCTTGAGAGTGTGCTTCTCTATTTTGTTGGTCTCTATTTAACTGCATAGGGATCCTTGTTTGTTGTGGTCCCACAAGCCATGCCAACAACCTCCCTGGTTTGTCAGATTCCTCTTTGGTTTTAGCAGTATGCTAAGACCAGTTTAGGCATCTCAAGAACTAGACCACAGCTGTGTGGGGGTCCCTTGCATGTTTCAAGTCTGTCTGTGCTGTTGCATTACTTATTGTTCTGATTCTAATGTCATTAGGGGCTTTTCTATGTCTTTAGCTGTGTGTCTATGATGGGGCATGTGTTTGCTAAATTTTTTATGCATACCCACTGACTACAACCTTAAAGACTTTCCATTGCACAAGGGGGAGGGGCGTGATATAGGATGTATACTTGTTGACAGAAAAATAGTTATTGATTGCATCTTGTATGGTCTCCTTGAAGGGAGCGTCCACCTGCCATAAAGGTTGTAAGTTTCCATGTTGGGATCAATGTTGGTATTCTGCACCATGTGAAGCTAACCATCAGGGGGTTGTGGTCTGACCCTGTCTGGTCCAGGTAGAAGGTGTAATGCACTAAAGAAAGAAGTATGCAAGAGCATACAATCCAGTCTAGTCAGACATGTAACCCATGAGGAGCGGAGAAAAAAGATTATTCTCAATGCTGGGGCTGTTTAGCTCCCCATAAATCTTCTATGGACCAGTTGAGCATCCAGTGCCTCATCGCTGTAGCGTTACAGATGGCTGGTATACCCTGGAGTCGGCTTGTGATTTGACAAAGGCAATATCTAAAATACATTTGAAATCCCCTCTCAGTATCCATGGGACAGTGGTCCAGCCAGCTAATCTCATGAAGAGTGATTCCAAGAATTGGAGCTGGTTGGAGATCGGCAAATAAATGCTCCCCAAAACTAGGGGTAAGCCATCTAACGGAACATATCGAACATCTGGGTTGATTAGTAACTCCTCGCTTACAAAGGGCACCACCGATTGAATCCAAACTGCAGCACCCCTAACAAAGGATGAAAAGAAGGATTAACATATCACCCCTCTATTTGTAAGGGGGGTGCCCCCCTCCAATTTCTTAAAGTGAGTTTCTTAAAGTTCGATAATGCTCTCTACATTTGTGAATATATTCTTTACTGCTTGTTGGTAGAATCCATGCTCTTAATTTTCCAGGATAAGACTATGTATTTTCTTTTTGCTGTTATATGTACACAGTGTCATTCCGGGTAGGGTAAGGCAGTGAGGTGGAGGCCCCGTATATGAGTATGTGTCCGTTGGCGAAAGGCCTACTATCCGATGTGTTGTGGCGAGATTCACGATTAACGTTAATGACTAACCTTTACATTTTGAAAGTCAAAGATATGATTGTTTTTTATAGTCAAGACAAGGTCTACCAGACAAGGTTGTTACCAGAACCCCAAGTGTGAATGCTATGCGAGTAGGTGTGGCAATCAGCAGGAGTGGCTGACACCAATTCTAAGTATTGTGAGATCAGCAACAGATCGACCCAGCATCCACCATCAGAATTTGAACATACCTTACATGAGGAGACCCCTACGTACATGAGGATATAGTGTAGGTGGGGACAGTCAGAGTAAAAAAGTAATCATAGTATGACCATGAAATCAGACATAATGCATCTTACGAGCACCACTTTCCGTGTCCGGTTGCAGCAGTGCCCAAGCTCATCTGGCCATTATCTCAGAGAGATTCCTACTTGACTCAGTATTTTTGGTGGTTGGCACGAAGAGCCTGGCTGCTAGGGGATCACGTTGAAGTCCAATGACATTCCCTCTGGTCCTGTGTTCACAAGGACTGTGAGACCCCCCCAGAGACTCACAACTGATTTTAGTTTATTGTTATTATTTAAGTCATCTGGTCCACCTTAGCCATTGGGGGGACTTCTCAGGTCTCCTCACCAATGGATACTTGTTGTCTACTCTGAGTGATACCCGACAGAGGCCCTCAGTGCACATAATTCCGACCTCACTGGACTTAAGAATCAGCTTTCCTGGTGAACTGGCAGCGCCAAGCCCTGCCCCATTGTTTTTATTAACAGTACATTCTTGTTGATTGATGTGGTGCCCACGTTGTTCATCAGAGGGAACTTGCATGAATCACTAACAAGCCCAAACCATGCATAGAGGAAATCAGCCCTCTTGAAGTGGAGAGCTCCTGTGATTTGTTGGCTTCCATCCCTGCTCACCTCGAGTCCATCAGGAAAGGGGGGCTTGGTGCTCAAATCTCTTCGGTGCAGCCTCTGTGATCTGACATCCCCTCACAGCTGCTTTGTATCCTGTCAGAAATCTGTGCTGTTTAATGGCTCTCAGAAGTTGCCTTAAATGTTGACTTTGCTCAGCTCCAGAACCCCTTCAATGTGATCCTCTATTTCACCACCATGTCAGTGTCTACAGAGGTGTCCCTTAGGCAAATGGGTGATTATCGCCAGGAAAGGAGGCGGAACCTTGTTATGTTGCGACCGCCATCTTAGGCAGTTAGCCACGCCCCCTTCTCTTAGCTATAACATATGACTGAGTAATTGCTTAGAAGGAACAGGGTGGACAAGTGAAAATAAGTGAAATGTAGAACTATAGATTTAGGCTATGCTAAATGATAGACCATGTAAAGCTGCATTTTCTGACCAGATTAAATAAACTGTGGTTTGTTAGAAATTTTAGTATGGAAATTGTGCTGAAAATGCACTTTATTGTCGCCATTTCCTCAAAAAGTTCTTATAGCGAGCAAACGTGCACCACTTCCTGAGAGTATCAGGGATAGCCAGCAGACTATGAAAAGACCCATTTTTCAAACTTTATCAGGTGGATAACCCCGGAAAACAGTGAAGCTCACTTGCATGCTTACTCAGATTCAGGACAGGAGTTATTCGCCAGCCACCACTGACTTGAGCTGAAATGGAAACATGAAATACAACAGCCTCCATTTGCTGGAACTCAGCCTCAAGCTGTGCATCACAGTTCAGTGGTCATTTAGGCATTCTTAGGCCACTTCCTTTACAGGACATCTTCTTCTGGCTACCATACCTGGACCCTTTAGTCCATTGGCTGCCGAATTCCAGACATAATGCTCACCCCTGACAGTTCTGTCCTTTACACGTCTAACTCTGGAGCCTTGTGAATAAACCCCACAGCCTATGATTTGCATCACTTCCTGTCAGAGAAGACCAGAGGAAATGACAGTGCTCAATTCAAGATTCCTTGCAAATTTTTGTTATGTAAAACTAGAGTTCTTTACATTTTGAAACTCGGTGTAAGTAAAAAAAAATAGTGACTTGCTCAGGGCTTTAGACTAATGAAGCTATCTATCACTGTGTTTACATCACTGCAATTTTAATTAAATGATGACTAAACAATGACTACCTAATGAAGTGGATGGCTTTTGTTTGAATGTATTTTATTCTTAGATGAAGAAAAATGTTGCTACATATTTTTATATTCTCAGAGTGTCTGAACTTTAACATTAATCTACTTAGACTACCGTGAAGGGGGTCGAGAGCACTTTGCAGGTGCCGTGGCAAACGCTTTGCATTTAATAAGACGAATAATACCCAGTGCAATATCTGAGACTCATGGGTAATTCAAGCAGCATCGTGTCTGTAGCAAAGAGTGGATGCTGTTCAGCTTGCTGCATAATCCCTGCTGACCCTGCAAAATGGAACCTTACATTCAAAGACAAGCATTGAAATTGAAATGCAAAACTGAGGCCATCCGAGGAAAGGTCGAAAGACCACATTGTAAATCTTCAAAAGACCTGCAAGCAGTTTTTCCAGCCAATACTTTCTGTGTTAAGCACACTGGTTTTGGATGAAAAGGGTCCACTTAAGTATAATCTAAATGTAACAGTGTGAGTACGAATTCCCTGAATCTCACACGTTAAAGAAACATATTTATACCAAGAGAAAGAATTGAGGGGCATATTTTCAAGCATGGAGTTAAAATTAACTGCCGCTAAAACGGCGATAATGGGCTTGATAATATGCCGCAGAGAATTCTAATAGAAGCCCATATAGTCACCAAAACATGGGCTTCTATTGGAATTCTCAAGGGCATATTATCAAGCCCATTATCGCCGCTTTAGCGGCAGTTTTCTGCCGCTAAAGCGGGGATAATTTTAACTCTGTTTCTTGATAATATGCCCCAGGGTTCTTTACTTTGTACAAGTCATAGGACAAAACTGACAGAACCTGATATCCAGGCAGAGAAAAGGCATTTTCAATGAAGACTTAACCTCACCTGCCATTTCAATGCAAGTGGAACAATGCTTAACTTAACCACGCATTACCTCTTAGAAGGCTCCACTCTAAATTACATGGTGCTCGTCACATATGCGATTTGATTCGCAGTCTCTGTTTGCGTCTGATTAGCAGTGTTTTCATTGGAGCGCACACCTCTATTTAGGCTGCATGAGTTTGTTGATAGTCGAACATGTGCTGAGCCTGCTCCATAGTAATTCCTCATGTCTGTTACCTCATGCAGCTAATAAATCCGTTCTGCTGAACTTTCTAGCCATTTTAACTTATGGGCAAAATGGCAATTTCCCAGGGCTCCCACATTCCAAGGGCCCCCCTCATAAAGTGACCAGGACTGTTTGAAGTCTAAGGGCCTTAATCAGTGTTTGGCAGATAGTATACTCTGTCAAAATGTGATGGATATCATATCCACCGTATTTGCAATGCACCTGTAATATGGCGGACAAGACATCGCCATATTTGTGATGAAATAGCCCACCCACCAATCTCTAAAAAAAGGCCATAATTGTGTCTCTCGCTCTCTTTCTCCATCTCTATCTCTCTTCTGTCGTGTTTTGTATCTCAGCCTCACTCTCCCTACCTCTTCCTCTGATTACTTTTTTCTCAGCCTATCTCAACCTCACCTCTATATACCTTTCTAGCTACCACTCTCTCACTTACCTTGCTACAGCATCAAGGTATGTTTATTCAAGATACTTACATTTGAAATTACTAACTCTACATCTAGTTACCTTGACATTAGAGTCATTGAAACTGTGGATATGATACAATAATGTTATTCTCCACCTTCTGAAAGTTTAACATAGAACACAAATTTAATTAATCTTCATCACAAGTATTATTGCAGAAAAAGTAATATGCTAGCAGAAAAAT
Source organism: Triturus cristatus (assembly GCF_964204655.1). NCBI lineage: Eukaryota > Metazoa > Chordata > Amphibia > Caudata > Salamandridae > Triturus > Triturus cristatus. The sequence continues at coordinate 1,012,113,857 of NC_140593.1, read as the reverse complement.
TTAGGTAATAATGATTCATTTTGAAGGTTTTACATTCTAGTTGGTGGATACATCTCACACAAGTGGAATACCGTTTTAATCTATCAAGTGTGGAAAAGATGGTGGTAAGAATGTTGTGCATCCCCACATAGTCTGGAACGTTCTCTCACAGAAATGTGTGGAAAATGTGTCATTTGGGCCAAAGTTTGAAGCTTGTAGGGTGTTCTGGGTAAGAAATAGTTGTGGGGTCCATGCAGCCACACTGCCCAGGATTCGCCAGAGTTTTTAGGTTTCAGAAATGCCCAGGGTTCAAAGGATTGTTTGGCTGCCAGATACCACAGCCCAAATAGTGCAGCTAGTCACCATGTTAGGGTGAGAGAAAATTTGAATTTAGCTCATATGTCAAAACTACACCCAAAATAATCCAGATTTGTACTTGCCATAAGGATTCTGATGCTCTCAGTAATGAGCGGGTGAAGGTGGTGGGGTCTGGCCTTAAACCAGGACAAGCTGGCCTTACCCAATAAAAACAATCCCTGGCATCCAGTGGCTTTTCTGCCCCTGGAATCAGATTAGGGGCAAATCCTCCAATCTTCCCTGAGTGGCAGCAAGACGGTTGGGACATTAGGGGCGGGAGCTATGTCCTGATGCAGTCCGACCACCAACCCATTAAAAAAAAAGTTTTCTGCCTCCCTCGGATGGGCATATTTGGGGTAAACTCCCCATTATTCCACCTGGTAGTTACAGAATGACGGTACAGCTCTTTATGCAGATAAGGCATGGGCAATTCCTGAGGAGGCTGCTCTGCACCTTCTCTGTTTAAATAAATAATAGCCCTGGTCTATAGTGTGTTTTCCGCCCCGCTCCCCTCTCCAGGAGCAGTGTGAAACATGTCACAGAGTTCAATCACTTGCCTTTGTCATAGCTCCAAGTATGACCTGTATCTGGGGTATTCATGACCTCCCCTTATTTATGCAAGTTGCCCATAAATGCAGAACTCAAAGATCAATAATGGTCATGTAGAGCACCTACACTGCTATTAGCTATGGTTCATGCAGAGACTAGCCTTCTCTCAGGTGGTGGACATTGGTAATAGTGACCCATGAGACAGGTTTTTGCCTACAGGCGCTGAGCTACTTGAAGAGGCAAGTAGTGACTTTTCAATGGGATCCAATGCAGCATTCAGCCCAGGCCAAATGTCCAAGATTCTCATTGGTGGTTACTCATGTCAACACTTCAAGTAACAGCCATGTCCTCATGAAGCTCCTAGGGCACCTGTGATTGCACTTGAGCATCCTACTCTCAGCTCTCTCTCTCTCCTCTTTGGTGAGCAGCTTCAAGCTGCTGCTGTACCACTTCTAGGGCCAGACGTACGACCATTCACTTTAGCGAGTCGCAAATTGCGCCAAATTGCGACTCGCTAAAGTGAATGTACAACACTGTTTCAGACACTATTTACTATTCCCAACGGGGTCGCTCATTGCATGCCTCATCAGTATTTCATTAGGCAAACGCAATTAGCAACCCCATTGGGAATGGCTAGCACTCACAGGGATGGTGGCCTGCTGGGGTCAGCAAACCGCCATGTCTTTATTTTTAAATAAAGCATTTTTTTTATGCAGCCCGTTTTCCTTAAAGGAAAAGGGGATGCATTTAAAAAAGAAAAAATTAACTTTTCAGCTTCATTTTCTAAGGGCAGGCAGAGGTCCCTGGGACCACTGCTAGCTTTTAAAAAATATTTTTGCCAACACTTGTAGGAAGGTGGAATCTGACTACATGGTTGCCCCCACTTTTTTCCTGGTCTTTTGCTGGTTTCGACTTAGTTTAGCTGGGATCCTGCTTTTCAGGACTCCAGCCTAGCTGCTTACCCTCTAAATTGATTACCAGTACTTTAGGTACACTCCAGATTGGATTCTGGGGTACCCTTATAAGTCCCTAGTATATGGTATACTATGTACCCAGGGCATAGCTACCCCAGAGGCCTACCAGGGCTGCAGAATGTATTATGCCACCCCTGGGAATCCTTCCAAAATGACACCACCGGACTGCTACTGCAGCCTGGGTAAGGTGGTGCATGCACCCCTTATTACGATATAGGTTCACTATATCTCTCCATATCACTGCACATATAAACCTATCAGTTACCCCTATGGCATGTTGAAGATTGCAGGGATCTGTTAGCATGAGCTGAACGCCATTTTGTACTTGGCAGCCATTTTAGTTAGCTATGTGCTAGCCATTTGCTTTCTTCCTCTTCCAGAACCTCACACATGCTCAGAAGGGCCTACCTAGAAGAATGCACCTGCTCCTAGTATAGAACTGTCAGGCTGTTCTAACTGATGTCAGCAACTCATTACTCCTCCTACTTGTTGACTGTGCATTTTCCGTATGACCATCTATGTGTGTAACTCTTCTCATGTGTACTTGTACCACCTTCTTTTGAGCCCCTGTGTGGGTATATAAGGCCCCTGTTCTCTGCACTCCTTAGAATGCCTCCTACAGTGACTTGAGAGTACTGTGTGACACAATCTCCCTCATCTGAGGTTTAATAAATGCATTGTTTTTATATTACAGCTTCTGTGCCCATTTTTTCTTTGATGGTTTAAAAGGACCAGGTGTATCAGTGAAACCCATGAGAAGGTTTTGATTTCTTCAGGCAGGCCTTACTAATCCTGAAGGCAGGGTGCAGGGTTTAATGTGAGAGGGTGCCCATGCATGAGCAGAGCCCCTCTGCAGCCTTCGGAACCTTTATTCCGGGGTTGTTTGTGATGCAGCCAAACCATATACTCTTAAGTGCATTATAACCAAACGGTAAATGCTAACTTTGGGATGGCTGCACGGAAACATGTCGTGTTTGGTGTCAAACACCTTGGAATCATACACCCACACCAGTAACTGGTGTGGGAGTATAATCCCACCCTTCTAGAGGGAGAGACATGACAGCACCGGTATACCCGGTACCAGCTAACAGAGCCCTGGCATCACAAAATATATGCTGCCAGCCGCAGACACAAGTCTGCCCTCCTGCTGCTGGATGAAACTCTGGCAGGGGAGGCCTGGACAATAGGTTTCCTGTCACAGGGAGGTGTCACTACCTCCCAGACAGGCTTTAGTGTATTGGGCTCGGTGGGTGCACTCCAAGAGTGCTTTGAAGTCTGCACTGGGGGCACATTTGGTGTCCCTGTGCATAGTCCAGCTCAAACCGGTTTCAGGGGCAACCAGCCCCTGCTCTGGTGCGAAACTGGACAAAGGAAATGGGTGTAGCCACCCCTCCTTTCTGACCCTCCCATAGGTGGGTCCCTAGAGTTTGTCCCACCCTTCCCTTGGGTATAAGATAGGAACCCATGGCAACAAGACTTTAGATTACACCTGGACAAAACTCTGATACTGAATCCTTGAAGTTCGATGATCTACATTGAACTAGATGACTGAAGAATCTCCCCTGGAGTAAAGGATTTACTCCCCTGCAAGGCAGGCCCCAAAGACGCATCTGTCTGGTTTGCATCTCCGAAGCTCCCGCTGGACTCCGAAGAATTTTGCAACACAGGAGGTGGATTTCCATGGTCTTAGAGGTCGATCAGTGCCCACAGCGAGTCTGAGGCCCGTATTCCTCGTGGCGACCGTGCAACCCGAACCCCTGGACACCACGACCATTTGCAGAAGCATCATCTTTCCAACAACTCCTTCAGCTGAGCTTTGGGTTACTTGTAGCCCTGACTACGAGCAGCATTTGCACCAAAGATTGCCTGCCTACATCCACGAGTGTTCCGTGAGCTGGCCCTTTGTGTTTTCTCTTGAGGTCCCTTCATGATCCCTGGTCCGTCAACTGGTGGGTTTCTGTGAAGACAACTTTAACTTTAATTGGGCTTACCTGGTTGCTCCAGACGTGCCCTGACTCTCCATTGCTTGGGGAGTCCCGAGGATCTTGCTGGTCCGCACTGAAGCATCATTTCTCTTCCTGCATGGGTTGCTGTTGCCAAGGCTTGTTGGGTTCAATCCGGGCACCGACACAGCAGCACTCGACATTCTTTGTGGGACAGCTCGAATCCAGCTCCTGGTTGTCATCAACGCCTCCTGGTCCTCGTGGCTGCAGAGTCAAACTTCACCTCTCCGCACCTGAAACACCCGACATCGGTGGGCATTAGTCTATCGTGCCCTTGGTCACTGGCAAGTGACCCAGACTCTGTCCCCTCTGCTTTCAGGTTCTTCTGATTTTCAATCCAGGCCTGGATCACACCGGACACTATTCTCCTTCCCGGCGGCAGCACTTTGCAGCAGATCGCCATTGAAATCAACGACGATTCCCGAGACCATTTGACACCTATGCACCCGGCTTCCCTGGGTGAGGTAACTCGAGTACTCCAGTGCTCTCGTGGGTGCTGGCCCTAGAACCCCCTAAGTCTAAAAGGGGTTGCTGAAAGTCCTCTCCTAAGTGTCCTAACTTCTAAAATTCCAACTGCCCCTTTCCCATAGAATAATACGGGGCTCGCTGCTGTGTTCTCACACTGCACGCGTCCCCCGTGGGTCTCCTGTGTCACTACCTTCGGTGGTTCCTTGGGGTCCCTGTGATTCTACGTGCTCTAGGCGCTGTGTCTAGTCAAGTTGTGGTTCTTATGCCACTTTCTTAATATATGGTTTAGTCTGCCCCTAGGGCCCATTGTATATTGTGCTATTTATTGTTGTTTTAGAACTGTATTACTGTGTATCTTGGACTCTAATCTTATAAAGAAATTAGTAGTGAGTGCTTAGAAATAAATACATATATTTTATAAAGACCTTGTGTGGTTCTCCTTTCATTTAGTAATTCAAGAGGTTATAATCTGGTAAACCAAGCTGCTTTACACTCCTTCAAAACTTAGCCTGAAGGTTGCTCTCCATAGCTATCACTAGGATAGCTTTCAATAAAGGTTGTCTTTAAACCTATCATCAATAAGGGTTGTTTGGACTGGTGCAAGGTGCCCACCCTAACTAGGGGACAGCATATGCCAGGCCAACTTCTCACAACACTCACAAAGGGGAAGGGTTCCACTGGGGACCCCTTCCCGTTTGCAAGTGGTTTACCACCAACTTGTAGTAGGTGGTACACTGCAAGTGTTTTGTGACTGCAAATGCAGTCTCAAAACAATGGTACATGCCATTTGGACTAGCTATTCGGAAGAGACACCCTTGGGAGGCCCCGTCCTAATAGCGAGTCACGAACACTATTTTGCGAGTCAGTGACTCGCAAAATAGCGTTTGAACACACCACCACCATTTTTTTGCGGTAGCAAATGGGTTAATTTCCTGTTTGCGACTGCAAAAAAGTTCATACATCTGGCCCCTAATCCCCCTTACACTTGGTACATCGGCACCATCTGCGTTTGTCAGGTAGGAATGCCTCCAGCGAACCAATAGCATCTCCATGTCATGTCTGCAGCTCAGGAAGTCACCAGCTACGTCTCGGCTCTATGGGCAGCAATCCAGCCTGTGGATAGAAGAGCATTCTCTAGTTTCTACATTTACCCGCGTTCACCATTTTGGAAGGTGCTGCACTGGAGATCTAGCCGCAGCTTGCAAGAGTGCTGCTCTATTTCACTTTTGATGAGGTCCCAATCACTACAATGTCCAGGCGGCTAGTTATCTGCCTCATCACCTCAGGCAGGGAAGCAGGATGAATTAAATACGGGCTCCTGATGAGGCGCTCAGGAGCACGCATTGTACTCCATGAGCTTTCACAACCCCCGGCCGACTTATTTTAAAAATTAAGCACTAACTCACTGACACCGCAGTGCCCCAGTGCCCTTGAAGGAGAGCGTTGCTAAAGTCCCTAGTTCCATTGTCTTCATTAATAAACTGAGAGTGGTTCTGCTGCGAGATGAGATGTGACCCAGTAACCTAAATAGCATTTTGTGAAGACAGTAGATATATATTACTGCTAATGTTGTAACAAATACATTGTAGCTGTTCTCCCACTGAACTCTACACCGACCTTTAACTTATCTTCTACCTTTGGTTGCTTGTTCAGCAGTGTGAGTCACTGTAAACACTAGAAGACCTGGAATCTCTAGCATTTATAGAATACATTGCCATTGAAATTAAGCAGAGCTTGCAAGTAATAATGTAAACTGAACTGCATTTATACAGTCAATATCAAAAGATACAAGAGAGGATATGGTTCTGATAAATGTTGTCAAAAAGAAATCAAAGGAGCGTTGAAGTGTAACTTCAGTTGTATTTTGTGCAGTCAACATCAACAAAGAAATAATTTCGCGGACTACTGCCAATGGCAAGGGATAACTTGAGACAGTTTGTTTCCAAGTATTCAACACATTTTCTTTGATAACAATCACTTGAGTTTCATTTTGGATATTGAGAGGCACTTTGATTATGAGTTTTTGTTATATATTATGCCATCCTGTCCTCTACATACAAAATATTATAAACAGGCTTGGATCTCACTGGGATCTCAGCGGTCAAACTGACGAATGCAGTTCCTAAGCAGGTGAATGGAGATTGTCCAGCTGTGGATATCAATCATTAATTGCTCTTGTATTGTTGAAACTACTGTTACCTTCTCCTCCATTTCACTGTCATCTATTACATACCTTCTCTCAGTGTCTGTCAGGGAGACCCCTTTATGGCATCCTGTTGTTGCCTGTTTCCTGTGTTTAATCTTGGGGCACCACCATTTTTGAGCTTCTGGTGTCAGCTTCTTCATGGTCTCTCAGCTTATCGTCCTCTTTGTTGTTGTTTTTCATGGCAGACCTGATTACTCCCTTAGGCCTTACTGCCGGTCAGTCTCCGCTGAGCTGGTTTTCATGACACTTATTCTATAGATGTTAATGGATGTGCAGCGAAACCGGCTTGGTGGCTGTGACAGCGTCTACAAGCTTGCCAGTTTGTTTATGTGTTTCATTAAAAACTTCAATATGCATGGAGAGAAGGAGGGAAGTCAATTGGAGGGGGAACGATCAGTTCTGTGTAGAAGGTAGAGACAAAGGAAACAACTGGGCTAGGAGGATATCTTTTGTAATACTGGTGACTTTTTTGCCCCTTTTGAAGGGTTCTGGTGCAGGTTGAAGAACACAGCTGATGTGATTCATCAATGGCTCTCAGTCTCCTGCCTGACTTTTATTAATGAACTTGCTGTCCATTGTTTCTACACTTTTTGCCTTTCTTTCGTGTCTCTATTTTGTGTATTGTGGATAAATGACCATATTTTGGGATCCAGCAATTGACTGAGATCCCAGCAGGTGCAAATTATTGTCCTTGAAAAATGTTGTAGTGCATATAGTGCTTAGGCTGTATATGAATAAGTTACGGGCCCACAGTTTTGCTAAGAAGTTCGCTGCAGGCACTTTTGAAGTTTGGGGTCCCGTATCGAGGTTGCATAGTCTTAATTCCACCTCATGTCTTTATAATCCAGCACCACACACTCCCTGCCACTCTGTATTACTCTTGCAGGTTCTTTATCGTCCTTCTTTCCCCCTTTGTCACTGTTTTTCAACTTTCTCTTCCTCCTACTTTCTGCATTTTGTGCTTTTCTCTCTTGCTTTCGATCAAAGCCTGTTGAGGAAAAATAATTGCCGGTCCCCAGAAATGAGTGCCCGTGGGCTTAAATTAAGCACTGGGTGGCTCGGCATCAACGTCCTGCATTTCCTTTATTCCTGTTCATGGGACTTCCCTCCAAATTTGTTGTGAGTTACAGTGTTTTTATGTTGTTAAGCTTGACTAATAAAACACTGCATCTATTCTCAAAATTACTTTGGAGATTGTTGGAAGGTGGTTTATTTGTAGACGCAGATAGGTACCTATAGCTAGTAATAACACCACAATCACAAATAAGGTCCAGTCAAGCCTCAATAAATGAATCTTTGCTCAACCCTTGGTAGCTTGGTTCATGAGCAGACAGGCTTAACTTAGGAGACAGGTGTGTAAAGCTGTTAAAACACCAATAACAGTAAATAAGTAAGACACAACACACAATGAAAATTGAACACCTATTTATATAAATAGGAAATAATTTTATGATTAAAATGAAGCAAAAGAAAAAAAATCCAATGTAGGGAACCAGACATTATATATTTTTAAAGATTAAATGTTTTCTAGTGCCTAAAAGGCAATAGCATCTACTTGGGGCATCTGGTTCAGTTGATCAGGACAAAGCCAAAGTTTCAGGCCGACCGCTATTGAGCACGGGGCAGATACAATGAGCGGTAGGGCTCAGTCAAGTTTTTACCCTCTGACTTAGTCACTTTTTTGGAGCTTTTTCTCTCGACGTTGAGCAAGGCTCCATGTCAGGTCGGGATGCAGTTTGACGATGGCGGCTTGCTTCAGTGCGAGGCCTCGGTGAACTCCGGGAGGTCTTGTTGATGGCGAAAAGCTCCAGAGCTTCAGTGGGGCAAACCTGAATCTCAGGCCGAGCTGTGGTTCGATTTCGCTGGCTTGACTCTTGATGATGGATCAGTCAACTTATGAAGCTTTTTGATGAAAATCCTCCAAATGGTATACAATCTCTGGATATTCTTCAATAAGCTCCTTTTGGGGCCCTGAAATATCCACACAACCATTATAATATTCCAAAAGCTCTAAGTTGCTCCTTGGGAAGTTCGGACTGCAAGACTCACAATGCACCTGGCTAAATCCTTCAAAGTCCAGGTGAAGCTGTGCAAGTGGAGCTTTTCTAACCTGTTGCTTTCAGAGAGTCCACTTCTCAAACTTTTTGAGCAAGGTAAAGTTCTTCTTTTGGTTAAGCCCAAAGTGTGCAGCAGGTGCAGTCCTTAAGAAAGCAGTCCTTTTGGTGAAGACCAGAGGTTCAGACAGGCAGTCCTTCTTATTCTTGTTTCTTCCAGGAAGGGATCTGAGTTTCTGGGCAGCTCTCCCATATTTGTCCAGGTTTCCGGGCCGGCAAGAAAGGGGGTACCCCTGGCAAATGGGGTGCAGACTGCCACCCTCTGTGATGACCACTTCCCCTGAGGTATGGCATTTTTTTTTTTGGGTTTAAAAAAAAACTTTATTGAAAAGTTGCGCGGTACATCAGTGCAATATGATATCCACAAATAGCCAAGGACATAGCAATTCACAAATATGGCACCTTCCCGCAACAGCTTGGGAACTGCGTGCAACAACTAACCCCCACCCCCCCCCCCACCGAGTGCCATCAATGTAGTTACTACAGTCTCACATTACTGTCCAGTCCGTACTGTGAAGGCAAAACAATATATAGTGCAGGCAATTAACAGCATGGTACAATATAAAAAGCAAATGTGACAATTGACAAAAGTCCAGATAGCTCTCAACTCCCCCCCGCAGGTCAGTCCCCAGCTCCATGCGCCGAGGAGATGCAATCCCGGTAATTCAAAAAGGCCACCACCTCCCCCAGATAACAACATCGTATGGTGCATGGACGGAAAAGGTATGGCATTTTCTTGTCCCAGAAAGCACTGTTCCTCAAAAATCAAAATGGAATAATCTCTCCTGGGGCTTCAGGTCTGGCTAACCCAACATACAAGTGTGGCTAACTTCCCTAACACTCCCCTTTCAGCCTCTTTGCTAATTCAATTACAAGGGCTCCCATCTGGCTGGAGATGCAGGAAGTAGGGGTGGGCCTGGTTCCTGTCCTTACTGTCTTTCTCCATTTGAAGACTAGTTTGGCTATCCTGCCCCCTTCCTGCAGTTTTGCTCTGCAGTTGCAGTTATCCTCCCACCAGTTGTCTGTTTATTTAATTTGAGGCCACTTCAGACCTCATCAGAGCAGTTTGGCTTGAATATGCGATGTTATATCACATGCGGTAGAACGCATGAGATTATAACGTGGTTGTTACAACGACACGTTGTTAGAACTCATACCATTACATCGCACGTTGTTACTATGACTTGCTGTAGGGGGCAGCTGGATTTAGGAATAGTATAATTTACTATTCCAACTCGAGTCTGCGCAACAGTAGGAAAGATGTTGGAATAGTAAATTATACTATTCCTTAGTTTAGAGCGCCCCCTACAGCAAGTCGTAGAAACGACTTGCGTTGTAATGTTTAGCGTTTTATCAATGTGGTTGTTCTAACGACCACGTTTTAATTCCATGCACTGTACCGCATGCGATGTAAACGCTGCTTCCCGTTTGTCTCAGCTTGTCCTAGGGTGGCCAATCAGAAGAGGCTGCCCCAGAGCTGGATTCAGGCACATCAGAAAAGCTCTATAATTTCTTTTCTGTCATAGTTATAAAAAATCCAACCTTAGCAAGATTTTGGATTTATTTTAACTATTATTTTGACATTTTGAATCGTTATTTTATCTCACTCCTGTCAATAGTAAGGCTTTATTAAAGTTTAAAGAAGCCTTCCCATGTTATCCAATGAAGCTCATGTACTACAATAAGGAAAAACGAAATTGGCAGTTTTTCCTTAATCAGGGCATTTAAAACATATTTTATAATGTCCCTGCTTGTTTTAACATGGCACCCTACCCTTGGGCTGCATAGGGTAGACCTTGTATGTAAAATAAAGGTGGTTTAAGACTTTAGAAGTACCTTTGATTCCAAAGTCGAATTTGAACATAGTGTTATTTTAAAAGCAGCCTCTAAGGCAGGGCTGTTTTTTAAAATAACAGCAGGCAGCACAGCAGTGCACACTTAAGTGCATTAAATCTACTGGACCTCTAAACCTACATGCCCTACCATATACTAGGGGCTTACAGGTAGGTTGTCATACCAATTGTAATTACACTTAATTACCATATACCTTTTAAACAGAGAACTAGCTCTGAGGATGGGCCTGGTAATGAAAGGCATTCAGAGAAATGGAAGGCAGAGAGAGTGGTGAAGTAGGGGGTGGGTCAAAATGTGTAGTGGCCAACAGAAAGGAAAGCCAGGTAAAGAGAGCCATAAGATGGACTGAAAGGTGAAGAGCGAGGGGTGAAGAGTTGTAAAGAGGGATGAAATGGAGAGATCTTATAGATAAAACGAGAGAAAGAAGTGAGAGATAAAAATAGATGAGACTGATGGGAGTTAGAGCAATAACGTGAGTTAGAGTGTGGTGAGGTACAGAGAGATGTGATTTAGAAAACTGTAAAACAAAGAGCAAGCTGTATACATAAGATAGATTGGATGAAGTAAAAGAGAGAAGGAAATATAGAGAAGTAAGAGAGGTGGAGGTAAAGACAGAGAAAAAAAGCCCGTTGTAGAGAAAAAGAGGTAGCATGAACGGAATATGGTATTAGAAGAGGCGAGGTAGAAGTCATTGAGGTAGAAAGATGGTAGAAGGAAAGATGTTGGGCAACAAATGATTGGTGAGGAAAAATTGAGAGCATTGATAGTGACTAGAGAACCCACTGATGTAGTGTGTGATGATTTACTGAAAGAGATTTGAGGCAGAGAGAACTGAGGCAGAGAGTGGTAGGTTAGAGAGAGGGGTGAGAGTGAGAGGTAGAGAGGTAGAGAGGATACACAGAGATGAGGTTAAGAGCCCAAAAACACAGGAGGGTGGAATCAAAAGGGAACAGTGAGGTGGAGTTAGAGGGGTTAAATTTGACATCGAGAGGTGTAGGTACATAGGGATCTAAAAATATTTAGAGCAAGAGAGATGTAAAGAGAAATAGATGATGGGAGAGGTGGTGTGAATTAAGGGGATAACAAAGGTATTTGAGTTGAGGCAGAGAATGAGAGATAGCGGGAGTAAGAGCAAGGCAATAGCAGGGATTATTGGGAAGATAGACAAGGGATGTGGAAAGAAGGGTGGGTTAGGCAGAGAGAAATGAGATACAACAAGATTGAGAGGCTAAGAGAAAGAGGTGAAATAGAAAAAGTTGAGATAGAATGACAGGGGTGAGCTGGTTAGAAGGAAGATAGGTGAAGGGTAAAGTATATGGAGGTAGACAGGAGTATAGAGAGATGCAAAGAAACGCGAGATCAGGGTGGGAGAGTGGGTTGAGAAAGCATACGTTAGTTGAGGTAAATACAGGGTTGGGCTTCCCTGCAGGGCACTCTTGCAGCACCAGATGGGCTGGTCTGACAGGTCAGTGTGTGGTCTGTTTGTGGACCTGTTTTATGGGGGCTGGTTTTTACTGTTGATTTCCCTGGTATTGCCACAAATATTTCCTGCAGCAAGCAGAAATGCACTCAGTGTCCAGTAACTTGAAAAAGGTTTATAGCATGTCTTTGCGAGTTCAAAATTGCCCCTATTTGCAAATATGGGACACTTTCTTAGCCATCTGATTCACTAATTTGGGCTGATTTTATTTTGGTGCCTGGAACTATTTTCTGCCCAAGTTTGACCCGGGGTAGAAAAAGAGGGGTAGGCAGAAAGGCAGAGAGTGATGAGGTAGGGAAAGGGAGAGATTTAGAGTTAGAGTAGCAGTGGGCAGAGAGGTTGAGATAGGTAAGCACAAATATTTGAGAAGAGAAAAGGACCTGGAGTGCTAAATGTGGGGTTAAGACCAAGAGGCATTGCTTAATTTGTAAACGAATAAGGGCTAGTGCTGAGTCTTTGCCCGAAAGTCTGCGGCGGCCGGTGCAATTAAACATCGGCACGCTGAATATTAAGGCTGACAGTCTTAAATCCACCTCATGCCTCTTTAATTCACTATCATATACTAACTCTTGCAGGTTCCTGCTTACTCCCTTTGTAACTGTTTTAGCATTTTTCGCTTCCTTTGTCTTCCTGATTTGTGGGTTTTTCCCTCTCTTGCTCTTCTTGCTGAGGAAAAATAGGAGCTGATCCCCAAAAATAGGTACCGGTGGTCCCCATCGGCCACCACTGGCTCAAATTAACCACTGTTGAGCTGTGAAGCACAGAGATGTGAAGGAGAGAAAGGCACATTAGCAAGAGGTTATCCAAAGAGAGAAAGCAGTGAAGCGGCATGAGGGCTTAACCAGATAATCTGTTTTACAGACACCTTAGGCACAACTCCTCATCCCTTTCATAAGAATGCCAGTTGAAAAGTAAATACCTAGGAGTTCTATTTGATGACAGGGGCTCATTCCATTAGCATAGGATGGATCAGCTGAGGAAAGGTAACACCTTGCTCTTTGCCTTTTGGACCTTACAAAGATCATTGGATGGTCCAAGCTACTTGCCTCTGCTGAAGATAATAGCAGCACATTTTACACAGAGTATCTCTTATGGAAGCAATGTCCTCCAAGATAGAGATGTGTCAATCCTAAATTCGATCTCCTGGAAAATATTCAGATCTCTTTTCCATCTCCCTCCTAATGTTTCTCTGGCCAAGATGAGGCTGGAGTTCAGAGTTAAAAACCAAATAATAGCAAGAAAAGGGGCCTACATAAAAACATGAAACAGAATAAAGACCTCCCAAACAAGCCAACTGTTCCAAAAGCTCTGGCAAGTACAAACAAATGAAAACACCCCTTTTCGTCGGTACCTAATCCAGGCCATTGGCGTTCTGGGTGCAATGCTGATATAGGAAAAGTCTCCAACTCCAGCTTCTTTTAAAAATTGAATAATGGCGTGACAAAAAAATATCTCAGTGCCTTTTCCCCCAGATCTCGCACCTGGATGATTTTAAACAAGTATAAAATTCTTAAACCCCGACCTTACCTGGAGGTCAGGTGGCCCAGGAAGTTAAAAGTTCAATTTATGAGATGCCCCGTTGGCCTTCTTACAAGCCAGGCCCACAGTGTGTCATGTAACCGGGTCATTTAAAAGACTTGCTTCAGATTGTGTAAATCTGGGGAAGAAAACATTATTCACATAGCATTCTTGTTCTAAGAGCTCTGTCTAACCAATGAGGCATCCAGCCCTGCAGGCAGGCTGTGATTGCATGTCTTAAAACTAGGATACCCATTCTGAACTGTTGTTTCACAAAATTCTTAAAGCTTGCAGCAAAAAAAATGGATGTTTGTGATGTTCTGCTGCCTTAAAGCTTAGTTATGTTTTATGGATCTTCCCTCCTCACCCGAGACCATCACAACATCTGTCAAGGAATCCTCTTTAAACCTACCACCTTTTAAAGCCTTGGCCAGTCCATCGGAACTCCAAGGTGGCTGTTTTTTTATCTGACAAAGCAAATGATGGTTTCCAAATTATGAGAAATAATACAACCAAATTCCAGTTGCTGTAAAGCTCAGTTAAGACCAAGCAAATGGCCTTGACTGTGACTTAACCCCTTGTGTGCTGAGGAGGTAACGGTTATGTCCTCGGCTGTGGTGCTGGGGTGCCAAGGACATAACCGTTATTTCCTCTTCACACCAGTCAGAAATCCCTTGGCTGTAAACAGCAGAGGGATTTCCTGTTTTCTTTTCAGCCTCAGGAGCTGCACAAGGCATTTTTTCTTCAGTGTAATGACGATCGGCGCATGGCGCTGACGTCATTACACTGAAAGTGAAAGTGACATTAGCCGATTGTCTTGTTTCACTTTCATTGCCTACATGATTGCAAGGCTATCTCAGCCCTCAAGCACCTAAGCAGATGGGAGAGGTGTCATTGGAAGGGGGGAGAACCTCTCCTTTCCAATGGTACTTTTCCCTAGTGAATCCCTGCTTGGGGTTCGCTGCAGGAGGACGATCCATAAGCAGGGATCCACCACTAGACACCAGGGAGGGCCTTGGCTGCTCCCCAACTATTTTGGGCTCTTTCAGTTTTTCTGTCCCCCCCCCCCCAGGGGAAAATGGGTCAAGCGCCCCCGATCCGCACCTCTGGGGGGGCAGAAAACACACTATGCATATGCAACAGGGAATATTTTTATTTGAATATGTAGGGGTGGTGGCTGCCCAAAATGGGCATGCTAATGTCTCCACCCTCCAAAAAAGAAAAGGAACAGTCTTTATGCTCCCTCTGGTGGGGCGGATGAGGGCAATAACCCTTATCTGCCCCTCCCTCCCCGGGGGACAGAAAGCCCACTAGGAGCCAGGGATTATATTTTTTGTTAGAGTTAGGGATGTTAGTAGTGGAGGCTGTTCTGAATAGACATTGTAAAACCTCCACCCCACCCACAAATAGGCAGATGGGGCAATAGCCCCCGATCTGTCACGCTGGGGGGGGGGGGGTGGGTAGAAACGCCCACTAAGCACCAGGGAGTATTTTCTTTAGCCAAAATAGGGTTGGGGACATTGACATGCCCAATCTAGGCCCCTTGCAAAACCAGGTTATTTTGTGATAGATAATTTTGATGTGTCCACAATACATTTTGGGCCCTTCCCTGTCGCGGGTACTTTGCCTACCCACACAAGTGAAGTAGCATTTTTATCGGGAGACCTGGGGAAGCACTGAGTGGTAGGAAGTTTGTGTCGGCCCAATGATCCCACAACTTTCCCTCACAGAAATGTGAGGAAAATTTAATTTTTGTTTAGCTAAATGTGAGGTTTACTTGGAATTCTGGGTAGGAAAATGTTGCAATGCAAGCCGCACATCTCTGGACTCCCCTGGGTGTCTAGTTTTTAGAAATGTCTGGGTTCTGTAGAATTCCCTAGATGGCCACCGAGCCCGGTGCCAAAACGCAGGGGACTCCTTTGCAAAACCAGGTCATTTTGTGATAGATCATTTTGATGTCTCCACAATACCTTTTGGGTCATTTCCTGTTGCAGGCTCAAGGCCTACCCACACAAGTGAGGTACCATTTTTATTGGGAGACTTGGGGATATGCTGGGGAGGTGGACGTTTATGGCTCCCCAGAGATTGCAGAACTTTCCATCACAGAAAGGTGAGAAAAATGTTTTCTTTTTGATAAGGTTTGAGGTTTGCAAGGGATTCTGGGTAACAGAACCTGATGAAGCCTCACAAGTCACTCCATCCTGGATTCCCCTGGGTGTCTAGTTTTCAAAAATGTACAGGTTTTCTAGGTTTTCCTAGGTGCCGGCTGAGATAGGGCCCAAAATACACAGCTAGGGACTTGCCAAAAATGGGTCCGTTTTCAGTGGAAAAAGGTGATGCGTCCACGTTGCGTTATAGGCAGTTTCCTGTTGCAGGCACTGGGGCTACCCAAACAAGTGAGGAAAAATTGTAATATGGAGATTAAGGAGAACACAGAATAGTAGAACAAGTGGTATTAGCATTTGTCTTTCTATGCTTTCATGTCTTCCAAATGTAAGACAGTGTGTGAAAATAAGTCATTTTGAAAAATACCCTCTAATTCACATGCTAATAATGGTACTCACAAATTTAGAGATGCACAAATAACCACTACGTCCAAACTCCATATCTTATTCCCATTTCAGAAATACATTGGATTCCTTGATATCTATTTTTCACTCTTCATATATTACCAAATGAATTGCTGTATACCTGGTACACAATGAAAAACCACTGCAAGGTGCAACTAAGTTATTGGCTCCGGGTACCTCGGGTGGTGAACCTCACAATTAATAGAGTTCCGCTGATGTCACAGTATATTGCTTTCAAAAATCTACCATAGTTAGAAGAAGTTACAGGTAAAATTCAGGTACAAATGGCTGTTTTTTTCAACTCAATTTCAATATTTCTTTTATTTCAAATGTTACTTTCTATAGGAAAACCTTGAAGGATCTACACAAATGACCCCTTGATGAATGCAGAATCTTGTCTTCTAGCTTTCTGGTATCATCATTGTTTTCAGACCCATTTCTATCTCTAAATGGAAGGAGGTTAAAAGCACAAATAATAGGAAAAATAGGCTATGTCCCAGTAAAATGCCAAAACTGTGTTGAAAATTTTGGTTTTCTGACAAAAGTCTGCCTGTTCCTGAAAGCTGGGAGGATGGTGATTTTAGGACCACAACCCCTTTGTTGATAACATTTTCAGGGAAAAAACAGACACTACTTCTGAAGCACTTTTTTCACATTTTTCCCAAAAATCCAAAATATAGCTATATTTTGCCTAATTTCTCAGTCCCCTCCAAGGGAATTCACAAATCCTGGGTACTTTTAGAATCCTCAGAGTATTGGAAGAAAAGGACACACATTTGGAGTGGATACCTTATCTGGACAAAAAGTTATGGGGGCCTAAGCAGAAACTTTCCCAAATAGCCAAAAAAGGGTGTGGCGGAGGAGGGCCTGGCAGCAAATGGGTTAAGACTTTACAAGCACCACTTGGATGGCACTTCTTGTAGGAAAGTAGTATCTGCTTCTTATGGTTACCCCCACGTTTTGCTGATGTCATACTGTTTTTGGTCTAGTCTGGCTGGGATCCTGCTATCCAGGACCCCAGTCTATCTGCTTTCTCCTGTAAATTGATATGCATGTACTTTAGGTACACTCCAGATTGGATTCTGGGATACCCATATCAGTCCCTAGTACATGGCACACCATGTACCCAGGGCATAGGTACCCCAGAGGCCTCCCATGGGCTGAAGCACGTATTATGCCACCCCTGAGAGGCTATCCAAATTGACACAACCAGCCTGCTGGTTCACTATATCTATTTAAATCACTACACTTAAATATCTATCAGTCACCCCTATGGCAGGCCTTAACAATCCTGAAGGCAGGGTGCTGGGTTTTACGTGAGAGGGTGCCCCTGCATGAGCAGAGACCCTCTGTAGCCTTCAGAGACCATTCTCCGGGGTTGCCTGTGATGCAGCCAGACATATATGTTTAAGTGCATTATAACCTCGCAGTAAATGCTAACTTTAAAACGGCTGCTTAGAAACATGTTGTGTTTGTTGTCAAACACCTTGGAATCATACCTCCACACCAGTAACTGGCGTGGGAGGAATGATTCCACCCTTCTGCAGGGACATATGTGGGTCACCAGTATACCCAGTACCAGCTTTCTCAACCTGGGCAGCACAAAATGCAGCCACCGACACGATTCTGCTCTCCTGCTGTGGCGCCAAGCTTGTGCAGAGGAAGGCATGACAATAGGCATCCTGTCACAGGGAGGTGTAACCACCTCCCAGACAGGATTTAGTGTATTGGGGCTGGGTGGGTGCACTCTTAGAGTGCCAGAAAGCCTGCACTGAGGGCACATTTGGTGTCCCTGTGCATAGTCCAGCTCAAATCAGTTCTAGGAGCCATTTGCTCCTGCTCTGGCGCGAAACTGGACAAAGGACATGGGTGTAGCCACCCCTCTGTCCTGCCCCTCTCCTAGGAGGGTCCACAGAATCTATCCAACCCCTTCCCATGGGTATAAAGTGGGTTACCTGACTACAGGACTTTAGATTTTACCTGGACAAGATTCTGCTAAACAAGAAACCAAGTACTTTGACTGCCTGCACAAAGCTGGACTGCTGAAGAATCTCCCTAGGAGTAAAGGAGTTACTCCACTGCAAAAGCAGGCACCTAAACGCATCTGACCAGTTTGCTCCTCCTGAGCTCCTGAGGACTCCGAAGATTTCAGCAACACAGGAGGTAGGTTTCCGAAGGTCCCGGAGGTCGATCTGCCAGCTCAGTGATTTTGAGACCAGTATTCCTTGTGAGGACCATGCGACCCAAACCCATGTGCACGCCATAGATTTGCAGTTGCATATGCTTAGTAACGATTCCTGAGCCTGTGCTTTGGACTGCATGTAGTCCTGCCCCCAAGCAGTATTTGCACTGAAGATTTCCGGCCTCCACTCTACGAGTGTCCTGTGGGCTGATGCTTTGCAGACTTGCTTGAGGTCTCCTCGTGATCCCTGGTCCTTTGGCCTGTGGGTCCTGGGGAGGGTCACCATTTAATTCTTGGACTTACCTGGTTGCCCCAGATGTGCCCTGACTCTCCATTACTTGGAGAGTCTCCTGGACCTTGCTGATCCTCACCGTTCCTGTTTCCTCTGACCAAGTAGGTTGCATTTGCCAAGACTTGTTTGTGCTCCAGCTGGACATTGACCCCTCAACTCTCGACATCCTTTGTGGGAAAGCTCACCTCCAGACTCTGGTTGTCCTCGACGCCTCCTGGTCCCCTTGGCTGCAGAGTCAAGCAACCCTTCTTCACTCCTAAAGCACTCAACATCGGTGGGCATTCGACTACTGAGCCCCTGGTCACCTGTAGTGACCCAGTCTCTGTCCCCTCCGCTTTCAGGTTCTTCTCACCTCGAATCCAGGCTTGGATTCCACCGGACAGTCTTCGCCCTCCTAGCAGCAGGACTTCTTTGCCATTCTCCATTGAAAGCAACAAAGGTTTCCGGCACCACTTGACCCCTATGCACCCGGCAGCTCTGGGATAGGCAACACGGGTACTTTGGTACTCACTGGTGGGTTGACCTTAGAACCTTCTAAGTTCCAAAGGGTTTGCTCGAAGTCCTCTTAAAAGTATCATTAACTTTTCCAGCCGTGACTTTCCCATTGAGTTGTCCGGAGCACGCTTCTGTGTTTCCTCACTGCACCTGTGCTCCGTGGGCTCCCTTTGTCACTCCTCTGGGTGGTTACTTGGGGTCCCAGCGATTCTACGTGCTCTAGGCACTGTATCTATTGAAGTCGTTGTTATTATACAATTCTTTTAGTATATGGTTCGGTCTCCCCCTGGAGCCCGCTGTGTATTTCGTTATTTACGAATGTTCTATCAATTTAGCATTGTGTGCTTTATACCCTAGTCTCATGTAGAGACTAGTAGAGAGTGTTATATTAATAAATACATATTTTTATATAAACACTGTGTGGTTCTCCTTTAATTTAATCATTTAGGAGGTGATATTCTGGTAAAACAAGCTGCTTTACATTCCTTCAAGATTAAGCCTGAAGGCTGCTCTCCATAGCTACCACTAGGATAGCTTTCAATAAGGTTATCTTTGACCTCAGACATCATAAGGGTCGAGTGGCCTGGTACACGGTGCCCACTTTAATTAGTGGACAGCAAATAACAACACACTTTCTCACACTTCTTATGAGAGTCCTGTACAGTGAACATTCAGCATGCACTTTAAAGATTGATTTACCTCCTTTAAACACTCGCTCTACTTCTAGAACCAAAGTTGGTAACCCTCTAATAGGCTCACAGTGCTACTGTGAAACACATTTTTAACTATTGTTAGCATTTTTTTGTAGTTTTCTCCCCCTTTAATTACTTCTGTCAACTCTAACCTGGTAATTATTTTAAGTTGCCACTGCTACTGAACTGAAGTTTTAATTAATTTTATAAAGTTTTAACACTGCAAAGGGTCAATTTTCTGAGCAACATTAATACACAAACTCACTTATTAGCACATTATAAACATCACGCTGTTGGGCTATTAGTTATGTGCTGCTTGTATTAGGTCTTCCCAAGTTTGCTTGTAGACTCTAAAAACGTAATTTCGCGGAGTACTCACCTTCAGCTGTTGAAGCAATCCAAAGTCATCTCCTTTATTATCACTGTATAAAAGCACTTTGCTGAAAGCCAGGTAATGGCATCTGAAGCAGCCTTGGGATATTCCGTTATTGCCTTTTTGCACCTCACACTTTTTCTTTTGCGCTAAAACGACTATCTTGACAAATTTGTAATTATTTTTCAAAAATACTGCTTTGCAATTGATACTTTGGACCTGATTATGATGTTGCCGCGGTCTCGGGAAAGACCGACCTCTGATCGGCGGTCCTGACACTGCCATTACAATGCGACCGCACATGGTGCAGTCGCATACTTCCATTTTTCATTGGGAGCTTGTGCTGCCGACACAAACCGGCAGTAGCACAAGCTCCCAAAGAGAAATAGAAGATTCTGTAAGTCCCTGCATCACGCAAACGGTGCAGGGATTAACAGCCCCCAACCAGAGGCTGTCAAGGAATGGGGGCCTCACTAGGGCCCTCCAAAGTCGCTTTCCGACAGGCTTTCCATGTCGGAAAGCCCGACATAGAAAGCCTGTTGGAAACCGACATCTTAATCCAAACGGCAAAAACACCATCCTTAGGAATTACTTTGGGACTTCGTGAGCCTGCCAAAATCGAGCCGGAATGACGTGTCAAAAGTGAAACCGAAGATGTTGGTCAGAAAACCTCTGACCACAGGTCAGAGGCTTTCCCACCGACATCAAAATACGGCCCTTTATCTTGAATTGCCTGCTTCTATAATGCGTTCCAGATTTTACCTTCTGTTCTGATTAAGTACCAATGAGATGTTTGTTTGTAATGGTTTTAATTAACTGTACAATAAAATTTACCTTGACCTGTTGAAAGGTGGGGGCTGGGCTATTACTAGCTTCGGCCATGCCTTAAAACGTCCCTGACATTACTAAATCTTCTGGTAACACAAAAGCCACATTTCTGAAGTCAGAGTTGTGAACACGTACGTGAAAAACCTTCAACGGGCGTTGACTTTAACAAAGACAGCTTCCAACTGAGAAAAATGCTTTTAAGGCCAGTGATTTGATCTACAAATCTGGTAATGAGGAGTGAAAAGATGCACACGTATACCGGTACATAGGAAAGAAAGGGGCTGTTTCAACAATACAATATTCTTTCTATCAGGGTGAAGTGTTCCATACTAGCTGAGACAGACAGAGACTGAGACAGAGAAACCAAGGACATCATTTATGAGGTTTTGACGTAGGGCAGCGTTCTAAGGACTCTTGCTGCACTGCCCTAAGTCAAAACAAAAGTGCAGGAATGCGCCGTATCACATAGATATGGTGCATTCCTTTCCTTTTCCCCAGCCCCGACGCACCATGGTGCAAGGGTGCCTCTGTTGCGGGCTGATTGATTTTGTGCAGGAAAGGACACCTTCCGGCACAAAATCAATCAATTCAGGTGATTTACTTTTTCTGTAGAAACAGGAAAGCACGAGGAAAAATTAAAAAATGTCTCCTCTTTGCACCTCCTTAACACATTCCCAGGTTTGCGGTTTCTCGTAAATCTGGGAAAGTGTCAGGTACCATGGGTGTTGTGTGGGAACACCTACAGAAACACCCATGGAACGCCCCTTTCACACAGTTTTCTGCATGAAAGGAACACATATTTATACAGCCGTGGCACGTGCAGGTAAGAGTGGTGGGCCGGGTGCGGGGGGATTTCGACAGACAATGCTGAGAGAAAATTAATTATTTATTCAATTTCCCATCATGGTCGTCTGTCGAATCCCCCCCCCCCCCCCAACCTGGCCCCACTGCTCTCACCTGCACGGGCTGTGGTTGTATTTATAAGGCCATGAACAGCCAAGTAAGGTGGCTTTGTGTGGCCTTAGAAATATGCTGTGTCACATTGCGCAACCGGAATGTAAAAAAAGTGTTGTTTCAGCACCGCAAAAGTGCCGGTAGGGCTAAGATTGAGACAGTGAGAACGAGAGAGAGAGAGCTAAGGACATATAGAGGTGAGAGAGAGAAAGAGAGAGACAGAAGGGGGGGGGGATGAGCAAGAGGCAAGCTAGAGAACCATAACAATAGTCCACCATTAAAGTGAGACATTTTCCATTTATATATATATATATATCATTGTTTGCGAGTGGTTATTAATTTTGGGGTCTTTTCACCCAAGCACCCCCCACACATACTTTTTGGGATATAATTTAGACTACTCGAGTCTCCTGACACTTTTTATGAACACATTTACAACCGGATTCTGGTGGGGGTTTACTATCTGGACTGACAGCCGTCCAAGACAGGAGCGCCAAGATTAATGTTTGCACTTCATCTGCTTACACTGTTCCACTGAAGCAGGAAGCTCACCGTCTGCTGTAATTAGACTGGGTAAACATGAAAAATTGATTCTTTTAATCTTGTGACTGAAGAGTGTTTACAGCACTAAATAGCTGTCTGTGACACGGGGAATTTGCACAGATCGATAACCCTCATTGCCACGCTGCAAAGAACACACAAAGTGACATTGAACTACACTTCCTTGTCAAGTCAAGACAAACCTTGGAGAGAATTGGGAGTGTTTCAAATGATCTGCGCTAAAAACTCTATGCGCCTTGACGCTAATCCCGCTGATAAAATGCGCTAGAGCTGTCCATGATGAGCATGCCAGGTCACACAGCTCTGGAAAGTTATTAGATATTGCTTCTGGATTACACTAGTGTATACATTGATTATCCTACACTGTGTCCCTAACGTGGCATAGTTGAAAATTGCTTGGGGATCTTGGTAGGATCTAAATAAAGATGTCTGCGTGCAAATATTGTTCTTTGTTGGAAATATTAAGCACATTCACAGAGGAGCAGACAAGTCTTTGGTAGCCAGTTTAGTACAATTCACACATCAAATAAAGCCTAAATATTTTTTGAAACTCACTAAAAGGAATGACAAATGCCGTTCTCGAATCAGTAACAATTTTCAAATATGGAGTGATTTAAGATTTTATTTTATCCTTTGATGTTTACTCCTTCTACAGTTCTTTGAGCAAACATCTCAATAAATTCAGTTCAATGTTGCACCAGTATTGTGGTTGAAATATTGACCTGCAGATATATTGTGACCAGCCGTGGCCTGTGCAGGTAAGAGCGGTGGGACCGGGTGGGTGGGGGGATTTCGACTGACGACGACGAGGGAAAATTCATTATTTCAGTACAAAAAGGAATGGCGGTATAATTGATAGGGAATGGGCGCCTCAAAGGGTAGTTCCACTTAATATTATAATTGTTTCTGCAGTTTCTACAGTTGTTACGGTGCTGTAAGGTAGAGAGAACCACCAGCCTCTCTAGAAAATGTATCCTAAGCAACAAACAAGTAATTACTGATCCCCAGCACACGTAATATATAAATGACATAAGTTGCATTTGTTAGTCACACAAAATTTTCAAAAATAATCAATCCAAGTTATTTCTTTGGCCTTTTATTCTTACTTCGAGCTTTTCTTTGTGAATAGATTCCAAGCCACCACGTGTTTCGTCCTTTCAGTATGGTTGTACATGAGACTTTTTCAAGGCTTCAATATTCACTGTTACAGTGTTTGGAGTGTGGTGATAATTCCAACCCACACTGTCCTGCGGTATGGAGTAATTCGTATAGCTGCTATACTCGAGAAATCCGGCGCTAGGGGAGAGGACGTTTATCGGCAACTCTGATTAAGTCACCAAACCAGGATATTGGAGGACAAGATTTTTTACTTGAAGTCTAGCAACTATACGAATAAATTTGCCGATCGTCCTGAGGATGCCGAGAATCGACGATGCCTGAGGCTGCCTGGCCGCGTCTCCCCGTCCGATATGGAGACAACAGTGCAGCCGTCGCTGCACTTCAGTGAATCTGACGGGACCTGAGATCGACTTCAGCGTCCCTATGTTGTGAAGCATCTTCAGGATCTGTTGAGCTTCGGTTGGGCAAAGCAGTGATCAAGTCAAGCAGCCCTTAGTTCACTGGGTCGGTTGCGCTCTCGTTGGGCACAAGATGGCAGAGTGCCCATCGGCAGCGCTTGCTTTATAGCGGAGCTCCGTTTTCCCTCCTCGTGCACGGATTGCGGACAGAGTGCAACACAAGTCTCAACAAGGTAACCACCATACAGGGTTCTCATTAATTTCGGTCCCATTGAGCCCTATAAGTTTTGAGGCACGCTCCAGTTCTCGGCTCTGCCTGGCCCTAAGATGGCGACCGCTCATGTGGCGCTTGCACTCAAATAGCGTCATATTAGTGGGGCACAAGTCCCCGGGGCATGTTGACAACAGCAACGGTCCAGACCTCATACTCAGCTATACCGGCATGTGGAATGGGGTCCGCCCAGCTGAAGACACTTAACACGCATCATGTGTAATTTATCGAAGTCCATGTCCTGGGTCCTCTATCTTGCGGTCTCAACAGACTCCCTGATCATCTCCTACCGCTGGCCAGGGCCTTGTACTCTCCATTCTGTCCATCGCCTTAATCAATCCCCTCTTGGAATCTCCTCCACCCCTCTTTTCAGGTATCGTCACTGTGAGGCACCCTTTCGCCCCCTCCTTTGGTCTTGTTCCTTTTCTAATGTGACCCAACGCAGTGAGGGAGTCCGGCCCTGGATGTTGCGGATCTTCTGGACCCTTGCCGGCTTGGTGACCCGCCTACTCTGACTCTGTGGTGTTTTCCCCTGACGTACTACCCTCCATGGCAGGTCGGCTAGACCTAAATCTGCTTCCCTACCCCCTTTCTATTTCCCCCTACTCCCTACGCACCAGAGGACTGGTCTACTACTGGTTTACTATGCAACCCTGTAACTAATGTAACTTGTAACTCCCCCCCCCTTCCCTCCTTCCTCTCCTGGGGACTTGTTTCTTCTTTATTGGACTTTGCAACTGTAACTACTGTAACCTTGTGCCCTTTAACAAAGCACTCCTTCTCCCCTTTTTGGGGAGGGATCCAGCATTTTTACCCTGGAGTCTCAGAGACCCCTCTGAGAGAGTCCACAGCGTCAAGGGAGCCACACACAGCGGAGGTGTAGGTATGGCGCCCTTTGCCAAGGCACTCCCTCTCCCCTTGTTGGGGAAGGATCCAGTATGTATGCCCTGGAGTCTCAGAGACCCCTCTGAGAGAGTCCACAGCGTAAAGGGAGCCCCACTCAATTTCTTCTTTAAGTAATTTGAACCCAAAAATTAGCAACTTTGCTTTAGCCTGCATGGTGGCTAGATGTTGTTTAAAAGTCATTCGATGTTCCAAATTGACTCCTAGATATTTATATATGGTAACCGCCTCAACTTTTTTGCCTTCTAGAAACCAGGTAAATTACTTGATTTTGGAATCCACCAACTGGACTACTTTAGTTTTATTCAAGTTTTGCTCCAGCACTTGCTCGTCCATGTAAGTTTTTAGGGCATTCATGCTGGGTTGCAGGCATATTGGTGTTTGACTCAATAGGCCAATATTGTCCACATATTGAAGTCATCCTAGTTTCTCTGAAGCCAGGTTTGGAGGGTGGCTATTGTCCTGTAGTAGGGCTCCTACAAAATCTGCAAGGTATAAGTTGAACATACTTGGGGCCAAAACACATACCTGTTTCAGGCCGTTCATTGTGGCTAATTTGTTAGTAACTCTGCTACCGTCTCCTATTTTAATTTGTACCCAGGTTTCTGCATACAATTCTACAATTATCCCCAGCAAACTTCTTGGGATTTCATCCCATTTTGACCATAAGCGTCCACGAGGGACCCAATCAAAAGCAGACTTGAGGTCTACAAAGCACACAAATAGTCACGACTTTCTATGTTTGGCCTTCACTACTACCAAACCTAGTGCTGTTAGATTTGTTAGTGACTTCATGTCAGTTCTGAACCCTGTTTGTATTCATGGAATCAGTTTTTTTTCTTCTACCCAAGCTTGTAAGTGCTGGAGTAGACAAGATGCATTCAGTTTAGCTTCTACATCGATTAAGGCATTAAGCCTATAGTTGGTTGGTAAAACTGGGTTTCCACTCTTGTAGATTGATTGGAAGATGTTACCTTTCCATGACTCAGGAATGTGGTTGATATGAAAAAGGTTATTATTAAGATGTGCAAAGTAACGGGCCCAATAACTTACATCTTCTCTAAAGAGGGCATTGGGGTGTCCGTTTGGGCCCACAGCCCCTTCTGGCTTCAGTTTCTTTAATATATTTATTAGCTGTTTCAAGTCTACAACTGAAGCTTTGTTGCCTTGCTAATAAATTGTGAATATCTCATGCTTATCATGCTTCAGCTAGTTGCCATAAATTGCTGTGACTGGCTGTGCCTTTTGGTGCTCCCAGGTTTTGGCTTTCACTAGCTAATTTTCCCCCTCTCCGTCTGTTACTGGGGCTGCATACTATGCACCAATATGGGATTCCCAAGAGCCTACATCAATTCCGGCATTAAGCTGTCTGGCCTTTCCGGATGTTAACCAGTTCACCCACTGCTAGCATTGTTTGCTGTTCGGCTGCTTGCTGGTCAGTAGGAGCTTGTTCCACAGATCCTCCTGGTGACTTCTTTTTTCTCTTCAGCAGTCTTTCTGATATTGTGCTCTCAAATTTCTTAGCATGGTTTTGTCCATCCTCCTCCCTTTGTTTATCTCCTTTGCCATTTTTTCTATTTTGTCGGGCTATTTGAGATTTTTGCTTGTATAGCCCTCCACTATGCCAGCCTTGCCTTCCAGAACCCCTATTTTCGATTGTTCCAATTGTATTTCTTAGGGTTTGAATCTTGACTGGAAATGTTGTCAATAGATTCATAATTTGCTTTACCCAAGCCTTTTCTAGATCACCTGCTTACGATTTTTTTTTTCTGGCTTTCTGATTCTCTTTTTATATCCTCAATGGTTCCGGCACAGCGGCAGACCTCTTCCATCAGCTTCTCTATCTCTGTGCACCGCCATTTTAGTTTTTCAAGATTTTTACATGACTGGGGCGGGGATTAACCCCTTTGCTGTAAGGCCTTTTCCCTCCTTTGCTAAACCTTTTTTTGGCTATTTTGTGCTTACACCCCATAACTTTTTGTTCACATAAGGTATCCATGCCAAAATTGCATCCTTTTCTTTTTCAACATCCTGGGGATTCTAAAGGTATCTAGGATTTGTGGATTTCCTATAGAAAGTAACAGTTTAAACAAACAAATAATGAAATTGAGTTGAAGAAAACAACCATTTGTGCCTACGCTTTCACCCGTAACTTCTTCTTACTATGGCAATTTGTTTAAAACAATATACCTTTACGTCCACTGGAAGCTTATGATTGTGGGGATATATAGGGCTTGTAGGTTTACCAAGAACCCGAGGTACTCAGAGCCAATAACTGAGTTGCTCTTTGCAATGGTTTTTCATTGTGTAGCGGGTATACAGCAATTCATTTGGTAACATATAAAGAGTGAAAAATAGGTATCAAGAAAACCTGTGTATTAACAAAATGGGAACACTAAATGGAGTTTAAAAGCAGAGGTTACTTGCACAGCTCTGAATTTGTAGGTACACATGCTAGCATGTGAATTTGAGGGCATTTTTTAAAATGACTTTTTTATTACATTTTGTCTTACATTTGTAAGGCACAAATGCAGAGAAATACACTTGTTCTACTATTGTGTATTCCCCTAAGTCTCCTGATAAGAATGGTATCTCACTTGTGTGGGTATGCCTAGTGCCCGCTACAGGAAACGGTCCAAAACACAACATGGACACATCACATTTTTTCACTCAAAACTGACCCTTTCTTCAAATGTGCCTAGCTGTGGATTTTGGGCCCTAGGTCAGCCGGCATCCAGGAAAATCTAGCAAAACTGTACATTTTTTAAAACTAGACACACAGGGAAATCCAGTATGGGCTGACATTAAAGGCTCCCTCCAACTTTTTTTACCCAGAATTCATTGCAAACCTCAAAATCCATCTAAAAAACCCCACTTTTTTCATCACATTTCTGTGATGAAAAGTCCTGGAATCTGTGGTGAGCCACAAACCTTCTTCCACCCAGCATTTCCCCAAGTCTCCTGATAAAAATTGTACCTTACTTTCTGTGAGGTAGACTATGTGCCCGCATCAGGAAATGGCCCAAAACTCAATGTGAACACATCACATTTTTCCACTGAAAACATACCCTTTTTATGCAATGTGCCTAGCTGAGGATTTTGGACCCTAGCTCAGCTGGCACCAAGGCAGACCCAGAAAACCTGAACATTTTTTAAAACTAGACACCCAGGTAAATGCAGGATGTGTTGACTTGTGTGGCTCCCACAAGGTTCTGTTACCCAGAATCCCTTGCAAACCTCAACATTTGTTTTAAAAAACACATTTTCCTCTAATTTCTGTGATGGAAAATTCTGGAATCTGCGGGGAGCCACAAACTTACTCCCACCCAAAAGTTCCCAAACTCTTCCAATAAAAATGGTACTTCACTTGTGTGGGTAGGCCTAGGTCCTGCAACAGGAATCATCATAAAATGCAACGTAGACACATCACATTTTTCCACTGAAAACTGACCCTTAGTTTGCAGTGTACCTAGATGTGGATTTTGAGCCCTAGCTCAGCCGGCATCTAGGAAAACCTAGCAAACCTGTACATTTTTAAAACTAGACACATAGAGGAATCCAGGATGGGCTGACTTGTGTGGCTCTCTCCACATTGTGTACCCAGAATCCCTTGCAAACTTCAAAATGTGTCCAAAAAACACACTATCCTCACATTTCTGTGTTGGAAAGTTATGAAATCTGCGAGGAGCCACAAACTTCCATCCACCTGCATTCCCCCAAGTCTCTCAATCAAAATGGTACCTCACTTTTGTTGGCAGGCATTGTGCTCGCAACAGGAAATGGAGCAGAATGTATTGTGGAGACATCAAAAAAGTTCTATCGCTTAACAACCTGGTTTTGCAAGGAAGTAACCTGCGTTTTTGGTCTCGGACTCCGTGGCCATCTAGGAAAACCTACCAAATGCAGATATTTCTAAAAACTGCCTTAGGCTGCTGGGGAAGGCCTTCCCCAGCTCCTGAGGCTGAACAATATAAAAGGAAACCTCTCTGCTGTAAACAGCAAAGAGATTTCCTGGTCATGTGCAGAGGATGGAACAGTACCATCCTCAGCACACGACCACCATGGCTGAGGACGGAACTCTTCCGCCCTCAGCACAGAACCGGTTAAACCATTTATTGGATACAGCTGGTTGATCTCACATGCAATCAGGATGGATTGAGGGAAATGATCACTCTATATATAGGGGCCGGACTTAAAATTGACACACCGGAGTCAAGGCTGTATTACTTAGCAACTTGGGGTCTATTGTTGAGCTTTTTCTGCCACTTAGGAAAAGTCAGAGATACTGGTTTGTCCTTATTTGTGTTTCTATTCAGAAGCCTTAAACCCAGTTTTTCCAGCTGGTTTCTGAATTTGATCCCACGCTGGTGGTTGCCCCATTTTTTACTAACATTACATAAATCTGTGTTGAAATCTCCGTAGATAAAGAAGGTAGCTTACTTATATCACGTTTGCACGATTTTTGTAATTTTCCCTTTTATTTACTTTGCTGTATACATTTATAAACAGCATGTGAATAGGGCAACATTTCTTAGGATTTAGCTTTGTTACTAGAATCCAGTTTGCCCCAATGTCGATTGATTCTATGATCCAGGTAAATTTGGTAGAGCAAAATGTAAAAAGCCCCCCCCCCCCCCGATGTCCGCATTTCGAAGACTTTGTCGCAGATACATGGTCCTCTACATGTCCTTCAATTGGTGTTGGTTCTAGATACCAAGGGGTATATTCACAACAACATGTGATAACTACTGCAAGAGTAGCGTAACGCAACTTTCAATTTCGCAGCCAATCGTGGGAAAATACCCCAGTGACAACGTGGAATTCACAACAAGGCGGTAGCATGCGATAGTCTCCCGAAACCGCTGACAATGTCTGCAATAAAACCAGCTCGATGGAGATAAAAACACAAACCACAACACCAAAAAACCTGTGATGGGCCAACGCACGATGAGGAAATCAGCGATAAGCAGCGCCAGGCCTGCAACACACACCTGGCAGGTGGGAAAAATCCCCATAAAAGCAGAAAAAACACCCACACACAAACTGCCCTACACCCAAGCACCATGGAGGCAGCCGGAGCAGGCGCAGAGGACAAGCGCAACCCCACAAGTACCCTGGACGACCAGCCTGGGACCTCGGGGGCAGGGAAGGGCAAGGACAAGAAGACGAGGAAGACGAAGTTCAGTCTGCAGGAGAACAGGATCATAGTCACGGAGGTGATGGAACACCATCAACAACTCTTCATCACCTGCAACGTGTCACTAGGCACCAAAACTGCAATATGGCGGGTCATCGTCGACAAGGTGAATGCTGTCGGAGAGCACAAGCGGACAATGAACGAGGTCAAGAGGCGATGGAATGACATCAAGCGGAAGACCAAGGAGAAACTCTCCGCCAACTAGAAGGCAGCAACGCTGATCGGAGGTGGGGGCCCAGCGCCACAGCTCAGCTGGAGCTGGATGGTATGGAGGAGCTGGTGTCGACAGTCATCAGTGTGGAGACTGTGGCTGGAGTCGGGGGACTGGACACTGCTCGACAGGACACAACACAACCGCAACAGGGTGAGTGACCATCAGGTACTGGGGGTACAGGTGGAGAAGGGCACAATGGCACACATGCACAATCAAGCAGGGCACAGTACACACCCACAATGACACTGGGTCATCGCCCATATCCATAGACTGTCACAATGTACAATGCCATGCTGTCTGAATGTCAACCTGTACCATGCGTCTACACACATGTGGGCACATCGTAATACACCATCTCCCCTTCACATCGCAGGGGCACCATCAACACCTCCTGCAGAGCAGTCCCAGCCACTCTTCATGGATGGCGAGGAGGACAACACCAGCAACGACACCCAAACCATCTAAGACATCATTGACCTTATCCGCCACTCACCTCCAGGCTCAGGGCAGGCTAGCTACATCGATGAGACCCCACCCACCACCCAAACTACTCAGCAGGAGGCACCCACAGCCCCTGCACCCTCCCAAGACCTCCAGGAACAACACATGGCCTTCCAATGCCGTGTGCTAGAGTGCCAGATGGAGACGGCTGAGCAGGTGCGGGTGGGCTTCGGCATCATGGCTGCCAAACTGGACGCCATCCTTGGGTGTCAATGTGCACACCATGGTCTCCAACGAGCCATGACTGACATCGCTGGAGTCATGACGCGGAGAGAAGAACACCTGTCCGCTCAGGATGGCTCCAGCGTTGCCAGCTGTGAGCTAGGACACATACTGAGGCTCATGGAGGACATGGTGCAGATGGAGGCGGAAAGGATGGCAGTCACCACTGCACATCATCGGAATGTAGCTGGTATCTATCATGCCCTACTGACCTTCACCATGGCATTGCTGCCACAAGGCGTGGTGCAGATGAATGCCGCTGCCCCTACACCATCCACATCCCCGCCCCCTGGTGTGTCAGTGCCACCCAGTGCGGCAGCCGATCCACTCAGGCCCCTGAAGTGTCAGTGGCACACAGTGCGGCAGCCGGTTCTGCAACACCCACAGGTGGGGCAGGGCACACACCGGGGGACAAGGACACAGATGGAACTGTGGTCAGAATAACCAGGCACTAGCATTCATTACCGCCACCTGGCCTGTTTCTGCTTGGTCCAGCACATGGCCTCATGACCTTACACCGACCCACAACACACTCTGATGCACTCACCTTGGACAGCGACATGGACTGCCACTTCCGGATTGGTGACCAATGACACGGCGACCATGCTGCGGACTGTCATCCCCGGATGGACTCTGGCTGGCGCTCCACGAGCCCGTATTGTGTAGTGTGCTGGGCATTGCCCTGAACCGCTCCAGTTTGTACATGTGCAATAAACATCCATTGATGCACTGCTGTGTCACGTCTTTCATCAGTCATGTATGTATGTGTGGATGAATGTAGGGGCAGTGATTACCCTTGCGTCAATGATGCCCATCCTGTGGGTTGCAAGAGGGTGCTACATTGCATTTTGTGAATCAGGTCACGTGGACACTACAACAGGGACACATGCATCACTCACTTCCATGTCTGGACATGGACTGAACCACGCCCAGAGCACATGTGTCATTGTGGCAAGCCCTGCGCTGGTCCGGTGTATGGCAGGACAAACCCCTCCACTTATGCTCAGAGGGGGGGCCATCATTAATACCCGTCACAGGCATACTTGCTGGTGGTGTGTAGGTCACTGGTCTAGTTGTCAGCATGTCACAGCCACTCCCTGAGGGCAGGTTTGCATGCACACCACACCCATCCAGCACAGGCGTCACAGGCCATGTGACTCCGTCAATATAAGGGTCCGATGACGTCACATTCTCCACTGAACATGGCGACTGGATGAGGGACACCACGGTTCCCAATCATGAAGGGCCCAAGAGTTTGTTTGCGCACAGGATTAGTGGCAACCCAGTCATGCATACGGCATGGGCCGACCACCATGTGGCGCTGACTGTTGTTGCACAGGATTAGTGGCAACCCGGGCCTAAGTACGGCATGGGCCGACCACCATGTGACGCTGACTGGGGTTGCACAGGGTTAGTCGTACCCGCCGCATTGCGGCACGCACAGGCAACCCGCCACGGGACAGTGACTTTGGGTGCACTAAGTCAGTGGCACCTTAAGCTGCTGAGCGGGTGGGCACCCTGCGATGATGCCCCATCCCGGCGGTCTGGGCAACTCAGGTTTTGTGTGCCCTGCTTGATGAATTCAGGCCCCAGCTAGGCCCGCAAGACACAAGGGTTCGCTCTCCTGTAACGGAATCTATAAGGAAGTTGGCACGGAAACTGCAAAGTACAAAAACAGCATTTATTAACCCTTAAGGGTGGTCCTACAATCCACACAACACTCTTCAGTATTGCATAGAGTAGCACAAAGAACTTGCGTACATGGTCCCCTTTTATACACATTAGAGGGGCTCATAAGTGGGTGGATACAACATGAGGCCGAAGAACATTACCATTTATGGTCATTCTCGATACTGAATCAATACATGGGCGGAGCCAACACACTCCTTGAGCCCGCGAACACATGGTCAAGCAAGGCTAACTAATAACAGATGTGGTCAAGTCTGGGCATGCGCCAGATGGACAGAAGGGCTATTTATAGACTGTTACTGGGCAGATTACAAGAGCAACTAACACAGAGGTCGGACTCTCCTCGTGGCGAACACGTGGCAGCATGACAACACAAAATGGAGTCCAAACTTCGGTCAACATAACGGAGAAAACATGATCGTAAGGCAAAGCATTAATGTCTTTGGTAAATGCTTAATCACATTGCTGTTTCAAGTTACAACAGACGACCCTTTCAGCATTTACTGAAGACATCCGGTTTACCAGAATAATCATCATATATGTCAATGGTCATCATTCCTTCAACCTCTTTAGCCAGACGCTTCTGATGAGCAACATCGGCAATAGCTTTCTTATCTGGGATGCAGAATGAAATGCATACAGAACAGAACAATGGTCCACATTGAACACACATACAAAAAAGGAACAGAACTGCTATAATAATACAGAGACCAGTTAAGACCTTCCATCCCCAGGCAGTAACCAATGCCCAAAACCATCCAGAAAAGGACCAAGTGCCGTTTTCTGCGTGGATTTCAGCTGCTATTTTATGCAGCTTATTAATGGCGTTATAAACTGATGGCGTATGATCAGGGATGAACACACAGCAGCTACTTCCAATAATTTTACAAGCTCCACCTCGATCAGCTAACATTACATCTAATACCATACGATTCTGCAATGCAACAATCCTAGTGATTTGTAACTCTTCCGTAAGATTCCCAAGAGCAGCAGCAGTCTGATTTGTTACAGCTTCTACCACTCTTGTTAATCTTCGGATCTTCCTACTATTCAAAGCGGCTCCAACAAAGAAAAACAGTCCTAAGTTAAAATCAACATACTGCTGCAAGCTGGTATCAGTCTGATCCACATCATCAATCGATAGAGTACGTTTGTACCTATTTACAGTCACATTATTCAACAATTTCAAATCTTTATGATAAGATGCGGGTGCTAGGAATACAGGAGGTAATAGGAATGATACATAGCATACCCCAGACCACCCCGCCGGCAAACGGTAATAACCTTTATTTCCACACACAAAGTAGGTATTATGGGACGCTAGGAAGGTACTATTATTCAATCCATCAATGTTCAAGACAGTGATACAATCACTGACACCAACAGGGATAAAACCCACACTCTGGACACACAGGTCCGCTTGAGCTTGTGCCACTTGGATCACAAATTTGTCCTTCCCCACAGTGTCTCTGGTGTTCGTGAAGATATAGGGAATGGATTCATTGTCTGGTCGGTACTCTTCCCATTCCCAAATTGTCCCATTCGCTTGCGGATATCCATTTTTATCCTGATGACATTCTTTATTGAGTCTGAAAAGCAATCGTCCCACTGTCGGTTTCCGAGTGGCAAACAGCAAAGTGTACCATGCTCTACAAGAGCCATTATGAGAGAAAGGAAGTGGTATGAATGGCGTACCTCCTTTCTTCTGATGGGCTGGCATCATCCCACATATCCAACAGTTCGTAGCGTTCGTAGCAACGTGGGTATGATGCAGCATCTGAATGAAAGTGTTATTCAAATAGGACTGTCGATGCTTCAACTCTTGATATGGTAATGTATAAAAGTAGTGCTCCGCAGGCACTGGAGTCGTCAACACAAGTGTTTTCCGAGCAGGAGTTACCTCCTCCACAAACCATGTGGCTATCCCAACAATAGCTACTGTCAGCATGAACCCCGATGCACAAAGGATTTTCTTCTTCTCCATGTCAAAAAGAACAATACCCTGATATCTTCCTGAAACTAATAGGTCTGTCAGAACTCTTCCCCTTGGGCAGCGGTTGATTTCTTCACCAGCGGGCCAAGACGGGTGTCACTACACTAATGCAGGGCTGATCCCCCCCCCTTGCCTCATCGGCTCTCCGTTTCACTAACCCAAGGGCCGTTCTGACAGCATGTCCCGGTACTGGAAACTCACTTCCTTGGTCGAAGATGATATCGCCTTCCTCCAGGAGTCGCGTGGTCCGGAAAGAGCTCCTCAGTGACGTTTGGCTCCGCAGCACGGCCTGTCTCTGCTGCCAGGATTTCTCGTTGATCGGTCAGCACGGCAGGCTCCACCAATCCGGGCGGTACCTTTCGACAGTGCAAGGAATGGATCCAATTCTTCCTGTTCGAGACTCGCACAGCCGTCCTCGTCGCGAGGAGGACCTGCTCAGGGCCCACCCATCTCGGTTCCAAGCTGTTTGTCCTGTCGAAGACTTTCACCATGACATGGTCCCCAGGCCGGAGACCATGTCCTTCGCCGGTAGACCGATCAGGGAGCGCCTCTCGGACCTGTTGATGAATAGAAACCAAGTTATCCGTTAACTGTGCCAGATAATCGCTCATCATTACACAAGGTACATCATACACAGCCTTAGGCCTTGGTGGACCCCAAATGTTCATTGGGCGTCCGAATACGATTTCGTATGGCGTAAGGCCAGTTCGGGAGTGCGGTACTGATCTAATTGACAGTAACGCCAGTGGCAGGGCGTCTGGCCAAGTCAAAGACGTCGAAGCTTGAATTTTAGCGATCTTAAGCTTCAGTGTACCATTATACTTCTCGACTAGTCCTGCAGACTGAGGGTGAAACACGGCGTGGAACTTCTGAGTGATGCCTAGGCCCTTCAAGACATACTTTATAACATCCGCTACAAAGTGAGGCCCATTATCACTCCACAGAAGTCTACAGACGCCGTATCGAGGGAAAAACTCTTTCAGCAGCAGCTTCGCTGTAGTCATTGCAGTATTGTCTTTCGTAGGGTACGCCTCAACCCATTTACTGAAGGCGCAAACCACTACTAGGACATACTTCAAATTGTTACAGCGCTCAAGCTGGATGTAATCCATCTGCAGAACCTCGAAGGGTGCAGTGGGTGTCGCAAATCCTCCTGCTGGAGTTCGAGTACCCTTTCCTGGGTTATACCTCAGGCAGATCATACAGGTCCGCACCACCCTCTTTGCCGTGCTAGCAATCTCTGGATGCTCCCAGACTTGGGTAAGCAATTTCACAATTGCGGAAGCTCCAACATGTGCTAGCCCATGTGCCATCTGAACCATAGGTTGTACAAAGGCCGTGGGTAATTTCCATCTATCCATCTGCTTATTTCTCCAGCAACCCTCGTCATCCAGTTCTCCCTCGCTAGCCCATTGTTCCCGCTCTTTGTCAGAAGCGGTCCTCTGCATTTCTCGCACTTCCTCCTTCGCATCATGCCATCTCTCCACCTGTGACTTCACTACATACATGGCAGTAGTACCGGGCTGCATCGCAGTCTCCCGTGCTACTCGATCCGCTAACGCATTCCCTTCTCCAACTTTATCAACCACTTTCCTATGGGCGCTACACTTAACAATGGCAATTTTCTTTGGGTACGTCAATGCAGTTAAAAGATTATGAACTAACTCTCCATGCATTATCTGTACTCCATGTGACGTTAA
The DNA here is from genome assembly GCF_964204655.1 of Triturus cristatus. Taxonomy (NCBI): domain Eukaryota; kingdom Metazoa; phylum Chordata; class Amphibia; order Caudata; family Salamandridae; genus Triturus; species Triturus cristatus. Next base: position 1,012,077,201 of record NC_140593.1, on the reverse strand, counting down.
AAACCCTCTCTCCTTCCAGAGTAGGCCGAAGTCGTGCGCTACTCCGAAGGCATAGCGGCTATCTGTGTAAACATTCACACACAATCCTGTACTGAGCTCACATGCTCGTGTTAATGCTATCAGTTCCGCTGCTTGAGCTGACTTCTGTGGTATGCGTGCTGTCTCCACTATCGTTTGCAACGTGGTTATTGCATACGCCGCTGAAGTCGTACCATCTGGTAGCTTCAGGCATGATCCGTCTACCCACAGTTCTCCATCTACATCTGGAAAGGGCGTATCCTGGAGATCAATACGACCCTTTGTCTGTTCCTCAGTCACAAGAATACAATCATGCGCTTTCCGCGCCTCAGGCTGGGTCTCAGGGTATGGCAATAATGTGGCCGGGTTTAACGTTACGCACCTTTTCAACGTAATATGAGGAGCCAAGAGCGTCAACTCATATCCCGTTAAACGGGCACTGGTCAAATGCTGTGTCTTTGTTTGATTAAGCAGGGCATCAACAGCATGGGGAACTAACACCAACAGCTTATGGGATAGCACAATTCCTTCACTTTGGCGTATTGACACAGCTGTCGCCGCAACCGAGCGAAAACACCCTGGTAATGCTCGGGCGACAGGATCAAGTACGGCCGAAAAGTATGCACAAGGGCGTTGCTTATCGCCATGCATCTGCACTAAAACAGATAATGCACATCCATCTTTCTCATGCACATACAACGAAAAGGGTTTTGCATAATCAGGGGTCCCTAACACTGGTGCTGAACAAAGGGCCTGTCGTAGTTGCTGAAAAGCAGTATCACACTCATCTGACCAAGGGATTGGGATAGGCGTGTCTTTTGTCAAGAGAGCTAGCAATGGCTTAGCTATGTGTGAAAACCCCAATATCCACTGTCTACAAAAAGAAACAAGGCCCAAAAATGCACGCACATCCTTCTGTGTGGATGGTCTCGGTGTGTCCAAAATTACTTGAATACGATCCGGTGTGAGTGCACGCCCCTCCTTAGACAAAAGGTGACCCAAATACGTCACCTTTGGTCTACAGAATTGCAATTTCTTCCTAGATACCTTATGATTGTGGGATGCTAAAAAGGAAAGTAAGGATAACGTGCTTTTCTCACACAACTCCAGGGTGTCAGCCGCCAGCAAGATGTCATCAACATATTGAATGAGGGCGACCCCCTCGAGCAGAACAAAGGAATCCAACTGCCGTTTCAAAGCCTGACTGTAAATACTAGGGCTTTCTGTGTAGCCCTGGGGGATCCTACAAAAACGATAAGATCTATTATTTAAAGTGAACCCAAAAAGATATCGACTATCGGGGTGAATGGGAATGGAAAAGAAGGCATTTTTCAAATCAATCACTGAGAACATGGTCGCCGTAGGTGGGACCAAGGTAAGCAACGTCGTGATATCGGAAACCACTGGGTACTGAGGTATCACGATCTTGTTTACCTCTCTCAAATCAATTATAAACCGATAGACCTTAGCATCCGTGTCCTTTTTCAGAATGGGGAGAATCGGGCTGTTACAGATATTATAGGGAACTTCTTCCACTACTCCCACTGCGATCAAATCTTGCACAATCTGTATGAGAGCCTCCTCGCCCTCCTGGGAAATACGATACTGCGGGAGGCGTGGTAACACCGCCCCCTCCTGGACACTAATGTGGACCGGAGGAATCACCATTTGTCCCACATCTGTGTCCGAAGTCGCCCATAAAGCGCGAGGGAGGGTAGCTAGCAACGCATCCTCTGATATCGCACACATCCGCTCAGACCGGGGGTAGTTTTCATTTAAGATCACCCTCACACCCTCAGGGGAGCAGCGGATCGTAGCCCTAAAATGCTTTAACATATCAAGGTCCATAATGTTATCCGGTGTGTACGGAGCAAGCAGAAACGGACAGGGCGCAGAAAAAGAATCAATCTTAAATGTAAGGGGCTGTGAAAGAGGGCTTCGGGAGAGTGTACCGTCAAACCCTACCGATGTAACCATTAAGCCGGATGGGGGAGCCCCCGGAACCAAGTGCCTAGACAATGCACTACGTGTCGCTCCTGTGTCCACTAGGAACTGATCAGTAGAGCCTAAAACCTCAGCCGATACATAAGGACCCGTCTGATCGACCGGCACCTCAACTGATTCGTACCCCCATCCAACGCATTCCTATGCATGCTGAGAATCACGATATCCCGATCGGTCAATCTCCGACACGTGATACTGATGCTGGCGATCGAAAACATTTGATCTATCTCGGTGCTGCCCAGCAGTGTCAAAACGGACATTGTCGTTAGAATTCCCTCTAGAACTCGAGAAACCCCCTCTACCTCTCGGGGTACCCGGAGTATGCCCCTGACGCGAAGCACGCAACACTGGGCAATCCCTGGCCCAATGGCCCGATTGCTTACAATACGCACACTGGTTCCTATTCAAATCAGATCGGCCCGAGGGGGGACCATAAGATCCTCCCCTTCCTCTATTATTACCCCGTCGGGGCGGGCCATATACTTGCGCCAACATCACCTTTGTTTTTAAATCCTTTGACTTCTTCTCCTCCTGGCCCTTCGCTTCGTGCTCCTGACGCTCATAATACTGAGCGATAGTCAGGAGCGCCGTCGGGGTCGCGGAGGACCAAGAACTCTCGCTCGCTTTTAGACGGGCCGCAACCGCCGGTAGCAGATTGGCCACATATTTGTCCGCGAAAAGGTGGCGGCCCGTTTCGTCAGTAAGCGACTGGCCACTAAAGTCATGAAACGTTTCTTCGAAGCGCGTGAAAAAATCTGCAACTGACTCGTCAGCTGTCTGTTTACATGCAGTTAACATATTCCAGTCAATCTTTTTAGGGGGGATAATTGTTTTCAACTTAGCCACAATAGCAGCAGGGAGGTCTAAAATATTCTGGGGTGGTTTCTGTGCGGGCTTCCTCTCCCTGTCCTCATCCTCAAGCTCAGACCACCGGGCTTTGAAGGCAACTGTATCATCTACCCTTCGGACAGATCGCCACGTATCCGGCGGTAGGATAAGGCCAAAGAACAGGTCTATATCCGCTAAGGTCATGATGCAAGAATTCAGGGCCCCCTCGACTTCTTCGTAGAAGGCCGCTGGATTCTTGCGTGGGTCAGGCAATGCATTCTTTAATGCCATAACATCAGCCCTATGCCACGGAGTATAAACCCAATTATACACGAAATATCCCTTAGCATCGGCGGAGTTAATGTCCGAGCTAGTCCCCGCTCCTTTAGGAGGAACATACAAAGGCGCCGCCTCTCGCATTGGTTTAACATGCACTACGTCATCCTTATCTGACAGGGAGGTGGATGGGTGGCCCCCTGCTGCAAACGAATCCGACTGCTTCTCCTCCTCTGTTTGTTGGCGCGCTTTTTCTCTGAGGGCCAGCACCTCGTCCCGCAAGGCGAACAGCCGCCGAGCCGCATCAGGAGCCTTAGGGGGAGAAAAAACACCGTTACGCAATGCTTTGGCATCCGAAGACACTTCGTCAGGCTCAAAGACACCGGAACGTTTCCGGAAAGCATCAATCACTTCATCCGCGAAATGACCCAGAAAATACACTTTATCTCTCTCCTGCCACGACCCCCAAGTTTGGAATAATTCCTCCATGGATACCTTGCCCTTAAGTGCACGGAAGGAAATTTGCCGAAGCTCAGCCATCTGCTCGGCCGACAGCATGGACCGTGTGTCTACCTTACCCGAAGCCGGGTCAGAATCTTGCGGCCGCGGAGCGGATGCGCCAACATAAGGGGGTGGAGAGCGATCTAGCAAATAAAAATCATCATCAGCATTATTAAGGACAGGATAAAGTGGCTGCCGAACAACATATTGACCCGAAACTTGTAGCCTACGCTCTTTCTCTTGTCTCTCTGTCTGTTCTCTGTCTTCCCGACGCTTCGCTTCCTGGGCTCGCACATGATCATTCTTCCGCTGTTCTTTATCAAACAGCGCTTTCTCATGCTTCTCTCGCTCACGCACTTCCTTCACCCATAATCGCACACACTCAAACATATCCTGGCGAGCACGTCGCTTACACATACACTGTTCCACATACTCAATCTTACGTATATCAAACGATCCATACAAAGGCCATCGCAACTCAGGATCCTTTTTTGTGTATTTCCTCCATACTGTGCTGTACATTATGGAAGAAAGACCATGCTTCACATACATATCCCTATTAGGAGTCCCCTCTGGGGGAGCTGGAGCAGATTCCTCGAGGTTCAACCGGTTTCCGAAACAGCAGCACCACTTACGAAGTGCGCTGAAAGCAGGCATGCTCAGAAATAATGCAAAATATGCAATATTATAAAAAATGGCACTTAATCGTTGCGCCGTTCAAAGTTTACACAGTTCCGGAGAAATCTCTCCACATTACCTGCCTATATGTGTTGCAACGCATATATTTTCACAAAGACAACCCAAAATATGACTAGTCATCACAAATCAAACTCAAATAGCCAGATCAGGCTTCAAAACTCGGAGCAAGTACCGTACAACGGTTCTTACCAATCAAGAGTCCAGATTCCAACTGCCAAGCTCCACAATCGCCCAAACGGCTCTCACGGCAGGACCGACAGAAGAGGTCTCAGTCGATGACCGGCGCCACCCAGACGGTCAGCTCGGAAGGGAAGGAAGAAAAACCTCGGGATGCCAGGGCTAAGACGCCGCTGGCAGTGATCACGTCCCCGGCCAAACTCCTCACCTTCGTCGCGACCAGTCCTTCGAGCATCCGAGTCGCCGATGAGCCCAACGTTGGGCGCCAATTGATGAATTCAGGCCCCAGCTAGGCCCGCAAGACACAAGGGTTCGCTCTCCTGTAACGGAATCTATAAGGAAGTTGGCACGGAAACTGCAAAGTACAAAAACAGCATTTATTAACCCTTAAGGGTGGTCCTACAATCCACACAACACTCTTCAGTATTGCATAGAGTAGCACAAAGAACTTGCGTACATGGTCCCCTTTTATACACATTAGAGGGGCTCATAAGTGGGTGGATACAACATGAGGCCGAAGAACATTACCATTTATGGTCATTCTCGATACTGAATCAATACATGGGCGGAGCCAACACACTCCTTGAGCCCGCGAACACATGGTCAAGCAAGGCTAACTAATAACAGATGTGGTCAAGTCTGGGCATGCGCCAGATGGACAGAAGGGCTATTTATAGACTGTTACTGGGCAGATTACAAGAGCAACTAACACAGAGGTTGGACTCTCCTCGTGGCGAACACGTGGCAGCATGACAACACAAAATGGAGTCCAAACTTCGGTCAACATAACGGAGAAAACATGATCATAAGGCAAAGCATTAATGTCTTTGGTAAATGCTTAATCACATTGCTGTTTCAAGTTACAACATGCTGGACCGCAGTGTAGGCCAGAGCCAGCAGGCAGCGCGGGCCTACTGCCTTGTGGCCTCGCTTCCGGGTCACAGACTTTGTGGAATCCATTTGGCTGATCGTGTGTGCAAAAGACACACAATTGATGTACATAATGCTGAACAAATCAAAACTGAGTGGTGTGCAGCCTGCGATGTTGCCGGGTGCACTGGTATGTCCTCTGCCACGATGTATTCATGACCCAGCACCAGACGTGAGTCCTGTTGGCCTGCGGAGCATGACTGCATGGTGTGGAGGGAGCCATGTCCATGGGCCCCGGGCTTGTGGCTTGCAGCGGCACCTGGTGGGACATCCAGTCTACACGCCGGTGGTGGAAGGTGAGCAGTGAGGCCTGGGTGTGGCTACGCGGGCATGATCCATGGGCGGCGGGTGCCTTTGTGATGCCTCTGCCTGGGTGTGCATGGGCGGGTAGGCACTGTTGTCTTGTGCAAGTGTATGTACTGTGCCAGTAGTGTATTTGGACTCTGTTTCAGATAATGGCTCTGACTCAGATGTGTGTCCTGGTGTACTGCTCTACATATCGGCACGTGGCTGGAGACACACCGGTGGCAGCAGGTGAGCAGTGTGGCCTGGGAGCGCAGGGGCGTCTCTCTCTTTCTCTCCCTCCCTCTCTCCTTTTTGCTCTCCCTTCTTCTCTCTCTCTCCCTCTCTCTCTCCCTTCGTCTCTCTCTCTCTCGCTCTTTCTCTCTCTCTCCCTCTCTCGCTCCCTTCCTCTCTCTCTCTCTCGCTCTCTCTCCCTCTCTCCCTCTCTTCTTCTCTCTCTCTCTCTCTTTCTCTCTCTCTCCCTCCTTATCTCTCTCTCCCTCTCTTCTTCTCTCTCTCTGTCTCCCCCTCTATTCCTCTCTCTCTCTCCTTCGTTCTCTCTCTGTCCTTTGATGTGCGCAGGACACACCTTTTCATCATGTTTTTTGTCTTGCAGGCTGTGACCTACGGACTGAGCCGCCATGCGTCTTCATTTAATTTCGGTGTTCATGTTAATAAAGTTTTATTTGTTTCTTCAAAAGAGAATGTGTGATGCTCATTTCTGTGACGAGACATGCATTTCAACTGTTGTGATTGTGCGACATCATGCAGAATATATTGTACAAGTTTTTGAGTAGCTGATGTGGCACGTCTTTGTTGGGGGGGTGCCAGGGAGGGGTGGTCCGGGGGTGGTGTCGGTGGGTGTTGTGGCCCTCTTGGGTGTCCGGGCCGCATGATGGGTGGCTCCATGGCATCTGTTGCCCTTCCGATGTGGCTCTGGGCTGGGCTCCCTTTTGTGGTACTGGCTGCAGTCCGACTTAATACCAGGTCAGAGCAGGTGTAGATTGCCTGAAGCTAACGCGCCTTACCGCCTGTTTTGTGTTTTTATCGCCGATCTGTCTGCTTGCTGAGAATGTTGAGGTGTGGTCGCAGCTTTTGGCACGGGAACGCCCACTCTGCATCTCATTAGCGATAGTTGCGCGGGTCCTCTGTCGCGATGTTTTTTGAGGCTGCTATCCAGTGCTTAATTTGTAAAATATTAAGTGCCAGGGCTCTGACCAGGAGGCCACTGCAGCTTGCACCACCCATGAGCCCTGCCATCGCTGCCAAAACAACCACTATCCACCTCTCTCACATGTAAATGCGACAGTTGAGATTATTCTAGGTCCCCAAAGCTAAAGGAATGGCTGGGGAGGCAGGTGTTAGTAATTTTTTTAAGTATATTGTTTTCCTAAACAACTGTTAATCTGCTGATCTCTAAATTACATGAGCAGCGCCACCTTGTGGCAGACTGCCCTAAGTGTGGTGTTGACAATTAGGTCCCGGTGCCGAGCACCGGATACCAATTAAGTGCCGGTGCTCAGCACCGGAAAGCTCTGGCTCAAATTAAGCACTGCTGCTATCGCGGGTAAACTGTTGCTGTGGGCTCTTAGCACCAGCTTGTGAATGGGGAGGTAAGTTTATCATGACTTTGGCTGCAATAAAGTGCCGTTAATTAGGCGATAGCTGCTTGTGAATATGGCCCCAACAAGTTTCCTGAGTCAAGATGATATCAATGTTCTGGAGAAATAACATCACATCCTTCTCTTGTAACAGGTTCTCAAGTCCATGGGTGTTCCATAAGCAGATGTTGATGCAATCCGGCTCTGTTTCCGAACTTTTTTTTTCCTTGTCAGGACCTGTTGATGACTTGAGTTTCGAGGGGCCAGGGCGTAGCCTGGATTTTGGGGGCAGAAATGTTTTGATACTCCAGATGGGCCTTGCTTGGGAATTTTACCATTGTTACATTTTCAAAGTTCCTTGGGTTCATGTCTGCCCTTGCCACCCCCCTTAGGACTGAGCTTCCTCTTGCTTTTGTGGGCAGCAGTGGTCTTGGGCATCGAGGGGGTTCAACCCTTTGTAGCTCTATCCCCCATGAGTTAACGATTGGCCTGATGAGCTAACATTTTGTCTGCATAAAATCAGGGGAGTCGAAGCTGTTGCTGTTGCCTCTTGGTCACTTCTATAAGGATGAGATTTAAATTCTATGGACGTCAAGTTGTAAGACGTAATGTGTGCGAATTCTCTTATTTCGTTTACTAGCTTTATAATGGTTCTTCTGTTTAAAATGTCAAACATGCCTAGTGACGTGTAATTGGGAATTAGTAGACGTTTGTTGGCCAAGGGACCCCATGTTGATGATTGCAACTCTGAGTTTTTTGTCCTTGAGAGCTCATGGCCTTGAGGCTGCCGGCCCTTGTCCAGCTGATGGTGCTGCACCTGCTCATAGGCCCCCAATAGCATTTCATCTTGATGTTATGGGCTGTTTCTCTACCCCTTTCCCATAGTGGAATATTCCATGCTAACGGTCCAATTTTGATCCTCCTCACTGTTGAGTGGTGTAAAAAGGGCATGCTCCTTGAAATTTCCCAGACTTTTATCTGTGTACATACTGCATTTTTTATCTTGATGTATTATTGACATGGCTGCCTGTTGACTGTATTACTGTGTCATGTCTGTTGAATGACTGGGCTAATTTGTTTGTCGGTGTGCGGGGTTGCATGCTTGGGGGTCCCTCGTGTATTATCCTGGTTTTTGTTGGTGTATTCTGTTTCCTCCTTTTTTGCTTTCCTGGAATCAGACACTGCCACGTTTTTGCATTGAGAGAATAGCTGCAATATGCTTTTTTGTTTAGCCACTTTTCCTTTCTTGCATGCCTTTCTTTGCCTTTTCTTCTCCCTTTTTGTAGGCACCAGATCTGGCTCCCCTACTTTCTCAACCTCCAGTGCTTGATTCATTCCTCCGATATCAATTATGTTTTGCCGTCGGAAATTTGCATCGCTGATGTTCACTGGTTACCCAATTACCAGAGGGGTAGGAGTCGCCGGCTCTGTGGGGTCCTCACTTACTTGTTGACAATTAGTGTATAGTGTATCCTTTGCGTCGTATTCTAGGAACTGCAGCCGTTCCAGTGGTCTCGCTGCTTGGGACCTAACTTCCAGCAAGATGTCATTAAGGATTGAGGATATAACCTGGAGCTTACCCCCTAAAAATGTACACTGGTATGTGAAGACTTGCTGTTTAAAATTGTGATTTTGGGCTCTCTGTATCAAGTCATTGAGAGCTTGCAGCTTCTTGTCAATGGGGGGAGATCCACCTGAAGCTCCTGTTTATCGGCTTGGTGGTGAATTGCTGTAGACATTGCTCCCATAGTCGCCGGGAGCGCCCCCAGGTGCTGGCTGGTACCCCAGGTTCTGCTGTTTCTGGGATTTCTTCAATTATATTTAGATCTAAGGCCATTGTAATTCTAACTGGTACCACAGGGTTGGTGGAGGAAGTTGCCTCATGGTGAGGTCTCTTGATCGGACTTGATGGGAGCTTGATTTCATAGGTGAATTTATGCTTGACCGGTGAACTGCTGCTGGAAGCCAGGAAAGGACTTAGACTGACTAGTGGTGTCCATTTGAATCCCTGTCCCTAGACGAGGGCCTAGTAGAGATACCGGTGGGTTTTTATTCTGCAATACACTGGCTTCCTACATAATTAAAGCTGTTTCTGAAAGTTCAATTAGGGGTTGGTCCAGTGAATCGGGGAGATCCAGTTGTCCCAGGTGGTTGTCTGAATTAGACCTTGAACTAAGACAGTCCCAGTTACTGAGATTGTGGGGGGAGAATGACTACTTTGAGTTGATTTCATGAACTTCCGCCTGTGTTGTGCCTGGCATTACTGGGACCAAACCTTGATGCTCTGCGCTGGATCCAGGTATCTCTTGTCTACATTCTTTAGCTGTGGGGGTATTTCTACTCCCTACTGTGTATTTCAGGGTATAAAGATAGAATATCGACGGGAAAATATCGACTAGCATTAATATCGTGGTAAGAATATCGACTGTGAAAAATATCGTAATAGAAAATATCTTTGTTAAAAATATCGTTTCTTGAGAATGACAAAAATATCGTCAAGAAAAAATATCGATGAACAGAATATCGTTGATCAAAATGTCGTTTCATATAATATCGACAGAAAAATATAAGTTGTTATAAAATTTATAAAAAAATATGTATTATGTTTTTAAAAAACTTACAAAACTCCTACTAGTAATAATATGTGTTAAAAAATATTTTCTACAAAAGAATTGTTAAAATTTTAGTAGCGGGTTATTGGTATTATAGGGGATAAGGGTGGGTAGTAATTTAAAATGTGGTTTTTACAAAATTTCTAAAATATAAAATTAGTAGAAAATAATTAAGAAATCGAAATTTTAATTAGAAATTTCGATTTGTTCACGAAATTAAATTTGTAATTAAATTTTAAAATTCCCCCTAAAATTTTTAGGAGCGGGTTATTGGTATTATAGGGGATAAGGGTGGGTAGTAATTTAAAATTTGGTTTTTACAAAATTTCTAAAATATAAAAATATTAGAAAATAATTAAGAAATTGAAATTTTAATTAGAAAATTCGATTTGTTCACGAAATTAAATTTGTAATTAAATTTTAAAATTCCCCCAAAAAATTTTAGTAGCGGGTTATTGGTATTATAGGGGATAAAGGTGGGTAGTAATTTAAAATTTTGTTTTTACAAAATTGCTAAAATATAAAAATATTAGAAAATAATTAAGAAATCCAAATTTTAATTAGAAATTTCGAATTGTTCACCAAATTAAATTTGTAATTAAATTTTAAACTTCCAACAAAAAATTGTAGGAGCGGGTTTTTGGTATTATAGGGGATTAGGGTGGGTAGTAATTTAAAAATGTCGTTTTTTAAAAGTGTAGAAAATATTAATAAATTAGAAATTTATCATGAAATCAAAATTTAACTTCGAAATGTAAAATTTTACATGAAATTTATTTTGTTATATTAATAAAAAATATTAAATTAATATTGAATAAGCGCTATTTTGGTATTATAGGGTAATAGGGTATAAAAAATAATTTAGATGGAAACATTTATATTGTTTACTAACCTGCACATTTCATGACTTATGTTGGATTGGAGTTAGAATAGTAATTTGTTATGGTTTACTATCCAGCACTTTCCCTGACTTATGTTGGATTGGAATTAGAATAGTAATTTATTATGGTTTACTATCCAGCACTCTCCCTGACTTATGTTATGTTTGGAGTTAGAATAGTAATTTATTATGGTTTACTATCCAGCACTCTCCCTGACTTATGATATGTTTGGAGTTAGAATAGTAATTTTTTATGGTTTACTATCCAGGACTTTCCCTGACTTATGCTGGATTGGAGTTAGAATAGTAATTTATTATGGTTTACTATCCAGCACTCTCCCTGACTTATGTTATGTTTGGAGTTAGAATAGTAATTTATTATGGTTTACTATCCAGCACTCTCCCTGACTTATGTTATGTTTGGAGTTAGAATAGTAATTTTTTATGGTTTACTATCCAGCACTTTCCCTGACTTATGTTGGATTGGAGTTAGAATAGTAATTTATTATGGTTTACTATCCAGCACTCTCCCTGACTTATGTTATGTTTGGAGTTAGAATAGTAATTTATTATGGTTTACTATCCAGCACTTTCTCTGACTTATGTTGGATTGGAGTTTGAATAGTAATTTATTATGGTTTACTATCCAGCACTCTCTCTGACTTATGTTATGTTTGGAGTTAGAATAGTAATTTATTATGGTTTACTATCCAGCACTTTCCCTGACTTATGTTGGATTGGAGTTTGAATAGTAATTTATTATGGTTTACTATCCAGCACTCTCTCTGACTTATGTTGGATTGGAGTTTGAATAGTAATTTATTATGGTTTACTATCCAGCACTTTCCCTGAGTTATGTTATGTTTGGAGTTAGAATAGTAATTTATTATGGTTTACTATCCAGCACTTTCCCTGACTTATGTTATGTTTGGAGTTAGAATAGTAATTTATTATGGTTTACTATCCAGCACTTTCCCTGACTTATGTTGGATTGGACTTAGAATAGTAAATTATTATGGTTTACAATCCAGCACTTTCCCTGATTTATGTTGGATTAGAGTTAGAATAGTTAATTATTATGGTTTACAATCCAGCACTTTCCCAGACTTATGTTGGATTGGAGTTAGAATAGTAATTTATTATGGTTTACTATTCAGCACTCTCCCTGACTTATGTTATGTTTGGAGTTAGAATAGTAATTTATTATGGTTTACTATCCAGCACTTTCCCTGACTTATGTTGGATTGGAGTTAGAATAGTAATTTATTATGGTTTACTATCCAGCACTTTCCCTGAGTTATGTTATGTTTGGAGTTGGAATAGTAATTTATTATGGTTTACTATCCAGCATTTTCCCTGACTTATGTTGGATTGGAGTTAGAATAGTAAATTATTATGGTTTACAATCCAGCACTTTCCCTGATTTATGTTGGATTGGAGTTAGATTAGTAAATTATTATGGTTTACAATCCAGCACTTTCCTTGACTTATGTTTTGTTTGGAGTTAGACTAGTTAATTATAATGGTTTACTATCCACCATTTACCCTGACTTACGTAGGATTGGAGTTAGAATAGTTAATTATTATGGTTTATTATCCAGCATTATCTATTTACTATTTTTAATAAGAATAATATATGTCATGTTGTAATATTCATTTCAACAATATAAATTAAAAACATTTTTATAACATTTTTACATACATATGACAAGTTTCTAAATTAAGAAATAACAATTTTTAGATCTTTTTTTTATTTATATTTTAATTTGTTACTGCAAAGATTTTGAACATTTTATAAAACATTTAACATAATTTTTGTTAACAAATTATATTGCAGTTTTGTACATAAATACAGTTTCAATTATGCATACTTTAGTATATTAAATTTTTATATTTTTTATAAAAATTTAATATATTACATATTTTTTATGACATTGATTTTATCACGATATGTACATAACATAAATTTACATTTTTTAACATCTGAGAAAAATATTTAACGATGAAAAACATATTTTAATATACAATAAACAATGAATATATAATTCTATTGAACATATTAATGTATATTTTACAATATTCATTTGTTTTTTAAGAATAAAAAGTAAATTATTACTAAACATGGTAAATTTATATTTAAAGGATGGATTTAGCTATTAGGTCTAAGTATGCTAGACCTTCTATACTTGGGTACAGTTTAGTTTTTTGCTGGAGATATTCGTACATATTTAATGTTTGTTTACTTAGTTTAGGGCCAATTTTAGAAAGGGATTGCTCTATTCTGAGTTCTTGGTAGCTTTGTTCTTTTTTAATGCTTTGGATTAGTTTGTGAAGTGTTGGTTGACTTCTTCCTAAAGTGGCTTGGAAGGCATTATGCCATCCTTCAACTGCGTTGTTAGTTTTAGCTTTCTGTGCTATTGTACTAGCATACACATTCCACCATGGAATTTGAAATTTAGGTTGTCTACGGTGGCCTGAACGATGTAATCTTCCAACCCAGGTATCTTCAAAATAGTCCAAGAAGGGAGTTAGTATTTTCTCATTGGTGCGGTAGAAAGGGCTGTCAATTAATAAATTGTAGTAGTTAGCTACTTCTGTTGTTGGTACATATGCCAATGCAATCAACTTTTTTATTTGATAAGCAAAGTGACTGTTTGTACAATATTCAATGCTTAAGGTAGATTTTTGTAAGTGCCTCCATATACTTTGGTTGTAGTGATAATAACAACCTTGTATTGAGGTATGGGGATATATCTTAAGGATAGCTTGAATCATGGCTATTTCAAAGTCAATTATAATTCTTTGAGGATAGTAATTATCTGTTAATTCTTTGATCTTTGTTAAAAGTTCAACGTAGGTAGTATTTGTTTTATTTGGCAGCAGAGTATAAAGTAGAGGGATATTTGTATCTTGGTATTCCCCATGGATGGTGTAAAGTTGATAGAAAGGTTTGGGACAAACTTTAAAAGTCCCGTCCATCATCCATGTTTCACATGATTTAAGTTTTTGCAAATTACTATTAGTAGCAAAAAGTAAAACTCGTTTGTCATGACTCTGGTTGTCGTACATTAGGAATTTATCCTCATTATGTGTAATGGTATATTCAGGATATATTTTTATATCCTTAAAACTTTCTGGCGTTGGTGGAGTTGGATCTGAAGCACGTTTAGTTTTTGAAATTAATCTTTTTAAGTTGGGAATCGAAGGTAGCTGTCCTGTCACATGTTCTGGCACTTTGTTTAAAACATTTTTCAAAATACTAGTGCTTGTTTCTTGTGATCCTTTACTAGCATCTTTCAATGTTTCCAGTGCTTCTCTAACTTCCACTTCTGTTACATTTGGTGGGTGGTTATGCTCACGTACATTTACCACATTGTTATCAACAGTTGTTGCTCTACCATAGCATGCACTTGAGTAATATTTGCTACATTTCCAATGGGTCTTATTCGCTTTTACTCTTTCTTGGGTGTAGGTGTAACCCATGTAGTTCAGCATTAGTTTCCCTTTTTGCGAAGTAATGAAAGTAGCTCCAGTTGCCATGTCTAAGGTAGATCTGTGGAAAATATATATATGTATTTTTAAGAACATTGAAGACGATTTACAGAGATGTGTATAAGAGCAGGAAAAAGCGTGAACATATACTTACTATGTGGCTTCACTGGTAATTCTTTTATTCGTATTTCTCTTTCTGAATTTTCTTATTTTTAAGTTCTGTAGTAGTGTTAAAGAATAATTGAAAGACATAATTTAGTGTTATAGGTGTTTGATTTTACTTTCAGAATTGTTATACATACAGTGACTATACTTACTTGATGTAGCAGAAGATGTTGGTAGTGTAGTTGTAGATAGGTAAATAATTTTGTAGAGTCTGTGGAAAAAATAATCATTGGGTTACTTATAGTATTTGGATGATAGTAGTTGTTAACATATGAAGTAAATAGTACATTTACTTAGCAAGTTTAAATAATTTTTATCAGCTATCTAAGTAGACATGGATAAGGTAGTTTATAAATGTTTTTACATCTAATTTTTTGGTCGTTGTTGATAAGTTCAACATGTTTTGTTTTCACTCTAAAGAAGAACAGTTTTTAAATTAGGGAGTTTATCTACTTTTTGCTAAGTTCGAATGAAAAAAGCAATGGGATTTTACTTACTTGAAGTGTAGTATGACGTTTTGTAGTTGTAGTCGTAGGTTTGTATTCTCTTCTCTCAGCAAGGTAACCGTTTTTCTCCAAGTTTGTGCCAAAAATGGTAAATTACGTTAAGTGTATAATTGTTTTTATATTAGTGAGTTAATTAATGGTAGCTTTTGATTGGTTCAATTAGTGAAATTTCAAAATCATTGGTCGAGAACGTAATTTCGAATTAGAAAACCGTTATTTTCGTAAGAGTTTGTTGCATCACTATTTGTTTGTTAAAGTACATTGTAAAAAGGTTTATATGTGCTTTTTTGTTTGATATGTAAATAGTTTATATGTAGAAAATAATGAAATGTGTTTCACATTTAGGCCATCGGAGTGTATGATAGTATCAGTAAATGTAATTTTTTTTAACATATATTATATATTTTTATATCAATAAGTATTAGGAAAACTAAATAATTATATGTGTGAATAGTTTTGTAAAGTAAAATAGTAAAAACAAGTGAGTAAAATAAAAGAATCGTGCATATCGAGTTGGTAATAAAAAGACGATATTTTTTGTATATTTCTATAAGCAGATAGGTCGTCGATGTTAGTGTAGTCGATATAAATGTCTAAGGTAATGATATTTAAAATAAAGTCGATAATGTAGTAGTCGATATTTATGTTGTAGATATTAGTGTGAAAGATATTAGGGTTGTCGATAAAAAAAAATCGATATTTGTGTGAAATCTTGTTTAAGTATAGGATGACGATATTAATGTAAGCGATATTTTAGTGACGATATTTATTTCTGACGATATTTATGTTAACGATATTCCATCATGGAACCGTATTTCAGACCTGTGTTTGCTGGCACTGGCTCTGAACTGGAATTCAGGGGATTAACTTTCTCTCAACTTTTCAAAGTTACCCTCTTTTTTATTGTGGCTGTGGTTTTGCTTTTCTTTGAAATCTTCTGTGGGGGATTTCGAGTCTGTAACGTCATCCAAGCATATCACTGAGTCCTGATCAGGAGACGTTAACCTTGAACTTTTTATTGACTTCTTTCTCCCCAGACCTGGGGCCTCCCTAGTTTCTTTGTACAGCATTGATCAATGATTTCATGATTTCTGGTATCTAGGTTTCACCCTTGGTGGGGCCTTTCTCCCTGCAAGGATCGAGGCTGCTGTAATCTTTTGTACTTCCTAAGCGGCCTCGGAGTGGACTGATTCGCCCTGTCTTGTGCTGGGCCTGCTTCCTTCCTGTAGGCCACCTATGGGATGGGCTTTTAGCTGTGTGACCAGTTCAGAGAGGCACTAGCACCACAGCAGATCCCTCCTGTCCGAACCACAGTCCAGGTTTTTTTGCACTTCTTTCCTCCTTGTAGCTGTCCCGCATGCCGTATCGACGATGAGCCTTAATTAGGTACTCAATGCATATTTTTCTGGGCATGTTTCAACCCTCCAGGTTGAACTTGCTAAGACTGAAAGACTTCTTCCTCTAGAAGCAAACTATCCCTCTGTGTCTGGCTGCTGGTGAGGCTTCTTATAAGGTCTGCTGGCCCCCTAAACTGTGTCCCTGGACCCCCTGGCCTCACAGTAATTGCGCCACTTAGGCTTTGTGCTTCATGTAGCTTAGCATGGAAGACAGGCTGGAGGCTAGTTGGGGCATATAGAAAATGATCCCGCTGAAGGCAGGAGCGAGGCAGCTGACTACGGTTGAAGCGAGGCAGCTGACTGCGGTTGAAGCAGAACCCCTCGTCCGCACTAGCCTAATGTCTAATGCCGGCCGCCACCGTGCAGCACTCGAGATCTGCGACTTATTGTCATCACACTTCTATCAGCCTCAATTCTTTGTGCTTCTCCCGCCGCCCCTGCTCCAGCTTTGTCACTTCACCGCTACACTAGATGGAGCCAACAAGAAGTGCGGGGCCGTGTGGTGGGCAAACATTGATGGATGGATCTGTGATGGCTTGATGGCAGGGCTGAAGGATCAGAGGAATGCCACACCTTTGCCTCCAGTCAGCTCCCAGCTCTCCCAGGCCCCTGCACCCCCCACAACGATGGCAAAGCCACCCTCACTTCACTTCTAACCTCCTCTCCGCTCCACGCCGCTCCGTGCACACCGCTTTGCGTCACTCTTCGCTCCACCTCCACGCTCCTTGCGACCACATGCTTCACGTCCTTCTCCAGGTTATGCTAAATTATTCCTGGGAAGATTCATATTAGTAGACATTTAGCATACCCACTAAATATCCAACTCCAGGATTATTATATTTTATGATCCAATAAATCTCACTCTTTTCCCCACCCAAGTCAGACTCAGAGCCACAGAGTATCTACAACAGGAAAGCAAATTGAAACTGAAAGCAACAAATGTGCAAGTGGGCAGTGAAAATACAGGCACTGGCCTTACTTTTGAGGAAAGAAAGACATCATTGCTGTTTTAGATTTACTTGCTTAATATAGTGGCCACACCAGCACAATAGCCCGGTAGGCAAGGAGCACAGCAGTGCAAACTTCGCCAGGGTTTACCTCTGAAAACTTTACAGATGTTTTCCAAAACCTAGTGAGCCTCCAAATTCATTAAAATTAGGACATTCCAAAAACCATTTTACTAGAAATACAAATAAAGCAAAAAATGACCTTACCCAACACCGATTATTAGCGTTTTGTCAAAAATATTTCTGGATAAAAATTTGTCTGCAAAAAACGTTTTTGCAGGAATATCACTGAAGTCTTACGACAGTGAGCAACTTCACAACTTAGTAAAATTACGAAGTTTGTCATCTTTGCAAAACCTGGTTTTAGATTCAAAAGAACCTCATGCAGTAACCTTTTGCCACCCCTCCAATAAGAAACAGCAATGTGTTTCACTGCACACAAGACTAACAACAAATCCCTTGGCAAGACCTCCACTACGAATTGGCAAGAATGCTCCACTAGATTAGTAGAGGTGGTAATATTGGAAAATATGATGTCGATATACACCATGATATATGTACGTATAATAACAAACTTGCATCACCGTTGATGAATTCACCCAATAGGCCGTCCCCCTCAACCCTGAGTCAGGAATACGTGGTGAGGCAGGCCCTGCGATCGAAGCCCAAAGCAACAGATTGACAGATCACAGGTGGAGGGACACGTAACCCATAGACAAATGGGCGAACAGGAAAACTCAGATCAATCCTACAGATAGGCAGCAAAACCACAATGGTCTCAGGAGATTGGACCCCAGTAATATACTTTGACCAGAGGGGCTCGCATTCCCAAAACACCATAAAGTCAGATGCTGCGCTAAGTTATAAATGCTCAGCCAATTAGAACACAAAATACACACCACATGGAGTGATCATGCACTCCCAATGCCGAACACGTACTCACTAGCTCTGCATTGTGTCCACGCAGGGCAGAGACCCACCTGCGTTATTTATCAAGTGACCATATTTATGACTCTGTGACTAGGACCAGATTCTTGTTCTAAAAAGAATGCACAAATGGCTTTATTACACTTTGTGAAATGTAGAAAATGACAGCCAAACCAGTGTACTTTGAGACAGTCTTCAGACCCAACTCTATTGCCTGCTCTCCCATCTGCTGCGTTTAATTAAACCAACTGTTCCTGTTTTGCCAAACGCCTCTTGTCTTTCATTTAATCAAGGTAAATTCATATTCAAGCACCATTTCAGCAAGCCAGATAGGAGTATAGGTTCTTCGAGCCCGACTGCGGCCAAAGTAACAGGACCCTGCCAGTACTGATTCACATCTGTGCAGCAAGATCGGTGAGCAGACACCGCAATTGATTGGAAGTTCTGCTGAATCCACATAGTGGAGATCCATCCTGAAGCTGCCATCAGTGGGTAAGAGATTACATCTGATCCTTAGTCCCAGCATTTGGCGTATAGCAAAATAGGATGGCGATCACCTTTTTTTTGAGAGTCAGAACACTCGGAAAGGTGAGAGCTGTATTAGTTGCTTAGATCACTGGGCGTG
This sequence comes from Triturus cristatus, assembly GCF_964204655.1. NCBI lineage: Eukaryota > Metazoa > Chordata > Amphibia > Caudata > Salamandridae > Triturus > Triturus cristatus. The sequence continues at coordinate 1,012,058,274 of NC_140593.1, read as the reverse complement.
ACAGGGATGGTACGCTTGTCTCTGGGTGTGATACAAGGGACGGTTTTGCCCCTGGACAAGACACAGGGGGTATGCATAGGTTCTGGGTGTGATATATAGCCAGCATCTCGATCTTAATTCTTTAGTCTAAAGGAGTTTTCTAAGTGCTATCCCTTTCTTAACACTGTTTGTATCTGAAAGAGGTGAGAGGTGTTATTCGCTTGGAGCACTGGGCAGGACACAGCCAGTAAGCATGACCCCTGGGTGTGACATACGGTGTAATTGAGACGTTAGGGGAAAATGTGGACCTTGGAGAGTAAGGTGCAGCTTGTCCTTAGCCTAGGAGAGCCTGTCGTTGTGGACCAAATCCTTCTTCTCCATACAAATTGTTTCTATTTTTGTCCACCAGGACGATATTGACAGACGATCAAGTTCTGTGTACCACGCAGAGCCTCCCCATGTCATTGAGCGGCATGCACAAGGAGCGGGCTAAGGTTTTTTGTCTTTTTCTCCTCTGTCATTTTTGTCTTTATTTTCAATGGGGTTTTCAATTGATGTATTTTGTGGTGCTAATAACATTATTGCAAACTGTGTTAAATGTTATGTCTGCTTAACGATTCTATATGTGTATGAAAATGTAATCATTTGTTTACATCTTGCTATTACATTACTAAAAGTACAGTTCATAAAGGTTATTGAGTTATTGAGTTAACCAATGCACTCTCTTACAGCTTGTTATTTTCCACATGTGTTGTTTTATGTATTGTGAACTTTTTTTGGTGTATGCTTGTCCTAAACTGAGCTCATAATAAAAAGTGTTCTTGCGAGTATAATCCCTTGTATATAATTTCCTCACGATCAGTGAAGAATTCAACCTAGTTTTTTAAGACTTCTCACGCTAGAAGTATACTGGCCCTTAAAAGGTTCCCAACCCATCATGGAGTTGCTGTTAAACCACATGCAAACTAGATTCTCCATATAGGCTAAGGATCTAGATAAACTCTGCCATGAATGGCACACACGCACTAAGACGCATGCACTCCCATGGCCAGAGGGGGGAACCTTCGACACCAACATAATAGAATACACGAGGACGCATATTCGGACCAAGTACATAGAGCAGGAGAAGGATAGAAGAGAGGCACTGTTAGAACTTTGGGCCATCTTTGAGTTGGCCCTGACTTAAAATTCTGCCACACACCCCACAAGCAAGGCATCTGCACCTCCCCCACCATACACAGGCACAGACGTGCTCTCTCTAATGCTGGCCATCCCTGCCATTCCTGCACTGGGATAAAACAAGTCCGATGGTCAAGAGGTTGAAGGGCAACCCACCGGGCAGCAGTGAACCACTAGATCCAGGGCAGGGAATCATTAAACTCAGGCGACTCTGGCCTCATTCCAGTTTGGCGCCAGAATTCTCCGAAGTTCGACTTCCAGTCTATTGCACACAACCCATCAAGCCCGGTGGTACGGGGGAGGTTCATAGTGGTACTGGATAGCGACACCACCAGTGATGGGGGAGAAAAAAGGTCCTAGCCCTCCGGGTTCCGACATTGAGGGGAGAGCCGCAGGGTATGCTCCCCCAGGATATGCTCAGGTCGGAGAAGAAACACTAGGAAGTGAACTGGAGGACAATTTTCTACCGAGGAGAGCTACGCACAGCACCAATCGAAGAAGGCAGCCTAGGTGGGAGCTAGAAGAGAGGCGTGCATTGGGAATGGAGGGAGAAAAAGCTCTTGCCTGGGAAGCACAAAGGGAGAGCACAACAACACACCCTCCCCTGAAGGAGAGTCTACCTAGGCCCGGGGTTCAGCGAGAAGAGAAGCCTGGAATAGAACCAGATAAGAGGCCTCCACTGGGAAGAGAAATGCCATCAGATCCTCAGTGTATGAGGGGTGCTGATCAAGAAGTTAAAGAACAGGTTAGCATAGACCAAACTCAATTAAGACATAGGAAAATCAGAAAGATACCTCTGCGTGTGCAAGGGGAGAGTAGCAATGTGGGCATCTGCTGCTCCTCCCATACGTGTCGGTCAAACAAGCTGACCCAGAGAGAGATAGTGTTGAGAGAAGAAGGTGATGTCTTTGCGCGACCAGTCTGCCACCTGCTAGCCCGCTGGACTGAAAGGGAAGGCAAGTATGATAAACCCTGCCCGTATGAGGGATCTTTTGAACCAGAGGACAAGGCCATAGTGGAAAACTGCATCCACAACGCATGGGGATATCACAGATAGAACTTCGCCTACGTGCAAGAATGCCTGAGAAGATGGGAGCGCTAAATTGGAGAAATTCTAGTGAGAGATGCTCCAAGCCAAAATGTGCACATTGTTACAGAAAGGCACGTCAGGGACCCTCTATGTACCATGGGCTCAGATGGTCAAAGAAAGGCTGAAGACCAAATTGTCCTTATTGATGGACAGAGTAGGAAAATGAATGTCAGGTTTGAGAAAAATACAGCAGGATGTAAACCTTGCAATAGCCGATGTCAAGAGTCTGTTCATCAGCGTAATCAGAGAGCAGACTAATATGGTGTTTTCCCGAGTCCGCATCCCAGCCGTCATGCTGACCAACACAGAGCATGTCGGGCTGTATTTAATTCATTTAGACACCAGATACAGACGGCCTTGGGGGAAATTTCCCCTGACCACCCAGATATAGGAGGGTTGATGGCAGAAAGCATGAAACCTGGTGAAACCGTGAACGACTTCCTAGACAGAATGAGGGAGCGATGGGGACACAAGAGAGGACAGCCATGGACCGATTTGGGCCCCAGGATGACTTCTTCTACAATATTCTCTAAAAGGGCCTGCCCATTAAAATACAGAGTGGGCTGGATAGCTTGGTAGGATTAGACACCAAACCTTAGCAGGAAATACAGGCCCGCATCTTACATTACTACAGAAAGAAGCAGGAAAAGGACAGGGAAAACCAGCAGCAAAACCAAAGAGACACCGCTGGTACAACATAAATTTAAAAAGACCGCCTTTGAGGGGGCCAGGTTGGCCGCAAGCATGCAAATGGCTCCAGTCTTGAAGGGAGCTCTGCCCCCAACCTAGGAGGGTTTCCACCCAGTCCTGAAGGCAGAGGTCGGGGGACAGACTTCAGAGAGTTCCACTACTGTCACCGAATGGGCCACATGGTCGACTAATGCCACCTGAAGGCGTACCATGAGCAAAGCTCAATAGGCTTTGGCCAGTCCCCGCAAAATCCCCATCCACAAAACCAAACCCCGATCAACCTGAGCACACAGCACATTCAGCTATGAGGAAATCAGTCAGCAAACACACTACTTCAACAAAGACCAGGTGGTTGGCCAAGCACATGACAACTGCAGCAGGCAGGAATCCCAGCATAGCAAACACACAGGGTCACAGCTACAGTAGAGGGGGGTGACTCTCAGGGGAGGCAATGCCTTCATCCAGTCACCAAAGCCAAATACTCAGTGAATCCAAAACCCCAATATGACCCATCCACTTCACACCAATACCAGGAAACTCACCACAACAGTAAAGACTAGTGACACAGCATTAGGAGAAACAAAAACCTAAAGCCTTTACTTGCATTAAGGAAAAACTCAGGGCTGCCATATGTTTGGTCGATCAGGAATCCATGCTAAAATCCACCATTTGGGTGCCCGCAGGTGTCTTCGCCCCACTCTGCTGCTGGGGACCCAGGGCAGGGTTGTTTGGCCATGACCCTGAGGAGGGCAGTCTGATGAGAGTGCGGGTGGCCCTCGACCAGCACATAAACATAAGTATCCAGGTCCCCACATCTAAGTCCAATAGAGATGGTTTCCTATCGCACGATCAAAAGGACCCCACTCAGGACTCCTGCTAGTGGAGGTCCCCTTTCAGTTTCAAAACGGGGCAATGCTCTGGTGCCGGGAGCCAGGTTCTACGTGTAGTTGGAATGTTGGAGTTCCCCATAAAACCCTGTAGTCCACGCACAAGTAAGCATCAATTTGGCACCAAGTCAGTAGAGAGATTCACCAGGGCAATGATCCATCTCAGTTCATTACTCACAGTACGACAAGTCACACCTGCGCCCCTGAATCCTGTTGTAAGCAAGATATTTTGCCTCCTCCTCTCCCTTAATGCATCCAACACCCAAACTCTGCTCATGGGATCACATCCTTCCAAAACAGCAAGAGAAGGTGTGTGACCGGGTAAGAAATCCCTGATCCCCTGAGGGTGGCAGTCCTATTGCATTCAGGATCCGAAGGGGAGAGGGGCACTGGGAGGGAAAGGGGGTTCTGTAGATGACCATCGCAGCCCCCACACCAGGTGCTTGGACATGCACATCGCTGCACCCAGCTTTTTGAAGCAAATAACACAGGGCCTCCAGAACATCGTCCAAGGGAGCAATAGGTCCTATCCCAGTCATTGCCACATGGGAACCACACAGGAACCGCAGAGCAGCTTCCCAACCACTACCAATATGTCACAATACAAACAACACCACATGAGACCTTAGGAAGGCGCTCAATGACTTGCAGGAAGCAGCCCAAAACCGAAGCTTCCAGAAACAGGGCTTGGTCAAGTGAAGGACCGGAGAGGCATACACCTGTCCTCAGGGCATGTTGCAATTACTCACAACCCCGAAAATTACAACTTGCCCCCTTTCCTTTCACAGCACATTGCCCATATTCAGTTCAAAAGGTACCATCTGCATTTATAAAGCTGCACAGACACACATGTAAGGAAAGTAGGGTATTAGAGGGCTGACAATGTCCATAAAATGATAGTTAAAAAGAGTCACCCTCAACCATGAAGACAGCCCCACTAAACACCTCCATCATAACAAAGGGGGAGGACCAAATGACCCACAAAATAAAATTCAGGCACAGGAATTTCTGAGACCGAGTAACGATGCATATCTCTCTATCACAAGCTAACCTACAACCCACAGGTGTTATCCAACAGGTCTGCAATCAAGCAGCAAGTACACCACCTTTACTGGGGCCTGCAATGTATGGTGTAGCAACCCCCAAAGTCTCAACGAGGACCGAGGGTTCAAGCCAACAAAGACCACGGGCTAATTTTTAATGAAAATGTTTCACAAACAGACACTTTCACAAACAGACTCTTCACACTGTGCCAAGAAAAGACACCCCTGGATGCCAGAAAGCACCAGACGACCCCTCCAGACACCATCCCAAGACCTGCAATGTTCCAAAAGTCATGTAATATTGCATCTTTTTACATCATCTGCCTAGCATGGGTGTGGCCGCATCCATCCATAGCAAGAAATCTGCATAGTCACATGGAGCCTACCTCGAAATTTCTACAGTGCTTGAGTAGGGACTGCAAACACATCACTTACACTTACACTGAACCTGGCACTAGAACGCCACGTGCACTACACAGCGCACTCCTACACAACACATGGTACCAACACATGATGGCCGTGGGCATCCACACGTCGGCTAAGTCATGCTATATCTGCTTGCTGATACCCCACACCATGGGCCGGACAGACTTTACTTATCCCAAGAAATTGTCCCCAAGAAAGCAAAATGTCTCATCCACCTGTACCATTGTAGGATTAAGCCAAGACACAACCCAGTAGAGTAGATCCCCATAGAGTAGTGGTAAACATCACCCTGTATGAAACCAACCCCACAGCATTAACTCTTTTCACTGAGCCTAGAGACATTCAAACTGCGCTAGATAGGATACCCAATTAGGACACCATAGGGGAGGACACTGTTTGGCCCAGAGATGTCTCAGTACAGAGGTTCTTGGAGGTAGTAAGACCACCACAGCAGTGCACAAACATATCCTCCCCCACCTCTGTCTGTGAACCCAGGGTCGCCCTTAGCATATCTTGGTCAGTATTCTTTAATAACAAATGGATCCCCTACATGGAGTTCTAGTGCAAGGCCATTCGCCTTTATGATACCAGCGTAAATGAGTCTAAAAAGTAAGGGTTGAATGCCAGTGTAGACACCCTATGTTAGAAATACTGGGACACTGAGATAGATAGGTACAGGTTGGTCCAAGGCTAAGGGGCAACCCCTAGTTGTACGGAAACTTACACTGTATTCCTTGTGTTTTAGAGGCACAGGAAAGATACTGCATGGCACCAACAAACATTGTGAAGCAATACTGCACATACCAGATATGCAATGGGCAACCTCTGTGTTCATGGACAAGTGCTGGCAATGTGGGAAACTTACCTACACTCAGCTCACCCCCGAATAGTAGGGCGGCTGCACCCTTGTAACCATACACACCCAACCCTGGTCATCCCCAGAGAAAATCTGTCTGAATCGTACCAACATCCACTACAACAGAAAACAACTCTATTGTATCAGGTTTTAGAAAAAAGAACTGCTGATTACTTTGGCTGGGCTCAGTACAAGGACATTCTGGAAGAATTCAGACTTTTTATGACACTAAAGTAAACACAGGAGGGTCTATACCCTTTTTCACCTTGCAAACGATGACAAACGCCAGCTGGTTACAAATAACCAGGTGGGAGCTACTTAAAATGATCATCAATACTGAACTCGGCCTAAATGTTATCAGTAAGGACCTCAAGACCTGGCTCTTTCACTGAAACGCAGATCCACCCTTTCCACTCAGCGGCTTGCGACCCTCACAGGTGAGTAGTCGCACTTTATAAGAAACTTGATTCATTGATTGATTCAAGGAAGGAAGAACTAAGAGCATCCGCCTCATAGTGGTGCAATATCGGTATGTGTTGGACTTGATGACCAAGATGGAGGGTGGGGTGCGTGCCAAAATCAGTGCTTCCTGTTGCACTTTCATCCATGGAAACGACTAAGAAAATGGGACACTGACTCTTGCTGTCCGCCAACTGTATCGTCTACAAGCTGACAGGAAGGTGCCTCTGAGCAGAGCTTATTTACAGACTTATTTTCCTGGATCCCCCAATGGGTGACCACATTGTGTCTGTCATTGCTTCCCATTGTGCTATTGTGTGTGGTTTCCTACAAGTCGGGGTTTTATGCTGTAAAAAAAGCTGTTGTAAAGTTAGGTGGAATGCAAGTAACTAGGGAATTAGAAATAGACACAACAGAAACAAAACAAACCTTGAATAATGTGACACCATAAAGTCAGATGCCACACTAAGGGCCAGATTCTGATCTCGCTTGAAAAGCCCTACAGCCGACTCGCGCCCGAATGTCTGACAGAATATCGACGGACAGAAAATCGAGGTAAAAAATATCGAAACAAAAATATTGAAGTCAAAAATATCGAAGTCCAATCTACTTAGATGCCGATTTCGATCCTGTAAAACCCGGGTACGAATGGTCGTACGGAGCGTATTCTCCGTACGACTCGTACCCGGGAAATCCACCTTACAAACCAGCAAGTACGATTCGTACAGAAATACCATTTCCGTACGAATCATAAAAAACACCGTACGGATAAAAAATACCTACTATTCTGATCCTGGACAGCGCGTACGCGACGTCCGCACAGAGTCAGGCAGCGTTTTACGGACCAGCAAGTACGATTCGTACCTACAGCACTCCGCACGGCTATTTTTTTACGGGAGCCAAAAAGTGCCGGAAAAGTGAAGTACGCTGAGATGCACGACGAAAAGGGGGCCCGGTACGCGACGTGCATGCCATCAACCACATCGTACGTGTCATCATGTATGGTGCGTACCCCAACATAGCATATGTACGGTGCGTACATAGACGCTGTTGGGGTACGCACCGTACATAGGCCAACAGTGCGTATGTACGGTGCTTATGTCCGCACCGTACCCCCCAACCGCGTATGTCCGCACCGTACCCCCCCAGCTGTGTATGTCCGTACCGTACCCACCCACCCGCGTATGTCCGCACCGTACCCCGGGCGTACCCCAATCCTCACGTATGTACCCGTACATACGCGAGGATTGGGTTACGCCTGGGGTACGGTGCGGATATATGTGGGTGGGGGTACGGTGCGGACATACGCGGGTGGGGGGTACGGTGTGGACATACGCAGGTGGGGGGAGGCTGGGGGGGCCGTACGACTCGTACCCCGGGCACAAGTGTACCCGGGGTAGGGGTCGTAGAAAGTTCACTCTGTACGGGACGTTTTACATACGCTTGTGTATTTGGAACGCCGTACGGATCGGACTTGTGCGCTCGGACTTCAGTTTTACGACTCGTACGTAAAACTGTCCGGGTACGTCTCATAGACCTTTTCCCGATACGATTCGTATGTATTTTTTAACGTACGAATCGTACTTCACCGTTTGTACGGGACTTGTATGATTCGTACGTAAAAAAATACGGATACGAGTCGTACGGTAATTTTTTTTAACGGATCGGAATCTGCACCATAATGTTAAATACAAAAATATCGGGAAAAAATATTGTTGTCAAAAATATCGATGTTAAAAAAATCGTTTTTTAAAATGTTTCAATAATAATGTAATATTAAGTAAATAACACATATAATTAAATGAAATATAGTTAAAAATATTAAAACATATTTAAAAATAATAACGAATACATATAATTTTAAAATAAATTAAACATATACATATAAACTAATATATACACTTACTCTACATAGTGCAACAGCAGAGAAAGCGCTGAATAGCGTAGGGGTAAAAAGTTACTATTCCCTCGCTAGAGAGTGCAACAGTATGGAATGCACTGTAAAGCATAGGGGTAAATATTACTATTCCCAGTCCAGAGAGTGCAACAGTAGGGTAAGCGCTGGATAGTGTAGGGGTAAAAATTACTATTCCCACTCCAGAGAGTGCAACTGTAGGGAAAGCGTTGGATAGCATGGGGGTAAAAATTACTATTCCCACTCCAGTGAGTGCAACAGTAGGGAAAGCGTTGGATAGCGTAGGGGTACAAATTACTATTCACACTCCAGAAAGTGCAACAGTAGTGAAAGCGTTGGATACCGTGGGTGTTAAATATAACATACTTATAAATCAAATAAATATTGTAATTAAATAACGATTTATAAAATAATTAACAATCAATAACATAATAACTATAAATATATCAAAATTAATAATTACTTTTTAATATTAAATACTTCCCACCCTATTCCTCAATAAACACACAACACACTCCACATAAAATTTCACACAATTAATTTAATTTTCAATTAATCAATAATAAAAATTAACTTGAAATTATTAATTCATTAACCATTAATTCATTACTAATAAAAAATATATATTATTTAATAAAATTAATAACCAATTAATAATGAATTAACAAAAAAATTATCAATACCCAAGTTTTTTTATCCATTACTTAATTACAAATAAATTACTTACCACCCTATTTCCCTAAAAACCCACAACCCACTCCAATCATAAATTAATACAAATAATATAATTATCAATTAATAATAATTAATTAACAATTAATTATTAATTAACAATACATTAATTATTAATACCAATAATTAAAAATTAATAATTACTTAATTAAAATTGAATTACTTCCCACCCTATTCCCCTATAAACCCACAACCCACTACAGAACTAAAACATACATTTTAATTAAAAATAATTAATCATTCCTAAAAATTATTATTTAATTTACTATAATTAAATTACTTCCCACCCTATTCCCCTATAAACCCACAACCACTACAGTACTGAAACGCATAATTTACTTTAAAAAAAATTACTAATTTAAAATAAAATGTATACATATATTTAAAAAAACAGTACAATACTTAAAAAGAAATATAGAACACATACAACCATACATATAAAATACATGCTAAAATACCTAACACTAACATAAATATTGATATTATTAACATCGATAATTTTACTATCGATATTACTAACATCGATATTTGCAACATTGATATTTCTTACCTTAAGTTCGGTATTCTGGTTGTCGATATTCTTGATATCGATATTCTGTCCCTACGATATTTAAAACTCGATATAAATGTACTTCAATATTTAAAAATCGATATTTTGACTGTTCACCCTCACGCCTATAGAGCTTTTCTAGTGACTCGGGCTCCAGGGCTCCCAAAGACAATAAACACACATCTCGGAAAAGGGCGCCCCCTGTTGCGGGGACGCCTTTGTCCCGCCCGCACCATGCACGCATGTGAAGGGGGGCAGTGATTGAGTCGTAGGGGCACCGGTAAAGGAGGGCCCGCTACGGACCCCCGAAGTCCGCTTCCAGGAGCTTTTTAAAGTCGGAGGGTCCGACTCGATCCAGCTGCTTGGCGCACGCATCATACTTGGTTGTTTTGGAATCCGCCCGTTGTGCTGTGCGTGTCGACCATGGCGGAGTCGTCCGGAGGGGATCGCTGACGCGTACGAGTCGCTTGGAGTGCGAGGCGATTCGCATGTCAATCCCGAGTACAACTTGGACTCGCTACTGACAGATGCCGTCAGGAGCGCTTTCAAACAAGATCGGAATCGGGCTCTAAGTTAGGAACACTCAGCCAATCAGAACACAGCATGCACACTACAAACAGAGATCACATGCTTCCCATGTCGGACATCTGGACACGTACCCACTAGCTCCACATTGGGTCCATGCAGGGTTGAGACCCTCCTGCGTTTCTTATCAAGTGATCGGATTTATGACTCTGTGACTAGGCCCAGATTCCTTTTCTAAAAAGAATGCATAAATCACTCTACTACACTTTGTGAAATGTAGAAAATGACAGCCAAAACCAATGTACTTTGAGCCGACTCTGTTGCTTGCTCACCTAGCCGTTAATTAAACCAATTGTTCTTGTTTTGCCAAACACCTCTTGTCTTTCATTTTTTCAAGATACATTCATATTTAAGCAATACTGGGCTCTACTAAAGATGGTGGTCCGCCTGAAGTGGGTATCTTTGCAAAATGGACTGCTCATTGGGGGTGGCTGATGGCTAATGATAGGGACAGTCCATATAACCTTCATAGTAAATCCATGCAGTGACAGATTACAGGAACCTCACATTTCCCCCTGAATGTGTTTCTTCACATTGAGAATGTGAAGTCATCACAGAATGCTTATATAAATATTTGTGTGGGTGTACCTGCGTTTCTATGTTTGTGTGTGTGTTTGTGTGTGCAGATGTGTTTGCGTGTGTGTGTGTGACCGCAAGGTCGTAGGACAATAGTAGACTATTCTGCTGGCTGTCCCAACTTTTGTTTTACCTACATATCACTTCACCTATCATTCCTAAACCTTCTGTAGTTATAGTAGTTGAATGCCTAGTTTGGACTTAAAAGGGAGCAGAGAAGGGCAACAGTGTGAGCACGCTTAAGAAGGTTAACTTTGGTCTGCAAAAAATACACTGGAACAAAAAAGATACCAGGAAATGACCATTTATTGTCATGTGTGTGAAACGATGTGCTGTGTGTCCATCCCACATATCATACATTCATGTCTGGGAAGAAAGGAAAAGCTCAAGACTGGGTTATGGTTCGACTGGGCCCAAATCACAGCATATGAAAGTATTTTGGACGTCTGTGATCACTATGGATTTTGACACTGTGATCTCTATGCCGTGCCTAGTGACCATCAGTCTGAACTATGGATAAACAAGTTTGCACTTCTCTTTGGTTTTCTTCTTGCACATTTAAAATCGTGGAACGAGATCTAAGTGGCTGGTTGACCTGGCATTTAATGCCAACGTCTGTGAATGTAAATTGTCCCTCTAGGTCAGAATGTATGACTTCAGCAACTGACTACAAAATGGGCATCAGTCTGAGGATTAGTGTTGCTGGAAAGTCAGCAGTGATGAATCACAGAGTGACCATGCCCCTTGGCATCTCCAGCTCTGTTTTCACTGTAAGGGACTTCTTAAATGAACACTGTGTGGTGTGAGGGAAAATCTCAGGATGAATTGTTTCTGTTTGGACCTCTTTACAAACTCAGTGACAGATTTAATGAAGGGGTTAGGGTTACATGCGCCCCCTGCCTTGATTTTTACTTACGGAGTCCTCCAGTGCCCCCTTGGCTCCTGGGCTTTTCTACAAGTGATACTTTAAACAAAAATAAATTGCATCGATTTATCATTAAAATGTCAGTGATTCATTTGCAATAGTGGATCTGGTTCTAGTATTGGTATTTGCAAATTTGCCACATGTCTCTCCTGGGTATTTCTATAGTTCAGGAAGAACATGTTATTGTACTTAGAAAGTCTTTTTCTTTTCAACACATTTGTATTGGAGAGGTTCAGCACATGACAACACAGAAAGAACAAGACAGGTGTCAAATGTAACATCAGTGCACAGTTAACCATTTTTGCAACTGAGAAAAGGCACCTGTACAGCACAAATACTGTATAATTGCGTAGAACCAAAGCAAGGTATTAACAGAGGATTATGAGATGTAGAGGTTGAGCCCAAGAGAAGGAACATAGAGAGGGAAATTAAAGAAGGGGAGGAGGAGGGCAGGAGAGGGAATAATGGTATACGCTGAGAGAAAAAAAAGAAGGAAAAACAAAGCTTCTGAGCTGTGTGCGGGAATTATTCATGGAAGCTTCACTTTTTCCAAGTACAAATCCAGTTTAGACCTCAGTAAATGGGAAGATTTATCGTTAAAGTCGCAGTTGTGTAAACTGTTGACTGCGGTTCTTGTGAAGCAAACCAAGACCGCCCAACTATGGCGAGAGATGTTGTTATAGTTTTTCCAGTTGGTTTGGATGGTTTTGCCAACAATTGTGAGTGATATATCAATCAGGAAGTGGTCCCAGTTGTTTAATGAGCCTAAAAGTGGAACTTCTGAGCAGGAAACGATTAAATGATTTATGGTGAGCTTGACGTCAAAAATATTATTAAGGGTCTTCCCACATTTCTCTCCTGAAGGGACTTACATGTTTGCAGTAAAATAGTAAATGATCAAGCTCGCGAGAAGGGGACCCAGAGTGCCAGCAAGATCCTGATTCTGATCATCTATTTTTATACAGTAGTGCAGGAGACCAGAAAGATCTATGAGCAATCCAATATTAGCACTTAAGGATTAGGGGAGATATTTTATGGCACAAGAGGGAGTCCCATATTTATTCCCAAGAGGCGGGGGAATGGGTTCAATGTTATATTTAGAGCAGCAGTCATTTCACACCTGTTGGGTACGACTGTTATTTGGCCTGGAGTTTTTTGGAAGAGTCTATATATCTGAGAAGTGGTATGAGATTTAGGTAAGAGTTTCTCAAGGAAGTGTAGGCAACCCGCCGGGTGGGGATGCTTGTACTCACTCAGAGCGACTTTACCTTTCAGGAACTGTAGAAATCCTGCAGCCCTAACAAAAGACATGGCAGTACAAAGGCAATCACCATACAGCTGACTGCACTTGCCCTTCTACTTAATCATTTCATACAAATGGCCCTTTTCACAGTTTATGTTCCTTATAAGTGCACACATTCAATAATGATGCCACTCTTGAACCTCAAAGCTGATCTGAAAGTTCTGACAAATTACTGGTGAAATTTATGTCTTCCCTCTATTGCAAAAACTTTGCAATCTGTAGAATGTATGCACCTTTCCAGTCATCTAGAACTCAACAACCTGATGAGGGATTTGGTATTTGACTTAATACTATGCAATGTATCTTGAGCAACACTACTCAACACCACTGGAAACCAAGGCCATTTCCCATCTCACTGGATCTCTAAGAAAGGTGTGATTCCATTGATCATAACATGTTGATCAAAATTCTTACTTCATTTTATGGAACTGAGAGCCCGCTATCCTGGGCCTGCATTCACATTTGTTTCTCATGTCTTCCAAACAATCATACACAGCATGTAAAATGGTGTTCAATGTTTTAGAAAGCTACTCCTATTAAATGTAGACTTTCACAAATAGAGTCCTCTGATACTCTGCAATTCAAACATAGCCCCTTTCACCCGTATTCTGGATGCCCTTCACATAGGCCATCGCGTATATACAGGGCCACATGAATTACCCAATTTTGTGGCACAATTTCTGCCCAATTATGATGTTACTGCATGTTACACATAATCCCCAATCTGCTGCAAAATTTGCAGATTCCAACACAAATTTGATTCTTGTTCAAACAGATCAAAAGAAACTTTAAAAGGCTTCATATGTGGTGCTGTGAATTGGCAGATCTTTTGCTAAAGTACATTCATCTTTCAGTTGCTAATTGCTTTATTCCTTTATTTGGCCACTCCTAATGAGGTGACACTTTTGCTGAGATACCTTAAGTATTTGTTAAAATGACAACATTGTGAAATGATGCTGCCACCTAATGTGCTGCACAATGCTGCATACATTCCCTCTACTTGATGCCTAATTGAATCAACACTGCTGCATAATTTTGTCCTCTCTTGTCACAAGATTTCAGTGGCCCTGCCTAAATGCCGATGTAAGAAATTGGGTTATTATTTGTTTAAGCTTTTAGTCCACTGTAGCACTTGACTCTATCAAGGTAGCAAAACAGAGCATTCCAAGGCCTACTCAAGGGAGGTGGAGAGGGCTAGTATTCTCTGTCCACTGGCACACAATAACAACACTCAATAAATGATTGTCCAGTAAGTGCCTACCCATTAACTTGCAGATATATACATCAGGCAGATGGAAGTAACTTTGATGAAATTCTGAAATCACAATTGACTCCTAGTGGGTCATTCACCCAAAATCAGAGTTTCCCTCTCAACCTATAGAAGGTAAAATACCACAACGTAGTTGGGCATTGGCTTTATCAGGGGGCCACCACATCAATACATAATGCAAGCCTTTTGGTTTTATCAAGAGGGTCACCACATCAACATCTAAGGCAAGTCTATTGGCTTTGTCAATGGGTCATCACATATATAACACAAGGCAAGCCTATTGGCTTAGGTAAGAAGTAAATACATTTAATATATAAGACAATATTCACATAGTAGGATTCACAGTAATCGTGTTTAAATGCATTTAGTATCAATAAGCTCCTCACTGTTCATCAAACAATTTGCCCATAAAGCATTTGTATTCCAAAACCATATAAAACATGTGTTAGGAGTCTTTCTTTTACCACTTTAGGACACATACAATGCGACCCTAAGACTAACCACTGGGTGTCCCTACACACCAAACTGAATATCAAAAGCTCCAGCACTTTCAGTGCTTTAATAATGATCAGTGTGTAGGTGAGTTATGTTTTCCATGAGTCCTCAGACTTAGGGCAAGTTCTTCAATATTTTTAAAGGGAGCTGCTGCAATCTGTGCAGCCCCACAATTTTGGAAAATATCATTCATGATTCTCCTGCCCCTGCTTGGGTCAGCACAAGCGATGAAAATGATCCGCACAAAGTATTAAAACAAGTCAACTGGGTTGAGAAGAGTCAGTTAGGAAACAATATAGGACAACAGAGCAGAAATGTAGTCCACAGTAAGGATACAATGATGTATAACATCCAGCAAGTGGGAAATGAGGATGGAGGCCGATACAAGACTGCTTAGTCAGTAATTCAGGGGACCTCTCTGATGGAAATTGTCAAAGAGGGTTAAATCTTTGGGAGTCAAAAATCAGCTTGAGTTCATTGTTGAAGTAGTTGTTGAGTAGAAGAGATTTGAGGTCCGTTTTAAACAAGAAAAGTAGGGGTTGCATCATAGGTCCTTAGGGAGTGAGTTCCAAATCTTGGGGTGTTTCCATAGAAGGAACATGCCAGCGATGATTTCTTTTTAAATTTGGGAGTAATGAGAAGAAAGCTGGAGCTTCTCAGAGCCCGGCTTTTTCCTGCTTTCGAAAGTTCAGTTTCTATAAAAGTGTGGGTTTTTGTATGTAGGGCTTTGTGGGTGATACAAGCAGTCTTGTAGATGCTGCTTCTTTCAATCGGAAGTCAAGTGAGACTTTTAAAGGCGGGTGAGATGTCCAAACTCCGGGGCTATTCTTATAGCCCATAGGAAATATGTTTGAAAGCCTAAGGAGCTAAATGCGGACCAGGAGCCAAATTGTGACTTAAAAAACAATTGGAAATTGGAAATATCCAAAGTGGTTTTGAATTTTTTTCGGACTATGGGGCTGATTACTATGGCCGTCGTAGGCACATCCGCTGTGCTGGCGGTGGTGGAAAAACATCCATTTAGTTACTCCGGAAGTGGTCATCGCAACCGTCATGTTACAATGGGCAAAGATAGCCCTTTTTCCGACCTGCACAGTGTTTCCGGATCTGCCAGAAATTGCATTCCGCAACGGTGCCGAAGGGAGCCAATAGATAAAGCCAGCCGTGCGGAATGACATCCCGACTGCCAAACAGATCACGATGCGTCAAACAGCCCATCAGTACGCGGCAGTAAAACAAGCTCATCTGAGAAGCACAACTGCGAAGAGAGAAACTCAAGTCTGAGACACCTCTACACGTTCCTACCCGTCATGGATTTTACTCTACAAGCCCTGCCGCTGCTGTACCTGATCCACTACCAGCAGATAAGAAGCAGTCGCGGTCAACACCAGAGGTAAGTTAAAAACTTCTCCCTGCATGCAACCCCTGCACAACAACAACACACAACAATCACGCTGAAATATGTGTCCTGTCGGACACCCTGGTGAACACAGGAACATATACCATAGTCAAAGTAATGAATGCCAAAGTGTCAGGAAGAGTCCATCTTGATAGCAGTAAACCCTGATGTGAGACTCATTACAACCCTCCTCTACCTCACACCTGCCTTCCACTCATGTGAATAAATGGGAGTAATTGAAGAAATGAAGAGTCACTGTGCAGATTAACAACCTTGGAACTGGTCAATCTGCATTTTAAGTCCTTGATACAGCTCATACACTCTTACTCTGCCTCATACACAAACTATAAGTCAGCAGCACTGTATGATAACAAGTAAACTATTCAAAAGTGGAGGGCACAGAGCTGGAAATGCATGGAGAAATGACTGGTACCATATGTACATGGAATTCAAGAGGTACCACGTATGACACTACACTTAGAACATCAAATAACACGTGTGGCACAGAGATTCCAATTGTATGAAAGTAACATCTGTGCTGTATCGCTGTGATTCAGCAATGCAAGTAATAAATTGGACCACAATGAGATGTCCTGTCATAAGCCATACAGTGACCAGCCCCTCATCTGCATTAATCAATGTGACATGTGAATGCCACCAGCACAACACTCATGGCTCACGGTGACATTCCCTGACTGTCAAACTTAACTATAACCTTCACACATACCCCTCACCTACCCATCTTCCCCCTTCACTGCTCTACACCTGGGACACTCTCTGATAAAGGTGAAAATAAGCTCCTATGAGTTGCCTGCTACCCAATGCTACACCCTTGTGTGTATCCACCAAAAATGTCTGAGGACCACTCAAGAATGCATGATTGAATGCTGAACTCAACCCAATTACTAAATACATGTATCACAAAAAACACCAAAAGAAGCCCAACAAGAATGGCCATGTGCAGCAAAAGAGTGGATAGTCAATGTGATCCCAGACCACCCTGGAATAGATAACATTTCTGCTCTGGCCAACAGCACAGACAGCATAATCAAATTAATCCAAATAAACATAAACAAATGACAAATATAACCCCAGCGTCTGTGTATCCAGACAAATCTGCCAAGACAGCCATAGACACCCCACTGGTTACAACGTGAGCTTGGTGTCAGTGTGTTGCACAAGCATTCACACCCACAATCCTGACAAGTGACTGTACAAATATAGGAGGCCATAGCACAATTGTGCACACAAAACAAGCTAATAAACAAGACTCCACATTACCATATGTGACATGCACACAATAAATGCATAGTACAAATTCAACACCCATCTGAATGCATTCAAATGCACACACTCTTCACACACAATGTCATGCAAAAACAACATTACACACACGGACATGTCAGTAGAAAGAGCCAACACAGGCCAAAGACTGCATCCCTCAACAGCAAATTCATAACATATGCACATCCAAACACATCACATACCAATCTCAGCTGGACATCAGGGGGACTCACACCTGGCAAGGACAATGTAACATCCACTGACAGCAGTGCATGCACAGCAAGCAGTGTGAGAATACCACTAAAGCGAGTATCAGACAGATCTGATTTCACCACCATGAACAAGAACATCACAAATCATCACAGCACACAGATCACTTCACACTCAGGATGGGTAGCAGTACCTTACCAAACAGATGCACACTTCTGCTTTCACCTACTGCTGCACAACTCAGGCAAACACATATGCATGGAACAAGACTAGAGGACTGTGCTGGAAACCCATCACTACTGTACAGAAGGAACCATGACTGAAATCAAGTAGACTCAAATAGCATATAACAAATTGCGAAACAGTGCTGAGGAGAACAATGGTTCTGGACACAGATCATCCTCCCACAGTACAGTGTCACACTATGGAGTGGTGGGAAGGGTCAAACATTGGCATAGCATGGACTGGAACATATTTGACTGAAGTGGTGTATACAGTAGTATTGTACAGGTGAGGAGTGTACAGAGCAAAAACACATAGAGCAGTAACTCACAATGTGTAGGCATCAAATGGTCTTCTTGGGTCTGGTATGACTTTGAATACCACATAGTGGAGTAAATAAAGTGTAAAGTGAAGTCAATGTATGTGAAAAGTCACGTATAATGTTTTTTTGCCAGAGCCAGTCAGCACAGTGAGAACAAAGGTAAGCAAGATCCATGGCTGATCCCAAAACCCACAACACAGACATTGCAGTGACACACTCTGCATACTCACAAATTATGTGGACAACAAGTAGGTGTTCCCTAGGACTGCAAGGTCACACTGACACACTGCACATTGTTCCTGAAACAACTTCTACATGTGCCCAAAACATCCAGCAGATACCTGATTATGTAAACAAACAGGCACTCATGAAATGGATCCTACATGTGTGAAAGGGTCATGCTCAATGGCACATACACTTCAATACTTCAGCTAATGACATGACAATCACACTGTACGAGTACTCAAGTGCACACATTCTAATGTTCCCATGTGACTATGAAGCCATACCTACCAAAGATAATTCCACATCTACACTGGTGTGTACACATCAATATAGAACACACAGATATGATGACCCTGTTCACCCCTCAAGTCATCATGTAAATAGAAATAGCTGCTGTTGATGTAGAGCCTCCAAATATGACATGTGTACAATAGTAGAGCCCCGACAAAAGAATGAAGAGGACAAGAGTAGACCATAACAGACAAGCATCATGGCCCCATTAACCCTCTGAGTCAATAAGCACATTAGTTGCGTAACCTCTGGGAACCTGTGCAAACGCACAGAAAGTAAATGCCAATGTGAAAGTGGCATTAAGAGCATGGAACAGATGAACATATACACATACATTGTACTGCATCATTAGCAAGGCCAGCAACAAAGTTCAGAACATAAATAACCTTTTTATTACATAAACACTATATCTGCATCAAAAGTGCAAACCATTAAGGGCAATGCCCAGTCCAAATTTTGAGTCTGCACATGTGTGCATGAAAACTTGCAACACAGTACACTGCCATGGGAATCTCACCAGGATAGGGGCATCAAATGGGCATGCAAGGCAACGCTCAGGGAGGAATGGGGTAGGAAGGAGGACTCAGCTTCAAAATTGTGGAGAAGTTAAACTGGGAGGGGGATGACTGTCTGGGTCAGTATTAGGACTGTACATGGTAGGGCAAGAACTGGCTGAGATAGAGGGATGCATGGATGTGGGAGCTTGAGGGCTCGCTGGACCTGGTGGAGTTGTTATGTTATGTTATGTTATGTTATGTTAATAGAAATTTGTAGAGCGCACGGTCACCAGAAGGTTTCATGGCGCTAATTGTTGCAAAATGTCGCGGCGGGGGAACTAAGCGTATGTCAGCGCAAACGACCATGTTTTGAGGGCCTTTCTAAAACCCATCCTGCACTCTGACGTCCAGAGGCAGAGAATTCCAAAAACCAGGTGCAAGGTAAGAAAACCTGCCCCCCCCCTGGCGTTTGAGTTTGATGGTAGGAATAGCAAGCAGCCTGAGGTGGCCAGACCGTAGATTGCGACGTGGGGTATGTTTCACAATCAGACCGCTGATAAATTTGGGACTCCTACAGTGCAGGGCCTTAAAGAGTAAGCATCCGGTCTTAAAAGCTGCGCGTTGTACGATTGGGAGCCAGTGTAGTTTGGCCAGTAGGGGGCTGGCAGAATGCCATTTTGGTTGCTGAAATATTAGTCTTGCTGCCTGGGTCTGTACTATCTGAAGGCGTTTGAGCAGGAACATAGGCAGACCGAGGTAAATGGAGTTTGAGAAGTCGAGGCGTGACAGTACGAGGGCTATTACTGCCTGAATGAGGGCCGAGGGGGTAAGCAAGTGGGCAATTTTTCTTATTTTCCTCAGTTGGAAGACACATGAGGAGACTACTGTCCCCACATGTCCTCTGAGCGATAGGTTGGAATTTAGTGTGACTCCGAGGCTTTTTACTGAGGGAGAGGGGGTGGGGGGTGGTCCGAGGTCGGTAGGCCAGAAATGGGGGCCCCACATGATCGCGCTTTTTCCCGGTAGGACTAATTCTGTCTTGCCGGGATTAAGTTTAAGGTGGTTAAGATTCATCCAACGCTGGATGTGAAGCATAGTAGCTTGGAATTCTGGGGCGGAGTTCGGTCCATCCAGTGTAAAGATGAGTTGTAGGTCGTCTGCGTAGTTGAAGGTGGTTACCTTCCTGTATTTTAAGGAGTTAATGAGGGGTTTGAGATAAAGATTGAATAAGTGAGGGGAGAGGGACGAGCCCTGGGGGACACCGCAGGAGGTGGCAATCCTGGGAGCGGTGAAAGTGCCAAGACGAACTGCCTGTGTTCTGTCTTCGAGGAATGACTTGATCCAGTTATATGCAGGGCCTTGTATGCCTGCTTGTTCGACACGGGACAGTAGGATGTTGTGGTCCACCGTGTCGAACGCAGCCGACAGATCCAGAAGAATGAGTGCCTGATGGATGCCTTTGTCAGCGTTTGCTCGCAAGGTATCCAATACAGCGAGGATAACCGTTTCAGTAGAATGGGCGGGGCGAAACCCGGCTTGATTAGGTTCTAGATGATCAGACTGTTCGATGAAGTTCGAGAGGGACCTGGCGACGTGGGCTTCGAGAATCTATGCGAGGAAGGGGAGAAGAGAGATGGGGCGATAGTTGAAAAGATTCAGTGGGTCAGCCCCAGGTTTTTTTAGTAACGGCACCGCTATCACGTTCTTGAAGGCAGTGAGAACCTTACCTTGGAGGAGAGATTCATTTAGGAAGGGGAGTACACAGTGGGGAAGGTTAGACAGGGCATCCTTTAGAATGTGTTGGGGACAACAGTCATTGGGGAGCCGGATTTAACTCGAGCCAGCAGATCTAATAGAGTCTGGGGGCATAAGGCAGGGAAATGATCCATGGTGAAGGGGTTTGTTGTGACGGAGTCTATGTTATCCGCGCAGCGAATGGCGGGAATGCTGGCTTTGATAGTGGATATTTTATCCAAAAAATAGGTATTGAGGGAGTTACAGAACTCCTGAGTAGGTGGCTGATCGGGGTGGGTTCTGTCTGTGTTGCAAAGGTCATTGATTATGGTGAAAAAATGTTTAGATTTGTTTTGAGCATTAAGTATTCTGGCTGAGAAATATGTCGCTTTGGCTTCACGTATAGCCTTTTTGTAATCATTTTGGGCTGAGGAGAACTGAAGTTTGTCCTCCATGGTATATTTTAGTCTCCATTTTCTTTCTTTTTGCCGTAACTCGAGCTTTTGTTTTTTTTAGCTCTGTGGAGAACCACTTATGAGCGTCTATGTGTCGAGTCTGTGTGAATTTGGTGAGTGGGGCGTGAGAGTCACAAGCCTTCAATAGCAATCCGAGATCGCGGTGTCCATGGTGTTTACATCTGGGTTAAAGGTGGGTATAGACCTTGCTAAAGTGTCACTGAAGCCTAATTTATTGACGGACCTCCATTTTCTGGTCATGCCTCCACCTGTTGAGGAAGTCTTAGTTTTAGGGTTGGTGGTGACCGTGAGGTTGATTAGGTAATGGTCAGACCATATGCAGGGTGAGACAGTAAGCGCCGATAGGGTAAGATTTGAGGACCATATTTGGTCCAAGGTGTGTCCTTTAGCGTGGGTGGGGGAGGAGACGTGTTGAATAAGGTTCAGGTTTTGGCGAGTAATTCCGATAGTTCAGCAGCATGTGGCCCACCCCGGGCATCATTGAACCAGTAGTTCATGTCGCCTATGAGCATGATGCTAGCATAATTAGTGACCCGGTTTGCCATTTGTTCGCTTAGGGCTAACGGGAATGCGGGCATGGCATGGGGGGGTCGATAGATTAGCACAAAGATGATAGAGCCAGTAATGGCATCTAATTTGATAACTAAGTTCTCCACCTCCGGAAGGACCAGAGGGGTAAGAGCATTGAAGACATGATCTTTGTGGATGATAAAGGCAACTCCACCACCGTTTTTGCCCTGAGGTCGATTTGCAGCTAATATGTAATATTCCGAGGGGAGTGCTGCTAGAATGTCTGGTGCAGAATCCTGGGTAAGCCAGGTCTCAGTGAGCAGAAGAATATCTGGTTTCTCAAAGCTAACAAAAAGATGTCCAGTTGGTGTTTGACCAGCGAGCGGGTTTTGAGATAGAGGATGCGTAGAGCGAGCTTCGTTGCCGTTTTGGGAGTGATAGTGGTAGGGTGATGAGGGCATGGGGTGATGGGAATCACATGGAGATAGGGTTCAGAGTGTATGCTGTGTTCCCTTAGGCAGTTTTGAGTAGACAGGTTGAGGGGCGAGCAGCGGCTAGCTAGCGAGCGCAGTGTTTTAGAGGAGTATGTGATAATTTGGCCATGGATTTTGGCCCCTGGTCCCGGCTGGGCGCGGACGGGTGCAGACGGGCTTGCCTTTGGCACGCGCGCTGCGGTGAGCATTAACGACTAAGCCCCGCCCTCTATCTCCTCCTCCTTGCGGCCGATTGGCTGGGGGCCTGGTGAGGGGAGTGGCAGGATGTGAAGCACCGAGTGAGTTTAGCAAATGCCGTGGATTAAAATTCCCCTTTTAACACAGGATTCTAGTAAGTTTCTGCTTTGTTGTGGCACGGGGAGGAGGAGAAATGCTGGGGTGAGGCTCAATGGCTGATGGTGCATGTTGAGGGCTAGGTCTCAATTTTTGGGGGATTCAATATCCACCAAGTGTCTTTGCACAAGTGAGAAGTGAGGTGGCCCCAACAGCTTCCCTCTTCCCCGAAAGTGTAGCAGGTGGTGGTTGATCTTCCCGCTGCAATTTCCCTGACCTGGTGGTACGCTGGGGTGGTGGTGGCCTTTTCCCCTGCCTATCCTGTTGTGGAGGTACTTTCCCATCTTTGCTTCCTTGTCCACGCTTCACAGGGGTGGAGGTGGGAGTTGAAATTTCTGGCAAAACAGCCCTCTAAAGCGGGGTGGGGCCAGTTGTGGCAGGCACCAGGTCCACAGCAGCCAGGGCAAGTGTCTGGGTGGATTTGGGATCAGGTGTGGGGATGGGAGTGCGCTTGGAGGGTGAGGAATATGAGGTATGCAATGCGGATGCATGTTTTTTGGGTTTATGTTTCTGAGTGTCCTGTGATGGGCTAGTTGTGGTGCGGTCATGGGTGCTTTTTGTGTGCTGTGGGGATGGTGCAGGGTGTCTTTGTCTCTTGGAGTGCTGTTATTGTGTGCTGCGTGTGAAAGATTGGGTGCCTGAGTGCCTGGTGCTTCTGGTGTGTGTGTCCTCTGGTCAGTTGGAGGCACTGGAAGGGTGGTTGCAGAAGGGACAGGAGCTGGGCTGGGCTGGGAGCTTGGGACTGCAGAATGGCTGCTGTCACTGTGGAGGACAAAGACCGGACAGTTCTGTGCAGGCCACCCACGTCCGAATTAATGCCCAGCAGGAATGCAACAATCTGTGACAACTTCTTGCCATGATCCTGGAGGGCGTTCAGGAGCACAGTCTGACCCACAAACAGCTGCTGCAAGATGTCTATGCCCTCCACACGGAGGGCAGCAGGGGAGACAGGGGCAGCGGTGCCTGGGGGGAAAAGAGACTCTACTCTCCTTAGGGCTGTTGGCCCGGTTACTACTTTGGGGAGCATCAGGGAGGGTGGACGCAGGACGGGGTGAGGTGGACGAAGAAGCAGATGTTGAACTTCCTGTGCCCGCCAACACTGAGGAGTCACTGCTGGAGTGTGAAGATGTGGGGGTTTGCGGTTCCGGACCAGACTCCTCCAGGGCATTCCTGTCCCCCTCCGAGCTGCTGCTGGTCCCCTCAGTGTCGCTGTACTCCCGGGTACCAGTCATGCCAGTAGCTTCCCCAACGGTGTCGAGCCCCTCTCCATCCCTACCCTCGCTAAATGCTGCAAGAGAGAGAGACATAGGTTCAGTAAAGTGGCCTGCTCACAAACACGATTTGAGATACTAACCGAATTACATGGACTAAAAGTCCCACATCCAACTTCTCCATATACTGTCTGCATAATCCCAATTTCTAGCATGAGAACCTGATGCATGGAAACATGTTGCGTTGACACAGCCAAATTTCTGTGCATGTGTCCACATCTCAACATCTCATCCTATTGTCTGTATAGTATTAGAACTGTGGTCCTTAAACGCAACAGTTGAGTAAATAGGATAATTATAGACTTGAATCAGTACTATAATGTGAGTGCCAGCCGGACAATCAATTTAATAAATCAAAAATGTCAATGATCAAAAATACAAACATACCAATTACGTGGGACACAATCCTGCATCCTACATGAACACATAACAAAATACATTTAGAACAAAAACATATCAGGCAAGACGGGGCAGCTTGTGGAATATTGATCACAATTTCTAACAAGCTTAGAGAAACAGTAACTGCACTTTTTTTATCATGTGCGATTAACATGCAAACTGTTAGTCCACGACGTTTCGATCCTTTAAAAACAATAATAGGATCATCATTAGGACAGTTAAGCTGCAAGCCTGAATCAATGAAAATAGCCCGTGGAAAATGAGGAAAAGGGAAGGAGATTAGGGTACGTCTAATACAGAGCCGTAAAACATTGTGTCAGCCGTGGGGGAGTCAAGGTGTGAAGCAGACACAACATGCACGTGGTTGAGTGAACTCCGACCATGAAATGGTGAAAGGTTAGACTTAAGAAGGTGATGCACCATGACAATTAATGAAGTGCCTATATAAAGGATAAAGGATAAAATCACCGGTATACTTGCAGCAAAGGATTACGCCTGCATGCATTTTTTCTGCTAAATCCTTCACCTGCAGTCATCTCTAACACCCCTTTCCATCCTCCATCCACGTTTTCCCCCTCAAGCAGCATGATCCCAGGTGAAATATCCACATTCGAGAAATTGGTACTGAATGATTTGGCCACACTTGATAGTAAGAAACTATTTATTCCTTACAATATGTCCCTTAGCGAAGAGAAAGCCATTGAATCACTTAAAAGGAATACGTCTTTAATTATTAAGTCACCTGATAAAGGTGGTGGGATTGTCCTGCAGGAGAAGGAAACATACAAATCTGAAATCCTGCGCCAACTTTCTAATACTGACCACTATTGTAGGTTGCCCACAAATCCAACGAGAGAACTACGAAACCTGATCCTACAGATTGCCACTGAAGCAAAAGCTGAGGGCTTTCTAAGTCAAAAGGAATTTCTCTTGATGAATGTGAAATCATCACACATGCCAGTAATTTACACACTACCCAAGGTGCATAGATTGGGGTTGTGGCTCTATACTTGAACCTTTGGGTCAATACGTTGATTATTTTATTTAAGGTTTTGTAGCCAGTACTGAATGTTATGTAAGGGATAGTATGGCCATGATTAACTTAGTCGAACACCACCCATTTGATCCAACTAGTGACATACTTTATACAATGGATGTAGAATCCTTGTACACCAACATCCCGCAAGTGTTGGCGTTGAACGTGATCCAAGGAGTACTAGACTCAAGGCCTCGCCCCCACACTGTGCCTACTTTGTTCATACTCCAACTACTTGAAATTTTGCCTTACTAGGAATTTCTTCTCCTTTGACAATGAATATTATCAACAGGTTAAAGGTACATCAATGGGGGCCGTTTTCGCCCCCAACTTAGCTATATTTTTCATGGACCACCTTGAAATGACTACCATCCTGTCTCCCACTAACCCCTTCATTACCGGCGTCACATTGTGGCGTCGGTACATTGATGACATTTTCATGATTTGGCACAATAATGTCGAAACCCTCAACCAATTCTTACACTGGTTGAATAATAATTGTCTTGGCTTTAACTTCACCCTCACACATGACACATCATTGATTCCTTTCCTTGATCTCACCATTTACCACTCCAATGGCGAACTACTAACCAGGCTCTACAGAAAACCTACAGAGCGTAACACCTTACTCTGTTACGAAAATAATCACCCACGAGCACTACGTGACTCTTTACCATACTCGGAACCATGCAACCGATCAGCTCTCTATTCTTATCTCTGCCGTGGATAGTCTGTCCTCTATTTTCTGCATAAACCCACAATCAACATAGCCGCCAATACACTGAGTCACTGTTCACTATAAATACATGCAACCTTATTGGTCGGCTGGTTCCCAGCTATTGAGCATCGGATCTAACATCATTCTGCTAAGCGCACAGTCCCGTTGAGTCACCCGACCCACTGCTACTCCTTATGATATGGGTCCTAAACTTTTTGTTCCTTCCTTACCTTGCAGTGCATCGCCACGTGCTAATTTATTGAATATACTATCACATATTGCTGAAAAACGCCCGATTTTCTTCACCACCTTAACCACAGGTGACGACTTTCGCATAGCTAATCACCTTTTAACACAATATGGGACTAGCCATCACGGCACCTAACGCATGGTTCTCCATTCCCTTAGAACCATCATTACAGTGGCTCCGGCCCCTCCTGAGTCCGCGTACGGCTATCCTTTTCCTGCAAGCACTATCCAGGTGAACCTTACCCTTAATCCACTATTGTTCGCCCCTATCACTAGCGCACCGCGTTCTACGCCTTCTGCCTCGGACTTATCTTCAGCCCACCGGGCATACCCGTATTTGCGCAGCCTTCACACCATTAATCGCTCTCTTGTACCCTAGCGCATCCCACACTGTCTGTAGTTCTCCGTTTCCCGCTTGGTGGTGTTCACTCGCTCACAACCAAGCCCTCTATCCATCAGCTACTCGTACCTTCTTGGCAGACGTACCATGTGCTTGTTGTATATCCTTTGCTGCAAGCATTCCGGTGATTTGATCCTTTATCCTTTATATAGGCACTTCATTAATTGTCACCGTGCATCACCTTCTTAAGTCTAACCTTTCGCCATTTCATGGTCGGAGTGCACTCAACCACATGCATGTTTCGTCTGCTTCACACCTTGACTGCCCCACGGCTGGCACAATGTTTTACGGCTCTGTATTAGACGTTCCCTAATCTCCTTCCCTTTTCCTCATATTCCACAGGCTATTTTCATTGATTCAGGCTTGCACCTTAACTGTCCTGATGATGATCCTATTATTGTTTTTAAAGGATCGAAACGTCGTTGACTAATGTAAACAGTTTGCACGTTAATCGCACATGATAAAAAAGTGCAGTTACTGTTTCTCTAAGCTTGTTAGAAATTGTGCTCAATATTCCACAAGCTACCCCATCTTGCCTGATATGTTTTTGTTCTAAATGCATATTGTCATGTGTTCATGTAGGATGCAGGATTGTGTCCCACGTAATTGCTACGTTTGTATTTTTGTTCTTTGACATTTTCGATTTATTAAATTGATTGTCCGGCTGGACACTCACATTATAGTACTGATTCAAGTCTATAATTATCCTATTTACTCAACTGTTTCATTTAAGGACCACTGTTCTAATACTAAGCTGTTACCCAAGGTCCTTATCAACCTTCTGGGTTCCCTTGTTTTTGTAAAAGTATCCTATTGTCTGTAGGCACACCTACATGCCTGCAGGTAAAAGAGCTACAGATCCAAATAGGTTGTGTTTCTCACACTTGAAGTATGAGTTCACTGAACCACACAAATACAAACTGAAACATATCCATTGTTAAGTGACATTACCTCTTTACATCCACTATGTTTGGCACTGAAGCACAACTACTGTTGAACATTGTAAACCAATTTGTAGATGCATCAATTACATGGAAGTGCACACCACAAATCTTTCAATGCACCCTAACATGATGCTCACTGCTGTTCACTGCCAGTTGATGTCTCTGAGACTGCAACTGCTGCGTATGTCACATGGACACATATTTTGTGGGGATGAAGTGCTACTAATCCCCATGTACTAATGTTGTCACAAAACAATGCACAATAGCATGGTTTAGGTAATGTGATGCAAGGCCTTTGGGTGTTGTGACATGTCACATACCAACACCATTCAAATTGCCTGCAAAGCCGTCAATGATGCAAGGGCATGAGAGTGCCTTCTGTAGATGAAGCTATGAGTGGTCTCCATTAGGACAGCTAATGTGTGCCAATACCTAGGCTCTGGCATCTGACATCCGTACGTTGTGCCGAATGATGACATCCATAACACATCAGTGACCCAAGAAATTACTCACTGATTGGAATCAGTAGCCACCACTTCTTCATTCACTGATGCATTTGGACACACCTCCACAATGCACACATACTGAGGACTGCCACTAAGAGTGAAATTTCTTTCAGTCAAGAAAAGTTACTGTCCAACACCTCACTCACATCACAATTTGCTGTACCCAATAATCACATCCAACCATGTTAAGCCTTGTGCCAAACCAATCTCATAATAGACACGTTTAGCTACATTGCATCAAATGTCAACTGTCTAACCATCCCAGACATGCTGTCATGTGCACAATTAGCAAATGTAGATCAGCCAATGCATCACTGCAATCCTCAACATCTACACCATCAGCGCCTGTATGCACTTGCTGTCACTGAGGCGGGGGGGTTTACTTCATGTGATGGCGTGCTGCTGAAATTAAGCTAAATGTTTTGCACAATACTCACCCCCAACTTGCTGCTGTTGTGCCCTCAAACGTCCATACAGCTCTGGCTGTGTCACTACCAGGAAGCGGGCCATTAGTGGGGTTATGCTCCTATGCGCCAATCGTCTACTTTGAGGGACTAGCCCCAGCATCATTTCTGTGACATTTTTGCTGAGGTGGCATCCCACCTCTTGTGGCAGTAAGTGTGGGGTCAGTTTGAGACCCCAAGGGCCCATACCTTGCGGGCGATGGCCCTCCATATAGCCTTATACTGATAGACCTTGAGCTGTAGGCATGGGAGACAAGATGGGGAATATTTTTTACACAGTGTTGTGTACAATTATGTGCCAGTCCAGGAGCATTTATACACATACCACACACATACATCAATGGACAGCAGAGTTCATAGACCATGTCACATAGTACACTTGGAGCAAGCTTGCTGATTCCAATGTAAACATCTATGATGATGGATCGACTACCTGCACATCTCATACACATGCAGAGTGCCAGTAAAGAGATCAAGGTGAAACTGGGTCTCATCTGTGATGCACTATGTGAGTGAGCATGACAGATGATACACTGTAAATGATGTGTAGTGGTCAGACTCACTGTGTTTCACACTACACACCCCTTAATGCCCTGGGCCATTGCATAGCTACATGTGTCATGGAGGTCACATTTAGGTACCTGATTGTACATTCTCCCACTCTTGTCACATGGTGTACTCCTCAGACCTCTAATTGCTGCTTCAAAAATAGGAGGGTGGACTACACATATGTCTTTCTAGGTCCTTTTAATGATGGGGCCTTGATACACTGTGCATTTTCTTGATAGGCCTGTGGGCTTTACACTGACGAAAATAGTAGTCCATCATAAAAATCGCATGCATGTACAATGAGAATGATGACAAAGTGCATACATACACATGTGAGACTCTACACATAATGCCACCAAAAGAAGGATGACATGTCCACTGTACATTTAGCAGATGTGTGAGAGGTGAGTTGCTATCTGGACAGATACAGACCTTTTACTCTTGTGCAGACTGGGCACATCTCCATAGGGTCACTGTCAAAGCAGTACACCCATTAATCAGTACCCTCTGCCCAATCGACAGGTAGCTCACATTAATGATCATATGTACACTTAATGATCTGTCACATGGAATGTGTGTAAAGAGAGAGATTTCCTCAAGTCAGCAGTGTAACTGTACTACTGCTAAACCACGTTATATCCATATCAGCATTGCTTGCAGTCAGAGATCTGGGGGAATAAGGCTATACACCCCATTGATGTGAAGTCATTTTGCTAGGCAGTATCTCACACACATTTTCATGACCCATTCTGAGTACAACATGTGTGATGTTTAATGGTGCTGGACCAGTGTCTATGGTGCCATCCTCCCCATATAATCAAGTGCAAAAACTTGTACGTCATGTATGGCCCATCCCGATTGCAAAATCTGAATGCTTTAACATTGGCTTGCACTCAGAGGCGCATACTAGTGTACAGTTACATAATGTGAACATTCTGAGCACTCAAAAAATTTACACATTCACTTACCAGTACCTCAGGATCTCCATGTCGCCGCCAATACTAGCCAAGGACCTTGTCCACCAGGACCTCCAGCTCCTCTTTGGTGAAGGGCCGGGCCCTGGTGTTCTCTGTGTGAGGCATGACTACGTCCAGAGTTGAGGTGCAGCAGCAGTTGGTGGTGATGAATGGCAGGCAGCAGTGTCTGTATGCAAGTGACAGGTGTGGCAATTTCACAGACATTTATAGGCCCATAGGGTTTTTCCAGTGGTACTCTGCTGATGCAATTGGTCCGCCTGGTTTGCATCATTCAATTGTGGGCAATGCCTGTGCGCGCATTGGCAGAGCACACCTACCGCAATTTTCAAAACTAAAAGGCACTACTGCGATGGCGGTTCCCATTGGCTGCAATGTCGTTCGCATTGGCGATGTCACATCGCGGGGGTCAGGATGTCTCTACCACAGTCCTGCTTCATACAATTTTGGCCAATGGCTGTGACCGCAGCGGCAGGGCAAGCCTACCGCGCTGTTTAAAACTGAAAGGCACTACCGTGATATTGGTTCCCATTGGCTGCAATGTCATTCACATTACTGGTGTCACATCGGGGGCAGGATTTCTCTACCACAGTCTTGCATCATTCCATTGTGGCCAATGCCAGTGACCACAGTGGGGGCGCATGCCTACTGCGATGTTAAAAAAAGAAAGGCACTACCGCAATGGCGGTTCCCATTGCCTGCTATGTCATTCACATTGGTGGTGTCACATCGCAGGGGTCAGGATGTCTCCACCGCAGTCTTGCATCATTCCAATGCTTGTGACTGCAGTGGCGAGCACTCCTACCGTGATGTTCAAAACTCAAAGGCACTACCTCGATGGCGGTTCCCATTGGCTGCAATGTCATTTGCAAATAATCAAATCCTGTGCATACGCGTTCGTGTGATTTCTGAAAGTTCGTTCCAAGGTAGAAAGCAAAAAAGTCAAGTCCCAATACAAATTTTCTTTTGTTCCCTTTTTATTCCGGAAACACCACAGAGTCCAGCTGTAGGAGAGTAGGATCTGCTTCACATGGTTATCCCCACTTTTTGCTGGTGTGTCACTGTTTTTCGACTTTAGTCTGGCTGGGACCCTGCTATTCAGTGCCCCAGCCTAGCTGCTTCCTCTCTAAATTGATTGCATGTACTTTAGGTACACTCCAGATTGGATTCTGGGGTACCCTTGTGAGTCCCTAGTATATGGTATACTATGTACCCAGGGCATAGGTACCCCAGAGGCCTACCAGGGGCTGAAGCATGTATTGTGCCACCCGTGGAAAGCCCTTCAAAATGACACCACAGGTCTGCTACTGCAGCTTGGGTAAGGTGGTGCAGGCACCCCTTACTGAGGTATAGGTTCACAATACCTCACCTATTACTGCACATGGTAACCTATCAGTCACCCCTATGGCAGGCCTTACCAATCCTGAAGACAGGGTGCTTGTTTATATGTGAGAGGGTGCCCAGGCATGAGCTGAGCCCCTCTGCAGCCTTCAGAATCTCTTCTCCGGGGTTGTCAGTGGTGCAGCCTGACCACATACGCTTAACTACATTATATCTAAAACTGTTAATCCTAACTTTGGACTGGCTGCACAGAAACATGTCGTGTTTGGTGTCAAACACCTTGGAATCATACCCCCACATCAATTCCTGATGTGAGAATATGATCCCACCCTTCTAGAGGGAGAGACATGGCAGTACTGGTATACCCAGTAGAAACTTACCAGAACCCTGGCATCACAAAATGGATGCTGCAGCCACAGACACGGGTCTGGCCTCCTGCTGCTGACCGAAACTTCAACAGGGGAGGCCTGGACAATAGGTTTCCTGTCACAGGAACCACCTCCCAGACAGGTTTATATGTATTGGGGCTGGGTGGGAGCACTCTCAGAGTGCTTTGAAGTCCTGCACTGGGGGCACATTTGGTGTCCCTGTGCATAGTCCAGCTCAAACCAGTTCAGGGGCTTCCAGCCCCTTCTCTGGTGTGAAACTGGACAAAGGAAATGGGTGTAGCCACCCCTCTTTCAAAACCCTCCTATAGGTGGTTCCCCTGAGCTAGTCCAACCCCTTCCTTAGGTATAAGTATGGAACCTCTGTAACCAGAACTTTAGATATCCCTGGATGAAGCTCTGAAGCTCAATCTTGGAACTTCGATGCTCTACTAAAGACTAGAGGACTGAATAAATCTCCCTTGGGGTCAAGGAGTGACTCCTCTGCTTGGCGGGCACCAACAAAGCGTTTTGCCGGTCTGCATTCCCCGAAGCTCCCGCTGGACTCCAAAGTATTTGCAGCCCAGAAAGAGGATTTCCAGACATCGCAGAGGCCGACCCGAGTCCCCAGCAAAGCTGAGACCCGCAGCCCTCGGGAGTAGCGTTGAACCGGAACTCCTGGTCACCGTGCACTTTTGCAAGTGCATTGACTTCTCGACGTCTTTTGAAGTCGTGATTGGGGTTACTTGTTGCCCCCCAGAGCAGAAAATCCACCAAAGATTGTCTGCCTAGTCACCCCAAGTGACCCGTGGGCCGCCATTTTGTGTTTCTTCTTGAGGTCCCTTCGCTATCCCTGGTCCGTCGACTGGTGGGTCCCTGAGAGGGAAACTTTGATTTTCCTTGGGCTTCCCTGGTTGCTCCAGACGTGCCCTGACTCCCTACAAAGTGGTGAGTCCCTCAGACCTTGCTGGTCAGCAGCGAAGCATCTTTCTCCTTTCTGCATGGGTTGCTGTTGCCAAGGCTTGTTGTGTCCAATCCGGGCACCGATGCTGCAGCACTTGACATCCTTCGTGGGACAGCTCAAATTCAGCTCCTGGTTGTCCTCGACACCTCCTGGTCTTCATGGCTGAAGAGTCAATCTTCACCTTCTTCACCTGAAATCACCCAACTTCGGTGGGCATTCGCCTATCGCCCTCCTGGTCACTGGCAAGTGACCCAGACTCTGTCCCCTCTGCTTCCAGATTCTTCTCGACTTCGATCCAGGCTTGGATCTTTTCGGACACTTCGCATCTTCCCGGCAGCAGCACTTCTTTGCCAGGTCCCATTGAAATCGATGACGCGACCTGACACCATAGGACACCTATGCACCCCGCTTCCCTGGGTGAGGTAACACAAGTACTCCAGTGCTCCCATGGGTGTTGACCCTAGAACTTCCTAAGTCCCAAAAGGTTTGGTCCAGGCTCATTTCTAAGTGTCCCTAATCTTTAAAAATCTAACCGCGACTTTCCCCATAGAAGCTAACGGGAGCTTGCGGCTGTGTTCTCACACTGCACACGGCCCCCGTGGGTCCCCTGTGTCACTACCTTGGGTGGTTCCTCGGGGTCCCAGAGATTCTACAGGCTCTAGTTGTGTCTAGTTAAGTCGTGGTTCTTATACCACTATTTTAGTATATGGTTTGGCTCGCCCCTAGGGCCTGACGTGTATTTGTGCTTATTACTGCGATATTGGAAGTGTAACTTATGTATTTTGACCTCTAGCCTCATAAAGAGACTAGGAGGGTATGTTTAGAAATAAATACATATATTTTATAAATATACCTGGTGTGGTAGTCTTTTATTTAGCTTTTCAAGAGATTATAGACTGGTAAAACAAGCTGCTTTACAGTCCTTCAGGATGTTCGTAGTGCGTTTATTAGGTGTTGGATTCTGCTCAAAGAATTTTTTCAATTTAAGGTTTCTAACAAATATAAAGAGATCGATTTTGAGGTTGCATAGATAACCCTCCTCTTCGGGATTGTACCCGAAGGTAGCTGATTGTTAAAAAACTTGAACATTTGATATGTCAATGAAATTTATGGGATTCATTATCCCAATAGATTGGGGAGTTGCATTCTCTTGGAACAAGAGGTTAATACTTTGGAAAGACCTAGCCGGGTCAGAATTACAACCGGATATTAGGTAAGACGTTGCTGTGTGGCACACTAATCTGAATGGTTGTTGTAATTATAATCTTCACGCATATACCAGTGTAGAGTGACAAAGTCTGTTTTACTGGCACTACAGGCATAGAACTGCACAACTTGAGTAGCCGTACAGGTAGACTTCCTTGTTAGTTGAGCTTCCAGCATATTTCTCTTAAACATAAGATGTACGTGCATGGAACAGGCACTCACTTAACAGGATGTTCTACCCATGGGGAGTCACACTTTACCTCTCCCACGTAGGCCACCATATCGTCTGTCTTCTCTCATACCTCCAACACCTAGTGAATGATACAACACAATGGTTCTTGAACCTGGCCCTACTGTCTATTCACCTTCCACTTTCCCCACATCCTGGTGGTCACTTCCCGTTTGATTCCCACTTTCCTTTTCTTTTGAATGAAATTTCCCAACCTTGTGGGAGTACTATCACTTAGCACCCAAATATTGGGCTGCGACACCTCCGGATCACACACTTTCACTGTGACATGCTTTTCATAATACACTCATATGTTATGAGTCCTGTTTCTGTCATTTCCAGCCCTGAAGAAGTCTGGGGTTCACACCCTAAAAGATGAAACAGGTGTTGGCTGGACTCTGTGGTGTTATCGTAAATAAAAAGGGAACAAAAGAACATTTGTATTGGGGCTTGACTTTTTGGCTTTCTACCTTGGAACAAACTTTCTAAACTTACACGAACGCTTGTGCACAGGATCTGATTATTTGACATTTCGGACCTGTTGGTCCTCATTGGAGGGTTTTAGGGTTTTTTTTCCCTCACCTGTTGCACCGCTTCAATTATATACCATATGACAAAGAACAACACACTACAGGCGCCACACTTTCCTGTGCTAATCAACACCCCCCTTTTGTTTAGAAATGCAATGTCATTTGCATTGGCGATGTCACACTGTGGGGGTCAGGATGTCTTTACCGTAATCCTGCATCATTCATTTGTCGCCAATGCCAGTGACCACAGTGGTGGAGCACACCCACCAGACCTGTAAACATATTGTGCATTAGCATTCTCACTTTGCGAATTGCATCACTAATCCCAATACATTTAGCAAAAATAATTTCAGCTCTTTGTAAAGGGATTTGAGAGTGTGAAAGTTAACTTAAGTCTGCCCACACTTGTCATAGCAGTAAAAGTTTGATTAAATGCATTGGCCTGTCCGTACGCACATGTCATTTTCATCCATGTGGGTATGTATACAGATTTCATGTTGAATTGCCTATAATTTTTGTGAACATGGCAGTGTGTGTAATGCAAACTCCTCCCACAGTCTTGATGGACTGACCACGTAATGTGCATATATGTCTGTAAACAGTGCTACATTTATATGGATAGTTGTCCAGCTTACACTCACTGGGCTCATTTTGTAATGATGTTGTGCTTAGTGGGACTCAAAGTTGAGGTTGTACAATGACAGCAGATACATACAACTCTGTATTGATGCTGTGAGAACATAGCGGCTGCTGTGTGAGCTGCCACTTGCTTCATCGGAGGCTCTCGCATCCCGCATCTTGTGCTGGAATTAAACTATTGGAGGACTTCTAATGGATATGCCATAATACTTTAAGTTTATATCCCCCGCTATCTTTACCTGGTTAAATCAGCTTTGAGCTTTTTTTTGGAAACTTGGTTTCATCTGAATTTCTTTTACCGGAGTATGTGTTGCGAGACTCCAGGGCTGACAGGAAGCTGTCTGTCGGATATCTCTGCCATGGTTGCGCGGTGGGGGGCGGCCGCCTTAAACCTCAGGAGAGGCCGTAGAGCTGCGGCGAGCCTTTTCCTCTGGGTTAGTCTGAGCAGGGGCAGTACATGCCGAGCCAGCTCAGCCATGGGGGAGTCAGCTGCTGGAGAGGAGATCCAAACTGAGAGGCTGGACTCTCAGAAACCGTTGTGGACTCTCTCCCTGGAAGTAAGGCAAGAAGGTCACAAGAAGAGGCAGACAAGCTTTTGGAAAGCATTAAGAAAGGGAATGCTTAGTCAGGGTAGGTTCTTTCCCCTGGATGCCTTCTATCTAAAAGCACTTGAGGGGGGGGGGCATTGGTGCTAAAGGTGAGGGTAATCCACCTGAACTTACTTGGGTCATTCTAACATATAGCTATAGATGGCGATTGATTGATAAAGCGAATTATGATAGCGCACCAGGGTTTTAGGAGTTCTTCTTTTCTCTGCTATAAAGGAGATGAGAGGCGGGTTGCCCCCGAGCGTAGCAGATAGGCCTTACATCAGTCCAAGGGAATAATGGAAGGGGTTTTCCAGGGAGGGGTTCAGAGGGGGAAGGGTGGGGGGCTCAGGGTGGGGAGCATGTGGGTAAAAGACAAAAAAAGTTCTAATTTATCATTGGCCTGTTTATTTATCACTATCGAATTAGTTATAGGTTATTTGGTCTGGTCGTGGCAAGGTTCCTGTTTTCTTCAAATTTGATATGAACTCCAAATAAACTAGTATAAAAATGGTACAGTTTCTTTCATGGAATCTTAATGGAATGAGGGTAAAGAGGAGAAGGGAAACATTTTTACAATATATTCGGGACTCTCCCGCACAAGTTATCTCCCTGCAAGAGACACATCTAACAAAAGAGGAGTCAATTGAGGTTTTTAAAAAACAAAAATGGGTTGAACATATGATCTGCACAACCCAAAGCACTAATATTAGAGGAGTGGCAATACTGATAAAAAAACAAGTCAAAGATCGTCTAGTGGATTTTAGGGTAGATACTGGGGGGAGGTGGGTCATTCTAAAGGTGATCATCATGGGCACTCTTTTTACAGTGGAGGAATATTTTGGCCCAAACCATGATGATCCCACCACATTAAAAATGATTTTTACAAACCTATTAGATTTTCCCGATCCCGTAATCTTGGCAAATGATTTTAATACCGTATTGGATCCCAAATTGGACATACGACACATAGTAGAGCCATGACACCCTCTAAATCACGGGAATATCTTTATGCAATCATGAAGCAGATGGGACTGTGGGATATCTGGAGAGACAGCTCAGGCCAACAGCTAGGAGTCTCCTATTATAATGGGAAGTATTATCATAAATCAAGGATTGACTATGTGTTGCTCAGTCATAGTTTGTGGGAGATAGTGAAAGAAATCAGTTAAGTGACGCCACATCTATCTGACCATGCGGGGATATATTTAGATTTGGATCTAAAAAATAAGCAGAGCGGCAGAGTTTGGACTTTTGACCGTACTTTGCTTTTAGATGAGGAGGAGAAGAAGTATTTGATCAATGAGACAAAAGATTTCTTGAGTCGGAATGTGGGGTCAGCCTTAGCTTCCATAGTTTGGGATTCTTGGAAGGCATTCTTAAGGGGAAGTGTTAGGAGCAGGGTCTGTTGTAGAAACAGGCAGTATAGGGAGGAGATTGCCCAGAGAGAAGTAGAAATGAAGAGCATAGAGGAAGACATGAATAACATGACAGAACCAGAGAAACAGCAGGAGAACATAGTCATATTGAGGGAGTTAAAGGGACAAGTAGATTCTATCCTTCAGATGAGGCTTATGCAAAGATGGGAGGCTAGTAAGTTAGCCCATTTTGAATATGGTGAAGGGGCTGGCAGGTTATTAGCATGGAAAAAAAATCAGATAAGACCCGCAATGTGATAAAAATCAATTGAGGATATCAACAGTAAGGCTGTTGTATTTACAGATAAATGCCTTCTATGATTTTTTACGAAAGTTGTACTCGGAGGATAGGGTCGTTAACAAAGATGAGGCTGC
This sequence comes from Triturus cristatus, assembly GCF_964204655.1. NCBI lineage: Eukaryota > Metazoa > Chordata > Amphibia > Caudata > Salamandridae > Triturus > Triturus cristatus. The sequence goes on along the minus strand of NC_140593.1, from coordinate 1,012,020,153 downwards.
TGATTGGTTGAGCAAGGGCTCCCTAAACTCCTTGGACAAAAGTCAGCAGGAGTTATTAGTACAGGAAATCTCGCAGGAAGAGGTCAGGAAGGCCATTCTAGCTATTAAGGGAGGGAAAGCCGCAGGCCCAAATGGCTTGCCGATAGAACTTTACAAGAGCTTGGGTGAGGTTGTAATCCCGTTTTTGACCCCGCTTTTTAATGAGATCTTAAGTGGAGGTGGGAAGCTGCCAGGCTCTTGGGGTGAGGCAACAGTTATTCTGCTACTGAAGCCAGGAAAGCATCTAGCAAAATATGAGTCCTACAGACCCATTTCACTTTTAAATATAGATTATACATTTTTTGCTAAAGTCCTGACAGATAGGTTGGGAATGGTAGCAGGGCATATGTTACATTTAGATCAAAAAGGCTTCACTAAGGACAGAAACTTATATGAACTTACTTACGATCTGATAGGTGCAATCAATCTAGCCATAACTTACTCGCTCCCTCTTGCAGCCATGACCTTGGATACTACCAAGGCTTTTGATAGGGTCAACTGGGTGCATCTATCGGTTTTATTGGAAAAATATAACTTTGGTGTCAAGTTCCGCAGAGCCATCCAGTTGGTCTACCTGGAACCATCGGCTAAGTTGCTAGTAAATGGCAATATAACCAGCCCTTTTAACATCACCAGAGGCACAAGACAGGGCTGCCCACTATCTCCCCTCCTCTTCAATTTATACATCGAGCCATTTGCTCAGAGGTTGAGGAATGAGTTAAATATTATACCATTCAGATATGAGGGATGGGAAAGGAAAGGAAAGTGGCCCCTGTATGCCGATGATGTGTTGAACCAATCCTCTGACCTTATTAGCGCCCTGCTAGTGATTATAAAGCATGCTGAAGATTTCGGTAAGATATCAGGATATTAGATCAATGCAGAGAAGACTGAGGTGATGTCTTGCAATCCGGGGGTGTGGCAATACCAGACCAAAAGAGAGAAGAGGTACCTAGAGGTAAAAAAAGTGCAGGAGATAGAGAAAATCGCAGAGACAAACCTGGTAAAACTAACAAAGGAGTGCCAGAAGTTTATGAAGAGCTGGGTTCATCTCTATCAATCCTTGGGGGTGTCAATCTGGTAAAAATGATAGTGCTCCCCAAAATTAATTTTCTTTTTAATACCATTCCATTACATTTTAACAAATTGGTTATAGACAAATTCTAGCAGGCAATTAACTCTTTTTTATGGTCCTACAGAGGTACCAGAATCACATGGTAAAAGTTGAAGGGAGGTCTTTCATTGCCGGACTTGCAGTATTATGCTTGAGCCTTTCAATTGTCTCACTCCACAATGCTGCTAAAAACACCAGATCGCGCTAGGGTGGGAGCTATGTTTTCGGCAATGTTGAAAGGTGCCAGCTTGGTTCAGGAGGGCTTTATGTTTAAACATGGAGAAACCAGGATTTTTTTCAAGGTAAGGCTGAAGGTGCTGCAGGCTGCAGCTAGAACTCGGGCAAATATTAGAAGGTTGACAGGTCTCAGCTATTTTTCTAGTCTAGCCCCATCGTGGGATTCCCCTGGAGCACCAGAGTGCCTAAAGGATAAATTAGCACTGCCACTTAGGGAGGCCGGGCTATACGTATGGTGTGATTTAGTACAAGATGGGGTACTGTCACCCTGGACAACGCTCTATACGGTTTCGGGAAGGGGCATCTTGAAATTTCAATATATACAACTTCAAAGTTGGGTAAAGAGCCAGAAAATACTTATTGATGTGGGGAATGCTTTAGAAAAACAGCTTGTGTGCAGACCAAGTGGAAAAAAGGAGGTCTCTATCTGGTACTGGAGCATCGAGGAGGAAATAGATTGGGATTTCTTTTTTTTCCAGGCATCACGTGGGAAAGTAAGATGGCGGTTTGAAGCCACCGCTGAGTGCCTGCATCCATGTCAGCTCCTGCTCTTAGCCTTGATGCTCCCGAAATAGCCGACCCTGCTGTCAGGGAGGCTCAGACAAACAATCGTGTGTCCTGGAAGGAATATAGAGGCGTTGGAAAACTCAATGATTATTGCCGCCTGCTGTCCACTGCAAATCTGCAGAGCTGCGAGCTGGGCTTCGCGTGTGACGCAACAGAGCTCATATAGACTTGGCTCACACTGCTGGCCGGGATTATATTATCTGCGTGCAGGTATGACTCCCCCTCGAGGTCGAAATCAGCATGCTCCAGCCATTTCTGCTGCTACTCCGGAAAACAGAAAAACTAAACCTTCTGATGTGTCTGACCAATGCGCACATACTGATGTTAGAGGGGAAAGCTCTCAATTGGGGAAATCTGTCTTTAAGTTCCTCCAGTCTAGCAAGGTGGCTGGTGTTATACATGCTTGCGCCCCCCCTTCATTGGAACAAACTATGGCTGTTACTGTGATGGTGACAGTGCAGACGGAATATGGCTGTGAAGGTAACAGAGTTGCAGCCCCTACTTTCTCTCCCTCTAAGGATCAAAGCAATGACTTGTTGAAGCTTACAGCGATACGAGGTAATTTTTCTTTATTACAATTAAACTGCAAGGTCCGAATCGAATAAATAGCCTGGCTGCTGAGACTCTGCAGGACATTGGATTCTGTAATCAGCATGTAGATTTTGACGCAACTGACGCAACTGACTCTGAACAAGGAATCGCAAGCGCAGATAATTGTAGAAATTCAGCCATGACTTCCAGTGAACAATGTAATGTGTGTCTGACAGAGAATAGTCAAACTACTACTATATCGAGCTGCAAAAAGGCTGCTGGAGGGGGAGAAAGTGATAATGAAGTGGAGGGAGATGCGACCTTCGGGAAAACAACTTTATATAAAAAGACCTAGCACACATAGTGGATGAGGAAGAATGCTGCATAACAATGCCGATAGTAGATCACCAGGATACAGCTGTGCTAGGAGAGGCCACTGCTGACAAAGGCATGCTAGCTACTTCCCCTTCAGTTTCTATCCCTGATATAACGGGGGGATCGAACTATGGTGCAAGAGTAAATGGTGCTCTGAAAAACAAATGGACGGATGCTGTTAATGGGCTTAATAAAGGGGCTAAGCAGAAAAAGAAACAAGAAGCCAAAGAGCAAACTTCAGTATATCCTAACGTCTCAAAACTAGCAGACTATGGCGGTAGCCCTAGCAAACTTAGCCCTCTTCGAAAATGGGTTACTACTAAAGAGGATGTTAAAACTCTCATATCAAGACTATCTGGCTCATCTCCTAGTAATGATGTGCTACCATCTATTAACATTAGCTCCGGCTTGACTAATCAAATTGATACCTCCTCTGGTGACTTACATTTAGCTGGAAGTATGGTAGCTACTGGATTAGAACCTTCTCCTTCTTCAGTAACCTCTGTTACCTATAATACAGAAGGAGAGCAACTGGTAGCCAACACCACGGAGCCTTCTTTGTCTACTATTCTCCAAATGCTCCACAAACAAAGAGCTGAGATCCAAAGTAGCTTTATTCAGGCCAGAGCAGACAGCTGCTTGATACAACAGGGCTTGTCAGAGGTCTCAGCTAAGGTAGTTGCTCTCACACATGAAATAACAGACGTACAACAGCACTTGCGAAGGCCGAAGATACTGTTGCAGCAACAGCAAACACAATGGAAATACATGAAACTCATCTTTCAATTCTCAGAAGCAAGGTCGAAGATCTCGAAAATAGACAACGCAGAACTAATCTTCGACTCTTTGGTATTCCTGAAGAAAAGGAGGGAGTGGACCCTCGGGCCTATATTGTCCAATTATTCTAAAAGTTATTCCCAGATCTTTCTGATTGGGATTGGGAATCTCACATCCAACGGGCCCACAGACTTCCTCTATTTCTGAGTCAAGATACACAAGCAAATAGACAACATCCCAGGCCTATGGTTGTCTATTTTGGGAACTTTCTACTTAGACAAGCCGTTTACTTTCGAGCTCGCCCAAGGATGACTAATTCATTTGTATTCTCCATGAGATCAGACCTTTGCAAGGAAACAATGGTACGACGCTGGAATTTACGCCAATTGATCGACGCTATGAAGGCAGCTGGAGCACAAGTGTTCCTTCAAGAGCCTGCAAGACTTAAAGTTGTACATGGTGGACACACTTGGATGTTCCATACAACTGCAGAGGCCCAGCAAACCCTCAATTCTTGGAAAACCTCAGAGAAACCGGACTCTTAAAAACTGAGAGTACACTCAAACGGCTTACTATTGGCTTTCTCAATTTTTTTATTTTTTTTTTCTTTTCCTTCTCTTCTTTCTTCTTTGGCTTTGCCAGGCTCTGTTTATTCTCTTTATGTTCACTTTACGCAATAATTTATCTATGAACGGCCGCCTCACTGGGGTCTTCTTTTGTTTATGACAGGGCCAATGCTAATGTGAAGCGGGTAGCTCTTGTGGATGCAAAGCTCTCATTGGCTGTCAGGTCCATCGACAGCCTGGTTAGGGTGGTTTCTTCTCTAGGATACAGGGTGGGGTGGTTTTGGGTGGGGTGGGGTGGGGTGGGTTTGGGTGTGGCTCTGGGTGGTTTGGGTTAGTGGGGGTAAAGATACAAATGTCAAAAGGAGTAAATAATGGAATAATGTCTGATCTGAGCTTCACTGCTTATAATTATAATATTGTTAACATGTATAGTTCAGGATTCTATTAAAGTATGGTTGAATGTTTCTTTAAGGCTACTGAGTGGACTCTAGAACTCTCTATAAGAGTGTCAGAAGGGGCAGTCATCTGTACAACTTATGATTTGAATTCTGATGCTTATTACTATAGCATTGCTATTATTGTTGTCATATATAGCTGTGAGGTCTACAACCCCTGGCAGTAAATCTTTTTTGCTTCGATACAAAAGATAACTTGCAGAGCTATGCTATGGGGGCCTTAGGTTTTTGTATGATTTATAAAGCGGGCTAATCAAAATCCTATGTTGGAATGTTGCCGGATTGAATTCAGTGAACAAACGCCAGACGGTATGGGCAGAACTCCAGAATTACAAACCCCATGTCGTCACTCTGACCGAAACACATTTGGAATATAAGGATAGGCATTTGCTAAAACAACTGGGCTATAAGACAGTTGTCTGTACTTCGCAGATGGTGTCTATTAGAGGTGTTGCTTTGCTAGTGGACAAAAAGCTTGACTACACTCTGCTTAGAACTTCCCATGATATTCAAGGCAGATGGATAATTGCACAGCTGCTTATCAATGGCCACAAGCTTGTATTATGCGCTGTTTATGGTCCAAACCTGGATGACCCATCTATTATTGAGTCACTATCTTTGGATCTTTTTGAGTGGTATGGGGATCTAATAATTATGGGTGACTTTAATTGTACTATGAATCCACATATAGACGCAACTAACCAAGGGGCCTCTACTAGAATGAGGAAGATCAGGGCTGCTATTGCGGAAATGGCTCGATTGCATGATTTGAAAGACGCATGGCGTCTATTGCATCCTTTAATACCGGGTTATACTTATTATAGCATACCTCACAGACAATACTCAAGAATCAACATGATCTTTGTTAATAACTCCATTCTTAATATAGCTAAATGTGAAGTTTATTCCAAGATAGCCTCAGATCATAATCCTCTGATACTTATACTCACATCCAGCTCATCTAATAAACAAACACGACAGTTTTCTTTCCCTCGTTATCTGCTGAAGGATATAGAATACCAATCTTTTCATGAAGGAGAGTATTAAACATTTTTTAATTGATAACGAAGGCTCTGCCTCCCTTTTTTCTGTCTGGAACTGACTTAAAGCTTTTATAAGAGGAGTTACTCAGCAGTATGTCTGGAGAAAAAATTGCATTAAGAATCAGAGAAGTGAAGATACTAGAGCAGAAATCCAACAACTAGAAATAGTACACACGGATGAAATTAGGCGAGGGAACTTTCAAAAGACCTCAGCTCCCACATACGCTCAAGCATACTTACTTCTAATTGAGAGACGTACTGAATTAGGACGGTCTCTAAAAGATAAAACTGCGGCTAACTACAATAAAAATAGAGCTCTCCAATATGAGTATGGCGAACAAGTAGGTAAAGTGCTCGCACACCAACTCTCTGATAAAAGGGCGGGCGTGTAATAAAGAGTATAAGAGGAGTTGGGGGATTACTCCATACACATCCAGAAGAGATATTAGAGCAATTCTCAAACTTTTATCAGGCACTTTATAGCAATCCTAACGTGTTTGATGCAAGGAAATGTATCGAATATATAGATAAATGCAAATTCCGCAAAACTATTCATAGATTAGAAATAGATCAGATACAAGATCTTAATTTAGATATTACAGCCGAGGAAATATCTGACGCTACCGATGTACTCCCTTCTGGAAAAGTGGCAGGAGAAGATAAAATACTGTTGGAATTCTATAAAATATTTAAGACTAGCTTAGCCTTTATTATGCCCCAGATTATGAATCATGGTGGTGTAAAGGGGACGGCGCCGAACTCGTGGGATATGACAAATATTGTCTTCTTTCTAAAAAAGAGCAAGTCGAGGGAAGAATGTGGGTCATATCGACCGATTTCATTAATCAACGCTGACGCGAAAATTTTCGCAAAAATATTGGCTATGGATCTTGCACCTTACATGGCACAATTAGTTTCTGATCAACAACATGGATTCATACCTGGCAGGGATACAACTTCACATGTGAATACAGCTCTAGTCGCTTTTGATGCTGCTTCTAAATTTAATAAGGACCTAGGGATGATCATGCTTGATGCTGAGAAAGCATTTGATCGTGTAACGTGGGACTGTCTCTGGGCTATACTCTCAGCATATAACATCCATGGCCACTTCTATGACTGCATTTGAGCTCTGTAGAAAAGCCCAGTAGCTAAATTAATTTATTAAACTATCAATCTGCTCCTTTTTCTATACTGAGGGGTACTCGGCATGGGTGCCATTTATTACCTTTACTATTTGCTCTATTTATTAGATCATTAATTACTAACCCACAAATTCTTCCAGTCTTACTAGGCTCTGAAGAATTAAGAGTGACAGCCTACGCTGACGACATTGCCGTCTTCTCTGCGGATCCAGCCATGGCTATAGAAGCTATTCAAATTGGAGCTAGAACATTTGGGGACTTCTCCGGATATAAATTAAATGTTAATAAGACCCAGATTATTCTCAATTTCGAGCAAATAGGGCGATGATTGGGATTGTCACGTCAGCAACCTACCTAGGAGTACAGATTACCGCGGACCTGGGACAGGTCATAAAACTGAATTATGAGTTCTTATTTAAAGCTATGGTTGCTAAAATGAAGGAATGGCATCAACTTCCTATCAATATTATAGGACGTTGTAATATTGTTAAAATGATTATTTTGCGTAAATTTCTTTATTTATTTAGGGCAATACCGTTGCGTGTCCCGAATTATTTCTTTAAAAAAATTGGAGGGGGCTATTAGCAGCTTTATATGGAGTTATAAACAACCGAGACGTGCTATAACATTTCTAAAATTACCTTATAGATATGGAGGACTACAATTTCTCGATTTTAAAACATACTCTGGGCCTCTTTTGTAGGACGTCTTCGCGACCTTTTTGCTCCTAATAGGCTATATTTTTGCTATAGTCTTGCTGTTGGCAATGATAGTACTATGTTGTTGTGCAGGATCCACAACCAAGCGTCAGAATCGCAGCAAGGAAGTCCAGCAAAGAAACAAACGTGGGACTAAATGCTTTGCAGGGCTATTAAAGAACATTATACAAAGAACTTATTCTTAACCTGCCTAACATACACAGTGGCAGAGTTGGACATCGCCAATGTGGGATTTGTATCATTCAGTCACTGAGTGACCACCACTTCTAATTAAACGGTGTTATAATATTACACAATTGGCTATCGGATGGGCATAAGTCTCCTACATAGGAATTTCAGAATCAAAATATACCTTGGAAAGAGTCTTACTTCACCTATATCCATTGCCCTGAAGAAGTTCCACAAGGGGACGAAACGCGTCGGCTGTTCTGTGTATTGAATACTGCATCTCAGCAAAGTGATATGAATACGAAACAATAAAAGAGAAAGAAAAAAAGAATAAACTCAAGAACTTTCTTTCTTGGATATGAACGTTAAAATTATCTTTTTTTGGTAAAAGTTTCTCTGAGTGGTGCACCTAAGCTTTGGTTTTGAATTGTTAAGTTCCTGTTGGAACAAGTACTGTGATGGTGGGTACTATATAGCGTGCACACAGATCCCATTAAATATAAGGGACTTTACGTAAGGAGTATACAAACAGGTTAGGTGCTGTCATTTGGAAGGTTCCACTGTCATGTTCTTCTTCTTTTATGCTTACTTTAAAAGAGTAAAGTTTAAGACATTGAGGGACATAGTGTACATATGGCGGGATATAACAGCTAAGTGTAATTTACCTTTGACGCATCTCAGCATGCCATTATGGAGCAACCCGATGCTTCTGGAAATCTTTCATGACATGCAATCCAAATCCTGGAATACATATGTTATGAACCAACTTAATCGCGTATATAATGCCACTAGTTTCCTTACGTTCTCAGATCATCAGAATTCAAATGGTATCCCCAAAAATATGTTCTACAAATACCTACAGATTAGAGACTTTCTATGGGGGAGTAGAGGAATAAGGGACCCTATAGGTTCGGATATATTGAATTACCTACACTTAGAGGGAATACTGACTATCAGTAAGGCTTACCAACTATTTTCTCAAATATGGGAGAATGACAGCCTTAAAACCGCGTCTAAATGGAGTGAGATATTGAGACAGGATGTAGGTCCTGTGGATATAGAAGAATCACTGGAGAGTTTAGATACTGCGATATGTTCTATTAACTTAAAGTTACAACAGCTTAAAACTGTATATATGCTCTATTATACTCCAGAACGTATAGCTAAATGGACAGACCCCATTGGTATCAATGCTAATGATAAATGTAAATGCGCCAAGTGCGGACTGGTTGCTGCTAACATCCTACATATGTTCATTACCTGTCCTGGCTTGACTAATTTCTGGAAAGATGTCCTTTGTATAATAACTAATCGTTTAAAAATCAATATACACTTAACGGATAAAGAGCTGATATTTGGCTATAAGCCAGATGTAGCTGTGGGATTAAGTTCCTTTATATCGATTAATATAGCAACAGCAAGACTTTGCATTGGCCGCGCATGGATATCTAAATTCCCACCCAAAGTTTATGAATGGTGGGCAATGTTAAGGGAGATCTTTGAAAGGGAAATGGCTATAGCCAAAAGTAGAGGTGTTCGCTCTGGAAAGAAGTTTTATCGAATTTGAGGTCCTATGTTAAACTAGACTAAAACAGTACTGTTAATGTAGCATGATTCTTTTTAGAAGCTTGGTTTTTCTTCAGTTTTTTTCTTTGTTGTTTACTCCTTGTGAAGCAAAAAATAAATAAAAAATAAAATGAAATAAAAGACGGGGATTTCAAATTAGCAGCGGAACTGTGGGGAGCCTTTATGCCAGGCGAACCCTTGGAACATCTATGGCAAACACCATTTGGAGTTCTCTTCTCAATAGTCAAAGCCGCCTGGCTGAGAAGGAATCATTTGTTTACTACCCACAGGGCCTATTTAACACCCCAAAGGCTGTCAAAGATGTCAGAAGGACCCCCTGTCAGATGTTAAAAATGCGATTTGGAGATGTGCATATGTTTCAGGATTGTCCTGCTGTCACAGATCTTTGGGTGAAAGTCATTGGTACTATCTTGACCCTCCTCGGCTCTCAAGTTCAATTGAATCTCTCCCTAATAGCATTTGGGATTACCAGTGAAGTTAAGGGCCAAGCAAGGGCCTTCCTTTTCTATGCCATACTCTTAGCCAGAAGAGAAATTTGTAAAAAATGGATGGAACTTTCGCCTCCCTTGTATGCAGATTGGTTCACCTCAGTTCTCTCAGTATCAAAACCAGACCTGAGAAGGATTCAATCTGGGGAAAAAAAGCAGACTGGGAATTTTTATTAAGATGATTAGGGGTAGTGGGGTGGGTACACTTCACAAACTTAGTTTAAATAATCACACTTTCTTTTTATTAACTGAAATGTGTCCTATGATTAATCCTCTCGGGATCACTCTAGACTGTGTTGAACTATCATCGTTCCCTGTACTGCCAACATCAGCAGTCGCCAGTGAATACTGGACCAAATTGGAGAGTGACCCTGCCCGTAAGTTGGACCGTGGCCCCCTCCAGTAAGCAGGTAGCTTAGAAGGGAAGAGAAATCCCAAATTCGTAGTAGGCAACGTGAAATGGTTACCTGCAGCTGGGAAGGTCACAGAGGTCAGAGGTGAATGAGGACAAAAAAAAGACTCTGTATTGTTGCTGTTAGCCACATGTGCTGTGTCAGCTACCCACAGTGCTGGGGGCACATGATGTAGCAGGGTACCATATGCCATACACATAGTCCGATTTAGATTTGACAGTAGTTAGTATGAACACCCTGGCTACATGAATGACTTCAGGAGATCAAGGTGTCTATGCATGTCACTTGTGTAGGATGTGGTTTTAACAGTCCTGTCAATGTTATGGTTGTGTTAGTCATTATGTAAGCTGTTACCCACATCTCATGTGTAACTCATTTTTACGTGTGTCCCCTGACACAATACGTAGGAGAAGACCACCTGTGTATAGGCCTTTCCCAGACCTGGTGGCAATGGAGGATACTGAAATAATCAAGAAATTCCATCTGGATCACCTTGCCCTTCAAGAGCTATGTGCTCAGTTGGAGCCCCATTTGAGGCCTCACAGAACATATCCAACAGCTTTGACACCAACAGTAAAGGTGATGACCTCCCTGCATTTCTTTGACACTGGCCCCTTTCAGTACACGGTGGCCATCACAGGTGGGATGTCTCAACCTATGTACAGCATGGTGTTGCGTGATGTCTTGTGCGCATTGTTGACCTACAAGGACAGCTACATTCACTTTCCAAGGAGACATGAATGGGCAGATGTGAAGGGGGAATTTTATGACCTTGGTCACATACCTAATGGTGTTGGAGCCATTGACTGCACCCACATTGGCCTTGTTCCACCACAGGCACATGAGCACATCTACCGTAGCAGGAAGCATTACCATTCAATAAATGTGTGTTAGACTTGGCATCTTTTGTCATGTTTCCCCTGAGTTTTTGCTTTCTGACCTCCCGGTTTTTACTCTGTTTTTGCTGGTGTAATGATTCTGCGCACTTTCCTCACTGCTGCCCAGTGGTAAAGTGCAAGTGCTCCTGTTGTAAAATGTGTTATGGATTGGTGTTTCCATGATTGGCCTATTTGATTTATGTGTCAGTCCCTAGTAAAGTGCACTGCGAATGCCAGGGCCTATAAATCAAATGCTGTTGGTGGGCTGCAGCCCTGGATTGTGTCACCCACGGAAACAGCCCGTAAAGTGTAACTCTGGCCTACCATTGCAGAGCCTGTGCACAGCCTGGGGCTGCCATGTCGACTTGGCAAGTGCACACACTTGCCAGTCCCTAAACCTTCCCTTTTCTACATGTTAGTCACCCCTAAGGTAGGCCCAAGGTACCCCTGTGGGCAGGGTGCATTGTATGTGAAAGGTAGGACATGCCCCGGTGTGTGTGGCATGTCCTGATAGTAAATTACAGCCTACTTCGTTTTTCACTATTGCAAGGCTACCTGTTCCCCATAGGCCAGAATGGGCAGTTTGATTATAACATCCTATAATCCTAACTGACCCAGGTAACATAGTGGAAATTCGAGTTTAGTATGCCTGAACTCAGAATGATAAAATACATCTTTTAGTGAAGTTGGTATTAACATTCTGTGGTTGAAAATACTACTTTTAGAAAGTAGGTATTTTCTTGCCTAAACCATCCAGCCTGCCTCTGTTTAGTTGTGTATTGTCTGTTTAGTTTGTGAGTGACAGGGGCTGGGGGAGACTCCAGGAGACAGGGTGAGTCAGTACAGGGCTGAATAGACCTATCTGCACATATATGGGTGGGAGGAGTAGCACCTGGGTCTGAATAGGGCTGTGCCTGCCTTCCAAAATGCTGCCTCCACCTCCTGTGATGTGTCTGATGACCCTGGCACACACTGACAAAGGAACAAGGTGCACACTGACAGAATGCACCCAGAGCTGGTTTAAACTAGCTACAGCCCCTCTGCCTGCAGAGGACAAATGATTTGCTAGTATAAATATTGGGACCCAAACCCCAAGACATTAGAACTCGCTGGAATCAAGGAACCTGCCAAGAGGAAGAGCTGGAAGAGCTGCCAGTAGGAGTACTGCCCTTTGCTGTGTTGTTGCTTTGTTGGGTTGGCTGCAGCTGCTGCTTCTGCCTTGGGCAGTGAAAGGACTGGACTGAACTCTCTCTACTTGTGCTGATTATCTCCAGGGGCCTGAAATCGAGCTGGCCTCCTGTTCAAAAGTCTCAGGGTTGCACCGTGACCTGTGGACACCACAGCCTGCACTGCCTCGCTTCACTTTGCCAGCCTGGTCTCACCGACCCGGTCGCCTCTGGCTCAACACCCGTGACTGCCTCGTCCTGCACAGCCGTCCGGGTCGACCAATGCCAGTTCCCGCCAACCGGCTCTGACTCCTGCATCGCAACCTGCCAGCACCGCATTGAGCATTGTCTCACCCTGCACCGCATGCCTTGGTCTCACCGACGCCGACGATTGCCACTGAGCCGCTATCTGCACCGCATCGAGAGGACACTGCACCCTGCTCCGCTTCCACTTTTCACCGCGACGGACACCACGACCGGCTCGCACCTCCGTGTAAGCCACAATAATAAAGGTACTGTTACCGAGTCTGTTCATGCTGTTGCAGGCCCGTACCGATGCGGTCAGCTGGAACTACGAGACTCTGTTGTTTTCAGCATCGCGGTGCCTCAGACCAAGCTACCGACTTTTATGAACTGTGTTTTCAACGTATTTTTGCAATCTAAAGACATCTTGCGAACTATCTATTTTTAAAGTACTGTATTGTGGATTTTTACTCGTATTTGGTCTTGTCTTAAGTATATAAAATTATTGATTATTTTTCTAAGCTGGTGTGGTGTCCTTTTGTAGTGCTTACACTGTATTACTGTTGGTTATGTGCAAATGCTTTGCACACTGCCTCTAAGATAAGCCTGACTGCTCGTGCCAAGCTACCAAGGGGATGAGCAGGGGTTATTTTAGGAGTGTAACTCCCTTACCCTGACTAGGAAGGAGGGTCCCTATTTGGACAAAGGTGCAAGCCCTTGCCAGCTAGAGACCCCTATTTCTAACAATGTACAAATGGTATGCAAAGCGGATCTGATTATCTCCCATGTGTGTGCCAAATTTCCGGGTTCTGCACATGACTCCTACATACTGCGTAACAGCACCATCCCGCAATTGATGGAAAATCTGCATCCAGAGCAGGCCAGGCTTGTTGATGAGTGAGCTATGTCAAGTAGTGTGCTGTATGTGTGACATGCTGGTCTCCTCAGCTAGTTCTATTAAATAGTTGCTCTGTGTTTCTCACAACTAGGTGACTCAGCATATCCCAACCAGCCCTGGTTGGTGAGTCCACTGAGGAATCCAAGGACACCAGGGGAAGTCTGCTTCAATGATGCCCATGGGAGGACACGTCATGTGGCGGAGTGCACTTTTGGACTTCTGAAGGCTAGATTTTGGGGTCTGGACAAGACTGGTTGTGCACTACTCTACTCTACCCAAAAGGTGAGTCAGATCATAGTTGCATGCTGCATGCTCCACAACCTGGCCTTGCGCAAAGAGATCCCCCTGATTATGGACGATGATGATCAGCAGGTGCCCTCCTGCTGCAAATCTACACATTCCCAGTAACGATGATAGTGGTGAGGAGGAAGGTCTTTACCTGCGTAAACAGCTCATCACCAACTACTTCCCTTGAGTGTAAGTTACCATTGAGTGCCGAAGCATTGATGATGTGTTGTGATTCTGGCTCTTGCAATGGTGGCCAGGGCTTCAGTCTCAGTGTCCTCCTGTGATTGTCCCCCAGTTGCCCTCCCACCTGACCTGCTGTCACAGACCTGTGGCGTTGGCTGTCCATGCACCCAAACACTGTTCCCGCCATCCTCACTGTAGGTGGTGGTGTTGGTAACCACTGATTCAGGGACAGTGTTGCAGGCAGCGGTGGTGATGGTGGTGGTGACTGCTGCACAGGTCGCTGTAGCATGGGTCATTGTAGTTGTTGTTGCTGCTGTGTTGAGAGTTGTGGTGGTGGTGGTGGTGACATTTAGGCCCTGAGACGGAGTGAGCCCTGGCAGTCCTGAGGGGACAGGTTGGTGCTCCTCATCTGAGAAACGGAGATGAATCTGCATCTGAGAGTTCAAGTTCCGGGGGGGGGGGCTCTGCTGGTTGGTGGTGGCCTCGCCAGCTGTTGATTGTGACTCTCCTGTTGAACAGAGGTTAGATTATCAGCATGGTAAGTACACTCCACAACTTTGGTGATCCTGTTTTGGATGTTTTAGTTGAGAATCCCAAATGTTTATATTGCAATCACTTGGTATTGTTAAAAGTTTATCGGCATTATGACATGATGTAGAGGTACATACATTACTTGTTAGCAGGGTGACATGTAAATAGCAACCATTTTACATGTACAGATAGTGTGTTTACAAGGACGTCATCATCTGCCAACTTGGCGCTCATACACTTTAGTTTAGGCTTGGAAATTGTAGACTTTTCTGACAATCTGTTTCAGTTATGCCGAAACTTCCTAAATTCTGTTGGTCATTTTGCTTTGACATTAAGTGGTTCGGTTCATTTGACTGAGTGTCCATGCATGTGTTATTTTCACATGAGCCTTAATGCTTTGAAACAATGGGACTTACACATTGCATTGTGTGGATTGCATGATTAGGAACAGCATTTCTTAGCATGTGACTTTGTGATACAAAGTGTGATTTTGTGACATATACGTGGGCTTGGCTGTGTGCGCACTAGATGTGACATATAGAGCTGTACAGAGTTGGCTAACAAGTGAGGGATGTGATGGTCATATAGCTCTGTGCAGTTTGAGGAGGAGGACAGGGCGCATGAGCTGACTACCTACCTGTTAGGAGGCACTGTGTAGGGAGATGGCTGCAATATGGCTCTGGGATGAGGGAGTGTTCCATACTGTTCTGCGATGATGCAAGAGAGCATTAGATGGCTACCTACCTGTAAGGTGAAGCAGAGCAATAAAATGGCTGGCACATGACTTTGGGATGGGAGAGTGTTCCATCCTGTTCAGGTATGATGCAAGAGAACATGAGCTGGCTACCTACCTGTAAGGTGAAGCAGAGCAATGAAATGACTGCCACATGGCTTTGGGTGGGGGAGTGTTCCATCCTGCTCATCTGTCGGGCAAGGTGGTCTGGTAGGAGTTGTAGTGCTGGCTGCCTGTCCCCACCACCCCCTCCCTGGTGAGAAAGCTACCTCCCTGTGAGGCAGAACAGAGGAAGGGAATAGGTTACACATGGGTCTCGGGTGGGGGAGTGCTCCATCCTGCTCAGCTGTGGGGCAAGGAGGACTGGTGGGAGTTGTAGTGCTGGCTACCTGTACTCCTAACCCCATGTAAATATGGCTACCTACCTTTGAGATGAATAAGAGGAATGTGTTGAAAAGAGTGTGTTGTACATAAGTGTATTTTGGTCTTGAAAGTGTAGCTCTATGGTTATGCAAGACAGTACATGTCAGTGTGATGGGATGCATTTGTTGGTACGTACCAGTCTCCACTCCAACAGCTATTACTCTGAGACACTCTGAATGCAGAATGGCAAGCACCTTCTCCTCCCATTCAGTAAATGTTAGTGGGGGATTGGGAGTGCCACCGCCAGTTCTCTGAGCCACCTCATGGTTCCTGTTGGCACCGTATTTCACCCAGGCACACTTGGAGGCCTGGTTGTGAAGTTGCATTCGACCGCCATTCATCTTTTAGCGTGACCGCAGCAATCGTAATGCAGTGATCATTCCGCCAGCTCCGCTATCTCATCATTATTTCACTTGTGGGCATACCGCTGGTGACTCGGCTTTTTTAATGCTTTTCACAGCTTTACCATCTAAGGCAGTCAAATATTCGGTATTTCCAGACGTGGCGGACGGTTTTTAGTGATATCCAACTGCCGGGTCGAATTTTACATTCATCGCATCGTAATGAGACTGGCGGATTTGCCGCGGAACATGCTGGTTTTTTTTTTCCAGAAGCACGGCGGTCGGAGGGCTTTTCCATCCGCCATCGTAATGACCCCCATGTTAATAATAAGAGCTGTACTATTTGTATTTTGCACTGCAAATATGCATGTATGACTATTCAAATGTCTATAGTTTAAGACTATGCGATAGCAATGATAAGGTTTCAGAACAGGAAAAAGAGGATTATTCAGTTGAGAGACACAGGGTTCCATTACTCCCTGGTATTCCAGTTGGGAAAGGATTTCCTTAACGATGCTTTAGCATCTCGTTTAATAGGATACTGTGGTTGTACTGAGATGTGGACCTTATAGGAATGATATGGTAAGGCGATCCTTTATCCCAACCAGTATAATTAGAATAAAGGACGGGGCCAATGCAAGGGCACATTCAGATGCATTAGCTTGTTTGACTTTGTCTGGGGGTGCGAAAAAGAAAGGAGAATAACAACCTCACCTTGGGCGACGCTAGAACAAAAGGTGGGGGCCAATCGACCTCCGCCAAGAGAAAGTCATAAGATGCAGTTAATTTATCTCAGAATGTTGATTTAAGGGTGCGTTTAATGTAATCTTCAATTTGAATATCTAGAAGATATAATCTGTCAGGGATCACTGACAGAATAGCAACCTCAAAAATATAAATGTAAAAAATATTGAGGTAAAAATATAGAATGCAAAAATATCGACTCCCTGTAATTAAATAGGTAAGTACAAAAATATTGATGTCAAAAATATATTTGTACAAAATATTGATTTTTAAATATATATACATATAAAATAACAAAAATTGAATACATTAAATAATAAAATGTATTTTTTTTAAAATTGATTTAAAATATTTTTTGACAAATATAACAAATAAACTTAATAAAAAAAGTTAAACAAACATACATAATAATTTATGTATATATATTTACTCTAAAACTATTTAAAAAAATGAATAAACTATTTAATTGAATTTATTTTAGAATTTTAAAATTATATAAACATTTACATGTATATATATATATATATCAAACACAAAGTTGCCCCACTGAAGCCATCGCACACAAAGGGGTTAACACACATATGCCTCAGGTGGCAGCAGGCACAACGTTCCTCCCCCGCTTCAAGTTTGATAGCCAAACGCGTTTCAGGTATCCCAGTACCCTTGTTCACTGGCGAAATACTTGCAGAAATGTGCGCGGACAAGCAAAACTGATTTGGGACGTTGATTTATGAATAAAATGACTATAACATGTGTGAAACCTATGGTTTTTTTAGTGAATTTGCAAGGTTTTCTAAATGCTAATTCCTAACTATAACGTGTGTGAAACCTATGGTTTTTTCAGTGAATTTGCAAGGTTTTTTAAATGCTAATTCCTAACCATAACGTGTGTGAAACCTATGGTTTTTTCATTGAATTTCAAAGGTTTTTTAAATGCTAATTTTTTATTATATTTTTTATATATTTCTTTTTCAAAAATTTCCCTATATATACATTTATAAATTATCCGTATCCTTTAATTTGGTGTGGCTCATTTTTTTTTTACTTTGAATTTGGATAAAGTTGAACAGCATAGTTAATATCTTCTATTAAGTTATGTCCACTTTTTTTTTTTATCTTCAAATATTCTTAGGGTGCGCGCTCAGAGTGTGCACCTAGTACGTTTGCGTATGTTTTTCATGTATGCAGGCGTACGTTATCTACGTACGCATACATACGTTTTAGTGCGCGCTCGCAGCGCGCACCCAGTACGCATGCGTACGTACGTACGCATGCGTGCGTCATACGTGCTCCACGCGGTACACTTCCGTATATGCGTAGAGTACGCGCGCTGACGTTCGCGCATACGTGCGTGCTGCGTATGTGCGTTACGTATGCGCATAGTACGTATGCGCATGCGCGCGTACGCGTTCGCGCATGCGTAATTGCACCGTGCGCGCTTGGAGCTTGCTCAGTGCGCGCACCTCGTGATGTTTTTAAAAAAAATTAAAATCTATTTTTTTGCCCTTCGTGGTCCTACTGTGACCCCCTTACAATGGCTAGGGGGTCAAGAACTCCCTACCCTGCCCCCTATTCATGGTCTCCACCTTTCCTTTTCAGTGTGACACACAAAATGGCGGCCGACACTTCCTGATTTCGACCAATTCGAATTTTTACTGACATCTAACAACCAATCAGAATTACGCTCGCGCACGGCAGGGTGCGCGCACAGGGCTTGCACTGTGCGCGCACCCTGCGCGCGTATAGCTATTAATATGCTTTTAAATGCTATTTTCTCAGGAAATACTGAACAGATTGACACCAGACCTGCAAAAGGCACTTCCTTGAACTTATGGCTACCTCTCTGCCAAATTTCAAGTAATTCTGTTCAGCCGTTCGGGCTGTAGCTGTGTCTAAAGGTCCTATGGGAAAATGCATGGGGAAAACGCGTTTTGGGACCCCCCTTTTTTCTCGGCCCCCGCTTGACGAATCACCCCGAGACTTTCAGGGTAGGAGCTGAACGGAGCGCCCCATTAGTTTTGAAAATTTCGCGAGGATTCGTCAACCGGCGCCAAAGTTATTCAAAATCGAATTTTGAGATTTCATATGGAAACATGGTCCTAACTATAACTATCTACTGGCGACCGCCAGTAGATAATATATAAAAAATGAAAATATTAATACTATTTAAAAATCTTTAAACTTAAATGTACCACTCCAGTCAGTGCAACAGTAGGGAAAGTGTTGGACAGCGGAGGGGTAAAAATTACTATTCCCACTCCAGTGAATGCAACAGTAGGGAAAGTGTTGGATAGCGGAGGGTTACATTTTACTATTTCTACTTTAGTCAGTGCAACAATTGGGAACGTGTTGGATAGAGGAGGGTTAACATTGCTGTTCCCACTCCAATACGTGTAACAGTAAGGAAAGTGTTGGATAGCGGAGGGGGAAAAATTACTATTCCCTCTCCAGTGAGTGCAACAGTAGGGAAAGCATTGGATAGTGGCAGGATAAAATTTACTAATCTCACTCCATTTTACTATTTCTACTTTAGTCAGTGCAACAATTGGGAACGTGTTGGATAGAGGAGGGTTAACATTGCTGTTCCCACTCCAATCAGTGCAACAGTAGGGAAAGTGTTGGATTGCGGATGGATAAAAATGACTATTCCCACCCCAATTAGTGCAACAGCAGGGAAAGTGTTGGATAGCGGAGGGGTAAAAATTACTATTCCCACTCCATTGAGGGCAACAATAGGGAAAGTGTTGGATAGTGGAGGGGTAAAAACTACTATTTCCACTCCACTCCAGTCAGTTCAAAATTAAAAACAAAATATTAACAACAACAAAATATTTGAAAAAACTAAATAAATACAAAATATATCAATATGTTAGAAATTAAAATGCAAATATATTTAATAACAATTAAAAAAAATATAAACATATTATAATGTTAAATACATATGACAATTATCCTCAAATGTTATAATAAATAAATTTAAAAAAAAGTCAAACAAATAAATATTATTAATTAGAAATTATTTAGGAACAAAAATATTAATTATTACATGAATTTAGTTTTTTTATTTCCTACCCTAAAAACACCACACAGTTCACAACACACATCTACATTTTTGAAAAGGACTTCCATAATTAACATAATGAGTTACCAATTAAAGAAATATTATTAATTAAAAGTAAATAAAACTAATGAATCTTAATTAACTTCCCCCACTTTACCCCTATAATCCCCACAAACCACAGCTAAAATTAAACTGCAAAAAATGATTTACACAATTAAAACTTATTTTCAATTAAAAAACTAATAGTGTTTAACAACTAATTATAAGTAAGTACAATTAATATACTCCCTACCCTTTACCCCTATAAAAGTAAAACACACACAAAAAACAATTACCCTAATTAAATATGAATTAATTAATTAATGTTAATGATCAAGTAATTATTAATTAATTAAACATAAATTACTTCCCACCCTTAACCCCTTTAAACCCCACAACCCACACCTACAATTAATTACACAATTTCTGTATTTAATTTTCAATTAATTAATTATTATTAATGATCAACTAATTATTAATTAACTAAACATAAATTACTTCCCACCCTTTACCCCTATAAGCGCCATAAGCTGCACTTAAAATTATTTACATGAGAAAATTTCAATCAATTAAATAATATCAATTAACAACTAATTATTGATTAAGCAAAAATAAATTACTTCCCACCCTTTACCCCTATAAACCCCACATCCCAACCTAAAGTAAATTACACAATTTTCATATTTATTTTCTAATTAATTAATTAATATTAATTAACAACTTATTATTAATTAATTAAAAATAAATTACTTTCCACCCTTTACCCACGTAAACCCCACAACCCAAATCTAAAAAAAGTACACAATTACCATATATAATTACCAAATAATTAATTAATATTAATCAACAACCAATTAATAATTCATAATAAATTACTTCCCACAATTAAAACTATAAAACATCAATCAAATAATTAATAATAAAAACAAAATAATCAATAATTTATTGTAATTAAATTACTTCCCACCCTATTCCCCTATAAACCCACAACCCGCTATGGAACTAAAAAACACATTTTATTAAAATAAAATTGATCATTACTAAAAATGTAACACATATATTAAAAAACATGAACAATTCTTATACAAAAAAAATACATCACATGCATTTAGGTGCCGATTCCGATCCGTTAAAAATATTCCCCGTACGAATCGTATCCGGATTTTTTTACGAACAAATCGTACAAGTCCCGTACAAACTGGCAAGTACGATTCGTATGTTAAAAAATCCATACGAATCACATTGGGAAAATTCCCCGACACGTCCTCGGGTCGGAAAAAGTGTCCGACACGTCCCTGGACAGTTTTACGCATGAATCGGTAAACTGAAGTCCGAGCGCGCAAGTACGATCCGTCCCGTCCGTCCGAATGCACAACCGTATGGAAAAAACACCGTACGGAGCGAACTCCCATAGCAACCATGGAGACGTCCAAACATGTGCCCGCATACGCGCCGGACACCCCCCCAGCCCCCCCCAAGTATGCGCCCTACCCCCAGCCCCCATGTATGCACCGTACCCCCAGTCCCCCCAATGTACGTGCCGTACCCCCACCCCACCCCCATAGGCACGGAGCGTACCCCCACCCCCGTAGGTACGGAGCGTACCCCCACCCCAGTAGGTACGGAGCGTACCCCCACCCCCGTAGGTACGGAGCGTACCCCCACCCCCGTAGGTACGGAGCGTACCCCCACCCCTGTATGTACGGTGCGCACCCCCACCCCCGTATGTACGGAGCGCACCCCCACCCCATAGGTACGGAGCGTACCCCCACCCCCGTATGTACGGTGCGTACCCCCACCCCCATAGGTATGGAGCGTACCCCCACCCCCGTAGGTATGGAGCATACCCCCATAGGTACGGAGTGTACCCCCACCCCTGTAGGGACGGAGCGTACCCCCACCCCCGTAGGTACGGTGCGGACCCCCAGGGGTCCGCACCGTACCTACGGGGGTGGGAGTACGCTCCATACCTACGGGGTGGGGGCACGCTTCGTACATACGGGGTGGGGGTGCGCTCTGTACATACGGGGATGGGGGTACGCACCATACCTAAGGGGGTGGGGGTACGCTCCGTACCTACGGGGGTGGGGGTACGCTCCGTACCTACGGTGTGGGGGTGCGCTCCATACCTACGGGGGTGGGGGTACGCTCCGTTCTTACGGGGTGGGTGTGCGCTCCGTACATATGGGATGGGGGTGCGCTCCGTACATACAGGGGTGGGGGTGCGCTCCGTACATACAGGGGTGGGGGTACGCTCCGTATCTACAGGGTGGGGGTGCGCTCCATACATACGGGGTGGGGGTGCGCTCTGTACATACGGCAGTGGGGGTACGCACCGTACATACGGGGGTGGGGGTACGCTCCGTACCTACTGGGAAGGGGGTACGCACCATCCATACGGGGGGGCTGGGTGTACGGCGCATACACGTATGGGTGCAGGGGTACAGTGCGTACATGGGGGCTGGGTGTACGGTGCGTACACGTATGGGTGCTGGGGTACGGTGCATACATGGGGGGGCTGTGGGTATGGTGCGGACGTGTAGGGATGGGGGTACGGTGCGTACCGGGCCCCCTTTTCGTCGTGCATCGCGGCGTACTTAGCTTTTCCGGCACTTTTTGGGTCCCGTAAAATTTTTGCCGTGCGAAGTGCTGTGGGTACGAATCATACTTGGTGATCCGTAAAACGCTGCCTGACTCCGTGCGAATGTTGCGTACGCGGTGTCCGGGATCCGAATTGTGGGTATCTTTTAGCCGGTCGGTGTTTTTTATGATTCGTACGGAAATGGTATTTCTGTACGAATCGTACTTGCGGGTTTGTAAGGTGTTTTTCCTGGGTACGAGTCGGACGGAGAAAACGCTCTGTCCGACAGTTCGTACCCGGGTTTTACAGGATCGAAATCGGCACCTATATATATATACTAAAATACATAACACTAATCGATATTTTACGCAACTATATTTTTGCAAACGATATTAATGACTTATATTTTTTAAAACAATATTTCTTACCTTAAAATCAATATTCTTGACCACCATATTCTTGCTGTCGATATTTCTGTGTCATGATATTCACAACTCAATATTTGTTTAAGTTGACATTTCTAACTCAAAATTTTGTCTGAATACCATCTGTCAGGAGTGGCCATGCGGGTGTCCGCGGTTTCAGCTCTAATAAATGTTTCAGTTGCTTTCATCACCAGAAATTGGTGGAGATTCCAGCGTACTATGGTGACTTCTGAAACGCTGTCGAGGAAAGTCACTGCCCAACTCCCAACTCCTGTTCAGGAGAAGGGTTCTCACCATCTGTGGCATATTTTGCAGTTACTGTAACTTTCTTTTTTCTGAAAAGGGGGTTTATCTGGAGGCGGCCTGCCCTCCTTCTTTATCTTCACATCAGACAAGTGTTGTGTCTCCTTTTTCGGTTTTGTGTATTCTTCTTGTCTGCGGTCAAATCACCCTCCTCTGTCGTACTGTTGGTCAGATGGTTCCTGAAACGAACGAGGAGAACGTGTATCAAATGCCTGATACTTTTCTAAAGTCTTTAATTTAGTGCGATCCTTTATCGTCTTTCAGAGTACTCCGGGGGTAGAGAACCTCCACGTTGTCCACCTTTCTGTGGATAATGTTTTGATTTGTCCCATGGTTTTGTAGATAAATCATGGGCTGGTCTGGCATCCTTCTCTTAGCCAGGGTTGCCAAGTGGCAGTACTGAAGGCCTGGTTCCCAAATTATTACGCCCTAAGGACACATATCCATTTGCAATTATAAGAGGCAACTCGCGTATGCTGTTGGCTATTGCAACCGCGGCAAGTTGCTGGGGTATAACCAAAGATGCTGCTTCACCTTTAGCATTAGAAAGAACCATTTCAAAGACACAAGGAAAATTACCCACAAGTTTCATCCCCAAATTGAAGGCAGGACCTGCCCCATGTTCATTCTGTATTTGCTTGAGGGCATTTGGTAGAACGGCCGTTGAGGGAGTTCCTTGACAAAGAGTGTAACCTATGGCAAAAAAGTCTCCCAGGTGTTGCAGTCAGCCAGAGTGGGAACCAGTCCAGTGGGTAACCACATGGTGAGAATTCTGTGCTTGTCTTGTGGTCCCCTAAGGGGAAACACAGCTTTAAGTTGAAATTGGGCTATCCAAAATGGTATTTCCTCACAATTAATGGTTTGTTTGTCCATAAGTGAATTAACAATTACAGGACTAATGACAGGGGCTCTTGGCAATTGAGCTTGCACTTGCTGGCTCATTCTAGCTGGCCCAGCCAGCAAAGAATATAAAGTATATTGAGTAAGACATCTATATAGAACAACAAGAGCTTTATACAAAGCATGAGATTGTACCAAATTCAAATTACCTAAATTTGGAAACTGGGTATAACCTGTCAATGCCAGCCATGTGGCCCCTTCGTTGCTAAGTGGGCCCATTCAAAAGTCCCAGGCACATGGTGAAGGGTGTCATTCAGCCAAGTCAGGTGTTCCCATACGGTAAAGGGAATTTCAATGAGTGCATATGAGTGATATGCAGTGGCTGCCTTGGGCGTTGTATATTCATGAAAGTATTATCATTAGCGTCTGTAAAACCACAAATATCTCCAGAAAAAGGTGTAAGGCTACTGTGGACAAACACAAGCACTACTCAGGTGTCCCGTAAATAAATACCTGACCAAAACATTGGGGGCACCATGTTGCAGGGATTCTGATCAGGAACAGAACTATTCTTGGGATCATAGAACATCAGCATGTGGGGACTGAGTCACCATACCACCTTAGTACCTATGAGTCTGAGTCCATCGAGCTATTGTGCCTCACTTGCCCTCCTAATCTTACCAGAGAAACAGGTGAATTGGCACCCCAGAACACAACACTCTCGACTCCCTCAGGGACCATGGTAACAGGACACATCCTTTCGCTCTCTCACTCATATTCACTAAAATAAACAAGAGACACAAACAAGGTTTAGAATATTCAAACTATTGTGTCCTATAATGTCATATTTGTGCCACAAATAGAAAACAAATGCATACTAAAAAATACTGTTAGCATGGTCAATAAATAATATATCATAAACAGCTCTGTCATGTTTAAAGACAGAACATCATAACCCCCCTCCCTTCTACTGAAGCTAAATGATTATTTATAAAAGATCTCTGGGATTAGTGGCAGATCCTGTACCTTAACATACACAGATGGATGTTGTACATATCAGCTGACATAGCAATCTTCTTGTGTAGTCTTGTGTTATGTTTAGGTGCTAGTGCCTGACCAGAAAAAATAACAAGTGGCATTGTTGCTTGACCTTTATTTGTGGTTTTCAGACTAAATCCCAGGAAAAGAATAGAACGCAAAAGCCTATGTAGGTTTCGTGTGAAAGTACAATGTGGCACAAAAGCAGGTATGATTATGTAGTAGCTTGTGCAAAAGAAACGGGGGCCTATAACGTGCACAGTTAGCCTAACATAGGGAAAACTACAATGGGCCTTGCAGGAAACACATGACAGGACCTTCTGGTCTTTAGTTAGGACTTGGGTGGGAGATTCCATGTTGACTTGTGTGTCAATGGAGATAGCATGTTGGGATGTCAGACAATTTTGAAAGGTTATGGATCGTTCAATCTTTACAACCGTGTCAGCAACTGAGTTAGCTATTTTTTCACAGCGTATATTGGTGGTTAGTGTTTCCTGTTGGGAGGTTTGCATAGTTTGTTGTTTTATTATGTTGAAGAGCTCCCCTGGCCAGTTCTTCACATGGTTGAGTTGTTTACAAAAGAAGAGTGCTTTTTCACTGAAAATATATTTCTTGCAGGAGGGCCGTTCTGTTCTTAGAAGTGAGAGGTGCTCCAGTGTTGGCATCTGTCTCCATATTCTTTTGGTCTGTCTAAGTTGTCTTCTCTCATTGCGAAGATCTACGTTGAACCACGATCTGGATTGGATTTTTCTTGATCTCTTTAGTTTGAGTAGTGCCATCTGGTCAATAATACCTGTCATCGATGAGCTATAGTGGGTGGTGAGGTCATCAACTGTGAGAAGGAGGGGTTGCGAAAGTAATTGGGTGTTGATCCTAGATTCTAGCTCTGTTAGTGGGATATGATTAATGTTCCTAACCCGTGGGTTTGTTAGATGCTGGAAAGGACATGTGGTATATTTTGAGTTTGGACAGTATTTGATTGTAGCCCGACCAGTCGACCATCAGGATAGAATGGAGAGAGGCAAGTTCAGTTTGAGTATTTATCACGACTAGAGTCATGACTTTGTTGGGGGTCTGTTCTTTACAGAGTTGCTTAAGGTCATTGATTTCCTGTAGATTATGACGTTTAAGGATTGTAGCATCTTCTAAGTCATTCCAAAGCAGGTTGAAGTTACCCAGGAGCACTTAATTGGAGGCAGTTAATGAGTACTGAGTTATTAGGTCGGTTAATTCCTCGGTAAGGAGTGTGCAATCACCAGGTGGGTGATAAATGGTGTGGAGTCTGGTAGGAGTGGTGCCTTTGGTTTTGACTTCTACCCCCATATATTCAAAGGAAGAGTAGTTTGCGGTCTCTAGGGGCTTAATTTGTTTTTTTATTTTAATGATTGCAAGTCCGCCCCTTGTTCTCCCTGGGCTATCTCTTCTGATGATAGAGTAACCATGTAGTCAACACTTCTAGTATCTGAGTTGAGTACTTGTCTAGCCAGGATTCCGTAAGGAATTCAATGTTGAATTATTTTGCAAGTATGGTCTCAGCAATTACTCTGGCATATTTCACTGCCAATCTGTTGTTTATGTGCATACAGATTAGGGAGCAACAGTCATTTTTAGTAGTGTGCAGTGTTTGGATGGTGGTGTATTGAGCAGGAGGTCTCGGCGATATGTTAGGATGAGGGATTCTATTTGTGCCAATGATTACTGGGATTGTGGTGTACACTTGAGGAGAATTTGGGTTGTATGATTCGCTGAGCATATCTCCTTCAATTTTGGATAGGGTGTGTGTCATAGGCGGCTCATGGGGATGTTGGGTTTTGGAGAACTCCGTGCCATGAGCCTGCATATTTAATCAGTGACTACAGCTGCTTTGCTTACACACAGAGCCCGGTCAGCCATGTCTCTTTCTCCATTTAGCTTTTTTTAGAACGGTGGACTGGTCCCGCCCGCAGCACCCTCATCCTATTAACCCTTAAGGGCAGAGGTAGGAGCCCACCCCTGTGCTACCCCACTGGCTCTGGGCATTTAACACATTCTTTTGCTGGTTTGGAGGCAAAATGTGCACTTCTCTATCCGTATCTCTCAGTGCCTTTTTTGTTGTGGGGCCTGGGGATAGGGTGCTAGGATCCACAACCTTCAATGGATGTGCCAGCCCCAAGGGTAATGGGGGATCCTGGGGCCAGAAAGAAACACAGGAAGAGGACTTCATGGACACCTCCTCACCTATATAATTAAAAGTTAACGATGTGCTGATCTCTGGGGACTTGGCCCTGCCAGAGGGAATTTCAAGAGTAGTAGCTGAGCACCAAAGGCTAGTTGGCTCATCGGGCATGGTAAAATGGGCAATCTATGGAGGTGCACCATTGGGCTGATTTCCATGAGCTAATTTTACTACAGTGGCCAACTCTGGCCACTAGGAGCTTTTTTAACAGGCCTCCTCATTTCCAAAGGGCGCACTTTGCCTAGAGCTGGTTTTACTGGCTCCCTATATCAGCTTCCAGCTGAGTCTGCCCTTCCAAGATCCAATGGCCTCCTGGCCATCTTGCAGGGCACTCAGGTTGGCCTTGTAGTCCCAGTCTTCTCCCCCACCTGTCCTCAAGAGTCTTAAGGGAGCTTGTGTCACTGGCCTGGAAGAGATCCATTTAGTTATGGGGGTCAACTGCAGGCAAAGTCCTTAGTCCATCAGGGGTGTCAAGGTGTTTCTCCTTCCATCTGTCCATGATGCTAGAGTTGGCACTGCCAGGTCCAGGGTATTTCTATCTGCTTCTTCCCTGTGCAGGGGTTTATACGTGTGGGTGGGGTGGAAAGTTATAGAAGCCAGTCATCCCTGGTCAGCCCTAGGATGCCACATCATCCCTTCACCACTGTCCCAACCTTCCTGCACAGCGTTTTGAGACAATCTATTGTGCTAGAACTCTTCTTCCCCCGTGCCCACCTAGAGGTGCGGCCATAGAAATGAGACGACCCTCCTCTAGGGTCACTTTAAAGCAGTCCTGTGCAGCTCCTCCTTCCCACTGGGTTTGGAGCTGAGCTGGCTAGCAGGATAATAGAGAGGGCAGGGCCATCTGTCAGCTATCTCCTCCTATGGCAGGGCAGACCCCTTTGAAGTTTATCAAGTTACTGGACACAGTCCCTAGGCCATCACGTCACAGAGGGAAACTCTGTCCCACAACCAAGGCCCTTTGTCCACTGTTTGAGAGCAATACACATGTCACTACAGGGGAGCCATCAGCAATTCAGCATTCATGTGACACTGGACACTGGTAGGAGGGCTTTTTGGTTTCAGGAAAATTACAGCTTCAAAAGAGTAAATTCAAATTCGACTTGACCATCAAGTTGGATTTTAAATTACTATTGAAACAAGTCATTGAAATATGTCTCTAGATGCTACCAATCCAAATTGAGCATTTAGTAAATGTAATAATGTAGTTCAATGGTGCCCTATAGAAGCAGCTGCTCTTGCTATATTGAAAACAGATTTTGTGGTTATAGAACTGTAAGAACCAGTTCAACCATAATGTTTACATGTCCTCCTTTTAAATATCATGCACCCTGCCTTTGTAAGAAATAAGACCTACTTTGGGGTGACTTAATTTTTAAAAGGAAGTTTTAGGCCTGTCAAATGGGGTTATGTTGACAGGTTGAATTTGCAGTTTTAAACTGTCACAGGCATGCTACATGTGTGTAACTACCAGGATGCGTGCAGCAGTAGTCTTTCACATGCAGCCTGCACACTTTTGCGCACATGTGCACATGTGCAAAAGTGTAACCTGCCCAGCACATCAGCCTCATCTTTAAAGGGGAGACTAGCAGTAAACAGGCACAGTTCAACTACCATGCAATTTCCATGATTGAGACTCGGGTAGTGAGGCTCACCCAGAGTAAAGGTCCGAAACACAGATTGTCAAATGTGAAAACTCCTGGTGGACTAAATGGGTGGAACAATTTGCAACAACCAACTACACCAATAACTACCATAACATTGACTTAAGAGTAGAAGTTTTACTCCCACTCTATGTCAACCACCTTCTTGGCACACTGCTGCTCCTCCAGATACATATGACTTGTTAGTGGCTTCCTTCAATGTATTGGCCAATTCATTCATATTCATTTTCACAGTCCTCTCTAATTGTTCCTTTTGCATTTGTCACCCCGAGTGGGACGGGTATGCCCAGACGTGGGTCCCGTGGTCTCCATGCCACTGGAGTCGGGCTATTCTGGCTGATGAGGGGTCAAAACCCGAAACCGATCCTAGGATGCTTGTTACCAGTCCAGGGAGGACCTGGTCTGGCAGTTCAGGCTGGACTGTTCCCATTGGGTGCAGGGTCAAGACTGATTTGCATATGGCTGGGTTCAAAGTGGAATGGCATAGGGAGCAAAAAAATGATGGCTTTAAGCCCAGATCTCTGTACCGGGGTGAATGTATGGCATTGTTCTACGTTCTGTCCATCAATTGCTCTTTTTTCATTTGTTTCCCCGAGTGGGACAGGTATGCCTTGACGTGGGTCCAGTGCTCTCCATGCCACTGCAGTCAAACTATCCTGGCTGATGAGGGGTGAAACCCCAAAACCGGTCCTTGGATACTTGTTTCCAGTCCAGGAAAGACCTGGCTTGGCATTTCGTTCTGGACTGTTCCCATTGTGCGCAGGGTCCAGACGGATTTGCATATGGCTAGGTTCAAACTGGAATGGCATAGGGTGCAAAAAAAATATGTATTTAGGCCCAGATCTCTGTACTGGGGTGAATGTATGACATTGTGCAGCATTCTGTCCATCAATTGTTCGTTTTGCATTTGTCACCCTGATTTGGATGGGTATGCCCAATTGTGGGTCCCGTGCTCTCCATGCCACTGGAGTCAAGCTATCCTGCCTGATACGGGGTGAAACACAAAAACGGGTCCTAGGATGCTTGTTTCCAGTCCAGGGAGGACCTGGCCTGGCAATTCGGGCTGGACTATTCCTATTTGGCACCGGGTCAAGACTGATTTGCATATGGCAGGTTCAAACTGGAAAGGCATGTGGAGCAAAAAACTATGGATATAGGCCCAGATCCCTACACTGGGGTGAATGTATGACATTGTGTTGCATTCTGTCCATCCATTGTTCTTTGTGCATTTGTCACACCAAGTAGGGCGGGTATGCCGAGTAGTGGCTCCCGTGCTGTCCATGCCACTGGTGTCACGCTATCCTGCCGGATGAGGGGTGATAACCCAAAACAGGTCCTAGAATGCTTGTTTCCAGTCCAGGGAGGACCTGGCCTGGCAGAGTCGGGCTGGACTGTTCCCATTGGGCGCAGGGTCAAGACTGATCTGCATATGGCTGGGTTCGCAGTGGAATGGCATGGGGAGCAAAAAATGATGGATTTAGGCCCAGACCTCTGTACTGGGATGAATGTATGACATTGTGGTGCTTTCTGTCCATCAATTGTTCTATTTGCATTTGTCGCCGTGAGTGGGACAGGTATGCCCAGACGTGGGTCCTGTGCTCTCCATGCCACTGGAGACAAGCTATCCTGGCTGATGAGGGGTGAAACCTCACAACCAGTCCTAGGATGCTTATTACCAGTCCAGGGAGGACCTGGCCTGGCAGTTCGGGCTGGACTGTTCTCATTGGGCCAGGGGTCCAGACTGATTTGCATATGGCTGGGTTCAAACTGGAATGTCATGGGGAGCAAAAAAACTATGGATTTAGGCCAAGATCTCTTTACTGGGGTGGATGTATGACATTGGTCTGAATTTTTGTCACCCTGAGTGGGATGGGTATGCCCTGACATGGGTCCCGTGCTCTCTATGTCACTGGAGTCAAGCTATCCTGGCAGATGAGGGGCGAAACCTGAAACAGGTCCTAGGATGCTTGTTTCCAGTCCAGGGAGGACCTAGCCTGGCAGTTCCAGCTGGACTGTTCCTATTGGGCTCACGGTTACAATTGATTTGCAAATGGCTGGGTTCAAACTGTTATGGCATGTGGAGCAAAAACAAGATGTATTTAGGCCAAGATCTCTGTACTCGGATGAATATATGACATTGTGCTGCATTCTGTCCATCCATTGTTCTTTTTGCATTTGTCACCCCCAGTGGGATGAGTATGCCCAGACTTGGGTCCTGTGCTCTCCATGCCACTGGAGTCAGGCTATCCTGGCTGATGAGGGGTGAAACCCCAACACCGGTCCTAGGATGCTTGTTTCCAGTTCAGGGAGGACCTGGCATGGCAGTTCAGGCTTGACTGTTCCCATTGGGTGCAGGGTCAAGACTGATCTGCAAATGGCTGGGTTCCAACTGGAATGGCATGGGGAGAAAAAAATTGATTTAGGCCCAGATCTCTGTACTGGGGTGAATGTATGACATTGTGCTGCTTTCCGCCCATCAATTGCTCTTTTTTGCATTTGTCACCCCGAGTGGGATGGGTATGCCCAGACATGGGTCCTGTGTTCTACATGCCACTGCAGTAAATATATCCTGGCTGATGATGGGTGAAACTCTGAAACTGGTCCTAGGATACTTGTTTCCAGTGCAGGGACGACCTGGCCTGGCAGTTTGGGCTGGACTGTTCCCATTGGGCAAGGGGTCAAGACTGATTTGCATATGGCGGGTTCAAACTGGAATGGCATGTGGAGCACAACACTATGGATTTAGGCCCAGAGCTCAGTACTGGGGTGTATGTATGACATTGTGCTGCATTCTGTCCATGCCACTGCAGTCAAACTATCCTGGCTGATGAGGGGTGAAACCCCGAAACCGGTCCTAGGATGCTTGTTTCCAGTGCAGGGACGACCTGGCCTGGCAGTTCGGACTGGACTGTTCCCATAGGGCAAGGGGTCAAGACGGATTTGCATATGGCTGGGTTCAAACTGGAATGGCATGGGAGCAAAACAACTATGGATTTAGGCCCAGATCTCTGTACTTGGGTGAATGTATGACATTGTGCTGCATTCTGTCCATCAACTGTTCTTTTTGCATTTGTCACCCCGAGTGGGACGGGTATAACCAGACGTGGGTCCCATGCTCTCCTTGCCACTGGAGTCAAGCTATCCTGGCTGATGAGTTGTGAAACCTCGAAACCAGTTCTAGGATTCCGGTTCGAGTCCAGGGAGGACCTTGCCTTGCAGTTCAGGCTGGACTGTTCCCATTGGGTGCAGGGTCAAGACTGATTTGCATATGGCTGGGTGCAAACTGGAATGGCATGGGGAGCAAACAAACAATGGATTTAAGCCCAGATCTCTGTACTGGGGTGAATGTATGCCATTGTGTTGCATTCTGTCCATCAATTGTTCTTTTTGAGTCTGTTAAGAAAGGACTAACTGTTGCATTTAGATGGAAAATGCTTTGCCTTGCTTAACAGTGCTATGTAATTTATTCTTAGATTGAAGCACTATCAAACACAGAACATAACAATCAGTATAACTTCATTGACATAAAAGAATTCCATACTCTGAACTTTGCAGCCATAAATGTCTGCAGTTCAACTATAACACACCTTTCTCATTATATATAATCAACAATAAACCTTTAGCACAAAAATTGGATAAAAATAAGGAAGGAAAGAAGAAAAAACACATTAGTATTATACCTGCCACAGACATAAAAACACTACAAATAATAAAACCAGTAATTATTTAGGTGCAAGGAAACAATACCACTTAGGTTTCCATCGTTATCTCCTGCACAGATTCTTCCAGACAAAGGGTGTTATGCCAATAGCAGAAGTGGACTTGCAATGAGCCTGACTTGCCACTTGCAAAGGATGTCCTCCAGATTTCTGGTTTGAATTTTTCCTTGTAGTAACTTTGTGGCACTGTGCTCCTGTGCTAGATCTCACCAATCTGGACATGTTCAATGCATCACCTATGTCCGAAGTCATAAGATTACTACAGACCTCTTCTATGATGAATGGTCCTAAATATTTGGATTCACCTTTTCTACAAAATCTTGGTTTGCTGTCAAAGGTTTCACCACCCACTTTCTAAAGAATCATTTCTGTGCAATAACTGATATCAAAATGGGTGTTGTATATTCCTAGATAGTATATTCTCCAAGCATCAGGGACATCCTCAGCTAACATCCTACCACC
The DNA here is from genome assembly GCF_964204655.1 of Triturus cristatus. NCBI lineage: Eukaryota > Metazoa > Chordata > Amphibia > Caudata > Salamandridae > Triturus > Triturus cristatus. The sequence goes on along the minus strand of NC_140593.1, from coordinate 1,011,987,154 downwards.
CTGCCTTCCCCTGTACGAGTTACTAAGTCAAGCAGGATGGAGCTTTGAATGGGGCAACCTACCCTTCAAGATCAAGAAGGGAGATTTCAAGGTCACGTGATTAGTAGTGCTCTGATGCACCCAATGTAATGTCTTGTGAGTTAGAGATGACCCTTTTGGTTCCAGACACACTCCGCAGAACAGTGATGTATGTGTGGGTGATAGAATTCATGATGTAGAATGTTCTGTTAACAGTTACACGCTGAAGAATAAAGACATGTAATACCAAGCTTCGTGTGTAGCATGATCATTTACATGCTCCTAGGCTGGGGAGGATGCTACAGCCATCAATGAGATAGGGGATACGTAACCCCAAAAACCAACAGTGCTCTCCCAGAGAGTTTTCTGTGGTCCAGCAACCTGCCTGTGCTTGCCACATGCGCCTCAGTCAAAGTAAATATCAACAGTTTGAGTATGCAGAGTCAAAGCGCCACTTCAGCCAGTGCAAACCTTTCAAAGAAGATGAAGTCCTTACAAAGAAATTTGTGTATTATTGTCTGGAAACCTGATGGTGAGGCAGTGAGAGAGGTACAGCACTACAAAGCAACACTCGGACTCATAAATCATACAGAACAATAACGCTAATGGCAGTGCCAGACAGACACAGAGAAGCGCTTAAGGCAGTGATAGCCAGGTACTAGGAAGCCCTAAAATAGAAATAGTCAAATACAGAGAAACACTAATAACAGTGGAAACCAGGTACAATGCACAATGAAAATGGTGATGAACCCACGCAAGAGACAAAACAAGTACTTACCATAAAAGAGAAAGAAGGACTTGTGTATCCGGTGAGTGAGCCAGATGACCCGAGTTCCAGTACTGAGTCAGTACTTCCAGAAGATACAGAAGCAGGATCCCATCAAGTGCTGTCCAAACAGCATATACTGTCAACGTCAGTTAGCTTCACAACTGGTTATAGCACTGCTGCTTTTCTGAAACCACTGTTTCCATTCGATACCGCCATGAAGCTTTTGATGACTTCATAGATGCATTGGAAGAAGCCAAAAACAAAAAGATCATCAAATATATCAAGAATCTTGCAGGTGAAGGAGTAAAGGAAGTAATAAATAAAGAAAGCTGGTGAAACAGTCTATAGGCTTGATATGCTCATCAAACATTGTAAGTTCAATGAATTCAATGATGAAGAAGCCATACGTCTCAGAGTCATAGATGGTTGCCTTTCCAATTAATTTAGATGATGAATGCTGAGAGAAACGCTCAGTGTGGAGTGAGTACTTATGGCAGCAAGAGTCCGAAGAACTTGCAGACTGACAAGCTACTGACATGGAGGCCGGAGGAACTCAGAGTGAGTCAGCCTTGAATGTGAAAAGTAAGCAAAGACACAAGGCTGTAGGGCACAAAGTGATGTCTCCAAAGAAAAAGAAACTGTGTTTCAGATGCATCTTTTCTTTTCCAGATGAAGGTAAATGTCCCACCATTGGACAAGTATGCAAGGGCTGTGGGAAAAAGAACCATTTTGTTATGGTTTGCAAAGCGAAGGAAAAACTAAGTGTGTCACATCGAGAAAACAAAATAGACACCCAAACGTTCCAGAAGAGATGTTCTACTCACACTCTCATGGCCAAGAGGCCATATCAGTTGAAGAAAATGGAAACTAAACAAAGTCGATTGGCGCCTAAACCTTTGTTCAAAGTTACTTCAATGTCACTGTCAAGTGACAGCAAAGACGATGGATGTGCAATGTCAATGTTAACTAATGAGAGAAGTGAGCACGTTAGATTGGCGGCATGCAAAGAAGAATGCAAGTTGAAGAGAGATCGACAAGTAAAGTCACAACATTTATTTGGACACTGTCCTAAAATCACACTAAAGGTGAATGGCTGTTCCATACATTTTATTATGGACAGTGGCGCTTCAATAAACATTATACCTGAGGAGAAATACCACGCACTCTCTCTAGTACCACGTCTCACACCGACAAAGACTAAAGTGTGCACATGGGCCGCATCGACATCATTAAAAAGTCATGATTCGTTTGTAGCAACCATGAAGCACAAGAAGACAAAAGTACAAGCACCAATTCACGCACTTCAAGGTACTTCGTCAAGTGCCTGTTTAGCCATTTTCAGTACTGCTGCTGAAATGGGACTGATATATGTAAATTACAACATAAATGCTCATCGTGAAATAGTGAGTCAATATCCATCATTATTTCATGTATTAGGGAAACATAAGACAATGAAATTGCAACAGCATATTCATGAGAACATCTGTCCTGTTGCTCAGCGATATTGTTGATTTGCAATTCATTTATAGCAAGTTGTTAAAAAAGAGATTGAGACCTTACTAAAGCATGATATTATTGAGCGATCTATTGGTCTGGCACAATGGGTTCTGCCTATAGTGGTAGTGCCTAAAAAAGATGATGAAGAAGCTGTATCCATATGTGTTGACATGCATTAAGCTAACAAGGCAATAGAAAGAGAATGACATCCAGGTCCACACATTGCCGATATGATCACACAGCTGAAGGGTGCCAAAGTCTTCTCTTGCCTTGATCTGAACAGAGGATATTATCAGAGGGAACTAGAAGAAAACTGCAGATATATTTGTCCACCCATATTGGGTTGTTCAGATGTAAAAGATTATGTTTCGGCATGTCATCAGCTGCAGAACTGTTTCATCATGTCATTTACCACATAATACAGCCTGTCATGCATGCTTTCAATTGGTGTTTGGGGCCACACAAAAGGAACATGATAAAACTCTTATACAAGTGTGCTATTTACTTGCTGATGCTGGTCTCACTTTGAATACATAGAAGTGTTAGTTCCCCAAAACAAAACTCAAATTCTTTGGCCATATTTTCTCTGATGGAGGAATGACTCCAGAACCGGCTAAAGAAAATACTTTGTCATCCACCTGTTCCCCACATGATGTTACCATGTTATGCTCTTTTCTTGGCATGGCCAGCTGCTATTCTAGGCACATATGTGATTTTCCTCAGTAGTTACCCCTTTAAGACACTTAACAAACTGAAATGCTTTATTTCAATGGTTATATGGATGTGAACAAAACTTCAGGAAAATCAAACACACATTAGAGATGCCACTGAAATGGCCTACTTTGATCATCCAAAGCCACATACAGAAGTTGTTGTTGATACAAGCCTGGTACAGTTGGGCTTGATTCTTGCCCAACACAATGGAAATCCAAATGCTAGAAAGCATATTGTATCTCATGCTAGCGGAAGTTTGTCGCAGACTGAACATGCCCATTCACAACCTGAAAAAGAAAGCATAGCTGTGGTGTCGGCTTCTGAACTTTGTTTTTCTATATGGAAAGAGGTTCACTCTTGTCACAGATCAACAAGCATCGCTTACCATCTTTGGCAATCATAGGGCCAAGATGCTCCCTTGCATCAAGAGGTGGGGATTGCAACTGCAGAAATATGACTACACTACTGTGCACTAACCAATTGCACTGGGAAAGATCAAAGCCCTGCTGACTACTTTTCACAAGTGCCAATTAAATGTCATTGTACCACTTCCAAAATGGCTGAATCCTACATTAACTTCATTGTAAAATCTAGAACATCTGCTGCTACATCAGTGGAACAAATCATTTCTGCCACGAGCATTGAAAGTGATGTGCTAATACTCAAAGACATTTTTGAGCATCAATCCTGGAAATAGCACACTTGACCTCTTACAAATGACAGTGAATATCAGAAGTACAAGATGAATGTTAGAAATGGGGTAACTAGTTGGCAGAGATATGCACCCTGTCCAAGTAGGGACCACAATCCTAGTCAGCTTAAGCCAGGTACACACTAAAATATAATCTGTGCTCACCCTATGGTAGCTTGGCACAGAGCAGTCAGTTTTATCCAAAGAGGCAATGTGTACAGTATTTTTACAACACACAGAATAACGCAGGGAAAACACCTCAAAATACTCCACACAGGTTTAGAACCATAGAGAATAATTTTAAAGAATAAATCAAAAAGTAGTGCTTAGAAGTCTGTAGCGCTAATGGGGTTACTTGCGATCACGCTAGAGTAGGGTGAAGCCAAGGTTAAGGTCAACCACGATAGAGGGAAGGCTGGCTCCAGGACTGATGAGGTGCCATGTCGTCATCAATCCCGTAGATGGAGGCAAGGTGTTGGCTCTAATCCATTCAGTAGTTGAAGGCTTCGGCGCCTAACTCCTTTAAAGCATGTGCTGCATTGTCATCAAGCTGCGCAGTCCATTGTCGCCAAGCCCTGGAGTTCATTGAGGTGATGTCGTAGATTGGCTCCTGCGTTGGCATCAAAGGGCACTGCATCAGGTCAAATCGGCGCAAATTCATCATTACATCGATTTTAATGGTTCTAGACAGCAGAAATCACCTTTCATGGCCCAGGACTGGATTGGCACCACTTGGCAGGGCAGGGCTCACAGAACGCAGAGTCCCAGTATTATTGCAGATTTGCAGGTAGTCCTTGATGGATCTGCGACATTAAAAAAGGAGGCAAGCCAGCAAGCCCTTGGAGCCACTCTGGGTTCAAGTGAGATGGGTACAGTCCTTGTCTCAGCAAGACAGAGATCACCAGTCAGCAGGACAGGTCATCAAAGCATCAAGAAGTTCCTGTGGAGAAGCAGTCAGGCAAAGTGGCAATCCTTGTGGCACAGGAGTCCTTATTGCTGGCAGAGTTCTTCACAGGTCCAGAAGTCTACTGTCTTGGTATGGTCAGAGTCCCAGTCTTATATGCAAATCTGTCTTTGAAGTGGAGGCAACTTCAAAGCAGACCCTTGAAGTTCACAGGTCCCTCTTCACCCCAGCCCTGTCAGCCAGGCTATCTGAGGGGGTAATCAACACTTTGTTTGGAGAACAGGACACTGCCTATTCAGGTGTGTCAGCTCTCCTCTCTCTTCCTGCTCAGGAAGAGCTATCAGAATGCAGATGAATGCAGAGGACTTCTCTGTCACACCCACCATTCCTGTGTTTGTGGCTGTCTAGAGTGAATGCACAAAGTGTAGCTGTCACCCATCTCAGATGTGTATTAGAGACAGGCTGCAATGCACACAGAGCAGTAAGAGCAGAGAAACGTCCATTTGCTAAAAGTGGCATTTCTTAAACAGTAATGTTAAATCTAGCTTTACCAGAAAAGAGGATTTATCATTACCATTCCAAAGATATGAAATGTGATGTAGCTACTCCTTTCTAATCAGGATATACACCTTAAAAGTATTTTAAGGAATTCACAAGGCTAGCCCATGAGAGGAGTAGGCCTCACAAAACGAATGTAGCTGTTTTGTCTCGACCAGGATATGTAAAACCTTAACGTATGTGTCCTACGTTTTAGTTACGCAGCACCCTGCCCTCAGAGCTACCTAGGTCCTACCTTAGGGATGACATGTGTAATAAAAGGCGAGTTTAAGGCTATGGCAAGTGGATTTAAATGCCTGTTCGAAGTGGTAGTAAACTGCACATGCACTTGCAATGGCAGGCCTGAGACAGGTTTAAAAGGCTACTTGTGTGGGTGGCACAACCAGTGCTGCAGGCCATCTAGTAGCATTTAGATCACAGGCCCTGGGTATATTGTTTACCACTTTACATGCGACCTCTAATTAAAGTAAATATGCCAATTATGTATACACCAATGCCACCATGTTTAGGGGAGATACTCATGTACTTTAGCACTGGTCAGCAATGTCCTAAGACCAACAAAATGATACTGCCAAAAGAGGAGGTAAGCAGGCAAAACGTTTGGGGGAAGACCACCCTAAGGATGACCGGTCTAACAATGGACTTTCCATTACCAAAGAAGGTATCGTCAATCGAGATTCGAGAATTGTCATACCGGAGAGGCTGAAACAGCAAGTCATTGAAGTGGCACAAGAGGGACAACGTGGAATTGTCACCACTAAGTGAGCTGTCGGAGTCTGGTTTCCTCATCTTGATGAAAGAGTTGAAAGGGAATCAAAGCCTGTCATTCATGTAAATGTTTAACTCCCAAAACAACACAGCATCCATTAAAAAAAGCCAATCTTCCAAAACATACGTGGGTGAAAATAGCTGATGATTTCTTTAAGTCTCTTGACAATGGACGTCATTTATTGGTAGTCATTGATGAGTATTCTCATTTTCCCTTGGTAGAAAATCTTTCATCGATCACTAAGGAAAAAGTCATAGAGAGGTTAAAAGGCATTTTTGCTACATGGGGTGCTCCTTCAGTCCTGAAGTCTGACAATGGCCCACCTATCAACAATTGAGAATTCAAAGACTTTCTCACTCATTTAAACGTTAAGCACCAGAAAAGCAAACCTCTTTAGCCACAAGCAAATGGCATTGTTTTTTTTTTTAAAGAAACCTTTATTATACAATAAAATACAGACAAGGGCCTACAACCACCAAGGCCGGCCGCTACAGAGCCTGAGGGCCCGCAATGCAACGCCACAAATTCAAATGAACCAGAGGCGAAGCTCCCGGCAGTTCGTGAGCACATGCAACAGGCCGTGGCCATAGGCCGAGAGCAATCGGAAAAAACAGTTTCATTTTCTATTAAATACAAAACACACTCAAGGCAATGAGAGTCAGAAATAGCAGCGTGCACTTCCCAGGACGGGGGACAACGTACAGGTGCCGATTACGATCCGGGTACGAACCGTCGGTCGGAGCGTTTTCCCCGTCCGACTCGTACCCGGTCGTAAAACTTTACAAACATGGAATTACGATTCGCACGGAAACACCATTTCCGTACGAATCGTAAAAAACACCGACCGACGAAAATATACATACAAATGTGATCCAGGAATGCTGCGACGTGACGTCGGTACGCTTTCAGGCAGCGTTTCACGACCCAGGAATTACGATTCGAACCGACAGCAGTCCGGACGGCAATATTTCCACGGCACCCAAAAAGTGCCGGAAAAGCGAAGTACAGCACGAATCGACCAGAGTAGGTGGCCCGGTACGCACCGTACCCCCCCCAGCCCCCGTACGTACGCGCCGACCCCCCCCCAGCCACCGTACGTACGCACCGTACCCCCCCCAGCCCCCGTACGTACGCGCCCACCCCCCCAGCCCCCGTACGTACGCACCGTACCCCCCCCCAGCCCCCGTACGTATGCACCGTACCCCCCCCCAGCCCCCGTACGTATGCGCCGACCCCCCCAGCCCCCGTACGTACGCGCCGACCCCCCCCAGCCCCCGTACGCACGCGCCGACGCCCCCAACCCCCGTACGTACGCGCCGACCCCCCCCCAGCCCCCGTACGTACGCGCCGAACCCCACTGTATGTACACCCGTGTATGTGTCGAACCCCCCCGTGTACGTTTGAGTCGAACCCCACCCGTGTATGTACGGTGCGTACCCCCCGTGTACGTTCGAGTCGAACCCCCCCGTGTACGTTCGAGTCGAACCCCCCCGTGTACGTTCGAGTCGAACCCCCCCGTGTACGTTCGAGTCGAACCCCACCCGTGTATGTATGGTGCGTACCCCCCGTGTACGTTCGAGTCGAACCCCCCCGTGTACGTTCGAGTCGAACCCCCCGTGTACGTTCGAGTCGAACCCCCCCGTGTACGTTCGAGTCGAACCCCACCCGTGTATGTACGGTGCGTACCCCCGTGTACGTTCGAGTCGAACCCCCCCGTGTACATTCGAGTCGAACCCCCCGTGTACGTTCGAGTCGTACCCCCACCCGTGTATGTACGGTGCATACCCCCCGTGTACGTTCGAGTCGAACCCCCCCGTGTACGTTCGAGTCGAACCCCCCGTGTACGTTCGAGTCGTACCCCCACCCGTGTATGTACGGTGCGTACCCCCGCGACTCGAACGTACACGGTGGGGTTCGACTCGAACGTACACGGGGGGGTTCGACTCGAACGTACACGGTGGGGTTCGACTCGAACGTACACGGGGGGTACGCACCGTACATACACGGGTGGGGTTCGACTCGAACGTACACGGGGGGTTCGACACGTACACGGGTGTACATACAGGGGGGTTCGGCACGTACGTATGGGGGCTGGGGGGGGGTCGGCGCGTACTTACGGGGGCTGGGGGGGGTCGGCACGTATGCGGGCACGTCTCCATGGTTGCTATGGGAGTTCGGTGCGGACGGTGTTTTTTCCATCCGGTTGTAACCTCGGACGCACGGGATGGATCGTGATTCCTCGGTCGGACTTCACCTTTCACATTTGTACGGTAAATCGTACGAGGACGTGTCGGACACATTTTCCGACCCGAGGACGTGTGGGGAATGATTCCCAATGCGGTTCGTATGGACTTTTTACCATGCGAATCGTGATTGCCAGTTCGTACGGCACTTGTACGATTCGTACGGTAAAAAGACCGGATACGAGTCGCACGGGGAAATTTTTTACCGGATCGTAATCGGCACCACAGTGTCCGAAGCAGTTCTTGACAGGAAGCGGTAGTGGGGGGCAACGGGAAGACAAAGCATGGAACACACCTCACACAATCCCGCAGAATGTGTGGCTAGGGGGACAAAGCAATATCGACCTCTAACGGCAGAGGCGGGGTGCAGATATGTCCACGATATAAATTCCATGGACCCCATACCTTAGTCCATTTCCCAGGCTTGCCTCTCGCCACACACACCGTCTTTTCCCTAAACATACACCAGTCCATATTCTCCTTCCATACCGCGATCGTGGGCGGCCTCGGGGAGCCCCACAGCTGTGCAATGTTACGCTTAGCCTCCATGTACCCCAAAGTCACCCACTGCGTCTGTGCCACATTATAGTCATTCAGTTCCCAGACATTCAACAAACACCTCCTAGCCTCTTGCAACAGAGCAACGTGCGTGACCTCCTCCATTACGGCGTGGATATCGTTCCAAAATCGCACAACCTCCAAACATTCCCATAGGATATGAAGAAAGGTACTCGACAGGCCACATCCACGCTTACACAATCCATCCCTCGAGTAACCCATACGTAGCAAACCGGGCCCCGTGACATACACTCTGTGGAGGATCTTCAGCTGTACGAATCGTAAGCGGGCCGGGATCGCCACCTCTTTCGGGGAGGCCACCGCCGTTACCCAGTCCTCATCGTCCAGTTCCAAGCCGTCGCCCGTCCATGCCTGCCGCAGACGGATCAGCAAGTCCGCGCGATCATTAATACGTTTTTTGTAGATCAGAGAAATAGTGCTGTCGGGCACATAGCCATCCAACACTCTATCCTCCAGCGGGGAATATTCGGGGATAGCTGCAACGTCCGGAAAGACCGAACACAGCGCATGGTGGACTTGTGCATACCGGAAGTACTCTCTATCATTTAATTTGTATTCAGTTTTAAGCATTTCAAACGTTTAAAAGACCCCTTCGCCCAAAGATCATCCACCTTACATATACCAATCATATCCCATTTCTCAAAGCCTTTTGTTTTCCACAAACAACCCAGCCGCTCGGAGGCATACAACGGCGTCGCCCGAGTCAAGCGACCCCTCCACCCCATCGCAGCACTCGCCGCATGCCACACACATACCGCAACCTGCGTGGGTCCTGTCAACCGTGCATCCGGGGTCACCGAATACAGCGCCCTATTATAATCCCCACCCGGGAGCAGTAATTTATCCATCTCGAAGGCCGGATTCGAGGCAGAACCGTATATCCCGTGGTTCACCGCCGCCAATTGAGACGCCCAATAGTATCTTTTAATATCGGGGAGGGCCACCCCCCCATCGTACCAAGGGAGCGTCAACTTGGCGAGAGCGATCCGCGGCCGCCCGTCCCAAAACAGGTGGCGCTGAAGACCCTCCACCTCACGGAAATAACGGGCTGGCACGACATCTAGAGTATTTTGCAAAGCGTACAAGAAGCGAGGTAGCGACATCATTTTAAACAATGCCGCCCGTCCGAGCGGCGAGAGCGGAAGTCGTCGCCACCTCGCGACGTCGGCCTTCAATCGCTGGAGGGGAGGGAGAAGGTTTCGCTCATAGCGGACCGCGGGATCCAGAGAGATAAAGATTCCCAAATATTTGAACCCCAGTGTAGCAATCTGGATAGGGCAATCCCGCGGCAAAAGGGGGGCCTCGCCCGAGAGGACGTAAACACATAACTTGGCCCAGTTGATGACCAGGCCAGAGTTGCGACCAAAGGAATTCAATACGTCCACCAACACAATTAGCGACTGTCGGGGAGAGGTAAGATACAGAAGGATGTCATCCGCGTAAAGGGAGACACGGTCCTCAAACTCCGGCATCCATCTAATGCCCCGCAGCGACGGCTCCCAACGCAACCAGGCGGCGAGAGGCTCCAAAGAAAGTGCAAAGAGAAGGGGTGATAATGGACAACCCTGCCGCGTACCTCTCCCCAGTGCGAGGCGAGCCGACAACCTACCATTCACCACAACCTGAGCCAGTGGGTCAGCATATAGTAATTTTACTCAACCAATAAACTCAGGGCCGAACCCGAATTTCGCCAACACGGCCCAAATATACCGCCACTCCAAAGTGTCGAACGCCATAGTAGCATCTAAAGATGCCAAGATGGCCGGCTCACGTATAAACTCCGCTCTAGCAAGCACGCCGTGCAACCGCCTCAAATTCAGGGCGGTATTCCGATGGGGTATAAAACCGGACTGATCCTGATGAATCAAGTCGCCCACAACCCGGACCAGCCGATTAGCCAATACCTTAGCCAGAATTTTGGGTTCTGCGTTCAACAGCGAAATGGGCCTATAGGAGGCGCAGCGATCTCGCGGCTTCCCCTCTTTGTGTATCACAACTATGGTGGCGATACGTTGGTCAGGGAGGAGGAAGCCCGCCGCACGTGCCGCGAAAAACATGTCCCGAAGATACGGCGCTATCTTATCGGGACGCAACTTATACAGTTCAATGGGAAGACCATTTGGACCCACAGCCTTACCAGACGCGATCGAGCGAGTGGCCAAAGCGATCTCATCTGACGACAACTTCGCCTCCATCAATATTGCATCAGCCTCCGATAGGGTTGGCAATGCAATGTCTCTAAGCAACAGATGAGAATCCTCCTCCGAACGCACAGAAAACGGAGAGTATACCCCGCGGAAATAATCCGCGAAGCAGTCAACAATCTCCACAGGGTCAGAAACACGCACTCCATCCATTCTCTCCACAATGGGCACCACCCTGCTCGCTCTCTCCTTCTTATCCAACCAGGCAATCAACTTTCCGGCCTTATCCCCCACATCATACAGTCGTCCTTGCTGCTCTCTACTCATCTCTTTAGCGGCATCCGTGACTAGCGCTCTATAATCTTATTGTTTGAGGCTGAGAACGTGCAATTTCTCATCAGTAACACCCCGCTCCAAGTCCTCCTCCATTTCAGCTATTTCAGTTTCCAGGCGAACCACCTCTGCTCTCCCACACCTCTTAGCATGGGAGATAAGTGACAAGGCCTGCCCCCTGATCACCACTTTATAACCCTCCCATAGGGAGACAGCTGACGACACCGACCCCACATTATCATTGAAGTAGTGATCGGTGGACTTGACCAGTTCCGCGCGGATCTTAGGGTTACGTAAATACCAGGGGTTGATGGGCACTACTCTCCCCTCTGCCCCAGGGACAACCCTCAGTTGCAACCATATAGGGGAATGGTCAGAAATACCTCGGGCCAAATGACGCACCTCCCCAATCATCCCAGCTTGGATCGCCGGCATAAGCATGTAATCAAGTCTCGAGAGACTCCCATGGGCCCCGGAGTGAAAGGTGTATTGCGCCTGTCCCGGGTGCATCAATCTCCAGCAATCTACAAGTCCCAAAGTGTCCAGAAAGCCACCCAACCAGGCCTGAGCCCTAGGGAGATCCCTGGGGGGGCGGCGGTCCTCCAACCCAGATACAACAGCGTTAAAGTCACCCCCCAACACCAGAACCCCCCCAGGGAGTCCCAGGACCAGACGCCCCAAATCAGCAAATGTATCCGTCTGTAACCCCGGAGGCACATAAACAGCAACGAGCGAAACAGTCCTACCCTCCCATCTCCCCACCAGTGCCACATAGCGCCCCCTATCATCGTGAAGCACGTCGTCCACCTCCAATGGGAGAGAGGCCCTAACCAAAATGCCCACTCCCCTTGAGCCAGAAGTGAAACCAGAGTGAGCGGCAAGGCGATAGCCCCTCCTATTTAGGGCATGGAAGGAGTTCCCAATCAAATGTGTCTCCTGCAGGAAAACAATGTCGGGCGAAATCCGTTTAAAAAACTGCAACACCACCCCGCGCTTGATCTTGTCCCCCAATCCATTCACATTCCACGAAAGGATTCTCAATCCCCTACCCCCCACCCCACTCCCGTGCATGATACCCACATCCCGGAAAGCACAACCCGGACAAGTCAGCAGAGAACTTCACATTGCCTTGCGAAACAAACAAACAGTCCCCAACACCCCCCCTCCCCCACAATCCCCCAACCACAACTCCCCCCTCCCTGCACCCCTGCTTGAGCCCAAACAGCCCCCCCAACTCGCAGTGTGCCTGTCGCCCTAACATATACCACAAAAAGAACCCCAGAAGGAGGAAAGGGCCCCGATAAGCTCCCCACCACCTCCAAGCATTTAAAGGGCATAGTGTCCCAAACTAGAGTCCAGTTGAGCCAAGGTACAAGACATCACCAGTCTAGTCCATCCCCAGGAACCAAGTTCTAGTCCTGCTGCACCAAACCCTCTCCGCTCTCCGCCATTCCGATCCTGTCCCCGAGGCAGGGCATCCAACCAGTCTCCAACCGCCTCCGGCCGGTCGAAGAAGTGTGAGCGACCCCGGAACTCAACCCGCAGCCTAGCCGGGAATAACATCGCATATTTCAACTCCATGTCCCTCAAGCGCCGTTTGACGCCCAAAAGTCCCAGCCGTTGTTTTTGGACCGCTTGCGTGAAGTCCGGGTAAAAACTGACATTAGAGTTCTCAAACTTCAGCGGCCCGGCCACCCTCGATGCCTGAAGGATAGCATCCCTATCCCGAAAGTTAAAGAGTCGGGCGATTATAGGCCGCGGGGGAGCACCCACTTTGGGCGCACCACCCGGAATCCTGTGGGCCCGCTCCACCGTGAAGAACTTGCTCAGTCCCTTGGGCGTGAGACGATTGATCACCAGATCCTCCACAAAAAGGTCAGCAGCAGAGTCCTCCGATCTTTCCGGCACTCCAATGATACGAACATTGTTCCGTCTAGCCCTGCTTTCGGAGTCCTCAAGTCGACGGTCCGTCAGGTCACTGGCTAGCCGCAACCTACGGACCTCCGTCTGCAGGGCAGCCTCGTCCACAGTTAGGCTCGACGCAGCTTGAGCCAAGGAGTCCACCCGCTCGTTAGTTTTGGACAGGTCTGCCCTGACCAAATTCACATCGATCAGGACCGCGTCCAATTTATGAGCCAGGGTATCAAACTGCTGACCCACAGCAGCCTTCATCTCCTCAATTGCGCCCATAACGTCCAGCAAGGTCAATTCTGACGATGGGCCCGAGACCTCCTTGGACCTCTCAGGCGATTTATGCGAGCCACTAGGGGATCCCTTTGTCTGCGCATAACGATCCATGTTATTGACCTGAGTATAGGCTCCCCACCGCGTTGACTTGGGTTTCGACTTGTCTCCGTCTAGTCTCGCCGCCATCGTCCGGAGGCCACCAAGGTTGGCACCCGCCAGCACCAGGAACAAGGACCAGGTAGCTACTTCAATTGAACACAGCCGTCGCAGACAGGAAGCCCGAGTATAGTCCGAGAGTCAGGCCAGACACTCCGCCATCCGCGCCCCTCTGAAACACCAAAGTCCCTCAGCCGATATCAGAAAACAAGCTTGAAAACGAAAGTGAAAGTGCGGGGTACGTGGCAGGTCGAGCCCAGCATGCCGCTGTTGTTCACTTCATACCCGGGCACCTCACCAACTAGAGAACAGGACCAAGGCAAGAGCGGGCCGCAAACTTCGGAGCGCAACCATTCCGGTTCCCGGCGTCCGATCTGAATTTGGAAAACGGGTGGCACCACAGCGCAAGTTCATCAGCAAAAGCCCGTCAAATAAATCAGGATTAAGTCAGGATAGACGTGGGAGGTTGCGGAGGCCCTCGAGAGCCGTAAGCCTACGCGGCCATCTTGGTTGCGCGCTAGGCTCCTCTGCAAATGGCATTGTTGAGCATTTTATTAGCACCCTAAAAACAGACTGTTCACTGTGCTGCACTAGAGAAACTTGAAATTAAATCAGCTCTACATTCTGCTCTTCATGCATTCTTGTCGGCTCCCCATTTGACTTCACGTGAGAGTCCTGCAACCCTGATGCTTGGAGAAGCCATGAAGACCAAGTTGCCACAGTGGACCACTAAAAGATTGATTGATGATGGTGAACGTCGCTGAACAGATTCATATAACAAACACTAAATGAAGACCTATGAAGACAAACACTGATGAGCGAAGAACACTGTCTACAGAAGGAGATTGTTTTCTTGTCAGACAGAAATGAAAACTTCAGACTGATGCTCCTTTTGATGTTGACCCAATGAGGGTTGTGACTAGTAAAGGTTACATTGAAACTGCTCACCGTTCTGGAAAGTCCATTACAGTAGGTTCTTTTTAAAAAAACTTTATTTACCATTTTCATCCATAATCGTAACAATACATAGCATATTTTCAATGTATTTGTACAGTAACAGTGGTACATTAGAAGGGGATCGATTAATGAAGCAATAAACATATTTATGGAGCAGCAGTTTGTACATGGTTTTGATGAGATTCTAGTCTTCAATCCCCGTTCTTAATAGTCCCTGTGCATTACAGAAGAACATACCTAAGGCATCATTAGATATCTGAGAGCGGGTAGGAGGGCTCATCCCGTTCCAGTAGGTACAACCCCTGCAGGTGGCTGCTACGGGTTAGCGGAACCCAGCTCCACCAATTAATTTTTGTGAGGGCCCCAAATATCCTTGGGTCTCGATGTCACGGGTAAGGTGAATTCGAACAGCTCACAATTAGTGTTACAATAAATGAGGCTATTCAACCATGCTTTAGTGGTGGGAATAAACTTGTTGCCCCAATGTAGCGCTATTTCATGTTTAGCTAGTAGCAGTGCAATAGAGGTGAATCAGCGTGTCTGTTTGGGGATGTTGTGTACATGTCCTAATAGAGCCATCTCCGGTGTGGGGTAGAGGTCAAGGCGTGTCATATTTGAAAGGATTGTATACACTGCTCTCCAGTACCCTCCTATCTTCTCACAGTTCCAGGTGATGTGTATAAAATCAGCATTATGCAACCCCCATTTAGGACACAAGAGTGACCGAGGGGGATCTATCAAATTAAGCTTAACAGGGGACATGTAAGCTCGCCATAGGAACTTGAATTGTATCAGTTTGTGTCGACTGTTCAGGGAGACTTCCCTGGTTTGAGTACAGCAAAAGGTCCAATGGGAGTCCTCTATCTGGTGACCCAGGTCCCGTTCCCATCTCTCTCGGACTTTGGCATCCCTTGTGGGGATTACCGCCATGCAGGCTTAGTATAAAATTGAAATTAAATGTTAACCCCTTGTGTTTATAATCAACAGAGTCAGTGGTGTAAATGACTCCGTCTCCAACGGGAAGTCAGGAAGCAGCACTCGTAATGTACTGCAAAGCCTATTAAATATAAAGTGTTCCATAAAGGATTCTTCGCTGAACCTGGCATCCTCAGAGCTATGAAAAACGTGCCCATTCGGAAATAGCTCTCCACTTGTGTCTAAGGAGTATTTAACCAGTGTACGTTGTACCAGTTTTTCTTCAGTGATGGGTAACCATGGGTTAATAATTAGTGGTAGCGCAGAAGAATATAGTGCGTGACTGCCGGTCACTCATACCAATTCATTCCAGGCCCAACAGCTAATGGACACAGTCTGAATGTCTCGGGGGTCTCTAGGAAATCCCTTCGGTAAAACCGTTTGAAGTGGGACCGGGTGTATTAAGTCAGCTTCAAGTTTAGAGTAAGGAATACGCACGTCGGAATGATACCAGGAGTGTGCAAAACTGCATTTCGCAACAAGATAATATATCTGGAAGTTTGGGAACCCCAACCCTCCCCTCTCATATGGCAGTGTCAGTGTGTGCCAGCTGACCCTGGCTCTTCTCCCACCCCACACCAGCCTGATGAGATGCTCAGTGACTGAATAGCATTACTCAGCCCCTTTTGGTCAGTGTGAGGCAAACGCTGCAACTTTTTCCTCACCTTCTACCATCTGGAAAGCATGGCCCCAATCCTTTAAGACTGGTATCCGTAATTCATTTTTTATTTTATTTCAAATGTCCCAAAAGTTGTCCCAAAAATGTAACCTTTGAAGTAAGTCCTACTCTTTTTCATAAAGTAATAGTGCTGACTGGACATTCTATTTGAATCCTGCCTATTATGGGTCTGAGTTTCTAAACTTACATCAGTATCCTGTAGAAATTAGGAGTGGGCGAAACTCGCAGAGTTTCACTCCAAAGAATTCCATGGAGTTGCATAAAAACTCTACAAGATTAGGCAGAGTACAGCAAGTGGGTCTAATCAGCATGTCACGCTGATTTTCAGGGCTGAGGGCTTGTTCCCTGCTGTAAAATCAGTGCAAACGGCACCCTGCTGTGCGCCAGAGGGTGCTGCTTCTCTGCTGCCACTCAAGAAAATTTTCATTTGAGCAGCAGCTTTTTCACCACAAACGGTCACCACTGTCCGCGATTGCCCACGTTGTGGAAATCTTGCCATGGGCCTTCCTAGTGCCCGAAATTCGTGCTAGAGGGCACCAAATTTCACTTGTACTCGCTGTTGGTGAGCCATGTGCAAGAAGAAAAATCATGCAAAGGATAGTGGTGTTTTGCCGGAACTCCACGTTACAAGTGTAACGCGGAGTGAGCAAACCTCCGCGGACTCCGCTGGCAGAACGGAATTATTTATCACCCACCCTATAGCAATGCTTGATCGATCATCCCCGTTACCCTTGGAGAGATTGACACCTTGCAGGATGTTCATAGATATTCAATGAACTCGCAGTAGTATCTAGTTCTTGATGTTTCAGATGCAACAAGCAATACTTGTTGCAAAGAAGGCTTAGTTGCCCTGCTCAGTTGCCCCTGAGCTTTCTATGTCTTGGGAGATTGGCCTGCTACCAGTGAATCTTTCACTGCACACACGCCTAAAAGGGGACATGTGATACCTTTGATTCCCCAGCAGCATTTATAGCAGGCTACAAGAAATCGACAAAAAATTCTAACCAGAGTCAACGAAATCATGATTCAACGAATTACCTGGACGTTTGATGTGCGTAAGACCACAGGTGAGAAAACAACGTGAGGCAAAGATGAGAAACACCGGATAAAGGGAACGCAGAGCTCTCAGATCCCGCTCCGACAAATACGTTTTTACAGGCCATTGAGACAAGACAAAAATCATCTGATTACAAACAGAGATGACACAGGGTCCTGACATGAAAGAAAGCACACAGAAAGCTCTCCAGTGATGGGTGACGCATCCATCCCGCTTTGTGAAGCTCGCTTCTGATTGAACTCTGAACGCGTCAGCCCTGTATAGAATAGATTGCGTATTCTGTTTCATTGTGCTAAACCGTCCCTCTGTCAGAAGTGTAAAAATCAGATTGCTGGGAAAACATCCGGCTTCTTTTATCAGAGTCCATATGTGTGCAAAATCCCGCGGTTTTCTGGTGATTCACAGAGCTCGACGCATTTCTGTGAAATGGATTGGGGAGGGGGGGGAGAGGGGCGCAAAGTACAAATATCAGGTGTTCCTCGTGGGAGAAGCCATTTTCTCAAGTGTTCAGCTATCAATTGCGCATAGTGTAGCTAATGAAATAAAGTGTCTGCTTTGCCTCAAACCCGCATGCCCCTCACACGCTTTAAAGACACACTGCACGTTTTTCTTAAGCAGAGTCAGCTTTTCAGACATCATCTAAGCAGGGATGCTCGTAAGTAAGAAATAACGAGAAACCAGAAGGCTCAAACTGCAATGGAATGCTATTATGCGAGTCGCAAAGTTGAGAAATTTCAAACAGCTCACACTGGGGATACGCAAGGAACATATATGGAGCAGTGAGTCACACATAGCAAAACTTACACTTTGCAAATCCATAACAAGCATTGGCAGAGCTAGTCTTTCTTAAAATAAGTGAAGAGCTACTGCCCACACCAGTGCCTGTTTCCTTTTGTCAGAGCCCAGTGCTTTTTGCCGATGCTGATCAGTATCAGTAAAAAGGAGTAAGCATTGACAAAGTCAATAGGTTGCGCGTAGGCAAGAGATATTGGCTTTGTCAAGTTGCCAAGTTGTAGAGCAGTGCAGCTGCCCTGCAGCATGGCTACAAGTTAGAAACAAGCATTGGCATAGCCAATAGGTCTCGCCTTTGGGACCTTATAAGTGTTTAGCCATGCAACACTTGATGTTGTTGCACCAAGGATATTGTGCTGGATAACTAAACACTTATAAAGTCCCAAAGGCGAGACCTATTGGCTATGCCAATGCTTGTTTATATAGGGACCTCTGCTGGTTACTGTTTTTGCTGCAGACATCATTGTGTTACCTGCAGGTCACAAGTTCAAATCTTTGTCATATACTTCAGTGATTCATGATCCTGCATCAAGGATATGCATGCAAATAACAAGGCAAACATTAGGAAACTTGGCGTTTTTAATATAAATGGCTAGACATTCTTACAATGCATGCATATTTTTTGCATACAAAGTTTAGAAAGGTAAAAAAACATAGCCCCGCCTCTTGCCCCACCTCCAGTCCACTGCTTATTTTTGGTGAGTAGCAGCACTTATGTTTTTCCATCTAAAGCACTGAGGTATGTAATTATGTAAATGGTCTTAAAAACCTTGTGAAAAACTCGGGCATGCCGGAGATAAGACTCCAGACACTGCCCAGCCGAGCCCCCAGCACCTCGAGCTGCAGCAGTCCCGGCTGAGACACACGACGGGGGGCTGGGCGTTGCGCGCCTGCATGGAATCATCTGGTAACCTTACTCTAGAAAGCTTTTAGAACCTGCATTACTCAGGGAAAGTACTGCATACCCAGCCAGGCCTAAGTAAAGAACAATCCAGACAGACCTTTCAGTTTTTCTGTTTTTCAATTTTATATAGCGCAAAATCGACCCGAAGCGCTTTACCTGAGCACAGTTTATTTGCTGTTGTATCTTTAAGACATGGGGAGATTGAGTGAGTTGTCCAGAACCACAGGATGTCGAGCCTATGCCGAGGCTCGAACTTGGCATTTCACATTCCATATCCAAAAAAAATGCAGCTCTGGTCGTTAAGCCACACCCCTCCCCTTTAATGCATATTTTTACTCTGGCAGAGAGAGTTACCGCTCTGGAAACTGGCCCTCAAAGAGAGACTGCTATCAATCATGTTGTTTCACTACTTCGAGCGTCCGCTTGTAGACCCCGAATTTACATTCTGCAGTGAAACTTCTCTTTAAGCGGCAGCGGGTCTGGGTGATGAGTGGGAGAGGAGAGTAGCTGTTAGTGACAAGCGGTGGCAGTCCTAAAATGGCGACGCCTACCTGAGCAGCGGCCTGAAGTGCATACTGTCCATCCGAGGAGACCTAACACATCTTTGTTGAAAAGCGAAGCGCTCCAAGGAACGGCGCGGTCAGGGGATGGTGGTCCGATACAGATAAACAACAAACACGGCGGCGCGGGGCTCAGAGGTTTGCATAAACAAGCGTGTGCGCCTCGTGCTGAAAGGAGGCAGGAGGGGGAGGGGAGAGAGGAGGGGGCTTGCAACTGTTTCCCTTGCGGGAGCGAGCAGGAACCATATGTTTGTAATTAACACATGGTTTGAAAGCTCGCTCCCGCAACTGAATCGCCAGACGTGCACGCGTTGCCATTGGAAGCAATGCAACGCATGCACGTTTTTGCCTGCAAAGCTGTGCCGATGGCTAAAGGTCTTTTTCCTAATCAGCGCATGCATGCTGCGTAGGCGAGACCTAAAAAGCGGTATGATACAGCCAGTGCTAACTGCGTTAGAGCAGTGGGCATCAGTAGGCAGGGCCGGACTGCCATAGCGGGCACCGGGCATTTCCCTGGTGGGGTGCCAGGGTGGGGGCTGGTTTTGGGCCTCTTGGGGTCCGTTTTTGTTACCGGAGATGGCAATATCGGCCCCCTGTAACAAAATCAGCTGAAACCGGCCCTCGCAAACAGCTCGGCTGCACCCCTCACACCCCCAGGGGGGCCGGCCGAGCAGTTTGCCAGGGCCGGTTTCGGTTATCAGTCCGGGGTTGACAGTAGGGTGGGCGAGGCTGAGAGGTAACAGGCAACACAAGCAACAGAAGGGATGCTGGAGGTGAATTGGCAACTAGGTGGTAAAATAAAGCACTGCGATGCGGCCAGCGACACAGACAATAGGGATTAGAGGTGGGAAGGGGAGAAGCAACGCTGACAATGGGGGGTGGTAAGGGGAAGAAGTAATACGCATAGGGGATGGGAGGGGAAGATGCAATATAGACGAAGGGAAGAAGCACCATGGGGAAAGAAGAAAGAAGCAACTTGTGGGGGAAGAACAAAGAAAATAGTACCTCAATCACAAAACAAGCAGCAGAAAGACACTCAAGATGAATCAATCAGTACTTGATTAAAGCGCCACGTGAAAGAAGAGGAAGTGAATTTGGTTCACCCTGACAAATTAGGAGGCAGCAAATAGGAGTGCCAATGAAGCCAATTGATGCTGAGCAAAGGGCAGGCCCCAAGCCCCTTGTTGCTAAAAGGATTACTATTCAAGATTCTAGGACTTATCAACAAACCTCATTTATACTCCAGGATATTGACAGAGTCTCAAATGGGAATCATCAGCAATATCCTTCACTGGTTTTCACCTTCCTTTTCAATTGACACCAATTAGTAGGCATGGGCACCTCCATTTCCCAAGAGATCCCTATCACCTGCGCAGTGCCCATACTGTCCCCTGTTAACGTCAGCCTCTACGTGGAGCCACATCATGCTCTACTCACAGATAATATGCCAGTGATACCCAATGCTATATGAAAGTCTCCTCTGCTTCAGACAACCAATGTCTCAAACACTACTCCAATTTAGGAAAGAGATGAAGACGCACCCTTTTAAAGAGCATTACATTTCAATGCCTTATTAGTCCACAAACCAGCTACCTCTACTATCACTTGCTGACATTATGCTTGTCTTTGACCCTGTGCAGCACTCTGCTGCCTTTTGACTAGGGCAATCTGGCGAAATACCTGACCCACATGTTAATAAAATGCTCTTACATCTCCGGAGCCTGAGATCAGAATAATCTTGATGTTTGCCTACCCAGATACAAACTTACAGTAGCAGATATCTGTATTGTCAGAGATCTAATTTGATTTCACATTATCCAATGCAGCTGCAGAAAGTGAAGGGGAGTGTATGGTGGTTCTTGGAAGGTATGTGTATGCAAGCTGTTCTTATTTGCTGAGGTAGAGTCAAAGATGTCATAGAGGTCCCTCTGTGCTTCCTCTATCTCCAGTCCAGTGCATGTGATGTGACATGACACATGGCGTTCAAGTGCATTAGTGGTTTGCCATACGTTTTGCAGACAGGTTATTATGACATGCCAATTGCACCTCTACAAACTCTCTCATGGAACTTATCATGGTACAGTGGCGCATTTAGGAGATATGTCTCTGCAGAATTGATGCAATTAATGTTTTTTAGACCAGGTGTTAGCCAATACCTTTTGTGTATAATATACGTACATAAAGGGGCTATCAGTCACCTCTCCTCATCCATTAGTCTGTTGTTGTGTCATTCACATTTTGCTTTCACCCACTACAGAATACAGCATGCAGCAATAGGTCAGTCCAATTCAGCCACTGGTTAACTTTACTTTAGTGACTTTATTTTGCTCTTTCAAAATGGGCAAAGCCTCAAATGAGGTAGTTTCTTTCAGCTCCAGGTTTTTTTTTTTACCTTTCTAATTACTTTTGTGTTGCCTCTGTCTTTTGAGCCTGAAGAGAATGCAGAGCCATCCTACCAGGTGTGAGCACAGTTCCACACTTTATCTGTTCTTGTCTCCTGCCAATGCTGTTGTAAGTTCTTTCTGAAGTATCCTTTGTTTATCTCACTGGTGGTATTTCACAGCAAAATAGGTTGTGACCATTTGAAACTGCTCTGTATTGCTATCCTATGTTTGCTGAGCTTGCAGTACACAAACCAAAAGCTTCAATATTATTTATGTGAATTCAGTAGCTCAGAACAAATTTTTCTGGGCTCAATTTCACCAATGGTTCTTTAATAAACATTGTCCAGGAAGAAATCCAGCCTTTATTATGTTTGATTTGCAGTACATGAAA
This sequence comes from Triturus cristatus, assembly GCF_964204655.1. Classification (NCBI taxonomy): domain Eukaryota; kingdom Metazoa; phylum Chordata; class Amphibia; order Caudata; family Salamandridae; genus Triturus; species Triturus cristatus. The sequence goes on along the minus strand of NC_140593.1, from coordinate 1,011,964,893 downwards.
CACTTTAAAAATAAAATAAAATAAACGTTGTTTGTTTGTTTGTTTCTTTGTTTCTTTCTCTCTTGCCTTCTCTATTTCTTTCCGTATTTTTTATCTTCTTTCTTTATTTCCTCTTTCTTTATTTCCTTCCTTATTCGTTTCTTTCATTATTTCCTTTTTCTTTTCTACTTTCCTTTTCTTTCCTTGTTCCTACTATTTCTTTTTTTGTGTCAGTTCTCCTACCTTTATTTTCCTTTCCTTTGGTATTACTTTCCTCCTTTCTTCTTTCTTTATGACTTTCATTCCTTTTTCCGTTCTTTCGATCTTTGTTTGTTTATTTGTTTGTTTCTTTCTTTTTTCTGCTTTCCTTTTTCATTCTTTCTTTAGCCTTTTCTTCCTTTTTTCTTTCTTCCCTTCTTTCTTGTTTTCTTTCTTTCTTTCTTTCTTTCTTTCTTTCTTTCTTTCTTTCTTTCTTTCTTTCTTTCTTTCTTTCTTTCTTTCTTTCTTTCTTTCATGACTTCTTTCTTGTTTTCCATTCTTTTGTTTTTGTTTCCTTCTTCATTCTTTATTTCCTCATTTCCTTCTTTCCTTCTTCCTTGCGTTCTTTCTTTCCTGTTTTCTTTCTTTTTTCTCTCTTGCCTTCATTTTTTCATATTTTCTTCGTAATCTTTCTTTTTCTTTCTCAATACTTTTTTCTCTTTCCTTTCTTCCTTCTATGTTCTTTCTATTTTCTTTCAATCTTTTACCTTTTGTTTACTTTGTTCTATTAGCTCTTTCCTCTTTCTTTCTTTCTTTCTTTCTTTCTTTCTTTCTTTCTTTCTTTCTTTCTTTCTTTCTTTCTTTCTTTCTTTCTCAAAAGCAAGAGGCTTGAAGCAAATGGCAGAACAATTTGCTTTTTAGGGCTGTGTTAGCTAAGATCTTTTGATCTTACTAACAGTATGTTTATGACATAGTTACTTATAGGGGTTTTCAGTCACACTTCATCCATTTGTCTCTGGTTGTGTCATTCACATTTTTCTTCAACTCACTCAAGCATGCAATGTATCAGCCCACTTCAGCCACTGGCCGACTTCACTATGTGTTGTGGCATGATTCCCTTTCACAATGAGTACATCCACACACAAAATAGTTCCCTTCTGTACCAGGGAATAATATAGTAGTTTGTGCTTTTTTGAGACCCAAAACATTTTTGCCTTTAGTCAATGTTTTTTTGTTAGATTGACAATCACCTGGCAGCATCCTAAGTCATGCAAACCCATGAAAAAGAAAATTGCCAAAAGCTTGGCGGACGATTTCAAACCTCTTGGCTTCACCAATGGTTGTTTCTGTATGTGATGAGGAGTAGGAGAAAATTGCTGTTGTCCTTTCGAATTAGAATGGCTGTATGTATTCTCCATCAGTGTAATTCAAGAGTTTTGACCTTGGCCTAACCCTCCTTTTCCTGTTTGCTGTTCTTCTCTTAAGGTCTTGCATGGGTATTCATTTCAGATGTAGCTTCTTGTGGATGAGCCTGAGGTCCTCTTGCCTGTTTTTTGCATCACCATCAGTGCTTAATTTGTAAAATAATGAGTGCTGGTGCCCACAGATTGGCTCGGGTTGTGCGATTTATAATCTGTGCGTCGAATGCCAAGGCTGCATAGTGTTGAATTCACCTCAGGCCTCTTTAATCCACTACCAGAAACAGCTGGCCCTTTATCTCACTCTTGCCCGTCGCTACCTTCTCCCTTTGTGCCAATTGTTTGTGTCTCTCCTCTTCCTTCTTTCCCATTTGTGTGTTTTTCTCGCAGGTAAATAACTGATGAGCAAAAACAAGTGCATGTCCCCAAAAATGGGTCCACCCGCAACCACCATCTCAAATTAAGCACTGAACCCGTAGTCAATGGCATGCAGTTTTATCAGTTTGTTGAAAGGATGGCTGTCATGTGTGGAGGTGAGAGCCCATCTCTTTACGCCTTTAACCCCTATGAGTTCACATGTGCATATTAAACTGTGGTCAGTTGTACACTGATAGTGATACTGTATTTGTCTTTATATTTAATCTGTGCGCTCCTATAATATACTCTTTACTTTGTGATTTGTCTTCCGTTTCCTCTGATTTCCATGTGTTCTATAGCACTGCTGTCCTTCCCAGGTATGCTTGAACTATATAATTACTGCTACAAACATACAACATGCATATAAGTGTATTTGCTTTGAATAAAATCTCTTACATTCATTGTGAATCTCAGTGTGGGATTTGTTTATTTTGTGCATTATTGTGGTAAACATACTTTTATTTAGATTTAATTTTTAAAGGTTCCTGCGTCAACGAGGATACCGATTTCTTAAGTGGGCGTGGTCATGCAAATGTGCGAAAAATGAGGCTCTTGGACTCATGTTCATTTAATAAAGATGGTGCAGTCACCTCCACTGGACTCTCTTCTTTATATTCCCTGAAGCTGAATACAGAAAATGTTATGGCTATGTCCAGGATGGTGACTGCATAATCACTATTTTGGCGATTCGATCACTTCTAAATTGGGACTCGTGGCTAACCTCCAAGATCTCAGAGTTTAGTTAAGTACGAGGCAGAAAAATGAGGCTTTTTGAGAGAAGAAAAATGGAGGCATATTATCAAGCCCCTATCGCCACCACAACATCACTTTTTGTGACGTTGTGGTGGCGATAGGGTCAGCTCCCTATTATCAAGTCAGCGTTAAGCCACTTAATGTGGCTTACAACCACGTTAAGTGGTTTAACACTGCCGTGAAAATAGTGCCTCTTTCATGCTAAAAATAGCGTGAAAGGGGCGTGCAGTGGATGTTGCGGTGGGCGTTCCACCGCAAAACCCATTGAATTCGACGCTGTCACCTATTATCAAGGGTGGCGATAATAGGTGGCAGTGCCGAACTTAAGACCAGGAAAATCCTGGTCTTAAGATGGCGAAAAGAGGAGAAATGCTTTATTTCTCCTCTTGTTTGATTTTTCCATGTGTGTTGCCTTGTGCAGCACACATGGAAAAAGCAAAATGCCATGGTTTGTTTATGTACAGGAAGGCGTCCCTTCCTGTACATAAACAAACCTTTTTTTTAAATGCCATTTTGTAACTTACATGTGTGCTGCATGAAGCTGCACACACGAAAGTTACAAACTGGCATTTTAAGTTTGCTGTACATAAACAAACCTCCCTGCTTGCAGACACCCTTTCATTCTGGTGCAAGGGTGCCTGCGTTGGTGCTAAGTTGTAAAACTTAGCGCTATCGCAGGGGGAAACGCAAGGCTGCACCATGTCCTTGATAATATGGTACAGCCTTGCGTTTCCGAAGTGGCGGAGAGAGGCGTTAAGCCAAGATGGCTAACGCCTCTCTCCGCCACTTCCTTGCTAATATGCCCCATGGTGTGGCAGCCCTTCTTGAGTCTTTGGATTCTATAAAGTGAAGCCTACGTATATGTATTGCACCCATATAGTCTACAAAACGATGTGAACATGGTTTCAAAAAGGACTTTCAATCTGATGTATGCTAATTAAGAGAATTAATTTATTATGTAGCTTCTAAAATGTAGCTTGCTTAACTGCAAACGTATTAACGTCATTCATAAGTAGTCATACACCTTGCCTTTGTTCCCCCATGCATGTCTACAGCGTGGTGCCCTATCACATAGTAGCATTTAATCATTTTGCCCACATTTCTTCATGCAACCGGTGACTCATATGTATAATATGAGCCCTCCTCCCCCCCCCCCTTCCCCCCCGCTTAGGATCAAGGCTTTCCCTTTGCAAAAGAATATGCTATTCAAGAGCTGAGACCTCTTTATCAGAAACAGAAAGGGCATGCCTGTCAAAGCGAGGTTGGCATCAGACACATGTTCATGTTTCATGTCTGGGCCTCAGCAGCGTCACATCCTGAATGTGGGCGACATATAATTCAAACAGGGTGGCGCTACATTAAAATATGAAGACTGTAAAGGATTTTTTTTTTTTTTTAATCTTCATGGCTTGTATCACTGTGTGAATATTGATGTATGCACCAGTGTCATGCCTAGCTTCAGTGTAAAAAATATGCAAATCCGTCGTGTGACTGTTAAGTGTGCATATAGTATTTTCAATGTAAAATATGTGACACAGGCTCCTTTTTTCTAATTTTACTTGCCTTAACATGTAATACTGATTGTATAAATGATGTGCCAGAAACTCCATTCTAAAAGAAGCTCTAAGGGCATTTCCAAGAATTAATATCTGGGACTGTTACATCGTTTCTGAGAAATAGAGTGGCAAGCATGTTCTCACTTGTTCAGCTGTCAATGTCTGAAGTGCTCGAACAGTAAAGTAAAAGGCATGTATTGTGCTTTCTGAAGTTGGCGACCTGAGTTAGACCCTAGACCTGTCATTATAAATTGTTAATCTAACAGGTCCATAGAGAAAAGTTCACAGAAACTTTAAACTGGTAAAAAAAAGAACAAGTAAATACATTTCCTCCATTTAAAAAAATATATATTAGCGTAATACAGAATGAGGCAAACAAACTTTGCTCCTGTTGAACAGCCAGGTTTACACAAGGACGCAAATAAAGAACACGAACTGTGAAATTGTTTGCAACACATGTAATATTGCCAAATAGTTATAAGTGTGTTACAGATATTGTATTAAACAAATCGTTAACAAATTATAAATCATAAAATACATGAATTCATATGTGAAAAAACAGCACAAGATGCACCACTCATTTTTGTTTGTTCCTTATCTCTTGCACTTGATTGTGATAGGAGAATTCTAGTGTTTTCATGATTTGTTTATGAATGTTACTCGTCTGTCCGAGATTTAATCCTAAGGAATGATATTAGTCATGCCCCACTTGTGGTACAATCATGTCCCTAGACAGAACTTAGGTTTGCTACCAACTACTAACACTATAACTACACATTTTATATTTCCTCCTATGGAGCCCTTATATGACATTTTAAATGAAACTAAGTATTCAGGCGATGATATTCTAAATATGCCAACGAAATGTTGTACTTTCCATTACATATTCCCACATGCCACTTGATTGAATCAACTTATATGACAAACTTATCTGTTACTGTAATCAGCTAATGTGATGTAAATTTGCTGTTGGGATCAACGTGTAGTAAAATTATGAAATGTTGATTACTCCAATTACTTTATGTTGGTTTATACTTGTCAATGGACGTCTTATTTAATCTTGATGGAAATTGAGTCCAATTGAATTTGGTCATTTTTATGTATGTAGATTTTTGTTTATTGTATTGTTATAATTGTCTGTGCCTAGTCCTCATGTGTGTTATTTATACTGTATATTTTTTATAAAAATCTGTTGCAGCCCTGAAGAAGTCCCGAGGTGGACGAAACGCGTCGGCTGCTTTGGCTGTCTTGGATGTTTTAATGTGTATATGACAAATAAAAATAAAGAAGATTGCTTTGAAAAGAAACATCAAGGATATGGACTGATTTAAATTATATTGGACATTTTGAGTGGTGCATCTTGTGCTGTTTTTTCACTTACACTCCAGGGGCTGGAATAGCACTGTGTTGGCGGGTGCTAATCAAGATTGCACACTCATGGTGAATTGAAAATATCACCAACAGATATGATGGGTTAATTATAAATCCAGTGCTGTCCTAGAGGGATACCGCTAGCCTTGTTTCTTTATGTTTACATGAATACATATCCCTTTAAAAAAAATGATTCCACCCTACTGAATGATTATGTAATAAAACGGAACAACTTGATTTTAGCTCAAATGCAAACCCATATTTCACATTTCAAAAGTGTGGAAAACATTATCGATTTCGTATTCCACACAGTATATAATTTGCGTGAAATCAGTTTGTTGCATGTTTTGCTCTGGTTTAAATGCTGTGTTCTACATTCTGAATGATTCAAGTAGCAAACATGGTGTAAATGGATTTACAGGTTTTTGCACCATTGCAACGTTACAGTGACATGAGCACGGCAGCGTTCTCCGCACTGCTGCCTCAATATTGCAACATATGAATATCCATCAACCCACACACTTAACACATTCCAACTAAGAGAACAATTAAAAAGTGCAAAACTGGAAGTTCAAGAATGTGAGCTCAGAGTCCTGTCCTGAAACCTGTAAACAAATAAAACAGGCAAATGCTGGTAAAGTAAAACTGGGCTCTCAAGTTAGCCATTAAATGTGACCTGGGAGCAGCAAAGACAATACGGCCTTTTCATAAAGGGAAGTTCGGTGGTAAACATAACTTTAGAACTGAGATTGACCTTCTTAACACCTGCCAGGAACTTGCACAGAGAATCCTGTCATGTGTAAATGTGTAACTGTATCATGTGTAAATTGTGCTGATTTCTATTCCACAGTGTAGAGAAATCTGCACTTGTATATCCCACACAAGAGGGGGGAAGTGGGTACGCCAAGGCATGTTTTTTTCCCCGGAACTTTGAGAATGCCACAAACATGTACGTTTATGGCAATTCCCAAACTCATCTCCATCCCTATTCAACCTAGACATCGGTTCCCTCCATTTCCAGAATGGAAAAGGCAACAGAACACACCCATATTTGGTGGGGGTGGAGGGGAAGGGTTTTTTCACCGCGAGCAAAATGTTTTCAATGATGAGACAAAACAGAGGGGCATATTTACAAGGAGTTAACGCCACCAGAACATCACTTTTTTTCAATGCTCTGGTGGCATTAAGTCCTTTGCCTTATATACGAGGCACCGTTAGGACACAAGTGGCTTAACACTGCCTTGTAAATAGAGCCCCTATTCACGCAGCACTTACAGTGCAAAGGGCGTGAAATGGGTGTTGAAGTGGGCGTTCCTCCCTAACACCCATTGATTTTTGGGCACTGCCCCATATTTGCAAGGTATAGGTTAGCACCAAAAATATCACCAGGGAATACCAGGTCTTAAGCAGGCGATACGCGGAGAAATGTTTCATTACCCCTCGTATTTTGCTCTAACAGCACACATGGAAATAACAAATCACCTGTAAAGATTGTTTATGTGCAGGAAAGTGTCCCTGCAGCGCAGTTAACCTTGCAATATGGCGCAAGGGTCCCTGCGCTGGCGAAGCGCAGCTTCTTTAGCACCAACGCTTGGGGAATCGCAGGGGTGCGCAGCATTCTTGCAAATACCGCTCATCCCTGCACTTTGAAACTGATGGACCGCAGTGTTACCAATTCTGGCACAACACCGCTCCACCAATTTCTAGTAAATATGCCCCACAGTGTTCCCTTCCACCCATTCTCCCTGTCTGAACGTCTCTATTGCAGAAGGGGGGTAATTAAAGACTTATTAAAAAGTCACCTGACATTTTCAGGGACCACAGAGGTTTGTGAACTGGAAATAAATTAAAAAACATGCTTATACTGAAGAATATATATCTCCCCCTATACTTTTCTGATTATTTTTATCAACCTAGCTCAAATACTTTAGGTTAATTTCACATTATTAACTCAGGGGTCCTGGATTTCGAACTAGGAGGTGGGTTCTTACTCCTTCAGAATGTTTCATTAAAAATGTTTGCAAATAAGACAGCCTCTGGCAAATAAGTGAAATCACTGCATGAAACTCCTTGGTTCTGAATCCGATAATCACTATCATCATAGTGACGTGGACAATGTATGTGAGAATGTGTGAAATCGGCAAGGTTTGAATATTTCCAAGCAATTTATAGGAAGTCAGATTGAGAAAATATTTTTTCAGAGCGAGGTTTTATGGGAGTGGTTAATGCAAATGTGGTGAACCACCACAAAGTAGTCGTTTTCTGTGCTTTCCCTAACATTTCCATTTTTATAATATTATTTTTTATTGAAAATGACATACATATACACAAAACAAAATAGTCTTGAGGCTGCCAAAACATTTGAAATAACCATCCCTCACTTAGTGTGACCAGATTTAGAAACCAAAAAAGCAGGACATACCTCAAACATGGAAGCAGATTAAAATGTTGCAATAACTTTTTTATCAACAGAATCCACTTAATTGATAACACTCACAAACATGAAAAAGACACAACAATGGGACACTGAAGCAACTTAAGTGCACATTTTAGACGATATGGGCACGATTCACAAAGGTAAACTGAGACAAAAGTCTAACTTTATGACTTTTGGTATTCACAAATGGCATTTAAGAGTACTAAAGTTAAACTTTTGTCTCAGTTTAACTTAATTTTTGGTCGTAAGTTCAACTGAGACTAAAACTTTTGGTCACACTTAAACTTAAGACCAAAACTTAAGTTAAACTGGGACAGAAGTCTAACTTTACTACTCGTAAATGCCCTTTGTGAATACAGAAAGTCGTAAAGTTAGAATTTCGTCTCCGTTTACCTTTGTGAATCGGGCCCAGTATCTTCTGTGTTATCTAAATAGTTTTTTGATGATAGCTGCAAATAATCCTGCACTGGAAGACATCAGAACTTGCCTCCTTCTCTGTTTCAGCAACTCTCTCTTATAACCAGTACACAAGCAAAATTCAGTGACATTTGCTGAAACATATGATGAAGAAGTAGTCCTGGTCTCCCTATACTTACAACACTTCTATGCTTCTAGAGCAGGACAGTAGGTATAAATGGCGAGTTAAGTGTGGGAATGTGACACTAAATCATGCTTTTAAGTAGAAATGGGGAAAGGAACCTAAAATAAATGAACAGATACCAATTTTCCCTACCCTGTATTGCTGAAAATTTTCATCCCTAGGGATAATTTATATGAGAAGATGTGGTGATACAGGCATAGGTAAGCAAAGTAAGGAAAATCATATGTTTCCTGGTTCACGCTTGGGATTTTTGCGACTAGGCAAAAGTTGAATATGTCTGAATGCAAAAGTTCGAGTTAAAACAAATTTTTGATGTTACCCCGCATGTCAACACCATGCATACCATCAAAACACATTTGTAACAACGCAAGTGCTGTTACAACGTGTTTCTAGCACAACGCATACTTTTACATCGCTACTTTACCACGCATACCATTACAACGCAAAGAAATATGTGGTAAAGGCATATACTTTTTAAAAGTGGTTAAGGTAAGTATGTATATATAGAGGGCTCTTTAATGAAATTAACACTTTGACACAGCACAGAAGCCTACTAAAGGTAAAGGAATTTTGAAAGTGCACTACTGATCCCAGCATACAACACTTAGTTGATTTCACCTGTGAGGCCCACTGAGGGCTAATTAAATGGACATGCAGAGAGGAGTGCCTTTTCACCATTTCTATGCAGTATCATCACGCCTGTGATCAAGAAGCTGAGTGCTTTGAAACATGTAAGGCAAATAAATGCATCTAAATGAAAAAGCCAGTTTCCTTTAAGTTCATCTGCTCTTCAAGTGCATCTTCAAACTGGGGAAGCTTTGTTTGATTATATATATATATTCACTGAAAAACCACAGGTTTCAGGGACGTTAGAGTTAGAAATTAGCATTTAAAAAACCTTAGAAATTCACTGAAAAAAACACAGGTTTCAGGGACATTAGTTGGACATTTTACTCGTACAAAACCAGAGAAATTCGGCCGTTATAGTTAGTGGAGCTAACTATAATTCACGCCCCAGCAATGCACAGCTGATGATGTCATATATTACATCATTCATGACATGGTCAGTGCCATCACTGATGACATCTTAAATGACATCACTGATGACATCATCCAGTGACTATGTGTTTCTGTAAAGTTTAAATATGATTTATATATATATATGCCAAGGTGTATTGAAGAATGAGTGGGTGTATACATGTTTGAATAGATGATTTAGTAGGTGCGTGACTGACTGTATAAGTGAGTGATTAAACATGTTTTACTGAATGCATTGGTTAGTGACTAAACTGTGTGAATGTCTCTATCAGTCTGTCAGTTGGTATGTAAGCGGCTGCAATGGTTGGTGAGTAGCTACATGAGTGCCTATATGGGTTATTGATTGGTTGTCTGAGCATCTCTATGGGTGTCTGAGTATCTTTGTGGGTGAGTGGGGGGTGTGGCTGTGCATAGATGTGTGAGTGGGTGATTAGCTGGGTGTATGGGTTCAAGAGTGCATCTGTGAAGGGCTGCATGGGTGGGTGAGTGTGTGTATGGGTGTGTTGGTGAGCGAATGGATGTCTCAGTGGTACATGTGTGAATACCTACATATATGAACAGCAGGATATGTGAGTTTTGGAGTATATAAATGACTATATGTGAGAGTGAGTGATTGAGAAAATGGCTGTATGGATGAGTGTGTGGTTGTATCAGTGATTGTACAAGAGAGTAAGTATGTGTTAGTATTTGTATGAATAAGTGAGGAGGTGTGTGTATAACTGTATAGGTGAATAAATGGGAGTGTAATTGATTCTTTGCATGACTGACTACCTGTGTGACTAACTCTATGGGTGAGTGGCAGTGTGTAAGTGTCTGTATAGGTGTATGACTGCATTTGATAGTGCTGTATTGATGAGTGACTGCATGTATGAGTGACTGTAGCGGTGAATGAGTGGATGTGTATGTAGACCTAGGAATCAGTGAGTGGGTATGTAGTAACTGGTATTAGTGTGTCCATGGTTTGGAAAATGGTAGTATGTATTTTAGAGTGGGTGTATCAAAGGTTAAATTAGGGTGTGATGAGGTGCATCAGATTATCACCTGGATGATGTCATCAGGGATGTCGTTTGAGATGTCATTAGTGATGTCACTGACCATGTCATGAATGATGTCATCTGTAAACTCATCAGCAGTGCATTGTGGGGGCGCGAGTTATAGTTAGCTCAACTAACTATAACAGCCGAATATCTCTGGTTTTGAACGGGTAAAATGTCCAACTAACTATAACGTCACTGAAACCTGTGATTTTTTCAGTGAATTTCAAAGGTTATTTAAATGCTAATTTCTAACTATAACATCACTGAATCCTATGGTTTTTTCAGTGAATTTCAAAGGTTTTTTAAATGCTAATTTCTAACAATAGCGTCCCTGAAACCTATAGTGTGTGAATAATTGAAGGAGTGCATGCATAATGGCTGAGTGATTGTATAACTGCAATGGTAGTGTCTGTGTGATTGGAGGAGTGCATGGCTACTGGATGGGTAATCGAAGGTGTGAATAAGTAGTGTCTGATGTATTGCCAGAGTGATTGGATTGGATAAGTGCATAGGTACTGGCTGGGTGGTAGGAGGAGTGCATGGGTAGTGCCTGAGTTATTGCATGAGTGGATGAGTAGTGCCTGGGTGATTGGAGGAGTGCATGGGTAGTGCCTGGCTGATTTTGTAAGTGCTTGGTTACTGCCTGGGTGATTGCATGAGTGCACAGGTAATGTGTGGGCGATTGAAGAGTGCATGGGTAGTGCTTTCCTGATTACATTAGTTTATGGGTAATGCCTGGATGATTGCATGAGTGCATTGGTAGTACCTGGGTGATTGTAAGCGTACAAGGGTAGTGTTTAGTCATTTTATAAGTGCTTGGGTATTGGTGGAGTGATTGGATAAGTACATAGGTACTGGCTAGGTGATTGGAGGAGCGCATGGGTAGTGCACGGGTGATTCGAGCAGTGCATGGGTAGTGCCTGGGTTATTGCATGAGTGATTTCATGAGTTAATGGGTAATGCCTGGATGATTGTATAAGTGAAAGGATAATACCTGAATTATTGCATGAGTGCATGGGTACTGCCTGCGTGATTGGAGGAGTGCAAGGATAGTTCATGGTGATTTTATAAGTGCATTGGTAGGGACTGGGTGATTGGAGGAGTGCATGGCTACTGGCTGGGTAATCGAAGGAGTGAATAAGTAGTGTCTGGGTGATTAGAGGAGTGCATTGGTAGTGAATAGGTGATTTGAGCAGTGCATGGGTAGTGCCTAAGTTATTGCATGAGTGGATGAGTAGTACCTGGGTGATGATTGGAGGAGTGCATGGATAGTGCCTAGGTGATTTTGTAAGTTCTTGGTTAATGCCTGGGTGATTACATGAATTAAGAGGCAATGTATGGGTGATTGGAAGAGTGAATGGGTAATTGACTGATTGCATGAGATTATGGGTAATACCTGGATGATTGCATGAGTGTATGGGTAGTGACTGGGTGATTGTAAGAGTGCAAGGGTAGAGCATGGTGATTTTATAGCTGCTTGGGTATTGGCAGAGTCATTGGATAAGTGCAAGGGTGCTGGCTGGGTGATAGGAGGAGTGCATGGGTAGTGCCTGGGTTATTGCATGAGTGGATGAGTAGTGCCTGGGTGATTGGAGGAGTGCATGAGTAGTGCCTTGGTGATTTTGTAAGTGCTTGGCTACTGCCTGGGTTATTGCATGAGTGCACAGTTTGTATATGGGTGATTGAAGAGTGCATGGGTAATGCTTGACTGATTACATTTTCTTATGGGTAATACCTGGATGATTGCATGAGTGGTTCTGTAGTACCTGGTTGATTGTAAGACTGCAAGGGTAGTGCATGGTAATTTTATAAGTGCTTGGTTATTGATGGAGTGACTGGATAAGTGTATATGTACTGGCTGGGTGATTGGAGGAATGCATGGGTAGTGCACGGGTGATGGGAGCAGTGCATGGGCAGTGCCTGGGTTATTGCATGAGTGGATGAGAAGTGCCTGGGTGATTACAGGAATGCATCAGTAGTGCCTGGGTGATTTTGTAAGTGGATAGGTATTGTTTGGATGATTTTGTAAAGTGCATAGGTTTTGCCTGTGTAATTGCATGAGTTTATGGGTAGTGCCTGGATTATTGCATGAGTGCATGGGTACTACCTGCATGATTGGAGGAGGGCAAAGATATTGCATGGTGATTTTATAAGAGCATGTGTAGTGACTAGGTGATTGGAAGAGTGCATAGCTACTGGCCGGGTAATCAAAGTAGTGCATAGGTACTGGCTGGATGATTGGAGGAGTGCATGGGTAGTGCACGGGTGATGGAGCAATGCATGGGTACTGCCTGGGTTATTGCATGAGTGGATGAGTAGTGCCAGGATGATTGCAGAAGTGAATCGGTAGTTCCTGGGTGATTTTGTAAGTGGATAGGTATTGTTTGGATGATTTTGTAAGTGCATCTGTAATGCCTGGGTGATTGCATGAGTGCATGGTTACTGTTTGGGTGATTCTATGAGTGGAAGAGTAATGTCTGGATGATTGAAGGAGTGCATAGGAAACACTTGAGTGATTGTAAGACTGTAGAAGTAATGTCTGGGTGATTGCAAGAGTGTATGGCTACTGCCAAACTGATTAAAGGTGTGGATTAGTAATGCCAGGGTGATTTTGTAAGTACAAATGTTATGCTTCAGTGATTATAGGATGCATGAGTACTGCTGAGGTGATTTGAGGAGTGAGATGATTGAGTTTGAAAAAATGAATAACTGCAATAAAAGTGACTGTAAACATTAATTCATATTATTATGCTTATTACATAATTTCACTTACCTTCTGTATTGGAGTATATATCAAACTCATTGAAACTATTTTACAGTTGTTTCATTGTAAAGTAAATGTAAAATATTTTCAAACTATAGTAATACTGTTATTGCAAATAATATTATAGGTTTAAGAAGACAACATAATTTTAGAATTACATAACATATTCAGGTTCTCTTTTTTGCTGTTTTCAGATTCTATTGAATTTCACCATACACAGTGATTTCAATGTTGGTCATTATATAACAGCAGACAAAAAAATACAATCAATACAATTGTTAAAAAAAAACAAATCTCTTTTCAAAATATTTACAAGTTCAACTATCTGTTTCCATTTTCAAAAGTAAACACTCTCATTTACATTGCATATAATACAAAGATCAAATATATGAACTACGTCTTTCAAACACAATTTTCCAAATGCAATATCAAAGAACAGAAATGATAATTCAAACACTAATTGTTCACATCTTCCCAATGGGCCAAATGATGTTTCCTAAATCATTTGCATAGAAAATATCCAAAATAAACTTGTTAATTTATGTTTACATCTTCCCAATAGGCTAAATTATGTTTTCAAAACCTTGACATAAAAAATATCAGATATGAATTTGGTAATTCGTAAAGCAAGCGACATTTGAATTCCAAATGGGCATCATTACAATGTGTCCATCCTTTATCGCATCTACACAGTATAGTGTCCAGATGTTGTACTAGGTCCATCATGGAAAATAATAGCCACTGCTTTAAAAGTTCTTCCTAAAATTGACACTTGGTTTGCCACAAAAGTTTTAATTTTTGTTTCCAATTTTCTTCTAGCTGCTGTAAAACATTGTAGCATTAAAATGACATATTGTCAAAATCTTTCTATAAATAATGTTGACAACATTTCCTATATTCAGTGAGTACATTTCATATCTTGATTAGCCAATTTTACTAATTTGTCAAACGACACTGTTTTGCAATCTGGTATTGTCAAATATATGAATCGTTCAGTGTCTATTTCAGTGGTAGAAGAAAATGAACAGTCTTCACATTTACGATGCCATCTGTAACGTAGTCCAAACAGATTTTTAATTTGTATTCCTTCATCTTCCAATATTGCAAGCATAAACATAAGAAATTCTTAGGCATCTAGTTGTACATTAAGTGTAAATTGTGAAGAACCAGAACATAGATCCAAAAGATGCTGAATGCCAGAAGCAGTATAGATTTTAGTTTTATCAGTTTTCAACTTTTCAAAAATATAATGTAACAAAAACCAGAATCTTTTTTCTTGATTTTCCATAATTTGGTGATGAAGATTTTCTAGAAAATTACACGACGTTCACAATTACATTAGCATAGCAGTTGATATCTGAACTATTTTCTAACTGGTATCCTACAATATCATCAATAGTGTCCAATTTCATTTTCTTTACAGCCTGAACATTCTCTTGAATTGTTTTCTTCTTTCCAACCTCACTACAGTGTTTCTCATATTTTCGTTTTGGACCTCCTACACATTTTTCATAAATGGGAAATTCACCTATGTTAGGAGCATACAGTCTTCTTAATCGATTATACTCTCTTACACAATTTGCATCTGCACTAACCCTTTTCTCATCAAAATCAAATACAATCCAGATAATGTTCTTACTCGAGACAATGCAACATATGCCATACCCTCTTTAAAAAATGTACTTCCAATATTTACCAAATCACTGTCTACACTTAAACTTTGAGATTTATGAATGGTCACCGCATATGCTAAAGAAAGAGAAAACTGTTTTCTACGAACATTCAAATCTTTAACAAGCAAAAAACTAACAGCACAACGTTTTACCTCTTCAATCTGATCAAATTTAATCTTTAAAAATTCAATTCCATCTCTGTTCTGAAAATTTACATATTCAACAACTTTTCCCATTGCTCCATTCACTAAACCTTTTTCAACATCTAAATTACGCTGTAATATTACCCGACAGTTTACACATACATATAAAGTCCTTTCCAAACCAGCAGTCTTAGATACAGATTTTTCCAAAGAATCTAATTTTGACTGTTTTTTCTGACAGAAGAATAGTAACTCCTTTGTGTTCCATTTTATCAATGGCTTTCATTTTCACTATTGGTTGTTTCTCCAATTTCAAATGTTCTTGATTGAATGTAGAGCACTCTTGCAGTGTTGGCAGTAGACAAACTATAGACTTCTTTTCTCCATTTTTTTTGTACATTATTTCAGGTGCAATATTTTCATTTGGAAACAAGTTTGTTAGTAGTCGACTTTGTAAAGCTTCTTTACCATCTATGGTCAAGACACCAATTCTAATATCTTGAAGAATATTTCCATAATGTTCATCACTTGCTTGTTGCATATTCTTAATAAGTTCTTTATATTGAAAAAGAGACCAAATGTTCACATTTCCAATACTTCCCAAAGATTTCCTAGAGTCTTCATGGACAAGTATTTTAAAAACTGATTGCCTTTTTCACAGGAGTCAGTTGTAATTAGGGGTGGGCGGAATTTGCGTAGTCGCGCTCCGCAAAGCTCCGCACAGCTCCGCAAAAAGTAAAAAATCTCCGCGAGCACACAGAAATTCCGCAAACACACGGAATTGCTTGCTCGCAATGCTTTTTTCCTGTTCGCGAACGCTGTTTGCATGCTTGGCGGGAAATATCTCACGAACACGCATTTTGAGAATGCGAACAAGCAAAAAATTCCGCGAAGCCGCAGAGCGCAGAATTTTGGGCAATCTCGCGTTCTCTGTGGAATGCGAAATTCCGCAAATTCCGCGAGCAGAACGAAATTTACTGCCCAGGCATAGTTGTAGTAGATCACCGAATACAATTACATGTTTTCCTACAAATAAAACATCATAATCTGTTTTTGAAATCTGTTGCATTCTTAAATGTACAAAGGCAAGCATTATGTTTGAGACCATGCTCACCTCATCAATTATCAGAAGTTTCATTTTCTTTAGTACTCTTTAAACTTCATAACAAGCTTCTCCAGATAGCTTGTGATATTCCAACTTATTTTCATATTCAACTGGTAGCATAAGTAAACAATGTAATGTAATTCCTTTAATGTTGTGTCCTGCTTACCCAGTTGGAGCGGTTACAACACAAGATAAATGTGATTCAGTGGTTTTCTGTAGATAATTGGTCAAAACTTTATTTAAGAAACTTTTTACTGCACCAGCTTGACCACTGATATACATTCAAATGGGTTTAAATGATGTGCAGTTGCATTCTTTTTTTCATGAAGTAAACCATGCTCTATCTGTTGTGTAACTTGCTGATATATTTCTTTCTTTTCAATAATTTGTTGTTCTTTCCAAGTTTCCCAACTCCATAATATCCCGTTTTGCTTGTTGCATTGCCGTTTCTACTTAACTCATGGCTATTGCTGCTCCATTTTAAAGAATTGGTTGTCCTAGTGGATCTTGACTTAGTGGAGCAGATCTTTGACTATCTTGAGAACTGTCTCTAGCAATTTCAGCTGCAATACTAGTTTCTTGTTCAATTTCTTCATTCAACTTTTGTAGATAATTTGGTAAAACGGTGCATTCAATGCTATCTTTACATGCATTAAAATAATTTTCATAGCACTCAAAATCTCCAAGCAATTCCATTTCAGTACGCCAAGGCTTGAAGAGTTGCAGAAGAGATAAATAGAAACATTCCCTTTTATCTGCAGTATCACAAGTACGTTTCCTGTGATTTTTAAGATTTCCTTTGGAATGTTTTACCAAACATCCATCACATCTAATTACTGCATATTTTTATTTTCTGTAACATTTCTATTAAAGCTGTAATATTTCAGTACTTCATAGAGACATATGTTTTCCAGATGTGGACTTCTTTTAGGATAGTATGTTTCCAAAATGTTTGTTTTAACAATATCTGTACTTTCTGGTTCATTTAATGCTAAGTATTCAATTTCTTGTACAGATTTCAATACTCAATTTTGTGTTGCAGCAATACCTAAACTTACCCAAATGATTCCTATTGACTTTTAATATGAACTTGCAGATGTCAACAGATCTGAACATTTGTATGATCCAATCTCTCGATGGGAAAGCATCTTCAAACTAAAGCTGTACAATTTGTTACTAAGAGTCTTCCCTTGTGAAATTTCTCCCCACATTTCTTTCAACTCTGTCTTTTCAGATTTTGTTATATATGATGTAACATAGCGAGCAACAGCAATTTAATTATCGGCAACATACTGGATATCCATATTTGCATTCCACATCATCAAAATCACTGGATTGTAATCATTAATATACTTTGAATCTTCACTTCTTTTTATATTGTAAATATTCTTTGGAGATTTTCGAGTCATAGTATGCCTCACTGCTGACATGTAACTGTTGACTGGGAATCCAAAACGACATTTTATATGAAATGTTTCCTTTGACTTGTATTTCCGTTGACAATATTTACCACATTGATGACTTTGAAACCATAAAAATTGTTGACTTAAGGTATTTTCTCCTGTTTTTGGAATAGCACAGGTAACATAGTCTTCAATGAAAGATAAAACAGTCTCATCAGAATCGGTTCCAAATTTAGGTGCATCCTTGATCCATAATGGCATATGTATATGAGGAGCACTTCTGGCATTTTACTCCTTTCTCCAAAAGAAATCAATTACTTTTCCAAGAGGTGGGTTATTTTTACTGCAGATAAAAGACATCATTGCTTGAAACCTATGATTAAAATATCTGCACACATTTACAGGATCTAAGGAACACAGTTCCCCAGCTGTGTTCAATTCAATGTTTTTAATATTTGAATTTGCTTCTCGTAGAAATTCAAATAAATCATCCCATGTGTATTCAGCACAGCTTAGCGTAACAACCACATAGGGGTTCCTAAGTTCCTTAACATACATTTAAGTTCTCCGTGACGACGATGCCAATACTCATTAGTACCACGTTGACACGCCATCAAATTAATCAACAGAGATTCTAAATGATCGTCTCTTTGTTGTACATTGTCCATGAATTCCTTTGCGGAAACATGTGTAAGATGAAGTCCTGTTTTTAATATGTGGTTCACTGTATATGAAAGTCCAGACAAGTCACCATCAAACAGAAGATGAAATATATATGAAATACTTTGTCGAAATCTTGGATCTTCTGAGTACAATCTTGTTGTACGATATTCTGAAACTGGAATCTGCACGGGTCGTTCATCATATGGTCCACCTTTTCCAGTGGGGAAGAGCTGTGGGAAACAGCGGGCTTCTAAACTTCTTTCCCAAACACTCATAGGAGTTCCCTTCGCTTTCTTCATTTAGAATAATTCAATAGTATTTCCAATCACTTCTTTTGAATGTAAAGGATGTATCCTATAATGTTCATAAATTTCTTCACTCCTGGAGACGTCCACTTTTTTGATTTGGCCAGTTGAATTTTCTCTGTCATCTCCTAAAGATATTTCTTCTTCGTCCATGTGTATATTTTTATAATAAATATTGTTTTGTATAAGATATAATGAAGCTTTTTGAAATTTGGTGACATCTACTGACACTTGCCATATTTTCTGACTTTTTGTTGGTACACCATTATCTAGAATAACCACAGGTTTACTTTCCTCTAACTCTACACCAATAGTTTCATTATTTTTCTTGAAATCTAGAGGTAAATACACAACTCTTCCTTTTAAACCTCTTTGTAAATCTGCTGGAGGCAGCTTACCTGTTTTAGGCTCCATACGAACAGTAGCCTGAAATGGGTGCACAGATTGATTAAGAATAGATTCATGTGTATTGAAATCTACTAGTTCTGAAGGAATACCTACCAACTGTAGGTTATTATGTACAGCTCTAGCTGGCATTTTATTCTCTTCTAGTTTGCTGTAAAAATATTTACAAATACGTTGATCACTACCCAACTCAAAACGACCTTCCACCAACAAATAAGCAGCAAATTGCTCCAACTTATCATTGTTTTCCTTTTCACCTTTTAAATACACATCAACATTCCTAGTTTGACTTCTATAGTGAGTTCGTCAACAACAAATACAAACATAAACAAAGCTTGGTCTTTCACAACAAACTACCTTAAACTTTGTAATTTCTTCTGCAAACTTCTGAGTACTAGATGGGTAGAGTCCGTAACACGCAGGCGGCTGCCCGCCAACCCAAACCACGATGGACCGTTATACTACCAGCGACCGGGACCCTAGAGGGGGGACTGCGGTGCCCCCCACTCCTGCTGGGGGTGACCTAGACACCATTCTGCAGGCCATTGGAGCCTCCCAGGCCTCAGTCGAAGGCAAGATTGGTGAGATACGGGTTGACGTGGCCCTCATTCGTCAGGATCTCCGCAACGTCATGGCCCGGATTACGGAAGCTGAGTCGTGTATTTCCTCAGAGGAGGACAACATAACCCAGCTTAAGACCCAGATGGCTCAGCTTCAGAACCGGACTTCTGAACTCCACCGCCGGGCTGAGGATGCCAAAAATAGATCACGGAGGAACAACCTGCGCCTGCTCGGATTTCCTAAAGGGGCCGAACAGGGTCAAGCAGATACATTCATGGAAACCTGGGTGTGATCCTGGATGCCCAAGGAGCTCCTCTCCCCTTGGTTTGTGGTTGAACGCACCCACTGCTCCCTGGCTCCGCGTTCCCCACCTGGGGCTCCACCGCTGCCCATCATCATGAGGATCTTCAATTTTCGAGACCGGGATACTATCCGTAAGGCGGCGAGGTTGCAGGGGCCACAGATCTTTCAAAATATCAAAATGATGGTGTTCCCCGACTATACCAGGGAGGTGCAGGCCCAACGGCGCACCTATGACGATGTTAAACAGAAACTTCGTGGCCTGGGTCTCCGGTATGGTCTCCTCTTCCCGGACCGCCTCCGGGTCGTCTTCCAGTACAAGACCTTCTTCTTCAATACTCCCCAAGAGGCCTGGACCTGGCTCACAGAGAAGCGCCCTCTTCAGGCGCGTCCGGCCTTCCCTCCCGGCCGCAGCGGCCCATGACAATCCAAGCCAACCCTTCCTAAACCTCAGAGACGCTGCAATCACTCCCGTAAGAAGAACGACCGCCAAGGAGGGGCCTCGCTATCCCCTGTGGCGAGGTCTCAGATGCGCCCCCTCCTACACCTCCTCGGAGCCAAGATCCTCTTAGCCTGCCTGGTTCGTTGGGGGGTTCAGGCCCAATTCCGATCCCATCCACAATGTTGTGGCCCTCCCTGTCTGACTCAAACCTCTCCCGGAGCCCAGTGCTTCAAGGATCTGACGAAGATGATGCTGACTGACTCCTGCAGCCGAGCTGAGTGGGGTCCATGTCTGTTTCCTATCGTTCTTTGCAACTGTTAACATTTATGCATCCGTATGTATGGAGGGGTCCACCTTCGCCAAGACTCTGCTTGACTTGCTGGTTTGTTGGGTTCCCTGAGTAACTTGTGCTCACTTCTTGGGGCCCTCACTGATACGCTCACGTCCTGCTAAGCATTTTAGTTTAATATCTTGTGTTTCGTATTGTTGTTTTAGGTGCTTGTTTCAGGGCGACAGATGCTTCATGTTTGGAAGTGTAGGGTGGGGGGAGTTGGGGGACGAGGGAGGATGGGTAGACCGTTGTCTCCCGCTGGTTTATTGTTTTCGGCAGCTCATGAGACGCCGATGTTGTTTGTTTTTCTTTGTAGCTTACTATGCATACACACCACCGACATTGACGTTAGCTTTGGCAGACCACGTGGACCTCACTCTCTGGCCCCGCCTACAATGGTGGAGGGGGAGGGGTTGTGGGTGGAGGGACACCATGCTGTTGCTTGCATGTTTATTGTTTTTGGCCGCCTACAGGCCACCATCCCTGGTTCTTCATGACGCCTCCCCGAGTACCCGGGAGTCCGGTGGGAACATGGGTCTTGCCCGGCCGTATGGTTCTCCCCCCCATGCTCCCACCTGGGATCGCCCACTCCAGTGGAGGCCAGTCACCCCCTGCATGGCCCTCTACTCACACTGCCCATCCTAATGCTGTCCGTCCTAGGTAGACCCCTCCACATCCTGTCCTGGAACGTCAATGGCCTCTTAGACCACTTTAAGCGCACTGCTGTCCTCCGTAGCGCCCACCGTCAAGCCCCTGATATACTATTCCTGCAAGAGACGCACCTGATGGGCACCCACTGTACCTTCCTCGCCTGCTATGGGTTCGACAGGGTTTGGCATTCCGGCTTCTCGCGGGGCTCCAGGGGGGTTGTCCATACTGATCTGCAAAGGTCCTCCCTTTTCCTTGACACGGGCCGAGACGGATACGCAAGGACGCTACGTGGCCCTGTCTGGCAAGATCGAGGGGCACCTTATTAATCTTCTGAGTGTATATGTTCCTCTCGCCACACTGACATCCACCCTCTGACACCTCACAAGCGTTTTTTCCTTTTTCGTCTGGGTTGGCGGTTGTCAGGGGCAATTTTAACGCTGTCATGCATCCACCACGTGACACATCCGGTGCTCCCTCTGCGTCCCGTCTATCCTCCGCTAAGTGACTCTCTGATTGGTCCTCTGCCATGGGTCTCTGCGACGCTTGGAGAATGTGGAATCCTCGCCGGGACCAGTACACCCACACGGCGGCAGCCCATCGCGCCCACTCTCGTATTGATCTGTTCTTAGTGCCGGCCACCGACTGCCAATTGGTGTCGGGGGCGGATATTTTACCACGCGGCATCTCGGATCATTCCCCGGTCTCCCTTCGACTCGGGACTCAACCTGGGGGTGTTCGTACGAACTGGCGTATGAACGATTGGTTCTTGCAGGACGAGGAATTTGTTGACTCCCTCCAACAGGAGCTGCAGCAATACTTCCTGATTAACACAGGATCGGTTTCCTCGCCGGCCACGTTGTGGGAGGCTGCCAAGGTGACGATGCGGGGAGCAGCTAGAGGCTTGGTTCATGCATGACGCACGGCTCAGGCCACCCGCCTGGTCCAGTTGGAGGCCCGCGCTGCACTGATGCGGCCCAGGCCACTGCTGATACTCCTGACTCCTCCCGGCAACTTGCTTTACTACGCGAGGAAATTTTTCATGTTTCCTTGGACTCTGCCAAAATGCTTTGGCGTTCATCGGTTGCACGCGTGTTTGGCTGGGGTGATAAAAATGGCAAATTGCTCCATAACTTAATATCGTGCCCCAAGGTGGACCGCGTCATCCTGGAGGTCTGCGATGCAGCCGGCCATCACCATTCCACCTCGAGGGCCATTGCTCAGGCCTTTGCAGGGTACTATGCCAAGCTGTATGCTTCCGGGCCTCCCGCAGACTCTCTGGCTGCAGTGCTGTCGGAGACCAGGACTCGGCTGCCCCACCTCCCCCAGGACGTCTCCGAGACCCTAGATCTTCACCTTTCCCTGGAGGAGATCCATGGGGCCATTTCACTCCTACACTCGGGCAGGTCGCCTGGGCCGGATGGGTACCCGCAAGAATACTACGCAACCTTTTGAGACCTACTGGTCCCACACCTGATGGCGCTGTTCCAGCAAGTGGTGAACATGGGGTCTTTCCCCTGAAACGGATGTGGACACCATAGCGGTTCTCCCGAAGACACGACCGCCCTCCCTTGCCTGTGCGGACTACCGCTCCATTTCCCTCATCAATACCGAGGTGAAACTCTTTGCTACCATTCTGGCCCAGCGGATACGCCTCCACTTACACATCCTGGTCCACCCGGTTCATAGTGGTTTTATGCCCGCCCAAGGCACTCGGCACTGCATACGTCACCTCCATCTTGCTCTTGCGTGCCGCCACCTCCTCCCCCGTACCTGGCATTGCTTCTCATTGATTTTGAGAAAGCGTTTGACACGGTTGCTTGGGGATATTTGGAGGACGTGCAGGAGTTGATGGGGTTCGGCCTTCCGTTCCGGCGCCTCGTCTGCGTCCTTTACACCAGTCCCTCGGCGAGTGTCCTGATCAACGGGGTGCTCTCGGAGAAATTTCCCATCCAGAGGGGCACTCGCCAGGGATGCCCACTCTCACCGCTCTTGTTCGCAATGGCGATGGAGCCCTTGGCATCTCTTGTGCGCCAAGACTCAGGCATCCGTGGGTGGGCTTGGGACCCTTATCGGGTTGAGAAGATCGCTCTCGACGCCGATGACGTTCTCCTTTTTCTGGCGGAACCGGAAAGCTCTGGCCCGCATTGTCTGGCGGTCCTCTCCGCATTTGAGCAGGTCTCAGACCTGTGGCCCAATCCGGCAAAATCCACCCTGGTGCCTCTCCACCCATCGCGGGACTGCTTTGACTGGCAGATGAACATCCATCTGCGCAGGCTGTCCTTAAAATATTTTGGTGTGTGGATCGCCCTACTCCTGGAACTAGAATGGGCCTTAAACATTACACCCCTGATCAACAAGACAAAAGCGGACCTTCGGAAGTGGCAGTCCCTCCAACTCAATCCCATGGGCAGGAGTGCCCTCTTTAAAATGATGGTACTTCCCCGGTTCTTCTTCTGACTAACTTCCGCATTTCTGAGTGTGCTGTACTGCTAACATTCTCAAATGATGAAAAGTACTTTGACACACTTTTCTAGAAAGACAAGCCAGAGAATGTCCCAGCAAGTATGTTTCTACTTGTATTTGTATTTTCATATGTCTTATACATTTAGAGGTGCATGATGTATAACATAGAGGTGTTGCTGCTTTGTATGTGGTAGGTTCAAGACAGTGAGTACTAGTCGGATGGTAAAAATGCAGCACAAAAGTGTGGTGTAAAAGATGGTGACATAAGGTGTTACTAATTAGGCTTCTTTTTTTAAGTTTCTAGAGAGGTACAGTTGAAGTATGCCCTATCATTTTTGATGTTTGCTTGAAATTTGAAGTTTGTGTGTTTTTTTAGATTTGGATAGTGTTATGGGACAGACATATTCATGTATGGTTTTAGTAATACGGTGAGACTTTTACTAAAGATATGTTGTGGTAAATAAAAATACCGGACTGAATTTCATACGGAATCTTAAAATAAAGTAAATAGCTCAAAATAACAAGAGGCAGAATCCGTGGTATAAGAGGTTTTCTAAATGGGCTTTATTCCATTCAAAATGGCCGACTCGAGTCGCGGCCTTCAGGTTCCGTCACCACGAGGGTTCAGGAAGTGAAGTACAATATTTTATTGACAGACATGTATTTTTATAATAAGTGCTTTACAATGAAACGAATGTAGAAGGCGTAACATTTGATAAGAAAAGTGACAAAATAGGTACGTAATTGAAACTAGGCGTAATAAGGAATAAAAGAAACATGATTGGTTAGGATTATCAGACATAGGCGGATCTATAAGATAATACTTGGCATGGATGCGCGCGCAGCAGCATGACGTGTAATTGACGTGCAACTAGGGGGTGAAGGGGACTTGACATTTAGCTCTACATGTGGAGACGAGAAGTCTGGGGGGTCAAGTCAACCTAATCCCAAATCATATCTACCATCCTATGTTTAGAGAACTATGTTATCCACAAGGAAGGACTCTCGGACAGAATCTAGTCTATACTGACTGTGTGCGTGCACAAACGTCTAAGTGTCTATATGAGATGCGAGGGGCAGAAAACTTTCCATGGCAGCAGGGCTATGAATCACTTGCAGGAGGACGGAAAGGCTGAGTCCTTTGCTTGTGAGCTAAAGGAAATGTTTACCTAAATCACTAGACAGGAATGCATCGGCTGGAGAGCAAAATAGATAATTCGAAGGTGAAATACAGCTTCTTGGCAGGCATGCGAAAACTGGCCGAGGCAGGCACCGTTAGCTGCACAGGGAGTAGGACAAAGTTCATGGATACAGATGCGAGCTCAAGCTGAAGCTGTCAGAGACAGAGAGCAGGGAAAGGCTTTGAGGACAGAATCGGGCCTACTTGCCTGAACTGTAAAAATGTAGTAACTTAGCCATATAAAGTCGGTGGCCTTTCATACCTAGGAATCGAATATCCAGCCCATCGATGGCGGATCTGACAGAGAACATGTCGACGGTAGACACACATATGTTTGCGTCTTAGAAACTGGAACTGGAGGGAACATACATGTACTTGTAACATGCATATAGATCCGTTGGGGTCCAAGATAGGGGACATAACTGATCAGGAAAATCCACATTTCCACATTCCCTCCTTGTCCCCTACTTGCCCTTCAAGAGATATCAATCTTCATCATTCCATCGATTTGCTCATGGAGCATCATTTCTTCTTCCTTCTTCTTCCGGTATTTTGAACGAGAACTTTGATATGGGATGCATGAGGTGGCACACAGACCACAAATCGCTGGTCCACATTGCAGACATAAACAACAACTGAAGAGCATAAGAAGGCCAATACCTAGGAAGGATAGAACTCTCCATCCCCAGGCTGATATCACACTCCAAAACCACCCGGACCACGTCCAAGTGCCTGGATTTTCGTGTATCTGGCTTACAATCTTATGAAGGCGTGTTATAGCTTTATATACAGATGGCGAATTTTCTGGTATGAATATGCAGCAGCTGGATCCGATGACCCTGCAAGCTCCGCCCCTATCGGCCAGGATGACGTCAAGGACAAGACGATTCTGGAGAACAACAATTCTCATCACTGATTGTTCCTCTGTCAGATTGCCTAGGGCGGCTATAGTCTCGTTTACTACAGCTTCAAGAGTCTTGGTGAGTCTGCGTATCAGCTTACTATTTGATATGGTACCTATATAGGGAAAGATACCTTTATTGAAATCTACATACTTGTCCCATGCCGTCTCAGTATAATCGACAACTGGGAGATCTCTCCGCTCTCTTTTGTGTACTAAATGAACATTTCGATAATAATCAGGGGGAGCTAGGAAAACAGGTGGCAAAAGGAATGCTATGTAACAGGTACCATCCCAATCTAGAGGCAGACGCATATATGCCGTCTGACCACATATAAAGTAAGAATGGCGAGAAGCTCTAAATGAAGATTTACCTTGATCACTATATTCTATTATAGTAACGCATTGGCTATGGCCCATATGTATGGAACCAACTTTTCTTACACATAATTCACCCTTAACTGGAAATACTGACATAGTGGGCAGAATTAGTTCAACTTCGGATTTGACATTCAGAATCATAAGATTAGGCGTAAAATTACCTAATTTATACACTTCGTTTTCTAAATCAGTTCCTGTTCTACTGGGGTGACCCTCCTTATTAGGGTGACAGACTTTGAATAAAACTAGATTCAGATTTCCCCATATCCAATGTTGTTGATAAACGGCTGTGTCTGGGTCTATGGAATTTAATAAACTAAACCATGCTCCACAGGAGCCATTGTGTGTGAACGGATGTGGAAAGAAAGGCAGAACTCCTTTGTTATTCTGATAGGGAGGGAGTCGGCCACACACCCAACAATTGGTGGCATTACTAGTCTGATGGGAATGATGTAACATACTAATGAATGTGTTATTGCGCAGCGCAAGTCTATAGGACAACTCATGTGGCGGTAGGTCACTAAAAGAATGTTCACCAGTTATATTGAAAGTACGTTTAGAAACAGGATAATACATATGCAACAATATACTTGCAGTAACTATTAAAAAACTCAAGGAAAACAAAATTAATAAAGTCACAATACAGTGGCTACGCAGTGATTTACAATAAGCATGTCGTTTCATTATAATTCTGGACTCTACATGATTCAGACCTAAGGGATACATGTCGGGACAGATTCAACCGCTTCACCTTGGAGAGGACTTAAACAATCAAATCGTCCGACAGTTTAGATCTGGACCTGAGTTTCTGTTTATAGAGTTCGGTGCTACTGGCCTCAGCCAAAGGTAGCTTTGAGTCAATGGGGGAAGACACACGGGAAGTACTGTTTGTGTCAGGAGGAAGTCCATAAAATTTTTTTATATGGCTGGAATGCACCCATCCTTTTCTTCCTTCGATCTTCACAGCTGTTCTGGTCGTCAGCAGGACCAACTTAGGAAGCCTCCACCTTGGCTCCAGTTGGGTTTTCCGATCAAAATTTCTGATGAGAACATAATCACCGGGAATTACATCATGAGGTTTCACCTCGGTGTTGTCGGGAAAAGCTGCGACTACCTGTGAACGACAAGATTGTAGTGCAGACATCAAGGAAGCCAGGTAATCTGTCAGCATATTACAGTCAACATCAGTTATTTTACGGGGTATAGGCGTCCCCCACATATTCGGTGGTCTACCAAAGATCACTTCATAAGGGGATAGCCCTGTTCGAGAGTGTGCTACCATTCTCATGTAGAATAGCGCAACTGGTAAGGCTACTATCCAGTCCACACCTTTTTCCTGACATATTTTAGACAATCTGATTTTTAAAAGTTGATTATGTCGTTCCACGAGACCTG
The DNA here is from genome assembly GCF_964204655.1 of Triturus cristatus. Lineage (NCBI taxonomy): Eukaryota > Metazoa > Chordata > Amphibia > Caudata > Salamandridae > Triturus > Triturus cristatus. Next base: position 1,011,937,241 of record NC_140593.1, on the reverse strand, counting down.
CTGCCTCGGGGTGTCGGACACAGTGGAATTTCCACTGATATCCCAACAAAAGTGAGACATGTTTCATTAATTCGGATGAGAAAGGCTGACCGTTATCTAAATATACAACACGTGGTAAACCGTACCGTGGGAAGAATTCTCGAACTAGCTGCTTGGCAGTAGTCGGGGCAGTGTAATCTGATACGGGATACGCCTCTGTCCAACGGGAGAGAGCGCAGACAACTACGAGGACATATTTGAATCCTCGACAACGTTCCATCTGAATATAATCCATCTGGAGGACTTCAAAAGGATGGTCAGGAGGCTGAAATCCACCCTGCTCTACGGGAACACTCTTTCCTGGATTAAACTGACAACATATCATACAGGTACGAACTTTTTGTTTAGCTGCTGCTCGTAAATGTTTATTGAACCAAATGTGCTGAATGCTGTCTAGCATAGCCTTCTCTCCTAAATGTGCTGGACTGTGAACTGTAGCTATAATGGCTTGAACCATGGAATCAGGGAGAAACCATACAGATTTCTCCTTCGTCATCCACCCTTGATCTGTCTGGATCCCTCCTAGTTCAGTCCACTTCTTTATTTCTTCTGCTGTGGCATGTGTCTGTATGTCAATTACGTCAAGTGCGGGATCCTTAATTGTCATACACTGTGTTGGTGTCTGAACTATTGGCTTTGTCATGTCTAATGTGCGATTCTGAGCAGTCTGTTTAGCTGTTTTGTCAGCTAAATCATTGCCTTGAGAAATGGTATCAGTAACCTTCGTGTGTGCTTTACATTTCATAATCGATATAGCAGTGGGTAGATGTATTGCGTCTAACAAAGCATGAATGAGGGGTCCGTGCTGAATGTGGGCACCATGGGAGGTTAAATAACCTCTCTCTCGCCACAGCACGCCGAAGTCGTGTACAACTCCGAATGCATAACGTGAGTCAGTGTATACATTAACTTTCTTATTTGTGGCTTGAATACAGGCTTGCGTTAGGGCAATAAGTTCTGCTGCTTGGGCTGACAGAGTATCTATACAATGTGTCTCAATAACTTCAGTGTCTGTTGTGACTGCATACGCGGCTACTAAATCTCCTGTACTTGTTCTCATGCACGATCCGTCTACATACAACGTCAGGTCTGGATCTAACAATGGAACGTCTGTCAAGTCTTGTCTAGGTTTCGTCTTTATTTCAATGATTTCAACACAATCATGAGCTAGTGGGTCTGTTCCAATTACAGGTAATAGTGTAGCAGGATTCAATGTATTACACCGTCGGATCTCTATGTGTGGTTGAAACAATGTCAGTTCATAACCGGTAAGTCTTGCTATGGTCAAGTGTTGTGTTTGTGTTCGGTTCACAAGAACCTCTACTGCATGTGGTACTTGAACTGTCAATGGGTGTCCTAATACTATGGCATCGCTTTGTCTGATTGCTAAAGCTGTCGCTGCCACTGATTTCAGGCATGCAGGCAAAGCCTGAGCTACGGGATCTAATGTACTGGAAAAATAAGCACATGGCTTGCGTGATCCTGCTTGATCCTGAGTGAGTACTGACAAGGCAGTACCTTCGCGTTCTGTAACAAAGAGTGTAAAATGTTTGCTATAACATGGTGTTGCTAAAACAGGTGCTTGACATAAAGCTTCCTTTAGGCTTTCAAAAGCTTGTGTATGTTCCTGAGTCCAAGGGAGAACAGTCGATGTGGCTGCCTCCTGTGTGGTTAACTGAATGAGTGGTTTTGCTAGAAATGCGTACTGAGGGATCCACTGCCTACAATATGAAGTGAGGCCTATGAAAGCTCGCACCTCCTTTTGTGTCTGGGGTATTGACATGTTAGCAATTAACTGGATGCGATCTGGTGTAAGCTGCCTTCCCTCCTTGGACAGCGAGTGACCAAGATAAATAACTCGCTGAACACAGAATTGCAGCTTAGAAGGGGACACCTTGTGCCCCTTGTCGGCTAGGAAATGTAAAACTGTCAGAGAAGCTTTTTCACATTCTGACTCGCTTCTCGCGGTGATCAGCAGATCATCGACATATTGAAGCAGTGCAGTATTGACTGGCATGTGGATACTGTCAAGTTCTCGTTTCAATGCTTGGCTGTAGATGCTGGGGCTTTCTGTGAATCCTTGGGGAGCGCGTGAGAATTTAAAACTGCGCCCATTTAAACTGAATCCGAACAAGTATTGGCTTTCCGGATCTATTGGGACGCTGAAAAAGGCATTCTTGAGATCGATTACAGTAAAGAACGTTGCTTCGGAATCAATTGCTGTCAACAATGATGATATATCAGGGACCACAGGGAATTGTGGTACAATACACTTGTTTAGTTCACGCAAATCAATAACCAATCGGTACACTGGCGGAGCAGTAGGGTCAGTTCGTTTAAGAATCGGAATTATCGGTGAATTACATATATTAGAGTCTGTTTCTACAACTACTCCCTGGGCAATCAGCTCATCAATGATTTTCAGCAAAGCCACTACAGCATCATGCGGTAACTTGTATTGTCGCATTCGTGGTAGTACCACTCCTGCTTTCAATGTAACTCGATAGGGTGTAATGTTCATGCAGCCAACATCCGTAGGGCCTTGTGCCCATAGATGTACTGGTAAAGTCTGTAGTCGGGGATCCATGTCTCTAGACACATAGTGACCTTTAAAATCACGCAAAAACAACCTTACTCCTTCCGGAGAACAACATATTATGGCTCCTAGTGCTTTCAGAGTTTTAATTCCTAACAGATTTTCTGGGCATGATTTAGTAAGTAATAAGTCTGTAGTTCGTGTCAAAGGTCCTATCGTAAGTGGTAGAGGCTGTGATACTTCATTAACAATAGGTTTTCCCGAAAAACCAAGGGAAACATTTTGAGAGCCTGAGAGGGGTGCCCCCGGAACTTCACTTCGTTTTATAGTTGTTCGACTTGCCCCTGTATCGAGTAAGAATTTTCTATCTTGACCTAATAATTCACTATGTACATAAGGTCCTTCTTGATCTACAGGAATCTCGATAAGCGGTAAGTCAACTTCCCTCTCTAGGCTGGTTCATGCGTAGCGCTGATATTCAGGGTATTCATACTGTGCAGTCTGATACATTTGTCGTGTTGTGGTTTGTGTGGCAGTAGCAGGCAACGGTGGTGCAGCTGGCACAAACTGTATGGGTTGCTGTGAGGCTGGCATGGACTGTTGCTGAACTGGCATGGACTGTCCATGCTGCATAGCTCCTTGCTCATTCTGATCTTGTCTAACTAATCGTGGTCTCTCCTTTGCAATACCTGTAGCTATATTACGTTTCAGGACTGGACAATCGTGTACATAATGGCCTAGTTGTTTACAGTAATTGCAGGTTCCTTTTACAGGAACTGCAGAATCACCAGAATGTGTCACACCCTTTTTGTGACCATCTGCTGGTACTGTCTGAGAAACTAGCATTTTCATTTTTGTATCCTTCATGCGTCTATGCTCGTGTTCTTGTTCATCCCTAATTCTATTGTGATGATACTGTAACATTTGTAGCATTTGCGACGGAGTGTTACTTTGCCAGGTACTCTCGAATTTCAATATTCTATTCTTCACTGGGGGCAATGCATTTTCCACTAATTTCGTCACAAATAGATGTGGATATGAGTCACTACTTGCTTTTATACCACTATTTATACCAAAACATTTTTCAAATCGAGCATAATAATCGCTTGTGTCTTCATCTTGCTTTTGTTTGCAGGCTGTGATTGCACCCCAATCTTCCTTTTTTGTAGTTAATAAACGTGGCAGTACCTGTACTAGTAAACCTGGTAACAGTTTAACTTTATCCCCGAGCCCTGAACCTGCAGTTCGGCCCCTTTCTTCCTCTGCTAATGCTGTCCAGTCTATCTTTTGGTCTCCCACTTCCCACTCTTTTTCTTTCAGTTTTTCATAAATGCCAGCAGGCAAAAGCACCTTTAATATCGTCATAATATCAGGAAAGGTGTACTCTCCCATCAGTAACATGTCTTTAATTTCTCGGTGGAAACCCGCTGGGTCCTTGTCGTGACTAGGTACTACTTTCTTCATTTCTAACAATTCCATTTTTGATATGGGTGTGTAAACAAATACACGGTGAAACTCATTGTCTTCGCCTTTTATTGGGTGCACTTCCCGTAAAGGATTTTGTCTATCCATATAGTACGGCGTTCTTTCTCTGTGGGGCAGCGAGAGAGAATCCGGACTTACAAAAAGGACATACTGTTTACGTGACACTAATATCTCTTTAATTAGCTTGTTACTAGAACCTCTCCATCTGTTTGTGAGTAGTTCCGTTAATATATCAGGTAAAGGACCAGGGTCAGCATGTTGGCTCTTATATAATATGAGGAGTTGCTGAATCATATAGATTCCAGCTAAACGTTGTTCATCTGTACTGAGATTAAAAAACGTGTGTGCTATGGTCTCATCACCGTATTTTTTAGGACTGTCAATCCAGTGAACGGCTGATCTGGCTAATTCTTGCTCATCCATGGAATCGAGGAGGTGGTAACCCCTTCGTTCTCGTAGTATCTTATCTGCGGCTTGAAACGAATGTTCAGGAGACTTCAGATTTATTACAGGCGTCGGATACGTTCTGCTATTATTTGGACATACAGGGTGTATGGGATCAGAAAAACATCTAGCATTATCACAGGATCTTCCTCTGCCTACATAGGCTACGGTCTCTGACTGTCTTGCGGAATTCCCTGATTCGGACACTTCATCTGGCTCAAACTCGTCTGTTCCCAATCTTTCTTCATGAATACGCTCTATTTCTTTACGTATTTTTCGGCACATGGCTATTATACAATTTTGCTTATCGTGTCTCCCTTCTGATATATTCTGACTCCATCTTGTAAGAATAAGCATTGCATTCGGGTCTACCCCCGGACGATCTTGATTTCTGATTACACAGTTTATGAGGAAACGTAACAGTTCCCCCTGTATCTCTACTTTCTGGAATTCCATAGCTCTGTTAATACATCCTGGATCTCGTCCTGTTTGAACAAAATGATATATGTTATCTAGATGCGTAGTCATCCCTGGTAACCTCGCTAAATACTCTGCGGCTCGCCTGATACGTAATGATGCCAGGACCATTTCATCCTCTTTACCAACCACCGGGTCATATCTACAATTTACAAGGAGTTCTTTAAGCGTACGTTCACTTACGAATTTAGGTGTACGTGAATGCGCTGACTCTTGAAAAACAAGTTTATTTATTCTAGGTGGTGTGAAGGTATTGCTAGCACCTCCCGTGGCCCCATCTGGGGCGTCGGGTGTGAATGGGTTCGTCGAACGTGACACGGCAACTATGGGCGTCGACGCCCCTGTAGAATCGACTGCGGAGACAGATGCAGAAACAGATGTGCTTGCCGAAGCTTGCGTCGGGACTTGCTGTTGCACGGGTACAGATACCTGATCCTGACGTTGAGCCCCTCCGCCAGACGGTCTATGTGATGTGGCGTTAGCATACTCGGGAGCTGCGTCATCTAGATATGATGAAAGAAAAACATCTTCTGCGGTTCTGGGATGCCCTTTTGGATGTACCTTAATTGGAAATAATGGGGGTGGCAAGTCTTTTGGCATCTCTGGAGCAGCCTTAGGTAGTCCTTCGGCTAGAAGGGGATACATACCATTCATAAGAGCATTTCTTTGTCTATTTACTTGTTCTGATTTCACTCGGATACCTTCCTTAATTAATAGATTTTCTTGAACTTTATTTGAACTTTCTTTACTCCTCTCTTCTTGTCTACGTGCTTTTTCTGTTCGTCTATGAGATTCTTTACGCCATAACTCAACAGCGTCTTTCTGTGACTGTCTGACCTTTCTTTTCCATAACTCTTCCTCCACTTTCATGATGCACTCTGCATCCCAGGTTCCCGCTACGGGCCACCTTTGACTTTCCGGCAATCCCTTGGTATAATCTACCCATAGATCAAGAAACAATATGGCATCTAAGCCATGTTTATGGTACATAAAATGCCCTGGAGTGTCCCTAGGAGGAATAGGAACTGCTTCTTCAAGCACCCCTTTTCTAGTAGTAATCTGTCTTAACTTCGAGAAGAGCGGCATATTTACAACTGATCTGATACTTACTCTTGAATTTTCTTAATACAAAAAACACAATAATGAACGGTGAACAATGAACAATCATTCATACCACAATATGCAAGACATTTCTGAATACTTTAAACATTAAACATTAAACATTATAACAATGATCGACAATGATGACAGTCTGCCTAACTAATCACCACGCTGAATTCTTGACAATAACTGAATACTTCGGAATACTTGATATACTGCTAAACAGTACATATACACTGCTAAACAGTGCAGACCGGATTTGTGTACCCAAATCCGTCTTGACCGGCACAACCTATGTGCGCGTCAACACGCCTCCCCGGCGATGGTACTCACCGAGTAGCTCCTTGAAACGGAAGGCCTCAGAGAATGGACAGGACTCGATAACTGCGGACAGCGGACCCTCTGGACGTCGGGATTTCGGAAAACCTGGTGGGCCTCTGTATACCTCGGATCTTGCTCTCTCAGCTAGGCTCTGGTCGGGATACTTCGCACTTCTCACCGCCTCGTCTGGGTTGATCGCAGCCTCAGTCGCCCCCGCTTGACCGGAGGGAGCTTACAGGAAATCCTGCTGGTACGCGTTTATGGTCCGTCCAGTTGTGGCAGGAGACCGGGCCTGCAACGCACCGCCGGCGCGTGAGATGAGAAAGTGTCCCTGTTCGGGCGCCATTATGTGGTAAATAAAAATACCGGACTGAATTTCATACGGAATCTTAAAATAAAGTAAATAGCTCAAAATAACAAGAGGCAGAATCCGTGGTATAAGAGGTTTTCTAAATGGGCTTTATTCCATTCAAAATGGCCGACTCGAGTCGCGGCCTTCAGGTTCCGTCACCACGAGGGTTCAGGAAGTGAAGTACAATATTTTATTGACAGACATGTATTTTTATAATAAGTGCTTTACAATGAAACGAATGTAGAAGGCGTAACATTTGATAAGAAAAGTGACAAAATAGGTACGTAATTGAAACTAGGCGTAATAAGGAATAAAAGAAACATGATTGGTTAGGATTATCAGACATAGGCGGATCTATAAGATAATACTTGGCATGGATGCGCGCGCAGCAGCATGACGTGTAATTGACGTGCAACTAGGGGGTGAAGGGGACTTGACATTTAGCTCTACATGTGGAGACGAGAAGTCTGGGGGGTCAAGTCAACCTAATCCCAAATCATATCTACCATCCTATGTTTAGAGAACTATGTTATCCACAAGGAAGGACTCTCGGACAGAATCTAGTCTATACTGACTGTGTGCGTGCACAAACGTCTAAGTGTCTATATGAGATGCGAGGGGCAGAAAACTTTCCATGGCAGCAGGGCTATGAATCACTTGCAGGAGGACGGAAAGGCTGAGTCCTTTGCTTGTGAGCTAAAGGAAATGTTTACCTAAATCACTAGACAGGAATGCATCGGCTGGAGAGCAAAATAGATAATTCGAAGGTGAAATACAGCTTCTTGGCAGGCATGCGAAAACTGGCCGAGGCAGGCACCGTTAGCTGCACAGGGAGTAGGACAAAGTTCATGGATACAGATGCGAGCTCAAGCTGAAGCTGTCAGAGACAGAGAGCAGGGAAAGGCTTTGAGGACAGAATCGGGCCTACTTGCCTGAACTGTAAAAATGTAGTAACTTAGCCATATAAAGTCGGTGGCCTTTCATACCTAGGAATCGAATATCCAGCCCATCGATGGCGGATCTGACAGAGAACATGTCGACGGTAGACACACATATGTTTGCGTCTTAGAAACTGGAACTGGAGGGAACATACATGTACTTGTAACATGCATATAGATCCGTTGGGGTCCAAGATAGGGGACATAACTGATCAGGAAAATCCACATTTCCACAATGTGAAGGGTTCCTACTTTCTGTTTGGGTAGGTGTAATATTATAAGCAGTTGTAGAATGGTTAATCAGTAGCCTGAAAGTGAGGTTTGAGATGTTTGTAGAGATGTTATTTATTAGAGTAATTTGTATGATGTGAAAAAAATAATATTTCATATATACCGCCTAATTCTCAGTGTCTTTTTGAAAATTAAATTGTACTCTGTGAAGTTTTGAGCTGTGCATGGTGTTGTGACTGAGATATGTGTGTACTTGCTCATACACTTATAGAATCACCCAGGCACTACCTTTTCCCTCCTGTAATCACTCAGACGGTACCTTAGTACTTCTGTAATTACCCAGGCAGGACTCATGCAATTTCAAAATCACCCACTCACATTTTATGTATTCCAGTAATTCCCCAAATATTACTCCTGCAGTCTTGCTATCACCCAGGCACTAGTTATGTACTAACCCCAAAGTTATGCAATCATGCAGGCTGTACCTATGTAGTCATAGAATAACCCACACACTATCCTTGCAGTCATAAAATCATCCAGGCCCTTCTGTTGCATTCATCTATTTACCTAGGTATTACTCAAAATCTCATCTATGCCTTCAGGTGCTATGTATACATTTTTCTATGCATGTTTGCACTTTTGACAATTAGCCAGTCACTATCCATCTATTCCTGCAATTATCCAGTGACTACCCTTCAACTCATTCAATCACCCAAGCACTACCTATGGAGTTTTGGAATCGCTCTGGCAGATCTATTACATGTCTCAGTTTCTAGGTTTTACTATATTCCAGAAATATTGTATACCTATTTGTTTCAGATTTGAAAAGGTAGAGACATATGTGTGCATGCTTTTAACAATATGGAGAGATTTATGGTTGAATCATGTAATAGTTTGCTGCTTTATATTTGGCTAGGCCCAACACTCATGCAGATATAAAAACACTCAAGTACTACCCATGCAGTCTTCAAATGATCCAGGCACTACATATGCACTACTATAATCACCCAGGCATTACTGCTGCACGCATGCAATCCTCTAGGCACAACCTATGCACTCATGCAATCACCAAGGTATTACTCATGCACTCTTTCAATCATGTAGTCAGTACTCATGGACCTATATAATCATCCAGGCACTACCTATGCACTCATGCACTCACCCAGGTATTACTCATGTACTCTTTCAATCACAAAGCCACTACTCTCCCACTTATATAATCTCCCAGGACCTACCGTTGCACTCCTTCAATCACCGAGGCTGTCCCCCTTGTACTTATGTAATCACTCAGTCAGTAGCCATGCTGTTATGAAATCACCCAGGCACTACCTTTGCACTACTTTATTCCCTCGGGCTGTACCTCAGTAGTCCTGCAATCACCCAAGAAGTACCCATGCAGTTATAAAATCACCCAGTCACTTCCTATGTTGTCATGTAAATTCCCACACATTATCCCTGTAGTCATGTAATCACCCAAGTGTTACCTATGTACTCCTGTAATCCTCCAGACGTTACTGCTGCACTCATGCAATCACCAATGCATTAGCTATACAGTGCTTCATATCACCCAGGAACTATCCTTGCATTCTTTCAATCATGCACACACTACTCTTGTACTTATGTAATAAATCAGCTAGTACTCATGTACTTTTAAAATCATCCAGGCACTATATTTGCAGTCATGTAATCACTTAGGTAGTACCTTAGTACTTCTGTAATCACCCAGGCAGTACTCAAAGAGTTATAAAATCACTCACTCACTTATTATGTATTCCAGTAATTTCCCAGATATTACCCCTGCAGTCATGCAATCACCCAGGCACTAGTTATGTACTACCTGTACAGTCAGGTAGTCATGCAGGCTGTGCATCTGCAGTCATTTAAGAACCCATACACTTCCTTTGCTGTCATAGAATCAGCCAGGCCCTAATGTTGCAGTCATCCATTCACTTAGGCACTACTTCATGACTCATCTATGTCTTTAGGTGCTATATTTATACACTTATCCATGCACTCAAACTCTATGTGTGCAATTATGCAATTAGCCAGTCACCATCCATCTTATTCTGCAAGTACCCAGTGACTACCCTTGCAGTCATACAATCACCCAAGCACTAACCTTGGAGTTATGCAATCACTCAGGCAGATCTATCACATGTCTCAGTTTCTAGGTTTCACTATAGTCCAGAAATATAGTATACATATTATTTTTAGGTATGATGATGATTTGAAAAGGTAGATTCATATGTATGTGTGCTTGTAACAATATGGAGAGACTTATAGTTGAGTCATGTAATAGTCTGCTGCTTTATATTTGGCTAGGCCCAACTTTCATGCAGTTATAAAAACACCTAAGTACTCGCCATGCAGTCTTCCAATGATGCAGGCACTATATATGCTGTGTTGAATCACTCAGGCATTACTGCTGCACTGATGCAATCATCTAGGCACTATCTATGCACTCATGCAATCATTAAGGTATTACCCATGCACTCTTTCAAACATGTAGCTACTACTCATGCACTTATTTATTCACCCAGACACTATTGTTGCAGTCCTTCAATCAAGGAGGCACTACCCTTGTAATCACTCAGCCAGTAGTCATGGTGTTACGAAATCACCCAGGCACTACCTTTGAACTCCTTTATTCACTCAGGCAGTACCTCAGTAGTCCTGCAATCAGCCAAGAAGTACTTATGCACTTAGAAATTCACCCAGTCACTTCCTATGTAGTCATGTAAATCCCCAGATATCAACCCTGTATTCATGCAATCAACCAGGTGTTTGCTATGTACTCCTTTAATCCCCTAGACGTTATCCCTGTACTCATGCAATCATGAATGCATAAGATGAACATTACTTCTGTCAGTCAGCCACTATCTTCCCACTCTTTCAATCACATAGGCACTACACTTGTACTTGTGTAATCACTCAACCAGTACTCATGCACTTTTGAAATCCCCCAGCCACTACCTTTGCACTCCTGTAATCACTGAGGCAGTATCTTTTTTTTTTTTTTTGTTATTTTTTTTTTTTGTTATCCAAAACCTTTATTGTTCCATCGAAGAGTACACTGCTATTCAGCCAACAACCCGGAGGCAGGCAGCTAGTTTGCGAGGCGGAACTCCGCCCAAGCATTTGAGGTCGTACATTCGAACAGTAATACAACATTTTGCAATGGACCAAACAAAACAAAACTAACAGAGAGCCCGAGTCGAAAGGAAGCAAACAATGAATAATCGAAATGTCATAATCACCTTCACGCTGCGCCCACTGCCCACCCAGACAACGCAATCGACTGACAACCCCCCACAGAATGCGAGCCCCAAACCCCAGATCACTTATGTCAGGCGGATCACCACGTACAGCGCACCACAGTCAAACTCCAACCTCGCCACGTCACCAAAGCCACAATCAGACCGCCTAGTCATCTTCCAACGCTGTCGTTCTAGCCAACCAATCCACCAGTGGCTGCCATATATCTACAGGCCGCGAGCGCTGTGGCAGCTGGTCCCAGTATGAGGTCAGCTGCTCCCTACAGTACACCGCCGATCTTATCCAGGCTGCCACTTTTGGCGGCATCGACTTCTTCCAGTGTAGCGCTACTTGACGCTTAGCAAGTAATAATAAAAGGGCCACAAGCCTACGTGAGGCCTTAGGCACATTTCTAACGAATCCCAAGAGGGCCACAAGTGGGTCCGGCTCCAGTTCCACCTCCGCAATCTGCCCCACGGTATTGAAGACTGCAATCCAGAAGTCGCGTATGGGACCACACACCCATACAAGGTGATAGAACGCGGCCTCCTTCTCACCGCATCTCCAACAGTTCGCATCAGACCGCAGTCCCATCCTACACAGTTGCATGGGCGTACGGTAAGTCCGGTGCAGATAGTTGAAGTGTACCAACCGCAGCCTATAATTAGGGGATAGGTTTTCAAGTTGGGAGCAACAGTACTCCCACTGTTTCTCGGTAATAGATATACCCGCTTCATGTTCCCACGAGGATCTAGAGTCAGTGTGCACAACCGGAGCTGTGTTTTGAGTAGCTCTATAGATACGTGTGATCAGTTTGCGCGCGGAGGAATTCGAGAGTACGTCCTCCAGGGCCGCAAGCGTCGGCGGAGCATCTGGAAACATAGGGTACCTGCCCTTGCATGCGGACCGCAGTTGATAGTAGAGAAGAAGCTCCGAGGCCGTCGGTTCCGACGCTGCCGCCATATCCCGCAATGCAAGGAAGGTATCGTCCGGGTACAAGTCTCCCGCCACCTTCAGGCCACAGGCCTGCGCCCGCCGCACCACCGCCGCGTCCGTCAAGGGCCCCAATAGTGGATTATCCGCAAGGGGCATGCTCGGCGCATATAAATCATCAACGCCCGCACGTTTGGCAATGCTTGACCAGGCCCAGCGGACCATTTCAACAGTGTCAATGTCATCCCGGGAGCGTCTGTATCTCTGATACACCGCTGCACGAAGGGGGCAGGGGGCCGCAACGTCCATCTCGATAGCCACGTGCGGCTGGTAAGGGATCGGGTGCTGCCAGAAGTGCAGGTATTGGGCCTGAGCACTGTACGCATATAGCTCCATGTCCGGGGCCGCGAGGCCTCCCTGACGGAAGGGAAGTGTGAGGAGGTTCCAGGCCACTCTAGGCTGCTTACCCGCCCAGACCAGTTCAAGCAAGGTGGAGCGAAGCCGACGGAAGAACGACCTAGTGAGTGGCAGGGGGATGTTAACGAATAAGTAAAGAAACTTAGGAACGACCACCATTTTAGCAATTGCTATGCGGCCCATCAGTGATAGCGGCAGCGCCTTCCAGCGCCTCACCTTACACTCCAGCCACTCCACGGCCACACCAAAATTGGCCAGCCATATGTCCTGCACCGATCGGCTAAAGCGTACGCCCAGGTATTTAATCTCATCAGTGACCCAGTCAATCGGGAATTCTGTATGGCATTGACTCGTACCGTCCGTCAGCGGGAACATCGCCGACTTCGACCAGTTGATATCGATACCTGTGAGGCCACTGTATCTTGTCACCTCGCGCATCAGTGGGTCAAAGTTGTCCGATGGATTCATCATATATATGGTTATGTCGTCGGCGTACATAGACACCAACAGGCCACGCGATGTGAAGCCAATACTGCGATGAGTGTGATGTTGGCGCAAACGAGCCGCCAGCGGCTCCGTCGCAATGGCAAACAGCAATGGCGACAAGGGGCAGCCCTGCCGAGTCCCTCTGGTTATGGGGATCGGGGCAGACGTCTGACCATTAACCCGCACCCTAGCCGTCGGGTGATTATAGAGTATTCCAATACGCCTGGCAAAGGAGGGGCTGAAACCCATGCGAGTGAATAACGCCCGTAGGAATTTCCACTCTAATGAGTCGAACGCCTTAGTGGCGTCAAGCAATGCGGCCGCGGCTTGTACCTTGGGATCCAAATAATGCAGGAGCCCAAACAGCACTCTGAGATTGTGGGAAGTGGACCTCCCCATTACAAAGCCCGACTGATCGGACAACGCTATCTGTGGCAGCATAAATTTCAGACGGTCAGCGAGTAATTTCGCGTAAATTTTGGCGTCAAGATTAATTAGCGAGAGTGGGCGATATGAGTCCGGGGTAACAGGATTTTTGCCAGGTTTAAGCAGCGTAATGATAAGGGCCTCTCGCATCGAGGAAGGGAGGATGCCCACCTCCATCGCTTCCTCAAAAACACTGTGCAACCGCGGGACCAGTAGGTCTGCATATTCCTTGTAGAAGGCCGCCGTCAGCCCGTCGGGGCCTGGTGCCTTGCTGAGTGGCATAGCAGCTATCACCGCTTGAATGTCCTCCTGCGTGAAGGGTAGGTCCATATATTGTCGGGCATTATTACTGAACCACGCAAGTGCTATGGTGTCCAGGTAGTCACTAATAATAGTGTCATCAGGTGTAACCTTAGAGGTATACAAGTCCTTATAGTAATCTGTCATCACTGTCAGTATAGCCGGAGGATCTCGAATCACTTCACCCCCTGACCCTTGTAGCTCGAGAATATGCTCCGACCCACGTGGCGGGCGCAGCATGCTTGCTAGTGTTCGTCCAGCTCGATCACCCTCTCCGTAACGTCTGGCCTGAGAATCTTTGGACAAGAACACGATCTCCCTCTCCGCCTCCTCTTGATACTTGGTCAGTTTCGTCCTGAAAGCTGCACTCGCACCACCAGAAGGGGCCGCCATCATCGCAGCTTCAAGCTGGGCTAGTTCAGATTCCAACTTGCTCAGGGTATCTCTAATGGAGCGCAGAACCCCAGTTTTGAGCGCCATGCAATGACCCCTGGTTACTGCCTTACAGGCCTCCCAGAGCACGCCAGGTGAATCTACTGAGCCCTCATTGAGTGCGAAGTATTCCTCCAATCTTTCCCGCAAAGGATGCTGGAAGACCTGGTCGCGCAGCGCACGGGAGGGGAACCTCCAACTAAACGGCTGAATGTACTGCGGCGGCGTGGATAGCGTCAAGCAAACCGGGGCATGATCAGAAAGAGACCGCGGCAAGTGAGTCACCTCTAACACCGATGACTGCAAATCTCTGGACAGCAGCCAGAAGTCCAATCTGGACCAGGCCGCACGATGAGCTGTGATACACGTACCGGCGCGGGCCTCAGGGTGCAGTGTCCTCCAGGAGTCCACCAGCCCTGCCTCTTGCATAATATGGCCAAGAGCCTCCGACGCCCTGGGGTGATGTTCCCGAGTTGTGCCCTGCCTATCTTTAGTATCTGACAGTACCACATTATAGTCACCTCCCCACAATATCGCCGCAGGTCCACAGGTCCGCACCCTATGCCACAATTCCTCGTAGAACTCTGGATTATCGTCATTCGGGCCATACACATTCACCAGAATCACTCTCGAGCCGCACAGCGAACCGACCAACAGAACATACCTGCCCGCTGCGTCCCTGATTTCCTCATGCGTCCTCCAGTGAAGCCCCTTTCTGATAAGTATCGCCACCCCTCTAGAGTAGTTAGAATAGTGAGCGTGGACTACCTCACCCCATCGATTGTGCCTGAGCAGCTGCGCAGCATTGGCCGTCAGGTGCGTCTCTTGCAGAAGGCAAATGTCCGCACCTTTTCTAATTAGGAAGGCCTGTATCAGTCTCACTTTCCGTCTATCATTCATGCCCCGAACATTCCAGGTAATACACTTTATGCTATTCACAGCACCAGGCGTGTTAACAAAGTTCGGGCAAGCATCAGACATACACCAATCCCCCAGTCACCCGGCCAATTCCTGCCAAATCTCGAAGCAAGCATTTCCAACCCAGCGGGTCTCAACAGAGGGGGCGGCCATGCCTCAGCAATCTGTAAGCCCGCCGACAAGGTAGGGAACCTCCACACAGCAACAAGCATTGGAATAAAACTCGATCAGGCCACGGACCTGTTCCTCGTTGCGTCACTTCCTGCAACCCTTCTCTGACAGACAGCACACATCCCACCCGGCCATCTGGGCAGCCTGCCCGGCAAATGCCAGAACACCTCTTGCTAGGTGACTGTCGACATGGCAGCGTGCAGTGCACAATGTGCGATTCAATAGCAGTTGTCGCCTCCTCCGACCCAGCTCTGAAACTTAAATAGAACTCAACAAAACCCCCCAACCACGACCAAATCCCCTACCCCACCCACTCCAACCCCCCAATCAGGTTGTGCAATGACCTCCCAGGTCCCCCTCCCAACTACGACAACTGTAACTACAGTCCCTAGATGTGAACAATGAATGGGAATCATCCCTTGAGGTACGCAGGTTGGCCACCCACAAGCCCCGTACTCATGACAGGGCGATCGAGCGCGGGCCCAGTGTACCAGCTCAAGGACCCTCCCCCCCCAAATCCCGCAGTCCTGCTCAGCTCCCTTCCAGCATCTGAAATTGGTACTCCAGGGAATTAAACATTCTCTATGGCCCAGCACAGCGCGGACAGGCAATACCCAGCGACTTAACAAGAAGCATACAGGAGCAGTCATTCAACATCACTTAGCCTGTCCCGCTGGTCCGGGTCATCTGCAGGTGCCTGAGACTTTTGGTCCTTTAACAGTTGTTTGGCATATTTCAGAGCCGCCTTTGCATCAACAAAGAAGAACGGTTTACCGGGACCTTGGACCCGGAGTTTAGCAGGGTAGATGAGGGAGTATTTGGTGCCCGCCTGTTGAAAAAGTTTCTTCGCCGGCAAAAATTCCCTTGGAGCGGCCTGAACCTGCATCGTATAGTCCGGATATAGTGCAATGTGGTTGCCCTTGTATTGCACGTCTGACATGTCTCTTGCCATTCGTAAGATCACGTCACGGTCCCTATAATTTAAGATTCGTGCAATAATAGGCCGGGGCGGTGCGCCTGGTTTAGGCCTGGGCCCCAATGATCTGTGAGCCCTCTCGACCAGGAACATCGAAGACAAACCCGACCCAAACAGATCCTTACACATTTGTTCAACAAAGAGCTCCATGTTGGTTATGTCCGTCGTTTCCGCCACACCCGTGATGCGGACGTTGTTGCGCCTCGAGCGCGCTTCCAAATCCTCATTTTTCTGTTGTATGAGTGTCAGGATCTTATCCATGCCCCGCAGTTGGCCGGCAAGGCCGGTCTGATTTTCCTCCGTGTCGGCCACACGTGTTTCAAGCGATTCCACTCTCCCCTCTTGCTTGTCCATGCGAGACGTGATACCGTCCATGCGGGCCGCCAGCGCATCCATTTTGCCATCAATGCCATGTAAACTTGTTTTCAGTTCCTGAAACATGGCTTTAATGTCCACATCCGGAGCACCACTCCGGTCTGCTCGAGAAGACTCAGCCTCACGGAGGTCTGGGTCTGGGTCCGGCGGGTTCTGCTTGGACTTGTCGAAGGTGATTTTCGGCTGCCGCGTGTCCGGTTTGCCCATTGCCGCTCACCGGACGCTACCCGGCGCCCATAGTATGTGTGGGCGGCCGAGCCGCGAACTCCTCACACTGCACCAGTCAATCGCCAACCACCAGCGTCTCGTCCAGGGCAGCAGGGCAGTTAGGCCTCGTTGGTAGGTAAGAGGGCTGGGTCCCCAGTGGCGGGACACGCACCGGGCACAGAGAAAGCGGGGTGAGTCACAGCGCAGGCCGTCGGAGCAGGTCAACTCTGAGGCAGTATCTTAGTACTTCCGTGATCACCCAAAAGTTAAGAAATCACCCACTAATTTCCTATGTATTCCAGTAATCCTCCAGATATTACCACTGTAGGAATGTAATCACCAAGGCACTAGTTATGTACTACCTCTGTAGTCATGTAATTTTATTTATTTTAAAGGTTTTATATAGCGCTGGCAAGACCCGGAGGTATTAGAGCGCTTTACATGAGTATCAGACCATAAGTGCAGGTTACATCGTTACAAGGTTACACAGTTATTAGAGCCTGGCAACTTAGTGACAAGTAAGGTCGAGACAAACAAAGAGGACATATACGTAAGCGAAAAAGCAGTCAAGGGGAGAGATTCAGGGGAGGGGGGTAAGAGCAGGGGAAGTAGACAGAGAATGGAGGAGGGAAAGAGGAGGGGAGAGTGAGAGACACAGCATGGAAAGAGGAGGGGGAGGGGGAGGGTGACGGGAACACAAACCGTTAGACGAGTCAGAGCTGCGTCCAAAGTCCAGTAAGCTGTGATCCCAGGGGAAGTGGTATCATTTCCCCATCTCTGTTGCGAGAGGCTCCCTATACGCAGTGGACTCTCTCAGAGGTGTCTCTGAGACTCCAAGGCCGACATACTGGATCGTTCCCCAAAAAGGGGCGAGGGAGTGCTTTGGCAAGGGGTGCTATACCATACCTCAACTGTGAGTGGCTCCCTAGGCACTGTGGACTCTCTCAGCGGGTTCGCTGAGACTCCAGAGCATAAATATTGGATCTTTCCCAAACAATAGGAGAAAGAGTGCTTAGTCAAAGGGCACGAAAGGGCAGGGGGCTAGGCGGTGTAGCGGGCAAGGGGAAAGATTCAGGTGAGAGGGGATAGGAGCAAAGAAAGTAAGACAAAGAAAGAAAGAGTGCTAAATGGGAACAGATAGATGGATAGGAGACAAGGAAAAAGCATAGTTACAGAAATACGATAAAGAGGGGTGGAAATACGATGAGGGGGGTGGGCGAGACAGAGAGATGGGGAGAAAAACTGTGCCCAAAGTCCGGCTGGGTAGGTGACAGTCAGGGGATGAACCAAGGCCGATCTCCTAAATAGCTGAATAGAGCAGCTCCACTGGGCTTTGGACATAGTGCTCAGACTCCGCTGTCAGGATGGAGATCAGGAGTCCTCAGAGATTGTAAGATTTGTGGGGGGGAGAAACCATGGTCCGAATGAATTCCAGACGCCATCTTGAGGTCAGGCACAGTCCTGGTAGGACTTCACTGTGATCATGTGGCACTTTAATGCCGTGTTATGTGGCCTCTAAAGTTGGGGTAAACTTTAGGCTGATCAGCTGTTTTTTCAGTGGCATCAATCTTCCGCATGTAGCCACCTACTCAGCATTCGTAATTGCTGTATTTTGCTATCCACATTCTGACAATGCGATGCTCCGTAGGTCTCCAAACAGTGTCTGGAAATTCCTAGCAGGGTCTGCTAATTTAGTAGTCTGCACACAGGAGAGCTGTTCAAACACACTATTTCCAGGTTACTTTTTGAAGCACCAATGAAAATGTATGCGATAGTAAACAACAATTAAGTAATTGACAATTGTTCCTCATGGCATTTGAAATGTGAGAATTTCAAAGATAAGGATGTAAAATATAGATCGAGTGCTTCACGCCAACATTCAAATAAAATCCGCATACATTTTCTACAATGTCCAGCAACTAATACCCTTGAAGGTCATTCACAGCAATAAGCTCTTGCCTTTTCTTCCATGGACTGGACATAATCAGCTTGCGTGGTGTACCCCACAGGCTGCGTTTTCACTTCACATCTTTTTTTCCATGCGAGCATAAAACACCTCTGGTTTAGCCCTGCGTAGTTGCTGGATCTTTTCCTGGTACTTCTCATAGTAAGGGTTCTCCTCGGGAAGTGTCACCGGCTGCACCGAAAAGGCCTTTACTCCTGGGAATACAACGCCCGGCATCAAACATACTTGAGACCGAAGTCCGTGCACACCTTATAAAACAAACTACAGTAAACACCTCTACATTTATTAATATATTTCAAACATCAAAGTTCTTGATTAATTATTTAACTTGAAAAATAAAGCTTACACATAATACACCTCACAAATGTATAACTCACCTTCCAAATTGATTTGTAGAATATAAAATATCAGAAACTCAGAAAAGATGTCTTATGCGCTCAATAAATGTAATGCACTGCTCTCAGCAAGGCAACACCAGTAATGGCAAAGTTTCCCTCTCTTTCTCCACACAAATATATGTTAGTAACAAATCACCTTCCTTGCTACATTATTTCAAATTATAAAACACATTTCTATTGGTTAGACATAATAACCCTTACCAACTGACTTCTAAAAGTAACCAAACTGGTTCTGGAATTTTCCACACTTGCATCATTGGGCTATACGTGGGCTACATCTGGGTAATATTTGTGCTACATTTGTGCTCCTTTTTCACTGGTGGCCATCTTGGGAGACTTCAATTCAATTCAATAGACATTTTTCGATCTGTTTTAGAAACATAGATCATAAAAGTGTACATAAAAACAGTAAATCCTCTTTGATAATACAATACAACGAGAATTATTTAAAACCAGTATGTAAAAACGCGTGTTACAAAGCCCAGCTCAGAGCAACTTCATGTTAACAGAATAGTAAAGTTCAATGTTGCGCAAGATCAATCTCAAGTACTTTGTGCGAAATACGCAATACGGGGTCCAAGTAAGATGCAACGCTCCAATACCTGACCAGTCTGCACTATATAAAACTGCAAAAAAAATAAAAATAAAAAGTGTTTTGCACACTACTGTCATTGGGCTATATGTGGGCTACATCTGGGTGATATTTGTGCCACATTTGGGCTCTTTTTTCTCTGGTGGCCATCTTGGGAGGCTTATTTGTTATGAAGTAATACAGGGTCCAAGTAAGATGCAACGTTCCATTACCTGACCAGTCTGCACTATGTAAAACTCCTAAAAAACAAAAGCAAAAAATAAAAAGTGTTTTGCACACTGTCAGTGGGCTATATGTGGGCTACATCTGGGTGATATTTTTGCTACATTTGGGCTCCTTTTTCTCCGGTGGCCATCTTTAGAGACTTATTTGTTATGAAGTTTCGTAATTCCCTCATTTACTACAGTCTCGTCAGTAGGAAATGCTTTCAGTGTTTTACTTTGAATCCATAAGAAGACATTCAGATGTGTCACACATTTGCCATAAATTCAGAATTTTAGCACTCTAGTTGCTCATTAGATCACTATAGTAGAGCTACTGCTCACCAGGGAGTTAACTGGAAGTCTGCTGCTGGTATTGAAAGTGCATGTTTCAGTCCGCATGTCGGAATCTTTTAATAAAATAGAAGAGGATTTGAGAAGTCACTCAAAATGTGCCCTAATTTTTATTTCTGCAGCACTGACCATAATTTCTATGGTAAAATGAACTTCCTCATTTTGTTCCTTATTAAATTAAATGTTTTAAGTGTTACCAGTATTTTCCAATCAAGATGGCTTCAGGTGTGCCATCATTTTGTCAAAAGTAAGACTGTTAGCCCTCTAGTTGTTCTTTAGAACACTCTGGGAAGCAGCAGTAGAACACAAAAGAATCAACTGACAGTCTCTGCCCTTGTTGGATGTACATGTTTTACTGAGAATGTCAGACTTCATTCCCACATGACTGAGAATGATAATGTGAATTTACAGAAACTATGCGCTCATTTTAGCTTCTGGAGAATCTTCCAAACCTCTGTGGGACAAGCATGAGAAAATAGTTTTCTCTCAAACATGATATCCCAGCAGTAGGTTTTTCACAGGGTAAAATCACCTTAGAACACACCACAATTCCTAAAATGAATATGGTACCATCAACAAATATATTCTAATGTAACTAAAGTCTGTTATTACCCTTTATAGATCTCCTTTTGGTGACCCTCAAAACCTTCTATATACTACAATACATTTCATTGGGGTGCTATCATGTATATTGGTCCCAAGATGGCTGCCAGCAATTCCAGGATGAAGTGCTGACAGTCAATCAGATCTCACGATGAGATGTGTGGTTAGGCTCCACCCAGATATCGATATATTCTTTATTTTTGAATTTCTTAGAAACTACTGAATGGATTTACACTATTTAAATGAAGCGTGCTTTCTAGACAAAGACCTACCTGTTTGCCAAATTTGGTGTAATTCCGTTCAGGAGTTCGGGCTGTAACCTGTTTCAAAATTCCTAAGGAAATTACCATGGGGAAAACGCGTTTTGGGTCCCCCCTTTTTTCTCAGCCCCCGCTTGACGAATCACCCTGAAACTTTTAACACAGGAGCTGACCGGTCAGATTTGTCAACCGTCGCCAAAGATATTGGCAAAGGAAAAATCGCTTTTTGAATTAAAACGAGGTCCTAACTATAACTACCTACTGGTGACCGCCAGTAGGTTTTATATATATATATATATTCACTGAAAAAAATAAAGGTTTCAGGGGCGTTATAGTTAGGAATTGGCATTTAAAAAACCTTAGAAATTCACTGAAAAAACCATAGGTTTCAGGGGTGTTATAGTTAGCTGGACATTTCCCTCGTACAAAACCCTAGAAATTCCAATGTTATAGTTAGTTCAGCTAACTATAACTCGCGCCCCCGTAATGCACTGCTGATGATGTCAAATATTACATCACTCATGACATGGTCAGTGACATCACTGATGACATCACTGATGACATCTCAAATGACATCACTGATGACATCACTGATGACGCGGGGGCACGAGTTATAGTTAGCTGAACTAACTATAACATTGGAATTTCTAGGGTTTTGTACGAGGGAAATGTCCAGCTAACTATAACACCCCTGAAACCTATGTTTTTTTCTGTGAATTTCTAAGGTTTTTTAAATGCCAATTCCTAACTATAACGCCCCTGAAACCTTTGGGTTTTTCAGTGAATTTCAAAGGTTTTTTAAATGCCAATTCCTAACTATAACGTGCATGAAACCTATGGTTTTTTCAGTGCATTTCAAAGGTTTTTTAAATGTTAATTCCTATCTATAACTTATCTCTGAAGATATCATGTTTAATGATTTTGATTGGATTTCTATATTTTTCAAATTCAGTGTGTCAATTTCATTAATTAAATTTGTTGTTAAAATACTTTTTTATCACCATTTTTTAAGCTTATTTTTTCAACTAATTCTTTTAAAAATTAAAAAATATTATTTGAACTTAATGGGTTTTTCAAACATATTTTTAAATATTTTTCAAAATATTTTTTTAACTATATGTGCAAAACTTTATTTTATATATTTTTTTCAATGTTTTTGGATCCGCGCACCCTAAGCGCACCGTTCTCGATCCCTACACGATATCATCCGCGCATGGTACGAGTTGGGTACGTGTTTAGTGCGCGATCGCAATGCGACTGGTACGCGACTCCCAGCCGATACGCGATACGTTCGATGTACGTAACGCGACGTTTACGCACTTCCGCGACACGTCATCTGCGTCTATGACGTGGTAGGTGCGCGGATCCCGTGAAATATTTAACATTTAAAAAAACATATATATATGTATTTCATGTGAATATTAATTTGAAGACAAACTCTAAACTAGTCTTAAAACTAATATATTTTTACATCTAATTCTAATCCTATAATTATTTTTAATTCAATTTCGCGGATGCGCGCTGGGTGCGTGCTCCGTAAGTGCACGGTGCGCAGATCCGATGTGACCTGCAAAAAAAGAGATTTGATTGGTTCATTACACTTCCTTTTCTAACTATTGAAAGACCCCACCCATTTCAATCATTCTTCTTTGAGCTTCTTTGGAGAACCATCTCTTTGGAGAGAAGAAGATTTTTTAGACTAAGTTTACACTTAGCTCTAACTTTTTTCAAACAAAAATTGCTTCAGGGCAGCAGGCATCACCTGCATCACCTCATAGTTCTGAGGAGGAATTTTTGCCAGAGGCACCACTCAAAAAACGTTTTTCTTCAGTGGTGTGGAAATGTTTTACTTTTCCCGAGGGGCAGAATAAGACCAATGCCACCTTGGTCACGTGCAAGATTTGCAAAAGAGTCCTATTGAGAGGGGATCCTAACAAGAAATACTCTTGCGGCACGGCAAGTATGATGAAGCACATGAGGACCCTTCATCCAAACAATCTTGCACAAGAAGAGTGCCGACGGATGAGAAACACTCCTGCGCCATCCACCTCATCGCAGCCGAGCACATCAAGAGTGCATCCATCAGCCCAAACCTTGGACATCCGTCCTCAATTTCAATTTTTAAAAGTGCTCTACACTAAGTGCAATGCTACTTTGTGCTATGGTGAGCAGTTGATTGATCTGATCTGCCGCCGCCAAGAAAGTCACATTTGTTAGTTTTTTAAAAAAAAATTATTATTTCCTGAAGTTCATTGTTTGGTTTCTCCTGTTTTGTTGTTTGTTTTTTTTTTTGCAGAAAAACCCCCAACATTTAAAAATTGTTTAGAAAACCCCAAAAAAATTATAAAAGAAGAAAGAAGAAAAATGTCTTTGTTAGTGTGTGAAAGTTTAGATGAATGTATGTGTAGTACGTAATTGAATGAATGCAATAGTAGCGTATGGTTAATGTATAAGTGCAGAACTATAAGGAAGTGCTGCAGCATCACACAGTAACCTCTTTAACTGCAGTGTGCTGTAGTACTTCCGAAGCACAAGGATGCAACATATGTACATAAATATGTTGCAAATCTGTGCTTCTCTCTGCACGGCTGCTTAAACTGCAACCATGGGGTGACACAGGCACCCTTGCACCATAGTGCAAGGATATCTGTGTCATGTGCTGTTTGTTTTTCTGCAGGAAGACACTCCTTCCTGCACAAAAACAATGAGAAAATGCATTTTTCTCCTTCAATGTATGCTGAACATTTCAGCATGCATTGAAGATATAAAAATGTGGAGACATGAAAACAATTCTCCTTGTTGTGCTTTCCTACACCAATTTTAGAATGGTACAGCATTCACACACATATCGAGATTTATGATTTCTGATAAATCTAGACGTGTGTCTTGTTCTATGAGTATTCAGTGCAATCATGCACAACAACACTTATAGAACACCCTATCAAAGCAAAGTGGTCTGCATGATGAGGTTGTATTTACATGGAGTATAAAAAGTGCACAGAGTGCCTTTTCCTCTCTTTCTAAATATGAAACAGTATCTTACACAATAACTATGTTACAAAAAGTGACATATTTCCGTTTTTAAAATTCCTTGCAAATGATAAAAGTAAGCACAGAGTTTTGTCTGCAAACATGTTCAAAGAAGAATGATTGAAATGATTGCAGTCCTCCAACAGCTAAAAAGTGTTTTTAGAAACGTGTTTCAACTTTGTAGCTTCTTGCAGGCCTCTTCATTCTGCATATTGAGACTTAGTTAAACTTACCTTCACAGTAATAGGAATAACAAATGGTATACATTTTTTTCTGTTTTTCATTCAAATATAAATTCTTAAAAATTGCTTATTTTAAAATTTGGATCTGTGAAAGAAAAGAAAAAAATATAGAACATATAATAATACATTTTTTACAACACAACATAATTTCCACAGAGTAATTTGTTTGCCTTTTTTGCTGTTCTCAGAATATATTGAATTTCACTAGAAATAGTGGTTTCAATGGTACTCATCACTTAACAGCGGGCAAAAAAAAAACCAATCAGAAAGATTGTTAAAAAAAAAACCAACATACTATTCTCAGTAAAATACCAGAAAATACAAATCATACATATATGAAATGCTTACAGATTACAACATTTTATAACTTTAACTTATAAAAACTGTAAATGTTGCCGCATTAAAATAATCACCAAATAAATGACCACCAAAAAGTCCATAATTCAAAAATATACCTTTCCTTGAGGCCAAATGGTATTTTTGCACTTCTTCTTTATGTAAATTGTCCAATGGTAGTCCTATTAAATTATAATAATAAATTCCTCAGAGAGTGAATTATCTTCCTAAAACTTTGGCTTTAAAAATATTAGGTAGGAATTTGGTAATTCACTAGGCAAACATTGTTTGAAAACCAACTGGGCATCATTACAAAGTGTCCAGCCTTTGTCACATTTTAGATAGGCAGTGTAATGTCCAGATGTGGTGGATGGACTATCATGGAAAATTATTGCAATTGCTGCAAAAGTCCTTCCTGATATTGATAGTTGTGCTGCTACAAATTGTTTTATTAAAGTATCCAAATTTCTCCCGTCAGCTGTACAACGGTGCATCATTAAAATTATGTATTTTCCATATTTTGTTAAGAATAATGTGGATAACATTTCTGATTTACATTGGCTACACTCCATGTTTTGAATTGCACCTTTCACTAATTTATTGAAAGACACTGATTTACAGTCTGGCAATGTTAAATACAGAAATCTCTCAGTGTCTACATTGGTGCTACATTTATACATGCAATTTTCACAATAATGTTCCCATTTGTAAGAAAGGCCAAAAATATTTTCTATTTCTACACCTTCATTTTCAAAAATGGTAAGCATAGACATTAAAAATTCCCGATCATCTTGTTGGATATTTTGTGTAAATTATGTAGAACCAGAGCACACATCCAAAAGACTACGAACATCTGAAACAGATTGTATTTTACTTCTATCTGTTGTCAATTTTTCATAAACAGAATGCAACAGAGAACAAAATCTTTTTTCCCGATTCTGCATAATTTGTGCTTGCAAACCTTCCAGATAAAAAACAACATTGACCACTACATTAGCATAGCAGTTGACACCAGAACTATTTTCAAACTGATAACCAACAGTCTCTTCAACAGTGTCCAATTTCTTTTTACCTGCAATCACAACATTATCTTTTTCTTTTCTTCTTTTGATACCTTCAGAACAGATATTCTCTAACCTTCTTTTTCAACCAACCATACGCTTTTCAAATGCAAGATATTGACCTAAATTTGGAGCATACACCCTTCTTAACCTATTATACTCTTTTAAACAGTTTGCATCTGCAGTAACCTTTGTCTCATCAAAATCAATCAAAAACAAACCAGATAATGTTCTGACTCGTGACAAAGCAACATATGTCATACCCTCTTTAAATACATTAGATCCAGTGTTCACCAATGCACTGTCTACACTTAATCCTTGAGATTTATGAATAGTCACTGCAGATGCCAGAGAAAATGGAAATTGTTTCCTACGGACATATAAATCTTTAACAAGCAAAAAAGGAACTGAACAACGACCAATTTCTTTAACTTCTTCAATCTGATCAAATTTAATTTTTAAAAATTCAATTCCTTCTTCTTTCTGATAATTCACAAAATCCACCACTTTGCCCATTGCACCATTAACTAAACCTTTCTCTACATCCAAATTAAGCCTTAAAATTACCCAACAGTTTACACACACATACAGGGTCTTTTCCAAACCAGCAGATTTACATATTTTTTTCTAAACAATCTAGTTTTGATCTCAACTTACCCGTCAAAATAATAGTGATTCCTTCATGTAGTATTTTATCGATGGCTTCCATTTTTACAATTTCTTCACTTTCCAATTTTAATAATTCTTCGTTGAATATTGAACACTCACGCAGTGTCGGCATTAAGCAAATCACTGACTTATTTTTAGCAATTTCCACGTACACTTTTGCAGGAACTGCATTTTCATTTGAAAAGACATTGCAAAGTAATCGACTCTCCAAAGCTTCTTTCCCTTTTTTTGAAAGAATTCTAATTCTTATATCTTGAAGAATACTTCCATATTCAGCATCATTTGCCTGTCGTATATTTGTTGCCAGTTCTTTGTATTCAAAATGACTCCAAATGTTCACATTACCAACACTGCCAAGAGACTTTCTGGTATCTTCATGGGCAAGTGTTTTAAATACCGATTGTCCTTTTACCGGTGTCAGTTGCAGTAGATCTCCAAAAACTATGACGTGTTTTCCTCCAAATAACATGTCATACTCTGTTTTAAGAATTTGCTGCATTCTTCAATGCACAAAGGCAAGCATCAAGTTTGAAACCATGCTCACCTCATCAATAATGAGAAGTTTCATTTTCTTCAGCACTCTTGAAACTTCACAACAAGCTTCTCCAGATAGCTTGTGCTATTCCAATTTGTTCTCATACTCTACTGGCAGCATTAGTAAACGATGTAAAGTAATTCCTTTAATGTTATGTGCTGCCAACCCAGTAGGAGCAGTGACAACACAAGACAAATGCGACTCAGTTGTTTTTTGCAGATAACTTGTAATTACTTTAATTAAGAAACTCTTTCCTGTTCCAGCTTGACCACTCACATACATTCGGATAGGTTGAAATGATGTACATGAGCACACTCTCTTTTCATGAAGTAATCCATGGTCAATCTGCTCTTTCACTTGCTGATATATTTGTTTCTGTTCAACATTTAGTTGCTCTTCCAAGTTTCCTAACTGTATTGCATCTTCTTGTGCTTGATACATTGCTGTTTCCATCTCATTCATTGCAATCGCTGCTTCATTTTCAACAATTGGTTGTCCTAGTGGATCTTGGCTCAGTGCAGCAAAACTTTGACTGTCTTGAGAACTGTCTCTAGCAATCTCAGCTGCAATTGTAGCTTCTTGATCAATTTCATCATTCAACATTTTGACATAATTTGCGAAAGCACTGCATTGTATGCTATCTTTACAAGCATTAAATGAATCTTCATAGCTGGGAAAATCTCCAAGTAATTCCAGTTCAGAACGCCATGGTTTGAACATTTGCAAAAGGGCTAAACAGTAAAATTCCCTTTTGTCACCAGTGTCGCAACTCAGTTTTCTATGATTAATTAAATTTCCTTTCCTTTGTTTCACCAGACATCCTTCAGAACCAATCACTCCATATTTTCCATTGTTGATGTTCTCTGTAATATTCAGTTTAAAAGTGTAGTTTTGCAGCACTTCATAGAGACACATGTTCTCAAGATGATGACTTCTCTTTGGATAGTATGTGTCCAATATATTGTTTTTCCAAATATCCGTACTTTCAGGGTCATTTTCTGCTAAATATTCAATTTCTTGAACAGATTTCAGTACCTAATTTCGCATTCCTGCAAGACCTAGACTCACCCAAATGATTCTTCTACTTTTGGAATATAGACTTGCAGATGATAACCGATCTGAACATTCATATGCTCCAATTTCACGATGCGATAACATCTTCAAACTGAAACTGTATAATTTCTTACTTAGAGTCTTCTCGTGAGAAATCTCTTCCCACATTTCTTTCAATTCAGTCTTTTCTGATTTAGTAATGTAAGACATTACATATCGAGCAACAGTAATGGAATTGTCCGCAACCTACTGAATATCCATGTTAGCGTTCCACATGGATAAAATAACTGGATTGTAGTAATTTATGTATTTTGATTCTTCGCTTCTTCTTAAGTTGTAGGTGTTTTTCGGAGACTTTCTTGTGATGGTATGTCATACAGCTGACATAAAACTGTTCACTCTTCCTTTGGCTAATACAGGACGTGGAAATCCAAAACGACATTTGGTATAGAACTTATCCTTTGACTTGTACTTTCGTCGACAGTATTTTCCACACCTGTGGCTTTGAAATCGTAAGACTTGTTGTTTTAAGTTTTTCTCTTCTCTGCTATTTGGAAGAGCACATGTAGCATAATTTTCAATGAAAGACAAAACAGTTTCCTCTGAATCTGTTCCAAATTTGGGGGCGTCCTTGACCCATAACAACATATGTATGTGAGGAGCACCTCTTGCTTGATACTCCTTTCTCCAAAAGAAATCCACAACTTCTCCAAGAGGAGGATTCTTTTTATTGCAGATGAAAGACATCATAGCTTCAAATCTATGAATGAAATATCTGCATACATTGACAGGATCCAAAGTGCACAATTCTCCAGATGTCTTGTATTCAATATTTTTTATATTGAACTTGCCTCTCGGAGAAATTCAAGTAAATCATCCCAAGCATACTCAGCACAGCTTAGTGTAACAAACCATGTCGGAGTTCCCAAGTTCCGTAGCATACATTTCAGTTCTCCATGTCGACGGTACCAATATTCATTAGTCCCACGCTGACATGCCATCAGATTAATCAACTGAGATTCTAAATGATCATCTCTCTGATGCACTTTATCCATAAAATCCTATGCAGTTACATTTTGCAGATGCATTCAAGTTTTTAAAATGTGATTTACTGCATATGAAAGTCCAGACAAGTCACTTTCAAACAGAAGATGAAACATATAAGGGATACATTGTCGAAATCTTGGATCTTCTGCATATAATCTTGTTGTCCGATATTCAGATGCAGGAATCTGCACAGGACGTTCATCATATCGTCCACCTTTTCTTGATGGAAACAACTGTGGGAAACAACGAGCTTCCAAGCTCTCTTCCCATACACTCATGGGACTTCCTGTTGCTTTTTTCATTTGAAACAACTCAATTGTATTCCCCATCACCTCTTTGGAATGAAGTGGATGTACACTGTAATGTTCATAGATCTCTTCACATCTGGACATGTCCACTTTTTCAATTTGTCCACTTAATGTTTCACTATCTTCTGCTAAATCTATTTCTTCTTCTCCAACAAACACATTTCTATAGTACTCATTATTTTTTAACAGATACCATGATGCATTTTGCACTTTTCTAACATCCACTAACTCTTGCCAGATTTTCTTATTCTTAGTAGGAACACCATTAACTAGAATGACTAGTGGCTCATTTTCTGCATGATCTACGCCAATAGTTTCAAAATGTTTCCTTAAATCTAATGGTAAATACACAACTCTTCCTTTCAATCCTCTTTGCAACTCTGATGGAGGTAATTTACTTGTTTTGGGCTCCATACGAACAATAGCCTGAAAAGGGTGAACACATTGTATCAGAATAGACTCATACGTATTTAAATCTATCAGCTCTGGAGGAATAGCAACCAACTCTAGATTATTAGGAACAGCTCTAGCAGGCATTTTATTCTCATCTAATTTGTTATAACAATATTTGCAAATAGGCTGCTCAGATCCCAAATCAAAACAATCCTCTACCAACAAATAAGTTGTAAATTCCATCCACTTATCATTATTTTCTATTTCACTTTTAAAATACAGATTGACACCCCTAGTCTGATTTTTATAGTGACTTCGCCGACAACAAATACAAGAAACATTTGGTCTTTCACCTGAAATTACCTTAAACTTTCTCATTTCATCCTCTAATTTTTCTGTAATTACAGGTTCTACATTGTCTTCAAAATTTTGTTCTACTAATGTGTCAGTTTCTGCACTCTCTTGCTGAGGACCAAAGTAACAAAACTCAATATCTTCACAAACCTTCTTCACATCTGATACTGACCCACGCAAAAGAGCACTGTTCAACTCATTTAACTTTAGTGCTGGACTTTTTGCATAATACAATCTTCTCACTAACTTCCAGCATCCTGAAATGATGAAAAACACTTTGACAAACTTTCCTACAAAGACAAGCCAGAGAATGACCTTGCAAACCCGTATTTTTTCTCACTCTGCAGGGGTCTAGTCCTTGCAACACCTTAATCTTTTGTTTTACACTTTTTTTAGTATAGACTAGTAAAAAACGACATAATTTTTCAATAGATTCCTGTCGTACACTACAAACACTACTACAATCCCAAGTGTACACAGGGTTTTTAGCACATCTCCCTAAAACTTCATCAGCTATCACTTCTTCTGCATTTCTTTCAACCATTTTCTCTAGTGATCGAATTCTGTTTAACACTAAAATAAAAATTGTCCTTTTTACTTCAAAAGCCTTTTCCACAATGCTTTCAATATGCTTCTTCTTTTTTATAAAATAAAGCTCTCTTTTTATATTTCTTCACAGCTTTCAGCAAATTATGCACTACTCTCTTACTTAAAAAATTCTCTGAAGTTGCAGCATTATCTACATTCTGTTTGCTCCTACAAACATTTTTAATAAATTGCTTTGTGATCTTACCAGAAGATTTTTTCCTTTTAGCCACATTATCTTGTTCATTCAATACTTGTGGTTGATGTTTCTTCAAATAATCCTCCTGTCTCTGTTCTTTTCTTTTTCTGGCATAATTTCTCTATTTTAACGTTGAAAAACAGTATCTGCAAAAAAGAATCAGAAATAAATGTACATTAATAACTTTCAAATTTACAGTATTCCATTACTGTACAAACACATTTTATATAAAAACTGACTAAGAAACTATAGCCCTGAACCACAAGTGTGACGATGATTAAAGCACTACATACATAGTGCATACTACTTTGAAGCAGTTCATGCCCTAAAGCCTACCTCACTAAAAGACTACATGCTAACTGACTGAATGATTACAGTACTAAAAGGAGACACACTGGGTGAGTAACAGGGTGTTTGCTAGAAGTGTATGAATACTAACTGGGGAATTGAAGGTGTGAAAGACAACTGTGTAGCTGATTAGAGGACTGAATGCATACTGGATAGGCATTTAAAGCAGTCCATGTGCTAAGGTCTGGCTCACTGCATCAGTACTTGGGTACTGACTGAATAATCAGACTACAGCAAGGAGACTGCCTGGATGAATTTATAAGTGGTAGGCTTTTCGTACAGGGAATGGATTAGTACTTGGTACTGAATGGGTCACTAGAAGAGTGCAAAGGGAGTGACAGGATGTTTGCTGCACTATATGGATACTGACTAGGAAATTGAAAGTGTAAAAGACAAGTGTCTAGGTGGTTAGAAGACTGCATGCATACTGCATAGGGGTTTGAAGCAGTCCATGTGCTAAGGCCTGGCTCAGTGCATGAATACTTAGGCAGTGACTGAATCATTAGAGTACTAGAAAGACATTGTCTTGGTGAATTTATAAGTGTTTGGGTTTTGGCACAGTGAATGGATTACTACATGCTGCTGAATGGGTCACTAGAAGACTGCAAAGGGAGTGACAGGGTGTTTCCTGGAAGTGTACGGATACTGACTAGGGAAATGAAGGTGTGAAAAACAACTGTGTAGGTGGTTAGAGAACTACATGCATACTGCATAGACATTTGAAGCAGTCTATCTGGTAATGAATGGTTCACAACATAAGTACTTAGAAACTGATTAAATCATCAGACTACTTCTACGACAGTGCCTGGGTAAAAATGTACAGTTCTGGTGCAGTGAAGACAATACTACATGGTACTGCACTTTAGTGTCAAAGCATGACTCATTTTATCATTTCATAAGCAAACACTGGCTTCCAATGCTACTAAAACTTGACAACATGACAGGTTTTAAAAACAGTTATCTGCCACCAAATACACAATGTTACCAAATGCTTCTCTCACAGTGGTTCCCAAATGCACACAAACTTACAGTGTGATTCTAGACAAGCACCACTATCCCTAGGAGTTTACCAAAACTCATTCACTACAGTGCAAGTGGTAAGGGAACTGCACACAATCTACATATTTCATGACTACACTTTACTGTCAATACCTGACTCATTTAATGAAAGCATAAGCAATAACTGTCTTCTAATGCTACTAAAACTTGACAACATGACATGTTTTAAAACAGTTATCTGTCAGCAAATACACGATATTACCAAACGCTTCTCTCACAGTGGTTCCCAAATGCACACAGACTCACAGTGTGATTGTAGACAAGCACCACTATCCCTAGGAGTTTACCAAAACTCATTCACTACAGTGGAAGTGGTAAGGGAACTGCACACAATCTACATATTTCACAACTGCACTTTACTGTCAATGCCTGACTCATTTAATGAAAGCATAAGCCATAACTGTCTTCTAATGCTACTAAAACTTGACAACATGACATGTTTTAAAACAGTTTTCTGTCAGCAAATACACGATGTTACCAAACGCTTCTCTCACAGTGGTTCCCAAATATACACAGACTCACAGTGTGATTCTAGACAAGCACCACTATCCCTAGGAGTTTACCAAAACTCATTCACTACAGTGGAAGAGGTAAGGGAACTGCACACAATCTACATATTTCTAGGCCCGGGCAGTAAATTTCATTCCGCTCGCGGAATTTGCGGAATTTCGGTAATTTCGCGTTCCGCGGAGAACGCAAAATTGCCCAAAATTCTGCTTTCCGCGACTTCGCGAAATTTTTTCTTGTTCGCGTTCTCAAAATGCGTGTTCGCAAGATATTTCTCCCCGAGCACGCAAACAGCAACTGTGAACAGGAAAAAAGCATCGCGAACAAGCAATTCCGCATGTTCGCGGAATTTCTGCATGTTCGCAGAGATTTTTTACCGTTTCGCGGAGATTTGCGTAACGCGATTACGCAAATTCCGTCCACCCCTACATATTTCACGACTACACTTTACTGTCAATACCTGACTCATTTAATGAAAGCATAAGCCATAACTGTCTTCTAATGCTACTAAAACTTGAGAACATGACATGTTTTAAAACAGTTATCTGTCAGCAAATACACGATGTTACCAAACGCTTCTCTCACAGTGGTTCCCAAATGCACACAGACTCACAGTGTGATTCTAGACAAGCACCACTATCCCTAGGAGTTTACCAAAACTCATTCACTACAGTGCAAGTGGTAAGGGAACTGCACACAATCTACATATTTCACGACTACACTTTAGTGTCAATACCTGACTCATTTAATGAAAGCATAAGCCATAACTATCTTCTAGCGCTACTAAAACTTGACAACATGACATGTTTTAAAACAGTTATCTGTCAGCAAATACACGATGTTACCAAACGCTTCTCTCACAGTGGTTCCCAACGCTTCTCTCACAGTGGTTCCCAAATGCAGACAGACTCACAGTGTGATTCTAGACAAGCACCACTATCCCTAGGAGTTTACCAAAACTCATTCACTACAGTGGAAGTGGTAAGGGAACGGCACACAATCTACATATTTCACGACTGCACTTTACTGTCAATGTCTGACTCATTTAAAGAAAGCATAAGCCATAACTGTCTTCTAATGCTACTAAAACTTGACAACATGACATGTTTTAAAACAGTTATCTGTCAGCAAATACACAATGTTACCAAACGCTTTTCTCACAGTGGTTCCCAAATGTACACAGACTCACAGTGTGATTCTAGACAAGCACCACTATCCCTAGGAGTTTCCCAAAACTCATTCACTACAGTGGAAGAGGTAAGGGAACTGCACACAATCTACATATTTCATGACTGCACTTTAGTGATAATGCCTGACTCATTTAATCAACGCATAAGCAAAGACTGGCTTCTAATGCTACTAAAACTTGACAACATGAAAGGTTTTAAAACAGTTATCTGTCAGAAAATACACAATGTTACCAAACGCTTCTCTCACAGTGGTTCCCAAATGCACACAGACTCACAGTGTGATTCTAGACAAGCACCACTATCCCTAGGAGTTTACCAAAACTCATTCACTACAGTGGAAGTGGTAAGGGAACTGCACACAATGTACATATTTCACAACTGCACTTTAGTGTCAATGCCTGACTCATTTAATCAACGCATAAGCAATTACTGGCTTCTAATGCTACTAAAACTTGACAACATGACAGGATTTAAAATAGTTATCTGTCAGTAAATACACAATGTTACCAAATGCTTCTCTCACATTGGTTCCCAAATGCACACAGACTCACAGTGTGATTATAGACAACAACCACTATCCCTACGAGTTTACCAAACCTTATTTACTACTATGGAAGTGGTAAGGGAACTGCACACAATGTGCATATTTCAAAAGTGCACTTTTGTGTCAAAGCCTGACTCATTTAATCAATGCATAAGCAAAGACTGGCTTCTAATGCTACTAAAACTTGACAACATGACAGGTTTTAAAAGAGTTATCTGTCAGCAAATACAAGATGTTACTAAATGCTTCTCTCACAGTGGTTCCCAAATGCACACAGGCTCTCTGTGTGATTCTAGACAAACAACACTATCCCTTGCACTATACCAAAACACATTTCTTCATCTACAAGAAGTACTACATTTTACTGCACAAACATAACTCATTTCACAAATTCAGAAACAATGACTGGTTTCTAATTCTACCAAAATATAAAAACTGCATAGTTATCTGTCTACAAACACATGAAAAAAACAAATCCTTATCACAAAATGGTTTCTACATGCACACGCACTCTCAATAAGATTGTAGAGAAAAAAAAGTACTCCCTACACTTTAGCAGAAGAAATACATTAGTCTGATAAAAATAGTCTACATACATCCTCTCAAAAATAAATAACTCACCTTTCAAGATGTTTTGTAGATTAAGAAGCATATCAGTCACACACCAGATATCAGTCACACACCAGATTTTCTTAAACAGAATCTCTGCACTGTGCACCTGTCAGCAGAACCAAAGAATGGCAAAGTTTCCCTCTCGTTTTCCACACATATACATGTAAACATCAAATCACATTCCTTCCCACATAAATTCAAAAGCAAACACACATTTCTATTGGTTAAACATTTCAACCCTTTCCAAATGACATAAACTTCCACCCTTCCCCCAATCTGCCTTCTGCCCGTTACCATAGAAACAGGTCATGGAACACTGTCCTGAGCACACAGGTCACAAGTTCAGCACACACAATGTTGCTAATCAAAACAGCAAGTGTGCTTGACTTCTCAACATATCAGCTTATCATATATAATGTTCCTTACAATCAGTTTTTGTTAACCAATAAGAATCATACGTTTAAAAAACAGAAATATGCACCCTACCTTTCAGTGTAGAAGGTTGTCAAACAACCAATGATTTCTTGTCTTTTTTCAAAATGGCATCTTAGCCACCATTTTAGAAAAATCTTACTTTCCAAACTGCCGTTTCATTTACAGAGACCATCTGAGTGCATCCAGACCTCTTTACAAGATGCTTACAGTGTGGATTGTGGGACACAGCTACATTTTCTGGAGCCAAAGGTATGCAGAAAACAAACGCATTCACAAAGACCTAGGTTTGCTAAATGTAGACATTAAATGGATTGGACAGTGAGGGTTAAAGTGGCACCAATTGATGCCATTGGTGAAATCCTTCATGCA
Organism: Triturus cristatus; assembly: GCF_964204655.1. Classification (NCBI taxonomy): domain Eukaryota; kingdom Metazoa; phylum Chordata; class Amphibia; order Caudata; family Salamandridae; genus Triturus; species Triturus cristatus. The sequence continues at coordinate 1,011,901,172 of NC_140593.1, read as the reverse complement.
AATCCAACACCCTGACCTCATAATAGTGCACTGTGGTGGCAATGACCTAGGCACTTTGACTGGGGTAGGTCTGGAAATGCTTATGAAGGATACCTTTGCAGAACTGATTTCACTTTTCCCTAAAACTGCCTTTGTGTATTCTAACATATGCCAAAGGCAGAAATGGAACTGGTCCGATCATTTTTGTCCACAGATTAAGAAAGCTAGGAAACATGTGAATAAATCTGTTTCTGCTTTTCTCCGAGACTACAGAATGGGGTCCATTTACAATAACAATCTGCGCTTTTATATGCAAGAGATGTATAGGAGAGATGGAGTACACTTTACTGATGAAGGAAACAGAGTCTTCCTCAACAACTTTAGACTCTGTATAGGTACTTACTTATAAGTACCAAAAACTCTCAATGAACACAATGGCTCTTTTTAGAGCCACTCAAGGACAAAACACTTAAGCTTAATCTTTATCTCCCAAAAATGTCTTTTTTTTCCCCTTGGATCCGCGAACCCACCGCGAGAGAATCCGCGTACCCAACGTGATAGGATGCGCGCACTGTGCGCGCATTTCGCCGTTTTTTTTTTAAAAAAGGGGGCCACAGGGGGTCCTTCTGGGACCCCCTAAGCACCTCTAGAGGGTCAGAGTATTTCCACTCTGCCCCCTTTATATGTTTTACACACTTATTCCCCTTGCTTCTTCAGCCTCGCTTCTACCGAGGCAGAAAATGGCCGCCAATAGTTCCTGGTTTCGAATGTAGAGAGACACTTGACAGCCAATTAGCATTCACCCCGCGTTCGGGAGGGTGCGCGCTTGGTTCGGGGAGGGTGCGCTTATGGTGCGGGTACGGTCTGTGGATCCTCCGCAGCCATAGATATTTATGTACTTTTTTTTTTTTTTTTTTTTTTTTGAAAAGATTTTATTGTGCATAAAAGGGTTACAAACACGGGCCTACAACCACCAGGGCCGGCCGCTAGTAGTCAAAGTGTTCCAGCATATCAGAAAACAATGGCTAGCCCACAGGGGCTCCGCACTATCACAGTAAATCAGACTGCACATAAAGGAAATCAGAATACACACTTTTAGTATAAATAACAACAAAAAAGGAAAAATACAAAAATACAACAAACAAGGCGAAACGACTTATGAAGGGCGGCGAACACCAGCCGGGGGAGTCAACACCCAACCACCCGAGGGCGGTCAATAAAAGAAGACCTGAGAGGGAGGGGGGGGGCAACGAGAGAACCAAATCTGTACTCCGAAGTACGAGATGCACAAGGAACCCTCAAGGATCAGGGGGACGAGGCAACCCCGGACGTATCTACCAAAGGGGGAGCACAGATAGACCCACGATACGCGTTCCACTGCCCCCAAATTTTACCCCAAGCCCCCGGTTTACCACGGGCCACATACACCGTTTTCTCCCTGAACATGCACCAGTCCATGTTTTCCTTCCAGACGGACACGGTGGGAGGCCGCTGGGAACCCCAAAGCTGCGCAATATCTCTCTTTGCAATCATGTTCCCCAAGGCCGCCCACCGAGCCTGAGCCGCATTGCAGTCATTGGGCTCCCATACATTCAGCACACAACGACGCACCTCCGGCAGCAGAGCGACCCCGGTGACTCGTCTCATAATATCATGCACCCGGCGCCAGTATTCCGCCACCTCGCGGCATTCCCATAGGATATGGAGAAAAGTAGCACTGAGCCCGCAGCCACGCTTACAGAGTCCGTCGTCTGAAAACCCCATCGAAACCAGGAGGGGGCCCGTCACATATACATGATGGAGAATCTTAAGCTGGACCAGGCGGAGACGGGCCGGGATGGCCACCTCCTTAGGGGATGACAGTGCAGTCTGCCAGTCCTCATCGTCCAGCTCCACCCCATCTCCCATCCATGCCTCCCGAAGACGCACCAAGAGGTCAGCCCGATTGTTTATCAGTTTTTTGTAAATCAGGGAAATAGTACTGTCGGGGACGTGACCGTCGAGTATGCGGTCCTCGAGAGGCGAAGAAGAAGGGACCGTGGTCCCCTCCCCAAAGACCGAAAGCAGGGCGTGCCGAACCTGTGCATAACGGAAGAACTCTCTGTCACTAAGCTCATACTCGCGCTGAAGCGCCGCGAAGGATTTAACCGCACCTTTAACCCACAGGTCCCCCACTCTGCTGATGCCGATTGTATCCCAGCGCTCGAAGCCTTTCGTTGTCCAGAGGTTTCCCAAGTGGTCTGAGTCGAATAGGGGAGTGGCGCACGTTAAACGCTCACCCCAGCCCATCGCAACGTTAGCCGCCTTCCATACACGGACCGCAATCCTGGTAGGGCCCGTAAGGGCCCCACCAGCAGACCGCGAGTAAAGCGCTCTGTTATAGTTACTGCCGGGGAGCAGGAATTTATCCATCTCATATGCCGGGTTCGAACCAGGAGCATACGTAGCATGGTTAATGGCAGACAGCTGGGAGGCCCAATAGTACCGTCTAATATCAGGAAGCGCGATGCCCCCGTCATACCAGGAAAGAGTCAGCTTGGCCAACGCGATACGCGATCGCCCGTCCCAAACCAGTCTCCTCTGCAAACTCTCCACCTCCCTAAAGTAGGCCGCAGGAATGACATCGAAGAAGTTCTGGAGTGCATAAAGGAATCTGGGAAGGGACATCATTTTAAACAGCGCCGCGCGACCAAGCGGAGACAAGGGCAGCTTACACCACCGAGCCGTATCTGCCCTCAAACGCCGGAGTGGAGACAGGAGATTCTGCTCATAGCGGACCGCCGGATCCAACGAAACGTACACCCCCAGGTATTTAAAGCCGGACTGAGAAATTTGGAGCGGAAGCCGAGGCGGCAAGAGAGGAGAACCACCAGAGATAGGATACACACAAGATTTGGACCAGTTGATTATCAGACCCGAGTTTTTCCCGAAGGAAGTAAGGACATCAAAGAGAACATTGAGCGACTTCCGCGGTGAGGTGAGATACAAGAGAATATCATCCGCGTACAATGAAACCCGATCCTCGAAGCCCGGGGCCCACCGGAGCCCTCTAATCGAGGGCTCCCAACGGAGCCAGGCAGCGAGCGGCTCCAGGGCGAGAGCGAAGAGCAGCGGGGACAACGGGCACCCCTGCCTAGTTCCCCTCCCGAGAGCGAAAGGCTGAGAAACCCGCCCATTGACAACCACCTGAGCCATTGGTCCAGTATAAAGGAGCTTCACCCAGCCAAGGAACCCCTCCCCAAACCCAAACTTCGCCAAGACGGCCCAAAGAAATGGCCATTCAATGGTATCAAAGGCCATCGTGGCGTCTAGGGAAACCAATATGGCCGGTTCAGCCAAGTACTCAGCCCTAGCAAGGACGCCGTGCAGACGCCGTAAGTTAAGAGCGGTATTACGATGTGGGATGAAGCCACATTGATCCGGATGTATCAAGTCACATATAACGCTCAGCAAGCGATTAGCGAGGACCTTAGCAAGGATTTTGGGTTCGGCATTCAGCAGGGAAATAGGCCTATAGGAGGCACAGCGGTCACGTGGCTTACCCTCCTTGGGAATCACTACTATAGTAGCCAGACGCTGGTCGTCAGGAAGGGAACCCCTCTCGAGCGATTCCTGAAACATATGACGGAGGAAAGGCGCGATTTTATCCGGGCGCAACTTATATAGTTCAATCGGCAGGCCGTTGGGGCCCATAGCCTTGCCCGAGCGGAGGGAGCGAATCGCAGTAGCAATCTCTTCGACAGACAAAGGGGCATCCATCAGCTCGCGGTCATCGACGGATAAGCCGGGCAGGGCAATATCCCGAAGCAGAAGACGAGAGTCGTCCTCATCTCTATCGGACACCGGGGAGTACACTGCACGGAGGTGGTCAGCAAAACACTCAACAATCTCACCAGGCTCAGTCACACACACTCCATCCGACACCCGAAGCTCCGGGACCACACGATTCACTCTCTCCTTCTTATCCAACCAGGCAATCAGCTTACCCGCCTTGTCTCCGGCGTCATACAACCTGCCCTGCTGCTCCCTATATATAGTCTTAGCAGCATCAGTGACGAGAGACTTATATTCAAACTGCTTCAGGCTGAGGGCATGCAGCCCATCCGGGGTGACACCCGCCTCCAAGGCTGCCTCCAGCCTCGATATTTCAGTCTCCAGCGTCACAACCGCCTCTCTCTTGACCCTCTTGGCCTCCACTATCTGGGACAGGGCATGCCCGCGGAGCACTGCTTTGAAAGCTTCCCACAGGGACACCGAGGACAATACCGACCCCTCATTCTCAGAAAAATATTGATCAATCGACTTAATCAGGCTATCACGGATCTTGGGGTCTCGCAGGTACCAAGGGTTAATAGGAGCGATCCGCCCAGCGGACCGCGACCCGGTGTCAAAAAGCAACCACAGTGGGGAATGATCAGAAATACCCCTGGCCAGGTGTTTGACCTCTTGAATCCGAGTAGCCTGGGCCGCGGGCATAAGGAAATAATCCAGTCTGGAGAGACTCCCATGGGCCCCAGAGTGAAAGGTGTACTGACACTGTGCCGGATGCATTAACCTCCAACAGTCCACCAGACCGAAGGTCTCCAGGAGCCCGCCCAGCCACGCCTGGGCAGCAGGGAGGGCCCTGGGCGGATGACGGTCCAGGTCACCCGAGACAACCGAATTAAAGTCCCCACCCATAAGCAAAAGACTGTCAGGAAGCCCAAGCAACATACGACCCAAGTCTGAGAAGGTGGAGTTCTGGAGGCCCGGGGGAACATAGACTGAGATCAAGTAAAGGGACTGCCCCTCCCACCTCCCAGTCAGAGCCACATAGCGCCCTCTATCGTCTGGGACCACCCTGGTGATCTCCAACGGAAGTGCAGCTCGCAAGAGAATGCCCACCCCTCTCGAACCAGTGGTGAAACCAGAGTGGGCCACAAGTCGATATCCCCCCCTGTTCATAGCCCGACAAACGTTGCCAACCAGATGCGTCTCCTGTAAGAACACCACATCAGGAGTCAAACGACGCAGATATTGCAGCACAACACCCCGTTTGATACGGTCCCCCAATCCATTGACGTTCCAAGACATCAATCTCAACCCGTCCCCCCCCATCCCATCCAGTAGAGCAAGGGCCCACTAGCAAAGAGCTCAACACCCAAGGATGAACCATAGCCAATACTTCGCCTTGAAAACAAAAAACACAAATGCAAACAACCCCACCCACCCACCAACCCCCCCCCCAACTCCAACACCCCCCACCCTGCACCCCTGCGGTTCAAAAAACCACCCCAACTTGCAGTGTGCCTGTCGCCCTACAAACCCCATTCTACGAAAAGACCCCGGAGGAGGGAGGGGACCCGTCCCCGCCCGCTCCCCACACACAACATAGTGAAACAAAATGCACAAAAGAAGTAGAACCCAGCCGAACAGTACACCCTGGCAGAGTCCGGGACCATAAGTCACTCCAAAGGAGACCCACCACCCTCGGTACCGGCAGAGGGCCCAGTCCGGTCACCCCGGTCTGGCAGCGAATCCAGCCAGTCACTCACAGTCACAGGAGAGTCAAAAAAGGTAGTCCGATCTTCATGTTCCACTCGGAGCCTTGCAGGATAAAGCATGGAGTACTTGAGACCGAGGTCCCGGAGACGTCGCTTCACCCCCTGGAAGCCCATCCGCTGTTTCTGGACAAGTTGGGTGAAGTCCGGGAAAAAGTTAATGGACGAGTTCTCATGTCGGACCGGGCCATGAACCCGTGAGGCCTGCAGAATCGCGTCTCGGTCTCTGTAGTGGAAAAGTCTTGCAACGATAGGCCTCGGGGGGGCACCCGGTCGCGGCCGGCCACCTGGGACTCGATGGGCCCGCTCCACAGCAAAAAACTTACTCAGGCCAGCGGGAGCAAGATGTTCGAGGATGAGCTCCTCGACCAGAAGATCAACCGGGCGGTTATCGGAGGTCTCCGGAACGCCTATGACGCGGATGTTATTGCGGCGGGCCCGTCCCTCGAAGTCTTCCAGCCGCCGGGCCATCAGATCATTGGCCGACTTGGGAGGACGTCCGCACATCCAGCGATTGAACCCTCTCGTTGGTCTTAGAGAGATCCGCCCGGATTAGGGTAATGTCAATGGCCACCGTGTCGATTTTACGGGCCAAGGCCTCGTACTGTGTAGCGATGGTCTCTCTGATGCCCGTAATGGTGCCCATGATGTCCTGCAGGGACAGATCCGGAGAAACGGACGGGCCACCACTGGTGTCATCCGGGGGGACATTGGCTGTCCCGGGGGATCCTTTACCCTGAGTGTAGCGGTCCATGTTGTTCGTCTGGACCGGTCCCCCACGTAGGGATGTCTTGGTCTTACGCCTCTCGGGGTCTCCCCTGCCTCCCATGAGAACCTCGATCGCCGAAGGGGACCACCGAGGAAGCGTTGAGGTGGCACAGACTAGGCAGACGTGTGTCGCACCACAGGCCGCAATATGGCGGAGCGAAGGGACCACCGTCAATGAGCACACTGGCAGCAGACGAAGCCACCGGCATCAAGCGAAGGCAAAATGGAAGCCCAGTCGCACCAGGCAAGTCCACAGTCCAGCCCCTCAAAGACCAAAAGTGAAACCGAAAGTGATGTGACGACCACTGGCACCGCTCCGCTGCCGTTGTTGTTCAACTACGCCCCGGCTCCACAGATCACCCTCGCATCGGGCACTGCCGTAGGGTGGGCCTCAAAAGTTCAAACCACCATAACTCCGGATTGCCAGGTCCGATTTGATTTCCGAAAGGAGTTTAGTGTTCAGCCAGCATTCGTCTCCCATATTCCATCAACCGGGTCAGGATAGATTCAGGATAAATTCCGAGGAGCAGCGAGGGTCCGGGGAGCCCTGTGCTCACGCGACCATCTTGGATGCGCGCTAGGCTCCTCCCCCCATTTATGTACTTTTAACTCTAATTTTCTCAGGAACTACTGAACGGATTCACACCATATATACAAAAGGCACGAGTCCGAACTGAGGACTACCTCTTTGCCAAATTTGGTGTCATTCCGTTCAGCGGTTCGGGCTGTAGCTGCGACAACACATCCTATGGGAAATTGCATGGGGAAAACGTGTTTTGGGACCCCCCTTTTTTCTCGGCCCCCGCTTGACAAATCACCACGAAACGTTCAGGGTAGGAGCGGAGCTGGCCAAAAGTTTGGAAAATTTCACGAGGATTCATCAACCGGCGCCAGACTTATTGGGAATAGAACGTTGCGGATTTCCTATGGAAAATACGTCCTAACTATAACTATCTACTGGCGACCGCCAGTAGATAATATATATATATATATATCCTCCAATTCTGCTTCCCAGTTAAGGCTGCCTCCTCATGGCACCTGCCCCAGATAGTACAGACACGGACCGTATTCTTTGTGCAAATATTTATTAGCTTGTTCGCATGCTAGTCGACATAACGTTTCGGCTCCACTTGAGCCTTGTTCACATGACAACATGAAACTTCAAAACACTTCCTTAAATTGGAAAAAAGATACTCTGCACGTGATACCAGAGAAAATGACATGGACATAGAAGACAGACTACAAAAGATGGATCCCCATATGAATAACATCGTATTCCATAAATATGCCTTGTAAATTGTAATGCTAAAATCATAATACAATTTAGAAATGGGGAGATATCTTCGTAATACACATGTAGGAGTTTGTACAATAAAAACAAACAATTATTTATGTTTTAAATAGACACTCATAAAGACAATGGCCATGCAAAATTACTGCATCCTACAGTGGTGCATCATAGATATTTGAATATTCAAGTACCTATTGAAATATCGGTTAAATACTTATATGGCCAAATAACTCCTTTATGCATATTAAACCATCAAATGTCTGTCCTGATTTTTAATTACGGGATGAATCCCAATAGAGTCCATGTCTAGCCACATATGCCCTACTTTGTGCTGCAGATCCCTGCAGCTGTGCAAAAATGCGAGGGAGTGTACTAAAGTGCAAAAGTGCCAATAAATAATCATATCACCCAATAATTTGATAAAGATTCAATTCTCATAAAAACAATTGTGTTAAAAATATGTAAACAACATTTGTAATTTTCAAAGTGCGAAAGTGCATAGAAAGTGCACAGTAAGTAGAGATCGGCTGACTGAACCCAGTCATGTACACCGGTTAAGATTTCCATAGAAAATCCTGAAATGAATAATCACTAAAGTAGCTAATTAGCTACTGCCAACAATATATTTGAAGATGGTAAACCTATGAAAGGACATAGTAGAAGCATGACTGGATACTGATTTAAAAAATGTGTGGTATCCATAAAAGAGGGTTTTAACCTAAAACAATGCAAATATTCATGGGGTGTCATTATGTTCAAGGCTTTCCTATATTTTCGCCCAGTACTTATGTAATTTGAATGTATAATACTAAGCAAAACATCAAAATCATCAAAAACATCATAAACAGTATATCTGGTAAAATGTATCTGTTATAAAACAATAAATAGTACACAAATTGGTTAAAATTATTATCCCATAATAATAAAAACCATTAGTAAAATCGATTGTATAAAAGGCTAAATTGGTAAATATACCTATAATTGATGTGTTTGCTTCTTGTATCAAGTACTGACCCAAATGGAATATACAGAAAATGAGGAATGTGCTCCTAACCTAAGATGGTATGTAAATCTTCAGTGACGTTAAGTCCACCCGGGAATTTGGAATCAAGTTGGAGTATGTATTTTGTTTCCAACTGTCTTAACATGGCTTCCCTATTTCCTCCACGTCTGCTAGCCGGTACTGAATCAATAACAAAGAAAGTCAATTCCTTGTTATTGCTGTGTTGTATCTCCTTAAAGTGGCGAGCAACTGGGTAGGTATTGTCCTGGTTTACAATTGCCCTTAGATGCTGTAGGATTCGTTTGTGTACCTCTAGTTTAGTGCTACCTACATATCTAAGTGCACACGGACATTGGAGCACATATATGGCATATTCCGTTTTGCACGTTAAAAGCTTCTCTATTTTATGTTTTCTATCGCTAAAACCATCTTTATAGTGTTTGGTGTTAACCCCATGTGTACATGCTTTGCATATTTTACATTTGAAAAATCCACCATTAGTTTGGAGCCAACTTGTTTTCTCCATAATTTCAGGGTTAGTATTTTCTAGACAGTCTCTCATGGAGAGTGCTCGACTGAAAGTTAAAGTTGCTCTACGAGGGAGGGTTGAGCCTAAAATAGAGTCACTAGTTAAAATAGGCCAATTACGGTTGAAAATACGATATAGTTCACGATGCTGTTTATTGAACCCAGTTATAATTCTAAATTCATTCTGTGGTTTAGAAACTTCTTGGGTTACTAGATTACTGCTAATCGTATTGTCATATTTGTTCAGTAACTCCTGTCTAGTTTTTGATCAGGATTTCTTAATGGCTCTATAAATTGTCTCTTCTAGGTATCCCCGTTGAAGAAATCTGTTTTTACTGGAAACTTGGGCCACATTTAATTCAGCCTCATTACTGCATACCCGGCGCAGACGTAGCATCTCACCATACGGGATACTGGTGATTAGATGTTGTGGATGGGCACTGGCCGCATGTAAAATAGTGTTTCCAGCTGTTTCTTTTCTGAATAATTTTGTTTCAATGGAACCGTTAGAAATATACACCTCCGTGTCCAAAAATGTAACGTTGGACTGGCTCATAGTGACTGTAAAACTGAGATTGAAATTGTTAATATTGATGGTCCTAACAAATTCCTCGGCTGCCTCCTTGCTACCCTCCCATACTACAAACAGATCATCTATGTAGCGATACCACGCAATTACATGCGAATCCATTATGTTGCTGTATTCAGTTTTGAGGACCAGTTCCTCCCAAGCTCCCATGTGCAAACATGCGTAGCTTGGAGAGTAACTGACCCCATGGCAACTCCTTGTAGCTGACGATACACCAGATTGTTATACATAAAAACATTGTTGTATAGACATATTTTCAGCATTTCCATAAGCATGGTTGTATGATCTTTAAATTGTTCTTCCCTCTTAGATAAATAATATTCAACCGCTGCCATGCCATCTTTGTGTAATATGCTGGTGTATAATGATGATACGTCTAATGCTAACATCCAAAATCCCTCCCTCCATTCAATCCTTTGTAATTTCAACAAAAAGTCACCAGTATCCTGGATATACGATTCCAATGCTTTCACAGCTCCCTGTAAAAAATAATCGATATAAACTGATGTTTTTTCCAGGAGACCACCTCTGGCAGAAATAATAGGCCTGCCAGGGGGGTTTCTAATGTCTTTGTGAACTTTGGGAATTAAATAGATGAATGGAACTTAGGGGTAATCAGTCTTTAAAAATGCATATTCATCGTTAGTCAGCATAGACTTGTTTTTCCATTTTAATAGTTTTTTGTGGTATTCAACTTGCATAGTTCTTATCGTTGACATATTGCTTCGTTCATAATGCTGCCTGTTGTTAAGCTGGGAGTAGGCCTCTTTGTCATATAAAGATCTGGTCATTAATACAATATTGCCTCCTTTGTCACTGCCCCTTATAATGGTATTTTTATCTTTGCTCAGCTTTTGAATTAGAGAGTGATATTTAGTATTTCTCAGATCGTAATTTGGTTTTATATTACTGTTCTTTCTATGCAGTTCTTTAATCTGGGACGTGACATTTTCCTTAAAGATGTCAATAGAGTCACGGAACAAACGTTGAGACAGGTTTAAATGGTGTAGTTGGAGATATTTACTTCCTGACTTCTTCCTTGCCTATATCTCCAATCCTTGTCTGTGTGCCAACTGGGGAATCCATGCCATCATTGAACCACAAATCGATGATCCCACTGGGTATGCACGGGTCCGAATCAGAAATCATGTCAGACCTCCCAGTTGTCACTGACGTTTGCAGGTTTTTATCTTTCATTGCATGGAATTTGCGAAGTTTTAGCTTACGTTTGGCTTTGTAAGTGTCAAATCTGGTGTCAGTGTAGCTCCTATTGGTTTGGGGAGCATAAGAGAGGCCAAGTTTTAGTATATCTTCCTCATCTTTGGTAAGCACGATGTTCGTAAGGTTGATGATCGTAGTATCGTCAGTGGTTGAGATCACTGATTTTTTGCTTTCCACTGACCTCTGCCTCTCTTCCTGTAAAACGTGCCGCCTCCTCGACCTGTGCCTCTGCCTACGCTTGTAGTTGGCGTGTTTTCTCCGTAATTCCTTTGAACCCGGGGCCGTAGAGATTGCATCCTTTCCTGACATAAAAAATGTATCTCCTCACCCGGGTGTGGTTTAGCTGTGGTGCTTGTTACAGTGACACGTTGGTCCGATTCTGATTCGCTACTGGTATAAGAGCTGACATCCGATCTGATTGTATCGGATTGGTCCCTATTACTTGCTGTCGCCTTGGGTGGGCCCTGAAACTTATTTTTAGAGCCTCGATAAGGATCATATTTCTTAGAAAAAGTGAAAATCTGTCCCAGCTCATAATCGTTGGGATCCCGTTGAAACTTGTACGCTTTTCTGTCCATCATTTGTTCTTTTTTTAATCTCTCTTTCATTTCCTCAATTAGTTTTTTCTTTTCGTCATTGTCCTCCATGGTTTCCAGTTCGTCTTGTATAGTGGCTATCTCTTTTAACAATTGTGCCCTGTCGATTTCCGCGTACTTGACCAAAATCTGTACTAGTCGTCGTGACTCTTCAAGGTTACTCTCCGCCCACTCTTTCATCATCTCAGGGTTGGGATTCTCATAACTTGGCGCCGTCAAAATGCGTAAACCTCTGGGTATCCGATTCACCTCAAGGTAACTTTGTAGGGACTTAGCCTCCCACCACTTACTTTGTTCACTACGCATCTTTTTTTCCAGTATTTAAATTTTTTCTTTAATTGTACTGTTGTTCATTGTTGGTTCATTGCTGCCTTTATCCCGTATGTTAGATAGTAATTGGGGACTGTCTGAAAACATTTTCAGTGCAGCTGCCTCGCGTTCGTTCACGTTGTCGGTCGACATAGTAGTAATGTACTAAATGCGTTTATAGCAAAATTACACGTCAGGAGAATGCACAAATGATTATTGTAATCCTCTTCGCTAAGCGTATCTCCGACTGCACTTAAAATTTCCTCCCCCGTTATTCGGAATGCTGCTTAATGACAAGCTCGCTAGAGTAATTACCTCTGGTTTGACGTATCCTCCGACTCGGCACCTCCCGAGGGTTACTCCTTCGCAATTCTCGCCAAAGCCTGCTACTCCGTTGCTCATGGGGGGACCAACGCCGTTCCTCTTCCAAGGATTCGAAATGCCCAGAAAACCAGGTAATGGCTCCGTAACTGGTGTTGTCCGTAGTGGAAAGGGTCCCGTGTGATGGCCGTACGTCGCCACCCGGCCAATAAGATCCTCCAATTCTGCTTCCCAGTTAAGGCTGCCTCCTCATGGCACCTGCCCCAGATATTACAGACACGGACCGTATTCTTTGTGCAAATATTTATTAGCTTGTTCGCATGCTAGTCGCCATAACGTTTCGGCTCCACTTGAGCCTTGTTCACATGACAACATGAAAGTTCAAAACACTTCCTTAATAGGAAAAAAGATACTCTGCACGTGATACCAGAGAAAATGGCATGGACATAGAAGACAGACTAGAAAAGATGGATCCCCATATGAATAACATCGTATTCCATAAATATGCCTTGTAAATTGCTATGCTAAAATCATAATACAATTTAGAAATGGGGAGATATCTTCGTAATACACATGTAGGAGTTTGTACAATAAAAACAAACAATTGTTTATGTTTTAAATAGACACTCATAAAGACAATGGCCATGCAAAATTACTGCATCCTACAGTGGTGCATCATAGATATTTGAATATTCAAGTACCTATTGAAATATCGGTTAAATACTTATATGGCCAAATAACTCCTTTATGCATATTAAACCATCAAATGTCTGTCCTGATTTTTAATTACGGGATATATATATATAGATATATAGATAGATATAGATAGATAGATAGATACATATTTTTAAATACCAAATAAAATCCAAAAGTTACCCTTTGTATCCCAATAACTATACATCCCCAACATTCTAATATTACCCTTACCACCCCAATACCATACCCCCTAAACCCTAAATTTACCCTGGGCACCCCAACACCTAAACGCACCTTGAACCCTAAAAATACCCCTATGACCCAAACAAACCCTGAACCCTAAAATTACCCTGTGCACCCCAAAAGCCAAATCCACCCTGAAGCCTTAAAATACCCCTGCACCCCAAAACCAACCTAAACACTAAAATAAATCGATTTCACAGTCGAACGCCTCAGATGAAGGAGATTCTGAAACGCGTCAGGTACAGCGATGTGTGAGCTGTCATGACTATCTATGTGCTGCTGAAGCTGCTTTTACCAATAAATGCCTACCTTGGATTCCTGGCTACGGAGTGCTTCTTCACCCTTTGGGAACCTTGGAGCAGAACATGTTGGCGGCTGCCCTCCCGCAGAAGGAGCACCACCTCGCAGATAAGAAGGGGGCCGCAGTGTTTGAGGATTCCCTGCAAGCACACATTGCGGAGTGGCTGGGCTGGATTTAGAGCAATGACGGCATGTTGAGGCCCATCAGAGGGCTTGCATTGTTTTACCAGTAACATTCGCATCCAACCACAAGTCCCAGAATGCTCAGTGCCATTAGGACAAACCATTCAGAGGCGAGCCATCAGATAAACTTTGGGCGGGGTCAGGACACATCGATTTCACCGTTGAAAGCCTCAGATGAAGGAGATTCCGAAACGCGTCAGGTACAGCGACGTGTGAGCTGTCATGACTATCGATGTGCTGAAGCTGCTTTTACCAATAAATACCTACCTTGGATTCCTGGCTACGGAGTGCTTCTTCAACCTTTGCGCACCTTGGAGCAGAACATGTTGGCGGCTGCCCTACCGCAGAAGGAGCACCACCTCGCAGATAAGAAGGGGGCCGCAGTGTTTGAGGATTCCCTGCAAGCACACATTGCGGAGTGGCTCGGCTGGATTTAGAGCAGCGACGGCACATTGAGGTCCATCAGAGGACTTGCATTTTTTTAACAGTAACATTCGCATCCGACCACAATTCCCAGAATGCTCAGTGCCATTAGGACAGCCCATTCAGAGGGGAGCCATCAGATAAACTTTGGATGGGGTCAGGATGCATCGATTTCACCGTTGAATGCTTCAGATGAAGGAGATTCTGAAACGCGTCAGGTACAGCGACGGGTGAGCTGTCATGACTATTGATGAGCTGAAGCTGCTTTTACCAATAAGTACAGACCTTCGATTCCTGGCTACAGAGTGCTTCTTCACCCTTTGGGCACCTTGGAGCAGAATATATATATATATATATATATATATATATATATATATATATATATTCGTCAATCGTCGCCAGACTTATTGGGAGTAGAATGTTACGGATTTCCTATGGAAAATAGGTCCTAACTATAACTATCTACTGGCGACCGCCAGTAGATAATATATATGTATATATATATATTTCTTTAAATACCAACTAAAATCCAATCCAAAAATTACCCTTTCGATCCCAATAACTATACATCCCCAAAATTCTAATATTACCCTTATCACCCCAATACCATACCCCCTATACCCTAAAATTACCCTGAGCACCCCAACACCTAAACCCACCCTGAACCCTAAAAATACCCCTATGACCCAAACAAACCCTGAACCCTAAAATTACCCTGTGCACCCCAAAACCCAAAACCACCCAAAACACTAAAATAACCCTGGGCACCCCAAAACCCAAACTCACCATAAACCCTAAAATACCCCTACACCCCAAAGCCCAAACAAACCCTGAACCCTAAAATTATCCTGGCCACCCCAAAACCCAAACCCACCCTGAACCCTAAAATTACCCTGGGCACCCCAACACCTAAACCCACCCTGAACCCGAAAAATACCCCTACAACCCAAACAAACCCTGAACCCTAAATTACCCTGTGCACCCCAAAACCCACCCCCAACCTGAACCCTTAAAATACCCCTGCATCCCCAAACCACCATAAACACTAAAATAATCCTGGGCATCTCAAAACCCAAACCCACCCTGAACCCTAAAAATACCCCTGCACCCCAAAACCCAAACCCACCCTGAACCCTAAAATTAACCTGGGCACCCTAAAACCCAAACAAACCCTAAACCCTATAATTACCTTGAGCACCCCAAAGCCCAAACTCACCTTGAACCTTAAAATTAACCTTGACACCACAAAACCTATACCCCTACACCACAATAGCCAAACCCACCCTAAACCCTATACTTACCTTATACTTACATGTAAAATGCATATGCCTTTATCATTTATCCTGTTACAACAAAAATGTGTTGTAAAAACATGTGTGGTAAATGCATATGCATTATAATGCCATGTGTTGTAATGGCATTGCGGAGTAATGGTAGTTGCGTTGTGATGGAATGCGGGGTAATGGTATTTGTGGTAAAATATTCATTGTAATGGCTGTTTATCAATTTAAACATATGCTATTTACTACCTTTTCTGTGCATCAGGCCCTTAAATCCTTTATGGAAAGACAGGGGGGATGCTAACTAAGTGTAAGGTGCAGATTCCGATCCGGGTCGGAAAGCACTCTGACCGTGCGGGATCATGAGGGTTTTCCGACCGAGCCGGAGGCCTGCAGTCCGACCGAGCGAGTACGATGCGGCCGTATGCTGCTAGACTCGGTTCGGTCGGATTCCCATAGAAGTCAATGGGAGCCGGTCATACGACGCGTACATGGGCTCCCATTGACTGAATGGGTACGTTGCAGACAAGTGCACCCCCTACAGTGGGTACGCGTCGGTGCCATCTGCACCATACATGCCTGTGTTAGGGAGACCCATGGGTCTCCCCCTGTGTCCGAGTCGTAGGGCTGCGGGTGTCAGGGGTCCGACACGGACCCCAAAAGGCAACCACCCGGACGTTTTGCGAGCCGGATACTCCGGCTCGCACAGTCTGTCCGACGCATGCATCGTACTGGCTCGGTCGTAAATTGCATCCATTGCACGCCACGGTTAGCTTCCGACCGAGACGTATGGAGCGGTTTGGACCCGGAAACGACTCGGTCGGTGAATTTCACGTAGCTCGAAACGTACTTGCTCGCTCGTACGGCTGTACGAGTCGGCTGGAAAACACGCATACGGCTCGTAGTTTTTCCGGCCCGATCGTGTTCGGTGCCCTTCCGAGCCGGATTGGAATCGGCCCCTAAATGTTGATTTGTTTCTAAAGTGTCAGTATTAAGAGCATATGAAATGTGCGAAATTTGTTTTCATGTAATTACGTGAAATTTTGGAAAGTTATGCAAAAATATGTGAAACTCCATCATTTAGCTATTTTTAGCCCGAAATATGTCCCTGTGTCAATTTACTCATCTGCCATAAAAAATAGGGTGAAATGCACAAGTGGTGTAAGCAACAGCCACTTGTGTTCTGGACATTCCCTTATTCCTGTGCTCTTGTAGTACAATTTTACCACGAATCGCCTAATTATGCAATGTGACGTATTTATGCCATTTCAGACACTCCATGTAAGAAAAAAAATATGAAAAGTTTGAAAATATGTGAATTACACCAGAGGAATTGAAATTTTACCCAGGCATATTTGGACCGTTGCAGCGCAATGTACTGAGGACAAAGGGCTTGAAAAAAATCTTTCGGAATCGAGACTGTCAACAATGTATTTATTTATAAAGTTTTAAATAGCACAAACATGACCATTGCAGGTATCAGATCAATTTACAATAATCAAGGAAAGAAAAATAAAATCATCATCAAGGAGGGATGGGGTAGGGGCTTGGCCCCCTTCCTTTTTCTAAAAAAAAAGGAATGGCCTAGCCCCGGAGGATGGGGCCCCCGGGACAAAATCAGTTTGGGAAGGGGGGCAGCTTGGCCCCCTTCCCCTTTAAAAACAAAAAAAAGAAAGGCCTAGCCCCATGGGATGGGTCTTTCGGGCCGTAATTGGCCTCAGAAGGCCCCCTTCCTTTTCATTAACAAAATAATGGCACAGGCCCCGGGGATGGGATCCCTGAAACCCAAAAGTGTTAAAGGAAGGGGGGCACACAGCCCCCTGCCTAAAATAAAAAATGCAAAAAGAAACCAGCAACTCGCCAGAGGCCCCACACCCTCCCTGCACTACTCTGCAAACGCACCTACCGGCGTTTTCTGGGATGGGGTATTAAGTGCACTTCAATCCTAAGAGTACCTTAGGGGCCAACTAGTAAAATGCATGTGTGCTGGTGGTTTTAAAAAAACACGAAATTTGATTGGATGAAAGGAATACGCAGGTGAATAAAAGTAGGTTACATTTGGAAATGATTAGTAAATAGATGTTTCATTGGCTCTGGTAAATAGAAAAAAATGTAACAGAGAGTTAGATATGCTTTAAAGTATGTGCAGTAAACACCTGCTGTAGTTCATTTTGTAACTATTATGGTCCTTCTGGAATGTGTTGTGAACTTGTGATCTACTGGTTCTAGTGGGTTTCTATGGAGAATCTGCAGAGGGTGTATTGGGAGAAGGGTGTTAAAGAAGCAGGTATCAATTTTTATAAATTGTAGAGGTTTAGGTTCATTGCTTTATAATGTAGGTAAGATTCCCCAGTGAGGATGTTCCAATCAACTTTAGTATAGTGATAGAAATATACAAGTATTAAGGGAAGTAGGTTTTCCGACTCCCGTTTTCTTGCGCAAATTCATTGCGATGATCATGATTATGTTGCAATTATTGTCACCAAGGCATGCATTTTGGACTACCTCAAAAGAGGAGTGAAAGCAGCAGTGGTCCATGTAGGTCAGCGTGGTAGGGCGGTGGGGTGGGGCAGGGGAATGTCACAAACAAATGGAATAGGATTTATTAATTTATTTATTTTTCGCTCATCCATTATCTGTCAACTCCACCCACTGGCCTGCCTCACTGTGCTTACTTGCACGAACCGCCACTGAGTGAAAGGGTTAATAGAAAGTAACCATTCAGCAATTCAGTTACTAGACTGAAATATGAAAAAAAAATATTTGTTGACTTTCGCAGTATTAGGCAATGCAAAGTTGAGAAGCTTTCCATTTATGGTTGCTTTGTTTGAGAGTGGTGTGACATTCTTGTGCTAAGTTTTTACAAACCCTGAGAATATTGCATCTACCTAATAAGAGAAAAAAAGCGATTTTATCAAACAAACTCAAACTTCTAGTATGCTAAATAAATTCTTTTGTAAGTCAGAAAATTATTAATACGTTATATAATTATGTCATATTATAATAAAATGATTTTGAAATATATATAATTAATTTAAAAAAGAAAGATTGATGTAGAATTAAATTGTACGTTTTTTATATATCTATTAATAGGGAAGTAAGATACAGTTTGTCTCAGATGTAGATTACATGTAAAGTTAGTTTAGAATGTGTTTCCATTGAGCTCAATATTGTACTTGAATTGCTTTCCTGCATTCTGGAAGTAGTAGGAGAAAAACTGCACACTAATGGTTAAACCTATATGTTATCTTGTATATTATTTCAAATTTGTATATGTGTATCTATGATGTGCCTCTTATGACTTATATTTTCATTTGAATTCTGGGAGTTGTAGTCCTATTTGTTCCATTATAAAGGATGCATACAGCACTCAGTTTTTAAAGTGGAATGTATGCACTATAGCTGTTCATGAATAATGAACATGAATTGATCTGTGCATTTAGGTTTATTTGTGGGCTGTCGTATCACTTAAAACTGTTACACACAGTAAACATTTTCCTTAAACCATAGATAATTGAACAGTGAGGTAGGCTTGACACTTAAAAATGCTACTCAAGGCGTAAACTGTTGTCGTATCAGATGTGAGTGAACACTAAGGTAGGCTGTAGCTAGGCCATAGTGCAGGGAGCTATTTGCTTAAAAAGTAAAAGATGTACTTTGATGTTTCAGTGAGCTATATGCAGTCATAGAAACCTATGTGCCCAATTTTACATCCACCCTACACCCAGAGTTAAATCCGAGATACCTAAGTAGAAAATCAGCCAGACTCTAAAACACCTAGTGAGGTTGTCAGAGAAGCATGCAAAGATTCACTCACACAGACAGGCACAACTGATATATATATTGTGGTAATGGAGGGAGTTTCTTACGCACTTAAATAACCCAATATTCACTAGTACACCCAGGAGGCAATTTATGCAGGCTGTTACAGAGACATTCAGGCAATCACATATCACATAAAGAGAGGCAGTGATTTAGTAATACATTCACACACACTAGGAATCACAGCCCCAGATAGGAAGTGAAACACACACTGAGATGTCTGCTAAACAACTGATACTTTCAAGTTTACTATGCAGAGAAATAGCCCATGCATTATATCTCATTGCTAATATACTTGAGCTTAGACATGTAGTTTTTCAGGAAGAGCTGTCTCATCACTTAAAAAATGCTACACAATGTGAAGACTGTTGTTGTACCACATTTAAGTTAACACTGAGGTAGGCTGTAGCTAGGCCATGGTGCAGGGAGCCAGTCGCTTAAAAATGAAAAGATACACTTTGGTGTTTCAGTAAGCTGTTTGCACTCATAGATACCTAGGTGCCCAATTATACATCCAGCCAACACCAAGGCTGAAATCTGAGATAGCTGAGTAGAAAACAGACAAACACTGAAACACCTAGTGAGGTAGTTAGAGAAGCATGTGAAGATTTACTCACACAGACAGGCACAACTAATATGTATTTTGGGGGTAATGAAGGCAGTTTGTTACACACTTAAATAACCCAATATTCACTAGTACACCCAAGAGGCAATCTATGCAGGCCCTTGCAGACTCATTTAGACAATCACGTATCACTTAAAGGGAGTCAGGGATTTAATAAACGATTCACAAACACATGGAATCACAACCCCAGATAGGAAGTGAAACACACACTGAGATGTCTGCTAAATCACTGACACTTTCAAGTTTACTATGCAGAAAAATAGCCCATGTATTATGTCTCCTTGCTAGTATACTTGAGCTTGGGCATATCGTTTTTCTGGTAGAGCTGTCTTATCACCTCAAAATGCTACACACTGTGAAGACTGTTGTTGTACCACATTTAAGTGAACACTGAGGTAGGCTGTAGCTAGGCCATAGTGCAGGGAGCTAGTCGCTTAAAAACGAAAATATACACTTTGATGTTTCAGTAAGCTGTATGCATTCATAAAAACCTATGTGCCCAATTATACATCCAGCCTACACCCAGGCTGAAACCTGAGATAGCTGAGTAGAAAACAGACAGACACTGAAACACCTAGTGAGGTAGTTAGAGAAGCATGCGAAAATTTACTCACACAGACAGGCACAACTAATATGTATTTTGGGGGTAATGAAGGCAGTTTGTTACACACTTAAATAACCCAATATTCACTAGTACAACCAAGAGGCAATCTATGCAGGCCCTTACAGACAAATTTAGACAATCACATATCACTTAAAGGGAGTCAGGGATTTAGTAAACAATTTACATACATATGGAATTACAGCCTCAGAGAGGAACTGTCACACCAATTCAGATATCTGCTAAACAACTGACACTTTCAAGTTTACCCTGCAGACAAGTACACCTTCCATTACTCTTCAGGCCTGGTATACTTGAGCTTGGGCAGGTAGTTTTACTGGTAGAGGTATCTTGTCACTTACAAACGCTACTCAAGGCGTAAACTGTTGTTGTACCAGATGTAAGTGAACACTAAGGTAGGCTGTAGCGAGGCCATAGTGCAGAGAGTTATTCGCTTACAAAGTAAAAGATGCACTTCAATGTTTCAGTGAGCTTTATGCACTCATAGAAACCTATGTGTCCAATTATACATCCAGCCTACACTAAGACTTAAATCTGGGGTACCTAAGTAGAAACTTAGACAAACACTGAAACACCTAGTGAGGTAGTTAGAGAAGTATGCACGGATTCACTCACTCAGACAGGTACAACTGATATGTATTTTCGGGTAATAAAGGCAGTTTCTTACACACTTAATTAACCCAATAATCCCTTGTACACCCAGGAGGCAATCAATGCAGGCCCTTACAGAGACATTTAGACAATAACATATCACATAAAGAGAGGCAGTGATTTAGTAAAAGATGTACATACACATGAAATCACAGTCCCGGAGAGGAACTGAACCACTCATTTAGATATCTGCTAAACAACTAACACTTTCAAGTTTACCAAGCAGACAAGTATCACTTGCATTATGTAAGTTTCACGCTTGGTATACTTAAGCTTGGGCATGTAGTTTTTCTGGTAGAGCTGTCTTATCACTTAAAAGTACTATACCAGTTGAAGACTGTTCTTGTACCGCATTTAAGTGAACACTGAGGTAAGCTGTAGGTAGACCATAGCACAGGGAGCTGTTCGCTTAAAAAGTAAAAGATGCAGTGAACTATATGAACTCATAGTAATCTATGTGCCCAATTATACATTCAGCCTATACCCAGACTTAAATCCGAGATACCTAAATATAAAAGCAGATAGACACTGAAATAGCTAGTGAGGTAGTTAGAGAAGCATGCAAAGCTTTACTCACACAGACAAGCACAACTGATATGTATCTTGTGGTAATAAAGGCAATTTCTTACACACTTAAATAACCCAATATTTTACAGATACATTTAGAGGACCATAGATATCACAAAGACAGACTACCATTTACGAACAAACTTACATACTCATGGAATATCAGCTTCTGATTGGGACTCACCCAGTTATTTACATATAAGTGAAACTACTGTCACATTCAAGTCTAACATGTAAAGCCCTTGTCAAGTTGTAAGCTACTCTTGTACACCTTATGACTGTCCCCTGAGGTAGGCTCCAGTTAGTCAATAGGGTAGACTCCTTTATGTTATTGTCTGTGTAAGTAGGTGTATGGGTGAGTGAGAGGGTGTGTGAGGAACTCAATGAGTGAGTAAATGTGTGAGCGCGTGTAGCTGTATGAGCAACCTCTCTCTCACTCATACATATAACTGAGCAGTAAGGTAGGCTGTCGGTAGTTAATAAGATGGGTGGAACATACTTTAAAATGAATGCATGTTGTCTCAAGATTGCCTAAGTTATATATCCTCATGTAAACTAAATGTTTAAAAGTTATAATATGTAGTGTGACACTATATAATTAAGTGATAAATGTACTTTTCTATTTTTCTTTTCCAACATCAATATCTACTTATCTACTCAGAATTACCATGCCAACAATAAATCAGAGAAGAAAGAAGCAGCAGCAAATACAGCATCTCCTTAGAACTAAGAAACAAAAGGGGCAAGATGCGAAACAAAATGGTCAAAGAAAAAAGGCTTGCTGGTAAGAGGACCAACTGGAAAAAGGAATATGTTGAAGGTGTAGTTGATAAGCTGTTTGTTCTGAAGAAGAAACTATTTATCTTAGTTTTAAACCAAATGAAGACACTGGACAAAATAGTGTTGTCTATGAGGAGACAGAGCCAAAAGAAAAGACTTGTTAATAGCAGTAACTTTTGCAAAGTTTTTAGTGGCGAATGGATACATACTACAAGTACTGAGCCTGTCTTTAATGAAGAAGGCAATATCTACGATAACACATTAGT
This sequence comes from Triturus cristatus, assembly GCF_964204655.1. NCBI lineage: Eukaryota > Metazoa > Chordata > Amphibia > Caudata > Salamandridae > Triturus > Triturus cristatus. The sequence continues at coordinate 1,011,878,569 of NC_140593.1, read as the reverse complement.
GCAAGCAGTTGAAAAATCTGGACGATGCTATGAGATGAAAAATTGTATTCTTGTTCCAAAGGAAGTAATGGTACCTAGAAATGTTGAGGAAGAGATTGCTGAAGAGATAAAAGGTAGACGTAGACAGGCCCCTGTGTACAAATGGAATTGTAGTAGTGTTTGTAGTATTCGTCAACAATCAATTGATATATTGAGAAATTTCCTCTGTGTGTTTGCTTACAGAAGGTTAAATCAGAAAATACATATTTTGCAAGGATTAGATCCATGCAAAGTAAGAAAGCATACTAATCTATAAGGACACTCACTAGCTTGTCTGTCAAAAAAGTGTGTCAAATTATCTTTCATCATTTTTCAGAATGTTAGGTGTATACCATTTAATAATGAGAACTTTTGTTAGAAGGCTTTATTATATAAAATCTCCTGCTCTATGTTTAGGAGAAATGTGAATAGAGCTATTTTGCATGGTAGTGTAGTAGAAGTAGAAAAGGTTTTAGATGATGTTGAATTTCGTTTTTTAGACTGGAACAGGAGTGTAGGGAAAATGAAGAGTTGGTAACAACAGGAATTGTGGAGCACAACAGATGTATTAGTGTTGCTAATTTTGCAAAGAAGTATAGAAAGTTTAACACAGTTTGTTCAGAGCAACCAAACTGTGTTTGTAGTTGTTGTTGATGCACTCACTATAAAAATCAAACTTGTAATGTTTATTTTACATTAAAACTGAAAGGAAGAATAATATTAAGTGGCGAGAATTTGCTGTTTATTTATTTGTAGAGGGCCATTTTGACTTGGCCACCTAATAAATCATATGTAAGTACTGTTATAGTAAGTTAGAGGAAAACAAAAGGCCAGCCAGACCAGCACACAACAACTTAGAAATAGTATCTGTTCCAGAAGCACTTAAAGATTTGAATGTGTATGAATCTATTTTAATAAAGTCTACACATCTATTTCAAGCTATAGTTCATATGGAGCCAAAGACATGGACATTATTCCAACTGAGCTCCAGAAAGCTCTCAAAGGTAAAATTGTATACTTGCCTTTAGATGCTAAGAAAAATATTGAAGCTATAGGGGTACAGAGAAATTTAGAAGAGGAACTTGTAATTCTAGTTAATGGTGTCCCAACCCAGAGTAAAATAAATATGGGAAGAGTTAGATGTTAGCAAAGTTTAAAATGCAACTTCATATTTGGTACAAATTAACATACATTATGAAAAGGCCAAAATTCTTTAAGATACCACACATCTGGTGGACAACACATCATGATCAACAGGTCAGATAGAAAAAGTGGATCGAAGCAGAGTAGGAGAAATGTGTGAACATTGCAGCATCTATCCACTACATTGAAAAGAGATTGTTGGTGATGCTATTGATCTATATCAACTAAAAGAAGCAAAAGGAACTCCCTTGAGTGTATTGGAAAAATGTTTAGAAGCTTGCTGTTTCCCTCATCTCTTTCCTACTTGAGTAAGTGGTAGGTATGATGATCCGTCTATACAAATACCTGCGGCCGAGTATAGATCTACCAGACTTTATTTAGAGGATCCTAGATTATGTCAATGTATCCTTTATATGTTTCATATATTATTTGAAAGTGATTTGTCTGCATTGTCATATGCTGTAAACAGGTGTCAATCAGCAAAATCTATCTGCATGAGAATTTGTTAAGAAAATCCACAGAAAAGCCAAAAAAATGGGATACAACTTGATTAATCTCATGGCATGTCAACGTGGGACCAATGAATATTGGAATCATCGTCAGGGTGAACTAAAATGCGTTTTGAGATATTTAGGAGTACCTACATGGATTCTAATACTCAGTTGTGCTGAGTATGCTTGGGATGACCTGCTTCAATTCTTGCGAGAGGCAAATTCAAATTTAAAAGACATCGATCTAAAAACACCAGGAGTACTCTGCTCATTGGGCCCTACAAATGTTTGCAGATATTTTAACCACAGATTTCAAGCCATGATGGCATTTATCTGCAACAAGAGTAATCCACAACTCGGTAAAGTGACTGATTTCTTTTGGTGCAAAAAATACCATGCCAGAGGTGCTCCACGTATTCACATGCTATTATGGGTAAAAGATGCCTCAAAGTTTGGAACAGATACTGATGAGTCTGCATTGTCTTTCATAGAGCAGAATGTCACTTTCATCATCCCAAAGGAGAGTGATGACAAAATGTGAAGACAACTAGTTTTACACAATTTCTAAACCATAGGTGTGAAAAATATTGTCGCAGAAAATATTGATCTAAAGGAACATTTTATACAGGAAGTCGTTTTGTATTTCCACAACTTGTGATCTCAGAAGAAAGAATAAATAGCTTTTTTGTCTCCAGTCAAGACACACGCTCACATGGAAATCACCAAAGAACGCACACAACCTCAGAAGAACAGAAGCTTCAACATTTATCATTGGCTACAGTCCTGTGATTCTGAATGTGTGGAATGTAAATATGGATCTACAGTTTGTTGCAGACAACTCAATAGCTGTTTCTTGGTATGTCATCTCTTACATACCAAAGTCAGAGAAAACCAAGATGAAGGAGATATGGGAGGATTTCCAGCAGAAAATAATGTTACAAAGTTATTGTACAATTTAGGTTTGAAAATGCTTTCTCACAGAGAGATTTGCTCTTATGAATGTGCAGAAAGGTTAAGGTCAGCTAGCTTGTTTTCTAAATCTAGAGGAGTTCTATGTGTGAGTTTAGGGCATGCTAATACTCGTAACAGAGTACTGAAGTATTTTCCTGAAATCCAATATCTTGCAGAATTTGAGTCACACAGTACAGATATTCTGAAGCCTATCGTGCTGAATACATACTATCCAAGAAGGAGTCCTCATCTAGAAAGGAAGTGTCAGTATGAAATACTTCAACATTATACATACAGAAATAATGTTAGTGAAAACATAGAAGAAGGAAAATTTGCTGTCGATAGATGTGAAGGATGTTAGATCAGACATAACAAAGGAAGTTTAATCAACCAATGAAATCTAAGTTGCCAAACTTCAGATGAAAGAGAGTGTTTCTATTTAGCCTTGTTACAGTTGTTCAAGCCATGGCAAACTGAAATTTGACTGAATCATTCAACACTGTCCATGTCAGTATTGGGTGCTCTGTGTTTCCAGTGTATCTTCAAATGTTGGGAGATAAGATTGAACAAGAAGAAACAATTGCTGCTGAGATTGCAAGAGAGAGTTCTCAGACCAGTCAAAGTTCAGCACCTGGAAGTCAAGATCCACTTGGACAGCCAATCATTGAAAATGAAGCTGCAATAGCCATGATTGAAGTGGAGAATGCAACGCAGCAAGCAAGACAGGGAGATCTGGATGTAGAACAACTAATACAGCAATTGAATACAGATACAAAAGACATTTTTGAAGTAAAATAGAACATGGATTTCTGCATGAGAAAAAAGAGCGTGCTTGTTCTACATATAAACCAGTTCTATTGTACATAAATGGTCAAGCTGGAACTGCAAAAAGCTTCTTGATTAAAGTACTGACAAGTTGTCTACAGAAGACAACAGATTCCAATTTTGTATGTGTAGTTACAGCACCAACAGGGTTAGCTGCACATAATATTAAAGGATTTACCCTTCATCAATTATTAGTGCTACCTGTTCAAAATGATAAATTAGAATACAACAAATTATCTGGTGATGCTTGTTATGAAGTAGGGAAAGTAGTAAAGATATTAAACCTACTTATTATTGATGAAGTCAGAATGGTGTCTAACCTAATGCTAGCATTTATACATTTAAGAATGCAGCAAATATTAAAAACTGACTACAATGTGCTTTTTGGAGGAAAATACTTAATAGTCTTTGGAGACATGCTTCAACTAACTCCAGTCAAAGTACAGCCTGTCTTCCAGACACTACTACATAATAAAACTAGGAATTCACTAGGATGTATTGGAAAATTAAACATTTGGGAAAACTTTGAATACAAAGAATTAATCAGAAATATGTGCCGAGCATCAGATATGCAATATGGAGATATACTAAAGGACATTAAGGTGTCGATTCTGATCCGGTAAAAACCCGGGTACGAACCGTCGGACGGAGCGTTTTCTCCGTCCGACTCATACCTGGGAAAACCACCTTACTAACCCGCAAGTACGATTCGTACAGAAACACCATATCCGTACGAATTGTAAAAAACACCGACCGGCTAAAACATACCCACAATTCCGATCCGGGACACCGCGTACGCGACATTCGCACGGAGTCAGGCAGCATTTTACGGACCAGTAAGTACGATTCGTACCCACAGCACTTCGCACGGCAATATTTTTACGGGACCCAAAAAGTGCCGGAAAAGCTAAGTACGCCACGATGCACAGCGAAAAGGGGGCCTGGTACGCACCGTACCCCCATCCCTACATGTCCGCACCGTACCCCCAGCCCCCCATGTCCGCGCCGTACCCCAGCACCCCCCCATGTCCGTGCCGTACCCCCACCCCCATATGTATGGTGCGTACCCCCACCCCCATATGTACGGTGCGTATCCCCCGTATGTACGGTGCGTACCCCCACCCCTGTATGTATGGTGTGTACCCCCCCTATGTACGGTGCGTATCCCCACCCCCGTATGTACAGTACGTACCCCCAGCGCTACGCGCTGGGGGTATGCACCGTACATACGGGGGGTACGCACCGTACATACGGGGGTGGGGGTACGGCGCGGACATGGGGGAGTGCTGGGGTACGGCGCGGACATGGGGGGTGCTGGGGTACGGTGCGGATGTACGCGGGAGGGGTGGGAGGCTGGGGGGGGCGTATGACTCGTACCCCTCGCCCAGGTGTGCCTGAGGTAGGGGGTGGTACACAGTTCGCTCCGTACGGGACATTTTACATGCAGTTATATATTCGGACGGAGCGTATTACCTGCGTTTGTATATTCGGACGGACGGTATGGATCGTACTTGTGCGCTCGGACTTCAGTTTTATGAATCGTACGTAAAACTGTCCGGGGACGTGTCGTAGACTTTTCCCGATGTCATTCGTATGTATTTTCCACGGACGAATCGTACTTGCCCATTTGTACGGGACTTGTACGATTTGTACGTAAAAAAATACAGATAAGATTCGTACGGGAAATTTTGTTACCAGATCGGAATCGGCACCTAGGTTGGGAGTTCTCACGAAAGAAGGAAATAAAGCATTACAACCCCGTCTCATCAAAGATCTGTTTCCAACTAATGTTCCAGCTGCAGAAGTAATGCATGCTTTTGTTAAGGAAGAGAAGTCTATTGTTTGTTTGATGCTAACATGGGAAAAGTTACACAAAAGTGGTGCAAGGGGCTTGTAAATAAGCCCCTCTGTTGGCATCAAACAAACAATAGACTTCTCTTCCTTAACAAAATTATGCATTCTGAAGAGGAGATAATCAAAATTAGAGCAAAATATAAAATGGAACATCAAGGAGTTACAGTGCTACTAACATAAAAACTGCAATCAAAATTGGATAGTTATAAAAGTCTGTGTCAAAAACTGCCGGATTAGAAAAACAGTTACATATTATATAAATTATTGTTTAATCTTACATCATAATTTAAATGTTGAAGAAGGGCTAGTGAATGGTGCACTGGATAAAGTTATGAAATTTAATAATTATCCAAATGGAAACTACTTGGAACACTTAGCCATAAAATGTTATGATGTTGGTGAAGTTAAGCAGATTGGTAGATGGGTTTGTACGTTTCCTACTCGTGAAAGACTTGTATGCCTAGCGAAAGCAGTTCCCAGTGTCTTTAGCGTTTGCAGTAACTATCCACAAATCACAAGTTTCAAGTGCTCATCCAGTTCTTGTTAATAGTGGAAGTAGTGTATTCAAAGAAAGAATGTCATATGTAGCTTTGTCACGAATTAGAACACTGTCTGGTTTATTTCTGATTAATTTTGATGAGAAGAAAGTAAGTGCTGATGTGAGCTATTTAACAGAGTATAATCAGTTAAGAGCTCAATATGCTCTTCATTTAGGCCAGTATCCTGTGCTTGAAAAGCCGATAATGTGTCCAAAGCGGAAAATATCAATGCAGTCTATCAGAGCTGAACAGAAAGATGAACAAAAAGAAAAACAGCAAGAACCTAACAATGAAAGCTACAGCACAATGAGGAAATAGAAGACTATCACATTGATAATACATCTGGAATAAATGTTATGTACATGTAGTGTTAAATGGACTATACCATTTGCCTCATTTGACAAATTCTATTAAAGAAAAGGTAGATGCTGTTGTTGATGCATGACTGCTGCTCCCAGCTTGCTGCTCAAAGGATGGTGAGGCAGGCACATGAACTGTCTTGAAAAAGGAGGAGGGGGGCAACCACCGATGGCAATCTGCTTCTTCTTTTCCTCATTGTTCATTTTCTTAGGAGCATTTTTCTTTGGAGCTATCTAGGTCTGTTAGTTGGCACTTAGCTGCACAAGCAGAGGAAAGGAGTAGTCATGTCTTGTGGTCACGTCACTTTGTGCTGGCATCTGGCCATACTGTTGGTGAAGTCTCTTGTGCACCTAAAAGCAAACAAGCAGGAAAAGCATTTAGTCAAACGTGGCATTTTTGCAGTTTGAATTCTTCATAGGACAGACAACATCATTTAGTACATCCATTCCAAAGCCAAACCACACCACCATAACATTATATTTCAATCAGGATAACAACATACATGTGTAATTGTTTGCTTTATGTGCAACTAAGGGGAGATACCTATGGCAAGCAAGGAGGTGCAGCAAAAAATGAAGTAATCCTTTAAAAAATAAATTCTGGTGTACATGTATGGCAGGCAGGGAGTCCATGGTAGGATCAAATAATCCTTAAAAATTAAATGCTGAGGTGTGCCTATGGCAGGCAAGAGGTCCAGGGGAAAATGAGTGATGACAATCCTCAAAAGATTAATGCTGATGTGTGACAGGTGCCTATGGCAGGCAGAGGGTGAATAGAAAATGTAAAGAATATGTAAAAAATTAAAACAATAAAATAAATACATACATAAAATATATAAATAAACAAATAAAAGATAATTTCTGGTGTACTAGGGTTCTATGAAAAACCTATTGGGGGACAAGAAGGTGCAGGGGAAAAATGGGAAAAATGCATACAATATTGAACACTGTTCAAATGTACGTAGACTACAATGATCCTCAAGCATATTAAACTGATACCAGGGAAAAGTTCAAAACAAAATGAACAAAAATAAAGAGGCATAGCCCCCTTCTATCAATCTTCCTAGAAAATGGCTTTGAAAACTGGAAACAAAGGATTAAACACTGGCTGGCTGCAAAAATGTCCACTGGACACATGGTCAACCAACAACAACAACCAAGGAGGCATGGACACAACAAAGAACACATGCTGGCCTATGGCAAAAGCATACTGGCTGGCTACACAAAATTATCGCCGGCCACATGGTTTAACAACAAGCAAGAAAGCATGGAAAACACAGAACAGATATAGGCCTAAGGACATTGACAACACAAAATGGCCCCTAGGCACATGTCATGGAGAACAAAGACAAATGGTGGTTTATGGCAAAAACACCCATCCACACTGGCCAGATAGAGGAGGCATGGTAAACAATGAAGCACACACTATCATTAATTTAGCAATGCCAAAAAGGAAAATTAAGTGAACTATAAATATTTCACAACAACACACATCCTCCCAAGCCATCAAATATTACACCAGTAAAATACATTTTGTTGCAGAAAAAACGTGAAATACAAAAAAAAAGGAAACCCACATTTCTAATTTAATCCAATGCCATCCCTCGCCTAAATTATATTTTAAAATAACATACACCACAGAAACAGTTGCTTCATGTACCCAATGACTAGTAGTGGCTGGCTGGCTTGTAGGCAGACGAGGCTACATAGAAAAAATAAATGAATAGTGCAAATGTAACTAAAATGGAGAAAATGTACTCAAATGTGCAAACATTTTCTCTTACAAAAGATAAAAAGTGAAATGCAAAAAATAACTAAGCTCCTACTGAAACTCCAGGGCACCCACCACAACCACAACCACAACTGTAAACATTAAATAAAATTACAAATATATACTGGTAAGTGCCCTCTATCACAAAAACAACACCCTTATACAAAATGTTTTGAACATGCATGTGATATCACAAAAACAAATTTCTGAAAATCCATTTGTAGGCATACAGCACGATTTGCAGACAACGAGATTTATCCTTCCAACTCAAATCCAACTTCAAACTGACCAGGAGATGGACAAAGCACTGGGAGGTGTCTGCTGAACAGGAAGAGGAAGTTAGTGTCTCTGCAACACTCCCTTCTTATTGAAAAAATATAAAAATAAGAACCATGCTTTTCATGCTGAAAAGCAACCTGAATGGTCCATTGGAGTACAACATTCACTCCCAAAACATTTTTTAGGTGATTTAGCTGCTACTCGTGTAGTGAATCTGCTAGAGAAGCAGCCACTCATGCCTATCAGCGTCACAAACATGTCACTGGAAGGCTCTGTGGCAACCAGAAGCCATGCTAGCAGCCCACAAATCTCATGAGCGCTCACTAGAGGCTAGTAAATCTCATCGTGCTCACCTGCACACGCTAAAACAAGTCTTGCATGTGAAACAGAATTACAATTCTGCCACGTGCCGGAAAGCAGAATTTAGTGATAACTCCGTGTTACTCACATAGCACAGAGTTGCTAAATTTCGACAACTCTATGGGCAGAATTATAATTTCTCCCGGGCGTAGTAGACTTCTTCTGTCTTCCTCATGCAGGAATACAAATGGTAAGTTTTAACCTAAATATGTGTTCCCCTCAGTCATCTGAGTGTTGCTTTCACAGACATCTGTGCTCTTTCAATTGGTTTTGAGCCAGTATACACACTAGCATTTGGGCACAGGGTCGACTGGAACTAAAAGAAACCTACCAACCCAGGGTCTGTTTCACAAAAGTAATCTGAGACAAAATCCTAACTTTACGACTTTCAGTATTCACAAAAGGCATTTAGGAGTAGTAAAGTTAGGATTTTGCCTTAAGTTTGTCTTAAGTTTTGGTCTTAAATCCTATTATTCTGAATATCCATAGTCCTCATTATATCTGTTAAAAATATTGTCTGTTTTCCTAATCCAAGTATGGTTTCTATATTATGAGCCATTATCTCACCTTATCAAATTAACTGGTTTCAAACTTCATGTCACAGCATGCATTCATCTGGATTCATTTTCAGTCCTTGTTCAAAAAGTCCCCATGATAGGAGATCCTAAAAAGATGAATATGTCCTGAATTCTTGAGTCTGAATCAACAACTGACAATACGACTATATATCATTATGTGAGTAGCTCACCCTATTTTTATGCAAACATCTTATTCAATCACTTAAAACCTTATAATAGACAGGCCCATCTAAATTGGTATTCTCTGCCATATAACAGTGACATTTAAGGATTTTGTATTAATGGTCAGGCACCAAATACTGCTAGGGAAGAGGGCATTTGCCTTTTACACCATTAAAATCAATTTAATGCATTACCACATGGTTGTTATCCCATATTTCTCTACACTCACTCAATTCCTCTAATTGTGCTTCATAGAAGAAGAATAGATCCATAATCTGGTGACTCCATATCTGGTCATAGTTCCTTAATTATACCTTGGATTAGCTTATACCCTCGAGATCAGATTAGCAATACAAATTTCCTTTCTAAATTGCCTCTACTTAGGGGTCGATTCCGATCCTGGAGAAATATTCCCCGTACGAATCGTATCCGGATTTTTTTACGTACGAATCATACAAGTCCCGTACAAACTGGCAAGTACGATTCGTATGTAAAAAACACCATACGAATCGCATTGAGAATATACCCCGACACGTCCTCGGGTCGGAAAAAGTGTCCGAAACATCCCCAGACGTTTTTACGTACGACTCGGTAAACCAACGTCCGAACGCGCAAGTACGATCCGTGCCGTCCGTCCGAATCCACAACCGTATGGTAAAAACACCGTACGGAGCGAACCTCCACAGCAACCATGGAGACGTCCAAACATGTGCCCGCATACGCGCCAAACACCCCCCCATGTCCGCGACGTCCCCCCAGCCCCCCCCATGTCCGCGACGTCCCCCCAGCCCCCCGTATGTGCGCAACGTCCCCCCAGCCCCCCCCATGTCCGCGATGTCCCCCCAGCCCCCCCCGTATGTCCGCGACGTCCCCCCAGCCCCCCATATGTCTGCGACGTCCCCACAGCCCCCCCGTATGTACGGTGCGGACCCACACCCCACCCCCGTATGTACGTTGCGGACCCCCACCCCACCCCCGTATGTACGGTGCGGACCCCCACCCCCGTATGTACGGTGCGGACCCCCACCCCACCCCCGTATGTACGGTGCGGACCCCCACCCCCGTATGTACGGTGTGGACCCCCACCCCACCCCCATACGGGGGTAGGGGTCCGCACCGTACATACGGGTGGGGTGGGGGTCCGCACCGTACATACGGGGGTGGGGTGGGGTTCCGCACCGTACATACGGGGGTGGGGTGGGGGTCTGCACCGTACATACGGGGGGCTGGGGGGACGTCGCGGACATACGGGGGTGAGTCGGGGGGTTGTCCGGCACGTACCGGGCACCCTTTTCCTCACGCTTCACGGCGTACTTAGCTTTACCGGCACTTTTTGTGTGCCGTAAAAATATAGCCGTCCGGAGTGCTGTCGGTACGAATCGTACTTGCTGGTACGTAAAAAGGTGCCTAACTCCGTCCGCATGTCACGTACGCGCCGTCCCGGATCCCATTTGTATGTGTTTTTGTGTCGGTCAGTGTTTTGTACGAATCGTACGGAAATGGTGTTTCCGTACGAATCGTACTTGCATGTTTGTATGGTGTTTTTACCGGGTACGAGTCAGACGGAGAAAACGCTCCGACCGACGGTTCGTACCCGGTTTCTCCAGGATCGGAATCGACCCCATAGTGTGCTGTCATTGTACCGTAAATATTCTTTGAAATAAACAAAGGTTACAGGGACATTATATTAGGCTCAGATTTCACTCAACCAGTGAAATTCAGCAGTTATATTTACCTGAGCTAACTATAATTTACGGCCCTTAATGCACTGTTTATGACCTCACATATTAAATCACATAAGCCATGGTCAGTGATATCACTAATGGCATCTCAAATGATATCACTGATGACATCATCCAGTAATTGTGAGTGCCTTCTAAAGGTTGGGAATGTTAAACTGATGCACTGACATACTGCAAAAGTTAAATTAGCATACTTTGTGTACTTCTAGTGAGTCATATTATTCTAAGATATATTATGTGAGTGGCTGTGTGACCACATCTGTGTGTTAGTGGGTGTGTGAGTGGCTCCATGGGTTTGTGAGTGCCTGTATTGGTGAATGAGTGGGTGTGTGAGTAGCTGTATGGTTGAATAACTGGGTGTGTGAGTAGCTGCGCAGATGAATAAATGGGATTGTGAGTAGCTCTATGGGTGAGTAAGTGGCTGTGACAGTGGCTGTATTGGTGAGGGAATGGGTATGTGAGTGGCTGTGTAGGTGGCTCTACGGGTGGGTGAGTAGGTGTGTGAGTGGCTGAACCAGTGACTGAGGGGCTGTATGGGTGGGTGAGCGGGTGTATGAGTGACTATGGGGGTGAGTGAGTGTATGACTGACTGTATGGGTGAGTGTTTGGCTGTTGGAGTGGGTGTTTGCTTAAGTGATTTGCAGTGTGAGTGGCTATATTGGAATGTGATGTTTGTGTGAGTGCCCACATACATGATGATATGCCTATGTTCAGAGGTTGTATGCCTGAGTGAATAGCTGTGTAAGTGGTGTGATAGTTGAACCAGTGTATATGTATGACTCGCTGTATGAGTGAGTGTGTAGCTGTGTAATTTGTTTTATGGGTGAGTGTGTGGTTATATGAGTAGCTATATGGGTGATTGAGTGGCTGTGTGAGTGTCAGTGGGTCTATGGTCAAGTGAGTAGGTGATCGAGTGGTTGTATGGGTCTGTGAATGGGTGTGTGACTGCTTCTGTGGGGGTATGAGGGGTGTATGAAAGGATGTATGGGGGAATGAGTGGGTGTGTGAGTGGTTCTGTGGATGATGTCACCAGTAATGTCATTTGAGATGTCATCAGTGATGTCACTGACCTTGTCATGAGTGATGTAATGTGTAAGTTCACAAGCAGTGCATTGCGGTGGGCATAACTTATAGTTAGCTCAGGTCCCTATAACTGCTGAATTGCACTGGTTTTGTGTGAGCAAAATCTAAGCCTAACGATACCACCCCCATAACCTTTGTTTTTTTCAGTCAATGTCTAAGGATTTTTAAATTGTATTTCCTAACTAGAATGTCCTTCTAAGTTTTGTTCTTTTCAGCAAATTTCTACATTTGTTTGTAATTGTATTTCCTAAATACAATGAACACTGTAACCTCTGGATGTTTTACTGAATTCCCAAGGTTTTTTTAAATTGTATTTCCTAACTGTCACCTGTAACCTTTGAGAGTGGGTGTGTGAGTGGTTGTACAGGACAGTGAGTGGGTGTGTGAGTAGTTGTATAGGACTGTGAGTGGGTGTGTGAGTGACTGTATGGGTCAGTGAGTGGGTGTGTGAGTGGCTGTGTGGGTTGGTGAGTGAGTGGGTAAGTAACTGTTTGGGTCTAGGAGTAGAAGTGTTACTCAGTGATCTCATCAGTGATATCACTGATCATGTCATGAGAGATGTTATATGTGAGGTTATATGCAGAGCATTGAGGGGGCTTAAGTTATAGCTAGCTCAAGTAACTATAACTTCTGAATTTCAGTTGTTTTGTACAAGTGAAATCTGAACCTAACTAAACGTCCCTGTATTTCCTAACTTTAATTACCCTGTAACCTTTGGTTTAAATGAATTTCTATGTTCTATTAACCAGTAGTCATGTTTGCAGAGTAGAGGAGAAAGGGGGCATGGTCTCTGATCAACTTTTTACAATCCTTATGTGTGAGATGTACCGGGGGTGATAGGAGGGTTTTTTGGCCCCCAAGGACCCTCTGCATCCAAGGGGACTTCATCCCCGAACCAGTAGTGAGCCAGGAGGTGTGTTTGCAGAGCGATGGATGAAGGGGGTGGGCCTCCAACGACCTCTTAGCAATCCTGCAGTGTGGGACTTACTGGAGGAAACAGGAAACGTTCTTGGCCCCCAAGGACCCTCAGCATCCAAGGGGACTTGCGCCAGGAGGCATGTTTGTAGAGTGGTGGAGAAAGGAGGCATAGTTTCCAACAAGTTCTCAGCAATCTCCCTCTGTGGGACTTCCTGGAGGTAACAGGAGGGGTTGTTGGTCCTTAATGACCCTCACCAGCCAAGAGGACTTAATCCCCAACATATTGTGCACCAGGAGGCCCCTTTGCATTTATTAGGGGAGGAGGCAGTGTGGCCTTCCTTCCCCAGGCCAATGTCTGCTCTGGGGACCCCATACCTTGGGGCCTGGCCATTTTATTTTTTATATTTCTTTTGTTATGGGGAAGGGGGCCAAAGTCCCCCTCCCTGGGCTGATATAGGCCCTGGTGCAAGCTTATTTGTAACAGGGGAGGGGGCTATGTGGCCCGCTCCCCAAGCCAATTTCAGCCCCAGGGATCCCATCACCCAGAGTCTGGCTACTAGTTCTGGGTGCCAGCAGTGCACCCAGTTTGCATTTTAGACCGCAGGGGGAGCCTGAAGGCCCCTGCGATCCCTGCTGGCTCCCCACATCCTGTGGAAGCCAGCATTGCTTTCAGACATGCAGCTCCCTATGTCTGAAAGCAATTCAGCTCCACTTCCAGCAAGCAAGAGTATTTCTGAGTTCTCGCTTGCTGGAAGCAGAGCATTTGCTGTGGCGTGGCAGGAGTGTTGAAGCTCATGCCAAGCCACAGTAAATAGCTATGTCCTGGAGCTGGGCACTCCGGGACATAGCAGGAGCCGGCCCAGGGGTGTAGTGGTCCCCAGGGCCATCTGTGGCTCCAGGAGGTGGACCATGCAGCCCGCCTCCTTTCTTGTTGTAGGGCCTGCCCTGGGGAGGTGGCAGTCCCCAGGTTGAGAACAACTCAGGAAGGGAGCCGCATGACCCCCTTCCAATTACAAAAATGGCAATTTGGCCCAGGGACGTGGTGGTACCCGGTGCCCGGGGGGTCTGTGAGGTTCCCCATTCCAAAATTAAACATCCCTCAGGAGGTGGTGCTCCCTGGTGAATGGGGGTCCATGAGGCCCTGCCCATTTCTTTTGTGCTACCGGGAGACCCCCCATTACCTATGAATAGGCCCTGGGGAAGTGGTGGTCCCCAGGGCTCAGGGGGTCTGTGAGACCCCCCATTTCTTAAGGACATTAATGGCAGCATGCCCCGGGACCTGGCCCACCCAGGGGCTAAACAATAGAGAAGCGCGGTAGACCGCGCTTTTTAAAAAAAAACATTCTGCGGGAACTGCAGCTCAAGCGCGGCTCTCATAAAAATAAGTTTATAAAATGTTTATTTTGCCCTGGGCAAGAGGCCTAGGGGTTTAGGGTATTCCTACTCTGCTCCCTTCTCTTTTGTTTTTACATTCTTGGTGGGTCTTCTCTCAAACTGAGTCCCAAGATGGCAGCTAATCAGATCTCAGCATGAGATCTAGAAGGGTCACGGATCCTTCGCGCCCCTATTTATACAAATTTAAATTTATGTCCATATCTCTAAACTACTTAAAAGTTTTGCACCAGAAAGAGGCACTTCCCTGGAACAATATCTACCTTTCTGCCAAATTTGGTGTCATTCCATTCAGCAGTTCGGGCTGTAGCTGTTTCTAAAGTTCCTATGGGAAATAACATGGGGAAAACATGTTTTGGGACCCCCCCTTTTTCTCGGCCCTCACTTGATGGAGCACCACAAAAATTTCAAGACAGCAGCCAGAGTGAGCATCATACTTGTTTTTAAAATGTTGCGAGGATTTGTCAAACTATGTCAAAGCTATTGGCAAATCAAAAAACGCTCTTCCTACAGAAACGCATACTAACTATACACACCTACTCACGTCTGCCAGTACATAATGTGTGTGCATATATATATATATATATTATCTACTGGCGGTCGCCAGTAGATAGTTATAGTTAGGACCGTGTTTCCATAGGAAATCCGCAACATTCTATTTTGAATAACTTTGGCGCCGATTGACGAATCCTCGCGAAATTTTCAAAATAGGTGGGGCGCTCTGCTCTGCTCCTTCCCTGAAAGTCTCGGGGGGATTCGTCAAGCGGGGGCTGAGAAAAAGGGGGGACCCAAAACGCGTTTTCCCTATGCATTTTTCCATAGGACCTTTAGTCCAAGCTGCAGCCCGAACGGCTGAACAGAATTACTTGAAATTTGGCAGAGAGGTAGTCCTCAGGTCAGGGATGTGCCTTTTGCAGGTCTGGTGTAAATCTGTTCAGTATTTCCTGAGAAAATAGCATTTAAATCAATATATATATCTATAGGCGCGCTCCGAGCGCGTACCGTAAGCTTACCATACGCGCACGCTGCCGTGCCCGAGCGCGATTCTGATTGGTTGTTAGATCTTAGTAAACATTCGAATCGGTCGAAACCAGGAAGTGTCGGCCACCATTTTGTCTCTCGCAGTCTGAGGGGGTGAAAAACAAAGGTGGATAACGTGAAAAGGGGGCAGGCTGGACAGTTCCTGACCCCCTAGCCTTGGTCAGGGGGTCCCAGAAGGACCCCCAAGGGCAAAAATGTATTTTAATTTTTTAACGAAAAATCGCGGAGTGCGCGTAGCGTACGCGCACGGTATAAACGGAAAAATTTCGCGGACTACGTAACGTGGGCGCTCGGTGCGCGAAGTGCACCGCGCGCCCACAGCGCACGCACGGTACGCGCACGGTGAAAAAACTTTAAAAAAATAAATAAATACAAAAATTAGCATTTAAAAAACCGTACAAATTCACTGAAAAAACCATAGGTTTCACACACGTTATAGTTAGGAATTAGCATTTAAAAAACCTTGCAAATTCACTTAAAATACCATAGGTTTCACACTTGTTATAGTTAGCTGGGCATTTCACTCGTGAAAAACCAATGAAATTCCCCCGTTATAGTTAGGTCAGATAACTATAACTCGCGCGCCCGCAATCCAGTGCTCATGACGTCACATATTACATCACTCATGACATCGTCAGTGGCATTACTCATGACATCACCGATGACATCATCCTTGTGATAGAGTGGCGGTCGCGCGAGTTATAGTTATCTGACCTAACTATAACGGGGGAATTTCATTGGTTTTTCACGAGTGAAATGCCCAGCTAACTATAACATGTGTGAAACCTATGGTTTTTTAAGTGAATATATATATATATATATATATATTATCTACTGGCGGTCGCCAGTAGATAGTTATGGTTAGGACCGTGTTTTCATAGGAAATCTCAAAATTCTATTTTGAATAACTTTGGCGCCGGTTGACGAATGCTCGCGAAATTTTCATAACTAATGGGGCGCTCCCTTCAGCTCCTACCCTGAAAGTCTCGGGGTGATTCGTCAAGCGGGGGCCGAGAAAAAAGGGGGGTCCCAAAACGCGTTTTCTCCATGCATTTTTCCATAGGACCTTTAGTCGCAGCTACAGCCCGAACGGCTGTACAGAATTACTTGAAATTTGGCAGAGAGGTAGCCATAAGGTCAAGGAAGTGCCTTTTGCAGGTCTGGTGTAAATCTGTTCAGTATTTCCAGAGAAAATAGCATTTAAAAGCATATATATATCTATACGCGTGCAGGGTGTGCGCACCGTGCGAGCACCCTAGCGTGCGCGAGCGTAATTCTGATTGGTGGTTACATGTTAGTCAACGTTCGAATCGGTCGAAATCAGGAAGTGTCGGCCGCCATTTTGTTTGTTTTCAGTGCGAGAGTGAAAAAGGAAGGTGGCGAACGTGAAAAGGGGGCAGGGTAGAGAGTTCCTGATGCCCTAGCCTTTGTCAGGGGGTCCCTGAAGGACCCCGAAGGCAAAAAATGTTTTTATTTTTTTTTTAAATCGCGGGGGTGCGCGCACAGCGCGCGCACCCTGAAACCCCCCCCCCCCCCAAATTTTTTTTTTTTTTTTTTAAATCGCAGGGTGAAAACCAAAAAAAAAAAAATAAATTTTTAAGACGTAGTTTATTGTAAAATAAATATATATAAAAAATAATAATACATAAATAAATTAGCATTTAAAAAACTATAACTCGCGCGACCGCCACTCTATCACAAGGATGATGTCATCAGTGATGTCATGAGTGATGCCACTGACCATGTCATGAGTGATGTAAAATGTGACGTCATGTGCAGTGGATTGCGGGCGCGCGAGTTATAGTTATCTGAACTAACTATAACGGGGGAATTTCATTGGTTTTTTATGAGTGAAATATCCACCTAACTATAACATGTGTGAAACCTATGGTTTTTTAAGTGATTTTGCAAGGTTTTTTAAATGCTAATTCCTAACTATAACGTGTGTGAAACCTATGGTTTTTTCAGTGTTTCGAGTAGTCTCTTTATCAAAGGTCATCTGTAAGTATGGATGCAGCGCAGGGAGTTCTTTGAGTCACTTTAAGTACCACCCATAGTGGGCCGAGCTTCGTGCTCGTGACGACTCCTGGGATCTGTAGTCTTTCCCCCATGCAAACTCCTATCCTTGAGTAAGCCGTGCGTTGCAATTCATACAGTTAAACTCAAATAAAATGTTACCAAGGAATGCTGAGTGACTCAAGGAACTCCCTGCGCTGCATCCATACTTACAGATGACCTTTGATAAAGAGAATACTGGAAACGTGTCAGGTCAAATAAAATGTTACCAAGGAATGCTGATGCAAGTTTCCTGCTTTGCTAATGAACCTCTGGTTTCCATCGGCTGATGAGTGCGCTTCTAAAAGCTTTCAGGCCATTGTTGGAAGGATTAATTACACGGCTGCCCTGTCGTGGGGGGCGCACCATCCATGAAATGAAAGGAGGCTGCGAGGTGAGAACTGTCTCTTCACTCGGTATGCAGCACAGCAGATGGGGACACTTTGAACTTGCTAAATGCATTCAGGGGCCCACTGAGGGCTTTTTAAATGACTTTAACTGTATGAATTGCAACGCACGGCTTACTCAAGGATAGGAGTTTGCATGGGGGAAAGACTACAGATCCCAGGAGTCATCACGAGCACGAAGCTCGGCCCACTATGGGTGGTACTTAAAGTGACTCAAGGAACTCCCTGCGCTGCATCCATACTTACAGATGACCTTTGATAAAGAGAATACTCGAAATGCGTCAGGTCAAATAAAATGTTACCAAGGAATGCTGATGCAAGTTTCCTGCTTTGTTAATGAACCTCTGGGTTCCATCGGCTGATGAGTGCGCTTCTAAAAGCTTTCGGGGCCTTGTTGGAAGGATTAATTACACGGCTGCCCTGTCGTGGGGGGCGCACCATCCATGAAATGAAAGGAGACTGCGAGGTGAGAACTGTCTCTTCACTCGGTATGCAGCACAGCAGATGGGGACACTTTGAACTTGCTAAATAGATTCAGGGGCCCACTGAGGGCTTTTTAAATGACTTTAACTGTATGAATTGCAACGCACGGCTTACTCAAGGATAGGAGTTTGCATGGGGGAAAGACTACAGATCCCAGGAGTCGTCACGAGCACGAATCTCGGCCCACTATGGGTGGTACTTAAAGTGACTCAAGGAACTCCCTGCGCTGCATCCATACTTACAGATGACCTTTGATAAAGAGAATACTCGAAACGCGTCAGGTCAAATAAAATGTTACCAAGGAATGCTGATGCAAGTTTCCTGCTTTGCTAATGAACCTCTGGTTTCCATCGGCTGTCGAGTGCGCTTCTAAAAGCTTTCGGGCCATTGTTGGAAGAATATATATATATATATATTTTTTTTTTTTTCCCCCCCATACTGCACTAATCTGGAGAAAAATGTAAGATGTTCCTGTTAATTTAGGACATATACATTTGTATACATGGGAAATGTATATTAGTTTTGAATATTATCATTCACCATCTGCTTTTCTCTCCTAAATCTCCTTGACAAAAAAGACATTTGCCATATTGCATTGTTGTCCAACTTTTAACTTTTAAACATATTGTTTGCACTATTGTAAGGCACATTACTTTGTAATATTCGTCACTATAAGATGGCTGCCATGGATTTACGAACAATGTTGCTGAAAGTCCATCTTCTATGTCAATTTTTCACCATGTGACATGTGACCTAAGTTTAAATGTGCCCGCGAAATGTAAAGGAAACTGACATTGAAAAAGCCAGTCGGCGAAACGCGTCTGTCAGCGTTTCGGGGAAAAGGGGGGGGGAACTTGCTAAATAAAGCATCCATGCTTTAAGAAACATCGTTCCTGGATTTTGCTTGGAGTGCTCTCCGCTTTACACATTTTACGTGTTGGTCATTTCATATATATATATATATATATATATATATATATATATATATTATCTACTGGCGGTCGCCAGTAGATAGTTATAGTTAGGACCGTGTTTCCATAGGAAATCTCAAAATTCTATTTTGAATAACTTTGGCGCCGGTTGACGAATCCTTGCGAAATTTTCAAAACTAATGGAGCGCTCCGTTCAGCTCCTATCCTGAACGTCTCGGGGTGATTCGTCAAGCGGGGGCCGAGAAAAAAGGGGGGTCCCAAAACGCGTTTTCCCCATGCATTTTTCCATAGGACCTTTAGACGCAGCTACAGCCCGAACGGCTGAACAGAATTACTTGAAATTTGGCAGAGAGGTAGCCATAAGGTCAAGGAAGTGCCTTTTGCAGGTCTGGTGTAAATCTGTTCAGTATTTCCTGAGAAAATAGCATTTAAAAGCATATCAATATCTATACGCGCGCAGGGTGCGCGCACCGTGCGCGCACCGTGCGATCACCCTAACGTGCGCGAGCGTAATTCTGATTCGTGGTTACATGTTAGTCAACGTTCGAATCGGTCGAAATCAGGAAGTGTCGGCCGCCATTTTGTTTGTTTTCAGTGCGAGAGTGAAAAAGTAAGGTGGCGAACGTGAAAAGGGGGCAGGGTAGAGAGTTCCTGACCCCCTAGCCTTTGTCAGGGGGTCCCTGAAGGACCCCGAAGGCAGAATTTTCTTTTTTTTTTTTTTTTTTTAAATCGCGGGGTTTATTGTAAAATAGATATATAGAAAAAACTTTTAATACATAAATAAATTAGCATTTAAAAAAACGTACAAATTCACTGAAAAAACCATAGGTTTCACACACGTTATAGTTAGGAATTAGCATTTAAAAAACCTTGCAAATTCACTTAAAAAACCATAGGTTTCACACATGTTATAGTTAGGTGGATATTTCACTCGTAAAAAACCAATGAAATTCCCCCGTTATAGTTAGTTCAGAGAACTATAACTCGCGCGACCGCCACTCTATCACAAGGATGATGTCATCAGTGATGTCAGGAGTGATGCCACTGACCATGTCATGAGTGATGTAATATGTGACGTCATGAGCAGTGGATTGCGGGCGCGCGAGTTATAGTTATCTGAACTCACTATAACGGGGGAATTTCATTGGTTTTTTACGAGTGAAATATCCACCTAACTATAACATGTGTGAAACCTATGGTTTTTTAAGTGAATATATATATATATATATATATATATATATATATATATATATATATATATATATATATGCAAGTACCCTGCGCATTCATCCACTTCCCGGCAGGCGAGGAGGAAGGCACACGGACGCCAGACGTGCTTCATAAGAATTTTATTCAGAAGTCAGCAACGGCAAGACATGACATTACGCGTTTCGGCCACCAGGTGGCCTTGATCACATAAGGTAACAATCTCACTTGACATCCTTATATACACCACTTATAGTGATCACGTGATAATGAACGACATAGAAGACATATTTACAATGTTACTGTTAAACTTGTCATTATGTATTAACCTGGGAGGCATATTGATACATGAATATTAGTATTTGTAAAGTGCAGATGTTTAAAGTGCAAAATGCGCAAATTAAGGTGCAATTTGCAGTAGTATTATTGTGCAGAATATGCAAGGCAAACAATAAAATACTATATACAAATATATGTATAAAATGGCTATATAATGGTGCAAAATACATTTTGTTAGAACCTTGGCTTGCTGGCCTGGAAAGTAGTTAACATTGTCAAATGCTATCATGATCTTGTGCAAATTACGCAATAATAATACTACAGCTGATCTGTATGAAAAAGGAATATCAGCCTAATTCATAAATATTCGTGTGTATCAAATGCTCATCCAATAATTAACAAGAAAATTACAGAACAGATAACAAATGTGTCGATCATGTGAAATGTTTCCAAAGAATATAAAACAAGTGCAAGTGTGAAAAAAAATAATGATGAAAAGGGGATGGAGAGACATGGGAAGGCTAATGGGTAATCAAAAACTTCAAAATGAGAATCAAGAGATACTAGGAAATAGTTATTTACAGAAATTCTAAATTCAGGGACTGATTCAATAATCATAAATATCAAAATACATATTTGTGAATGAGTCTTCAATGGCAGTAATCCCAGGTATATGACGGCTTGTAGATATTAGAAAAATCGAATTGTGTAGAACATCAATTGGGAATATCGTTGACACCAGAGAATAAAAAGACACAAAAAAACAAAATATAAGTAAATGGTTCATCAGTCATGAATCAATCTTGCAGAATTTGAACAATCATAAACAAGTATAAAATGAAAATTGTTGAGCACTGTCCTTCTGGATATTGCTACTCTAAAATTAAAAAATAGACAAATAGGACCAGAAGTAAGGAGCGGCTAACTGTGCAAATAGAGCATCAATGGACATTAAAATTCAAATTTGAATTAAAATCTACTTTGCTCAGTAAGTACACTAAAAAATACTGATGATGATGTTAGTGGTGTGCCTGTTTTCAAATACAATTATGCAGGTCTTCGGTATTGTTAAGTCCTGTAGGGGCATTACTGTCGAACTCAAGGATATACCTTGTTTCGAGCTGTCTTAAAGACTTTTCTCTGTTGCCCCCTCTGCGTTGTGCAGGAATATTGTCAATAACAAAGTATTTGAGGCAACTCAAATCGTTGTTGTGGCATCTCTTAAAGTGTCGCGCTACAGGGTAGTTTGAATCACTATTGACAATGGCTCTTAGGTGCTGGAGGATTCTTACATAGGCTTGGAGTTTAGTACTGCCTATGTAATTGAGTCCGCACGTGCAGTTGAGGACATACACCACGAAATCTGACCTACAGGTGTAATGGCCTTTAATTTGCCTGACGTTGGGGCTGAAGGGAACAAGGTATTCGGTAGTGTTTTGTCCGAATTTGCAGGCCCTGCAACTCGTGCACTTAAAAAAGCCATTCTTTGGTTTAAGCCAAGTATTGTTAGAGGGTTTGTCCTTGTTGGATCTCATGAGTTCTCCCTTCATTGTTTTGGCCCTTCTGAATGTAATCACTGGTTTGGAAGGTTACATGGGGGCCAGAACACCATCGGTGAGTAAAATCGGCCAATTTTTAGTAAGAATGGTTCTGATTCTATGATGTTGTTTATTGTACGTCGTGATCAGACGTGGTGCATCCGGAACTGAATCATCCTTCCTCAGATCATTTTTATTGGGAATTGGGACACTTGACTTGTCAATAAGTAATGAGTCTCTAGGCATGGTCTGCACTTTTCTGTAGGCATCCCTCAAGATCTTTTCAGCATATCCTCTCTCTTTCATCCTAGTTATAGCCTCCTCCGAGCATCTTGTTCTTTCCTCTGGTGTGCTACAGATGCGTTTTATACGGAGGAGTTCCCCATAGGGGATACTATTTATGAGATGCTGGGGATGAGCACTGCTGGCATGTAGGATGGAGTTGCCAGCAGTGGGTTTCCTATAGAGGGTTGTTTCGATTTTATTGTCAATAATCAGGATTCTGGTGTCAAGAAACTCGACTGAATTATGATCAATGTGTGAAGTGAATTTGAGGTTAAAAGTATTGTTATTTAAAATCTCAATAAAATTCATCACACTGGTAAAATCCCCCTTCCAAACCATAAAAACATCATCAATAAATCTGAGCCATGTGACAATCTGAGAATTAAAAATTTCCACATGTGTCCCCATGAGAACCTGTTCCTCCCACCTGCCAACATGGAGACAGGCATAACTTGGAGAGAAGCAAGCTCCCATGGCGACTCCTCTCTTCTCGGAGTACAGGTCGTTACCAAACATAAAATGGTTATTGCACAAAGCCCACTCAATGAGTTCCAAAAGCATGACATTATGGTTATAAAATTCAATTGGTCTACGATCCAAATAGTATTTGGTAGCAGCCATGCCAGTAACATGTTCAATGCTTGTATATAAGGACTCAATGTCCAAAGTTACTAGCAGATATCCTGATTGCCATTCGATATTGCTCAGTTTCCTAATAAAATCACTGGTGTCTTTTAAGTAGGTAGGTAAATTCTGGACTAGTGGTTGTAAAAAATAATCCACATACCTACTGGTGTTCTCACTGATGCTGTCGATGGCAGAAATGATGGGTCTGCCAGGTACCGGCCTTGTTCCCTTATGAATTTTCAGTATGAGGCGAAGCGTGGGGATTATTGGAAATTCATTGTGTAAGAAATCGAATTCATTACTTGAAATCAGACCCTGTCTCTTGTAGGAGTATAACATTTTCTTCAGAGACTCCTTGGCAGTGTTGTAACTTTTTGTATTTATTTTCTCATAGCATTTGCTATCCGAAAGCTGCCTTCTTGCTTCAGACTCATACTCATCTTTGGGCCATATGACTACATTTCCTCCTCTGTCGGATGTACATACTATCAAGCCTGAGTTGTTATTAAGTTTGGTTATCAGTTTTTTATATTGTAACTCTTGTTGATTGATTTTTGCCTTTTTGTGACTGGTCATCCTATAGAGGTTTTTCAAATCGTTAATGACCATCTCCTGAAAGATGTCCACGGCGTCCTTTGGCATCAAAGGAGTGAAACTCGATTTGCCTTTGAATGGGCTGAGGCCAGCACAATAATTCGTATTGATGAGGGTTGAGAGCTTTTCCTGTGTAGGCCGTGTGTCATTTGACCCATTTAGGGAATTGGTCTCAGCATTATTGAGTTAAGCTATAGTGAGGAGCAGGTGTGCATCCACTGCTTCTAAGTTGCTGTCGGCAGAGATGGCTGTGCTGCTTGTGGAAGCTTGTGGTTTATTGCCACCTTTGATGGTGAAGAATTTTCTTAGTTTCAGTTTCCTCGCAAAGCTGAACATGTCTACTCTGGTTGTGCAATAATTGAAGTTATTACTGGCACAATAGGAGAGGCCTAGAGATAAAATATTTTCTTCAGCAATGGTGAGGGCGATATTGGACAAGTTGACTATGGTATTGTTGTCCCTTGAATTCTTTAGCGTCGCCGCCATTGAGCTCTTTTGCCTTTTTGCATTGTGCGCTTTTCTTCTGGCGCTCCGTTTCTTGTTGCGCCTGACCCTGCCGATGTTTGCGGATTCCGCGGTCTCAGGGTCTGACGGCGGTCCTCGGCCAAAATATTCAGCTCCTCTCCTGGTTGTAGAATGCTCGTCATTGGATTTGAACTTATACGAGCCATTTCTTCTCCTTCACTCCCGCTGGTTAGAGAGACCGAATCTGTTGTATCTGATCCGGCCATCATAAGATGCTCACTCATGATTGGTACATTCTTAGTGGTTGTGGTTAATATATCGGAACGTTTCTTTCTTGCATTGTCGTAGCGTCGGGCAAATGTGAAAATCTGTCCTAGTTCGTAGTCCTCCTTATCTCTGGTGAATTTGCGTATTTTTCTCAATTTGATTCTTTCTTGTTTTTTGATTCTGTCGTCAATTTCCTTTCGTTGTTTCAGGATTTCTTCTGTTTCAGGTCGTTGGTTGAGTTTGTCATTAATCTCTTCAATTTGTTTGAGAAGTATGTTCCGATCGATTCTGGCATATTTAATTAGGATCCTAACTGCATTCATGGAAGCGCTGAGGTTGTTGTCTGCCCACTCAACAAGCATTTCAGGATGAATGTTGTCGAAATTGGGTGCTAGCATTATTCTTAGACCGCGTGGGACTCGGCCAGCTTCCTCATATTTGGTTAGTGATATCTCTTCCCACCACTTCATCATTTCACTTTTTTGATGTTTCTCAAGTGTTTTCAATAAAGTTCTCAAATCAGGGTTAGGGTCCGTAACTAAGTTCTTACCATCGTCGGCTCTTTTGGAGGTTATTGCACCCAAATTCCTGAACAGTTCTTCAGCCTCTGCCTCGCGCTCTCATTGAGCGTTACTCGACATGCCTGCGCCGTGCTGCCAATAACTTCTTTAACAGTCCGAACCTCACAAAGACTGTAACAATGAGGAAATACTACCTCGGCACCCGTGTACATTCAAAATCTAGTTGGCCCTGAAAGAGTCGTCGGGAAATGCCCCGAAAGGAAACATCCGGCAGCACACCATCAGGGTCCTTCTGGGAGTTGTAGTTCGCACGGGGGGCCGACACCAATTTCCGTAGACGAAAGTCAGTACTGAGAATGGCTGAAGGTGTCGGCCAGCTGTCACCGAGGGGGTCCGTGAATGGTAGCAGTCCCACTACCAACAAATTGATGCAAGTACCCTGCGCATTCATCCACTTCCCGGCAGGCGAGAAGGAAGGCACACGGACGCCAGACGTGCTTCATAAGAATTTTATTCAGAAGTCAGCAACGGCAAGACATGACATTACGCGTTTCGGCCACCAGGTGGCCTTGATCACATAAGGTAACAATCTCACTTGACATCCTTATATACACCACTTATAGTGATCACGTGATAATGAACGACATAGAAGACATATTTACAATGTTACTGTTAAACTTGTCATTATGTATTATATTCACTGAAAAAACCATAGGTTTCACACACACGAGTGAAATGCCCAGCTAACTATAACATGTGTGAAACCTATGGTTTTTTAAGTGAATTTGCAAGGTTTTTTAAATGCTAATTCCTAACTATAACGTGTGTGAAACCTATGGTTTTTTCAGTGAATTTGTACGGTTTTTTAAATGCTAACTTATGTATTTATTTATTTTTTTAAAGTTTTTTCACCGTGCGCGTACCTTGCGCGCATGGTGCGCTCTGTGGCCGCGCGGTGCGTTACGTAGTTCGCGGATTTTTTCCGTTTCTACCGTGCGCGTACGCTACGCGCACTCCGCGATTTTTCGTAAAAAACTTAAAATACATTTTTGCCCTTGGGGGTCCTTCTGGGACCCCCTGACCAAGGCTAGGGGGTCAGGAACTGTCCAGCCTGCCCCCTTTGCACGTTATCCACCTTTGTTTTTCACCCCCTCAGACTGCGAGAGACAAAATGGCAGCCGACACTCCCTGGTTTCGACCGATTCGAATGTTTACTAAGATCTAACAACCAATCAGAATCGCGCTCGCGCACGGCAGTGTGCGCGTACGGTAAGCTTACGGTACGCGCTCGGAGCGCGCCTATAGATATATATATTGATTTAAATGCTATTTTCTCAGGAAATACTGAACAGATTTACACCAGACCTGCAAAAGGCACATCCCTGACCTGAGGACTACCTCTCTGCCAAATTTCAAGTAATTCTGTTCAGCCGTTCGGGCTGCAGCTTGGACTAAAGGTCCTATGGAAAAATGCATGGGGAAAACACGTTTTGGGACCACCCCCTTTTTGTCAGCCCCCGCTTGACGAATCCCTCCGAGACTTTCAGGGAAGGAGCGGAGCGGAGCGCCCCACCTATTTTGAAAGTTTCGCGAGGATTCGTCAATCGGCGCCAAAGTTATTCAAAATAGAATGTTGCGGATTTCCTATGGAAACACGGTCCTAACTATAACTATCTACTGGCGACCGCCAGTAGATAATATATATATATATATATATATATATATATATATATATATATATATATATATATATACTTTGCATAATCATATATACATATAAATGTGGGAGAGAGAGAAAGAGAGCGAGAGGGAGCCAGGAGACAGAGAGAGAGAGGTATTCAGAACACAACAATGTCAAATACACAGTGAACTACTGTGTCATGGTTTGTAATTTCCTTCTGATTTTTTTACCATTAGCTCCACTTAAAAAAAAAAACTCAATATCTTATCAGGAAATATGTGACGTTGAAAGCCGATTTGGACGATCCCTGAGAACACCGCGTCCCAAATGTAATCAGAGCACAAGCAGGATCTGAAGCACACATACACTTGACTAAATCCCCCCAAAGCCAGGATTTAGCATACCTCTAATACAATCACTGTGCTCATCATAAAGCATGTGTCTCTGGGCCTCTGGACATTTCTTCCACTGTTTACTGCCAGAACCTGGATTTAGACATAACCCCTCTTAGGGTCCAGGGAGATACAAATCACTTACACTCCCATTATTTTTGCATCCGCTTTGCATTGATTAAATGGGCCATTCAGAAATAAATGTCACAACAGCAATTTCAACGCTGTACATACATCATCACCAAGCAAAGAAAATAAAGCAGTCTGAACCTTAATTAATTCTACCCAAATTTACAATCTAAAATGTGTTAGGCAATCAACATTCAGCTGCATAGCCTGCTCGTGTGGCCTGTGTCCAGTGCTGAAATATTTTGCATATCTCACATTGAAATACAGACACTATACACGTTCAAGGTAAATTGATTTCAGAAACACTTTAGCGTTTTAATTAGAAGCAAGAGCACTGAAGGCTGTTTTTTTTCACTTAGTGCATGAATAGGTCTCTGGCATGTTTATACTATATAAGGCAATTTAGCAGGATGTCTTTGTTATTTCTCAAGGACAAGAGGGCTGTGCTTCCAGCAACTCTGAATGTGGAACTGCATTTTATTTGTAGACAACTGAAAACATTTATTAGGCATAATCACCTTTTCATAAAACCTTACCTCATTTGAAAAAAAATCTTGTTATGTTATGTTATGTTAGTTAGGTATTCGTAGAGCGCGCAGCTACTCCCTGGAGTGTCCCGGCGCTAAGCGAAAAACCACATAACCGCGAAAAAGGAAAAAGGCACTGAAAGCAAAGACCGACAATACGAATTAGAGTTGAAAAAGCCATGTCTTGAGCTTTTTCCTAAAAGTAAGCAGATCCTGAACCTGTCTGAGGGTCAAAGGAAGACTGTTCCATAGATGGGAGGCAACAACCTGGAAAGAATGACCTGCGACATGAGCAAGTGCAACTTTCGGACAGGAATCAGGATTTGAGTAGAGGACCTCAGAGTACGTTGAGGAATGTAATGGGGGAATCTTTGTCTAAGGTAAGGGGCTCCAATCTGATTAAAAGCTTTAAAAACCAGAATCAGAGCTTTAAAATGGATTCTTTTCTGAACAGGCAGCCAATGCAGGGAGGACAGAAGAGGGGATGTATGAGTCCTGGGGCCGGCCAGAAAAATGGTCCCAGCCGCCGTATTTTGAATCACCTGCAAATGGGCAATTAAGTAGCATTTATTTTTAATTGTTTATTCACACAAATTGAATCCAAATAAAAAGAATCATTGAAGATATATTTCGTTGAGCAAAGAGTTTAGCTCGGGTGTTTACAAGATGGCTGACTCAGTGGTCACAAGGGAAAGCGAGATTGCTCCTTGACACTGTGCAGAAAAGATATGGGTGTGGTAGACAAAAATTGGTTGAGGTCCTAACAATTGTTTGAATTAACATATATTTTAAGGATCAATAGGTGTCAATTAGAGCAGACAAGGACAATTAAGGTAGTATTTATGATGCAGAAACAATAGAATGGACCAGAGGACCAGCATAGAATAGACACACTACAATTGGGTGTAATAAATGAAATCATTTTATTCAGCAAAATAGTCATATAACTATAGTTTTCTAGAAAGTGACTTGAGAACTGCTCTTCAAGCTCTTGTACTCTCACATCTGGATGGTGTTAATACCCAGCTTTGTGGGCTCCTAGACTCCCACTGGCACCACTGAAGGCACCCTACACACCAAAAAATGTCTTATCCAGGACCTGAAGAAATATGATTCATTTTGGATTTAAGAACGCATTTTGCCTGAAGAAAAAAACATAAACAGCATCCACTTGCGATCTAGTCACCCTTGTTGATCCCTTGCTCCAGTGCTACATTTTTATAGTGAACAACTCTTAATTACATGATGTAGAATAATAGTATAAACTCAGGAATATTGCATATCAAGCAGAATGCAAAATAACCTAAATTATATGAGATTATGCTAGATTAACAGACATTTCCTTCTGGCCAAAAGAACACCATTATGTGAAATCACTAAAATAGTGCTTTTTATCAAATTGCAAAGTTGCAAATCCTTAAAGTCATTTGCTATTCTTGGCCAGTCACTACTTTATGCCATATATGACTGTGCATATCTCGTAAAACAACTGCCTTTGAACTGAATGTAAAATTACTATAGTGTTTGTGCACAAAGCCCATGAAGTCTATCTGTGCATGAGTTACAAAAAGGAGCTGGTCTGGAGAACCCACCTGGGAGGAAAATCTTGAAGATAGGGAGGCAATTCAACAGTTGACTCAAACTTCAAATGCTCTAGAGGAATACAATGACTTTCAAAATAAAATAGGTTTATAAAAACAAAACCTCAGAAAAATCACCAAATAAGGCCTAAAAAGAGAGTTGTCATGGGCAGTCAAAGCTATATGAAAACCCAGACAGAGGATTTAGTGGTTAGTTTCCAATCTCTTGAGGTTCGCTGGGGTGGGTGTGTAGATTTTCAATAGTACGCAATTTAGGATCTCGCTTCTAGGTGGTTTTAGATTTTCATGGTTTGGTGGTGTTCAAATGTCTACGAACTGAAACATTTGGAGAGTCCAGATGTTTCAAAATCTATCAGGTTTTCTAATTTAAGAAAAAAAAGGTATCTCCGGAGTAGTTGTAACATATGAGTTTGAGGAGGTTGAAAACCTCATGGAGTTTAGATAGGGATATCTTTTTTCTTTCTTTTTTTTTTATTGAGCAGAGCATTAAGTACATGATATACATAAGAATTATTCTTGAAATCGTTAATACGATAACTTCATTTCATGACAAAATTTTAAAGAATATGACTGTAGCAGCTAATAGCATCAACAATGATTTCATCAAAATGACAATGTGCAAAGACCTGCAATAAAGTGCAACAGTAATAAAAAAGTGCTAATTCTTCTAAAGTGCAATGGCAGAAAAAAAGTGCTAGTGCTACTAAAGTACAACAGCAAAAAAGTGCTAGTGCTCTTAACCACGATAACTGCTATGGTTTTATCATCAATATCGAGTATTAATTTCTTTCCTTAAGTTTTTCTAGATTGCTAAAAAAAATTCCAGTTCTTTTACATTTTTTTTTATAGCTCCCACCCGTTTTGCATATGCTTCTTCAAAATTCCGTGTCCTTTTCATTTTACTAAACCATTTTAAATCAGAGGGAACATCACTAGATTTCCAATTCTGAAGAATTAAAGAACGGGCTACAGTACAAGAGATAAATAAGAAAACTTCTTCAGCCTTAGTTAGCATAGTTCTATCCCTATATAATCCGAACAAAGTGACCTCGACCTCAGGCTGAACTCTCTTCCCTATTGCCGAGTGTTTTTAAAAACCATCCAAACTTCCAAAAAAAACCAGATATAAGACTTTAAAGGAATATTCTTTTAGACTTCAGTCTTGTTTTAAAAAACGGGCTCCTCAGTACATTTCGGTATTCAGAATAGGGTGATCACCTGGTAAGAGGTAATGGCAAGGGCCGAGAACCCTAGGAGACCTGCCTTTTTTGAATATTTGCAAATTGTTAATTTCTTAAAAAATATCAATGGCATTTTTGATGTTCCAAATTAACTTGTGGTAGCACTTTATGGGGCCAAAGTCAAGGGTATAGGGAACTGGTACCGATTGTTATATCGTCAGGGACAAGTACCTCTGATAGAGACCCATTTGGCTAAAATAGGTCGTGAGACACAATGTATCTTCTCTCGTAGGGATTGGGAAGTCATATCCCATTTAGGAAGCAAATCCCTGCGTGCGGCCAATTTTAAAAGGATGCCCTTTTTATCACGATGGCTCTCCTACATGACCCCGGCAGCTTTGGAAAAAAGATATTCGGAGGTTGAAAACAAATGTTTTCGCTGTCAGGCCAAAGGAGCTGGTGAGTGGCACCACATTTTCTTTACTTGCCCACGGTTAGTACCCTTTTGGGAAGCAATTTTTGCCGACATAGAGTTGGCAATAGGGACGAGAGAGATAGGGATATCTTGAAGAGAAAGACACAAATTAGTGAGTCTACAAAGCAGTAGTTGTTGGTCTACATTATGAGAAGTTGCTGAGAGTTCCAGTAAGCAGCAGCGATTCTCCAAATAAAATGAAAAGATAATCAAGATTTCATTGAAGACACAGAGATTAAAATTATGCATAACATCTTTTAATGCCACTCCAAGCCTCACCTTTAAAGAACTTTTAAAACAAAATAAAGAATCAGAACACTGTAGAACAATATAAATATCTCCTGCATATAATGCCTTCCTCTTTTAAATGTGTTTAGGAAAAATTTAGTTCTTCTTCATAATATTTTCCTCCTAATCTCCAAACTGTCGATGAATCCATCTTCTCCATACTCTTCTTAATGTGCCTCTAGAAGTAATAAATCAGACTGTATTTAATGAAATACTCCATAAAATACAAATCAATAAAGAAAAACCTGCAACACAAGAAAAAATCATATGTCTCAGTTTCCTTTTGTGTATCTTCTCCGTCCCCTTTTTTTTTAATAAGGGAGTGGAGGATGGGATAATGTTAGCCTACATGTCTATAATGAAATCTTGAGTCTCTTTTAATTTTATTTGGAGAATCGCCATTTCATTAAGAGACCAGAGGCTACCATTATGCATGTTGAAAGCGCTTCAACACCACATTTGAAATATGCTCTATTGGTCTGAAATAATTCCTTGCAAAGGAACTTGCATTTGACCAATCTGCAGACTTCAGTATTTCTTCTAACCTTCTACCTAAAAAGAAAGTTTTACTTTCCATAGCAAATCTTGTTGAATGTGCTTTACCTTTTTCCAAATTAATACCTGCTTGTCCCATAACCCATTTGATCCACCTTGTGAAAGTAGAAATACTTACTACTCCAAAGGGTTTTACATAACACAATAATAGTTGGTTTCTCCAGCCCTTCTATGTTCCAGAATTTCACTCAAATAAGTCATTACACAATCTACCACACGCAACTTCTAACAATCATCTAACCTTGGATAAAAAATGGATTCTTACATTGATGTTGTTCTTTTCTAAATTTTAAATAATATGCCACCTGGTCCACATAACCTATTACCTACCTCTAAGACTTTCACATCCGATGCCTTCCTACATGATACTAGACATAATAAAGTTGACAGTTTTACTGAAAGTCTCTTCAAATCTAAATACTTATTTCTTGGCTATGATTGGAAATAAGTTAGTATTATATTGACATCCCACATGCATTCATACCTAGCCCTAGGCAGTCTCCTCAGACGCATACATTTCATAACCCTACAAACTATAATAACTCGACCCACTGATGTTCCACCAACCTGAGCATGACCAGCTGAAATCGCTGATCTATAGAAATTCATTGCCCTGTAACCTAGACCCTTTTTAAACGTTTGCACCAAAATATTTACCATCTCTACAACATGAGCTTTGACATGATCCAGACTCCTTTCCACACATCAACATACACATAGTCTAACTTCCTATTTACCTGCATCCAGTCCTTGGTTCCCAATACTTTTTGAGTAGCTCAACAGCCTTACTTGAAAGTTCCTTGACACATTCAGATCTCCAAATACCTTCCAAACAATAAGGTACAATACCTTGCTCGGCAGCAGTGGATGCTCCTCTTCTTCTCCGTTTATTAGCAAACCTTTCCTTGCTGATATCTTAAAAGGTTTCTCGAAAGCCAACTCAACAATGCTGAAAACCATGACTGGGAAACCCAAAAAGGAGTCACTAGTATCAAGACACATCTCTCTTTCTATACCTTCAACAAAACTCTCTGTATCATATCAAAAAGTGAAAATGCATAGGCTCTCATCGCCTTCCAACTCTGTTGGAATGCATACACTATCCACACACCTAGGTCTAGCCTTCAACTCGCATATTTTTCCACTTGAAATGCCAATTTGTTCGCACAATTGTCTATTTCTATAGGCCCCCTCACTTCTTTTATCTTTTCAATACTTTTTTGATAGAACCTCCAATCACTGAAATCTTTCAGATTGCATGAATTCCAACCTGCAATGATATTCATCTGCCCTGGAAAATACTCTGCTTTAACACGTATCTTGTGCTCCAGGCAAAAATATCAGAGTTTCTTGGCAAAATCTGACATCCCCTGGATCTTGTCCTTCCTAATCGGTTCATATATGCTACTGCTGTCACATTGCCTATCTTCATTAGAACTGATCAGCCTTTCAATTGTGTTTTGAAACTCAGCAAAGGCTACAAACCAACCATCAATTCCAGACAATTTAAATGTTTCTCTCTTTCCGACTCAGACCATTTTCCTCCTGTTTGTTTCTCTCTTGATCTCACTTTCCAGGCCAATAAATTGGCATCTGTATCTAAAACAAAATCTGTGACACCACTAAAAATTGCCCGGCCATTCCATACCTCCAAGTAGTCTAACCACGATTTCAACTCTTCCTTTATTTACTGAGTCAAATCCAAACTGTTTCCATACCATATTCCTTATCTCAAGGCTTCTGCCTTCACCCTCTGTAAGGCCCAATAATGTAAATAACCTGTAAATATGTCCTAAATTAAATATGAAAGCAAACCTATCACTCAAGCTAATTCTTTTTAGTGTTAATGTTGTCTTCCTGATAACCTGTCAGAGTTCCTTCTTGATCATTTTCACCTTCTTTCTTGGTTACTGCAAATCAACCTTCACTGAATGTTTTCAAAATCCTAAAAAACCCATCTGTTGTGAAGGTAACAAACCTGTTTTTTCTACATTTATTATGAAGTCCCAAACTCTCTAACAGATTCCTCACAATCAACAAATTATTTTCCACTTACATCCCGTCCTGGGACATATTCTATATATCAATCAATCAAACATTTGTAAAGCGCACTACTCACCCGCGAGGGTCTCAAGGCACTGGGGGGGTGCTGCTACTGCTCATACAGCTAGGTCTTGAGAAGTCTCCTGAAGGTCAGCAGGTCATGGGTCTGCCGCAGGTGGATGGGGAAGGTGTTCCATGTCTTGGCGGTGAGGTGGGAGAATGATCTGCCGGCGGTCGTTCTGCTGATGCGTGGAACGGTGGCAAGGGCAAGGTCAGTGGAGCAAAGCTGGAAGTGTGGGGTGTAGAAGGTGAGTTGTTTGTTGAGGTATGCTGGTCCGGTGTTGTGGAGTGTCTTGTGGGCATGGGTGAGGAGCCTTAAGGTGATCCTCTTGTTGATGGGGAGCCAGTGCAGTTCTCTCAGGTGGGCTGTGATGTGGCTGTGGCAGGGGATGTCGAGGATAAGGCATGCAGAGGCGTTCTGTATGCGCTGTAGTCGTTTCTGGAGTTTGGCCGTGGTTCCCGCATAGAGGGCGTTGCCGTAGTCCAGTCTGCTGCTGATGAGGGCCTGGGTGACCGTCCTTCTGCTTCCAGTGGGGATCCATCTGTAGACCTTGCGGAGCATTCGGAGGGTGGTGAAGCAGGAGGAGGAGACGGCGTTGACTTGCTGGGTCATTGATAGCGATGAGTCTAGGATGAACCCCAGGTTGCGTGCGTGGTGGGTGGGTGTTGGTGCAGCTCCCAGTGTGGACGGCCACCAGGAGTCATCCCAGGCAGAGGGGTTGGAGCCGAGGATGAGGACCTCCATCTTGTCCGAGTTCAGTTTCAGGCGGCTGTTCTTCATCCATTCAGCGACGGCCTTCATTCCTTCATAGAGGTTGGTTTTGGCGGTGGTGGGGGCCTTGGTGAGGGAGAGGATCAGCTGGGTGTCATCAGCGTATGAGATGATGTTGAGGTCGTGCAATCGGGCTATGTTGGTGAGCGGTGCCATGTAGACGTCGAAAAGTGTCGGGCTGAGGGATGATTCTTGGGGTACGCGGCAGATGATCTTGGTGGCTTCAGATCAGAATGGAGGGAGGCGGACACTCTGGGTTCTGCCGGTGAGGAAGGAGGTGGTCCCGTCCAGGGCTTTGTCGCGGATCCCTGCGTTGTGGAGGCATGTGTGTAGGGTGTGGTGGCAGCCGGTGTCGAAGGCGGTCGAAAGGTCTAGGAGGATGAGGGCCACGGTTTCTCCGTTGTCCAGCAGGGTCCTGATGTCGTCGGTGGTGGCAATGAGGGCAGTTTCGGTGCTGTGGTTGCTGTGGAATCCTGATTGGGATGGGTCCAGGGTGTTGTTCTCTTTGAGAAAGCGGGTCAGTTGCCTGTTGACAATCTTCTCGATGACTTTCACCAGGAACGGGAGTATGGAGATGGGCCGGAAGCTCTTGAGGTTCTTAGGGTCTGCATGCTTCCAGCTCTCTGGGAAGGTGGCGGTATCAAAGGAGTTGTTAACGATCTTCTGGAGATGGGGTGCGATGGTGGAGCTTGCTTTGTTGAAGGTGTGGTGCGAGTAGGGATCGGATGGTGAGGCAGAGTGGATGGTGTTCATGTTTTGATGGTGTCGTCGTCATTGACGTGGGTCCAGGAGAGCAGGAGGTTGGTGTGGCTGGGGGACGGTGAGTCTGAGGTATCGGTGGCTGTCGGGGGGCCTGGTTGTTGAAGCTGTCATGGAGTTCTGTGATTTTGTGGTGAAAGAAGGTGGCTAGGGAGTCGCAGAGATCTTGCGACGGCAGGATGTTGTTGGAGTTGGAGCTAGGGTTTGAGAGTTCCTTCACGATGTTGAAGAGCTCTTTGCTGTTGTGTGCGTTGTTGGCGATGCGTTCCTTGAAGGAGGTCCTTTTGGCGGTTCGGATGAGTTGGTGGTGTCTGCGGATGGCGTTCTTGTGGACTGCATTGCTGTCCGGTGTCTGCTCATGATGCCACTTCTTCTCGAGTCTTAGGCAGGTCTGCTTGGATGCCTGGAGGACGGAGGTGAACCAGATGGCTTTTCGGTCAGTGCGTCTGTTTGAGGGTTTCTTGATCGGGGCGAGATTGTTGCAGTCATCGATCCATTGCCTGAGGTTACGGCTGGCAGTGTCAGTTGGTGGGTTTCGGGTGAGGGTTGCGATTAGCTGACCGTGTTCCTGGTGTGGTGGGGGGTCCATTGTGGGTGGTGGTGCATGAGGGGTTTCTCGAAGGTAAAGTGGATGCAGCGGTGGTCAGTCCAGTGGAGTTTGGTGGTGTGGCTGAAGGTGACATGGTTGCTGGCGGAGAAGATGGGGTCTAGCATGTGTCTGGCGGAGTGGGTGGGAGTCGTGACGAGCTGTTTGAGTCCGAGGTTGTCGAGGTTGTCGAGCAGGGTGGGGGAGTTGCCGTCATTGGTGTTCTTGAGGTAGAAGTTCAGGTCTCCAAGGAGGATGTAGTCCGTGGATGCAAGGGCGTGCATGCTGACGAAGTCGGCAATGGAGTCGCTGAACTGTGGCAGGGGTCCAGGGGGTCTGTAGATGAGGGTTCCTCTGAGGGTGGTGTTGGGATCGGTGTGGATCTGGAAGTGCAGGTGTTTTGTCGCCGCTGAGGGTGTCATCGGTGCTGGTCAAGATTCTGAGGGTGTTCCTGTGGACGATGGTGATTCCTCCTCCTGCTCCGTTGGTGTGGTCCCTGCAGGTGATCTTGCAGCCATCTGGGATGGCTATGGCGATGTCGGGTGCTGAGGAAGGGTTCATCCAGGTCTCCGTCAGGAAGGGGACGTCTGGGGAGGATGAGTCGAGTAGGTTCCAGAGTTCGATGGCATGCTTGTGGGCAGAGCGGGTGTTGAGTAGTATGCATCTGAGGTGGTTGTGTCCTACCCCCGGTGGGCGAGGTGGTGGCTTGGAGGCTGGTGAAGCTGCAGCTCCGACAGGAGAAGGGTCCATGGGTGCGCTTCGGGGTGGCCAGGAAGCAGGTGGATGGTCGGCCGGCATTGAGTTCATGGAGGGTGTTGGTGTCGTAGCAGCGGCAGGCATCGTGTGGTTCGCGGGGGCCAGGGGGTCTGGCGCTGGGCGTGGTCCTGGCACGGACGGGGGCAGACGGGCTTGCCTTTGGCGCATCTTCGGCACGCCAACGGCACGCCCGCTGCACGCATCCGCTGCGCCGCCATAAGAAGGGGAGGTGGGAGGGATGAGCAGCTGGGAGGTGGGAGCGGGACGAATGGGCAAGCGAGGGGGCGGGGCCGCAGTGGACGCAGCGGTGGGAAGGGGAAAGGAAGGCTGGAATGCTGGAGGGCTACAGAGAGAAAAACAGGCAGGAAAAAGAACAGACTACAAAAAAAGGAATACAACAGAAGAAAATAGAATAGAAAAAAGGAATTACAATAGCAGAAGACAGAATACCACAAAATGGAATACAACAGCAGACAAATAAAACAGGCAAAAAAAAGGAACAGAGTGAGCAGACAGATTCTTAACGGCTCACCACTGGGCCACCAGGGATGAGGCACAGGCAGGAGCCTGCGGGTGGAGGAGGGCCTCGAACTTGCAGCAGCAGCGAGATCAGGGAGCAGGGACACGGGCACAGACAGGTGGGACTGTGCGGCATGAGGAGCGACCTGCCTGGATCAGGGTCAAAGGTCGCCCCTTGTACTATGTACCTTGTACTATTAACTGTACCCCTCTCTCCCTCAAATGAGCAATTACCACTCTCATTACCTTGGCAAAACACCACAGAGCGGACAAAAGACAAAAGGGTAGACAAAGAAACTGTTACAATTGTCACCTCTACCTGAATTTCCACTATGACTTACTCTTGAGCTCCATCAGAACTGAAAAATAAGCATCCTTCTGAACCAGTTTCACCAACCAATTGTTTTGCAGAAGTGTGCCTCTCAAAAGATGGATTTCTTCCATCTTGAAATGACTGCATACCATAAATCTGTGTACATCACTGGTCTCCACCCCTTGTCTTTCTTTTCCACTAAGGAAAGTGTGCTTACATTCTGTTTCATATTCTCCTCTACTGTCATTATTGCACCATATAGGAATATAATTGATTCTACTTTTGAATCTGCTATCTTCTTTTGCTCCTTTGTCATTTGCCACTCTCTTGGTTTGCATCTCTGTTGCGGTAACTTTAGGAAATCTATTTCAAAACCTTGAATTGCTTTCAATACCCACTGATCTTAGGTTGTTGTCTCCCATTCCTTCACAAAATGTCTCAGTCAACCACCCACTTTTTTATGGTAAAAAAACAGAAGTATTCATTATACTCACCATGATAACTTGAAGAGGTCCAATTAGCTTTTACTTGTCCTGATCTTCCTCTGCTTGGATAGAAACTTGAAGAGACCTAGTAACCCTTTCATATCCTCTATTCAGATAAGAGTTCTTGGACCTTTGTAATATTTAGCCAGCAGAAAGTCCCCTTCTGAGGACCCTACTGAAAACTCCTCCTCCAAAAACATTTTACGCATATTAAATTGAGCTTTTCCCAAACTTGTGAATTTTGAAACATACCTCTCTATACACTTAATAATCACTTAACCAAAACGTAATCCTATAGTATTCTCAGCTCCCTCTCTCTCAGTGTAATCGACCAACCTTTATAAGTATTGCTTTCCTTCTCCCTGCCAACAATCCTGCATTTGCAGTCCCAACATTACCACTACTCTCTAAATCTAACCCCATAATAAATCTATGCCAATTTGACATTTGCCTCCTTTGACATATCCAAAATGTGTGCCAGAGAACCTAAGACACCTAACAGTTTTTCTGTGCACTGCTTTAATGATCGTTCAAGCCCTTTATGAGTATCTCTTCCCATGGGAAATAAAAATGTTATAATCTCCGAATCCAAATTTATGGTACAACACACGTTGTCCTGAATGACTGGCCTAGCCAATTCCACCTTTCCTTTTCTTATAACTTCCCTCTCTAATGGCTTTTTAATCCATTCTTTAATAAACTGTCAAACGTGCTCTATGAGCCAGCATTCACCACTCCTAGGATGGCGAATATCATAAGGTGAAAATATCTCTTTCTCTAATTGAGCTTTCAACACCACCTTTAAAATTGAACCTACAAAATTCTCCAGATCATCATCATCTTGATTTATTTAAAATATGTTCATCCATGTCTTTATATTCAGATTTTGATCCATGGTCCAATTCCATTTCAATAAAATTCTCATTAATTTTCTCCTTCCTGCCGCTAACGACACCTATTCCATTCCTGCGGCTAAGGACAGAACTCCTTTGGATAGTGGTTGAACCATCCTTTCCTGTTTTGGTCATAGCCACCCCTCAATATGTTTACTTTTTTGTTTGCTCTTACGCTTTTCTCTGTCAACTCTTCTTCTGCTGTTAAAGACCTAAACTCATCCCCAGACCACAGGTCTTTCCTTTTCTTTGACATTAACATGTCAATAGTCTCTTTCACTTGAGACTTCATCTCCTGTAGGATAAGCTTTTTCAGGCTTTCCTGACTAAGCCTCTTCTATAAAAATATTAAAATCATTCACCTGATCAGAAGCCATACTTCTTCAATAATCCTATCCTTGATACACTCCCTAAAATCTATAAATGTAACCTCTTTGCTCAACCTACTCCTTGTTGTACTTTTCCAACTGATTTTGTACCACTTTCACCATTAATATTTTGAAATTATGTGACGTGGAATTCTTTTAATGCTTCCTATATACGTAATCCTTAGTTAGACCATTTCAGAATGGCTGCTTTCTCATGCAATACTTTGTGTATGTTTTAATCTTGCTGGGTGGTTTTGTACAGCATTAAAAATGTGAGCGGATCCTGAAGCAATGTCGAGAAACACAGCTGACTTGAGCACGCGCTCTCACCCCTGCTGTCCACCTAATTAATGTCGGAACCGAGCACAACAGCTGAGGGAAGCGCGCACTCTCAACCCTGCTGCCTGCCATTCCAATGTCTGCTGCAAGAGAGTGCAGCTTCGCCTCAGTATGAGCTACACACAGCCTTCTGACACGTCATTGCTGTGCCTTTCGGAGCGTCTGCATCTCAGGATGACCTCGTAATAGCTTACCTTCCTCATCAAAAACTTATTTTTGCAACGTCCCTCCTTAAATAAATGAAGTAAACAGTTTAAAACAGGCTAAGGTGCCTACTTGTTCCTCTTAGAGTTTAATTATTAATGAACTCAACTTAATTCAAATACACATATACCCTGCAGCTTCTGAAAATTAGAAGTGCATTACAAACTTCACTCATTCCATATCACCAAAACTAATGTCAAGTAATTCTACAGGGAAACATCCTCTATTATGAAGTCAGAATCACGTTGTGCAATTACAGAGCCGGCAATAGAATGAATCGAGCACACAAGTTGTAACAACAACTTCCTTAAGGGGGGTGCATTGGTGTTGGTTTTAAAGTCCAACACCTTCTCTACTGTTGTGCAGACTGGAGTTGGAATAGTAAATTATACTAATCCAAAGTCCAGTGCCCTCTAAGGCAAGTCATTGTAATGACTCGCATGCAAAAGGAACGTGTAGTAAAGACGCATTTGTTCTAAAGCCGACTTTCGACGGTGTTATTGAGGTCATCCAGATTTCAATTATTGCTGGTTCAGTGCCCCTTTAGGATCAAAAGCTTGTTTGTAAGAGAAGATGTTGATTCATTCCAGGAATTTTAAGAACTGAATAAATGTGCTTTTTTCCAAGGAAGGTTCCACATGATATACGTCTATAGTTTGTAGTGTCCACAGGATGAAGTCCTTTCCGTTTTTGGAATGGCTTGATGTGTGATGTTTCAAATCCCTGGGGAATTCTTTGATTGAAAGTAATTTTTTAATGATTGTTTTGGTCTATAAGGCCACAGAAGTGTTTTTTTATCTCATAGGATTACTTTATGAAGAGTGGGGTTAAAAGAACAGAAATCCCACTGTGTATTATTTTAGGCTAACTTTGGATTGACTGGCATTGTGTTGTGCTATAGACAGTGCTTAATTTGATCTGGATGTTTCACGTGGAGTCTATTCACACTTATTTTTGAAGACCGGCATTTAATTTTCCTCATCAGACGTTGACCGAGCAAGAGAGGGAAAAACAAGAACTGGGGAAAAAAGGAGGAAGAAAAAGACAGAAAAACCATCACTAAGGAAGAAAGCAGGAACCTTCAAGGGAGAGATAAAAGGCCAGGGTAGTCTGTATTTTAGAGTGGGTGCATCAACGGTTATATTAGGGTGTGAGGAGGAGGATTATCACGTGGATGATGTCCTCAGTGTAATCATCAATGATGTTATTTGAGATGTCATCAGTGATGTCATCAGTGATGTCACTGACCATGTCATGAATGATGTAATATGGGACATCATCAGAAGTTCATTGAGGGGACGTGGGTTATAGTTAGCACAACTAACTATAACGGCTGAATTTCTCTGGTTTTGTATGAGTGAAATGTCCAACTAACTATAACGTCCCTGAAACCTGTGTTTTTTTAGTGAATTTCCAAGGTTTTTTAAATGCTAATTTGTAACTATAACGTCCATGAAACCTATGTTTTTTTTCAGTGAATTTCAAAGGTTTTTCAAATGCTAATTTCTAACTATAACATCTGTGATACCTATGGTTTTTTCAGTGAATTTCAAAGGTTTTTAAATGCTAATTTCTAACTATAACGTCCCTGAAGCTTTGGTTTTTCAGTGAATTTCTAAGGTTTTTTAAATGAAAATTTCTAACTATAACGTCCATGAAACCTGTGGTTTTTTTCAGTGCATTTTCAAGGTTTTTAAATGCTCTTGTCTAACTTTGCCTACAGAGGTAGGACATGTGCAGAGAGAGGAAGAAAGATGCAGAAAGAAGCAAGAGATATGCAGAAAGAACCAACAGAGGTACAGAAAGAGGCCTTGTTGCAAAGTCATCCTGTGCCCTGGGCACCCCCAACATTTTGCTGACTGGTACTGGTGGTAACTGACTCTGGCTGACCCTGGGCTCTGCCTAACCAGACCGGGAGTCAGTGCTATGCTAAAAGACACTTAGGAAACAGTGAAAATGCCTATATACACTAGGGTACACTATGGGTTGGGGTGGCCCTGTGATTGGCATGACCTCCCCTGTAAGGCCCTAGTACATAATAGGGCAGGGGGTATTACAACTACCTCTAAGGTCCCTAGCATATAATAGGGCATGGCAGTTTAGAGGCCAGCAGTCCTTTTCTGCACTTTCATGTGTGCAATGCTGAGCCTGAGGTCAGTTTCAAAGTAGCCCTGTGTATGCAGAAAGAGGCAAGAGAGGTGCAGAAAGAGGCAAAAGAAGTACAGAAAGAAGCAACAGAGGTGCAGAAAGAGGGAAGAGGGGTGCAGAAAGAGGCAAGAGAAGTGCAGTAAGAAGCAACAGAGGTTCAGAAAGAGGCAAGAGAAGTTCAGAAAGAGGTAGCAGAGGTGCAGAAACAGGCAGAAGAGGTGCAGCAAGAGGGAACAGGGGTACAGAAAGAGAGAAGAGGGGTAAAGAGGCGAGAGGGGTACAGACATTTGCAAGAGAGGTGCATAAAGAAGCAGGAGCACTGCAGTAAGAAACAACAGAGGTACAGAAGGAGGCAAGAGGGTTGCAGAAAAAGCCAAGAGCAGTGCAGAAAGAACCAAGAGACGTTCAGGAAAAGGGAAGAAGGGTGCAGAAAGAGGCACAGGGGTACAGAAAGAAGGAAGAGAAGTGCTGAAAGAAGAGACAGAGGTGCTGAAAGAGGCACGAAGGGTGCAGAAAGAGGTAAGAGAAGTGCAAAAAAAGCAACAGAGGTACAGAAAGAGTCAAGAGTGGTGCAGAAAGAGGGAAGAGAGGTAATAAAAGAGGCAAGAGAGTTGCACAGAGGGAAGAGGGGTGCAGAAAGAAGCAAGAGGGATGAAGAAAGAAGCAAGTGAGGTACAGAAAGAGTCAAGAGAGGTGCAGAAACAGGCAAGCGAGGTGCAGAAACAGACAAGGGAAGTGCAGAAGGAGGCAAGAGAATTGCTGAAAGAAGCAACAGAGGTGTAGAAAGAAGCAAGAGAAGAGCAGAAAGGGGCAAGTGAGATGCAGAAAGAGGCAACAGGGGTGCAGAAAGAAGCAAG
This sequence comes from Triturus cristatus, assembly GCF_964204655.1. Lineage (NCBI taxonomy): Eukaryota > Metazoa > Chordata > Amphibia > Caudata > Salamandridae > Triturus > Triturus cristatus. The sequence goes on along the minus strand of NC_140593.1, from coordinate 1,011,835,473 downwards.
ACAGGTGCGGAAAGAAGCTTGGGAAGTGCAGAATGAAGCAAAAGGGGTGCAGAAAGAGGCAATAGAAGTGCAGAAAGAAGCAACAGAGCTGCAGAAGGAGGCAAGAGAACTGCAGAAAGAGGCAAGAGAGTTGCAGAAACAGGCAAAAGGGGTACAGGAAGAGGGAACAAGGGTGCAGACAGAGGCAAGAGAGGTGCAGGAACAGGTAAGAGGGGTACAGAAAGAGGCAAGAGGGGTGCATAAATTTACAAGAAAGATGCAGAAAGAAGCAAGAGCAGTGCAGAAGAACCAACAGAGGTGCAAAAAGAGGCCAGTGAGGTGCAGAAGGAGGCAAGACAACTGTGGAAAGAGGCAAGAGTTGCAGAAACAGGCAAAAGAGGTGCAGAAAGATTGCACAGATGGGCCGACTGAGGCAAGAGAGGTACAGAAAGAGGGAAGAGGGGTGCAGAAAAAGGCAAGAGGGATGCAGAAATTTGGTACAGAGGTACAGAAAGAAGCAAGAGCATTGCAGAAAGAACCAACAGAGGTGCATAAAGAGGCAAGAGGGTACTGTAAGAGGCAAGTGAAGTACAGAATGAAGCAAAAGAGGTGCAGAAAGAACCAACAGAGGTGCAAAAAGAAGCAAGAGGGGTGCAGAAAGGGTTAGGAGAGTTACAAAAAGAGGCATGAAGGATGCAGAAGGAGACAAGAGAGGTGCAGAAAGAAGCAACAGCAGTACAGAAAGAGGCAAGAGTGGTGCAGAAAGAGGAGAGAGAGGTGTTGAAAGAGGCAAGAGAGTTGCACAAAGAGGAAAGAGGGGTGCAGAAACAGGCAAAAGGGGTACAGAAAGTAGCAACTGAGGTGCAGAAAGAGGCAGGAGAGGTACAGAAACAGGCAAGAGAAGTGTTGAAAGAGGCAGGAGAGGTGCAGAAAGAGGTAAGAGAAGTGCAAAAAAAAGCAACAGAGGTACAGAAAGAGTCAAGAGTGGTGCAGAAAGAGGGAAGAGAGGTAATAAAAGAGGCAAGAGAGTTGCACAGAGGGAAGAAGGGTGCAGAAAGAAGCAAGAGGGATGAAGAAAGAAGCAAGTGAGGTACAGAAAGAGGCAAGAGAGGTGCAGAAACAGGCAAGCGAGGTGCAGAAACAGGCAAGGGAAGTGCAGAAGGAGGCAAGAGAATTGCTGAAAGAAGCAACAGAGGTGTAGAAAGAAGCAAGAGAAGAGCAGAAAGGGGCAAGTGAGATGCAGAATGAAGCAAAAGGGGTGCAGAAAGAGGCAATAGAAGTGCAGAAAGAAGCAACAGAGCTGCAGAAGGAGGCAAGAGAACTGCAGAAAGAGGCAAGAGAGTTGCAGAAACAGGCAAAAGGGGTACAGGAAGAGGGAACAAGGGTGCAGACAGAGGCAAGAGAGGTGCAGGAACAGGTAAGAGGGGTACAGAAAGAGGCAAGAGGGGTGCATACATTTACAAGAAAGATGCAGAAAGAAGCAAGAGCAGTGCAGAAGAACCAACAGAGGTGCAAAAAGAGGCCAGTGAGGTGCAGAAGGAGGCAAGACAACTGTTGAAAGAGGCAAGAGTTGCAGAAACAGGCAAAAGAGGTGCAGAAAGAGTGCACAGATGGGCCGACTGAGGCAAGAGAGGTACAGAAAGAGAGAAGAGGGGTGCAGAAAAAGGCAAGAGGGATGCAGAAATTTGGTACAGAGGTACAGAAAGAAGCAAGAGCATTGCAGAAAGAACCAATAGAGGTGCATAAAGAGGCAAAAGGGTACTGTAAGAGGCAAGTGAAGTACAGAATGAAGCAAAAGAGGTGCAAAAAGAAGCAACAGCAGTACAGAAAGAGGTAAGAGTGGTGCAGAAAGAGGAGAGAGAGGTGTAGAAAGAGGCAAGAGAGTTGCACAAAGAGGAAAGAGGGGTGCAGAAACAGGCAAAAGGGGTACAGAAAGAAGCAACTGAGGTGCAGAAAGAGGCAGGAGAGGTACAGAAACAGGCAAGAGAAGTGTTGAAAGAGGCAGGAGAGGTGCAGAAAGAGGCAAGTGAGGTGCAGAAGGAGGCAAGAGAATTGCAGCTAGAGGCAAGGGAGTTGCAGAAACAGGCAAAGGGTGCAGAAAGAGGGAACAGGTGGGCAGACTCAGGCAAGAGAGATGCAGAAAGAGGGAAGATGGTTTCATAAAGAGGTAAGAGAAGTGCAGAAAGAAACAGCAAGGTGCAGAAAGAGGCAAGCAAAGTGTAGAAAGAGGCAAGAGAGGTGCAGAAACAGGCATGGAAGGTACAGAAAGAGGAAAGGGGGAACAGAAAGAGGCAATAGGGGTACAGGAAGAAGTAAGTGAGGTGCAGAAAGAAGCAAAAGGTGTGCTGAAAGAGACAAGAGAGGTGCAGAAAGAGGCAAGAGAGGTACAGAAAGTAGAAGAGATGAGCAGAAAGAGGGAAAAGAAGTGCAGGGAAAAAAGAAAGTTACAGAAAGAAGCAACAGAAATGCAGAAAGTGGCAAGAGAGGTGCAGAAAGAAGCAAGAGTGGTTTGCACACTATTAGTAGCAATTTAACACCCATATTTAGCAATAAGTAACAGGTGACCATTCTAGGGTTGCAAAGGGCCTTCCACCACACTGTAACACTTGTTGCTGCATTTTTGGTAAAGCTTGAGTCGTTTGAGCTAGAAGAAAGGTTTATTTTGTTCGAATCTGCAGATTAGGCAGGAGATGATGGATTATGTGGCTAATGCGGAAAATGTATAACTGTGCGCAAATCGGTGCAGCCAAACAGTCGCATAATTCCAGTGGCCCTGCCCATACTTCTGACTAGGTCCAGAATTGCTCCTCAGTGATTCCTTTTTTTCTTAATCTCATTTAGTTCATAATTTAGCTTCTATGGGAATGAGGAAGACTAAACCCGAGGTTACAACGCCACAACACTGACTACCATACCACATAATTACTCTCCATAACACATAATCCCACTCTACATAACTCCTATACACTAAATACCACATACTTTCTATCCACATAATTTTACGGCACAACATACCACATAATTCCACTGCACACAAAGTACATCCACTCCACTCCAAAAAACGTTAGCAAAAAACTTTTAGATTTACAATGCCAATAGCATTAACTCTTGCAAATGGGAGATCTATTACATTACAAATGCTTCTTAAACTAGTAGTCACGTTTGTAGAGTGTTGGAGAAAGGGGGCTTGGCCTCCAACCAGCGCTCAGAAATTCCACTGGTTAGGACTTACAGAAGGTACCAGGAGGGCTTCTTGGCCCCCAAAGTCTCTTAGGAGTAAAGTGGACTTAATCCCCTAACCAGTACTGTGCCAGGAGGTTCTTTTGCAGAGTGGTGGAGAAAGGCGGACGTGGCCTCTGAAGACCTCTTAGCAATCCCACTGTATGGGACTTAGTGGAGATAACAGGAGAGGTAGTTGACCCCCAAGGACAATCTTGGGGGCCAACTACCCCTCCTATTACCTCTAGTAAGTCCCACACAGCAGTATTGCTAAGTTCTCATAGCAGGCCACACCCCCATTCCCCACCATTGTGCAAACGTGCTCCCTGGTGCACTCTTGCATGGGGATTAAAGTCCCCTTCACTGCTGGGGGTCCTTAGGGGCCAACTAGCTATCCTATTACCTCCAGTAAGCCCCACACAGCTGGATTGCTGAGAGTGGTCTGAGGCCATGCCCCCTTTTTACACCCTCAATAACAATGGAGACTTAATCCCCCAATGCAGAGCGCGCCAGGAGGTGCAGTTGCAGTGTCGTGCAGGGAGGGGGTGGGGCCTCTGGTGAGTTGCCAATTTACTTTTTATTTTTTTATTTTCATGGGAGGTGGGCCATGTTGCCCCCCTTCCCTGGGTCACTTTTGGCCCTAGGGACCCCATCCCCCAGCCCAACCTTCTATTTTTTAATTTTATTTTAAAATAAATTAAAAAAGGGAGGGGCAACGTGGTCCCCATCCCAGGCCATTTTTGGCCCCAGGGACCCCATCCCCTGGGGCTTGGCCATTCCTTTTTATTAATTTTTTTTTAAAGGGAGGGGGGCCGCGCGCCACCCCCTCCTGGGCCATTGTCGGCCTTGGGGACCCCAACCCCCGAGGCTTGGACATTGCTTTTAAAAAATAAAAATAAAGGGTGGGGGCCAAGTGACCCCCTCTACCGGGCAATTTTTTGCCCCGGGGACCCTATCCCCAGTGGCTTGCCCATTCTTTTTTTTAAATAAACTGATGGGGGCAGATTGGCCCTCCTCCCAGGTCACTTCTGGCCCCGGGACCCCATCCCCCAGGTCCACCCCTCTTGTTGGGGTCTGTAGGGGGAGCCCCAATGCCCTCACGGTCCCTGCCGCTCCCCGCATCTTGCAGAAGCTGCCATTGCTTTTGAGCAAGGGGATCTGCTGACATGCTGCTCCCCTTGCACAAAAGCAATTCTGCTTTGCTTCTTGGAAGCAAGAGCAGGTGTTCTGCTCTCGCTTCCAAAAAGCAAAGCAGTGTTTGCAATGGCAGGGTGGGAGCCATGCTCCCCCCCTGCCATAGAACACTGCAATATCCCGGGGGACTCGCTGGGATGCTAAAAAGCACAGAGGCAGTCTTTTGCGGCTCAGGCAAAGGCCGGTAACATCCACTCCAAAGGATTGCCTGCTGTAGAAAACGGCCCCAACAAGTAAGTATTGAAGCCAGAGCCCCTGAGGAAGTGTTTATTTACATGAAACGCATTGGGCAGGACTTTCATGATTGCGTGAGCTGGTTCCTGGTGTTTGAGTTGCTGTTTGCAATAAAGTGATCCTTTGGCGAATACTTACTTGTTGAGAGCGTTTTCTACAGCAGGCACTCCTTTGGAGTGGATGTTACCGGCTTTTGCCTGAGCCGCAGAAGACTGCCCCGGTGCTTTTTAGCATCCCAGCGAGTCCGCTAGATGCGGACGTGTATACGGAAACAGGTGCCATTATTGCAAAAAGAATGAAGCAGCTCCAGTGACTTTTGAACCTGACCACAATCCACTGGGATAATAACAAAGTTTGTATGTAAGGCAATTACCAGCAGGCCATAGTGTTGGCCACGCCCACTGAGGCGGGGTAATTTGGTTATAACAGATGCTGCCGATAATGCCTCACCATTGACTTTTTGAAGCCAGAGCCCCCGAGGAAGTGTTTATTTACATGAAACGCGTTGGGCAGGACTTTCATGATTGCGTGAGCTGGTTCCTAGTGTTCGAGTTGCTGTTTGCAATAAAGAGATCCTTTGGCGAATACTTAATTGTTGAGGGCATTTTCTACAGCAGGCAATCCTTTGGAGTGGATGTTAGCGGCTTGTGCCTGAGCTGCAGAAGACTGCCCTGGTGCTTTTTAGCATCCCAGCAAGTCCGCTAGATGCGAACGTGCTTATGGAAACAGGTGCCATTATTGCAAACCGTATGAGAGCAGCTCCAGTGACTTTTGAACCTGACCACAATCCACTGGGATAATAACTAAGTTTGTATGCAAAGCAATGAGTGATGCTGCTCACACGAGAAGAACGACGTGCACCACAATTACCAGCACGCCATAGTGTTGGCCACGCCCAATGAGGTGGGGTAATTTGGTTATAACGGATGCCGCCGATAATGCCTCATTATTGACTTTTTGAAGCCAGAGCCCCTGAGGAAGTGTTTATTTACATGAAACGTGTTGGGCATGACTTTCATGATTGCGTGAGCTGGTTCCTAGTGTTCGAGTTGCTGTTTGCAAAAAAGTGATCCTTTGGCGAATACTTACTTGTTGAGGGCATTTTCTACAGCAGGCAATCCTTTGGAGTGGTTTTAGCGGCTTTTGCCTGAGCCGCAGAAGACTGCCCGCTGGTTTTTAGCATCCCAGCGAGTCCGCTAGATGCGGACGTGCTTATGGAAACAGGTGCCATTATTGCAAAAAGAATGTAAGCAGCTCCAGTGACTTTTGAACCTGACCACAATCCACTGGGATAATAACAAAGTTTATATGCAAAGCAATGAGTGATGCTGCTCACAGGAGAAAAATGACGTGCACCACAATTACCAGAAGGCCATAGTGTTGGCCACGCCCACTGAGGCGGGGTAATTTAGTTATCGTGCGTGCCAAACGACATGCGCTTTGAGGGACAAGTGATGGAAGCTGAAGGCAGTTACAGGCTGTACGACGGAAGAGCAACAACACAGCAACCCATGTGGGATTTATTTTAATTCATTACAGAGACAGCGCACCGGCTCACTTGAGTTTTACTTTGTGCAACTACAGAGCCCAGAAGGCTGTGCGGTCGGCCACGCCCACTGGGGCTGGACTTGATTTAAGAACTTAGCTGCACCTGTGGTGGCGCTGATCTTTGAACATAGCCTTTGAGAAAGTGCTCCACGCATGAAACGCGTCAGGCTTTTGTTGTTATTTGTGCTGCAAGATGTTCCTTTCCTCGCTCCAGCAGCCTCCAGTAAACGAATTCCTTATTAGAAACCACTTGTGTGAAGGCTCTTTCTTTGGGGAAACTCTTGCGTTGGATATATATAAGGATCCTAGAAGATGTGCAATTTGGATTTCGGCCTGCACATGGCACAGAAACTGCCCTGGTGACAGTAATGGATGAGCTACGTGCACGGGCAGATAGAGGTCAAGCGGCGGTTCTTATCCTGCTTGACCTCTCTGCCGCGTTTGACACGGTTAATCATGCCATTCTTTTGACAAGACTGAGGGAGGTGGGAATATCAGGGATCGCTTTGAAGTGGTTTCAATCCTTCCTCTCTGACAGGAAGCAGGCAGTGGCGATTCCCCCCTACCAATCTAATTTGATTAACATCTCGCATGGCGTCCCCCAGGGCTCCGCGGTCAGTCCAATTTTATTTAATATATATTTGCAACCTTTGATTTCGAAGATAAGGGTATATAATATTAACATTAATAATTATGCAGATGACACTCAAATGATCCTCTCCTTGGCGGGGGAACAGTCCACGTCTCTTGAAGTGTTCCATAACTGCATGAGAGATATAACTAACTGGTTAAGGGAAAATTCTTTGCAATTTAATGTTGAGAAAACCGAGGTTCTCCATTGTCTAGCTGGAAAGAATCCCTCCATGCTGCCCTTAAATTTTTGGCCTTCAAATTTGGAGCATCCTCCATTGCCTGTTGACAAGGTTCGGAATTTGGGCATTGTGTTTGACAACAAGTTGAAGCTGGAATCTCAGGTCAATAAAATCGTGGGGAGCTGTTTTGTTATTATTAGAGCCCTTCGCAAAATTTTTCCACTACTGCCAATCCATGCGCGTATATTGGTAGCCCAGAGCACCATTTTAAGTTGATTAGACTACTGTAATGCGCTGCTGCTGGATTCCCCGAGATACCTAATAGATAGGCTCCAGAGGATCCAAGCAATCGCAGCTAAACTGGTTTTGGGGAAGTCGAGACGGTTCTCAACCTCGTTGGCTCTGGCTGAACTGCACTGGCTTCCGATACTGCAGAGAATCCAATTTAAGTCACTCTGCATAGCCTTTAAGGCTCTGCATGGATTAGGACCGGAACTCTTGCAGAGGAAATTTGCCTGGTATGTCCCTGAAAGAAGCCTTCGCTCCTCGTCAGCCAGACTAGCGAAGGTGGCAAGATTTAAAAAAGTTAAATCCGGAGGTAGAATGTTTAGCACTTCCGCCGCCCGATTATGGAATACGCTCCCAATGGAGATGAGACATTTGGTCGACCTTCTGCCTTTTAGGAAGAGTTTAAAAACCTGGCTCTTTCCTTGTGCATGACTGGGTTATGCTAGCGTCCACCCGTAACAGTAGTCTTTTAGTGCACGTATATGCCAGCGCCAGGATGACTGAAAGGTGATAGTGCGCTCTATAAATGCAATAAATAATAATATATATATATATATATATATATATATATATATATATATATATATATATATATATATATATATATATATATATATATATATATATATATATATATATATATATATATATATATCACTTTAATACTCTTTCACCACATTTCCTTCCTTCTGGATACTGGATACTGGATATAAAGAGCACGGACCACAAAATCCTTTCGAAATACGGCTCAGTTTATTTCAAGGTTACACAACAGGAACGGCAGCCATTACGCGTTTCATCCCTCCCTGGGGTCTTGATCACATGACGCGCATTTGCCAATAGGAATGCTTTTTATAGTATACACACTTTTTTTCAGAGCTTGTTTTTTCTCCTTCGTTTTTTTCTTTTTTTCTCTAATACATTAACTTTATGTGTTGTGGTTGTGTTTATTTCTTAAAGTTGTTGATAACAACATTTAAAAGCAAGTAAAAGACATCAACATAAATTTGGTGTTTGTTGTCGTCAAGATTTGAATCATTTAAATTAAGATTCAGACTTTGTTCTGTGGATAACAATAAGGTGCAAGTCATTGTGTGCAAATTTGCAATTAAATAAATAAATAGTTAAATGCTTAATTATATACAAATGATACACAATTTTTGTTTAAAATACACCCATAAAATCAATAAAAACAATATTGTATGTCGATTAAATACAATGCATTTCATAATAAAATTCTTTTAAATTTCATAACTAGACGCATGCACAAAATTTATATAGAAGGATAAATCCCTAATCATTCGATCTGCCTAAATGCTCTTTTTGTTTACTATATTAGTGTTTATACAGAGTATAGGCTGATCCAGATAGATTATTTTGGTTTTAATCATTTTCATATGTTGGATTGCTAATGCTGGTATTTTAGAAGGATATTGTTTAGTCAATGCGTTGGTAATCTATCTACCTTGGTCTGAAACCGGACTCAAAGTGATGTCTAAAATCTTTACTTGCTAATCGATTTCTTTTTGATATTTTTTGTTTGTGTTTGTTATGTAATTAACACCCATTAATGTGCAAAAATTTAGTGCTTGAAAAAAAGTGCTGAGTGCCTAAAATTAATCTAAAAAAAAGTGATTAAAAACAATTCACTTAGGAAGGGAGAATTCAGTAGGTCGATTGATCTTAACATTGATGGTAACTTGATAATGGTTCAAATTGCCAATATATTTTTGTTACAGGGGCTATTTCTTGCGATTATCGCAATTTCTCATTTTAGTTTGTCATTTCACTTTAACTATTACAAGATGTGCTTCTAAAGAGTATTTCTTGTGGCTCATTTGGTATTTATGCTGGTGGACCATAAGTATTATCACAGACTGGCATGTAATTCATCAGAGCTATTGAGTCCATTCGGTTGTTTGGTATCTAGATTTAGAATATAGTTCATTTCCAAGATACGGAGGGTTCTTTCCCTGTTACCCCCTCTCTTGTTTTTGGGGACTGAGTCCAATAGGAAATATTTAAGGTCCTTTGGATCACCATCATGTTTCTCATGAAAATGGCGGGCCACCGGATAGGCCTGGTCATGATTCTTGATGGCCCGCATTTGTTGGAGTATTCGCTTATGTCCTTGCAAGATGGTACTGCCGATATATCTCAGTCTGCAAGGACATTCCAACACATAAATCACAAATTCGGTTTTACAGTTTAAGGCCTTTGTGATCTGTCTGTTTGGTCCACCGAAGGGGGTTGAATATTCGGTTGTAGTTACTCCAAACTGACAAGCCTTACATGTTTTACATTTGTAAAATCCAGTTCTTTGAGCTAGCCATGACCCCTTGGCTGTAACGCCACAGGGATCATTGTCCACCAAGGTATCTTTCATTGAGGCATTTCTTCTGTATGTTATGAATGGTTTTTTGGAAATTGATTCACCTATAATTGGATCCTGTTTAATCAGATACCAATTCTTGTTAATAATTTTGCGTATTGATGACTCGTGCTGATTGAATTCCAAGATAAATCTAAATTTACTGTCTGATGTATTTAATTTGCTCGCTTTTACTTTTTGTTTTAGCAAATTATCCCTTGTTTTCAAATTACTCTTGTTTAGTTCCTTAACCAAACAGGTTTTGCTGTAGCCTCGTTCTCTGAATCTAGTTAAGCATTCCAATTGGGCTGTTTCCAAATCTTTGTCATTACTGCAGATGCGTTTAATGCGCAGTAACTCCCCATACGGAATGCTTTGCACTAAGTGTTTTGGGTGTGCACTTTTTGCATGGAGGATGGCATTCCCTGCCGTGGGTTTTCTATGGAGTTTAGTGTCTAATTTGTCTTGAATGACAACGAGCTCTACATCCAGAAACACCACATTGGTTTCTACTAATGTTGGCGGTAATGCTAAGATTTAGATCATTGATATTGATAGATTCAATGAATTTTAGTGCTGACTCTTCAGTGCCCTGCCATACCAAAAAAAGGTCGTCAATGGATCTCCACCAACATTTTACGTGAGTTTCTAGAGTTCCCATATATTTGTTCCTGAGAACCAGCTCCTCCCACCAGCCCATATGTAGGCAGGCATAGCTGGGGGAGAAGCTGGCTCCCATGGCTACTCCCTGTAACTGTTGGAACATAGCATTTTGGAACATGAATATGTTATTCAACAAACACATTTCTACCATATTAACTAACATTTTAGTATGGTCAGTATATTGTGTTCCTCTTTTCCACAAAAAATATTGTAGAGCTCGAAAGCCATCCTTGTGCTTGATTGAAGTATATAACGAGGTCACATCAAGGGTGATCAGTAAATAGTCATTGTGCCAGGGAAAGTTTGCCATTTTAGCCAAAAAATCCCCTGTATCTTTGATATAGGACGCTAGTTTCTGGACATGTTCCTGTAGGAAGAAGTCAATATAAATTGAAGTATTTTCAAAAATGCTGTTCCTCGCCGATATTATTGGTCTTCCTGGGGGAATTAGTTCATTCTTGTGCACTTTGGGGATGAAGTACATAATGGGGATAGTAGGATTCGCATTCCATAGGTACTTGTATTCATCTGAAGTTAACTGACCAGTGTCACGCCATCCCATCAGCTTTGTTTTAAACGCCGTCTGTATTGAATTAAAAAACATTTTGTTGCTATTTCCATAGCATGTTTTGTCATTAAGTTGGCGCATTGCTTCTGCCAGATAATCTTCTCTTTTCCACAGAACGATGTTGCCGCCTTTATCCGCATTTCTAATGACTGCTTCCTTATTGTTTTTTATCTTCGTCATTAGTTGATGATATTGGAGCTCTTTTTTATTTTTGACAGTCTTATTTTTTTCTCTGAGTGTAACTTTATTCAGCTGTTTTAAGTCTTTGATGACTTGTTCTTGAAAACTGTCTATTGTGTCTTTTATCATGAGTGGATAGAATTTTGATGGTGGTTTGAAGGGGGTCTGACATAATTTAGTGTTAGTTGTCATTATTTCACCACTGGTATTGTTGTCCAATTGGTCACCTTCGTGAATCAAGTCATATAGGGTATCCACCAAATTGCCAGATTCATTTTGGGTGAGTTCAAGGGGAGCAGTTTCTGTGAGCTGGCTATCAATCTTGATCTCTGTTCCAGCAATTTTTTCTTTCTTTTTCGATTGCGCATGATATTTTAGGAGCTTAAGTTTTCTGACACTCTTATAAATATCCACACGTGATTTAGCGTAGTTGAATGAACTTTCAGGACAGAATGATAGACCTAAGGCAAGAAGTTGTTTTTCAGCAGTATTAAGGACTACATCTGTAAATTAATCACGGTTTTGTCGTTCGTTGTTGATGGGTCAATGGCCCCTATTTTTTCCAGAATTTCTTCTGCTGACGTCTTGGTGGTCTTTTGTTTGTTTTTTCGTCGGTTTGCTTTCCTTCTCTCTCTTCGTTTGTTGTTTTGCCTCGCTTTAGATTCGCTTGTTGCTTTCTTGGTCTGAGCGATTGGAGGCGTTCTCGACATAAAAAATCCACTTCCTCCGTTAGTGAGTGTCTGCGTGTTGCTGCTTGTTTGGCTTTCGTGTTCAATTCGGATTCAGACCCACTTTCTACGGCTGAACTCAACTCTGATGCAGAAGTTAGATCAGGTTGCGCCTTATCTGCTCCTGTTCCGTGTTGTTGACTTGCTGTGGTACCTGTTTTGTCGGCCTTCAATGCCTCAAATTTTCTTGCGAATGTAAAGATTTTGCCTTGTTCATAGTCGCACCGGTCCCGGTGGAATTTGAACGCTTTTCTCTCCCTGATTATGTCTTCCTCCTTTTTGGGTCTTTTTTTCATATCAGTTTTAAGTTTTTCAATTTCATCTTGCCCTTCCATTGATTCCAGCTCTTTGTTGAGGTTATCAATGTCCTCCGCCAGCTTTATACAGTCTTGTTCAGCATATTTTACCAAAATAAATAATAATTTGCGCGAAGAATCTAAGTTTGTTTCTGCCCACTCCCGCATCATTTCACGATCCGGTGTTTCATAGCTGGGGGCAATGAGTATTCTGAGACCTCTGGGGACCCGCCCCACATCAATATAGCGTTGCAATGATTTTGCTTCCCACCAGCGTTTTTGTTCATTTCTCATCATTTTTTCTAGTAGTTTACATTTGTCCCTTAAGTTAGCATTCTTAGTCACTGCTGGTGCATTATGGGTAACTGAGTTCCTTGGTGGGGCCATTTCATCATTGAACATATATATATATTTTTAGCTGTTATGAATTAAACCACACACATTGCTGCATAAATGCCCTTTCAGGGATCAATTGTGATACAAATGGAACTAATTAGGAAAGAATTGCATCTTTTGAAATTATCGTATGGCAGTTTTGTCCCTTTTAGTAGCATATGCATATGTATGTTAATGAAATTGTAATGGATATTTATATACTGTAGGGTAAAGACTGTCTAAATTGATTCCATTGTATATGATTTTAAATCTTCTTTCATTTCACTTATTGCACATTTTTTAAACTCAGCATTATGACAATTGTGGGATGTAAACCATGCTATAAGATGGCCGCCATTCTTTGGCATAGGAGCGCAATGTAAGTCCATCGTTTATGTCAGTCATTGAACATGTGACACGCTGTGAATTGAAATACTGCCGGTCTAGCACAGGGCAACTGAGATCGAAAAAGCCGCAAGGCGAAACGCATCTGTCAGTAAGCTGGGGGTCTGCACCAATAAAGTATTTTATACTTTGAAACTGTTCCCGTGAGTGCTTTGCGTTGGGTACTAGGAAATAAATGTACCTTGTCGTAGCAAATATATAAATCTATATATCTATATATCTATCTATATATATCTATATCTATATTCACTGAAAAAACCATAGGTTTCACACATGTTATAGTTAGCTGGACATTTTACTGATAAAAAACCAATTAAATTCCCCCGTTATAGTTAGTGCAGGCAACTATAACTCACGCGACCGCAATCCTCTGCTGATGCTAATACTGTATTTAGACAATTATTTGCCCATGTCTTCTTCCATTAAATTTTAGCTATACATGTATTACAAATATTTTTTTTTCATAAAGACACATATGTCATCAGCAGAGGATTGCGGTCGCGTGAGTTATAGTTGCCTGCACTAACTATAACGGGGGAATTTCATTGGTTTTTTATCAGTAAAATGTCCAGCTAACTATAACATGTGTGAAACCTATGGTTTTTTCAGTGAATTTGCAAGGTTTTTTAAATGCTAATTCCTAACTATAACGTGTGTGAAAGCTATGGTTTTTTCAGTGAATTTGTGCGCCCACTTAACGCAGTTCGTTACGTGCGCGCACGGTGCGCTTCGCGCACCGCGCGCCCACTTTACGCAGTTAGTGCCGTGCACGCTGCTTTTCAATCCAGTCTCTCCCGCAGCATGCCTGAAGCGTTTCGGAAATTTGCTTCCTTCTTCTGAGGCTATGAGATGTTGCAGGTAAGATTTGTGCTCACCGAACCATGTTGCTTCTTATTCAATGCTACTTGACACGCCCCCAGATGGGCGGGTTCCATAACCAGAGCATGGCATTGTGGTCTACATGGTCCTGAAATAAACTCCATAGATGGACGCACTTGTTACTGGGGAAAACACAGTCCGCGCCCTCAAATGGGCCCCCAACCAGCAGTGTCCGCGCTAATCCCAAGCCAATGTCCCACAAGGCGATTTGGCATATATCCGTACGCGTGGCCCCCTCCGTTCTAGGGGTGGTGCAAACTCGGCGACTGGGCCGCCGCCTAATATTCAAGCTCTGATTGCCCCCACGATTGAGTTGCACTCGGACACCGGCGAAAGGTGGCAAGCCTTTATTTACAGTACGTGCTGACAACTGCCTGCTGCTTTTCAATCCAGTCTCTCCCGCAGCATGCCTGACGCGTTTCGGAAATTTGCTTCCTTCTTCTGAGGCTATGAGATGTTGCAGGTAAGATTTGTGCTCACCGAACCATGTTGCTTCTTATTCAATACTTCTTGACACGCCCCCAGATGGGCGGGTTCCATAACCAGAGCATGGCATTGTGGTCTACATGGTCCTGAAATAAAATCCATAGATGGCCGCACTTGTTACTGGGGAAAACATAGTCCGTGCCCTCAAATGGGCCCCCAACCAGCAGTGCCAGCGCTAATCCCAAGCCAATGTCCCACAAGGCGATTCGGTATATATCTGTACGCGTGGCCCCCTCCGTTCTAGGGGTGGTGCAAACTCGGCGACTGGGCCGCCGCCTAATATTCAAGCTCTGATTGCCCCCACGATTGAGTTGCACTCGGACACCGGCGAAAGGTGGCAAGCCTTTATTTACAGTACGTGCTGACAACTGCCTGCTGCTTTTCAATCCAGTCTCTCCCGCAGCATGCCTGACGCGTTTCGGAAATTTGCTTCCTTCTTCTGAGGCTATGAGATGTTGCAGGTAAGATTTGTGCTCACCGAACCATGTTGCTTCTTATTCAATGCTACTTGACACGCCCCCAGATGGGCGGGTTCCATAACCAGAGCATGGCATTGTGGTCTACATGGTCCTGAAATAAAATCCATAGATGGACGCACTTGTTACTGGGGAAAACACAGTCCGCGCCCTCAAATGGGCCCCCAACCAGCAGTGTCAGCGCTAATCCCAAGCCAATGTCCCACAAGGCCATTCGGCATATATCCGTACGCGTGGCCCCCTCCGTTCTAGGGGTGGTGCAAACTCGGCGACTGGGCCGCCGCCTAATATTCAAGCTCTGATTGCCCCCACGATTGAGTTGCACTCGGACACCGGCAAAAGGTGGCAAGCCTTTATTTACAGTATGTGCTGACAACTGCCTGCTGCTTTTCAATCCAGTCTCTCCCGCAGCATGCCTGACGCGTTTCGGAAATTTGCTTCCTTCTTCTGAGGCTATGAGATGTTGCAGGTAAGATTTGTGCTCACCGAACCATGTTGCTTCTTATTCAATGCTACTTGACACGCCCCCAGATGGGCGGGTTCCATAACCAGAGCATGGCATTGTGGTCTACATGGTCCTGAAATAAAATCCATAGATGGACGCACTTGTTACTGGGGAAAACACAGTCCGCGCCCTCAAATGGGCCCCCAACCAGCAGTGTCAGCGCTAATCCCAAGCCAATGTCCCACAAGGCCATTCGGCATATATCCGTACGCGTGGCCCCCTCCGTTCTAGGGGTGGTGCAAACTCGGCGACTGGGCCGCCGCCTAATATTCAAGCTCTGATTGCCCCCACGATTGAGTTGCACTCGGACACCGGCAAAAGGTGGCAAGCCTTTATTTACAGTATGTGCTGACAACTGCCTGCTGCTTTTCAATCCAGTCTCTCCCGCAGCATGCCTGACGCGTTTCGGAAATTTGCTTCCTTCTTCTGAGGCTATGAGATGTTGCAGGTAAGATTTGTGCTCACCGAACCATGTTGCTTCTTATTCAATGCTACTTGACACGCCCCCAGATGGGCGGGTTCCATAACCAGAGCATGGCATTGTGGTCTACATGGTCCTGAAATAAAGTCCATAGATGAACGCACTTGTTACTGGGGAAAACACAGTCCGCGCCCTCAAATGGGCCCCCAACCAGCAGTGTCAGCGCTAATCCCAAGCCAATGTCCCACAAGGCGATTTGGCATATATCCGTACGCGTGGCCCCCTCCGTTCTAGGGGTGGTGCAAACTCGGCGACTGGGCCGCCGCCTAATATTCAAGCTCTGATTGCCCCCACGATTGAGTTGCACTCGGACACCGGCGAAAGGTGGCAAGCCTTTATTTACAGTACGTGCTGACAACTGCCTGCTGCTTTTCAATCCAGTCTCTCCCGCAGCATGCCTGACGCGTTTCGGAAATTTGCTTCCTTCTTCTGAGGCTATGAGATGTTGCAGGTAAGATTTGTGCTCACCGAACCATGTTGCTTCTTATTCAATGCTACTTGACACGCCCCCAGATGGGCGGGTTCCATAACCAGAGCATGGCATTGTGGTCTACATGGTCCTGAAATAAAGTCCATAGATGAACGCACTTGTTACTGGGGAAAACACAGTCCGCGCCCTCAAATGGGCCCCCAACCAGCAGTGTCAGCGCTAATCCCAAGCCAATGTCCCACAAGGCGATTCGGCATATATCCGTACACGTGGCCCCCTCCGTTCTAGGGGTGGTGCAAACTCGGCGACTGGGCCGCCGCCTAATATTCAAGCTCTGATTGCCCCCACGATTGAGTTGCACTCGGACACCGGCGAAAGGTGGCAAGCCTTTATTTACAGTACTTGCTGACAACTGCCTGCTGCTTTTCAATCCAGTCTCTCCCGCAGCATGCCTGGCGCGTTTCGGAAATTTGCTTCCTTCTTCTGAGGCTATGAGATGTTGCAGGTAAGATTTGTGCTAGGACAAAGGGACACTTCCGTTTCGTTTCTGAACAGAACGGCACTCCTCGTAACGCTATACATTTTGTAAATGGCATGTTAAAATAAAATAAATACGAGGAGTGCCGTTCTATTCAGAGACAAAACTTAAGTGTCCCTTTGCATACATGCCTGGGCACGGGCCTTTTACAAGCATCCCCGGTGCTTTGGTTGCACACCCTTACACGCAGACATCCAAGGATATATATATCCTTCGCAAAATCTCCACTTTTGGACGATTCAGACATACTTCCCCCATAATTAGAACTCCAACAGAGGTGCCACTCAGATTTCAGGTGCTCATTCAAAATTTGTTTGGTAGTTTTCATTTAGCAGCAACACCCAACACATATATATATATATATATATGTATAATGTTTAATTTATATGTATTTGGTGAATTTTTATATAGTGCAAACTTGACCAGATGGTATCAAAGTGCTTTATATAGTTAGGAGTAAAGGTTACAGGAATTACATATAAATTTAGTAGATTTATATAGCGCAGCTTATCTAGATACCTTTACATGTGGTAAGCACACATACATAACAACTGTGCACTGAAACGAAGCCAAAGCAGTTATATGTGTTTTATATCAAATAAAAGCAGATACAGGGATGTGAGCACAATAAACTGAGAAATGTCACTGTGTCATAAACTGAGTAAAGGAGAGTCTATTTTGGATAACGGTGTGTATATAATCTGTAAGTGTTGGTGGGAATTGAGCACAAAGTGTATGGATGGAGCATTGCATGCTACATAGTTACATGACAGTTATGTGTACCAAAGCTATAGTGGGGTGTATCATATCGGTACGACACGACATTATAAAACTAGTAGTGTAGAGTAATCAGAAAGCATAACATATTAGCATGAAAAATAACATTTGTCAGACCATTGTTGGTACAAAGTGTTCGGAACAAGCATGAAATCAGAAGATGTGAGATTATCAGTGTGTACTACACCACTTCAAGTTGTAAGATCAACTGGCAGATGACTTCTAAAATACATACAAGATATAACTGATGGCCCAGCCGCTAGCCCTGACGCAGCAACTAACCTGTGTGGGAGCAAGTCAGGTTGTAGTCGGTGTGTCCCAGATGGGACAGGCTGTTTTCTGGCACTGTCCAGGAATTGGGAGGACTCAGCAATCTGGCCTCATCCCAAGGGGCAGTTGGGCACCACGGGCTGGGGGAGAATGGAATGCGAGGGTGTTCTGTGATGCTCACCTTCAGCATGGCTGCCCGATCTTCCTAATTCCGCATTCCAGCTGGTCATTGTGTAAGGTTGGCGAGGCAACAGTGAGGAACAGAGAGAGCAAGGGCAGAGGTGCAGTTGGCGATCTGCGTCAGTCAGCTCGGTAGACAACAGAGGATTGTTCAAAGGGATCTTCTCATATCTGCATGACCGTCTCACACTCTTCAGCCCCCACTCCAGCAGTACACCAGGGTGCAGGAGAGTGGGAGCGGCAGAGACATTCAAGGTCCTCCTCCAGTAGCTGACAGGGTAGGCACACACAGGTTGGACCTGACTCGTGACGGCTTTCCTCTCGTGCAGAGCACGGACTCATTGCTTTTCTCCTTTTTTCCTTCTTTTATATTTTCTCCAGTGGGTAAAGAAGAGAGCAAGGGCAGTTGTGCAGGAAGCCCTCTGCAGACTCTCAGCAGGCAGAGTGGGCAAACAGTGGTGGTTACCTCACATCAACATGGTTGCCTCTCCTACTCTGTTCCCTACTTCAGCAGATTGTTGCTGTCCAGGGGATCAGGAGAGACAGTGTCTGCTAGTCCCAGCAGCCACACGGCCCTCTCCTTTTTTTTGTTTTTTAATGGGTCAGGGGATGGGGTCCCCAGGGCCTAAGAGGATCAAGGGAAGAGGGGCCACACTTCCTCAAATATAAAAGAAAATCAGAAGCCGGCAACTCAATTAAGCCCCATTAGCTCCTGAGTGATCTTAGGGGTCAACTAGCCCACCTGTTACCTCCAGTAAGCCCCACATAGTGGGATTGCTGAGAGGTGGTCAGAGACCATGCCTCTTTTTTCACAGCCTGTCATTATACTGATGGTGGGGCAATGAGGTCCCATTGTGTCCTGAGGTGCTCAGGATTAAAATGGACTTCATGCACCAAGCAGCAGTGCACCAATAGGTGTTTGTAGAGTGGTGGAGAAAAGTACCATGACCTCTGACCACCTCTCAGCAATCCAGCTGTGTGGGGCTTACTAGAGGTAACAGGTGGGCTTGTTGCCCCCCCAGGGACTCTCAAGAGACAAGGGGACTTCAATCCCCAACCAAGAGCCCACACAGTAGGATTTCTTAGAGGTCTTCGGAGGCCAAACGCCCCCTTTCCCCACCACTCTGCAAATATGCCTCCTGGCGCACTACTGGTTGGAGGATGAAGTCCACTTTACGCCAGAGGGACTGTGGGGGCCAACAAACCCTCCTGGTAGCTCCTGTAAGTCCTATGCAGCAGAATTCCTGAGATCTGGTTGGAGGCCCAGCTCCTTTTCTCCACCACTCTGCAAATGTGACTGCTGGTTAAAAAACCTTAGAAATTCACTGAAAATACCCACAGGTTACAGGAACATTATAGTTAGGCTGACATTTCACTTGTACAAAACCTGTGAAATTCAGCCGTTATAGCTAGCTGAGCTAACTATAACTTGCGCCCCGCAATGCACTTCTGATTGACATCACTGATAACATCATCCACATAATCTCTGATGCACCTACTCAGACCCCAATATAACTATTCATACAACCACTCAAAATTCCAGACAGCTATTATCAAAACCATAGACACACCAATACCACTAATTACATACCCACTTTCTGATTCATAGGTCTACAGACACATCCACTCACTCATCCATTCAATCACTCAGACACCCAGTCACTCACCAATACAGCCTCTGATATATCCACTCATATACCCATACAGACACTCACATATCACCACTCACCCATAGAGCTACTCACACACCTAGTCAATCACCCAAAGAGTCAATCACACTGACACTTACTCACCTATACAGTTACACACACACCACCTCACTTATTCATACAAATACTAACACATACTTACTCTATAATACAATCACACACTCATCCATACAGCTACTCTCACAATCCCTCACTAACACATACAGTTACTGATATACTCCAGCGCTCACATATATTACCTTTAACATATGCAGTGACTCACCCATATACCAATGAGAGATCCATTCACTCACCGACATAGCCATACCAACACTCACTCGTCCATAGAGCCCCTTGCATACACACTCATGAACCCATACACCTAGTGATTCACCCACTCAGACATCCATGCAGGGAGTCACACACACTCTCACCCACCCACACAAACACTCGGGTACCCATACAGGTACTCAGACAACCAATCAATAACCCATATAGACACTTATGTAGCTACTCACCAACCCATGCAGCCACTTACACTCCAACTGACAGACTGATACTGACATTCACACAGATTAGTTATATATATATATATATATTCCAGTCTCTCGTCTCACACCTTTCCTCACTGTCGAAAAAAGACGATGCGGACCCAAATTCGTGGTGCTTTTTTATTTTGCTTTGTGCCCCGCACCAACCGCCATTATGCGTTTCGGCCTTCCAAAGGCCTTGTTCACATGACACGCGTCATCATTCTTAGCTAAGTGACTGTGCATGCAACTCATGACTATGTTACTAATAGACATAAAAGAGTACTTAAATGCAGCAAAACATTAAAATGCAAGTAATGATAAAAGCATGTAAATATAAAATACAATTACAGACATGTTGATATAATATCATAGAAAAATTCATCCATAAAAATAAATATTTAAATAGTTGCGACGATAGCAATCCCGGTCGTTAAGTTGTTTCAACGCCTCATCAATATAAAGATTGCGTGGCCACAGCACCACATTGCCTCCTTTATCTGCCTGTCGAATAATAATGTCCTTATTGGCCTGCAATTTTTTCATTAATTGATAATACACATTATCATGCTTTGTGTAGTGCTTGGTAATAGTCATTTGTTTTGTATAAAGACTTTTGAGCTCTTGGGTCACCTTGTCGTGAAACACATCAATATTGTCTCTTAGCATTACAGGGCAGAACTTAGACTTGAGTTTGAACGGGGTTTTCACTGACATTATACCCATAGATTGTTCTTGACTGGCTCCCTGATTACTATCATCAGAGTCATGCTGGAGACAAATAAGATCATTCAATAAATTTGCATCATCTGCTGTTAACAGTGATGGGCTAGATATATCACTTGATGGTATTGCTCTTTGATTTTGTCTTGCTGTTCCTTGCAATAGGTGATATTTGCGTAATTTGAGCTTTCGTATGAACAAATAGAGATCAATCCATGTTTGTGAATAATTGAAGTCACTTTTGGGACTGAATGACAAGCCAAGATCTTTAATTCATCTTCACTGAGTTTCATTGTTGACAAGTTGATCACTGTCAGTGCACGAAGTCCAGCTTCCTGTATTGCTACTAGCAATTCCATTTCTTTGTGCGTTTTTTGTTATTTTTTCTTGCGCCATTGGCTGCAACGTCGTCTCTCGCCCCGCTTTCTGTTCCGCTTTTGTTGCTTTGAACATTTTGAACACGTGGGCGCAGGGTTTGTCTCCTGTAGTGTCGCGATATTCTCCCCTGACGTGACACGCGTTGGCGTGCACGTCAGGGTACGTCATTTGAGCCCAATAAATGTGACGTCACGCAGGCACGTAGGCAGAAGCGCCACGGCTGCGGAGACAGAAAGTACGCAACACCGGTGTCCCGTGTATTATTGGCCGCACACGCTCTGCACGCATCCAGTGGGGGCCGAGTGCAGATACCCCCAGCGACACCACAAACTGGCGACGAGGGTGGGCGTGCCCCCGCTCCAGCGCTCCGCATCCGGTAGGTGTGGCGGCCGTCAGCGCTCCTCGCTCGCGGTGCTCGTGCCCCGCCGGAGCGCGCTACTGTCCCTGCCTCCCGGGTCTGCCTAACACGTGCGCGGAAGCACCGGAGTGCTCCGTAGTGACTGCTGCCTCGCGCTGGGGCCGTCTTTGGTATCGGCGCTCCAGCGCGCTTCGGTGTTCTCAAGTGCCCCGCCCCCCCGGCCTAGAGAGCGTGCAGCGCCTGTCGTGCCCTGCCCCCGTCACGAAGTGTGCCGCCTGGGCCTGCAGCTGCCTGGAAGGCAAGACCACGTGCCCTGAGCCTGGTGGGGCCAACAATCACGGTCCCTGCTGTCCTGGAGCCCCCCATCCTGAGGAATCTGACGCTGTGCAAGGGGGAAAAGGTCCCGCAGCCCACGTGGAGGCCCTCATTGTCCTGGGGTGGAGAAGATCTCGCCCAGCGCTAGTGCGCAAGTGCCCGAAGGTCTCGCCCAGCGGTGGAAGGTCTCGCCCAGCGCTAGAGCGCACGTGCCCAAAGGTCTCGCCCAGCACTAGCACCCACGTGAGAAGGAGGCTCTGATCAAAGCAAGCCGCGCGTGTGCGACATGGCAACGATTCCACCAATAGAGCCGTTCTCTGTCGAGGGGCCCCCATCGACGGTTGCGGCCCGATGGAGAGACTGGGAGGACAGAGTGCGCATCTTCTTCGAAGCCACGAAGGTCCACAGGGATCAAAAGCGCGCAATGATAATTCACCTAGGTGGGAAGGAGATCCACAATATAGTGAAGACGCTTGCGGAAGCCACCCCCAAGACGCACACGACGCTAATAGCGGCGCTCAATGAACACTTCGAGCCAATGGCCAATCGCGACTATGAACGCTTCATATTTCGCCAGGCGCGCCAGTCGCCGGAGGAGTCCCTCGATAAATTCTATGCTCGTCTAAAGAACTTGGCGGCCACCTGCGGGTTTCGAGACGAGACGGAGGAGATAAGAGGCCAGATAATACAGGGCTGCGCGTCCGTCAAGCTGAGGGAGAGGATCTTGGAGGAGTCCGGTAAGCCCCTAGCTGATATCCTGACGATGGGCCGGACGAAGGAACTGTCCAAGGCACGCGCTGCACACATGGAAGCGGCCCTGCAAGTGCCAGTAAAGACCGAGCCGGTCAACGCGGTGGCAGTCAAGCCTAAACAGAGGTGGCCCCGACGGAAGCCGGGCCCGGCGACTCAAGAACAACCAAAGGCCTGTGGGTACTGCGGTGGCTCGCCCCACACCCCGTCGGAGTGCCCAGCGCGAGGGACCAAGTGCAGAGGGTGTGGACGTTTTAACCACTTTGAAAAAGTGTGCCGTTCGAAGGGTTTCCGAAGGCCCCGCCAAGCCGTGAACACGGTCGAGGAAGGAGGTCCGGGGGCCAGCGACATGGACGACGATGACGAGGAGGAAAAAGTCATACACCGGGTACACATGATAGGCACGGCGGCCCGCCGGACCAGGAGACTGCCGCAATGCAGCATCCGAGTAGGGTCACAAGACGTCACGACCGTGGTAGACACTGGGGCCAGCATCAATATCATGGCTGCCGCGATGCACAAATCCATGCGCCCACAGCCCGCGCTCCAGCCCTCGACCATCACGGTGTTCGCCTACGGACAGGAAGAACCGTTAAAGGTACGAGGAAAGTTCAGAACAGTGATATCCCATGGGACGAGGTCCATCACGTCGAATGTCTACGTCACCGAGGACGGACAAGGCATGCTCCTGGGCTGTCGGGCGGCAGAAGATCTGGGAGTGGTGACGTTCGCGTTCGGAGTACATCAAGAGTCAGTACACCACACCTTGGAGGAGTTCGAGGACATCTTTCAAGGGATAGGCAAGTTCCGGGGAAAAGAAGTCCACCTGCATATCGATCCCACGGTCCAGCCAGTAGCCCTCCGGCACCACCGGATAGCGTTCCACCTCAGGCCACTGGTGGAAGCGGAATTGAAGAAGCTAGAGGCAGCGGGGATCATCGAGAAGGTGTCCGGACCGACCCCGTGGGTGTCGCCAATTGTCGTGGCCAAGAAACCCAAGCAGCCAGGCGCAGTCAGAATATGCGTGGACATGAGGCTCCCCAACGCTGCCATCAAAAGGGAGCGACACATCACCCCGACCATCGATGACATCGTGGGGGAAATGGCCGGCGCCCAGTGGTTCTCAAAGCTGGACCTCCG
The DNA here is from genome assembly GCF_964204655.1 of Triturus cristatus. Lineage (NCBI taxonomy): Eukaryota > Metazoa > Chordata > Amphibia > Caudata > Salamandridae > Triturus > Triturus cristatus. Next base: position 1,011,811,709 of record NC_140593.1, on the reverse strand, counting down.
ATCGGGGTATCACCAGTTAGTCCTAGACGAAGCATCCCGGAATATAACGACGTTCTCCACCCATGTAGGTCTGAGGCGTTACACGAGGCTGAGCTTCGGGGTATCGAGCGCTGCGGAGGTGTTCCAGAACGTGATACAGGAACTGATCGCAGGGATCCCCGGAGCGATCAACGTCAGTGATGACATCATGGTCCATGCCACGACCGTAGCGGAACACAACGAGAGGCTAGTGCAGGTGCTACGACGGATACGAGACGCCGGCCTCACGCTACATCGAGAGAAGTGCGAATTCCTGTGCCGGAAGATCCAGTTCTTCGGCTATACCTTCTCGGCCGATGGCGTCAACCCGGATCCGGACAAGGTCAAGGACATCAAGGAGGCAGCTGCCCCTGCCAATGTCACGGAGGTGAGGAGTTTTCTAGGCATGGTGAACTATTGTGGCCGGTTCATCAAGGATCTGGCGAACCTCACGGCGCCTCTGAGAGAACTTACGAAGGAATCAACTCCCTGGACATGGAACAGTGACCAGAGCCGAGCCTTCGAGGAAGTCAAACAGGCACTCTCGGAAGCCACGACGCTGGCCTTCTTCGATCCGGCCAAGCTGACACAGATCGCCGTCGATGCCGGCCCAGTTGGGCTGGGCGCGGTCCTGCTGCAGAGGAAGACAAGTGCCGAGGAATGGGCCCCAGTGGCGTTCGCCAGCCGGTCCCTCACTGAGACGGAGCAGAGATACTCCCAAATAGAAAAGGAGGCAATCGCCATTCATTGGGGGTGTCGTCATTTCCACCTGTATGTCTACGGCAAACCCTTTGTTGTGACCACAGATCACAAGCCTTTGATATCCCTGTTTGCCGGCACCTCCACTAAGCCACCACCGCGAATCGAAAAATGGATGCTGCAATTACAAGACTATAACTGCAAGATCGAGTATCAGCCGGGTGCGCGGAATCCGGCGGACTACCTGTCTCGCCACCCCCGCACAGCCACTCCAAAAGAAATGAAGGAGGCGGCAGAAACAGAAGAGTATGTCCGGTGCATCACGGCGCGGTCATGTCCCCGGCCTGTGTCCATGGCTAGCCTGTCTCAGGCCACCAGTGAAGACGAGTGCCTCCAAAGAGCAAGAGCGGCGGTCCGTGACAACAGCTGGGCCCGTGCCAGAGAGGAATGGAAGAGCTTAACGCCTCAGGCGAAACAGATAATGGAGAGCCTGCACCATGTGAGAGCAGAACTGACGGAAGACGATACAGGGTGCTTGCTGAGAGGCCACCGGCTGGTCATACCGACGGCCCTCACCCAGAGAGTGGTGGATCTGGCTCACGTCGGTCACCAAGGTATGGTCAAGACTAAGTCAAGGCTCCGAACCAAGGTGTGGTTCCCTCTCATGGACGAAATTGTGGAGGCCACCGTTCGAGAATGCCAAGCGTGCCAGTTAACCGGAGAGGTGCCCCGACCAGCCCCCGTGGTGATGGAGCCTCGCCCGAGGAGGCCCTGGTCCAAGATCAGCGTCGATTTCGGCAGCCTGCCCGACGGACGGCACACCTTGGTGGCCATAGATGATCACTCCAAGTACCCGGAAGTGGAAATATTGACGGTCCTGAGCGCTCAGGAAGTAATCCCGAAGATCGAAAAAATCATGGCAACACACGGAATCGTCAAGGAGATCAGAACTGACAATGGGTCACCCTTTCAGAGTCAAGACTTCGCGGCGTACCTACAGACTCTTGGGATCCACCACCGGCGAATCACCCCCCGATGGCCTCAAGCGAACGGAGAAGCTGAGCGCTTCATGAGGACCCTCAATAAAGTTATACGGATTGCCCATGAAAAGAGCCAGTCAGTAGAACTTGCCATTTTCACATTTCTCCGCAGCTACCGCCAAACGCCCCACTCAATTACAGGAGTAGCCCCGGCGCACCTGCTGATGGGGCGGGTTGTCACAGACTCAATACCGCATCACCCCGAATGGAAGCCCGAAAATCCCAACGACAGTGCCATTGATGCGCGGCGACGGGAAGCGTTTGCTCACGCCGACGCCCGCCGGCGGGCGGTGTCCTCACCACTAGCCCCAGGTGACAATGTACTGATCCGCAATCGGGTGCCAGGGGGCAAGTTTCGCCTGAATTTTGAGCCCCAGCCCTGGACTGTGGAGAGAGTCAGAGGCACGTGCGTGACAGCCCGAAAAGGGGCCGAGAAAATAACAAGGAATGTGTCATACTTCAAGAAAGTCCCAGGGCCCTCCGGAGTGGAGGAACGATGCCAGGAGAGGGCTAGGATGGACATGCCGCGAGATGAGACACCAGTAGAGCCCGAGAGCCAGGCGAGTGGAGGAGCGGAGTCCACAGGTCACGGACTTGACACCAGGCAGTACCAACCAGAGAACTTGCCACCGGAAGCAGCCGGCGTGCCTGAGACCGGAGAGAGCGGTGCAGATGGTGACTCCGGGAGTGGAGGTCCGGATGCTGCGGTGGACCGTGGTGGAGTGCGGTATGATCTGCGGCCGCACCCCGCGCCCTCTAGGCGGCTACGAGACTACGTCAAGTAAGACTGTTTAAGTTTGTGTTTGTTACAATGTCAGACTGTTAATGCCGAAGGCAGAGGTGCGGGACACTATGAGACCTACTGTCCATACCTTAGAATGCTGCCACGAATCTGGGGTTCTGGTTTTTTTTTTGTTGTTGTTTGTTGGGGAGGAATGTAGTGTCGCGATATTCTCCCCTGACGTGACACGCGTTGGCGTGCACGTCAGGGTACGTCATTTGAGCCCAATAAATGTGACGTCACGCAGGCACGTAGGCAGAAGCGCCACGGCTGCGGAGACAGAAAGTACGCAACACCGGTGTCCCGTGTATTATTGGCCGCACACGCTCTGCACGCATCCAGTGGGGGCCGAGTGCAGATACCCCCAGCGACACCACAGTCTCCTGTCCTGGTGCAGGCAGTCGACTCCTCGCGCCAGGTGGAATTTGTTAAACCCCAACTTCTGTGTGCGCGTTTGCTCAGTGTCAGATTCACTGTCAGGAACCGAGCTGAGATCAGAGGCTGAGGTTGTTGCAGGTACAAGCCCACTGTTGCTGGCAGTCGCTGTTACTGAGGCGGAAGGTGCCACTTTACGTAATGCTTTCACTTGATCAAATTTCTTTGCAAAAGTGAACACCTGACCATGTTCGTAGTCCAGTTTGTCCTGCTGGAATTTGAACGCTTTTCGTTTTTTTATCACGTGTTCTTCACGTTGCAGGCGTGTTGTCATTTCATCCCGGTACTTTTTTAATGTAGCTGAGTCATCAAATTTATTGATCTCCTCATTAGCCTCATCAATATTTGCTTGGAGTGCCAGCCGGTCATTCTCAGCATATTTAACCAGGATCTCAACAAGTCTACGTGATGATTCTAAATTGGTCTCAGCCCATTCTGCCACCCTCACGGAATTCTGCCCACCTCCAGATATCGGCTTTCATCAATTTCTCCAATTTTTGGAAAGATTCCTTTGCATTAGGGCTATGATCTGCTGTGCCGCTCGATTGCAAAGTATGAGTCATTTCCCCACTTGGGGTGTTATCATGGGCCTCTGCCTCTCGGCTTGTCAGCGCGTCCGCGGTCCTGGTGCTGCTATGTTTGGGGCAAATAGTCTCTATGTATACAACGAGTTGGCGAATGCCGGCGCTGTATACAAGCACACTTCTCCACCAGACTAATTAATGAACTTCTACCTCCGTCAGAATTTCAAAACGCTGCTGCTGTCATCCGACTCTTGCCACATCATCAGTTCTGCTATAGGAGCCAATTCGATAAACGTATTCCAGTCTCTCATCTCACACACCTTTCTGTACTGTCGAAAAAAGATGATGCGGACCCAAATTCGTGGTGCTTTTTTAATTTGCTTTGTGCCCCACACCAACCGCCATTAGGCGTTTTGGCCTTCCAAAGGCCTTGATCACATGACGCGCATCATCATTCTTAGCTATTATTTAAAGTGACTGTGCATGCAACTCGTGACTATGTTACTACTAGACATAAAAGAGTACTTAAAAGCAGCAAAACATTGAAATGCAAGTAATGGTAAAAGCATGTAAATGTAAAATACAATTACAGACATGTTGATATAATATCATAGAAAAATGCATCCATAAAAATAAATATTTAAATAGTTGCAAAATTACTAAAATACACCCATTAAAAGCAAATTTCCAGCTAAGATGGTGAAATACTCTTTTTTTTAAAAAAGAAGTTCATAAATATAAAATCCTTTTTTTAATGGAAATAAAAATTATCCATGAGTGTAAAACCATCCAAACCTGTTAGCCAGGACAGCTGCTAAGTCAATTACGCCCAAATGGGCCTTCCAGAACCTTCAAGTCTATTAACCATAAAGTGCAAGTGCTACTGACATAAAGTGCCACCAAATGTGCAAATGTGCAAAAAATACAATATAATAAACAGATGATTAAAATATAGCAATTGCAGAGGCAGCGGCTAAAAAGAAGTTCATAAATATAAAATCCTTTTTTTAATGTAAATAATATCATAGAAAAATGCATCCATAAAAATAAATATTTAAATAGTTGCAATATTACTAAAATACACCCATTAAAAGCAACTTTCCAGCTAAAATGGTGAAATACTCTTTTTTTTTAAAAAGAAGTTCATAAATATAAAATCCTTTTTTTTATGGAAATAAAAATTATCCATGAGTGGAAAACCATCCAAACCTGTTAGCCAAGCTAGCTGCTAAGTCAATTACGCCCCTGTAACCTGCGTTTTTTTCCAGTGAATATATATGTGTATGTATGTATGTATGTATATATATATATATATATATATATATATATATATATATATATATATATATATATATATATATAGATATATATATATATATATATTCACTTAAAAAAACATAGGTTTCACACATGTTATAGTTAGGTGGACATTTCACTCGTAAAAAAATAATGAAATTCCCCCGTTATAGTTAGTTGAGATAACTATAACTCGCGCGCCCGCAATCCTCTGCTCATGACGTCACATATTACATCACTCATGACATGGTCAGTGGCATCACTCATGACATCACTGATGACATCATCCTTGTCATAGAGTGGCGGTCGCGCGAGTTATAGTTATCTCAACTAACTATAACGGGGGAATTTCATTGGTTTTTTACGAGTGAAATGTCCACCTAACTATAACATGTGTGAAACCTATGGTTTTTTAAGTGAATTTGCAAGGTTTTTTAAATGCTAATTCCTAACTATAACGTGTGTGAAACCTATGGTTTTTTAAGTGAATTTGTACGTTTTTTTAAATGCTAAGTTATGTATGTATTATTATATATTTTTTTTTAAGGTTTTTTCACCGTGCACGCATGGTGCACGCACCCCGCGATTAAAAAAAAAAAAAACTAAGGGGGATCCCAAAACGCGTTTTCCCCATGTTAATTTCTATAGGAAATTTTGCGACGAGCTACAGCCCGAACTGCTGAACAGAATTATCCCAAATTTAGCAGAAAGGTAGAGCTTGGTTCAGAAAGCGACCTTTTTTTAAAAAATGGTTTAAATCCATTCAGTAGCTTTTGAGAAATTCAAAGAATAAGAGTCAAAAAATCAATTTCCCATAGGAAACTTTGTGCAAGGCTAGAGCCGAAACTGCTGAAAGGAATTACCCCAAATTTGGCAAAAAAGTTGTGCTTGGATCAGAAAACGCCATTTTTTTAAATGGTGTAAATCCGTTCAATAGTTGCTGAGAAATTAGAAAAATAAAAGATTTGATATCTGGGCAGAGCCTAAGTCCTGTGCACAAGCTTCACTGTGATTGGCTGTCAACACTCCAAACCAGGAAGTGTTGGCAGCCATCTTGTGACTCGGTAGAAGTGAGTCACCAGAAAACAGAGAAACAAAGGTATAGAACAAGAGAAGGGGGCAGTGTAGAAACACCCTGACCCCCTAGGCCTGGCTCAGGGGGTCCCAGAAGGACCCTCAGGGCCAAAAAAGCATTTTTTTAAAAGACTATCGGCGCAAATCAAGCTGGGGTCGCGGGTTCCCACGTTTTATTTTAATGAGACCACGGGGTGGGCTAGGCCCAGGGGGCATTACGTAAAAAATAATAGCGGTGGCTCGCTCGGACTGCGGGGGCCCGTTGGGGTCCCCACAGACCTAGGGCTTCACTCATGTTGGGAGGGGGGTTGCGCGACCCCCCTCCTGGAGTCCTCCATGTGCTTATAACTATGGCGTCGTTTGACGAACCTTTACTAAATTTTCCAAAAAGTCTCTCTTTTTTGATCAGGTCCTATCTTGAAAGTTTAGGGTTGTATTGAGGACGTACAAAGTTGGTTGTTGATTGAAAGCAAGTTTATTGCGAGATATTTGCACCCATGACCGGAGCCATCCAGCTGCAAAGACATATTACAGGATGATTGGTCAAGGGGGGCTGAGAAAATAGGGGGGTCCGAAAAAATGTTGTCTCCATGCATTTTCCATAGGAAACTTTAGACAAGGCTACAGGGCAAACTCCTGAATGGAATTATGCCACATTTGGCAGGGAGAAAGGTCTTGGTCCAGAGAGCGCGCTTTTGTTGAAATGGTGTAAATCCATTCAGTAGTTTTTGAGATATTCAAGGAAAAAAAATATATATCTGGATGGTGCCTAACTCCTGAGTACAAGCTTGCCGCTGATTGGCTGTTAACACTTCAAACCAGGAAGTATTCTCTGATTGGCTGCTAACACTTCAAACTAGGAAGTGTTAGCGGCCATCTTGTGCCTCGCATCGAGTGAAAATATAAAAGAAAGGTCCTGGGGGCAATTTAATATACCGGAGCTCTGTCTGTGCGAGATACCCCTTTCGCGTTGCGTCTCCCTACATCAGCAGGTAATGCACCCTTTTCCCCCATCAACAACATACCTACAACAACATTTTTGGGCCTCCACGTCTCCCTCTTCGAACCACTTGTCGGCTAATAGCTCTTCGGATATGAGTTCTCGGGCCCGCAGTTGTATCTGTGAAGTCAAGTCTGGAAATATATTGCAGGTCTCTCTCTGCGAGATACGCTCTTCACGGTCCCTCTGCCCACATCACTGTTCCGCAGCTATCCCTTTGGAAGCAGATGGCCCGCACCTTTCCCTATACCAGTCACCTGCAGGTGTTCCTCTGTGAGCTGGCCCACAGCTGTTCCTCTGTGAACTGACTGGCCGCGGTTCTCCCTCTATGAGCCTGCCAGTCAGCTCACAGTTCTTCATCTACGAGCCAGCCCGCCGGCTTGTAAGTCTCTGAGAACAGATGCAATCGAGGCAACGATCATGCAGGTCGGACACCCAACACTGCTCCGACATCCCGCAGCAGGAGCTCTTTGTCTGCCATCCCCCCTCACCCCCACCCCCCACAAACAAATGTGACAGTCACTTTAGGGTATCTGGAACGTAAAACATTGGGTAATGTTGCAAAATTATTAATAAGAAGATGCTTGGGAGGTTGAACAAATAAGAATCTTAGTCATGTATGATTTACATATAAAACATTTTATTAAAACAAAACAACAACAAATAAAACTATGTACAGCCATGTCGTGTCATCGCTGGACCATTTGTGAATCACAGCCTGCAAGACAAAAAGAAAGATAAGATGGTGCATCATGCGTCCAGCAAAGGAAAAAGAGAAAGAGTGAAGGAGAGAGAGAGAAACAAAGAAAAAGTGAGAGAGAGAGATAGGAAGACAAATAAAGAGAGAAAGAGTGAGAGAGAGAGAAAGAGAGAAAGAGTGAGATACAAGGAAGAGAGAAAGAGAGAAACAGTGTGGGAGAGAGGAAGAGAGAGAGAGGAAGAGAGACAGCAAGAGTGAGAGAGAGAGAAAGAGTGAGAGAGAGGAAGACAGAAAGAGTGAGAGAGAGAGGAAGACAGAAAGGGAGAAAGAGTGAGAAAGAGAAAGAGAGAAAGAGTAAGGTACAAGGAGAAGAGAGAGCGAGAAACAGTGTGAGAGAGAGGAAGAGAGAGAGAGAAAGAGTGAGAGAGAGGAAGAGAGAGAAAGAAAGAATGAAAGAGAGGAAGAGACAGAGAAAGAGAGAAAGTTTGAGAGAGAGAAAGGAAGAGATGGAGAGGGAGAGGGAGTGTTGACACTGAAGAAAATCTTTGCATCTCACCTTTTTGCCACCGGTGTGTCTCCAACCACGTGCCGGGATATAGTGCACCCTCACAATTAGTTATCTGAAAGATAGTATAGAATTAGTCATTGCAGAGTACATACAATTGCACACAACTAATTCTCTGTTTCGCCAATGCGCACTCAGGCTGCAACAGCCCATCCACTCCCACTGCTCGGATGTGTCTGTGTGCTCTTGTGCGCCCAGGCTGCTGCACACTATCCACTCCCACCGCCCAGAGGTGACTGCCCACTGCTGCGGAAAGAAGCCTCTCTGTTCACCTTCCGCCACTGGCGTGTGTGTAAAAGGGTCCATCACGTGCCGAAGCAACTTTCTCAGGCGTTGTCAGGATGGCCACGCATCATCGCAGGTTCTACATGCGTTCAGCTGTGGTGGTGTTGGGGGGACGTCAATTCATGAATCACAGCCTGTTAGATAAAAAGCAAGATAAGCTTGTGCGTCATGCGTCCATCAAAGGAGAGAGAAAGAGAGAGAGAGAGACAGAGAAAGAAAGAGTGAGAGGAATACAGAGAGAAAGAGAGAAACAGTGAGAGAGATGAGGAGAGAGCGAAACAGTGAGAGAGAGGAAGAGAGAGAGAGAAAGAGTGTGAGAAAGAGGAAGAGAGAGAGAAAGAGAGAAACAGTGTGAAAGGAAGAGAGAGAGAAAATGTGTGAAGGAGAAAAAAAAAATGAAGAGGGACAGTGAGTGCCCATACTGTGGACAAAACCCTCACAGCTCATCTTTACGCCACCGCTTTGTCTCCAACCACGTGCCAGGACCTAGTGGAGCCCTCAAGCTCCCACATCTGAAACATAGTACAGAGTTAGTAATGGCAGAGTATATATGACTGAGCATGCCTAAATCACTTTTCCGTATTTGTGCATCCAGGCTGCTGCACATCATCAAATCCTGCCGCCCAGAGGTGTCTGCCCGCCCCTGCCCACCCAGGCCTCACTGCTCACCTTTTCGCGGACAGGGCACCCTGCAAATCATGCAGCCCTGCTCTGCAGGCTACCAGGTCTCACATTTGGTGCTGCGTCTTGATTTTGCCAAGGCAGAGGACATACCAGTGCACCCTTCATCATCGCAGGTTACACACCCGCTCAGCCCTTGTGGTGCCATTAACTCAGTGACCAGCGAGGCGACGCCACGTGGCGGTAGGCCTGCACTGTCTGATGGCTCAGGCCACACTGCGGTCCAGCAGGGCACACAAAACCTGAGCTGTCCAGACTGCCGGGACGGGCCATCACCGCAGGCTGCACACCCGCTCAGCAGTTACGGTACCCGTACCTCAGTGGACCGAATGTCACCGTCCCATGCCGGTGTGCCTGTGCCAGCCGCAGTGCATCCGGTGCAAGCAACTCTGAAATGGCATCGAGCACGTTTGCCCGGTCTTTTTTATTGGGAGGGTCACGTGTCCTGTGACGCCTGTGCTGGATGGGTGTGGTGTGGGTGTATACTAGCCATGAGGGAGTGGCTATGGCATACTGACAACTAGGGTGTGACCAGCAGATCCCTGCAATGAAAATCAGGGCTGTGTAGCATTGTTGTCCTTTCCTGTAAGCGTAAGTAGAGTGGGCTGGCCTGGCATATGCCAGTCCTGCGTGAGGCTGTGAAGAATGACTCCGGAGCTATGGTCGTGGCTCCATCGTGAGCTGTATGAGGAATCAACTGATGCAGCACTATCACCATATTGGGCTAGATCACGCACAAGTTGGCTATATTTTTCCCGGTTGTGCGGTAAAATTTTGGTTTGTGCTAGTTGCCAGATTATAAATATATACATGCAGCGCTCCAGCAAAGTAGTATGTTAAAGCGCTTTATTAGACACATATTTACTTGGCAGCCTGCTGCAACATCAATTCCAATGCATTCACTGCCTGCTTGACGATGTCCCTGCCCCTCCTTCCTTAAAGTAGCAATATTGGACTACTTTGGGCTACTTTTTCGTTTGCTTTGGGCTAGAGAATGCTTAAAAAATCTGCCATGTGGGTGTTCTTCTTGTAGTGCTGCCGTCACCTGGGTCGCAAGCATCAATGTATCACTCTGTGAGCCAAGTCCCACAACATGGCGAGCATGGAAGGTACGGGGAATCACTGGCCCTACATTCATCCATAGTTCCATTCATCCATAGTTCCACACACGAAAGAGGGTGGACATGACACATCTGCGTGGATGTGAATTTTTATTGCACTTTCAGTGGAGTGTTGTAGCTATAGCAATACAGGGCCATGCAAAGCCCACACTTCAGTTTTTGGGACATGGAGGGCAGCCAATTAGAGACAGGCTCTTTGTCGGAGTTAGGCTGAGCCAACATATGTACTTATACAATCACTCCGCCAATCCCCACACACTTATAAATTCACTATACACTCTCCTTGCAGTACTCTAATCATCCAGTCTCTACGTACGTACTTGTACAATGACCGAGACAAAGTTACATAACCAAAGTTTTCTCCCTCTGTCAAAGGTAAGTTGGTTGCATACGCTGTCCAGAGCACAATGTAATGTGGTAGGGCCCAGGGGCAGCATGTTGCATACATAATGAACACACGGGCACAGATAGATAGTGGAACTGGGTACGGGCACGTGTACTCAACTCCTTTTTATTACCAGGGTCACATGTCCAGTGACGTCTGTGCTGGATGCGTGTGGGCTGAGTGTAAGTCAGCCCTCCAGGAATGATTGGTGCTGACAACAAGTACAACAGTAATCATTGGATCAGACACCGAGATTCAATCATAAAGGGTCAATGATTTGTGCTGCACTATGGTAGGGGCACCAGATGTGAAATAATACACAAAAGATTCTATCGTAAAGGGTCCATGACTTGTGGTACACTGAGGTAGGGGCACCAGATGTGAAATTATACACAAAATATTGTATCATAAAGGGTCCATGAGTTGTGCTGCATTGAGATAGGGGCATTAGAAGCATTCAACGTGTGCACAGCCAGCGATGATGCGTGGTCCGGGCTTGCCACACTGGGAGCAATATCTCTTGCCTACTGGACTGCGTCAACTGCAATTGCGACTCGATCTGAATTGTGAGCCCTGCAGTCCGCAATGTAGATGGAAGGCAGTAGTCAGCACAGACATCGGGGAATGCTTTTTGTCACTTCCTCTTGAAAAAATCCGAGGTCATAGAGTACAATTCTGTCTGCAATTAATAATTCATGTCTCAATGTAAATTGTGCGCTCTGCTGACCGCAGTGTAGGTGACAAAAGATGAAATATGTATGGAATACATTGTCGAAATGTGTAGGTTTCGGGGACTTTATAGTTAGTTGCTTACTGGACTCTGAAATAATGAATCAAGACTGAATTTGAATTGTGAGCCCTGCTGACCACATTGTAGGACGGAGGCAGTGGTAAGCAAAGGCCCACAGCCACGTGGCGTTGGCTTTAGCTGCACAGATTGGGAGCATTTGGTTTTCTTAACCGATTATAGTCTCTTACACAATTGGCATCGGTACTAATCTTGAATTGTGAGCCCTGCTAACCGCAGTGTAGACCGGAGGCAGTAGTCAGCTTAGACATCAAGGAATGCTTTTTGTGACTTTCTCTTGAGAAAATCCAACGACATAGAGTACAGTTCACTCTGCAATAAATACATCAAAAGTGAATTTGAACTGTGAGCTTTGCTGTCCGCAGTGTAGACTGCCAATCAGTGTTCCTTTGGACTTGCAAGATGAATTTGGTCATTATACTAAAGCTATAATTGATATCAAAAAAGTTCTTGAAGCAAGGATAATAAAAGGATATTATTTAGGTTTCGAAGACTTGTAGTTAGTTGCCTACTGGACTCTGCAATTAATGAATTAAGACTCAATTTTAATTGTGAGCCCTGCTGACCGCAGTGTAGGCCAGAGGCAGCGATCAGCAAGGGCCCACAGCCACGTGGTGTTGAGTTGAGCTGCACACTTAGTGGCACCTGAAGCAAACAGCATGTGCAGAGCCTGTGATGATGTGTGGTCCGGGCGGGCCGCACTGGTAGCAATGTCTTTTGTCTGATGAATTCTGCCTTAATAAGGCTAAGTGGCGATGAATTGTGGTGCAGTGAGTTAGCGGCACCTGAAGCACTCAGCGTGTGCGCACCCTGCGATGGTGCGTGGTCCGGGCAGGCCGCACTCGTAGCAATGTCTTTTGTCTAATGAATTCTGCCTTAATAAGGCTACATGGCGATGGCTTGTGGTGCAGTGAGTTAGTAGCTCCTGACGCAACCAGCATGAGCGCACCCTGCGAAGATTGCATGGTCCGGGCGGGCCGCACTGGTAGCAATGTCTTTTGTCTAATGAATTCTGCCTCAGTAAGGCCACGTGGCGCTGACTTGTGGTGCAGTGAGTTAGTGGCACCTGAAGCACTCAGCGTGTGCACACCATGGTAGCAATGTCTTTTTTTCTAATGAATTCTGCCTCAGTAAGGCCACATGGTGGTGATTTGTGGTGCAGTGAGTTAGTGGCACCTGAAGCACTCAGCGTGTGTGCACCCTACGATGATGTGTGGTCCGGGCAGGCAGCACTGGTAGCAATGCCTTGTGTCTAATGATTTCTGCCTTCATAAGGTCATGTGGGGTTGACTTCTGGTGCACTGAGTTAGTGGTACCTCTGGCACTCAGCGTGTACGCAGCCTGCAATGATGCATGGTCCGGGCGGGCCGCACTGGGAGCAATGTGTCTTGCCTACTGGACTGAGTCATCTGCAATCGCGAGGCGACTCCATCTGAATTGTAAGTCCTGCTGTCCACAGTGTAGATCGAAGGCAGTAGTGTGTACAGACGTAAAATCTGCGGTGCTGTGCCGCTGTGTTCACAGGGGGCCTGTGTCAAGGAGGCCCACGGTCATGGCGGCAGCCATGTGGCAGGGTGAGGGCCACCGCTCTGAACCACGCCCAGATCCCCGGCCTATTTATTCACACTTCTACGCTGGAGTGGCGTATGTTGGACCAGCCCACTGCGCTTCAGCTTACAGGGGATGACGACACAGGTACATGACCGAGATCTTCCCCGCTGCCTGAGGTAACAAGGTTGCGTCCACTGTCCACAACACTACAAACACCGGCAGTAAATGTATACATGGAGAGGTTTGTGCTCTGCATAGTGAGGTCTGTCCAGCACATCACCGCTACACTTGGTATTGTGTGTATTATTATTGGTGGGTGACTTGCGTGCATCAACCATGTTTGGTTGCCACATCTCGCAACATTCAGCTATTGTGTGGCTGAGGGGCCATGCCGTTTTCGGAAGGTTCGCTGTCCTGTTGGGCACTGCCTCGGTGGGAGTAAGGTGGGTTGGTCGGGGGGGGAGATCCTGAGGGTGGTGGCAGTGGGTTTTTGTGGTCTTCTTGGGTGTGGGAGGTGCATGATCAGTAGCTCTATGACATGAGTTGGTCTTCAGATGTGATTCTGGGCTGGGCTACCTTTCACACTGTAGGTAGTCGTCCTACTTTACACCAGTAAAAGGCAGATATTACATTCCTACTGCTAACGCAGCTTATCGCCTGTTTTATTATTATTATTAACGTTAGTTGTTGCTCGCATTTGTGGAGATTTTTGTTTTTGCGGAAGCTATTGCTGGAAAACTGGCGATATCGGCTGTTTTCACCAGGTTGAGAATGGAATGATAATTTAAAATCATTGAAAAAAACCATAGTGATGTCATCAGTGATGTCATTTGAGATGTCATCAGTGATTTCACTGACCATGTCATGAATAATGTAATATGTGACGTCATCAGCAGTGCATTGCGGGGGCAAGAGTTATAGTTAGCTCAACTAACTATAATGGCTGAGTTTCTATGGTTTTGTAAAAGTGAAATGTGGAACTAACTATAACGGGCCTGAAACGTATGGTTTTTTCAGTGAATTTCACAGGTTTTTTAAATGCTAATTTGTAACTATAACGTCCCTGAAACCTATGTTTTTTTCAGTGAATATATATATATACATATATTCACTGAAAAAACCATAGGTTTCAGGCACGTTATAGTTAGGAATTAGCATTTAAAAAAACCTTATAAATTCACTGAAAAAACCATAGGTTTCAGGGGTGTTCTAGTTAGCTGGACTTTTCACTCGTACAAAACCATTGAAATTCCCCCGTTATAGTTAGTTTAGCTAACTATAACTCACGCGCCCGCAATGCACTGCTGATGATGTCACATATTACATCACTCATGACATGGTCAGTGACATCACTGATGACATCACTGAAGACATCTCAAATGACATCACTGATGACATCACTGATGACATCATCCAGTGAATGTGTTTTTCTGAAAATTACATATGTTTATTATATGTACATCTCAAGGTCGATGGAAGAATAAATGGGTATATAAGAGTCTAAATGGATGATTTGTTTTTGAAAAAATGATTGTATAACTGACTGTTTAAGTGTATCTTAGTGAATACATGGCTTAGTGAGTAATGTTTAAATATGTAACTATCTGTATCAGTCTCTCACTTTGTGTATAAGTGGCTGCATGGGTTGGTGAGTAGCTACATGAGTGTCTATATAGGTTATTAGTTGGTTTTTTGAGTATCAGTATGAGTGTCTGAGTGTCTGTATGGTTCGGTGGGGGGTATTACATAGTGCATAGGTGCATGAATGAGTGACTCACTGTTTGTATGTGTTGAAGACAGCATGTGTGCAGGACTGTATGGGTGGATGAGTGTGTGCAGGGGTGTGTTAGTGAGTGAATGACTGTCTCAATAGTGTCTTTATGAGTAACTATATATGTTTTAAACTAGTATATGTGACTATTGGTGTATATAAGTGAGTATATGTGAGAGTGAGAGATTGAAAGAGTTCCTGTATGAATAAATATGTGTTTCTATAAGTGATTGTTTAAAAGACTAAGTATGTGTAAGTTTCTGTAGAAGTAAGTGTGGTGGTGTGTGTATAACTGTATATGCAAGTAAATGGATGTTTGATTCTTTATTAGCATGAGTGACTATGTGTGTGAGTAACTCTATGGATGAGTGGCATTGTGTAACAGGATGTATAGGTGTATGAGTACATATGATGAGTGAGTACATGTATGAGTGACTGTATAGGACTGTTGGTGAATGAGTGGATGTGTATGTGGATCTTAGAATTACTGAATAGGTTGTTGTAACTGATATTGGTATGTCCATTGTTTTGAAAATTTTAGTTTCTATTTTTGAATGTGTGTATCAAAGGTTATATTAGGGGGAGAGGAGGTCTGCCACTCTATCACAAGGATGATGTAATCAGTGATGTCATCAGTGATATCATTTGAGATGTCATCAGTGATGTCATGAGTGATGTCAATGACCATGTCATGAGTGATGTAATATGTGACGTCATCAGCAGTGCATTGCGGGCGCGCGAGTTATAGTTAGCTGAACTAACTATAACGGGGGAATTTCAATGGTTTTGTACGAGTGAAAAGTCAAGCTAACTATAACGCCCTTGAAACCTATGGTTTTTTCAGTGAATTTCTAAGGTTTTTTAAATGCTAATTCCTAACTACAATGTGCCTGAAACCTATGTTTTTTTCAGTGAATATCAAAGGTTTTTTAAATTCTAATTTCTAACTATGCCTACAGAGATAGGACATGTGAAGAAAGAAGAAAAAACGTACAGAAAGAAAAAAAAGAAATGCAGAAAGAAGCAACAGAAGTCCTCAAAGACGAAGAAAAGTGCAGGAAGAAGGATAACATGCAGAAAGAACAAACAGAAGAGCAGAAAGAAGCCTTGTTGCAAAATCATCCTGTACCCTCAACTTTTTCAGACGGATACTGGTGGTAACTGAGTCTGACTAACCAGTCCTAGAGCCAGTGCTATGTTAAAAGACACTCAGAATACAGTGAAAACACTTACATACACTAGGGAACACTATGCGTTGGTGTCCCCCTGTGATCAGCATGACCTCCTCTGTAAGCCCCTAGTATATAATAGGGCAGGGTATTAAAACTACCTCTTAAAACGTGTCACAGGGCGTGTTTGAACACGTCACCTCAGGCCCAGTCCCCTCACTTCCCCACTGTGTAAACACGCCCTGTGGTTGTTTTAAGTTGGGAGATTAAGTCCCCTTGAATCCTGAGGGTCCCTAGGGACCAACTAGACCACTAGGTACCTCCAGTAAGCACCACAGAGCTGTGTTGCAGAGAGATGTAAAAAGGGGCACGGCCTAGACCACCTCTCTGCAACGCAGTGCAGTGGAGCTTACTGGAAGCACCTGGCGGGCTAGTTGGCCCCCAGGGTCCCTCAGGATTAAAGGGGAATTATTTCCCCAACTTAAAACGCGCCACAGGGCTTGTTTGCACAACTTCCCCAACTTACAACTGGCCAGGGGACGCGTTTGCAGAGTGCTGCAAGGAGGGGGCGTGGCCTCCGGCGCGATGCCGGTCTTTTATTTATTTTATTTTTTAAGAAGGAGGGTTGTGTGGCCCCCCTTCTTTTTCTAATTTACTGGCCCTGGGGACCCCATCCCCCAGGGCCTGCACCCTAATTTTTTTTGTTGAAAAAAATTAATTAGGCCCTCCCAAGGCCATGACCCCAACCCCTGGGTCATGGCCTTTTTTTATTTTTTATTCTTTAGGAGGGGCTGCGTTGCCCCCCTCCTCAGGCCACTTATGGCCCCAGGGACCCCATCCCCCGGGGCCAGCCTTTGTTTTTTAATACTTAAAAAATATATATATTTATAGAAACACCTAGGACATGCTGGACAAACCGTATGTACCTATCACCATGACGATTTGCGTGATATTCATTAAAAGGCGACTATGCATAGAATGAATCCACATGGAATGTATTTACACCGCTAGTGAAGCTCTGACGTGTCTGACGCCCTACCGTGCCTAATCCCGGTGCCCCCGCCGGTGGGTACTCTCCAAGTAGACACCCTTGTCGTTTATTTATACAAACATGGGTAGATATTGACGGGCACATTTAATATACACGCACACCAAGCCATTCAAAGGGGATTCGACAAAAATTTGACCAAACTATGCAAGAAACCCCCCTCGCGGTTAATAAAATACACATCCACCGCCGGATGTGTAATACTTTTTATTTTACTCTCTGGAAAGGAGAAGAACCTCACTTGAGAGTCACAGCGTGCTCCTGGCTGAGCCCAATGCTGTGTTACACCCACCAGTAGCTGCCGAGTGCCTCACACCTCTGTGTTGTATTCCACCAGCTAGTGCGTATGCTATGATACTCTCTAGCCCATGTGCACTGTAACACCACCCGTGAATATGTCATGCCACACTTGCCTTCGCACGGGTTATATTACCCCATCTAACGTGACTTCCTCGATGCCTATGTTAAAACGCACAGCGCTATGCCATACATAACACAATCTGGGATCCATATCTTTGTCACAGTGCATATGCAACGTTACACTCCCCAGCACATATTTTATATTACAACTTTAGAGACTAGTTAGGTTACACAACTCTGCCCTGTGCATATTACACTCCAAGGCACATATCGCATAGCACGCGCTAGTGCCTGTGCTATCTCGTGCTCTCCAATGAATCTGTCATTGCGCACAATGTATTGCATATTATCTTTCACACCCCGGTTCATCTTATATCACACTTTTTGGTGCATAGTTTATACCATATACTATATCTAGTTATCATTTTCAATCGTGCTCTCAGGACTATGTTCTATATAACACTGCGTCCACCTACCCTTTTCACGGGCATTACATTTTGCGATGGGGGTGGAGGGTCAGGGGGTGTTTCTGCCAAGTGAGCACGGAATCACAGTCACAAACGTACTCTTCTTCCTGAATAAAAGTGAGATTATGCTGCATACTTGTTCATATTTTAAGTAGTTCGCACAGACACACATTTTATAAACAATAAAGTTTCTAATACCCACCTTCTCTGAACAGTTAGCTTGCTGCCCCATCCACCTCCTCCCTATCCTCTGTTGTCTGAATCCATGGACTAGCCTCCTCCCTCCTGCCATGCATGGTCTGATGTGCTGCCACTGCCCTCCATTTAGCATGATGTACCAGTCCACTCCTCCTGCCCTCCATTGCCCAATTCTATGGCCCATCATTGACCTCCTGCTTAGCCTCTGTGCTTAGCTTGCGGCCCCTATTCTCCTTCCCCCTGCCCTTCGATGTCTTTGTGCATGCCCCTGCTCCATCCTTTTTGCCCACCATGTTCCATGGACCTGCCACTCCTATCTACTCTGAGTGTTCTGTTGAGCTGCCACTCCCCTCCCACCTGCCTCGCATTGTCAGATGACTGTAACCTGTCCCTGCCACCTCCACCCTGCCTGTCCACATGCCATGGCCCTATCCCCTTCCTCCTGTCCTTCATGGTCCATTTTACTGCCACACCCTTCTGCCCTCCTTGGTCTTTTATGCTGCAACTGCTCCTCCTGCCTGCCCCGCGCGGTCTGTTGTGAGGCCCCTTCCCTGAACTCTCTTGTCTGTGCCCAGGTCCTGACCCACCCTTCTATCCTCCATGGTCCTTTGTGCATGCCCCTGCACCCTCCTTCTTGCCCATCATAGCCATTTTGCTGCCACTAACCCTCCCGCTTGCCATGCATGGTCTTCTGTGCTGCCATGGCCCCTCCCACCTTCCCTGTGTGGTCAGCTAGCTGCCCCTGACCCTTTCCCACCTTCCCTCCATTGTCTGTGTGTATGCCATCATAGTCTCATTGTTGCTCTCCATGGTGTGTCTTGTTTCTAGTGCCCATCCTGCCTGACCTCCATGGTCATCTTGCTGCTCCTGCCCTGCCCCCTTGCCCCCAGCCCTCTGTTTCCATGTGCAGACCCCTATTCCCTCCCTCCTGGCTTGTCTGTTCCATTGTAATGCCCCTGATCCGTCCCTCCTGCCCTTTATGGTCTGTTATGCTGCAGCTTTCTCTCCTGTCTGTCCATTATGGTCAGCTAGCTACCATTGCCCCTTTCCCCTCTGTTCTCTGTTGTCCATGTGCATGGTCCTGTGCCCTCCCTATTGCTTTCTATGGATTGTTGTGCTGCACTCCCATCCCGCATGCGCTGTGTGGTGTATTGTGCTGCTGCAAACCCTGATGCCTGCCCAGTAGGGTCAGTTTGGTGCACCTCTCCATGTCCCTCCTGTTCTCTGTTATCCGAGTCCATGTCAATACCCCAATTCCTCCTGCCTACCATGATCCAATGTACCATACTTGCGAACATTTTGAACTTGGTAAGAGGGAGATTTTGAAAAAAAACTGGGGTATTGATTTTCCCCTTTGAGTTACATTGAAAAAGAGGAGATTGTAGACAGGAGACAGATCAAATAAAGCCCATTTGAGCTTAAAAACACTGGACGTTTCCTGGCTGAAACGGGTCTGTTGGCATGTATGGTTGTACTACCACTGCCTCTTCCTTCTGCCCACAATGGTCTATTATATTGCCACAGCCTCTCTTGCTAGTCCTGTATTGTTGGTTTGTTGCCCCTGCCCCCCTTTCCACTGCCCTCCATAGTCTGTTGTGCTGCCACGGCCCTTCCTGCCTGCTCAGTGTGGTTAAATTGTTGCCTTTGCACCCTCCTACCTGCCTTCAATTTTCAGAGTCCGTGCCCCTGGCCTCTGCCTCTCAACAGTATCCTAATGAACAACTAGATTGCTAACATTCTATATTTATTTCAAAAGTGTGGAACGCCTGACGTCATCTTGATGTAATCAAAACTGTAATACCTAGAGTATTTCCTTTAGAAATTACATATATGAGAGGGTCTTATTTGCATCAAAATTATGGTTAGTGCTCTAAAAAACTAAAATGAGGATATATTTTCTGAGTTTTCAAATAGCGACAAAGAACTTTTAAATTATTTGTAATCTTTCTGTTTTTTTATCCAGTTGACCACTTGATTAAATGTTGCACCTAGGGAAGAGGATGTGGTGTTACTTCCAGAGCTGCAGACATTGCAACTGGGGAACCAGGTTGGAGTTTCTGCTTCAGCTCAACATTCTGTGATTCTGGTCAAATCACTTAATCTCCCCATGTCTACAACCAAAATGAATTTGATCTTGTGTGATGTAACCAATGCTCATGTAAAGCACTCCAATACCTGACAAGTCTGCACTATATAAAACTGCAACTGCACAAAAAATAAGTGTTTTGCACACTTCTGTCATTGGGCTACGTGTGGGCTACATCTGGGTGATATTTGGGCTACATTTGGGCTCTTTTGTCTCTGGTGGCCATCTTGGGAGATTTATTTGTTATGAAGTTTCCTAATTTCCTCATTTACTGCATTCTCCTCAGTGAGAATACTTTCAGTTTTTTATTTTGGGTCCATCAAGAAGGCAGTCAGATGTGTCACACATTTGCCATAACTTCTGAATGTTAGCACTCTAGTTGCTCATTAGATCACTGTAGTAAAACTACTGCTCACCAGGGAAGTCTGCTGCTGGTATTCAAAGTGCATGTTTCAGTCTGCATGTCAGAATTTGTTTATGAAATAGAAGAGGGTTTGAGAAGTCAAAATGTGCCCTAATTTTTCTTTCTGCAGAACTAATCATAATTTCTATTGCAAAATGAACCCCCTCATTTTGATCCTTTGTAAATTAAATGTTATAAGTGTTACCACTTTATTCCAATCAAGATGGCTTGCAGGTGTGCCATACTTTTGTCATAAGTAAGACTGTTAGCGCTCTAGTTGTTCGTTAGAACACTCTGGGACATTCTGTCATTGGGCTATACTTGAGCTACATCTGGGTGATATTTGGACTACATTTGGGCTCTTTTGTCTCTGGTGGCCATCTTGGGAGATTTATTTGTTATGAAGTTTCCTAATTTCCTCATTTACTGCAATCTCCTCAGTAGGAAATACTTTCAGTTTTTTATTTTGGTTCCATCAAGAAGGCATTCAGATGTGTCACACATTTGTCATAAATTCTGAATGTTAGCACTCTAGTTGCTCATTAGATCACTGTAGTAAAGCTACTGCTCACCAGGGAAGTCTGCTGCTGGTATTCAAAGTGCATGTTTCAGTCTGCATGTCAGAATTTTTTTATGAAATAGAAGAGGATTTGAGAAGTCAAAATGTGCCCTATTTTTTCTTTCTGCAGCACTAATCATAATTTCTATGGCAAAATGAACCCCCTCATTTTGTTCGTTTGTAAATTAAATGTTTTAAGTGTTACCACTTTATTCCAATCAAGATAGCTTCAGGTGTGCCATATTTTTGTCATAAGTAAGACTGTTAGAGCTCTAGTTGTTCGTTAGAACACTCTGGGACATTCTGTCATTGGGCTATACTTGGGCTACATCTGGGTGATATTTGGGCTACATTTGGGCTCTTTTGTCTCTGGTTGCCATTTTTGGAGACTTATTTGTTATGATGTTTCCTAATTTCCTCATTTACTACAGTCTCCTCAGTAGGAAATACTTTCAGTTTTTTACTTTGATTCCATCAAGAAGGCAATCAGATGTGTCAAACATTTGCCATAAATTCAGAATGTTAGCACTTTAGTTGCTTATTAGATCACTGTAGTAAAGCTACTGCTCACCATGGAAGTCTGCTGCTGGTATTGAAAGTGCATGTTTCAGTCTGCATGTCAGAATTTGTTAATGAAATAGAAGAGGATTTGAGAAGTCACTCAAAATGTGCCCTAATTTTTCTTTCTGCAGCACTAATCATACTTTCTATGGCAAAATGAACCCCCTCATTTTGTTCCTTTTTAAATTAAATGTTTTAAAAGTTACCACTTTATTCCAACCAAGATGGCTTCAGGTGGGCCATACTTTTGTCTTAAGTAGGACTGTTAGTGCTCTAGTTGTTTTTTAGAACACTCTGGGAAGCTGCAGTAGAACACAAAGGAATCAACTGACAGTCTCTGCCCTTGTTGGATGTACATGTTTTACTGAGAATGTCAGACTTCATTCTCACATGACTGAGAAAGATAATGTGAATTTACAGAAAATATGCTCTCAGTTTAGCTTATAGATCACCTTCCAAACCTCTGTGGGAAAAGCATGAGTAAATAGTTTTCTCTCAAACATGATTCATGATATCACAGCAGAAGGCTTTTTCACATGGTAAAATCACCTTAGAACACACCACAATTCCTAAAATGAGTATGGTACCATCAACAAATGATTTATAATGTAACTAAAGTCTTAAAACCTTCTATTAACTGCAATGCTTTTTAATGAGGTGCTATCATGTATATTGGTCCCAGATGGCTGCCAACACTTCTTGGATGAAGTGCTGACAGCCAATCAGATCTCACGATGAGATGTGTGGTTAGGCTCCGCCCAGATATATATGTGATTTTACTTTTGATTTTCTCAGGAACTACTGAACGGATTTACACCATTTAAGCAAAAGGCACGAGTCTGAACTGAGGACTACCTCTTTGCCAAATTTGGTGTAATTCCGTTCGGCACTTCGGGCTTTAGCTGCGTCAACAGGTCCTATGGGAAAATGCATGGGAAAAACGTGTTTTGGAACCCCCCTTTTTCTCGGCCCCCGCTTGACGAATCACCATGACATTTTCAGGATAGGAGCGGACTGGACCTGGCCAAAAGTTTGGAAACTTTCACGAAGATTCATCAATCGACGCCAACGTTATTCCAAATAGAATGTTGCGGATTTCCTATGAAAAATAGGTCCTAACTATAACTACCTACTGGCGACTGCCAGTAGGTAATATAGATATATTTTATATATACTTTTTGAGGATGTGGAACATAATATATATATATATATATCTCTCTCTCTCTCTCTCTATATATATATATATATATATATATATATATATATATATATCACTGAGCAAAAGCGTCCATTTGACAGTGGGAGCTCCTTAATCAGCTGGTGCCCGCGTCGAGACCAGGACAGGGTCTCGTGCAAAATCTTACTCAAAGAAGTACACGGCACACCTCTTGATGATGTTAGGTTTCTTTATTCAGTTCGTGACTGTCTCCTACGCGTTTCGAACCGTAGTTCCTGATCACGGTAGAGTGTAATTCTAGTCCTTTTTTAATTTCTACTTATATACACTGTAAATTTCAATAGTGCATTATGGGTTGTGTAGTTTATATAAACATTTGTTTTTTACTTTTTTCACATTTATTCAACAAACTTTATTGTTTTATTGCGCTATGCATTCTTTCACCTGTGTGGCGAGTTTGAGCATCAGAAAACACAGTGATTTGGATGAACTTTCATCACATGACCTCCATGTGCTGATAGGGCCTGGTCGCTAAGTAGCGTACATCCCGTGTTGGTAATTTATCCAATGCGTTTTATACAGTTGCACATGGGGTAGCACTCAGTTTAAACCTACCCCATGTGCAACTGTATAAAACGCATTGGATAAATTACCAACACGGGATGTACGCTACTTAGCGACCAGGCCCTATCAGCACATGGAGGTCACGAACTGAATAAAGAAACCTAACATCATCAAGAGGTGTGCCGTGTACTTCTTTGAGTAAGATATATATATATATATATATATATATATATATATATATATATATATATATATTCACTGAAAAAAACATAGGTTTCATGCATGTTATAGTTAGGAATTGGCATTTAAAAAACCTTAGAAATTCACTGAAAAAGCCATAGGTTTCAGGGGTGTTATGGTGAGCTGGACATTTCCCTCATACAAAACCCCAGAAATTCCCCTGTTATAGTTAGTTCAGCTAACTATAACTTGCGCCCCCGCAATGCACTGCTGATGACGTCACATATTACATCACTCATGACATGGTCAGTGACATCACTGATGACATCACTGATGACATCTCAAATGACATCACTGATGACATCACTGATGATGTCATCCATGTGATAAATTAGTGCATCTTCTCACACCCTAATTTAACATTTGATACACCGACTCAAAATTTCAGACGGCCATTTTGAAAACCATAGATACTCCAATACCAATAACTACATACCCACTCAATAACTCTTAGGTCTACATACACCTCCACTCACTCACCTGTACAGTCACTCATACTTACATCGAACGTGTCGCGTATAGGCTGGGAGTCGCGTACCAGTCGCATTGGAATCGCGCACTAACCACATACCCGGCGCATACCATGCGCGGATGCTATCGCGTAGGGATCAGGAACGGTGCGCTTAGGGTGCGTGGAGCCAAAAACATGGAAAAAAAATATATAAACTAAAGTTTTGAACATATAGTTAAAAAAATATTCCACGATGCGTCATCTGCGTCTATGACGAGGTAGGTGCGTGCTGCGTAAGCTCAGGGTGCGCAGATCCCATGTGACCTGCAAAAAAAGAGATTTGATTGGTTCATTACACTTCCTCTTCTAACTATTGAAAGACCCCACCCATTTCAATCATTCTTCTTTGACCTTCTTTAGAGGACCATCTCTTTGGAGAGAAGAAGATTTTTTAGACTAAGTTTACACTTAGCTCTAACTTTTTTCATCCAAAAATGGCTTCAGGGCAGCAGGCATCACCTGCATCTCCTCATATTTCTGCGGATGAATTTTTGGAGGAGGCACCACCCAAAGAACGTTTTTCTTCAGTGGTGTGGACATTTTTTACTTTTCCCAAGGGACAGAATAAGACCAATGTCACCTTGGTCATGTGCAAGATTTGCAAAAGAGTCCTGTCGTGAGGGGATCCTAACAAGAAATACTTGTGCGGCACGGCAAGTATGATGAAGCACATGAGGACCCTTCATCCAAACAATCTTGCACGAGAAGAGTGCCGACGGATGAGAAACACTCCTGCTCCTGCGCCTTCCACCCCATCGCAGCCGAGCACATCAAGAGTGCATCCATCAGCCCTAACCTTGGACATCCGTCCTCAATTTAAATTTTTAAAAGTGCTCTGCACTAAGTGCAATGCGACTTTGTGCTATGGTGAGCAGTCAATCGATCTGATCTGCCGCCGGCCAGAAAGTCACATTTGCTAGTTTTTTTTTTTGTTTTTTTTTATTGTTCCCTGAAGTTCTTTGTTTGGTTTCTCCTTTTTTTTTTTTCAGAAAATCCAAAAAAATCCCAAAATTGTTAGAAACCACCCCCCCAAAAAATATAGAAGAAGAAAGAAGAAAAAAAATAATTCTTGTAAGAACTAACTTTCCTGGTTTAAAAAAAGAGCTACATTTCTTTGTTAGTGTGTGAAAGTTTAGATGAATGTATGTGTAGTACATAATTAACTGAATGAATGCATTAGTAGCGTATGGTGAATGTATAAGTGCAGCACTATGAGGAAGTGCTGCAGCATCACACAGTAACCTCTTTAACTACAGTGTGCTGTAGTACTTCCGAAGCACAGGGATGCAACATATGTACATAATATGTTGCGAATCTATGCTTCTCTTTGCACCGCTGCTTAAACTGCAGCCATGTGGTGACACAGGCACCCTTGCACCATAGTGCAAGGATATCTGTGTCATGTGCTGTTTGTTTTTCTGCAGGAAGACACACCTTCCTGCACAACAACAATGAGAAAATGCATTTTTCTCCTTCAATGTATGCTGAACATTTCAGCATGCATTGAAGATTTAAAAATGTGGAGAAATGAAAACAATTCTCCTTGTTGTGCTTTCCTACACCAATTTTAGAATGGTGCAGCATTCACACACATATCGAGATTCATGATTTCTAAGAAATCTAAACATGTGTCTTGTTCCATGAGTATTCACTGCAATCATGCACAACAACACTTATAGAACACCCTTTCAACGCAAAGTGGTGTGCATAATGAGGTTGTATTTACATGGAGTATAAAAAGTGCACAGAGTGCCTTTTCCTCTCTTTGTAAATATGAAAGAGTGTCTTGCGCAATAACTATGTTACAAAAACTGACATATTTCCGTTTTTCCCTGCGAATGATACAAGGTAAGCACAGAGTTTTGTCTGCAAAGATGTTCAAAGAAGAATGATTGAAATAATTGCGGTCCTTCAATAGCTAAAATAGGAAATATTATGAACCCCTCAAATCTCTTTTTTTGCAGGTCACATGATATCTGATTATGGTCAGATTTCAAAACTACATAGGTATAAACAGAGTGGTTTTAGAAACATGTTTCAACTTTGTAGCTTCCTGCAGACCTCCTCATTCTGCATATTGAGACTTACTTAAACTTACCTTCACAGTAATAGTAATAAAAAACTGGTACACATTTTTTTCACATTTTCATTCCAATCTAAATTCATAAAAATTGCTTATTTTAAAATTTGAATCTGTGAAAGAAAAGGAAAAAAAAATATAACATGTAATAATACATTTTTTACAACACAGCATCATTTCCACAAAGTACGTTTTCTTTGCCTTTTTTGCTGTTCTCAGAATATATTACATTTCACTAAAAATAGTGATTTCAATCGTACTCATCACTTAACAGCGGGCAAAAAAAAAACAATCTCAAAGATTGTTAAAAAAAAACAACATGATATTCTCAAAAAAAAACAAGATACAAATCACAGATATGTAGTAGTACAAAGCTTTATTTCGATAAAAGATATCATAAAAGCAGATTTACAGATTAAAACACAGTTCTTAAAAAAAAAGAAGACATTAAAAAGAAAAATCATTTAAAAAGCCTTTCTGTTACAATAAATAATTTAAAACAGTATTAAACATTAACAGCTTTGTAAATAATAAAAATATTTAATAGAAATTCATCACATAGCCTTCCGCCTAATCAACCACGCCCAGCTTAGGAATTTAGCCACCCCTCACACTGAGGTTGTACTAACGTCAGCCTTGAGTATTCTAAGTGCAACAGAGTGGTCCCTAATTCCAAGCTGCAGACACACAGGTTTTAACCATTTCAATCTAGGTTTCGAATAGGCTGGGCAGGCAAAAAAGAAATGGGGAATATTTTCAGCAATACCAAGACAGTTTGGACAGTCCACTGGGGTTTGGTGTGGGGGCTTCCACTTACTAGTGCAATCACGAAGAGGGAGGGGGCCCATCCTAAACTGGATAAAAAGGTATCTATCCCTAGGCTTCGTAATAAAATCTAGATAGGGCTCCAGTCGGGGCGTAGTCTTATGTTGCAGAAATACCTCAGTCAGCCTGCCTTGATTTAGGTCCCTCTGCTCTCGGATATCAACCCATGCCCAAAAAGCTCTCTTAATTTCTACCTTAGATAGCGGGGCCCCAGTCTCCCAAACAGTTGAAAGGCCTAATGCCAAAAGAAACTTCTTTATATTGGCTAACCATCCAATTTTGTGAGCTCCTAGAGAGCTCAGGAGTGCGCCATAGCCGCGCCCAATATAGAGGAGGACGCAGAGTGGATAGGTCTTTGATAGAACGCCGACCCAAATCACTCAAGAGTGGCTTGGTTGGAGTGCCCCTCGGGAGCGATACAAGCTCTCTAAAAAACGTATTTTCTGAGGTGACTAGCACGTCTACACAACAAAAGCCCTAGAGCTCTGCACCATAAAGGGCACTACCTACAGCTTTTGCAGCGTAGATATCCAGAGCAGGAGCAATGGGCATAGTGGTGGAGGCAAGAAGTTCCCTCCCTAGTACTCCTACTACTCGCTTGTGGTTTAACGCCATTTTATCTATATGAGGCTGCCATTTAAATTTATCAGAGATTCTAATCCCCAAGTAGTCAAACTCTTTAACACGCTCTAATGGCATCCCTTCGAGAGTCAAAATAGATCTAGAAGATTTACTCGGTTTGAAATAAAGAAGCTTGGTTTTAGAAGTGTTAATGGCAAGGCCCCTCAGCTTACAAAACAAAGAAAAACGATCCAACAGCTTCTGTAATCCTGTCGGTGTTTTCGATAGTAACAACGTATCGTCCGCAAAGAGTAGTGCGGGAACTTTATCACCCGCCAAGGTCGGGACGTCCGGAATTAACTTCAAGCAAGAAAGAGACTACACCGTTCACAAATAACGTGAAGAGTGTAGGAGCCAATACACATCCTTGGCGAACCCCTCTGTTCACAGGGATTTTAGCAGTTTTTTGCTCCTGCGACCCCCATCTATTGCGAGCATAATTACCATCATGCATTCGGGCCAGGAGGTTCAAAATGGGCGGGGGTATCCCCATCTCCTGCAAGACCTGCCATAGGCGGTCACGGGGGACAAGTCAAAGGCGGTCTTCAGGTCAATAAATGCCAAATAAAGACCGCCCTTGCCAATGGTAACCACTTTCCAATATAAAAGCGCCAGCCTAAATGCCTGGTCAATCGTGCTTGTACAGGCCCTGAAGCCCGCCTGGAACTGTGAAATTATGTTATTTTCATCTGCCCATGAGAGGACCCTCTCCAGGAGAACCCTACCAACCAACTTCTGTCCAACGTCTATAAGACTAATTGGACGATAATTGGCAGGGTCCCCCCTAAGGCCCCTCTTATAGATAGGAATTACTTCGGCCCCTTTCCAAGAATGCGGGACCGGTGAGCCTTCCAGCAGAGCATTAATAAACATCACAAAGTAAGAGGCCCATCACTCTATATTAGCTTTGAACAGGTCACCCGGAATGCCATCTTGTCCCGGAGCCTTAGCGGGTACAATCTTGTTAATAGCGGCCTCCACCTCTTCCTTCACTATCCTGTTAAATGAAGCCAGATCAAGGTCCTTGGCTGTAGTGCCACTAGGAGACCCTTGGGCAGGTGATTGTTCATCCCCTACATACAGATTCCTAAAGTGCTCAAACCATTCCCTATCCGTTATATGGTTAGGAATTTGGTCCAAGTCACGGCCATTAGATCTTCTCACTAAAGTCCAAAAAAGCTCACCATTCTTAGACTGACTCGCAGTTTTTAGGCTATCCCAGTGAAGTTCTTCCCATTCTCTCTTAGCATCTGCAATGGCCTGCCTATATTGCAGTCTTGCCAGCTGGACATCACCCAGGATGTTAGATTTAATAGCAAACACCAAACTGGCCTTTTTCAGTCTGCAATTTCTATTGAACCACTTTTGTGATGGCTTAGCACTTATCAAACGTTTTTTGTTAGGATCTAAAAACAAGCTACCAATCAAATCTATAGTGTCCACGTAGATTGTCGCTGCAGCAGCAGGCCCAACCCTATCCCTACATGCTGCAGAAAGCCTGAGAGTCTGATCACTAAGGATTTCCTCTAGGGTACTTAATCTTAGCTCATTCAAAATGAACTTAGGCCATTTGAGAAATCTATTACAGTTGGATGGTAAGACTATCCTAGTTAGCATTCTTGATCCATTAATAGGGGTATACTCTTTCCTATGCCACATTTCCAACATTGTAAGGGACAGGGGGTTCTGATCACTACTTACTGATGGGATAATGACCATATCATCCACGAACTTCCATGCCCTCCTGTCAAACAATATGTAATCAATTCTGCTTTGACAGGGGACCCTATTATATGTGGTTGCTCCCATTACATCAGAAATGGTACGCCCATTTGCAGCTCTTAGCCCAAATTCTAACATTAGGACATTCAATTGGATGACAACCGGTGACCATCTCTTCACTGGCTTAAGCGACAGATAGGGGATGCCCCATCTGGCATCCTCATCATAAATTCCCAGAATGTTGTCTGCTGCTAAAGGCTCAAAGGAGCAATTAAGGTCGCCAGCGACCGAAATAAAGGAATCAGATGGACAGGAAAGAAGCATATCAGAAAGAACAGAGATAGTAGAGGACTTGGCCCCCCCTTGGGTACCTCTTGCATATATATTGATAAGTTCCCAAGTATTGTTGCTCTTTGTACCCTTTAAAGAGAGTCTCATTATATCTAACGTGGAAGAAGAATGATGAATGATCTTAAGGTTGAGCTCTATCCTAACCCATATCATAAGACCTCCGGATGGACGTCCTCGGCCTACCGAGGTAGCTGGTACAAAAAAACAGGAAAACCCGGACTTATACAGGGGTTCAAGGCTCCATGTTTCCTGAAATAAACACACATCATACCCATCGATGAAATCATTCCAATCCGGTAGAGAAAGCTTATTTCGTAGGCCCGCCACATTCCATGAAGCAATCTTAAGACGACAAGGAAGACCATTGCGGGGAATTAGGGGACTTGGGGAATGATCGAAATTTCGACCAACAATGTTATCTACTCCATGTGATACACTGGCAGAAATTAATAGTTCAGAACCCAGGGGCTGGAGCGGAGCGAATGGACTAATAGTGCATGAGCCTAGAGGGGACAAGGGGGTGGTCGGATCTCCTACTCCATCCTGGAGTCAATCAACAGGCCTCCAAGCTGCTGAATCGATTTTGGATGGAGGTCAGATCTGCGGATACTATGGGTCTATGCCAACCCCCATACGATAGCCCCCTCCCATTCCGTTGCACTAATGTCCACCCATCCGCTAGAGATGTAAAGTGACCTGGGGGATAAAAATAAGTCAATGGGAGAGAGCGAATAGTTACTCCCGGGCTGGTATGTCCCCAGTTACAGATATGATCGACTATTTTTGGGTCGTTAAAATTAATCAAAATGCAGTCCCCCCTTATGCTTTTGGCCAGGTGTCCTACCCATGGGACCCTCCTGACATTAAGTATTTTACTCACTATATGTGGTGGCAACGGTCTATTTTGATTTAGCCAGTGGACAACCCTGTTCCTCAATGCTGCAGGAGATTCAACTTCGAGCTGACTCAATTCAGGGACCCCTGCTAGAATTACCACGTACGGACAGGCTTCCGGGGGTAAATTTAAAATATTTCCCCCCCTAGGAACCTGGCCTATAGAGGCCCCACCACCCTGACTAAGCTGAGGATGTTATCTTGATGAGATTTACTACCTGCAGCCACAGCTGTACTCTTATTAGCTTCAGTTAGGGCCTGTTGATCTGAGGTCAATACTGAGAGAACTTCCGGGACAGCTGGAACAATTTCTCCTCTAACTTTTTCCAGTAGTTGGGAAACCCTAGGATGAGCATCCTTCTTTGAGGGATCAACAATTCCCGCAAAGTCATGCTCAATCCTTAATAAAAGCTGTTCAATCCTACTTAATCTATCCTCTACTGGACGAAGGATAAATCTAAGTGTATCACATATATTAGTCAAATCAGGAGCCAACCCCTCTAACCCAGCACTTGGCATGCCTCCCCGCTTACAGCCTGACATGCTGTTCTGGTAGATGATGGGGGAACTAGAGGTGCAACTATATCGGCAGCAGTACCCGTAACGGGCTGCTCCAATATAGCAGGGATCATCCTAGTGTTTCGAGTGTGTTTCGTGGCTTTCCTTTTCTTCCCGGCATTGTTGTTAGACAACCCCTGCTTATACTTGGGAATAGCCCCTGGGTGTCTCTCCCGCAGCTGCCTGGTGTTATTCTCTATTGTTATACTAGGATAAGATGGCAGCATATGGGGAGATGTCAGTAATGAGTCGGAAGCCGTAAAATGATCCCCCAAGGCAGCATGAATTGTATCACAAGATGACGACTGTGTAATCAGGGGTTCTGACATTGGTGGTACATCAATACCATTATTTTGACCTTGGTGGACAGGAGACCGTACATTAGCAATGTGCCCCATTGAAGACCTCCTGGCCATCGCGAGGTCCTGGGAGGCTCGACATTCCATTATTGTAATCTCCTGATCAATGACGCTATTTACCCTAGTAATAAACTGGTCCATAGTTCCTGTGAGGTTAGCATTAACCACTCTCCCTCTGGCCTCTTTTGGGGGCATGACAAGACCAGTCAATCAGTATAAACAAGTAGGATGCAATGTACTCACAAATTGTCCCCCCAGGCAGAGTGAAAGAGGGATGGCCCGTCCCGTCCTTGCACGTTCTTGAACGGGCTTAAACGGGCCCGCCCTTTGCCTGGGCTTAGCCCGGCGCTGCCCGCGTGCGTCCCGCGAAGCGGGAGGCGCGAGGTCCCTTTAAACGTCCGGTGCAGGAGGGAGGGGCCGCTGGTGATGACGCTACCCCACTGCCTCCTGGTGCGTGAAGTCCTCTGCTCTCCGGGACAGCAAGTAATATGCCCCCACTGCTGGTTCCTGTAACGCTGCGCGTCCCGCGAAGCGGGAGGCGCGAGGTCCCTTTAAACGTCCTGTGCAGGAGGAAGGGGCCGCTGGTGATGACGCTACCCCACTGCCTCCTGGTGCGTGGAGTCCTCTGCTCTCCGGGACAGCAAGTAATATGCTCCCACTGCTGGCTCCTGTAATGCTGCGCGTCCCGCGAAGCGGGAGGCGCGAGGTCCCTTTAAACGTCCGGTGCAGGAGGGAGGGGCCGCTGGTGATGACGCTATCCCACTGCCTCCTGCTGCGTGAAGTCCTCTGCTCTCCGGGACAGCAAGTAATATGCCCCCACTGCTGGCTCCTGTAACGCTGCGCGTCCCGCGAAGCGGGAGGCGCGATGTCCCTTTAAACGTCTGGTGCAGGAGGGAGGGGCCGCTGGTGATGACGCTACCCCACTGCCTCCTGGTGCGCGAAGTCCTCTGCTCTCCGGGACAGCAAGTAATATGACCCCACTGCTGGCTCCTGTAACGCTGCGTGTCCCAGATATATAAAATGCATACAGCTAACAACATTTTATAACTTTAACTTACAAAAACTGTAAATGTTGTCGCTTTAAAATATTCACCGAATCTAAGGATGAATTTTTGGAGGATGCTCCACGCCCACAACATTTTCCTTCAGTGGTGTGGAAATTTTCTACTTTTCTCGAGGGGCAAACAAAGACCAATACCACCTTCGTCATGATCAAGCTTTGCAAAAGAGTTCTGTTACGAGGGGATCCTAACAAAAAATACTCGTGCGGCACGGCAAGTATGATGAAACACCTAAGGACCCTTCATCCAAACAATCTTGCACGAGAAGAGTGCAAACAGATGAGATACACTCCTGTTCTGTATCTGTAAAAAAGAATCACAAATAAATGTATATTAATAACTTTCAAATTTACACTATTCCATTACTGAACAAACACATTTTATATAAAAACTGACTAAGAAACTATAGCCCTGAACCACAAATGTGACAATGGTTAAAACACTACATGCATAGTGTATACTACTTTGAAGCAGTTCATGCCCTAAAGCCTACCTCACTAAAAGACTACATGCTAACTGACTAAATGATTACAGTACTATAAGGAGACACACTGGGTGAGTGACAGGTTGTTTGCTAGAAGTGTATGAATACTAACTAGGGAATTGAAGGTGTGAAAGACAACTGTGTAGGTGATTA
Organism: Triturus cristatus; assembly: GCF_964204655.1. Lineage (NCBI taxonomy): Eukaryota > Metazoa > Chordata > Amphibia > Caudata > Salamandridae > Triturus > Triturus cristatus. The sequence continues at coordinate 1,011,778,524 of NC_140593.1, read as the reverse complement.
GAGGACTGCATCCATACTGGATAGGTATTTAAAGCAGTCCATGTGCTAAGGCCTGGCTCACTGCTTGAGTACTGACTGAATGATTAGAGTACAGCAAGGAGAGTGCCTAGGTGAATTTATAAGTGGTAGGCTTTTGGCGCAGGGAATGGATTAGTACTTGGTACTGAATGGGCCACTAGAGGAGTGCAAAGGGAGTGACAGGATGTTTGCTGGACTGTATGGATACTGACTAGGGAATTGAAAGTGTGAAAGACAAGTGTCTAGGTGCTTAGAAGACTGCATACATAGTGGATAGGGGTTTGAAGCAGTCCATGTGCTAAGGCCTGACACAGTGCATGAATACTTAGGCACTGACTGAATGATTAGACTACTGCAAAGATAGTATCTTGGTGAATTTATAAGTGTTTGGGTTTTGGCACAGTGAATGGATTAGTACATGGTGCTGAATGGGTCACTAGAGGACTACAAAGGGAGTTACAGGGTGTTTCCTGGAAGTGTATGGATACTGACTAGCGAATTGAAAATGTGAAAGACAAGTGTATAGTATGTTAGAAGACTGCATGCATACTGCATAGACATTTGAAACAATCTATGTGGTAATGTATGGTTCACAACATAAGTACTTAGAAACTGACTAAATCATCAGACTACTGCTAGATTAGTGCCTGGGTAAAACTTTAAAATTTTCAGTTCTGGCACAGTGAAGAGAATAGTACATGGTACTGCACTTTAGTGTCAAACCCTGACTCATTTTATCAATGCATAAGCAAAGAATAGCTTCTAAAACTTGACAACATGACCGGTTTTAAAACAGTTATCTGTCAGCAAATACACGATGTTACCAAATGCTTCTCTCACAATCCTTACCCAAATGTACACAGACTCACAGTGTGATTTTAGACAAGCAACACTATCCCTAGCAGTTTACCAAAACTCATTCACTAGTCTAGAAGAGGTAATGGTACTGCACACAATCTACATATTTAAGTACAGCACATTAGTGTCAAAGCATGACTCATTTAATCAACGCATGAGCAAAGACTGGCTTCTAATGCTACTAAAACTTGACAATATGACAGGTTTTAAAAGAGTTATCTGCTAAAAAATACACGATGTTACCAAATGCTTCTCTCACAGTGGTTCCCAAATGCACACCGACTCACAGTGTGATTCTAGACTACAACCACTATACCTAGGACTTTACCAAAAATCATTCACTACTGTGGAACTGATAAGGGAACTGCACACAATCTACATATTTCAGGACTGCACTTTTGTGTCAAAGCCTGACTCATTTAATAAAAGCATAAGCAAAAACTGGCTTCTAATTCTACTAAAACTTGACAACATGACAGTTTTTAAAACAATTATCTGTCAGCAAATACACAACGTTACCAAATGCTTCTCTCACAGTGGTTCCCAAATGCACACAGACTCACAGTGTGATTCTAGACAAGCAACACTATCCCTAGCGGCTTACCAAAACTCATTCACTACTGTGGAAGTGGTAAGGGAACTGCACACAATCTACATATTTCAGGACTGCACTTTTGTGTCAAAGCCTAATTCATTTAATCAACGCATAAGCAAAGACTGGCTTCTGATACTACTAAAACTTGACAAAATGACAGGTTTTTAAAAAGTTATCTGTCAGAAAATACACGATGTTACCAAATGCTTCTCTCACAGTGGTTCCCAAATACACACTAACTCACAGTGTGATTCTAGACAAGCACCGCTAGCCCTAGGAGTTTACCAAAACTCATTCACTACAGTGCAAGTGGTAAGAGAACTGCACACAATCTACATATTTCAGGACTGCACTGTTGTGTCAAAGCCTGACTCATTTAATAAAAGCATAAGCAAAAATTGCCTTCTGATGCTACTAAAACTTGACAACAAGACAGGTTTTAAAACAGTTATCTGTCAGCAAATACACGATATTAGCACATACCTCTCTCACAGTGGTTCCCAAATGCACACAGACTCTCAGTGTGATTCTAGACAAGCAACACTATCCCTAGCAGCTTACCAAAACTCATTCACTACTGTGTAAAGGGTAAGGAGACTACACACAATCTACATATTAAAGTACAGCACATTAGTGTCAAAGCATGACTTATTTTATCAATGCATATGCAAAGACTGGCTTCTAATGCTACTAAAACTTGACAACATGACAGGTTTTAAAACAGTTATCTGTCACCAAATACACAATGTTACCAAATGCTTCCCTCACAGTGGTTCCCAAAAGCACACATACTCACTGTGTGATTCTAGACAAACAACACTATCCATTGCACTATACCAAAACACATTTCTTCATCTAGAAGAAGTACTACATTTTAGTATAGAAACATAACATAACTCATTTCACAAATTCATAAACAATGACTGGTTTCTAATTCTACCAAAATATAAAAATAGCACAGTTAGCTGTCTGCAAACACATGAAAAACACAAATGCTTATCACAGAATGGTTTCTACATGCACACACACTGTCAATAAGATTGTAGAGAAAAAATGTACTCCCTACACTTTAGCAGGAGAAATACATTAGTCTGATTAAAATCAAAATACTCTACATACATCCCCTCACAATTAAATAACTCACCTTTCAAGTTGTTTTGTAGATTAAGAAGTATATCAGTCACACACCAGATTTTCTTTTACAGAATCTCTGCACTGTGCACCTCTCAGCAAAAACAAAGAATGGAAAAGTTTCCCTTTCATTTTCCACACATATACATGTAAACATCAAATCACAATCATTCACACATACACTCAAAAGCAAACACACATTTCTATTGGTTAAACATTTCAACCCTTTCCAGCTGAAATACATTTCAACCCTTCCCACAATCTGCCTTCTGCCTCTTACCATATAAACAGGTCATGAAACTCTGCACTGTGCACACAGGTCACAAATTCAGCACACAATGTTGCTAAACATGACAGGAATTGTGCTTGACTTTTCAACATATCAGCTTATCATATATAATATGTTCCTTACAATCTGTTTTTGTTAACCAATAAGAATCATACCTTTAACAAACAGAAATATACACCCTACCTTTCAGTGTAGAAAGTAGTCATACAACCAATGATTTCTTGTCTTTTTTCAAAACAAAATTTCGTGGATCCGCGCACCCAATGCGAGAAAATCCGTGCACCCAACGCGATAGGATGCGCGCACCGTGCGCGCATTCCACCGTTTAAAAAAAAAAAGAAAAAAAGGGGGCCCCAGGGGGTCCTTCTGGGACCGCCTAAGCACCTCTAGAGGGTCAGAGTATTTCCATTCTGCCCCCTTTATATGTTTTACACACTTATTCCCCTTGCTTCTTCAGCCTCGCTTCTACCGAGGCAGAAAATGTCCGCCAACAGTTCCTGGTTTCGAATGTAGACAGACACTCGACAGCCAATTAGCATTCAGCGCGCGATCGGGAGGGTGCGCGCTTGGTTCGGGGAGGGTGCGCATACGGTGCGGGTACTTTTAACTCTAATTTTCTCAGGAACTACTGAACGGATTCACACCATTTATGCAAAAGGCATGAGTCTGAACTAAGGACTATCTCTCTGCCAAATTTGGTGTCATTCCGTTCAGCGGTTCGGGCTGTAGCTGCGACAACAGATCCTATGGGAAATTGCATGGGGAAAACGCGTTTTGGGACCCCCCTTTTTTCTCGGCCCCCGCTTGACGAATCACCACGAAACTTTCAGGGTAGGAGCGGAGAGGAGCTGGCCAAAAGTTTGGAAAATTGTGCGAGGATTCGTCAACCGGCACCAGACTTATTGGGAATAGAATGTTGCCGATTTCCTATGGAAAATAGGTCCTAACTATAACTGCCTACTGGCGACCGCTAGTAGGTAATATATATATATATATATATATTCAGGTAACTCTCTGCATGTTTTTCAAACGTCGAATCAGGAAAGAACACAAGGTATCCTTATACAAAGTGCTTTATTGCAGACCCCCCACCCCCTAACAGACGTGTTTCGCCTTGCGGTTTTGTCAATGTTAGGTTCTGTGCAAACATTTTGACAATTTCATACCATGAGGCCTCACGGTATCAGTGTAAACAGTGAAGATGGACTACAATTCATATCATTGTTGTCGCGGCCATCTTGAAACATGTTACATAGATACAGATCATTGAAATGTCGATAAAAACATTATAAAGTGCTATTGCTTAAGTGATAAAAACAAATATTTGAGTGAACAACTGTATTATGTCTTTGATACACTGTGTGCCATCTGTGACAGCATGTCATATATATAATTATCGCTTATGTTGCGTATATTTGATCCAAACAATTCAAGTTTATGTTAAGAATATGGCGACACATTTCATGTTGATCTCCCCAGTTTTTTACTATCTAGCCCCGTATGGGCTGGTGTATCGATGTCTTACAGAGGGTTGCGTGGTAGCTTAATTCTTATTTTTCATCCATATGTTTCCCCTTTATTTAAGATGACAAACCTACATTGAACTCTGGTTCTGATGTTAATCTCTTATTTGTCTCCCCATTGACAGTATATATTTTTTTACAGATTTCTCAGATCCTCACCCATTATAGGTGTACCCATAATTCTTCATCGTTGTTTAAACCTATAGGGGCCTTCGTCTGGGGATCGATAATGTACCTGGGTTCTAGTGTCCTGAGTGTTTTCACTCTATCTCCTCCCCTTTCTTTCTTGTCCACCTGATCTAGATATATATATATATGTTATTTCACTGGCAAAACCAAAGGTTACAGGGATCTTATAATTAATTAGGCTCATATTTCATTCATACTAAACAAAAGAAATCCAAGCATTGGACTCTGGGAAAGGGGAGGGGCTATGGATTTAGTATTCTTAGCCCCCAATCTGCCCTCCGGTTGGGCAAAAAGCCCACTAGACACCAGTTTTTTTTAATAAAGATTTATTTAGGGCTGGGGGCTGCCCAAGATGGGCATGCCAATGCCCCCACCGCTCCCCCACACAACTCCAGTCTTTCCACCCCCCTGGGGGGCAGATAGCCGACTAGAACCAGGGAATTTTTTTATTATGTAAATTAGGGGTGAGGGCTGCCCAATATGGGCACGCCAATGCCCCCACCCCTCCTGCACATTTAGATTCGTTTTGCCCCCCTGGGGGGCAGTAGCTCCCAATCTGCCCCCCGGGGGGGCAGAAATCCCACTAGACACCAGTTTTTTTTTTTTTTACATTTAATTAAAGATGGGTATGCCAATGCCCCCACCCCTTCCCCCACAAAAAAACAGTATTTTTGCCCGCTGAGGGGGCAGAAAGCCCACTAGAAACCAGGGATTCAGTTTTTCTGCTCCCCCTGGGGGGCAGATGGGGCAGTGGCCCCAAATCTGCCCCTCTGGGGGGCAGAAAACACCCAAGACGCAAGGAATTCTTTTTATGAGCCAGGGGTGGGAGCTGCCCAGAAAGGGCATGCCAAAGCCCCCACCCTACCCCCCCCCCAAGTAAGAATAAGACTTTCTGGCCCCCCAGGAGGCAGATGGGGGCAATAGCCCCTGATCTGCCCTGTGGGGTGCAAAAAGCCCACTAGGACCCAGGGATTTTTTATATATATATACGTAGGGGTGGGGGCTGCCCAGAATGGGCATGCAAATACCCCCACCAAAAATTTAAAAAAATCTACAGCCTTTCTGCCCCCCCTGGGGGGCAGATGAGGGCAGTAGCCCCCAATCTGCCCCCTGGGGGCCAGAAAGCTCCCTAGAAGCCAGTGATTTTTTTTAAGCGCCAGGGGTGGGGGCTGCCCAGAATGGGCATGCCAAAGCCCCTACACTACCCCCCAAAGTAAGAATTGGACTTTCTGCCCTCCCCAGGAGGCAGATGGGGGCAATAGCCCCTGATCTGCCCCGGGGGAGGGAAGAAATCCCACTAGGCCCCAGGGATTTTTTTTATATTTACGTAGGGGTGGGGGCTGCCCAGAATGAGCATTCAAATACCCCCACCCAAAAGAAAAAATGCTAGTCTTTCTGCCCCTCCTGGAAGGCAGATGGGGCAATAGCCCCCTATCCCCCTGGGGCAGAAAGCCCGCTAGGCACCAGGGATTTTTATTTTTCTAAAGTTCGGGGTGTGGGCTGCCCAGAATGGGCATGCCAATGCCCTGACCCCCACCAAAAATGCCACAGTCTGTCTGCCCCCCTTTCAGGAGGCAGATTGGGGCAGATTGCCCACGAGGCGGCAGAGATTATGCTGGCTTTTTTTATATGTAAGAGTGGGGGCTGCCCAGAATGTCCCCACCCACCCAAACAAAATAGCCAGTCTTTCTGCCCCTCTTGGGTGCATATCGGGGCAATAGTCCCCAGTTTCCTCCCTCCCCAGGGCGGCAGAAAGCCCACTAGGCACAGACCTTTTTGAGGAATGTGCCTACTTCTGGATTTTGGGTCCTAGCGCAGCTAACACCCAAGGAAACCTACCAAACCTACACATTCCCGAAAACTAGACATCTTGGGAATTCCAGTGAGGTATGGCTTGCGTGGATCCCCCAACGTTTTCTTACCCAGAATCCCCTGCAAACGTCAAATTTAGCTGAAAAAATCAAATCAACTTTTCCTCACATTTTTGTGTGGGAAAGTTGTGGCATCACCGGGCTGACACAAATTTCCTACCACCCAGCGTTCCCCCAGGTCTCCTGATAAAAATGGTGCCTCACTCGTGTGGGAGGCCTAAGTACCCAATGACAGGCAAGGGCCCAAAACTTATTGAGGCGACATTAAATTGCCTATCACAAAAAACGACCTGGTTTGCGAAGGGGGTCACCTGGGTTTTTGGCCCCGTGCTCTGCGGCCAGCTAGGGAAGCCTACCAAACCCACACATTTCTGAAAACTAGACAACCGGGGGATTCATGGGAGGTATGACTTGCGTGGACCCCCAATGTTTTCTCACCCAGAATCCCCTGCAAACCGCAAATTTAACTGAAAAAATCACTTTTTCTACACATTTTTGTGTGGGAAAGTTGTGGCATCACCGGGCTGACACAAATTTCCTACCACCCAGCATTCCCCAGGTCTCCTGATACAAATGGTGCCTCACTTGTGTGGGAGGCCCAAGTACCCAATGACAGGCAAGGGCCCAAAACATATTGAGGCGACATCCAAATTGCCTATCACAAAACGACCTGGTTTTGCAAGGGGGGTCACCTGGGTTTTTGGCCCTGTGCTCGGTGGCCAGCTGGGGAAACCTACCAAACCCACACATTTAAAAAAACTAGACACCCAGGGGATTCCAGGGAGGTATGACTTGCACGGATCCCCCAATGTTTTCTTACCCAGAATCCCCTGAAAATCTGAAATTTAGCTGAAAAAATCACTTTTTCCACACATTTTTGTGTGGGTAAGTTGTGGCATCACCAGGCTGACACAAATTTCCTACCACACAGCATTCCCCCAGGTCTCCCGATACAAATGGTGCCTCACTTGTGTGGGAGGCCTACGTACCCGCGACAGGCAAGGGCCCAAAACATATTGAGGCGATCTCAAAATTGCCACCTTGGGTTTTTGGCCCTGTGCTTGGAGGCCACCTAGGGAAACCTACCAAACCCACACATTTCTGAAAACTAGACACCCGGGGGATTCCAAGGAGGTATGGCTTGCGTGGATCCCCAACGTTATCTTACCCAGAATCCCCTGCAAACCTGACATTTAGCTGAAAAATCACTTTTTTCACACATTTTTGTGTGGGAAATTTGTGGCATCACTGGGCTGACACAAATTTCCTACCATCCAGTGTTCCCCCGGGTCTCCTGATACAAATGGTGCCTCACTCGTGTGGGAGGCCCAAGTACCCGCGTCAGGCACCTGAAATCAATTAAATGTTTAAATAGAGGTTGAAATTGGGGTTACGTCCCAAGGTGCCTTCAACAAACAAGGGCAAACGAGGGTCTCCACATTAAGACCCTGAATTGAACCGACTGGTGGCTCCATTTTAGGGGAATCAGTAGCTACAGCTGCCCCCCTTCAGGACAGCCGTGGTAGGGGATGCGAGGACTTTATAAAAGGATTTCAAGGAGGGGGTTACCTTAATCTTGGAATTGGCAACCTTCTTCCCCCTACCTCTGCTCCTGCGACTCTTACCTAAGCCTGGGAAAAAGCACTACGCTACGCTCGCGTAGTTTGCAAAGTTTGCGCTACTTTGCACTACGTGAATTGCACGTAGCACAGTGCAAACACGCGTAGCGTAGTGCAGCGGTCATTTTTTGCTTGCTCGCGGTCCTCAACGTCAAGTTGGCAACCGCGAGCAAACAAAATGACATCCCGGCGAGACTTTTTCATCGTTCGTGATCAGCAACATCAAGTTGCCAATCGCGAGCGTGGAAAATGAAACTCTCTGCTTTCTGAATGCGGGGAGGTCAGGTTTCTCATTGCGAGTGGTCGCGTATGCTCGCGACCGCTCGTGATGAGAAAATACCAGTCCGCGTTGATAAAGCTGCTGCTCGAGTAGAAATCTACTTGAGGGGCTGAAAATGACCGCTTGCACTGTGCAAGATGCAGTTTGCACTGATTGCACAGTGCGGACAAGCATCCGGCACTGTGCAATCAGTGCGAACAGCATCTTGCACAGTGCACTATGCAGTTTGCGAACCTACGCATAGTGCGAAGTGCACTTCGCGTAGCTACGCATAGCGCACTTCGCAAACTACGCCCAGGGTTACTCTTACCGACCATAGTAGTAGTAGATGTAGTTTTCTCTACTTTTCCTCCTAGATTCTCCTTGACAGGCACCAGGGATTTGCTCCTTCTTTTAGGAGAGATGTTTACACCGGAGCAAGAATGAAGGGGGGCAGAGCTTCTAGCCCGGGGAGAGATATTGCAAGACCCCCTTAGTGCGGAAAGTGTTCCTACAGATTTTCCCAGTTGAGGCATAGGCCCTATTCTTGCCCCTCTACATATGCTGTGGAACAAAGCCCCCATTGTCCCCTAAAACTATTCTAACTCCAAATTAAGAAATATTGTGGGAAGTGTTGTACTCTGAGGTGCATGGAGGACGTGGTCAAATATATACTATTCCATCTCTAAAATGTTGCAATATTTGAGAAAGCATTGTATGCTGGTGGGAGTCAGATTGACTATTCTCACTCAAAATGAAACAGAATTGGGCAAAGGGTTGTACCGTGGAGGGGTCAGATTTATTATTCCTAATCCAAACTAAGCCACACTAGTAAAATCTTTGGAATCATCGGAGGGTAGATTTATTATTCCTACTCTAAACTGAGCAACTAAGCAATGTTGAGAAATCCTTGAGCTTTGGGAGGGAGTGTTTGGTTTATTATTTTTTACTTCAAATTAGGAAACATTATAAAAATGATTGTAATGTGGAGAAATTGCATGTACTATTTGCAATTTCACCTAAGCTACATTTGGGACTCTGGTGAGTTAGGTTTAGTCATTCCATGGAGTTAAAGGAAAAGTCTGTGAATTCCTGTGGGTTCCGTGAGCTGACAGAGTATTCCTCTGAACCCTCCTGGTAGTCTTTTGAGGGCAGAGTGGGTTCACTACTCCCTAGGGAACAGCCAAATGAACCTTAAGGGGGAAGAGTGAGTCCTTTGGCCTGGAGCTTCACACACAGGCAGCAGGGTCATCCGAAAAGCCTGTGTCCCATCATAAAGCCTGTGAGGGCACGTTATCTCCTCCCCATGCCCTTCCTTCCACTTTACCTGCATGTGAGTGGGTTGCTCGCTCCTTGTCCTCCCACCCTAGTCCAGTCAATAGGTCATCATCATGGCTTCTGAGTGTAGTATATGGACCCTGTGAGACTCTGGCCAACAAGCAGTTTCTGCAGGTTAAGGAGTCAGGGGGACTTGAGGTGGTAACTATAGAGTCTGGTTTCCCGTCGGCTGTTGGGGCGATGTCATGCAAGAGGGGGGTGTAGTGTCTGCTCTGATGCAATAAGAGGATGTGGCCAAATAGTTTGCTAGTAGTGTTCACATTTCAGTTCAAGCACATAAATCACACAACACTGAAGAAAGGTTAGCGGACTAGTTGTTTCATTAGGGACAATTGAAAAGGGGCATGGCCTCAGCATGCAATAGTCCATTGCGCACTAAGTTAGGGTGTCTCTGCCCACGAAAATGCAGTAAAAACAATGCTGCGGATAGTATACGGTATTGGCATATGAAAAAACCTGGTCTGGAAGAGTTTCATGAGAAATCAGGAAGTGTAAAACATCTGCAACAGAAGTCTTAACTGGCCCCATACCAGGCGTAAGTATCACACTTTCTCCTGTTAGTAATCATTTGAATACTACTGTCAAGCCTGAATTAAGAAAGGAAATACAAAACTGCAAGTACCAGAATGCACTAGACTACACAATGCAGGTGACACACTAGATGTGTATCAGTGCCTCAATGGACTTCAAACTAGCATAACATTAGGGAACGCTTTGGATTCTGCAGGTGGGGGAGGGGTGTATTTAATAGTCCCACTCCAAATCAAAAAACATTGGTTAAAGTGTTATACTATAGGGGGGAGGGAGGGCCAGGATAAGATTAACTATTTCCATTTCCAACTAATCAATGTTAAAAAATGAAGAAACATACATACACATATAAAAATTAAAAACATCAGAAATGGACTATGTTAAAACTACAAATTACAGAAATAACAAACTACTATTAACCACAAAGGAAACATGAATATATAAAATACAACAAATTTAATAATACCTGATATATAAATTTATATTATCAAAATAATTTACTTCACAAAATGGCATTTTAATTAAAACAATGAATTAAATGTTGTCAGAAAAACCATAAAAAATGGAAATACATTTAACCAAACAAATTACACAAATATGCACAATAAAAAATTATCGTTTTTACGTTTTGAAACACTACCCACCCAAATCCTCTGTATAACCCAAGAACCCAAAACATAAACCAAAACATCATGTATTTAAATATTTGCTAAAAACTGATTTAAAATCCACATAGCTACAAATATAATAATAACGTTATTTTAAAAGACACTCAATTCAAAGCCCCTTTAAATCTTATCAACCCTAAAAATGCACTTAAACATAAATATTTTTAAAAATATAAATACAATAAAACAATTATATATTTAAATAGACAAACCGTTCATATGAAAGACTACCCTCCAAAAAATCAATAAAACCCAGCAAACCAAAACACGTCCCAAGTACAAATCTAAGTAAATAAATATGAAATAATACATGAATAAATATTAAACAAAAATAATTACAATACAATTTAAATAAACAAACATGAAATAAATAACATTAATAACAAAACAAAACATAGGATCGGTAAAAGCTGGATCAGCAAAGACTGTCTCAGTAAGCAAAACAGTAATACACATTGCCCGGCAAATTCCACTAGGACAGAACAAACTAAGGGGTCCATTAGGATGTAGGGCAGATCGCCACTGCCCCCATGGCAGTGGCGATCCGCCTTAAATCCCTCCCTGCCCGCCATCCATTTCCCCCCGCCATATTAGTATGGTTGGGATACCGCTGCGGGCGGGAAGACTCGTCGACCGGGCGGAAAAGGCCCCCAAGATGTTGGGGGGCGGGGGGGCACAAACCCCCCTGCATGTGCATGCACAACATGGCATTCACCGTGCGGTGCCTGCCATGTTGTGCATGCATATGCACAACATGCATTTTTGGCATTGTGGCGGGTGATGCTGAAAGCACCGCCCGCCGCAATGTTAAAAATGCAGGATGCACCCACCAGTGTGGCGGGCGCATCCTAATCACCTCCATGGGACCGCCGCACTTATGGCGGGCGGTCCCTTTTTACGTAAGGATGGCAGCATCCTTATGAAGCCCATAGTATTTTCAAAACAAAAAGAAAAACATTTACATTATATTTATTCAAAAATTTAAATAATTATTTTTAGGTAAAAGGGCATCCAATATGGCACTATTCCTTTAGCCATACCTGGCAATCAGACCACTTACACACCGAGAACTGCAGCCTTAGCAGTGAACCTAGAAAGTTGCGTATCAAGGACATGATGGTCTGCACAAGCAGTCCATGGTCTGGTGTGGCCATCAGCCTGCAGAAATTCCTGTTCCTATTTATATGCCTACTAGCAAGTTGCACTATTGAAAGCCATTGAATAATGAATCTCAAAACAGAGATGTGCTTGGCTACATATATTTCATTGACATGTATGTCACGTATATATGTATTGTAACTGCACGGGGAGGAGAAATGGACTCCCATTTTTTAGAACGTTAACCATGAACATTAAGCATGCTGATCGGCCAAGGGAGTGATACGTTGAGGGCACAGTTTACTTACTCTTGATTATCACATAACAGAAACACTCATCATTCAGGACCTCATTTACGGTGGTGTTTTAGATATTGTTTTTCACCAGGCATACATCCACCACAAAATGCAGGAAAAGGCATCTCAGGAGAGTATACTTGAAGCATATTCAGAGAGATATATCTCCTAGAGTGGTGATTCAGGATAAGCAGCTTAAGCATGAGCTTGAGCACTGTCCCTGAACATGTATATCATGAAGCATGTACCCTACCACAGGTTGTAGAGTAGAAATGAGATAGAGTGCAAGGTTACAGTTAATATGTATTGCATGATGCAAGGTGATATTGTATACCACAGTGTATAACACTGAAGCAACCACTATGTTTGATCCCAAAATATAAGGACAACTTCAGGAGACAAATGGCTTGATTTATGATGCCGTGTGTGTGTGTGTGTGTGTGTGTATGTATGTATACTCAATTGCACCCTCATTGTGGCACAGGGGTGGGATAAAGGAATTAAGTCAGCAAATGTAGAAGCAAAGGGCCTTATGTACAAATGATTTGGTAAAATTGCAATTTGCAATGTACTAATGGTCTCCTGTAAAGGATTTGTTTTTTATTTTCACAACAAACCAATAAACTATTGAATCAGTGTTTTGCAATCTATTTTTTGCAATTCATTATTACATAATCTGTCTTTGGAAATCACTATTTGTATGTGCTAATCATTCACAACTAGTGAATAGTCTCAAAACATGGAAATTGCACGTGCAAAATGCCATCCATTTGAAGTAGCTGGTAACCAGGCTCAATATATAAAAGTGGATAAAACTCACGTTCAAAATGGCTGCACTCTATGCTCCGGTGAGGTGATTGCACATCCTGGCTGAAAAATGAGGTAGAAGACTAGAAAGGAAATGGTTTTTAGGCTATGTGTAAAATGTTTTGAGCAGGCAGGGTAGAAGGTGTAAACTAAATACAGTTGAGCAGACAGGTCATTATAGATTTAGTAGACTAACTTAACCGCATTTTAATGAGACAGGCACACCGTGGCGGGCCATTCAAGAACACACACTTGCAGGTGCTTTACTCCCTCCACCTTCCAGCTAGCATGTTGCTTTTTTACTGCAGGGATATCACAAAATATCTTTTCGAAGACTTTTCACAACTTTCGAAATACTATGTTATCAATATTTGTTTGCACAGTTCTTTTTAAAGCAGTGCAGAAGAACTTAATGCTATAAAGGTTCATTTTTATGCCATTGCTCAGTTTCTGCATGTAATAGGATGTTGAATGGCATTCACATTCAAATATACCGCCCCTCAGAAACTGAGTACTTATACAGAACTAGAAAAAAATCAACATTACAGTTATTAGTAAGTTTACTACTTTTTGGTATGCACAACCTACATGCAGAGTTTTAGGGGTCCGTTCTCCATATACCCCTATACATCCCTTTATTCTGCACCTTGAAACTCTGCAGTCGGGGTGGAGCACTACACAAACATCTGTATAAGGATTACAGAGTCGTAAAACTCCACACCTAGATTGTGAGTGGCATTTTGTAGTATGGTTTGTAGTATTCTAAAATGTACTACAAAGTGGAGTTTGAGAATCAGGCGACTTATATGTAATATGTGTACCAAAATTATTTTTTTCACATCTAGGTGAGCGTGCATATGCTGGTCCGACATGATTTAAGGTCCCTTACTTAAATGCAAGAACTCCTTCTGACCACAGATGCAACAGCACAGATAAATGGACCAGATTAGTAATAGATCATACTTTTGGAATTCTTAAGGGGAACATTTTATTTCTTTTATAAAAATGAAGGAGCATTGGCATATACACCAGCAACAAGCTTCAGAATTTCTCATTATATGAGAATGAAATCTCACTATATAGCAACCTGAGAATGACAGTTCTGATCATGTTGAAGATCCTCCCTCTCGCTCAACTTAACGTGGACAACAGGCAACTATGGCTATAGAGGGCAGAGCATTCTGCCATAAATAATTATTTCTACTGTAAATATTTATTGAAACACCGCCAACATATGGATGCAGAATATTTTACTTTATTTTACCAATATAAAATGTGTTCACGTGCCTCACTGCCACTCCCTTCTAAAATGTTTATAAGAATATTACATATTTTTCTAATTCATTACACATGTAGGGCTTGTAGAAGAGTGGAAGGAAGGAGTTAAGGTCAAAGGAAGTGCTTGGATAGGATACATAGTTTATCCTCATTATTATGAGTAAGCGAGCCACAGTGAGACAAGGTACAAGTTTTTTGGGAAACAAAGTAGATAGGTGGATGTCAAGGGGATAAACCAGTTGTGTAAGTTAGTATGCTGGATGGAGAGATGCGAGGTGTTGGCCAGTAGATGAATGGTATGTTTGAATATATGGATGCGCTAGTTTGTTAAATGACTATTAGTAAGCCAGTGGACAGGCTGATTTTGACATTTGACATTATACGGTTATCGTCTGTGGAGGAGGTGATGAGTACAGTACATTGTGTGTACCCCATGAATGCAAGAGATGTTGTGTACATAGCGGTAAAGAGTGGTGCAAGGAATGTAGGTGTCGATGTAAAAGGTGCAGCACCAGAATGAGAATATGAGATTTTGGGTGGAATAGTAAGAGTTCAAGGGTAGAGCTTAGAGGCAAGAGATGGTTTTAAGAATGGCAGTACCAGAGGGTAATTGTAAGGAGCTTGTGGATGAAGGAGAGGTCCGAGTAGGTACATCAGAGATTATGTGGATGATGTCATCAGTGATGACATATGAGATGAGCATGTACTTTGAGGTGGATGTGAGAGGGGTCAGACCAGCACAAGTAGGGAATAGGCAGGCCAAGAGGTAATGTGGAAAGGTACACATGGAGAGGATAGGTAGATGTAAGTAGCAAAAAATGTTGCCAGATGAAAGTTAAGGATGTAGTTATGGTTCGCTCCTCCTTGCTGTCTGCCACTGATTGTTCATTACAGATTGTACTGGGTTGGCGAAGGGAGCTAAAGAACGATGATGGATTCAAACCAGATCTGTGACTGGGGGTGAGTGTCTGAAAAGTTTCAGCGCTCTGTCCATCATCTTCTTGTGTTCGTATTACAGATTGTCGAAATGGCCCGCTAGGAGACCAGACCACAAGCATATGCAAAACCTATTAACATCAGAGGACACATTCCCTCCACCCTGCACGTCTTGGCTGAGTTGTGTGTGGCCATAACTGTTAAGCTCCCCTTTGTGGGTTGATGTGGTGACTTCCCCTTGGACACTGCCCTGGGATGGAAGTATTGAGGTTTCATGTTTATTTTTGTGATGCTGGTCCATTGAGTAGCGGGCCATCAATTAGGGCCCATAGCCCCCCAAGAAAAGACTCCAGATGTGTGTTGCTGCCCCACCTTGGGGCAGACTACTACCAAATCACTGTCCACACTTCCCAGTACACTACACATACCTGGGTACTTATTGCATTATGACTTTGATTTTCAGAAGTATGGGGACAACAAGGAAGAGACATGCATTGTGATGATATATCAGGAGGTGCAGGCAACAAACATAGCACTGTTATAAGAGGCCCATGTGACATGGGAGCAGGAAAGCCTGTTCCAGAAGCGCTTGCAGAGTCATTCTTTTTGCACCATCTCCTTTTGTTTGGCAAGGGGAGCCCGTGTGTGGGTCCGTATGGGGGTGCCATTTAGCCCATTAGACACTCCCATGGAGCCCAAAGGTCAATATGTCTTTGTAGAGGTGCTCCTTGATGTTTGCCAATATTATTGGGCAGTGTTTATGTGCTGAATGGGGCCAAATCGAACTTCATTCTGCACCTATCCCTCATCCTCACAAGTTGGGTCCTTATCCCCTGGGTTGTGGATGGAAATTCTACATCCGGAGACCCAGAAGTACTTCTACTGCAATGCAGTACACAAACTGCACATTTGGATTGGGAATATTTGTTAGCACCACATACTACAAGCTGAGGTGCTAGATGCAGAATACCTGTGAAGAACATTCCCGGAACATAACCCTACGCATCTGCATATTGGGTGTGGTGTGCAACTGCAGCCTACATTGTTGTTAACCCATGCATTTTGAGCATTACTGAGGCAATACATCTCCAATTATTTCACTGACAACTGGGACACAGCCACTTCTAGGTTGTTGGAGAGGGAAGCACTGAAAGCAGCACTGAGTGGGTGGGTTGTGGGCTTTGATGGGGGCTACGTAGGTACCACTAGGTCAGCAGGTGACTGCGTTCCAGATGCAGCCTGGGATGTTACCCATGCTGACAGATGCTCAAACACACCACACTCATTTCATTGAGCAACTGTGTTGCTTTTACTTTGAAACATGACAAACTGAGATGAACACAGAGGGTGATAAGGTACGGCAACTCCTGGCCTTCCTCCTTTATGGCATAACATCAACCCAGCACATGACAATGATTAGGGATCTCCTGCACCAGATGCGCACTAGTCAGACAGCCATCTATGAAACCTTCACGGTGTATTGTCGTGGCCTATACAATCCCCCGTAGTATGAGCGCCAGGTAGATATTTGCGACATCCAGACTGGATTGAATCTGTCTGTACTGATCCTGCAGCTCATGCGGTGATCAGCAACCCGTTGGCTGGAACAGGAGATACGCAGAGTGATTAAGCGTGCTGTCACGTAGACAACTCGGGTTGAACAGCTTCCCGTCCAAGCTCGACAAGGCCTATGAGCTTTTATTTGGCCCCAGGTGACTGCAGTTCTATCAGGCTACCTTGAGTGATTGGAGACAATAGCAATTTGTGCTGAAGTCCTTGTTGGGATCACTGGTAAACCTAACAGTGACCCAACAGAACTGACATCCCACCATCCCTTGTCCATGCTAACTATGGATTATAAAACCTTAGTATGGTAGTGGTGCCCCGCCTGCTAATACACATGCTGCAAATAGTGGATAGGGCCCAAAAGGTGTTTATCCCTGATAGATCCACAACGCATAATATTTGGAGGGTAAATATGGTGCTGGAGCTGGTCAGGGGAAAGTGGCCCTATATAACCTGCCTAGTGCTGGACTTAGTGGAGGCATTCCATACCATTGATTAGGAATACTTGTTTACCACTCTGTCACAACTGGGCATTACGTGGCAGATGCAGCAACACATATGTCTTTTTTCTACCAAGGAGACTGCCCAAGTCAGGATTTGAAAAGACATGTCACCACCTTTTACATTGGGCAGGGGGACTAGTCATGGCTGTCCCCTTTCTCCACTGCTCTTTGGCCTGGCAATGTAGCCGCTAGACCAGCAGCTTTGTCAGGAGTGGTAAGTAAGGGCGGGCGGTGAACTCTGCTCTGCCAGCGAAATTTGCAGAGATTTAGTAACTCCGCACTCCGTTTGGAGTGTTAAGTTTTCCAAAACTCCTCCTACGCAGCGGAGCAGAGTTCACCGTTGCATTGGGAGACTTACCTTTCTTCCAGATCGGTGTCCTCTGTCCTGCTCCTGCTGCCGGTCTTGACTCCACTACTTTCGCTGCTCTGGGAGAATTACAGGAAGAACTGCAGTGCGCATGGCGTACTGCGTGAAGGCATGCCTGACCTATAGGTGGAGCCAGGCCCGCAGCAGGAGCAGGACAGAGGTGACCGATCTGAGAGGAAGGCAAGTCTCTTTAGTTCTTAATATTTACTTAGACTAGGCAGGAGTGTGGGTGGGCCGGGTCTTTAGCGGAAGGGGGTGGGGGGCCAGGGTTTTAGCGAGAGGGGGAGGGGTCTGGGGCTTTAGCAGGAGGGAGGGCAGGAGCTGGGGCTTTAGTGGGGGTAGGGGTGGGGGGAGGGGCAAGGGGGCACTTCGCCAGGCCATGGAACTCCACGGAATTTCATGGAGTTTTCTAGTAACTCCATGAAATTCCGCAGAGTTCCACTACTTGAGCTGAGCCCACCTCTGGTGGTAAGCATGCGGAGTTCCACTACGTGAAGAGGTACATGAAGTGTCCATTAATACAGATGACATGCTGTTCTATATTGTGTATATCTGCAGGGACATTCGAGAAATTTCTGTCAGAGGATCAGATTTTCAGTGTGTGTTGAATTTGGGTGTTAACTAAGCCAAGACTTGTGTTTTTCCCCTCTGGGTGGACTATCCTACACAAGAGGTAATGGTGGGTGAGCAGAGGGTGATGTGGGAGCATTGGGTGTTTTGGTACTTAAACTGTCATGATGCTAATGTTTTCATTGTGTAAATCCGACCAGGGCCATATCACCCTTCCCGTTACAGATGGCTTTTTGGAGCACTCTCTCATTTACAGCCCAAGGATGTTTATCATTTTCCAAGATTGCTCCCAGGCATCTTGCATCTTTTCCATCACCTAGCGGTAGCTGTGCCTCGTGCCACCTCCAGTGAGTTGGACACCATCCTGCAAGCGTTAATCTGGAATAGGTGCAGGAGAAGTGTGGCTCTGCAGAGGCTGCCAGTGGGAAAGGTTGTCCTGGGTGTTCAGTTTTTAGGAAATGCTACGTGGCAGCACCGCTGCAATGGCCAGCGTGACGTTTGGCTGGGAGGCACTTATACGAACTGGGCAGGTTCCCAGCATGCAGGGCACAGGAAATGGCAGGATTGATTTAAAATATATATATACATATACGCTTATTGGCATTTTGTTAGTATAGTATACATAAAAAAGTAAATATTCTCCATTATTATCACTCCAGTTTGGCACTTAAAACACAGCTCCCAAGGCCATTAATTTACGATCGTTGCACATATCAACATCTATCAATGATTGTATACAGAGACTCTGTTTGATGTAACAAAACTATTCCCATTGGAGTCAGTGAGGTTAGTGGTTGTATCAGTACTTATGCCTTGTTTCTGTAGAGAGTGATGTGCCTTCCCGTGGTGGGGTTGGTGTGACCTGGTAGGGAGTGTTATGTTGCCATATAGTGCTCTTATGGAAAAGTAATACTGTACTGAGAAGGGACAGTACATGAACTAAGAATAACAGTAGCTCAGGTTGGGAGCAACAGAGGGGGCTTGAGGGGCGTGTGATTGAATGTTTCAGTTAGGCCCAATTAAGGGGCACACCAAGTGTAGTTATGTGCTGTTGTGGTGTATCACACTAAGGGGCATATCAACAAGGGCTTTATCTCTGCTTTTTTGGCTTTAAAAGCCAAAAAAGCAGAGATAAAACTAGCACCCTATCAACAACAGGGTGCTAACACGCAAATTTGCATGTTAGCACCCTTTTACTCTACGCTTCCCCTTGCATCTCTAATGAGATGCAAAGGGGGCCTTCCAGAGTAAAATAATAGGAGAAATGTCGATAAGCGACATTTCTCCTATTATCAAGAATGTCGCTAACCCTGTTAGAGACAATAAAAAGCAGCGCTAACCGCCGTTAACGCTGCTTTTTTACGTCTGCTAATTTTCAGACATAGCCATGATATCCTATGGAAGAAGGATATCATGGCTAAGTTTGCCTGTCCCTATCAACAAGGTAACATGTTAATATCGCTGGGTTTCCAGCGATAATCTCACGTTAGCCTGTTAGCGTGTAGATTTTTATCGCTATTGAGATAAGCGTTGCTAATAGCACGCTATCTCAGCGATAAAAATTCACGCTAGCCGGCGATAATTATCCTCACGCTAAGAGCGCTGAGCGATAATTATCGCCGGTTGTTGTTGATATGCCCCTTAGAGAGGGGAAGGAGAGGTACCGGAGAGAGGGGGGGAGATCTGGGGTGGAGGAATGCCCGGTATAGACCACAGGCGTCTCTCAACTCCTCTGAGGTCCGTCCAAGTTTGTCTCCAGCAACCTCAGCGAATCAGTGCGCAGGGGTTTCGCTGTCTCCATCAGAGCTATTAGTATGGCTCGGATGCTCACAGATGTATAAGGCATCCTTACGTAGGTCAGCAATCAGGTGTTGGCGCAAGCCCTTCAATTCCTTTCTATGCAGTGCCCCGCCTTCAGTACCAGTCCACTTAGTCACCTCCTGCATCCAAGTGTTAATCTGTGGGCCGAAGTCTGTTTCCATGTCACTGCTATACATATCCGTGCCAGTGCCAAGGCCAGGTCCATGAACCTGTTGCCAACTTTCTGTTTAGGCTGGTGGGGGCCCAGTCCAAGCAGGCATGTTGCTGCAGTTAATTCCAAGGCTCGCCCTATTGCAACGCTAGTTTTGGGAGAGCACTGCCTGCCAAAAGACCTTCAGCTTATCACAACTCCAAGGTCATGTGCAGAAGGTCTGCATCCAACTGCCCTTACTTTGGGCAGCCTCGCAGCTCCCCCCCAAAAGCAACAAAGAGTTGGTGAGGGGTCATGTAGGTCATGTGAAGGAAGGTAAACTGGATATATTTTAGTCAAGTGCTACCTGAGATTTTCCTGGGGGAATCCAACGTCCTACTCCACTCAGAGTCAGTAACATTTCAATCTAAAAGCCTCTTCCATCTGTCCCTCAGTTGCGACAGTGGTGTCAGGGAGGCATCAAGCAGTGATCTATAAAATCAATTGATTTGGTGGCCTACCATTCCCAGGGTGACCAGGGAGTGAACTACCACGTGGGTCTCTGGCTCCTCCCGAGTCGCTCCCCACAGTCACCCAATTGCCCGAACCAGCACTTCATACATATGGAACTGCCCCGGCTGGATTCCACACACCTCAACCAGTTCCGCAAACTGAAGTCATATTTCTTCTTGGTAGCAGTTTCCCACGGTCTCCATCCCATCCTCGGTCCAAGCTGTCAATTGCTCGACCGTTAGAATCGACTGGGGCTCTCCATAGGGCAATCTTTCTATCTGTAGCACCGGGGAATATCGTGGAGTGTCCGGTAGTCTGGACATGCAATGTTTCCAGCACTGCAGAGCAGCAGTCTACAGGGTCCTGTTATAGGGGACCTTAGTCATCCAGCATAGGAGTTTTGCAAGTAAAAGGCGGGGATGCTGCTCAGGCTCCATACGAAAGGTTCCCTCCTGATTTACGCCCTCCAACCATTGGGCCATCCATTGTAGTTGTGCAGCTAGTTGATAAAACTCTAATTCTGGCACCCCCACTCCCCCCTCACTCATAGGGCACCTCAAGGTCTGTCGTGACACTCCCCGTCCCTCCAAACAAAATCCTGTACCAGTACATTGAGTGGGCAAAACCAAGCCGCAGGCATAAGTATCGTAGGTTAGCAGAAAAATATAGTAGGCAAGGCAGCATGACCATCTTAGTCAATGATACCCTAGCTATAATGGGAAGGGGCAGAGTGCCCCAAAAGGCCACATTGGACCGGAGTGACCGTGTCGCCCTGTCAAGGTTGCCCTCCTTCAAGTTCTCCAGAGAATAGTAGATTCTGATGCCCAGGTACGTAAATGTGTCGGGCGCCCAGTTACGATCAGCAGGGAGTTCCTGTGACCTTGTCAGGGGTCTCGCCACCGGAAACAAATACATTTTATGGTTATTGGCCCATAGGCCCGACAGAACCCTGAAGGTGTCAAGAAGCCTGACAGCCGTCTCCGCTCCACCCCTCGCATTGTTTAGGTAAATCAGTAGATCCTCTGTGTATAGTGAGGTGGTGAGATGCCCACCGTCAATCCCAGTCCGTCACCCCATTGACGGAAGAACCCTGCTAGGGGCTCAATCTTCAGCGCAAACAGGAGCAGAATAAGGGGCATCCCTGACTGGTGCCACACTTTATCGCATATTGTGGGGAGATGAGTTTACCTGTCCTGACCCGCGCTGTGGAGCGGGCATATAGCAGATGAACCCATTTCAGGCCCAGCACATGGTGTCAAGTGTCTTTTTGAGGTCGACTGAGAGGAGTGCGGCTTGCGGGAGAGACCCCAACTCTGGGTGGTAGAGAATGGAGTACAGACTCTGTAAATTATACGAGGTGCTGAGTGGAGAAATAAACCCTTTTTGGTCTGGATGTATTAAGCATTGCATGTGCGGGAGCAGTCTGGACGCCAATATTTTTCTCAGTATTTTGAAATCCGTGTTGAGCATGTACAAGGGTCTAAAATCGCTCACTCCAGCTTCCGGGCCAGGCGCCTTGGGTGGGGGCCCATAGTTGCATTTTGCATGGAATCCGGCAAATGACCCATCTCTAGGGCTTCAGCGTACAAGGTGACCATGTGAGGGGCCAGCTCTGTTATATATTTAGCGTAGAACTTCACTGGGAAGCCGTCAGGGCCTGGTGTCTTTCTGCTGGCCAGCAATGCGATGGCCCCTCTGACTGACCTCATGAATGGTTATAGGGCCATCTAGATCCTCTGCAGTCTGCTCATCCACAGTGCGGAGGGGAAGCGGGGCCAGGAATGTGCTAAGATCTGCTTGGGGGGCCTCCCGGGGGATGGTGTATTGTGATTCGTAGTAGCTCTGAAACAATTTATTGATCTTGTCCGGATCAAATTTGGGTATACCCATGTCAGTCTATATGTTAGTGATTTGGGCACCCTGGGTCTCCGGCCTGATCAGCCACGCCAGCAGGTGACCAGCTCACCCCTCTTCTCCCTGCAACCTATCTATATATGCCCTGTAATCATGCGATTGGAGCCTCTCAAGGGCCTCGTCATACTGTTTCGCATGGCGAGCAGGCGTGTATGTGTGTGGACCCCTATTCCCTGCGTGTTGTCCAACATGCACAGCTCTCCCTCAATGGTCAAGAGCTCCCGATGTAGTTCCCTCTGTATGCCAGTTGTTCATACCATACAGTGTCCCCTAAGTATTTTGTGTACTTGATGGAGCCACCAATCTTCGGGCAGCACCAGAAGGCATCCAACCTCATATGGAGTTGGTGTTTGGGGGAGTAAAAGGAGTATTCCCTCAGACCCATGTTTTGGAGCCTCCAAATGTCCTGCAGGCCCCATCGGGCCATCCACTCCCTCAATCCTGTTGCTGTTCGATGGACCTGGGTCCCTGACAGTGGGGGGTGGGAGCAGTCAAGCATCACATCAGCCACACAATTAAAGTCTCCACCCAGAATCAGCTGCTCCACCCTAATGTCAGCCAAATGGGCATGGAAACCGGCTAGGTATCCCAGCTGATCATAATTCAGCGCGTTGAGGCAGCCCAATGTAATTTACCGTCCCAGGAGTCGCCCTGCTAGCAGCACATATCTACCTTCTCTATCTATTATGGTGCGAGTTGCCTCAAAGGGGACCCCTGGTCTGACCCATATCAGCGCCCCACGGGCATATGCTGAATATGTGGTGGTGAATATCTGCCCTATCCATCGCCTGTGCAGGCGATCTACTTACCCCTGAAGAAGATGCATCTCCTGCAGGAGGGCTATCTGCACGCCCCACCTTTTCAAGTAGTTGTAGATGTTGTGACACTTGGACATTGACCCCATCCCCCTGATGTTCCATGTAAGAAGCTTGTGATATGACAGAGTCATTTTAAATTATGCTGGTACTCCCCTCTCGCTTTTTCCCCATCTCGGTTCGCAAAATAAGGAGAGAGCATTTCCCAATCTGTCCTGGGAACTGAACAAATTAAGTGAAAAAAACCTCAAACCCTGGATGCATCTTTCCAGTTTAATGTTGGACTAGATAAGCCATGGCAAGAACCTACAGGTGGATCGTGGCCCAAGGATTGATGCGTTCAGGTGCGCAAAGTAGTGTTTCCTGGTATAACACCTGCAGTGCGGTGCTTCCGACACCAGCCCCAATGGTTCTCCAGCTTTGTAGCCGTACCTAGTTGCAGATCAGTGTCGGCCCCAGCAGAGCATTCAGGAGGGGCCAGCTAAATAATCTTGATTGCTGTTTTGGGCGTCAGTGTAGGTAGGTCGAGGATGGCCCCGTCAGAGGTGTCCAAGTCTGAACCTCCCTTGAAGGATGGCGACCCAGTCTCCGGGGGCCACCATCGAGGACAATCTTGGAGCCTGCCTCCAGGGCCGCCGCTCTCTCACGCCCAGTCTGTGAGGGAATCAATTTCCTTGGGAGATTACACTTGGACCTCCGTTTAAGTCTCTTTCTGGACTTGCGGCCCTCAGTTGTGGGAGGTCTTCCCTGTGTGTTCTGGGGGTTTCAGTGCGGTATGCCTGTATCTAGTCCCAGGCTTCCCTAGTGACCTCGCAGAAGTGTGTCTTGCCGTCGAGGACCACACGAAGGCACGCAGGGAACATGAGGGAGTACTGGAGGCCCTCCTCTCGCAGGGCTTTCTTAACCACCAGGAATGAGGCACACTTCCGTTAGACATCAAGGGTATAGTCCGGGAACATCCAGACCTTGCTATTATTCACTCTGTAGGGACCATTTGCACGGGCCTTCTGTAGCAGAAGGTCTCTATCCCTATAATGCAGAACCCTGGCAACAACTGGCCGTGGCAGGCGTCCCGGCACTGGTGGCCGTGCCGGCACCCGGTGAGCCCTCTGATGGGCTAAAAACTGCATCAGGTTCCCAGGGGATACCACCTCACTGAGCCAAGGCTCCAGATATGCCACCATGTTTCCATTTTCGAACCCCCTCTGAAAGCCCCAAAATCCGGATATTGTTTTGCCGGCTACGGCCCTCCCCATCTCTGGCTCTGTGCTCCAGGGTCCGAACTCTATCCGTAAGTTCTGCCACCTGCTGGGTTTAGGCCTTCTGGATTGGAGGCAGCTCCTCAAGGCCAGTCTCCACCACCTTCACCCTCTCATTCAACTTCTGGTGTTCCGCCCAGAGGAGTCCCAAGCCCACTGATTCCATGCTAATGTCCAGGTGCAATGTTGTCTTGGTATCCGAATTGGCCTCAGGTATTTTGGATAATTGCTGTTGGAAGTGGTCCGCTTTTAGCTGCACCTTCAAGCTGCCCAGTGCCTGTTCCCGTGGGTCCTCATCCTACTCTTGGGTCACCCCCGTTCGTTTCAGTTTGGCTTTACCCATCTTCGCAGAGTGAGAAGAGCCCCAATCCCGACAATCTGTGCGGGCCCTGACACAATGTCGCCCCCCCCCACCTTGCCGCTGGACTGCCGGGCCCCGATCTGGGCCCTAAGAATGTGGTGCGCTGGACACGTCTCCAGGCCAGCAGTATTTCTCCCCTATTGGCAATTTTGATTGGAGTGCCAGCGGCAGTCGGACTCCTCCAGTCACTGAGGCAACCCTGCTGAGCGCCTCCAGTTCTGGGCCACTGGGCTCACTTCAGGTGGGGGTCAGCTGCATTCTCACACCTCGCAGAGCTCCCAAGTCTCAGCCTAGGCCCCGACAGTGCGTTACACAGGGGGGTGTCCCCAATCTATTGGGGCTCCGCTGTGGTTATGCTGCTCCCTGAGTGCGCCTCTAAGCGGGCTGCCCCTCCCCGGGTCCGGACGCTGCAGCAGGCCTCCGGCACAGTACCTCAGTAGCGGTCAGGTGCTCTTAGCCATCAGGGTGACTTCATGGTGCCTCCCAGCCACAAGGTTTCAGTGTCTACCAGGGGCAGGGGGCCTATCCTTCTCCCCCACTGCATGCTCAACGGGCCCTGACCAAAGCCCGAGGATCTGCCAGGACACCTAGCCCAGCAATCCAAGCTCCTCTCCCCATCAGGCTCTGATCCAATCCCCGGAAAGCACATCACCCAGGGCAGAAGACCCAACAGACCCTCCCATCCGGCTGCACGCTTGCCAGGCCCTGACAGAGGCCCCAAGAACTCATCAAGCCACTTACCGGTTTTCCGCCTAGGTCCAGGCTGCGGGGACTGCCAGGGCCAGGGGTTGGCTGCTGCTCCTCATGGGTCTCTAACCTGAGCCCTGCAGGCGTGCCATCCGCCTTTGTCTCCACGCGGTCCTCTCGAGGCGCCACTCTCCATGGCAAGTGTTCAGGGCTCTGGGCCTGGCCCCGCAACCTGCCTCTCTATGGACCATGCGCAGTTTATAGTCGGGCAGCGGTCGATGTTCTTTCAGGCGACCGGTCCCACTCAGCCCCAGCCCCAGGCAGGGTGCCCAGGACCCGTGCCGCTGTCCTGGGTGTCTTAAAGGAGGGGCAGCAAACCGGCACTTCTCTCGCTGGAGTGGTTCTTATGCAGGCCTCGAGCTGTTGGAGCCCTCAGCCACACCCTCAGCACACCAGTGCCCGCGACTCAGCAAGTCTTGGGAAGGCCGCCCTCGGTGTTGCTCTGAGGTGATACATCTATCTCCGAGCAGCCAGGCTGGAGATTATGCCAGATTTAGAGCAGATTGATGGCAGCCCAGTGCAGAGCTCTTCGCTCATGTGTCCACCATCATCGGCCGTTAAGCCACGCCCCCAGGAAATTGACTGATTGATGCTGCTCCCATGAGCGCTGCTCCCCTATGGAGATGACAGCCTGGTAAAAGTAGTTTATTGGAGCTAAGATAAGATCCTGAGGCAACTGACGTACATGATCCCATTCTCTCCATCCGTTAGTCAGCACTTCCTACCACTATTCCATGCAAGCGTTGTTGGGGAAGGACTCACGGCATGTGATTTACCTCAGTGGGGGGCCTATTCAGTGTCAGGGAGCTCATTAACTTTGGCCAGTTGCAGGAAAATCATGACATTCTAGTGGATCATTTTTTGGCACATCACAGCTCAGATGGGACACCTGTGGAGGGTCACAGACACTGACCCAGAGCATCACCCACTAACCCACACCCTGCATGTCATGGGTGGAGGTCAGAGACTGGTGACCTTGTTTGTTAATGGCTTAACACACACAACGACTTACCCTCTGTCACCCGTTTGTCGGCTATGGGACACTGTTATAGGAGGAGCCCTCATGGCCAAGGAGTGGGAATGCACTAGGAACTACCGATGTACAGTATCTCGTAATGCCAAACTGAAGTACATTCAATTGGACATCCAGCACAGGGCCTATCTCACCCCAGTTGTCCTACCCGGAATGTTTGTGTCTTCCCCTCTGTGTCCACAATGTCATGCACCTATTTAGGATTTGATACTTATGTTCTGGTCATGGCTGCATGCAGTGAACTTGTGGTCCAGAGTCACAGATGTAACTGGCACAGTGACAGGTTGGGTCAACCTCCTTCCATTAGAGGGGATGCTGTTAGGGATATTCAGGCAGATGAGGGCTCAAAAGGTATCCAATGAAAGGATAGATTTGTAAATGCTCATAGCACACCAGGCCATTTGCATGCATTGTAAGGCCACTGCCCACCCAACACTGTAACACTTGGGTGTAGCGACTCTCTAATTGGGTACAGCTGAGGCAACTGCGCTGCACAGGGAGGAAGTTGTGTGCCTCCACAGGATTGCAATAAGTAACCTGTAGGGCAAGTTGTTCTAGGACTTACAGGATACACAGGAAGAGTCACTGGATGGGTAAAGGACTTTGAAGGGCCAGGCTCACGGACATGTGGTCACAGACCTATCAGAGGTGGTCCTGACATGGCTAGATGCTCTGTCATGTAAGGCAGACTAGCTTGGCTGCCTGACATCTTCTCCTTCAATCACGGAGAGGGTGGCTCTTAGAATCCACAAATGCTAAAATGACAACTGTTAACAATGGCTGTAATACGAGAGGCCACTGCCTCACCCCCATGTCTGGACTGTGAGGTATCTGGGATGCCGACCTTCTAACTGACCAGAATCCCTCTGTGCTTGTCTATCTTGTCATGGGTATTGTGTTTTGAAGTAGTTCAATACTGTACCATATGCTCCTGTTGTGGTATACTTGACTGAGTGATGAATGATTGGTATGCACGGCTGACGGGAGCTGCATTGCCTGCTTAATGAAAGAGGATTTACATCCATATCAATGTGTTCCCCAAAAATGATCATGAGATGAGAGTAAGAGATTGTTTTTTCTGTCAAAATGTCTTGTAATTCATGTGCAGCTACACACATTGACCCCATATTCCACCAAAAGCAATTCACTTTGTCTTCATTTTGTACAAATGACATTGTGTTAGTTTTGAGAAGTGTGTCTTTCTTTCCGAAGGTTTTGGATCATGAACCATCCTATATGACCTGCAGTATTCAAGCCTACTCACTGTGGACTCTTATTACTCTAGACTGTTTTGAGAAATGTGACTCCAAGTGGGACATTTTGAGACCATGTCCTGACTGGACAGGTAGGGAGCCTATCTTATACAATGCTGGCTAGCCTCAGTTAACAATCGTGGGGAAATGCTACAGGTCCACCGGGGACCCGTAAACCGGGCTTGACAAACCCTACTTGGCCACAAGATAGTTGTGGCACAATGTACTGGAGTGAGGTCTGTGTGCAAGCAGACCAAGGTACATGATAGGGATTGTATGGAAGGGATTCAGATGTCTGAGGCCTGCTTTCGAAATGTGCTGGATCCTTCAATTATTTTATATTACTGACACATACATCATACCATTCTGGTTGTGCCTCCCTATAGTGACCTGACTACCTGCCCTGCGGTGAGGCTGAGTTCATGAACAGGGGAGGCTCTGGTGGATGCATGCTCAGACACTGCTGAACTCATCAGGACACAGGATGTAGGACTGTGTGATTGGGCTCATGGGGGAGTGGCAGGCCAGGCTGGACTATATAAGTCAGTTTAATGTTTTGAATTATGACTTAGGTGCCAATTCAGATCCGGCAAAAATATTCCCCGTACGAATCGTATCTGGATTTTTTTCCGTACGAATCGTACAAGTCCCGTACAAACTGGCAAGTACGATTCGTACGTGAAAAAGACCATACGAATCGCATTGGGAAAATTCCCCGACACGTCCTCGGGTCGGGAAAAGTGTCCGACACGTCCCCGGACAGCTTTACGTACGAATCGGACAACTGAAGTCCGAGCGCGCAAGTACGAACCGTCCCGTCCGTCCGAAAATACAACCGTATGGTAAAAACACCGTACGGAGTAACGGTTCGAGTCATATGTACGAGTCATACCCCCACCCATGTATGTACACCTGTGTATGTACGAGTCGTACCCCCACCCGTGTATGTGTACACCCGTGTATGTACGAGTCGTACCCCCACCCGTGTATGTACACCTGTGTATGTACGAGTCGTACCCCCACCCGTGTATGTACGAGTCGTACCCCCACCCGTGTATGTACACCTGTGTATGTACGAGTCGTACCCCCGTACTTGTTGCACCAGGGTAAGACCAGGTTTTCCATGGTCTTAACTTTGGCGCTGCCTACTATTTACGCTGCCCTTGTAAATAGGGGGTGCCTTATTTACAAGGCAGTGTTAAGCCGTTTAAATAAGGCAAGGCCCCTATCGCCTCAAAACGTCACTGAACGTCACGTTGTGGTGGCGATAGGGGCTTGTAAATATGCCCCATTGTGTGAGTTGTACTTTATAACGCAGACAGACATGCACATATGTTCCAGTGGTTTTCTGATGGTAATTTATTTAATATCTACTTGGGTTTGGGTACAAATAAAGCACATACTGTATATTTCTAGCTACTGTGATGGTTAGTACAGATTTAAGTATTTCCCTCTGTCCAAAAAACGCGTTTTGACACTCTACCGCAGTGTATTTGCTTTTCAGATATCCATAACTGCCATTTCAAATTGTATAAACTTTAAGGCTAAATACCGTATTCGTCACTGAATATTTTACACGCGTCAGCATTCCACGCCGGGGGATTAAACGCATCATTGTGGATGTGTTGGAAAACATTTTCTGTCAGCAAACTAGCAAAATGTGGGCTGGAAAACATAAAGCAAATCAAACGTGGTTGATGCTATCTTACAGCAAGAAATGAAACCAGATATATTTTCGTGGTTTCGAAAAAAAAGCTGCCAGGAGCATTTTAATATTATTATTAAGCAAAAGCTAAAATGACTGCTATGCACGCATTGCAGTCTCCCTGGGACTCATTAGGACGGCGCAGGAGCGTCTCCAGTCAGTGGAATCGTCGGCCACAGGGGGAAGTGTCATAAATGCTGCAGATTATGGTAAACTCCATTCAGGAACAAACTCACAATGCACAGCTGCAAGGCAGACATTCCATTGGTAATGTTATGCAGATCAATCCAGCGACTCTCACTGGTATTTAATATGTGCATCAGCACAGCTGCTAGATACAATTTTGTTAAATCTGTGGTCAGCTGTTTAAAGCATCATGGAACAAAATTGTGCATCCATTTTTGAAAGGACTATTGAAGCTGTCGTCGAGAATAGAGTGGCTAGTGGCGCTCGTCCGAAGCTGTGACGGAGGATTTGCTTTGCAGCCAATGGACACGATGACGCATCCGTGCGTTAAACTAAAGATCTCCAATCACAGGAATCCACATCTCCCTTCCTTGTGCATGAATCAACCCAACAAACGTTTTTCGTGGGGTGCGTCAGGCGCACCCGTGAAACGGTAGATGCTGTGAAACCTGTTAAGGTCTGAGCTGGTAAAAGCTTTCGCTCAAGTATGAAAAAATTGAAGAGCTGTTATGAAAAAAATAGAAAAGTGTTTTTGCAACCAACCACGGGGCATATTATCAAGGACGGCGTTAAAATTATCGCCGGTTTAGCGGCAGAAAACTGTAGAAAACAATAGAAGCCCATTATCTCCGCTTTAGCGGCAGTTTTCTGCCGCTAAACCGGCGATCATTTTTAACGCCGTACTTGATAGTATGCCCCCACGTTTGTAAGTGCAACAGAGCCGCAGGATTGGCTAAGAGCCCATCGCCATTTGCAGGTGGGTGACATTAGTCC
Source organism: Triturus cristatus (assembly GCF_964204655.1). Taxonomy (NCBI): domain Eukaryota; kingdom Metazoa; phylum Chordata; class Amphibia; order Caudata; family Salamandridae; genus Triturus; species Triturus cristatus. Next base: position 1,011,747,703 of record NC_140593.1, on the reverse strand, counting down.
CACCACCATGGAGTGGTGGGAGCCTGTGGATGTGGGTTATGACTGTAAGTGGTCATGGGGTATGTGCCATAGGGGAGGGGGCAGAGTAAGACCCTTTAAAAGTGAGATGGTGCCTGGGAGCCCCCTCTTTGTCTCCCAAGCTGCATCGACACGGAGATCGCTGTCTAAATTTTGCCGTCCTTCCACTCCAACATGGCTACATTAGAACCCATTTTCGCCAGATAACAGCACTGACCCTTCAGGGTACTGAGTTGCTCAGTCCAGTGTAGCCAAATAACTGCACTGATTTTTAAGGGCACGAAATTGCCCAGTTGGCCACCTCCTTCGGGAGAAGCCTTTCAGGGGAGAGGCTAGTTGGAAGGGGGGCTGACCTACTTGTGGCCCTACACTTCTAGTCCTACCTCGGGTCCTCCAGAGATTATGAGTGCGTGGCCAAGAGTCACAGGATGCCCCGACAGAGACCAATGGGCTATGCGGTCTCTGGAGCTTTCAAAAATGTATGATGTGTCACTTTTTCTTAGCTGGTCTTACAGGTACTATGCTGCTCAAATGGGGATGTAAATAGGATATGTGGAACTTCATGTTCAGGTTTGCTGTGTATTTCGCTGTATTTTGTACTGTGTAATGTTAATGGTTGCAGCGGTTGTTATACCACCTTGTTTCATGTGAACTAAATTTTCTAAGTCTTAACTCAAGAAGTTGAGTCCATTGCCTTTGTTGGGGAAGAGAGGACGGCACAGTTTGTAAGGTTGGTAGACCCCATTACCATTGCACTAGTGAGCGCACTATAGAAGAGCACATCATATTACCTTTGCTGAAGTGTAAATTAGGTGAAAAGGTTACACTGGAAGCCCATTTTTAGCAGAAGATCTAAGTGTGCAACTCACAGTTTTGGGCATTGTGAGTTCGTTCGGTGACTCTTTGATGGCATGCCGGGCCAGTGTGGATATCACACTGCTCAAAACAAAGGTGAGCAGCAAGCTGAGATATAGACAGACTAATATGGGAGAGCATGGAACAGATCAAGAGGTTATGGAAGAGGGTAGCACAGGCAGCCAGTTTCACATTAACAGCTTTTGGGGCCCTGGACAAGGCATAGTTTGGGGGCCTGTTCCAAAGAACTTTGAAATGTTTCACCCATTTCCTACAAATTCAAGTTTGCACAATGCAAAATAATACTGAATAAGGGTATTCTACCGTTACTATGCGGTCATTACTTCGTATTACCACTACTACGCATATTTTAGTTCGCAGATGCCATTACTTAGCATGTATTTACTTAGCATGCATTTACTACGCATGTTCCATTACTTAGCATGCACTTACTATGCATAATGGAGTTACTATTCAAATTTAAGTTTTGGGGTACAGGTGTATTTTTAGGGGTCAGGGTGGGTTAGGGTTTTGGGGTGTAGGGGGTATTTTTAGGGTTCAGGGTGCACTTAAGGTTTTGGGGTGCTGGGGTATTTTTGGGGTTCAGGGTGCATTTAGGTTTTGGTGTGCTGGGGTAATTTTAGGGGTCGGGTTAGTTAGGGTTTTGATGTGTGGGGGTAATTTTAGGGTTCAGGGTATCTTTAGGTTTTGGGGTGCTGGGGTATTTTTAGGGGTCAGGGTGGGCTAGGTTTTTGGGGTACATGGGGTATTTGAGGGTCCAGGGTGCGTTTAAGGCTTTAGGGTACTGGGGTATTTTTGGGATTCAGGGAGTGTTTAGGTTTTGGGGTACAGAGGTAATTTTAGGGGTCAGGGTGGATTAGGATTTTGGGGTGTAGGGGGTATTTTTAGGGTTCAGGGTGTCTTTAAGGTTTTGGAGTGCTGGGGTATTTTTGGGGTTCAGGGTGCATTTAGGTTTTGTGGTGCTGGGGTAATTTTAGGGGTCAGGGTTGGTTAGTGTTTTGGGGTGTAGGAGGTATTTTTAGGGTCCAGGGTGCATTTAAGGTTTTGGGGTGCTATGGTATTTTTGGGGTTCAGGGTGGGTTTAGGTTTTGGGGTGCCTGAGTAATTTTAGGTTTGGCAGTTCGGGCTGGACCGTTCCCATGAGGCACAGGGTCAGACTGATTTGCATATGGCCATGTTGGAACTGGGGTGGCAGAGTGGGCTAAAGAACGGTGATGGATCAAACCCAGATCTGTTGACTGGGTGTGAGTGTTTGATTGGTTCTGATGCTCTGTCCATCACCACCCCCTTTTGTACCGTTTTGTTCGCCATAAGTTGGCAGGGTATGCTCAGACGTGAGTCCCTTGCTCACTTTGCCACTGGATTCAAGCAAGCCTGGCTGAAGACGGCTGAAATGCCAGAAACCGGTCCTCAGAAGCTTGTTTCCGGTCCAGGGAAGGAATGGTTTGGCAGTTCGGGCTGGACTGTTCCCATGAGGCACAGGGTCAGACTGATTTGCATATGGCCATGTCGGAACTGGGGTGGCAGAGTGGGCTAAAGAACGGTGATCGATCAAACCCAGATCTGTTGACTGGGGGTGAGTGTTTGATTGGTTCTGATGCTCCGTCCATCACCACCCCCTTTTGTACCACTTTGTTCGCCATAAGTTGGCAGGGTATGCTCAGACGTGAGTCCCTTGCTCACTTTGCCACTGGATTCAAGCAAGCCTGGCTGAAGACGGCTGAAGTGCCAGAAACCGGTCCTAGGAAGCTTGTTTCCGGTCCAGGGAAGGCATGGTTTGGCAGTTCGGGCTGGACTGTTCCCATGAGGCACAGGGTCAGACTGATTTGCATATGGCCATGTCGGAACTGGGGTGGCAGAGTGGGCTAAAGAACGGTGATGGATCAAACCCAGATCTGTTGACTGGGTGTGAGTGTTTGATTGGTTCTGATGCTCCGTCCATCACCACCCCCTTTTGTACCACTTTGTTCGCCATAAGTTGGCAGGGTATGCTCAGACGTGAGTCCCTTGCTCACTTTGCCACTGGATTCAAGCAAGCCTGGCTGAAAACGGCTGAAATGCCAGAAACCGGTCCTAGGAAGCTTGTTTCCGGTCCAGGGAAGGCATGGTTTGGCAGTTCGGGCTGGACTGTTCCCATGAGGCACAGGGTCAGACTGATTTGCATATGGCCATGTCGGAACTGGGGTGGCAGAGTGGGCTAAAGAACGGTGATGGATCAAACCCAGATCTGTTGACTGGGTGTGAGTGTTTGATTGGTTCTGATGCTCCGTCCATCACCACCCCCTTTTGTACCACTTTGTTCGCCATAAGTTGGCAGGGTATGCTCAGACGTGAGTCCCTTGCTCACTTTGCCATTGGATTCAAGCAAGCCTGTCTGAAGACGGCTGAAATGCCAGAAACCGGTCCTAGGAAGCTTGTTTCCGGTCCAGGGAAGGCATGGTTTGGCAGTTCGGGCTGGACTGTTCCCATGAGGCACAGGGTCAGACTGATTTGCATATGGCCATGTCGGAACTGGGGTGGCAGAGTGGGCTAAAGAACGGTGATGGATCAAACCCAGATCTGTTGACTGGGTGTGAGTGTTTGATTGGTTCTGATGCTCCGTCCATCACCACCCCCTTTTGTACCACTTTGTTCGCCATAAGTTGGCAGGGTATGCTCAGACGTGAGTCCCTTGCTCACTATGCCACTGGATTCAAGCAAGCCTGGCTGAAGACGGCTGAAATGCCAGAAACCGGTCCTAGGAAGCTTGTTTCCGGTCCAGGGAAGGCATGGTTTGGCAGTTCGGGCTGGACTGTTCCCATGAGGCACAGGGTCAGACTGATTTGCATATGGCCATGTCGGAACTGGGGTGGCAGAGTGGGCTAAAGAACGGTGATCGATGAAACCCAGATCTGTTGACAGGGTGTGAGTGTTTGATTGGTTCTGATGCTCCGTCCATCACCACCCCCTTTTGTACCGCTTTGTTTGCCATAAGTTGGCAGGGTATGCTCAGACGTGAGTCCCTTGCTCACTTTGCCACTGGATTCAAGCAAGCCTGGCTGAAGACGGCTGAAATGCCAGAAACTGGTCCTAGGAAGCTTGTTTCCGGTCCAGGGAAGGCATGGTTTGGCAGTTCGGGCTGGACTGTTCCCATGAGGCACAGGGTCAGACTGATTTGCATATCGCCATGTCGGAACTGGGGTGGCAGAGTGGGCTAAAGAACGGTGATCGATGAAACCCAGATCTGTTGACTGGGTGTGAGTGTTTGATTGGTTCTGATGCTCCGTCCATCACCACCCCCTTTTGTACCGCTTTGTTCGCCATAAGTTGGCAGGGTATGCTCAGACGTGAGTCCCTTGCTCACTTTGCCACTGGATTCAAGCAAGCCTGGCTGAAGACGGCTGAAATGACAGAAACCGGTCCTAGGAAGCTTGTTTCCAGTCCAGGGAAGGCATGGTTTGGCAGTTCGGGCTGGACTGTTCCCATGAGGCACAGGGTCAGACTGATTTGCATATGGCCATGTCGGAACTGGGGTGGCAGAGTGGGCTAAAGAACGGTGATGGATCAAACCCAGATCTGTTGATTGGGTGTGAGTGTTTGATTGGTTCTGATGCTCCGTCCATCACCACCCCCTTTTGTACCGCTTTGTTCGCCATAAGTTGGCAGGGTATGCTCAGACGTGAGTCCCTTGCTCACTTTGCCACTGGATTCAAGCAAGCCTGGCTGAAGACAGCTGAAATGCCAGAAATCGGTCCTAGAAAGCTTGTTTCCGATCCAGGGAAGGCATGGTTTGGCAGTTCGGGCTGGACTGTTCCAATGAGACACAGGGTCAGACTGATTTGCATATGGCCATGTCGGAACTGGGGTGGCAGAGTGGGCTAAAGAACGGTGATGGATCAAACCCAGATCTGTTGACTGGGTGTGAGTGTTTGATTGGTTCTGATGCTCCGTCCATCACCACCCCCTTTTGTACCACTTTGTTCGCCATAAGTTGGCAGGGTATGCTCAGACGTGAGTCCCTTGCTCACTTTGCCACTGGATTCAAGCAAGCCTGGCTGAAAACGGCTGAAATGCCAGAAACCGGTCCTAGGAAGCTTGTTTCCGGTCCAGGGAAGGCATGGTTTGGCAGTTCGGGCTGGACTGTTCCCATGAGGCACAGGGTCAGACTGATTTGCATATGGCCATGTCGGAACTGGGGTGGCAGAGTGGGCTAAAGAACGGTGATGGATCAAACCCAGATCTGTTGACTGGGTGTGAGTGTTTGATTGGTTCTGATGCTCCGTCCATCACCACCCCCTTTTGTACCACTTTGTTCGCCATAAGTTGGCAGGGTATGCTCAGACGTGAGTCCCTTGCTCACTTTGCCACTGGATTCAAGCAAGCCTGGCTGAAAACGGCTGAAATGCCAGAAACCGGTCCTAGGAAGCTTGTTTCCGGTCCAGGGAAGGCATGGTTTGGCAGTTCGGGCTGGCCTGTTCCCATGAGGAACAGGGTCAGACTGATTTGCATATGGCCATGTTGGAACTGGGGTGGCAGAGTCGGCTAAAGAACGGTGATGGATCAAACCCAGATCTGTTGACTGGGTGTGAGTGTTTGATTGGTTCTGATGCTCCGTCCATCACCACCTCCTTTTGTACCACTTTGTTCGCCATAAGTTGGCAGGGTATGCTCAGACGTGAGTCCCTTGCTCACTTTGCCACTGGATTCAAGCAAGCCTGTCTGAAGACGGCTGAAATGCCAGAAACCGGTCCTAGGAAGCTTGTTTCCGGTCCAGGGAAGGCATGGTTTGGCAGTTCGGGCTGGACTGTTCCCATGAGGCACAGGGTCAGACTGATTTGCATATGGCCATGTCGGAACTGGGGTGGCAGAGTGGGCTAAAGAACGGTGATGGATCAAACCCAGATCTGTTGACTGGGTGTGAGTGTTTGATTGGTTCTGATGCTCCGTCCATCACCACCCCCTTTTGTACCACTTTGTTCGCCATAAGTTGGCAGGGTATGCTCAGACGTGAGTCCCTTGCTCACTTTGCCACTGGATTCAAGCAAGCCTGGCTGAAGACGGCTGAAATGCCAGAAACCGGTCCTAGGAAGCTTGTTTCCGGTCCAGGGAAGGCATGGTTTGGCAGTTCGGGCTAGACTGTTCCCATGAGGCACAGGGTCAGACTGATTTGCATATGGCCATGTCGGAACTGGGGTGGCAGAGTGGGCTAAAGAACGGTGATGGATCAAACCCAGATCTGTTGACTGGGTGTGAGTGTTTGATTGGTTGTGATGCTCCGTCCATCACCACCCCCTTTTGTACCGCTTTGTTCGCCATAAGTTGGCAGGGTATGCTCAGACGTGAGTCCCTTGCTCACTTTGCCACTGGATTCAAGCAAGCCTGGCTGAAGACGGCTGAAATGCCAGAAACCGGTCCTAGGAAGCTTGTTTCCGGTCCAGGGAAGGCATGGTTTGGCAGTTCGGGCTGGACTGTTCCCATGAGGCACAGGGTCAGACTGATTTGCATATGGCCATGTCGGAACTGGGGTGGCAGAGTGGGCTAAAGAACGGTGATCGATGAAACCCAGATCTGTTGACTGGGTGTGAGTGTTTGATTGGTTCTGATGCTCCGTCCATCACCACCCCCTTTTGTACCGCTTTGTTTGCCATAAGTTGGCAGGGTATGCTCAGACGTGAGTCCCTTGCTCACTTTGCCACTGGATTCAAGCAAGCCTGGCTGAAGACGGCTGAAATGCCAGAAACTGGTCCTAGGAAGCTTGTTTCCGGTCCAGGGAAGGCATGGTTTGGCAGTTCGGGCTGGACTGTTCCCATGAGGCACAGGGTCAGACTGATTTGCATATCGCCATGTCGGAACTGGGGTGGCAGAGTGGGCTAAAGAACGGTGATCGATGAAACCCAGATCTGTTGACTGGGTGTGAGTGTTTGATTGGTTCTGATGCTCCGTCCATCACCACCCCCTTTTGTACCGCTTTGTTCGCCATAAGTTGGCAGGGTATGCTCAGACGTGAGTCCCTTGCTCACTTTGCCACTGGATTCAAGCAAGCCTGGCTGAAGACGGCTGAAATGCCAGAAAGCGGTCCTAGGAAGCTTGTTTCCAGTCCAGGGAAGGCATGGTTTGGCAGTTCGGGCTGGACTGTTCCTATGAGGCACAGGGTCAGACTGATTTGCATATGGCCATGTCGGAACTGGGGTGGCAGAGTGGGCTAAAGAACGGTGATGGATCAAACCCAGATCTGTTGATTGGGTGTGAGTGTTTGATTGGTTCTGATGCTCCGTCCATCACCACCCCCTTTTGTACCGCTTTGTTCGCCATAAGTTGGCAGGGTACGCTCAGACGTGAGTCCCTTGCTCACTTTGCCACTGGATTCAAGCAAGCCTGGCTGAAGACAGCTGAAATGCCAGAAACCGGTCCTAGAAAGCTTGTTTCCGATCCAGGGAAGGCATGGTTTGGCAGTTCAGGCTGGACTGTTCCAATGAGACACAGGGTCAGACTGTTTGCATATGGCCATGTCGGAACTGGGGTGGCAGAGTGGGCTAAAGAACGGTGATGGATCAAACCCAGATCTGTTGACTGGGTGTGAGTGTTTGATTGGTTCTGATGCTCCGTCCATCACCACCCCCTTTTGTACCACTTTGTTCGCCATAAGTTGGCAGGGTATGCTCAGACGTGAGTCCCTTGCTCACTTTGCCACTGGATTCAAGCAAGCCTGGCTGAAAACGGCTGAAATGCCAGAAACCGGTCCTAGGAAGCTTGTTTCCGGTCCAGGGAAGGCATGGTTTGGCAGTTCAGGCTGGACTGTTCCCATGAGGAACAGGGTCAGACTGATTTGCATATGGCCATGTCGGAACTGGGGTGGCAGAGTCGGCTAAAGAACGGTGATGGATCAAACCCAGATCTGTTGACTGGGTGTGAGTGTTTGATTGGTTCTGATGCTCCGTCCATCACCACCCCCTTTTGTACCACTTTGTTCGCCATAAGTTGGCAGGGTATGCTCAGACGTGAGTCCCTTGCTCACTTTGCCACTGGATTCAAGCAAGCCTGTCTGAAGACGGCTGAAATGCCAGAAACCGGTCCTAGGAAGCTTGTTTCCGGTCCAGGGAAGGCATGGTTTGGCAGTTCGGGCTGGACTGTTCCCATGAGGCACAGGGTCAGACTGATTTGCATATGGCCATGTCGGAACTGGGGTGGCAGAGTGGGCTAAAGAACGGTGATGGATCAAACCCAGATCTGTTGACTGGGTGTGAGTGTTTGATTGGTTCTGATGCTCCGTCCATCACCACCCCCTTTTGTACCACTTTGTTCGCCATAAGTTGGCAGGGTATGCTCAGACGTGAGTCCCTTGCTCACTTTGCCACTGGATTCAAGCAAGCCTGGCTGAAGACGGCTGAAATGCCAGAAACCAGTCCTAAGAAGCTTGTTTCCGGTCCAGGGAAGGCATGGTTTGGCAGTTCGGGCTAGACTGTTCCCATGAAGCACAGGGTCAGACTGATTTGCATATGGCCATGTCGGAACTGGGGTGGCAGAGTGAGCTAAAGAACGGTGATCGATCAAACCCAGATCTGTTGACTGGGTGTGAGTGTTTGATTGGTTCTGATGCTCCGTCCATCACCACCCCCTTTTGTACCGCTTTGTTCGCCATAAGTTGGCAGGGTATGCTCAGACGTGAGTCCCTTGCTCACTTTGCCACTGGATTCAAGCAAGCCTGGCTGAAGACGGCTGAAATGCCAGAAACCGGTCCTAGGAAGCTTGTTTCCAGTCCAGGGAAGGCATGGTTTGGCAGTTCGGGCTGGACTGTTCCCATGAGACAAAGGGTCAGACTGATTTGCATATGGCCATGTCGGAACTGGGGTGGCAGAGTGGGCTAAAGAACGGTGATGGATCAAACCCAGATCTGTTGACTGGGTGTGAGTGTTTGATTGGTTCTGATGCTCCTTCCATCACCACCCCCTTTTGTACCACTTTGTTCGCCATAAGATGGCAGGGTATGCTCAGACGTGAGTCCCTTGCTCACTTTGACACTGGATTCAAGCAAGCCTGGCTGAAAACGGCTGAAATGCAAGAAACCGGTCCTAGGAAGCTTGTTTCTGGTCGAGGGAAGGCATGGTTTAGCAGTTCGGGCTGGACTGTTCCCATGAGTCACAGGGTCAGACTGATTTGCATATGGCCATGTCGGAACTGGGGTGGCAGAGTGGGCTAAAGAACGGTGATGGATCAAACCCAGATCTGTTGACTGGGTGTGAGTGTTTGATTGGTTCTGATGCTCAGTCCATCACCACCCCCTTTTGTACCACTTTGTTCGCCATAAGTTGGCAGGGTATGCTCAGACGTGAGTCCCTTGCTCACTTTGCCACTGGACTCAAGCAAGCCTGGCTGAAGACGGCTGAAGTGCCAGAAACCGGTCCTAGGAAGCTTGTTTCCGGTCCAGGGAAGGCATGGTTTGGCAGTTCGGGCTGGACTGTTCCCATGAGGCACAGGGTCAGACTGATTTGCATATGGCCATGTCGGAACTGGGGTGGCAGAGTGGGCTAAAGAACGGTGATGGATCAAACCCAGATCTGTTGACTGGGTGTGAGTGTTTGATTCGTTCTGATGCTCCGTCCATCACCACCCCCTTTTGTACCACTTTGTTCGCCATAAGTTGGCAGGGTATGCTCAGACGTGAGTCCCTTGCTCACTTTGCCACTGGATTCAAGCAAGCCTGGCTGAAAACGGCTGAAATGCCAGAAACCGGTCCTAGGAAGCTTGTTTCCGGTCCAGGGAAGGCATGGTTTGGCAGTTCGGGCTGGACTGTTCCCATGAGGCACAGGGTCAGACTGATTTGCATATGGCCATGTCGGAACTGGGGTGGCAGAGTGGGCTAAAGAACGGTGATGGATCAAACCCAGATCTGTTGACTGGGTGTGAGTGTTTGATTGGTTCTGATGCTCCGTCCATCACCACCCCCTTTTGTACCACTTTGTTCGCCATAAGTTGGCAGGGTATGCTCAGACGTGAGTCCCTTGCTCACTTTGCCATTGGATTCAAGCAAGCCTGTCTGAAGACGGCTGAAATGCCAGAAACCGGTCCTAGGAAGCTTGTTTCCGGTCCAGGGAAGGCATGGTTTGGCAGTTCGGGCTGGACTGTTCCCATGAAGCACAGGGTCAGACTGATTTGCATATGGCCATGTCGGAACTGGGGTGGCAGAGTGGGCTAAAGAACGGTGATGGATCAAACCCAGATCTGTTGACTGGGTGTGAGTGTTTGATTGGTTCTGATGCTCCGTCCATCACCACCCCCTTTTGTACCACTTTGTTCGCCATAAGTTGGCAGGGTATGCTCAGACGTGAGTCCCTTGCTCACTTTGCCACTGGATTCAAGCAAGCCTGGCTGAAGACGGCTGAAATGCCAGAAACCGGTCCTAGGAAGCTTGTTTCCGGTCCAGGGAAGGCATGGTTTGGCAGTTCGGGCTGGACTGTTCCCATGAGGCACAGGGTCAGACTGATTTGCATATGGCCATGTCGGAACTGGGGTGGCAGAGTGGGCTAAAGAACGGTGATCGATGAAACCCAGATCTGTTGACTGGGTGTGAGTGTTTGATTGGTTCTGATGCTCCGTCCATCACCACCCCCTTTTGTACCGCTTTGTTCGCCATAAGTTGGCAGGGTATGCTCAGACGTGAGTCCCTTGCTCACTTTGCCACTGGATTCAAGCAAGCCTGGCTGAAGACGGCTGAAATGCCAGAAACCGGTCCTAGGAAGCTTGTTTCCGGTCCAGGGAAGGCATGGTTTGGCAGTTCGGGCTGGACTGTTCCCATGAGGCACAGGGTCAGACTGATTTGCATATGGCCATGTCGGAACTGGGGTGGCAGAGTGGGCTAAAGAACGGTGATGGATCAAACCCAGATCTGTTGACTGGGTGTGAGTGTTTGATTGGTTCCGATGCTCCGTCCATCACCACCCCCTTTTGTACCACTTTGTTCGCCATAAGTTGGCAGGGTATGCTCAGACGTGAGTCCCTTGCTCACTTTGCCACTGGATTCAAGCAAGCCTGGCTGAAGACGGCTGAAATGCCAGAAACTGGTCCTAGGAAGCTTGTTTCCGGTCCAGGGAAGGCATGGTTTGGCAGTTCGGGCTGGACTGTTCCCATGAGGCACAGGGTCAGACTGATTTGCATATGGCCATGTCGGAACTGGGGTGGCAGAGTGGGCTAAAGAACGGTGATCGATCAAACCCAGATCTGTTGACTGGGTGTGAGTGTTTGATTGGTTCTGATGCTCCGTCCATCACCACCCCCTTTTGTACCGCTTTGTTCGCCATAAGTTGGCAGGGTATGCTCAGACGTGAGTCCCTTGCTCACTTTGCCACTGGATTCAAGCAAGCCTGGCTGAAGACGGCTGAAATGCCAGAAACTGGTCCTAGGAAGCTTGTTTCCGGTCCAGGGAAGGCATGGTTTGGCAGTTCGGGCTGGACTGTTCCCATGAGGCACAGGGTCAGACTGATTTGCATATGGCCATGTCGGAACTGGGGTGGCAGAGTGGGCTAAAGAACGGTGATCGATCAAACCCAGATCTGTTGACTGGGTGTGAGTGTTTGATTGGTTCTGATGCTCCGTCCATCACCACCCCCTTTTGTACCGCTTTGTTCGCCATAAGTTGGCAGGGTATGCTCAGACGTGAGTCCCTTGCTCACTTTGCCACTGGATTCAAGCAAGCCTGGCTGAAGACGGCTGAAATGCCAGAAACCGGTCCTAGGAAGCTTGTTTCCAGTCCAGGGAAGGCATGGTTTGGCAGTTCGGGCTGGACTGTTACCATGAGGCACAGGGTCAGACTGATTTGCATATGGCCATGTCGGAACTGGGGTGGCAGAGTGGGCTAAAGAACGGTGATGGATCAAACCCAGATCTGTTGATTGGGTGTGAGTGTTTGATTGGTTCTGATGCTCCGTCCATCACCACCCCCTTTTGTACCACTTTGTTCGCCATAAGTTGGCAGGGTATGCTCAGACGTGAGTCCCTTGCTCACTTTGCCACTGGATTCAAGCAAGCCTGGCTGAAGACGGCTGAAGTGCCAGAAACCGGTCCTAGGAAGCTTGTTTCCGGTCCAGGGAAGGCATGGTTTGGCAGTTCGGGCTGGACTGTTCCCATGAGGCACAGGGTCAGACTGATTTGCATATGGCCATGTCGGAACTGGGGTGGCAGAGTGGGCTAAAGAACGGTGATGGATCAAACCCAGATCTGTTGACTGGGTGTGAGTGTTTGATTGGTTCTGATGCTCCGTCCATCACCACCCCCTTATGTACCACTTTGTTCGCCATAAGTTGGCAGGGTATGCTCAGACGTGAGTCCCTTGCTCACTTTGCCACTGGATTCAAGCAAGCCTGGCTGAAAACGGCTGAAATGCCAGAAACCGGTCCTAGGAAGCTTGTTTCCGGTCCAGGGAAGGCATGGTTTGGCAGTTCGGGCTGGACTGTTCCCATGAGGCACAGGGTCAGACTGATTTGCATATGGCCATGTCGGAACTGGGGTGGCAGAGTGGGCTAAAGAACGGTGATGGATCAAACCCAGATCTGTTGACTGGGTGTGAGTGTTTGATTGGTTCTGATGCTCCGTCCATCACCACCCCCTTTTGTACCACTTTGTTCGCCATAAGTTGGCAGGGTATGCTCAGACGTGAGTCCCTTGCTCACTTTGCCATTGGATTCAAGCAAGCCTGGCTGAAGACGGCTGAAATGCCAGAAACCGGTCCTAGGAAGCTTGTTTCCGGTCCAGGGAAGGCATGGTTTGGCAGTTCGGGCTGGACTGTTCCCATGAGGCACAGGGTCAGACTGATTTGCATATGGCCATGTCGGAACTGGGGTGGCAGAGTGGGCTAAAGAACGGTGATCGATGAAACCCAGATCTGTTGACTGGGTGTGAGTGTTCGATTGGTTCTGATGCTCCGTCCCTCACCACCCCCTTTTGTACCGCTTTGTTTGCCATAAGTTGGCAGGGTATGCTCAGACGTGAGTCCCTTGCTCACTTTGCCACTGGATTCAAGCAAGCCTGGCTGAAGACGGCTGAAATGCCAGAAACTGGTCCTAGGAAGCTTGTTTCCGGTCCAGGGAAGGCATGGTTTGGCAGTTCGGGCTGGACTGTTCCCATGAGGCACAGAGTCAGACTGATTTGCATATGGCCATGTCGGAACTGGGGTGGCAGAGTGGGCTAAAGAACGGTGATGGATCAAACCCAGATCTGTTGACTGGGTGTGAGTGTTTGATTGGTTCTGATGCTCCGTCCATCACCACCCCCTTTTGTGCCACTTTGTTCGCCATAAGTTGGCAGGGTATGCTCAGACGTGAGTCCCTTGCTCACTTTGCCACTGGATTCAAGCAAGCCTGGCTGAAGACGGCTGAAATGCCAGAAACCGGTCCTAGGAAGCTTGTTTCCGGTCCAGGGAAAGCATGGTTTGGCAGTTCGGGCTGGACTGTTCCCATGAGGCACAGGGTCAGACTGATTTGCATATGGCCATGTCGGAACTGGGGTGGCAGAGTGGGCTAAAGAACGGTGATCGATCAAACCCAGATCTGTTGACTGGGTGTGAGTGTTTGATTGGTTCTGATGCTCCGTCCATCACCACCCCCTTTTGTACCACTTTGTTTGCCATAAGTTGGCAGGGTATGCTCAGACGTGAGTCCCTTGCTCACTTTGCCACTGGATTCAAGCAAGCCTGGCTGAAGACGGCTGAAATGCCAGAAACTGGTCCTAGGAAGCTTGTTTCCGGTCCAGGGAAGGCATGGTTTGGCAGTTAGGGCTGGACTGTTCCCATGAGGCACAGGGTCAGACTGATTTGCATATAGCCATGTCGGAACTGGGGTGGCAGAGTGAGCTAAAGAACGGTGATGGATCAAACCCAGATCTGTTGACTGGGTGTGAGTGTTTGATTGGTTCTGATGCTCCGTCCATCACCACCCCCTTTTGTACCGCTTTGTTCGCCATAAGTTGGCAGGGTATGCTCAGACGTGAGTCCCTTGCTCACTTTGCCACTGGATTCAAGCAAGCCTGGCTGAAGACGGCTGAAATGCCAGAAACTGGTCCTAGGAAGCTTGTTTCCGGTCCAGGGAAGGCATGGTTTGGCAGTTCGGGCTGGACTGTTCCCATGAGGCACAGGGTAGGGGTGGGCGGAATTTGCGAAAGCAACTTCCGAAAATTATCGCGAAAAGGTTAAAAATCTCCGCAAACAAGCGGAAATATCGCGAAGATGCGGAAGTTTTTTTCCGACATGTTCGCGAGATTTTCTGCATGGTTGCGGGTCGCCAACTTACCCATGTGGTTGCTTGCGGGCGCGGCCATCTTGTTTTCAGTTGTCTCGCGGTGCATGATCACGAGAAAAAAGACGTGATCGCGCGACGCATGACGTCACTGCGGACGCGAGCTGTCGCGAGACACCGCAAATGGCTAAAACAATACAACATCTCATGGAGAACGCGACCGGATCGGGAAAACTTGTCAGCGAACGCGGGGATTCAGGTAAGGCGATCCCGCGCGCGCGAGAATGTATTATTTTACAGCGCGAGCAAGAACCAAATTATCGCAAAGCTGCGGAATGCGGAAATTTTGACATTTCCGCGCTCTCCGCGGAACGCGGAAATGCCAAATTATCGCAAATTCAGCGAACGGAACGGAAATTTTGCCCAGGCCTAGCACAGGGTCAGACTGATTTGCATATGGCCATGTCGGAACTGGGGTGGCAGAGTGGGCTAAAGAACGGTGATGGATCAAACCCAGATCTGTTGACTGGGTGTGAGTGTTTGATTGGTTCTGATGCTCCGTCCATCACCACCCCCTTTTGTACCGCTGGGTAATTTTAGGTGTCAGGGTGGGTTAGGGTTTTGAGGTGTAGGGGGTAATTTTAGGGTTCAGGGTGCGTTTAAGATTTTGGGGTGCTGGGATATTTTTGGGGTTCAGGGGTGCTGGGTTAATTTTAGGTGTCAGGGTTGGTTAGGGTTTTGGGGTGCATGGGGTATTTTGAGGGTTGAGGGTTCAGGGTGTGTTTAAGGTTTTGCGATGCTGGGGTATTTTCGGGGTTCGGGTGCATTTAAGTTTTGGTGTGCTGGGGTAATTTTAGTGGTCAGGGTTGGTTAGGGTTTTGGGGTAGCCTATGCATAATGGAGTTACTATTCAAATTTAAGTTTTGGGGTACAGGTGTATTTTTAGGGGTCAGGGTGGGTTAGGGTTTTGGGGTGTAGGGGGTATTTTTAGGGTTCAGGGTGCATTTAAGGTTTTGGGGTGCTGGGGTATTTTTGGGGTTCAGGGTGCATTTAGGTTTTGGGGTGCTGGGGTAATTTTAGTGGTCAGGGTTGGTTAGGGTTTTGGGGTGCATGGGGTATTTTGAGGGTTCAGGGTGCATTTAAGGTTTTGGGGTGCTGGGGTATTTTTGGTGTTCAGGGTGCTTTTAAGTTTTGGGGTGCTGGGGTAATTTTAGGTGTCAGGGTGGGTTAGGGTTTTGGGGTGTGGGGATAATTTTAGGGTTCAGGTTGTGTTTAGGTTTTGGGGTACTGGGATATTTTTGGGGGTCAGGGTGAGATAGGATTTTGGATTGTAGGGGGTATTTTTAGGGTTCAGGGTGCATGCCAGGGGATAGGTTACTATTACGATACATTTTTTGTTTTAAAGTACCAATAACGCATTGTAATAGTATGCGTAATAATTAACTGCGAAGTAAAAGCATTTTTAATGTATTTGTTTATATTTGCGAAGTAAAAGCATGCACACTAAAATCATGCGTAGTAAAGGTATTTGTGAAGTAAAAACTTCGAAGTAAATACCTTAGGGTTACACTATGAAACATTTGAAATCTGTCTTGTTGATTGCCCCAAAGGTCCTTAAAATGACACTGGGAACAGAGAGACGGTCAGAGGTAAAGGGATCAGAGAGTGGCAGAGAGATTTAGATTGGAAAAAATGGAGAATGGACAGAAATTAAGAGACAACGTTCATCTTCTTGTGGGAGAGGGGCCCTTAGAAGATGGGAGCCCTGGGTTGTTTCCAACTTTGCACATTCTTTAAAATGTCTCTGGAGGCATCTTATGACCCTTGAGTGATCCGCTGTGTTATTCGGGCTAGGAAAGGCAAGCAGGGGTCTGGCTTGAGTAATATACTTGTTGTAGTCTTTCTTAAAAGCTGACTGGAAGACTGAAGTGCACTACTGATGTATGGGTGGGTAGGATTGATGAAAAAAGGTCCCCCTTGAGCAAGTGACCAGGAAATCTAATGGAACTGGCAATTGGAGTACATAAACACATAGGAGGAAATAAGCATTATGTAGGAACACCGCATGAAAATTCTATTTCACCTGCTGCCAGCAGGTAGCCTGCATATAAAACACCAGAGAAAAACATACAGGACTGTGCATGGTAAGCCATATTCCTGCATACTATTCTCTAAAATCTTATAATACCCATTATCCTCCCACTGAAAAATGCAGATAAGGTCATAACTATTATGCTGGAGAACTCATCATATGTCTTGACTCTGTATGTCCTACGTCCTGTTTTCTCTCTCAAAATCCTCCATCGGGGCAAGGCTGGAAGCTCTAGCTGGACAGGGCTCTGCAAAGCCTGATTCATTAAGAAAGTCCTGCTGCACCTACTTTTAAGGCAGTAAATATCTACAAGTTGAACAAACCTGATTTTCTTGATCACCTTGGGTGCAACCTCCTTGGACCAGCCTCAGCTCGTTGTCTCGGTCTATAGAGGTGGTAAAATATTGAGCCTCACTTTTTCGTTAACTGTTGGGAAAGTTCCTTTTAATCAATCCTTCAGCCCCAAAATTTTCAGATCAGGTATTTAGGCACCAAGTCCATTACCATCCTGATCTCCTGTAGGATGTAGTCCTCAGTGGTCAGCTGGGCCCTGTAGAGAAACAAGTCATTCTGCTTTAATTTTCCTTGAAGGAGATAAAATGGAAGTAATTCACCTGACCCTTGTCAATTAGTTCCAGTAATGGATGCCAGCAAGAGTCAAGAGTCCTTTAGTGCTTTATTCCCCTTCTTCCATAAAGAGGGAGAGTCTGAGGCTAGTTGTCTTCTTTCTTCCAGTAGAGCCTTCTTGAGGTGTAGCCTTCCCAGGACCAGGATGTTATTGGCAATCTTATCCTGTTCACTAACAAGTGATTGGCAATTTTTCACCTCTCAATCCTGGCCACTTTCTCTACCTATTACAACCTCCTTTTGCAGCACTTTCCCTTTACCCTACTGTAAAAGTATCCAGGAGCCAATGCTTCGAAGTGGCAGAAGTCTTCTATCAGCAGGCAGGCCTCTCTTCAGCTCCTTAGCAACTCCTCTATTTAAATGAGCTCACCTCCCACCTGACAGGGTTCACTCCCTCCTTCTGTGAGTTGAGCATGGCTGTGTAGGGGTGTCCTAGGGATGAACAGAAGGACTCCAGCATCCTAAAAGAAAAAGAAGTGTCAAGGTTGTTCCTTGTTCTGCCACGTGTTCCTGTTTATTCCCAGATACCCAGTCACTGCTAAGTTGCAAGTAGTTAATACCACCTTGTCCTTCCGAGGTTCAGAGGCAGGTTATTGTCTTACAAACCAGGGGTTTTAACCCTACCACTCAAAGATGTGTATTCCAGCTCTGGTGATATAATGGGTGTCAGAACAGATATTAAGCCAGTTCTGGACCCAGCAGCATTTTTATTCAGTTATTTTTTTACTAAAGTTAGCAAGAAGCGGATTTCACCATTAAATCAGATTTAGAAAATTAAGTTGAAAAACACTTTGCCTCAGCAAAGATGTAAAAAAAATATCACATCTAGGCCTGTTCAAGAAAATATTTAGCATGCCATTCACAGTGAAATTAGCTCTTCATATTTTATTTCATTTGTAAGGACAGTACATTTAATATATAGTCTGCCCTATTTTTATATATTAGCAGCCAGTCTTGCGGGCTTAACAAAGCACACTTTCTGGGTAATTTATCAATATATAAAAGTAGGTATTTCTACTAGGCCTGGGCAGAGCTTGCAGAGTTTCACTCTGTGCAATTCCACTGAGTTACCAAAAAACGCTGCCAAATTCCACAGAGTTTTGTGAGCAGGCAGAGTATTGCTCTGCCACCCTTAATTAAGTCCCCTTAGATGCTGAGAGAAGTTGGGGGCCAAGAACCCCTTGTTATATTTTGTAATGAACCCCAATATTGGCCTAGGTAGTCACCTAACCTTTCACCTACATTTCCCTGCCATTGTACTACATAACGGTTTTTGGTATTCACCTTTTACCTAGTTAGGTTCTGCATAAATGTCATGTTGGTTTCCCAGAAAACTAGCCTAATTTATTATTCATGAGGATTCTCAGAATCACAGCAGGATTACCATCTTCTGCATAATAACAATGTATAAGGGTCATCCCTTCCGTCATCCTCGGCCGACATAACACAGCAAGGTAGAACCCTTGAGGGCACCTTTTTGGGTATATATACACCATATCTTTACTGAGGCAGGCAGAGGAAAAAGTCTTCCATGCTGACTGACACACTGGCGAGAGATGCTGAGGTTCCTGCATTCAGCCACTCCATCACACAGTGGTCTGACATCCCTTGCAGGGTGTCTAAATCGAGACCAAGACGGAGCCTTCATTCTCTTACACCAGATAATGGGCTTGGCTTCACCCTAAGGGGTTTCTTGGCTCTACACCTACATACATTCTAGGTACACTTAATTACATTTAGCTGAGGTTTACATCGTAGGAGTATGCATTATTATTGTCGTGTATTTATATATCTGCCTATATTCATAGTTTTAGCGCTATGGTAGAAATCTACCATCCATTTACTCTGTTGGTGCTTATAATCATGTATATCTGTTTCTGTCTTATGGTTGTTTCATCACACCTATTATACACTAGAATGACACTGGCTCAATAAATACTTATTGGAAATGTCCCCACCGTTTATTCTGTGTTTATCTCTCTGAGACGAAGTGAGCATGAGTGACTGAGCGAAAAGTACTGTACTGTTTCCACGATCCCTGTTGGAACAGGGTTGCCATGTTCGATAGTTGCCAGGAACTATTCTCTCTTTGGTAAGAGGAGTTTACAGTGGTACTGTTATCTAGCTGGTATACAGGCAAACATACCCAGTGGGGGCGTCTGGAATCAGTCTGGCCACCAATCCCATAGTTTATGATGTCTAAACATGCAGATCCTATATAGATTTATAGGAACTACACGTCATGGCGCAGCCAACATTGGTTTGGTTCCTATTTAATGGTCAAATCGGAGTAGTTCAGTCATGCTTTTCTCAGAGACCCCCTATTCACATATACCCAGAGACATCTGGAGTAGCAAGGGAAAATCCTCAGCAGCTGAGTAGGCATATCCTATGTAATGGCTGTAGGTGTATTCAAGCTTTAAGGATAATTGCACCCTATTGTGCATACAACCCTATCTCAGTTTCCTTAAAACGTTTAGAATGACTGAAGAAGAAAATGCTGAGCCAGCATTTTGTGCAATGCAGCAGGGAAAAGAGAACAGGAAGATGTTATAAACATTTCAGAAAATGTCAGAACTGCCCTTACTTTAAAATTAGCAGAATTTGGAGTCTCAGCAAGAGGTGGGACTGTAAACTTTGTGATTGAGGCACACAAGTCATACAAGGCAGAGGTATTCTATTCATGGGTTAAACTCCCACCAGCAGATGCAATCACAAATACATTTCATTCTTACACTGAAGATGAAATACCAGAGAAATATTGTCCATATGAGGACTTTGAAGTTCCGCTCACCTACCAGGAGCACATAAACTGGTTTAAAGGCGCCCTCCCACTCACAACAAACACATAAAGTGAGACTCGGTCCGCTTGGAAGAGATGGAGCCACTTGGCCGGTCCTAGGGGCTTACACACCGCATCCAGACATTGACACATTGCCAGTAGCAGACGTACATCCACTACACAAGGATATAATAAAACTTTCAGAAATCTGACAGAGTTCATTATGAGAACACTCACACTTCAGCCAGCAAGGGCTATACCAGCAGGACAAATTCAGAGGTCTGCAACTAAAATAACTCCAAAAACGCTAAACGCAGTTATGGGCAAAATGCCCACTAAGGTGCCGATTCTGGTCCGTGTAAACGTTTTTGCGTATGACTCGTATCCGTATATTTTCACATACGAATCGTACAAGTACCGTACAAACTACGAAGTACGATTCGTACGTGAAAAATACATACGAATTGCGTCGGGAAAATGGTCCGAGAGGGAGCCGTAAATTTTTACGTCCGAATAGCGTTGGGAAAAGTGTCCGATAGGGAGCCGGACATTTTTACGCGCAAATCGTAAAACAGAAGTCCGAGCTCGCAAGTACGATCCGTACTGTCCGTCCGAATACACAACCGCATGTAAAAGGCCCCGTACGGAGCGAACGCTGTAGCACACATGTACACGGGTACACTTGTGCCCGGATACGAGTCGTACCGCCCCCTCACCCTGCACATGTCAGCACCGTACCCCCGTATGTCAGCACCGTACCCCCCCTCCGCACCGTACCCCAACACCGTAGCACAGCCCCGCACCTGTATGCGCCGTACCCCAGGCCCGTCTCCCAGCCCCGCACCTGTATGCCCCGTACCCCAGGACCGTACCCCAGCCCCCCGTATGTACGTGCCGTACCCCCACCCCGTGTATGTACGTGCCGTACCCCCATCCCCGTGTATGTACGCGCTGTACCCCCTCCCCCGTTTATGTATGCGCCATACCCCCACCCCCGTGTATGTACGCGCCGTACCCCCAGCGCATAGAGCTGGGGGTATGGCGCATACATACACAGGGGTGGGGGTACGGCGCGTTAATACGGGGGTGGGGGTATGGTGCGTACATACACAGGGGTGGGGGTACGGCACGTACATACGGGGGTGGGGTACGGCACGTACATACACGGGGTGAGGGTATGGCACGAACATACGGGGATGGGGGTACGGCGCGTACATACACGAGGTGGGGGTACGGCGCGTACATACGGGGTGGGGGTACGGCGCGTACATACACGGGGGTGGGGGTATGGCGCATACCGGGCCCTCTTTTCCTCGTGCATCTCGGCGTACTTAGCTTTTCCGGCACTTTTTGGCTCCCATAAAAATATAGCCGTGCGGAGTGCTGTGGGTACGAATCGTACTTGCTGGTCTGTATAACGCTGCCTGACTCCGTGCGGACATCGCGTACGCGCTGTCCAGCATAGGAATTGTATGTATTTTTTAGCCGCACAGTGTTTTTTACGATTCGTACGGAAAAGGTATTTCTGTACGAATTGTACTTGCTGGTTTGTATGGTGGAATTCACAGGTACGAGTTGTACGGAGAAAACGCTCCGTACGACCATTTGTACCCGGGTTTTACAGGATCGGAATCGGCACCTAAATGTGAGCAAATGCCATTCTGGATAGCTCGGAAAAGAACACAGTTAGAGGCAGTGTTTCCACACACAAGCCCTCTAGAAAAACATAGAATGCTTCCAATCTTCTTGCCAATGGGGATAGCTTCCCAGATAAAGGATTGTACCTCTTGGGTTACAGTTTTCGCTGCCATCTATACCAGAACTCATGGTATCCTTTCAATAGCAGTGATAGCAGATGTATTGAGACAGATACAGAATGAGTATGGAGCAGAACCTTATCTGAGTCTTGGGATGAAATTGTTAGGAAATGTTGTCCATTTATCAGCTATTATATTGGCAAACATAAAAGAGGAGGCAGCAGCAGTGGTGATACACCAACCCTTGAGGGATTTCACTCCTATACAACAGGAGCGTGAATGACCTAAAATTATCAAAGATACATATGAGGAATTAGGTGGAGATCATTTGGAAGCTAGAGCAACAAAACATCAACTCATGAGTGGACCTGAAAAGGATAACACCAAGCAAGCACCTGATTCTTCTAAGAAGAAATGGGACAGTAAAAAAACAAAAGAATAGAGAGAATAGATTACAATCAAGGAGTGGGTCTCCTCAACAGGAGCCCTTCGAAAGGAGGTACAATCTTAGAGATCGTGATAACATTAAAAAACTTATGAGAAGCACCCCCAATAATATGGGGTGTGTCCCCCAGGCACTGGTTAGAGGCCGCAGATGCGGTTTTTAGCTTTTTAGTAGAAATAGTTCATCACAAGTTGAGTTGTTTCCAAAATAAAGTTTTTTATTGTTTTCTATTCATTCATAGAAAAACACGTGGCAGTTTTTAATCCTTGGATGACGGTAATTTCGTTGTAATTTATAACTACATAATCATTCCCATAGTCGTTCCCAATGCATTTCGGCAAAATTTGCCTTCATCAGGGGAGATCTGTAAACAATTATATACACCATGAATTTACGATATTTATACTGAACGAAGATATAATACATCATATACATTTAAGAGAAATGGTGAAACGCGAATTGTTAGTAAAGCGTGTGGTGACGATAGATCCATGACGTGGTAAGATAGTACAGGTGAAAGCTGGGTAATTGTCTCGGTAACAGTGGAAAAGTAAGCAGTGGAAGGTAACGGAGTGTAACTGGTTACTGAACCGAATAACGGGTTGCGGAGTGAAAAAATAAATGACAGTGGGATGTTATTAACGCGTTAGTGGTGCTAACGGATAGTGAAAAGTGAGAGTTAACTAAGATTGTTAATCGAAAGTTTATAGCGTTGTTACGGATTGTGCCGATACTGGTCGTGAGGGATCATGCGGTTAATGTGATGTTTTTAGAATTAACGTATAGAAACAATGTAACTAAACGTACAAGAAAGTAAGTTGCATAATGCATCGAAGAGTGTGTTAGTTTTCTCTTACCGAGTATGCGAGATTCAGGTGCGTAGGATCAGCGGTGAAGTGGTAATCGGGATTGGTGCGTGAATTGTAAATAACGAAGGTGTAATCACGTGATGTTGATAATATATCAGAGAGTGAAAACAGACTATGTGTTGATGGTGAATAGTCGTGTAAATTAGAAAAAGGACTAAAAATGTAACAAGATGATTGAAATATATAAAAATATAAGCGTGGTGATAAAATTAAAAGGTAACAGGTTGAAGCAAGGAGACATGTAGAAAACAATAAGAAAATAATAAAGATCAAAGCGAGTTTCTAACTAGAATTAGCAATTATAAAGAAGTTTAAAGGATGAAAGGGTGTAGAAAGAAAAAAAGACTAAAATACAAAGGAAGTAGCATGTTAAAAGACATTAAAAAACTTGACAGGTATCAGGATACTGATACACGGTCTTCTTGATCCTTTCAGGTTTCATCAAAACACTCTAAGAGGGAAGGATGGTCATAACACAGACAAGAAGAATAAACAAAGTCCAGAGATACACATAGTACTTTGGACTGTAATATCAAAAGATAAACCAAAATCAAAACCTCAATATAAAAAGAAGAAGGTAGCTTGCCTTAAAATAAGAAATGGCAAGGATACTGAGGACTCAACTTCTGAACAGGGAATGGGCTCTGACGTTGCTAGACAGTGCAGCAGAAGTAACATTAGCTCACCAGAACCTGATGGAATTTTTGGTGACAGCGGTGTTGAATGAACACATCACTGTGGAGACACCTGATACTAGGGTAAGTGTCCCACACCCGTTATATGAAATACCACTCCAAAGGAAGGGGGGCCAACCCAGAAAAATTAATGGTCTCTTTAGGGAGAACCTGACTTATGGCAATGAAATCCTTTTGGCAGAAAAAGATTGGCCGCCTGAGATAGTTATGGAGTGCCCATAGGGAGAAACAGTAATTTTACCAGCTTTTTCCCACCATGTTCCAGTACCACTAAAATATTCATACGTGGAGGAATGGGCAGTAGCGCTTGCTCCAGCATTATATCGCAACCATGTAGGGTAGGATACAGAGTCACCTGACCATGTAATCACAGTAAAAACAAATTCAACTCCACAGAGACAGTACCCAATAAAAAAAGAAGTGAAAAAACAAGTCAGGGAGATCTTAGATCAACTTGAATACCAATGTGTAATATAGAACTTCACCTCTTCAACAAATAATCCTCTGTCTAGTTTTAGACTACAGACATCTGAACACATGCACAAAGACATTTGCTGTACAGAATGCACACAGTGCTGCATTAATGAATAACATTGTGCGAAAAAAATACAAAACTACACTAGATATCTCAAATGGATTTTTCTGCCAAAATATTGCGTCTGAAAGCAGATATTTGACAGCATTCTTAGACCTCATCTCTCAGCTTCAACTCTGTTGACTGCCCCAAGGGTATCAGAACAGCCACAGGTTGTTCTAAGCTAGGGTAACAGAATTACTTCAAACATTTGATGAGGAGGCATTGTCCTATGTGAATGATATTAATCTGAAAGCTGATGATTTATTGGATCACTTTACCAGGGTTAGCAACATCATTTTGGGATTT
This sequence comes from Triturus cristatus, assembly GCF_964204655.1. Lineage (NCBI taxonomy): Eukaryota > Metazoa > Chordata > Amphibia > Caudata > Salamandridae > Triturus > Triturus cristatus. Next base: position 1,011,723,457 of record NC_140593.1, on the reverse strand, counting down.
GCCTCTGAGGGCTACAAATTCAACTTTAAAAAATCCAAAATAGCCCACCTCAATGTCCTATTTTTGGGATACGAGTTTTGAAGGGAGGTAAAAGCCTAGCAGCTAACTTTTTAGACAAATGTGCACTGCTCAAACCTCCAAACACTCTGAAAATGTACAATCCATACAGGGATTCCTACATTTTGGCAGGACATACAATTTGGATTACGCAGAAAAAAATGAAACCTTTTTACGATCTAATCAGACCTGGTTTTTCAAGTAGACAATGGACACAGGAACACACAGATATCCTTAGTTCCTTACAAGCTGACATGATAGCTTCCAAACAACTACATACACGTGTAAAAACCACAAATCTGGTGATCTGTGTAATTGCGGGTCGATCAGGCTACACTTACACAACCTTCAATGAAGGCGAAACGGTACCAATAGCATACAAATCACACTTGTACACAAATGCTGAAATGCGCTTTGCTTCTACAGAGAAAAGTTTGACAGCAGTACAGACTGCTGTAGTGAGAGAAAGACAACTGGCACAAGAGAAACAAATAATTGTCTTAACTCCAGTACTGGCCTTAGAGGCTGTTACAAATGTTAAAGCTTTACATCTGCGATGGATACAATGGGCTAATTCTTTCACTGTAACAGATGTAGACTACACATTTGATTCTACACTAAAAACGCAAGCATTTCTGCAGTACCAACAAGAATACCCTCTCCTAAATTAAATAATGCCTCCAGATCCGTATGAATACATTATTTACACTGATGGTTCTGCTTAGCCTGCCATATAAAGTAAGCAGCAATAGAGCACAGCATGTGCAATTGTAAAAGGACATATGCAGGAAGGCAAGTTCCATCCCAGCAGTACGAAGACACAGTCTCTGAGAGGCTGCACAGCACAGCTGGCAGAATTAAAGTCCTATTACTGACACTAATACAAACAGATCGAGAATTCCCCACACTTATAGTGAACTGATCATTTTATTGTGTCCAGTCTTACAATGAATATCTTCACTACTGGGGTCAGAATGGGTTTAAAGACTCAAAAGATTGCACAATAAAGCATAAATTGCTTTGGGAATAAGTGGTAGACCTAAAAAAAAAATTGCCAAGAGCTCACGTGATACACACGCTGAGTCATCAATGTGATGGTTTTCACATTGAAGGAGATTCATTGGCTGATGAAGCCACCAAGCTGACAGTGCGTACTGCTGCCATAGATATATGCTCAAATTCCAGGAGTGGGAGATAGAGTAATGCCAAACATGGATAGCAGATTAGGGTTAATTCTGGCTGCACACAAGGGTCTGGGTTCTGCACATGCAGGGATTACCATGACCGTTTCTCTACTGAAACAATGCTATTGGTGGTCAGGTTTAACAAAACAGAGAAAAGGATTTGCCCTGAAGTGCAACATCTGTCAGCAGATGAAGGGATCCACCATAGCACATCTGGTGCAAACACCATTACTAATATCAGACAGACCTCTTGCTTGTGTCTATTTGGGCCACTGCAGCCCCTTACAATCCGATGGGGCTTACAAGTACATCTTGGTGTTAGTGGATTCATGCTCTAGATTCCTGTGGGTTTGGCCTCAGCGCTCAGATGACATCTGAACTTTTAAAAGGATTTGCGAATCTTCATAGGGACATATGCAATTGGCACATTACATTCTGACTATGGCCCCGCGTTTAGCTCTAGGCTTGCAAGGAAGCCATGTGAAGATTGGGTGTTATATTGCGGTACTCCTCTCTGTATCATCCTGAGGGAAATTCTTTTGTGGAAGGGAAAAACTGAGGGGCATATTATCAAGCCCCTATCGCCACCACAACATCACTTTTTGTGACGTTGTGGCGATAGGGTCAGCGCCCTATTACCAAGGTAGTGTTAAGCCACTTAACATGGCCTAAAGCCACGTTAAGTGGCTTAACGCTGGCATGATAATAGGGCCACTTTCATGCTAAACTTAGCGTCAAAGGGGGCGTGCAGTAGGTGTTGCGGTGGGCGTTCCACCGCAACACCCATTGAAGTCGACGCTGCCAACTATTATTAAGTTTGGGGATAATACGTGGCAGTGCCAAACTTAAGACCAGAAAAATCCTGGTCTTAAAATGTGCTGCCTTGAAAAAGCAAAATGCCATGGTTTGTTCATCTTCAGGAAGGTGTCCCTTCCTGTACATGAACAAACCGTTTTTCAGAATGCCATTTTGTAACTTCCATATGTGCTGCACGAAGCAGCACACATGAAAGTTACAAAATGGCATTCTAGGTTTGTTTATGTGCAGGAAGGAACTCCTTCCTCCACATAAACAAACCTCCCTGCTCGCAGACACCCTTGCACTCTGGTGCAAGGGTGTCTGAGCTGACGCTAAGTCGTGTAACTTAGCGCCATCGCAGGGGGAAATGCCAGACTGCACCATATCCTTGTTAATATGGTGCAGCCTGGCATTTCCAAAGTGGAGGAGAGAGGAGTTAAGCCAAGATGGCTAATGCCTCTCTCCGCCACTTCCTTGGTAATATGCCCCTGAGACTTAAAGCAATCCTTAACAGCAAGGGTATTAGGTTTGGTGGTAGTTGCATCAATCACCTATATGGGGTCCAGAGGGTACTTAATACCATGCCAAGGAGGTATCACCCCTTACAAAGTCCTGTTTGGGACGAGAATGTGGGTTCCTGACCTCGATTATGGCAGTACAGTGGCAGATGAAAAACCATTTGACATCAATAAACATTTGGCTGTTTTACAGGAACTTAATGAATTCCGGGCACTACAAAACAACATCCAAATAAAATGCACCTCCACTGGGGAAGTAAAAACTGTAACGGCAAGACCTCGCTAGAGCCCAAAGATCAGGGATCTGGTCAGAAAAAAGATAGAGAACAAGAAATAATTTGGGCCAACATACAGAACGCCTGTACCTGTCCTGGCTGTCGAAGGAACAAGAACAGCACTTTTTCCGTCTCTTGCCAGCAAGAAAGTAAAGAGATTTGTCTCCATTGACTTGATCAAATCACACCATGTGGCTGATACTGAATAGCATGCCGCGTGGGCTCCTGGGTAGCCGCCGATTTCCTCTCACTACCATGCAGGAGGTTCGGACAGAAAGACTGATAACATTTGAAGAGTCTTCTATACATAGTAATGGAGTTACCAACAATGAAATGGAACTCGTTCCTATTGAAATTGAACATCAAAATACAAATGAAACACAGATATCAATTCAGCCTACCCCCAACATCTATATCAACATACCTCAACAGGAGACATCTGCCAGTTCAACAAAACCTGCTGAGCTACCAAAGATAAATCAAACTCATCTGGCTACGTCATCGATTTTGACACGTTTTCTCTGGATCCAAGTGAACCTGAGTCACCGTCAGCTCCAGTATCCCGCAAAAAACAACTTCATGATTTAATTTTTTTTTTTTTAAACATACCTGGTCTCACCATGTCTACAGCTCTGGATAAACACTGGAATACTGTTCCTACAATTCTGGATTGGTTTAGTGACTGTCTTTTCCTTTATCGTGAGTGGACACTATCTCCCGGAATGCTCTGCAGTAACAAAAGTGAACTTTGCACTAAAACCTCATACGTCATCTCATCGTGAACAGAGAGACCTGTCATATGTGAAGATTACACCAATTACAGTTCCTTACGCAATACTTTGGGACTGAGTTTCATTTGATGTATTTGGTCCCACTGAACTTTTGAAAATACCACATGTAGTACGTACTCTGACGATTGGGATTTTGAAACTGTTAATAGTATGTAATCTGATTCAGAACTTTCTACAGCATTTACGAAAAATGAAATGTTTGATGACTCCTCTGATTTTGATGTCATGTACTGTTACCAACATTATGGTCATCACTTTCTGCATAAAACAAGAGCACCACGTAATGTTTTCACATACCACCAATAGAAACATTGCCCAACGACAAGAAAGGTAGTGCACAAAAGTTAGCTTATTTTTCTGGGTTTAATACAGCAGATCCATGCACATATTATTATAAGCTTGCACCTACATCTTCAAAGAAAACAATGCTCACTAACACAAAACAGATATACTCTGCATCCTTTATTGCCCAACTGTCCAAACAGGATTTAGACTAATGGAAAGACACTATAGATAAACAATCAGTCTGGGGTACTAAGGAATGGCAGGTTCAGGGAAATGAGGCACTATTTAGAGCATGCCTCATACCTGAATGACACTGTGAAACAGACTTCCTGTCTTGTTTTAACCACGATTAAAGACTTGAACACACCTTGTATTTCTTCATTTTCACATGTGGAGGGATGGCAAAACTATACAGAAAATGGTGAGGGTACACTCAATGACATCATGCATAACATTTCATGGATCACTGATACAACATGGCTCCTATAACATCGAACTACAAAAATATTGAGCCAACAATATCGTATACAAAAATATCGACACCCAATACACAAAACAGAAATAGCACAAACATCGATAAAAAATATTGTTTAAAAATATATCGATGACAAAAATATTGACAACAAAAATAAAGTACACAAAAATATCAATAACATTAAAATACAATGAAACACAACATAAACATCGATATAAATAATATCGACAACACAAACATCGATAAAATACATATAAACTTTACCGAAAACAATATTTAAACATAAAAATCAACTATTTTTAATAATATAATAAAATACCGTATTTCAAACATTTTAAACAAACAGTAAAAAAATTACAAAATAATAACATTAAAAACCACACTAACAATCCAAAAACAAATAAATAAACAAACGATACATCATAAAATATATTACCAAAAATAAAGGAACACATATATATCATATATAAAAAAAATCTATCACATTTATCCACATATACATGTAAATAACAATAACAAACTAAATAAAAACAAACATTATTAAACAAATTAAAAGGTAACTGCTAAAAAATTCAAAAAAGCTATCTCGAGCAAAAAATGTAAACTACACCAAAAGAAACCAAAAGTAAACTCTAACTAATTAAATAAACACTATGAAACAAACAATATATTAACACAAAAATTACCATATAACAGATAAACACGGAGGAAGAGTAAACCTTTACGACACAGGAAACAGAATGAAAAATAACTACATAAACAACTATTCTGAAAACCTCTCATTAAAGGTAAAAACACAAGTTTGTAACTAAATAAATAAAATTAGCTTAAAAAAATAACTAAAACCATAACATGTTTTCCTTTATATATCACAGATTAAACTTCACTAAAAATCCACCTAGAAAATTCAAAACAAAGATTTACATCCATAACAACAATAAAATCAACATTAAAAGATATATATTCCAAAGTAAGTATATTACTTAAACAAAAAAATAAAGTAAAGGGTATAAAACTAATAAATGTAATAAAAAAGCAAACCATAGCTAACAAATACTTTTCTTTTAACAGCTTCTACAGAATCAAGAAACATCATCAACTAAAAATAGTAAATAGTAAGTATATTTTTTTATAACAAAATAAAAATAGAGTCTAAATATTCGAAATATTCAAATTAACTAAAGATATAGGGGTCGATTCCGATCCTGTAAAAAGGACCTACGAATCATCGTACGGAGCGTTTTCTCCATACGACTCACACCCAGTAAACTGTCCCTACAACCTAGGAAGTACGATTCGTACAGAAAGCCTATTTCTGTCCAAATCGTACAAAAGACAGTACGTGGAAAAAATACCTATGATTCTGATCCGGAACAGCTTGTACGCGACGTCCGGACGTATTCAGGCAGCGGTTTCTGGCCCAGCAAGTATGAATCGTCTCTACGTCACTCCGTACGGCCCTTTTTTTACGGGAGTCAAACACGGCTGGAAAAGCAGAGTTTGACGTGAACCGCTACGCAACGGAGCCCCGGTACACGACGTACACGCCATGAACCCCATCGTACGTGTTATCCCGGTCTTCTTGGCCTACGACCTGGTGCACCGCACCCGACACACACGCCGCAGAAGGTGAGAACAACACCCATGGGCCAGGAGGGGTGAGGGGCAGGAAACATACCCCATACACAAATCAAAACTTATAATATGTAGGCCATACATTACCACCGGGCTCTGGTCACTTGGGGGGGCTTGTCCAGCAATCCCTGCGTACCGCAACAATGCAAGTGGACGTGTACGGTGCGTACCACACGTACCCCTACGGCACCATTACAACAGTGATACGGACCGTACCCATGCATTCATGCCTGGGTACGGTGCGTACCACACGTACCCCTACGGCATCAGTACTTTTTGGATACGAGGCGTACACACGCCATGAATGTGGGCTTAGAGGACTGGCCCAGCATGTCAACATCATATTGGTGTGTCTGTAGGTCCAGGCCAGCAGTGTACAGCTCCAAGGGCGTGCGTGGGTGGGCGCATATGACTCCCAGCAGTGTCCAGACATATGTGGGTGGGTGCATATCACTACCAGCAGTGTCCAGACATATGGGGGTGGGTGCATATCACTACCAGCAGTGTCCAGACATATGGGGGTGGTTGCATATGACTCCCAGCAGTGGACAGAGATATGAAGGGTGGGTGTATATCACTACCAGCAGTGTCCAGACATATGGGGGTGGGTGCATATCACTACCAGCAGTGTCCAGACATATGGGGGTGGGTGCATATCACTACCAGCAGTGGACAGAGATATGAGGGGTGGGTGCATATGACTCCCAGCAGTGGACAGAGATATGAGGGGTGGGTGCATATGACTCCCAGCAGTGGACAGAGATATGAGCAGTGGGTGCATATCACTACCAGCAGTGTCCAGACATATGGGGGTGGGTGCATATGACTCCCAGCAGTGGACAGAGATATGAGGGGTGGGTGCATATCACTACCAGCAGTGGACAGACATATTGGGGTGGGTGCATATCACTACTAGCAGTGTCCAGACATATGGGGGTGGGTGCATATGACTCCCAGCAGTGGACAGAGATATGAGGGGTGGGTGCATATGACTACCAGCAGTGTCCAGACATATGGGGGTGGGTGCATATCACTACCAGCAGTGTCCAGACATATGGGGGTGGGTGCATATCACTACCAGCAGTGGACAGAGATATGAGGGGTGGGTACATATGACTCCCAGCAGTGGACAGAGATATGAGGGGTGGGTGCATATCACTACCAGCAGTGTTCAGACATATGGGGGTGGGTGCATATGACTCCCAGCAGTGGACATAGATATGAGGTGTGGGTGCATATCACTACCAGCAGTGTCCAGACATATGAGGGTGGGTGCATATCACTACCAGCAGTGTCCAGACATGGATCTGTCACCAACAAAGGAAATGTGGACACAGGTCAGCACAACAATTGTGCAACTGTTTGCAGGGACGATGTCAGGTGCCACAGAGGAAGGAACACTCCTCGGGACAATGTCTCCAAAGGAAATGAACACACACTACCAATGATTATTTGCACAGACATTGTGATGGCACACAGATACCATGGTCCACCTCATGACCATCATACAAAAACATATCTCAGAACCCTAACACATTACCAGAACACCAACTTCATGAGCCTCATCACCAACATCAAGTACCTGAAATGCAATAGTGTTGAAAGTAAAAGTAAAAGCTTTATTCAGCACAGAAAAATAATAAATTAATAAGACTATGTACAAAGGCCAATGGCCAGTCCATTTCTCGAGTCCAAGGGTGGACGTGGGGGGCCGCGTCCACCCCTACCTTGCTTGTACAAACGAACCTGAAGGTATGTCGACCGGGGGGGCATCATCTGTGGCAGGACCAGGCACCGCAGGAACAGGAGGGGGTTGGGTAGGTGTGGTGGGTGCAGGGGTGGACGTCTCCACCACAGGGGTTGGGGCAGCACTAAAGGTGGAGGTGAACACGGCGCTGCACACTTCTGCTAGGGCCTCCATCCTAACCCCTGCATCTGAAGATACCCCCGGGCCAACGGAGGGTGGGGTGGCTGAGGGATGGGGTGCAGCGCTCTTTGGGGAGGGGGTGGACATGGTGGGGACTCAACTCCCCTGCCCGGAGACTTCCTCGCACTCTTGTGGGGTGCTGTCACAGTGGGGCTGAGGGCCAGACCAGCCATGTAGCTGTCCTTGGGTGACAGTTTGGAAGGGGAGCTAAGGAGAGTGGTTTTGGAGGAACTGGGTCGTGAGGACTACGGACTATGACTGTGGCTGCGTGTCTGTCGTCTTCCCCCAGACCCTGTGGGTGTGCCTACATCCCCCTGAGTGTGCGTGCCAGGATGTGTGCACTGTGCCTTACTTGTGGGTGTGCTGGATGTGTCTGTTGGCATGCATGCCCGCGACTGTCTGGGTGTGCGTTGGGCAGACATGGGTGAGGGCAGTGTGGATGAGTCCGGGGTAGGGGGGAGGACAGAGCGCTGCAGGGCAGTAACTGCTGCTGTCAGTGAAGAGTCCATGGACCGCAGAATCCTGCGTTGGTCAGACATCGTTGCTGACATGCCCTCCATGAACAACACCACCTGTGTGAGCAGTCTAGTGTGGTCATAGAGGACATTCAGCATCGATGCCTGCCCAATCTGCAACTCCCGCAGTATGTCCACAGACTCTTCACTGAGGGCAGCAGGGGTGACAGGGGCAGGGGGTGAGGTGCCTGGCACGAAGGCGACATGGTGGGATGCTGCATGGACAGGAGGGATGGGAGCAACTGGGAGGGCGGAGATGGGAATGGAGGAGGCGGGGACAGATGTGGGTATGCTGCCAGTTGGTGTTGCAGCCTCTGCCTCCTCAGGGAGTTCAGCCTCGGACCCGTCGGCATCATAGCTACTCTCGCCTCCAGACAGGTCCTCCAACTGACTCCCCTCGCCCTCCGTGCCACTGGTTCCTGCTGACTCCACAGCACTGGCGGCACTGTCGCTGGGTCCCTCCTCCAGGTCCATGCAGGTGTCTCCCTCGTTTTCGGTTGATGATGCTGTGGGCAAGGATAAGAAACCAAAATGCATCAGTCAGCTGTATACATCTGACACATGAGCACAAAACAATTGGTCACAGTGCATATCCGGCAATGCATCATGAGTAACAGCTACATTAATCCGGAAATATGTATGCCCTGTACTGCCCAGTTGGTAGACCCACTATGCCACTTGGACACCATGAAAAAAAGAAATCACCCGGCCACAACTTGAATGAGAAATACACTGAGAAGCTAGTGTCTGTGAACCGGTGAGCACAGCAATACAATAAAGTCATGCCACCTCTAGTTTACCCTGAAAGAAAAAGTAGTGGTGCACCCAAGGTAAACTAACACACCTCAATACTCAAGGTGTCACCACACTCAGAGACCTGTAAGTACTTTGGAACACAAAACAAAAAAATGTGGTTACCTTGGGACTCACAATACTTTACACAATCGACATGTTTTGAATGTGGAAATCCGCCATCTCGTGAAAAGAACACTTATGTGCCTGGATGAAATATGTCGCACAAGGCAGTGCACACAAAAGTACATTTACCCTGTCATTGAAGAAGCTGACACCTTTTCTAAGAAGCCACAGTTAGAAATAAATGGTGTTGCAGAAAGTACATATGCATGTGCCCACGGAGGTCTTGATGTCTTGACACTCAGTTCGTATCACCAACAACAAAGGAGTCTCACAAAATCCAGACCTCAGTGGGAACATGTATATGGAGAATCTGCAACACCAATTAATTCTAACAGTGGCTTCTTTGAAAAGGTGCCAGTGTGTTCAATGAAAGTGGAAATGCCGTTTGGTGTGCACTTCCTCAGGAGACATCTTTCAAGCAGGCACATCATTGTTCTTAACACAAATCATCAAATTACCACATTTAAAACATGAAGAACTGTTGACAAGTGCTGTGAGTGCCAAGGTACAATTTATTTAGAGTAACAACTTGAATTATGTAATTTGTCACATGGCTATCCGTCACCTGATTATACAGTTGGCCTACATGTGACCTACTGCCTGTCATCTGGAGTGGCACACATGTCCACACCCAGGACAATGCATAAGCTAAAGGGCCTGCAATTGGTTTGAAAAAAAGCCTAGCTGTACTGTGGGGACACCCTCATGGCAAGCCAGAATGTACACACAGATGTCAGCACACAAAGTCAAAACTGCGTTGCATCTGAACCACACACAGGTGCCAAAAATGTATGAGCACGATACATGTTTTTAAAAAACTGACACAGGCTGCAAACCACGAACATTAAGCACTGGCCACCATCACAGGGGCACTGCACGTTGATTTTCTGTACAGCCAATTCTCACACACAAGTCAGACCTGGCAATGAAAAATCAGGGTTGCACATGTATGCCCCTCCCGCACACACCCCCATACCTGAGTCAATGTGACTGATACAGATCAAGAAGTGACACCTCTTATTCAGGGTTACAATAACTGTGCTTGAAAACTTGCTTCATTGACCCAACATCACCTCGTGGGGCTGGCAACACATATTTGTGACAAACAACCATCAACAGATTGTTGTGAATAGCCACACAGGCACTACCCAGTGTGAGTATGCACAAGCAAAATAGTGTATCCCTGTCCAGTGGACAGATGTAGCACACATTTGAAAAATACAAACTAGGCCAGGTAACAATGCCACCGAGGTAGACCTATGCTGAACCCACAGTGAATGTGCACAGTGTTGGATGACACACATGATTAGGAGGCCAGGGTGTCTCAGGGGACTGTAGTGGGCACACTGCTCCATGGTCCTGGAATGAGCTGACTGTACCATGTTCAACCGTCATGGCACTATGCATATCTCCCACTCATGCACATCATGTCTGAGGCCACAACATTGGTCATGCATGCTGCATGGGGGTTCAGTTGAAAGCTCACACTCCTATGTTGAGAATCATCATCAGTGACAACAAATATGGACCCCCAACATAGTGAACAGGTCATGGCACAGGCAAGGTACCAACACAAGTCACAGACCACCCTCCAACATGATGCAGAAAGCTATGTGCACTTAGATTCACTGGCACCCTAGATGACCATGTGCAAATGTGATTACACACAGACCAGGGGACACATGTCAAGGAGGGGAAGGGATGAAAAAGAGCCCCAGGTGACAATGGGGAACAGAAAATGCACTGCACATATCAACTCTGGGAGTGTATTCATGCGAAAGAGCACTTTCAAAAGCAGGCGACACATAACACGACCAAAAGCCATGTACCTACCCCCTCCTTGCTGCAGTCTCTCCTGTAACTGCCTATCGAGGTCAGGGAAGACCACCGCCAGGACACGTCTCATGTGGGGGGTCAGGCGTCGGCGGCCGCCGTGGGGGCGAGGAGGGTCGAGCCCCAGCTGGACCCGGGCGATTCGTCGGGTCCAGCACAGGATGTCCTGCCACCTCTTGCTGACCTGTGGCAACTGCCGACTACGCTCCCCCGCAGTTCTCACGGCCCTGACGATGTTGTTCCAGATCACCCCCTTCTCGTAGGCAGTTACCTGTCAGGATGACAAAGTGACACAACATCAATACACCTGCTCCCTGTCCCAGAGACACACATTAGAACATCTTTGAAATGTTGAACAGGGCATAGGATGCTGACATGAATTCCCTCATTCACAACAAGAAATAGCCCTGTGTGCAAGCGCCAATGCACTACATGGCATTAAAAGTCAACATGTGGCATGAGGGGTGCAACACACTCACTGATCATGCCACACACTGTGCAGCACATGCAACAGCAGGCTGATGGCCAGCACGTGCCAAGCAGTCACATGTCCCACTCCACTGACGCACCCTCAGCAGACTAGACAGACACGCCCAGGCACAGATCACTCGCCTGTCATTGACAACAGCAGATACAACCCTCAATCTGCACATGTGCCATTTGCCAGTGGGGAGTCACAGGTGTCGTGCTAGCTCTGCAAGTCAGAAACAAAGCACGGCTTACTTGTCACATCAGATTGGTAGATCTGTTCCCTCCACCATGCAGCTGTGGTGCAACACTTCACATAGACACTCACCCACATGACAAGGAACATTCACACACATCAATGTCCACGAGGCGTACACATCATTTGGACCCTCTCACCACAGGTCCACTCAACTCATACACATCTGTGGGTACAGTCACCTGTCACACCGGGGGGACCACTGAATCACCTCAGGACAACAGGAAGAAAAGCCACCAAGGATTTGCCGGGCTGAATGTGTCATGCACTATGCAGTGAAAGTCACTGTAAGCACTATGCAAGTGAGGAGTGCACACAGGAACTACATCATGCTCTGCATGAGAGCCAAAAGCATGACCCCCCCCCCGGGGCACACTCTAAACAACATTGTTGGACAGGCCACACGAAGGGCTTGCTCCCTCCCCGCATGACAGGGCCCAAGCCCCGGCCCCCCAGGCGCGACCCACGAGAATCACCCGCACCCCATCTCCCGACGGAACTCCTGCCCTCGGACCTCCATGTATCACGGGCCCCAGCCACCACCGGCTCCCTCGGCCGGGTCAAGCCGCCATCTTGGGCCCTGCGCCACGAGGCCGCGTGGCCTCCCCCCGACCCTAACCCTGGGCCTGGCCGGCCCCGACATCCCGGCACCACCATCCACCCAGGAGGTGAGCGGACCACTTGGCAGGTCAATGGGAGAACGAAGCGCCAAGGACTCTCCCCCGCCAGGTGACGATTGCCTCCAGCTCCCCCAGGCACCGGCTCCACCCCCGCTGGGTGTCTGGACACCTTCATCCCGGACCCTCCGACCTCCAAGTGCGAGGGTCCAGACATCAAAGGGCACCTGCCCTATAACTGGAGCAGCTCTGGAGCAGGAAGGCAGTTGTATCCTGGAGTCGAGAGACACCGAGAGAACTCAGCCTTGACGGACTACTGGCGCTGCCGTAGCCCTATCTTGTGAACTATCGACCTGCCTGCTGGCGCTGCCGCGGCCTTCTGCAACATCCATCCTCGTCGGGACCTGCTGGCGCTGCCGCGGCCCGTTGTAACGACCATCTTCACCGGGACCTGCTGGCGCTGCCGCGGACCGTACATCGACCATCTTCACTGGGACCTGCTGGCGCTGCCGCGGACCGTGTATCGACCATCTTTCACTGGAACCTGCTGGCGCTGCCACGGCCCGTACCAGCTAGACCACCAAGCTCGAGGATTGTGAGCTACCCACCATACCACCTCAACTACCAGACTGGTAACCAGACTATCCCGCTACCCCCTTTTCCCATCTTGAGAGACTTGAATCGAGGGGACCCCTGAGTCCAGACCTCCTTGTACCTTTTCATCGTACCTTAAGAAGTGCTTATAAAGAACGCTAACTCATCTCCTTGTGTGGTATCTGTCTGTGGGGGGGAAGTTATTTGTCTGTACGATCGCTGGAGACGGCTCTCCCCGGAGACCTCTCCCCTTGTCCTCGGCCGACCCTCCCGGTCCGTCTAACATTGGTGGCCAGCGGCGCGATCCGAATCAACGCATAATCGTACAGAGAGTAGCTCACCCCACGACAAAACCACGATGTCAGCCAAAGATAGCGGTTCCACTGAAAAGTTCCAAATGGATAAGTTGGAAGAGTATAGCCACCGCGAACTTAAACAATTCTGCATGGAACTAGGCATTGCTACCACCGGCCTGAGTACCAAAGATGATTTGAAGCGCGCCCTTGAGTCGTGGGCAGAAACTGGGATCACCGGATCCTCCGACCAAAACAGTGTCGCACCAGAGGGGAACGCCACGGCTCCCGAGGAGCGGGGAACGGGCCTCTCGCAGGAGGAGATCCAGGAAAGAGAAAGGACCAGATTACACGAGTTGGAAATGGCACGACTCAAGATGGACGGTGAACTAAAGTTAGCCGAGCAGAAACTAAATCTAGAGCATCTGCGGCTCCGAGAGGAGCGAGAAGAAAAACAGAGACAGAGAGAGCTTGAGGAAAAAAAAATAACACTCGAACACGAGCGCAAACTGGCGGAAATAGAACTTCGGAAACAGAATAAAGAACCGGGGGTGCCTGAGCGACCGCACACCCCAGGGGCAACCGAGAAAAAAGTCCACATCCCCAAGGATGTTGTCCGAGAGTATGTCCGAGAAGACGACATACAGCAGTGGTTCAAAGCCTACGAGATCGCCATGACCTCCCACCGGATCGACCGGAGTGATTGGGGAGCTGGACTATGGGGGAGGTTCGTCAACGAAGGTCGCGATGCCCTGTTGCAGCTCCCAGATCACCAAATGTCGTCCTACGACCACATGAAGGCTGCCCTCCTCACCCGCTACGGCCTCACACCCGAGATGTACCGCCAGAGGTTCAGAGATTGCACCCGGATCCCGGGTAAAACTTGGGTGGAGTACGTAAACTATTTCAGCCGAGCCTTCGAGGGTTGGATCAAGGGGAGCCATGTAACGACCTACGAACAACTCTTTAACCTTATGGTATGGGAACACCTGTCGAACAACTGCTTCGTCGAGCTCAGGCAGCACCTCCTCGACAGTAAATTGACCGACCCCCGGCAGCTCGCCGCTGAAGCTGACCGATGGGAGAGCACCCGAGTGGGCCGGAGAGGACCGCACGAGCAGAACCGAAGCAACCAAGGCCAGCACCGTCCTCGGGGAGGAGGAGGAGGCCAGGGGCGAGGGAGAGACACCCTCCCGGCAACACCCGTGGCCAGCACCCCGCCCCCGGCCGGCCGGGGAAACCCCCCGATGCGTCCAGGGTTCCGAGCCAATGTCACGTGCCACCGATGCCAGCGAGTCGGCCATTACGCCAATGACCCGAGCTGCCCGCAGAACCAAACACCCAAGCCCCGCCAGGTAGCTGCCGCCGCCCTGGGGGAAGAACGACTATCAGAGGAACAGGAAGAGTATGAGCCGGCCCAGCAAGAGTGGGAACCGGCCGCCATGGTTCTAGCGTGCCTAGGGGGAAAAGACATAGTCCCGCGGGCTCCCCTACCCGCCAACACCAGGAAATACGGTCAGTGGGTGACCATTAATGGGCATCGGGCCGAGGCCTTACGTGACACAGGCGCCAGTGTGACGGCCGTCCGCTGTCACCTGGTGAAACCCGAGCAGATCCTGCCGAACATTCTCTGCCCCGTCCGCTCAGCCGACAATTCCGAAAGTCTGTGTCAAATGGCCTGCGTCCCCTTCGAATGGGGAGGGGTCTCCGGCCTGTTGAAAGTGACGGTCCGGGATGATGCCCCCGTGGACTGCCTCCTGGGGAATGACCTTGAGAGTTCCCCGTGGGCCACCGTCGAGAGAAGAGAGCACCTGGGGATGCTGGGCCTCCCGGACTGGGCCTGCGTAACCACCCGGTCCATGGCCGCCCGTGGCGTTCCCCGACCAGAAGAACCGGAATGGCCAGCACCTCCGCCCCCGGTCGCCCCAGTAGAAGACAACGACGAGGCCAACCCCCCGGAGCCAACGACCGAAGGGGACACGCAACCCTAGGACGTCCCCGGCCTGGCTCAGTGGCGTCAAGAAGGGGGGCCCACCCAAGAACAGTTCCGCCAGGAGCAAAAGACCTGCCCCTCCCTCGAGGGACTCCGCCAACAAGCCAGCGCCCAGAGCGCAGGGGACTCCACCGGAACTCACTGGGTCTACTGGGAGAACGACCTGCTGTACAGCGAACAGAGAATCGCAGAGCTAGGGGCCGGTCGAGTACTGGTGGTACCTCTCCGCTTCAGAGACTTCCTGCTCAACCTGGCCCACGATGTCCCCCTGGCTGGACACCTGGGCCAAGACAAAACTTACAGTCGCCTAGTGACCCACTTTTTCTGGCCGAAGATGCGGAACGACATCCTGAACCACTGCCGGTCCTGCCCCACGTGCCAGGCCAGCGGGAAGAGTGGCCGTAAGCTGAAGGCCCCTCTACAACCCTTCCCGGTGGTCACCACCCCGTTCGAGAGGGTAGGAATAGACATTGTGGGGCCCCTGGACCCCCGCACGGCACAAGGACATAGGTTCATCCTGGTACTGGTGGATCACGCCACCCGCTACCCCGAGGCGGTGCCTCTACGAACTGTAACAGCTCCGGTGGTTGGCCGGGCCCTAATGGGGATCTTCTCCCGGGTGGGCTTCCCCCGAGAAGTCGTCAGCGACCGAGGCACGAACTTCATCTCCAAATACATGAAGTCCCTCTGGCAACAGTGCGGGGTCACCTACCGATTCACGACCCCCTATCACCCCCAAGGGAACGGACTAGTGGAGCGATTCAACCGCACTCTCAAGGGGATGATTGGGGGATTGGAAGAGCCCCTCCGTCGCCAATGGGATGTACTACTCCCGTGCCTCCTCTTCGCCTACCGAGAAGTTCCCGAGAAGTCCCTCGGTTTTAGCCCATTCGAACTCCTGTACGGGCACCCTGTGCGAGGGCCCCTCAGCCTAGTCAAAGAAGGTTGGGAGATGGCCCCCCTAAAGACCCCTCCAGACGTCTTCAAGTACCTCCTGGCCCTACGTAATCAGACCCGGCGCTTCAGGGAGATGGCCAAGGCGAACCTCGAGGCCAGCCAGGAAGACATGAAGAGATGGTATGATCACAATGCCTCCTCCGTCGAGTTCGAACCTGGACAACAAGTGTGGGTGATGTCCCCCACCGAACCATGTGCCTTGCAAGATAAGTGGACGGGGCCCTTCAAGGTGGTCGAGCGCAAAAGCCTTGTCACTTACCTCATCGACATGGGGACCCCCCGGAACCCCCTTCGGGTCCTCCACACCAACAGACTCAAACCACACTTTGTGCGCTCAGAACTCAGCCTCCTGATGGCTACAGACAGTGGAGCAGAGGAGGACTCCGAACCCCTCCCGGATCTCCTGAAGACTCAGGAGAACGACGGTTCCGTGGATGGGGTCCGGCTCTCCGATGCCCTCACCCCAGAGCAACGCCAGGGCTGCCGGGACCTCCTGCTGCGGTTCGCTTCACTGTTCTCCCTCACTCCCGGGGTCACCCCTTGGTGCTTGCACGACGTGGACACCGGGGACAGTCCCCCTATCCGACACCGGGCCTACCGCGTACCAGATCGGGTACGGGCCTGCATACAAGAGGAAGTGGCCAAAATGCTCACGATCGGGGTCATCGAGCCCTCGGACAGTCCCTGGGCCAGCCCGGTTGTATTGGTCCCCAAAGCCGCTGCCCCCGGCACCACACCTGAACTGAGATTCTGCGTCGACTACCGGGCCTTGAACGCTGTCACCCGAACCGACGCTCATCCTATCCCCAGAGCGGATGAATTGATCGACCGGCTGGGGGCCGCCCGCTACCTCAGTATCTTCGACCTAACAGCGGGCTACTGGCAGATCGGTCTCACACCCCGGGCTCAAGAACGATCCGCCTTCTCTACCCCCGATGGCCACTACCACTTCAAGGTCATGCCCTTTGGCATGAAGAACGCCCCCGCTACATTTCAACGTCTTGTGAACCAGGTCTTGGCGGGGCTCGAAGAGTTCAGCGCTGCCTACCTGGACGATATCGCTGTATACAGCCGCCACTGGTCCGACCACCTCCTCCACCTCCAGGAGGTCCTACAGGCCCTCCAGCGGGCCGGCCTCACGATTAAGGCCGGCAAATGCCAAATTGGTCAAGGGTCCGTGACCTACCTGGGGCACCAGGTGGGGAGCGGGCTGGTGGCCCCACTGCAACTTAAGATTGCTGCCATCCAGTCCTCGCAGCCCCCCGTCACCCAGACCGAAGTCCGAGCCTTCTTGGGGCTCACCGGCTACTACCGGCGGTTCGTGAGGGACTACGGCAGCATTGTGGGGCCCCTCACGGGTCTCACGTCCAAGAACCAACCGAAGCGGATTAACTGGACCCCCGATTGTCAAGCGGCCTTCGAAAAGCTGAAGGCCGCCCTGTGCACCGCCCCTGTGCTCCAGGCCCCCGATTACAGTCGGGAATTCGTAGTACAGACAGACGCCTCCGACCACGGCATCCGAGCGGTTCTTTCCCAAGTGAACCCCGAGGGTCATGACCAGCCGGTGGCCTTCATCAGCCGACGTCTCCTGGCCCGAGAACAGCGCTGGAGCACCATCGAGAGGGAGGCCTTCGCAGTGGTGTGGGCCCTCAAAAAGCTCCGGCCCTATCTCTTCGGTACCCACTTCCGGGTACAAACCGACCATAGACCCCTGCAGTGGCTGATGCAGATGCGGGGGGAAAACCCAAAACTATTGCGCTGGTCCATCTCCCTGCAGGGAATGGACTTCACCGTGGAGCACCGACCGGGCCAAGACCACGCCAACGCAGATGGCCTGTCCCGCTTCTTCCGCCTCGACGAGGAGAGTCCCCAAGGAGATGGGTGACTCTCCCCGCCTTCAGCTGGGGGGGACGCATGTTGGACAGGCCACACGAAGGGCTTGCTCCCTCCCCGCATGACAGGGCCCAAGCCCCGGCCCCCCAGGCGCGACCCACGAGAATCACCCGCACCCCGTCTCCCGACGGAACTCCTGCCCTCGGACCTCCATGTATCACGGGCCCCAGCCACCACCGGCTCCCTCGGCCGGGTCAAGCCGCCATCTTGGGCCCTGCGCCACGAGGCCGCGTGGCCTCCCCCCGACCCTAACCCTGGGCCTGGCCGGCCCCGACATCCCGGCACCACCATCCACCCAGGAGGTGAGCGGACCACTTGGCAGGTCAATGGGAGAACGAAGCGCCAAGGACTCTCCCCCGCCAGGTGACGATTGCCTCCAGCTCCCCCAGGCACCGGCTCCACCCCCCGCTGGGTGTCTGGACACCTTCATCCCGGACCCTCCGACCTCCAAGTGCGAGGGTCCGGACATCAAAGGGCACCTGCCCTATAACTGGAGCAGCTCTGGAGCAGGAAGGCAGTTGTATCCTGGAGTCGAGAGACACCGAGAGAACTCAGCCTTGACGGACTACTGGCGCTGCCGTAGCCCTATCTTGTGAACTATCGACCTGCCTGCTGGCGCTGCCGCGGCCTTCTGCAACATCCATCCTCGTCGGGACCTGCTGGCGCTGCCGCGGCCCGTTGTAACGACCATCTTCACCGGGACCTGCTGGCGCTGCCGCGGACCGTACATCGACCATCTTCACTGGGACCTGCTGGCGCTGCCGCGGACCGTGTATCGACCATCTTTCACTGGGACCTGCTGGCGCTGCCGCGGCCCGTACCAGCTAGACCACCAAGCTCGAGGATTGTGAGCTACCCACCATACCACCTCAACTACCAGACTGGTAACCAGACTATCCCGCTACCCCCTTTTCCCATCTTGAGAGACTTGAATCGAGGGGACCCCTGAGTCCAGACCTCCTTGTACCTTTTCATCGTACCTTAAGAAGTGCTTATAAAGAACGCTAACTCATCTCCTTGTGTGGTATCTGTCTGTGGGGGGGAAGTTATTTGTCTGTACGATCGCTGGAGACGGCTCTCCCCGGAGACCTCTCCCCTTGTCCTCGGCCGACCCTCCCGGTCCGTCTAACAAACATTGCATGTGTGTCCCACCTGGACACTATATTGACTGTCACACAACAGGTGCATAGGCAAAGGTAGTGGAGTCAGCACTCACCTGCTCCCCTGGTCTCCATACAGGCTGGTGTACTGTGGGAGGAGGACGTCCAGCAAGGCCTCATTCTCCTCCAGGGTGAATGGCTGGGCCCTCTCCACAGCACGTGACATGGTCAGAGGAAGCAGAGACAGCAACAGTGTTGTCGACTCTTGAGTTGTGCAGGCAAGTGCCCTCTCATGGGTTCTGGCTGCCTTATATCTGTCTTGCTGAGGGGCATTCATTTTGAGGAGTACATAGTGATTGGTCTGAATCATTCGCATCGTACGTTTACTCCAATCCCTTTAAACATACACCAGTGACAGCATTTGCATCGTTCAAAATTTGAGCATCATATATAGTCAACAACCACTTTGCAACATTGTATTTGTGGCCAACTGACTTTTTCAGGACACCTGATGGACAAATTTCAACTGAAAACTCGGTATCCATGACAACCAGCATGCATTTATGGCCTAACACTTGTCCCTTATGTGTCCCCTATGTAATTTTGAAATCCACACACAGGTACTGCGTGTTTCACACGTACCCCTACGGCACCTGTTGTACAGTGCATTTGACTCGTACGTGTACGCACTAGTAGTACAAGTACGTGTACTACTAGTGCGTACAGGTACGTGTACTACTATTGCGATCCCCTTACGTGTACGCACTAGTAGTACACGTACATGTACTACTATTGCGATCCCCTTACGTGTACGCACTAGTAGTACACGTACATGTACTACGTGTACTACTATTGCGATCCCCTTACGGGTATGCACTAGTAGTACACGTACGTGTACTACTAGTGCGTACACGTACGGGTACGCATTTCACACGCTTACAATGGTAATACAGGCGTACACATGCCAGGAATGGAGGGCTACCCGTCGCACAAGGATGTCCATCAAGTATTTGTCATTGCATACTTTCATGAGAAGGCCCTAGGTGTGTTAGCCAGTGATATTGCCGAGGTCATCTCATCTAGTTGCACAATTGATTTGTGATGACCTGTGGACACATGTCATGTGTGATGGGGCACTATGTGGCACACATCACCTTGACACTTGCCACATGTGTGTCTGTAGTCCAACTGTGTCATGCACAGCAGCAGTGGGATGGCACAGTCATCAACACCCGCACCTGTCTCCTGATGTCAGGGACAGGGACACTCTATCAACTGACCTGTCACGATGAGCGTGCCCGTTTGGGACTATGTCAGGTGTGTGTCGTGTTCCCATGAGCTTGATGTCAGTGTCCCATCAACTGCATCTGCTGTTGGTGCATCCAACAGGGGTCTGTGTGGAGATGGGCATGGAACACATCGACGCACACCATGCCACATGTGGATTCACACGGCTGTAGGGTCTGTGTGCATCGGACATCATATTTTCCCAGTCATACATGTCTGCGTTGTCTCAATGGCTGTGTCTTTGTGTTGTCACGTGTACCCCTTCATCGCACTGTGATATGTAATTTGACATTCCATGTGACCTGTGCGTGTGCCTTTCAGTCAGCTGTCTGGATGAGATGACATCCTTCCAATGCAGCTATGTGGTTGTGTGTCACTCCAGTGATATCTGTGGCTCTTCACTCAGACTGGCCCCCAAATCATTTCAGGGCATGTTATGTTGACTTGACAATCAACAGGTGTATCTGGCTTTTTGTAGAAGTGCCAGCAAGCTGGCATATGTGTCCTGTATGTATTGCACACACCTGACTCCATAGTTACCTGATGTGTATTAGCAGTGTAGCATGTTCTATGTTCATTGACATTGATATTGGCAGACTCTCAATCTTTATTCTTACAAACAATGTCTTGCAGGGCACCGCCTGTCCCAAGACCAATGCCAGATTTGGGTGCCATGAGGGAACGTGCCTGCATCCGACGTTAAAGATTCACTCAACAGTTGATTGAGGACTTGACCGACAGGCTGGGACCACACCTCCAACCGCGACACAGGTATCCTACTGCGCTGACCCCAAAGATAAAGGTGATGGCAGCCCTACATTTTTTTGCCACAGGTACGTTTCAATTCACCATAGCTGATGTTGGTGGCATGTCACAGACAATGTTCAGCCATGTCCTGCGTGATGTTTTAGCAGCCATGTTGGAGCACATTGATGAATTCATCACATTTCCTACTCCTGAGAAATTGACAGATGTCAAGGGTGATTTCTATGCCCTGGGAGGGATGCCCCATGTCATTGGGTCCATTGATGGTACACATGTGGCTTTGGTACCACCACAGGCACAGGAAAAAGTCTATTGCAATAGAAAACATTACCACTCGATTAATGCCCTTGTGGTGTGTCTTGCTAACATGCTGATTTCCCATGTCTGTGCACATTTTCCAGGATCAGCACACGATGCTTACATCATGAGGCGTAGCAGGGTGCCACAAATGATGCTGCGGCTGCACAACGAACGAGCATGTCTTGTTGGTGCGTATACTCTGTTTGTCCTGTGTGTTGCGGTATCTTTGGCTCTTACGGCATCTCCTGACCCACTTTTTTACATGATGTTTCCATGTAGGGGACTCTGGATATCCCAACATGCCATGGCTAATGACACCTCTCCGCAACCCAAGAACAGCTGCATATCACAGGTACAACAATGCACACGGGCAGACCAGGCGAGTGATTGAGAGGATGTTTGGCCTCCTGAAGAGCCGAATCCGGTGCCTGGACAAGACAGGCGGGTCCCTCCCTTATGCCCCGGAGAAGGTCTGCTGAATCTTCCTCGTGTGCTGCATGCTGCACAACATGGCAGTTGAGAAGGCAGTGCCACTCATCCTGGATCCGGATGAGCAGGAACATCCACGCGTGGAGGATCAAGGGCTTGCTCACGAGGCTAGTGATGAGGAGGAGGAGGAGGATGATATCCGGAGTCAGCTCATACGCAACTTCTTCTCATAATGGTGAGTCACTGGGTATGAGTGTGCAAGCTTGTAGCATTGAGTGGCATGTGTTGCAATGTGTGTGTCCAGCTGACTGAATGCAAAGTGACTTGGATGTGTG
Organism: Triturus cristatus; assembly: GCF_964204655.1. Lineage (NCBI taxonomy): Eukaryota > Metazoa > Chordata > Amphibia > Caudata > Salamandridae > Triturus > Triturus cristatus. The sequence goes on along the minus strand of NC_140593.1, from coordinate 1,011,700,959 downwards.
TTCTGATGTGTCTCTCGAGTGATGATGTCATGCCACGCAGTTTTGCGGAGAGACTTTCTTTGCAATTTACATGTGTCAAACATAGTTCATGTTTGGTAAATGTCCATGTGTGCGATGATAATTGTTTTAGGTGACTTCTTGTGTGTCTGTCATTCCCAGGTATTTTGCACCTGTTGTCTGCTCGTGTCATCGTTGTCCTCCTGCTATTCCTCATGAGGATTGCAACGTGTGCTGAATCAGCGTTCCATGCATGGACATGTGGAAAGGTCAGTCTTGGTAAGGTTTGCAGCTAAGATTTTCTGTGGTGGTACGGGTTTGGAATGTGTGGGGACTGCTTCTGTGCATGTTGTGGTACCATGCATACATGTCTTCTCACCATTGAGCATATAACATGTAGTATCACTCCCATGACATGATAGTCACCCTTCTTGACAGTCATCTGTAGTGGAGTGTGGCGTCTGATAAAGGCATCAATGTGTGTAAACCTTGCCTCTGAAACATTGCAGATGCTACGGGTGGACATAGAGGGGGACATCACAACAGCAGGCTCCATAGGGAATAGCAGCCTCTCCGTGTGCAGCAGGATGTGTTTGGCTCATTCCCTTAACTTGTGTGCCAGTTCATTGGGATTTACATCATCCGTGTTGTGAAGGTGGTGTCCAGCGTATGTCCCACATGTTCTGTCAACTGACCTGTGAGTCTGTTAATATGGATGCATATCCCTTTGTGTGTGTATGTGGAATAAAGGTGTTCAGCACAATCCAAAGTACCTCATCTCTGTCACTGCAGCTCTCTTGACAGTTTGCATGCGTCATCTATGGCATAATAGTCAAAGATTGAGCATGTGTGTGTATGTGTACTTTGGCAACATGCATGCAGTGCTTTATGGCTAATGATCTCTATTGTGCATGAAGTACCTGGTTGGGTATGTATTTGTGCAGGTTGCTCCCCACAACGGGACGTGAACGCCTGCTGATGGTGTGTCTCCTTTGCGCATCTCCGCATTTTGTTGCCTGATCTAGTGGCTGTAATTTATGGTGATTGTTCATACATTTTCTCGTAGTGACCCATGAGTAACCTGACACTCCTTCCTTTACATACACCTGTTGCACTGAGCCTTTCAGATCTTGTCTTTATGTGCTAATTTTTGCCTAATTTCTAACCCCTTCCGCCTGCTGCTGCCTCACCTGCGGCACCGCCCCACCGAGTGCCCTGATTCTGCAACCCCCACACCTCAAAAATGCTCTGCCCTTCCCCCTCCACCCATTCGAAATGCAGGCAGCAGTTTTTTTGTGCCACTGTAGCCCCAGCGCCGTGCCAAAGGCAGGAACGTCTGCACCTGCAACATGCACAGTGCACGACCCTCTAGTCTTTGCATGACCCACGTCACACAACAGGCTCATGCTGCAGCCACTCTCCAAGCAATGTCATTGTGACAATCATCCTCCTGCTATCAGGCAACCCCTAAGCACACACACAACACCTTTGCATGCTGAGTGTGCTACTCCAACTGCCTACACAGCGCTGCCCAGCCTACAAGACCCTGTCAGAACAACCAGGCAATGTGCCTCTTACCCCACACCCGCTCCGTCCACCAGCACGCCTTTGGACTCTGTTACCTCCTCAATACAACAGCCCCACACATCACCTTCATGACAGTAACCTGGACAAAAGCATCCTCAGCACATGACGTCTTCATTGCCATCTCAGACGGATACAAGATAACCCGCAGGAACGGCAACACCAATCCCGGGGGATGAATTGCTATTTATTCACAAGTACACCCTCAGAGTCACAAATCCGGGTTTGCTGCAACTCCATGGCAAACCTCAGTGTAACACACCTCTACAGATCTTCAGGCCTACATCCACTATTCTGCTAAGCCATCAACATGTACATCTGCACGCACGCCCTCACCTCCACGGGCTACATGTGGCTGGGGGCCAGTAACCTCTTGCTGGAGGGGAACCACACCACCATCCATCATTGGTCCATCAACATTTGAATCCACGTCTCCAACAAGCAACACACTGCCCCACACCCCGCTACCGATCCCCCAAAGATGCTTGATGTAAGTCACCACAGACAAGCTGTATGGGACACTCAAAACAACACCCCTGCCACACCCTGCAACTGCACGCACTGGATCAGCAACTGATCCAACAGTCTTGCCACATTGACCGACTTTCCTGTGAAGCAGAACAACAGTTAAGGCACCTGGGACAAGGCAGACCTACTGGACTCGTACAGACTTAGCCGGACTTGTGCAAACCTTGCAACACAAAGAGCCATCATTTGCCTTACAGCCCTGGTAAACACCACACACAGCCATCACCCTATCATCAGCAAGGACAAGTGGAGATCCTTCAGATAGTGCCAAGACACCCAAACACACGACATCAAGGAGCTCATCAGCATTGTGAGTGAACTGACAGCAGATCTCCATCCAAGACACACCACCCTTGCAAGGCAGATCACATCCCGTGCAACTTTGTACCACTGCAAGCTCATGGGCATACACGACAGCCTTGGCACCCAGAGGCAGACAGCACTATTATCCACAGGACAAACCCCCATCAGGTTATGGACTCCCATCAGCAGCAATGACACAACCTGGCTCATGTGCAACATACACTCTGGCTCTCCATCAGGCTCCTTCCCACACAACATCTAAACCACATCATTCCACAGCCTTGAAGCCCACGTCCAGCGCGTCCTGAATGTCTCCTTTGAGTTTGCCACATTCCATGGGTGCAGGAGGCATGCAGAGACCCAGGCCCTTCTTATACAACGGACGGCAGTACCGTAGGATCTCCTGGTACATCACCCTGCTTCCCTACCCAGCAAATGTCATCAGAAAGACACTCAACAAGCAAAAGACAATTTTCCTCCATGCAACCATCTCCAGGCAACCGGCACCAGACCATCTTCCACAGTAATCACACCACTGCAACCGTCAGCATTGCCACCACCAACGACAACTTTGCCATGCTCGACAATGGTGAGGCCACCACCCTTGACCTCTCAATGGCAATCTAAACCATGTGCTACCACACTGTCAGCTCACACATCTCCAACACTGGTATCCAGAGGAGGGCCCAGGGTTAAATCAGAAAGTCACTCACCAGCAAGGCCCAGGGAGTCTGCCTCCACCCTGCAACATGTAGTACACTGGGGTCATCTGGCCCATGCCACAGGGCTCTTCACTCAGCGTGACGATCTTCAATGTCTATATGACCCCACTCTCCACCTTCACATGCGCACACAACCTCATCATCATCTCGTATGCCATTGACACCCAGCTGCTCCTCAAACTCACCAAAGACCCAGCCAGTGCCAGATCAAAACTTCAAGAAGGCATGAGATCCGTTGAGGAATGGCTGAACATCAGCCACCTGAGGCTGGACTTGGACAGGACAGAGGTCATCATCTGAGGATTGTCCCCTTACAGCTGGGTCAACTCCTTGTGTCCCACTGGTCTGTGCACCGCACCAGCACCCAGTGGCCACGCACGCAAGCTGGTGTTCATCATGGACCCATCGCTCACAATTACCAATCAACTCACCACCATCTGTACCTCATGCTGCAACACCCTCCACATGCTGTAAATGACCCACAGATGGATCCACTCCAAGGCAAGACAGACCGTCCCCCTGGTCCACGACACCAGCCGGCTCAACTACAGCACTGGCCTCTACAGAGCACAACAGCAAAACTGCAGAAGTTGTCCACATCCAGGGTGCATCCGCACACCTCATCTGCAACATCCCCCGCCCCAGCCACATCACCGTCCACCTGAGATAGGTACAATGGCTCACTGTGTGCTGAAGGATCCCCTTCAGACTCCTCAACCACACTCAGGAGGCAGTCCACAACCCCAGACCCAACACCAACCTTGGATGTCTGTCATCCAACACCCCGTTGGCCCAATTCCATTCAGCCCACCTTGCCCTGGCCACCATTCATCACATCCACATAAAAAATGCATGCAGGAGATAGTTCTTCCACCTCGCCAAACAGACCTGGGACTCCCTCCAGGGGCACATCAACATGACCCATGACCTCTACACCTTCATGATACTCTTCCAAATTGGTCTGTCTGAGCAGTATTGCAAGCACCCCCTCAGCAGCTTGAGGCCATCACGGGTGAGTATTGGGCTCCATGTCTGTATTTTGTGAAACATTGTGACCCATGTGTGTCCTCGACCGGACTCAGATCCAAGAGTATGGATGGCTGGAGTTTGTTCCACACTCAGGCATACTTCGACACATCCCCACACGTATGTTGTGGACTCATGCTAAATGACTGCAACATAACATTTCATGTCTTAATTTTTTATTTATAGCTCTGGGGCGTGATTTGTGCACAGAAAAAGGTGCTATGCAGGGACCATAGAATCCAAAGTTCACAGGGGGAGATGGGATCCTTGGCATTTGAAGTCATCAGAGTCCAGACCACAGTGTTTGGCATCATTGGTCAGACTGTGACCAGCAAGTCCATGTGGCAGATGATGTCAGTCAATGAGGTGATGCTGTCGCACATGAAGGCCAGGTGCCAGGCCAGGTGACCTGGGAGATGTGGATGGGCCGCTGCCTCTCATGGTCTTTTCCGTGGACGACCGACCTTCCTCGGGGGACCCTCAGATGTAGGCCTTGTCGATGCTTGGGACGCTCCGTCGGACGAATCCTCCTCCTCCTCCCTCCCTGTGGCTGGTGGTGGTCTGCGCCTGGTGGCACAGGGAGGGTTGCCCATGTTGTCGGCGATCCGATGGAGTGAATGGCTTATGTCCCTTTGCACCGCCAGGAGCTCAGCCAGTCTTGCCTCCATCCGTCCTTGGTGTTCTTGTTGACTGGAGTGTTGCTCGGCCTGCTGGTTCTTGATCTCTGTGAGGGTCACCACTACCTGGCTGAACTCCCTGGTGTCACGCCGGTATGCCTCCATGATGTTGTGGATGTGTGACATACCGGTCCCTTAGGCTGGCTGGTCAGGTTCTCGCCTCTGCCGTCCTCCACTCCCACCACCCCTGCCCACACGAGCCTGGCCTGCCGTTGTGGGCACATCGGGTCTAAGGGACCCCTGAGGGATGGCAGTGTCGGTGTTGTCTGCCTCCACCTGGGTGCCCACTGCACCTTGTCACTCCTGGTCAGACTGGCTCAGTTGTTCACTGCGGGCAGGGCTCCTCAGTGTCTCCAGGGATGTGGCAGGAATGGGGGTGGTGGTTGGCACAGATGTTCCTGAACCAGGTTCTGCAGGGGCTTGGACACCAGAGGGTCCAGGTCGGTTGGGGTCATCCGCGGAGTGTTGAGAGGCGTCGCTGCCGGTGGGATCAGGTTCCTCCAGAGCCTGTGACTGTGATTCTTCCCCCCCATTGTTGGGGGGATCATCACGTTGCCCTGTGTGTGAGAGACAGACAATGTTAATGCTGTTTCTTGCAACATGCATGTTTCATACACATTCAAGTTGGCACTGTTCCTCCAGGTAGCTGTATGTGCCTAGCATTCTCCTCAATGTTCACTTGTGGATGGGTATGTTGCGGGGGACAGTTTGATATGTTCTCCTGAGTCTTTGACATGTCGATTTGTGGCTTGGATGCTTCTTCGGCTATGTATTGGTGTTGTTGTGTTGCATGTCCATTGTGACAGTGGGTAAATCCATTTCCTGTCCTGGTGGTGTCTGCTTGTGTAAGGTGTGTGTGTGACAGGGTCTGCTGGTGGGTGTAGTGTGATTTGGCCCTGGGGCTCCCAGGTGATGTAGCTGTCCCCCCATGGAGCATGCTGCCATGAGAGTGAGTGTGAGTTCCTGTCCTAGATATCTGACCTTGTTGTCTTGGTGTTTGTGTTTGCACTGGTCTCAGGAGGGCCTTGTGCTGCCTACACCAGGGCCAAGTGTGAGCTATCTTGTCAGTACTTTCCCAATCCCTGTGCATTGCGCATGGTGCATGGGTATTTAGCTTGCCATATGGGATGAGGGCAATTGTGTCTGATTTATGATTCAAACATGTGTTTTGTGACACCCACCCACCCAGCATACCGGACATCCATTCTTGGGTTGGTGCTTCATGTAGCATATGTAGCATGGGACATAGCATGGCCTTGCTTTCTCAATGGGGCATACACATGTTATTGGCATTAGTGTAGTTTTTGACTGTGGTTCTGGCCAGTGATGGCTTGGGGGTAGTTGCGTGCATTTGGTGTAGTTGGGGTGTGGATGCCATTACCCACATGTTACGTAAGTTGTTTGTGTACTCACCAGGCTCTGCAACTCCTTGGAGTCCATGTACTCCCACCGGCAGAAGCTTGGCCATCACCTTCTCCTCCCAGGGATGGTAATTTACTGGCCTGCGGGGCGCACCACCTCTAGTGATGTTGCTCTGGGCGTAGTCCTCATTCATTTTGCGCTTGACTGCCCTCCGCAGATCGTACCACCTGGCTTGACATTCATTCCTGGTCCTTCTGATGGGTGCAGCAGCATTTACCCTATTGACAATCCTCTGCCACAGGCGTGATTTTTCAGCTATGCTGGTCTGTCTGACCAATGTTCCAAACAGCTGTGGCTCGACTCTGATGACTTCATTGACAAGGATCTCCAGCTCCTCCCTTTTGAACTTTGGATTCTTGTCTCTGGGCATGGTGTAGGGTGAGGGTGTGGATGGTTGTGGGTGTGTGGGTCTGAATGTGACGGTGTGGGTGTGAATGTGTAGAGGGGGTATGTGTGAAGGAGGTTGTGTGAAGGTGTATATGTTAAGGTGGATGGGTGCTGTTGTTGTTGTGCTCTGTAGCTGTAGTGAGTCTGTTGCAAAGGCTCATGGTTTGCGTGTGTGGGCCCTTTTTATTGGTCCATTTGTGGGTGTGGCTCAGTTTGAATATTTGGTGGGTGTGTTATAAGGGGTGGTTGTGAGTTTGCCCCTCTGTTTGCCTGTTTGGATGTGTCCAGGTCAGTCCTTTCCATTCTTTGTGCAGTGTAGACGTGTTTTGTGGTGTTGTGCGAGTCGAATAGACCCCCCTTGTGCTGTTTTACAGTGTCCGTGGTTTAGTACGGTACAGGGGTACGAGTCGTACAGACACACACCCCCATGCGTTGTGTATGTACGGTGCGTACACCGCCATTGCTATGTACGCTGCATACACCGCCATAGCTATGTATGGTGTGAACACCCCCATTGCTATGTACGGTGTGTACACCGCCATCGCTATGTACGGTGCGTACACCGCCATCGCTTATGTACGGTGCGAACACCCCCATCACTATGTACGGTGCGTACACCCCCATTGCTATGTACGGTGCATACACCGCCATTGCTATGTACGGTGCGTACACCGCCATCGCTTATGTACGGTGCGCACACCGCCATTGCTATGTATGGTGCGAACACCCCCATCGCTATGTACGGTGCGTACACCACCATCGCTTATGTACGGTGTGTACACCGCCATTGCTACGTACGGTGCGTACACCGCCATCGCTTAGGTACGGTGCGAACACCCTCATCACTATGTACGGTGCGTACACCCCCATTGCTATGTATGGTGCGTACACCGCCATTGCTATGTACGGTGCATACCCCACCATCAGTTATGTACGGTGCGAACACCCCCATCGCTATGTATGGTGCGTACACCTCCATCGCTATGTACAGTGCGTACACCCCCATCGCTTATGTATGGTGCCTACACCCCCATTGCTATGTACGGTGCGTAACCCCCCATCGCTTATGTATGGTGCAAACACCCCCATCGCTATGTACGGTGCGTACTCCCCCATCGCTATGTACGGTGCGTACAACCCCATTGCTATGTACGGTGCGTACACCGCCATCGCTTATGTACGGTGCGTACACCGACATTGCTACTGTACGGTGCGTACACAGACATGGCATATGTACAAGTCATTCCCCGTGTACGGGACGGACGTTTTCCGTACAAATCGTAAATCGGAAAGCCGGTCCGGATCGTACTAGTACGGTCGGACTGCATTTTTATGATTCGTACGGAAAAGTGTCCGGGTACATCTCGTACAACTTTTCCCGATCTGATTCGTATGGATAGGGCTGATCCGTATGTACTTTTTCCCGTACGAATCGTACTTCACGGGTCGGACGTGACTTGTACGATTCGTACGGAAAAAAATACGGATACGAGTCGTTCAGGAAAAAAAATAGAGGATCGGAATCGGCCCCATAATGTTTTGTTTTATGTTTCACAGATTACGCTTCACTAAAACTACACCTAAAAAAGTCAAAATAAGGATTAACTTCAAAAACAAGAACAAAATCAACATTAAACAAAAATATAAAACTAAGGGGCATATATCCGCCCGCCACCATTACGGTAAACGGGAACGTCTGCCAGTGGTGCGGCAGTCCCGCCAAGCCTATTAGGATGTGCCCGCCACACTGGCGGGCACATCCTCGTCTTTAACATTGCGGCTGGCGGTGCTTCAAGCAGCACCCACCGCAATGTTAAAGCCCATGTTGTGCATTGCCATGCACAACATGACAGGCACAGCGCGGTGCCTGCCACCTTGTGCATGGCAATGATAGGGGGTACCATATGTACCACCAGTGCCGCCACCCACCCCCCACCCCCCACCCTCCCCGTGGGCCCGCAATGATTCCCTACAGTGATTTCCCACATTCCACCACAGACATCATAATATGGATGCAGGTACCACCACCATATTGTGGGCATCATTAGGATGGCGGGCAAACTTTGTCCGCTCGCCATCCCGACATGAAGAGGGACCACCAGTCATAAGGGTGGTGGTCCCGTGGGGGCAATTAAGATGCGCCCGCCAAAGCGCATCCCGCATATTTAACATTGCGGCGGGCGGTGCTGAAGGCACCGCCCTCCGCAATGCTAAAATGCATGTCGCACATTACAATGCACAACGTGACAGGCACCGCACGGTGCCTGCCACGTTGTCTATTGAAATGCAGGGGGGTAACATAGGTACCCCCATGTGCAACCCCCACCCCCTAGAGTCCCTGGGGGCCCGCAACAGGCCCCTGCAAGCAATTCCCGCATGCCTTTCCGTGGCGACAATGCCGCCACGGAAAGGCATGTTTACGCGCCAATAGTAATATGGCTGGCGGTGTCTCACAGACATCGCCACCATATTAAACTCTTTTCCACCCGGTCGACTTGTTGACCTGGCGGAAAAGCGGCGGATGGTCTATCTGTCCGCCGTGGTCCCCCCGCCATAGTAATATGGAAGGGGGGAAATGGGTGGCAGGCGGAGACGGATCTCAGGTGGATCGCCACCACACACATGGCGCCTGAGATCCTAATGGGTCTCTGTGTGTCTTTTCCGCCCGGCAATCCGACCAGCGGAAAAGCGGTGGACGGTCTATCCGTCCGCCGCGGTGCTCCTCGCCATACTAATATGGCGGGTGTGACACAGGAACATTTGGAGGGCCGATCACCACCGCCGACCCGGCGGTGGCGATCTGCCTGAGATCCTAATAGGCCCCTTAGTAAGTATATAAATTAACCAACAAACAGAGCAAAATAAAAAAAAACAATAAATTAAATAAAACATATAACTAACAAATACTTTTCTCTTCACAGCTTCTACAAATTTCAACATAAAACAACATCAATGCAATGAACTTTATTAACTAAAAATAGTAAGTATTTTTTTCTCTGAACTAAATAAAAATAAAAAATAAATAAACAAAAGAATCAAATTAAATGTAACACTTTAATAAAAAAAACATTTTGCTTTTATACCAACAGAAAAAAGAAACCAGTTAATCAACCACGACCATTAATAAAATATCCAACAAGAAAATTAAAGCAAGACAAATGTAAGTTTATTTCAAATATAATAATTATACAAACATGTTCACTATTTAAAACCTTATAATTAATAAATATATATATACATAAATTCAGAAATAGACATATAAATTGGCAGAAGGAGCAAAATTCATCACATCACAAAAGGGAAAACTACTTCTGTGCTACATGGGCTACACTTATACGCAAGAAAAAGTAACTGAAAATAAAAACCCATTGGAAATGTAGTAAATATTACTCCAAGTCTTGCTATGGGAGAGCCACAACAGTAGAAACAAATGTGGTTAATGTCAGGGAACACAACCACCCCCCAATGTGACAGAAATCATGGTCAGAGATGCTCGAGAAACCAGAGAAGCAAGCATCAGCCCCCAACAGACCAGACCAGTACTGAAATATAAAAAAACGTATGAACTAGGGTCCCTGAAGATGTTACAGAAAAAGTACCATCCATCCTCACTCTAAAAAGATTAATTGCCAGAACTAAAAGAGCTATTGCTCAAACACCATCCACAACTTTTGCAGAAAAAGAAATCTTACCGGAATACACTGCCACCCACAAAGATGAGAACATTCTTTTTCATGACAATAACAGTCATAAAAAATGAATTATTATCTTTGCCACCAACAACAACATATAAACTTAAAAACTGTGAAACGTGGAATTATGGATGACATATTCAAATATTGCCCCACACATTTTTACCAACTATGAACCATCCACAGTGAATATGAAGACACTAACACCCCCTTCAAATGCGCACTAATCCCTAATAAGCAAAATACCACCTATATAGAGCTCCTTGCAATAATAAAACAACACACCGACAACTACTTTCCATTAAAAATAATCATAGACTTTGAACAAGCAATGATTCAGTCATTTTTAATATATATACCCACACACTGCAATACAAGGTTGCTGTTATCACTTCAACCAAAGTATCTGGAGACACCTACAAAAATCTCCTCTAAGTATAATTTATGCCACCAATAGCAACTTTGCTGATCAAATAAAACAATGAATAGCCCTAGCCTATGTACCAACAACTGAAGTAGCCAACCACTATAAATAACTTCAACAATGTAAACACAAAACTAACTCCCTTCCTAGACTACTTTGAAGACACTTGGGTGGGAAGGCTACATAGGTCAGGGCACCGTAGACAACCGAAATTCCATATTCCCTGGTGGAACATCTACGATAGCACTCTAGCTTAAAAAGCTAAAACGAATAACGCAGTTGAAGGATGGCACAGTGCCTTCTAAGCCACCATAGGAAGAAGACAACCGACCTTATACAAACTAATAGAAGCCATAAAAAAGAACAAAGCTATCAAGAGCTAAGGCTAGAGCAATCTCTAGCTAAATTCGGCCCTAAACTCAGTAAACAATCAAAAACAATGTATAAATACACAATTTTACTCTTTTTTAAATCAATAATTATAATTATGTCATCTAAACATTAAAAACATACATATACATTTATGACATAATATCATTATTTAAATAAAATAGAAACAAACAGATCAAACGTAACCAAAATCATTTCCCACCCATAATGATACAAAATAACACAGTTATGTTGCAGCAGACAGTCCTAAAAAAACCAAATCCATAGTAGATAAATCAAAAAACAAATCCATTTGAAAAGAAAGCCCCCCAAAAAAATGCAAAAATACAACTGCAGAAAAAAGGCTCCTATGACGCAATCCTCTCAATAACGAAACCCTCAAAAACCTGAAAATTGGCTAAAGAACCCCACAAAAATAGAACTGTAGAAAAAAGGCTCCAACAACACAATCCTAGCAATAACGAAACCCTCAAAAACCCAAACATTTGTTTTATAAAAAAAGTTCCAACAAACCAAAAAAATAAAAGGAAATGTAAAAAATGTACTTGATTAAAAGGAACAAAATACATTTTTGTTTTTAAAAAAATAAACGCATCGTCAGCACCATCTGTTAACGAAACGGGAAACCTGTAAAGAAAAAAAAATAACACCCTCCCACAAGCATTAATATCAACATTAAATACAACATAACATAATTAAACAACACATAGCTAACACACATTTCTACCCAACACTATGTCAAACACATACAACACTAAGGGGGATATTCTCAAGAACGTGTGTTAATCATCGCAAAATTAGCTTAACGCGACTTTGCACATCGCAGTCTATCGTGGGAAAATAACACTGTGTTAACGTTGTATTCTCAACACGGCGGACCCATGCGATAGTCCCAAGATAATGCGGCAAATGACCGCGTTAAAAACAACGCGATGCTGAAAAAATGCGAAATTCCAACGCGAAAAAGGTGGCGATGTGGCTAACCGTGATAAAAAAATCAGTGCTAACCAGAGATGGGCCTGCAATTCCCATGCGTAATGTGGGAAAAAGCACCAAAAACCACAAACAAAATTAATTAAACTGCCTAGCACCATGGAGGAACCCGGAGTAAGCACAGCGCCCCAGAAGCCCCCAGGATGACCAGCCTGAGACCTTGGGGTCATGGATGCCAAGGAGAAGAAGAGGAGGAAGACGAGGTTCAGTCTGCAGGAAAACAGGATCATCATCACGGAGGTGATAGAACACCACCAACAACTGCTCATCACCTCCAACGTGCCATTGGTAATAAAAATGGAATATGGCAGTCCATCCTGGACAAGGTGAATGGAGTCGGAGGGAGGAGGAGGACAATTGGAGAGCTCAAGAGGCGCTGGAATGATGCGAAGCACAGAACCAAGAAGAAATTTGCTGAAAACCATCAGGCAGCAATGCAGACTGGAAGTGGCATCCAGCGGAACACCAGGAGCTGGATGAGATGGAGGAACTTGTCTCTACAGTCATCAGTGGGGAGACGGTGGCAGGAGTCTGGGGTCCGGACACTGCTTGACGTGACCGGACAGAACAGCACCAGGGTGAGTACCGAACAGGGACTGGGGGGATGGGGGTGATGGGCACAATGGCACACATGTACAAATAAGTACAGCACACCCACAGTGACTCTGGACCATATCCCTGATCCCCTAGGCACACTGCAGCACACACACATAGCAAACACAGCACATCAACATCAACGACAATGTGGTACAAAGTGCAACACTCTCAGCACAGAACAGAGGACACAACTGGTTCCGCCTGTGAGTAGAAACTGGCCAATCACATCTGGCATAGCAGGAAACTGTGAAATGAAAATGTACGTGTACAACCTCACATCCTTCATGTAGTTCAAATGTCCACAGTCCCGCATCAAATAGTCAGCTCCTCCCAAACAGTCACAATGTACATTGTCATGCAGTCTGTATGTAAACTTGAACAATGCGTCAACATACATGTCAATACAATGTTGAAGTGCATCTCCACTTCACATTGCAGAGGGACAATTAACACCTCCTGCAAAGCAGACCAGACAACCCATCAGTGAGGATGAAGAGGACCTCTACACCTTCAACACCGACGCCCTACAACAGCACACAGATATCTATGGCAACCCACCTCCAGGAGCAGGGCAGCCCAGCTGCATCGAGGAGATCCCACCCCCTGCACAGACCACATAGCAGGAAGCACCCACCACCACGGCTGGCTCCGAGCACCTCACCGGACAACACATGGCATTCCAAGGCCAGGTGTTACACTTCCAGAAGGAGGTGGCTGAACAGGTGCAGGTGGGATTCAAACTCATGGCAGCCAAACTAGATGACATACATGGGTGTCTAAGTCATATCAGGGACCACTTACACTTCCTAACGGACACCCACAGTTCACTCCATGATGTCCAACAATCCATGCCCGACATCACTGGAGTCATGACTATGAGAAGAGAACAACTGTCTGGTCAGAGCGGCCTCAGCGATGTCAGCCGAGAGTCAGCAGAGATGCTGAGGACAATGGAGAACATGGAGCTGAGGCATGCGGAAAGAATAGCTGCCACGGATGCACTAAAGCAAAGACTTCTTGGGATTGTCCATAGCCTGCAGATCCTCATCATCGCATTGCTGCCACTAAGGCAGTCGCAAATTAATGCTGCTGGCACTGCTACACACACATCTCCGGCACCTGATATGTCAGTGGCAAACAGTGCTGTGGCCATACCACCTGCGGCCTCTGATGTGTCAGTGGCACACAGTGCTGTGGCCACACCACCTGCGGCCTCTGATGTGTCAGTGGCACTCAGTGCTGTAGACCAAACACCAGCACCCACATGTCAGCCAGATGACATTGAGGACGACGATGAGGGTGAATGGAACCTTTGTATTAAGAAGGAGGCATTAGCATCCATCTGCGCTATATGCCCTGTTTCAGCTTGGTTCTGCCCTCTGCATTATGCCTGTAACAACAACTCCTACTGTCCCCTGAAACACTCTGCTACCCTCACCTTGGACCTAGACATGGACAGCCATATTTTGTTTCTTCACCAATGACACAGCAATCAGAATTTGGACCGTACTCTTCATCTTCAAATGTACCCGTCAAGCCCTAAACGACTCTGGCTGGCCCTCCACTGGGCTACAAAGTAATGTGGGGTTTGCATGGCCACGTACTGTTCCAGCTCCCACACTCCACCTAATATGAACTAAACATTCCAAATATACACAGATGTGTCATGTTCATGATTGACCAAGCATGTAAGTATGGATTCATGTAGTGACATTGATTGCACAAAAAGGTACACCCTTGGAAATTACATCAATGCGCATGTTTGACCGTGACCCACATGGCCAATGAGATGACTGGGAAGGTGTCCACTAGCCGTGGCCCCATTGCTATGAAACAGCAACTGCGCAATTTCACACCTTTGACCCATGCAATATATGAAATAGTGCTGTGTATGAAATGTCAAAGTCATTGGCAGGTCTGAAGTAGTGTCCCTCATCACATTCATCAACAGTACATCTCTCCGCATACCTACATGTGTACTCTCCCTCCAGCAGTATGTCAGATTGAGGTACGTTGCCAAGTGTCGCTGTCCACTCATCTTGCACAGGTGTGTGTCAACAGAGTGTAGGCTGCAGTGTAGGCCTGAGCCAGCAGTCAGTGCAGGCCTACCGCCACGTGGCAGTGCCTCACAATTCACAGAGTGAGTGGCACCTGTAGAGCTGAGCGGGTGTGCAGCCTGCGATGATGACGTGTGCACTGATATGATCTCTGCCATTGCAAAATCAAGACCCAGAATCAAGTGTGCGACCTGGTGGACTGCGGTGTAGGGCTGCATGATGTCCCGGGCTTGGAGCTTGCACCGGCACGTGGTGGGACCTCTTAGAGACACGCCAGTTTCGGAAGGTTAAAAGTGAGGCATGGGTGCGCAGTGGCGGGCAATCACTGCTGGGTGGCAGGAGGTACTGGGGTGCACCATCCTGTGTGCACAGGGGCTGGCAAGCGATGGTGCCGTTTGCAATGATATGTACTCTGCCATCATTAACTCTGGTGAGCCGGGGGGTGGTGGCGGTGGGTGTTGTGGCCCTCTTGGGTGTCCGAGCTGCATGATCAGTGGCTCCATGGCAACTGTTGTTCTTCTGGTGTGGCTGTGGACTGGGCTACAGTTTCTGGTGCAGGTTTTCTTCCGACTTAACACCAGGTCAGAGCAGGTGTTAAATCCCTGCTGCTAACGTGCCTTATCGCATGTTTAGGGATGTTATCGCCAATCTGGTTGGTCGTTGTGAATATTACGAAGTGGTGTTGTTGCAGCTTTTTGCACGGGAACACCTACTCTGCATATCATTAGCTTTAGTTGCCGGTATCCCCCATGGCGATATTTTTTGTGGCGGCTATCGCAGTTAAACTGCTGTTATTGGCTGTTGGCACAAGCTTGAGAATGGTGCGATAGATTTATCTCCACTTTGGCTGTGCTAAAGTGCCGCTAACTCGGAGATGTGTCCTTGAGAATATCCCCCTTTATTACCAAAACAACACCAAAACAATTAATGCCCAAACAAGTCTAACTACACTACTACTACCTCGCCCCTACCCTAAAACTACTTTAAAAGTAAAATAAATCAAACTTACCGTAACCGATGAAACACAGTTCCCAACTGCGAGAGCCCGTCTTGCAAAATGGCCTAAAAACGAATGAGATAGACAGAAAAGTGTGAAAAAGGAAAATAAAATAGCCACATAATGAAAATGAAAAAAAGACTGGCTCCCCATAGACCAGACTGGGGAAATAATATGAAAAAAATCCAAAAATTAAATGTATATTTTTAAATATTGTAATTTTTTTTTACAAATGTTCAAAAAGGTGCAACAAATTGGAAAATATACATTATTATATTATCAAAAAACAAAAAATATAATATTTAATATATATTAAAATGAATGTTTGTTTCATGTACTCACTATCAAAAAATAAAATGAGAAATAAAACTATTGTAAATGTGGAGTCAATATAACAATGTTTTATAAAAAAATATGACACAAAAATATATTTGTAAACAAATTGTAAAATATTTAATTCATTAAATATTATTTTCTTAATAATAATAATATTTAATATACTAAATAATACAAAAAAGTACAGAATATAAATTTGTTACATACATATTTACAACAAAATTAAAAATATATTAAAGGCATTAAAAAAATGTAACAACCAATTTCCTATAATATTTAATTGTTCTCATAAAAAATTATAAATCAGAAATAAAAAAGAGGTTTTAATTAATGAACTAAAAATATATTTACTTTACTATTACATGACTATAATTTGGAAAATTTACAATCTTTCAAAACTGTTAAAAAAATATGTATGTACAAATATATTTTTAATTTTGCAAATGTACATGAAACATGTGTGTTATAATATATTACACACTATAATACATTCTGAATAATATCAACATTTCTGAATCATGTTTTTAATATTGTCAAAATTTGAATCACAAAACTAAATAAAACAATTTAATTGTGAACCAAAAAAATACATGTGTTTGCACATACAAATATTAACAATAAAAACTAACATACATCTCCTTGTTTATTTGAATGTACATATAAACTATTTAAAAAACTACACAATAAACAATATAAATGTACTATTCCTACCTCAAAAAGCAACTAAACTCAGGGAAAATGCTGGATAATAAATCATAATGAATTGCTATTCCAACTCCAAAAGCAATTACACTCAGGGAGAGTTCTGGATAATAAACCCAAAACAATTACTATTCAAATTCCAAAACCAACTAAACTGAGGAAAAGTGCTGGATAATAAATCATAATAAATTACTATTCCAACTCAAAAAACAAATAAACTCATGGGAAGTGCTCGATAACAAATCACAGGAAATTACTATTCCGACTGCAAAACCAACTAAACTCAGGGAAAGTGGTGGATAATAAACCCCCAAAAATTACTACTCCAACTCCAAAACCAACTATACCCACGGAAAGTGCTGGATAATAAACCCCCCAAAAATACTTGTCCTACTCAAAAAACAACTATATTCAGGGAAAGTGCTGGATAAGAAACAATAATAATTACTATTCCAACTCCAAAACCAACTAAACTCAGAGAAAGTGCTGGATAATAAACCATAATAAATTACTATTCCAACTCCAAAACCAACAAAACTCAGGGAAAGTGCTAGATAATAAACCATAATAAATCACTGTTCCAACTCCAAAACCAACTAAACTCAGGGAAAGTGCTGGATAATAAACCCCAAAAAATAACTTTTCCTACTCCAAAACCAACTAATATCAGGGAAAGTACTGGATAATAAACCATAAAAAGTTACAATTCTAACTCCAAAACCAACTAAATTCCGGGAAAGTGCCTGATAATAAACATAAAAAAAATTACTATTCCAACTCCAAAACCAACTAAACTCAGGCAAGGTGATGGATAATAAACAATAATAAATTACTATTCCAACTCCAAAACCAACAACATTCAAAGAATGTGCTGGATATTAAACCCCCCAAAAATTAGTAACGCCAAAACAAAAAAACTAAAGGAAAATGCTACATATTTCAAAAATTACAAATATGTAAAAATATAAAAAATTTCAAAACTATGAAAAAAACGAAAATGTAAAATAATGTAATTTTTTTATCAAAATTAAAAATTGAACACGATTTTCTTTTAAATGTGTTCCAAAATATTTTCAATAAGAAAATGTACGAAAAATAAATGATTAAAAAATACAATTATTTGGGGCATGGCTAGCGGCATGGCCGACTAGGACGCGTTTTTGTGGGCCTACGGCCATTACTAGAAATCCGTGCATAAATCCGGCGGTTTAAAAGCCCAGAACGAATGTTCATAGGCTCAAGCAGCACTGGCATATTGAACTGCACCTTAGAGTGTGAAGACATAACGGAATCATCTGGAGAGTGGCGACTACTGAGTAACCTGGGCCTGCGGCGTGCTGATCAATATGGCGCCCTGTGGGTGAGCGGCCTCTCCAACCACATTGCGAGCCCTTGTTGCAGCAGCTTCCCTCCAACAAGCCACAGCAGTGAGAAATACCGACGTCGCACCCCTCCACAGCGACGGTGTGGCAGTAAATCCTTTCTCGTGGAGGAGGCGAGATGCAGACCTGGAGGCTGTTGGAGCAACGGACAGCCGGTGCCCTGCGTGCGTGAATTGAAGCACGGAAGCGGCAGCTTCCTGCCGCCAAGATCCAGCAGGGCTCAACACTAACGCTGACACCGCACCCCTTGGGGCACAGCGATGATGGCAAGGCACACCCCAACTGGCAGAGGGAGAGAGAGGTAGGCCCAGGAGCTGTGGGCGTTGCCGGCGGCCGGTGCTCTGTTTGCACTGAGCCGAGCCCGATCGCGCCATGCTGGGGCTTGGCACCCGGTGGCCAGACCCTCCTCCAGACTGAGTCCTGAATGCGGTGGCGTCCACTATGGCACCTTTTGCTGGCTCCAGAGATGAGCGCCGGGAGATAGCGGCCGAATGGGTCCACGAGCCTGTGGGATTCTGCGAGGCCCGACCGGGAGACATAGACTGACACATGACACCCCACACAGTGGTAAGGTAATCTGGGCAGCCTGCGGGGGTGATCACAACTCAGAGGGCCTCTAATGCTGGAATAGGTGGGCCTGCATCCCGTTGGAGGGGGGAGAATGACCCTGAACACTGCAGGAGGAACCAGAGCGCGGTGGTTAGACTGCCCCCAGAGGCCCCCACGGAGTGCCTGGAATCCACAGTTCCTCAATATAGGGACCTCCTGAGCGCCACCATTGTGGGACAACCCCAGCCAATGCTCTACAGCACCACCTGGAGTGCTTCAGAGACAGGGAGGGGCCCTCTAAAGTGCACCATCCTGGTTCTTGGGGGTGTTCTCATCCTCCCCCCTCACTCCCTCCGAGACATATTGGGGAAGCCTGTGGTGCTGTGCTAGGCATGAGCAGCAGAGGGCTGGTCCGGGGCCATTAGTGCTACACCAGTTGCAGGAACAGCATCTTGGAGCGACGCCCTCTGGTGGGACTCCTCCCGACCGACTGACTTGGTGAAGTGCAAGTGCCTAGAAGCCTGTGGCGCACATCCACTGCCAACACTAGGCCTGTCTCGAGCCTGCGATTTTAGTACAAGTGACAGCGGTGAGAGCAAAGGGATCCCCCGGGATAGGGAAGACACAGACTACCATTCTCTGCAACCGCAGTACCACAATGGGCAAGGACAAAGATGCAAAACATTCCATGCAGGGGAAATTGGATCACTATACTAAAGTGGTCACCCCGGCCCCAGAGGACCAACCACCACTCCATACGGATAGGGACACCCTGCTACAGGCCATCCAGGCCTCCAGGCTGGTGCTGGAGGAGAAAATAGAGGGAGTAAGATCAGAAGTAACACTCCTGAAACAGGATCTCCGTAACCTGGCTGCCAGGGTCACAGAGTCAGAGACATGAAAAGGAGAATCAGAGGACCAGATCCAGGATCTCCATAAATGACGCAACCACCTCCACTTTGTGGGTTTCAGGGAGGGCGTTGAAGAGGGAAACACAGCGTACCTCCTATATACCGGGCCCAAACAGACCTTCCCCACAGACAAATTCTCTACGTGCTTTGTGATTGAGCGAGCACACAGAGTGCTATCAGCATGACCACCACTGGGTGTACCACCAAGACCCATTATAGCAAAATTACTGAATTTACTGACAGAAACTTGATTCTCAGATAAGCCAGGAAACTGGGGGACATTCAGCATGAAAATGTGTGTTTAATGAGTTTTCCTGACTATAGCAGGGAGGTCCAGAAACAGTGACGCACCTTCGATTCCGTCAAGGCTAAACTCTGAACTCTTAAGATACCGCATATGCTGTTATTCCCGGCAAAGCGGAAGATCATTTTTATGGGAAAAACCTAATTCTTCCAGATGCCTGAGGATGCCTGGCACTGGCTAGAAGAACACCCCATTATGAGACAATTAGAGAACCCCCAGCAGAACACTCAAAACAGGAATGAAGCGACCGAGAGAGCGACTGGCCACCAGCAAACCGTCAAGATCCAAAGTCTCCGAGTACAGAGGGCGATACCCTGTACGTCAAAAGGCATGGGACGCCTTTGAAGAAGAATTCTGCGATCGCAGGACTCCCAGAGATCCGTGGACTCATACACGCCCTGCCTCTTTCAGCGGACTGACCCTGGCACCTAAACCGACACTAGAGAAAGCACCTCTGGTGGAGAAGATGCTCAAACGATGCAACATGCCTTGTTGACCGAGATAGTAGACATGGAACAAGACTCTGAGAGAGGGAAACCAGCCACACAGGATGAAGCACCTGATTCCAATTCATGACTGAGGATTACAAGGGCCTTCTGCAACTTTCTGGCCGTACTCCTGCCTTTCCTTCCCCCTCCTGGTCACTTCCCTCCCTTATCCCCTGACCCTGTCCTTTCCTGCTATCCCTTTCATTTGCAGTTTCTTCTAAGGTACTTCACTGTGTTGCAGGTGCCGGGACCAGTTTAGTATCTTTTGGGTAGGGTGAGCGACAGATCTTTCCCTCCCCTGATTACAACACCGAGAGAGAGACTCTGGAGGAACATGTAATGGGGGAGAGTGGTGGGTGGGGCAAGGGGGGTTCAAATTGCTTACAAAGTCCTTTTTGTTAAGGTGTCAGTCCTAATTTATCCAGTGATTTCACATACAAAACATATCCAGATATAGATATCTGGTCAGGGTCCAACTTCCTGCGGCGATAGCCTTGCACAACATAATGGTATTTGACACACACGTTAGGTTCTGAAAATATAACCTTTACCGTGAGGACATGGAATGTGAATGGCCTCGGGGATAAAATTAAAGGAGGACAACTGTCATACTTTATCAAATGCAGACACCCCGACATGGTAATGTCACAGGAGACTCACCTTAGGGGTACCAAGTGTGGGTTTCTAGCGCGGGGGGCCTACACAGTTCTGGCACACGCGGGGTATACCTCTGGCTGTATGGGAGTGGCAATCCTCGTTAAAAAGACTCCCCCCTTTTGTATACACTGAAAATGGCTAGACCCCAGGGTACATATGCCAGAGTGACCGGATGGTGGGTCAAAACAACTGTGACATTTATAACAATCTACGCACCTCCAAAACTCCGAGGACGCACACTAAACAAATTGATGGAGATATTGCTGGAGACGCCAGGCTCATTACACGTTATAGGGGAGGACTTTAATGAAGTAATGCACACCTCCATTGATCAGAGGGTAGAACATGCCAAGGCACCCCATACCTGATATCACGCCTCACTAAGACTCTAGGGATGGTGGATGTCTGGAGACACCTGCATCCGGAGGTGAGACAATATTCCTACTACTCAGGCGCACACAAGGTTTACTCCTGACTAGACTATGTGTTCCTACCGAAAGGTGAAATACGGGACATATACGAAGCACAATACTTAGCCAGGGACCTATCAGATCACTCTCCGCTGTACGTGCGGATAGGTGATAGACAGCAAGACCGGAACATATGCTTGCGCTTAAATGCGTGGGACCTCCATAAGGAATCAATACTGAAAGGCATTAGAGCCGACACTACTGTTTTCTTCGCAGAAAATATGGGGTCGGTGCAATCCGGGGTACTATGGGAGTCTTATAAGACTGTCCTACATGATAGAGCCCAGAATCACATAGCTTGGGATAGGAAAAAAGACAAAGAAGAGCTGACACGTCTGGAGACCCAGATTCTGACCCTTGAAGATTGAAACATAATGCACCCAGATCCCCATCTCTTGAGACAATTGAGTGATACTCAACACCAGTACAGAGATTTAGCACCCCAGGCAGCTAAAGCGCAGTCCCAAGCGACCCTACACAAACTTTATGATGTAGGCGATAAATCTGGAAAGCCCCTGGCATGGCTTAGTCGCAAGGAGATTGAGGCCCGATGGGGAGACTGTCCGTGGACCCACTAGGAACACCACAAGACAGAGACGAGCAGATCCTGCGGAGCTTCTCATATTGCTACGCGGACTTCTATAAGGCCCACCATCTTTGGACCTACCGAGACATAGAGGCCTATTTGCAAGAGGTAGATACCCCCAAACTAGATGATGCAGACAGAGAGGGGCTTGACTCTGAAATCACAATTGAAGAAATCAAAGCAGCTATAGTCCAGTTACGCCCCGGGTGGACACCAGGCTCAAATAGCATACCCGCGTAGTTTTATAAAAAATGCATAGATATGCTTAGTCTGCACCTCCTAACTCTTTTTAAAGAAGCAGGTGAAGATGGGGGTTTTCCGTTAGACTTACGAGTGACTACACTCATGCCTATCCACAAGCCAGGGAAACCTAAGGATAAATGCGATCCCTATCACCCGATATCCTTGCTTAATACAGAGGTAAAGATATTGTCAACTATTTTGGCCACCAGACTGCGTCGAGTGATCACGACCCTGGTACACCAAGACCAATCAGGTTTCCTACCTGGCCGAGCAACCAGGCAGAACCTCCAAAGGACACACAATTGGATGATGGAGGTGAAGGACAGTGACACTCCACAACTGCTGTTATCTTTGGTAGCAGAAAAAGCATTTGATGCAGTCCACTGGCCCTTTCTAGAGGCCACCCTGGTTAAATTTGGCCTAGGCCCTAGTTTCAGGAAATGGGTGGGATTAATGCACAAAGACCCCAGGGCGAGAGTCCGGGTAAACGGATGGACATCAGAGGATTGCCCCATAAGGCGTGGTACAAGACGGGGATGCCCACTATCCCCACTTCTATTCGCCCATACGATAGAGGTTCTAGCCTGCTTGGTGCGCCAACATCCGGGGATATAGGGATTTCTAATCACCCCAGAGGACTTATACTATTGGGTATTTCACATGATGTCGATCTAGGCTGACCACAATTGATCTTCCATGCACTAGCACTGGTAGTAGCTAAAAGAGACGTGGCAAGGAAATGGGGAGCTGTAGATATACCTCTACTGCGAGAATGGAGGGCAGGGATGGATATGTATATGACAGCCGAAAGTGTCACTTATAAAGCGAGGGGCTGCCCCAATTTTTTTTTAAAGGTGTGGGGCAAATGGAGGAGGTACTATGGTCTTGACGCAATACTTGGGGATACCCAACCGGACCCTATGGGACAGGCCCCACCAGATACCTTAATAGCCCAAGAAACCCCAGGGACCTAGGGGAGGGAGTGATACCGACGGGCTTGTTTTTAATTGGTAGCCACTGCATGCCTGACCCGCAAAACAATGAGTAAGATTAATGAAGATCCACTGCTTTGTATACTGACAAATTATGTCAAAGGCTGGCGGACTGTAACCAACATTATCTATGTTATGTTTGTTTTTGAAAATGACAATAAAAATATATATATTTTAAAAATTCAATTATTAAAAAAATTATAAATTGTAATTATAATTATAATTAAAAATGTAAGACACCCCTTCCACACAAAAATTAAAAAATATCAATATTAAATTCTAAATCAGAATTAAAAATCATCCCAAAAATGTTTTTATTGAAACAAATTTAAAAAAAACATTGTTAAATTTTTTTAAATAAACCATTCACATATTTATCTAAATATTTTATAAATGAAAACATTTTTTATGAAATATTTTTTCACTAATTAGATCAAAATATTAGCACCCAAAAAATGCAACATTTTTGAAAATGTTAAATTTTTATTTTTATTTTCTAAATTATTTATATTTTTCAATAATTTTTTTATAAAAATGTATTTTTAACCAACGTTCTTAAATTACTCCCCACCCTTATCCCCTGTAAACCCAACATCCCATCCCACTCCTAAATTTTTACATATAATTAAAAAAAATTCAAAAAATATAAATAAATGTTTTTAAATTGTTCCCCACCCTTATCTCCTATAAATCAACCATCCTGCTCCTAAAAATAAATTAGAATGCAATAAAAACCAACATTTTCACTGAAAAAATTATTTGAAAAATATAAAATAACTACTACCAAATTAATAAAAAATACATTAGACAAAAACAAAAAATACAGTGGTTCTTATTGACAACAATATATTTGCCATCAATATTCACAAAATCGATATTTCTACATTACACAAAAATTGATATTTTAAACAACGAAAAACCTTACCTCGATATTTTCCACCATTGTTATTCTTGACTCGATATTCATGCAATTCGATATTTCGACGCCGATATTCTGTCTCTGCACCACATTTCATTCAACTTAACAGACCCCAACTGGAAGGGATGGTTAGTTTGGCCTATCGACACAAATAGGTATCATTCAAGATTCAGAGGTACCACCGGAGGGTTTAGTATCCATAGGCCTGACTTATGCTATGTACAAAGAGAACATCCGGGGGTAGTGACGTCATACAGTGTTGGGAAGTTATGCCTTGATTGACTAAAAACCTTGACACTGTCACAGGTGAAGCAACAGTTGTGCTTACTCTCAGACAATATGGATCTTGGGAATTCTTTGCTAGGGCCCCAAAAGCCACGTCAGAAACACTTCTTATACTCTGTTTATAATTAAATTTGGAAAATCTCTCAACAGGAAGCTGCAGAGAGATTGCGCGGAATTGACAGATTTAACTTTAAAAAAGGCTTTGGCTGTGGTTGACAATGGCATGACCACACTAACATCCAGGATTTATTTACTGGGCAACATTGTATCTTCTACTATAGATATAACGGAACAGGATCTGTCCATCTTACAACACGGACAATCACAGTTCCGTACTATTGTGTCATTAAGCTGGATGCTACAATCACTGCGTTTTGATTATGTTCCCTGGTGATATATCAACAGTGCATCTCTGTTCTCTGCATATGATGTGACTGAAAAGCAGACAACAGTGGCACAAAGGGATACAAAATATACAATGCAGCGCATTGAAAAATTAGACCAATTACCTTTCACTGTAGCAGAGACACTCCCTATGGTTAATTCATGGCCATTTATCATTGCCAGGAACAACTTTCCAGTTTCAATATTGCCTAGAACACCACCAAGTAGGCAGGTTTGAAGCAATGGTTAGGGAAGTCATCAATGAATCATGGGAATTACCATATAGATTTAGATGCAGGAACGGGGACACGGAAGTGTTTCTCAGCGGTACAGACTGCGAGAATTCTTTGAGTGGATCTCTCATTTGCCAGCATATATAACTTATCCTGAACAAGGTTGTTGCGGGATGTTTCCAGGCTTCGCATATCTCGTCACCATATGTACCAGGGTTACTTGTTGTATGCAAGTATTGATTCCACCGACCTGCATAGTCAGGGAGGCACCGCTATGGTTATGTTATGTTATGTTAATGGTTTTTGTACCGCGCACAGCTGCCCCAGCAAAGGGGCGTCCTGGCGCCAAGAAAGGTGAACACAACATCACAAAATGCAGCAAAGTCAGTTAATGTTATTAAAAAGGAGCGTTTTGATGACACGTCTGAACCTGGTTAAGTCTTCCAAAGCACGGATGTCATTAGGGAGGGAGTTCCAGAGCTTGGCGGCTACTACTCGAAAGGAGCGGCCTCCAGTCCTGCTCAACAGAAAACGGGGAACAACAGCTAAATTCTGGCCCATCGATCTCAAAGAGCGAGAGGGGATATATGGAGTCAGGAGATTCATGAGAATAGGTGGAGCCAGGCCTTTCAAGATTTTAAAGGCCAGGCAAAGCACCTTAAACTCGATCCGCCGCGCAACAGGCAACCAATGGAGTGTTTGCAGTGTTCCGGACACTGAGCAACGTTTGGGCAACCCAAATATCGCTCTTGCGGCGGCATTCTGCACTCGTTGTAACCGCAAAAGTTCAGCCTTGTTCGTGCCTGCAAGCAGAGCACTGGCATAGTCTATCCTGGATAGTACCGATGCCTGGACCACGAGCTGTCTAGTGCTGGCATCAAAAAATTTAAGCACCGGCCTGATGCTCCTAATAATGCCAAAGCAAGACGCAGCCACCTTCTTAGTATGGCAAATAAAACTAAGTGAAGGGTCCAGCCAGACCCCGAGGTTTTTTAACTCCATAGCAGGAGAGGGGATCATTCCTAACTCGGGGGGCCACCAGCTGTCATTCCAACATCCAGGTTGCTTCCCAAACACCATCACCTCTGTCTTCTTTGTGTTCAATTGGAGACAATTCTGGTTCATCCAATTGGCCACCGAGCGCAACCCCTCACAGAAGTTGAGGGCGTCCAAAGCTGAGTCCCCACTTAGTGTGACCGCCAGCTGCGTGTCATCAGCATAGGACACCATTGTCAAGCCCCAGCCTTTGACTACCGCAGCCAGCGGCCTCACGTAAAGATTGAAGAGAGTGGGGCTCAGAGATGAACCCTGTGGGACCCCCAGGGTGAGCAGGTGAGAGGTGGATTTACCGGAAGGTATCGCAACCTGAAAGGATCTGTTGGAAAGGAAGGAGCGGAACCAGCCTAATGCCGACCCCCTAACCCCAGCTTCCTCTAAGCGCCGCAACAGGATATCGTGTGACACCGTATCAAAGGCGGCACTCAGATCTAACAGCAAGAGTGCCGCTGTTTGTCCGGTGTCCAGCACGGAGCGCAGATGTTCAACCATGTATAACAAGGCAGTCTCCGTGCTGTGGGCTTTACGAAAACCATTTTGCGTGGGATCCAAGATGTTAGCTTTATCGAGATGGTCAGCCAGGATCCCATTCACGTGGGCTTCGATGACTTTAGCAGCCCACGGCAGCAAAGAGATGGGACGATAGTTTTCAGGTTTTGTGGGGTCGAGGGTAGGCTTTTTTAGGATGGGGGTGACTACCGCTTGCTTCCACTTGGTGGGTGCAGTCCCTGAACCCAGTGACATATTGATAAGGGCAAGCAAGGGTGCACGACATATGGCCTGCATGTTTTTAAATAGGGCCGGTTTGAGGGGGTCTGCAGGGGAGCCAGATTTAATTTTTTGGCTCAGAAAGTCAAAGCCCTCCTCAGATAGGGGGGCCAAAAAATCCAGGATCCTATCATTGAATTTAGGACAATCAAGTGGGTCCAAGCAGTGCACGGTAGTTGGAAAAGAGTGGTAAATTGCTTGCACCTTATGAACAAAAAACAAAGCCAGACTCTCGCAATGAGAGTCAGTGCAGATTTCAGCCGCGGAGGCCCTCTTAGTTATAAGGTCCTTTAGGACCTTAAAGATTAATTTGGAGGGATTAGGGCTGTTCCGGAACTCCTGCGCATAAAATGCGGCACGTGTTCGACACACCGCCCTGTGATATGCCTTGGATAGAGTGAGGTAGCAGGTCTTAAGCGCGGGATCATAGGCTTTCCTCCATCGCCTTTCCGCTTGCCTACACTCTCTCTTAAGAGACGCCAAGGTCTCATCATACCACGGGCTATGTGCCTTGGTCCGGCACTTAGAACGTACAAAAGGAATAAAGACGTCCAAGGCCGAGCCAATCCAAGTGCAGAATGACTCATACCCACCGTCAACATCAGCGAGGAGAGGTAGGGGTGTTTTTCTTAATAAGAGGTAGAAGTCTTCAAGTTTTAGTTTACTCCACTGGCGGGAAACAGACGTTTTATTCAGTGCCACAAAAAGAGGATCTACCACAGTGAGAGCTGCTTTCACCAGCATATGGTCTGTCCAAGTCAGCTGAACAGGTTGGCATAAGGTAATCTCCTCTAAGGAATGGTCTTCATTGAATGTTTCCTTTATACAGTTTGATACTCTGGGCCGGATGAAAACCATGCTTTTACAGAAAGATGTGCCCTTAACCTCAGCACGAGAGACTCTTGACCTTCAGGTTGCAAGGTCATCAGCTGAGATACAGGCACTAGTACGAACGAACTGCCCTTTCCACTTCGGAGAAATGGTACAGCGCATCTTTAACATGTCTGATATGAAGGGCATAGTACACATATTTAGAACCATAGGTTCTGGACTGTTAAGCACCTTTCAGACAGTCTTTGGAATGATTCCAGCTTTTATACACTCCATATTTGGAAGCATTTTTGGAGGACTCTTGCTAATCCTGCTACTAGAAGTGGGAATCCTGATTTTAATTCTTCTGCTACGCAATGGACATCCCAGTCACCAAGGAGATGGGAAAAACACTCTTGGAGTGATGTTAGCCTGATTGTATGCTGCTCCATCTGGGCACACCTCCACTTCGGAAGCTAAGCGAGTTCCAATCATTTTGACCAGTCTGGATTGACTGTGTTTTGCCTGTCCCCCGCTGCTTCTTCTGCGGACATGAATGTGTGTTGGACCTCTGTCTAACACTTCCATCGGTTGTGCCACCGGATGTGGAGGCATTACTGGACCCACTAACAGCCCACGTACTGCAGTGTCCCCAGCAGATTCCCATGTTGATGTTGGCATTCTTAGAGCCACCACAGGATGCTTCAGCTCCTGTTGGATTGGATACCGGCTCTAATACAGTCACACAGACTTTGGATGTTTCAAACGCTTCCTCAGCATCGGCTGTGGAAACTGAAGAAGATCATCTTTGCTAGATTGACCTGATCTGTGAGGTGATACTGGGACCTTCGTCTGCAAAGGCAAGCAGCAGTGATGTTGGATCTCCCACACAGGACACATAAATATTTGTCTCTCTGTGTGTTGGGGAGAATTTGGTGTTTTTCCCAAAAAACTGAAATTGCAACTTTAAACAACTTTTTTTTTTACTTCTATACTATTATTGAGCACCATGGCTTTCAGACTCTCCCAGTTGCTTCAACTATATATATGAACATATTTTAAAGGACTCATTGGACTTTTTATATATATACAAAGGATCTATAGAGTTTTTAGGCACTTTTTCATACTTTTAGACATTTTATTCTCATCATTTCCTATCAATATTTTACGATTGATTAGAAGAACATTCACATTTAGTATTTCGTCCGGTCGGATAAGTAGTGGGTGTTATGTTTAGTAATGTACCCCATAATAGGCCTAGGTAGTCATCTAACCTTTCACCTACATTTCCCTGCCATTGTACTACATAACGGTTTTTGGTATTGACCTTTTACCTATTTAGGTGCTCCATAAATGTTGTGTGGTTTTCCCAGAAAACTAGCCTCATTTATTATGCATTAGGATTCTCAGAATCACAGCAACATTACCATCTTCTGCATGATAACTATGTACAAGGGACATCGCTTCCGTCATCCTCGGCCGACATGACAGAACTAGGTAGAACCCAGTAGGGTACCTTTTTGGGTATATATGTACCACATCTTTGCTGGGGCAGGCAGAGAAGAAAGACTTCCATGCTGATACACTGACATGAAACACTGAGGTTCCTGCTTGAAGACACTCCAGCATGCCGTGGTCTGTCATCTCTTGCTGGGTGTCCATCTCAAGACCAAGATGGGGTCCTTCATTCTGTTACACCAGGTAATGGGGTTGGCTTCATCCTAGTGTGGTAAATATTCTTTTACCTGGACTGAATTTCATACGGAATCTTAAATAAAACAGCTCAGAATAATAAGAGGCAGAATCCGTGGTATAAGAGGTTTCTGAATGGGCTTTATTCCAAAATGGCCGACTCGAGTCGCGGCCTTCAGGTTCCGTCACCACGGGGGTTCAGGAAGTGAAGTACAATATTTTATTGACAGGAAATTGCTTTTATAGATCATACATTACAATGAAACCAATGTAGAAGGCGTAACAATTGATAAGAGAAACGATGCTATAAGTGCGTAACCGAAAATGGGCGTAATAAGGAGTAAAAAGAAGCATGATTGGTCATGATGTTGTGCATAGGTGGATCTATAAGATAATACTTGGCATAGATGCGCGCGCAGCAGCATGACGTGTAATTGACGTGTAACTAGGGGGTGAAGGGGACTTGACATTTAGCTCTACATGTGGAGACAAAAAGTCTAGGGGGTCAAGTCAACCTAATCCCAAATCATATCTAACATCCTATGTTTAAAGAACTATGTTATCCACAAGGAAGGACTCTCGGACAGAATCTATTCTATACTGACTGTGTGTGTGCGTGTACAAGCGTCTAAGTGTCTATATGAGATGCGAGAGGCAGAAACTTTCCATGGCAACAGGGCTATGATTTACTTGCATGAGGACAGAAAGGCCGAGCCCTTTGCTTGGGAGCTGAAGGAAATGTTTACCTAAACTACTAGACAGGAATGCATCGGCTGAGGAGCAAAGTAGATAATTCGAAGGTGAAATACAGCTTCTTGGCAGGCAGACGAAACTGGCCGAGGCAGGCACCGTTAGCTGCACAGGAAGTAGGACAAAGTTCATGGATGCAGATGCGGGCTCAAACTGATGCTGTCAGAGGCAGAGAGCAGGAAAAGGCTTTGAGGACAGAATCGGGCCTACTCTGCCTGAACTGCAAAGATGGAGTAACTTTAGCCATATAAAGTCGGTGGCCTTTCATACTTAGGAATTGAATATCCAGCCCATTGATGGCGGATCTGACAGAGGACATGTTGATGGTGGACGCACATGTGTTTGCGTCTTCGAAACTGGAACTGGAGGGAAACATACATGTGTTTGTAACATGCACATAGAACCGTTGGGGTCCAAGATAGGGGACATAACTGATCAGGAAAATCCACATTTCCACATTCCCTCCTTGTCCCCTACTTGCCCTTCAAGAGATATCGATCTTCATTAATCCATCGATTTGCTCATGGAGCATCATTTCTTCTTCTTTCTTCTTCCGGGATTTTGAACGGAGACCTTGATGTGGAATACACGATGTGGCACACAGACCACAAATCGCTGGTCCACATTGCAGGCATAAGCAGCAACTGAATAGTATAAGAAGGCCAATACCTAGGAAGGACAAAACTCTCCATCCCCAGGCTGATATCACACTCCACAACCACCCGGACCACGTCCAAGTGCCTGGATTCTCGTGTATCTGGCTCACAATCTTATGAAGGCGTGTTATAGCTTTATATACAGATGGCGAATTTTTTGGTATGAATATGCAGCAGCTGGATCCGATGACCCTACAAGCTCCGCCCCTATCGGCCAGGATGACGTCAAGGACAAGACGATTCTGAAGAACAACAATTCTCATCACTGATTGCTCCTCTGTCAGATTGCCTAGGGCGGCTATAGTCTCATTCACTACAGCTTCAAGAGTCTTGGTTAGCCTACGTATCAGCTTACTATTTGAAATTGTACCTATATAGGGAAAGATCCCTTTATTGAAATCTACATACTTATCCCATGCCGTCTCAGTATAATCGAAAACTGGGAGATCTCTTCGCTCTCTATTGTGTACTAAATGAACATTTCTATAATAATCAGGAGGAGCTAGGAAAACAGGTGGCAAAAGGAATGCTATGTAACAGGTACCATCCCAATCTAGAGGCAGACGCATATATGCGGTCTGACCACATATAAAGTAGGAATGGCGAGAAGCTCTAAATGAAGATTTACCTTGATCACTATATTCTACTGTAGTAACGCATTTGCTATGGCCCATATGTATGGAACCAACTTTTCTTACACATAATTCACCCTTAACTGGAAATACTGACATAGTGGGCAGAATTAGTTCAACTTCGGATTCGACATTCAGAATCATAAGATTAGGTGTAAAATTACCTAATCCATACACTTCATTTTCTAGATCAGTTCCTGTTCTACTGGGGTGACCCTCCTTATCAGGGTAACAGACTTTGAATAAAACTAGATTCAGATTTCCCCATATCCAATGGTATTGATAAACTGCTGTATCTGAGTCTATGGAATTCAGTAAACTAAACCATGCTCCACAGGAGCCATTATGTGTGAACGGATGGGGGAAGAAAGGCAGAACTCCTTTGTTATTCTGATAGGGAGGAAGTCGGCCACACACCCAACAATTAGTGGCATTACTAGTCTGATGGGAATGGTGTAACATACTAATGAAAGTGTTATTACTCAGCGCAAGTCTATAGGATAATTCATGTGGGGGTAGGTCACTAAAAGAATGTTCGTCAGTTATATTAAAAATATGTTTAGAAACAGGATAATACATATGCAACAATATACTTGCAGTAATTATTATAAAACTCAAGAAAAACAAAATTAATAATGTCACTATACAGTGGCTACGCAGTGTTTTACAGTATGTATGTCGTTTCAACATTGTTCTTGATTGTTCATGATTCAGACCTAAGGGATACATGTCGGGACAGATTCAACCGCTTCACCTAGGAGAGGACTTAAACAATCAAATCGTCCGACGGCCTGGGTCTAAGTTTTAGTTTGTAGAGGTCTGTGCTACTGGCCTCAGCCAGAGGTAGCTTTGAGTCAATGGGTGAAGACACACGAGGGGGACTGTTTATATCTGAAGGAAGTCCATGAAATTTCTTGATGTGGCTTGAATGGATCCAACCTTTTCTTCCTTCGATCTTCACGGCTGTCCTTGTGGTCAACAGGACTAGCTTGGGTGCCTTCCACCTCGGCTCCAGTTGGGTCTTTCTGTCAAAGTTCCTCACAAGGACATAATCGCCCGGGATTACGTCATGGGGTTTCACCTCAGTGTTGTCAGGAAAGGCTGCAGCTACCTGTGAACGACAAGATTGTAGTGCAGACATCAAGGAAGCCAGGTAATCTGTCAGCATATTACAATCAACATCAGTTATTTTACGGGGTATAGGCGTCCCCCACATATTCGGTGGTCTGCCGAAGATCACCTCATACGGGGATAGCCCTGTTCGAGAGTGTGCTACCATTCTTATGTAAAATAGTGCAACTGGTAAGGCTACTATCCAGTCAACACCTTTCTCCTGACATATTTTTGACAGTCTGATTTTCAAAATTTGATTATGTCGTTCCACGAGACCTGCTGCCTCGGGGTGTCGGACACAATGAAACTTCCACTGATATCCCAGCAAAAGTGAAACATGTTTCATTAATTCAGATGAGAAAGGCTGGCCGTTATCTGAATATACAACACGTGGTAAACCGTACCGTGGGAAGAATTCTCGAACTAGCTGCTTGGCAGTGGTCGGGGCAGTGTAATCTGACACTGGGTACGCTTCAGTCCATCGGGAAAGAGCGCAGACAACTACAAGAACATATTTGAATCCTCGACATCGTTCCATCTGGATATAATCCATCTGGAGAGCTTCGAAAGGATGATCAGGAGTATGAAATCCACCCTGTTCTACGGGAACACTTTTTCCTGGGTTGAACTGACAACATATCATACAGGTACGGACTTTTTGTTTAGCTGCTGCTCGTAAATGTTTATTGAACCAAATGTGTTGAATGCTATCTAGCATAGCTTTCTCTCCTAGATGCGCCGGACTGTGAATTGTAGCTATAATGGCTTGGACCATAGAGTCAGGAAGAAACCATACAGATTTCTCCTTCGTCATCCATCCCTGATCTGTCTGGATCCCTCCTAGTTCAGTCCATTTCTTTATTTCTTCTGTTGTGGCATGTGACTGTATGTCAATTATATCAAGTGCGGGATCCTTAATTGTCATACATTGTGTTGGTGTCGGGACTATTGGCTTTGTCATGTCGGATGTGTGAGTCTGAGCAGTCTGTTTAGCTGTTCTGTCAGCTAAATCATTGCCTTGAGAAATGATATCCGTAGCCTTCGTGTGTGCTTTACATTTCATAATTGATATAGCAGTGGGCAGATGGATTGCGTCTAACAAAGCATGAATGAGAGACCAATGCTGAATATGGGTCCCATGGGAAGTTAAATAACCCCTCTCTCGCCAAAGCACCCCGAAGTCATGTACGACTCCGAATGCATAACGTGAATCAGTGTATATGTTAACTTTCTTATTTGTGGCTTGAATACAGGCTTGTGTTAGAGCAATAAGTTCCGCTGCTTGGGCTGACAAAGTATCTATACAGTTCGTTTCAATAACTTCAGTGTCTGTTGTGACTGCATACGCGGCCACTAAATCTCCTGTACTTGTTCTCATGCACGATCCATCTACATACAACGTCAGGTCTGGATCTAACAATGGAACGTCTGTTAAGTCTTGTCTGGGTTTCGTCTTTATTTCAATAACTTCAACACAATCATGAGCTAGTGGGTCTGTTCCAGTTACAGGTAAAAGTGTAGCAGGATTCAATGTATTACAACGTCGGATCTCTATGTGTGGCTGAAACAATGTCAGTTCATAACCGGTAAGTCTTGCTATGGTCAAGTGTTGTGTTTGCGTTCGGTTCACAAGAACTTCTACTGCATGTGGTACTTGTACTGTCAATGGATGTCCTAACACTATGGCATCGCTTTGTCTGATTGCTAAAGCTGTTGCTGCCACTGATTTCAGGCACGCAGGCAAAGCCTGAGCTACGGGATCTAATGTACTGGAAAAATAAGCACATGGCTTGCGTGATCCTGCTTGTTCCTGAGTGAGTACTGACAAGGCAGTACCTTCGCGTTCTGTAACAAAGAGTGTAAAATGTTTGCTGTAACATGGTGTCGCTAAAACAGGTGCTTGACATAGAGCTTTCTTTAAGCTTTCAAAAGCTTGTGTGTGTTCCTGGGTCCAAGGGAGGACAGTCGATGTGGCTGCCTCCTGTGTTGTCAACTGAATGAGTGGTTTTGCTAGAAATGCGTACTGAGGGATCCACTGCCTACAATATGAAGTGAGGCCTATAAAAGCCCGCACCTCCTTTTGTGTCTTGGGTATTGACATGTTAGCAATTAACTGAATGCGATCTGGTGTAAGCTGCCTTCCCTCCTTGGACAGCGAGTGACCAAGATAAATAACTCGCTGGACACAGAATTGCAGCTTAGAAGGAGACACCTTGTGCCCCTTGTCGGCTAGAAAATGTAAAACTGTCAGAGAAGCCTTTTCACATTCGGGTTCGCTTCTTGCGGTGATCAGCAGATCATCGACATATTGAAGCAGGGCAGTGTTAACTGGCATGTGGATACTGTCAAGTTCTCGTTTCAGTGCTTGGCTATAGATGCTGGGGCTTTCTGTGAATCCTTGAGGTGCGCGTGAGAATTTAAAACTGCGCCCATTTAAACTGAATCCGAACAAATATTGACTGTCCGGATCTATGGGGACGCTGAAAAAGGCATTCTTGAGATCAATTACAGTAAAGAATGTTGCTACGGAATCAATGGCTGTCAATAATGATGAGATATCGGGGACCACAGGAAATTGTGGCACAATGCATTTGTTTAATTCGCGTAAATCAATAACCAATCGATACACTGGCGGGGCTGTAGGATCTGTTCGTTTAAGAATCGGAATTATCGGTGAATTACATACATTGGAGTCTGTTTCTACAACTACTCCTTGGGCAATTAGCTCGTCAATGATTTTCAGCAAAGCCACTACAGCATCTTGCGGTAACTTGTATTGTCGCATTCGTGGTAGTACCACTCCTGCCTTTAATGTGACTCGGTATGGTGTAATGTTCATGCAACCAACATCAGTAGGGCCTTGTGCCCATAGATGTGCTGGTAAAGTCTGTAATCGGCGATCCATGTCTCTGGATACGTAATGACCTTTAAAATCACGTAAAAACAATCGTACTCCTTCCGGAGAACAACAGATAATAGCCCCTAGGGCTTTTAATGTCTTTATACCTAACAAGTTTTCTGGACAAGATTTGGTAAGCAATAAATCTGTGGTTCGTGTCAAGGGACCAATCGTAAGTGGAAGTGGCTGTGATACCTCATTAACAATAGGCTTTCCTGAAAAACCAAGGGAAACATTTTGAGAGCCTGAGAGGGGTGCCCCTGGAACTTCACTACGTTTTATTGTAGTTCGACTTGCCCCTGTATCGAGTAAGAATTTTCTATCTTGACCTAATAATTCACTATGTACATAAGGTCCTTCTTGATCTACAGGAACCTCAATAAGGGGTAAGTCAACTTCCCTCTCTAGGCTAGTTCATGCGCAACGCTGATACTCAGGATATTCATACTGTGCAGTCTGATACATTTGTCGTGTTGTGGTTTGTGTGGCAGCAGCAGGCATCGGTGGTGCAGCTGGCACAAACTGTATGGATTGTTGTGAGGCTGGCATAGACTGTTGCTGAGCTGGCATGGACTGTCCATGCTGCGTAGCTCCTTGTTCATTCTGATCCTGTCTGAGTGGTCGTGGTCTTTCTTTTGCAATACCTATAGCTATATTACGCTTCAGGACTTGACAATTGTGTACATAATGGCCTAGTTGTTTACAGTAATTGCATGTTCCTTTTACAGGAACTGCTGAATCTCCGGAATGTGTCACACCCTTTTTGTGACCATCCGATGGTACTGTCTGGGAAACTAGCATTTTCATTTTTGTATCCTTCATACGTCTTTGTTCGTGTTCTTGTTCATCTCTAATTCTATTGTGATGATACTGTAACATTTGTAGCATTTGTGACGGAGTGTTACTTTGCCAGGTACTCTCGAATTTCAATATTCTATTCTTCACTGGAGGCAATGCATTTTCCACTAATTTTGTCACAAATAAATGTGGATACGACTCACTACTTGCTTTTATACCACTATTTACACCAAAACATTTTTCAAATCGGGCATAATAATCACTTGTGTCTTCATCATGCTTTTGTTTACAGGCTGAGATTGCACCCCAATCCTCCTTTTTCGTAGTTAATAAACGTGGCAATACTTGTACTAGTAAACCTGGTAATGCTTTAACCTTATCCCCGAGCCCTGAACCTGCAGTTCGGGCCCTTTCCTCTGCTTCTAATGCTGTCCAATCTATTTTTTGGTCTCCCACTTCCCACTCTTTTTCTTTCAGCTTCTCATAAATGCCAGCAGGCATTAGCACCTTTAATATCGTCATAATATCAGGATAGGTATACTCTCCCATCAGTAACATGTCTTTAATTTCTCGGTGAAAACCCGCTGGGTCTTTGTCATGACTCGGTACTACTTTCTTCATTTCTAACAATTCAATTTTTGTTATGGGTGTGTATACAAATACACGGTGGAACTGATTGTCTTCGCCTTTTATTGGGTGCACTTCTCGTAAGGGATTTTGTCTATCCATGTAATACGGCATTCTTTCCTTGCTGGGCAGCGAGAAAGGATCTGGGCTTACAAAAAGGACGTACTGTTTACGTGACACTAATATTTCTTTAATCAACTTGTTACTAGAACCTCTCCATCTATTCGTTAGTAGTTCCGTTAATATATCAGGTAAAGGACCAGGATCGGCATGTTGGCTCTTATATAATATAAGGAGTTGCTGAATCATATAGATTCCAGCTAAACGTTGTTCATCTGGACTGAGGTTAAAAAACGTGTGTGCTACGGTCTCATCACCGTATTTTCCAGGACTGTCAATCCAGTGGACGGCTGATCTGGCTAATTCTTGCTCATCCATGGAATCGAGGAGGTGGTAACCCCTTCGTTCTCGGAGTATTTTATCTGCGGCTTGAAACAAATGTTCAGGAGACTTCAGATTTATTATTGGCGTCGGATACGTTCTGCTATTATTTGGACATACAGAGTGTATTGGATCAGAAAAACATCTAGTGTTATTACAGGATCTTCCTCTACCTACATAGGCTATGGTCTCTGACTGTCTGACGGAATCCCCTGATTCGGACACTTCATCTTGCTCGAACTCGTCTGTTTCCAATCTTTCTTCATGAATACGTTCTATTTCTTTACGGATCTTTCGGCACATGGCTATTATACAATTTTGCTTATCGTGTCTCCCTTCTGATATATTCTGGCTCCATCTTGTAAGAATAAGCATTGCATTCGGGTCTACCCCCGGTCGGTCTTGATTTCTGATCACACAGTTTATGAGGAAACGTAACAGTTCCCCCTGTATCTCTACTTTCTGGAATTCCATAGCTCTATTAATACTTTCTGGATCTCGTCCTGTTTGAACAAAATGATATATTTTATCTAGATGCGCAGTCATTCCTGGTAACTTCGCTAAAT
The DNA here is from genome assembly GCF_964204655.1 of Triturus cristatus. NCBI lineage: Eukaryota > Metazoa > Chordata > Amphibia > Caudata > Salamandridae > Triturus > Triturus cristatus. The sequence goes on along the minus strand of NC_140593.1, from coordinate 1,011,662,914 downwards.
ACCCTGCGGCTCGTCTAATGCGTAATGATGCCAGAACCATTTCGTCCTCTTTACCGACCACCGGGTCATATCTACAATCTATAAGAAGTTCCTTAAGCGCACGTTCACTTACGAATTTGGGTGTACGTGAATGCGCTGACTCTTGAAAAACAAGTTTATTTATTCTGGGTGGCGTAAAAGTATTGCTAGCACCTCCCGTGGCCCCATCTGGGGTGTCGGGTGTGAATGGATTCGTCGAACGTGACACAGCAACTATAGGTGTGGACACCACTGTAGAATCGGTTGCGGAGACAGATGCGGAAACGGATGTGCCTGCCGAAGCTTGTGTCGGGACTTGCTGTTGCACAGGGACAGATACCTGATCTTGACGTTGAACCCCCCCGCCAGACGGTCTATGTGGTGCGGGGTTAGCATACTCGGGAGCTGCGTCATCTAGATATGAGGAAAGAAAAACATCTTCTGCGGTTCTGGGATGTCCTTTAGGATGTACCTTAATTGGAAATAATGGGGGTGGCAAGTCTTTCGGTATCTCTGGAGCAGCTTTAGGTAATCCTTCGGCTAGAAGGGGATACATACCATTCATAAGGGCATTTCTTTGTCTATCTATTTGTTCTGATTTCACTCGGATACCTTCCTCAATTAATAGATTTTCTTGAACTTTATTTGAACTTTCTTTACTCTTCTCTTCTTGTTTACGTGCTTTTTCTGTACGTCTATGAGATTCTTTACGCCATAACTCAACAGCGTCTTTCTGTGACTGTCTAACCTTTCTTTTCCATAATTCTTCCTCGACTTTCATGATGCACTCTGCATCCCAGGTTCCCGCTGCGGGCCACCTTTGACTTTCCGGCAATCCCTTGGTATAATCTACCCATAAATCAAGAAATAATATGGCATCTAAGCCATGCTTGTGATACATAAAATGCCCTGGAGTGTCCCTAGGAGGAATAGGAACTGCTTCTTCAAGCACCCCTTTTCTAGTAGTAATCTGTCTTAACTTCGAAAAGAGCGGCATATTGACAACTGATCTGATACCTGGTCTTGAACACACTTAATACGAAAAACACAATAATGAACAATCACTCATACCACAATATGCAGGACATTTTAACACATTAAATATTGAACATAAAACATTTTTTTTTTTTTTTTTAAAATGACCAACAATGATGACAGTCTGCATAACTAATCACCAAGCAGAATTCTCGACAATAACTAGATACTTCGGAATACTTGATATACTGCTAAACAGTACATATACACTGCTAAACAGTGCAGACCGGATTCGTGTACCCAAATCCGTCTTGACCGGCACAACCTATGTGCGCGTCAACACGCCTCCCCGGCGATGGTACTCACCGGGTAGCTCCTTGAAACGGAAGGCCTCGGAGAATGGACTGGACTCGATGACTGTGGACATCGGACCCTCTGGACATCGGGACTTCGAAAACCTGGTGGGCCTCTGTATACCTCGGATCTTGCTCTCTCAGCTAGGCTCTGGTCGGGATACTTCGCACTTCTCACCGCCTCGTCTGGGTTGATCGCAGCCTCAGTCGCCCCCGCTTGACCGGAGGGAGCTACAGGAAATCCTGCTGGTACGCGTTATGGTCCGTCCAGCTGTGGCAGGAGACCGGGCCTGCAACGCACCGCCGGCGCGTGAGATGAGAAAGTGTCCCTGTTCGGGCGCCATTATGTGGTAAATATTCTTTTACCTGGACTGAATTTCATACGGAATCTTAAATAAAACAGCTCAGAATAATAAGAGGCAGAATCCGTGGTATAAGAGGTTTCTGAATGGGCTTTATTCCAAAATGGCCGACTCGAGTCGCGGCCTTCAGGTTCCGTCACCACGGGGGTTCAGGAAGTGAAGTACAATATTTTATTGACAGGAAATTGCTTTTATAGATCATACATTACAATGAAACCAATGTAGAAGGCGTAACAATTGATAAGAGAAACAATGCTATAAGTGCGGAACCGAAAATGGGCGTAATAAGGAGTAAAAAGAAGCATGATTGGTCATGATGTTGTGCATAGGTGGATCTATAAGATAATACTTGGCATAGATGCGCGCGCAGCAGCATGACGTGTAATTGACGTGTAACTAGGGGGTGAAGGGGACTTGACATTTAGCTCTACATGTGGAGACAAAAAGTCTAGGGGGTCAAGTCAACCTAATCCCAAATCATATCTAACATCCTATGTTTAAAGAACTATGTTATCCACAAGGAAGGACTCTCGGACAGAATCTATTCTATACTGACTGTGTGTGTGCGTGTACAAGCGTCTAAGTGTCTATATGAGATGCGAGAGGCAGAAACTTTCCATGGCAACAGGGCTATGATTTACTTGCATGAGGACAGAAAGGCCGAGCCCTTTGCTTGGGAGCTGAAGGAAATGTTTACCTAAACTACTAGACAGGAATGCATCGGCTGAGGAGCAAAGTAGATAATTCGAAGGTGAAATACAGCTTCTTGGCAGGCAGACGAAACTGGCCGAGGCAGGCACCGTTAGCTGCACAGGAAGTAGGACAAAGTTCATGGATGCAGATGCGGGCTCAAACTGATGCTGTCAGAGGCAGAGAGCAGGAAAAGGCTTTGAGGACAGAATCGGGCCTACTCTGCCTGAACTGCAAAGATGGAGTAACTTTAGCCATATAAAGTCGGTGGCCTTTCATACTTAGGAATTGAATATCCAGCCCATTGATGGCGGATCTGACAGAGGACATGTTGATGGTGGACGCATATGTGTTTGCGTCTTCGAAACTGGAACTGGAGGGAAACATACATGTGTTTGTAACATGCACATAGAACCGTTGGGGTCCAAGATAGGGGACATAACTGATCAGGAAAATCCACATTTCCACACTAGGGGGATTCTTAGCTCTACACCTGCATACATGCTAGCTACACTTAGGTACATCTAGTTAGGTTGCATCATTGGAGTACGCATTATTATTGTCATGTATTTCTATACCTGCCTATATTCATTGTTTTAGCACTATGGTAGAAATCTACCATCCATTTACTCTGTTGGTGCTTATAATCATTTATATATGTTTCTGTCTTATGGTTGTTTTTGAAAACATTCTGTATATCTCTCTGAGACGAAGGGAACACGAGTGACTGAGCGAAAAGTACTGTACTATTGCCATGATCCCGGATGGGACAGGGTTGTCATGTTCGATAGTTGCCAGGAACTATTCTCTCCTTGGTAAGAGGAGTTTATAGTGGCACTGTGAGATAGCTGGTATACAGGCAAACATACCCGGTGGGGGTGTCTGGAATCAGTCTGGACACCAAACCAACAGTTTATGTTGTCTAAACGCACAGATCCTACATAGATTTATAGGAACTACACAACACCCTCCTTTTACCACGAGTAAGTCCCCCACAGCGGGATTACTCAAATGTCATTGGAGGCCCTGCCCCCTTTCTCAACCACTGTAGAAACATGCCCCCTGGGACACTACTGGTTGGGATGAAGTCCCTTTGGCTGCTGAAGGTCCTTAAGGGCAAAGAACTCCTATTGCTGCCACCAGTAAGTCCTCCACAGCGGGATTGCTAAAACCTTGCCGGAGGCCCCACCTTCTTTCTCAACCTCTCTGTAAATGTGCCTTCTGGCTATGGATGAGCACACCAGTAAACTCTGCTCAACTTGGCAGAGTTTTTGCCAAACTCTAGATTCCAATTGGAGTGCAGAGTGGCAAAACTATGTGAACTCCACCAGTGGAGCGGAGTTCACCTCTCAACCCTAATTCCTACTCTGCAAAGGCAATTTTCCCTGCCACCTGTTACTGCAGTCCATTTAAACTGCCACCCAGCAAGAGCACAGTACTGTTCCTGGCATGCATACCAGTGTGTGTCACGTGTGGCTGGTGTAAGACCACATTGCAGTCCACACATGGCATTTAACCTTTCGTGCCTTTGGTGTATTTTATGCAGCAACTATGATGATATATATCCATCGTAAATAGAAAGTTTAAATAGTCAAACAGAGAATTCCAATGTTCAGTCCCTATTTTAGTGGAAACATAGGCACTTTACTATTGTTTAGCATTGGTGAAGTAGACTGAGTTCTAAAGCCATCAAAATCAGATTGGTAAAAATAGGGGACCATGGCTAAAAATATGCCCCCTCACACCTTGTATTTGGTGTGCATTTTATTAGGGCAGAGTGATTTGTTTTGTTCTCCTCTCACAGAGTGAAAGAGAATCTAAAAAATAACCTGTAAAATATTCTGTAGTTAGCCACAAAAATCACTTCCTGGGAGGAGCATCAAAAAACGTACACCCAGTATCAATGTTGTACATATTTTATGAGAGTTAACTTGATTTAATCTGGAGATTAGCAATTACCAACCTGATCGAGATTTTGAATTGGGTGGTAATGCCTTAAGGAGCATTACCACACCATCTTCGGGCTCATATTTAACAGGTATAACCTGTGTAAATATGTCACTTGAAAACAAAATAGGAATAAGGGATTATCGGTGGAAATTGTTGAGAGACATCAATATTCGCCACAATTTCCCATTTCTCCATCATTAACTCATAATAGGGCACTAATTGCACATCCCAGAATTACAGATGCTGTATTACTGCACAACCTAAAGCCAGTAAAGGGTAGACCAGCAATCACTGTAATTATGTGTATTTACTCATCACAGAAGTAGCATTCATAATGCCATGCTAAAAATGAAAACATATTGCAACTTTGACAGTGAGGAGTAAATCAGATTTTTTAGAATGCAGGCTTTGACTGCTGTAAAAGAATTCCTCTGAATCACACAGCTTTTTAAAATTCCTAGCAATGAGCTGAAGGGAAGTAAGTGAAGCGGGAAAGGAGATGAGCAAGAAAGGGACAGTCCTGGTAGGCTATTGTTCTAATGGCAACAACGTTTCTTATAACTTCATACTTCACTTCTGTTATTTCTAAGTTCTGAAAATAAGAAGTGTTCTTATAACCTAACATAACAATACTACATTAACCACCTCTAGAAGGTAGAGTCAGCCTTTTTGGAAGTCGAGGTTATGACATGCAGATTATTGATATTTTAGAAACACGTGATTAACTTGCTAAGATTTATAATCTTATCATGGCTTTTTGTGTCAGAAAAGAAAATATTTGCACACTTGCAAAATGGGGATTACAATTTTAAGTAAACACAGAGGTACAGAATTAGCTACAACAACATTTTATGGATATGCTTAGGCTGCAGGCATTTAGTCCTAACTGACTACTTTTAGTATTTTGTGAAAATATGTTGTACTAGGGGTAGGAGAGAGTTAATATAGGTCTCCAACTGTGGTTACAGTTTATCTTTTTTTTACCTTTTTCTTATGTCCATCATTATTGTTCATTTCATTTATAAATGTTTTTCGTAGATTCAAAATGACAAATTCAATTGCATGATTATTGCCCTTCTTGCCCGGGACGCGCTCCACTAAGAGAGGCTCCACTGGCCAATTACCGCAGTCATCATCCTGATTGTCTTTTTTTGCGGTTTGTTATGGGACAAACTCGATCCGAAGATATCAGAGCGCTTTTACATGAGCACCAGTTGTATTACAGATGGACACATTCATTTTTGGTAGGCCCGGGGAGATTAAGTGATTTGCCCAAAATCACAGGACGTTGAGCAGATGCCCAGGCGGCAGCTCTGGCCGTTAGGCCGCATGCTGCATGCCGCATCTCCCAATACCCAGATGCTGAAATACAGTAGCTGCCCATTCCGGTGCCTCTTTTCTAATCTCACAGGGCCAGGGGAGCACCACAGCACAGACGGGGAGGGCTTAGAGGGCTAAGGATATAGAAGGGATCTAAGTCAGGTCTCTGAGGCTTTCCAGCAACACTTCCTGCTTTATTGCCATTGCTAGCTTCCTTCAAGTAAACACTTGCAACAGGAACAAGTGGGGTGGTTTAGATCACACTTTTATAAACATTTTGTTGACAGAGGAGGAGGTGGATCCACTGTCTAAATTTTCATTCCAAGGTTGGTTTGGTTCTCTTTTAAATGTCATTTTCTGGCTATACTTCATGCACAACCTTCGTGGGGGGGATGGTTCCCGAAGAAGGTAGCAATGGCACTGCTTCCAAGCAGGAGTATCCAAAAATAAGGATGCAATGAAGTGTGAGTGTCTAGCACCTGGCTGATATCAGCTCTCTTGAAGCAGTAATCAGGGACAGACAGAAGGGCAGACTTTGCTTGGAAACCTCATCACCTTGAACAGAATATGCAGTCTCATCCCTAACCCCTACCATCTACCTAATATCGGTGTTCAGGAAGACTAATCATCAGTCCTTTGCTTAGTAGGTCATCATTGAATTTCTTAAGGTATCTTTCCTCCTTCACTTCATGGTCTGGGTCTTTGCCCTCCAGCCACAGGAATCCAGGCAATACATTCCACTCACTGGGGAAGCTGTGTTCATTCTCCATTTTTTGTTGTGCTAAACCAGGTGCCTCCAAAATGGATCACATTGTTATCAGGATTTCAAAATACACCTGTTATTGTGGATGCACACACTACAAACACACACGCTTGATATGGTCATGTAATGTGAGCTCAATGTTCTGGGGTTCAGATAACAGCAGAGCGGGGTCGGTAGACCGCGCACTCAATGATGCACAGAAAAAAGGTCCGCGCATGCTAAAGATTCACAAAACACAATATGCTGCCACCACTGCCTTAAGTGACTCACACAGTTCAAGGATAATAGTCCAATACTCATTATGAGGGCACACTTAGTGTGCCACTTCAGGTTGCAGAACAGGTTCTTGATGGTGCATTACCAAGGATACACCTAGGCCTCTCCGCATATGCTAGATTAGTGTGATGCCAGGACCAAAAAAAAGTTAGCATACTAGTTTTACATGCAGACAGGAGGCCAGGGCAGCGGTTCATGCTCATATACCATGAGGGAGACATTGCAATCCCAACAGTGCCCATTCACAAAGTTAAAGTATGCAAAAGAGTTCACTGGTAGTACTACTTTCCAAGTTCATAAATGGTTTTTGAGAATTGGCCCTAAAGTAACGTATTTGGAGGTCAAAATTCCAATGGGTAAAATACAGCAGTCAAAGACCAATGTTGTACATTTGTGAAATCCAAGAAGTAGAGGCCCTTTTGGTTCATTCTCAGTTTTGAAAAGTGCTTGCATTACTTTTGGCAACAACTTACATTTAAATGAACCTAGCATAACTTGGGCAGAGCCAATAACATACTTGAAGCTCACAGGATATGAAGACAGAGGAGCTGTGCAAGGAGCAAATATTTTATCAGAGAGAAGAACAAAATTAATCGATTCAAAATGACACATTACAATTTTCGAACCCTATGCATGAGGAAGCTACACTTGAGTTAGTTGTGAATGAGCCAGGTTATGGAAAAAAGGGTGAGTTAGCTTTCAGCATGAATACCAGATAATTCCCTTGGGAATTCAGGAACTCTGTAAGTTATGCATTAGTAGGTTGGCCGGGAAAGGATACATAAGGTGGAAGTCAAATGAGCAGGTGTTCCATACTCATTTTAAAAGTTTCATATTTTCTGTAATCTTTGTAAATACGGTACATTCTTCCTTAAATGAATATGTACGAAATTTGTTTAACCAGGTATATTGTCACAAAAGTGTCCCTTCCCCATAGTAAACATAGTCAGACGTAGTCTAAAAGTCCATCAGCGGGCCTAGATGGGAAGCTGTAGCCAGGTAGGGTTCCTAGACGCAAGAGATTAATTTTTCACAATGTTCTTATTGCCGAGGTTAGGTTACTATTGACCTGTTAGCCTTAGGGTGGTCTTTCCCCAAACATTTTTGCTTCAACGCTCTTATTTTTGCTGATCTTGTTGTTGCTTACCTTGGGTCTCTGCATACTTTACCACTGTGCTAAGGTCCTTGTGCTCTTCCCCTAAAACATGGTAGAATTGGCTTACAGCCAATTGGCATATTTAAAATACTTGTTAGTTCCTAGTAAAGGGCCTGTAAATTAAATGCTACTAGTAGTCCTGCAGCACTGATTGTGCCACCCACTTACGTAGCCCTCTAAACATGACCCCGGCCAGCCATTACAGCCATTGTATGCAGTTTTAAACTGCCATTTTGATCTGGCAAAATACACCTTTTGCCTGTCCCAAACCTTCATTTTTAATATCTATAAGTCAGCCCAAAGATATGCCCTCAACAGACCAGAGGGCAAGGTGCAGTGTATTTAAAAAGTAAAATATGTACATTTAGGTTCTCTATGTCCTGGTAGTAAGCAACTCTTTAATTCTTTTTTCACAACTTCAAGGACAGCGTCTCCAATAGGATAACATTGGATTTACTACATTTAATAATCTGTAACTTCCAAATGGGAACAGGTAACCAGTTTATGTTTGGTGTCTTTGGAATTGTAATGAAAAGTCCTCTCCTACTGTAGAGTCAAATTAAACATTATAATTTTGAAAATGCCACTTTTAGAAAGTTGGAGTTTTCCTGCCTTAGCCATTTAGTGCCTACAGCCTGTCTCTGGGTCAAATGTCTGAGAGATGCTGAGAGATGCTGGCAGTTGTGCTTTGTGTATTTCTCCTAGACAGCCATACACAATACAGAGCTTAGGTGTGCCTGAATGGGCCATCACTGGCAGGATTGGAGAATATAGATGAGCAAAGCCCTACTTAAACTTGAATAGGCTGTGTCCTGCCTCAACATAAAGGGTTGCATAACCCCTGTAGTTAGTTTGGAGCCAGTGCAGAGGAAGCAGGAAACCTGTGCACTTCAAAAGGAAATGTCTAGAAGCATCTCCCACTTCAAAGGGAGCACCTGATATACATATTGGACTTCGGACACCAACTTTTCAGTACACCTCTGGACCTGTGGACTCTGCCAGGAAGAAGGACTGCTGTGCTGCTGAAAGGACTGCCACTCTGTTGTACTGCTTCTCTGTGGGACTGCTACCCTCGTGCCTAGTTGAGAAGGCCTGAAACTGCATCTGTTGAGCCCAAGAGTGACTCTAAGGGCTAATTGACTGGCCTCCTGACTAGAGCCTCAGGGACAGAAGGCTCCAACAACCTTGAGCCCGCACCTGGACTCTGCCTATCTATAAGTCCTACTCTGCCAAGTGGTGACACCCTCGTCCTGGATCCTTAGAAGTGGGTCTCAAAGTGCTCTGCCAGCTCATTTGTGTATCCAGCAGAACTGATACATCTCCTCAGCCATGTGGTGCAATCCTAAGCAGAACTGACACATTGCCTCTGTTGAAATTATTCTCCCAGCACAAGGACTCCACATCGACAATGCAGCATGCATCAGAACTGCAGACGAGTGACACATTCCTGACGCAAGCCCCCCATCGCAAATCTCTTGTCGACGGCAGCCTAGATGACAAAGCAGGTTGTCACATCTCAGCCTTGCAGCTTCTCGGAACCGATGCATCACCTCAGCTGAGTGATACCTGGCGTCCACCCCGGACTTTGCATTGCGACCCCTCATTGACAAAACTTGCTTCGCAGCCCGTCATAACCGATGCATCGTCTCGGCTGCGCAATGCATCCTCAACACAGCGCCTTGCAATGCTCTGCAACCAGGGCTTAAGGAACGCTCATTCAGCAAGCCTATCTGGGTCCCTGTGGTTAGCCTTTGCTCCATCGCAGTAGACCTGAACATGTGACTTTGTCCCGGTCTGGCAGGACCCAAATCCATAGTTGTGGCTTTGTGTTTCTTCATTTTGATCTTGTGTTTTTACTGTTTGAAGTGTTACAAAAATACATTACACTTTACCTCTGAGTTAAGCCTGACTGCTCTGTGCCGAAGCTACCCAATGGGGTAGCACAGGTTAATTTAGGGATTGCTGGTGACTTCACCATGACAAGAATTGCGGTTTCTGCAGGAGGAGGATCCCCCCTCCCTCAACCAGTAACCCAATTTCTTACAGGACAGTTAAAAGTAGGATCATGATTTTCTCGCCTCTAAGAGTTCGCCCTCCCTTTTGAAGCCTCAGTAAATTTTCCAAATACTATGGAGTTGAAAAATAAAATGATTGAGTCCCCTGTTTTTCAAAGTCCTGGGAAAGTTCCTCCTGGTCATTCCTGCTGCTGCCCTTTGACCTGTGATTATAGGCACCAGGTCTCTTTTCTTCTTTGACTCCTGCAGGGGCCAGTGGTTAGCTGGGCCTTCTTGAATTCTGGAGTCCTTCTGAAATTTGTGTCCCTGTAGCAAGCTGGAAAAACATGGCCTTTCGATAACTGTTCCAGTCCGTGAGTACCATTATGAGCCAGAAGTCCTTGAGTCTTCTTTATTTCCAGCTTTCATGCAGAGTCTTCCTCTTGTAGTGGTCAGTATTAGACAGTGATTTGAGAATATCTTACACCCAATAATGACTATTTTCTTAAAGTATACCTAATTCCCTTTTCAGCTCTTTCTCTCTATGTTTACTGCAAGACTTTACAAAGTCTTCAACCATGAAAAGCTTCTACCACAGTCCAACTGGAGGAGCTCCTACCCTTCCCCTATACTTATCCTTAGTTCAGCACAATGGAGAGGATGTTAGAGTTGAAACTGAATTTCCCTCCTGCCGGGGATGGAGCCACGGGGACTCTTGGAATCAATGATAGCAGTTTCTGATAACCCATTTTGGCATTTCCAAATCAAAGGAAGAACAATGAAAGCTTCAATGGTTTCAACCAGTTGGTCCTGTCCTCCTACCAGATGTCTACTCTATATTTAAGTGAGTGCTTGCTGGCAACACCTTTGTTTTTCTGCTGCGAAAGGCCAACATATTGTTTCCCAGGAAGAGGGTTGTTAGCAAACCAGCCTAGAGTGTGCATTGAGCCTCTGGAATAGGGCTGAGAAGAAAACCAATTCTAAACCAGTTCACTCTATGACAATACAAAATACACCAAAGTTACTTTTTCAGTACAGTTCTCAAGATTTACTTTCACAGTTGGATTACATTTTTTAAACTATTTGGAAAAAAACTTTTGCTCATTTGTAGGAATGTAGAATCTGCTTCATATGGTTACCCCCACTTCTTGCTTGATGTTTCACTGTTTTTGACTAGTCTGGCTGGGATCCTGCTAATCAGGACCCCAGTCTATCTGCTTTCTCCCCAAAATGTCATGTCATGTACTTAGGAACACTCCAGATTGTAAACTGGGGTACCCTTATAAGTCCCTAGTATATGGTACACATGTATCCAGGGCATAGGTACCCCGGAGGCCTCCCATGGGCTGGAGCATGTATCATGTCACCCATGAGAGGCCATACAAAATGGAACTACCGGCCTGCCTTTGCAGCCTGTGTAAGATGGTGCATGCACCACTTACTTTAGATATAGGTTTGCTATATCTATAGATCACTACACTTAAAACCTATGTCACCCCTATAGCATTCCTTGACAATCCTGAAGGCAGGGTGCTGGGTTTTACGTGAGAGGGTGCCCCTGCATGTAAAGAGCACCCCTGCAGCCGTTGGAGACCATTCCCTGCAGTCGTTGGAGACCATTCTCCCGGGTTGCCGGTGATGCAGCCAAACATATAGGTAGAGGTGCATTATATGCTTGCGTAAAATGCTATCTCGAAACTGGCTGCAACAAACCATGCCGTGTTTGGTATCAAATACCTTAGAATCATACCTCCACACGGGTAAACGGTGTAGGAGGTATGATTTCACTCCTCAGAAGCAAGCTTCATGGGTCCCTGGTCTTCCAGGTACCAGCCTTCTCGACCCAGACAGCACAAAATGGTTGCTGCTGACCAGAGATACCTTTCTGCCCTCCTGCTTCTGAGCCAAGCTCGAGCAGAGGAAGGCAGCACAATAGGCACCCTGTCACAGGGAGGTGTGACAATCTCCCAGACAGAATTTAGTGCATTGGAGCTGGGTGGGTGCACTTTTAAAGTGCCTGAAAGTCTACACGAGGGGCACATTTGGTGTCCCTGTGCATAGTCCAGTTCAAACCAGTCCTAGGAGCTGTTGGCTCCTGCTCTGGCACGAAACTGGACAAAGGACATGGGAGTAACCTCCCACTGTACCGACCCTCCCCTGGGAGGGTCCTCTGAATCAATCCAACCCTCTCCGGTGGGTACAAAAGGGCGTACCTGGCTATAGGACCCTAGAGTGGACATGGACAAGATTCTGAACAAGAAATCACTGACCTTCGACCATCTGGAAACTCTGGACTTTGCTGGACTTTGACTGGGCCCGACTTTGTCTCCCTCTCCGTCCAAAGCATCGTCGGTGCCTGTGCTCCATGCAGGACCTGCGGATCATCAAAGACAACTGAAGTATCTCCCTTGGGGTGAAGGAGTCACTCCCCTGCGTTTGCAGGCACCGTAATGCAACTGACCTGTCTGCTGATCCTGAGCTCCTGCAGACTCCGAAGGCTCCAGCAACACAGGAGGTGGTTCTTATGTGCCTTGAGGTCGAGCTTCCCTCTCACCAAGTTTGAGGTCGGTATCCCTCGTGGGGACCGCATAACCCAAAACCCTGTGCACCGTGCGCTTTTGCAAGTGCATATGCTTGTTGGTGTTCCCCAACTTCATGCATTGGGCTGTTGATAGCCCCAACCTCCGTGCAGATTTCGTACAAAGGACTTTGGCCTCCTCGCACTCTGTTACCTGCAAGCTGTTACTTTGTGAAACTGCTAGAGGTCCCCTCCCAACTCCTGTGCCTTCGGCCTGTGGGTCCATTGGAGGGACAACACTGCTTTTCTTGGGCTCCTCTGGTTGCTCCAGGCCTGCCCTGACTCCCCTTGCAGTGGTGAGTCCTCTGGCCCTTGCTGGTTCAGACTGTAACCTTTCTTGACCTTGTTCGTGGGTTGCCGCTGCCAAGGCTTGTTAGTGCTCCCGCTGGACACCTCAGCACTCAACACCCTTCATGGTACAGTTTGTATCTGGCTCCTGGTCATCCTCGACATCTCCTGATGCCTGCAGCTGTAGAGTCAAGGTCTACTTCTTCACACCTGAAGCACCAGACATCGGTGGGCTTTCGTCTACCGAGCCCCTGGTCACTTCTGAGTGACCCAGACTCTGTCCCCTCTGCTTTCAGGTTCCTTCCATCAAGAATCCACCTGTGGATTCCACCGGACACTTTTCTTCTTTCCAGCAGTGGCATTTCTTTGAAGACTCCCATTGAGAACAACGGCGGTTTCTGAGATTCCCTGGGATAGGTAACTCTGGTCCTTCGGTATCCACGGTAGGGTGGCTCTCCAACCTTCCATGTTCTATGTTCCAAAGGGTTTCCTTGTAATCCACTGGGAAGGGTCCTTAAATTGTAAAATTGCAACCTCGACTCTCCCATTGAATTGCATGTAGCACGTTTTCATGTTCTCACACTGCACCTGTCCTCCGTGGGGTCCCTACTTACTCATCTTGGGTGGTTCCTTGGGGTACCAGCGATTCTACACTCTCTTGACACTGTCTTGATTCGAGTCATGGTTCTTATACCACTATTTTAGTATATGGTTTGGTCTCCTCGGGAGCCCACTGTGTATTAGTGCTAATTACGATTGTATCTGTTCTACAGTATTGAGTGCTTTGTGTTTATCCATGTGTAACAGAAACTGTGAGGCATTTAAGGTGTTATAATAATAAATATATATTCTTATAACTACTGTGTGGTTCTCCTTTCATTTAGCCAATACAATAAGGTTGCATTTTAGTAAAATATTCCTTCAAGACTAGCCCTGAAGGCTGCTCTCCACAGCTACCACCTGGATAGCTTTCTAAGGTTATCTTTGACCTCTTAAATCACCATAAGGGTTGTTTGGACTGGTGCAAGGTGCACACTTTAACTAGTGGACATCATATACCAGGCCAACTTCTCACATCATTGCTTTAACATTTTCCCAAGCTTAATTATGCAAAAGTGATTTTATTCGTACCTAGGCCTGCTAATTGAAAATGTAGCTTCACCTAAACAGTGAAAAAAGTTTTTCAATCATCACTTATTGTGAGGTCCTACTATTTCCAATGTATAGCATGCCACATTTGTATATATTGAGCACCCATCCATGTAGGTTTATGTGGCAGTCTTTCGGATTGACCTATCTATTATATGAAAATACACACACTCTTCCTTTAAATTTATTACTGCAATTCTTTTAAACTGTAGACCAGCCAGAGTACCACGATGTTCCCTGAAAAAATATATTTTGGTCATACATGTAGGTGGAGTAAACAATCACTGGAGCTCACAAATTACATTCAATTTCTTGAGCCATTCACCATGGTCCTACAGGAAAGTGAAATAAGTCAATTAGGTGAAACTAATGCACAGTACATCTTTTAGGGTGAAAGCAAAATGTTCTGTGCTAATGCAATGGCACAGTGCACAGAGTCCTAAAGCCAGAAAAACCAGACAAGAACAATTATGGGGTCATAAAAAACATAATGTTCATTATTGCAATCACTTTATAAAATCTTTTGAAAACTATGTTGGCCTTACAGCCTTTCTAGATCTCACTACCCAATAGCTACAGATGTATCATCAAGAACGCAAAAACAATACCGCTATTTCATCGGTTGCCTGATGATCTCTTCCGCAGGTTTGATAGTTCGTGTTGTGTTTATAAGGTGCACCTTGTGGACATCAAGTGCACTACATCATTTGATTACTACATCAAGATCACTATATCACCAATACATCCTCTACACATACTTTGACGCTAATTACGAGGTAGGTGTAATTCCATGTGGAGATTGCAAGTGGTTGGAATTGTTGTTTTAGCAGGTATCTCTCCATGGAGTCACATGTATTATGAGTAAACCCCTGGAGATGGGGAATAACAATGTGGACATGGAATTACTGTGGTTCATTCTGCACTATATTCAGAGGGGCTAATGTTCCCAATTTCCATCTCCTCCGACCAGATATGAAATTGGAGCCATGGCTTTCCTTCAGGGTTAGGGTGGAGCAGGAGGGGTAGACTGGGTAAGGGAAAGGGAAGAAAACATCTGTTGAGTAGAGAAATCTGTGCTCACCCTTTACTAGAGATAATTGTGGTCAGGGATGGGGATACAAGACTTGGCTGCTGTTGCAGCTTAAGTGTTGGGATTTTGAAAAGCCAGAATTTCCACATTGTTAAATCGTCTTCAGTGTTCCGTAACCCAGGAATACCATGTGCAGGAACACTGGGCCATTTGTGATCTTGCAGAGCAGTATTCCACCTGGAGATACCACTCCCCCTAATTCCTATCAGGCTGTAGTGGGACCCCAGATGTCAGGATAAATATTGAAAACAAAGTAACCACATCCTGGACATCTCCCAATCTGGCTTCTGAAGCGACTACAGCATCGAGACCACCCTCTTTGCAACCACCGACGACATCCGCACCCTCTGCAAACGGGTCAAAACAGCAGCCCACATCCTTCTGTACCTCTCAGCCACCTTTGACACTGTCTCCCACTGCACCCTAATTATGAGACTCAACAATGCCGGCATCTGTAACAAGGCCATGGACAGGATCCACTCCCTCCTCACTGGTCAAACACAGCGAGTCAGACTACCACTGTTCCTCTCAGAACCCAGAGAGATCAGCTGCGAAGTGCCCCAGGGCTCCTCAGTAAGCCCAGCCCTCATCAACGTATACATGGCCCCACTCGCTGCCATCATCAGGAACCACGGGCTCAACATTGTCTCCTATGCCGACAACACTCAGCTTATCCTCACTAATGAATACACAGCCTCCAGAAACAACTTCCACAACAGGATGACAGCAGTCGTCACCTGGATGAGAGACAGTTGCCTCAAACTCAACTCGGACAAGACCGAAAATCCCCATCCTGGAACCCACCCCCTCAGCTTGGGATGACTCCTGGTGGACCTGCACACTGGGAACCCCCCCCACACCCACGGACCACACACAAGAACTCGGCATCATATTGGACTCCTCGTTCACAATGAACCGTCAGATCAACGCTGTTTCCTAATCATCCTTCCACAAGCTTCGCCTGCTTTGAAAGACCTTTAGATGGATCTCCACTGAATCCAGAAAGACGGTCACCCACGCACTCATCAGCAAAAGACTCGACTACGGCAACACACTCTATGCCGGCATCCTCCAGAAACTCCTCAGGAAACTACAGAATGTTCAAAATGCCGCAGCCAGACTGGTACTCAATATTCCTTGCCACAGCCACAACACTAGGCCTGGGCTAAAATTCCGTTCCGCTCGCGGAAATTGCGATAATTTGACATTTTCGCGCTCCACGGAGAGCACGAAAATGTCAAAATTTCCGCAATCCGCATTTTACCGGAAATTTTTTGCTTGCTCGCGCTGTAAAATAATACATTCTCGCGTGCGCGCGATCGCCTTACCTGAATCCCCGCGTTCACCGACAAGTTTTCCCGATCCGGTCGCGTTCTCCACGAGATGTTGGATTGTTGGTAGCCATTTGCGCTGTCTCGCGAAGTTTGCGCCCGCAGTAACGTCATTCGTTGCGCGATCACGTCTTTCTTCTCACGATCATGCACCGCGAGACAAGTGAAAACAAGATGGCCACGCCCGTGAGCAACCGCATGGGTAAGTTGGCGAGCCGCGACCACGCAGAAAATACCGTGAACGGGTGGGAAAAAAACTTCCACATCTTCGCGATATTTCCTCGTCGTTTGCGGAGATTTTTAACATTTTCGCAATAATTTGCGAAAGTGAATTTCGCAAATTCCGCCCACCCCTACACAACACTGAACACCTGCGAAAACTCCAGTCAACAAAAGAATCACTTTCAAGCTCCTCACACACACACACCTACAAAGCCTTCCATGATGCAGGACCAGCATATCTGAACTACCGCCTCTCAATCAACATACCCACCAGACACCTCTACTCCACCTTGCCAACTTGCCCTGTCCACCGCCCCACAGATCCACAAGACCAGGACCAGAGGAGGATCCTTTTCCTACCTTGCCACCAAGACATGGAGTCACCCTATCTCTTAACCGCAGGTAATCCCTGTCACCGACCCAATTGAGGAAGGATCTCAAGACCTGGCTCTTCGACTGAGCCCCAGCGCCCAGATGGATCAGCAGCCCCCTTTTCCCCCCAGGACCTTGAGATCCTCATGGGTGAGTAGCCGCGATATACAAACCCTGATTGATTGATTGATTGAATGAATAAAGCTTAAAAGACAAAAAATTATTCAGTATGGTTTATTCCAAAATATAATATTAAAAATGATGAATGAATAGTTAGGAAACCTAATGTAATTAAAATAAGGGAATAGTGTTAGTGTGAAGAAAAAAATATGTTTGTTATAAAATATGAATACATTTTACTAAGTGTCAGGGTCTCATGAGGAAATTAAATATAATTTAAATGTAAGGAACCTATGGTGACGATTAAGATTGGGTTTGTATATTGAAAAATAATCACGTAATATGTTCCTTTATTACATGATAGAAAAATAATAACAAGAATTGTTAATGACATTATGTAGTGTTTGATTATTAATTTACGAAACATTTATTTACTGAAAAGTTACCTATAATTGACAGGAAGGATTAGGTTGAAGAATTAAAATAAATGCAGAGTATTTCTTAATTAAGCTTAGCATAAGGCTGGTTAGTTAAATAAAATTAATTCATGTAAAAAAACTAAATAAAAGTTCACAATCTCCAGAAAGCTTACCAGAGTTACAAAACTTGTAAGAAAAAATAGTTAACAATTGACAGTATGTTTTAAATAATTACATTTAGAAAAAGTTGATGTAAATGCAGGAGCAATGTCATGGTATAAATCTAGTAGTAGATTACATTATTAACTTACCTTGATGTTGTAGCAGCCTAAAATGTAATGCACATGACATAATTGTTTGATGATGTAGTGGTACACAATGGAGCAATATACAACCATTTATAGCAGTGTTAAATATGATTATTAATCCAGTTAATCCAGGACGTTGAGGGAAAGCTGACGAACCATTACTTGGGGCCATCTTTCACTTGATAAAGGCTCACAGAGTAGACACTTATGCTCACCATGAGGAATTCAATGTGGGAAACCTAAAAACACAGGCATCTGCTCAGAAGATCAAAGACGTAAGCAGTGAAATTGAGAAAAGAACAGCTGAAATGGAATTAAATACATCCGGAACTATAGATCAGCCTGAAATAGAAGGGAATAGGGTCAACAACATGCAACAGTTACGGGAGGATATTAAAAACCCACAAATGTAGGACCAACTCAGGGTTTCAGGATTCAAGAAAGGAGGGGGAGTTTATGACCCATCTCAAGTTTATAATGACCTCCTTCAGTAGGCCATTACTGATCCGACTGACTGGAAATTTGACTCACAATTTAAAGGACACACAGATTTCCTTTTTGTGCATTCTCAGAAGCTTAATCACACCCCTAAGCAATTCTGATATGCATCAGTTTATTAATGAGGGAGATTATATGTATCAGGGCTTGTCATAAGACATCTTTCTTTGATTTGTTCACTCTTTTGTTGAAAGAAGTTGGCAGCAGAGACAAATGATCCCATTCCAGGGGATCAGTGGTAAATAAACTGTTAAGCACTTAGTTATACCAATATAAAGTAAAATAAAAGAAGCAAATAAGGCATCCTTCAGCACTGACTTTAGTAACACATATGCGTTTAAGATGTCTAGTATCAAACATGTAAAATGATATAATAAAAAAAATAATGCAAGTTAAATAAAACAATAGCCTAGGAACACACAGTTTGGTCAAGTGTGGAAGCCCGGATTGAGCCCAGGTTTTCTAGTTTCATATTGTTAAATTCTATTTCATTCCCATTCAATAATCAAACTGCTTCCTTTTTACACTTGATTCTCCAAAGGTAGCAATAACAGACAGAGAAGACTTACCCCAAGATGCAATAGAGGGATATCGATTCAGAAACAGCATAACACGGCATTGTCATATTTATGACTCTTCTAGAGACTAGGGGTTATTTAGATGGCAGTATGGAATGAAACCCTCAAAATAACTCCATGACTCAAAAGTCACACCATGTACATGCTTTGCTTCCCCTATGCCCACCATACCTCCTTCCCCAAAAAGCCCCGCTCCTACCCAGCTGTCACCAGTGTGGCCCTCGGACATACGACAGACCACACTTTGTGGTCCCTGACAAAACGTTTGTGAGTACCTCTGCCCTAGATTATTATCTGGGTTGGGTTTCAATGACTTTAGCAGCCTTTAATTAGATATGATGTAAAAACTTACATGCTGAAAAGAAGAGGTGAGGATGTTATAGTGGGTGACATTCCAATCTGTGGCATTTTGTATGGGGATAAGCAACAAAAAAATTATGACAATTGCAAAGGAAAAGAACACAGTAAGGAGAGCAGGACATCACACAGATCTGTGGAGCAAGACTTTAGAATAGACTCAGGATTTTATTTTTTTGATGTCTATTACGAAGTTTTTATTCAATGGCAAATCTGAAAATTTAAATCAGGAATGTCAGTGGCCCCTTAACAGCACCAATCAAGTTTTATAGGCGAGACGGTCAGTCTACTGGTGGACACATTGCTTTTAAAGATAGGATTTTGTTTCAACAACTAGAGTATGACCTTACTGTCTGTTCTAGACAATAGATTTCAATTTGAACAGAAGTAATTCTATTTAAAAGATGATTGCTAGAACTAGCCAAGCTTGCAGCTGATGTTAGTGGGTGATTGCATGGATATCTTACAACAATAAACAATATGCACCCTGCATGATTTATGGCCCCAATTAAGACAATCCAATTATGTTTGATAACATCACTCTTAAACTTAGTGGGTACAGGGGCTATTAATAAAACGTGGGCACTTCAATTGGATATTTGATCATAATATAGATTCTATCAATCCAAAGCCTTGCTCATACAGGAGGGTTGTAAGAATGCTATAATAATATTGGTAGTAATGTATGGATCAGTAGAAACATAAAGGGTATTATGGTGTTACAAGCCTGAAATACGTTTTCTTGCACACTGAAATAGTCTTTTATCAATAGAAATGTTGTGTCTCAAGGGATAACATATGTCGCTAATATAGAAATGCATCCTCATATAACATCTGATCATTACCCAATTTTACTTATCATCTGACCGCCCAGTAGGCAAAGGAATGTAGCCAGGTAGATGTTGGGTAGGGCATTATGAAATAACAGGATTCAAGTGCTATGCACAGCAATTGATTAAGGAAATGTTGGCTAATGAAATTGGTGCGGCATCTATAACAATGATATGAAATGAAGATTCGGTCCTATAGATTAAGAAGCTATAGGACAGATGCTGGCTTATAAAATCAAGGAGAGCAAGAATCAGGGGAACATTTAAATATTAAAGATGATAATGATAGCATTGCTTCATAATCTATATATATAGTAGCTGAATGTTGGTTCCTCTATCAGCAATTAATTGGTAATGATAGTATTCATACAATTTCTAGAGATAGAGTCCCACTTGGGACAAATTCCTATTGACTCTGGGGGCACCCAAAATGGTTGATTCATTAAATCTTTCAATTGCTCTGGACGAAGCACAGACAGCTTTCAGGCAGTGGAGATGCCATCAGTGTAGAGTTTTATAAAACCCTCTTCTGATATCTTGGCACTGACACCCCTTGAGATTTTAAAGGATTGATAAGGGAGGAAGATCATCAACTCTTTGTGGACATGGTGATTTGTCTTAAAAAAGTGTGAGGATCTTACCGTCTTATGACCCTGAAAAATGTCATTGCAAAAGTATAATCCAAAATCTTAGCTATGTGTATGGGGAGGGTAATTGGACATATCACCTCCTCATAGCAATATGGATTTATACACAGATGTGATACAAAAGTTCAGGTCAACATGGCCATTACATAATTTGACACTGGTGACATTCTTGGCAAAGGGTTTGATATGATCTTTTAGATGCAAGAGTTTTAATAGCAGTATGACCAGATAGTTATGTAAAAGATATGGATTGGGCCAATATTTATAAGATAGGTCTATGTTTTATACAACACTTTCAATTGTGATGATGGCGGTGATAGTATATCACATGATCCAGACTACAAGACACCAGTCAGAGAAGTCCTTCTTCATTGGACATGTTTACAATTTACTTTGAGAGTTATCTTAAGAATATCCAAATGGATGCGAACATAAGTCCAGTGGAATTTAATGGAGTGCAGACTAAACTTTCTGCTTATTCTGACAGCATAGCAAACTGTCCCACAACAGTGAGAAATGCTAATATGGCAACTGAGCAAAACTCTGGGATGCAGGATGCCCATGTAGTTAAAGACGCTGATTCAGGATAGATATGATCACCGCAGAAATGTTATATTTTTATTTTTTCAAATCCATGATTTGTTTTTAAGAGGCAGAACCAAGAGGATGTCAATCTCGATAAGACTGACTTGCTAGATTCTTTAAGGAAGGTTTCTGGTTGTAATAGCATAAGGGCTTTAAGTACGCTATTTTTTGATTATTCGGAGGAGGACTTAGAGAGCATAGCTGGAAAATGGTCTATGAAAATGAATTCATTCATTTCTCTTGATAGACTAATGAAAAGTTTTAACATAGCTCATAATGCATTCAAGTGCGCAAAATTAAAACTACTATAATTAATAACAATGCAGTGTTATACTATATGCTATCAGAAATGTTAACTGGAAGATTGGGGTCAACTTAGAACTTTATAAGTGCATGACAAAGGAGTCTGATAAATAACATATTTTTACTACACAGCAACTAATGAGAAATTGAAGTATGATATAGCCTTGAGATCGCAACCTATTAGGTATGGCATTGATAATAACAAACCTGATTTTGTTTAATTTCTACAACAATAATACACTAATGTATTGTTAGGAATTGAATCAGACTCAAAGTCACAAGAATGGAGCAATGGTGGACATTAGTGTGTCACCATAATGAATTAAACAGAGCAAGTTATCCATTGAATTGTACTCAGGAGCAGCACGAATCCATTCGATAAATGGCCACATCATGACCACTTATTAAATGGATGTCTTCCTTAAGAAATACTGGGTGTTGTCAGAATGAATGCTCCACAATGAAATATGTTATCTGTGTGTGAGCTCCTTACTTATACATTTGACTATTTTATATTCTTATATATATATAGGTAGTTCCCAAGCTTAGATAGAAAGCAGCTCCTGTACAGAGCACTCTACAACTCCAGCGACACTCGGAATTTGCTCACTGATTTATGCCCTTATATAGGTGCAATTCATATTGCCCTTATTTAGGCATAGAAAATCCTGCCCTTATTTAGGCATTGTCCATGCTAACCAAATACAGGCATGGTCCTCTACATCCGTCAATCCAAGTCACACCGAGTTCTTCAGACTCTTAAGCCTTTAGGAATTTCCCTTGCTTGGATATTGTTTTCTCCAGGAACTCATTTAGTATGCATGAACATCTATTCCTTAGGGGTTCATTCTTGATGTTCTGATGCCTGACTTTTACGTCAATACAGGCATTCCTAAACACCTTCAATGTATAAATATACCTGCACTTGCCCTGGCAAACCACAGTTCCGGTACGGTCCAGTTCGACTGCCTACTTGCGGTTCGCCACAGCAAGTTCGGAAGGAGATCCAGTTCCCTCCTGATGCACTGACCAGATGCTGTCATCCTCCTCGCAGAGAATCCAGCTCCAGTGTTTCTGACTCCCCTTGCGGGGCGTTAGATATCGAGTCACGGAAAAAGATTTCAACCTCACACATTCTAAGGTATGGAGCAAACTAGAATTTAGAGAAACTTTTGGCAACTCTTGGCAAAACTAAAACTATAGCTAGCTATACTTTAGAAAACAGCACCTACTTCTTACCTGATACTAAACTTAGGTTAGGTACACTGGGGTAGAACTATTTAGAAGCATCAGATGAGTATCCACATTTTAGCCTGTGTAATTTATGTATGTATTTTATGAATATGTGTCATAGCTACAAACCATGCTATTGCAGTATTATTTTATCGTACTGCTAACTCTGTACGTATTGTACTTCGCATCCTGTCTTACGATTGTAGCAGCTCATATCTCTTGCATGGGAAATCAGACTGTTCACTAAACCCCTTTTTTATTGAAACTCCCGTCTCTCTATTTCTGTGCAACTCTGTAGAAACAAAGCATGCAGGATTGACTTAGTGAAACTGTTATCTATTGATTCCACAGTTCTGATATTGTTCCGACTTTAAGGAAAACAACGTTGTCATGTTTATGCGGTCAGAAACGAATCCCTTCTTGTATATTCAATAAGTTTCTAGTGACCTCTGAGTTAGCTGGCACACACAAGTAATTAAGTTTAATGTATTTGATAGAGACATACTGACCTCAGTCCTGTGTCAAAACTATAGTGTATATTATTCCAATGCACAGAGCCTATCAGGGATATAGGAACTACACTACAAGGTGAGGACTTATAGCCACTGATAACACTAGGGAAATTAGAAGAACTCTCTGATCCTGAGAAGGAAATTTGCAGTCATAGAGACCTGTCAGAGATTTTGGAGGACATGGGAATCACAAAAAGAAGTGGTATTAAGTAACCTAAAAGTAAGATCGATATTCATACCACAAACACCCTGTGATGCGATCGGTACGTTTCAAGAAATTTTAATAATGAACTTAAAAATCTACAATTAGAAGGTTTACATCTAAATGGAATTAAATATAAATTGAACTCAAATCAATGGAAGACCATCACAGACTTAAAAAATGATGATTCAATCATAATTAAGAATTCAGATAAGGGTGGGAGCGTTGTGTTATTAAACAAGGAGCAATACCTCAAAGAAGCACTAAGGCAACTGAAAATCGAAGAATGCTACTGACCTGTAACAAAAGTGTTCTGTGAGGGAAGTGTACAGAATTTCCATGAACTCTTACTGAAATGGAGAACAAAAATACTTATGGAAGAAGAAGATTTTCAATTTATGTACTGTGAGTATCCAGAGTTATCAACATTGTATCACCTACCTAAGGTGCACAAGAACTTATTGGAACCACCTGGATGACCAATAGTATCCTCCAAAAACAGTCTATTGGAAAATTCATCTATATATATAGACTGCTTCCTGAATCCTCTTGTGATAGTTCCTATTAACAAGACACTAAGGATTTTTTACGGATAATATCAGATATGTAGTGGGAACAAGACATGCTGCTAATAACACTAGACATAACAAGCTTATATCAAGCATCACACATGAGAAAGGGCTGACAGCTTTAATGATTCTTCCTGGGTGGAAGAACTTTGAAATATCAGGAACACAATGAAATGCTAATTGAACTAATAACATTCTGCCTCAATAACCACATTTTTTTGTTTGCCTGTAATCTATATCAGCAGCTGCAGGGGACTGCTATGGGCATGTGATTCGCCCCCAGTTACGCAAACTCGTTTGTGGGCTGGTGGGAGAAGTGTGTGGCCTGGGCAATTACTAATGATAAATGGTTGGGCAACATAATCCTCTGGGCTCGCTACATAGATGACCTTTTTTTAATTTAAAAAGGGACACGACTAGAAGCAAATGAGTATATCTCTTCTCACAATCAAAACAACTTAAATTTACAGTTCACATAATGTATCAGTGGCACACATGTAGCATACCTTGACCTAATGGTGTACATTGAGAATTGGAAATTGCAGACTATGTTGTACTGTAAACCCACTGCAAGGACCATCATATTGCATGCAGGAAGCTTTCACCCACATATTGTAATTGGCAGCATCCTATATGGAGGGCTACTATGTATAAAACACAATTGTACAAGAACTACTGAATATACAAAAGCTAAAAATGCGGCCCTCATAAGATTTAGAGAGTGAGGCTACACAAAAGGGATTTTGCAGGAGGCTACGAGCAAGGCAGTCAAGAAAAATAGAAACCAGCTATTGTTAAGAAAAGGTGTATCAAAAAAGGATGAAAAAGAGGGGGAGAGATTATGTATGATTACTGATTACACAGTCAGTTCAACTAGAATATACCAGATATTTCAAAGGAATTGGAATATCCTAAAGAGTGACAATGTATTGAGATCATACCTCCCTTCATTACCTCCCCTAACATATCGGAGGGGGGGCATCCTTGAAAGATCATCTAGTCAGAAGTAATTTCACAACAAAACAAAACAAAAGAAAAAAGATCTGGTCCCAGGTTTCTTCCAATGCATGAAGTGCACAGCATGCAAACATAGTCAGAAAGTTAGGGAATTTCAAGTACCTGGCAAAAAAACAAGAAAGAAAATTCAGGAATTTCTTAATTACAATTCAGAATACACAGTGTACTGCCTTGTTTGCCCATGTGGGAAACTATATGTAGGTAGTGCGACACAGACCGCAAAGAAAAGGGTCTTAGAGCACATGCAGGCTATAATAAACAAGGATCACACATATCTGGTAGCCCACCATTTTGAAGATAAATACAACAGCAACCTCAATTTGCTTAAGTTCTTCTGCCTAGATCAAGTGTCGAATGACGAAAGAGGAGGGACAGGATGGGAAAACTCAGTATACTAGAGTCAAAATACATAATTGAACTTCAAACTAAAAGACCTGGTGGTCTTAATAATGAAGAACTGTGGGTACACATAGGTTGATTCTCTATGTGTATCTCAGCGGACCCATGGGCAATAACGTACTGCAGAAATGGATATTTATGGGCAGCGAGGTTATGCCAGTCTGTGAGATGAGAACCTTTGAAACAAGTAGCACTTGTGTTAACTTTGGTCTATTTGAGAGGATTTGATTGCCCATTATGGCTTAATGTTCCAAAACACATCTAAAGTGAATGATATGTGAATTCAACATATGAAAGGAAGGTATATTTTCCAATGCTGACAATGGGCTCGCCCAGCCAGGGCTGAATAGGAGAATGAGGGACTGTGCCTACGGGCAGGAGTGAATATTCCTGTTATTGACTTAAGAAATTGACTGTGGCAAAAAGGGTATTATTACTATTGAAAAGCTGTACAATTTAAGTCATTAGATAAAACACAAACTCCATGTATTATACAGAGTGTTTTAAGCAACAATTAGATGAATGAATTGCCCTCGTTAAGTGACGAAATTAACACGTGATAATATGTAACGTGCTGCTTGTTAAAAAGCTCAAAGTATTGGGCCGAGAGTTTTTCATGTGCTGGTTACATTCTCTAGACAAATCAAGAAAGATTTGTAATGTCAAGAGTATATATAATATTGCAACTGTGACTATGTTGAAACAAGTAACATAGCATGTGTATTTGTAAAGCGTAAATTCAGCCCCAAAGGGGTATCTTGGCGATGCATAACATATGTTTATTGTTACCCAAATGAATGGTGCTCATTTTATTGACTTCAGAAAGGATGAGTAGAGCTGCCAGGTTTTGAACCTGTGACCATGAGGTCGCACACAGGCTGCTGCAGTGCATGCATTAGTCCACTAAGCCACCAGACTGGCATAGAAAGTTGAAGGTAACCACTACAAAATGGCCCCCACATATAGACAAGAATTTTCACTTGACTTGCCTTTGTCGATTTCAGTTATGTGTATGAATGAACTGCCCCTTCACTGTTTTTTGTTTACATGGATTAAGAAGATGTGACCACACTAACATTGAGGAAGGCATATGTGCCGAAACACATCTGTATGGTGTGTTTTTTAACTTGTTGGCAATAAATATTTAAAATTCATACTCCTGTGCACCTTCTTTGTGGTCGTGACGAGACCACAACAGTGAAATTAATAGGTGCCTTCACCAGCACCCAAGGTTCCACCCGTGTCGAGTGGTGCAGTAACTTTGGTGAAGCCGTGAATGGCCGTCGGTTTCAGGTAAGTTATTTTTTCAGTAATGTTTTCTTACTAACCCCCCTGCCATGCGACGCGACCCTTCCACGTTCCCTCCACCCACCTCACCACCCTTTGTTTGTGGCGCCCGCCACTTGGGGTACTGCCAAACACCTTGTTCAAAACTGCATTTTGAACAAACTCCATATATTTGTGTATACAAAGGTGTTTTGGTGTATATGTAATTTGTGATACTTTACTTTATATAATATGGTATTTTATATGTGAAATATGTTTTATGTTGGATACAGTGTTTGTTGAGAGATTAATTAAGGCTGAATGACGGAGGTGGAAACTAAGGTAAGGTTTTAATTTACTTTTGAATTTCATGTGCTTTTGGTTATACTGTAGTCTCTGTCACACCCCTGTCGACTGCAACTCTCCACTTGAGCTTTGTAATTTTAAGGGCATGTTTATAGAGATAAGGGGTAAAAGGTTCCAATCCCTTACTGACCAGAAAATGAGCGTAGATTCTCTTTTTTGATTCTTGCCCTTGACAGGGGGCAACACCCCTAACCCTCTAATGTGAGCAAGGTTCAACAGGTTTGTCTGGGCAAGATTAGTTTCATCTGTTTTTTCTGGAAGAAATTTAAATCACGCACTGGTTTTTTGTAAGGTGTTTATAATAGTACTGTCACTCTTCTAGAAAAAACAGGTGAAACTAATCTTGCCCAGACAAACCTGTTGAACCTTAGTTTTAAGGACATGTCACTGCATTTATTAGATGCACATCTCTCGCGATGGTGGTGGCAAAGAGGGCGCTGAGCAGCTGTCAGTACTCTGGTCTTCTTTCAATTCATTATTTGTAGGGCCAACAAGGCTGTAAACAACATACAGCTGCCCCGATGTCCTTTTTGCAATTTTGCAAATGGCTCTGAACAGTAGTTAGCTGTCCTGGGCCTTTTGTGCTAAAAAAAAAAAAAGGAACGGGGGAATCTGCCACCTGCTTTGGCACTTTGCTCACTAGTGTGAAGAGGGTGGTGGGCATATAATATGGATCGGCACCTCACCTTGTCCACGAGTGGGGATAATATGTGAAATTCATTATTCAAGTAATTTGCTGCTTCATAATTAAGCAGAATTTTCTACACAATTCCGCTCAATTACATGAAATGTAAGTCTATTATTTCACGCAATACATTAGCCCGAAAAACATCCATCAATTTTTGGTGCAAGGACACTTTTAAACAGAAACACAGTGAACAACAGCACTCATTTTCTGCTGTTCACATGCATTTGTGTATATTTTTACACTGAATGATGACATTCACTGTACGTTTTACCACAAATGGGGTGTACGTATTCAAAGTTGCCTAAAGGCATACTTTCAAGAATGTTAGATCATAATAGGCGTAATTTGAAATTCCCAAAATTACGCCAAATACGCTGGCATGATTAAAATTTCAGTCAGACCTAGTCAGGAACTGCACTCTGCAACACAAATGCATTACGTAGTCACACTTCCTGCCTCTTCTAAGGGGCTGAACATCTATCCACTGGGAGGAGCATCCCATTGCTGGATGGAACGCGCCAGTCACATACCCTCACTGCGATAGTCCTTCTTCTTTTTACATCTGCCATTGTATTTTTAGCTACAGGGGCCCTGGTGAATGACTGCCATTTGTATCTGCACCAAGACCCAGCGCCCAGCGATATTCCTCATAGGGGGGCAGCTGACCGGGGCATTCCTGCAAGGTGTCTCCCTCGCTGGCGGACCATTTCACCTGCAGCCGCGGGTGGAGACTACGAATCCCTGCAGCCCCTGCTCCTCCCCCGACGGCACTTCCGCCGCCAGCACGCCCAGAGGCGCTAGAAAAACGACAGCTTCCTCGGCGGAGCGGGGGGAACAACAGAACATTTGTATCTGCACCAAGACCCAGCGGCCAGCGATATTCCTCATAGGGGGGCAGCTGACCGGGGCATTCCTGCAAGGTGTCTCCCTCGCTGGCGGACCATTTCACCTGCAGCCGCGAGTGGAGACTATGAATCTCAGCAGCCCCTGCTCCTCCCCCGACGGCACTTCCGCCGCCAGCGCGCCCGGAGGCGCTAGAAAAACGACAGCTTCCTCGGCAGAGCGGGGGGAACAATTTGTATCTGCACCAAGACCCAGCGCCCAGCGATATTCCTCATAGGGAGGCAGCTGACCGGGGCATTCCTGCAAGGTGTCTCCCTCGCTGGCGGACCATTTCACCTGCAGCCGCGAGTGGAGACTACGAATCCCAGCAGCCCCTGCTCCTCCCCCGACGGCACTTCCACCGCCAGCGCGCCCGGAGGCGCTAGAAAAATGACAGCTTCCTCCGCTCCGCGGGACGCGCGCGGGCGACGCCGGGCTGAGCCCGGGCAGAGGGCGGGCCGTCTGTGGCCGTCAGGGGCCGGAAGAGGCCGGGCAGGGCCACCCCCTTTATTCGCTGCGATACGGACACTGTAATAAGGTACTGTGACAATTGTAAACGTTGGGACTTTGGTATCCTGTCGGACATTGTGGATTGTGACAGTCCGGGACAGGAGGGGGCCGTGGTCTTCTCCTTACGTGTAGAGGTACCAACTGGGACTAGCTCATATTGTCGTAGTGGTGTTAGATTATAGCAGGACTGTGGAGAATACGAGAGGGTTGTCAGGGTTGGTAATCGTTTGTTATCTATGCTCTAATTGCCGTAGGGCTGTATCAGTTTAACCCATGTCTAAAGTTAAATCTATTGCGGTTAAATCAACCATGGATAACTATCTTGTGAAGATGGTCGATAAGATAAATCAGGAGCGGAGAAAATCATTGGGGCGGGTGGAAGCCACTGATCCTATTTACCCTAATATTAACTCCCCTACTTCTTTACCTGCTGTAGTTAATGTAAATGATGAGATCAATGACCCGACTCATGATACGGATGGTACCATAGTGGTTGCCACCGTAGATGAAAATAGCATAGCTGACCCCTCTCTTGAGGATTTAATACGTATATCAGACCCATCGACTGCTACCCTGACGGCTACAACATCGCAGAGAATACTACGTTCTAGCCGGACACATAATAAGATTGTACATTCCAAAAAGGGGGGGGGGGCGATCATCTAAGAGAACTGATCCTTTAACCATTAATTCTGCTCAAGCCCCTACTGTGGTACAGGATAGCCACCCGGTCACCATTGATAGTAGACAGTTGGATCTTTTAATCAGTATGATTGATGCCAAGTTTGATCTACTAATTAAACCATTATTGAACAAACTTGATATGGTAGTTACCGAAGTGGCCAGATTAGGAGGCTTGTTAGAATCACATCTCAACGCAAGTACTGGTACCAAAGTTAACATTGAGGTACCAGAAATTAGTCATGTACCCCGACAGGCCTCTGAGATAGTTAAACCAACGGCTAAGATTAACCCCCCTAAGACACCATACGGTGAACACTGTGATGAGAGAAGAAATGTTATAGACCCTCTGCAGACCCTAGGCCAACAAAGATTGTCGTATACCCCTGTCGCTGTGAATCAGCCTGGACCTGGTGTAAAAAACACTGGTACTTCTAGGCCTGATCTGCCCCCAGCTTGTGCCCCATTTGTGGCAGTTCTTACTAATGTTCCACAAGTTAAAGAAACTGGCCGCAATCATAGTGAATCCCATGCTTCTTTAAAAAACAAAACTGTGGATTGGTTGCATCGGGAATGCGGCTTCCCAGTTGTTTTGGCAAAGGATATACTAAGCACAAGAAGAGTCAATTGGATCGGGAACTCGCGCAAGACTTGTGGGGGTGACTGTATTGTAGTTAATTTCCGTAGCCCCCATCTTGCATCCACAGCTTTGTTAAGAGCACAGTCATCCTCTTCATTGGATCAAGGGATATCTCTTCGGCCTCTAGGGTACTTCTATAGGCATCTTAATACTCGTCCCAATATTGTACATACTGGGGCGAGAGAAGGAGATATGAATGTTTCCCCTGGCCCTATCATTGCTACGGCAAACCAATTTGAGGCACTGAGCGGACTGGATGGGAATGATTGACTGGCGCCAGTTTCGTTTAAACCAACGGATGCTGCTGACACCGTTGGAGGCAAGGGAGGGAATGTTATTGTAAGGGTGCCAGATACAGTAGATGCCAGTGGGAATGACATTACCAGTGGGATGATCGGATACTGTGAAAGAGAGAATTGTGTCCCCCTGTCTGGGGACCAGCCTTGTAGTTCTATCCCTCCTGTTCCTACTAGCCCCATACCCTCATCCAGACCCCGGAGACAGAGTGCTTGTTTGACTGCTAGTTGGAATATTGCGGGACTCTCATCTAAGGACACTTGTCTGGGATGGGTAGAATTTATTAATACTTTTAACATTATATGTTTTCAGGAAACCTGGTGTGTTGACCCAATCAATTATAATGGTTTTGTTTCTTTTAATTTACCAGCTGTGGCCTCATCGTTGGGCAGAGCAAAGGGTGGGTTATTGGTTTTGATTTCTGTAGATATACCCTCAAAGTTAAGAAACATGTTTTGGTTGGTGCACACTCCCAGATTTTATGGCTTCAACAGGAGCAGGACAGGAATATCCTTTTAATTATTTTTTATAATAATATTTTCGACTGTTCAAGGTATCAGGTTGTACTTGCATTGGAATCTGCTATGGAAGACATTGTAACCAAATTTGATATTGTTTTTGATATCATTTGGATAGGAGATTTTAATACAGTGGCGTGTCCCCTTGCCGCTCAAAGGGTGTGTGACTTTACTGACCATTGGGGGGATGGTGTTTGCCATTTCCCTCACAATTCTTATGGTAATTCTCTGAACAAAATTTTAACTATATATGACATGGAAATACTGGTTAACCAGGTTAATCACTCAGGCGAAATCATTCCCACTTACACGGGAAGGAACGCTAATACAGTAATTGATTTTATCTGTATATCATCCGGTATTGGCCCATGGTGTTCAACCCCTGTAGTTGTGGATAACTTAATTAGTGATCATAACTGTATCACTGCTGAGGTAACCTTATGGAAGGACTGACAGGTGTATATTCCATGCACTATTACCAATATCGAGCCACATCGACCTAATGGTATTCGTATCAGATGGAAAGGTAATAAAGCGGACATTCAATCTAATCCTATTGTGTCAAAATGTCTTACGGAAATTGTTACAATTTTAGAAAGTGAGGAAGGAAATGCTGAAATCGTGTATAATTTTACCAATATTAATTTAATTATAGATAGCAACTTCACCGTACCCCATAAGGGTAGGAAACTCCAGCATAAGGGATGGTTTGACCATACATGCACTACTGCACTTAAGAGGCTCAAAATAGCACTGACAGCAGAGAAGAGGGATATTGGTATCATTAGGGAATTACGAGGGATCTATCAGACCGCTATTAAGTCTAGGAAAATAGAATTAAGACAAGAGGCATGGGATAAACTAGACCAAGCAGCCTCTAATGCGGATTCCTCATTATTTTGGGCAACTGTTAATAGTCCCTTTTTAAAGGATGATAAGATGCCCGAACTATCAGCAAACGTTAGTTCGGAGAGTTGGGTCACCCATTTCTCCCTGATCTTTGACACGGCTAGAAACGGGGGACCTTATGATGACAGGTGGCCTGTCACACCTTTGGATATCACTACCGCCGAAGTGTGGGGTAGTATCAAATCTAGTAGGGGTGGGAAGGCCCAGGGACCAGATGGGGTTCCCATTGACGTATACAAAACAGCGCCCGAGATATGGGGTCCGTTGCTTACAAAGGTATTCAACACTGCCGTTTGCAACGGGGTTCCCCACACCTGGGAGGAATCCATTATTGTACCAATCTACAAGAAAGGAGACAGGGGGGATGCGAAGAACTACCGCCCAATTTCCCTCCTGGACTCCTCGGTGAAAATCATGAGCCGTGTACTTATGGTTAGGCTGGAAGAATGGGCGGAGTCCAACAATATCCTGGCTGATTCCCAATATGGCTTCAGGAAGGGCAGAGGAACTTTAGAACAATGCCTCAACCTCGACTTAATTATCGGGAAATATACCAAGGCAAAAAAAGGATCTCTCTATCTCTGCTTTGCAGACTTGAGTAGCGCCTTTGATATGGTGGACCATAATATTTTATGGGCCACATTATTGGAAATGGGGGCACCGGAGTCTATTGTTTATTTCTTAGCGAGACTCTATGCCAAATTAAACTCTAGTGTCCGTTATGGTCAGGCTGGGGAGTGTACCCCCAAGTTCAGGGTTAGACGGGGAATTAGACAAGGGTGTGTGCTTGCCCCTTTACTTTTTATTCTTTTTATCAATAAAATGGACTCAGTTTTAAAGGAGGTCGCGGCCGATGCACCAAAAATTAACGACTTCAGCGTCCCCGTACTTCTTTATGCGGACGACGCTGTAATTTTGTCCAGGACCCCCATCGGCCTACAGCGTTTGATGGACAGGTTCTCACTGTTCATCAATGACAGGAAGCTGTTGATCAACAAAACAAAAACTTTTATGATGGAATGCGGTGTGGTATGTAAAAAACCCCATGCCTTTTTCGTAGAAGGTCACAAGGTGTCAACAGTGGAGTCTTTTAATTACCTCGGCATCACCTTTTCTAAATCGGGCAGCTGGACCAGTGAGATCAATAGCGTCCAGGCTAAGATGGCGAAAAGCTCTTACGGGGTGTTTAAATTTGCTACTAATATCGGAGATAAACGGATCAAAGATATGCTAACGATTTTTCAAATGAGATGTCTCTCGGTGGCCCTTTATGGAGCCGGGGTGTGGGGGCATATCAAGGCAGGGAACCTGCAAGTGGAGGAAAATCTCTTCCTTAAAAGGCTCCTGTGTTTGCCCAAATCAGCTACGAATGACTTGGCACACAGAGAGCTAGGTATTTTCCACCTCTCTGATTTATTGGCAATAAGGCCTCTAATGTTGTGGCGCTCCGTCTGGTTAAAAGAAGAGACCTCCTTAAGTAGAGCAATTATTGGAGATTGTCTCTCCACTGACGGCCATCTAAAAATTCCCTGGATTAAATATGTCATAAATTGTTATTTAGAGATTTATGGTATTAAACTTAAAGATGATTGTAACGCCCCTTCCAGTCTGCCCAAAGAAGTGATGAAGTCGGTTTTTATGAATTTTAAGCTAGGGCAACGGGAAAGGATCAGTAGTAACTTAAGTACATGTATGTTCTACGGCAGATTCTGTGAAAACGAGGGATTTCAGCCGTATCTGAGCATAGTTACTCGACCCTCCCACCGGTATGTTATTACCAGATTAAGGTTTGGGATAGTCCATCATCTGGTGGCCTACCCGTGTATCAAAAAACATCCGGTAGGCCCATGCCCATGTGATAATGTATCAGCTCAAAGCACCATGCACTTTCTTTTACTATGTAACCTATATGATAACTATCGTCAAGCCTACCTCAAACCTATCCTGTTAAAATATGGAGTTAGGAATATACAAGATGCTATGAAGTTGCTTTTTAAACCATATCCTGATGTATGCTTTTTTACTGCTACTTTCCTCCTATTAGCTATCAAAGCAAGGCCTGGTATGCTTTTTTAATTATTTAAATGTTTTAATTATGAAACCTGTCCGCAATTTTATAATATGAAATGTTTATTGTATTTGCTGTGTATTTGTTTTGCTTTTATGGACTTGTGTTTTAAGCTCCGAATAAAGCCTTATGAAATGAAATGAAATGAATGGCTGCCAGCGCCACAGCAACGTGGAGTTCAGCGACGTGTGTTACACTCCAGACCTAGGCCTGTGATTAATGGTCAGATTCATAGGGGCGGAGAGAAGCTAAAAACATACTAATCACCTTTCCTCAGGCCTCGCCTGATGCTGACAATCAGTGGGTCATAAAAAAATCAATGGCTGTCTAAATTGTATCTTTGAGCTGGTCTCTCTGAAATGAGGCAAATCCAGTTTCACTTTTCACCCTCTTAACTACTTGCAAGCCCTACTGCCTTGAAGGGCTGCGGGTACTCATCTTAGGTGTATGTTATGTCCCACCATATCAACCATGGCCATCATTTGTTTGATAAAACTTAAGTTTAATTTTTGTAGAAGAATATTTGATGGTGGTCACAGAGTGTGCATCTTTAAATTAGTTGTCTAATTCAATCTTGTTTTTTGTGTAATTTAAAACATTTCCTTGGCATTTCTGCCCTTCTCATTTTTAAAATCTGATTGGAATTCTTTTCTTTTTTTGGCTTTGCTGGTTCTCAATTTGATACTGGTTATAACACATACCAACACTCCTAGTTTAGGCCAGAGACTACAAGCTAAAAATGATTTCTCTTTCTTAAAACTTCCTCAATTCAAATGTTAGTTAAGGGATTATGGGCCAGATGTACAAAGTATTTTTGCAGTTGCAAAATGTTGCTGTTGCGATTCGCAAAAATGCCTTTTCTGATGTACAAAAATTTGATTCTGTCGTTATTTGAAAGGTGCAATTTTAGGGCATCTTTCCAAATACTGAATCGTATTGATATGTGTTAGAAATGGGATTTCTGGTTGGCTAAGGCTTGCGCCAAAGCCAGGCAGAAACCACCACTCTAGTCAGGGCTGGGGAGTTGCACGCCAAAGATAACCCCTGCTCACCCCCTTGGTAGCTTGGCACGAGCAGTCAGGCTTATCCCGGAGGCAATTTGTAAAGCGTTTGCACACGCACACAGCAGCAACACCCCAGGCACACCACAAAAGGAACTCCACACAAGGTTATATATGAAAATAGCCTTTGTATTATAATAAACACATTAGATCATAATCACATAATATACACTGTGACAACTGGCACTGGGCAGTATCTACAGGGGACTATTTACACAAGACAGCGCCAATTGGGCCTCTGTCAGAACAATCACAAAGTGGAATTAGCAAATGTAGAACATACATTAACTGTCGCATAAATTATAGATGTAGAACACAACCAGTAACTACTGGTAAATGTTAGGAATACACTACGCAATCATAATCACATTACGCCTAGAACACAGTATGCAATCACTGTGGGCATAAACACCTGAGATCTAAAAAACATTAGCATAACGCATTACGCACTTAGCATCACAAGCATAAATACATTAGGTAATACCTGAAAGCATGAGCACCAGTCGATATGGGACATATAGTCAATGCGGAACACTACCAGTAATTACTGGCAGACACTGCACTCAGTAGTAGAACCTGCAACATAAAACATATTATGCCATCAGCATCACATCAGGCGCAAACCACCTTATGCGCCACTTTAGAACTCTGCGCCCTATGTCCAGTAGAGTCAGGTCGTAAGCTGCCAAGGCAGCAAAAGTACGCAAAGTACTGGCCTAAACATGGCAGCTGCCCACTACTTGCTGGGCAGCTGTGAAATCACAAAGATGGGCACTGACACCCCCTGTCCCCAACTGGGACTCTCACAAAATAATTGTGCCCCCAAACGTTGCAGCTGCCTGCGCTCTCGCAGGGCAGCTGGAAAAATACGCAAATGAAGTCTGGCACTCCTGGTGACTCTTGGGCCCCCACTGGGGTTTCTCACCACCAAACAAGCACTGGCACTACACGTGCTAAAAGAGCCCTGGGACTTCCAGGGAAGGACTTGCCCAGACCGTTGCAGCTGACACTACTGGCGGTGCAGCTGAGGAACGACGCTGCCCAACTTAAGCCCCCACTCACTGGGGCTTGCAGGACTCCTCCGGTCTCCCTCTGGATTCCCGTCTGCAGGATTCTGCCGCCTCTTGTAAGTCCACCGCAGGACGCTGGCATGGAGCCTGCAAGGCTCTGATCTCCTTCGGGGTACAGGCTCTCACCTTCAGCCTGGCTTCACCCTGTCCCTCGTCTTGGGACCGGGACTTTGTCCTGGAGCCCGCGAGGCTCCCGGACTGCTTCTTGCTTCCGTCGCGAGGTCCCGCCTTCAGTCAGGCGGCTTCCGGGCCGCGGCGGTGAGTTTATGTTTTTTTTTTCTTTTCTTCCGGCACAATACGGGGTAGGCTCCTTTTATTAGCACACAGTCCCTAGTGGGGTGGGCACCCACTAGGGATGTAAAAACGTCACAAAGTCCCTGGCGGGGTGGGCACCCACTAGGGATATACAAACGGCACAAAGTCCCTGGTGGGGTGGGCACCCGCTAGGGGTATAAAAACAGCACACAATTTGGGGTGGGCTCCCGCTTCGCTCTCCTCACTCGGGGTAATCCCCATGTCGGGATTTCCTCAGGGAAACCTGCCACTTCGCGCTGCGGAGCCCTCGTGCTCTTGTTGCTCTGTGTCAATTTGCAAGGAAGCGCTCACAAGGCGCTAGAAACAGCACAAGCACCAGCAGTGGCCCCAGAAAGGCCAGAAGAAGGAGTCCTTGGTGTGGGGGGGGGACCATAGCAGCTCGCAACCAGGCAGGCCAGCATGCAGGGACCCACAGGAAACAGCAGCTGGGTCCTGCGGCGGTTCCTCCTGGCAGAGTATCCCCCCCAAAGTACGAACAAGCACAGCAGAACCACATACATGTGGTCACAGCCCCTTCTTATACACACATTTCCTTTGTTACCAACTGTAGGGCATGGGGAGAACCAGTTACAACTGGTTCTGGAGCACTTTGTTTTGCTCAACCCCTCATCCTATTCACAGGACAGGCTAGGGACATCAGACGCACCACAGGAGGTGGAGCCAGCATTGTGTAGGGAAGGCACAGCCCTATTCAGGTCCCAGGTGCAACTCCTCCCTCCCATCTGCATGCAGATCTCTCTATTCACCACTGGGCTGACTCACCCTGACTCCTGGAATTCCCTACACCATCCAGCACCTGTCAATCACAAGCCAGACATGCACTCCACATCAGGCAGGCAGACACAGAGCACACAGAAGTGCCAACTTCTAAAAGTGGCACTTCTCCTATAGTTATAATAAATCCGCACACATCATTGCGCAGCATTTATTCTTACGAGTTCGCACATACTAAACTTGACCCTGCACTCCGTTCACACCAGGAACTACCATGGACACACATATCCCCCATGCATTCCTATGGGAGGTCAGGCCAGTCTCAGTAAATGTAACACAGAGTGCACGCACTTTACACTGGGACACAGTGCTAAAGTGCCTAGAGGCCTAAAACAACTAACATCAGGTCACATTAAAAGGCAAAAAGTTTAGGGGTGAACCTGCCAAAAGGGCCAAGTCCAACAATATGTAATGAAGTGCTGCGACCGGATTCCGGTTGCAAAACATTAATCTTTTAGTACCTCCTCAAAGAAGGTAGTAAGCCATTCACATGCAGGATAGAGTACCCAAGAGGCCTTTTTCCGTTTGTAAGTTTTGACCAAAACAGTTTTAAGAGAAGGCAGTTGGCCCTCGGACCTCTGCCTACCCTTAAAAAAATGAAACCTATGCTTTTCATGATTTTTATAAACACATCCCATTTTCCATTATGGAAAAAGGATTGTATTTAAATACATGCATTATTTAAAAGCATTCACAGACATTGTTGTCTCCTGATCCCAGCACACCACCATCCCAGTGATGGTTGCTATTCCTAGTGGGTCGCAATTTGCGACATAGCTCATTAATATTCATGAAGTAGGTTGAATTTAAGATCCACTAGTAATAAGCAATTTGTGAATTAACTTATTAGTGCATTGGCGGTTCTGAAATTAACAGACTGGTCCCAAAAACACCTGTCATCGATTGCGACCAGTATTTTGCAACCAATTCTTAGTACATCTGGCCCTAAATGTACCCATTATTTTCTCTCAATCTCCCATGTTGGTGAACCTAAAAAACAACATGTGAATGAGAGCTTTACTTGTTTGATGAAGATCTTGCTAATTGGGTCCCATCTGTTGGTTTATTTCACAAAGCATGCACAAAATTACAATGAGTGAGTTAAGTGAAGTAATTGTATTGCATAGAAAAAATAAATGTTTCTTTGCAATAGAAAATCACAATAAATACATGATATCAATGTTAAAACAAGCGACCAGTAATGTATTAAATAAAATCATTTTGGTCCTAAATTTAGATGGCAATAATAAGCCCCAAAAATTTGTCAATTTGTCAATAAAGCCATGACTTATTTAATGCATTATTTAATGACATGGCTAACCCTTATGTTGGCTTTGAGTTAAGTGGCATAAACTTACTTTCAAATTACCATTTTCCATGTTTGACTCTTTCAGTCAGCCCTTACTTTTTTTTGGGCAAAAGCACCTTTCACTGTAGGATTATTTGGGTCGTTTTACCAATGTTAAGCATGAAATAAAAAGGCTGGAATGCACATGCAGGTGCATAAAAAAGCAGGGTTGGTCGTTAACTGACATGGTACTTGGAGTGTCCCTGTAGGATCTTCTCTGCAGATTTCCTTGCTCATGGATATTATCAACCAGCGGTCATGTATATAGTGGGCAAGCAGCAATCTATTTGCGCAGAGGCATTGGCAGTTTTTGAGGGTATTCATTACCTTCCTTTTTCTGGCTATGTCATGTTGGTATGGGTTGAGGGGCTATTTTTTGGTGATCTCTACTCAGACTGTATGTTTGTGAGCACAGGGAGGATGGAGGTTGATAAGTGTGTTTTGTACGTGCAATTAAGGGGCATGCTTATTAATTATTTTCTCATAGCGTGTTCAATGATTACCTTCAATACCCTTTCTATATGTCACTTGTCCTTTCACTACCAGTGTATCGCTCCAGAAAATTGTTTCCTTCTTTGAAGGTAAATGATTGCAGCTTTCTCCGCTCATTCCAGTGGCCAAACATAAGTGACCAGAATGATGCTTAGAAACCAGAGACTACAGGAAGAATTGGTCGGTTTCTGAGCATCTTAAGTGACTGACTGACTGACTGAATACAGCATGGCTGGGGATTAGGCCGACAATGGAGGATGCAGCTGAGGACATGCCTGGCCTTTCCCTGTCCTCTTTGGCCACTGTGCAACAATTGATTCAAGTGGCTATAGAAACCTCCTTCAATGTTAGAGACGGTCATTTACTGCCTAAGGTCGCTAGATTGGAGGCAGATGGTGATAATCCTGCTTTGGATATAGATGATGTTAGCAGGATAGTGTACTTTATCAACAGGCTGAAATGATCAACCATTTAAGGGAAAATATAAACCTTCCAGCTCCTGACTCCATGATTTCTGGTTACAGTATCACAGAGCAGAACCTGCATCAGTCCCCTTGCATAGCGCCATTAGGAAGGTCCTGGAGCACCAGTAGAGGGATATTGACAAGTCTGCAATTCCCAGATTTCTTGCAAATGGTACCCTTTAAGTATACTCTCTGAGAATTTCTGGCAGTTCTGAAGATTTGCAGTGGGAAAGCAGCACTACCAGTTTTGAGTCTTCCCATTTGGCCCGGCTTCTGACCCTACTGTTGGCTTCACTGGCAGAAGAGGTAAAATAATTATGTGGTCTTCTACATGAGTTTGAATTTCTCCTCAATTTCCAGAAGTCACACCTCCGTCCATCCCAGAGACTGCAGTTCATTGGGGCACTTTTTTGCATGGACATAGGAGACATTTTCCTGTCCCAGGAAAGATAGGAGGGACTGAGACTTCACCTTAAACAACTATTACAGAGACCTCATGCCTCAGCATATCTTTGGTTGCGAGTCAGAGAGATATTGCTTCTGCTTTAGTAGTGGTTCCTTGGAGCAGGCTAAATCGGTTTTCTCTTCTCTATCCTCTTAAGGCTCGTTGGAATCTTATGTTTCAAGACTTTGAGGTCCAGGTTCTAGTGATTCTGCAAATTGTGAAGGATCTCCAGTGGTGGCTATCTCCTTTGGCTCTGGAGTGAGGATTGAAAATCAATCAGCCTCTACCTTTGATTTTTTTATACGTATGCCAGCAAAGAGGGATGGGGTGCTGTGTTGGGGTCAACCACAGCTCAGAGGAGGTGGAGTCCACACAATCAGTGCCACTTCCAATTGGAAGAAATTGGCAGAAGTAGGAAAAGCCTTGAAGTTATTTCTTCAGAATCTGAGAAATCAGGCAGTGTCTATTTTTAATGACAACCAAGTAATAAGGGCATATATGAATCAGCAGGGGGCCTGTGTCACTCCCTCTCTCGCCTTTGCCAGGATATTTATGTTTGGGCAGAACATCACCTTCACACTCCAAGGGAAGTTCATCTTCAGGATGGGAGAATGGGCCTGCCGACCATCTCAGCAGGAAATGTCCTTCCTCCACCACTCCATGCCTAGCTCCATAGATTTTCAGTGATTGTAAAAGTTTCAGTCAGCCATGGCTTGACCTCTTTGCCATTTGAGGACAATGCCCATCTTCCACAGTTTTACTCCCTGATTGCTTCCCCGGCAAAATGCATTACAGATGCATTTTCAATCAATTGGGCTCAAGGTATTCTGTTTTGTTTTGCTCCCTTCCCCCTGATTCCTCGAGTTTTGCAGGAAAATTCAAGCAGATCAAGCCATGGTTGTACTAGTGGTCCCATGGTGGTTTCAGAGAATGTGGTTCTCACTCCTTAACCAGCTGATGATGACTCAACCTTGGGTTTTTCTTCTCCATCTCTTTTCTTTGAGGCAGCCGGTCCTCTCTCGGGATTCTTTCAGCTGATTGAATCTGTTGGTCTGACTGTTGAAACGGTAACTCTCCTGATCAGGGAAGTTTGGAAGAGTTGGCTGATTCCATTCAGCTTTCTAGGCATTCAGATATTTGAAAATTATATTCTCACCGTTGGCATAACTTTGTGCATTGCCATTTTTAAAAAAATGTACAGCCGACACTTTGTGACCCTGTTAAGATCATTGATTTCCTATGTGATGGATTTGTTGTAGGTTTGGCTGTCTCTACCATCAGGGCACAATTGTCCGCTATTCAAGCTTTCAGGGGTGAGTAGATTATTGTCTCAGAGTCCTCTGATTGACTCCCCAACCCCAGTTTGGGACTTGCCATTGGTAATGAAGGCTTTAAGTGGTTCTCCGTTTGAGCCACTTGAGTCTGAAGCCATGTTTTCTCTGTTTGCCTAGCGAATGACACAACATATACTGCAGTCTGCAGGGGCATCTAACATCCCATACCATTGGGGTATTGCCAGCACTATATACCATGTTCTTACTGGGAAGTAAATGTGCCAATTTGGAGTTAGCCAAATTTACCATGTTTTGTTGGTCAGATCACACAAACTGGGGACCGGACAGCAGTTCTCCCAATATGCTGAGATGAAAAAAAACAGCAGCATCAGTCCAAAACAATTTTGGGATGGGGTGATATTGCAAAAAAGACATTTTCCCACACTTCATGTCATATTCTGAAGTCTCAGTTAAGCATTCAGATGAGAAGACAATATAGGATAAAATAAACAGCAGCTATTAATCAGACTAAAAAACAATAAGAGACATGTTAAACCTGGCATCCTTGACCTGATTTTTCCTAACATTTTGCCTTCCATCCTGCTGTTTTGCTGACTTTGTTCTTGCTGACTTTAGTACTCTGCACATGTTACCCCTGCTAACCTGTGATAATATGCATGTGCTCTCTTCTTAAAACATGGTAGAATTGGCCTATAACTAGTTGGTGCATTTAATTTACTTGTAAGTCCCTAATAAAGTGGCACTACCTGTGCCCAGGACCTGTACATTAAATGCTGCTACTGGGCCTGCAGCACTGATTGTGCCACTCACTGAAGTAGCCCTTTAAACATGTCTCAGTTCTGCAACTGATGCCTGTGTATGCAGGCTTAAACTGCTATTTCAAAGTGGCAAAATAAACCTTTTTGCCAGGTCCAAATCTTCGTTTTTGATACATAAGTCACCCCTAGGGTAGGCACTGGACTACCCTGAGAGCAGGATGATGTGTATTTAAAAAGTTGCAAATGTACTTTAAAGTTTTACATGTCTTGGCAGTGAAAAACTCGAATTTATTTCACTACTTCAAGGCCTACCTCTTCCAAAGGGTAACTGTTAGACCCAGCAGTTCTCGGTTGACTGAGATGCATTGAAGCCAGTTAGAATCCACCGCTCTAGATAAGATGAGTATGATACACATGTCCAATAACCTGTGCTCACTCTTGGGTAGCTTGGCACCGAGCAGGCAGGCTTTTCATCAGGGCCCAAGTGTAAAGTATTGGCACAACACCACCCTCGCAACATGCTGTGCATGCCACAAAAAGTCACATCACTGTATGTTTAAAACATTGGTCTTTGTGTTACACACACATTAAAATCAAAACGGGATCCACATTGTATAGACACTTTACAGGTATAGGCAATTGTCAAACTTCCCTATTAGCAGCAGAATAGGATGGACATATCTGCCCTAATCCGAGGTATTCATCCTCCAGGACATTCCCCAATATCACATACCCCCAACAGTTACACTGGTCAAGCAATCACTGGTATTTGTCTGTGCCTTGTGGCCCAGCCCCTCAGTCACTCAACTACACCAGCCAACAATACATTGCCCCGCTGGTGCCACGTTGATTAGATTGTCGGACCATCTAAAATGAAAAGAAACAGTTACTCAGTTTCGTCCATCCAGATTAGGCCTCCAGGCAGCCAGCGGCACCTGCACAAGTGCGGGATTGCTATCCACCCCATAGACAAAAGGTTGTGACCCAGGAAACTGGAGTTCGTCTAACTCTGGAGAGATGTTTCCCCTCAGGCGGAGGTGTGAGCTGCCAGAACTCCCGACAGCAAGCCGTAGGAGCCACAAGGCACAACAAAACCCCTAGTGCGATGTTACAATGTTCTCCATAGCAAAGAACCTTGTGGTGTGGGTCCAAGGAGAGGGAGCCAGAGACCTCGAACAGAGGTCGCGATGTCAGGCACTGTTGTCCTCCCAATCTTGAGGTTGAAGACAATCTCAGCTCCCAGCTCAGGTCGCTTCACAACCCTCAGACAACATACGCCCTGGAGTGCAAGCTAGCATGTCCCCTGGTCTCAAGCACAGCCCTCAGACTCTGCAAGCTCCCCCCACAGTCCTCAAACTCCTCACATCCTGACACCTCAGGTGGTTGCTGATCTTTATAAGCAGACTCCTCTGCACAGTGTGATGACGGCATACTTCAGGATGGTCCTTGTCCCAATTGACGATCACTTCCACCCGTTACCACCGCACTCTGCGCGGTCCTTATGATCTTGTGGAAACGGGGAGATCCTTTGTGTCCCTGGGGTCTCATGGACAGCAGGCCAGCCAATCGGCCCTTGGAGAGTACTTAGGGACCCGGTTAACAAAAGTTGGCACTCAGCTGCAGGCCAGCAATGCCCATGCAAAATCCATCAAGTGATAGTCTCCTTCCTGGATACGGCAATCTCCAAGGCACCACAAGTCTGCAGGTAATCCAATTGCAATCCCTCCTGCTCTAATGATTCCTTGTGTTGGAGTCCCAGTGTCGAACCTGTGTAATAAGGTTCTAAATCCAAAAGCTTCACTACTTTTGGAGGCCTGAGCCCCAGTAGCTATACCCACAATGGCCTTTGAAAATACAATCAGTTCAAAAGGCCACTTTTGAAATCCTCAGACCCTCCTAAATTGTGTCCTGTCTGCCATTCTATCCTGGGAGGTTTGATCACTATCTTTAGTGGGGCCAAGACCCTGCCCCTTGGAATGCAGGTGCCAAATCCACCCCCACGTAACCGTCCCAGAATGGCCCCCACAGAGTCAGAGGTCTGCAGTTTTCTTGAGCCCCTAGTTTATGGCTTTCTATCAGGAATGAACAGATGTAGCTGTCCCCCCAGCACCCAGATGTGAATGAAGGCAGGCTAAAAGGCACACAGAGCCACAAGCATTGAAATGCCCCCTTTCCCAAAGTGACATTTCCAAATACGTAATGTTGGCTACATCTCCCACTACTAGAGAGGATTTGCCATTATGAACTCATCAATATCAAACACTATATTGATACTATTCTTCCCTTAGGAAATACTGTTCTGACGCCTTTCCCTTCATTCCCCCATGCTAATCCAATGCTAGAACCAGGCCCTGTCGTA
Source organism: Triturus cristatus (assembly GCF_964204655.1). Classification (NCBI taxonomy): domain Eukaryota; kingdom Metazoa; phylum Chordata; class Amphibia; order Caudata; family Salamandridae; genus Triturus; species Triturus cristatus. The sequence goes on along the minus strand of NC_140593.1, from coordinate 1,011,618,244 downwards.
CTGAACACACCATCCGTTGCCATTCACACCTCTTGCAGGTAATGCACACATGCACATGCCCCACTTCTTTCCAATACAGCATCATGTCACCAAGGAGAACTCTGATATAGCAAAAGACATGCAGAACCGTGGCACCTAGCTTTTTAAATGCCAAGCGGAGTAACAGTAACCTGCACACACTGGCCTTTCCAGGGAAAACCTGTGGCACGATCAATGAGCTAACTCTGTGGATGGCACAACCAGTGCTGCAGGCCCACGAACGAACATCCCAGATACGTGCACTGGGTATATGTCTTACCCCTGACAAGGAACTTAGAGCTAACTTGAATCAGCCAATTATGTATACACCAATGACCAGTATGTATATGACAATCACAGAGCTTTGGCACTGAATTGCAGTGTCAAATGCTCTCCAAGTCCTAAGTCTAGCACCAAGATCAGCGGAAAACTGGGAAGGAGAAAAGCAAAAAGTCGAGGGAAAGCCCCCTAGAAAGGGCCCTTTCCAGTAGTAACATTATAGGTACATTATCACATTTAATGAGTGATAAATTACAACTGGGAGCAGGTAACCAGTTCATGTTTGGTGTCTTTCGAAATATAATGAAAAATCCTCTCTCATGGTGAAATTGAACTTTAAATTACAAGTTTGAAAATGCCATTTTAAAAAGTTTGCATTTTCCTGCTTTAGCCATTTACTGGCACATGCATCAAGCAAAAATCCAGTCGGTAAAATACCGATTCGGTAAAATCAGCCGTTAGCGAGTGTCAAAAACCGAATCCCAATGCATCAACACTAATCAGGAAAAAATAAAGAATCGCTAAATAGTGACCCGGAAAAATAAGGAATCGCTAATAACCAACCCACAAAAATAAATAATCGCTAAATACCGAACTCGCTATCACCGAAATCACTATTAGCTCCCGGCAAGTGCCAATGGCTAATAACGAATCGCTACTCAATGCATCAAAAATCGCAAATAGCGAAAATCCCAAAAATCGCTATTTAGCATGAGCAGATTAAGGGGAATCAGAACCTGGAGGTAAAGTTACAAACAAAGAAAAAAATATATATAAAAAAAATATTACATGTGCAACAGATGGTACCAATCAGTAAACCCTTAAATTTGGCCCAGGAGACCCTGTTGGCTACCACAAAATGGCAGCCCTCTACGTGCTTGCAAGGAGGATGCGAATCAATGCAGCAGGACAGCGCAGGAGAAGGGTCCAGAAGAGAGTATTCAGAGTGCGCATCACCTTGCTAGGACAGAATGAGGACGAGGTGTACGACAAGTATCGACTGAATCGTGCCATGATCATGCGCCTCATTGCAGACCTCGAACCACTACTGCAGCACCAGACACATCGGACCAATGCAATCCCTGCGCACGTCCAGGTCCTATGCAGCCTGCACCTACTGGCCTCAGGAAGTTTTCAGGGGGTAATCGCCGTAGCCGGAGGCGTATCGCAAAGCGCACTCTCACGCTTCTTCCACAAATTCATTGATGCCATGCTGACAATGATACAGACCCACATCAGCTTCCCCACAACCCCACAGCAGTTGGACCGCAACAAACAGGCATTCTACCAGGTGGCCCATTTCCCCCATGTCATTGGATGCATCGACTGTACGCATGTCCCCATCTGTCCACCCTCTGCCAATGAGTACATATTCCGTAACCGCAAGTCCTACCACTCAATCAACGTGCAGGTTGTGTGCGATGCCAAGCACATCATCACGGACCTAGTGGCACAATTTCCAGGGAACACACACGACTCCTACATATTCAGACACAGTGGCATCCACATGCGTCTAATCAACGGAGAATTCGGAGAGGGACTCCTGCTTGGTACGTACACATACCACTTCCACACATGAGCACCACACATGTATATACATCACCGTTGCTAAGCCTTTGCTTCTATCTTGTAGGTGACAGTGCATACGCCCTGCGGGAATATATACTCACCCCCTACATCAATCCAGCAACACCACAGGAGCAACGATACAACGCGGCCCACATAAGCACAAGGAATGTCATAGAGAGGACCTTTGGGATTCTGAAGAGTCGCTTTAGAATCCTACATAAGACTGGCAGTGCCTTGCAATACAAACCTGATACCTGCTGCAGGATTGTAGCTGTATGTGCAATACTGCACAACATTGCGACCAGAAGGGGGATACCCATAGAGGTGGACAGGAATGACGACTACCAGGATGACCAACCACCCACGCAACACCGACAGGCACACGTCCCTAACACAGCTGAGGGCCATAGGAGGCGGACATACATCACGCAACATCATTTCTGAACCAGGTAAGAATGAAACATGACGATTTCATTGGTGCTGCTACTGTTTAATGCACAGGAGCACTGAGGTATGTGCGACCAAACAAGCAATAAAATAATATATCCCCAACAAAAGTGTAACAACAAATGGCCGTTGTAGTCACGGCTGTGCAGCGTCAAATAGTGGAGGACCCTGGTTGCCCCACCACGGTCAAGCATGACTGTCAGTTAGTCTAGTGGCGCTTGCCACGAACGCCAAGCCTCCTCTCAGGTGTCTCCACCACCTCACCACGGCCTGTCCCTGTGGAGCACCGTGAACTGCGCCGCCTGGTGCTGGCCTCTGCAACCGAAACACTGCTCACACTTGAGGCAGCCTCACTGCCGTCCTCCCCTCCCAATGCGCTAGCACCGAATGTAGCGCTCTGCAGGTGTTCAACTGCAGCGGTGACCTGTCCTAGGGCCTTGGCAACTTCACCGCAAAAGTGTCCAACGTCCACCTGCAGTGACACCGAGCGGCGTGCCAACACTGCGGTGCTGTTGCTCAGCCTGGTGATGGCCTTCGTAGAGGCTGCGGACCGGAGCAAGTTCTGCCGGTGCCTCCTCCTCTCGCTGTCATGGCCTTCTCTCATGGCACGGGTGAGTTCCTGTATGTCCTCCCTCAGGTACCCATTGCCCTCTGCCACCACAGTGCTCATGTCCCTCACTGCCGCAGTCAAGGAACGCATTTCTTTAGCAAGGCGCGCTATGTTACAGCTGATTGTAGCCATGTGTCTCCCCTGCAGGCGCTGGACACGCAGCATCCGTTCCTCGATGCCACCATTTGGGGAGCTTGCAACGTCGCCTACAGATTGGGAACTGCGCAGAGACCTGCGGCGCTGTGGGGGTCTGACACGTGCTGGTGGTGCTGCAGGCGGTGGGATGATACTCAGACTTTGGCCCGATTGTGTTGCAGGTGTTTGACATGTATCCATCACCTGCATGGGTGGAACTTGTGACCTGCGTCTCCGCTCTTTAGTTGCAGTTGTTGCGCCAGCAGGTGTTGCTGGTGGTGGTGGTGGTGGTGTTGGTGTGGTTGCTGGTGGAGGTGGTGATTGCGTCTCTTGCGGTGTATCCACGTCCGAATCGGCTGGTGTCTCCGAAATGATCAGCCGGCCGCTGTCGTCGGAATCGCCAGGAGATGCATCTGTGTGTGAAACAGTGCATGGTTAGTGGGATAGTTACACCTACGTAGTATTGTAAACATACATGTCCCTCTGCGATCCACTAAATAAACAGTCTATATCCAGCCTCTACTGATGTAGTGAATTTTAATTTTAGTTTTATCCTGTGCATGCACACCGGGCTGACTTCACTACAACTCCCATGATGCACTACTGTTATGAGTAAAGTTGTGTGGGGCAAATCTGCATGCACACTCTGATCGTGCTGGGGGGTTGGGAATGGTTTAACGCAATGCTGGGTATGGGCATAGGCATGCATCTTACCTTGGGCACTTGTGGCTGCGCCGGAGGTATCCATCTGGGTAACTCCTATGACGGCCTCAGGCTCGATGGTCCCTTCCACCAGCTCCTCCAGGGCAGTGTTTGCTTGCACTGTTGAAGCTCCGCCTCCCGTTCTGGATGCCTCCTGGAGCCTCTCCGCAATCCTCTCCTTGGCCCGCTTCCTCAGGTCGTACCACCGCTTTTTTAGATCGTCTATGCTGCGGGGCGTCACTCCCACCGCATTGACCCTCTCTCGGATGCGCAGCCATATGCGCCGCTTCTCTGACTCTGGCACCTTTAGGGACAGCTTCCCGAACAGCCGATCGTGTTTGCTACTCACCCCGTCTATCAGGTGCTCCAGCTCCCGGTAGGAAAACTTGCGTTTTCTCTTGCGTGCAGCTTCTGCACTGGATGGTGCTTCTTTCTCCATCCTGGTTGTGTAGGGTGGTAGTCCTGTAAGTTTAGCTTCAATGGGCTCAGGCAGTCTCCAGTACCAGCTCCTGTTTGCTCCTCTGACGAGGCAATGAGGGTGGGGCTGCAGTATTTCCTGGTGGTGATGTCATAATGCCGTTCCCGGAGCGACCCGTTATTTCACGTTTTCGCTAATACCGATTTCGCTAATACCGATTTCGCTAATACCAAAATCGCTATTAGCTAAATCGGTGATTCCGATTTCGCTTTTTGCTAATCGGTGTTTTCTTTACTCGCTATTGTATATTCGGTAAAATATAGCGATTTTTAAAGAATCGCTATATTTTACCGAATCTGTTGATGCATTCTGTAAAGCGATTCCTTGATACCGATTCCTTATTTATCGCTATTAAGGAATCGCTTTTGCTTTTGTTGATGCATGTGCACCTTAGTGCCTACAGCCTGTCTCTGCGTCACATGGGTGGGTGTAGCTGACAGGTGGGCTTTGGGTATCCCCCTTAGATAGCCACACACAATAGAGAGCTTAGGTGTTCCTGGATGGGCCCTCACTGGCAGGGTGGAAGTGTGAAGCTGGGCACAGCCCTACTTACACTTGAATGAGCTGTGTCCTGCCTCCACACAAAGGGCTGTGTACACCCTGTAGTTAGTCTGGAGCCAGGGCAGGGAACGAAGGAAACATGTACACTTCAAATGGAAACCTCTAGAAGATTCTCCCTCTTCAAAGAAAGGCAGATGTATAAATACTGGATCCCAGACATCAACTCCTCAGTACATTGCTGGACTTGTGGACACTCTGCCAGGAGAAAGGACTGCTGCGTTGCTGAAAGAATTGCTATTCTGCTGGACTGCTGTCCTGCTGAACTACTGCCTTGCTGGACTGCTGACTTGCTAAAATGCTGTCCTGTGGCCATGACTGCCCACTTATTATAACATCAAGATCTTTGGGCTATGGTCCACGATACCAGGCCTGCTCTTCATGGTACATCTCACACTCATCAGCAATGCTTCTCTTCTTGCAGCCCCTTCACCACGAAAGGGACGACTATCCTAGTTTCTGTGTTTGACCCATGCTCCATCGCAATCGGCCCAAACTTGTGACTTTCTCCCGGTCTCAAACAGCCTGATAGTTGTGAGTGGATCTGTCGTAAATAGAGTATTACGCACTCATAATTTCTATAGGTATCAAAAGTATCATGCATAAAGCAAAAGGCTGAGTCCGTGGTATCAGGTTCAAAAGGGCTTTATTCCAATAACTCGAGTTATAGGGAGAATAGTTCCATCACCACAAGGGATCAGGAAGGGTCTTCTGAAACTTTATTCACAGAGTAGAGTATATATACATTCAATATTATACGTAAGCAGGAGTGCGTCAGGCAGAGCAAGAGAGAATGAGATAAGAGCATGTGGGCATGTAAGGAGGCGTGAAGGTGGGCGTCCATGTGGGCGTCCACTTGATGAGTCATAGGTGAGTGTCATAGGTGGGTGGATACCTGGAGGGGGTTGCGTGATCAGCTGGAACTTTACTGGAACTTTGCCTTACTTGTGCTCAATTCGAGCATGACGTGTAACTGACGTGTAACTGGGGGAAGGCTGCTGTGCAGTCGGGGAGTCTGGAAGAGAGGCCTTCAGTATCAGGACGACCAGCACATCTTGTATTATCTGATATCTAAAGTCCGGAGCAGGAACTGATCTGTGACATAGGTTGCCCATCACCAAGAGCCGATGTGGCGTCTATTTCTTCATTCACTGCGTAGGCCTTACGTGGGGGCTATGGGTTTTTCACTGACGTGAGCTTTGCAATCATACAAAAGGAGACAGAAAGGCTAGGCTCTATCCTTTGCAGACGGGTTGTGTTTATTCCTCCTTATCCAGGCAGGAATGTGATTCAGTAGGAGTAAGCAGATAACCGTGCTCAATACTGTCTCGGCACCCCGGACTGGGCCCCTTTGGCTGAGGCCCAAGTGTACGAGGCCAAGGATACACAGCTGCAGCTCTCAGAGCGTCTGAGGCCTGAAACCTCTTTTCGGGCTCTGGCTGAGCCACAAAAATGGGCTTTCATGAAAATGACACGAGTGCAGGAAAACATGATGCAAAACATGTAGGCCTCAATGCAGATTTGTCGTTTCTCACATGGGAGACTTGATGGCAGGCCACGTTATAGCATAGGCATCATGGTTGACAGGCCATGGAGGGAAAATGCATGGCATACATGCATGTGCACAAAAACGGTGGGGAACACATAGGGGACACATAGGCCTCATAATTTTTATTTTCTCATTCCCTCCTTGTCCCCTAGTGGACCCTTCATGTCACATCTATTCTCATGAGACAGTCGATCTGTTCTTGCAGCATTATTTTTCCATTTTCAATGCTTTGTATATGGGGAAGTGGAACACATGCAGTAGCACACAAGCCGCAAATGGCTGGGCCACACTGCAGACATAGACAACAACTGAATATCATTAGTAATATTAACCCACAGACGGTCAACACTTTCCATCCCCATGATGATATTATTCCCCAGAGCCAACTGGACCAAGTCCACGTGCCTGGGTCTTGATGTATGCTTTGGGCAATCTTGTGGAGCCTTGTTATTGCTTTGTATACAGACGGTGCGTTATTAGGAATAAAAACGCAACAGCTGGAGCCGATAATTCTACAAGCCCCGCCCCTATCCGCCAGGATGACGTCAAGAACAAGACGGTTCTGAAGAACGACCATTCTCATAGCAGACTGTTCCTGGGTCAAGTTCCCCAGGGCTGATGCAGTCTCATTTACAACTGTTTCTAGAATCCTTGTTAGCCTGCGGATAAGTTTACTATTCTGGACGGGACCTATGAAGAAAAAGAATCCTTTGTTGAAATCTGTATATTGCTACCAAGCTGTCTCGGTCTGGTCAATGCCGGAGGCATCGAGCCCTCGTCTGTGTCTGATAAGTGCTAGTTGGAGATCTTGATGATAGTTCGATGGGGCCAAGAAAACTGGTGGTAACAGAAAGGATATGTAGCACGTCCCACCCCAGTCTAAGGGCAGCTGTACATAGGCTGTCTGGCCACAAATAAAGTAGGTGTGTCGTGATGCTCTGAAATAGGACTTTCCTTTGTCTTTAAACTCTATTACAGTATTACACTCGCTGTGCACCAAATGTACTGAGCCTTCTTTTCTGACACATAAGTCTCCTTTTACTGGCAGGACTGTAATTGAGGATGGACCTACATTGTGTATGGGCTTGACATTCAATATAATAAAGTCGAGGGTCGCATTTCCTTGCAGATACTCTTCATTTTCTAGATCTGTACCTTTTCTTTGGGGAAGACCTTCTTTGTCTGGGAAACATACTTTATTCATGACTTTATTCAAGTTACCCCATACCCAGTCGCCCCTACACTCCTTGTCTTGACATTCTTTGGCATCACCGTTGATGGATGTCATTAGGGCAAACCATGCTCCACAAGAACCATTATGGGAGAATGGAAAAGGGAAAAGAGGCAACACTCCCTTCACCTTCTGATACGGGGGAAGTCGGCCACAGACCCAGCAGTCTGTAGCATTGCTAGTCTGATGTGAATGGTGCAGCTGAGGAAATATGAATTTTGTGATCAGTTATGTCCCCTATCGTAGACCCCAACGGCTCCATGTACATGCTATAAGTACATGTATGTTCCCTCCTGCTCTAGTTCTGAAGACGCAAATATATGTGCGTTCACCGCCAACATGTCCTCTTTCAGATCCACCATGAATGAGTCAGATATTCCTTTTCTAAGTATGAAAGGCCACCGACTTTATGTGGTTCACTTTCCACATTTTACAGATTCAGGCGAGTAGGCCCGAATTCTGTCATCAAGCCTTTTCTGCCTTCTGCCTCTGAAAGCTCCAGTCTGAGCCTGCATCTGTGACCATGAACTTTGTCTTACTCCCTGCACGGCTAACGGTGCCTGATCCAGCCCGTCGCCTGCCAAAAACTGTATTTCACCTTCAAGATTATCTCCTTCGCTCCTCATTCGATGCATTCCTGTCTAGCAGTTTAGGTAAACATTTCTCCAGCTACCGTGCACAGGGCCAGGCCTCGCTGCCCTCATGCAAGTAATTCATAGCCCCGTTACCATGGAATATTCCTACCCCCTCGCATCTAGTGTAGACACTTAGACGCTTGTACACGCACTAACAGTCAGTATAGTCAGTATAGAATAAGATTCTATCCTAAGAGACCTCTCTTTTTGGATAACACTGTTCTTTAAACATAGGATATTAGATATGATTTGGGATTAGGTTGACATAACCCCAGACTTCTGTCTCCACATGTAGAGCTAAATGTCAAGTCCCCTTCACCCTCTAGTTGCACGTCAATCACACGTCATGCGGCTGCGCGCGCATCTCTGCCAACTATTTCTGCTGACATTGCAGGATTCTCTTATGGATCCACCCACTTGTGACATCATGTATGATGACGTTTATTAAATTACGCCCTCTATTAGCTACGTATGCACCTTTTATCAGCTGTTACGCCTCTTGCATCTGTTTCATTGTAATGTATTTTCTATAAAACTGCTTATCTGTCAATAATATATGTCCCTTCCTTCCTGAACTTTCGTGGTGATGGAATAGAAGGCCCACAATTCGAATTGTATTCCTTTGTATAGGAATAAAGCCTTTTTAAACCCTCTAATACCACGGATTCTGCCTCTCATTTTACTGAGTTATTCTTAATAGACTTTACCGCATAAAAAATAGTACCGGTAACGAAATATTTACCACATAAATTGGCGCCCGAATAGGGACACTTTCTCATCTCACGCGCCGGCGGTGCGTTGCAGGCCCGGTCTCCTGCCACAGCTGAACGGACAAAAAACGCGTACCCGCAGGATTTCCTGTATCTCCTTCCGGCCAAGCGGGGACGACTGAGGCTGCGATCAACACCCAGACGAGGCGGTGAGAAGTGCGAAGTATCCCGACCAGAGCCTAGCTGAGAGAGCAAGATCCGAGGTATACAGAGACCCGCCAGGTTCCGAAGTTCCGAGTCCAGTCCAGACCGGTCCAGTTTCAGTTCCGTTCCGAGGCCTTCCGTTCCGAGCTACCCGGTGAGTACCATTACCGGGGAGGCATTTTTTACGTGCACATAGTCTGTGCCGGTCAAGACGGGTTTGGGTACACAAATCCGGTCTGCACTGTTTTAGCAGTGTATCTGTACTGTTTAGCAGTATATAAAGTATGTTTTGCATATAAATAAGTATTATCTAGTGTCAGTATGATGTCAGTAACTAGTTTTCTATTAGTTATCATTGTTCGTAAAACTGTTAAGTGTTAAATGTTTTAAAATACGTTCTATATACTGTGGTATGAATGACTGTTCATTATTGTATTTTTTTGTATAAAGTGTGTTCTAGTAATAAGGTCTAAAAATGCCGCTCTTTTCGAAACTAAGACAGATCAAAACTAGAAAAGGAGTACTCGAAGAAGCCGTTCCCATCCCACCGAGGGACACTCCAGGGTACTTTATGTATCATAAGCATGGCCTAGATGCCGTATTATTTCTTGATTTATGGGTGGACTACACCAAAGAATTACCAGAGAGTCAGAGATGGCCCGCAGCGGGGACCTGGGATGCAGATTGCATCATGAGAGTAGAAGAAGAATTATGGAAAAAGAAAGCCAGACAGTCACAGAAAGATGCCATTGAATTATGGCGTAAAGAATCGTATAGACGTACGGAAAAAGCACTTAGACAGGAAGATAAGAGTAAGGAGAATTCAAATAAAGTCCGAGAAAATCTGTTAATTGAGGAAGGTACCCGAGTAAAATCAGAACAAATAGATAGACAAAGAAACGCCCTTATGAATGGTATGTATCCACTTCTGGCCGAAGGGTTACCTAAGGCTACTCCGGAAATACCAAAAGACTTGCCACCCCCATTGTTTCCGATAAAAGCACATCCCAAGGGGCATCCCAGAACCCCAGAAGATGTTTTCCTTTCCCGCTATTTAGATGACGCAGCTCCCGAGTATGCTAATACCGCACCACATAGACCGCTTGCCGATGATGCTCATCGCCAAGATTCTTCGTCTGTACCTCCGCAACAACAAGCTCTGACACACATTCCGACAAGCACATCTGTTTCTACAGCTTTTCCCGCAACGACGGTTGCTGTCTCACCTTCAACAAATCCTTTCACGTCCAGCACCCCAGACGGTGCTACAGGAGGTACAACAGACATTTTTTCTACGCCACCCAGAGGAAATAAATTTTCCCTTAGAGAATTAGCACACCAACGTACGCCCAAACTAGCGACTCCCGACATGCTTAAGGAACTTCTAGTAGATTGTAGATATGATCCTGTGCCCGGTAAACGGGACGAAATGCTGCTGTCATCATTACGTATTAGACGAGCTGCGATATATTTAACGAAGCTACCAGGAATGGCTACACATTTAGAAAATATATATCACTTTGTCCAGTCAGGACGAGGTCCTGAAAGTATTAGCAGAGCCATGGAGTACCAGAAAGCGGAGGTACAGGGACAACTGTTACGTTTCCTCATAAATTGTGTAATCAGAAATCAAGACCGGCCTGGGGTAAATACGGAAGAAATGCAAAAACTTGTCACTTGGGGCCAGAATATATCAGAAGGGAGACATGATAAACAGTTATGTATAGTAGCTATGTACCGAAAGATCCGCAAAGAAGTAGAACGAATACACGAAGAAAGATTAGAGATAGACGCCGCTGACCTAAACAGAGAGGAGGAGGAGCAAGAATCAGAGCAAGTAGACACGATAGCTTATGTAAGTAAAGGAAGACCCCATAATAATACCAGAGGTTTTAACGACCCAATACGTCCAATACGTCCGGAATATAATAGACATTTTCCAAACCCTATGCTTAATACAAAATCCCCCGAACACTTATTCCAAGCCGCTGATAAATTACTCCGAGATCGAAGGGGGTACCACGTGCTCGATTCCATGGACGAACAAGAATTAGCCAGGTCAGCAGTACAATGGGCTGACAGTCCCGGCGAATACAATGACGATGTACTTGCACACACGTTTCTGAATCTAGACCCATATGAACAGTGTTTAGCTAGTATATACATGATTCAACACCTCCTTATATTATATAAAAACCAACACTCCGATCCAGGACCCTTACCTGACATATTGACAGAACTACTCACGAATATATGGAGAGGGTCAGGTACTGATTTGATTAAGGAAATTCTAGAATTCCGAAACCAGTATTTAAATTTCGTATGCCCAGAACACGTTTCAGTTCCCATCATGGGAAGAAAAATGTATCACATAGATAGACAGAACCCGTTACGCGAAGTACACCCAATTAGAGGTGCCGGTGATAATTTTACACGCGTGTTTGTGTACACGCCTATAACTAAACTGGAATTATTAGAAATGAAGAAAGTAGTACCCAGCCATGACAAGGACCCAGCAGGTTTCCACCGTGAGATAAAAGACATGTTACTCATGGGAGAGTATACCTACCCCGATATTATGAAAATATTAAAGGTCCTATTACCCGCCGGTGTTTATGAGAAACTCAAAGAAAAAGAATGGGAGGTGGGCGACCAAAAGATAGATTGGACAGCATTAGAAAACGAAGAAAAGGCCCGAGCTGCAGGAGCAGGGCTTGGGGAAAAGACTACAGCACTAGCAGGATTACTAATACAGGTACTGCCACGTTTATTAACTACGAAAAAGGAAGACTGGGGTGCAATCTCAGCCTGTAAACAAAAACCAGATGAAGACACTAGTGATTTCTATTCCCGATTTGAAAAATGTTTTAGTATAAATAGTGGCATAAAAGCCAGTAGTGAGTCATATCCACATCTGTTTGTGACAAAATTAGTTGAAAATTCTCTGCTACAAGTCAGGAATAGAGTATTGAAATTCGAAAGTACCTGGCAAGGTAATACCCCATCACAGATGCTACAGATGTTACAATATCATCACAATAGAATTAGGGAAGAACAAGAACACGAACAAAGACGTATGAAAGATACAAAAATGAAAATGCTTGTTGCACAGTCAGTTCCAGCCGATAGTCATCAAAAGGGTGATTCCACAGGTCCTGCAAAAGGGACATGCAACTATTGTAAACAACCAGGTCATTAGATACACGATTGTCCAGTTCTGAAACATAATATAGCCACAGGTAGAACACATGAGAGACCACGTCCACCCAGACAGGATCAGAATCAACAACAAACGCCTCAGCAGGCACAACCTAGGTTAGCTCCGCAACAATTAGCTCCGCAACAGGCAGCTCCACAACAGATCGTAGTACCACCACAAGCGCAGCCTGCTGCTGCAACTCAAGCAACAACACAACAAATGTATCAGTATGCACAAACAGATTATCCCGATTATCAGCGATACTCATGAGATAGCCTAGAGAGGGAAGTTGGCTTACCCCTTATAGAGGTTCCTGTAGACCAAGAGGGACCTTATGTACATAGTGAACTATTAGGGGAAGACAGAAAGTTTTTACTTGATACCGGGGCAAGCAGAACAACTATAAGACGCAGTGAAGTTCCAGGGGCACCCCTCTCAGGCTCACAAAATATTTCCCTTGGATTTTCAGGAAAACCGATAATAAATGACGTAACACAACCTCTTCCACTTACAGTCGGTCCATTAACATGTACTACAGATTTATTGCTTACTAAATCATGTCCAGAAAACTTGTTAGGTATAAAAACATTGAAAGCTCTAGGAGCCATAATATGTTGTTCTCCGGAAGGAGTACGACTATTTTTACGTGACTTTAAAGGTCACTACGTATCCAGAGACATGGATCACCGACTGCAGAATTTACCTACACATTTATGGGCACAAGGCCCAACTGATGTTGGTTGCATGAACATTACACCATATCGAGTCACACTGAAAACAGGAGTGGTACTACCACGAATGCGACAATACAAGTTACCACCAGATGCTGTAGTGGCTTTACTGCAAATCATTGACGAGCTTATTACTCAAGGAGTGGTTGTGGAAACTGACTCCAATGTATGTAATTCACCGATAATTCCGATCCTTAAAAGAACGGATCCAAAAGCACCACCAGTATATCGATTAGTTATTGATCTGCGCGAATTAAATAAATGTATTGTACCACAATACCCTGTGGTCCCGGATATCTCTTCATTACTCACAGCTATTGACTCAGAAGCAACGTTCTTCACTGTAATTGATCTCAAGAATGCTTTCTTTAGTGTCCCAATAGATCCGGAAAGTCAATATTTGTTCGGTTTTAGTTTAAATGGACGAAGTTTTAAATTCACACGCGCACCTCAAGGATTTACAGAAAGCCCCAGCATCTATAGCCAAGCACTGAAACGAGAACTTGACAGTATCCACATGCCAGTTAACACTGCCTTGCTTCAATATGTCGATGATCTGCTGATCACCGCCCGAAGCGAACCTGAATGTGAAACAGCGTCACTGACGGTTTTGAAATTTCTGGCCGACAAGGGGCACAAGGTGTCCCCTTCCAAGCTGCAATTCTGTGTCCCGCGAGTTGTTTACCTTGGGCACTCGCTGTCCAAGGAGGGAAGGCAGCTTACACCCGACCGCATCCAGTTAATTGCTAACATGCCACCACCCAAGACACAAAAGGAGGTGCGGGCTTTTATAGGCCTCACTTCATATTGTAGGCAGTGGATCCCTCAATATGCATTTCTAGCAAAACCACTCATCCAGTTGACAACACAGGAGGCAGCCACATCGACTGTCCTCCCTTGGACTCCAGAACATACACATGCCTTTGAAAGCTTAAAGAAAGCTTTATGCCAAGCACCTGTCCTAGCAACACCATGTTACATTAAACAGTTTACACTCTTCGTTACAGAACGCGAAGGTACTGCTTTGTCAGTACTCACTCAGGAACAAGCAGGATCACACAAACCATGTGCTTATTTCTCTAGTACATTAGATCCAGTAGCTCAGGCACTTCCAGCGTGCCTGAAATCAGTGGCAGCAACAGCTTTAGCAATCAGACAAAGCGATGCCATAGTGTTAGGACATCAACTAACAGTACAAGTACCACACGCAGTAGAGGTTCTCTTGAACCGCACACAAACACAACACTTGACTATAGCAAGACTCACCGGTTACGAATTAACATTGTTTCAGCCACACATAGAAATCAGACGTTGTAATACGTTAAATCCTGCCACACTGTTACCAGTAGGTGGAACAGATCCATTGGCACATGATTGTGTCGAAGTCATTACTATCACGACGAAACCCAGACAAGACTTGACAGATATCCCTTTGTCAGATCCAGACTTGACATTGTATGTAGATGGGTCATGTATGAGAACAAGTACAGGAGAGTTAGTGGCCGCTTACGCAGTCACAACAGACACTGAAGTCATTGAAGCAAATTGTATTAACACTTTGTTAGCTCAAGCAGCAGAGCTCACCGCTCTGACACAAGCCTGTATTCAAGCCACAAATAAAAAAGTCAACATATACACAGATTCACGTTATGCATTCGGAGTCGTCCATGACTTCGGCGTACTGTGGCGAGAGAGAGGTTATTTAACTTCTCACGGTGCCCACATCCAACACGGACCCCTCATTCAAGCCCTATTAGACGCGATTCATCTACCTACTGCAATATCGATTATGAAATGCAAAGCCCACACAAAAGTTACCGATATCATCTCTCAGGGTAATGACCTAGCTGACAGAACAGCTAAACAGACTGCTCAGAGTCAGACTCACACAACTGACTTGACAAAGACAATAGTCCTGACACCAACACATTGTATGACAGTTAAGGATCCCGCCCTTGATGTAATTGACATACAGACACATGCTACACCAGAAGAAATAAAGAAATGGACTGAATTAGGAGGGATCCAAACAGATCAAGGATGGATGACGAAGGAAAAATCTATATGGTTTCTTCCCGACTCAATGGTCCAAGTCATCATTAACACTATACATAGTCCAGCGCACCTAGGAGAAAAAGCTATGCTAGACAGCATTCAACACATTTGGTTCAACAAACATTTACGAGCCGCAGCTAAACAAAAAGTTCGTACCTGTATGATATGTTGTCAGTTTAATCCAGGTAAAAGCATCCCCGTAGAACAGGGTGGATTCCAAACTCCCGATCATGCTTTTGAAGTCCTCCAGATGGATTATATCCAGATGGAACGATGTCGAGGATTCAAATATGTTCTCGTAGTTGTCTGTGCTCTTTCCCGTTGGACAGAAGCATACCCGGTTTCAGATTACACTGCCCCGACTACTGCCAAACAGTTAGTTCGAGAATTCTTCCCACAGTACGGTTTACCACGTGTTGTCTACTCAGATAACGGCCAGCCGTTCTCATCCGAACTAATGAAACACGTTTCCCTTCTATTAGGCTATCAATGGAAATTTCACTGTGTCCGACATCCTGAGGCAGCAGGTCTCGTGGAACGTCATAATCAAACTCTGAAAATTAGATTGTCCAAAATATGTAGAGAAAAAGGAGTTGATTGGATAGTAGCCTTACCAGTTGCGCTCTTTTACATGAGAATGGTAGCCCATTCTCGAACGGGGCTATCCCCGTATGAGGTGATCTTTGGTAGACCACCAAATATGTGGGGGACGCCTATACCTCGCAAAATCACTGATGTTGACTGTAATATGCTGACAGATTACCTGGCTTCCTTGATGTCTGCACTACAATCTTGTCGTTCACAGGTATCCGCAGCTTTTCCTGACAATACTGAGGTGAAGCCCCATGACGTGGTTCCTGGTGACCTGGTTTTGGTCAGGAACTTTGACCGGAAGACCCAACTGGATCCTAGGTGGAAGTCACCGAAGTTGGTTCTACTTACCACAAGGACAGCTGTGAAAATCGAGGGAAGGAAAGGGTGGTTGCACTCGAGTCATATCAAGAAATTTTATGGACTACCATCCAGCGTAGAGACTCAACCCTGTATTCCCTCACAGACAGACTCAAAGCTCCCCTTGGTTGAGCAATCGAACTCGGAAATTTATAAACTAAAATTGAGGTCCAGTAAGTCAGACAATTTGATTGTTTAAGTCCTCTCCAAGGTGAATCGGTTGAATTTGTCTCTGACATGTATCCTCTGGACCGGAATAGAGAAAGAAATAATCAGATGCTGCTCAAGAAGCATGCGTATTGTAAATCATTTCGTAGTCATTGTACAATAACATTATTAATTTTGTTTTTTCTAAGTCTTCTGATCATCATTGTCAGCATCCTATTGCACATGTATTATCCTATTCCTAAGCGTGCTTATAATATAACTGCAGAACATTCTTTTAGTGAATTACCTCCACATGAATTGTCTTATAGATTTGCGCTGCGCAACAACACGTTCATTAGTATGTTACATCATTCCCATCAAACCAGCAATGCCACAAATTGTTGGATATGTGGCCGACTCCCTCCCTATCAGAACTATAAGGGAGTTTTGCCCCTCTTTCCCTATCCGTTCACACACAATGGCTCCTGTGGAGCATGGTTTAGTTTGATTAATTCCCTAGATTCGAATTCCGCAGTTTATCAAGACAACTGGGTATGGGGAAACCTGAACTTAGTTTTGCTTAAAGTCTGCTACCCTAACAAGGAGGGACTTCCCAAAAGAACAGGAACTGATCTAGAAAATGAAGTATATGGATTAGGTAATTTTACACTTAACCTCATGATCCTGAACGTTGAATCTGAAGCTACACCAATCTTGCCCGCCATGTCAGTATTCCCAGTAAAGGGGGAATTATGTATAAGAAAGAATGGCTCCATACACATGGGCCATAGTAAATGCACCACTATAATAAAATTCAGTGATCAAGGCAAGTCTACATTTAGAGCTTCTCGTCATTCCTACTTTATATGTGGCCAGACCGCATATATACGCCTACCTTTAGATTGGGATGGTACCTGTTACATAGCATTCCTCCTACCACCTGTTTTCCTAGCCCCTCCTGATTATCATAGAAATACCCATTTAGTACACAATAGACAGCAGAGAGATCTCCCAATTGTTGATTACACTGAAACAGCATGGGAAAAATACACAGATTTCAATAAAGGTTTCTTTCCCTATATAGGTACAGTTACTAATAGTAAACTGATACGTAGATTAACCAGAACCCTTGAAGCAGTAGTGAACGAAACTATTTCCGCCTTAGGCAATTTAACAGAAGAGCAGTCTGCTATGCGGATTGTTGTGCTTCAAAATCGTCTTGTCCTTGACGTCATCCTGGCCGATAGGGGCGGAGCTTGTAGGGTCATCGGATCAAGTTGTGGCATTTTCATACCAGAAAATTCGCCGTCAGTATATAAAGCCATAACTCGCCTTCATAGGATTGTAAGCCAGATACACCAGAGTCCAGGCACCTGGACTTGGTCCGGTTGGTTCTGGGGCGTGTTGTCAGCCTGGGGATGGAGAATCCTATCCTTCCTAGGTATTGGCTTTCTCATACTATTCAGTTGCTGCTTATGTCTACAATGTGGGCCAGCGATTTGTGGTCTGTGTGCCACCTCGTGTATCCCACATCCAAGTTTTCGCTCAAGATCCCGGAGGAAGAAAGAAGAACAAATGATGTTATATGAACAGATCGATGGATTGATGAAGATCGATATCTCCTAAGGGTCCGAAGGGGACAAGGAGGGAATGAGGAAATATGAATTTTGTGATCAGTTATGTCCCCTATCGTAGACCCCAACGGCTCCATGTACATGCTATAAGTACATGTATGTTCCCTCCTGCTCTAGTTCTGAAGACGCAAATATATGTGCGTCCACCGCCAACATGTCCTCTTTCAGATCCACCATGAATGAGTCAGATATTCCTTTTCTAAGTATGAAAGGCCACCGACTTTATGTGGTTCACTTTCCACATTTTACAGATTCAGGCGAGTAGGCCCGAATTCTGTCATCAAGCCTCTTCTGCCTTCTGCCTCTGAAAGCTCCAGTCTGAGCCTGCATCTGTGACCATGAACTTTGTCTTACTCCCTGCACGGCTAACGGTGCCTGATCCAGCCCGTCGCCTGCCAAAAACTGTATTTCACCTTCAAGATTATCTCCTTCGCTCCTCATTCGATGCATTCCTGTCTAGCAGTTTAGGTAAACATTCCTCCAGCTACCGTGCACAGGGCCAGGCCTCGCTGCCCTCATGCAAGTAATTCATAGCCCCGTTACCATGGAATATTCCTACCCCCTCGCATCTAGTGTAGACACTTAGACGCTTGTACACGCACTAACAGTCAGTATAGTCAGTATAGAATAAGATTCTATCCTAAGAGACCTCTCTTTTTGGATAACACTGTTCTTTAAACATAGGATATTAGATATGATTTGGGATTAGGTTGACATAACCCCAGACTTCTGTCTCCACATGTAGAGCTAAATGTCAAGTCCCCTTCACCCTCTAGTTGCACGTCAATCACACGTCATGCGGCTGCGCGCGCATCTCTGCCAACTATTTCTGCTGACATTGCAGGATTCTCTTATGGATCCACCCACTTGTGACATCATGTATGATGACGTTTATTAAATTACGCCCTCTATTAGCTACGTATGCACCTTTTATCAGCTGTTACGCCTCTTGCATCTGTTTCATTGTAATGTATTTTCTATAAAACTGCTTATCTGTCAATAATATATGTCCCTTCCTTCCTGAACTTTCGTGGTGATGGAATAGAAGGCCCACAATTCGAATTGTATTCCTTTGTATAGGAATAAAGCCTTTTTAAACCCTCTAATACCACGGATTCTGCCTCTCATTTTACTGAGTTATTCTTAATAGACTTTACCGCATAAAAAATAGTACCGGTAACGAAATATTTACCACACAGCATCTGAATAAAGGTATTGTTGCGCAGGGCAAGTCGATAGGATAGCTCATAAAATGGCAGATCACTAAATCTGTGCTTTATGGTATCATTAGTGGAGGAGTGTAAGAGTGAGGCAATAGGAGGAAAAATAGCATGTAGTATTAAGCTGATACATATTATCGTGATGTACAGAAGAGATAGAAAAATCAAAGTCACTATACATCTACCACGTAAAATTTTACAGTATTTGCTTTTCATCTTGCTCTTTTTATCATTATTGTTGTCCGAGATCTTATGCAAGCCAGAATACATGTTCAACCGATTCACCACCTAGTGGACTTAATTGATCAAACGGGGTCTGGCTTTTTAGATCTAAGTTTAGCTTTGTACTTCTGCTGAGGAGTCTCCTCTAGTAAAGGGGACTCAAAGTCTGAAAAGTTCGTTTCCTTTTTAAAAGAGTCGTTATTCCCGAAGTAGCGTTTACAATGGTGAATGTGCAACCATCCTTTCCGTCTTTCGACTTTAACGGCTGTCCTTGTGGTCAATAGCACTAACTTCGGCGCCTTCCACCTCGGCTCAAGAGGGCTCGTCCTGTCGAAGTTCCTTATTAGAATATAGTCCCCAGGAGCGATGGAGTGTTCCTTGACCTGGGTGTTGTCAGGGAAGGCGGCGGCAACCTGCGAACGACAAGAGAGTAGTGCAGACATCAAGGAAGCCAGGTAATCTGTCAGCATGTTACTATCAACATCAGTAATCTTTTTAGGCATCGGAGTGCCCCACATATTCGGTGGTCTACCAAAGACCACTTCGTAAGGGGATAAGCCTGTTCTAGAATGGGCTACCATTCGCATGTATAAGAGGGCAACCGGCAGGGCTACCATCCAATCTACACCTTTTTCTGCACAAATCTTTGCTAGTTTTGTCTTTAAGGTCTGATTGTGTCTTTCTACAAGGCCTGCTGCTTCAGGATGTCGTACACAATGGAACTTCCAGGTATACCCTAACAGAAGAGACACCTGTTTCATGAGTTCAGAGGAGAAAGGCTGACCGTTGTCGGAATATACGACACGCGGTAATCCATAACGTGGGAAAAACTCTCGCACCAATTGTCTGGCGGTAGTTACAGCAGTATAATCAGGGACTGGAAAAGCTTCTGTCCTTCTTGTGAGTGAACATACGACTACCAGGACATATTTGTAACCTCTACATCTGTTCATTTGGATATAATCCATTTGGAGGACTTCAAAAGGATGGTCAGGTGGATGGAATCCACCTTGTTCCATCGGAATGCCTTTACCTGGATTGAACTGGCAACAGATCATACATGTTCTGACTTTTTGTTTCGCTGCTGCACGCAGGTGCTTGTTGAACCAAATATTCTGTAAGCTGTCTATCATTGCTTTCTCTCCTAAGTGTGCAGGACTATGTGCGGTATTTATGATCACTTGTACCATCGAATCAGGAAGAAACCATGTTGCTTTGCCCTTAGTCATCCAACCCTGATCAGTCAGTACCCCTCCTTGTTCCGACCATTTCTTTAATTCGTCTAGAGTAGCATGTGTCTGTATGTCTTGTACATCCCTGGAAGGATCCCTGACTGTCATGGCTTTGGTCATTGATGGTATCTGTGAGTTCATCATGTCTAGTGGGGTCTGAGCTGTCTGTTTAGCAGTTCGGTCTGCCAGATCATTCGCTTTGAGAAATGGCATCTGTAGCTTTCGTATGTGCTTTGCATTTCAGGATAGCTATGGCTGTCGGTAAATGTATCGCTTCCAGAAGGGCTTGTATAAGGGGGCCATGCTGTATCTTGGCCCCGTGAGAGGTCAAGAAACCTCTTTCTCTCCACAGTACTCCGAAATCATGAACTACCCCGAATGCGTATTGTGAATCGGTGTAAATGTTTACTCTCAAGTGCTTAGCTCTTATGCATGCTTGTGTCAGAGCGATGAGCTCTGCTGCTTGTGCTGACAGTATGTCTATTCTTTTAGTCTCTATGATTTCAGTAGCAGTGGTCACTGCATACGCTGCCACTAATTCTCCCGCCCCCGTCCTCATGCATGAGCCGTCAACATAGAGTGTTAGGTCAGGGTCTGGGAGTGCAACATCTGTCAAGTCATGTCTTGGTTTAGTCACGGTATGTATCACTTCAACACAGTCATGTGGGGGAACGTTTTCTGTACTAGAGGGCAAAAGAGTAGCAGGATTCAGTATGTTGCATCGTCTGATCTCTATGTGTGGTTGAAATAACGTCAGCTTATAACCTGTCAGTCTCGCTACAGTCAAGTGTTGGGTTTGTGTCCGGTTCAAGAGAACCTCCACTGCGTGTGGTACTTGTATTGTCAGGGGGTGGCCCAGCACTATCGAGTCACTTTGTCTTATGGCTAAGGCCGTCGCTGCAACAGATTTTAAGCACGCAGGCAAAGCCTGTGCTACTGGTTCCAATGTACTAGAAAAATAAGCACAGGGCTTGTGTTTTCCTGCATGATCTTGTGTTAGGACAGATAGTGCTGTTCCATCCCGCTCTGTCACAAAAAGCATAAAAGATTTGTTGTAATCAGGGATTGCTAAAACTGGAGCTTGACATAAAGCTCTTTTTAATTCTTCAAATGCCACAGTGTGTTCTTGTGTCCAAGGGAGGACATTAGTAGAAGCTGCCTCCTGTGTCGTCAACTGTATTAGGGGCTTGGCTATGTAAGCATACTGGGGATTCCACTGCCTGCAATATGAAGTGAGGCCAATGAATGCACGTACCTCCTTTTGTGTCTTGGGCTGTGAAAGGCCAGAAATCAATTGAATACGTTCCGGTGTTAGTCGCCTACCCTCCTTGGATAGCAAGTGCCCAAGGTACGCCACTTGCTGTTCACAGAATTGTAACTTCGAAGGGGACACTTTGTGCCCCTTTTCAGCCAGAAAGTGTAAAACCGTGAGTGATGCATCTTCGCAGTCAGTTTCTGATCTTGCAGTGATGAGAATGTCATCTACGTACTGTATCAGCGCTGTAGTGGTAGGCATATGAATACTGTCTAGTTGTCGTTTTAGTGCCTGACTGTAGATGCTAGGACTCTCTGTGAAGCCCTGTGGTGCTCTTGTGAATCTGAAGCTGCGGCCTTTTAAACTGAAGCCAAAAAGATATTGGCTGTCTGGATGTATTGGGATACTAAAAAATGCGTTCTTCAGATCGATAACTGTAAAGAACGTAGCCTCTGCATCAATAGCAGTCAATAATGAAGAAATGTCCGGGACCACCGGGTACTGTGGGACTACACATTTGTTTAATTCTCGCAGGTCCACAACTAATCTATAGACAGGTGGTGCTTTGGGATCAGTTCGCTTAAGAATAGGAAGAACAGGTGAGTTGCATATGTTTGAATCTGTCTCCACCACCACCCCTTGTGTAACGAGTTCGTCTATTATTTTCAGTAACCCTACTTCAGCCTCAGGTGGGATCTTGTATTGTCGTATCCGTGGCAGCACTACTCCCGCCTTGAGGGTGACCTGGTGTGGTGTAATGTTCATGAAACCTACGTCAGTCGGACCTTGTGCCCATAGGTGCTGTGGTACATTTTGGAGCCTGATATCAAAATCTTTCATTACAAAATGTCCCTTGAAATCACGTAAATACAGTCGCACTCCTTCTGGCGAGCAACAGATAATCGCTCCCAGTTCCTTTAATGTCTTTATACCAAGTAAGTTTTCTGGACATGATTTAGTAAGCAGTAAGTCTGCTGTATGTATCAGTGGACCAACTCCTAAAGAGACTGGTTCCGAAACATCATTTATAATTGGCTTTCCTGAAAAACCCAGGGATATGTTCTTTGAGCCCGAGAGGGGTGCCCCTGGAACCTCGGAGTGACTGATGGTAGTTCTACTCGCCCCAGTGTCAATCAAAAACTTTTTATCCTGTCCCAGTAAACGTGCATGTACATAGGGACCCTCTTGGTCCACAGGAACTGGACTAAGGGGCAAGTCGAATTCCCTCTCTAGGCTGCTTCATGAATATGCTTGGTATTCTGGATAGTTGGGTTGAGCGTGCTGATACATTTGTGCTGTAGCATGGGTGGGTGCAGGTGCATGGACAGGCGGTGGCGGCGGTGGAAACGTATCCGATGTCTGATGAGTGTTATTTTCCTTGGGAGGATATGGACGTGGCTTTGTTTTACCTATAGCTATATTGTGTTTCAGGACTGCACATTAATTTACGTAGTGGCCTGGCTTCTTGCAATAATTACAGTTCCCTTTAACTGGTGTTGCGCTACTTTTGTTCGTATTTGTGTTTGTGTTTGCCGGTGTCGATTGGGCCACCAGCATCTTCATCTTTGTGTCTTTCATGCGTCTCTTTTCCTGGTCGTGTTCTTCTCTAATTCTGTTCTGGTGGTATTGTAACATTTGTAACATTTGTGAAGGGCTGTTTGCTTGCCAAGTACTCTCAACCTTCAGTACCCTATACTTTTTCTCGGGTAGGGAATTTTCTACTAATTTGCTCACGAAAAGATGGGGATATGAGTCGCTACCGGGCTTAAGGCCACTATTAATAGTAAAATATTTCTCAAACCTAGAGTAAAAATCGCTTGTGTCCTCGTCTGGTTTCTGCTTACAGGCTGAAATAGCATCCCAGTCTTCCTTTTTGGTAACTAATAATCTAGGCAAAACTTGTACAAGGAGTTCAGGTAATTCTTTAGCTCGGGGACCCAGACCAATCCCCGCGGCTCTGGCGGCATCCTCTCTTTCCAACACATCCCAGCTAATCTTTTTCTCTCCCACCTCCCAGTCCTTTTCTTTAAGCTTCTCGTAAATACCAGCAGGCAATAGTACTTTCAATAACTTTAGAATGTCAGCATATGTATACTCTCCTAAGCGGAGAATGTCTTTTAGCTCTCGGTGAAAACCCCCCGGGTCTTTATCATGGGAGGGCAACATCTTTTTCATTTCCAGTATCTCTAATTTCGACAAGGGGGTGTAGACATACACCCGTTGTAGCACATTGTTTGCATCTTTTACAGGATGAACCTCTCGTAGGGGGTTCAGCTTGTCGTATAACTGTCCCCTATCCTGGGGTGGAGCGGGAAGCAGGGACCTAGTCACGTATACTATATATTTGTGTCGCTGATCTAGGATGACATTAATCAATTCAGTACCCATGTTCATCCATCTGTCTAGTATTATGTCGTCCAGCAACTTATACAATAGACCGGGATCAGAATATTGACTCTCATACAACGTAATCAAATGTTGGACCATGTAGACACCAGCTATGCGCTGTTCATTTGGTGGGAGGCTCAAGAACGTTTGAGCTACTATATCATTATTATATGTATCATATTGGGATACCCACAGGGTGGCTGACCGTGCTAATTCATTTTCGGTCGGGGTGAGGGGCTGGTCGTTACCTATCCATTTATTCAGGGCTTTGTCGGTAATTTGGAATAAACTTTCAAGGGAATATCTTTCTTTTATAGCCGTTCCCTTTTTACGGTAATTGAGGCCCTTGGGCCTCTCGAACCGTTGAGCATGGCCCACGTAAAGTACTTTGTCTTTGTCCCCGGCTTCGTCATCAGAGGATGACTCAGCCTTGCCGTCCGGTCCTGCTTTGTGTGAGGCTATTATTGCCTTTCGGATTTTGGTCAACATGCTGTCTGTCTGTCCTGATTTATCATGCTGACCGGCATCTATATGATCACTCCAACCTATATAACAAGGATGTACATCCCCGTCACCTTCGTTTTTTTTTTTTTCCTGATCAGACAGTTAATTAGGAAACGAAGGATATAGTTCTTAATAATTACTTTTCTATTTTGTGTGGCCTCTGCTATGCACTCAGGACCCTCCCCTGTTCTTATGAATTTGTACATTTTCTTTAGGTCTTTATCCATATCTGGTAATTTTTCCAAATATGCGACTGCTCGCCTAAGTCTTAGTGAAATCACAAGCATATTGCCCTTTCCTGGATCTGGATCGTATATACATTCGGAGATATCTACTTTTACAGTCGGCCCCCCTCCTGATGCTGTCCCGGATCCCTCCCCGCTGTCCTCGAGCTCCTGGAGCTGGGCCTGTGTTGGGGGTGCAGGGAAAGATCCGTCTAGGTATGCTGGTGGGGATTCCTCTAGGTAGGTGTTAATAAACGCTTCGGATGCTGTTGGTCTTATTTTTCGGGGTACTTGCGGTGGCACTCTAACTGGTCTTTCTACTGGGGCCACTCTTGCTAGTTCCTCTGAAAGGACGGGATAAATACCAGCAATGACAGTATTTCTTTCTCTTTCAGTCTGTTCTCTTTTTACCCGCTCCCCTTCCTCCTGTAACTTCTTTTCTTTGGCTTTCTCAGATTCCTGTCTACTTCTCTCTGCTTTGTGGAACTCTTTCTCTGTTCTTCTATGTGACTCCTTGCGCCAAAACTCAATGGCATCCTTCTGAGCAGGTCTACATTTTCTCTTCCATAGCTCTTCCTCTACCTTCATAATGCATTCCGCATCCCACGTTCCCGTGATAGGCCATCGATACTGTGTCTCTAAATTCTTCGTGTAATCCACCCATAGCTCTAAAAACAACACGGCATCTAAACCATGTTTACAGTACATGAAATGTCCAGGTGTGTCTCTAGGCGGAATGTTAACTGGTTCCTCTAGTACACCTTTCCTGGTACATATTTTACGAAATTTCGAAAACAACGGCATGTTGAAATATAACCAAAAACAAAAATCACAATGAACCAAAAACAAAAATCACAATGAAACAATCTGACATACAAACCTGACACATTCAAACCTAAACACAACCATACCGGTCTCACAAGTGAGACACGTCTTTACCGTGTTCATTGAATGAACCCGTCTTTATGCAACCCCCATGAAACTCACCGGGAAGCAGAACTTGAACTTGAACTTGAAGGCCTCGGACACTCGACACTGCGCGGGAATGGCGTATCTTTGGTGGATCTCTTGAAACCTCGGACACAGCTCTCTCGCAGGGTGGGCTCTGGGTCGGGACGATCCGCAATCCTCACCGCCTCGTATGGATGCCTGGTCGCAGTCCGACTCCTTCGTTGGCCTGAGGGAGTTGGCGGGAAAACCCGCGACGTGCGCACTTGAAGTCCGTCACGGCTGTAGAAGGGGGCAAAACTGGACCTTCATCTCCGGCGCATGGGGAAGGGGATTCGTCCCTGTTCGGGCGCCATTAAATGTCGTAAATAGAGTATTACGCACTCATAATTTCTATAGGTATCAATAGTATCATGCATAAAGCAAAAGGCTGAGTCCGTGGTATCAGGTTCAAAAGGGCTTTATTCCAATAACTCGAGTTATAGGGAGAATAGTTCCATCACCACAAGGGATCAGGAAGGGTCTTCTGAAACTTTATTCACAGAGTACAGTAAATATACATTCAATATTATACGTAAGCAGGAGTGCGTCAGGCAGAGCAAGAGAGAATGAGATAAGAGCATGTGGGCGTGTAAGGAGGCGTGAAGGTGGGCGTCCATGTGGGCGTCCACTTGATGAGTCATAGGTGAGTGTCATAGGTGGGTGGATACCTGGAGGGGGTTGCGTGATCAGCTGGAACTTTACCGGAACTTTGCCTTACTTGTGCTCAACTCGAGCATGACGTGTAACTGACGTGTAACTGGGGGAAGGCTGCTGTGCAGTCGGGGAGTCTGGAAGAGAGGCCTTCAGTATCAGGACGACCAGCACATCTTGTATTATCTGATATCTAAAGTCCGGAGCAGGAACTGATCTGTGACATAGGTTGCCCATCACCAAGAGCCGATGTGGCGTCTATTTCTTCATTCACTGCGTAGGCCTTACGTGGGGGCTATGGGCTTTTCACTGACGTGAGCTTTGCAATCATACAAAAGGAGACAGAAAGGCTAGGCTCTATCCTTTGCAGACGGGTTGTGTTTATTCCTCCTTATCCAGGCAGGAATGTGATTCAGTAGGAGTAAGCAGATAACCGTGCTCAATACTGTCTCGGCACCCCAGACTGGGCCCCTTTGGCTGAGGCCCAAGTGTACGAGGCCAAGGATACACAGCTGCAGCTCTCAGAGCGTCTGAGGCCTGAAACCTCTTTTCGGGCTCTGGCTGAGCCACAAAAATGGGCTTTCATGAAAATGACACGAGTGCAGGAAAACATGATGCAAAACGTGTAGGCCTCAATGCAGATTTGTCGTTTCTCACATGGGAGACTTGATGGCAGGCCACGTTATAGCATAGGCATCATGGTTGACAGGCCATGGAGGGAAAATGCATGGCATACATGCATGTGCACAAAAACGTTGGGGAACACATAGGGGACACATAGGCCTCATAATTTTTATTTTCTCAGATCTTTGGGCGATTTGGGCTATTTGGCGTTAATTCCAATTAAATGTTTAAAATTTCATATCTCCGATTTGACTGATTGGAATTTTGTCATTTTGTACTCTATTTTTCTACGTTTGTGTGGGATTTGTCTTGTGTTGTTTTCACACTTTGTAACTGTTTGGAGTTCTGTGTTATGTTTATTGTATATATCTTTTTATTGTGGTATGTAGTGTTATGTAAGGTGTAGTGTTTACTTTTGTATTTTCACTGTGTCCTCGTTCTGACCAGTTGCATGTTCCTAATTTTCACAAATTATTATACTGGAACCTGTGGGGCAGTTGATGGCTTAAAGAGATCAAGGCAGGAGGTTTTGCTTACAAGCTGGGTTTGGTGTTTTAACTTAAATTAAGTCATACTTGGAATAAGAAGACTCCGACTTTACAATTTTGGTGATGATCTTGATGTGTTGGAACACCGTCAGGAGAGAACCTGCTTCTTTTTGCATTTGTGTTTTTTGAAGGATTTTATCATTTAATTGCAGCTCAATTGTGTGTGTCTGTGACCTGTGGTTGCCAGGGGTGTGACTAGTGCCCAAGGAGCAGCGCCATGCAACAGAATCAAGATAGTTGCACAGGATATTCATTGCTTTTGCTGACATTTAAGGGAGCACAGGCATCTGGGCAGTTGGTTATTGCCACAGCCGTGGCAGTTTTCAAAGGGAATTGCTTCAATTGGAGGAAGAAAAGTGTGGAACTGTGGCACCCCGGAGTTCACTTTGGTTCGTATTCCACAGGATTCCGCGACATGCAATGCTAGAGTGTGCTGTTTTTCTACACGTCTTGCCTCATATTCAGGTGTGGCTACGCAATGCAACGTACGGGGGATATTCACAAGGATCTATCTCTGAGTTAACGGCACTTTATCGCAGCCAAAGTTGTGATAAACTTATCGCCCCAGTCACAAGCTGGTGTTAACATCCCACAGCACCAGTTTACCCATGATAGCAGCCGCAAAAAACATCGCCACAGATGACCCCCACAACAATCGCTAATGAGATGCAAAGTAGGTGTTCCCGTGCCAAAAGCCCCGACAACACAACTCCACAACATTCACAAAGACCAGCCAGAACTGCGATAAGAACACAAAACAGTCGATGAGGCACGTTAGCAACAGGAAAATAACACCTGCTCTGACCTGGTGCAAAGTCGGACTTCAGCCTGCACCACAAAAGGGAGCCCAGCCCAGAGCCACACCTGAAGAACAACAGATGCACCCAGGCAACTGAACATGCAGCCCGGAGGGTCGAAAGGGCAACAATACCCGCCGCCACCACCCCAGGACTCCCCCTTCCCGGCAACCCCCCTGACCAAAGACATGCCACATCAGCTACACCTAAACATGTACAAAATAATACGCATGATGTCGCACAATCACAACTGGTGACATGCATGTGTTGTTACAAAAATGAGCATCACACATTCACTTTCGAAGCAACAAGTGAAACTTTATTAACATGAACACTGAAATGAAATGAAGACATATGGCGGCTCCCCTCAGGACAATCCGTAGGTCACAGCCTGCAAGACAAAAATCATGATGAGAAGGTGCGTCCTGCGCACATCAAAGGACAGAGAGAGAGCGAAGGATAGAGCGAGGGAGAGAGAGAGAGAGCTAGAGAAGAGAGGGAGAGAGAGAGAGAGAGAAGAAGAGAGGGAGAGAGAGAGAGAAGAAGAGAGGGGGAGAGAGAGAGAGAAGAAGAGAGGGAGAGAGAGAGAGAGAAGAAGAGAGGGAGAGAGAGAGAGAAGAAGAGGGGGAGAGAGAGAGAGAGAGAGAGAGAGAGAGAAGTAGAGAGGGGGAGGGAGAGAGAGTGAAGAAGGGAGGGTGAGAGAGAGAGAGAAGAAGAGAGGGGGAGAGAGAGAGAGAGAAGAAGAGAGCGAGAGAGAGAGAGAGAAGAAGAGAGGGGGAGAGAGAGAGAGAGAAGAAGAGGGGGAGAGAGAGAGAGAAGAGAGGGGGGAGAGAGAGAGAGAGAGAGAGAGTGCCGCCCCTGCGCACCCAGGCCACACTGCTCACCTGCTGCCACCGGTGTGTCTCCAACCACTTGACGGTATGTAAAGCAGTACACCAGGTCACACATCTGAGACAGACCGTCATCTGAAACAGAGTCCAGATACATGATTGGCACAGTACACACAATTACACAAGACATCATCGCCTGCCTGCCCATGCACACCCAAGCAGAGGCATCCCAGCCCTCCCGCCGCCCATCGGAGCATGCCTGCCCATGCACACCCAGGCCTCACTGCTCACCTTCCACTTCAGCATGCAGACAGGAGGCCCCACCACATGTCGCTGCAAGCCACAAGCCCGGGGCCCACAGACATGGCACCCTCCACACCATGCAGCCCCGCTCCGCAGGCCACCAGGTCTCACGTTTGGTGCTGGGTCTTGATTACTCCATGGCATAGGATATACCAGTGCACCCGGCCTCATCGCAGGCTGCACACCCGCTCAGCCCAATGGGTGCCACTAACTCTGGGATCCCGGAAGCGATGCCACGTGGAGGTAGGCCCGCACTGCCCGCTGGCTCTAGCCTACACTGCAGTCCAGAAGGGCACACAAAACCTGAGCTGTCTGGACTGCCGGGATGGGGCATCATCCATCGCAGGCTGCACACCCGCTCAGCAGCTTAAGGTGCCACTAACTCAATGCACCCAAAGTCACTGTCCCATGGCGGGGTGCCTGTGCCGGCCGCAATGCTCCATGTGCCACTAACCCTGTGCAACCCCAGTCAGCACCACGTGGTGGTAGACCTGTGACGGCCGCAAGGCCTCGGGTGCCACTAACCCTGTGCACAGCAACTCATGGGCCCTTTATGATTGAGAACTGTGGAGCGTCAGTAATCCAGTCACCACCGGCAGAGGGGAATGTGACATCGTCGGCTCCTTATGTTGGTGAAGTCACATGGCCTGTGACGCCTGTGCCGGATGGGTGTGGTGTGCATGCAAACCTGCCCTCAGGGAGTGGCTGTGATATCCTGACAACAAGACCAGTAACCTGCACACCACCAGTGAGTATGCCTGCGAGGGGTAGCACTGAGGGCCCCCCCTCGGAGCATAAGCGGAGTGGTGTGACCTGCCGTATGCCGGACCAGCGCAGGGCTTGCACCAATGACTCGTGGGCTCTGGTTGTGGTTCAGTCCATGTCCGGACATGGAAGTGACTGATGCGTGTGTCCCTGTTGTAGTGTTCACGGGACCCGGTACACAATATGCAATGTAGCACCCTCTGACTGGCATCCCACAGGATGTGCATCATTGACACAAGGGAAATCACTGTCCCTATATTCATCCACACATTCATACATGAATGATGAAAGACATAACACAGCAGTGCGTCACTGGATTTTTTATTGCACATCCAGTGCAGTTCTGCAGGTGGAGCGCTACAGGGCAATGCCGAGCACACTACACAATATGGGCTCGTGGAGGGCCAGCCAAAGTCCATCCAGGGATGACAAGTACTGCGGAAGAGGAAGGGTGCAGTCCGCAGTCTGGTCGCCGTGTCATTGGTCATCAAACAGGATATGTCAGTCCATGTCGCTGTCCAAGTTGAGTGCATTGAAGTGTATTGGGGGTCAGTGGAAGGTCATGGGGCCATGTGCGGCACCAGGCAGAAACAGGCCAGGTGGCGGAAAGGAATGCTAGTGCCACCTGATCACAAACCCATCCACGTCCTCGTCCGTGGATGAGTGCTCTGCCCCACCTGTGGGTGTTGCAGTACCAGCTGAGGCACTGTGTGCCACTGACACATCAGGTGCTGGAGTGGATACGTCTGCCGCACTGTGAGGCAATGGCACACCAGGAGGCAGAGTTGTGGATGGTGTGGGGGCAGCAGCATTCATCTGCGCCACACCTTGTGACAGCAATGCCATGATGATGATCTGCAGGGCCTGGTAGATCCGAGCTACATTTCGCTGGTGTGCAGCGGTGGCTAC
Source organism: Triturus cristatus (assembly GCF_964204655.1). Taxonomy (NCBI): domain Eukaryota; kingdom Metazoa; phylum Chordata; class Amphibia; order Caudata; family Salamandridae; genus Triturus; species Triturus cristatus. The sequence continues at coordinate 1,011,586,940 of NC_140593.1, read as the reverse complement.
CTTCCTTTCTGCCTCCATCCGCACCATGTCCTCCATGAGCCTCCGCATGTGTGCCAGCTCATGGCTGGTATCGCTGGTGCCCCTCTGAGCAGACAGGTGTGTCTCTCTCTGCATCAGGACTCCAGCAATGTCAGTCAGGGCTCGTTGAAGACCATGGAGTGGGCCTAGACACCCATGGATGGCGTGCAGTTTGGTAGCCATGAGGTTGAACCCCACCCGCACCTTCTCAGCCGTCTCCCTCTGGGTCTTCAGCACACGGCGTTGGAAGTCCGTTTGTTGTTCCTGGGAGTCTTGGAAGACTGCTGGGGCTGTGGGTGCCTCCTGCTCAGTGGTTTGGGTGGTGGGTGGGGTCTCCTTGATGCAGCTGGTCAGCCCTGTTTCTGGAGGTCAGTCGCGGATTATGTCAATGATGTCTAGGAGGGCTTGTGCGTCGATGCTGGGGTTGTCCTCCCCGTCATCAGTGAAGAGTGGCTGGGACGGCTCTGCAGGGGGTGTTGACGGTGGCCCTGCAATGTGAAGGGGAGATGGTGTATTGCAATGTGTCCACATGTATGTAGCTGCATGGTTCATGTAGACATTCAGACAGCATGGCATTGTACATTGTGACAGTCTATAGATCTGGGTGATGACCCAGGGTCATTGAGGGTGTGCACTGTGCTCTGCTTGATTGTGCATCTGTGCCTTCGTAGCCATCTCCACCCGTCCCCCAGTACCCTCTGGTCACTCACCCTGTTGCGGTTGTGTTGTGTCCTGTCGAGCAGTGTCCGGTCCCCGGAGTCCGGCCACAGTATCCACACTGATGACTGTTGACACCAGCTCCTCCATGTCATCCAGCACGAACTGTGGCACTGGGCCCCCACCTCCAGTCTGCATTGCTGCCTTCTGGTTGGCTGCGAGTTTCTCCTTGGTCTTTCGCTTGATGTCATTCCATCTCCTCTTGACCTCGTCCATTGTCCTCTTGTGCTCTCCGACAGCATTCATCTTGTCCACGATGTCCCGTCATATTCCAGTTTTGGTGCCCAATGACACGTTGGAGGTGACGAACAGTTGTTGATGGTGTTCCATCACCTCCGTGACTATTCTCCTGTTTACCGGCGGACTGAACTTCGTCTTCCTCTTCTTCTTGTCCTTGCCCTTCCCTGTCCCCGAGGTCCCGGGCTGGTCCTCTGGGGTGCTTGTGGGGTTGCGCTCGTCCTCTGCGCCTGCTCCGGCTGCCTCCATGGTGCTTGGGTGTTTGTCAGTTTGTGTTTGGGTGTTTTTTCTACTTTTATGGTGATTTTTCCCACCTGCCAGGTGTGTGTTGGAGGCTTGGTGCTGCTTATCGCTGATTTCCTCATTGCGCTTTGGCCCATCGCAGGTTTTTTTGTGTTGTGGTTTGTGTTTTTATCTCCGTCGAGGTGGTTGTATCGCGGACAGTGTCCGCGGTTTCGGCAGACTATCGCATGTTACCGCCTTGTTGTGAATTCCACGTTAACACAGGGTTATTTTCCCGTGATAGGCTGCGATGTGGAAAGTTGCGTTAACATTTTTTGGTGATGTTTAGCACATGTTCTTGTGAATATACCCCTAAGTGCAGCTATCTTGGAGTTGATAGCCCTTTAGTGGATTGGAGCACAGTGGTTAACATTGGAGGATCAAAGGCATTTCTGGGAGCAGTATTATTTAAAAGTTGTGGTTTAGTGGTTCCACCACATTTTTCTAAAGTGGTTGGGCTGATCTGTGCACTAAATGTCTTTGTGCACTTTCATTATTGATATTCTGCTGTTTGGGAGGGAAGTTGAAGGGGGTAACTGCTGTCTGTAAGTGCATATTTATTTCATTTTTGTGTTTTGTACAGTTAACTAGTCTCTTCTCTGAGTGAAGTACGGACATTGTGTTATTCGTAGTTACAGATGCCTCATTGAACTGAAGAAGGGATGCATGCTGTAGTTGTGTGATTAGTATTTTTACACAGCCATGGCGACACAAAATGTTGCACTGCAGCCCCCAAAAGCATTCTGGCCTGAGGGAGCGAGTACATGTATGAAAAGATTGAGTGAAAAGCGTATTTCTTGAACTTTTTGAAGACAATGGATGAGGAAGGCAAAATGAAACTAGAGTGGAAAAAGAGGATCTTTTTACATGCTGTGGGGCCAAAGGGCTTAAAGGTGTTTAAAAAGATGACAAATATATCTGAGGGTGGTGTTTGAAATGTTTTTTATAGTTGGGTTAAGAGATTTTGATAACCATTTTGCCCCTAAAGTGTGTTTAGGTACTATCAGAAACACATTTTTCCACAGGAAGCAGGAGTTGGGGGAAATGATTGATGAATATGTGGTTTCCTTAAAAAATATGGCCCGGTCATGATTGTTGATGAGGGTAGGACTGTTGGCACAGAAATGTTGAGGAAGTTTCCTAAAGTATTCACTAGGAAAGTGGGAATGCTAAAAGGTGTGGAGCACCGCATTGTTTTAAAGATGTATGCTTGCCCTAAAATACACAGTATTGGCATTCTTGTTGTTTTTTGTTCAATTGTGGCTCAGCCTTACTGATTACAGTCCAAACCCAGTTTTGGTTTTGTTGTCTAAAATATACAGGGCAAGGACATCCCTATATCCTCAGGGATGAAGTTGTGAAGGAATTGGACAAGTTGGTCAGCGCGGACATTATTGAACCAATTGTATCATCTGAGTGGATTTCTTCTGTGGTAGTGGCCGAACGTAGTAATGGCAAGAGTAGATTGTGCATTGATTTGCGCCATCTTAAGGGCAATATTGTAGTGGATAAATTCCCATTACCAAAGATCTCAGAGATGCTTGCACTTATTAAAGATACTAAATGGTTCTTAACCATAGACTTGTCAGCAGCATGCCAGCAAATTCTTTTTGGCTGGAAAGAGCAAAAAGTACACCGCATTCATTACACCCACTTGATGCTTTCAGTACAAAAAAAATGTCTTTTAGCCTGGCATCTGCTGCGGCCATTTTTTAAAGGCTTTTGTATCAGCTATTTGGTAAGCATTCAAAAGCACAGTTCTTCCAAGATGACATTTACATTTTTTGGCATGGATAAGAGTGAGTATTACAAGGTTTTGAAAGAGGTGTTGAGTGTTCTGGAGGAGAATGGATTGACTGTGGAGTACTCCAAGTGTAAATTTGGGATGCAGTCTGTGACATATCTGGGGCATGTTCTCTGTGCTGATGGAACACACAATGTTCCTCATCCATCCAACAAGAATGAAGTTTGCTACTTGTTAGGCATGGTGGAAGTCTATGCTAAATTTGCAAACAAATTCTCAGATAGGGTGTACAATATGATTCAATTGCTTAAGAACAAAGCTAAATTCCTGTGGTCAGAAGTGTGCAAAAAGGAGTTTGTGAACATCAAGAATGCTATTGTGCAGTTGTTTTGATCCGTGTTGTATGAATGTGGTCACTGTGGATAAAAATAATAAAGGTTTGGGTGGCGTTTTTTCTCAGGTCAATTGGGAAGATAAGTATGCTATTATCGCACATTCCTCCAGAACTTTGGGCCAGATGAATGACCATAAATGTAATGCGCAAATGGGTTTGCAAGCCGTTTGCACATGCAAAATGGCCCAGAGCCATGTACAATTCCTAAATAGCAAGTCACAAGTTATTTAAGACTCGCTATTTAGAAATTGCCAGTCACAATTAGGAAGGGGCATTCCCTTCCTAATTACTTCCGCAAATCAATGTATGAATGTTTTGTGACCGCAATTGCGGTGACAAAACACTTGCAAATTACCATCGTCTTCCAAGGGGTGGTAAAGCAGTCGCAATTCAAGGGACCCCTTTCACTTTGTGACTGTCTCTAAACATATTTTTTGAGGGCAGGCAGTGGTCCAGGGACCACTACCTACCCTTAAAGGAAAACGTGCTGAATTAAAAAAAAAACTGCTTTATTTAAAAGCAGCCCCAGACATGGTAGTCTGCTGAGCCCAGCAGGCCAACATATCTGGGAGGGCCTGTCATTCCAATAGGCTCGCAAATTGCGAGAGACTGATTAATATTAATGAGCCTCGCAATTTGTGACCCCATTGGGAATCGAAACAGTGTTAAACACACTGTTGTACATGGCAAATTGTAACTTTCAAATTGCGACTCGCAAATGAGTCTCAATTTGCGAGGCACAATTTTGCTGGTTGTACATCTGGCCGTTTGTCTCCTGTGTAAGAGAAATTCTCAGTCATTGAGAAAGGGACACTAGCCTGTGTGTGGACCTTTGAGCATTTTTGTCTGTTTGGGACGGGCAATGCACTGTCAGGAGTGACCACAAACCTTTTGTTAAATTGTTAACAACAGTGGGTCTATACAAGGCATCTGCAAGGATAGCGAGAATGTCAGTGCACATAAAAGATTTAATTAATAAGGTTGTGTATGTAACAGGGAAAAGTAATGTGTTGGCAGACTTCTTATTCCACGTGCTAATAGACATGCAAGACTTTGATGAGAATGAATGGGACAAGTTACAAATAGCACTAATTCATGATGATGGTGCCCCTGATGTAAAAGAAGAGGAATGGAATGAAATATATTTAAAGGGTGAAGACTTACAACTTCTCATCAAATGGGGGATGCAGGGTTGGCCAAGGAAGTCTATGATTTTTAAAAGTTTGAAACAATTTAGAGAACTAAATAGTGAGTTGAAAGTAAATCGAGGTACTTTTCTTGGGGGATAGAGTGTGCCAACAGTTTCGCTTAGGGATGGTATTATGAAGTTATGCCATGAGGATCATTGTGGAATTGTGAAAACAAAACAGAGAGTCAAGAAATGGTACTGGTGGCCAGGCATAGGTATGTGTGCTGAAAGGATTGTAAAGAACTGTGTGGTGCATGCCAATTCGGACAACTCTTTAACCTCTTCGATGCTCATGACGGAACGGTTCCGTCATGAGCATCGGTTGAGCTGTGCGGATGACGGAACCATTCCGTCATGGCCCCGCCCGCGCTCGAACCCTTCAGCACGGCGCGGAAATCCGCGCCGCGCTGAAGGGGTTAAGGACTTTGAGGCTCAACTTGTGCAAGCGCATTATTCATGTGGCACACAGTTGCTATAGACATCAGGAGTCCCATTGGTTCTCCATCTAAGTACATAACTGCAATGATTGATGTGTTTTACTAGGTGGCCTGTTATCAAGGTGGTGGAGAAAATTTATTCTGCGGAGGTGCCAAAATTTATAGACAAAGTTTTTGTGAATGAGGGACTACCAGTCCAAATCATAAGGGATAACTGTGTAGTTTGTGTCTAACTTGGCTAAGAAATATTTTGAGAGAACTAGAGTGAAACATAGGACCAAATCCCTATCTAATCCCAGTGGAAATTCATGACCGAGAGATTTACCAGAGTTTTGAAGAATGTCATATAATTAGCTGTTACGAAGGATGAAGATTGGGAGGTCCAGGTTTATAAAACTGTGTGGACGTATAGAACCACTATACATGAAGCTTTGGAAGTGTCTCCATTTGAATTAGTATGAAGACATGAGGCGAGAACTAAGTGTAATCCTGAGTGGTTATTAATGGCTTCTGATGTGAACATATTGGTGAAGAAGGTCAGGAGGAGAATTGTTGAAAAGCATCAATAGTATAAACTAGCTTTTGACTGCAGAAAGGGCTCAGAGAATGTTGATATCCAAGTGGGTATGTGGGTGAAAGTAAAAAGAACATGGAAAGTCAAAAAAGGTGACAGTCGGTATTGGGAGCCCAATGTGTAACGAAATGCATCCCTTCTGAGTAATGGGAACATTTCAAGCCTTAGGAGGGTTGACATCCTCAAAGGTGGGAGTACTTTGTGCAGGAAGGATTTCAATGCTTTGGATGAAGAGTCTTTATTGTTCATGTCTCTGTTAAACAGGATTTTGGTGTGAGGTAGAGGATATTGGAGACAAAGTGAATGGTGGTAAGGAGATATATTTGCAAAGTGATGAGGATAGTGCTGAGGTGAATGAGGTGGATGAGGTGGATAAAATGTTCACATCAGGAGTGGAGAGCATTCCCAGAGGGGGACAAGTAGACGGCATGGGAGTGAAAGCCACATGAGCAGAACAGACAGTTCGGCATGAAAAAATGGTGTGCGCAAGACCCAAATGGATGGAGGATTTTGTGTGCAATGTAAATGGTTAGGGGGCTTTTCCTGTGCATATTGTTTTCTCTTTAATGTAATTTATAAGGAAGGGAAGATGTGTTATGTATATTTTATATATCCTTTTATTTTGGTATGTATTGTTATGTAAGGTGTAGTGTTTTATATTTTTACTGTGTCCTCGTTGTGACCAGTTGCATGTTCCTCGGTTCCAGATTCTTTCTACTGGATCCTACAGGGCAGATTCTGGTCTGAGGAGACCAAGGGAGGACATTATGCTTATAAACTGTATTTGGTGTTCCAACTAATAATTAACTATATCAGGAATAAGAAGACTCTGACTTTAAATGCTGCAGAAATACTTTACACATTGTCTCTAAGTTAAGCCTGACTGCTCTGTGCCTGGCTACCAGAGGTGTGAACACAGGTTCATGTGACATATGCTTGTGCCTCACCCTGACAAGGGTTGCGGTTGCTGTTTGAGTAGAATTTCACCCTTCTCAACCAGTAACCTAATTTCTCACAGAACATATAATATTGCCATATTTAATGGTACCTAATTTTGACATTTAATTTATGTATCAGCATTGCACTTTGGCCCTTATATCAACTTCAGCAAAGCATCCCCTTCATTGAGGTTTAAACCCAATTCTGCTCCACTTTCAATCTGTGGCCATCAGTAGCTGGTGGATGACCAAGGATAGATGGATATCAGCATTGCTTTGCCTGCATCTGCAAGCAAAATCACCTACCTAGACAAGCAAGAAGATGTGGGCAACACTTTGGTGCCACCTGCACTCACGGGATCATGGGACCCTCAATATTTCTCACCCGCTCTGTCATGCATCCGTAGCTTTTCGGCGGGAATCTCGGAATTCCCCAGATTGGCAGACCTTGATCATTCCTATGGTTACCTTTCATTTGCACAAGGCAGCACACATTCAAACAACAAAAACGAGGAGAAATAAAGAATTTTGTTTCGCATGCTTTAAACCAGGTTTTCCCTTGCCCTTACTTTGGCGCTGCCTCCTATTTATGCTGCACTTGTAAATAGGGGACAGCATCAAAATCAATAGGTTTCGTGGTGGAACGCCCACCGCAATACACATTACGCTCCCCTTTCATGCTAAATACAGCGTACAAGGGTGCCTTATTTACAAGGCAGCGTTAAGCCACATTAAGTGGCTTAACACTGCCTTGTAAATAAGGCGAGGCCCCTATTGCCATCACAACCTCACTCATGTTGGAAACAGGCAGCAAATGCCACCACCCTATTCTAACACGTTGAGAGGTAGATGAGCTGCTGATGGAGATGAGCATGCCACGTTCTGATTGGCAAGATATCCGCCTCTGCCGCTGTCTTGCATTGGAATGGATGGCAAGAACCTATTGGAGGAAGCCTATCACCCCACTCTGTAAAGGTCAAACTCACAGCCGCAGTTCCTACCCTTTATCCATGTGAATACATGTTCATCTTAACTATACATCTATTGTTTCTTTGACATTGCCAGACTACTTGTAAGAGACCTAAGTAGACCTCATTGCCTTCTGAACAAACTGCATCTACATCAGAAGTTTACCTGCATTAGCTCATCCCAATGTCTGATCCCTAAGATGTACTTGAGCAGCTATTACATTTGTAACATTGTTATTGTCAGTTAATAAATATGGACTTTGCCAGGTTTTTACCTCCATCAGCAGTAATTACTAGATGATTACTTTCCATTACACTAGTTGTTGCCTTCAGACTTCATAATGTTGTTCTGTGCAGTAACACACCTTCAGTTATGCAATTAAATTGCTCTGGTTTTCCTTATTGGGACCCACGCACATCGTCTTGTATATATTGGGGAATTATGTCTTCCAGGGATAAAGCACTATCAGGCACATGCATCAAGCTAGGATTTTGCGAGTCCTTAATTGCGAATATTAAGGATTTGCAATTAAGGACTCGCAAAATCCTATGCATGTAGGAATCGCTATAATACTAGCGATTCCTACACAATCCTTATTTGGGACTCGCAAATAGCGAGTTGCAATTAAGGAATAGCTTCCCATTCATTCCTACGGACCTACAGGCCCATAGGAATCAATAGGAAATTAAAAGCGCAATTTGCGAGTACCAATTGGTATTCGCAAATTGCTCATGCAATTTCAAGGGTGTAAGGGTGTCAAAAGGACACCCTGTTGCACCGATGAAATTGATCTGTGCACAAATGTTGCCAACACACATGTCCCAAGGACATGTGTGTGTGTAACCTACAACTTTGAAAAATGCACTTTAGTGCATTTTTCAAAGTTTTTGCAAATTGCCATGAAGTTCAACTTCATGGTAATTTGCGCCCCCTAGTAGCGAAATCGCTACTTCAAAGTGGTTCTTGCATTGCATTTAAGGAATCGCAAAATGCGATTCCTTAAATGCTATCGCGATTTGAGAACTCGCAATTAATTGCGAATTCTCAAATTGCGAGCGCCTTGACCCTTGATGCATTGCAAAAGCAGATTTTGCAATCGCAAATGGACGATTTTTGCGAATCGCACCGTTTGCGATCACAAAAAGCTTTGTTGCATGTGCCAGTATATGCCCTCATTGCAAAAAGCAGTGACAGGCCCTGTCTGCAATGTGACATTGCTTTGCGAATGAAAGAGGTCTCAGCTGTCCCACCTAAATCCTTTCATGAATGCACAATTTGTTGATGCCAGTGGGTTGAATACTAGAGTATGAGAATTATGTTCAGAGCAACTTTAGCCCGTTTTTATATTCGACTCAGTTTGTTTTTATTTGTGCCTTCTCTTAATTCATTTTGTCAAAGCTTCTTTTAAGGCCTCAGAGTCCTTTCAGGAAAAGTAAAGGGTGGGAATGGCATTCGTGAGTAGTGAAGTGCATTATAAGGCATGTTAACATCCTGGCACAAGCCAGCACTTTTCAATACATTGTGTCCTACAAAAAGTCCCTATCGCAGACTTCTTCACTGCGGTGTGCAGGGAGGAGTGAGTCTGTCATTACCCATGGCAAGAAATGTATCCAAAAGAAATAGACAAGCACACAAATATTTGGAAAGAGGAATTTGTACAGGTTTCACTCTGACAATAAACTATGGGCCATATTCACACGGAGTTATCGCTGCGTTAGTGGCACTTTTCTGCCGCTAATGAGGCGATAATTTTATCGCCCTATTACCAAGCTGTCACTAACAGCCATTAGCGACAGTTTTTAGGCGAAAAAGGTCATTGTAAAGATCGCTACCTCTGTTAGCGGTAATTATATGCAGGAGAGGCGTTCCCATGCAAAAACGTCTGCAAACACCACTACTCCATATTCACAAGGGAATCCTTGAACTCCTGACGACCAAAAAACTGGCTCTAACTGCAGTTAGAGACAGTTACTTAAGACCAGACAATAGCTGGTCTTAAAAATGGTGATAACACTTTGGGCCTCATCTCAGCAGGTTTTGGTCCTGGAAAGCGCTGCAAGCAATGTTGCAGCGCTGCCCTGCGACAAAACTACAGTGCAGGAAAGCGCGCCATCAATAAGATTGTGCGCATTCCTTCGCCCCAGTTATGAAAAGTGTTGCAGCGCTGCGACAAGACAGCGTTGCAACACTTCCCACTACGCCCTTCTTGCAACAGCATGGATGCACTGTATTCACTGAACAGTGCTCCATGATGCAAGTAACGACAGATACGTCAGGAATCCTGAGACATCTGTCTGCGCGAAAGTCACGCATTGCTGCAGTCGTGTCACAACCATGATGCAACTCGAGCAATGCATGGGGCCAGCCTATCCCTGTAGCACTGCATCACCCTCACGCCTGACCTCAGGTAGGCGGAAGGTACTGGCACAGTGCTGTTCATGAGGGGTGCCTGAATGTGGCCTTGATCCAGCTGCGATGTTACCAATGATGGTCGATCCAGGAGAGTCCAGGAGAGTCCGGAGTTGTGGCTGTAGTTGAAGTTCCCACTGGCAGAGGTGACGTACTTGAACGTGTGTCCTGCTATGTGGCTTGTTGAGGTGACTTGCTGCTTGCGTCTGATGTAGGGGACCTTCCCCAGGAGGTGGTGGTGTTATGGTCACTGGGGTTGTCCAGGTGGAACTTAAGTTCACTGAGTAGGATGTTGTTGGTGGAAAGGAGACCCTGGGGTGCAATGAGGTCCACAATGGTATTAGAGAAGGGGGGGGCAATGGTCTGGAGGGCCTGCACATGAGGGTGCCATAGAGGATGTGCTTGGGCTTGGTCCGGATCTGGGAGTTGAGGTGGTCCATGGTCACCCTTTGGTCATTAGAGTGTGTGGTCAGTCCGAGTGTGCTTCTGTAGGTGATGGCAATGCCTCCTCATTGATGGTCGGGATGCTCCTTGCAGGTGATACTGCAGCCCTCAGTGATGGCAATGGCGATGTCCGGTACGGAGCAGAGGTTGGTCCTGGTAGTTGAGGTGGCGTCCAGGGTTGATGGCGAGGAGGGTGCTGGCGTTGTAGCAGTGGAGTGTCCAAGAGGAAGGCTCCTTGGTGCTGAGCGCGGTCCAGGGGCAGATGGACGCAAACCGCATAGCTTATAGGTTGCCTTTGGCACGGGAGATGATCGTTACAATGCAGGCAGTACATCGTTAACAACACAATTCCGGCAACACAGGTGCCCTTACATCGCATTTGATTAAAACACATTGTGAGGTCAGTAATGAGGTAATTTAAAGATTTTCGGGTGGGTATGGGTTTCGGATGTAAAATATGGAAGTTGGGGTGTGTTTTGGGGTAAATATGGAAATTGGGGTGTGCATTTGCGGTAAAATTAGGTTTTTGGGTGAGTCATGGGGGCTCAAAAAGGAATTCCAGGGTTCATGTTTGGGTTTGGGGTGCAAAGGTTAGTTTTGAGTTGCACTCACTGAAGTGAGAATAGTGATATTAATGTCTCCACTATGCAATCCCTACTCTACTGTTGGAATGTGCTTAGTGTTAGTATGCATTGGAATGGAATGCAATGTTATGGCATATGTCGCAACTTTGTATGTGCCTTTGGTACACGAGTGGTACGCCCGCTGTGAATGGGTGCACAGCGGCTGCCTTTGAGAAGTGTTGGGGGGTCTGGGCAGCTGTGAGGTGGCAAATGCTGGAAAGAAAACTAGATGGGGTGTGGACGCAGGGATGTGTGTGTGAGCGGGTGTTGTAAGAATTTTTATGAGGGAAGTCTTACCTCTAAGCCGAGTCCCGTGTCTTCGTAACTCATGCTCTCCTGCATCTGCTTCCAGGAAAAGGAAGTAGGCAGCCAGGCTCCCTCCCCTGAGTCAATCAGAATGCTGCAATGTGGCGGTGGGATTGGTAATTGGCAACTGGACAAGTCATGCATCTAGGGGCCGGAGGGGTGGGAATGTTCTCTATGCAGGCTGTAATGCAGCCTGCATTGTGAACAGGGAAGTGCGCATGACTGCTTTGGGCGGACTGAGTGTGCTGGCCAAACAGTCATTGTGCACCTTAGTGGGCATGCCAACCCGCCCATGCTCTGCTCCGTGTTTGGAACAGTCCTAACCCACCCTCCCACCCCCTGAGGATACATAGCATGATTACATCAGTCAGTTATCCCTTGTTTTTCCCTTTTGAATCTGTTTTTTTGGCTTCTCTGAGCACGGGTTTCCAACTTCCCGCTGCTGCTGCCCCTGCGGCCCCGCCCCCCTGTCCTCACCAGTTCCCACCTCCCAGCAGATCGTTCCTCCCCTACTAAATGGCGGCCGCTGCATGGTCGCGCGCAGCTGGCACGCCACTGGCGCACCGAAGGCGTGCCTAAGGCAAGCCCGTCCGCGACCCGACCGCAACCAGTGCTAGGAACCCTGGATCTCTGCTGCAGAGCCACCCTCCACGCACTCATTCCCGGCCAACAGGCCTCACCAAACGCGACCCATGGCCTGATCTCCTGCCTCCACTGCCGCCAAATGCAAAAAGAACAATTGATGGACAGAATGCAGAACAATGTCATACATTCACCCCAGTACACAGATCCATTGTTTTTTTGCTCACCATCCCATTCTAGTTTGGACCCAGCCATATGCAAATCAGTCTTGACCCTGCGCCCAATGGGAACAGTCCAGCCCTTAACCACCACCCCGGCCTCCAACACAGCCGACGCCAGCACCAGCGACACCCTAAGATGCATCCTCATCAATGTGCGCTCCGTGCACAAACACCCCGTGGCCCTACTCGCCGCAACAGACAACATCCGCACCTTCCTGGCCCAAGGCACTCTGCTGGCCTCATCCTACTCGACTTTTCAGCGGCCTTTGACACTGTCTCCCACCGCACACTAGTTGCCAGACTACACAACACCAGCATACAAGGAACAGCCCTAGACTGGATCTGATCAGTCCTCACCGGAAGAAGCCAAAGGATCAGACTGCCACCCTTCCTCTCCGATCCCATGTAAATCACCTGCAGAGTCCCACAGGGCTCATTCCTGAGCCCGACCCTCTTTAACATCTACATGGCCCCCCTCCCCGCCATTGTCCGACAACATGGCCTCAACATCCTATCCTATGCTGATGACACCCAGCTCATCCTCTCTCTCACCAAAGACCCCACCGCCCCTAGACTCAACTTCCAGAAGGGTATGCAAGATGTCACAGTCTGGATGACCGACAGCTGCCTGGAGCTCAATACCGAGAAGACAGAAGTCCTTGTCCTTGGAACCACCCTTAAGCATGGTACAACACTTGATTGCTGACTGCCCTCAGAAGCCCACCAACCCCCTCGGACCATGCCAAAAACCTCGGCTTCGTACTCGACTCATCCCTCACCATGAACCGGCAGGTCAACGTCGTCACCTCCAGCTGCTTCAACCCCCTCCGCATCCTCTGCAAGACCTTCAAATGGATCCCCCCATAGTCAAAGAAGACAGTCACCAATGCACTCATCACAAGCAGACTGGATTATGGAAACGCACTCCGGCATTAACAAGTCCCTATTCCGCAAACTCCAGACATTACAAAACACCGCTGACAGACTCGAACTAGGCATTCCCCGGCACGAAATCATCAGCCAACACCTACAAAGACTCCACTGGCTCCCCATGGAGAAAAGAGTCACCTTCTAAGTTTTCACTCAAGCTGACAAATGCCTACACAACAACGGACCCAAATGCCTCAACGACAGAATCAACTTCCACGTACCCAAAAAAAACCTCCGATCTTCCAACCTCGCACTGGCCGAAACCCCGTGCACCCACAGAGCCAGAGCAGGTGGAAGATCCTTCTCCCACATTGCAGTTAAGACCTGGAATGAGCTACCGGCAGACAACAGATGCGCCCCCTCCCTGAACATCTTCAAGACATGGCTCTTCAGATAACAGATCTACAGACCCCCCCTCTGTGCCTTGAGACCCTCATGGGTGAGTAGCGTGCTTACAATTCCCCTGATTGATTGATTGATTGATTGATTGAGTTATCTACATGTGATGATTGTTCCTCTTCTGCAGTGCTTGAGGTAGTGGGGCAACGCTCTTGTGGTGCGTCATCTACATGTGATAGGCCTGAGCGACTCGCCCATGGACCTCCTGCGCTACGCGTCCAACCTTCTCCTTACCTGAATATTGACACCGTGGCGAAATCCACTGCACTCTCTCCAAATCTGTGACTCAGCCAGCAGGAGCCTCAGCCAGGTGTGATTTCACTAGGCTGGGTACAGCAGTCGCTGCCTAGTCCACTGGTGGACCTCCCGATGCAGTTGATGCAGCAGGGCCCCCTTATGCGTGAAGTTGCAGCGCTCACGCCACACAAGTTCGGCATAGCAAAAGGGCCTCACCCTCCACAGCATTCGGCCAGTCCAACATCATGGGGCCTGTGATGCAGGGAGACGGCACACAGCGTTGGTAATCCCCTTTGTGCACCCCGGTGTAGTGGTGGAGCATAGTATGTGATGCGGACCTCACTACCTTGGTGCACAGGAGCACCTCTACCATTAACAGCTCCAAGGGTCACTAGGCGGTCTTCTCACACAGGTCAGCAATGTGTCTCCATGCGGCCTGCCAGACTTCACCTCCAGGTACGGGCGATTGTCACGCGTCAATGTCTACAGCCACGGCTCATCGACTCCACAGCTCCTCCACATCCCACTCCAGGCTCCAGACACTGGTCCAGCAAGGCATCCAGGCTCCAGATGCAAGTCCAATGAGGCATCCAGGCTCCAGACGCACCTCCAGCGAGGCATCCAGGCTCCAGGCGCAGGTCCAGGGAGGCATCCAGTCTCCAGCCACAGGTCCATCCAGGCTCCAAGCTCAGGTCCAGCAAGGCATCCAGGCTCCAGCCGCAGGTCCAGCGAGGCATCCAGGCTCTCATCCTGGTCATCCTGGATGTTGGCTGGCTTGCAGGGGTTGTTGATGTGTGCTGCACTTGGCCCGGGCTGCTTCATTCTGCATTTTATTGATTTGTATGCCTATTTCACATTGGAGGTTTACTGATAGGCAATTTCTTGCATTACAGACAAAAAAGACTCACGTTGGGCTGACTAACGTGAGTTTTTTTGCAGCTAATGGGCCAATAGGTAGTTATCGCCCGCTAACGCCGGATTTCCTATCGCCATCGCGCTGATGTTAGCAGCAGTTTTCACCGCCGCTCCCTGATACTATCGCCATGTAGCGACGGCTTAGTTGCACCACTAACATGGCGATAGTTTTTCAGGGTTAGGCGGCGATTAAAAAACTGCCGCTAACTGGCGTTTGCGATAGGTATCGCCGGTCCATGAGAATATCCCCCTGTGTTTGTTATTGTATAGCTGAGAGTGGATCCAGATGTGATATTGTTCCAAAGCAAATATATTATCAATATTAATGGATGAGTGCCTTCAGTATAACGTGGCATTGTGTAACTTAGTTGTAGTGGGTTACGTTATGGACGGCAGGAACTACAGTCCAAGCAGTGAATGTGTAAAAAGGTGGGTGGGGGCTTAAGGACAAAGAAGGAAATGGATGTAAAATAAGTTCAAAGTTAAAATCGATATTACTTTGTGCTAAAAGAAGAAAAGATTTTGTGTTGAACAATCTGCCATTTTGTGGGGGGGTGACAAAAGACTATATTCTATGAATGGTGTTATAGTGTGAAATAAGTAAATAAGATTTATGAAACATTCAGTTTAATTATGGAAACCATTAAGAATATTCAGAATACAATGTGATAAAATGGCGTTCCACATGAGTAAGAAGCATATTTGTTGCTTATAAATTGGTTGAGTTAAGAGAAAATATCGAAGCTGCACACCATGATAAAATTATTTTAACTTGGTGAAATAGCTAAATACTAGTGTGCTTTTTACTGACAAATGATGCAACAAATAGTAATAATTCTACTAATTTGCCTTTAGCCTTGGTTAATTGGCAAAAAAGGCATACACTGCTATTACAATTTATTAGGGATTGCGTTCAGAATAGGCTTTACTTGCATTATGAAAATGGGCTATACATATATAAATGAAAAGACAATCACACAGAATCAAAAAATATACATTTTTGCACCTTAAATTCCAAACATCTGGATAACATGAAGCTACATTCATTGACCATACATGCGTTGCCAAAAAATAGATTCCTTTATCTTCTCTCTCCCAAAAACAATCAAGGGGACGTTTGTAAAAATCAAAACTGCATACGTTTTGTCAGTGAGTGATGTCACTGACCATGTCATGAGTGATGTAATATGTGACGTCATCAGCAGTGGATTGCGGTCGCGCAAGTTATAGTTAGCTGTACTAACTATAACGGGGGAATTTCATTGGTTTTTTACGAGAGAAATGTCCAGCTAACTATAACGTGTGTGAAACCTATGGTTTTTTAAGTGAATTTGCAAGGTTTTTTAAATGCTAATTCCTAACTATAACGTGTGTGAAACCTATGGTTTTTTCAGTGAATATATATATATATATTCAGTGAAAAAACCATAGGTTTCACACATGTTATAGTTAGCTGGACATTTCACTCGTAAAAAACCAATGAAATTCCCCCGTTATAGTTAGCTAAGCTAACTATAACTCGCGCACCCGCAATCCACTGCTGATGATGTCACATATTACAACACTCATGACATGGTCAGTGACATCACTCATGACATCACTGATGACATCTCAAATGACATCACTGATGACATCATCCAGTGAATGTGTATTTTTCTGAAAATTAAATATGTTTTATATATGTATATCTCACGGACGATGGAAGAATAAATGGGTATATAAGTGTCTAAATGGATGATTTGTTTTTGAAAAATTAATTGTATAACTGACTGATTAAGTGTATCTTAGTGAATATATAGCTTACTGAGTAATGTTTAAATATGTAATTATCTGTATCAGTCTCTCACTTTGTGTATAAGTGGCTGCATGGGTTGGTGAGTAGCTACATGGGTGTTTATACAGGATATTAGGTGTTTTTTTCAGTATCAGTCTGAGTGTCTGCATGGTTCGGTGGGGGGTATTACGTAGTGCATAGGTGCATGAATGAGTGACTCACTGGTTGTATGTGTTGAAGACAGCATGTGTGCAGGACTGTATGGGTGGATGAGTGTGTGTATGGGTGTGTTAGTGAGTGATTGACTGTCTCAATAGTGTCTTTAGGAGTAACTACATATGTTTTAAACTAGTATATGTGACTATTGGTGTATATAAGTGAGTTTATGTGAGAGTGAGAGTTTGAAAGAGTTCCTGTATGAATAAGTATGTGTTTCTATAAGTGATTGTTTAAAAGACTCAGGTGCCGATCACGATCCGGTAAAAAATTCCCCCGTGCGACTCGTATCCGGTCTTTTTACCGTACGAATCGTACAAGTGCCGTACGAACTGGCAATCACGATTCGCATGGTAAAAAGTCCATACGAACCGCATTGGGAATATTTCCCCACACGTCCTCGGGTCGGAAAATGTGTCCGACACGTCCACGGACGATTTACCGTACAAACGTGAAAAGTCAAGTCCGACCGAGGAATCACGATCCATCCCGTGCGTCCGAGGTTACAACCGTATGGAAAAAAACACCGTCCGCACCGAACTCCTACAGCAACCATGGAGACATGTGCCCGCATACGCGCCCAACACTCCCCCCAGCCCCCGTACGTCCGACACGTACCCCCCGTGTATGTACACCCCCACCCGTCTAGGTACACCCCAGTACGTCCGAGTCCTACCCCCACACCTGTACGTGTCATACCCCCGTGTACCCACACCCCAGTACGTGTCGTACCACCGTCTATGTACACCCCAGTACGTTCCAGTCGTACCCCCACCCCAGTACGTGTCGTACCACCGTCTATGTACACCCCAGTACGTTCCAGTCCTACCCCCACCCCAGTACGTGTCGTACCACCGTCTATGTACACCCCAGTACGTTCCAGTCGTACCCCCACCCCAGTACGTGTCGTACCACCGTCTATGTACACCCCAGTACGTTCCAGTCGTACCCCCACCCCAGTACGTGTCGTACCCCCGTGTACCCACACCCCAGTACGTTCCAGTCATACCCCCACCCCAGTACGTGTCGTACCACCGTCTATGTACACCCCAGTACGTTCCAGTCCTACCCCCACCCCAGTACGTGTTGTACCCCCGTGTACCCACACCCCAGTACGTGTCGTACCACCGTCTATGTACACCCCAGTACGTTCCAGTCCTACCCCCACCCCAGTACGTGTCGTACCACCGTCTATGTACACCCCAGTACGTTCCAGTCCTACCCCCACCCCAGTACATGTCGTACCACCGTCTATGTACACCCCAGTACGTTCCACTCGTACCCCCACCCCAGTACGTGTCGTACCCCCGTGTACCCACACCCCAGTACGTGTCGTACCACCGTCTATGTACACCCCAGTACGTTCCAGTCGTACCCCCACCCCAGTACGTGTTGTGCCACCGTCTATGTACACCCCAGTACGTTCCAGTCCTACCCCCACCCCAGTACGTGTCGTACCCCCGTCTATGTACACCCCAGTACGTGTTGTACCACCGTCTATGTACACCCCAGTACGTTCCAGTCGTACCCCCACCCCAGTACGTGTCGTACCCCCGTGTACCCACACCCCAGTACGTGTCGTACCACCGTCTATGTACACCCCAGTACGTTCCAGTCGTACCCCCACCCCAGTACGTGTCGTACCCCCGTGTACCCACACCCCAGTACGTGTCGTACCACCGTCTATGTACACCCCAGTACGTTCCAGTCGTACCCCCACCCCAGTACGTGTCGTGCCACCGTCTATGTACACCCCAGTACGTTCCAGTCCTACCCCCACCCCAGTACGTGTCGTACCCCCGTGTACCCACACCCCAGTACGTGTCGTACCACCGTCTATGTACACCCCAGTACGTTCCAGTCGTACCCCCACCCCAGTACGTGTCGTGCCACCGTCTATGTACACCCCAGTACGTTCCAGTCCTACCCCCACCCCAGTACGTGTCGTACCCCCATGTACCCACACCCCAGTACGTGTCGTGCCACCGTCTATGTACACCCCAGTACGTTCCAGTCGTACACACACCCCAGTACGTGTCGTACCACCGTCTATGTATACCCCAGTACGTTCCAGTCCTACCCCCACCCCAGTACGTGTCGTACCACCGTCTATGTACACCCCAGTACGTGTCGTACCACCGTCTATGTACACCCCAGTACGTTCCAGTCGTACCCCCACCCCAGTACGTGTCGTACCACCGTCTATGTACACCCCAGTACGTTCCAGTCCTACCCCACCCCAGTACGTGTTGTACCCCCGTGTACCCACACCCCAGTACGTGTCGTACCACCGTCTATGTACACCCCAGTACATTCCGGTCCTACCCCCAACACAACCTCCTAAGTACGGAGCGCACCCCAGGCCCCAACATCACCACCGCATGTACGAGTCGTACCAACCCACACACAAGGACAGCACCGTTCAACCAAATGGCCCATGTACACACCATACACACGCTCAAAACGCACGTACACAACCAGGACAAAACAAAACAACACAAGAATACACCATTCGAATGGCACAAAGCCACTAAACATGTCCAACAACCACTAAAACAACACATTCACTGACCTGCAACTGCCAAAAACAAACAGAGGCCAAATACACCATCACTCCTTATAACCAACCCACCCAAGATTCAAACACAGCCACACCCACCAATGGACCAATAAAAAGGGCCCACACACACAAACCATGAGCCTTTGCAACAGACTCACTGCTGCCAGACACCACAGAACCACACTACAAGCTACACCACACCTTACACTTGCACACCTTCACACAACCACCCTCACAAACACCCCCTCATCACATTCACACACACACACACACAACCATCCACACACCCCCCAACATCCACACACCCCCCCACCATCCCCACCCACACCCCTCACCATGCCCAACACCAAGAATCCAAAGTTCAGTAACCGAGAATTGGAGGTCCTTGTTGATCAAATCCTCAGAGTCGAGCCACAGATCTTTGGAACATTGGTCAGAAGCACCAGCCTGGCAGCAAAAACTGCCATGTGGCAGACCATTGTCGATGCTGTGAATGCTGTTGCAGACACCAGACGGACCAAGCAGGAATGCCAGAACAGGTGGTACGATCTGCGGAGGAGGGTCCGAGCCAAGAGGCAGGATGAACACGACCAGGCCAACGCCACCGGAGGAGGGCCCTCCCGCAGACCCGTACAGTACCATCCCTGGGAGGAGAGGGTGATGGCCATACTGCCGGTGGAGGCAGTCGAAGGATTAGAAGGACTCCGAGACCCGGGTGAGTACACAAACAACGCACCTCACAAGGGGGGAACGGCATCCACAACCAAAATCACCAACAGGCACGCAACCACCACAAGCCATCGCATGACTCAACCACACTCCATGAGCACGCACATGCCACTGCTGCCACCATGCCCCATGCACCCAGCTGGACAATGTCAAGTCACAGGCCACAGAAGACAACAACACATGACACGGTAACCCGGATGGCGGGAGGCTGGGCCCAAGAAAGCACATAGTGCAACTCAGAAGCAGACAACAATTCACTCTACCCATATGGCCTAGGTCACAGCCAGACAAACAGTGTGTCCCAACACAGGAATGACTTGCCAGCAAATGGCGGACGCCTTGCATCAACACATGGGGGTGAAGGCACTGTTTTGCACATGACAGCAGCTAATGAACAGCCAACATTGTGAAAGAGTGGCAGCACACACCACCACAGCAGCAGCGCACAGACACAGACACTACACCCAATGGGTGCCTGGAGATCAGAAACAAACTCACATCAACAATCCAAGGGCCACTCAAAGATCTGCTAACAGTGTGTGCCCAGGAAGCTGGGCCGAGGTGACAGAGGGTGACACACGGAGGGAGGGAGAGGGGGACAGAGAGGGAGGGAGACGGACAGAGGGAGGAGGCTGACACACGGTTGGAGGGAGAGGGGGACTGAGAGGGAGAGGGGGACAGAGATGGAGGGAGAGGGGGACAGAGATGGAGGGAGAGGGGGACAGAGAGGGAGGGAGAGGGGGACAGAGATGGAGGGAGAGGGGGACAGAGATGGAGGGAGAGGGGGACAGAGATGGAGGGAGAGGGGGACAGAGAGGGAGGGAGACGGACAGAGGGAGGAGGCTGACACACGGAGGGAGGGAGAGGGGGACTGAGAGGGAGGGAGAGGGGGACAGAGATGGAGGGAGAGGGGGACAGAGATGGAGGGAGAGGGGGACAGAGAGGGAGGGAGACGGACAGAGGGAGGAGGCTGACACACGGAGGGAGGGAGAGGGGGACACAGAGGGAGGAAGAGGGGGACACAGAGGGAGCGAGACACAGGGAGAGCCAATCAGCCGTGTTGCGTGTGTGAATGTCTGCTCGTCAGCAGGTAGACTGCGTGCATGTAGACAAGGGTGGCCAGTGCCAGAAGCCCCCCTCTTCACCATGGCAAAACACATGGCCATATCACAACCTGTTCACGAGCACAAGGACAGCTACCTGGATCATATAAGTGTGTGGATCCACTCCATGTGCACATGTACAGTGCATGGCTCGCCACACCTGCCCACTCCACTGCTGACTGCAGTCACACTTTACGCAGCAAGTAAGACTGTGCCACACATAGTTAAAGGGGCCAAAGTGGTGCCCAAGGGACACACCCATGCACAAGTGCACTGTGAGTGGAATGCAAGACCAATCCTAATTCCAAGAGGAAATGTGCCAACTTTGAAAATGATGAAACATGGATGTTGCATGGACAAAAATTAACATTGTCTCTCTCACACACAGGTCAACGTCGTGGTGCACCCCCCAACACTGGGGGGGAACACTCACAGGACCTGGATCTGCAGGAGCCCGATCCCACCGGCAGCGACCACTCTCACCACTCTGCGGACGACCCCGACCAACCTGGCCCCTCTGGTGTCCAACCACCTGCAGCACCTGCGTCAGGTACAACTGTGCCAACCACCACCCCCACTCCTGCCACATCCCAGGAGACACCCAGGATCCCTGCCCCAACACCACAATGCAGCCAGGCTCGCCAGGAGGGACACGGTGTCCCGGGCACCCAGGAGGAGGCAGGCGACAACGCCAATGCCACCCCTCAGGGGTCCCGGAGACCCCATGTGCCCACAAGTGCAGGCCAGGTGCAAGTGGGCAGGGGTGGTGGGAGTGGAGGACGGCGGAGGCGCGAGCCTGACCAGTTGGCTGGGGATCCGGTATTTTCCCATGTCCGTAACATCCTGGACTCATACCGGCAGGACACCACGGGCATGGCCCAGGTTGTGTCCGTCCTCGAGGGGATCAAGGCCCAGCAGGCCCAGCAACATGCGGAGCTAATTGCCTGTCTACTGGTACACCAACGGAGGATGGAGGACAGACAGGCTGAGCAAGTGACGGCATTCCAGGGGATTCACGCTACACTCCGTCGGATGGCCGACACCATGGCCGACCCTCCCTGTGCCAGAAGGCGGAGAACATCACCACCCACAGGGAGGGATCAGGAGGAGGAGGAGGAAACATCCGACGGAGCATCCCAGACGTCGTCACGGCCTGCTGGTGAGGTTCCCCGCAGGAGGCCGGGTCGTCCACGGAAAGGACCGTGAGGGTGGCTGCTACATCACCATCTCCCAGGACACCTGGCCTGGCACCTGGCCCACTGGAGCAACAGCATCACAGCATCAAGAGACATTCTCTGCCACATGGCCCTGCTGGTCACTGGCTGACCAATGTTGACAAAGACTGTGGCATGGACTCTGAGGATTTCCAATGGCAAGGACCCCAACTCCCCTACTGAACTTTGGATTCAAACATCCCAGAAAGACCCTTACTTTGCCCCCCCCCCCACTAATAAATCACACTATGATGAGTAGATGCCTGCTGGTAGCATTATTAACTAACATGTGTCTTGTAAAGTCAAAACATGCCTGAGTCATCTTTTGTCTTCAACCATCCACACCCTGGGGCCTGGGTCTGGCACAGGACACATGGGTCACAGTGTATTAGGCAAGACAGACATGGAGCACCATACACACCCGTGATGGGCCCAACCAGCTGAGGGGGTTGCCGAACAACCGTGCTGACACACACATTGAGTACAGCAACTGTCATGCGCAGTGGTCAGGGATCCAGTCCAGTGTCCTGGGGGGCACCCAGGCATGTGTACACAGGTGGCAGAACCATGTCCTGCAAGCCGGAGTCCGGTGGATGCCGAGAATGGGGGCCTGGCCAACGTTGGATGCATGGGGATGGCACATGTCACAATACCAACACAGTCATGGACATCATGCCCAATACACAGTCTCAGCCCACACACACAGCTTGCATCTTGCAACTCGACACATTGACACATAGCCACAATCAGGGAATACCATGCCAGACATGCAGGATGCACCGTGGCAACACACCAGCATTGACTGAGAAGAGGCACCTTGGAGGCATAGGGACACCTTTATTAGACATGTATTCGGGATTGCAGAGGCCACTCGAAGTACACATGAACACATCATGTGGAGTAACATGTGGGTCCAACACTGGCACCCCCCTTCTGCAGCACACATGCGTTTTTGCCATGGAAGTGGCACACAAGCGTCGGCTAACAGCTAAATACCCACAGCTGCACACGGAGAGCCTGCCATACACCATAGATCCGCTGATGTCGAAGTCCCACACCATGTCCAGCCAATGCTAACCGTATGTGGCCGAGGGCAGTGTCACACACATTGATGCCATCATCACAATCCCCTATCCCATCACTGATGCCTGTCAACCAGGCAGACCATCTATTCAGGTGTACACAGCTGCATGTCGTGTCCCATGGGGATGCGACATGGCTGCAGAGGAACAACACATCGACAGGGGCAGTGTGCATACATCGTGAACAACTGCCACACCCAATACACCCCAGATGCATCCCTTACCCCATGGAGACTTCCAAACGTGTCCGTGCCTGTAACGCTGAGTCAGCCCACGATGTCATGTCCATGATGAATAGCAGTGCCACAACAATGCAACCAGCAGACGGCATGTGCAGGTACCTGGGGAAGAGAGACACACAAGAAGTCAGCCACAAAAATGCACAGCCACTTGCATGTGCATTTACTCGACACATGTATGGATGACAACATGCTAGGTCATTATAATGACTGGGGAAATACTACCATCACTGGCACCATCACTCCAGTGACACACCCACACACACCTCTGAGTCACGTGCCATACATGCAGGTGGAGACACACATCACAACGCATGCCACACGGGGACCAATGCGTGCACACTCAGACACTGGTACTCACCACTAAGCAAAGAAGTCGCGTATGAGCCGAGTCCGGATGTCCTCTTGCGGCTCCACATCCTCCACATCACTAGCCCCATTGCCAAGCCCTTCGTCCTCCACGGGTGGATGGTCCTCGTCATGTTGATTCAGGATGAGTGGCACAGCTCTTTCAACTGCCATGTTGTGCAGCATGCAGCAGACCATGAAGATCTTGCAGACCTTTGCCGGGGCATAAGGGAGTGCACCGCCGGTCTTGTGGAGGCACCGGAATCGGCTCTTCAGCAAGCCAAACGTCCTCTCTATCACTCGCCTTGTCCGGCCATGGGCGGTGTTGTAGCGGAGCTGTGCCGGCGTGATGGGGTTGCGGAGAGGTGTGATCAGCCATGGCATGTTGGGATAGCCAGCGTCCCCTACATGGGAAGCACATGGTCATCGTTAGAAGTGGTGAAGCGGTCGTGCTGGTAGGCGATACAGAATAGAAGACAGACAGACTGTACCCACCTACAACACATGCCCGTTCGTTGCGCAGCTGCATCATCATATCAGGCATCCCGCTACGCCTCATGATGTAGGCATCGTGTGCTGATCCTGGAAAACGAGCACAGACATGTGAAATCACCATGTTGGAGAGACACACCACAAGGGCATTGATGGAGTGGTAGTGCTTCCGATTGCGGTACGCCACCTCCCGTGCGTGTGGTGGTACCAAAGCTACATGTGTCCCATCTATGGACCCAATGACATGGGGCATCCCTCCCAGGGCATAGAATCCACGCTTGACCTCAGTCATCTGTTCAGGGGTTGGGAACTTGATGAAGTCATCCAGGTGAATCAACATGGCCTCCAAGAAATCATGCAGCACACCGCTGAACATGCTCTGGGACATGCCACCAACATGAGCTATGGTATTTTGAAAGGTACCCGTGGCAAGAAAATGTAGGGCAGCCATTACCTTCAGCTGGGGTGTCAGTGCCGTAGGATACCTGTGCAGCGGTTGCAGGTGTGGTGCCAGTCTCGCCGTCAACTCCAGAATCAACGGTTGGGTGAAGCGGTAGAGCCGGATGCTGTCATTCTCCTGCATGGCAGCCAAGTCTGGAATTATTCGGGCAAGAGGCGGCGCTCTGCAGTAATTTGGAAGTGACAAGGAAGAGTGAGTGCACCACGACAACAACTCATGTCTACTGAGCACATGTTAATCTGGCAATACACACATGCTACATAGGGAGTCAGGTATGTGCTACATGGCCAGCACACGTATGGATGCAAGGTGGCACTCCTTCCAAGACCCAGCTACACACGGAGATTGAGAACCTCCCCATGCCACGCCATGGGAATAGCTGTGTCCCAGTGCAAGTGAACAGCCAGACGCAAGACAGGAGTGACATACACCCACACATCAGCAGAAGTAGGATGCCGATTGCAGAGACTGGTAGCGGAACACTGGAGCCACAGGTCACATGACATTACACTAGGACAGCCCACACACCTTGCCATGAAGGTGCACATGTCATGACTCACCACACATTCCTTGTGAGGATGCAGACATGGCCTTGTCACGCTACTCCGTGTCCCATGCATACATGTGCACCTCACATCCGATACCACATGTGGCATGGTGTGCGGAACAGTGTGCAATGACAATCTACACACAGACACATGTTGGTTGCTGCTACGGCTGCAGCTTATGAGGGTGCTACAACATCAACCTGATGTAAATCCCCCACACATAAATGACATAGTCACATTGTGCACTGTGGGTAGTGACAAGTCAGGTGTCATAACCCCTGTACCGGGCATCATGGGACACTTCCGTGTGTTGGTGTCCGTGCCATGCCAGTGACGCTTACCCCAAGTGTGCAGTACGACATGCACACATGTCAAAGGAGTCAAGGGCATGGCTGGCACACATTGCACCGTCACACAGTACACCTATACACATCTCATCATACATCTGGTGCCTTCTCCACTCAGGAGTCATGTTCCACATCACAGCCTGTCACACCTGTGCCCCACACATGTAGTAATGCACAGACGATGCCTTGATGTCCATTCCTGGACAAGTATGTCCATCCATGGACAAGTATGTCCATCCATGGACAAGTATGTCCGCCCTATTCCTACCTGTGTGTCGCCTATCCCCACTGTGATGTGTAAAAACCGTCGTACTGCTGCTAAGAGGGCCTGTGTACGTTCCCAAATCACTGTGGGAGTGCTGCCGTATGTGTACCCATCGTGATGGCGAGTGTACAGGCATTTGTACGGTCCGTACGACTACGAGTACGCATACGCGTGCAGACCCATAGTGATAGTGAGCGTAGATGCGTGTGTACGGTCCGTACCACTACGAGTACGCATACGCGTGCAGACTCATAGTGATAGTGAGCGTAGATGCGTGTGTACGGTCCGTACCACTACGAGTACGCATACGCGTGCAGACCCACAGTGATAGTGAGCGTAGATGCGTGTGTACGGTCCGTACCACTACGAGTACGCATACGCGTGCAGACCCATAGTGATAGTGAGCGTAGATGCGTGTGTACGGTCCGTACCACTACGAGTACGCATACGCGTGCAGACCCATAGTGATAGTGAGCATAGATGCGTGTGTACGGCCCTATCACAATGTGTGTCCTCGCGTATGCGTACTCGTAGTGGTACGGGCCGTACACACGCATCTACGCTCACTATCACTATGGGTCTGCACGCGTATGCGTACTCGTAGTGGTACGGGCCGTACACACGCATCTACGCTCACTATCACTATGGGTCTGCACGCGTATGCGTACTCGTAGTGGTACGGGCCGTACACACGCATCTACGCTCACTATCACTATGGGTCTGCACGCGTATGCGTACTCGTAGTGATAGTGAGCGGACATGCGTGTGTACGGGCCGTACCACACGAATACGCATACGCGAGGACACCCATACTGATAGTGAACGTAGGCATGCGTGTACGGGCCGTTGCAACGCATTTGGGGTGCCCTAGGGCCCCGAAACGCACCGTACCTGTGTGTGATGCTCCAAATTACATAGGGGACAAGTATTAAGGCCTACATGCATGCTGGTGGTCATGGAGACCAAGTTCAAATTTCGAAATTGTTCTGGAAGGTGCACAGCAGAAGTCAGTTGGAATTCTTCTACATTGTTGCAATGTGTTTGTGGGTCTGACATCATGCAGGAGAATGAAACCGATAGAGAACCCACAGACTGCTAGGTTTGAAGGGATTGGTGGAAACATAGGATGCAAATGTGAGTGACCAATCACTCTGTACTCCTGTGCATGAGACAGGGCAGAAAGGCAGATATAAGGCAGCCAGGTCCCATGAGGGAGTACTTGCCTGCACATCTTTGCATTCGTCGACCCAGCTGCTGCTACTGATTCCCTGGAACCATGTCAAGGGCTGTGGAGAGGACACAGCCATTCACCCTGGAGGAGAACATGGCTCTGCTGGATGTGATCCTCCCACAGTACTCCATGCTGTATGGGTGACCAGGGTATCAGGTGAGTGCATAGGCCACTGGCACAGACTGTCCCTATGTTGTGACTGTGACTTCTGGCATTGTGTCCTGGTGTGACACACATGCCATGTACTGTAGGGGGGTCCCAGGGGGGGGATGCCTGATGTCTCCCAGCAGTGCCCTGAGACAGGAGGGGTATGTGCCTATCACTCCCAGCAGTGCCCTGAGCCAGGAGGGGTGGGTGTGGAGTCCTCCCAGCAGTGCCCTGAGACAGGAGGGGTGTGTGCCTATCACTCCCAGCAGTGCCCTGAGACAGGAGGGGTGGGTGTGATGCACAGTGTGAGCCTTGATCACTGATTGTGACATTGCCATCATTCCACCTGTGTACCCACTATGGCACGTACAGCTTTTTCCCTCACCAGGGGATGATGTCCCTATGACAAAGGTGCAATGCGTTGGCTGCATGACATGCCTTGTTGTAACCAGCTAATTTGTTCTCATATGTCTCTCTGTGACATGTGGCTGGTGTATTGATGTGGTGTCACTTGTTCTTCCTCACAGGTAGGCGCCATTGCCAAGGAGCAGATCTGGCTGACCGCCGTCAGTGCCGTGAGGGGTGTGGATGGTCGGAGGCGGAGCCTGCCCCAGGTGAGGAAACGCTGGCAGGATATCCAGTGCTGGACGCGGAGGATTGCACGGCTCCTGCTGGGGGACTCACCTGAGAGCCACAAGAACCGCGGCCGCCGCCGTCTGAGCCACCTCCACAGGCGTGTGCTGCCGGTGGTCTTTCCAGACCTGGAGAGGCGCTTACAGGCGATGCTGCAGCCGGAAGGGGGTAGGTACATGTGCCTTTGTTGTGTGTCACCGGCATTTGTAAGGGCACGGTAGCATTAATTCACTGGCAGGGTTTAAAGGTGCTGTGCAGATCCTGTTTGCCCCAGTATAGCGCTGCGCTCCTGCCACCCTTCCCCTCCTTGCAATGTGTTCCCTGGTCTGTGTGTGGTCACTCCTTCACAAGGTAATGTAGGCTGGTGCTTTGTCCACGAGAACAATGCCTGTAGCATCATGTGTGGGGGTGGTGTGTAACAGCTTTTTGGACCTTGGCTGTGCCCTGTCAAGTTCACTGCATGTGGGTTCCATGTCAGTTGGCACTGATGCTGACTCCAGACATGGGAGTTGGTCTCTCATGTGTCATGCCTTACAGCGCGCATGTCCTATGTAGTGGCCTGTGACATGATGTGCATGAGTGTGCGATACGCATAGTGCAGGGATGGTGGCGTGTGTTGCAGTCATTACCATTCAGTAGCATGTAGTTGCGTGCCCACTACTGTCCCCTGGAGCACCTTTTCCTCAGTGGTGTGTGTCATCATAAACGTGGACACTCTCAGTGTCTACAGCGTAGGTTGTGCTCTGTGCCATTGTCCCCTGTCACCATGTATATAGACGTGCTATTTTGTACAGGTGTCCACTGTGCAGCCTGACCTGATTGTCCTTCTTCATACTCACAGTTGCCAGTGCCTGTGTGTCTTGTTATACTCATCTGTGGATGGGCACTGGTACCTCATTATTTGTACAGGTGCACCTTGGCTGTTTGGCGTCCAATCTTGCATTTTGCCTGCCCCTGTGTTTATCACCCAGACTATGAGATGTTGGTGCCACCTGTGTCTCAACAATTTGCCTCGTGTAGGGGTTGGTTGGGGCGGGCAATGCCTATATGTAAAATCCTGATTTCTACTTGCTGGGTCTGGGCAGTGTGTGATGTTTGTCTGGACACACACGCAAGGTGCAGTGACCGAGTCATGTTGGGCATGTTTCCAGCATTACCTATGCAGCATGTGTCTCAAGTTCGTGGATATGGTCCCTGGTCATCGGTATTTTCACCGACGCTGTGTGGTGCAGATGCAGTGCTGGATTGTCCCCAGGGCCTGGGTGCTATGTCAGACTACGTTTCCTGTCTTGAGCTATTGTCTCATGCTCTCCATGGTGTTTCAGTGGCATGGTGGCTCAACCAACTGTGTGTTTCATGCCCTACATCGGTACCTTGTTTAGTAGATGTTAGGGATCTTCCTTTTCAGGCTATGCAATGTTACCTATGTAGATTGGACTCATGTGACTGATGTGTACAGCTGTCTGATTAATTTCTGTCTCTCCACCCTGCCCACAGCATCGTCGGGGGACACAGAGGGAGACATGGACACAGGCAAGGCAGAGGGACCGAGCACCAGTGCCAGCCGTGACATCGGGGCTGGCACATTGAGTGGGACAGAGGTGGAGGATAGTGCGGCCGAGGACCTGTCGACTGGCACGTCAGAATACGAAGCTGACAGGTCCGAGGAGGATGTCTCCGAGTGGGCGGTGGCTGCACCAGCAGCTGACAGCGGAACAAAACCTCGCACCGCCCCCTCAGTTCCCATCAGCCGCCTCCCACTTGCTCGTGTCCCTTCCCAGCGTGCCCGGTCACAGCATGTCTCCTTCCTGCCAGGCACCGCACCCCCTGCCCCTGTCTCCACTGCTGCCGCCAATGCAGAGTCTGTGGACATCCAGCGGCAACTGCAGGTTGGTCAGGCTGCGATCCTTAATGTCCTCCATGCCCACGGCAAAACCCTCACCAACATCGAGGCATTCTTGGAGGGCATTCATTCATCGCAGGCTGACCAACGCAACTTGCTGAGGTCCATAGACTCCACACTGACTGCAGCAGTGGGTCTCCTGCAGCACGACCTCCCCCCACCTACCCCTGCCCCATCCACACTTCCCACTCCCATGCCTGTCCCACGTACACCCAGACGTCGGCATGCACCCACATCAACAGACACAGGCACCACACCAGCAGGGAAGGTCCACCGCACTCCTCCTGACACGCACACACAGGGTGAGGTAGGCACACCCACTGGGTCGGGGGGCAAACGTGTGACACGCAGCCATAGTGGGAGTCCGCATTCCACCCAGTCCACTCCCTCCAAATCCCCTCCCCTCAGCTCTCCTGGCCACATCTCCCCCAAGGACTCCTTCATGGCCGCTCTGTCCCTGAGCCCCACAGTTACACCACCACGCAAGCGGTCAAGGAAGTCCTCGGTCAGGGTGGTTGAGTCTCCCCCCCTGTCTCCACCCTCCCCCGGTGGCGCTGCGACCCATCCCTCTGACCCCCCCCCTCCTTGGGGCCTGAGGTCCCTTCGGGTGCAGGGGACTCCCTGGAGGACCTTGCAAAGGTGTGTAGTGCCATCCTGGCCTCCACCTTTGGCACTGACCCACCCCCTGTGGTGGAGTCCTCCATCCCTGCACCCACAACGCCGCCCCTTTGCCCTGATGTTCCTGCGGTGCCTGGTGCTTCCCCCCCCCCCCCTGATGCCCTCACCAGTGTGGAAGACGATGCCATTTGACTGTGCAGGCAAGGTAGGGGACACGCATCCCACTGTGTCCCCCATCCAGCTGGGAATCATTGACTGCCCTATGGGCTTTGTGAATATTGAACTGCCTGCGATCCACGGACATTGTGCTCATGCTGAATAAAGCTTAATTTTGTTTTCATTATCACACTACTGCTATGCTGGTATTGGTGTTGGTGGGGCTGCTACATGGTTTTGGGTGGTGTTTCAGGGTTTGGGTGTGTGGGATATGTAGTAGTGTGCTGCTCTTTGGGGGGACCCTGGGATCTGTGTGCCATCACAAGGTGTTGGCTAACTTTCTTTGTTCATGTAAGCAGTTACTGCATGGTGCACTTGTCCCAGGGTGTATTCCTTCCTCTGTGTACCCAGCTTTCTTCCCTGAAGGGTGTTCCCAATGTTTAGCGCAGAGCTGTGTCTACATGAGCTGTGTGTGTGACGGAGCCCTTCTACTTTGGCCATGCATGCAGGGCCATGTCTCCACCTGCAACAATCGTGGCATCCTTGGTGATCACTGTACTTGTGTGTGGAGTCTGTTGACATGAGTTCATGGGGACATGTTCCCTTGTAGGCAGTATGCATGTGGATAATTCTGGCCTCACACACATGTGTTACACCCCTCCTGTCTCAGGGCACTGCTGGGAGGACTCCACACCCACCCCTCCTGGCTCAGGGCACTGCTGGGAGTGATAGGCACCCACCCCTCCTGTCTCAGGGCACTGCTGGGAGTGATAGGCACACACCCCTCCTGTCTCGGGGCACTGCTGGGAGGACTCCACACCCACCCCTCCTGTCTCAGGGCACTGCTGGGAGGACTCCACACCCACCCCTCCTGGCTCAGGGCACTGCTGGGAGTGATAGGCACACACCCCTCCTGTCTCAGGGCACTGCTGGGAGGACTCCACACCCACCCCTCCTGGCTCAGGGCACTGCTGGGAGTGATGGGCACCCACCCCTCCTGTCTCAGGGCACTGCTGGGAGGACTCCACACCCACCCCTCCTGGCTCAGGGCACTGCTGGGAGTGATAGGCACCCACCCCTCCTGTCTCAGGGCACTGCTGGGAGGACTCCACACCCACCCCTCCTGGCTCAGGGCACTGCTGGGAGTGATAGGCACCCACCCCTCCTGTCTCAGGGCACTGCTGGGAGTGATAGGCACACACCCCTCCTGTCTCAGGGCACTGCTGGGAGGACTCCACACCCACCCCTCCTGTCTCAGGGCACTGCTGGGAGGACTCCACACCCACCCCTCCTGTCTCAGGGCACTGCTGGGAGTGATAGGAACACACCCCTCCTGTCACAGGGCACTGCTGGGAGGGCTCCACACCCACCCCTCCTGGCTCAGGGCACTGCTGGGAGTGATAGGCACACACCCCTCCTGTCTCAGGGCACTGCTGGGAGGACTCCACACCCACCCCTCCTGTCTCAGGGCACTGCTGGGAGTGATAGGCACACACCCCTCCTGTCTCAGGGCACTGCTGGGAGGACTCCACACCCACCCCTCCTGTCTCAGGGCACTGCTGGGAGTGATGGGCACCCACCCCTCCTGTCTCAGGGCACTGCTGGGAGGACTCCACACCCACCCCTCCTGTCTCAGGGCACTGCTGGGAGTGATAGGCACACACCCCTCCTGTCTCAGGGGACTGCTGGGAGGACTCCACACCCACCCCTCCTGGCTCAGGGCACTGCTGGGAGTGATAGGCACCCACCCCTCCTGTCTCAGGGCACTACTGGGAGGACTCCACACCCACCCCTCCTGGCTCAGGGCACTTCTGGGAGTGATAGGCACCCACCCCTCCTGTCTCAGGGCACTGCTGGGAGTGATAGGCACACACCCCTCCTGTCTCAGGGCACTGCTGGGAGGACTTCACACCCACCCCTCCTGTCTCAGGGCACTGTTGGGAGGACTCCACACCCACCCCTCCTGTCTCAGGGCACTGCTGGGAGGACTCCACACCCACCCCTCCTGTCTCAGGGCACTGCTGGGAGTGATAGGCACCCACCCCTCCTGTCTCAGGGCACTGCTGGGAGGACTCCACACCCACCCCTCCTGTCTCAGGGCACTGCTGGGAGGACTCCACACCCACCCCTCCTGTCTCAGGGCACTGCTGGGAGTGATAGGCACCCACCCCTCCTGTGTCAGGGCACTGCTGGGAGGACTCCACACCCACCCCTCCTGGCTCAGGGCACTGCTGGGAGTGATAGGCACACACCCCTCCTGTCTCAGGGCACTGCTGGGAGGACTCTGCACACACACCTCCTATTTCAGGATATGTACGCTTGGGACATACACGGTGGGGGTACGCTCCATGCATTGGAGGTGAGGGTTCGAGTCGTACTTACACTGTTGGGGTGTGGGGTACGCTCCTTGCATACGCGGGTGAGGGTACGGGTCGTACTTACACTGTTGGGGTGTGGGGTACGCTCCTTGCATATGCGGGTGAGGGTACGGATCGTACTTACACTGTTGGCATGGGGGTACGCTCCATGCATACGCGGGTGGGGGTTCGAGTCGTACTTACACTGTTGGGGTGTGGGGTACGCTCCTTGCATACGCGGGTGAGGGTACGGGTCGTACTTACACTGTTGGGGTGGGGGGTACGCTCCTTGCATACACGGGTG
Source organism: Triturus cristatus (assembly GCF_964204655.1). Taxonomy (NCBI): domain Eukaryota; kingdom Metazoa; phylum Chordata; class Amphibia; order Caudata; family Salamandridae; genus Triturus; species Triturus cristatus. The sequence goes on along the minus strand of NC_140593.1, from coordinate 1,011,553,649 downwards.
GGGGTACGGGTCGTACTTACACTGTTGGGGTGTGGGGTACGCTCCTTGCATACGCGGGTGAGGGTACGGGTCGTACTTACACTGTAGGGGTGTGGGGTACGCTCCTTGCATACGCGGGTGAGGGTACGGATCGTACTTACACTGTTGGCATGGGGGGTACGCTCCATGCATACGCGGGTGGGGGTTCGAGTCGTACTTACACTGTTGGGGTGTGGGGTATGCTCCTTGCATACGCGGGTGAGGGTACGGGTCGTACTTACACTGTTGGGGTGTGGGGTACGCTCCTTGCATACGCGGGTGAGGGTACGGGTCGTACTTACACTGTAGGGGTGTGGGGTACGCTCCTTGCATACGCGGGTGAGGGTACGGATCGTACTTACACTGTTGGCATGGGGGTACGCTCCATGCATACGTGGGTGGGGGTTCAAGTCGTACTTACACTGTTGGGGTGTGGGGTACGCTCCTTGCATACGCGGGTGAGGGTACGGGTCGTACTTACACTGTTGGGGTGTGCGGTACGCTCCTTGCATACGCGGGTGAGGGTACGGGTCGTACTTACACTGTTGGGGTGGGGGGTACGCTCCTTGCATACGGGGTGGGGGTAGGGTCCGTACATATCCGTCCCCACGCTATGTGATGCTTGTGCGGCCCGTACCCAGGCCTTTGCCACGTGGGTACGATCCGTCCCGCCATTGTTGGGGTGACGTGTGTGTGGGCGTGGTACGACTCGTACCCACGCTCTTCAGGCGTGGGTACGGGACGTACCTGTCTGGTTGTGTTGCCGGTTTGCGTGGTGACGGACTTCCGTTGTGGCGGTCGCTGGCTTATCAGGACACGCCCCCACCCCCTCGTGGTGACCAGGGCATGGGAGTCAGGTATGTCCAGGCCATGTGTGGTGTGTGACTTATGTGGTTGTTTTGTGGCCTGCCCTGGTCCTGCAACCCCCACCCCACCCCACTTTCCCCCCTCCCTTAGTTATTCTGACCTTCTGCGGCGTCTGCGTCGTAACCTGTAGAGGAGGTGGACTGCTATGAGGGCAGGGATGACTCGTAGGTTCGGGTCCATGTCTGTCCGTCGCGTACTGGTACTCCTTGATCGCGTCGTCCTGTCGCGTACGGGTCCTCCTTGATCGCGTCGTCCTGTCGCGTACAGGTCCTCCTTGGTCGCGTCGTCCTGTGTGTCCGTCGCGTACTGGTCCTCCTTGTTGGCGTCGTCCTGTCTGTCCGTCGCGTACTGGTGGTCCTTGTTCGCGTCGTCCTGATTTCCCGGCAGTTTTTGGGTGCCGGAAAATATTCACCGTGCGGGATGACGTCGGTGCGAATCGTAATTCCTGGGTCGTGAATGGCTGGCTGCGAGCGTCCCGACGTCAGGTCGGCGCTTTCCCGGATGGCATTGGTAGGGTTTTTTTGTTCGGTCGGGCTTTTTTACGAATCGTACGGTGATGGTGTACCCGTGCGAATCGTAATTCCTTGTTTGTAAAAATTGACGACCGGGTACGCGTCGGACGGAGATTATGCTCCGTCCGACGGTTCGTACCCGGTTTTTACCGGATCGTGATCGGCACCTCAGTATGTGTAAGTTTCCGTAGAAGTAAGTGTGGTTGTGTGTGTATAACTGTATATGCAAATAAATCTATGTTTGATTCTTTATTTTCATGAGTGAGTATGTGTGTCAGTAACTCTGTGGATGAGTGGCATTGTGTAGCAGGATGTATAGGTGTATGAGTACATATGATGAGTGAGTACATGTATGAGTGACTGTACAGGACTGTTCGTGAATGAGTGGATGTGTATGTGGATCTTAGAATTACTCAAGAGGTTGTTGTAACTGGTATTGGTATGTCCATTTTTTTGATAATTTTAGCCTCTATTTTTGAATGTGTGTTTCAAAGGTTATATTAGGGTGAGAGGAGGTCTGTCACTCTGTCACAAGGATGATGTCATCAGTGATGTCATTTGAGATGTCATCAGTGATGTCATGAGTGATGTCACTGACCATGTCATGAGAGTTGTAATATGTGACGTCATCAGCAGTGGATTGCGGGTGCGCGAGTTATAGTTAGCTTAACTAACTATAACGGGGGAATTTCATTGTTTTTTTACGAGTGAAATGTCCAGCTAACTATAACGTGTGTGAAACCTATGGTTTTTTCACTGAATTTGCAAGGTTTTTTAAATGCTAATTCCTAACTATAACGTGTGTGAAACCCATGGTTTTTTCACTGAATTTGCAAGGTTTTTTATATGCTAATTCCTAACTATAACGTGTGTGAAACCCATGGTTTTTTCACTGAATTTGCAAGGTTTTTTAAATGCTAATTCCTAACTATAACGTGTGTGAAACCCATGGTTTTTTCAGTGAATTTGTATGGTTTTTTAAATGCTAATTCTTACCTATAACGTGCGAGAAACCCATGGTTTTTTCAGTGATTTTGTATGGTTTTTTAAATACAAATTCTTATATTAAACGTGTGATTTTTTTTTTTTTTTAAGGTTTTTTACATCTTTTTATTTTTACTTTATATTCTCTTTAAACACTATGCTTACATTTTCAAAATTCTGCAATATATTATTTTTTCTCATTTTTTTTTTTACCAAACAGGTAAGATATATTAGTATAACATAGTGATTCTTTTTTTCCAATTTATTTTTTTATTTTTTTTTTTTACGTGCGCGTACGGTAAGCTTACGGTAAGCGTTCGTTTTGCGTAATGTACGTAATATTTCTACTCTTTTTGCGTATGGTTACGCAATTTACGTAGCCTTGCGTACTGCGTACGCGGCGCGTAAGCGCATACATTACACGCGTACGTTACGCGGAAGTGTTGGGGCGTGCCTGTTATGCGCATGCGCGCGTGCGCGTGTCTTTTAAATGCGCATGCGTACTTTTACCGTAAGCGCTCCGTAAGCGCTCCGTAAGCGTAACGTATGCGCACGGTGGGTCATGTGATCAAAGTACTTTCAGTTCTAGAACTCTCCTACACCACACCCATTCCCCTCATTTCTGCTTGTGATCCCTTAGGAGAAGGAGCTGAGTTGTCTTCGGGATACGATGGCAGATCAGCACTCCTCTTCTGAGAGTGAGGCTAGCAGCACCACCATCAGGCTGAGAAGGAGGAAACAGAAGAGCTCTTTTATATGGGAGTATTTTTCTTTTCCTGAGGGCCAGAAAAAAGTAAATGCTGCTTTAGTGACTTGCAAGCTTTGCCAGCGTGTACTTTCTAGAGGTAATCCTAACAAGAAGTATTCCTTCGGGAATCACACTATGTTAAGACACCTTGAGGATGTACACCCTAGGACACATGCTCGACATACTGGAGGAAACCCTTCAGTAAGTCGACCAAGCACATCCACAGCAGCTCAGCCGAGTCCATCTTCGGCAGCTCAGCTGAGCCCTTCATCTGTGGGGGGAGATTCACCTTTTTCTTGTCCTGTGGAAACTAACCATCGATTTGCGAGGGTTACAATGCGGTGCTCAAATTGCCATGGTCTAATTGTTCGTGGGGAGACCAGTGTTCCCCTAATTAACAACAGAATAGACCAGCACATTTGTCCTACCAGCTAATATTCCCATTTTTCCTTTCCTCTGTCCCTGCATGAACACAACGGCTCTTTTAAGAGCCAACCTTACCTCTCAACTTTTTTAAATTTTTTCTGAAATACTTTTTTTTTTTTTACCGTACGCGTACGGTAAGCGTATTTTTTTTTTTTTTTTTTTTTAAAACACTAAAAAACAATTACCACATTACAAGGTCCTTGAGGGATTAATAACGAAATACTGAAAATCTGTTTGAGGAGAAGTGGAAGAAAGGGACCATCACATTTCTGACTTACCTGACCCATCCAAAAATGTAATTATCAATTTAAAATTTATTGAAATTGCTTGAAAAAATGGTTTTATTTTTCAAAAATTTTCTTTCTCAATCTGAAAAAAAAGAAAAAAGTATTAATATTTAATAAAACATTTTATAATACAGTACACGTATTTACATATTTTCCAAAAACAATTTTTTGCCTTTTTTTTGCTGTTTTCAGAATATATTGCATTTCACTATAAATCGTGAAAGCAATTGCATTCATCACTTAACAGCGGGCAAAAAAAAAATAACAATCTCAAAGATTGTTTTAAAAAAGCCCAGAATCTCTTCTCACTTAAACATAACATTATAGAAATGCAAAATATTCAACAAAAAATATCATCTAATAACAATAACTATTTCTAAAAAATACCGTCTGACAATTTTGTTACAGAAGCATAATCACAAAAATAATATATCTCAAATAACTCCACAATACATCTGGTTACCTTTCCTTTAGGCCAAATGGTAATTTTAAAATTCTTTTTTAAATAAATTTCCAATGGTAATCCAATAAAATTCCAAAATTTAAATTGTACAGATGTTACTGATTCTCTCTAAAATTTTGGTTTCCGAAAGATTAATTAGGAATTAAATAAGTCCACAATACAATTGGTTACCTTTCCTTTAGGCCAAATGGTAATTTTAAAAATCTTTTTTGATTAAATTTCCATTGGTAATCCAATAAAATTCCAAAATTTAAATTGTACAGATGTTACCGATTCTCTCTAAAATTTTGGTTTCCAAAAGATTAATTAGGAATTAAATAAGTCCACAATACAATTGGTTACCTTTCCTTTAGGCCAAATGGTAATTTTAAAAATCTTTTTATTTAAAAATTCCAATGGTAATCCAATAAAATGGTAAAATTGTTTTGTACAGATGTTGCCAATTCTCTCTAAAATTTAGGTTTCAGGAAGATTAGATAGGAATTTGCTAAATCAAAAGGCAAACGTTGTTTGAAAACCAATTGACAATCATTACACATTGTCCAGCCTTTTTTACATTTTAGATAAACTGTGTAATGACCAGAAGTTACAGTAGGTCCATCATGGAAAATTATTGCAACTGTTACAAAAGTTTTTCCTGAAATTGATAATTGCTGTCCTGTAAACTTCTTTATTAAAGTATCCAATTTTGAACCATCAGCTCTACATCGTTGCATCATTAAAATTACATACTGTCCGTATTCCTTTAAAATTAACGTTGAAAACATGTCAGATTTACACTCACTGCATTCCATGCTATGATTAGCATCTTTAACTAATTTAGCAAAAGTGACTGTTTTACTCTCTGGCAATGTTAAATAAATAAACCTTTCTGAATCAACATTAGAGCCACATGTATTGAAACAGTTTTCACAACTATGTTCCCATTTATAAGAGAGACCAAACATATTTTCAGTTTGTACCCCTTCTTCTTCCAGTACCTGAAGAAAATACATCAAGAATTCCTGTGCGTCTTGCTGTACATTTTGACAAAACTGTGTACATCCTGAACATACATCTAAAAGCTTTCTAATTTCAATAGCACTTTCTATTTTAGTTTTATCATTACTCAGCTTTTCAAAAAGGAGATTTAACTCAGAACAGAATCTTTTTCTCTGATTTACTATTATCTGCTCTTGCAAACTTTCAAGATAAAATACAACATTCAGCACTACATTAGCGTAGCAGTTGACACCAGAGCTATTTTCAAAATGACAACCAACAACCTCTTCAACATTTTCCTTTTTCTTTTTGCTTGCAATTACATCACTCTTCTTTTTTTCTCTCCTCTCTACATCCTCATTACAGATATTCTCAATTCTCCTTTTTCGAGAAACAACACGTTTTTCCAACACAGGATACTGACCTAAATGAGGAGCATAGGTTCTTCTTAATCTATTATACTCCTTTACACAATTTGCATCAGCACTAACTTTTGAGTCATCAAAGTCTATCATAAATAAACCAGATAATGTTTTCACTCATGACAAAGCAACATAAGCCATACCTTCTTTGAACACAGTTGAACCAATGTTCACAAAAGCACAATCTACAGTCAATCCTTGAGACTTGTGAATAGTTACAGCATATGCTAGAGAAAACGGAAACTGCTTCCTACGTACATATAAGTCTTTCACAAGCATGAAATGAACTGTACAACGACAAATGTCTATACCTTCTTCTATCTGATCAAATTTTATTTTTAAACATTCAATTCCATCTTTTTTCTGGTAATTAATAAAACCCACAACTCTTTCCATAACTCCATTCACTAAACCTTTTTCAACATCCAAATTTCTCCTTAAAAATACTCTACAGTTCATGCAAACATATAGATTTTTTTCTAATCCAGCAGTTTTGGAAATGTTCTTCTCTAGTGAATCCAATTTATTTTTCAGTTTGTCTGTTAATGTAATAGTAATTCTTTCATGCTGAATTTTGTCCACTGCTTCCAATTTCCTAATTTCTTCCTTTTCCAATTTCAAAAGTTCCTCATTGAATATTGAGCATTCACGTAGAGTTGGCATTAAGCAGATTACACTTTTCTTTTCTGCAATGTTCTTGTATATTTTCTCTGCAACTATTTCTTCCTTTGGGAATAAATTATGTAGCAACCGACACTGTAATGCTTTCGTGCCAGCTTCAGTGAGTAGTCCAATTCTGATATCTTTCAGAATACTTCCATATTCTTCATCGTTTGCTTGCCTCATATTAGTAGTAAGTTCCTTGTACTCAAAGAAGGACCAAATATTTGCATTACCAATGCTTCCCAATGATTTATTTGTGTCTTCATGTGTCACAGTATTAAACACTGGTTGTCCTTTAACTGGAGTAAGCTGTAGAAGATCCCCAAAAACTATGACATGTTTTCCACCAAATAACACGTGTCGTACTTTAATATTCGGGACCGCGTAGGGGACAGGGCCCTACCCCTGTCTTTCTTGGTATTAGCGAACCGCAAATGGTAAATGCGGCATGTACGAGTGCTTTATATATCGTTCTAGCTATGAATGCACTGTGTACACGTTATTCTGCTCCACTACGCGGGTTCCATTTTGGAAGCAGTGGCCATCTTGTCATTGCCCTCACATAGGCTATGATGGAGTTAATACGGGCCTCACAGTACATGGGCTTTCCCTCTGACTTCTCTGTGACCTGGGCAGCTGGCTCTGCTGCCCCGGGTCAAACCGGTCTCACGAGCTCCCCTTCCTCCGTCCACCTGTGATTAGCATCAGGGCTTGACCCGACATAAACCCTTTCATTCTACACAATCCCCCGGCTAATCTCTTCCACACCTGCTTGTTCCTGCTTTATGACTTGTTTCCCAAAACAGGAGATGCTCATGTTTATTGGGGGGTCTATTCACTTCAAATGTGGGATCTGAACCTTACTGTGTAAATCATTGTGGGCTGGCCGAACTGGAATGTGGGATGGTCATCATGACTCTGCTTTTTCGTTTGTAATGTATACCTTTATATGGCCATATCGTAAACCAAGGAATGCGTGCCTGGAGCATGATATTTTGTACTTAAGGAGAAGTCCGTTCCTATGATTTTCAGCAGTCTCCTGAGAACATACACGCTGTTGTACTTCTAGGATACCTGTCATTGGTCTGCAGCCAATAAACAAATCTTTGACTTCACCCAGAAGACTCTGTGTTTCTGTAGGTCCGGAACAGGGTGAACCCAGAAGTCATAGGGTGTGTGTCCCTGCACCGCTGGGTCTAAAATACCCAGTACTTCAGTTTGGCGCCCAACTCGGGACGATTTCAGCGGTACCAGTCCAAGCCAGAGGTTCGTGAGGAGCTTCGTGTGGAAATTCCGGAGGAAGGCCGCCACTTCATCGACCCCTGCATGTCGACGTGGTCCGAAAGTCTTTTCTGCGAGGTTCTCCGCGTCCCGACGGCTACGAAGGACTGCTGCTCTGATTAATCGACCTGTTTTGGACCCTTGACGAGGTTGAGAGAGCGAAACAATCGAGAGAGTCTTCTGGTGACGCCATCGATCAGCAATATTCAGTTAAGTATAAGTGGAGCGTCTCCTATTTGTTTTTGGTATCCTTCGGGATCGTTTGATTTGGTAATTTGATACTTTGGAGTTTGCAAACGCCAAAACCAGAGGACTCGTGTATTCACGAGGCTATCGTAATCGATAATCCTTTGACGTTTGGATCTAGACTAGTGAGCGAAGATGCCTGGTTCTGGACTATTTGGTAGATTATTCTGTTTGGGTTGTGGAAAAGATTTCCAGCTAGAGGAATCATGTCCGGTTCCTCCGGTTGGAACTCCAACTTATGAGCTCTATGTGAAACATGGCGTAGGCCCCATTGCATATAACGAAGTGTGGATCCACTACACCAGGAAAGATGGTGTTTTAAAATGGCCCCAAAATGGTAGTTTTGAGACCGATATTTTAGATAATTTGGAAATTAAATTGTTTAAGAAGAAAGCCCGGCCGGCGATGTTTGACTCTTTCCGCTTATGGCGAAAGGAAGCCAAACAGAAGGAAATTAAGTTAGCGAAAAAGAATAAGAGAGAGAGAGGTATGTCAGTAATGCAAGCAGCTGTACAATTTAAAGACAATGAAGAGGAGCAAATGAGTGAGCAATTGCACAGGCAGCGTAAGTTAGGGATTGACAAATGTTACCCAGCCTTGCCACATTCTAAGCAGAATGAGTCCGAAGAAAAGGAGAAAGATCCCTTGATGTCACATTTGTTGAGTTCGCCACCCCCGTATGCTCAAACTGCCACGGCGCCTCCCCAGCTTGTAAATATGCCGCCTCCAGTGCATATACTGCAAGCCTTGCCGCAACCGCCAGTTGCTTTGCAGCCAGTTCCTATTCTTGTAGCGCAGCCCTCTCAAGCGCCGCCAGTTGTGCTTCCAACTGCCCCCGCACTTCCTGCAACTTTGCCTAATCCAGTAACTGCCTCCCCTAACACTCTTCCTTCCACCACTCCAGTACCTGTCTCTACATCCTCTTTTCTTCCCTCTGTTTTTCCCCCTGTTCTCGCCTCAGCTTCTCCTTCAGCGCGACAGCGCTTAGCTAATGTGGTTACCACATTAATGTCTCCTCTCTTTGGGTCATCTGGTGCGACTCCTGGTTTACAGCGTAAGCAGTTGCGCAGCCAATTGCCTAACCCCGATGAGAAAAAGGTAATAGATCACATGGCGCGTAGATGGATCGTTTTTCCTTCACTGTATGATGTGGAATCAGTTGTCAACATTTTCCATCAATGGGATGCCCCTAAACAGAGATATGTGTTTGAGAAAATGTGCGAAATTCTCTGTGAAGAATTGGAGGATAGTGGTAGAAATCCAAACCCGCAGGAGTTGTGTAGAGTGAGGTTCGATTTTGGAACTGGTATAATTGTGGACCGCGAAGTAGATAAAGCAGTTGCGGTTGTATTGTCCTTAAGGAATGACGATTGCCAACAGTCATTGTTTGAACAAGAGGTCCTTGTGGGGAAAAAGGCAAAAGCGCGACAATACCCTATGAGAGAAGTTCCCCCGGTATGGAAGGAAGCGGTTGCAGCTGTCGGTGGTAACCCCGCTGTGGCAGCGCATTTCCAGCGTGTTTGGGTGCATGTGCCATGGAAGCGCTCTGAGGTGTTAGCGCTTAAGCAGTCCTTGCCTGATCCCCGTAAAAACCCAGCAGGTTATTATAAAGAGTTGTCACAGACGGCAGGGTCATGCATTATGAATCTGGCCGACATAGATATGTTGTTTGGTAATGTTGTTCCACAGCCCCTATGGGGATCAATTCGTAATGTAGATCATAATGCAGAACTAGGGGATACATGGGCTAACATTGTTGCTGCTGATGCTAGACAAACTGGTGGTGCGAAACCAGAACCTTTAGTAGCTGAATTGCCTGGTAGAATCATCACGTATATGAAGACAATAATGCCTGCGATGCGCGTAAATTGGGACAAATTATCTGCATGCAAGCAGAAGAAAGATGAGACAGTGTCAGACTTCTTTACTAGGTTTGAAGAAACATTTATTGATCATAGTGGGCAAGATATGAGTACTGAGGGTGGCCAACGGCTATTTGTGGATAAGTTTGTGCAGAATTTACTTCCTGACCTGTGTAAAAAGTTAAAAGATTCAGAAAGTTCTTGGGCTGTTTCTTCTTCAGCGCAAATACTGGCTACTGCACAGTATTATGAAAATAGAGATAAAGACGAGAAAGATAGAACAGAGAAGAAAACGAAGGAACTGAAGACAAAGGTCCTTTTACAGCAGGCCTATCCACCACGTGGAGGTCAGAATAACTATAGACAACCCCAAGGTGTCTATCACCATCCCCAACAGTTTCAGACAAACCAGTAAATGAATGGGTATTACCAACCACGTGTCCCTGTAGGTCCCAACCAATGTTCATACTGTAAAGAGGAAGGTCATTTTAAATACAGTTGCCCTAAATTAATGCAGCGGAACGGTAATATGTATGGCGCAAGAGGTAGGGGTGGTCAGCAAGCTCCTAGAGGCGGAGGGCGTGAAAGTGTTCCCCAGAACGCGCGTCCTCTGCCGCCTCAAAGCACCATCAATAGTTTTGATCAGCAAGCTAACGCGACTAGTAATACGGCTCAGTATTATAATAATGATTATTATGCAGAGGACGGTGATGCAGAGAATAATGATTACTAGGACAGCCGTAGACAGAGAGAGGGAGTTGTTTCAGTGCCAGTGGATCAGAGTGGACCGTATGTTGAGGTGACTACAGCAAATGTAACGGAGCCTTTTCTGCTAGACACTGGTGCTGCAAAGAGTCCAATCATGCATTCAAAACTCCCTGGCGCACCTTTGTCTGGCGATATAAATGTTTCAGTAGGTTTTTCTGGCGCCCCGGTTAGGAACCCGATTTCCAGTCCCATGTCACTTTCTGTTGGACCTTGTGAGCTGAAAGCACCCCTGATCCTGACAACAGGTTGTGGTGAGAATTTGCTGGGATTAGATTTGTTGAAAAGATTGCACGCTACACTGTATTGTTCTCCTTCAGGAGTACAACTTACATTAGGCAAGAAAGTAATTTCCCCAATGTATTTGTCTAAAAATACAATGCCGCCTGAATTGTCGTCCCTTCCGGATTCCCTTTGGGCTACTGGTCCCAATGATGTGGGCCTCTTGGAAATACCGCCATATGTGGTGACTCTAAAGGCTAATGTCAGACTACCACGTATTCCCCAGTACAAGATCTCTAATGAAGGGCAGAAAGCATTGTTAGACATTGTCAGCGGCTTAATTAATAAGGGTGTGATTGAAGAGACAAGAGGCAACGTTTGCAATAGTCCGATTTTACCTGTCTTAAAACGAACGGATCCCTCACAGCCACCTGTTTACAGATTTGTGATCGATCTCAGAGAGGTTAATAAGATTGTTGTGCCACAGTTTCCGGTTGTCCCTGATATAACTGCCTTGTTAACGATGATTCCAGCCTCTGCTGCATGGTTTTCAGTGATCGATTTAAAGAATGCTTTCTTTAGTATCCCAATTGCAGAAGAGAGCAGAGATATTTTTGGTTTTAGTCTGGGAGGCCGAAGCTTCCGCTTCAAACGCGCTCCCCAGGGCTACTGTGAGAGTCCATCCATATACAGTCAAGCTCTGAAAGCGCAGCTTGATGCACTTGTTTTACCTAGTGGCGCTATCCTGATTCAGTACGTGGACGATTTACTGATCGCCGCGGATACTGAGAAGATCTGTAAAGAAGCCACATTGTCACTGTTGCGCCATTTATCCGCTTTCCATCACAAGGTGTCTCTCTCTAAGCTGCAATATTGTCGACAAGAAGTGACCTACTTAGGTCATCTCTTATCGAAGGAGGGAAGGAAACTGACCCCAGAAAGAATTCAAGCTATTGCACAGTTGAGTGTGCCAAAGACACAGAGAGAAGTGCGTGCTTTCCTGGGCATTACTTCATACTGTAGGCATTGGATCCCTAGTTTTTCTTTATTGGCAAAACCTTTGTTAGCCTTAACATGCAAAGACACACCGAATCCTATCCCATGGTCTGAAGAGTGCCAGAAAAGTTTTGTGGAATTGCGTAATGCATTATGTTCAGCACCTGTGTTGGGTACTCCTGACTACAGTAAGCCTTTTACATTGTATGTTCACGAGAAAGATGGATGTGCGTTGTCAGTGTTAACACAGCCTTTTGGCGACAGACCGCGCCCATGCGCATATTTTTCATCTACCTTGGACCCTGTAGCAAGGGCATTGCCAAGCTGTCTGAGAGCGACAGCTGCTGCAGCGATGTCTATCCGACAATCTGCTGGTTTGGTAATGGACAATACATTGATTGTCATGGTTCCACACGCTGTAGACACATTATTAAATAGGACCAAGACGCAACACTTGACTAGTGCACGATTATCGGGCTACGAACTTACACTGTTAGCTAATCACATACACATAAAAAGATGCAATACGCTGAATCCAGCCACATTGTTGCCAATTCCAGCAGACTCAGATGAGATTGAGCAACATGACTGTCTGTTCAGGACAGAAGAAGAGACGAAAGGGAGAGTAGATCTAAAAGATACTCCCCTGACTGAGTGTGATGGCACTTTATGGGTAGATGGGTCATGTTTCAAGCTCCCTAATGGTGACACGACTGCTGCATATGCTATCACGACTTTACACACGGTCGTGGAAACTGCACGAGTGCCACATAATTCGGCCCAAGCAGCAGAATTAATCGCCCTCACGAGAGCATGTGTGTTGTCTGAAGGAATGAGAGTGAACATATACACAGATAGCCAGTACGCCTTTGCCGTGGCTCATAATTTTGGGCGTTTGTGGAAAGAGCGTGGGTTCCTGACGTCGCATGGAGCTAAAATTCAGAATGGCAAGTTGGTGAATGATCTCCTTGAGTCACTGACCCTACCGTTGCAAGTTGCGATCATGAAATGCAGTGCGCACAGGAAAGTCACAGATGATGTTGGACGTGGGAATGCGTTTGCTGATGAGACCGCGAAAGAAACAGCACAGAATGTGAAGACTAGAATGTATGTTGCAGGTCCCGCAAGATGGGTTAATGATGTGGGAATGTGTGAAAACACAATAGAGAGTGTGAAGTTGCTTCAAGCTGAAGCCACAGAGGAAGAGTTAAGCAAGTGGAGAGAAAGTATGGGTAAGTTGGATGAGAATGGTTGTTGGATTGATCTGACAGAACATAGGCGATGGTTGTTGCCTGATGCATATGTGCTTCCAGTGGTTACTATGGCACATGGAATGGCACATATCAGTACGAAAGGTATATGCAAGTTGTTGGCTCCAGTATGGCAGAATGCTGGGATTCCCAAGTGTGCAGAGAATGTGGTCAAGAATTGCATAGTATGCTTGAAGTACAACCCTGGTAGGGGAACCCCAACTCCGGCTGGTCACTTTGCACCCCCATCATGTCCATTTGAAGTTTTGCAGCTGGACTTTATTCACATGGAAAGATGCAACAACCTGAAATATGTATTGGTGGTTGTTTGTGCTTTCTCAAAATGGATAGAGGCTTATCCTCTGAAAGATAACACTGCCCTATCCACAGCCAAAGCCCTTGTGAAGGAGTTTTTCCCTAGGTTTGGGATGCCAAGAATGGTGTGGTGTGATAACGGAAGTGAGTTTGTGGGTAAAGTGATGAAGAATGTATGTGAAGGGCTAGGGATAAAGCAGAAGTTCCACGCTGCAAATCACCCCCAATCAGCTGGATTAGTAGAGCGCTACAATGGAGCATTAAAGCTCAAGCTGGCCAAAATCCAGGCGAGCACCGGTCTTAAATGGCCTGACGCTCTGCCTTTAGCACTCCTGTCCACCAGAATGACCATACACTCACGAGTGGGGCTTAGCCCTTATGAGGTCGTCTTTGGCCGCCCGGCTAATGTATGGGGCGTGCCAAGACCGGCGAAATTTAGCGAAATAGAACATCCAGTACTGCTCGATTACCTGTATGATTTGACTGTTAAACTGCGTGTTTTGCACCAACAGGTACATGATACTCTTCCTCAAGCCTCTGAACCTCCTGGACACCCTATCAACCCTGGTACGTGGGTGCTAGTCCGAAATTTCCAGCGTAAGAGCAACGACGAGCCTCGCTGGATCGGCCCTCATCTTGTTCTTCTTTCGACAAGATCAGCAGTGCGAGTGAAAGGGAAGAAGCACTGGATTCATGGTACCCACTGCAAAATAGTCCCCTTGCCTCTGCCATATGACCGGTGGGTCAAGGAGGGTATCTCCGACTCAGAGACAGACATTGTACCTCGCTTTGTACCATTCAGTGACGCACGCATAAGAGGCACAGTTTCAGACCAAGAGAGTGACAATATTCTGCAGGAAGCTGTGCCACCATCAAGTCGACTGGACACCACTGAGCCTGAACTTTTGTTTCAAGACCAAACAGCACCTGGCCGTCTCCGCTATAATTTGAGACCTAGGCCCATGGACAAATAAAGATTTCCTCACTATTTCCCTTTTGACATTTTTGCTCTCCCATCTGAAGGACTTTCTTGATTTTTGTTTTTCGAACCACCATCCGGGTTCTGCCGCAGGGTCGCGGTGCCAAGACTTTGGGGTACAGGCCGAAGACGCTAGGTCGACGGTTCTGGTTGGTCTAGGGCGTTTCCCTGGACTGACAGGCGTACTCCTTAGCAGAAGAAACTCATCCACCGCGAGCGGCCCGAGTAGAGGATGGAGTTTTTTAAGATGGAGAGACCGATTGAGGAAATGAACTTTAACGCCAGGATGTGTAGAATTGTAAAAAGTAAATGTTTTGTCTTTTTGTGCCTTTTTACACTGTGTAGTATCATGATGTTCATTGTAGGATTTGTGTTCTTCTCCGCTCAAAAGCCCATTGCACCCACTCAACAGCCTATATCTCTTTCTACTGCCTCCTCTCACTCTTTTCACCCTTTGCCTGAGCACGAACAGACCAGACGATCAGAGTTCGTAAATAACTCGTTCATCCAACTCTTGCACCAGCACCAACTAGTAATGAATACGACCAATTGCTGGGTGTGTGGGTTAATGCCACATACCATTAACAAAGGTATTCCCTACCTGGTGCTACCGTACAGTTACAATGGATCGTCATGGGCATTCCAAACCATGTTTCTCTATGCTCTAGATACATACTCCCCTCGCCAACCGCGTTCCATCAGACCTATCACCAATAATAAGGCTTTGATGAAAGGAGTTGCCGATATGAGTAGGGATATCAATGCATACTCATCCATTCCCAAAGAAGAGTTGAGACCTTATGTAGGATGGAACGCGACGGGATATAGTATTAGTCTGGGTGAAAGACAGCGAAAAATCTCATCTCCAATCTGGGTCGTACCCCACATGGGTCGGTTCTGCTTACAGGGTAATGGTCAGAATCCTAGAGCTCAACTGGGAAGAAGTGACTGTACTGAAACGTACACTTTCCCGTCACAGTTTTCCCCTGCGTTTTTGGCTGCCAAGGGCACATATTTCATCTGTCATGACCGAGCATATACATGGCTGCCCCCTGATTTCTCGGGCACATGTTATATTGCGAACTTGCTACCGCCGACATTTACTGCTGCCTCTGACTATCACAAGACCAGAGTTGTGAGAGGTGTGATTAGTAAGGAGGACACTGCCGGTCAGGAAGCAGGAGACTTCTTCCTGGGTTTCCTGCCGTTTTGGGGACCTATGGTCAATAGTAGGAACCTGAGACAGCTGACACGTGTGGTTGAATCCACTATCAATGTAATGGCTGGTGCCCTAAGTAATTTGACAGCTGAGCTCCAAGCGGATCGCCTTATGACTCTGCAGAACCGCATGGTTCTAGACGTTATTCTTGCAGACCGCGGTGGGGTATGCAAGGTCATCCAATCCAGTTGCTGCATTTTCATACCAGATAATGCTCCAACAGTGTATCAAGCCATCTCCAAACTCCATAAAATATCTGAAGCCATACACGTGGATAAGGGAGATTGGTCACTGGTGGGGTGGTTCTGGGAATTGATATCTGCCTGGGGTTGGAAAGTTCTGATGGTCGTTGGAATGATCTTAGCCATTCTTTTCCTGTTCTGTCTGTGTATACAGTGTGCTCCCGCGATATGTGGTCTCTGTACTACCTTATGTGTAAAGAAACCTGTATCGAGGGACGAGCTAAGTAATAGGATGATGCTACAGCAACATCTCCATGACTTTGCGAACATTGACCTAGACTCGGATTAAGATGAGTATAGTGATTGCCTATGTAAGGGCAAAAGGAGGGTCTGTCGTACTTTAATATTCGGGACCGCGTAGGGGACAGGGCCCTACCCCTGTCTTTCTTGGTATTAGCGAACCGCAAATGGTAAATGCGGCATGTACGAGTGCTTTATATATCGTTCTAGCTATGAATGCACTGTGTACACGTTATTCTGCTCCACTACGCGGGTTCCATTTTGGAAGCAGTGGCCATCTTGTCATTGCCCTCACATAGGCTATGATGGAGTTAATACGGGCCTCACAGTACATGGGCTTTCCCTCTGACTTCTCTGTGACCTGGGCAGCTGGCTCTGCTGCCCCGGGTCAAACCGGTCTCACGAGCTCCCCTTCCTCCGTCCACCTGTGATTAGCATCAGGGCTTGACCCGTCATAAACCCTTTCATTCTACACAATCCCCCGGCTAATCTCTTCCACACCTGCTTGTTCCTGCTTTATGACTTGTTTCCCAAAACAGGAGATGCTCATGTTTATTGGGGGGTCTATTCACTTCAAATGTGGGATCTGAACCTTACTGTGTAAATCATTGTGGGCTGGCCGAACTGGAATGTGGGATGGTCATCATGACTCTGCTTTTTCGTTTGTAATGTATACCTTTATATGGCCATATCGTAAACCAAGGAATGTGTGCCTGGAGCATGATATTTTGTACTTAAGGAGAAGTCCGTTCCTATGATTTTCAGCAGTCTCCTGAGAACATACACACTGTTGTACTTCTAGGATACCTGTCATTGGTCTGCAGCCAATAAACGAATCTTTGACTTCACCCAGAAGACTCTGTGTTTCTGTAGGTCCGGAACAGGGTGAACCCAGAAGTCATAGGGTGTGTGTCCCTGCACCGCTGGGTCTAAAATACCCAGTACTTCACACGTCAAAGTCTGTCCTTAGAATTTGCTGCATTCTTAAATGCACAAAGGCAAGCATTAAGTTTGATACCATGCTCACCTCATCAATAATGAGAACTTGCATCTTCTTCAATACTCTTGAAACTTCCAAGCATGCTTCTCCAGTTAGACTTGTGGTATTGTATTTTGTTTTCATGCTCCACTGGTAACATTAGCAAACGATGTAAGGTGATTCCTTTTATGTTATATGCTGCTAACCCAGTTGGAGCAGTAACCACACAAGACAAAGTTGAATCCGTTTTTTGCTGTAGGTAGCTTCTGATGACTTTTATTAAAAAACTTTTTCCAGTTCCAGCTTGTCCACTTACATACATCCTGATTGGTTGAAATGATGTGCATGAGCACTCTTTTCTTTCATGTAGTAATCCGTGATCAATTTTGTTTCTGATCTCTTCATGAAATTTGTTGCTGCTCTTCATTCAGTTGTCTTTCCAAATTTGGTAAGTCTATTAATTCTTCTTGAGCTTGATTCATAGCCGTTTCCACTTCAGTCATGGCTATTGCAGCTTCATTTTCTACGATTGGTTGTCCAAGGGGATCTTGATTGAGTGTTCCAGAACTTTGGCTGTCTTGAGAACTGTCTCTAGCTACTTCAGCTGCAATTGTAGTTTCCTGTTCAATTTCTTCATTTAACATTTGGACATAAGTTATGAAAGTACTGCATTCTATGCTGTCTTTGCAAGCATTAAAGGAATCTTCATAGCTTTGAAATTCTCCCAGTAGTTCGTCCTCTGAACGCCATGGTTTAAACAGCTGTAAAAGAGCCAAGTAGTAAAATTCCTTTTTGTCAGTAGTTTCGCAACTGAGCTTCCTGTGATTTATCAAACTTCCTTTTGTTTGCTTCACCAAACATCCTTCCTCACCAATGACTTTATATTTTCCATTGTTGATGTCTTCTGTGGCTTTCCGTGAATAAATGTAGTTCTGCAGCACTTCATAGAGACACATGTTCTCAAGATGATGACTTCTCTTTGGGTAATATGTGTCCAACATGTTTGATTTCAAAATATCTGTACTTTCTTGGTCATTCTCGGCCAAATATTCAATTTCTCCAACAGATTTCAGTACCCGATTTCTCATTGCTGCAAGGCCTAAACTTGCCCAAATTATTCTTCTTGATTTCGAGTAGAGACTTGCAGAAGATAACCTATCTGAACATTCGTAGGATCCAATTTCTCGATGCGATAACATCTTTAAACTGAAACTGTATAGCTTCTTACTGACAGTCTTCTCGTGAGAAATCTCTTCCCACATTTCTTTCAATTCAGTTTTTTCTGATTTAGTAATGTAAGACGTTACATATCGAGCAACAGCAATGGAATTGTCAGCTACATACTGTATATCCATGTTAGCATTCCACATGGATAAAATGACTGGGTTGTAGTCATTTATATTTTTTGATTCTTCTTTTCTTTTTAGGTTGTAGGTATTCTTAGGTGATTTTCTTGTAATAGTATGTCTCACAGCTGACATAAAACTGTTTACTCTTCCTTTTGAAAGAACAGGTCTAGGAAATCCAAATCGACATTTAGGGCCTCATGTAGGTAGCATACCAGTTACCACTTCTAAAATACCGAACGTTACCGAATCGGTATTTTAGAAGTGGTAACTCGTATGTAGGTAATGAGTCGGTATTTTTTACCGATTCGTTACAATTCGGTAATTACCGAATCGGTATTTACCGATTCGGTAATGAGGCATACCTTCCCATTGAGGGGAAGGTATGCCTCATTACCGAATCGGTAAATACCGATTCGGTAATGGTGGAGAAAATGCAAGGGTGGCAGGGTGTCACATTGACACCCTGTTGCACCCCTGATTCGGCCATGTGTGCACATGTGGCACACATACATGCCCTAAGGGCATGTATGTATGCCACATTGCACACTGCTACGCGCTTCAAAATGCATACACACATACATTAATTATTTACCACCAACTATAAGTTGGTGGTAAATACCGACTCCTAAACACACACACACACTCCCCCTACATATCATTTCTGGAATCGGAATTTACCGATTCGGTAAAATTACCGAATCGGTAAAATTACCGAATCGGTAACGTTACCGATTCGGTAATTTTACCGATTCGGTAGTTTTACCGAATCGGTAAATTCCGATTCCAGAAATTGACCCCCTACATACCAATAGCCAAAATACCGGTCGGTAACGGTATAATTACCGAAAATCGGCCGTTACCGACCGGTATTTGGCTACCTACATGAGGCCCTTAGTGTAGAATTTATCTTTGCTCTTGTATTTCCGTCGACAGTATTTTCCACACCGATGACTTTGAAAACGTAAAACTAGCTCCTTTAACTTTTTCTCTTCTGTGCTTTTTGGTATAGCACATGTTGCATATTCTTCGATGAAAGATAACACTGCTTCATCAGTATCTGTTCCAAATTTTGGGGCATCCTTGATCCACAATAGCATATGAATATGAGGAGCACCTCTTGCTTGGTACTCTTTTCTCCAAAAGAAATCCACAACTTCTCCAAGAGGTGGATTTTTTTCATTGCAGATGAAGCACATCATGGCCTCAAATCTATGATTGAAATATCTGCAAACATTAACCGGATCCAATGAGCACAGTTCTCCTGCTGTCTTGTATTCGATGTTTTTAATGTTTGAATTTGCCTCTCGTAGAAAATCCAGTAAATCATCCCAAGCGTACTCGGCACAGCTTAGGGTAAGGAACCATGTTGGAGTTCCTAAATTCCGTAACATGCATTTTAGTTCACCATGGCGTCGGTACCAATTTCCATTTGTCCCACGCTGACAAGCCATCAGATTGATCAATTGTGTTTCCAAATGATCATCTCGGTGCTGCACTTTCTCCATAAAATCCTTAGCAGACACATTTTGTAAATGTACTCCACTTTTTAAAATGTGATTTACTGCATAAGATAATGCAGACAAGTCGCTTTCAAATAAAAGATGGAACAAATAAGGAATACTTTGTCGAAATCTTGGATCTTCTACATATAGTCTTGTAGTCCGATACTCAGAAGCTGGAATCTGTTCTGGACGTTCATCGTATCGTCCTCCTTTTCCTGTTGGAAACAGCTGGGGAAAACATCGAGCGTCCAAGCTCTCCTCCCATACACTCACGGGAGTTCCTTTTGCTTTCTTCATCTGAAACAGATCAATAGTGTCTTCCATTACTTCTTTTGAATGAAGAGGATGTATGCTAAAATGTTCATAAATTTCTTCTTCCTTTGACTTGTCCACTTTTTCAATTTGTCCAGTTGGTGTTTCTGTGTCTTCTTGTAAATCTTCTTCTTCTTCTTCTATATAAATTGATTCATACCATTTGTTATTCCTTTTCAAATACAAATTTGCTCTTTGTACTTTCCGTACATCTACCAGCTCCTGCCAAATCTTCTTAATCTTTGTAGGTACACCATTAACCAGAATAACTAATGGTTCACTTTCCAAAGTATCTGCATCAATAGTTTCCATAATTTTTTTCAAATCCAAGGGCAAATACACCACTCTACCTTTTAAACCTCTCAGTAAATCTGAAGGAGGTAATTTACCAGTTTTGGGCTCCATACATACTATGGTCTGGAACGGATGAACACATTGAATGAGTATAGACTCATACGTATTTAATTCAGAAAGTTCGGCAGGAATAGCATCCAATTCTAAATTATTATGTACAGCTCTGGTCGGCATTCTATTTTCTTCTAACTTGTTATAACAGTATTTACAAATACGCTGATCTTCACCCAATTCAAAACAATTTTCAAGAAATATATATGTTGCAAAATCCTTCCACTTATAATTATCTTCATTTTCACTTTTTCTGTAGAGATCAACATTCCTGGTTTGATTTCTATAATGAGTTCTGCGGCAACAAATACAAGTAATATTTGGTCTTTCATTAGAGATTATTGCAAATTTTGTCATTTGATCATCAAATTTCTTACTTACAGAGGGTTCTACATTCTCTTCCACATCTTCCTCAATAACTGTGTCATTACCTGCACTGTCTTGTTCTGGACCAAAGTAACTAAACTGAATTTCATCAGTAACCTTCTCTACATCTGATACCGATCCACGGAACAGAGCCCTATTCAATTCATCTAACTTTATTGCTGGACTTTTAGCAAAATACAATCATCTCACAAACTTTCTCATTTCAGTATGATGAACAGCCAGCATCCTAAAATGATGAAAAACACTTTTACACACTTTTCTAGATAGACAAGCCAGAGAATGTCCCTGCAAACCAGTATTCACTCTCACTCTGCATGGATCTAGACTTTGAAGCACCTTAATCTTCTGTTTAACACTTTTTTTTACTATATTCTCTTAGAAACTCACGAAATTTATCAATAGATTCCTGACGCACAGTGCAAATACTACTACAATTCCAAGTATACACTGGGGCTTTAGGACGTCTCCCCATAACCTCATCCGCCATCACTTGTTCCTCATCTCTTGGAACCATTTTCTCCTTCTCCATTATACAACCATTTTTCACTTCATAAGCACGACCTCTGGTGTCAACTGCATGCAGCAAACTATTACTTTGAAGATAACTCTCTTCATTAAAAAAAGGTTCACTACTTGAACTATGCATCCATTCTCCTAAAAACACTTTACAAAAGTTTGTTCTTTTCACTAGTCTTTTCCTTTTGCTTTGTGATTTCAGTACATTGACCATTTTATCTAATGTACGCATCCTGTTCAAAATTAAAATGAATAGTTTTCTTTTTAATTCTAAAGCCTTTACTACAATGGCTTCAATTTCTTTTTTTCTCTTATAAAATGTTGCTTTTTTCTCATATTTCTTCACATCCTTTATCAAATTGGACATAACTCTTCTCTGAAACATTTTTCTACGAATCTCTTTAAACGCTGTTTTGCTTTTTAAGTTAATCTTTATTGTTTCTGAAGGTATATTTGCATTAACTAAATGCTCAATTTTTTCCTGTTGTTTTCTATTTAAAACATTATTTCCAGTACAGACATTTTGTACATTTTTCCTTTTTTTGAAGATATTTTTAAAAAAATCTTTTGTCTGCTTACCAGAAGACTTTCTCTTTTTCCCAACATGAGCATCTCCAACTAACTTAGGTCCTCCAGTTGTCTTCAAATATAGATTTTTTTTGTGGTTTTTCCTTAGTCTGGATTTTGTAGGCATCTTAAATTTTGTTCACTGCTCTTCAGCAATACCTGAAAAAAACTAAAAAAAAATTCCTTTATTTTATTTAAATATATTACTATATTTTTTATTATCTTTTCAAATCTTAAAATACTATGTACCCCTTTCCTACAAGTGAAAATCACAATAAAACCATCACAAATTAAATATCTAAAAACAATTCCTGTGTGCACACAGAGTCATGGTTTGATATTAAGCAGAAAACGAAATTTCTTTGCCAATTTGAATGCACACTTACTACTCTTTTTTTGGCAAGTGATAAGTACTTTTACTGTCTGACACATTTTCAATCCACTTTTCAGATTCTGAAAACAGCACATGTCCAAACAGCTTTTTGAGACCAGGAACATGTGTAACCTGGGAGAATGACTACACTCCAGCAAGGGCAACCAGCCTTAGTGATGCTGAATGTATTTGCATTACTCACTGCAACCTCAAACCCCACTCGGTTGTGAATACTATGCATGATTCTACAGGGTAAGCAGCTGAGTGTGTGCTAAGAGTCTGGTTCTGCAGAAAAATAGCTGCCCCTTTCCTACTAATGCAAATGTAAAATTACCAGAGTAATACGCAATAAATCTCTGACAACAATTCCTCTTTGCACACAGAGTCATGGTTTGATATTAAGCAGAAAACGAAATTTCTTTGCCAATTTGAATGCACACTTACTACTCTTTTTTTGGCAAGTGATAAGTACTTTTACTGTCTGACACATTTTCAATCCACTTTTCAGAATCTGAAAACAGCACATGTCCAAACAGCTTTTTGAGACCAGGAACATGTGTAACCTGGGTGAATGACTACAGTCCAGCAAGGGCAACCAGCCTTAGTGATGCTGAATGTATTTGCATTACTCACTGCAACCTCAAACCCCACTCGGTTGTGAATACTATGCATGATTCTACAGGGTAAGCAGCTGGGTGTGTGCTAAGAGTCTGCTTCTGCAGAAAAATAGCTGCCCCTTTCCTACTAATGCAAATGTAAAATTACCAGAGTACTACGCAATAAATCTCTGTCAACAATTCCTCTTTGCACACAGAGTCATGGTTTGATATTAGGCAGAAAACGAAATTTCTTTGCCAATTTGAAAGCACACTTACTACTCTTTTTTTGGCAAGTGATAAGTACTTTTACTGTCTGACAAATTTTCAATCCACTTTTCAGATTCTGAAAACAGCACATGTCCAAACAGCTTTTCGAGACCAGGAACATGTGTAACCTGGGTGAATGACTACACTCCAGCAAGGGCAACCAGCCTTAGTGATGCTTAATGTATTTGCATTACTCACTGCAACCTCAAACCCCACTCGGTTGTGAATACTATGCATGATTCTACAGGGTAAGCAGCTGAGTGTGTGCTAAGAGTCTGCTTCTGCAGAAAAATAGCTGCCCCTTTCCTACTAATGCAAATGTAAAATTACCAGAGTACTACGCAATAAATCTCTGTCAACAATTCCTCTTTGCACACAGAGTCATGGTTTGATATTATTCAGAAAACGAAATTTCTTTGCCAATTTGAAAGCACACTTACTACTCTTTTTTTGGCAAGTGATAAGTACTTTTACAGTCTGACACATTTTCAATCCACTTATCAGATTCTGAAAACAGCACATGTCCAAACAGCTTTTTGAGACCAGGAACATGTGTAACCTGGGTGAATGACTACAGTCCAGCAAGGGCAACCAGCCTTAGTGATGCTGAATGTATTTGCATTACTCACTGCAACCTCAAACCCCACTCGGTTGTGAATACTATGCATGATTCTACAGGGTAAGCAGCTGGGTGTGTGCTAAGAGTCTGCTTCTGCAGAAAAATAGCTGCCCCTTTCCTACTAATGCTAATGTAAAATTACCAGAGTAATACGCAATAAATCTCTGACAACATATTCCTCTTTGCACACAGAGTCATGGTTTGATATTAGGCAGAAAACAAAATTTCTTTGCCAATTTGAAAGCACACTTACTACTCTTTTTTTGGCAAGTGATAAGTACTTTTACTGTCTGACACATTTTCAATCCACTTTTCAGAATCTGAAAACAGCACATGTCCAAACAGCTTTTTGAGACCAGGAACATGTGTAACCTGGGTGAATGACTACACTCCAGCAAGGGCAACCAGCCTTAGTGATGCTGAATGTATTTGCATTACTCACTGCAACCTCAAACCCCACTCGGTTGTGAATACTATGCATGATTCTACAGGGTAAGCAGCTGGGTGTGTGCTAAGAGTCTGCTTCTGCAGAAAAATAGCTGCCCCTTTCCTACTAATGCAAATGTAAAATTACCAGAGTAATACGCAATAAATCTCTGTCAACAATTCCTCTTTGCACACAGAGTCATGGTTTGATATTAGGCAGAAAACGAAATTTCTTTGCCAATTTGAAAGCACACTTACTACTCTTTTTTTGGCAAGTGATAAGTACTTTTACAGTCTGACACATTTTCAATCCAATTTTCAGATTCTGAAAACAGCACATGTCCAAACAGCTTTTGGAGACCAGGAACATGTGTAACCTGGGTGAATGACTACAGTCCAGCAAGGGCAACCAGCTTTAGTGATGCTGAATGTATTTGCATTACTCACTGCAACCTCAAACCCCACTCGGTTGTGAATACTATGCATGATTCTACAGGGTAAGCAGCTGGGTGTGTGCTAAGAGTCTGGTTCTGCAGAAAAATAGCTGCCCCTTTCCTACTAATGCAAATGTAAAATTACCAGAGTAATACGCAATAAATCTCTGTCAACAATTCCTCTTTGCACACAGAGTCATGGTTTGATATTAGGCAGAAAACGAAATTTCTTTGCCAATTTGAAAGCACACTTACTACTCTTTTTTTGGCAAGTGATAAGTACTTTTACAGTCTGACACATTTTCAATCCACTTTTCAGATTCTGAAAACAGCACATGTCCAAACAGCTTTTTGAGACCAGGAACATGTGTAACCTGGGTGAATGACTACAGTCCAGCAAGGGCAACCAGCCTTAGTGATGCTGAATGTATTTGCATTACTCACTGCAACCTCAAACCCCACTCGGTTGTGAATACTATGCATGATTCTACAGGGTAAGCAGCTGGGTGTGTGCTAAGAGTCTGCTTCTGCAGAAAAATAGCTGCCCCTTTCCTACTAATGCTAATGTAAAATTACCAGAGTAATACGCAATAAATCTCTGACAACATATTCCTCTTTGCACACAGAGTCATGGTTTGATATTAGGCAGAAAACGAAATTTCTTTGCCAATTTGAAAGCACACTTACTACTCTTTTTTTGGCAAGTGATAAGTACTTTTACTGTCTGACACATTTTCAATCCACTTTTCAGAATCTGAAAACAGCACATGTCCGAACAGCTTTTTGAGACCAGGAACATGTGTAACCTGGGTGAATGACTACACTCCAGCAAGGGCAACCAGCCTTAGTGATGCTGAATGTATTTGCATTACTCACTGCAACCTCAAACCCCACTCGTTTGTGAATACTATGCATGATTCTACAGGGTAAGCAGCTGGGTGTGTGCTAAGAGTCTGGTTCTGCAGAAAAATAGCTGCCCCTTTCCATCTAATGCAAATGTAAAATTACGAGAGTAATACGCAATAAATCTCTGACAACAATTCCTCTTTGCACACAGAGTCATGGTTACAAATTAGGCAGAAAACGAAATTTCTTTGCCAATTTGAAAGCACACTTACTACTCATTTTTTGGCAAGTGATAAGTACTTTTACTGTCTGACACATTTTCAATCCACTTTTCAGAATCTGAAAACAGCACATGTCCAAACAGCTTTTTGAGACCAGGAACATGTGTAACCTGGGTGAATGACTACACTCTAGCAAGGGCAACCAGCCTTAGTGATGCTGAATGTATTTGCATTACTCACTGCAACCTCAAACCCCACTCGGTTGTGAATACTATGCATGATTCTACAGGGTAAGCAGCTGAGTGTGTGCTAAGAGTCTGCTTCTGCAGAAAAATAGCTGCCCCTTTCCTACTAATGCAAATGTAAAATTACCAGAGTACTACGCAAGAAATCTCTGCCAACAATTCCTCTTTGCACACAGAGTCATGGTTTGATATTAGGCAGAAAACGAAATTTCTTTGCCAATTTGAAAGCACACTTACTACTCTTTTTTTGGCAAGTGATAAGTACTTTTACAGTCTGACACATTTTCAATCCACTTTTCAGATTCTGAAAACAGCACATGTCCAAACAGCTTTTTGAGACCAGGAACATGTGTAACCTGGGTGAATGACTACAGTCCAGCAAGGGCAACCAGCCTTAGTGATGCTGAATGTATTTGCATTACTCACTGCAACCTCAAACCCCACTCGGTTGTGAATACTATGCATGATTCTACAGGGTAAGCAGCTGGGTGTGTGCTAAGAGTCTGCTTCTGCAGAAAAATAGCTGCCCCTTTCCTACTAATGCAAATGTAAAATTACCAGAGTACTACGCAAGAAATCTCTGCCAACAATTCCTCTTTGCACACAGAGTCATGGTTTGATATTAGGCAGAAAACGAAATTTCTTTGCCAATTTGAAAGCACACTTACTACTCTTTTTTTGGCAAGTGATAAGTACTTTTACAGTCTGACACATTTTCAATCCACTTTTCAGATTCTGAAAACAGCACATGTCCAAACAGCTTTTTGAGACCAGGAACATGTGTAACCTGGGTGAATGACTACAGTCCAGCAAGGGCAACCAGCCTTAGTGATGCTGAATGTATTTGCATTACTCACTGCAACCTCAAACCCCACTCGGTTGTGAATACTATGCATGATTCTACAGGATAAGCAGCTGGGTGTGTGCTAAGAGTCTGCTTCTGCAGAAAAATAGCTGCCCCTTTCCTACTAATGCAAATGTAAAATTACCAGAGTAATGCGCAATAAATCTCTGTCAACAATTCCTCTTTGCACACAGAGTCATGGTTTGATATTAGGCAGAAAACGAAATTTCTTTGCCAATTTGAAAGCACACTTACTACTCTTTTTTTGGCAAGTGATAAGTACTTTTACAGTCTGACACATTTTCAATCCACTTTTCAGATTCTGAAAACAGCACATGTCCAAACAGCTTTTTGAGACCAGGAACATGTGTAACCTGGGTGAATGACTACAGTCCAGCAAGGGCAACCAGCCTTAGTGATGCTGAATGTATTTGCATTACTCACTGCAACCTCAAACCCCACTCGGTTGTGAATACTATGCATGATTCTACAGGGTAAGCAGCTGGGTGTGTGCTAAGAGTCTGCTTCTGCAGAAAAATAGCTGCCCCTTTCCTACTAATGCAAATGTAAAATTACCAGAGTAATACGCAATAAATCTCTGACAACAATTCCTCTTTGCACTAGGGGTGGGCGGAATTTGCGGAATTAACCTTCGCAAATTATCGCAAAAATGTTTAAAATTATCGCAAACAAGCAGAAATATCGCGAAGATGCGGAAGTTTTTTTCCGGCATGTTCGCGAGATTTTCTGCATGGTTGCGGGTCGCCAACTTACCCATGTGGTTGCTTGCGGGCGCGGCCATCTTGTTTTGAGTTGTTCTCGCGGTGCATGATCGCGAGAAGAAAGACGTGATCGCGCGACGCATGACGTCACTGCGGGCGCGAACTGTCGCGAGACAGCGCAAATGGCTAAAAACAATACAACATCTCATGGAGAACGCGACCGGATCAAGAAAACTTGTCGGCGAACGCAGGGATTCAGGTAAGGCGATCGCGCGCGCGCGAGAATGTATCATTTTACAGCGCGAGCAAGAAACAAATTATCGCCAAGCTGCGGAAACCGGAATTTTTGACATTTTCGCGCTCTCCGCGGAACGCAAAAATGTCAAATTATCGCAATTTCCGCGAACGGAACGAAATTTTTGCCCAGGCCTACTTTGCACACAGAGTCATGGTTAGAAATTAGGCAGAAAACGAAATTTCTTTGCCAATTTGAAAGCACACTTACTACTCTTTTTTTGGCAAGTGATAAGTACTTTTACTGTCTGACACATTTTCAATCCACTTTTCAGATTCTGAAAACAGCACATGTCCAAACAGCTTTTTGAGACCAGGAACATGTGTAACCTGGGTGAATGACTGCAGTCCAGCAAGGGCAACCAGCCTTAGTGATGCTGAATGTATTTGCATTACTCACTGCAACCTCAAACCCCACTCGGTTGTGAATACTATGCATGATTCTACAGGGTAAGCAGCTGGGTGTGTGCTAAGAGTCTGCTTCTGCAGAAAAATAGCTGCCCCTTTCCTACTAATGCAAATGTAAAATTACCAGAGTAATACGCAATAAATCTCTGTCAACAATTCCTCTTTGCACACAGAGTCATGGTTTGATATTAGGCAGAAAACGAAATTTCTTTGCCAATTTGAAAGCACACTTACTACTCTTTTTTTGGCAAGTGATAAGTACTTTTACAGTCTGACACATTTTCAATCCACTTTTCAGATTCTGAAAACAGCACATGTCCAAACAGCTTTTGGAGACCAGGAACATGTGTAACCTGGGTGAATGACTACAGTCCAGCAAGGGCAACCAGCTTTAGTGATGCTGAATGTATTTGCATTACTCACTGCAACCTCAAACCCCACTCGGTTGTGAATACTATGCATGATTCTACAGGGTAAGCAGCTGGGTGTGTGCTAAGAGTCTGCTTCTGCAGAAAAATAGCTGCCCCTTTCCTACTAATGCTAATGTAAAATTACCAGAGTAATTCGCAATAAATCTCTGACAACATATTCCTCTTTGCACACAGAGTCATGGTTTGATATTAGGCAGAAAACGAAATTTCTTTGCCAATTTGAAAGCACACTTACTACTCTTTTTTTGGCAAGTGATAAGTACTTTTACTGTCTGACACATTTTCAATCCACTTTTCAGAATCTGAAAACAGCACATGTCCAAACAGCTTTTTGAGACCAGGAACATGGGTAACCTGGGTGAATGACTACACTCCAGCAAGGGCAACCAGCCTTAGTGATGCTGAATGTATTTGCATTACTCACTGCTACCTCAAACCCCACTCGGTTGTGAATACTATGCATGATTCTACAGGGTAAGCAGCTGGGTGTGTGCTAAGAGTCTGCTTCTGCAGAAAAATAGCTGCCCCTTTCCTACTAATGCAAATGTAAAATTACCAGAGTAATACGCAATAAATCTCTGTCAACAATTCCTCTTTGCACACAGAGTCATGGTTTGATATTAGGCAGAAAACGAAATTTCTTTGCCAATTTGAAAGCACACTTACTACTCTTTTTTTGGCAAGTGATAAGTACTTTTACAGTCTGACACATTTTCAATCCACTTTTCAGATTCTGAAAACAGCACATGTCCAAACAGCTTTTGGAGACCAGGAACATGTGTAACCTGGGTGAATGACTACAGTCCAGCAAGGGCAACCAGCTTTAGTGATGCTGAATGTATTTGCATTACTCACTGCAACCTCAAACCCCACTCGGTTGTGAATACTATGCATGATTCTACAGGGTAAGCAGCTGGGTGTGTGCTAAGAGTCTGGTTCTGCAGAAAAATAGCTGCCCCTTTCCTACTAATGCAAATGTAAAATTACCAGAGTAATACGCAATAAATCTCTGTCAACAATTCCTCTTTGCACACAGAGTCATGGTTTGATATTAGGCAGAAAACGAAATTTCTTTGCCAAT
The DNA here is from genome assembly GCF_964204655.1 of Triturus cristatus. Taxonomy (NCBI): domain Eukaryota; kingdom Metazoa; phylum Chordata; class Amphibia; order Caudata; family Salamandridae; genus Triturus; species Triturus cristatus. The sequence continues at coordinate 1,011,523,834 of NC_140593.1, read as the reverse complement.
TTGAAAGCACACTTACTACTCTTTTTTTGGCAAGTGATAAGTACTTTTACAGTCTGACACATTTTCAATCCACTTTTCAGATTCTGAAAACAGCACATGTCCAAACAGCTTTTTGAGACCAGGAACATGTCTAACCTGGGTGAATGACTACAGTCCAGCAAAGGCAACCAGCCTTAGTGATGCTGAATGTATTTGCATTACTCACTACTACGCAATAAATCTCTGTCAACAATTCCTCTTTGCACACAGAGTCATGGTTTGATATGAGGCAGAAAACGAAATTTCTTTGCCAATTTGAAAGCACACTTACTACTCTTTTTTTGGCAAGTGATAAGTACTTTTACAGTCTGACACATTTTCAATCCACTTTTCAGATTCTGAAAACAGCACATGTCCAAACAGCTTTTTGAGACCAGGAACATGTGTAACCTGGGTGAATGACTACAGTCCAGCAAGGGCAACCAGCCTTAGTGATGCTGAATGTATTTGCATTACTCACTGCAACCTCAAACCCCACTCTGTTGTGAATACTATGCATGATTCTACAGGGTAAGCAGCTGGGTGTGTGCTAAGAGTCTGCTTCTGCAGAAAAATAGCTGCCCCTTTCCTACTAATGCTAATGTAAAATTACCAGAGTAATACGCAATAAATCTCTGACAACATATTCCTCTTTGCACACAGAGTCATGGTTTGATATTAGGCAGAAAACGAAATTTCTTTGCCAATTTGAAAGCACACTTACTACTCTTTTTTTGGCAAGTGATAAGTACTTTTACAGTCTGACACATTTTCAATCCACTTTTCAGATTCTGAAAACAGCACATGTCCAAACAGCTTTTTGAGACCAGGAACATGTGTAACCTGGGTGAATGACTACAGTCCAGCAAGGGCAACCAGCCTTAGTGATGCTGAATGTATTTGCATTACTCACTGCAACCTCAAACCCCACTCGGTTGTGAATACTATGCATGATTCTACAGGGTAAGCAGCTGGGTGTGTGCTAAGAGTCTGGTTCTGCAGAAAAATAGCTGCCCCTTTCCTACTAATGCAAATGTAAAATTACCAGAGTAATACGCAATAAATCTCTGTCAACAATTCCTCTTTGCACACAGAGTCATGGTTTGATATTAGGCAGAAAACGAAATTTCTTTGCCAATTTGAAAGCACACTTACTACTCTTTTTTTGGCAAGTGATAAGTACTTTTACAGTCTGACACATTTTCAATCCACTTTTCAGATTCTGAAAACAGCACATGTCCAAACAGCTTTTTGAGACCAGGAACATGTGTAACCTGGGTGAATGACTACAGTCCAGCAAGGGCAACCAGCCTTAGTGATGCTGAATGTATTTGCATTACTCACTGCAACCTCAAACCCCACTCGGTTGTGAATACTATGCATGATTCTACAGGGTAAGCAGCTGGGTGTGTGCTAAGAGTCTGCTTCTGCAGAAAAATAGTGCCCCTTTCCTACTAATGCAAATGTAAAATTACCAGAGTAATACGCAATAAATCTCTGACAACAATTCCTCTTTGCACACAGAGTCATGGTTAGAAATTAGGCAGAAAACGAAATTTCTTTGCCAATTTGAAAGCACACTTACTACTCTTTTTTTGGCAAGTGATAAGTACTTTTACTGTCTGACACATTTTCAATCCACTTTTCAGATTCTGAAAACAGCACATGTCCAAACAGCTTTTTGAGACCAGGAACATGTGTAACCTGGGTGAATGACTACAGTCCAGCAAGGGCAACCAGCCTTAGTGATGCTGAATGTATTTGCATTACTCACTGCAACCTCAAACCCCACTCTGTTGTGAATACTATGCATGATTCTACAGGGTAAGCAGCTGGGTGTGTGCTAAGAGTCTGCTTCTGCAGAAAAATAGCTGCCCCTTTCCTACTAATGCAAATGTAAAATTACCAGAGTACTACGCAATAAATCTCTGTCAACAATTCCTCTTTGCACACAGAGTCATGGTTTGATTTTAGGCAGAAAACGAAATTTCTTTGCCAATTTGAAAGCACACTTACTACTCTTTTTTTGGCAAGTGATAAGTACTTTTACTGTCTGACAAATTTTCAATCCACTTTTCAGATTCTGAAAACAGCACATGTCCAAACAGCTTTTTGAGACCAGGAACATGTGTAACCTGGGTGAATGACTACAGTCCAGCAAGGGCAACCAGCCTTAGTGATGCTGAATGTATTTGCATTACTCACTGCAACCTCAAACCCCACTCGGTTGTGAATACTATGCATGATTCTACAGGGTAAGCAGCTGGGTGTGTGCTAAGAGTCTGGTTCTGCAGAAAAATAGCTGCCCCTTTCCTACTAATGCAAATGTAAAATTACCAGAGTAATACGCAATAAATCTCTGTCAACAATTCCTCTTTGCACACAGAGTCATGGTTTGATATTAGGCAGAAAACGAAATTTCTTTGCCAATTTGAAAGCACACTTACTACTCTTTTTTTGGCAAGTGATAAGTACTTTTACAGTCTGACACATTTTCAATCCACTTTTCAGATTCTGAAAACAGCACATGTCCAAACAGCTTTTTGAGACCAGGAACATGTGTAACCTGGGTGAATGACTACAGTCCAGCAAGGGCAACCAGCCTTAGTGATGCTGAATGTATTTGCATTACTCACTGCAACCTCAAACCCCACTCGGTTGTGAATACTATGCATGATTCTACAGGGTAAGCAGCTGGGTGTGTGCTAAGAGTCTGCTTCTGCAGAAAAATAGTGCCCCTTTCCTACTAATGCAAATGTAAAATTACCAGAGTAATACGCAATAAATCTCTGACAACAATTCCTCTTTGCACACAGAGTCATGGTTAGAAATTAGGCAGAAAACGAAATTTCTTTGCCAATTTGAAAGCACACTTACTACTCTTTTTTTGGCAAGTGATAAGTACTTTTACTGTCTGACACATTTTCAATCCACTTTTCAGATTCTGAAAACAGCACATGTCCAAACAGCTTTTTGAGACCAGGAACATGTGTAACCTGGGTGAATGACTACAGTCCAGCAAGGGCAACCAGCCTTAGTGATGCTGAATGTATTTGCATTACTCACTGCAACCTCAAACCCCACTCTGTTGTGAATACTATGCATGATTCTACAGGGTAAGCAGCTGGGTGTGTGCTAAGAGTCTGCTTCTGCAGAAAAATAGCTGCCCCTTTCCTACTAATGCAAATGTAAAATTACCAGAGTACTACGCAATAAATCTCTGTCAACAATTCCTCTTTGCACACAGAGTCATGGTTTGATTTTAGGCAGAAAACGAAATTTCTTTGCCAATTTGAAAGCACACTTACTACTCTTTTTTTGGCAAGTGATAAGTACTTTTACTGTCTGACAAATTTTCAATCCACTTTTCAGATTCTGAAAACAGCACATGTCCAAACAGCTTTTTGAGACCAGGAACATGTGTAACCTGGGTGAATGACTACACTCCAGCAAGGGCAACCAGCCTTAGTGATGCTGAATGTATTTGCATTACTCACTGCAACCTCAAACCCCACTCGGTTGTGAATACTATGCATGATTCTACAGGGTAAGCAGCTGGATGTGTGCTAAGAGTCTGCTTCTGCAGAAAAATAGCTGCCCCTTTCCTACTAATGCAAATGTAAAATTACCAGAGTAATACGCAATAAATCTCTGTCAACAATTCCTCTTTGCACACAGAGTCATGGTTTGATATTAGGCAGAAAACGAAATTTCTTTGCCAATTTGAAAGCACACTTACTACTCTTTTTTTGGCAAGTGATAAGTACTTTTACAGTCTGACACATTTTCAATCCACTTTTCAGATTCTGAAAACAGCACATGTCCAAACAGCTTTTGGAGACCAGGAACATGTGTAACCTGGGTGAATGACTACAGTCCAGCAAGGGCAACCAGCTTTAGTGATGCTGAATGTATTTGCATTACTCACTGCAACCTCAAATCCCACTCGGTTGTGAATACTATGCATGATTCTACAGGGTAAGCAGCTGGGTGTGTGCTAAGAGTCTGCTTCTGCAGAAAAATAGCTGCCCCTTTCCTACTAATGCAAATGTAAAATTACCAGAGTACTACGCAATAAATCTCTGTCAACAATTCCTCTTTGCACACAGAGTCATGGTTTGATATTAGGCAGAAAACGAAATTTCTTTGCCAATTTGAAAGCACACTTACTACTCTTTTTTTGGCAAGTGATAAGTACTTTTACAGTCTGACACATTTTCAATCCACTTTTCAGATTCTGAAAACAGCACATGTCCAAACAGCTTTTTGAGACCAGGAACATGTGTAACCTGGGTGAATGACTACAGTCCAGCAAGGGCAACCAGCCTTAGTGATGCTGAATGTATTTGCATTACTCACTGCAACCTCAAACCCCACTCGGTTGTGAATACTATGCATGATTCTACAGGATAAGCAGCTGGGTGTGTGCTAAGAGTCTGCTTCTGCAGAAAAATAGCTGCCCCTTTCCTACTAATGCAAATGTAAAATTACCAGAGTAATGCGCAATAAATCTCTGTCAACAATTCCTCTTTGCACACAGAGTCATGGTTTGATATTAGGCAGAAAACGAAATTTCTTTGCCAATTTGAAAGCACACTTACTACTCTTTTTTTGGCAAGTGATAAGTACTTTTACAGTCTGACACATTTTCAATCCACTTTTCAGATTCTGAAAACAGCACATGTCCAAACAGCTTTTTGAGACCAGGAACATGTGTAACCTGGGTGAATGACTACAGTCCAGCAAGGGCAACCAGCCTTAGTGATGCTGAATGTATTTGCATTACTCACTGCAACCTCAAACCCCACTCGGTTGTGAATACTATGCATGATTCTACAGGGTAAGCAGCTGGGTGTGTGCTAAGAGTCTGCTTCTGCAGAAAAATAGCTGCCCCTTTCCTACTAATGCAAATGTAAAATTACCAGAGTAATACGCAATAAATCTCTGACAACAATTCCTCTTTGCACTAGGGGTGGGCGGAATTTGCGGAATTAACCTTCGCAAATTATCGCAAAAATGTTTAAAATTATCGCAAACAAGCAGAAATATCGCGAAGATGCGGAAGTTTTTTTCCGGCATGTTCGCGAGATTTTCTGCATGGTTGCGGGTCGCCAACTTACCCATGTGGTTGCTTGCGGGCGCGGCCATCTTGTTTTGAGTTGTTCTCGCGGTGCATGATCGCGAGAAGAAAGACGTGATCGCGCGACGCATGACGTCACTGCGGGCGCGAACTGTCGCGAGACAGCGCAAATGGCTAAAAACAATACAACATCTCATGGAGAACGCGACCGGATCAAGAAAACTTGTCGGCGAACGCAGGGATTCAGGTAAGGCGATCGCGCGCGCGCGAGAATGTATCATTTTACAGCGCGAGCAAGAAACAAATTATCGCCAAGCTGCGGAAACCGGAATTTTTGACATTTTCGCGCTCTCCGCGGAACGCAAAAATGTCAAATTATCGCAATTTCCGCGAACGGAACGAAATTTTTGCCCAGGCCTACTTTGCACACAGAGTCATGGTTAGAAATTAGGCAGAAAACGAAATTTCTTTGCCAATTTGAAAGCACACTTACTACTCTTTTTTTGGCAAGTGATAAGTACTTTTACTGTCTGACACATTTTCAATCCACTTTTCAGATTCTGAAAACAGCACATGTCCAAACAGCTTTTTGAGACCAGGAACATGTGTAACCTGGGTGAATGACTGCAGTCCAGCAAGGGCAACCAGCCTTAGTGATGCTGAATGTATTTGCATTACTCACTGCAACCTCAAACCCCACTCGGTTGTGAATACTATGCATGATTCTACAGGGTAAGCAGCTGGGTGTGTGCTAAGAGTCTGCTTCTGCAGAAAAATAGCTGCCCCTTTCCTACTAATGCAAATGTAAAATTACCAGAGTAATACGCAATAAATCTCTGTCAACAATTCCTCTTTGCACACAGAGTCATGGTTTGATATTAGGCAGAAAACGAAATTTCTTTGCCAATTTGAAAGCACACTTACTACTCTTTTTTTGGCAAGTGATAAGTACTTTTACAGTCTGACACATTTTCAATCCACTTTTCAGATTCTGAAAACAGCACATGTCCAAACAGCTTTTGGAGACCAGGAACATGTGTAACCTGGGTGAATGACTACAGTCCAGCAAGGGCAACCAGCTTTAGTGATGCTGAATGTATTTGCATTACTCACTGCAACCTCAAACCCCACTCGGTTGTGAATACTATGCATGATTCTACAGGGTAAGCAGCTGGGTGTGTGCTAAGAGTCTGCTTCTGCAGAAAAATAGCTGCCCCTTTCCTACTAATGCTAATGTAAAATTACCAGAGTAATTCGCAATAAATCTCTGACAACATATTCCTCTTTGCACACAGAGTCATGGTTTGATATTAGGCAGAAAACGAAATTTCTTTGCCAATTTGAAAGCACACTTACTACTCTTTTTTTGGCAAGTGATAAGTACTTTTACTGTCTGACACATTTTCAATCCACTTTTCAGAATCTGAAAACAGCACATGTCCAAACAGCTTTTTGAGACCAGGAACATGGGTAACCTGGGTGAATGACTACACTCCAGCAAGGGCAACCAGCCTTAGTGATGCTGAATGTATTTGCATTACTCACTGCTACCTCAAACCCCACTCGGTTGTGAATACTATGCATGATTCTACAGGGTAAGCAGCTGGGTGTGTGCTAAGAGTCTGCTTCTGCAGAAAAATAGCTGCCCCTTTCCTACTAATGCAAATGTAAAATTACCAGAGTAATACGCAATAAATCTCTGTCAACAATTCCTCTTTGCACACAGAGTCATGGTTTGATATTAGGCAGAAAACGAAATTTCTTTGCCAATTTGAAAGCACACTTACTACTCTTTTTTTGGCAAGTGATAAGTACTTTTACAGTCTGACACATTTTCAATCCACTTTTCAGATTCTGAAAACAGCACATGTCCAAACAGCTTTTGGAGACCAGGAACATGTGTAACCTGGGTGAATGACTACAGTCCAGCAAGGGCAACCAGCTTTAGTGATGCTGAATGTATTTGCATTACTCACTGCAACCTCAAACCCCACTCGGTTGTGAATACTATGCATGATTCTACAGGGTAAGCAGCTGGGTGTGTGCTAAGAGTCTGGTTCTGCAGAAAAATAGCTGCCCCTTTCCTACTAATGCAAATGTAAAATTACCAGAGTAATACGCAATAAATCTCTGTCAACAATTCCTCTTTGCACACAGAGTCATGGTTTGATATTAGGCAGAAAACGAAATTTCTTTGCCAATTTGAAAGCACACTTACTACTCTTTTTTTGGCAAGTGATAAGTACTTTTACAGTCTGACACATTTTCAATCCACTTTTCAGATTCTGAAAACAGCACATGTCCAAACAGCTTTTTGAGACCAGGAACATGTCTAACCTGGGTGAATGACTACAGTCCAGCAAAGGCAACCAGCCTTAGTGATGCTGAATGTATTTGCATTACTCACTACTACGCAATAAATCTCTGTCAACAATTCCTCTTTGCACACAGAGTCATGGTTTGATATGAGGCAGAAAACGAAATTTCTTTGCCAATTTGAAAGCACACTTACTACTCTTTTTTTGGCAAGTGATAAGTACTTTTACAGTCTGACACATTTTCAATCCACTTTTCAGATTCTGAAAACAGCACATGTCCAAACAGCTTTTTGAGACCAGGAACATGTGTAACCTGGGTGAATGACTACAGTCCAGCAAGGGCAACCAGCCTTAGTGATGCTGAATGTATTTGCATTACTCACTGCAACCTCAAACCCCACTCTGTTGTGAATACTATGCATGATTCTACAGGGTAAGCAGCTGGGTGTGTGCTAAGAGTCTGCTTCTGCAGAAAAATAGCTGCCCCTTTCCTACTAATGCTAATGTAAAATTACCAGAGTAATACGCAATAAATCTCTGACAACATATTCCTCTTTGCACACAGAGTCATGGTTTGATATTAGGCAGAAAACGAAATTTCTTTGCCAATTTGAAAGCACACTTACTACTCTTTTTTTGGCAAGTGATAAGTACTTTTACAGTCTGACACATTTTCAATCCACTTTTCAGATTCTGAAAACAGCACATGTCCAAACAGCTTTTTGAGACCAGGAACATGTGTAACCTGGGTGAATGACTACAGTCCAGCAAGGGCAACCAGCCTTAGTGATGCTGAATGTATTTGCATTACTCACTGCAACCTCAAACCCCACTCGGTTGTGAATACTATGCATGATTCTACAGGGTAAGCAGCTGGGTGTGTGCTAAGAGTCTGGTTCTGCAGAAAAATAGCTGCCCCTTTCCTACTAATGCAAATGTAAAATTACCAGAGTAATACGCAATAAATCTCTGTCAACAATTCCTCTTTGCACACAGAGTCATGGTTTGATATTAGGCAGAAAACGAAATTTCTTTGCCAATTTGAAAGCACACTTACTACTCTTTTTTTGGCAAGTGATAAGTACTTTTACAGTCTGACACATTTTCAATCCACTTTTCAGATTCTGAAAACAGCACATGTCCAAACAGCTTTTTGAGACCAGGAACATGTGTAACCTGGGTGAATGACTACAGTCCAGCAAGGGCAACCAGCCTTAGTGATGCTGAATGTATTTGCATTACTCACTGCAACCTCAAACCCCACTCGGTTGTGAATACTATGCATGATTCTACAGGGTAAGCAGCTGGGTGTGTGCTAAGAGTCTGCTTCTGCAGAAAAATAGCTGCCCCTTTCCTACTAATGCAAATGTAAAATTACCAGAGTAATACGCAATAAATCTCTGACAACAATTCCTCTTTGCACACAGAGTCATGGTTAGAAATTAGGCAGAAAACGAAATTTCTTTGCCAATTTGAAAGCACACTTACTACTCTTTTTTTGGCAAGTGATAAGTACTTTTACTGTCTGACACATTTTCAATCCACTTTTCAGATTCTGAAAACAGCACATGTCCAAACAGCTTTTTGAGACCAGGAACATGTGTAACCTGGGTGAATGACTACAGTCCAGCAAGGGCAACCAGCCTTAGTGATGCTGAATGTATTTGCATTACTCACTGCAACCTCAAACCCCACTCTGTTGTGAATACTATGCATGATTCTACAGGGTAAGCAGCTGGGTGTGTGCTAAGAGTCTGCTTCTGCAGAAAAATAGCTGCCCCTTTCCTACTAATGCAAATGTAAAATTACCAGAGTACTACGCAATAAATCTCTGTCAACAATTCCTCTTTGCACACAGAGTCATGGTTTGATATTAGGCAGAAAACGAAATTTCTTTGCCAATTTGAAAGCACACTTACTACTCTTTTTTTGGCAAGTGATAAGTACTTTTACAGTCTGACACATTTTCAATCCACTTTTCAGATTCTGAAAACAGCACATGTCCAAACAGCTTTTTGAGACCAGGAACATGTGTAACCTGGGTGAATGACTACAGTCCAGCAAGGGCAACCAGCCTTAGTGATGCTGAATGTATTTGCATTACTCACTGCAACCTCAAACCCCACTCGGTTGTGAATACTATGCATGATTCTACAGGATAAGCAGCTGGGTGTGTGCTAAGAGTCTGCTTCTGCAGAAAAATAGCTGCCCCTTTCCTACTAATGCAAATGTAAAATTACCAGAGTAATGCGCAATACATCTCTGTCAACAATTCCTCTTTGCACACAGAGTCATGGTTTGATATTAGGCAGAAAACGAAATTTCTTTGCCAATTTGAAAGCACACTTACTACTCTTTTTTTGGCAAGTGATAAGTACTTTTACAGTCTGACACATTTTCAATCCACTTTTCAGATTCTGAAAACAGCACATGTCCAAACAGCTTTTTGAGACCAGGAACATGTGTAACCTGGGTGAATGACTACAGTCCAGCAAGGGCAACCAGCCTTAGTGATGCTGAATGTATTTGCATTACTCACTGCAACCTCAAACCCCACTCGGTTGTGAATACTATGCATGATTCTACAGGGTAAGCAGCTGGGTGTGTGCTAAGAGTCTGCTTCTGCAGAAAAATAGCTGCCCCTTTCCTACTAATGCAAATGTAAAATTACCAGAGTAATACGCAATAAATCTCTGACAACAATTCCTCTTTGCACTAGGGGTGGGCGGAATTTGCGGAATTAACCTTCGCAAATTATCGCAAAAATGTTTAAAATTATCGCAAACAAGCAGAAATATCGCGAAGATGCGGAAGTTTTTTTCCGGCATGTTCGCGAGATTTTCTGCATGGTTGCGGGTCGCCAACTTACCCATGTGGTTGCTTGCGGGCGCGGCCATCTTGTTTTGAGTTGTTCTCGCGGTGCATGATCGCGAGAAGAAAGACGTGATCGCGCGACGCATGACGTCACTGCGGGCGCGAACTGTCGCGAGACAGCGCAAATGGCTAAAAACAATACAACATCTCATGGAGAACGCGACCGGATCAAGAAAACTTGTCGGCGAACGCAGGGATTCAGGTAAGGCGATCGCGCGCGCGCGAGAATGTATCATTTTACAGCGCGAGCAAGAAACAAATTATCGCCAAGCTGCGGAAACCGGAATTTTTGACATTTTCGCGCTCTCCGCGGAACGCAAAAATGTCAAATTATCGCAATTTCCGCGAACGGAACGAAATTTTTGCCCAGGCCTACTTTGCACACAGAGTCATGGTTAGAAATTAGGCAGAAAACGAAATTTCTTTGCCAATTTGAAAGCACACTTACTACTCTTTTTTTGGCAAGTGATAAGTACTTTTACTGTCTGACACATTTTCAATCCACTTTTCAGATTCTGAAAACAGCACATGTCCAAACAGCTTTTTGAGACCAGGAACATGTGTAACCTGGGTGAATGACTGCAGTCCAGCAAGGGCAACCAGCCTTAGTGATGCTGAATGTATTTGCATTACTCACTGCAACCTCAAACCCCACTCGGTTGTGAATACTATGCATGATTCTACAGGGTAAGCAGCTGGGTGTGTGCTAAGAGTCTGCTTCTGCAGAAAAATAGCTGCCCCTTTCCTACTAATGCAAATGTAAAATTACCAGAGTAATACGCAATAAATCTCTGTCAACAATTCCTCTTTGCACACAGAGTCATGGTTTGATATTAGGCAGAAAACGAAATTTCTTTGCCAATTTGAAAGCACACTTACTACTCTTTTTTTGGCAAGTGATAAGTACTTTTACAGTCTGACACATTTTCAATCCACTTTTCAGATTCTGAAAACAGCACATGTCCAAACAGCTTTTGGAGACCAGGAACATGTGTAACCTGGGTGAATGACTACAGTCCAGCAAGGGCAACCAGCTTTAGTGATGCTGAATGTATTTGCATTACTCACTGCAACCTCAAACCCCACTCGGTTGTGAATACTATGCATGATTCTACAGGGTAAGCAGCTGGGTGTGTGCTAAGAGTCTGCTTCTGCAGAAAAATAGCTGCCCCTTTCCTACTAATGCTAATGTAAAATTACCAGAGTAATTCGCAATAAATCTCTGACAACATATTCCTCTTTGCACACAGAGTCATGGTTTGATATTAGGCAGAAAACGAAATTTCTTTGCAAATTTGAAAGCACACTTACTACTCTTTTTTTGGCAAGTGATAAGTACTTTTACTGTCTGACACATTTTCAATCCACTTTTCAGAATCTGAAAACAGCACATGTCCAAACAGCTTTTTGAGACCAGGAACATGGGTAACCTGGGTGAATGACTACACTCCAGCAAGGGCAACCAGCCTTAGTGATGCTGAATGTATTTGCATTACTCACTGCTACCTCAAACCCCACTCGGTTGTGAATACTATGCATGATTCTACAGGGTAAGCAGCTGGGTGTGTGCTAAGAGTCTGCTTCTGCAGAAAAATAGCTGCCCCTTTCCTACTAATGCAAATGTAAAATTACCAGAGTAATACGCAATAAATCTCTGTCAACAATTCCTCTTTGCACACAGAGTCATGGTTTGATATTAGGCAGAAAACGAAATTTCTTTGCCAATTTGAAAGCACACTTACTACTCTTTTTTTGGCAAGTGATAAGTACTTTTACAGTCTGACACATTTTCAATCCACTTTTCAGATTCTGAAAACAGCACATGTCCAAACAGCTTTTGGAGACCAGGAACATGTGTAACCTGGGTGAATGACTACAGTCCAGCAAGGGCAACCAGCTTTAGTGATGCTGAATGTATTTGCATTACTCACTGCAACCTCAAACCCCACTCGGTTGTGAATACTATGCATGATTCTACAGGGTAAGCAGCTGGGTGTGTGCTAAGAGTCTGGTTCTGCAGAAAAATAGCTGCCCCTTTCCTACTAATGCAAATGTAAAATTACCAGAGTAATACGCAATAAATCTCTGTCAACAATTCCTCTTTGCACACAGAGTCATGGTTTGATATTAGGCAGAAAACGAAATTTCTTTGCCAATTTGAAAGCACACTTACTACTCTTTTTTTGGCAAGTGATAAGTACTTTTACAGTCTGACACATTTTCAATCCACTTTTCAGATTCTGAAAACAGCACATGTCCAAACAGCTTTTTGAGACCAGGAACATGTCTAACCTGGGTGAATGACTACAGTCCAGCAAAGGCAACCAGCCTTAGTGATGCTGAATGTATGTGCATTACTCACTACTACGCAATAAATCTCTGTCAACAATTCCTCTTTGCACACAGAGTCATGGTTTGATATGAGGCAGAAAACGAAATTTCTTTGCCAATTTGAAAGCACACTTACTACTCTTTTTTTGGCAAGTGATAAGTACTTTTACAGTCTGACACATTTTCAATCCACTTTTCAGATTCTGAAAACAGCACATGTCCAAACAGCTTTTTGAGACCAGGAACATGTGTAACCTGGGTGAATGACTACAGTCCAGCAAGGGCAACCAGCCTTAGTGATGCTGAATGTATTTGCATTACTCACTGCAACCTCAAACCCCACTCTGTTGTGAATACTATGCATGATTCTACAGGGTAAGCAGCTGGGTGTGTGCTAAGAGTCTGCTTCTGCAGAAAAATAGCTGCCCCTTTCCTACTAATGCTAATGTAAAATTACCAGAGTAATACGCAATAAATCTCTGACAACATATTCCTCTTTGCACACAGAGTCATGGTTTGATATTAGGCAGAAAACGAAATTTCTTTGCCAATTTGAAAGCACACTTACTACTCTTTTTTTGGCAAGTGATAAGTACTTTTACAGTCTGACACATTTTCAATCCACTTTTCAGATTCTGAAAACAGCACATGTCCAAACAGCTTTTTGAGACCAGGAACATGTGTAACCTGGGTGAATGACTACAGTCCAGCAAGGGCAACCAGCCTTAGTGATGCTGAATGTATTTGCATTACTCACTGCAACCTCAAACCCCACTCGGTTGTGAATACTATGCATGATTCTACAGGATAAGCAGCTGGGTGTGTGCTAAGAGTCTGCTTCTGCAGAAAAATAGCTGCCCCTTTCCTACTAATGCAAATGTAAAATTACCAGAGTAATGCGCAATAAATCTCTGTCAACAATTCCTCTTTGCACACAGAGTCATGGTTTGATATTAGGCAGAAAACGAAATTTCTTTGCCAATTTGAAAGCACACTTACTACTCTTTTTTTGGCAAGTGATAAGTACTTTTACAGTCTGACACATTTTCAATCCACTTTTCAGATTCTGAAAACAGCACATGTCCAAACAGCTTTTTGAGACCAGGAACATGTGTAACCTGGGTGAATGACTACAGTCCAGCAAGGGCAACCAGCCTTAGTGATGCTGAATGTATTTGCATTACTCACTGCAACCTCAAACCCCACTCGGTTGTGAATACTATGCATGATTCTACAGGGTAAGCAGCTGGGTGTGTGCTAAGAGTCTGCTTCTGCAGAAAAATAGCTGCCCCTTTCCTACTAATGCAAATGTAAAATTACCAGAGTAATACGCAATAAATCTCTGACAACAATTCCTCTTTGCACTAGGGGTGGGCGGAATTTGCGGAATTAACCTTCGCAAATTATCGCAAAAATGTTTAAAATTATCGCAAACAAGCAGAAATATCGCGAAGATGCGGAAGTTTTTTTCCGGCATGTTCGCGAGATTTTCTGCATGGTTGCGGGTCGCCAACTTACCCATGTGGTTGCTTGCGGGCGCGGCCATCTTGTTTTGAGTTGTTCTCGCGGTGCATGATCGCGAGAAGAAAGACGTGATCGCGCGACGCATGACGTCACTGCGGGCGCGAACTGTCGCGAGACAGCGCAAATGGCTAAAAACAATACAACATCTCATGGAGAACGCGACCGGATCAAGAAAACTTGTCGGCGAACGCAGGGATTCAGGTAAGGCGATCGCGCGCGCGCGAGAATGTATCATTTTACAGCGCGAGCAAGAAACAAATTATCGCCAAGCTGCGGAAACCGGAATTTTTGACATTTTCGCGCTCTCCGCGGAACGCAAAAATGTCAAATTATCGCAATTTCCGCGAACGGAACGAAATTTTTGCCCAGGCCTACTTTGCACACAGAGTCATGGTTAGAAATTAGGCAGAAAACGAAATTTCTTTGCCAATTTGAAAGCACACTTACTACTCTTTTTTTGGCAAGTGATAAGTACTTTTACTGTCTGACACATTTTCAATCCACTTTTCAGATTCTGAAAACAGCACATGTCCAAACAGCTTTTTGAGACCAGGAACATGTGTAACCTGGGTGAATGACTGCAGTCCAGCAAGGGCAACCAGCCTTAGTGATGCTGAATGTATTTGCATTACTCACTGCAACCTCAAACCCCACTCGGTTGTGAATACTATGCATGATTCTACAGGGTAAGCAGCTGGGTGTGTGCTAAGAGTCTGCTTCTGCAGAAAAATAGCTGCCCCTTTCCTACTAATGCAAATGTAAAATTACCAGAGTAATACGCAATAAATCTCTGTCAACAATTCCTCTTTGCACACAGAGTCATGGTTTGATATTAGGCAGAAAACGAAATTTCTTTGCCAATTTGAAAGCACACTTACTACTCTTTTTTTGGCAAGTGATAAGTACTTTTACAGTCTGACACATTTTCAATCCACTTTTCAGATTCTGAAAACAGCACATGTCCAAACAGCTTTTGGAGACCAGGAACATGTGTAACCTGGGTGAATGACTACAGTCCAGCAAGGGCAACCAGCTTTAGTGATGCTGAATGTATTTGCATTACTCACTGCAACCTCAAACCCCACTCGGTTGTGAATACTATGCATGATTCTACAGGGTAAGCAGCTGGGTGTGTGCTAAGAGTCTGCTTCTGCAGAAAAATAGCTGCCCCTTTCCTACTAATGCTAATGTAAAATTACCAGAGTAATTCGCAATAAATCTCTGACAACATATTCCTCTTTGCACACAGAGTCATGGTTTGATATTAGGCAGAAAACGAAATTTCTTTGCCAATTTGAAAGCACACTTACTACTCTTTTTTTGGCAAGTGATAAGTACTTTTACTGTCTGACACATTTTCAATCCACTTTTCAGAATCTGAAAACAGCACATGTCCAAACAGCTTTTTGAGACCAGGAACATGGGTAACCTGGGTGAATGACTACACTCCAGCAAGGGCAACCAGCCTTAGTGATGCTGAATGTATTTGCATTACTCACTGCTACCTCAAACCCCACTCGGTTGTGAATACTATGCATGATTCTACAGGGTAAGCAGCTGGGTGTGTGCTAAGAGTCTGCTTCTGCAGAAAAATAGCTGCCCCTTTCCTACTAATGCAAATGTAAAATTACCAGAGTAATACGCAATAAATCTCTGTCAACAATTCCTCTTTGCACACAGAGTCATGGTTTGATATTAGGCAGAAAACGAAATTTCTTTGCCAATTTGAAAGCACACTTACTACTCTTTTTTTGGCAAGTGATAAGTACTTTTACAGTCTGACACATTTTCAATCCACTTTTCAGATTCTGAAAACAGCACATGTCCAAACAGCTTTTGGAGACCAGGAACATGTGTAACCTGGGTGAATGACTACAGTCCAGCAAGGGCAACCAGCTTTAGTGATGCTGAATGTATTTGCATTACTCACTGCAACCTCAAACCCCACTCGGTTGTGAATACTATGCATGATTCTACAGGGTAAGCAGCTGGGTGTGTGCTAAGAGTCTGGTTCTGCAGAAAAATAGCTGCCCCTTTCCTACTAATGCAAATGTAAAATTACCAGAGTAATACGCAATAAATCTCTGTCAACAATTCCTCTTTGCACACAGAGTCATGGTTTGATATTAGGCAGAAAACGAAATTTCTTTGCCAATTTGAAAGCACACTTGCTACTCTTTTTTTGGCAAGTGATAAGTACTTTTACAGTCTGACACATTTTCAATCCACTTTTCAGATTCTGAAAACAGCACATGTCCAAACAGCTTTTTGAGACCAGGAACATGTCTAACCTGGGTGAATGACTACAGTCCAGCAAAGGCAACCAGCCTTAGTGATGCTGAATGTATTTGCATTACTCACTACTACGCAATAAATCTCTGTCAACAATTCCTCTTTGCACACAGAGTCATGGTTTGATATGAGGCAGAAAACGAAATTTCTTTGCCAATTTGAAAGCACACTTACTACTCTTTTTTTGGCAAGTGATAAGTACTTTTACAGTCTGACACATTTTCAATCCACTTTTCAGATTCTGAAAACAGCACATGTCCAAACAGCTTTTTGAGACCAGGAACATGTGTAACCTGGGTGAATGACTACAGTCCAGCAAGGGCAACCAGCCTTAGTGATGCTGAATGTATTTGCATTACTCACTGCAACCTCAAACCCCACTCTGTTGTGAATACTATGCATGATTCTACAGGGTAAGCAGCTGGGTGTGTGCTAAGAGTCTGCTTCTGCAGAAAAATAGCTGCCCCTTTCCTACTAATGCTAATGTAAAATTACCAGAGTAATACGCAATAAATCTCTGACAACATATTCCTCTTTGCACACAGAGTCATGGTTTGATATTAGGCAGAAAACGAAATTTCTTTGCCAATTTGAAAGCACACTTACTACTCTTTTTTTGGCAAGTGATAAGTACTTTTACAGTCTGACACATTTTCAATCCACTTTTCAGATTCTGAAAACAGCACATGTCCAAACAGCTTTTTGAGACCAGGAACATGTGTAACCTGGGTGAATGACTACAGTCCAGCAAGGGCAACCAGCCTTAGTGATGCTGAATGTATTTGCATTACTCACTGCAACCTCAAACCCCACTCGGTTGTGAATACTATGCATGATTCTACAGGGTAAGCAGCTGGGTGTGTGCTAAGAGTCTGGTTCTGCAGAAAAATAGCTGCCCCTTTCCTACTAATGCAAATGTAAAATTACCAGAGTAATACGCAATAAATCTCTGTCAACAATTCCTCTTTGCACACAGAGTCATGGTTTGATATTAGGCAGAAAACGAAATTTCTTTGCCAATTTGAAAGCACACTTACTACTCTTTTTTTGGCAAGTGATAAGTACTTTTACAGTCTGACACATTTTCAATCCACTTTTCAGATTCTGAAAACAGCACATGTCCAAACAGCTTTTTGAGACCAGGAACATGTGTAACCTGGGTGAATGACTACAGTCCAGCAAGGGCAACCAGCCTTAGTGATGCTGAATGTATTTGCATTACTCACTGCAACCTCAAACCCCACTCGGTTGTGAATACTATGCATGATTCTACAGGGTAAGCAGCTGGGTGTGTGCTAAGAGTCTGCTTCTGCAGAAAAATAGCTGCCCCTTTCCTACTAATGCAAATGTAAAATTACCAGAGTAATACGCAATAAATCTCTGACAACAATTCCTCTTTGCACACAGAGTCATGGTTAGAAATTAGGCAGAAAACGAAATTTCTTTGCCAATTTGAAAGCACACTTACTACTCTTTTTTTGGCAAGTGATAAGTACTTTTACTGTCTGACACATTTTCAATCCACTTTTCAGATTCTGAAAACAGCACATGTCCAAACAGCTTTTTGAGACCAGGAACATGTGTAACCTGGGTGAATGACTACAGTCCAGCAAGGGCAACCAGCCTTAGTGATGCTGAATGTATTTGCATTACTCACTGCAACCTCAAACCCCACTCTGTTGTGAATACTATGCATGATTCTACAGGGTAAGCAGCTGGGTGTGTGCTAAGAGTCTGCTTCTGCAGAAAAATAGCTGCCCCTTTCCTACTAATGCAAATGTAAAATTACCAGAGTACTACGCAATAAATCTCTGTCAACAATTCCTCTTTGCACACAGAGTCATGGTTTGATTTTAGGCAGAAAACGAAATTTCTTTGCCAATTTGAAAGCACACTTACTACTCTTTTTTTGGCAAGTGATAAGTACTTTTACTGTCTGACAAATTTTCAATCCACTTTTCAGATTCTGAAAACAGCACATGTCCAAACAGCTTTTTGAGACCAGGAACATGTGTAACCTGGGTGAATGACTACACTCCAGCAAGGGCAACCAGCCTTAGTGATGCTGAATGTATTTGCATTACTCACTGCAACCTCAAACCCCACTCGGTTGTGAATACTATGCATGATTCTACAGGGTAAGCAGCTGGATGTGTGCTAAGAGTCTGCTTCTGCAGAAAAATAGCTGCCCCTTTCCTACTAATGCAAATGTAAAATTACCAGAGTAATACGCAATAAATCTCTGTCAACAATTCCTCTTTGCACACAGAGTCATGGTTTGATATTAGGCAGAAAACGAAATTTCTTTGCCAATTTGAAAGCACACTTACTACTCTTTTTTTGGCAAGTGATAAGTACTTTTACAGTCTGACACATTTTCAATCCACTTTTCAGATTCTGAAAACAGCACATGTCCAAACAGCTTTTGGAGACCAGGAACATGTGTAACCTGGGTGAATGACTACAGTCCAGCAAGGGCAACCAGCTTTAGTGATGCTGAATGTATTTGCATTACTCACTGCAACCTCAAATCCCACTCGGTTGTGAATACTATGCATGATTCTACAGGGTAAGCAGCTGGGTGTGTGCTAAGAGTCTGCTTCTGCAGAAAAATAGCTGCCCCTTTCCTACTAATGCAAATGTAAAATTACCAGAGTACTACGCAATAAATCTCTGTCAACAATTCCTCTTTGCACACAGAGTCATGGTTTGATATTAGGCAGAAAACGAAATTTCTTTGCCAATTTGAAAGCACACTTACTACTCTTTTTTTGGCAAGTGATAAGTACTTTTACAGTCTGACACATTTTCAATCCACTTTTCAGATTCTGAAAACAGCACATGTCCAAACAGCTTTTTGAGACCAGGAACATGTGTAACCTGGGTGAATGACTACAGTCCAGCAAGGGCAACCAGCCTTAGTGATGCTGAATGTATTTGCATTACTCACTGCAACCTCAAACCCCACTCGGTTGTGAATACTATGCATGATTCTACAGGGTAAGCAGCTGGGTGTGTGCTAAGAGTCTGCTTCTGCAGAAAAATAGCTGCCCCTTTCCTACTAATGCTAATGTAAAATTACCAGAGTAATTCGCAATAAATCTCTGACAACATATTCCTCTTTGCACACAGAGTCATGGTTTGATATTAGGCAGAAAACGAAATTTCTTTGCCAATTTGAAAGCACACTTACTACACTTTTTTTGGCAAGTGATAAGTACTTTTACTGTCTGACACATTTTCAATCCACTTTTCAGAATCTGAAAACAGCACATGTCCAAACAGCTTTTTGAGACCAGGAACATGTGTAACCTGGGTGAATGACTACACTCCAGCAAGGGCAACCAGCCTTAGTGATGCTGAATGTATTTGCATTACTCACTGCAACCTCAAACCCCACTCGGTTGTGAATACTATGCATGATTCTACAGGGTAAGCAGCTGGGTGTGTGCTAAGAGTCTGCTTCTGCAGAAAAATAGCTGCCCCTTTCCTACTAATGCAAATGTAAAATTACCAGAGTAATACGCAATAAATCTCTGTCAACAATTCCTCTTTGCACACAGAGTCATGGTTTGATATTAGGCAGAAAACGAAATTTCTTTGCCAATTTGAAAGCACACTTACTACTCTTTTTTTGGCAAGTGATAAGTACTTTTACAGTCTGACACATTTTCAATCCACTTTTCAGATTCTGAAAACAGCACATGTCCAAACAGCTTTTTGAGACCAGGAACATGTGTAACCTGGGTGAATGACTACAGTCCAGCAAGGGCAACCAGCCTTAGTGATGCTGAATGTATTTGCATTACTCACTGCAACCTCAAATCCCACTCGTTTGTGAATACTATGCATGATTCTACAGGGTAAGCAGCTGAGTGTGTGCTAAGAGTCTGCTTCTGCAGAAAAATAGCTGCCCCTTTCCTACTAATGCAAATGTAAAATTACCAGAGTAATACGCAATAAATCTCTGACAACATATTCCTCTTTGCACACAGAGTCATGGTTTGATATTAGGCAGAAAACGAAATTTCTTTGTCAATTTGAAAGCACACTTACTACTCTTTTTTTGGCAAGTGATAAGTACTTTTACTGTCTGACACATTTTCAATCCACTTTTCAGAATCTGAAAACAGCACATGTCCAAACAGCTTTTTGAGACCAGGAACATGTGTAACCTGGGTGAATGACTACACTCCAGCAAGGGCAACCAGCCTTAGTGATGCTGAATGTATTTGCATTACTCACTGCTACCTCAAACCCCACTCGGTTGTGAATACTATGCATGATTCTACAGGGTAAGCAGCTGGGTGTGTGCTAAGAGTCTGCTTCTGCAGAAAAATAGCTGCCCCTTTCCTACTAATGCAAATGTAAAATTACCAGAGTAATACGCAATAAATCTCTGTCAACAATTCCTCTTTGCACACAGAGTCATGGTTTGATATTAGGCAGAAAACGAAATTTCTTTGCCAATTTGAAAGCACACTTACTACTCTTTTTTTGGCAAGTGATAAGTACTTTTACAGTCTGACACATTTTCAATCCACTTTTCAGATTCTGAAAACAGCACATGTCCAAACAGCTTTTGGAGACCAGGAACATGTGTAACCTGGGTGAATGACTACAGTCCAGCAAGGGCAACCAGCTTTAGTGATGCTGAATGTATTTGCATTACTCACTGCAACCTCAAACCCCACTCGGTTGTGAATACTATGCATGATTCTACAGGGTAAGCAGCTGGGTGTGTGCTAAGAGTCTGGTTCTGCAGAAAAATAGCTGCCCCTTTCCTACTAATGCAAATGTAAAATTACCAGAGTAATACGCAATAAATCTCTGTCAACAATTCCTCTTTGCACACAGAGTCATGGTTTGATATTAGGCAGAAAACGAAATTTCTTTGCCAATTTGAAAGCACACTTACTACTCTTTTTTTGGCAAGTGATAAGTACTTTTACAGTCTGACACATTTTCAATCCACTTTTCAGATTCTGAAAACAGCACATGTCCAAACAGCTTTTTGAGACCAGGAACATGTCTAACCTGGGTGAATGACTACAGTCCAGCAAAGGCAACCAGCCTTAGTGATGCTGAATGTATTTGCATTACTCACTGCAACCTCAAACCCCACTCGTTTGTGAATACTATGCATGATTCTACAGGGTAAGCAGCTGAGTGTGTGCTAAGAGTCTGCTTCTGCAGAAAAATAGCTGCCCCTTTCCTACTAATGCAAATGTAAAATTACCAGAGTACTACGCAATAAATCTCTGTCAACAATTCCTCTTTGCACACAGAGTCATGGTTTGATATTAGGCAGAAAACGAAATTTCTTTGCCAATTTGAAAGCACACTTACTACTCTTTTTTTGGCAAGTGATAAGTACTTTTACTGTCTGACACATTTTCAATCCACTTTTCAGATTCTGAAAACAGCACATGTCCAAACAGCTTTTGGAGACCAGGAACATGTGTAACCTGGGTGAATGACTACAGTCCAGCAAGGGCAACCAGCTTTAGTGATGCTGAATGTATTTGCATTACTCACTGCAACCTCAAACCCCACTCGGTTGTGAATACTATGCATGATTCTACAGGGTAAGCAGTTGGGTGTGTGCTAAGAGTCTGGTTCTGCAGAAAAATAGCTGCCCCTTTCCTACTAATGCAAATGTAAAATTACCAGAGTAATACGCAATAAATCTCTGTCAACAATTCCTCTTTGCACACAGAGTCATGGTTTGATATTAGGCAGAAAACGAAATTTCTTTGCCAATTTGAAAGCACACTTACTACTCTTTTTTTGGCAAGTGATAAGTACTTTTACAGTCTGACACATTTTCAATCCACTTTTCAGATTCTGAAAACAGCACATGTCCAAACAGCTTTTTGAGACCAGGAACATGTGTAACCTGGGTGAATGACTACAGTCCAGCAAGGGCAACCAGCCTTAGTGATGCTGAATGTATTTGCATTACTCACTGCAACCTCAAACCCCACTCGGCTGTGAATACTATGCATGATTCTACAGGGTAACCAGCTGGGTGTGTGCTAAGAGTCTGCTTCTGCAGAAAAATAGCTGCCCCTTTCCTACTAATGCTAATGTAAAATTACCAGAGTAATACGCAATAAATCTCTGACAACATATTCCTCTTTGCACACAGAGTCATGGTTTGATATTAGGCAGAAAACGAAATTTCTTTGCCAATTTGAAAGCACACTTACTACTCTTTTTTTGGCAAGTGATAAGTACTTTTACTGTCTGACACATTTTCAATCCACTTTTCAGAATCTGAAAACAGCACATGTCCAAACAGCTTTTTGAGACCAGGAACATGTGTAACCTGGGTGAATGACTACACTCCAGCAAGGGCAACCAGCCTTAGTGATGCTGAATGTATTTGCATTACTCACTGCAACCTCAAACCCCACTCGTTTGTGAATACTATGCATGATTCTACAGGGTAAGCAGCTGGGTGTGTGCTAAGAGTCTGGTTCTGCAGAAAAATAGCTGCCCCTTTCCTACTAATGCAAATGTAAAATTACGAGAGTAATACGCAATAAATCTCTGACAACAATTCCTCTTTGCACACAGAGTCATGGTTACAAATTAGGCAGAAAACGAAATTTCTTTGCCAATTTGAAAGCACACTTACTATTCATTTTTTGGCAAGTGATAAGTACTTTTACTGTCTGACACATTTTCAATCCACTTTTCAGAATCTGAAAACAGCACATGTCCAAACAGCTTTTTGAGACCAGGAACATGTGTAACCTGGGTGAATGACTACACTCCAGCAAGGGCAACCAGCCTTAGTGATGCTGAATGTATTTGCATTACTCACTGCAACCTCAAACCCCACTCGGTTGTGAATACTATGCATGATTCTACAGGGTAAGCAGCTGAGTGTGTGCTAAGAGTCTGCTTCTGCAGAAAAATAGCTGCCCCTTTCCTACTAATGCAAATGTAAAATTACCAGAGTACTACGCAATAAATCTCTGTCAACAATTCCTCTTTGCACACAGAGTCATGGTTTGATATTAGGCAGAAAACGAAATTTCTTTGCCAATTTGAAAGCACACTTACTACTCTTTTTTTGGCAAGTGATAAGTACTTTTACTGTCTGACAAATTTTCAATCCACTTTTCAGATTCTGAAAACAGCACATGTCCAAACAGCTTTTTGAGACCAGGAACATGTGTAACCTGGGTGAATGACTACAGTCCAGCAAGGGCAACCAGCCTTAGTGATGCTGAATGTATTTGTATTACTCACTGCAACCTCAAACCCCATTCGGTTGTGAATACTATGCATGATTCTACAGGGTAAGCAGCTGGGTGTGTGCTAAGAGTCTGCTTCTGCAGAAAAATAGCTGCCCCTTTCCTACTAATGCAAATGTAAAATTACCAGAGTACTACGCAATAAATCTCTGACAACATATTCCTCTTTGCACACAGAGTCATGGTTTGATATTAGGCAGAAAACGAAATTTCTTTGCCAATTTGAAAGCACACTTACTACTCTTTTTTTGGCAAGTGATAAGTACTTTTACTGTCTGACACATTTTCAATCCACTTTTCAGAATCTGAAAACAGCACATGTCCAAACAGCTTTTTGAGACCAGGAACATGTGTAACCTGGGTGAATGACTACACTCCAGCAAGGGCAACCAGCCTTAGTGATGCTGATTGTATTTGCATTACTCACTGCTACCTCAAACCCCACTCGGTTGTGAATACTATGCATGATTCTACAGGGTAAGCAGCTGGGTGTGTGCTAAGAGACTGCTTCTGCAGAAAAATAGCTGCCCCTTTCCTACTAATGCAAATGTAAAATTACCAGAGTAATACGCAATAAATCTCTGTCAACAATTCCTCTTTGCACACAGAGTCATGGTTTGATATTAGGCAGAAAACGAAATTTATTTGCCAATTTGAAAGCACACTTACTACTCTTTTTTTGGCAAGTGATAAGTACTTTTACAGTCTGACACATTTTCAATCCACTTTTCAGATTCTGAAAACAGCACATGTCCAAACAGCTTTTGGAGACCAGGAACATGTGTAACCTGGGTGAATGACTACAGTCCAGCAAGGGCAACCAGCTTTAGTGATGCTGAATGTATTTGCATTACTCACTGCAACCTCAAACCCCACTCGGTTGTGAATACTATGCATGATTCTACAGGGTAAGCAGCTGGGTGTGTGCTAAGAGTCTGGTTCTGCAGAAAAATAGCTGCCCCTTTCCTACTAATGCAAATGTAAAATTACCAGAGTAATACGCAATAAATCTCTGTCAACAATTCCTCTTTGCACACAGAGTCATGGTTTGATATTAGGCAGAAAACGAAATTTCTTTGCCAATTTGAAAGCACACTTACTACTCTTTTTTTGGCAAGTGATAAGTACTTTTACAGTCTGACACATTTTCAATCCACTTTTCAGATTCTGAAAACAGCACATGTCCAAACAGCTTTTTGAGACCAGGAACATGTCTAACCTGGGTGAATGACTACAGTCCAGCAAAGGCAACCAGCCTTAGTGATGCTGAATGTATTTGCATTACTCACTGCAACCTCAAACCCCACTCGTTTGTGAATACTATGCATGATTCTACAGGGTAAGCAGCTGAGTGTGTGCTAAGAGTCTGCTTCTGCAGAAAAATAGCTGCCCCTTTCCTACTAATGCAAATGTAAAATTACCAGAGTACTACGCAATAAATCTCTGTCAACAATTCCTCTTTGCACACAGAGTCATGGTTTGATATTAGGCAGAAAACGAAATTTCTTTGCCAATTTGAAAGCACACTTACTACTCTTTTTTTGGCAAGTGATAAGTACTTTTACAGTCTGACACATTTTCAATCCACTTTTCAGATTCTGAAAACAGCACATGTCCAAACAGCTTTTTGAGACCAGGAACATGTGTAACCTGGGTGAATGACTACAGTCCAGCAAGGGCAACCAGCCTTAGTGATGCTGAATGTATTTGCATTACTCACTGCAACCTCAAACCCCACTCTGTTGTGAATACTATGCATGATTCTATAGGGTAAGCAGCTGGGTGTGTGCTAAGAGTCTGCTTCTGCAGAAAAATAGCTGCCCCTTTCCTACTAATGCTAATGTAAAATTACCAGAGTAATACGCAATAAATCTCTGACAACATATTCCTCTTTGCACACAGAGTCATGGTTTGATATTAGGCAGAAA
Source organism: Triturus cristatus (assembly GCF_964204655.1). Classification (NCBI taxonomy): domain Eukaryota; kingdom Metazoa; phylum Chordata; class Amphibia; order Caudata; family Salamandridae; genus Triturus; species Triturus cristatus. Next base: position 1,011,498,201 of record NC_140593.1, on the reverse strand, counting down.
ACGAAATTTCTTTGCCAATTTGAAAGCACACTTACTACTCTTTTTTTGGCAAGTGATAAGTACTTTTACTGTCTGACACATTTTCAATCCACTTTTCAGAATCTGAAAACAGCACATGTCCAAACAGCTTTTTGAGACCAGGAACATGTGTAACCTGGGTGAATGACTACACTCCAGCAAGGGCAACCAGCCTTAGTGATGCTGAATGTATTTGCATTACTCACTGCAACCTCAAACCCCACTCGGTTGTGAATACTATGCATGATTCTACAGGGTAAGCAGCTGGGTGTGTGCTAAGAGTCTGCTTCTGCAGAAAAATAGCTGCCCCTTTCCTACTAATGCAAATGTAAAATTACCAGAGTAATACGCAATAAATCTCTGTCAACAATTCCTCTTTGCACACAGAGTCATGGTTTGATATTAGGCAGAAAACGAAATTTCTTTGCCAATTTGAAAGCACACTTACTACTCTTTTTTTGGCAAGTGATAAGTACTTTTACAGTCTGACACATTTTCAATCCACTTTTCAGATTCTGAAAACAGCACATGTCCAAACAGCTTTTGGAGACCAGGAACATGTGTAACCTGGGTGAATGACTACAGTCCAGCAAGGGCAACCAGCCTTAGTGATGCTGAATGTATTTGCATTACTCACTGCAACCTCAAACCCCACTCGGTTGTGAATACTATGCATGATTCTACAGGGTAAGCAGCTGGGTGTGTGCTAAGAGTCTGCTTCTGCAGAAAAATAGCTGCCCCTTTCCTACTAATGCAAATGTAAAATTACCAGAGTAATACGCAATAAATCTTTGTCAACAATTCCTCTTTGCACACAGAGTCATGGTTTGATATTAGGCAGAAAACGAAATTTCTTTGCCAATTTGAAAGCACACTTACTACTCTTTTTTTGGCAAGTGATAAGTACTTTTACTGTCTGACACATTTTCAATCCACTTTTCAGAATCTGAAAACAGCACATGTCCAAACAGCTTTTTGAGACCAGGAACATGTGTAACCTGGGTGAATGACTACACTCCAGCAAGGGCAACCAGCCTTAGTGATGCTGATTGTATTTGCATTACTCACTGCTACCTCAAACCCCACTCGGTTGTGAATACTATGCATGATTCTACAGGGTAAGCAGCTGGGTGTGTGCTAAGAGTCTGCTTCTGCAGAAAAATAGCTGCCCCTTTCCTACTAATGCAAATGTAAAATTACCAGAGTAATACGCAATAAATCTCTGTCAACAATTCCTCTTTGCACACAGAGTCATGGTTTGATATTAGGCAGAAAACGAAATTTCTTTGCCAATTTGAAAGCACACTTACTACTCTTTTTTTGGCAAGTGATAAGTACTTTTACAGTCTGACACATTTTCAATCCACTTTTCAGATTCTGAAAACAGCACATGTCCAAACAGCTTTTGGAGACCAGGAACATGTGTAACCTGGGTGAATGACTACAGTCCAGCAAGGGCAACCAGCTTTAGTGATGCTGAATGTATTTGCATTACTCACTGCAACCTCAAACCCCACTCGGTTGTGAATACTATGCATGATTCTACAGGGTAAGCAGCTGGGTGTGTGCTAAGAGTCTGGTTCTGCAGAAAAATAGCTGCCCCTTTCCTACTAATGCAAATGTAAAATTACCAGAGTAATACGCAATAAATCTCTGTCAACAATTCCTCTTTGCACACAGAGTCATGGTTTGATATTAGGCAGAAAACGAAATTTCTTTGCCAATTTGAAAGCACACTTACTACTCTTTTTTTGGCAAGTGATAAGTACTTTTACAGTCTGACACATTTTCAATCCACTTTTCAGATTCTGAAAACAGCACATGTCCAAACAGCTTTTTGAGACCAGGAACATGTCTAACCTGGGTGAATGACTACAGTCCAGCAAAGGCAACCAGCCTTAGTGATGCTGAATGTATTTGCATTACTCACTGCAACCTCAAACCCCACTCGTTTGTGAATACTATGCATGATTCTACAGGGTAAGCAGCTGAGTGTGTGCTAAGAGTCTGCTTCTGCAGAAAAATAGCTGCCCCTTTCCTACTAATGCAAATGTAAAATTACCAGAGTACTACGCAATAAATCTCTGTCAACAATTCCTCTTTGCACACAGAGTCATGGTTTGATATTAGGCAGAAAACGAAATTTCTTTGCCAATTTGAAAGCACACTTACTACTCTTTTTTTGGCAAGTGATAAGTACTTTTACAGTCTGACACATTTTCAATCCACTTTTCAGATTCTGAAAACAGCACATGTCCAAACAGCTTTTTGAGACCAGGAACATGTGTAACCTGGGTGAATGACTACAGTCCAGCAAGGGCAACCAGCCTTAGTGATGCTGAATGTATTTGCATTACTCACTGCAACCTCAAACCCCACTCTGTTGTGAATACTATGCATGATTCTACAGGGTAAGCAGCTGGGTGTGTGCTAAGAGTCTGCTTCTGCAGAAAAATAGCTGCCCCTTTCCTACTAATGCAAATGTAAAATTACCAGAGTACTACGCAATAAATCTCTGACAACATATTCCTCTTTGCACACAGAGTCATGGTTTGATATTAGGCAGAAAACGAAATTTCTTTGCCAATTTGAAAGCACACTTACTACTCTTTTTTTGGCAAGTGATAAGTACTTTTACTGTCTGACACATTTTCAATCCACTTTTCAGAATCTGAAAACAGCACATGTCCAAACAGCTTTTTGAGACCAGGAACATGTGTAACCTGGGTGAATGACTACACTCCAGCAAGGGCAACCAGCCTTAGTGATGCTGATTGTATTTGCATTACTCACTGCTACCTCAAACCCCACTCGGTTGTGAATACTATGCATGATTCTACAGGGTAAGCAGCTGGGTGTGTGCTAAGAGACTGCTTCTGCAGAAAAATAGCTGCCCCTTTCCTACTAATGCAAATGTAAAATTACCAGAGTAATACGCAATAAATCTCTGTCAACAATTCCTCTTTGCACACAGAGTCATGGTTTGATATTAGGCAGAAAACGAAATTTATTTGCCAATTTGAAAGCACACTTACTACTCTTTTTTTGGCAAGTGATAAGTACTTTTACAGTCTGACACATTTTCAATCCACTTTTCAGATTCTGAAAACAGCACATGTCCAAACAGCTTTTGGAGACCAGGAACATGTGTAACCTGGGTGAATGACTACAGTCCAGCAAGGGCAACCAGCTTTAGTGATGCTGAATGTATTTGCATTACTCACTGCAACCTCAAACCCCACTCGGTTGTGAATACTATGCATGATTCTACAGGGTAAGCAGCTGGGTGTGTGCTAAGAGTCTGGTTCTGCAGAAAAATAGCTGCCCCTTTCCTACTAATGCAAATGTAAAATTACCAGAGTAATACGCAATAAATCTCTGTCAACAATTCCTCTTTGCACACAGAGTCATGGTTTGATATTAGGCAGAAAACGAAATTTCTTTGCCAATTTGAAAGCACACTTACTACTCTTTTTTTGGCAAGTGATAAGTACTTTTACAGTCTGACACATTTTCTTTTTTTTTTTTTTTTTTTTTTTTTTGAAACCGTTTATTGCAATCTCAAATATATACAGGTATGGGCCTACAACCTTCCGGCCGGCCGCTAAAGTGACGAGAACAAATGAGAAACATACAATGAGGCACTTAGCTTTGCATAGACACTAGGGCAGGAGGTATCAACAACGCAGGCCATATGGCTCAGAGCCCGCAATACGGTTTCATTTTCTACAACACAACAACATAAATAAACACACACCCGCAAGGCAACCCTCGATCAAGAATGACAGCACGTGCTCCTCAAATGGGGGACCCCAAACCATCCACCGAAAACCCCCAAGAGGGGAAGGGAAACAAGTCCAGGACTGGGGGAACACTATGCTTGGAGCTAGGGAAGGGAGACAACTAAGGGGATGGAGCTGGTGAGGCGGGAGGCAACAACGGCGGCTCGCAGATATCCCCGCGGAAGGCGTTCCAGGGGCCCCATATCTTCACCCATGCACCAGGCTTACCCCGCGCCACATACACCACCTTTTCTCGGAACATGCACCAATCCATGTGTTCTTTCCAGGCCGACACCGCCGGGGACCTCTGGGATCCCCACAGCTGTGCAACGTCCCGCTTAGCCACCATATAGCCCAGAGTCACCCATCGCGTCTGCGGAACTGAGTAATCGGTCGGTTCCCACACATTCAGCAGACATCTCCTCGCCTCAGGCAACAGCGCGACATGCGTAACCGCTCGCAGGACCTCATGCACACCACGCCAGAATCGCTCCACCCTCGGGCATTCCCACAAAATGTGTAGAAAGGTCGCTGAGGCACCACATCCACGCTTACACAGTCCGTCCTCGGCATAGCCCATACGCAGAAGCCTTGGCCCCGTCATGTACACCCGGTGGAGTATCTTAAGCTGGACGAAACGAAGGCGAGCCGGGATGGCCACCTCCTTCGGAGAGGCCACCGCGGAAATCCAGTCCTCGTCGTCCAACTCCAGCCCATCGGCAACCCAGGCCTCGCGGAGGCCAGTCAGTAAGCCCGAGCGATCATTTATCAATTTCTTGTAAATGAGGGAGATCGTGCTGTCCGGAACATGGCCATCTAGCACTCGATCCTCCAGGGGGGAGGACTCCGGGATGGAGGCCACGTCTGGGAAAACGGAGCCCAGTGCGTGACGGACCTGCAGGTACCGAAAGTATTCACTGCCCCGCAGCTGAAACTCCGCCTGCAACGTCTCAAACGTTTTAAATCCTCCCCTCGTCCAGAGATCCCCCACTGTACTGATGCCTATAGTGTCCCACTGCGCAAAGCCCTTCGAGGTCCACAGGGAGCCCAACCTCTCGGACGCACACAGCGGTGACGCCCGGGTCAAACGGTCCTTCCAGCCCATAGCTGCACTAGCCGCGTGCCATACTCGCACCATCACACGCGTGGGTCCCGTCAAGCGGGAATCGGGCACACTAGCGTAGAGCGCTCGATTGTAGTCGCCACCGGGCAGGAGCATCTTGTCCATTTCAAATGCCGGGTTTAGGGCGGGCCCATAGAGGCCGTGATTAATTGCAGCTAACTGGGAGGCCCAGTAATACCGTTTAATATCCGGGAGGGCAATCCCTCCGTCGTACCACGGGAGCGTCAACTTTGCCAGGGCTATACGCGGCCTCCCGTCCCAGAACAGGCGGCGCTGCAGACCCTCCACCTCACGGAAGTAGCGCGCTGGGACCAGGTCCATGGTGTTCTGGAGAGCGTACAGGAAGCGCGGCAGTGACATCATCTTGAACAAAGCCGCCCGGCCGAGCGGCGAAAGTGGCAAGCGCCTCCAGCGCGCGACATCCTCCTTCAAACGCTGGAGGGGGGGAAGCAAATTTCGCTCGTAGCGGGCCACTGGGTCAAGCGTAATGTAGATACCCAAGTATCGAAATCCCTCCGAGGCAATCTGGATCGGACAGCCCCGCGGGAGGACAGGAGCCTCCCCGGAAAGCACATAGACACAGGATTTGGCCCAGTTGATGACAAGGCCTGAGTTACGGCCAAATGAGTGCAGAACATCAACCAGGACAATCAGTGATTTACGCGGGGAGGCTAAATACAAAAGGATGTCGTCTGCATAGAGAGACACGCGGTCCTCATATTCGGGGGTCCAACGGAGACCTCGGATAGAAGGGTGCCACCGCAGCCACTCCGCCAGAGGTTCCAAGGCCAGTGCGAACAGGAGCGGCGACAGGGGGCAACCCTGTCGCGTGCCCCGTCCCAGCACGAATGGGGCCGAGACTCGACCATTCACCACCACCTGCGCAAGTGGGTCCGAGTACAACAATTTGACCCAGCTGACGAAACCCGGCCCGAAGCCGAACTTCGCCAGCATCGCCCAGATGTACGGCCACTCGAGTGTGTCGAAAGCCATGGTGGCGTCCAAAGACGCCAAGATGGCCGGCTCCCGCACGAACGGAACACGCGCTAGCACGCCGTGCAGGCGTCGTAGATTGAGAGCCGTATTGCGATGGGGAATAAAGCCGGACTGGTCTTGGTGGACCAGGTCGCCCACCACACCGACCAGCCGGTTGGCAAGCACCTTGGCGAGGATTTTAGGCTCCGCATTCAAGAGCGAGATAGGCCGATAGGATGTGACTCGGTCTCGAGGCCTCCCCTCCTTGTGGATAACCACGATGGTAGCCAGACGCTGGTCCGGCGGGAGGGAGCCCCGCGAGTGGGCCGCAAGAAACATCGCGCGGAGGTGGGGTGCCAGTACATCCGGTCGCAGCTTGTATAACTCGATAGGAATGCCGTTCGGGCCCATGGCCTTGCCAGAAGCGACCGAGCGGATGGCGAGGGCGATTTCGTCCGAGGTGGGGGCGGCATCCAGCAACTCCCTGTCCTCCACAGAAAGGGAGGGGAGCGCGATGTCACGCAGCAGGGCATGGGAATCCTCCTCCGAGCAGGTAGAAACCGGGGAATATACCTCGCGGAAATAATCCGCGAAGCAAGAAACAATGCCTTCCGGCTCAGTGACACGCACGCCATCCGCCCTCTCAATCAACGGGACCACACGACTCGCTCTCTCCTTCTTATCCAACCACGCAATCAACTTGCCCGCCTTATCACCCACATCATACAATCGCCCCTGTTGCTCTCTGCTGAGGCCCCTGGCCGCCTCCGTGACGAGGGCCCTATAGGCCGCCTGCTTGAGGTGCAGAACGTGCAGCGCAGCGTCAGTCACCCCACTCCCCAAATCACCCTCCAATTCAGTAATTTCAGCCTCCACCCGGGTCACCTCCTCCTGTGCGCGCCTCCGGGCATGGGAAATAAGGGAGAGGGCCTCCCCTCTCAGCACTGTCTTGAAAGCCTCCCAAAGGGAGATAGCCGACAGGACTGACCCCACATTCTCCTCGAAATACCGTTGCAAGGATTTAATCAAGTCAGCGCGAATAGTGGGGTCGCGCAGGTACCAAGCGTTGATCGGGGCTACCCTGCCCTCCCCCCTCGGGAAGACACCAAAGTGCAACAGGAGCGGGGAGTGATCTGAAATGCCCCTCGCCAAATGGCGCACCTCCCCCACCCTCCCGGCATAGGCCGCAGGGACAAGGATATGATCAAGCCGCGAAAGGCTACCATGGGCACCCGAATGGAAGGTGTACTGCAGCTGAGTGGGATGCTTTAAACGCCAGCAGTCCACCAATCCCAGTGTATCCAAAAGGCCCGACAGCCACGCCTGTGCCCGGGGGAGGTCCCTAGGGGGATAACGATCCATAGTCCCAGAAACCACTGCGTTGAAATCCCCCCCGACCACCAGAAGCCCCCCCGGGAGGTCGAGAAGGAGGCGCCCCAGGTCCGCAAAGGTGGAGGACTGCAACCCCGGTGGGACGTACACTGAGACAAAGACAACCACTTTGCCCTCCATCCTCCCCACCAGAACAGTGTAGCGTCCCCTCTCATCATGGCGCACCTCGTCTATTTCTAGCGGGAGCGAGGTCTTGACCATAATGCCCACCCCCCGTGAGCCTGACGTAAAGCCCGAGTGGGCCACCAGACGATAACCACGTCGATTCATGGCACAAAAGGAGTTACCAATAAGGTGTGTCTCCTGCAGAAAGACCACATCAGGCGAGATCCGTTTCAGATACTGCAGGACCACACCCCGCTTAACCCTATCCCCCAGCCCGTTGACGTTCCAGGACAATAAAGTCAGGTCCCTACCCCCCATCACATACAGAAGCCATCATTTGTCCCCCCGAGAGCAACTCAAGAACACTAGTACAATAAAGGGTTTGCCTTGCGGTAGAAACGAACCACACCCCACCCCAACCCACCCATCCCAACAAAACTCCCCCCACCCTGCACCCCTGCATGAGCCCAGATAGCCCCCCCAAAGTGCAGTGTGCCTGTCGCCCCATAGAAGAAAACTAACTAGTCCCCCAGAGGAGGAGGGAGATCCCCCAAGAGACCCCGCACGACCCCCTCAGGAGGGGAACTTACCCTAACAGTCAATGGTGACAACAACACAGTCCGGAGCAAGGCCTACCATTAGTCTCTTAGGCCTGATCCGGCGGGCCCTCCCCACCAACCGCTCCCCCCCCGCCCCCCCGGCCCCGATCTCCGGGCAAAGTGTCCAGCCAGTCCCCGGCCGCTTCAGGACGATCAAAAAAGTGTGTGTGGCCATCCACCTCCACCCTCAGCTTAGCTGGAAAAAGCATAGAATATTTGAGATTCAGGTCTCGTAGGCGACGTTTGACACCCAGAAAGCTCAATCGCTGCTTTTGGACCGCCGGGGTAAAGTCAGGATAGAAATTAATATCCATGTTGTCCAGTCTGACCGGCCCTTGGAGCCTAGAAGTCTGCAGGATAGCGTCTCTGTCCCTGAAATTGAAGATCCGGGCGATGAGAGGCCTCGGAGGGGCGCCGATCTTAGGTCTACCCCCAGGGACCCTATGGGCCCGCTCCACAGCAAAGAATTTGCTCAGCCCCCGGGGCTGTAGGTGGGTGAGGACCAGGTCCTCCACGAACATATCCGCTGCCTCCGCCTCTCGTCCCTCCGGCACCCCGAGAATGCGGACGTTGTTTCTCCGGGCCCGACCCTCGGAATCCTCCAGTCGACGATTCATCAGGGCGCTCGCCTGGCCAAGCCTGCGCACCTCCTGTTGGAGGGCCGCCACGTCAGTGGTGAGGCCCGAGGTAGAGTGGGCCAAAGAATCGACCCGGTCATTTGTTTTCGACAGATCGGCTCTCACGAGGCCCACGTCCACGAGGACCGAGTCGATCTTCTGCGCCAGAGTGTCAAAGCGCTGGTCCACCGAGGCCTTCATCTCGGCGATGGCGCCCATGACGTCCCGGAGGGTCAGGTCCGTGGGTAGAGCGGGAGCATCCGTCGGGCCCGTGGGGGACTTACGCAGCACCTCTGGAGATCCCTTCTGGAGGGTGTAGCGGTCCATGTTATTGGATTGTTGGGCCGTGCCACGACGGGTCGACTTCACCTTGGCCCGGTCGCCATCTTGTTTTGTGGCCATGGTCGCAATCCCCAAATCGAGCCAATCTCCTCAGAAAGGGGGCAGACAATCCCGTTCAAGGGCTCCGGGGGGGGGGCCACCGCCGATCCTCAGGACAGATCGCTGCCGGCGGGTCGGCAGGGCAGCCCAACGAGGCCACAGCACCGCACACCGCCCCGCAACCCAACCTCGCCTGGCAGCAAGGAGGGCGCAAAAGCGAAAGTGAAAGTGCGGGGCACGCGAGCCATCCAGCCTCACCCGCCGCTGTTGTTCACTTCTTGTCCGGATCGCCCCACCACTCCAGGACGGGGGGCCGGTGTGGAGAAGGCCGCAAACCTCTATCGATGCTCCCGCCGGTGTCCGAGGTCCGATTTAAAAACGGAAAACGGGCGTCACCTCTGCTCGGGCTCACAAATACAGTCCCCTCATCTGGGACAGGATTCTGTCAGGATTAATGTAGGAGGTCGCGGAGGTCCTCGGGAGCCTCGCACCTACGCGGCCATCTTGGTTGCGCGCTAGGCTCCTCCTCCCAGTCTGACACATTTTCAATCCACTTTTCAGATTCTGAAAACAGCACATGTCCAAACAGCTTTTTGAGACCAGGAACATGTCTAACCTGGGTGAATGACTACAGTCCAGCAAAGGCAACCAGCCTTAGTGATGCTGAATGTATTTGCATTACTCACTGCAACCTCAAACCCCACTCGTTTGTGAATACTATGCATGATTCTACAGGGTAAGCAGCTGAGTGTGTGCTAAGAGTCTGCTTCTGCAGAAAAATAGCTGCCCCTTTCCTACTAATGCAAATGTAAAATTACCAGAGTACTACGCAATAAATCTCTGTCAACAATTCCTCTTTGCACACAGAGTCATGGTTTGATATTAGGCAGAAAACGAAATTTCTTTGCCAATTTGAAAGCACACTTACTACTCTTTTTTTGGCAAGTGATAAGTACTTTTACAGTCTGACACATTTTCAATCCACTTTTCAGATTCTGAAAACAGCACATGTCCAAACAGCTTTTTGAGACCAGGAACATGTGTAACCTGGGTGAATGACTACAGTCCAGCAAGGGCAACCAGCCTTAGTGATGCTGAATGTATTTGCATTACTCACTGCAACCTCAAACCCCACTCGGTTGTGAATACTATGCATGATTCTACAGGGTAAGCAGCTGGGTGTGTGCTAAGAGTCTGCTTCTGCAGAAAAATAGCTGCCCCTTTCCTACTAATGCAAATGTAAAATTACCAGAGTAATACGCAATAAATCTCTGTCAACAATTCCTCTTTGCACACAGAGTCATGGTTTGATATTAGGCAGAAAACGAAATTTCTTTGCCAATTTGAAAGCACACTTACTACTCTTTTTTTGGCAAGTGATAAGTACTTTTACAGTTTGACACATTTTCAATCCACTTTTCAGATTCTGAAAACAGCACATGTCCAAACAGCTTTTGGAGACCAGGAACATGTGTAACCTGGGTGAATGACTACAGTCCAGCAAGGGCAACCAGCCTTAGTGATGCTGAATGTATTTGCATTACTCACTGCAACCTCAAACCCCACTCGGTTGTGAATACTATGCATGATTCTACAGGGTAAGCAGCTGGGTGTGTGCTAAGAGTCTGCTTCTGCAGAAAAATAGCTGCCCCTTTCCTACTAATGCCAATGTAAAATTACCAGAGTAATACGCAATAAATCTCTGTCAACAATTCCTCTTTGCACACAGAGTCATGGTTTGATATTAGGCAGAAAACGAAATTTCTTTGCCAATTTGAAAGCACACTTACTACTCTTTTTTTGGCAAGTGATAAGTACTTTTACTGTCTGACACATTTTCAATCCACTTTTCAGAATCTGAAAACAGCACATGTCCAAACAGCTTTTTGAGACCAGGAACATGTGTAACCTGGGTGAATGACTACAGTCCAGCAAGGGCAACCAGCTTTAGTGATGCTGAATGTATTTGCATTACTCACTGCAACCTCAAACCCCACTCGGTTGTGAATACTATGCATGATTCTACAGGGTAAGCAGTTGGGTGTGTGCTAAGAGTCTGGTTCTGCAGAAAAATAGCTGCCCCTTTCCTACTAATGCAAATGTAAAATTACCAGAGTAATACGCAATAAATCTCTGTCAACAATTCCTCTTTGCACACAGAGTCATGGTTTGATATTAGGCAGAAAACGAAATTTCTTTGCCAATTTGAAAGCACACTTACTACTCTTTTTTTGGCAAGTGATAAGTACTTTTACAGTCTGACACATTTTCAATCCACTTTTCAGATTCTGAAAACAGCACATGTCCAAACAGCTTTTTGAGACCAGGAACATGTGTAACCTGGGTGAATGACTACAGTCCAGCAAGGGCAACCAGCCTTAGTGATGCTGAATGTATTTGCATTACTCACTGCAACCTCAAACCCCACTCGGCTGTGAATACTATGCATGATTCTACAGGGTAACCAGCTGGGTGTGTGCTAAGAGTCTGCTTCTGCAGAAAAATAGCTGCCCCTTTCCTACTAATGCTAATGTAAAATTACCAGAGTAATACGCAATAAATCTCTGACAACATATTCCTCTTTGCACACAGAGTCATGGTTTGATATTAGGCAGAAAACGAAATTTCTTTGCCAATTTGAAAGCACACTTACTACTCTTTTTTTGGCAAGTGATAAGTACTTTTACTGTCTGACACATTTTCAATCCACTTTTCAGAATCTGAAAACAGCACATGTCCAAACAGCTTTTTGAGACCAGGAACATGTGTAACCTGGGTGAATGACTACACTCCAGCAAGGGCAACCAGCCTTAGTGATGCTGAATGTATTTGCATTACTCACTGCAACCTCAAACCCCACTCGTTTGTGAATACTATGCATGATTCTACAGGGTAAGCAGCTGGGTGTGTGCTAAGAGTCTGGTTCTGCAGAAAAATAGCTGCCCCTTTCCATCTAATGCAAATGTAAAATTACGAGAGTAATACGCAATAAATCTCTGACAACAATTCCTCTTTGCACACAGAGTCATGGTTACAAATTAGGCAGAAAACGAAATTTCTTTGCCAATTTGAAAGCACACTTACTATTCATTTTTTGGCAAGTGATAAGTACTTTTACTGTCTGACACATTTTCAATCCACTTTTCAGAATCTGAAAACAGCACATGTCCAAACAGCTTTTTGAGACCAGGAACATGTGTAACCTGGGTGAATGACTACACTCCAGCAAGGGCAACCAGCCTTAGTGATGCTGAATGTATTTGCATTACTCACTGCAACCTCAAACCCCACTCGGTTGTGAATACTATGCATGATTCTACAGGGTAAGCAGCTGAGTGTGTGCTAAGAGTCTGGTTCTGCAGAAAAATAGCTGCCCCTTTCCTACTAATGCAAATGTAAAATTACCAGAGTAATACGCAATAAATCTCTGACAACAATTCCTCTTTGCACACAGAGTCATGGTTAGAAATTAGGCAGAAAACGAAATTTCTTTGCCAATTTGAAAGCACACTTACTACTCTTTTTTTGGCAAGTGATAAGTACTTTTACTGTCTGACACATTTTCAATCCACTTTTCAGATTCTGAAAACAGCACATGTCCAAACAGCTTTTTGAGACCAGGAACATGTGTAACCTGGGTGAATGACTACAGTCCAGCAAGGGCAACCAGCCTTAGTGATGCTGAATGTATTTGCATTACTCACTGCAACCTCAAACCCCACTCGGTTGTGAATACTATGCATGATTCTACAGGGTAAGCAGCTGGGTGTGTGCTAAGAGTCTGCTTCTGCAGAAAAATAGCTGCCCCTTTCCTACTAATGCAAATGTAAAATTACCAGAGTACTACGCAATAAATCTCTGTCAACAATTCCTCTTTGCACACAGAGTCATGGTTTGATATTAGGCAGAAAACGAAATTTCTTTGCCAATTTGAAAGCACACTTACTACTCTTTTTTTGGCAAGTGATAAGTACTTTTACTGTCTGACAAATTTTCAATCCACTTTTCAGATTCTGAAAACAGCACATGTCCAAACAGCTTTTTGAGACCAGGAACATGTGTAACCTGGGTGAATGACTACAGTCCAGCAAGGGCAACCAGCCTTAGTGATGCTGAATGTATTTGTATTACTCACTGCAACCTCAAACCCCATTCGGTTGTGAATACTATGCATAATTCTACAGGGTAAGCAGCTGGGTGTGTGCTAAGAGTCTGCTTCTGCAGAAAAATAGCTGCCCCTTTCCTACTAATGCAAATGTAAAATTACCAGAGTACTACGCAATAAATCTCTGACAACATATTCCTCTTTGCACACAGAGTCATGGTTTGATATTAGGCAGAAAACGAAATTTCTTTGCCAATTTGAAAGCACACTTACTACTCTTTTTTTGGCAAGTGATAAGTACTTTTACTGTCTGACACATTTTCAATCCACTTTTCAGAATCTGAAAACAGCACATGTCCAAACAGCTTTTTGAGACCAGGAACATGTGTAACCTGGGTGAATGACTACACTCCAGCAAGGGCAACCAGCCTTAGTGATGCTGATTGTATTTGCATTACTCACTGCTACCTCAAACCCCACTCGGTTGTGAATACTATGCATGATTCTACAGGGTAAGCAGCTGGGTGTGTGCTAAGAGACTGCTTCTGCAGAAAAATAGCTGCCCCTTTCCTACTAATGCAAATGTAAAATTACCAGAGTAATACGCAATAAATCTCTGTCAACAATTCCTCTTTGCACACAGAGTCATGGTTTGATATTAGGCAGAAAACGAAATTTATTTGCCAATTTGAAAGCACACTTACTACTCTTTTTTTGGCAAGTGATAAGTACTTTTACAGTCTGACACATTTTCAATCCACTTTTCAGATTCTGAAAACAGCACATGTCCAAACAGCTTTTGGAGACCAGGAACATGTGTAACCTGGGTGAATGACTACAGTCCAGCAAGGGCAACCAGCTTTAGTGATGCTGAATGTATTTGCATTACTCACTGCAACCTCAAACCCCACTCGGTTGTGAATACTATGCATGATTCTACAGGGTAAGCAGCTGGGTGTGTGCTAAGAGTCTGGTTCTGCAGAAAAATAGCTGCCCCTTTCCTACTAATGCAAATGTAAAATTACCAGAGTAATACGCAATAAATCTCTGTCAACAATTCCTCTTTGCACACAGAGTCATGGTTTGATATTAGGCAGAAAACGAAATTTCTTTGCCAATTTGAAAGCACACTTACTACTCTTTTTTTGGCAAGTGATAAGTACTTTTACAGTCTGACACATTTTCAATCCACTTTTCAGATTCTGAAAACAGCACATGTCCAAACAGCTTTTTGAGACCAGGAACATGTCTAACCTGGGTGAATGACTACAGTCCAGCAAAGGCAACCAGCCTTAGTGATGCTGAATGTATTTGCATTACTCACTGCAACCTCAAACCCCACTCGTTTGTGAATACTATGCATGATTCTACAGGGTAAGCAGCTGAGTGTGTGCTAAGAGTCTGCTTCTGCAGAAAAATAGCTGCCCCTTTCCTACTAATGCAAATGTAAAATTACCAGAGTACTACGCAATAAATCTCTGTCAACAATTCCTCTTTGCACACAGAGTCATGGTTTGATATTAGGCAGAAAACGAAATTTCTTTGCCAATTTGAAAGCACACTTACTACTCTTTTTTTGGCAAGTGATAAGTACTTTTACAGTCTGACACATTTTCAATCCACTTTTCAGATTCTGAAAACAGCACATGTCCAAACAGCTTTTTGAGACCAGGAACATGTGTAACCTGGGTGAATGACTACAGTCCAGCAAGGGCAACCAGCCTTAGTGATGCTGAATGTATTTGCATTACTCACTGCAACCTCAAACCCCACTCTGTTGTGAATACTATGCATGATTCTATAGGGTAAGCAGCTGGGTGTGTGCTAAGAGTCTGCTTCTGCAGAAAAATAGCTGCCCCTTTCCTACTAATGCTAATGTAAAATTACCAGAGTAATACGCAATAAATCTCTGACAACATATTCCTCTTTGCACACAGAGTCATGGTTTGATATTAGGCAGAAAACGAAATTTCTTTGCCAATTTGAAAGCACACTTACTACTCTTTTTTTGGCAAGTGATAAGTACTTTTACTGTCTGACACATTTTCAATCCACTTTTCAGAATCTGAAAACAGCACATGTCCAAACAGCTTTTTGAGACCAGGAACATGTGTAACCTGGGTGAATGACTACACTCCAGCAAGGGCAACCAGCCTTAGTGATGCTGAATGTATTTGCATTACTCACTGCAACCTCAAACCCCACTCGGTTGTGAATACTATGCATGATTCTACAGGGTAAGCAGCTGGGTGTGTGCTAAGAGTCTGCTTCTGCAGAAAAATAGCTGCCCCTTTCCTACTAATGCAAATGTAAAATTACCAGAGTAATACGCAATAAATCTCTGTCAACAATTCCTCTTTGCACACAGAGTCATGGTTTGATATTAGGCAGAAAACGAAATTTCTTTGCCAATTTGAAAGCACACTTACTACTCTTTTTTTGGCAAGTGATAAGTACTTTTACAGTCTGACACATTTTCAATCCACTTTTCAGATTCTGAAAACAGCACATGTCCAAACAGCTTTTGGAGACCAGGAACATGTGTAACCTGGGTGAATGACTACAGTCCAGCAAGGGCAACCAGCCTTAGTGATGCTGAATGTATTTGCATTACTCACTGCAACCTCAAACCCCACTCGGTTGTGAATACTATGCATGATTCTACAGGGTAAGCAGCTGGGTGTGTGCTAAGAGTCTGCTTCTGCAGAAAAATAGCTGCCCCTTTCCTACTAATGCAAATGTAAAATTACCAGAGTAATACGCAATAAATCTTTGTCAACAATTCCTCTTTGCACACAGAGTCATGGTTTGATATTAGGCAGAAAACGAAATTTCTTTGCCAATTTGAAAGCACACTTACTACTCTTTTTTTGGCAAGTGATAAGTACTTTTACTGTCTGACACATTTTCAATCCACTTTTCAGAATCTGAAAACAGCACATGTCCAAACAGCTTTTTGAGACCAGGAACATGTGTAACCTGGGTGAATGACTACACTCCAGCAAGGGCAACCAGCCTTAGTGATGCTGATTGTATTTGCATTACTCACTGCTACCTCAAACCCCACTCGGTTGTGAATACTATGCATGATTCTACAGGGTAAGCAGCTGGGTGTGTGCTAAGAGTCTGCTTCTGCAGAAAAATAGCTGCCCCTTTCCTACTAATGCAAATGTAAAATTACCAGAGTAATACGCAATAAATCTCTGTCAACAATTCCTCTTTGCACACAGAGTCATGGTTTGATATTAGGCAGAAAACGAAATTTCTTTGCCAATTTGAAAGCACACTTACTACTCTTTTTTTGGCAAGTGATAAGTACTTTTACAGTCTGACACATTTTCAATCCACTTTTCAGATTCTGAAAACAGCACATGTCCAAACAGCTTTTGGAGACCAGGAACATGTGTAACCTGGGTGAATGACTACAGTCCAGCAAGGGCAACCAGCTTTAGTGATGCTGAATGTATTTGCATTACTCACTGCAACCTCAAACCCCACTCGGTTGTGAATACTATGCATGATTCTACAGGGTAAGCAGCTGGGTGTGTGCTAAGAGTCTGGTTCTGCAGAAAAATAGCTGCCCCTTTCCTACTAATGCAAATGTAAAATTACCAGAGTAATACGCAATAAATCTCTGTCAACAATTCCTCTTTGCACACAGAGTCATGGTTTGATATTAGGCAGAAAACGAAATTTCTTTGCCAATTTGAAAGCACACTTACTACTCTTTTTTTGGCAAGTGATAAGTACTTTTACAGTCTGACACATTTTCAATCCACTTTTCAGATTCTGAAAACAGCACATGTCCAAACAGCTTTTTGAGACCAGGAACATGTCTAACCTGGGTGAATGACTACAGTCCAGCAAAGGCAACCAGCCTTAGTGATGCTGAATGTATTTGCATTACTCACTGCAACCTCAAACCCCACTCGTTTGTGAATACTATGCATGATTCTACAGGGTAAGCAGCTGAGTGTGTGCTAAGAGTCTGCTTCTGCAGAAAAATAGCTGCCCCTTTCCTACTAATGCAAATGTAAAATTACCAGAGTACTACGCAATAAATCTCTGTCAACAATTCCTCTTTGCACACAGAGTCATGGTTTGATATTAGGCAGAAAACGAAATTTCTTTGCCAATTTGAAAGCACACTTACTACTCTTTTTTTGGCAAGTGATAAGTACTTTTACAGTCTGACACATTTTCAATCCACTTTTCAGATTCTGAAAACAGCACATGTCCAAACAGCTTTTTGAGACCAGGAACATGTGTAACCTGGGTGAATGACTACAGTCCAGCAAGGGCAACCAGCCTTAGTGATGCTGAATGTATTTGCATTACTCACTGCAACCTCAAACCCCACTCTGTTGTGAATACTCTGCATGATTCTACAGGGTAAGCAGCTGGGTGTGTGCTAAGAGTCTGCTTCTGCAGAAAAATAGCTGCCCCTTTCCTACTAATGCAAATGTAAAATTACCAGAGTACTACGCAATAAATCTCTGACAACATATTCCTCTTTGCACACAGAGTCATGGTTTGATATTAGGCAGAAAACGAAATTTCTTTGCCAATTTGAAAGCACACTTACTACTCTTTTTTTGGCAAGTGATAAGTACTTTTACTGTCTGACACATTTTCAATCCACTTTTCAGAATCTGAAAACAGCACATGTCCAAACAGCTTTTTGAGACCAGGAACATGTGTAACCTGGGTGAATGACTACACTCCAGCAAGGGCAACCAGCCTTAGTGATGCTGATTGTATTTGCATTACTCACTGCTACCTCAAACCCCACTCGGTTGTGAATACTATGCATGATTCTACAGGGTAAGCAGCTGGGTGTGTGCTAAGAGACTGCTTCTGCAGAAAAATAGCTGCCCCTTTCCTACTAATGCAAATGTAAAATTACCAGAGTAATACGCAATAAATCTCTGTCAACAATTCCTCTTTGCACACAGAGTCATGGTTTGATATTAGGCAGAAAACGAAATTTATTTGCCAATTTGAAAGCACACTTACTACTCTTTTTTTGGCAAGTGATAAGTACTTTTACAGTCTGACACATTTTCAATCCACTTTTCAGATTCTGAAAACAGCACATGTCCAAACAGCTTTTGGAGACCAGGAACATGTGTAACCTGGGTGAATGACTACAGTCCAGCAAGGGCAACCAGCTTTAGTGATGCTGAATGTATTTGCATTACTCACTGCAACCTCAAACCCCACTCGGTTGTGAATACTATGCATGATTCTACAGGGTAAGCAGCTGGGTGTGTGCTAAGAGTCTGGTTCTGCAGAAAAATAGCTGCCCCTTTCCTACTAATGCAAATGTAAAATTACCAGAGTAATACGCAATAAATCTCTGTCAACAATTCCTCTTTGCACACAGAGTCATGGTTTGATATTAGGCAGAAAACGAAATTTCTTTGCCAATTTGAAAGCACACTTACTACTCTTTTTTTGGCAAGTGATAAGTACTTTTACAGTCTGACACATTTTCAATCCACTTTTCAGATTCTGAAAACAGCACATGTCCAAACAGCTTTTTGAGACCAGGAACATGTCTAACCTGGGTGAATGACTACAGTCCAGCAAAGGCAACCAGCCTTAGTGATGCTGAATGTATTTGCATTACTCACTGCAACCTCAAACCCCACTCGTTTGTGAATACTATGCATGATTCTACAGGGTAAGCAGCTGAGTGTGTGCTAAGAGTCTGCTTCTGCAGAAAAATAGCTGCCCCTTTCCTACTAATGCAAATGTAAAATTACCAGAGTACTACGCAATAAATCTCTGTCAACAATTCCTCTTTGCACACAGAGTCATGGTTTGATATTAGGCAGAAAACGAAATTTCTTTGCCAATTTGAAAGCACACTTACTACTCTTTTTTTGGCAAGTGATAAGTACTTTTACAGTCTGACACATTTTCAATCCACTTTTCAGATTCTGAAAACAGCACATGTCCAAACAGCTTTTTGAGACCAGGAACATGTGTAACCTGGGTGAATGACTACAGTCCAGCAAGGGCAACCAGCCTTAGTGATGCTGAATGTATTTGCATTACTCACTGCAACCTCAAACCCCACTCGGTTGTGAATACTATGCATGATTCTACAGGGTAAGCAGCTGGGTGTGTGCTAAGAGTCTGCTTCTGCAGAAAAATAGCTGCCCCTTTCCTACTAATGCAAATGTAAAATTACCAGAGTAATACGCAATAAATCTCTGTCAACAATTCCTCTTTGCACACAGAGTCATGGTTTGATATTAGGCAGAAAACGAAATTTCTTTGCCAATTTGAAAGCACACTTACTACTCTTTTTTTGGCAAGTGATAAGTACTTTTACAGTTTGACACATTTTCAATCCACTTTTCAGATTCTGAAAACAGCACATGTCCAAACAGCTTTTGGAGACCAGGAACATGTGTAACCTGGGTGAATGACTACAGTCCAGCAAGGGCAACCAGCCTTAGTGATGCTGAATGTATTTGCATTACTCACTGCAACCTCAAACCCCACTCGGTTGTGAATACTATGCATGATTCTACAGGGTAAGCAGCTGGGTGTGTGCTAAGAGTCTGCTTCTGCAGAAAAATAGCTGCCCCTTTCCTACTAATGCCAATGTAAAATTACCAGAGTAATACGCAATAAATCTCTGTCAACAATTCCTCTTTGCACACAGAGTCATGGTTTGATATTAGGCAGAAAACGAAATTTCTTTGCCAATTTGAAAGCACACTTACTACTCTTTTTTTGGCAAGTGATAAGTACTTTTACTGTCTGACACATTTTCAATCCACTTTTCAGAATCTGAAAACAGCACATGTCCAAACAGCTTTTTGAGACCAGGAACATGTGTAACCTGGGTGAATGACTACACTCCAGCAAGGGCAACCAGCCTTAGTGATGCTGATTGTATTTGCATTACTCACTGCTACCTCAAACCCCACTCGGTTGTGAATACTATGCATGATTCTACAGGGTAAGCAGCTGGGTGTGTGCTAAGAGTCTGCTTCTGCAGAAAAATAGCTGCCCCTTTCCTACTAATGCAAATGTAAAATTACCAGAGTAATACGCAATAAATCTCTGTCAACAATTCCTCTTTGCACACAGAGTCATGGTTTGATATTAGGCAGAAAACGAAATTTCTTTGCCAATTTGAAAGCACACTTACTACTCTTTTTTTGGCAAGTGATAAGTACTTTTACAGTCTGACACATTTTCAATCCACTTTTCAGATTCTGAAAACAGCACATGTCCAAACAGCTTTTGGAGACCAGGAACATGTGTAACCTGGGTGAATGACTACAGTCCAGCAAGGGCAACCAGCTTTAGTGATGCTGAATGTATTTGCATTACTCACTGCAACCTCAAACCCCACTCGGTTGTGAATACTATGCATGATTCTACAGGGTAAGCAGCTGGGTGTGTGCTAAGAGTCTGGTTCTGCAGAAAAATAGCTGCCCCTTTCCTACTAATGCAAATGTAAAATTACCAGAGTAATACGCAATAAATCTCTGTCAACAATTCCTCTTTGCACACAGAGTCATGGTTTGATATTAGGCAGAAAACGAAATTTCTTTGCCAATTTGAAAGCACACTTACTACTCTTTTTTTGGCAAGTGATAAGTACTTTTACAGTCTGACACATTTTCAATCCACTTTTCAGATTCTGAAAACAGCACATGTCCAAACAGCTTTTTGAGACCAGGAACATGTGTAACCTGGGTGAATGACTACAGTCCAGCAAGGGCAACCAGCCTTAGTGATGCTGAATGTATTTGCATTACTCACTGCAACCTCAAACCCCACTCGGTTGTGAATACTATGCATGATTCTACAGGGTAAGCAGCTGGGTGTGTGCTAAGAGTCTGCTTCTGCAGAAAAATAGCTGCCCCTTTCCTACTAATGCTAATGTAAAATTACCAGAGTAATACGCAATAAATCTCTGACAACATATTCCTCTTTGCACACAGAGTCATGGTTTGATATTAGGCAGAAAACGAAATTTCTTTGCCAATTTGAAAGCACACTTACTACTCTTTTTTTGGCAAGTGATAAGTACTTTTACTGTCTGACACATTTTCAATCCACTTTTCAGAATCTGAAAACAGCACATGTCCAAACAGCTTTTTGAGACCAGGAACATGTGTAACCTGGGTGAATGACTACACTCCAGCAAGGGCAACCAGCCTTAGTGATGCTGAATGTATTTGCATTACTCACTGCAACCTCAAACCCCACTCGTTTGTGAATACTATGCATGATTCTACAGGGTAAGCAGCTGGGTGTGTGCTAAGAGTCTGGTTCTGCAGAAAAATAGCTGCCCCTTTCCATCTAATGCAAATGTAAAATTACGAGAGTAATACGCAATAAATCTCTGACAACTAATTCCTCTTTGCACACAGAGTCATGGTTACAAATTAGGCAGAAAACGAAATTTCTTTGCCAATTTGAAAGCACACTTACTATTCATTTTTTGGCAAGTGATAAGTACTTTTACTGTCTGACACATTTTCAATCCACTTTTCAGAATCTGAAAACAGCACATGTCCAAACAGCTTTTTGAGACCAGGAACATGTGTAACCTGGGTGAATGACTACACTCCAGCAAGGGCAACCAGCCTTAGTGATGCTGAATGTATTTGCATTACTCACTGCAACCTCAAACCCCACTCGGTTGTGAATACTATGCATGATTCTACAGGGTAAGCAGCTGAGTGTGTGCTAAGAGTCTGGTTCTGCAGAAAAATAGCTGCCCTTTTCCTACTAATGCAAATGTAAAATTACCAGAGTAATACGCAATAAATCTCTGACAACAATTCCTCTTTGCACACAGAGTCATGGTTAGAAATTAGGCAGAAAACGAAATTTCTTTGCCAATTTGAAAGCACACTTACTACTCTTTTTTTGGCAAGTGATAAGTACTTTTACTGTCTGACACATTTTCAATCCACTTTTCAGATTCTGAAAACAGCACATGTCCAAACAGCTTTTTGAGACCAGGAACATGTGTAACCTGGGTGAATGACTACAGTCCAGCAAGGGCAACCAGCCTTAGTGATGCTGAATGTATTTGCATTACTCACTGCAACCTCAAACCCCACTCGGTTGTGAATACTATGCATGATTCTGCAGGGTAAGCAGCTGAGTGTGTGCTAAGAGTCTGCTTCTGCAGAAAAATAGCTGCCCCTTTCCTACTAATGCAAATGTAAAATTACCAGAGTACTACGCAATAAATCTCTGTCAACAATTCCTCTTTGCACACAGAGTCATGGTTTGATATTAGGCAGAAAACGAAATTTCTTTGCCAATTTGAAAGCACACTTACTACTCTTTTTTTGGCAAGTGATAAGTACTTTTACTGTCTGACAAATTTTCAATCCACTTTTCAGATTCTGAAAACAGCACATGTCCAAACAGCTTTTTGAGACCAGGAACATGTGTAACCTGGGTGAATGACTACACTCCAGCAAGGGCAACCAGCCTTAGTGATGCTGAATGTATTTGCATTACTCACTGCAACCTCAAACCCCACTCGGTTGTGAATACTATGCATGATTCTACAGGGTAAGCAGCTGAGTGTGTGCTAAGAGTCTGCTTCTGCAGAAAAATAGCTGCCCCTTTCCTACTAATGCAAATGTAAAATTACCAGAGTACTACGCAATAAATCTCTGTCAACAATTCCTCTTTGCACACAGAGTCATGGTTTGATATTAGGCAGAAAACGAAATTTCTTTGCCAATTTGAAAGCACACTTACTACTCTTTTTTTGGCAAGTGATAAGTACTTTTACAGTCTGACACATTTTCAATCCACTTTTCAGATTCTGAAAACAGCACATGTCCAAATAGCTTTTTGAGACCAGGAACATGTGTAACCTGGGTGAATGACTACAGTCCAGCAAGGGCAACCAGCCTTAGTGATGCTGAATGTATTTGCATTACTCACTGCAACCTCAAACCCCACTCGGTTGTGAATACTATGCATGATTCTACAGGGTAAGCAGCTGGGTGTGTGCTAAGAGTCTGCTTCTGCAGAAAAATAGCTGCCCCTTTCCTACTAATGCAAATGTAAAATTACCAGAGTAATACGCAATAAATCTCTGTCAACAATTCCTCTTTGCACACAGAGTCATGGTTTGATATTAGGCAGAAAACGAAATTTCTTTGCCAATTTGAAAGCACACTTACTACTCTTTTTTTGGCAAGTGATAAGTACTTTTACAGTCTGACACATTTTCAATCCACTTTTCAGATTCTGAAAACAGCACATGTCCAAACAGCTTTTGGAGACCAGGAACATGTGTAACCTGGGTGAATGACTACAGTCCAGCAAGGGCAACCAGCTTTAGTGATGCTGAATGTATTTGCATTACTCACTGCAACCTCAAACCCCACTCGGTTGTGAATACTATGCATGATTCTACAGGGTAAGCAGCTGGGTGTGTGCTAAGAGTCTGGTTCTGCAGAAAAATAGCTGCCCCTTTCCTACTAATGCAAATGTAAAATTACCAGAGTAATACGCAATAAATCTCTGTCAACAATTCCTCTTTGCACACAGAGTCATAGTTTGATATTAGGCAGAAAACGAAATTTCTTTGCCAATTTGAAAGCACACTTACTACTCTTTTTTTGGCAAGTGATAAGTACTTTTACAGTCTGACACATTTTCAATCCACTTTTCAGATTCTGAAAACAGCACATGTCCAAACAGCTTTTTGAGACCAGGAACATGTCTAACCTGGGTGAATGACTACAGTCCAGCAAAGGCAACCAGCCTTAGTGATGCTGAATGTATTTGCATTACTCACTGCAACCTCAAACCCCACTCGTTTGTGAATACTATGCATGATTCTACAGGGTAAGCAGCTGAGTGTGTGCTAAGAGTCTGCTTCTGCAGAAAAATAGCTGCCCCTTTCCTACTAATGCAAATGTAAAATTACCAGAGTACTACGCAATAAATCTCTGTCAACAATTCCTCTTTGCACACAGAGTCATGGTTTGATATTAGGCAGAAAACGAAATTTCTTTGCCAATTTGAAAGCACACTTACTACTCTTTTTTTGGCAAGTGATAAGTACTTTTACAGTCTGACACATTTTCAATCCACTTTTCAGATTCTGAAAACAGCACATGTCCAAACAGCTTTTTGAGACCAGGAACATGTGTAACCTGGGTGAATGACTACAGTCCAGCAAGGGCAACCAGCCTTAGTGATGCTGAATGTATTTGCATTACTCACTGCAACCTCAAACCCCACTCTGTTGTGAATACTATGCATGATTCTACAGGGTAAGCAGCTGGGTGTGTGCTAAGAGTCTGCTTCTGCAGAAAAATAGCTGCCCCTTTCCTACTAATGCTAATGTAAAATTACCAGAGTAATACGCAATAAATCTCTGACAACATATTCCTCTTTGCACACAGAGTCATGGTTTGATATTAGGCAGAAAACGAAATTTCTTTGCCAATTTGAAAGCACACTTACTACTCTTTTTTTGGCAAGTGATAAGTACTTTTACTGTCTGACACATTTTCAATCCACTTTTCAGAATCTGAAAACAGCACATGTCCAAACAGCTTTTTGAGACCAGGAACATGTGTAACCTGGGTGAATGACTTCACTCCAGCAAGGGCAACCAGCCTTAGTGATGCTGAATGTATTTGCATTACTCACTGCAACCTCACACCCCACTCGGTTGTGAATACTATGCATGATTCTACAGGGTAAGCAGCTGGGTGTGTGCTAAGAGTCTGCTTCTGCAGAAAAATAGCTGCCCCTTTCCTACTAATGCAAATGTAAAATTACCAGAGTAATACGCAATAAATCTCTGTCAACAATTCCTCTTTGCACACAGAGTCATGGTTTGATATTAGGCAGAAAACGAAATTTCTTTGCCAATTTGAAAGCACACTTACTACTCTTTTTTTGGCAAGTGATAAGTACTTTTACTGTCTGACACATTTTCAATCCACTTTTCAGAATCTGAAAACAGCACATGTCCAAACAGCTTTTTGAGACCAGGAACATGTGTAACCTGGGTGAATGACTACACTCCAGCAAGGGCAACCAGCCTTAGTGATGCTGAATGTATTTGCATTACTCACTGCAACCTCAAACCCCACTCGGTTGTGAATACTATGCATGATTCTACAGGGTAAGCAGCTGGGTGTGTGCTAAGAGTCTGCTTCTGCAGAAAAATAGCTGCCCCTTTCCTACTAATGCAAATGTAAAATTACCAGAGTAATACGCAATAAATCTCTGTCAACAATTCCTCTTTGCACACAGAGTCATGGTTTGATATTAGGCAGAAAACGAAATTTCTTTGCCAATTTGAAAGCACACTTACTACTCTTTTTTTGGCAAGTGATAAGCACTTTTACAGTCTGACACATTTTCAATCCACTTTTCAGATTCTGAAAACAGCACATGTCCAAACAGCTTTTGGAGACCAGGAACATGTGTAACCTGGGTGAATGTCTACAGTCCAGCAAGGGCAACCAGCTTTAGTGATGCTGAATGTATTTGCATTACTCACTGCAACCTCAAACCCCACTCGGTTGTGAATACTATGCATGATTCTACAGGGTAAGCAGCTGGGTGTGTGCTAAGAGTCTGGTTCTGCAGAAAAATAGCTGCCCCTTTCCTACTAATGCAAATGTAAAATTACCAGAGTAATACGCAATAAATCTCTGTCAACAATTCCTCTTTGCACACAGAGTCATGGTTTGATATTAGGCAGAAAACGAAATTTCTTTGCCAATTTGAAAGCACACTTACTACTCTTTTTTTGGCAAGTGATAAGTACTTTTACAGTCTGACACATTTTCAATCCACTTTTCAGATTCTGAAAACAGCACATGTCCAAACAGCTTTTTGAGACCAGGAACATGTGTAACCTGGATGAATGACTACAGTCCAGCAAGGGCAACCAGCCTTAGTGATGCTGAATGTATTTGCATTACTCACTGCAACCTCAAACCCCACTCGTTTGTGAATACTATGCATGATTCTACAGGGTAAGCAGCTGAGTGTGTGCTAAGAGTCTGGTTCTGCAGAAAAATAGCTGCCCCTTTCCTACTAATGCAAATGTAAAATTACCAGAGTAATACGCAATAAATCTCTGACAACAATTCCTCTTTGCACACAGAGTCATGGTTAGAAATTAGGCAGAAAACGAAATTTCTTTGCCAATTTGAAAGCACACTTACTACTCTTTTTTTGGCAAGTGATAAGTACTTTTACTGTCTGACACATTTTCAATCCACTTTTCAGAATCTGAAAACAGCACATGTCCAAACAGCTTTTTGAGACCAGGAACATGTGTAACCTGGGTGAATGACTACACTCCAGCAAGGGCAACCAACCTTAGTGATGCTGAATGTATTTGCATTACTCACTGCAACCTCAAACCCCACTCGGTTGTGAATACTATGCATGATTCTACAGGGTAAGCAGCTGGGTGTGTGCTAAGAGTCTGCTTCTGCCGAAAAATAGCTGCCCCTTTCCTACTAATGCCAATCTAAAATTACCAGAGTAATACGCAATAAATCTCTTTCAACAATTCCTCTTTGCACATGGTGAAAACATAGTCCATAATATTTTACATGTTCCTTACATTTAAATTTCTCCCAAAACACAAAATGAAAAACACAACTTCAACAAAAGGAATTCCAATTCTATTATTCATTTCTTAATTTACCACATACATCCCCTCTCAAACTCAGAACTCACCTTTAAAATTAGTTAGTTGTGAAAGAAATGTGGCACTCAAACAGCAGATTATCAGAGCCAGGATCTCTGTTCTGTACACCTCTCTCCTCTCAGCAGAACCAGATAATGGCAATGTTTCCCTCTCTTTTTCCACACATATACATGTTAATTTCAAATCTCAGTGCTTCCCCCTTTTTTCAAATGTAATCACACATTTCTATTGGTTGAAAACCAACCCTTTTCCAAAAGTACCCTTCCCCCAACTTGACTTCTGCCTAGTACCCTTCCCCCAACTTGACTTCTGCCTGCTACCATAGCAACAGCTCATGGAACACTGCTGTGTGGAGGTAGGTCAGAAGTTCACCACACAATGTTTCATTTTCAAAGTGCAAGAGTGCTTGACTTTTCAAACCTAACAGCAAATCCATAGTAATGTTCTTTGGTAACACATTTTTCTGTACCAATACAAAACATGCTTCTATAAATTTACACATGCAGCCTAGTTTTTAGTGTAGAATGGTGTGAAACAGCCAATGAGTTCTTTTTATTTTAAAAAAATATGTATGCCTCCATTTCCAAACTGTCTTTCATTTCTTTTTCCCATTCTACTGAAATACACCTCCTGAGTGCATCCAGATCTCCTTGGAAGATGTTCACAGTGTGGATTGTAGGGCACAGCTATGTCTTCTGGAGTGAAAAGTATGCAGAGAAAACAGGTATGGTGAGAGATCTTGCTTTGCCAAATGTAGACATTAAATGGATTGGTCAGAGAGGGTTAAAGTGGCTCCAATTGATGCCATTGGTGAAATCCTTCATGCAAATCCAACACCCTAACCTCATAATAGTGCACTGTGGTGGCAATGACCTAGGCACTTTGACTGGGGTAGGTCTGGAAATGCTTATGAAGGAGACCTTTGCACAACTGTTTTCACTTTTCCCTAAAACTGCCTTTGCGTATTCTAACATATGCCAAAGGCAAAAATGGAACTGGTCCAATCATTTTTGTCCACAGATTGACAAAGCAAGAAAGCACGTCAACAAATCTGTTTCTGCTTTCCTCCGAGACTATGGTATGGGTTCCATTTACCACAACAACTTGCGTTACAACATGCAAGACATTTATAGAGGAGATGGTGTACACTTCACTGATGAAAGGAACAGAGTCTTCCTCTTGAACCTTAGACTCTGCATCGGTACTTACTAGTAGGTACCACTAAAAAATTCACTTCATAAACACAACGGCTCTTTTTAGAGCCCCCTAATATCTAAACACTTAAATCTGAATTTTATTTCTTTTTTTATTTTTTTTTTCTACCGTACGCGTACGGTAAGCTTACCGTACGTGTACCCCGCGATTTTAAAAAAAAATTAATAAATGTTTTTTTCGTACTTTTGTGTCCTTCTTTGACCCCCTTTCAAATGTTAGGGGGTCTGTAACTCTCTTCCTTGCCCCCTTTTCACGTTATCTCCCTTTTTTTTTCTTTGTGAAACACACGAAATGGCGTCCGACACTTCCTGATTTCGTCCGATTCGAATGTTTACAGTCATGTGACAACCAATCAGATTTGAGCTCGCGCACGCCACCGTACGCGTACGGTAAGCTTACGGTAAGCGCACGGAGCGCGCTTACAGATATATATATTGATTTAAATGCTATTTTCTCAGGAACTACTGAACAGATTTACACCAGACCTACAAAAGGCACATCCTTGACCTGCGGACTACCTCTCTGCCAAATTTCAAGTAATTCTGTTCAGCCGTTCGGGCTGTAGCTGTGTCTAAAGGTCCTATGGAAAAATGCATGGGGAAAACGCGTTTTCGGACCCCCCTTTTTTCTCAGCCCCCGCTTGACGAATCACCCCGAGACTTTCAGGGTAGGAGCGGAGCGTACCGCCCCATTAGTTTTGAAAATTTCGGGAGGATTCGTCAACCGGTGCCAAAGTTATTCAAAATAGAATTTTGAGATTTCCTATGGAAACTCGGTCCTAACTATAACTATCTACTGGTGACCGCCAGTAGATAATATATATATATATATTCGTCCAAAGTTGCTCTGCATTGAAAGCGCACTCGTGCCACAGCCGACTTCAGGCAAAGTCTTTATTTCCAGAATGGCAAAGTAAGCATTTGACATCATAACAGCCACCTGACGCGTTTCGGAATTGCTCCCTTAATCATAGGTTTTGCTGGCTGACTCGCACTGCTAATGCACACAATTTAAATATTAGCCCTCCAATGAGCTTGCGTGTAGCGTCCCAATGCCTGCTGGGAAAGTGAGTGTGTCCATAGCCTACATGAATTAATACAATAACGACCCTGTATGGGCCGCAAAGTGCTTCTTTACCAGATATTCAAAACAAAGCTGTGACTCCAAATCAGGGCATCCATGAATATCGTGCCCCTTGGCCCCACTGCAATCCTCGGGTGGTGCGCTTTCCACGACCGTAGCCGCCGTGAATAAATTCGTCCAAAGTTGCTCTGCATTGAAAGCGCACTCGTGCCACAGCCGACTTCAGGCAAAGTCTTTATTTCCAGAATGGCAAAGTAAGCATTTGACATCATAACAGCCACCTGACGCGTTTTGGAATTGCTCCCTTAATCATAGGTTTTGCTGGCTGACTCGCACTGCTAATGCACACAATTTAAATATTAGCCCTCCAATGAGCTTGCGTGTAGCGTCCCAATGCCTGCTGGGAAAGTGAGTGTGTCCATAGCCTACATGAATTAATACAATAACGACCCTGTATGGGCCGCAAAGTGCTTCTTTACCAGATATTCAAAACAAAGCTGTGACTCCAAATCAGGGCATCCATGAATATCGTGCCCCTTGGCCCCACTGCAATCCTCGGGTGGTGCGCTTTCCACGACCGTAGCCGCCGTGAATAAATTCGTCCAAAGTTGCTCTGCATTGAAAGCGCACTCGTGCCACAGCCGACTTCAGGCAAAGTCTTTATTTCCAGAATGGCAAAGTAAGCATTTGACATCATAACAGCCACCTGACGCGTTTCGGAATTGCTCCCTTAATCATAGGTTTTGCTGGCTGACTCGCACTGCTAATGCACACAATTTAAATATTAGCCCTCCAATGAGCTTGCGTGTAGCGTCCCAATGCCTGCTGGGAAAGTGAGTGTGTCCATAGCCTACATGAATTAATACAATAACGACCCTGTATGGTCCGCAAAGTGCTTCTTTACCAGATATTCAAAACAAAGCTGTGACTCCAAATCAGGGCATCCATGAATATCGTGCCCCTTGGCCCCACTGCAATCCTCGGGTGGTGCGCTTTCCACGACCGTAGCCGCCGTGAATAAATTCGTCCAAAGTTGCTCTGCATTGAAAGCGCACTCGTGCCACAGCCGACTTCAGGCAAAGTCTTTATTTCCAGAATGGCAAAGTAAGCATTTGACATCATAACAGCCACCTGACGCGTTTCGGAATTGCTCCCTTAATCATAGGTTTTGCTGGCTGACTCGCACTGCTAATGCACACAATTTAAATATTAGCCCTCCAATGAGCTTGCGTGTAGCGTCCCAATGCCTGCTGGGAAAGTGAGTGTGTCCATAGCCTACATGAATTAATACAATAACGACCCTGTATGGGCCGCAAAGTGCTTCTTTACCAGATATTCAAAACAAAGCTGTGACTCCAAATCAGGGCATCCATGAATATCGTGCCCCTTGGCCCCACTGCAATCCTCGGGTGGTGCGCTTTCCACGACCGTAGCCGCCGTGAATAAATTCGTCCAAAGTTGCTCTGCATTGAAAGCGCACTCGTGCCACAGCCGACTTCAGGCAAAGTCTTTATTTCCAGAATGGCAAAGTAAGCATTTGACATCATAACAGCCACCTGACGCGTTTCGGAATTGCTCCCTTAATCATAGGTTTTGCTGGCTGACTCGCACTGCTAATGCACACAATTTAAATATTAGCCCTCCAATGAGCTTGCGTGTAGCGTCCCAATGCCTGCTGGGAAAGTGAGTGTGTCCATAGCCTACATGAATTAATACAATAACGACCCTGTATGGGCCGCAAAGTGCTTCTTTACCAGATATTCAAAACAAAGCTGTGACTCCAAATCAGGGCATCCATGAATATCGTGCCCCTTGGCCCCACTGCAATCCTCGGGTGGTGCGCTTTCCACGACCGTAGCCGCCGTGAATAAATTCGTCCAAAGTTGCTCTGCATTGAAAGCGCACTCGTGCCACAGCCGACTTCAGGCAAAGTCTTTATTTCCAGAATGGCAAAGTAAGCATTTGACATCATAACAGCCACCTGACGCGTTTCGGAATTGCTCCCTTAATCATAGGTTTTGCTGGCTGACTCGCACTGCTAATGCACACAATTTAAATATTAGCCCTCCAATGAGCTTGCGTGTAGCGTCCCAATGCCTGCTGGGAAAGTGAGTGTGTCCATAGCCTACATGAATTAATACAATAACGACCCTGTATGGGCCGCAAAGGGCTTCTTTACCAGATATTCAAAACAAAGCTGTGACTCCAAATCAGGGCATCCATGAATATCGTGCCCCTTGGCCCCACTGCAATCCTCGGGTGGTGCGCTTTCCACGACCGTAGCTGCCGTGAATAAATTCGTCCAAAGTTGCTCTGCATTGAAAGCGCACTCGTGCCACAGCCGACTTCAGGCAAAGTCTTTATTTCCAGAATGGCAAAGTAAGCATTTGAGATCATAACAGCCACCTGACGCGTTTCGGAATTGCTCCCTTAATCATAGGTTTTGCTGGCTGACTCGCACTGCTAATGCACACAATTTAAATATTAGCCCTCCAATGAGCTTGCGTGTAGCGTCCCAATGCCTGCTGGGAAAGTGAGTGTGTCCATAGCCTACATGAATTAATACAATAACGACCCTGTATGGGCCGCAAAGTGCTTCTTTACCAGATATTCAAAACAAAGCTGTGACTCCAAATCAGGGCATCCATGAATATCGTGCCCCTTGGCCCCACTGCAATCCTCGGGTGGTGCGCTTTCCACGACCGTAGCCGCCGTGAATAAATTCGTCCAAAGTTGCTCTGCATTGAAAGCGCACTCGTGCCACAGCCGACTTCAGGCAAAGTCTTTATTTCCAGAATGGCAAAGTAAGCATTTGACATCATAACAGCCACCTGACGCATTTCGGAATTGCTCCCTTAATCATAGGTTTTGCTGGCTGACTCGCACTGCTAATGCACACAATTTAAATATTAGCCCTCCAATGAGCTTGCGTGTAGCGTCCCAATGCCTGCTGGGAAAGTGAGTGTGTCCATAGCCTACATGAATTAATACAATAACGACCCTGTATGGGCCGCAAAGTGCTTCTTTACCAGATATTCAAAACAAAGCTGTGACTCCAAATCAGGGCATCCATGAATATCGTGCCCCTTGGCCCCACTGCAATCCTCGGGTGGTGCGCTTTCCACGACCGTAGCCGCCGTGAATAAATTCGTCCAAAGTTGCTCTGCATTGAAAGCGCACTCATGCCACAGCCGACTTCAGGCAAAGTCTTTATTTCCAGAATGGCAAAGTAAGCATTTGACATCATAACAGCCACCTGACGCGTTTCGGAATTGCTCCCTTAATCATAGGTTTTGCTGGCTGACTCGCACTGCTAATGCACACAATTTAAATATTAGCCCTCCAATGAGCTTGCGTGTAGCGTCCCAATGCCTGCTGGGAAAGTGAGTGTGTCCATAGCCTACATGAATTAATACAATAACGACCCTGTATGGGCCGCAAAGTGCTTCTTTACCAGATATTCAAAACAAAGCTGTGACTCCAAATCAGGGCATCCATGAATATCGTGCCCCTTGGCCCCACTGCAATCCTCGGGTGGTGCGCTTTCCACGACCGTAGCCGCCGTGAATAAATTCGTCCAAAGTTGCTCTGCATTGAAAGCGCACTCGTGCCACAGCCGACTTCAGGCAAAGTCTTTATTTCCAGAATGGCAAAGTAAGCATTTGACATCATAACAGCCACCTGACGCGTTTCGGAATTGCTCCCTTAATCATAGGTTTTGCTGGCTGACTCGCACTGCTAATGCACACAATTTAAATATTAGCCCTCCAATGAGCTTGCGTGTAGCGTTCCAATGCCTGCTGGGAAAGTGAGTGTGTCCATAGCCTACATGAATTAATACAATAACGACCCTGTATGGGCCGCAAAGTGCTTCTTTACCAGATATTCAAAACAAAGCTGTGACTCCAAATCAGGGCATCCATGAATATCGTGCCCCTTGGCCCCACTGCAATCCTCGGGTGGTGCGCTTTCCACGACCGTAGCCGCCGTGAATAAATTCGTCCAAAGTTGCTCTGCATTGAAAGCGCACTCGTGCCACAGCCGACTTCAGGCAAAGTCTTTATTTCCAGAATGGCAAAGTAAGCATTTGACATCATAACAGCCACCTGACGCGTTTCGGAATTGCTCCCTTAATCATAGGTTTTGCTGGCTGACTCGCACTGCTAATGCACACAATTTAAATATTAGCCCTCCAATGAGCTTGCGTGTAGCGTCCCAATGCCTGCTGGGAAAGTGAGTGTGTCCATAGCCTACATGAATTAATACAATAACGACCCTGTATGGGCCGCAAAGTGCTTCTTTACCAGATATTCAAAACAAAGCTGTGACTCCAAATCAGGGCATCCATGAATATCGTGCCCCTTGGCCCCACTGCAATCCTCGGGTGGTGCGCTTTCCACGACCGTAGCCGCCGTGAATAAATTCGTCCAAAGTTGCTCTGCATTGAAAGCGCACTCGTGCCACAGCCGACTTCAGGCAAAGTCTTTATTTCCAGAATGGCAAAGTAAGCATTTGACATCATAACAGCCACCTGACGCGTTTCGGAATTGCTCCCTTATTCATAGGTTTTGCTGGCTGACTCGCACTGCTAATGCACACAATTTAAATATTAGCCCTCCAATGAGCTTGCGTGTAGCGTCCCAATGCCTGCTGGGAAAGTGAGTGTGTCCATAGCCTACATGAATTAATACAATAACGACCCTGTATGGGCCGCAAAGTGCTTCTTTACCAGATATTCAAAACAAAGCTGTGACTCCAAATCAGGGAATCCATGAATATCGTGCCCCTTGGCCCCACTGCAATCCTCGGGTGGTGCGCTTTCCACGACCGTAGCCGCCGTGAATAAATTCGTCCAAAGTATATATATATATATATATATATTTTTATATATATATATATATATATATATATATATATATATAAAGTCCAAATCCCCACTCAATCATCAAAGAAGGGTCTGACACAGCCGGGATGAAATCGAGAGGATTTATTCAGGATAACTTCACAGTGCAAGTAAGTAACAATTCGGCAGACGCGTTTCAGCGGCTCGGCTTTCCTCAGTGCCTGTTACGAATGGCAGGTCCTCGCACCTGATGGCCATTTAGGTGTTCCCTCGGCCACTCCCCCTCCATCGAGGCTCCTCCTCTGCCACAGCGATAGTTCAGTTCGCGCTGAAAGGACAGGCTAGTGCATACTGGGAAATGGAGTCCGTGTGCGGTTCCCCCTTAAGTAAGTAGGAAAACCAAACACCTGGTGGTGTCCCATCACTGTGGCCCGGACTTCACTCCACCACGACTTCCTGTCCTGATAAATATCCTTACTGATATATATATATATATATATATATATATACACACATACACACACACACACACACATTACCTAGTGCTGGTCACCAGTAGGTAGTTATAGTTAGGACCTCGTTTCCATAGGAAGAGCATTTTTTGTTTTGCCAAAAACCTTGACTCCACAGAACAAACCTTCCAAAATTCTAAAAATGTATACTTGAGTCAGTTCAGCTGCTGTGTTGAAAGTTTCAGGGTGATCCGTCAGGCGGGGACAAAGAGAAAGGGGTCTTTCAAAATATGTTCCGAAGTTAATTTCCATAGGGATTTTTTAACACGACTACAGCCTGAACTGCTGGACGGAATTACACCAAAATTGGCAGAAAGCTAGCTCTTGGAACAGAAAGCAAGCTTTTTGTGATTTGGTGTAAATCCATTAAGTAGTTGTGGTGATATTAAATGGCAAAAACTATAGATATCTAGGGGGACGGATCCTCTGGCAGGAAAGCTCAGATCTGCATGGCGAAGTAAAGACTTCATTGGCTCGCCCCACCCTCACAGAAAAGTTGCGCCTGCCATTTTCTTTTATTGGTAAATTGTCCATAGGGCTCAAATCTGGGCCGTAATGTATATGAGGGGTCAGAGTAGGAACTCCCTGACCCTCTGGAAGGGATATAAGTGGGGTGAAAAATTCTTATGATGAAACGCGTCTAATAATTTTCTTTTCATGTTTTCCGAAATCCGTGGATCCACAAGTGGTGCTCAGAGCAACCTGTCCTCCCCTGTGTAATCGCAATTCCTGATGCAGCACATCAGATGCCCTGCCCCCTTTCTCCACGACTCTGCAAACGTGCCTTCTGGCACACTACTTGATGGGGGATAAAGTCACCTTGGATGCTGAGAGTCCTTGGGGCCAAGAACCCCTTCTTCTCCAGTAAGTCCCACACAGTGGTATTGCTGAGAGCTCATTGGGAGCCCCTTTCTCCACCACTCTGCAAATGTGCCTCCTGGCATACTACTGGTTGAGGGACTAAGCCCCCTTGGAAGCTGAAGGTCCTTGGGGACCAAGAATCCCTCCTGTTCCCACCAGTATGTCCAACACAGCAAGATTGCTGGGATTTCATTGGAAGGCCCACCCCCTTTGTCCAGCACTCTGCAAGCAAGCCTTCTGGCACACTACTGGTTGGCAGATGAAGTTGCCTTGGATCAATGTGTTTGTTAGGTGTGACTACTCACCCATAAGGGTCTCAAGGCGCTGGGGAGGTGCAGGTTTCAGTCCACCAAGGAGGGGGGTCTCTCAAAGAGCCAAGTTTTGAGGTTTCTCGTGAAGATGGGGAGTGATGTTGTCTATCTGAGGTGTAGCGGTAGGGCGTTCCAGGCTCTGAAGGAGAAGGAGCGGCCTCCCGATCTAGTCTTTCTGGCACCGGGACCACAGCGTAGGAGAGCTGGACTGATTGTAGGGTCCTTTGGGGAGCGTGAAATTTGAGTCGGCTGTTCAGGTATGCTGGTCCAGTGTTGTGGAGGGCTTTGTGTGCGTGGGTGAGAATCTTCAAGGTGATTCTAGCCTCGATGGGGAGCCGGTGGAGTGTGCGCAGGTGCTGGGAGATATGGCAGTGTCTTGGCAGGTAGAGGACCAATCTTGTGGTGGCTTTCTGGATGTTTTGTAGCTTGCAGGTGAGGTTTTTGTTTATTTTGGCATAGAGTGCGTAGTTGAGTCAGCTGGTGACGAGGGCGTGAGTGAATGCTGAGGATCACTGGGGGCCAAGAACCACTCCTGTTAACACCTGTAAACTCATGCAACACGTACCACATAAACATGCTTGTTTGGCTTTAGGCGAATACTGCGGGCTTCGCCCTAGGCTCTCTCTCTCTTCTGGATAAGAAAAGAAAAGGAACAAACACAGGACAACCAAATTGCTGAGTATCCTGAAGGGTGGCCATGCATTCACAGTCTATAGGATAAGTAAGTAGCCCCGAACATTGATACTCCTCAATGCCCTGTGGCTCAAGAACATGCACCTCTAATGACTTGGCTCCTCTACAACCCTAGTGATGCCAAAATAGCTGCCTGAGTGTCAGGGAAGGGGTTCACCAATCAGGCGTCCTGCCCCACAACTCTGGCAATGAGGTACCTTCAACGACTTGTCTGTCCGGGCACTGCCAAACCTGCCTGCTTGCTGCCGACAGACAAGACGTAGGATTGTAGCACAATAGTTCATCAAAATGACCATAAGCAGTGTTTTCACATCCAAAAAGACGGTTGCGTACTGGTCTCTTTCCCCCAAACACAACAACCTGTGGCAAAGTCCCTTGTTGAGGGTGCTTAATGTCCCCTCTGCACGAGCCCAGGCCAGGGCTCTTCCAACAGAGGAGGAGTGCCTAAAATGGAAGTGGAGCCCGACCTCTCGTGGCTTCAAGAACTCGCGAAAAGCGGTACCTGGAACGTGCTCTTACAGCACTCTTACCGCCTGATTCTGCAGTCCTCTGGTAACGGCTGGTGTCCGCAAACAACCAGGATCATCGGCAGCGTCCTCTTTCCGGACCGCTGCCTTTACGCTATTTCCGACGTTGCCTCGCGGTCAAGTGGGGCGTGACTCGCGGAGCATGCCGGGATCTGTAGTTCTTTAGCTTTTACTTCCTGGTTCACGCTAGCAGTACAGTCAGCGCGTAACCGGGAAGGGATCCTGACACCTCTGTTATTGTTTTCCATTATTTTGTTTTCTAAGAGCTTTTGTCTGCAGAGCTGCAGACAGGAAAGACTCATAAATAACTGTAAGTGCCAACCCCAACCCCACCCCTACTTAATCCGTGAAAGCGGGGGGTTCATGACACCACTGCATGAATGAAGTAATATGTGAGGTCATAAGCAGTGCATGACAAGGGTGCAAAATCTGGTTACTTCAGGTAAATATAACTGGTGAATGTCCATGATATTTTAGATTAAAATTGTACTTTTAAACTGACATTTTTACCCAACTATAACATTCTTTTAACCTTTGTTTTTCAGTGAATTTCCAAGGTTTCTTTATGTAAAGTAAGATATTTGACCATCCCCAGCTATAACGTCACTTTAACCTTTTGTTTTTTCAGAAATGTTTTTGTTTTTATTAATGTAATGTAAGATTTCATTACAATACTTAACTGTGCCAAACTCCTGCCCGCACAGCTTTTAGCTGTTCACGTGTGGTTTGTCAACAAGCCTAGCACACAACCTCATGCAGGCGACCAACCATTGCAGAGTGCGACAGGAGGGGGATGCAAGGCCTGGCCTGTGACAAGGCCCTGCACCCAAACCCCCAGACTACCCAACTCGCCACCCCAATCAACATCAACCTCTTCTTTTTTTCAATAGTTTCCTCAATACCGCCTGACTCTCACTGGAGTAAGGGGACCACACTAACTCCTGAGGGACTCTAGCCGGAGGCCTGGCTACTGCAGGACTCCCACAGGATCGCGGCACTGCAACAGGGTCCAGGGGGTCAGTGTACCCCGAACCTGCCCCCTTATAATCAATCAATCAATCATGGCACTTATATCGCGCACTACTCACCCAGAAGGGTCTCAAGGCGCTTGGGCAGGGGGGTCTGCTACTGCTCGAACAGCCAGGTCTTGAGCTGTTTCCTGAAGGCGAGGTGGTCCTGGGTCAGCCGCAGGTGGACGGGCAGGGAGTTCCATGTCTTAGCCGCTAGGTAGGAGAAGGATCTTCCTCCGGCGGTGGCTCTCTGGATGCGAGGCACGACGGCGAGGGCGAGGTTCGCCGATCGTAGCTGGCGGGTGGGCGTGTAGAAGGTCAGGCGGTCGTTGAGGTACCTTGGGCCCAGATCGTGGAGGGATTTGTGTGCGTGGGTGAGGAGTCTGAACGTGATCCTCTTGTTGACAGGGAGCCAGTGTAGGTCTCTCAGGTGGCTCGAGATGTGGCTGCGTCGGGGGACGTCCAGGATGATTCGGGCGGAGGCGTTCTGGATGCGCTGGAGTCTCTTCTGAAGCTTGGCTGTTGTTCCGGCGTAGAGGGTGTATCCATAGTCCAGTCTGCTGGTGATGAGGGCCTGGGTGACCGTCTTCCTCGTCTCGGTCGGAATCCATTGGAAGATCTTGCGGAGCGTGCGGAGTGTGTGGAAGCAAGATGAGGAGACGGCGTTGACTTGTCTGGTCATCGATAGGGAGGAGTCCAGGATGACGCCCAAGCTGCGTGCGTGGTCTGTTGGCTTGGGTGCGGTGCCTAGGGCTGGGGGCCACCAGGAGTCGTCCCATGCGGAGGGCGATGGTCCCAGGATGAGGACTTCTGTCTTGTCCGTGTTCAACTTTAGGCGGCTGTTGTTCATCCATTCGGCGACGTCTTTCATCCCTTCGTGGAGGGTCGCTTTGGCGGTGTCGGGGTCTTTGGTGAGGGAGAGGATCAGCTGGGTGTCATCGGCGTAGGAAATGATGTTCAGGTTGTGATTGCGAGCGATGGCAGCTAGTGGTTTCATGTAGATGTTGAAGAGAGTGGGGCTGAGCGATGATCCTTGCGGGACGCCGCAGATGACTTCGGTGGCCTCCGAGCGGAACGGCGGGAGGCGTACTCTCTGTGTTCTTCCGGAGAGGTATGAGGTGATCCAGTCCAGGGCCTTCCCTTGGATGCCGGTGTCGTTGAGGCGTTGGACTAGGGTGCGGTGGCAGACAGTATCGAATGCAGCAGAGAGGTCTAGGAGGATGAGTGCCGCTGTTTCACCGTTGTCGAGCAGGGCTCGGATGTCGTCAGTGGCTGCGATGAGGGCGGTCTCGGTGCTGTGATTGGCTCTGAATCCGGACTGCGATGGGTCGAGGGATCCGTTCGTCTCGAGGAAGGCGGCCAGTTGCTTGTTGACGACCTTTTCGATGACTTTGGCCGGGAAGGGAAGGAGCGAGATGGGGCGGAAGTTCTTGAGGTCGGTCGGGTCCGCTGTTGGTTTCTTCAGTAGTGCGCTGAGCTCGGCGTGCTTCCAGTTCCCTGGGAAGGTGGCTGTGTTGAAGGAGGTGTTGATGATGTCTCGGAGGTGGGGTGCGATGGTGGGGGCCGCTTTGTTGAAGACGTGGTGGGGGCACGGGTCGGTCGGAGATCCGGAGTGGATGGTGTTCATCATGCTTGTCGTGTCTTCGGGGGTCACCTCGGTCCATGTCTGGAGGATGGCGGCTGGGTGCGTAGGTTCGATCGATGGGTGCGGGGGTTGAGCGCCGAAACTGTTGTGGATGTCGGCGATCTTGCGGTGGAAGTACGAGGCGAGGGAGTCGCAGAGGTCCTGTGAGGGGGTGATGTCGTTGTTGCCGGTGCTGGGGTTGGAGAATTCCTTGACGATGTTGAAGAGCTCCTTGCTGTCATGGGCGTTCTTGTCCAGCCGTTCCTTCAGAGATTTCTTCTTTGTGGTGCGGATGAGCTGGTGATGTCTGCGGGTGGCGAGTTTGAGGGCGGTCATGTTGTCGGCGGTCTTGTCAAGGAGCCAGGCCTTCTCGAGGGCGCGGCAGGCCTTCTTGGAGTCCTTGAGTTCGTCGGTGAACCAGGGAGCCTTCTTGCTTCTGGGCCTGGTGAGTGGGTCCTTCAGTGGGGCAAGTTCGTC
Source organism: Triturus cristatus (assembly GCF_964204655.1). Classification (NCBI taxonomy): domain Eukaryota; kingdom Metazoa; phylum Chordata; class Amphibia; order Caudata; family Salamandridae; genus Triturus; species Triturus cristatus. The sequence continues at coordinate 1,011,458,246 of NC_140593.1, read as the reverse complement.
AGCACTTGTGGTCAGCCACTGCGTGAGGTTGCAGGCTGCTGTGTTAGGGTCAGTTGTCCAGACGGGTGGGTTCTGGCTGAGGGAGGTGGCGAGCTGGTCGGCGGTGATCTTGCTCCAGTTCCTGTGGGGAACCTGCTTCGGGTGGTGGTGGACCGTGTTCTTTGCGAAGCTGAAATGGACGCAGCTGTGGTCGGTCCAGTGGAGTCCGGTGGAGTGACTGAAGGAGACGTGCTTGCTGGAGGAGAAGATAGGATCGAGCGTGTGGCCGGCGTAGTGGGTGGGGGTGTTGACCAGCTGCTTGAGTCCGAGGTTGGCGAGGTTGTCCAGCAGGGCGGTGGTGTTGCGGTCGTTGTTGTTCTCCAGGTGAAAGTTGAGGTCCCCGAGGAGGATGTAGTCGGTGGAGGGGAGGGCGTGTGGGCTGATGAAGTCTGTGATGTCATCACAGAACTGGGCGCGAGGTCCCGGGGGTCTGTAGATGAGGGTGCCTCTGAGGGTCGTCTTGGGGTCGGTGTGGATCTGGAAGTGGAGGTATTCGGCGGCGCTGAATGTGTTGATGGAGTCAGTCGAGATGCGAATGGTGCTCTTGTGTACGATGGCGATGCCTCCTCCGGTCTGGTTGATGCGGTCCCTCCTGATGATCTTGTAGCCGTCCGGGATGGCTATGGCGATGTCGGGGGCTGAGGAGGCGTTCATCCAGGTTTCCGTGAGGAAGGCGACGTCTGGAGATGCGGTGTCGAGGAGGTTCCAGAGTTCCACGGCGTGGCGGTGGATGGAGCGGGTGTTGAGCATGATGCACTTGAGGTGGTTGTTGCTTCCAGTCTTGGCGGGTGCGGTGCAGGTTCGGAGGCAGGAGAAGTTGCAGGATCGGCAGACGAAGGGTCCATGTCTGTGTCGCAGGGATGCTTGGTAGCCAAACTACAAATATAACTAAAATCTGATTTATAATAAAAAACCTTGTTTGCTAAAAAACAATTTTAACACAAGTTTCCGGAAATCCCTATAGTTACTACAAAAAACGATGAAATGCAGCATAGACTGAGGGGACTTACCGTCACAAGGACATTTTGGGAGATTATGGGTCCACTCTCCTGCCTTAGGGAATGCGATTATATAATGTAAAGTGCCAAGCCTTAATCTTGTTAAATAGAATCTGTGCTGAGTGTTTTTTACCGAGATGAGATATGGATGAATACCCGTCAATAGCGGGTGCTCTCGTTAAGCACTAACACTCTGTTTCAATCTAGCTTCGTCATCTCTTGCATGTACCCTGATGGTGGAAAGCCTTGTTTTTATCTCTCTTTTACTATAATCCTGAATGGATGATGGCTCCATTCGATCTTGGTCAACCTGCAGAGTTTTATAAGATTAAAGATGTACTCTAACCAAGGAATTTTCCTACTGTTGGCTAAGGCAAGGCAATCCATGATTATATTCTTGGTGAACTTGGTCTGATCTTTTGTCCAAATTCCATACCAAAAGGTAAGTCCTATCGAGCTTATAAAATCGCTGTGGTATGGTACGGACAACTCTTTGTCTACTATATAATTGGCAGTGGAACCTGGGACCGTCAACACTCTTTTTAGAAACCTATTTTCTTGAGTTTGTAAGGAAGTTGTGTTGGCCCTTCCCCATATAGCTGCATCATAACAGGCACCCGTAATACATGCACTCCTATACAGGGCAAGGATTTCCCATATTGGTTTATTACCTATTATTGCAGAGAATCTAAAAATAACCTCCATTCATCGTAAAAACAGCAGGTTACATAATTCTATGTATGTACCCCAAGTACCATTTCTATTAAAAAGTAAACCCAGATATGTAAAACTTGTTACTCTATTTATTACGGTACCTCTCACATAATGATGTCTATACTTCACTCTAGTTTTCCCGCATGTCATCACAAAGGTTTTACTAAGATTTAACTCTAGGTCCTTTTCGGTCATGGAGTGAGCAAATGTTTCCATTAGACATTGCAGACCGTTTGCAGTCCTTGACAACAAGACCGCATCATCTGCGTATAGGAGTATTGGGGTAAAACGGGTACCAACTTTCGGTGCTTCTGCGTTTAAGTTTTGTAAAAAGGGATCGACATTATTAATGTGTAAGGAAAATAAACAAGGCGCTAAAACACATCCTTGCCGAATCCCACGTGTCACTCTAAAATTCAGGGTACATTCTCCCTTTGTTCCGTAATGTACTCTAGCTGTTAAAAAGGTATAAATCTGGGATAAATAAATAATATTATCTTGTGGAGCACCTAACTCTTTCAGTGTTGGCCATAATTTGGCATGGTTAACTAAGTCGAAGGCGCTAGTTAGGTCAACAAAGCAAAGGTGTAAAAGACCTTCCTTCGCTAAGGGATATTTCCCTATCAATAACTCCAGGTTTAGACATTGTTCCACCGTCCCAATACCCCTTCTGAATCCATACTGAGCCTCAGTTAGTATGTTGTTCTCGGTGGCCCAGTTTTCTAGTCATCTCAGCATGATTCTGCCCATCAATTTGTAAGTGGAGTCAAGAAGGGATACAGGACGGTAGCATTTGACTTTCCCTCCATCCCCATTTTTAAAAATAGGAACTATAACTTTTTCAATCCATGATGCTGGTAGTGCTCCTCCTAGGGTGGCATTAAAAACACTTGATAAAATAGGTGACCAAAAATCAATATTATGTTTAAAAATATCGATAGGTACCCTGTCCGGTCCTGCGGCTTTGCCATTTGCACTTTTGTTTATGGCAGTTTTTATTTCATCCAGAGTTATTAGAGCTGTTTTAACGGTTTTCAATGTAATAAGGTTACCATTAGTGTTATTGGTATCCTTGACAGCTTTTGGATTGAATATACTCCCAAAATGAGTTAACCAATCGTCTGGCGGGACTATAGTATCTATTTTCGCTGCAGCATTATCCTTAAAAAAAGGGTGATCTATTGTTTTCCAAAATAAAACTGCATCACGTTTCACTGCAGCTTGGATCAGTTTATCCCACGCATTCTCAAGGATCTCTATTTTCCATAATTTCAGTGTATTCTTATATGTTTCCTTAAATTGCTTACCCTTGCACTATCCCTTGGCCTTGTTTTTAATGCAATTTTTAATTCCCTATTTAACGTTGAACTTTCCTGATTAAACCATCTTGGTGTTATGATCACCGTTTTTCTTTTTTCCCAGTCTTAATTCTCCAGCAATTTCAGATGTAATAATATGAAAGGCACTTACAGTGTCTGAATTTAGGGAGGAATTATCCAAACATATATTAATATATTTTTGTGTTTTCCCTATAAGGTTGTCCATAAATATAGTTGGGTTCACACCTGATCATTTAATAGAGACTCCATTGTTACTTTGAGCCTCGATAATTATTTCAGCTGTCTTTCCCTGTACTTGCCATGAAAGACTAAGTTTCAAATGAATAATTAGTGGGTGGTCATCACTAAAGAGGCTTGGGTGAATAAGACATTTTTCAATTAAACCCCTACAGGGCTGTGATATAATAAAATGGTCGATGTTCGAAATGTTTTGGTGGCTATATCCCCTTCATGTTCATCTGGGTCCACCACTACAAAATTATACTTGTAGATGGTGGTATTAATTGCTTCCCCGTAGCTATTATGTGGGAAGTGGGGAATTCTGTCACCAAAACAATCAGAATAACAACATTCTTCTCCTGCTAGAATTCCACATTTATCACAATTAAAATCACCCGCCCAAATGAGTATGTAATCGCCCCCCACCCCCTTCAAAAACACATCCAAATCTTCTTCTAATGTCTTAATTACACAAAATCCAGTATTATCAAAGATATTATTATAAAAGTTTATTACAATGATAGGCTGTTTTCCCGCCGATTAAAGACATAAAAACTGATAAAACTGCGACGCAGTGTAGAATTTCCTTAATATTAAGGGCGAGGTTACTGAAATTAAAAATGCTAGACCACCCTTGGCTCTCCCCGATCTAGACGGGATAGTCTGTGTACATATCGATTTGAAACCATTAATAAACAAGCATTGGCATAGCCAATAGGTCTCGCTGTTGGGACCTTATAAGTGTTTAGCCATGCAACACTTGATGTTGTTGCACCAAGGATATTGTGCTGGATAACTAAACACTTATTAGGTCCCAAAAGCGAGACCTATTTGCTATGCCAACGCTTGTTTTGGTAGGCAAGGGGAGATTAAGTGATTTTCCCAGAATCATGGGATGTGGAGTCGACCCCGAGGCTCGAACCTTGGTTTCGCAGTTCCAAAGTCAGCAGTCTAGCCGTAAGACCACAGCATCTCCCCATTAACGTTAACGTCCAATGTACATTAAAGTGCTCTATTTCCCCCAGAAGAACAAAAAGTACATTGGAGATGACCCCCAAACCAAATGAGGTTCTATTTCCACCTTGAAGGCTACCTTGCAAAATTGAGTTTACGTTGTTCCATTGTTCAAAAATCTAAATTGAAACAACCTTTATTACCTCCGCAGCCTGCCGAGGGTAATCAAAGCCCCATGGTAATATTACCCTCATGTTGAAGAGTGCACTGGCACGACCCTGAAGGAGTAGAATGTTCTTATATCTTAAGTCTTCAGAACAAATAAATCCCCAAAAACAATTACGGCGAGGGGGAGGAGATGCCTGGAATGTCCGGCGCGCGCGAGGCGTTCTAGCCTACCACGCTGCCGGGGTGCGCTAGCGCTGACGCGTGACTTCAGACGCTAGCATGTATAAATAAAGAGGCGTGACCTCGGCGCGGCAGTCGGGAGCCGCGTGTAAAATCCAAAGTACCGGCTCCTGTAATTATTTTGCGCGACCGCGCAAGCATGCTAATTAGCGCATTAGCAACGCTACACTGGCGACGAGGGGTGTATTGAGCCCTGCATATGCTGCATAAGCCCCATTGTGTGGTACATCTGCCCCACCTGTCTCCTGAGTCTACGTGTGGTGTCCCATCCCTGTGGTGACCTGGTTGAGTATGCTGAGAGTTCCTGGGGGAGACACTGGGAGAGCCTGGGAGCCCCATCCTGCAGCTGGTGAGGAGTATGTCTCACCTGGGTGGTGGCAGGCCTGATGCCACGAGGAGCCCGACGACGGCTGCCCTATACCCCAGAGCAGGCCCAGGCCCGGTGGAAGCACCCAGGCCCCTGAGAGTCCTGAGGACCCCAATGCTGGCTCCTGGAGGTACATGTGCCCACTGGATGGTGTAGAGGCAAGGAGGGGGACCACGCTCGACGCCACCAAGGGGGTGCCCACCACTCGTTTTCAACGAAGGGGAGAGATAGCCGGCCTCCACCGCACGCTGCGCACGTGCCAAGATGGCGTCGATTCCCGCCATTGAGCCATTTGTCGTCGACGGTGCCCCGTCGTCCCTTGCCCCGCGCTGGAGGGATTGGACAGACCACCTACAAATATATTTTGAAGGGGCAGGCATCTCGAGGGAGAGGCGCAGAGCATTGCTACTCCACCTAGGAGGCAAAGACATCCACCGCATATACAAAACCCTCGTGGAGGCAACGCCAAAGACCTACCACACGCTGCTGAACGCTCTCAACGCCCATTTCGAACCCATGGCGAACAGAGACTATGAAAGATTCATCTTTCGTCAAGCCAAACAGGAGGCAAAACAGTCCCTTGATGCGTTCCACGGCAGACTGAAGGAGCTAGCCAGCACATGTGGGTTCCGAGATGAGCAAGAGGAGATCCGAGGGCAGATCATACAAGGGTGCTACTCGTCCAAGCTCCGGGTCACGGTCCTCCAGGAAGAAGGAAAGCCCCTAGCGGACATCCTCACCCTCGGACGGTCGAAGGAGCTCTTGCAGGCGAGGGCCTCGCACATGGAAGCAGCCCTACATCGCCCCATGAAGACCGAACAGGTGCAGGTGGCGGAAGCAGTGAACGTGGTACGGACCAAAGGGAGACCGGCCGGAGGGAAAAGACAACCGGAGACGAAGAAGAAATAATGCGGATACTGTGGCGGCCAGCCCCACCGCATGTCCCGCCAGAGGGAAAAAGTGCAGCGCCTGCGGGTTGATGAACCACTTCGCGGCGGTGTGCAGGTCCACCAGAGTCAAGAAAGAGGCGGCCCAAGCGATGCAGGAGGGGGCGGATAGCGAAGACATGGACGATGACACCGAAGTGTACCCAGTCCACTATGTGTTCGCGACCAACCAGCCACAAAAGAAGAAGCGCAGACTTCCAAAATGCCGCATTTTGGTCCAACAACAGGAGGTAAAAGCGACCATTGATACAGGGGCATCCATTGAGCTGATGGCCGCCAATGTCTACCACCAACTGCGCACCAAGCCTCCGCTGCGAGAGGCAAATATCCGAGTATTTGCGTACGGCCAGAAGACACCCATCCCTCTCATTGGGTGTTTCAAGACAGACCTGCAACATGGACAGAGGAAGATCAGCACCACCGTCTATGTCACAGAAGAGAGCAGTGGGATGCTGCTGAGCGGGCAATCGGCCGAAGAACTGAGACTGATATCATTTGCCATGGCGGTCCTAGAGGAAGAACTGGATACCATCATGGAAGAGTTCGGGGAAGTTTTCAAAGGCATCGGATGCCTGAAAGGGAAGGAAGTGTCCTTACATATCGATCCATCTGTCCAACCAGTGGCGCTGAGGCACAGGCAAATCGCGTTCCATCTGAGGCAAAAGGTCGAGGAGGAACTGGAGGCCCTGGAGAGGCAAGGCATCATAGAGAAGGTCAGCGGGCCAACCCCATGGGTATCCCCGATCGTCATTGCCAGAAAGCCGAAGCAGCCAGGACAAGTCTGCATCTGTGTGGACATGCGCCTCCCCAACGCCGCAGTAAAAAGGGAACGGCACCTGACGCCCACCATTGATGACATCTTGGGAGAGCTGAACGGGGCCAGGTGGTTTTCGAAAATGGACCTACTATCAGGCTATCACCAGCTGCCACTCCATCCGGACTCGAGGTACATAACCACGTTCTCCACACATGTGGGCCTCAGACGGTATCGGCGTCTCAACTTCGGCATCTTAAGTGCCGCAGAGGTATTCCAAAATACCATCAGAGAAGTCCTCAGCGGGCTCCCCGGAGTGCTCAATGTGAGCGACGACCTGCTGATATATGCGTCAACCAGAGAGGAACACCACCAGCGGTTGAGAGGGGTTCTCAAAAGAATCCAGGAGTCCGGCCTGACCCTGCACCGAGAGAAGTGTCAATTCCTGCAGAACAAGATTAGCTTCTTCGGATACACCTTCTCGGATCAAGGAGTGGCCCCAGACCCAGACAAGGTGAAGGACGTCCAAGAAGCCCCAGCCCCAACAAACATCTCGGAGGCCAGGAGCTTCCTGGGCATGGTCAATTTCTGCGGCCGCTTCATCCCGGACCTCTCCAACCTCACCAAACCCCTCAGGGAGCTGACCAAGTCGTCGACCACGTGGCAGTGGGGCCCGGAACAAGAGTAAGCGTTCCAAGCAACGAAGGCGGCCCTCTCGGCAGACATCACCCTCTCGTATTTTGACCCGGCGAAGCCCACCAATGTGGCGGTGGACGCAAGCCCGTTTGGTTTGGGAGCAGTGTTAGCTCAACTCCAGAGCAACGGAGAGTGGGCCCCCATCGCCTACATGAGCAGGTCCCTGACCGAGACAGAGCAGCGTTACTCGCGAATCGAGCGAGGAGCCATTGCCATCCACTGGACCTGCAGACACTTTCATGTATATGTGTACGGCCACCACTTCACGGCGGCAACCGATCACAAGCCCCTCATACCTCTCTTCCAAGGGTCAGCCTCGAAACCGCCACCCCGGATCGAAAAGTGGATACTCCAACTACAAGGGTACGACTACCGGGTGGAGTACAAACGGGGGGCCACGAACCCGGCGGATTATCTGTCAAGGCACCCGCAGAAAGCCACTATGGAAGAAAAGGAAGAGGCAGAGGACACAGAGAAATACGTCCGGTATGTGACAGAGCGGTCACGACCCCTTCAGATGAGCCTAGCCGCAATCATAGAAGCGTCGAGAGGCGATGAATGTTTGAGAGCAGCGGCGGAGGCCGTCAGGTCGGGGGATTGGAGAGTAATCCAAGAATCGCTAAGTCGGAGGACACCCCAAGCAAAGCTGACACTGGAATCCATCTTGAGAGTGAAGGGTGAACTGTCCGTCGACACCCAAGGATGCCTTCTACGTGGACCAAGACTGGTCATGCCAGCCAGGCTTGCCCAGCAGGCAGTAGACCTCGCCCACAGGGGGCATCAAGGAATGGTGAAGACTAAGGGCAGGATCAGAGCCAAGGTATGGTTCCCTGGCATGGATGCTATGGTTGAGCAGGCGGTGAGAACCTGCACGTGGTGCCAAGCGGCAGGACAGCCGGATCGCCCTCACCCGGTAGTGACCGAAGAAAACCCCCAGAGGCCGTGGAAGTGCGTGAGTGCCGACTTCGGACATCTCCCAGATGGACGGTACGCACTGGTCATCATCGATGACTTCACCAAATATCCAGAGGTCGAAATCGTGGGGAGCCAGACAGCCACCGAGGTGATAGCGAAGTTCGAGAAAACCATCGCCACTCATGGCATATTCGAAGTGGTCAAGACGGACAATGGACCCCCCTTCCAGGGGCAGGAGTTTGCAGAGTACCTCAAGAGTTGGGAGATCCATCATCGCAAGGTGACACCACAATGGCCCCAAGCCAATGGATAGGTGGAGAGGTTTATGAGGACACTCAACAAAACCATACACATAGCCATGGCGGACGGATCTCCACTGGAGAGGGCGATCTACAGTTTCCTGAGGGAATACTGGATGACCCCCCATGTCACAACAGAGGCAGCACCGGGAACAGCCACCATGGGAAGAATAGTGAGTGACACGATCCCTCACCACCCGACTTGGATTCCGGCCCAAGCCAATAATGAAAAGACTCTAGCCAATCGGACGCGCTCGAACGACCAAGCCAGCCGACGAAGGGGAGCTAAGGAGTCCACAATACAATGGCAGGACCAAGTGTATGTGAAGGACCGCTACCCAGGCAGCAAATTCAGACTTCCTTTCGAACCACAACCGTGGATCGTCACCCTCCGGACAGGCACGATGGTGACCGCCCAAAGAGGAGCTGAAACAGTTACCCGAGATGTGTCCTTTTTCAAAAAAGTCCATCCAGGGACACCTTCACGTCCCGGGGCCGAATCAGAGGGACCCGGCCCCGACCAACTGAGCGGAGACCAGGAGGGGGAGGATGGTCTGGGTGAAGATTGTGACTCTACCAGCCACACCTGGGGGTAACCTGCCCTGCTGCTCCCCGTCCCGGGAGGAGCATAACACCCCAAGACACAGAACCCCCGAGGTGGCCCTACCCCGAGGCGGCCAATCTCGCTACAGTCTGCGGAAGAACCCTGCACCGTCATCCCAGTTGGCGGACTATATGGTGTAACCTGCAAGGACTGGCAGACTGGTAACAGATTCATCGTTTGCTTGGTTTTTGTGTTTTGGTTTGACGTTTTATAAAGGTTGGAAGGAGTGTAATGTCCGGCGCGCGCGAGGCGTTCTAGCCTTCTGCGCTGCCGGGGTGTGCTAGCGCTGACGTGTGACGTCAGACGCTAGCATGTATAAATAAAGAGGCGTGGCCTCGGCGCGGCAGTCGGGAGCTGCGTGTAAAATCCAAAGTACCGGCTCCTGTAATTATTTAGCGCGACCGCGCAAGCATGCTAATTCGCGCATTAGCAACGCTACAATGCCCACCATGTAACACGCATGCAGTTTTTTTAATGAACTGAAAACCCGGACAAGGAGTGGTTTACTGACCACTTCCGGGGCGAGCGCAGAGCCTTCCTTTTCTAGACATATTATTATTATTTATATTATTCAAAATAACAAGAGCAACCCTTATGTCCTTGTGAACCGGGTAGGTACTGAGTACAAAACAATATTCACAAGGAACTCATTTGTAAACAATAATTAATAATATGTGACTAAATTATGTCACTCTGAATTAATCACAACCTAATATAACTTTTCTTTACAAAAACCATACCAAATCAATTATAAATCAACCTTCATGATAAGCCCACACAAAAAGTCTATTTCCTTTTATACCTTTGGTTAGGTATCCTGGTGATTGAATCCTACACAGCGACATATCGACAGCTGGCTTTGGAGAGCGAGTCTGGTGGGGGAGACTGCCCGCATAGCCTCACTGGGAATAGCAACAGCTCTTGTAGAGCTCCCTTGCCCAGGAAGTGCCCTCTCACAGCCGGACGCCTCTACTGAAACTTTGCCAGGAGCGTGTCTTGGATGTTCAGCTGACTGGATCTGTCAGATAGGCTCCGAATGGGTTTTCGCTAGGGGTGGGCGGAATTTGCGAAAGTGACTTGTTATGTTAAAAATCTCCGCAAACACGCGGAAATATCGCGAAGATGCGGAAGTTTTTTTCCCACCCGTTTGCAGTATTTTCTGCGTGGTCGCGGCTCTGCAACTTACCCATGCGGTTGCTCGCAGGCGCGGCCATCTTGTTTTCACTCTTCTCGCGGTGCATGATCGCGAGAAGAAAGACATGATCGCGCGACCAATGACATTACTGCGGGCGCGAACTGTCGCGAGACAGCGCAAATGGCTACCAACAATCCAACATCTCGTGGAGAACGCGACCAGATCGGGAAAACTTGTCGGCGAATGCGGGGATTCAGGTAAGGCGATCGCGCGCGCGCGAGAATGTATTATTTTACAGCGCGAGCAAGAAACAAATTATCGCTAAGCTGCGAAATGCGGAAATTTTGACATTTTCGCGCTCTCCGCGGAACGCGAAAATGTCAAATTATCGCAATTTCCGCGAGCGGAACGGAAATTTAGCCCAGGCCTAGTTTTCGCGGGTCAAGGTTCCGTCGGCTGCAGGAACAAGGCTAGTTTTAGACGGCATAAGGTCAGGGAGCCCTCGGAGACCGCGAGGATCAGACTCGGGATCTAGTGTTTTGGTGAGACTCCTAGATTGAAACAAAACAAGAAGCGCGAGCACCAAGCCGCGAAAGTGAAAGTGATCGGACGGAGGCAGAGGGGAAAGCACTGGAAATTAAAAAAAAGCATGCGAGTATTGATCAGCCTCGGGATCTAGTGTTTCGGTGAGACTCCTAGATTAAAACAAAACAAGAAGTGCAAGCAACAAGCCGCGAAAGTGATCGGACAGAGGCAGAGGGGAAAGAACGGGGGAAAAAAGAATGCGAGTGGTGTGCGTGCAGCAGCAATTCCCTTGCAAGAGCGAGCAGCAAGGCGCGATAATTGATAACATATGGTGCCAGCTGCTCGCTCCCGCAAGTGAATCGCCAGACGTGCACGCGTTGCCATTGGAAGCAATGCAGCGCGTTCACGTTTTTGATGGAAAAGCTGTGTCGATTACAAAAGGTCTCTTTCCTATGCAGCGCATTCATACTGCGTAGGCGAGACCTAAAAAGGGCTCAGTGGACCAGGTTTCTTGTATCAAGATTAGGGCACAATCCTCCAACATTTGTAACCATTCCACATCATTAAGCTTGTTTTTTATCCCGGCCACGTTCCAGGACATAATGAGTAAAGACCCAAATTTTGGTGCGGTGGGGAAAACAAATGTTGTATTACCAGTAACACCATTCTCCTTATTACAAGCTAATGCCCCACCAACATCCACCCGATGTCAATCAATTTCACAACAGTTTCTAAGGGGGGGCATACTTGTTATATAAAGGCGCAATCAAAATTGTATACACTCTTTTCTAGGCCTATAAAAGAAACCAAGGGGGACAGCAATTATATGATTATCCTGTTGGAAGAAAGGCTCATTTAATTCGAACATTAGTACTTCCATCAGTCTCTCACCAGCTCTCGACTGCGAAAATTCACAACCACGCAGTCTCCCATGCATGATTTACTAGAGCTACCCACCCAATCCACTCTTCTTAACATTATGATGTTTTGTTGTAATGGATTTGTATCATTCAAAGGGGTCGATTAGGATGTAGGGCAGATCGTCACCGCCCGAATGGCAGTGGCGATCCTCCCTACATCCTTCCCCACCCGCCACAGGTGACTGGACGGAAAAGGGGCTATATATGGTGGCGGTGTCTGCTAGACACTGCCATCCATATTAGCATGGGCAGCGGGGCATGGCTTTTCATGGCGGAGACACCGCCATGGAAAGCCATGCGGTGTCTACTTTCGGGGGCCAGTTGAGGCCCCCCAGGGTATTGGGAGGGTGGGGGGTGAATAGGTACCCCCCTGCATTGTCATGGACATGGTGGCAGGCACCTCGCTGTGCCTGTCACTTTGTGCATGACAATGCACACAGTGCATTCCCAGCATTGTGGCGGGCAGTGCTGTGAGCATCACCGCCACCATGTTGGGAATAGAGGATGCCACTGCCACGGTGGCGGTGGCATCCTAATTACAGGTGCAGGACCGCCGCACCACTGGCAGCCGGTCCCTGCACCGCCTGGGTGGCATCCTAATCAGCCCCTTAGTCTTTACAGAAAGCCAATGAACAGCTTGATTTTTCAATGTATCGTATGATTCGGTATTATTGTCCCTCAATTTCGGGACATTTTTCAAAATGATAACGTATGGAGTAGCCTGTGGGGGGAGATGTAATGGGGGGGAGATGTAATGAGACCCCATTGATATCCATAAAACATGGGGTTTTGCATAACTTATTCGTCTGATTCACATTTGCCATCCTGGGGTAATTAATATTCCTTGCTTTATTAGTCCTTGATTCACATACAGATTTTATTGTAGGGCATTCCTTTTGAGGGGGAGCTGGGTGTGTCGACCACTGGACCGTTATTAAATTACCCAGTCCTTCATTTGGCTTCTCAGGTATCTTTGTTACAGTGAGTACTTTGTTCGATGATTTAATTGGCAGCCTGGGAAATGGAGTTCAGGCACGCGTAATTCTCCTGCTGTGCCCCCGGTCACTGGTGGTCTCAGGGCAATACAAGAAAGAACAGCAACAGTATGAAACGATCACCCACGCTGTGGGAGACCTGTCCTTGATTTCAGCATGTGCTGGCGCATGAATTCACCATTGGCGGTGTGCGCGCCGCTGGGCAGCCTGGGAAATGGAGTCCCGGCACGCGTAATTCTCCCGCTGTGACCCCGGTCACTGGTGGTCTCAGGGCAATGCAAGAAAAAACAGCAACAGCATGAAACGATGTCCCACGCTGCAGGAGACCTGTCCTTGATTTAAGCGCCTCCTGGTGCGTGAATTCACCATTGGCAGCATGCGTGCCACTGGGCAGCCTGGGAAATGGAGTCCCGGCACGCGTAATTCTCCAGCTGTGCCCCCGGTCACTGGTGGTCTCAGGGCAATACAAGAAAGAACAGCAACAACATGAAACGATCTCCCATGCTGCAGGAGACCTGTCCTTGATTTAAGTGCCTCCTGACGCTTGAATTCACGATTGGCAGTGTGTGCGCCACTGGGCAGCCTGGGAAATGGAGTCCCGGCATGCGTAATTCTCCCGCTGTGCCCCCGGTCACTGGTGGTCTCAGGGCAATACGAGAAAGCACAGCAACAGCATAAAATGATGTCCCACGCTGCAGGAGACCTGTCCTTAAATTAAGCGCCTCCTGGCCCGTGAATTCACTGTTGGCGGTGTGCGCGCCGCTGGGCAGCCTGGGAAATGGAGTCCCAGCACGTGTAATTCTCCCGTTGTGCCCACGGTCACAGGTGGTCTCAGGGTAATACAAAAAAGAACAGCAACAGCATGAAACGATCTTCCATAGTGGGGGTGGGCATATTTAGTTGTTTCCTGCTGTAGCCTGTTGAATTACTTCAAGTCTGCAAACCCTATAGGATGGTGTTACAGTGGTATGATATATTCAATTATATTTTCTGAGATTTTTTTAACATAAAGTAGTATAATAACACTATATCTAACTACAATGTGACTTCAACATTTGATTTTTTTCAGTGAATTTCTAAGGTTTTATAATGTAAAGTAAGATCCTATTACCATGCCTAACATTAAAGCCACTCTAAACTTTGTTTTTTTTATGTGAATATCTGTGTTTTTTTTATCATATTGACCAAACTTACCCTCTGTGCAGAGCTTTTTACCATGTATGGAATGGGTTTGGCTGCAGGGTTTAGCCTGTGGCCAGGCCTTGTACCAACCCCCCTACCAGCGGCCAACCAGCCATTATAAAAGTCCTTCAACCTTGCACTGCATGGGGTTGGCTGAAGGCTTGGCCACAGGACAGACCCTTGGGCATACATACAAGGGCATAGTGCCACCAGAGTGTCACTTCTTCCGATGGTCCGGTGGCACTGTGCCCTGCTCCATATTTACAAGGCGGCGCTAAGCCACTTTGCAGGCTTAACGTTGCCTTGTAAACGTGGACCTCCCTGATGCCTTTTTGTGTGGCGATGGGTCATGCAATGGGTGTTGCTGTGGGCATTTCCTTGCAACACCCATTGCTTTTTGACACTGCCCCAGATTTAGAAGGAACTGTAAATCTGGGGCAGTGCAAAAAATTAACACCTTTCAAAAGGAGGTGTTAATGTGGAACAAGGAGAAATACTTTTACTTCTCTTCGTCTTATGCTCTTTCTATGTGTGTTTCATTCTGCAGCACACATAGAAGGAGTGAAACGCCATTAATGTCTGTTTTTGGGCAAATAGGTGTCCCTTCCTGCACAAACACAATCCTCCCTGCAACCCTGGCACCTTTGCACGAGGTGCAAGGGTGCCTGCCCTGGCGCAAGGGAGCTTTTGTTAGTGCGGGTGCAGGGGAGAGCACAGGGATGCGCCATTTTCTTGTTAATACGGAACAGGTTGCATTTTTTAAATGACCCAGCTCGGCGCAGCTAAATTGCTTGCTGTGCTGCACAATTTCATTATAAATATCCCCCCCTGTGTCTCATCTCCCACCATGCGGGAGGTTGTTTGCTGGGCCTGACAACAAACACCCATGGCCAGCCAACCCCATACATTTCCCTTTTATATATATATTTTGAACTGCACCAAAGTACTCTTGCAGTACTGTAGCTGAAGGCACCACTTATTGTCCCCCAAACCACACAAGCTTCAACTGTTGAAGCCTCACTTATTGAAGCTTGTGTCGTTTTGCAGTACTACAGCTAGAGCAGAAGTCCCTCAGTACTACATGAGGTCTGCACTGGCTTCCGCAGGAGTACCATGAAACCTAGGGAATAAACTTTTGTATTATTACTTTAGCCCATTAGGGTTGCTTTTGGGACATTTTCAGAATTCCAGGGGGTCAAGGTCCCTATACCATGCCCACTTATGTCTTATTTGTATAATACTCAGTACACAGGAAGTAAGTCCTCAAGTCCTGTAATGACATTTTTCTTGATGTTGTGATCAGCCAATCAGATCACTTGGTTCCAAGAAAGGGTTCGTCTTCACCAGGACTGAAATGACGGACTAGAAAAACCATCTCTTGGACAATCTGGTACTGCATTGACTACCACGGGACCAGTTGTCCAGGTGTCCCTGTAATTTTATCAAAAATGGCTTTTTGAAATTACTTCAAATAACGAAAACACTTTCTGAGTAAAGTAGAAAGGCTTTTCCCCATGTGAAACTATTCAAGGTTGTTCAATCTAAACTGAAATTATGACAGAATTAAATGAGTAAATGGTGTAAACCCCTGATATAATCTATATCATGAAGTCCCATGCAAGCATCGATTACAAAATGGATACTAATAAATCAAACCAAATAAATAATGGCAAATGCAGCAGATTCAGCTAAACAAGCAACCTATTACTCTCAGGAGCCATCAAGATCAGAATTATGGGGCTGATTAAAATGGCGGTTGGACACCCTATCCTAAACGGGACTGCCGAACAGTCTGTCGGCCGTCCCGCCAGAGGCATTACAATGCGACCACCACCACGGCGGTCGCAGTGCCTATGTTTTGCATTGCGGCGGTTGCTGCTGGCTGCAGCACACACCACAGTGCAAAAAGGGGACATTTAACATATCCCTGCACTATGTGGCAGGCACCATGCGGTGGGAAGGGGGGCCTGCTATGGCATCCCAAAGTCCCTTTCCACCTGCTTTTTCATGGCGGGTTAACCGCCATGAAAAGGTGGGCTAAAAGGGACATTGTAATCCCTATGTGTGTGCCTGTGAGGCACCGCCACCATTGTAAGGAATACAAAACCCTCCGCTGCACTTGTGGGCTCAAGGAGCCCATGGGATGCGTGGTGGTCAGTCTTTCCGACTGCCACCCATCCACCCGCCATTATAATATGGCGGACGGAGAACATGGTTCCGATGGCAGTGGGACCACCACCGACGGACTCAATGTCCTCAATTGAGGAAGGCGTTGCCGAAACGTGTCTGTCAGTTTATTCTGTGTTGCCTGCCGAATAAACTTCCACCTGAAATACTTGATGCCTCCAAAATCTATCCTCGTATGTGCGGATCGTCTTTGCCATATACATATATATATATATTACCTACTGGTTCCATAGGAAATCCGTAACATTCTATTCCCAATAACTCTGGCGCCAATTGACGAATCTTTGCAAATTTTTCAAAACTTTTTGCCAGCTCCGGTCCGCTCCTATCCTGAAAGTCTTGGGATGATTCGTGTAGCGGGGACCGGGAAAAAAGGAGGGTCCCAAAACGTGTTTTCCACATGCAATTTCCCATAGGACCTTTAGCCGCAGCTATAGCCCGAACTGCTGAACGGAATTGCACCAAATTTGGCAGAAAGGTATTTCTCAGTTCATACTCGAGCCTTTTGCTTAAATGGTGTAAATCCGTTCACTAGTTCCTGAGAAAATCAAAAGTAAAATCACATATATATCTGGGCGGAGCCTAACCACACATCTCATCGTGAGATCTGATTGGCTGTCAGCACTTCATCCAAGAAGTGTTGGCAGCCATCTTGGGACCAAAATACATGAGAGCACCTCATTAAAAATCATTGCAGTTAATAGAAGGTTTTAAGACTTTAGGTACATTATAAATCATTTGTTGATGGTACCATACTCATTTTAGGAATTGTGGTATGTTCTAAGGTGATTTTACCATGTGAAAAAGCCTTCTGCTGGGATATCATGAATCATGTTTGAGAGAAAACTATTTTCTCATGCTTTTCCCACAGAGGTTTGGAAGGTGATCTATAAGCTAAACTGAGAGCATATTTTCTGTAAATTCACATTATCTTTCTCAGTCATGTGAGAATGAAGTCTGACATTCTCAGTAAACCATGTACATCCAACAAGGGCAGAGACTGTCAGTTGATTCCTTTGTGTTCTACTGCAGCTTCCCAGAGTGTTCCAAAGAACAACTAGAGCGCTAACAGTCCTACTTATGATAAACGTATGGCACACCTGAAGCCATCTTGATTGGAATAAAGTGGTAACTCTTAAAACATTTAATTTAAAAAGGAACAAAATGAGGGAGTTCATTTTGCCATAGAAAGTATGATTAGTGCTGCAGAAAGAAAGATTAGGGCACATCCTCTTCTATTTCATTAAAAAATTCTGACATGCAGACTGAAACATGCACTTTCAATACCAGCAGCAGACTTCCCTGGTGAGCAGTATCTTTACTACAGTGATCTAATGAGCAACTAGAGTGCTACCATTCAGAATGTATGGCAAATGAGTGACACATCTGAATGCCTTCTTGATTGAACCAAAGTAAACAAGCATTGAAAATGCAATATGTCTTGCCTTCGTTTAAGTTAAAGCAATTCTGTTTGTAATTAGGTGGCTTTTTAGCTTTGCTTTTATTAGTGTTTTTCAAACTTTCATGTACATAACATGCATATGCATGCATATATGTATATGTATATGGATGCATGCATTTATATTTGTATTTATATAGATATGCAGATTATGTATACGTTTATATATGTATATAGATACACATACATTTATATAAATGCATATGCATATATATGTGCATATGTGTGCGTGCAGAGAGAGGTAGAGAGAGGTAGAGAGGTAGAGGTGTAGAGGTAGAGAGGTAGAGGTAGAGAGGTAGAGGTACAGAGAGTAGTAGAGAGAGGTAGAGAGGTAGAGAGTAGAGGATGAGTAATAGAGAGTAGAGAGTGAGTAGTAGAGAGAAGTAGAGAGTAGTAGAGAGAGTAGCAGAGAGTGAGTAGTAGTGAGTAGTAGAGAGTGAGTAGTAGAGAGTGAGTAGTAGAGAGTAGTAGAGAGTGAGTAGTAGAGAGTGGGTAGTAGAGAGTGAGTAGTAGAGAGTTGTAGAGAGTGAGTAGTAGAGTGAGTAGTAGAGAGTAGTAGAGAGTGAGTAAGTAGTAAAGAGTAGTAGAGAGTGAGTAGTAGAGAGTAAGTAGCGGAGAGATAGTAGTAGAGAGTAGTAGAGAGTGAGTAGTAGAGTGAGTAGTAGAGAGTAGTAGAGAGAGAGTAGTAGAGAGTGAGTAGTAGAGTGAGTAGTAGAGAGTAGTAGAGAGAGTGAGTAGTAGAGAGTGAGTAGTAGAGAGTAGTAGAGAGTGAGTAGTAGAGCGTGAGTAGTAGAGAGTAGTACAGAGTGAGTAGTAGAGAGTAGTAGAGAGTGAGCAGTAGAGAGTGAGTAGTAGAGAGAGTAGTAGGGAGTAGTAGAGTAGTAGAGAGTGAGTAGTAGAGTGAGTAGTAGGGAGTAGTAGAGAGTGATTAGTAGAGTGAATAGTAGAGAGTAGTAGAGAGCGAGTAGTAGAGAGTGTGTAGTAGAGAGTGAGTAGTAGAGAGTAGTAGAGAGTGAGTAGTAGAGAGAGTAGTAGAGAGTGAGTAGTAGAGAGAGTAGTAGAGAGTAGTAGAGTAGTAGAGAGTGAGTAGTAGAGTGAGTAGTAGAGAGTAGTAGAGAGCGAGTAGTAGATTGTTAGTAGTGGAGAGTGAGTAGTAGAGAGTAGTAGAGAGTAGTAGAGAGTGAGTAGTAGAGAGTCAGCAGTAAAGAGAGAGTAGTAGAGAGTGAGTAGTAGAGAGTAGTAGAGTGAGTAGTAGAGAGTGAGTAGTAGAGAGAGAGTAGTAGAGAGTAGTAGCAAATGAGTAGTAGAGTAGTAGAGAGTGAGTGGTAGAGAGTAGTAGAGAATAGTAGAGTGAGTAGTAGAGAGTAGTAGAGAGTGAGTAGTAGAGAGAGTAGTAGAGAGTAGTAGAGTAGTAGAGAGTGAGCAGTAGAGAGTGAGTAGTAGAGAGTGAGTAGTAGAGAGAGTAGTAGAGAGTAGTAGAGTAGTAGAGAGTGAGTAGTAGAGAGTGAGTAGTAGAGAGTGAATAGTGGAGAGTGAGAAGTAGAGTGTAGTAGAGAGCAAGTAGTAGAGAGTGAGTAGTAGAGAGTGAGTAGTAGAGAGAGAGCAGTAGAGAGTCAGTAGTAGAGAGTAGTAGAGTGGAGTAGTAGAGAGGGAGTAGTAGAGAGAGAGAGTAGTGAAGAGTAGTAGAGTGAGTAGTAGGGAGTAGGAGAGAGTGAATATTAGAGAGTGAGTAGTAGAGAGTAGTAGACAGTGAGTAGTAGAGAGTAGTAGCGAGTGAGTAGTAGAGAGTGAGTAGTTTAATTTAAAAGGAACACAATGAGGGGGTTCATTTTGCAATAGAAATTATGATTAATGCTGAAAAAAGAAACATTAGGGCACATTTTGAGTGACTTCTCAAATCCTCCTCTATTTCATAAAAAAATTCTGACATGCAGACTGAAACATGCACTTTCAATACCAGCAGCAGACTTCCCTGGTGAGCAGCAGTTTTACTACAGTGATCTAGTAAGCAACTAGAGTGCTAACATTCCGAATTTATGGCAAATGTGTGACACATCTGAATGCCTTCTTGATAGAATCAAAGTAAAAAACCTGCAAGTATTTCCTATAGAGGAGACTGTAGTAAATGAGGAAATTAGGAAACTTCATAACAAATAAGTCTCCCAAGATGGCCACCAGAGACAAAAGAGCCTAAAAGTAGCACAAATATCACCCAGATGTAGCCCAAGTATAGCCCAATGACATTATGATCCAGAGTGTTCTAAAGAACAACTAGAGCGCTAACAGTCTTATTTATGACAAAAGTATGGCACACCTGAATCCATCTTGATTGGAATAAAGTGGTAACACTTAAAACATGTAATTTGCAAAGGAACAAAATGAGGGGGTTCATTTTGCCATGGAAATTATGATTAGTGCTGCAGAAAGAAAAATTAGGGCGCATATTGACTTCTCAAATCCTCTTCTATTTCATTAAAAAATTCTGACATGCAGGCTGAAACATGCACTTTGAATACCAGCAGCAGACTTCCCTGGTGAGCAGTAGCTTTACTACAGTGATCTAATGAGCAACTAGAGTGCTACCATTCAGAATTTATGGCAAATGTGTGACACATCTGAATGCCTTCTTGATGGAACCAAAGTAAACAAGCATTGAAAATGCAATAGGTCTCGCCCTTGTTTAAGTTAAAGCAATTCTGTTTGTAATTAGGTGGCTTTTTAGCTTTGCTTGCATTTGTGTTTTTCAAACTTTCATGTACATAACATGCATATGTATGCATATATGTATATGTATATACATGCATGCATTTATATTTGTATTTATATAGCTATGCAGATTATATTTATGTTTATATATGTATGTATATATATACACATACATATATATAAATGCATATGCATATATATGCATATATATATTTGTGTATATGTGTGCGTGTAGAGAGAGGTAGAGAGGTAGAGGTGTAGAGGTAGAGGTGTAGAGGTAGAGGTGTAGAGGTAGAGAGGTAGAAGTAGAGAGGTAGAGAGGTAGAGAGTAGTAGAGAGAGAGGTAGAGAGAGCTGGAGAGGTATAGAGTAGAGAGTGAGTAATAGAGAGTAGAGAGTGAGAAGTAGAGAGTATTAGAGAGAGTAGCAGAGAGTGAGTAGTAGAGAGTAGTAGAGTGAGTAGTAGAGAGTGAGTAGTAGAGAGAAATAAAGAGTGAGTATTAGAGAGTGAGTAGTAGAGTGAGTAGTAGAGAGTAGTAGAGAGTAGTAGAGAGTGAGTGGTAGAGAGTGAGTAGTGGAGTGTAGTACAGAGTGAGTAGCAGAGGGAGAGTATTAGAGAGCAGTTGAGAGTGAGTAGTAGAGTGAGTAGTAGAGAATAGTAGAGAGAGAGTAGTAGAGAGTGAGTAGTAGAGTGAGTAGTAGAGTGAGTAGTAGAGAGTGAGTAGTAGAGAGTAGCAGAGAGTAGTATAGAGAGTAGTAGAGAGTGAGTAGTAGAGAGTAGTAGTAGTAGAGAGTAGTAGAGAGAGAGTAGTAGTGTGAGTAGTAGAGAGTAGTAGAGAGTTAGTAGAGAGAGAGTAGTAGAGAGTAGTAGAGTAGTAGAGAGTGAGTAGAAGAGAATGAGTAGTAGAGAGTCGTGGAGTAGTAGAGAGTGAGTTGTAGAGTGAGTACTAGTGAGTAGTAGAGAGCAAGTAGTAGAGAGTGTATAGTAGAGAGTGAGTAGTAGAGAGTGAGTAGTAGAGAGAGTAGTAGAGAGTGAGAATTAGAGAGAGTAAGAGAGAGTAGTAGAGTAGTAGAGAGTGAGTAGTAGAGTGAGTAGTAGAGAGTAGTTGAGAGTGAGTAGTAGAGAGTGAGTAGTGGAGAGTGAGCAGTAGAGAGTAGTAGAGAGTGAGTTGTAGGGACTGAGTAGTAGAGACTGAGTAGTAGAGACTGAGTAGTAGAGAATAGTGGAGAGTGACTAGTAGAGAGAGAGTAGTAGAGAGAGTAATAGAGAGTGAGTAGTACAGAGTAATAGAGAGTGAGTAGTAGAGAGAGAATAGTAGAGAATGAGAAGTAGAGTAGTAGAGAGTGAGTGGTAGAGAGTGGTAGAGAGTAGTAGAGTGAGTAGTAGAGAATAGTTGGGAGTGAAGAGTAGATAGAGTAGTACAGTAGTAGAGGGGAATAGTAGAGAGTGAGCAGTAGAGAGAGTAGTAGAGAGTAGTGGAATAGTAGAGAGTAAGTAGTAGAGAGTGAGTAGTAGAGAGTAGTAGAGAGCGAGCATTAGAGAGTGAGTAGTGGAGAGTGAGTAGTAGAGAGTAGTAGAGAGTGAGTAGTAGAGAGAGAGTAGTAGAGAGTGAGTAGTAGAGAGTAGTAGAGTGAGTAGTAGAGAGTGAGTAGTAGAGAGAGAGTAGTAGAGAGTAGTAGAGAGTGAGTATTAGAGTGAGTAGTAGAGAGTAGTAGAGAGTAGTAGAGAGTGAGTAGTAGAGAGTGAGTGGTAGAGAGTGAGTAGTAGAGAGTATTAGAGAATTAGTAGCAGAGAGAGA
Source organism: Triturus cristatus (assembly GCF_964204655.1). Lineage (NCBI taxonomy): Eukaryota > Metazoa > Chordata > Amphibia > Caudata > Salamandridae > Triturus > Triturus cristatus. The sequence continues at coordinate 1,011,436,085 of NC_140593.1, read as the reverse complement.
GTATTAGAGAGTAGTTGAGAGTGAGTAGTAGAGAGTAGTAGAGTGTGAGTAGTAGAGAGTGAGTAGTAGAGAGTAGTAGAGAGTGAGTAGTAGAGAGTAGTAGTGAGTGAGTAGTAGAGAGTAGTGGAGAGTAGAAGAGAGAGAGTAGTAGAGAGTGAGTAGTAGAGAGTAGTAGTAGTAGAGAGTAGTAGAGAGAGAGTAGTAGAGAGTGAGTAGTAGAGAGTACTAGAAATTCCTCCATTATAGTTAGTTCTGCTAACTATAACTCACGTGCCCGCAATGCACTGCTGATGATGTCGCATATTGCATCATTCATGACATGGTCAGTGACATCACTGATGACATCACTGATGACATCTCAAATGACATCACTGATGACATCATCCATGTGACAATCTGATACACAAGAAAGGGGGAATTAGAGGTCTTTTAGGTTAGGTTCACCCTCCATTTAGTACATAAATTAAATAACAACCTGAATGAACAGGTAAAAAGAACCTAACCTTAAGGCGTCGGAAGAGCAATTGAATTCCGAAAAACACCAGAACAAAGAAAAGGGCAATACTTTTCTTTACTTGAGTCCCCTCACTCACCAGGGTTTCCCCACGGTGACATGCTTCATCATTGGGGTCCTCTCAGTCCTCTACGGGCTGAGGCGTGCTGCGACTTGCGGATGACGTAGGAGCACTTAAAACAGACTATGTGTAGTGCAGGTGTAGTGCAGTGAAAGGAGTGGGACAAAATTAATTAAAATAATCAACTAGTGGGCCAAATATATTTTATTCTTACTCCTAGCTAATTGGTTAAAAACGGGGTAATATGCTAAAGGCCCTAAAAATAATGAATAGGTGTACCTAGCATATGGTCAACTAGTTTCGAGCTTCCCCAGCTCTTCTTCAGGACTACACCGGGACCAGCCCAGTGTAAGAAACCACTCCTAGTAGACCAAATTATGGTAAAAAAAGTGAGACGCTGCAGCTAATAGGCATGCGTTTAAGCTAATACATACGTAAATATACGTCTGGGAATATCTGTAGGATATAAAAACATATATTAAAGGAACAAGGCAATCAATATGCAAAGTAAAACTCATGGTGATCGCACTCTGCACCAGTGTAAATACACTTTATCTTCTACTGTGCCGCTATGTGATAAAAGAGACGTTAAATCAATTCACCATGCAAGCGCTGTGCATCAAGGTGAGTAAAAAAGTCAATTAGATGCACTTAATGCTTGAAAAACGATCATGCGTCTGACACAAACCACAACACACAACATACATACAAAACTGACATACAAAGTTGACATTAGGCATGACATTACATACATGTATTGAAGCACCAATATGCCTCATGGTCAACGGAGGGGGTGTGGAAATCTCGTACACCTAGAGAAATGGTACACGAGGTAGTTAATAGGATTAGGCTCCGTGTCTGTTGCACGGCTTTGGAAAAAGACGGAAGGATACTAGGTAAAGAATTACGATCTCTGTGGCTCAGGAGGGCGTGTGGGATCTCCCCACCGGGATATAGACTTACTTGTACGTTGAAGACCACACTCTGGTAGACCTACTGGAGCCCAAAGCCTCACAGACCGCATACGGCATGGTCACGGGCGAGGTGCTTGTTTTCAATGGTCATTACCGCATTGAAAGGGAAAAAGGACTTTCCATTTGGGTCTCCTTACTGTAGTGGCCATCTTAGAACGGGGTGAGTTCGGAGTATATTTGTCAAATGCCAAAGTGGTTGGAACTTATTAATAGTTCCTGCATAATGCTACAGAAATGAACAGGGGTTGGTGGGTCTCACGGACCGCATACAGCATGGTCACGGGCGAGGTGCTTGTTTCCAATAGTCATTCCCGCATTGAAAGGGAAAAGGACTTTCCATTTGGGTCTCCTTACTGTAGTGGCCATCTTAGAACGGGGTGAGTTCGGAATATATTTGTGAAATGCCAAAGTGGTTGGAACTTATTAATAGTTCCTGCATAATGCTACAGAAATGAACGGGGGGTGGGTGGGCTGCTAAATAAGAAGAACTACTCAGTCGGTAAAAAAGTACTTTAAAAATCGTAGTGTAAAGGACAATGCGGCCATGATGGATCAGGGTGAACCAGGCACTGTCTACTGCCGAACATGATTACACACATTACATGGGAATATGTAATTTCTCATAATACTCCAGTTAAGTGGTGGAAATAAACTGGGTTAAGGTGAATGTCCATCGTATTATTGCGTTTTAGATCAGCTGATCTAAAGGATGCATTTCAATAAAGTTATTTGACTCAGGGATTAATTTTTTTTCAAAAGAAAAGTCAAATTAATGCTCATAAGGAAATATGTATGTTATAACCCTTATTAAGCAGTGAAATGTCCCCATGGGATGTCGTCATTGAGACCATTGATGTCAGACCGTAGCTTAAAAACCCAACGTTGCTCTTTCTCGTGTAGCTTCCTTTCCATGTTGGGGTGGTTGTCCACATGTTCACAGTTTTTCTATGGACCCCCACCATTTCATCAACCATATCCACCACAACCCTACCCTTACTGGGAAGAACATCAGAACCAGGAACAGAACCAGTCTTTTTTAGGGAGAGGAAAGACCCCCCTACGAGGAAAAAACAGACGAGGAGAACAAGTACAATGGGCCCAACCACTGGAAACGGTGAGGAGCCACACCCTTAGTATGGGTCCACCGAACATGCCCTCAACGAGCAGCAACCAAGTCTAGTGGTCAATCTATCCAATCTCACCCTTACACCTATCCAAAAGAGTGTTTTGGAAAAGGGACTAGGTTTTGTCCCTACAGCAACATTGGACAAATTCAAACTGATCTGCGAATTGAAGGAGTTTATTCGTAGGATCAAATTAGAAGTCTATTTCAGAGACAAAGAACCTAACACTACAACTAAGACAGACACTGGATTACACAAGAAATCCAATTTTACACCTCCACCCAATACCCTTCCAATTGAATTACTGGCTTTTGAAAAATCAGTAATAAAGGAAATCACTGAAATGGACCCAAAATCTATAAAGGTTTTCCACAATACTAGTAAAATTGAAAAAGAGGCAATCCACCACCTTTCAAATGAGAAAAATCTCACTATAAAACCAGCTGATAAAGGTGGAGCAATAGTCTTGCAAAACACACTGGATTACCAGACAGAATGTCTCCGACTGTTGGCGGATACAAGAAACTATTTGACTATACCTAACGACCCCACAGAACGTCTACGGATCGAGATCGCTAACTTGGTTGAGGAATCTCTGATCAACGATTGGATAAGCAAAAAGGAAGCAGATTTTTTGGAAAATAAGAAACCCGTAATCCCGTATTTTTACACCATCCCAAAAATACATAAATCTATGGTGTTGCCTCCCGGCAGACCTATAGTGTCTGGGATAGGTTCAATCTTGGAACCGCTGTCTAAATTTGCAGACGCCTTTCTAAGACCATTGGTCCAAGCTACTGAAACATACCTACAGGATACAAAGGCTGTCTTGTGCCTGATTCAGAATCTCGAATTTAACCCCACTACTAGTATACTGATCAGTTTGGACGTGGAGAGCCTGTATACGAGCTTACCCCATAAGGACACGTTGAACATCTTGGAGGAAGTACTCTTTCTGAACAATTGGGCCTATCACACACCCAGACACGTTGTCCTTGAATGCTGTCGCCTAGCTTTGACGGAATTTTTTTTTTCAATTCAATAAAGTTTTGTACAGACAAACGCACGGTACCAGCATGGGAAGCACCTTTGCGCCGAGCGTAGCAGGGCTCTATGTACACTACCTAGAGAAACACAAGATCCTCCATGTGAACAATCCATACATGAACCAGATCAAATTATGGAAAAGATACATTGACGATGTGTTTTTGATCTGGGAAGGTGATGAAGCGATTTTTGATTTGTTCCTGTTTTGGCTCAACCAACAAGACCCATTCCTAAAATTTACCTACACTATGAGTAGGTAAAAATTGGTTTTTCTTGATCTCAATATAACAGCGCACGAGGGTGGTCTGATCACTACAACACATTTCAAGCCCACGGCAAGAAACTGCCTATTAGCATATGACAGCTTCCACCCAAGAAGTCTAAAAGACAATCTCCCTTTTGGACAATTTTTGCGCCTAAGACGCAACTGTACCACACGGCAGGACTACAACATCCAAGCAAAAGACCTTTCACAGAAACTGGTGCAAAGACGATATCCACAACATCTGGTGTTGAAAGCACAAAAAAGAGCATCCAATAACAACCGGGAGGCCTTACTTGAACATAAATCTAAGGATACCGAAAATAATCAAAAAAGACAATTCTGTATTACTACGTACAACATCGCTTCAGACCAAGTAACAAAAATAATAAAGAAACACTGGCGCATCCTTAACAGCGGAGGCCTGGATTTACAAAAACCCATGTTCAGTCACAGAAAAGCAAAAAACTTGAGAAACTATTTGGTACACACGAGACCTAACCCCACGAAGACAGTCGGATCTGTACGCCTGCTCCACCCATTACCCGAGGGCCATCACCCTTGTGGTAACTGTAGCATGTGTCACCTGACCAGTGCTACCCAAACCATTATTTGCAACAATGGGATAACATGTAACCTACGATCATTTACCAACTGTAACACGACAGGTGTCATATATCTTATCACCTGTGTGTGCAATCTGCATTATGTGGGGATGACCACGAGAAAGGCAAACACAAGGATGATAGAGCACCGAAGTAACTTTAGGTGCAAACGCGACAATACGAAAATGACCACGCATTTCCTTGAAAAACAGCACACACCCAATGACTTCAGGTGGGTTATCATTGAACATGTGGACAACCACCCCAACATTGAAAGGAAGCTACACGAGAAAGAGCAACGTTGGGTTTTTAAGCTACGGTCTGACATCAATGGTCTCAATGACGACATCCCATGGGGACATTTCACTGCTTAATAAGGGTTATAACATACATATTTCCTTATGAGCATTAATTTGACTTTTCTTTTGAAAAAAAATTAATCCCTGAGTCAAATAACTTTATTGAAATGCATCCTTTAGATCAGCCGATCTACAACGCAATAATACGATGGACATTCACCTTAATCCAGTTTATTTCCACCACTTAACTGGAGTATTATGAGAAATTACATATTCCCATGTAATGTGTGTAATCATGTTCGGCAGTAAACAGTGCCTGGTTCACCCTGATCCATCATGGCCGCATTGTCCTTTACACTACGATTTTTAAAGTACTTTTTTACCGACTGAGTAGTTCTTCTTATTTAGCAGCCCACCCACCCCCCGTTCATTTCTGTAGCATTATGCAGGAACTATTAATAAGTTCCAACCACTTTGGCATTTCACAAATATATTCCGACCTCACCCCGTTCTAAGATGGCCACTACAGTAAGGAGACCCAAATGGAAAGTCCTTTTTCCCTTTCAATGCGGTAATGACCATTGAAAACAAGCACCTCGCCCGTGACCATGCCGTATGCGGTCCGTGAGGCTTTGGGCTCCAGTAGGTCTACCAGAGTGTGGTCTTCAACGTACAAGTAAGTCTATATCCCGGTGGGGAGATCCCACACGCCCTCCTGAGCCACAGAGATCGTAATTCTTTACCTAGTATCCTTCCGTCTTTTTCCAAAGCCGTGCAACAGACACGGAGCCTAATCCTATTAACTACCTCGTGTACCATTTCTCTAGGTGTACGAGATTTCCACACCCCCTCCGTTGACCATGAGGCATATTGGTGCTTCAATACATGTATGTAATGTCATGCCTAATGTCAACTTTGTATGTCAGTTTTGTATGTATGTTGTGTGTTGTGGTTTGTGTCAGACGCATGATCGTTTTTCAAGCACTAAGTGCATCTAATTGACTTTTTTACTCACCTTGATGCACAGCGCTTGCATGGTGAATTGATTTAACGTCTCTTTTATCACATAGCGGCACAGTAGAAGATAAAGTGTATTTACACTGGTGCAGAGTGCGATCACCATGAGTTTTACTTTGCATATTGATTGCCTTGTTCCTTTAATATATGTTTTTATATCCTACAGATATTCCCAGACGTATATTTACGTATGTATTAACTTAAACGCATGCCTATTAGCTGCAGCATCTCACTTTTTTCACCATAATTTGGTCTACTAGGAGTGGTTTCTTACACTGGGCTGGTCCCGGTGTAGTCCTGAAGAAGAGCTGGGGAAGCTCGAAACTAGTTGACCATATGCTAGGTACACCTATTCATTATTTTTAGGGCCTTTAGCATATTACCCCGTTTTTAACCAATTAGCTAGGAGCAAGAATAAAATATATTTGGCCCACTAGTTGATTATTTTAATTAATTTTGTCCCACTCCTTTCACTGCACTACACCTGCACTACACATAGTCTGTTTTAAGTGCTCCTACGTCATCCGCAAGTCGCAGCACGCCTCAGCCCGTAGAGGACTGAGAGGACCCCAATGATGAAGCATGTCACCGTGGGGAAACCCTGGTGAGTGAGGGGACTCAGTAAAGAAAAGTATTGCCCTTTTCTTTGTTCTGGTGTTTTTCGGAATTCAATTGCTCTTCCGACGCCTTAAGGTTAGGTTCTTTTTACCTGTTAAATCAGGTTGTTATTTAATTTACAATCTGATACACCTCATCATACACTAGTATAACCTTTCATCACTCACTGTAAAATACATTGTACCATATTTGAAACCATTGACACACCAATACCAGTTACTACATACCGACTCACTGATTCCTAAGTCTACACACACAACTACCCATTCAACAACAGAATCATTTATACATGCAGTCACTAATTAATAGAACACTATCAAATGCACTTATACACATATATAGACATTGACACATCAGCAGTCATCTTAGTCGGTTATGCAGTCATCCTACTCACTCATGAAAAAAATTAATCACACTTACATTTACTCACTTACACAATTATCCAACAAGACCTCATTTATTCAAGCACATAGCAACTCATAGTTAATATGTTAAAAAATCACCATTACAATTATACACTCATTCATATAGTTACTCTCACAATCACTGACTCTTACACATACTTATTTATATACACCAACTCTCACATACAATGCCTTTTATTTTTTTACTTTGTTGAAGATGTACAACTAAAACATATATTCGCTCACCAACACACAAATAAATACACTCATTAACCCAAACAACTGTTTCCACATGCACTCTTAAACCTATACACCTAGTCAAACAACCATTCACACATCTATGCATAGAGTTACACACACACCATCCAACCACACACAAACTCAGTGTCCCATACAAATACTCACCCAACTAATCAATAACTAATATACACACTCATGTAGTTAGTGACCAACTGATGCAGCATGTTACAACAACAGAGACAGTGATGCACACAATCACATAGTTTAGTTACTAATCCATGTATTAAGTGAGATACTTTTAATTACTCACTTAAACAGACAGTCAGACAGCTACTAAATCCTCCATCCAGACAGTTATATATCCACTCAATCTTCAATACAGATTGGTATATATATAATACATATTTAAATTTCAAACTAAACCACATTCACTGGATGATGTCATCAGTGATGCCATCAGTGAGTTCATTTGAAATGTCATCAGTGATGTCATCAGTGATGTCACTGACCATGTCATGAACGATGAAATATGTAACATCATCAGCAGTGCATTGTGGGCGCGCGAGATATAGTTAGCAGAACTAACTATAATTGCGTAATTTCTATGGTTTTGTACGAGTTTAATGGTCAGCTAACTATAATACCCCTGAAACCTATGTTTTTTTTCGGTGAATTTCCAAGGTTTTGTAAATGCTAATTTCTAACTAGAACGTCTCTGAAACCTATGTTTTTTTCAAATATATATATATATATGGGAGCATCAAGACACCCACTGGGGTTTGCACCTTGCAATGTTTGTGGGCAGGAACTTCTAATAAAAGCATGCCTTGCCATAGCCCACATGGGCAGGACTTGTTAACGTGGAATAAATACAGGTGCGTGAAAAGAAGTCTTGTCCTCCTTTTGTGTAGCCAGTGAACAAGGGCGGAATCCACGCCCAAAACGCGTATGGCAAGTCAGAGGGTGGATGTGGTCCACGCTGTTACACCACCGCCGGCAGCAAGTGTGTGTCAACCCTCTCGAGTGTGAGCCTCTCTTCTTGGGCAACCTGTTTCTACATATTACGCGACTCATCCAGGCGCTGGGAGGCCCCGCCGCTGCTTCTGGCGGATCGACACTGCTCAGTAATCAGAGCGGTGAATTGAACGAGAGGGGCCTGAGCTGTTGGTACATATTGGAGATGTTGCAGCAATGTGATCACATCACCCCACCCACTGGGGTAGACATTTGAACTTTGGGAGCATCAAGACACCCACTGGGGTTTGCAACTTGCAATGTTTGTTGGCGGGAACTTCTAATACCAGCATGCCTTGCCACAGCCCACATGGGCGGGACTTGTTAACGTGCAATAAATACAGGTGCGTGAAAAGAAGTCTTGTCCTCCTTTTGTGTAGGCAGTGAACAAGGGCGGAATCCACGCCCGAAACGCGTATGGCAAGTCAGAGGGTGGATGTGGTCCACGCTGTTACACCACCGCCAGCAGCAAGTGTGTGTCAACCCTCTCGATTGTAAGCCTCTCTTCTTGGGCAACCTGTTTCTACATATTATGCGACTCATCCGGTCGCTGGGAGGCCCCGCCGCTGCTTCTGGCGGATCGACACTGCTCAGTAATCAGAGCGGTGAATTGAACGAGAGGGGCCTGAGCTGTTGGTACATATTGGAGATGTTGCAGCAATGTGATCACATCACCCCACCCACTGGGGTAGACATTTGAACTTTGGGAGCATCAAGAAACCCACTGGGGTTTGCACCTTGCAATGTTTGTGGGCAGGAACTTCTAATACCAGCATGCCTTGCCACAGCCCACATGGGCGGGACTTGTTAACGTACAATAAATACAGGTGCGTGAAAAGAAGTCTTGTCCTCCTTTTGTGTAGCCAGTGAACAAGGGCGGAATCCACGCCCGAAACGCGTATGGCAAGTCAGAGGGTGGATGTGGTCCACGCTGTTACACCACCGCCGGCAGCAAGTGTGTGTCAACCCTCTCGAGTGTGAGCCTCTCTTCTTGGGCAATCTGTTTCTACATATTACGTGACTCGTCCGGTCGCTGGGAGGCCCCGCCGCTGCTTCTGGCGGATCGACACTGCTCAGTAATCAGAGTGGTGAACTGAACGAGAGGGGCCTGAGCTGTTGATACATACTGGAGATGTTGCAGCAATGTGATCACATCACCCCACCCACTGGGGTAGACATTTGAACTTTGGGAGCATCAAGACACCCACTGGGGTTTGCACCTTGCAATGTTTGTGGGCAGGAACTTCTAATACCAGCATGCCTTGCCACAGCCCACATGGGCAAGACTTGTTAACGTGCAATAAATACAGGTGCGTGAAAAGAAATCTTGTCCTCCTTTTGTGTAGCCAGTGAACAAGGGTGGGTTCCACGCCCGAAACGCGTATGGCAAGTCAGAGGGTGGATGTGGTCTGCGCTGTTACACCACCGCCGGCAGCAAGTGTGTGTCAACCCTCTCGAGTGTGAGCCTCTCTTCTTGGGCAACCTGTTTCTACATATTACGCGACTCATCCGGTCGCTGGGAGGCCCCGCCGCTGCTTCTGGCGGATCGACACTGCTCAGTAATCAGAGCGGTGAATTGAACGAGAGGGGCCTGAGCTGTTGGTACATATTGGAGATGTTGCAGCAATGTGATCACATCACCCCACCCACTGGGGTAGACATTTGAACTTTGGGAGATCAAGACACTCACTGGGGTTTGCACCTTGCAATGTTTGTGGGCAGGAACTTCTAATACCAGCATGCCTTGCCACAGCCCACATGGGCGGGACTTGTTAACGTGCAATAAATACAGGTGCGTGAAAAGAAGTCTTGTCCTCCTTTTGTGTAGCCAGTGAACAAGGGCGGAATCCACACCCGAAACGCGTATGGCAAGTCAGAGTGTGGATGTGGTCCACGCTGTTACACCACCGCCGGCAGCAAGTGTGTGTCAACCCTCTCGAGTGTGAGCCTCTCTTCTTGGGCAACCTGTTTCTACATATTACGCGACTCGTCCAGTCGCTGGGAGGCCCCGCCGCTGCTTCTGGCGGATCGACACTGCTCAGTAATCAGAGCGGTGAATTGAACGAGAGGGGCCTGAGCTGTTGGTACATATTGGAGATGTTGCAGCAATGTGATCACATCACCCCACCCACTGGGGTAGACATTTGAACTTTGGGAGCATCAAGACACCCACTGGGGTTTGCACCTTGCAATGTTTGTGGGCAGGAACTTCTAATACCAGCATGCCTTGCCACAGCCGTCATGGGCGGGACTTGTTAACATGCAATAAATACAGGTGCGTGAAAAGAAGTCTTGTCCTCCTTTTGTGTAGCCAGTGTACAAGGGCGGAATCCACGCCCGAAACGCGTATGGCAAGTCAGAGGGTGGATGTGGTCCACGCTGTTACACCACCGCCGGCAGCAAGTGTGTGTCAACCCTCTCGAGTGTGAGCCTCTCTTCTTGGGCAACCTGTTTCTACATATTACGCGACTTGTCCGGTCGCTGGGAGGCCCCGCCGCTGCTTCTGGCGGATCGACACTGCTCAGTAATCAGAGCGGTGAATTGAACGAGAGGGGCCTGAGCTGTTGGTACATATTGGAGATGTTGCAGCAATGTGATCACATCACCCCACCCACTGGGGTAGACATTTGAACTTTGGGAGCATCAAGACACCCACCGGGGTTTGCACCATGCAATGTTTGTGGACAGGAACTTCTAATACCAGCATGCCTTGCCACAGCCCACATGGGCGGGACTTGTTAACGTGCAATAAATACAGGTGCGTGAAAAGAAGTCTTGTCCTCCTTTTGTGTAGCCAGTGAACAAGGGCGGAATCCACGCCCAAAACGCTTATGGCAAGTCAGAGGGTGGATGTGGTCCACGCTGTTACACCACCGCCTGCAGCAAGTGTGTGTCAACCCTCTCGAGTGTGAGCCTCTCTTCTTGGGCAACCTGTTTCTACATATTACGCGACTCGTCCAGTCGCTGGGAGGCCCCGCCGCTGCTTCTGGTGGATCGACACTGCTCAGTAATCAGAGCGGTGAATTGAACGAGAGGGGCCTGAGCTGTTGGTACATATTGGAGATGTTGCAGCAATGTGATCACATCACCCCACCCACTGGGGTAGACATTTGAACTTTGGGAGCATCAAGACACCCACTGGGGTTTGCATCTTGCAATGTTTGTGGGCAGGAACTTCTAATACCAGCATGCCTTGCCACAGCCCACATGGGCGGGACTTGTTAACGTGCAATAAATACAGGTGCGTGAAAAGAAGTCTTGTCCTCCTTTTGTGTAGCCAGTGAACAAGGGCGGAATCCACGCCCGAAACGCGTATGGCAAGTCAGAGGGTGGATGTGGTCCACACTGTTACACCACCGCCGGCAGCAAGTGTGTGTCAACCCTCTCGAGTGTGAGCCTCTCTACTTGGGCAACCTGTTTCTACATATTACGCGACTCGTCCAGTCGCTGGGAGGCCCCGCCGCACGTTCTGGTGGATCGACACTGCTCAGTAATCAGAGCGGTGAATTGAACGAGAGGGGCCTGAGCTGTTGGTACATATTGGAGATGTTGCAGCAATGTGATCACATCACCCCACCCACTGGGGTAGACATTTGAACTTTGGGAGCATCAAGACACCCACTGGGGTTTGCATCTTGCAATGTTTGTGGGCAGGAACTTCTAATACCAGCATGCCTTGCCACAGCCCACATGGGCGGGACTTGTTAGCGTGCAATAAATACAGGTGCGTGAAAAGAAGTCTTGTCCTCCTTTTGTGTAGCCAGTGAACAAGGGCGGAATCCACGCCCGAAACGCGTATGGCAAGTCAGAGGGTGGATGTGGTCCACGCTGTTACACCACCGCCGGCAGCAAGTGTGTGTCAACCCTCTCGAGTGTGAGCCTCTCTTCTTGGGCAACCTGTTTCTACATATTACGCGACTCGTCCGGTCGCTGGGAGGCCCCGCCGCTGCTTCTGGTGGATCGACACTGCTCAGTAATCAGAGTGGTGAATTGAACGAGAGGGGCCTGAGCTGTTGGTACATATTGGAGATGTTGCAGCAATGTGATCACATCACCCCACCCACTGGGGTAGACATTTGAACTTTGGGAGCATCAAGACACCCACTGGGGTTTGCACCTTGCAATGTTTGTGGGCAGGAACTTCTAATACCAGCATGCCTTGCCACAGCCCACATGGGCGGGACTTGTTAACGTGCAAGAAATACAGGTGCGTGAAAAGAAGTCTTGTCCTCCTTTTGTGTAGCCAGTGAACAAGGGCGGAATCCACACCCGAAACACGTATGGCAAGTCAGAGGGTGGATGTGGTCCACGCTGTTACACCACCGCCGGCAGCATGTGTGTCTCAACCCTCTCGAGTGTGAGCCTCTCTTATTGGGCGACCTGTTTCTACATATTACGTGACTCGTTCTGTCGCTGGGAGGACCCGCCGCTGCTTCTGGCGGATCGACACTGCTCAGTAAACAGAGCGGTGAATTGAACGAGAGGGGCCTGAGCTGTTGGTACATATTGGAGATGTTGCAGCAATGTGATCACATCACCCCACCCACTGGGGTAGACATTTGAACTTTGGGAGCATCAAGACACCCACTGGGGTTTGCACCTTGCAATGTTTGCGGGCAGGAACTTCTAATACCAGCATGCCTTGCCACAGCCCACATGGGCGGGACTTGTTAACGTGCAATAAATACAGGTGCGTGAAAAGAAGTCTTGTCCTCCTTTTGTGTATCCCGTGAACAAGGGCGGAATCCACGCCCGAACCGCGTATGGCAAGTCAGAGGGTGGATGTGGTCCACGCTGTTACACCACTGCCGGCAGCAAGTGTGTGTCAACCCTCTCGAGTGTGAGCCTCTCTTCTTGGGCAACCTGTTTCTACATATTATGCGACTCGTCCGGTCGCTGGGAGGCCCCGCCGCTGCTTCTGGCGAATCGACACTGCTCAGTAATCAGAGCAGTGAATTGAACGAGAGGGGCCTGAGCTGTTGGTACATATTGGAGATGTTGCAGCAATGTGATCACATCACCCCACCCACTGGGGTAGACATAATGAACTTTGGGAGCATCAAGACACCGACTGGGGTTTGCACCTTGCAATGTTTGTGGGCAGGAACTTCTAATACCAGCATGCCTTGCCACAGCCCACATGGGCGGGACTTGTTAACGTGCAATAAATACAGGTGCGTGAAAAGAAGTCTTGTCCTCCTTTTGTGTAGCCAGTGAACAAGGGCGGAATCCACGCCCGAAACGCGTATGGCAAGTCAGAGGGTGGATGTGGTCCACGCTGTTACACCACCGCCGGCAGCAAGTGTGTGTCAACCCTCTCGAGTGTAAGCCTCTCTTCTTGGGCAACCTGTTTCTACATATTACGCGACTCGTTCGGTCGCTGGGAGGCCCCGCCGCTGCTTCTGGCGGATCGACACTGCTCAGTAATCAGAGCGGTGAAATGAACGAGAGGGGCCTGAGCTGTTGGTACATATTGGAGATGTTGCAGCAATGTGATCACATCACCCCACCCACTGGGGTAGACATTTGAACTTTGGGAGCATCAAGACACCCACTGGGGTTTGCACCTTGCAATGTTTGTGGGCAGGAACTTCTAATACCAGCAGGCCTTGCCACATCCCACATGGGCGGGTCTTGTAAACGTGCAAGAAATACAGGTGCGTGAAAAGAAGTCTTGTCCTCCTTTTGTGTAGCCAGTGAACAAGGGCGGAATCCACGCCCGAAACGCGTATGGCAAGTCAGAGGGTGGATGTGGTCCACGCTGTTACACCACCGCCGGCAGCAAGTGTGTGTCAATCCTCTCGAGTGTGAGCCTCTCTTCTTGGGCAACCTGTTTCTACATATTATGCGACTCGTCCGGTCGCTGGGAGGCCCCACCGCTGCTTCTGGCGGATCGACACTGCTCAGTAATCAGAGCGGTGAATTGAACGAGAGGGGCCTGAGCTGTTGGTACATATTGGAGATGTTGCAGCAATGTGATCACATCACCCCACCCACTGGGGTAGACATTTGAACTTTGGAAGCATCAAGACTCCCACAGGGTTTGCACCTTGCAATGTTTGTGGGCAGGAACTTCTAATACCAGCATGCCTTGCCACAGCCCACATGGGCGGGACTTGTTAACGTGCAATAAATACAGGTGCGTGAAAAGAAGTCTTGTCCTCCTTTTGTGTAGCCAGTGAACAAGGGCGGAATCCACGCCCAAAACGCTTATAGCTAGTCAGAGGGTGGATGTGGTCCACGCTGTTACACCACCGCCGGCAGCAAGTGTGTGTCAACCCTCTCGAGTGTGAGCCTCTCTTCTTGGGCAACCTGTTTCTACATATTACGCGACTCGTCCAGTCGCTGGGAGGCCCCGCCGCTGCTTCTGGTGGATCGACACTGCTCAGTAATCAGAGCGGTGAATTGAACGAGAGGGGCCTGAGCTGTTGGTACATATTGGAGATGTTGCAGCAATGTGATCACATCACCCCACCCACTGGGGTAGACATTTGAACTTTGGGAGCATCAAGACACCCACTGTGGTTTGCATCGTGCAATGTTTGTGGGCAGGAACTTCTAGTACCAGCATGCCTTGCCACAGCCCACATGGGCGGGACTTGTTAACGTGCAATAAATACAGGTGCGTGAAAAGAAGTCTTGTCCTCCTTTTGTGTAGCCAGTGAACAAGGGCGGAATCCACGCCCGAAACGCGTATGGCAAGTCAGAGGGTGGATGTGGTCCACGCTGTTACACCACCGCCGGCAGCAAGTGTGTGTCAACCCTCTCGAGTGTGAGCCTCTCTTCTTGGGCAACCTGTTTCTATATATATATATATATATATAGAATGTAATTACTGCTAGCACCGCCGAAAGAGAGAATTAAATAACATCCTACCAGCGCTGCTGACAATTATTTAATTGAAGGACTGAAGTAATTTATACGGAAACCTGCAGGATGCCAAATCTTTCTCTTTTCTGGCAGGCGAGGGACTTGAACAACATCATGGCACGTATTTTTGAAGGTATCACAACCGGACCAATTTCGAAGGGCTGGCTAAATCATGCACCATGTGAGTGTAACTGCATTCTGCTTTGAAACTGTCTATGAAAGACTGAGACTCTTTTGAGCTAAAACGATCTGTTTTCATCTAATTCAGTACACACAGGCATGGCAGCCAAGTAAAAGGCATCTGGACCTTGAACTGTTCCAGTCCTTCGTCACTTGTTGTGAATATGTAATTCTCCAATGAAATCAATCTTTATTGTATTTAAACACACATCATGTTTAAGTGTCAGTTGATATGCACTGAGGAAGGCTGATACGCCGAAATGCATTTGCATCATTAAATCAACTTTAAAAATGTCCCATGAGTGCCTCGCATCTGTAGCCTGAATATATATATATATATATATATATATATATATATATATATATATATATATATATATATATATATATTCACTGAAAAAACCATAGGTTTCACACATGTTATAGTTAGCGGAAATTTTAGTGATAAAAAACCAATGAAATTCCCCCGTTATAGTTAGTGCAGGCAACTATAACTCACGCGACCGCAATCCTCTGCTGATGCTAATACTGTATTTAGACACTTATTTGCCCATGTCTTCTTCCATACATTTTTAGCTATACATATATTACAAATATTTTTTTTTCATAAAGACACATATGTCATCAGCAGAAGATTGCGGTCGCGTGAGTTATAGTTGCCTGCACTAACTATAACGGGGGAATTTCATTGGTTTTTTATCAGTAAAATTTCCGCTAACTATAACATGTGTGAAACCTATGGTTTTTTCAGTGAATTTGTACGGTTTTTTAAATGCTAAGTTACTTTACGCCATTCGTGGCGTGCGCGCCCACTTAACGCAGTTCGTTCCGTGCGCGCACGGTGCGCTTCGCGCACCGTGCGCGCACAGTGAGCACGCGGTGCGCTTCGCGCACCGCGTGCCCACTTTACGCAGTTAGTGCCGTGCACGCACGGTGGGCACGCGGTGCGATGACAAAGCAAGAAAGCACGTCAACAAATCTGTTTCTGCTTTCCTCCGTGACTATGGTATGGGTGCCATTTACCACAACAACTTGCGTTATGACATGCAAGACATTTATAGAGATGGTGTGTACTTCAATGATGAAGGGAACAGAGTCTTCCTCTTGAACCTTAGACTCTGCATCGGTACTTACTTGTAGGTACCACTAAAAAATCATTTCATAAACACAACGGCTCTTTTTAGAGCCCCCTAATATCTAAACACTTAAATCTGATTTTCATTTTTTTTTTTTTTTTTTTCTACCGTACGCTTACCGTAAGCTTACCGTACGCGTACCCCGTGATTTTTTTTAAAATCAATAAATGTTTTCTTTGTACTTTACAGTCCTTCTTTGACCCCCTCACAAATGTAAGGGGGTCTGTAACTCTCCTCATTGCCCCCTTTCCTTGTTTTCACTCTTTTTTTTCAGAGTGAAATACACAAAATGGCGGCCGCCGCTTCCTGGTTTCGGCCGATTCGAATGTTTACTAAGATCTAAGAGCCAATCAGAATCGCGCTCGCGCACGCCACCGTACGCTTACCGTAAGCGTACGGTAAGCGTACCGTAAGCGGGCTCAGATATATATATTGATTTAAAGGCTATTTTCTCAGAATCTACTGAACAGATTTACACCAAACCTACAAAAGGCACTTCCTTGACCTAGGGACTACCTCTCTGCCAAATTTTGAGTAATTCTGTTCAGCCGTTCGGGCTGTAGCTCGTTCTAAAGGTCCTATGGAAAAATGCATGGGAAAGACGCGTTTTGGGACCCCCCTTTTATCTCAGCCCCCGCTTGACGGATCCCCCCGAGACTTTCAGGGTAGGAGCGGAGCGTAGCGCCCCACCTATTTTGAGAAATTCGCGAGGATTCGTCGACCGGCGCCAAAGTTATTCAAAATAGAATGTTGAGGTTTTCCTATGGAAACGTGGTCCTAACTATAACTACCTACTGGCGACCGCCAGTAGGTAATATATATCCACAGCACAAACTCTCCAAATGACAGGAGCCCCCGTCCCTGCAGGGCGGCTTCAAAACGGGAATGGAGAATCCCGCAAACGGCTTCGCGCCGACAACAGCAAGAAATAATGAAGCCACAACTCAATGACTTTCTGGCATTTAAAAAATGTCCCATGAGTGCCTCGCATCTGTAGCCTGAATATATATATATATATATATATATATATATATATATATATATATATATATATATATATATATATATATATATATATATATTACCTACTGGCGGTTGCCAGTAGGTAGTTATAGTTAGGACCTATGATCCATAGGAAAATCGAAACATTCTTTTCCCAATAACTTTGACGTCGGTTGACGAATCTTCGCGAAATTTTCAAAACTCGTGGGGCGCTCCTGTCAGCTCCTTTCTTAAAAGTTTCGGGGTGAATCGGCAAGCAGGGGCCGAGGAAAAAGGGGGTCCCACAACATGTTTTCTCCATGTTACTTCCCGTAAGAAACTTTAGACACGGCTACAGCCCGAACTGCTGAACGGAATTACACCAAAGTTGGCGAAAAGGTAGCCCTTGTTTCAGAAAGATCCCTTTTTGCTAAATAGTGTAAATCCGTTCAGCAGTTCACGAGAAATTAGAAAAAGAAAATATTTCAATATCTGGGCGGAGCCTAACAACACATCTCATCGTGAGATCTGATTGGCTGTCAGCACTTCATCCTGGAATTGCTGGCAGCCATCTTGGGACCAATATGCATGATAGTACCCCATTGAAATGCATTGTAGTGAATCGAAGATTTTGAGGGTTACCAAAAGGAGAACTATAAAGGGTGATAACAGACTTTAGTTACATTAGAATTCATTTTTTGGTACCATACTAATTTCAAGAATTGTGGTGTGTTCTAAGGTGATTTTGCCCTGTGAAAAACCTTCTGCTGGGATATCATGAATCATGTTTGAGAGAAAACTGAAGCTAAAATGAGAGCATATTTTCTGTAAATTCACATTATCTTTCTCAGTCATGTGAGAATGAAGTCTGTCATTCTCAGTAAATCATGTACATCCAACAAGGGCAGAGACTGTCAGTTGATGCCTTTGTGTTCTACTGCAGCTTCCCAGAGTGTTCTAAAGAACAACTAGAGCGCTAACAGCCTTACTTATGACAAAAATATGGCTCACCTGAAGCCATCTTGATTGGAATAAACTGGTAACACTTAAAACATTTAATTTAAAAAGGAAAAAAATGATGGGGTTCATTTTGTCATAGAAATTACGGTTAGTGCTGTAGAAAGAAAAATTAGGACATGTTTTAAGTGAGATCTCAAATATCTTCCTGTTATATTTCAACAGGAGCAGCCTGTCAGTTGATGCCTTTGTGTTCTACTGCAGCTTCCCAGATTGTTCTAAAGAACAACAAGAGCGCTAACAGCCTTACTTATGACAAAAGTATGGCACACCTGAAGTCATCTTGATTGGAATAAACTGGTAACATTTAAAACATCTAAAGAACAAATTGGGCCTGATTCACAGAACTAACTTAAGACAAAATCCTAAACTTACTACCATTTTGGTATTCACAGAAGGCACTTACTCATTTTGGTATTCACAGAAGGCACTTACTCCTTTCGGTATTCACAGAAGTTAGGAGTCCTAACTTTAGGACTCCTAAATGCCTTCTGTGAATACCGAAAGTCTTAAAATTAGGAAGAAAACGTAACACAACAATCATTAAACAAAAGACTACACAACCCATGAACCATTATGGGGGTAGTCTCCAAGGCAACTATAGTCCAATCATATCACAGTCCATCGTATATAATATCGTGACGTCCCTTCCGCTTCCTCTTTCTTCACTGCTCGTCAGTTATGTCCATTCCTTACAGTCTTGGCTTAATCTGACGTTGTTGCTGTTTGTATAGCGGTTTCTTGTGCACGTTATTAGCATTATTGCCTTGGTATTGTTTCATATTTCCTGCGCAGCAGGCTCTTGCCTGAAAGCGTTCTCCCCCTCGCAGTTTCTCCTGCTGTGCGCTCTACGCGCGGTGAGATCCAGTCAGGCACGTCTGGTCCGAGCGAGACAGCTCCGTCGAGCGCACCCACTGGTCTTTACACGCGTTTGGGAATCCGGCCACTCCTTTAGTGTCCGCTTGATTACCGACCAACCCTCGCCTAATTTTGACACCGCTATGCGGTGATTTCCCCAAATGGCCACCTGGTGGTGGTAATTGGTATTGCGCCTCAGTCTATTCTTATAACAGCTTTGGGGAAAGCCCAGCTGTTGGAGCACCGGCGAGGGGGCTGCCTTAAGGATTTTAAGGGCATTTGTTCTGTGCTCACACCCTCTGCCATCATGCCTTCTCCAGAAGACCATTTTTACTCCTCCTACCAGGAAGTGGAGGAGGACTGGCCCCCCGACTTCTCCTTCCAGCAGTGGACCAAGCCCTCTCTCTGGCTATTTCTAGGGCGCTGGTTCCTCTTAGGGATCAGGTTGATAAGCTGGCGAAAAGCATCCCTGGGGTGTTCAGTGACCCAGATCTGGTGGTGGCGGGTCCCAGTAGCTCTCAGATGGGGAATAAAAGGGCTGTTAAGCATAATGCGGGGCACTTGGAAGGATTTGATAAACTTAAGGAGACCTTCCTCAAGAATGAGCGAACGCTAAAACATGCACTCTGCCGCGAGGAGGAGGAGTCCAGAGAAAATTGCGGCGCTGTCACCACTATTATAGACCCCGACGGCAGGTTTCCCTTAGAGGGAGAAGGTGGATCGGAGGATGATTTATCCTCCGATGAGGATAAGGACTCGGAGTGTCCCTGGCATCCAGAGTCCCACTCCTCTCAATCCCGGGTTGGGGACGGGGTCCACTCGGACATGTTCGAGCCTACCCACATTTACCATCCTAGGTCGGTGGAGTGGACCCCTGACACCAAAGTGGCAGAGTATGTGGTGGGGAAAATCCATCAACCCCTTGAAAGGAAGGTCAGGAATAGGATGAGGGTTGAATGCCCCAGGCCCTCACTGAAGGGGAAGGTGGCACACATGTCTGAAATTGATGAGAAACTATGTACCTTTTTCTCCAAGTATATGAGGGATCCCAAGAAAGGAATTGATAGGTCTTGGGACGTGGTAGGGCCCTTGACCCCAATTATTCAATTGACGAAGCGTTCAAAAGAGTCAGGATCCCCTTTGTCCACGGATATTGTGGCTGGTTGGGCGCACTACTCTAAACCCTAAAACACTACCCCCTCCACTACCCAAACACCACTGCACTACCCAAAACCCTAAAATACTACCCCCAGCACGGCATTTGAGATGACATCAGTGATGTCATGAGTGATGTCACTGACCATGTCATGAGTGATGTAATATGTGACATCATCAGCAGTGCATTGCAGGCGCGTGAGTTATAGTTAGCTGAACTAACTATAACGGGGTAATTTCTATGGTTTTGTACGAGTGAAATGTCCAACTAACTATAACACTCCTGAAACCTATGTTTTTTTCAGTGAATATATATATATATTTACTACCAATCCCAAGCCCTCTCCGAGTTGGGAATCCGTGCCGGTGAAGACACCACACCCTTTATGTTATTTGCGCTGGTTTTATTAGCTGCTGTAACACGTTTTGGCGATATACTTCTTGATCACAAACTAAGCGTCAGTTACAGTCATCAATTGTTTTATAAAACAGGACAAGGGTACGGTCACGAGGTCCACAACAATCATTGCCACCAAAGAAAGACTACATTCCATAGCAGTAGTTCAGTTTAAAGTGCAATTAATAAACCATTGGCTTCATGATCAATCAGTTGCCTATAGCCTGCATCAATAATTCCTTTTTGTTAAATATCACAAAATTACAATTGAATTGCATTGTTCTGAAACCATTTCAAAATAATGCCAAAGTAACCTATGGTCCAGCATGATTGTTAAACTTAATTTGTAATGATTAGCGGTGCTTGCTCCAATGTCCATCAATTGCTGACATTTCATTGATCATTAGATATTTGTAAGAGTTGTAAGTTCGAAGAACTGTTAAACTTGAAAGCCCCACAAGTTTTTTCATATGAGCTGGTACATTAAAGCGACGATGCATATATGATACAATATCTGTGCATATCAACCATTGATTCATCATTTTAAATAAAAGGGATAGCTACAATGGTTTGCACTAGTGCTTTGAAGATCAAGCATCCTAAACTCGTAATGGCAAAATACCTTGTATATGACAAAGTTGATTCACTATATATCATTTGTGTTACCTCTGACCAGTTTGCTGAAACCAAACATGTATCAACACAGTAGCCTCATTGCATTCAACCTTTTGGTATACTTGTCAAATAATACACAATGCCCTATGTCATATTAACTACACTTTTGGCACCTCTATTTTTCTTTTTTTCTACTCTTACTGATCACCACAACTCATTTTTAATGAACGTGACCTCCATACTTCTTTATTATTAAAATCTTTTAAACAAATGAGGGGCCCAATCATTTTGAGATACACTCCTAAATGCACAGAAAGATCCTCGTCAGAATTGAGTCCGAACGGGATTTTGGTATTAAAAAGAATTGGCGTAGCCTTCGTTCTCGATTGCCACCTCTCCTACTTTTCGCAACCTGGTCAATCACAAAATAAGATAGATCCTGGATGTTACCATTATGTGTCTCAGTAATGTGTATTGCTACAGGGTAACTCTTGTCCTTGTTAGTGACTGCCCTCATGTGTTATAAAATTCGAACATAAGCCATATGAATGGTGTTGCCCACATATTATTTCTGGCAAGTGCACTGAAGCGTATAGACTAAAAGTCACTTCTACAGGTTTCAAATTGTCCAAGGGCTCTTAAGTAGTGAGGACTTAACCTGCTTGTTATTCTGTCCTATTGTGCAGGTCTTACATTTTACGCATCTAAAAAATCCCACCCTCGCCCGCAACCACCCTTATGTTGTCTTGAGCTCTGGGCTGTTGTTGACCAAGACCTGTCTCATCGACTGGGCTTTTCTGAAAATGACTAGCGGTCTCCGAGAGACCACTTCTCTCATTATAGGATCCCTCCTTACCAGATACCAATGCCTATTCAGGCAGTCTCTCACCCTGCTCTGATAGGCATTGTAGGTGGTAATCATCCTTGTTTTGTCTTTGTTTTTGTTTGTCTTCCGCTCTTTTTCCCTTTCATTTGGATATAGAAGGCTATATCTATCTATCGTATTTAATTTGCTTAGTGCTTGGTCCAATACAGAGGGTTGGTATCCTCTCTGCCTGATTCTTTAAGTTAGATCTCTCTGTGCAGCTTTCAGGACACATGTTTCGCTACAATTCCTTTTTATCCGTAAATGTTCACCATAGGGGATGCTATTTTTCAATTTATCAGGGTGATGGCCTTTTGCACGTAAGATGGTGTTGCCGGCCGTTGGTTTTCTATAGGCACATGTGTGTAAGGTATTATTCTTCACATAGACTTCTACGTCTAGGAAACATATTTTCATTTCACTGATTGAGTATGTGAACTCAAGCTTTAGAGAACTAATGTTCAAACTCTTCATTGATCCATGCCACACCACAAACAGGTCATCTATGAACCTAGTCCATAGTACCACATTTTTGTCCCATTGCTCCACGTACTGCGTCCTGAGCACCTGCTCCTCCCACCAGCCCATATGCAAATTCGCATAACTGGCGGCGAAGCAGGTGCACATCGCAGTCCCTCGCATCTGCCAACATGTGCCCAATCCATCCATGAAGATGTTATTTTTGAGACACTCTCTACCCATTTCTACCAACATTAGTGTGTGTTGGTGCAGCGTAATGGGTCTCTTACTGAGATAATACTTCATTGCTCTCAAGCCATCTTCATCATGGATACTTCTGTGCAAAGATGACACATCAAGTGTCATCAACAAGAATGTGTCCTTCCATCTGATATTTTCCACTTTCCTAAGAAAATTGTGGGTATTTTGAATATAGGCCAGCAATGCCTTCACGTATTCCTGCAAGAAGAAATCTAAGTACCTCGATACAGGTTCATATAGGCTGCCTATTGCCGATATGATTGGTCTGCCGGGGGAACATTTATGTTTTTATGTAACTTTGTAATAAGATACATGATTGGGATGACTGGATCATCATCCCGCAAGAATCTATACTCATCCTGCGAGATGAGACCCAGCCCCCTCCGCCTTGCTAGATCTTTAAACAACTTTGCTTTTATTTCTGTGAGATTGCTATTCGGTACTTTAGGGTAGCAGTTGCTATCCCTTAATTTAGACATTGCCTGATCATTGTACATAGTCAAAGGCCATAAAATAACGTTCTCACCCTTGTCCGATTGTCGGACAGTTATATCTTTGCGCATCCTGATTGTCTTCACAATCATATCATACTTTCTCTCTTGATGCCTATTGCCTTTCAAGAAACCCTCACTGGATTCAATAGACAGAGATTGTAAGTCTTTTATGACAGCATTTGTAAATACATCAGTTGAGTCCTTGGGAGTCATCGGAAGAAACTTAGATTTTGGTCTAAACGGGGTCTTACTACTGCTATATATATAAATGCCCATGAATTCAACTGTTTCTTCCACAGTTCCTGGGTCTGTCATCCCCTCGCATTCATTTTCCAGTTCATGGAGTTGATGCAACAAATTAAGATCTTCTACTTCCAAAGACGCTCTCGTATCCTCTTGTAATTCATTCATCTTTTTATTCCCTTGCTGTTTGTTGTAAAAGAATTTCTTCAATTTTAAGTTCCTCGTGAATTTTAAGAAATCTATACGAGACTGAGCGTAATTGAAATTGGTTTTAGTGCAGAATGACAGCCCCAGCGAGAGTGTACTCTTCTTTTCCCCTGTAAATTTCAAATCAGTCAAATTGATGACCGTTATCAAGGCGTTGTCTACTTCTTCTGGTTCTTCTTCTTTGTTCTTGCCCCTGAGCGCAATTCCATGCCCTCCCCTTCGCTTTTTCTTGTCCCTTGCCACTTTTTTCCTCTCCATTGAGGTTTTGATTGTGTATTTTGTGTCCTTTCCAGGTGTAAAAAATGCAGTTCGTCCATGACTGTTGGAGGGTTCTGGGCATCTCTGTTTCTTCCTGCTGTTGTTGAATTGTTATCAGATTCTGTGTCAGCCTCTGAATTTGGGTTAGAACTTGCCTCTGAGCTTAGGTCAGTAATTGATGCTTGTTCTCTAGGTGCTCTATCCTGGTTCATAATGCCTGATAGTCTTTGGTGCCATAGATAATCAAAGCGCCGAGCAAACGTATATATCTGGCCTCTCTCATAATCAAGTCGACCCCTGGTGAATTTAGTGGCCTTCCATTCTCTAATGGTTTGTTCATGTTTATTTAGTTTTTCATTGATTTCTTTATCAATTGCCACAAGCTCTTCTGGTTTTACAAGTTTGCTGATTTCTTTATTTAATATTTCAATTTCATTCAGAATCTTATCCCTGTCACGGATTGCGTACTTCACCAGTATTCTCATCATATTATTCAATGATTCTGCATTGTTTGCTGCCCATTTACGTAGCATGTCGGGATCAGGGTTTTCGAAAGTAGGGGCAATTAGTACTCTCAGACCCCTTGGCACTCTGCTAACTGATAAATATCTTTCCAATAACCTTATCTCTCACCATTTGGAGACCTCATTCATTTAAAAAAAAAATTAACTTTCGCTTCTGTGCTTGTAGATTCACATCTGGCGCATGTGCATCCGATTTTTTTATTCCGTGCACCCGTGCTTGTATTCTGCTCATTGAAGACAGCATCTTCTGCTTCCTCCCTCTCTCTTAACCAGACATCCATTATGGCTCCCCTTAGTGATAATAATTCAAACAACGCTTATTTCTGTTATTTTACAGGTTCATTTTGCCCTCGGGCGTCTTCCCGCCGGATTGTGATATCCAGTACCTCTCCCCGCAATTACTACTAGAAATGCCGCTTATGCTCGGCGCTGAGCTTACCCGTTTACAGGCGTCCATCGACACGCTGCTCCCTGTGGCTCCTCACTCTGCAATCACTTCACGGCTTGTAGATTCAGTTGAATCAAGCGGGGGGCTTCTTAGTGTGCTGCAACATAAATCACCAGTATTGCAGGACTCCTTGAAGCTCCTGACCGAGGTTGCGTAGATTCAGCCATTTTCTGAGTGCGACGGCACAATGTTTACTACCAATCCGAATCCCTCTCCGAGTTGGGAATCCACGCTGGTGAAGACACCACACCCTATATATTTGTAAAAAAACAATATGTAATGATAACATTTTTTAATAACCTTATTTTAATGTCAAAAGAAATATAACTTAAACACTTTAAGAGAAACATTTAAATGAATTCAAATTCACACTGATCTTTGGATCCCTTTTTTGACTAGGGTCTTTAATGCACTGTGCACTGTGGGACTCCCGGAATCCTGGAAAAAATCCATACTTGTCCCGATTTTTAAGAAAGGGGACCGAAGCATAGTATCCTGCTATCGCCCCATCTCCCTTTTGGATTCCTTGGGGAAAATGATGGGTCGGATAATTCTCGGCCGTTTGCAGGAGTGGGCGGAGGATAGCAGCATCCTATCTGACTTACAATATGGGTTCCGTGAGGGTCTCGGGACCATCGACCAAGCCTTAAATCTATCACTTTTGATGGATAAATATGTAAATGTCAAGGCCGGAGTTCTCTACATGGTCTACGTTGACCTATCTGCCGCATTCGATTGTGTCAGTCACGCTAAACTCTGGTCTGTTCTGTTAGAGATGGGGGTGGAGCAGAGTGTAGTTACCTTTTTGAGGGAACTATACTCAAATGCGACCGCCAGGGTGAGATTTGGGACTAGTGGAGAACTCACTGCGTCGTTCGGAGTGGAGAGGGGCGTTAGGCAAGGATGTGTCCTGGCTCCCTTTCTCTTTACCCTTTATACCAACGGATTGGAGAGGGACATGCTGAGGGGGGCCCAGGACCTCCCTATGGTAGGCAATCGTCTAATACCGGCTCTTCTCTACGCGGACGACGCAGTGATACTGGCCCGCACCCCAAACGAACTACAAAGGGCGTTAAATAGGTACTCATCCTTTATGGCCAATCTGGATCTCAAGGTCAACATTGGTAAAAACCTTTGTTATGAAGGCCGGGGTTGGTAAAAAACATAAAACCAGGGATATTTACATGAATAATGAAAAACTGGCAACCACAGATAAATATCCTTACTTAGGCGTGATGATTGACCAGAAATTAAACTGGAAAGTGGCAGTCGATGTGAAGAAACTCCAATTTACGAGAAACACCACAGCCCTTGTAAATTTCTCTAGGAAACTAGGTAAAAAAGCACCCATGGAAATGGTTAAAATCTACAAAGCTAAATGTATTACAGTGGCTTTGTATGGAGCGGGTGTGTGGGGCCACGTAGCTGTGGACTCTATTCAGGGGATAGAGAACATCTTTTTGAGGTATTTTCTTGCATTACCAAGGAGCTCCGCAAACTTTTCATGCCACTTGGAATTGGGTCTTCCTTATGTGGCAGACCTTGCGAGAATACAGCCACTTCTATTGTGGCATCGAATTTGGTCGTCGGACAAAACAGTCTTTTCACAAACAATCATTCAAGACTGTAAAGCTCTGGAAAACGCACTCACATCTAGGTGGTTATCCTATGTCAAAAGATTTTTAATTGACTTAGGGTTAGTAAAATATTACCATGATCCCCTTTTAATTCGGGAGGTACCGAGGAAGGTTTTTCAGAAACTCTGTTTAAACCACCTCGAAGAATTACGACTTACCTCTGAAGTTATGAAACAATCTGTTAGACACAGCTTGACTGTCCAGACGGGATTTGGGATGCAGCCCTACCTAACCTACAGTATTACTGCTTATGAACTGTTTCTTTTGGTTAGGTTTAGGCTGAATTTTTTCCACCGTTTAGTTGCATTTCCGTTGAGAAACAATTGGGCGAAAACACTACCCCCTTGTCCTTGCGATGGGACTTCTACCCAATCTACAATGCATACCATTGTTTTTTGCAAATACTATACGGAACATCGGAAAAAACTACTTATCCCATTATTAAAACGACTGGGATTTCGAACATGTTGTCCAGCTTTCCTTTGCTTACAGTTATTGGATGGGGTGGGGCTGGTTTACACTGTCTCTAATTTGCTGCAGTACATCATGCGCCATAGAACGAATTTAGGATGATTTTGATACACCCCAGATGACAAGGATGGGTTGATGATGGGATCTGAATGTTTTAATCTACACTTATTTTATGATCGATTTTATTACTATTCATTAGTTGTTAAAATTATTTCAATGCGGGGGCGTGGCTAGCGCCCGACGCTGATGGCGGCGCTTCTGTGAAGCTCCCGGTCCGGGGTGCTGACGGCGCGTTCTGCTATGCATGGCAGTGGCGTTTTTTCTGGCGTGAGGCTGTAGGAATGGTTCCGTAACAGCATGGGGACTTTTTCGCCGACCTCTGCCTCGTCTCTGACTGCCGAATGAAGGTATTGCGGTGGAGCGAATTCACGCGGCCGCCATTTTGTTTCATCGGCTCTGCCCGCGAATGCTCCCCACAGATGTATTTACATCAGCGCTGCATTTGTAACTGCCCCTGAGGATAACGCTTTATACACGTGTTTGCTGGGTAGCATTTTGTGCATTTTTGTGCCCTCTATTGATGCTTGGGCAACATTAGGAGGATGACCTGCTTCTGACTGACAATTGCATAGCCGCCATCTTAGGAATCTGTCATCTTCTCCAGAGCGCTGTGGGACTCTTAATGAATCATGAGCTGTATTCCTCATTATACAAATACTTTGATGGTCTCAATTTCATCTTAAGCTTCCCGTTTTTGATGCTGGCAATGGGTCTGTGCTTTCCTGCTATATTCCAGTCCTTTCTTTGGTAGTGAGGCTGTGACCAAGATTCGCCTCGCCTTTTTCTAGCGACTGAGTTGATGCGGCTTTTGGTCGGCTATGGCGAGACTTTGCGGAGGCTGACCTGTGTACCTGTACTCTTGCTACATTAATATAGTGTTGCTGAGGGGGCGTAACTACCGCCCGATGAGTTATGGAGACGTCGGAATGAGGCTCCTGGAACCGGCGCGTCCAATTTGCGCTCTCAGACTACTTGATATGTAGCTATCTAGAGGAATGAACTATTGCACATCTTTGGGAATCTTCATTTGCCGCTCCCCAGGACAGTAAAGAGTCGTTTTTGCAAGGTGTAAACATCATTTTGAGGAGAATTTTTCACATTCCGGTACCTTGTGAAGGGATTTTTCTTACAGGTCCACAACTGTGTTTCCTCCCACACTTTTCTTATTTCACTCTACCTTTGCATGACCATGCTGGCTTTTGCTATCACTCCGCATTGCTTCGCCTTGTGGTGATTTCAGCTTGTCTTTCACGTCTCCCTGTCTTCCTTGGACTCCGGTTTCATGCTTTCTCATCATTGACCTATTGATTTCGTTCATCTGCCTTTCAGTCCCTTCATGGGGAAACTCCGGAATTTAAAGCTGGCTACTTCTTCTCACTTACCTGTGGATTCAGATTCGGATTCTCCTCCCCAGGACATGGTGGACACCACGGCACCAAAATCGGATTTACCAAAAGGAGCCATCCCCAAAGCGCGCAACAAAGGGAAGTTGCCATCTTCTCTAGCTTCCTCTAAATGTCTGAAGAAGGATCCACCATCCCCAGGGAGTAACTCATCATCCACTTCCATGGATCTCATTTTGGAAGAACTTTGTGCGTTCAAACCCTTTATGGAAGCTACCACAAAGAATATGCAGGCTATGCAGGAGAAATATTCGTCTCTGGAGTCCTGTGTTCAAACTTTGGAAACATCCACAGACTCTTTGCAATCTTCTTGTTCCCATATTCCGTCAATGGAGGCGGAGATACTTCTACTTAAGCGTCAGACGGAGGATTTGGAAAATAGAAATCGTAGGAACAATCTACGCTTATATGGTCTTCCAGAACTTACAGAGGGGTCAAACCCCACCGTCTTCTTCCAATCCTTTCTTGCCAAGATCTTAGATGCTCCGGCCTTGACTTCCGTTAACATTCAAAGGGCTCATCGCCTTGGACCGAAGGTCGCTAGTAAACCTAGAGGTATCATTATGCTTTTTCTGCAATTCACTGACCTCCTACAGGTCCTTTCTGCTGCCAAACTCAAGAAGCAAATTATGTGGGAAGGTCATCGCCTCTATCTTTCACAAGACGTCTCCAAGGCCACTGCGGATCGACGGAAGAAGTTCTTGGACATGCGACCTCAACTACGGGCCCTGAATGCTAGATATGGTCTACTACATCCTTGTCTCTTCAAGGTCACGTATAAAGACAGAACTACCACATATGAAGACCCGGCAGCCTTGCAAGCATTTCTTCAACGACAAAGCTCAGATGTTATGGATGTATCCAGTCTCAAAAAAGAGAGTTTCCCAGGGACCAGAAAGGACTGGGTGTCAGATATTTATCAAAAAAGATTCCTTTCTGTGTATTACTCTTTTAGTTGGTGACCATGAGGCCTACACATTTAGATCAATAACCTTAGATTTTTGATTGTGACACTGGACAAATATTATTACTCCAGACTAGAATATACTTTTTGTTACTCTCAAAATTTATTTTTCATAGGAAAACACTTATGTTCAATAAAATCATATTTTAAAATTGCATTCAATATATACTCTGATTGGGTGCTCTGGTACAGTCTTATATATGCTATCTAACAATTCCGTATTACGGTATCTATCTCAGAGTCACACACAGTTCAAATCATGTACTTTCAAAATTGCAAATTAAATACTACACAAATACATTTCATATGCTTTAAAAAGTCCCACTGTCGACGTGTTTCGGTGCATAGGTTACAATAGTAGCACCTTCCTCAGGACGGACGAGAATTTAAAACCAAAGTTTTGTTCTTCTTTCTAAAAAAGAGAATGCATATAATTAATACCATTTCCCTATGGAGAGTTGATTCTAGTTCTGGGCTATGCTGTTAGTGTCACTTATACATATTATCTGCCCTTACTTTAAGTGTAGGGGTTGAAGTCCTTCTGTGGGTGTTCAGGACGACTTTATCACCTCTCAACTTTTGTGATTTTAGACCACTTGCATCATAGTCAGTGGAGTCATAGAATTCTTCAAAAAGAGCAGGGAGTTATTTGACCATACTTTTTGAGCCTATTAGCCTATTCTCATGCTGTTAAGCAAAACACTTACTTTTAAAAAGTCACGTTGACACATGTTCAATGGTGTCTTAAAGCAGGTACGTCTTTCGATATGCACCGCCTGTATTCAATTGTTTAGCTGTGCCTGTAAGGTACATAGATAATGCTATATACTTCAAATAATGATGTCATGGCACTGGTGTTTATTCTCAACAAATACATCCATATACCTACCAATAGGTTTTTCGCCTAATGTTTAAGTTCAGGCTGTCCTTCCCTGCACCTTTTCAAGTGGTGTCCTGATACCTGTACCGGAATAACATGACGTTCAATTTAAGTGTACAGTTATCCATAGATCATGGCTTTAGACATCTACCTATCTCCTACTCCTTCTAAATTAGAAAGGGGTTCAGTACATACCAGTTAGAGCCTGCAATATCTTGTGGCAGCCTGAATCTTGACAACGCTGTCTTCTTTTCTTTAAGCGCTGTCAGCCACACTGTAGGTTTTCTTGGGGGTGTTTTTACTTTTACTCCCAACCTGTGTATTAAAAGTCATATTGGAGGAGGTTTTATTTAGATCCTCGCATAGAAGAATCTTCTTATCGCATTCCGCAGATTTTGCCAAATTTACTAATTACAAGTATGTCCTCGGTATGGCACGGTTTCTGTTAGTTACCTCTGATAAAGAAATATTAAAGTACACCTCAGCACTGCTTTAAAACAGCATAAGTGACAATGAGAGTAGAGGACATACTTGTAATTAGTAAATTTGGCAAAATCTAGAGCTTGATTATCATGCCTCTAAATCTGAGATTTCTCTTAAAAAACTTATTGATGTGAAAATTTCCTTTAATAAGTTTACGACTGAAGCTGCCTCTAATCTTTTGCTAAAATGTAATTCCAGGTATTATGGGGGTAAGAACAAAATGGGGAGAATCTTGGCCAATTACTTAAAGATAAGAAAGGAACGTACAAAGATTGAGTCCATTAAAACCTCCACTGGGAATTCTTGTTTTAAAGATAAAGACATTCTTTCTGAGTTTGTTAAATTTTATCACAGTCTTTATACTCCCGAACACATCCCGGAGACTACGGATCTTGTTTCATATTTTCATTCGCTCCCCTCCCCCCGGCTTCTCATGTTGATTTCTTTGCCCTAGAACGAGACATTTCTCTTTCTGAAATCTCCCATGCTGTTTCTAAATTGCGACATGGTAAATCTCCAGGCCCTGATGGTTTCACTATTGAATTTTATAGTCACTTCGCCTCTTTGCTTCTCCCTAAACTGTTACTATTATTCCAATCCTTTCTTGCAGCGGGTTCTTCAAGCGGCTCCTTCCAACAGGCTTTAATCTGTTTAATCCCCAAAGAAGATAAGGATCACTCGTTATGCAAAAATTACAGACCAATTTCCCTGGTCAATACGGATTATAAAATTCTGGCTAAAATTTTGGCATTACGCATGGATCCCCTTTTATCCGACCTCATTGGCCCTGAACAGTCAGGCTTTGTCAAGGGACGTCTCTCATCTGATAATTCCCGTGTTTTTCTTAATATACTTAGCAAGGCTTCCTCTCTGTTGCTTCCTTTCGTGGCGATTTCCTTGGACGCGGAGAAATCCTTTGACAGGATTGGGTGGGATTTTATGTTTCAGGCCCTACGTTGGATTGGCTTTTCTTCCAAATTCATCTCTATTATTTCTTTACTCTATTC
Source organism: Triturus cristatus (assembly GCF_964204655.1). Lineage (NCBI taxonomy): Eukaryota > Metazoa > Chordata > Amphibia > Caudata > Salamandridae > Triturus > Triturus cristatus. The sequence goes on along the minus strand of NC_140593.1, from coordinate 1,011,404,033 downwards.
TAATCCCCAGGCTTCCATCTTTGTTAACGGGATGACCTCAGATTATTTCTCTTTACACAGGGGAGTGCGACAAGGCTGTCCTCTATCCCCTCTACTTTTTGTTTTAGCCTTGGAACCCTTTCTTACCAAAATCCGTCTGGACAACACTATTTCTGGTTTTGAATTTGGATCCCGTCAGGTTAAACTCTCGGTCTATGCTGACGATATTCTTTTTTACTGCTCTGATCCTGTTTCCTCTATTCCCTCCTTTCTCCAGCAGGTGTCTTCCTTTTCCGCGGTCTCAGGTTATCGCCTGAATGCTGATAAGTGTGAGATTCTACCTTTAAACACTATTTGTCACAAGCATCTTTTTTCCCAAACGGGTTTCTCATGGCAACCATCTAAGATCAAATATCTGGGTGTTTGTTTCGCTCCTCTCTTGTCTGATACGCTCAAATTTAATTTTGATTATGTCTTCAAGAAAATGGACACGGCTATTCAACGTTGGAACCCGCTCTTTCTATCCTGGTGGGGTCGGCTCAATTCCATTAAAATGATGTTATCCCCTCTTCTTCTCTACACCATTTCCATGCTTCCGGTACACATTCCAATTTCCTTCTTCAAACGCATTGACTCCTTGTTGCTGAAATTCTTATGGAATGGCAAGCGGTCTCGGATAGCTTTGGCTTCATTGCGCAAAGATAAGGCCCAGTCTGGTGTGCGCTTTCCGGACTTCAGAGATTACCATCGAGCTTTCTCTTTGAAACAATCGACCCGTTGGTTCTCTTCTGATCTTCCACACTATCCGCCCGTCTGGTTAAGTATGGAATCTTCCTTTTTGTCCCCCTTTACCTTTCGCGAGTTCTTATCCTTCACGTCTTCATTGGTTCGCTTTCGTACGCCAGTTATTTCTCATTCCCGTACTCTACTCCTCCCTTACCTAAAATCATCTTATCCCTCCTTTCTTTCCATTCACGAACAACCGATTTGGCACAACTCTCTTTTCAAAATTAGGAATCGCACCATATTTTGGAAGACATGGCACTCTCGAGGATTGTGTTGGATCTCTCAATTAATTTCCCAAGATACTCCTCTCTCATTCCAAGAACTTCAATCCTCCTTTTCACTGCCCTCTACTGCTCGATCGCAATACCATACCCTTCTCCCAGTCCTGATCTCCTATCTTCGCTCTTTGGCGCCATCTACCGATATTCCTTTGGATCGCAAAACTACTTCTTTATTATTGGAGCCGTCTCCCTCAGCCTCTGCTATTTATAACTGTTTCCGATACTCCACTGACAGACTCAAATCTAAAATCGAGAATGCATGGGAATTGGATCTTTCTCAAGATTGGCCAACATCTTTTTGGGACAAAATATGGGCTAAGCTTCATAAAACCTCTAGAGCTGCTAATACTACCCAAACCTTATATTTTATTTATAACAGAACTTTATGTACCCCATTTGCTTTATCCCGTTTTTCACCTGACACATCCTCTAGTTGCTGGTCCTGTTTCTGTCCCGTTGCAAATCTCAAACACATGTTGTTTGATTGCCCTCCTATTTCCAAGTTTTGGCATCTAGTTTGGACACAAATACAAAGAATTTTCTGATTTCAACTTCCCTTTTCCCCTTTACAAATTTTTCTAGGTTCCCTATCACCGTCCCTCCCACAAACTCCTTCCCACTATCTATTACTTGACCTTCTAGTTGCTGTGGCTTTCCATACCATTACTTCCAATTGGAGACAGGCTACAAATGTCTCCTACCAATCTTGGTGGAACGCAGTCTGCTTCCATCATCGCCCAGATACTAATTATGTATCTCCCGTTTCCCTAGCAATCAAACGCGACCTGATTTGGTATCCTATCTCTCCTCTTTTGCTTCAACACATGCCTCTCCAGACCCTGACACAATTGAGGTGCGTAAGCCTCCATGATTTTCTTGTTACTTTAATGCCTTTTTGTTATGATATTACGTTCCATTATATTATATGATTTTTTTTCATTCCTATACGTACGTTCTGTTCATGTAAACTTCATGCTTGTTTTATTTGCTTTTAATGAGAGTTTCTATTGAACTGCTTATTCTTGTATATGCTTATCATGATGATTGTACCCACCTTTCCCCTTCCTTCTCCTTCCCTTCTTTCTTCAATAAACTCAAACTTAAAAAAAAAAATATTTCAATGCTATTTATTCAGTTATTATATATGCATTGTCACTTTAGCCGTGATTAAAATCCGATGATTAGAGTTAATGAATTTTATATTGTTGGTATATTTTTATGAGATGTTTTTAACATTGTATTTGCTTCTGCATCTTTTATGACCTGTCTTCGGAAGGTCGAATAAAGAAATCTTTGATTTGATTTGATTTGAATTCAAATTCATTCTATACATATTATGTTTGTAATTTTTAATGTGTGTTTAGTAAATACAAACATTTTATTTAGGTGGGATATCTTTAAATTAATCTATAAAAACATAATATTCATTTATTTTGATATGTTTAAATTCATTTTTACAATTGTGTAAAAAAAAAGTTCATAGTTTAAAGTTACAGCTAGTAACTCATAACAGCAATGTGGAGATCCCCATATGGTAATGTTTGGGAAAATGTGCAAAGTTCACAACACTTAAAAAAACCATAAAGAATATCTTAAATTACAATATTGATGTTAATAATGTATTTTTTTTCAATTTTAGAACAATATAAAAACTAATAATAATAATAATAAACAAATTTAATGTAGAATGTATTTATTGCTAATATGTTAATTTAAATTGCAATTTGTTTTTCTGAGGTTTAAATTATAAAAAATTACGACTTAATATATGCTTATGATGTTATATTTCTGTAGTTTTTGTGCAACTGATCTGTGTTTAGGGTATTAATAGTATCAATTGTGCAGTATTTGCGTTCCTAAAGTATTGTTGAAATTGATACATTCAGATTGTGTGGCATTTGTTCCTGCCTTACATATTTTCTATATTCATTTTTTTGATTTGTCAGAATATTTATACAGTTAAGTATTTATCTTCCATTAAAGTTTGTATTACTGACATCACTCCAAGATGGCTCCCATACTTAAAGATGGGAGCACTTTCTTATAAGGAGGGGTTTGGTGGGCTGCAGGGCATGTGTTCAAGGTTGCCAGGCCAAAATGCATCATGAATTGTCTCTTCAAAAAAACTTGGTAATCACTGCCTTGTGTGAATGGCTTCACTCGTATTTTTGAGTTATATCAAAACAATACCCTTTCAGAGTTAGAGTGATGGATAAATTATACAAAACAGAAGCAGAGAACTCAGAATAGTTCCCGAGATTAGGTGGAGAGCAGCTCCTGTATCGAGCACCCTACAACACCAGCGTCAGAATTTGCTCACCTCAACGTTCTGTTTTTCTAGCAAAGTTTTTAAGCATATGATTAGCACAGTGCCATCCATGTTGAGCTAGAAATGGACAAAGTCTTTTGCCACTTCTACAACAAAGGGGCATATTTACAACTAAAGGGCGTAGCGCTGTAAGCAATTAGCAGCGCCGTGCTGTGTCATTTAAAAAATGCAGATATGCACCATATTGACAAGAATACAGCACACCCCTGTGCTTTCCCTTGCGCCGGTGCCAATAAGCTGCCTACCTCCTGCGTTCTAGGGATGATCATGTTTGTGCAGGAAGGAACACCTCCCCTCACAAAAACATAACAATAATTAATGGCGTTTTGCGTTTGCTGCACATTGAAGTACACATAGAAAGAGCACCACTCAAATGTCTCCTTCTCAAAGGTGTTAGCTTTTGGTGCTGCCTAAGATTCAGAGACTCTGGTAAATCTCCGGCACTGTCGCAAAGCAATGGGTGCTGTGTGGGTATGCCCACAGCAACACACATTGCACGCTCCTTTGCCACAGAAAACTGCAACATGGAAGCCCATATTTATAAGGCGACGTTAAGCCCCGTAAAGTGGCTTAGAGACGCCTTGTACATATGGAGCAGGGCATTGTGCCATCGGAGCATCAAAGAAAGTGATGCCTCAGTGACCTAATGCCCTTGTAAATATGCCCCAAAGTGTTTGAGCATCGGATTAGCACACAGTCGTTCATGCCAAGCTGTAAAATAACAAAAGCCTTTTACCACTCCAGGCACAGTTTTACAGCTCTGAATTGGTAAAATACCCTCCAAGAATAAATAAAGCAACCCCTGACACATGTTTTCCAATCGTTATAGCTCTTCAGATATGATTAGCTTTGTCTAGACACAAGGGAGCACCCAGTATAAGTCAAAACAATACCCTAGTTAGATTGACGCATACATTATGCAAGACAGAAGCAGATAACTCTGGGTAGTTCCCAAGTTTAGGTAGAGAGCAGCTCCTGTATGAGCACCCTACAACACCAGTGACACTTAAAATGTGCTCACCTTAAATGCCGGTATTTCTAGCACAGTTTTTAAGCAAGCTGTCAACAAGCACCCACACATAACAATCCGGAGTTAGTCCATTGAGCATCACCCCTCTAGGATTTCATGCATCTCATACATTATTGCACTTTCTGCTTCACCATGCATTAATTTGAAATGCATGAGATTAAACTTTCTCCAATGCAACACCCTACCCTTTGTCAGACACTGCCCAACCTTCTTTGTATGTGCTGTCCCACCATGCTTATTCTCTTCAACAAACAGGGTGCCTCAAAAGCAGATCAGATTTAAAGGTGGTATAACATAGTGGGACAAATAGGGACTCTTGTGTGGAATATACCTTACGAGCAACACACATCTTATCTAACAGCCAGAATGCCCAGAGGCATGAATGCTTGCTTTATAAACACAGTTGTTACAGTCCACATTTAAAAATGGCTCCATTGATCACTGCCCCTAAATAAAACTTTCCCCATTTTCTGAATCCATCACACACACATACAGAGACAGTGAATCATATTTGTGTAAATCAGTTTATAGAAAGTGCTGCATAAGGCAAAGAAGACTACAAGGTGTAGGATTCACATGTAATAAATGTTACTTGAATATGAATTTACCTTGAAAAAACAAATTCAAGAGGCATTTGGCAAAAAAGGAACAGTTGGTTTAATTAAACCTTAAGGCCGGGAGCACAGTTACACAGTTGGGGTTTGAGGACTGTCTCAAAGTACAATAGTTTTGAGCATCTTTAGACACATTTCTTGAAGAATCATAAAACAATTTATAGATCCTGTTTTGGGAGAGGAATGTAGGCCCTGGTCATGAAGTCGTAAATAACTCCCACCTGATGACTAAGGCAGGTTGGTCTCGTCCTTGATTTTACGAGGAAATGGAGATTAAAACTCAGTGGATTACCTTTATTAGATGTAAGAATTATTGACCAGAAATATGGCCTTTTGAGATCGAAACATATGCATTGAAAGACAGTTGCCTCGCACTACTAAATACCTTTAAATCTTGGCTTTACAGAGTCATATTGAAAGAAACCACAAGGTACTTATATTAGCTTCAACATTTTAGTTTCAGATCACAAGGGTTCCGTACCTATAAAATTATACCGTGATTGATGTTAGAATTTGAGTATAGTCCCCACAATATCACGTTATTAATAGGAACTGGATGTTAATATGCATGATATGAGACTTCATAATGATACTAATGAAGAATAATGTTTTGAATACTGAAGTATACAAGTTATATCATGATTGGAATATGTATACCATTTACTGTGAATTTGGTTACAATTGCTTGCTAATGTGTTGAAGAGTTACTATATTCTGTACTCACATTGCTCACAACTTATGGTTTTGAATAGGCCTTTGCACTGGGTGTAACTGTTTGGGCTTTATGGGATGACGTGAATGTATATGTTAACAACAATACAACCTCGCACTATGTATTACTTCCAGCCCTGAGGAAGTCGTAGGGTCACTCCCTGTTGCGACGAAACGCATTGGCATAAGGGATTGGAAGATCTGTTAAAGAGAAAAAAACAAGAGCCCAATCAATTATTTTGTGCTTTATTGTTTAATTACTGTATTTTCTATTGTATAAGGCACGAGTGCTCCAAATATTATGAGTAGTTTGATCAATCTTTGATTGAGTTTTGGGGAGTTGGGTGTTTTCCCTCCCTTTTTGGATGCACCGTATATTGTTGAGTCTCACTAAACATAAGTGTGAATACTATATGAGTGCCTATATACCCTCTACACCCAATCTAGCGAATTTTGGTCTCGTCCTTGCATGGACACAATGAGGGCCAGTGGGTAGTGTCCAGATGTCCGGCATGGGGAGCACATGATCACTGTTTGTGCTGTGTTCTGAGTGGCTGAGTGTTTCTAATTTCATTTGGCATCTAACTTTATGGTGTTTTGGGAATGCGCGACCCTCCAGCCATGTGCTTTTTATTGGGGCCAATCTCCCCAGACCATTGTGGTGTTGCTGCCTATCTGTGGGACTAATCTGAGTATTTCCTGTTCACACATTTGTCCTGCTGGTTACATGCCCCCCCACATGTGATCTGTAAATCAGTAGCCTCAGGCCTAGGGCGCAGGGCCTGCCTGACCACATATTTCTGACTCTGGGTTGATGGAGAGGTCATGTCAGGAGATTTTGACAGCAGTGATGCGATATTGTTTTTGCACATACACGTATCATTGCGTCCATCAACATCAATATTACCATCCATGCTGGAAGGCACTTTTTTAAGAGTGCGTGGTCTGGAGAAGCACAAACTCAGGATTCAGAAAATAACACAGCGGTTAGGGTTGATTATAATGATAAGAATGTATTTCTACCACAACAAAACTTTCTTAGCAACATCAGGAAACAAAGACTGGGAACGAAACATAACTTCTTAACCTGTACCATGCAGCTTGCATGTAGCTCTTAGATGGCAGTTCATAGCTCAGAGTGCTAGATTACAAATGTAACTTATGAACTGCACAGTAACAACAGAATCTCTGTGAGGAAAGCAGTAACCCACTGAGCAATCGACATAAAATAATTTTCTTTGATGCGCATAATGCACGTTCTTTTCAGCAGGCATATTAGCCCTGTGCATTACACTAAATAGTTGAAAATTGCCACTAGACAAATCTCCCATCTCTCTCCTGCCGGTACATTGATAAATTGAAACTTTTATTGTTGCCTGAAAACTGCTGAATATACAAGAACTTTGCAGTGCTTTTAAAACTGCTGCACTGCTGAAAAACCCCCACTAACAAAATCTGCCCCCACCCTCCCAAGGAAACGCCCTCCCATCGCCCGTCGCCCAATGCCCAGTGCGGCCATTCCGGCCGTGGTGTTCAAAACAGACAATGTCATGCTGTCCAGTCCACCAGCACTGAGTGGCATGTGAATGCTGTGACTACACGGATGCAGTATTTGACCTATAAAAATGGCAATTATTGTGTTATTCACATTAGCTAAATGATGGCTAGACCGCTAGAAGGGTTGAACCTGAAATGTGTGCTCATTAACAACAATTTCCGATGTTTTGCAGGGCATTTGGAAATCTTGTGTCAACTCCAAAACCAGATAATCTTATCTTACTTTACTTGTTGCTCCTGTTAGAGGTTTGCCCAGGGCCCGCAGCTCACAGGAGTCACAACGACCCCACCATCACAAAGGGAGTCAGAGAGTCAAGATTCTAATTGAGTCGATGTGAGTCCCCTTCACTCTACCTGCCCCACATCCTGCCGAAGGTCCAACCACCGTACTCAGTCACAGAGTGACAATTGAGTGAAGCAAGTCACTCAATGCCCTGAATTTGCGTTAATTCTAGTCAGTCACTCTCGAGTCTTGACACCCAGCACCCACGCAAGCAGGCACAAATCTGACTCAACTCTGAGACCACACTGTGTCAGCGTAGCTTTTACTGCCACGCGGGGATAGTCAATAATTGTGGCTTTGGTGCTACCAGATTGATGGCCCTGGGACCTGGTCAGTGGTCCCAAACATGGTGGTACACAAACACATACCACACCAGGCACCACGTTCTCAGGTAGGGTAGGGTGCAGCAGGTGCGCATTTTCGCTTACAAACACGTGCTGCTCGCTGCAGCATGTGTAGTTTGTCACTGTTCAATCATGCCCAGCAATGCTGTGGGCGCTTCATGCTCATTCGCTCAGTTTCCTGGCCCAGGCCCGCAGCAGATACATACAATGTATTAAACCAAGGAGTGCGCCTTCCAGCCCGGCGTCACCATAGCAATGAGTGAGACAAGTTCTTTACCCCCACCTAGGCCCAGCTTGCAGGTCATCACGATGTCTCTGCAGGCAAAGCCTCAGCACCGCAGGGCAACCAAGCGCTGGTAACACTGCACCTGATTTTATGCCACCAGAGCCCTTGCTAAGGCTGACAAACGGCCAGGGGTCGCAAACAAGGTGTCAGGGATCACAATGTGTGACTTAGGGGTCGCAGTTGCCACCCTGGTGACCCCTGATTGATGTCCATACCTTCACATCCATGTATCTGCATGCAGCAGCCATTCGTTCATCAAGGGTCTTACCCCCCCCCCCCCTCTGCACCCCCCCCCTTTTCGGCATTTGAATCCAGGGTAGTTCGGGGACTGCTTAAATTCTTGCCATGTGTTACAATGGTCGACATGCAGGCAGGCAGTATCCGCAATCCTCCTAAAACGACCTCCTTCTTTTGTGGCAGCTTGTCTTTACTTTTGTCTTTAAAAAAATGAGAGTAGTGTGGTGGAGGCACCTTACCGGAGGGGGGTGGCAACCAGTTGTGATGGGATCTGGGGCTAGTGGGGAACACAGTACAATAATGCACACCACATGTTCTGCTCTGTGTGTGCCGACAGCCAGGAGTGCCGACGTCACCTTTATTTATACCCTCTGGTCCGCGCCCGGCCCAGAGGGCTGCAGATGGACACAATGTAGGGTTGTAGCCAGGTGGATCACTACAAGTAGATGGCAATTGTCACAAACGTTCTTCTCTTTGATTTGCTCACGGATGCTTCATAAAACCAGAAATGTGTATGCTTGCTTATTAAAATACCTATTTGCTTCCAAGCCGCACATCAATTTCCGATCAAAGTAGTGCTGTTAGGCTGTGAGGATTGTCAGAAACTTGGGCTGCCAATTGCTGAGCCTGGAGTCACAAATATACCAATGGACTATGTGGCATTTATTATTAACTTTTAGATGCTGTAGACTTCACTAGCTTGTGGCAGACAGTTTGAAAACAATCTGAGTAATGTGGATTGAAAAATTAGAAAGTGTGCAGGCAATTTAGATTATTGCACTGCACACGTAAACATGTAAGGGCAAAGACTGAGAAACTTTTAAATAAATACATAAAGCACGTTGGAGGCTGCTAAAAGGTTTAAACCTATTTCTTTGCTTCTCCATATTAAGAATGCATACAGTCACATTTATTGTCAGTGATAATGCTGCAGCTAGGGCTGTCTGCCAGAGTGATGCTTTCTATAAAGATTTAATTGAATTTGCGACATTCCCGGTCAAACAAACAAACAAAACAACCTTTCCAGCTCCATAATGCTTGTTCATTTAATTCACTCCGCTTCTCCACAGCTCCATTTTAAATTTTGACAAATTGTGCATTTTCATGACAGCCATGGATAAAAACATAAGGGTAGCTGACAATTTGTGTCAGCTCTAATGGAAAAGGCTCGGGCAGCTTCTTCTCCTCCAGGTATCTGAGAGCTTCTCCAAAGCTTTGTTCACTTGTTGTCCGGGAGGCTGAATGGTTACTATGGCAACAGATGCAAAAATATCACTAAGAAAGTTTCTGACTAGTTCTCACTTTTGTCAAGGGCCGGATGAGACATGTGGCCTGGTTACTGAGGCAGAGGGCCAAGCTGTACGTGTTTTAGTCAATAATTTAAACGTGCATACAACACTTCATTAACTATAAAATAGATTAAATATATATTAAAAGGTTATTACACTCAAATAGGTGCATTGATTTGCCATTAGATCACCAATAATTCAATTGATGGAAATTTTAATTGGAGGATAAGTGGGGCTGCAAAATTCCAAAGTGGAACATAGAGCACAGGAATCAGCATAACAGAATGTTATGGTGAAGCTCACACCAAGCCAACATGTAAGTAGAGGCAAAATGACAGCCATTACCAGACAGAACCAGAGGGCCAAGCAAAGTGCAAATCGACATCTTGAATGAGCAAATCAATCCCCTAAGAATTACACTGAAATCCAGAAGAAAGTAGGGGTGGGTGTAGTGTAACTAGTGTAATTCTGTGTAGTTTAATCACGTGGAATTACTCAAGTATAGCTTGAGATTACCCAAAAATTCCAAAGTAGACGAGAGAATGCAGTTTGCACTATGCAACAGAACATGAATAGCAAGCGTGAGCAGCTGCTGACGCTCTCTAAATACGCACTTGGGGTAGAATTTTCCAACTTACTCCTGGCATTCAGCGCTAGTTTCCTAGCCCAAAATATACCCTTATGTCCAAATGTGCACAAACCACATTGGACGCAAGAATGAATTTTGCTCTAGGAAGATAGCTCTAAATGAAACAGAACATAAACAGCAGCTCAAGCAGCTGCTTGCACTTGCAAAATGTCTATTGCGTTAGGATCTTTTCCCTCCAAATTGCTATGTATTGTGCAAGTGTTCACAATTGCGTTATTATCGGTAATTCCACATCAAAGAGTAACATGGAATTACCAAATGACTGACTACTCCTGCCTAATTGAAATTCCACCCAGGTTTAGAAAACTAAATGAAAGGGGGCGTAGCATGGATGGCAGAGCTAATGGCTGCCTGATCCTGCAGCTGCGCCGTAATGGAGACAGCGAAGCAAAATACTCGGCTAAAAATCGAGGACACAAACCTATGGAAGACTGAGCCGAGCATCGGAATTCAAGCTCCGTGCAAAGACACCAACCACAAGGGGCAAGTCACGCACTGAAAAGGAGAAAAAGTGACTTGAGGAGCGCGACTGACTACAGTGAAGCAAAGCAAAATGGCGGACATGAAAGTGAAACCGGGCAGTGATTCGGAGAAGCCACGCTGAAACAGACAAAGGTTCCTACTGTGGCGCACATGGACAACAGAGCCCGCTGACCCAAATATTATCCGACACAGAGGCGGTGAGTGCAAGGCGGCGAGCTAAAGCAAAGCGCGCACATAGGAGAGCGGGACAGTCCGTCGCAAATGTAACCAAGATGTCTAGTGACAACACGCGCCTTTTCTGCCATATTGTAGAACAAATCTCCACGAAACTGGAGCCAGCTGTGGCGATTGCACTTGATGCAGAAAAGGCCTTCGATAAGGTCTCGTGGGCCTTCCTAGAGCACTGCATGCGGACCTTCAACCTGGGAGAGACATACATAAGGATGGCCATGACCCTCTACCAGACCCCCTCAGCCCGTATTACAATTAATGGCTCACTCTCGGACCCTTTCAAACTGAAGCAGGGAAACAGATAGGGATGCCCACTCTCGCCGACACTCTTTCTTCTGGCCCTAGAACCCCTCATTCAAGACATAAAACTAAACGAGAACATAAAAGGGGTCGAAATCAAAGGCACCATAGTAAAATTAGCCACATATGCGGATGATATCCTGATCTTAACAGAACAATCAAAACCCTCCATTAAGGCCCTGATGGCCACAATAGCACAATACTCCAAACTATCAGGGTAAAAATTAAACAACGAAAAATCAGAATGCAAGCCACTAAACATTTACTGCATGAGAGATTCGCTGGGGGATTCGGGTTTGACTTGGCAGACGGGACTCATCAAGTACCTAGGCATACACTTTGGTTCCGACCTGTACAACACCCTACGCCACAATGAAAAGTCCCTTATAGAAAAGGTTTAGAACCTGCTAGAGGCCTGGTCCCCAAAATTCATCACATGGTGGGGATGCATAGAAACAATAAAAAATAAATGATGATCACGCTGATGATCAATTGCCTGTCAAGCATGCTTCCTCTCCTCCTCACAGACGACTTCCATCGATAAATCGACAACATGCTCACCAAATTCCTCAGGCGGGACAAGAAGGCAAGGATCAGTATTAAAAAACTGAGACTGGCTAAATCACAGCAGATTTCAAAGTCTACCAACTAGCCTTCCTAGAAAAACAGGGCACTCAGTGGGTAAATGTAAAAATGTAAATTGATACTTGTATAGCGCACTACTCACCCGCAAGGGTCTCAAGGCACTTGTACGAATACCGCTGTGGAACCCATCCTGGCTTTCCCTGTGAGGCGTCCACTCCTGGGCACCCCCAAGGTGGAGGCCAGGCATCCTTAGCGTTGTGGGGGCCGTTGTGGAGATTAAGCAAGCTATTGCCCAGAGTTGCAGAGTGGGACTCCATGATTGGAATTGCACCGAGGCGAGAATTATCAGGTCCGTAGAATTTTGAGCCCAAGACCCGCCGAGGCGGGGAATTGAACCCTGGTCCTGGGCTAGACCTCTGCATCAGGGTCTGCCGCTCTAATCATTGAGCCACACTTCTCCACCAGTGGGTGACCCAGATGCTCGACTACACACCAGCGTGGTTACAGGTTGAGAAGGCCATTCTAAACAACCTGCACCCTATTGCCCTACTCACGATGAACACATACCCACACACATCTAAGCTAATATTTAAAAACACAAAAATAGCACTCCTAAAAGTAGACAGGAGAATGGAGGTTAGCATCAGTTGATCCAAGTCAGAGTCATTGTGGTCAAACAGAAAAATCAAATATAACGGGAATAGTCTTATCTTTGAGTCATGGATTGAGAAACGTATATGCTTTCCACACCAACTAGAGAGTGGGACAGCCCCTATTACTTTCTCTGACCTGAAAACAGACCATCAACTAGAAGACCTAGACCTTTACAGATTCCTAAAGATAAAAGCAGCCTTGTCGAAGCCAAAACTAACCAGCACCCAACATTCGATCTTCCGCTTGGTGACTAACATCAACAAGGTAGGACACCAAGTCTCACAAATTTACAAGCTACTACGCCCAAAAAACACCAAACTCAATGCTAAAACAACCGAATATTGGGACAAACAGCTAAATGACTAGGAGTGGAAAACTCTGTGGTCCTCGGCCACACAAAACAAGAGCGCCCCAGTCCTTGCACAAACGACATTCTGGTTACTATACAAAACCTACTGGACCCTAGACCGAATATACACACTAGGCCTCAGGGAGGACTCTCTATGCTGGAACTGCAATACACAGAAGGGGGACCTAGCACACCTTATCTTCCATTGCCCAACACTCAAGGTATTCTGGGGAAGGGTGTTTGACCTCATTGACAAGGTGTTTAAACGCAAAACAATGAGGGACTTCGCTTCCCTTACCACAGCATTTATGAGGTCTGATCTCTCCTCTTAGAAGGATAAGGAGCTAATGGACTTACTACTGACTGCGGCTGTTAAACTGGTTCTAAAAAACTGGAAAGACACTAGCAAAGCTAGCTACCAAGGATGGCTAAACTGGATTACTCACCTCAGAGGAGCGGACAGTTTGGCGCTGCCATACTCCCCATGGAAGGCGTCGTCCAGGGGACTGTTGGAAGCTCTGGACAGGTCCCTTGACCCATACAAGCCCCCATAAACGAGTGCACCTAAGTTCTCTGCGCCGGGGGAACCTCGGAAACGACCTCAAGAACCCCGAGCCATGGACAATTGATATGCAATTTGACCTATCGATCGCTAAGGATCTTGCCTTGATTGTACACCTCTCTAATGTGCTATCCTATCCCTTTCTCCTCTCCTCTCCTACTTTGCTGTCCCTTTCCGCCTTTCATCACCTTCTTCTATCAAACCATAACACCAAGTGGGTAAACACGGCCACAGCAATGTACTAACGTTTAATCGCCAACCTTGATGCTGCCTGCAACAGACTATGTTGAATGTATACACTATATAAAAATGTTAATAAAAACAATAAAAAGAAAAAAAGAAAATGACATGGAAAATCACACCACATGCCAAAATATCTGTATCAGATTAACAAGCATAAAACACAAAGCAGCAAAATTCAAATTGTGTCAAGAGCATAATTTCCACTGTTAGCTTGGCATCCTTGGTATCGCTCTCCCCTAACTTTTTGCCTTTAACTCTCCTGTTTTGTCAACTTCTTTTTTGCTGCCTTTAGGTCTCTCCTACACATTACCACTGCTAACAAGTGCTAAAGGGCTTGTGCTCTCTCCTTAATACATGGTAGTACTGTCTTACAACCAATTGGCCTATTTACTTTACTTGTAAGCGCCTAGTAACGTGGTACTACCTGTGTCCAGGGCCTTTAAATTAATTGATACTGGTGGGTCTGCAGCACTGATTGTTCCACCCACTTAAGAAGCCCTTTAAACATACCTCAGGCCTGAATTGCAGCTTGTCTGTGTAGTTTTAAACTGCTATTTCGACCTGCTAAATAAACCTTTTGCCAGGCCCAAGCCTTCCCTTTTAATATATATAAGTCACCTCAGGATAGGCCTTGAACAGCCCAAAGGGCAGGGTGAAGTGTATTTAAAATGTAGGACATGTACGTTTGCATTTTACATGTACTGGTAGCGAAAAACTATTACATTTGTTTTTAGTACTGCAAGGGCCACCTCTCCCACAGGATAAAATTGGCGTTATCTTATTATATTTAATAAGCTGTAACTTCCAGTTGGGAGCAGGTAGACAGGTCAAATTGTGTGTCTAACATTTTTTTATTGGAATGCATCTTTAAGGTAAAGTCAGTTTTTTTATCGCTGTTTTGAAAATGTCACTTTTACAACATTAGACTTTTTTTAGTCTTAACCATTTGGGGCCTGCAGTCTGATCCTGGGTCACATGACTAGGTGTAGCTGGAAGTTGGTCTTTGTGTATTGCTCCCCGACAGTGAGAGAACAGGAAGATAAGTGCTGACAGTATGCACCACTCTGAGTTAACGAGGGGTGGTGCTGTCACCTATCACACTAGCACATCACAAAGGACCTGCCTAAGCTCTCTCACAAATGGCTGTCCCTATTCTTTTGTGACCCCAGACAAGCTGGGACCATGGCAACAAGAAAGGAGATGCCTGACAACTCAGGGGGGGGGGGTGAAAAGCTCTACCAGCTTCTTCCACTTCAAAGTGGGCAACAGGTATAAATATTGGAACCTTAGACCCAACTCTTCAGTACACTTCAGGACCTGTGGAAGAAGGACATTTGTGATGCCAAAAAGGACTGCCACTCTGTTGGACTGCTGCTATGAAGAGCTACTGTCCAGCTGTACTGACCTGCTGCCCTCTTGCCTGGGTGAGAAGGACTGGTTATTCATCTCTGAGCCCAGGACTTCAGAGTGACTTCAGAATGCACATGCGCGGGCGGCCGTGCATGCGCATTTGTGAGGAACTCGGCAGAGAGAGAAGGAAGAGGGAGCCCCAGGACGCCGCAGCTCAGGTAAGGTAAGGTATTTAAATTACTTAAACCTTGTTTTTTAAAAGTTTAGGATTATTCTTAATTTATTTTATAAACGGGCGGGAGGGAGGCGGGTGGCGCGTAGTGGGGCTACACAGAGTGTGCGGGTGTGCGTAGATTTACCCCCACTCCGTGATGCTCCGCGTAGCCCCACTACGCCCAGGGTTACTCAGAACATTTAAACAGAAATTGCAATGTAGTCACCCACAAGGATCTGTTCACCACAACCACAATGTGGTTGTTAGACTTAATGAAACATGCAGAGTGTGTCATCTTATTAAAGGGGTTAAACAACATGGCAACAAAACTTCTATCAGAACAGAGTCAAAGCAGCACAGAAAATATCAAAGGCGAATAAATTAAAAAAGAGGGTTCACTGACAGAATATAGACCATGAAAATATAAAGGGATATTCTCAAGGACTTATCGCCGAGTTAGCAGCACTTTATTGCAGCCAAAGTGGTGATAAATGTATCGCACCATTCTCAAGCTGGTGCTAACAGCCTATAACACCGGTTTTCCTACGATAGCCACCGCAAAAAATATTGTCACGGATGATAGCGGCAACTAAGGCTAATGATATGCAGAGTAAGTGTTCACGTGCAAAAAACGCAGCAAACACACCACCTCGCAATATTTACAACGACCAACCAGATCGGTGATAAGATCCCAAACATGTGATAAGGCGCGTTAGCAGCAGGGATTTAACACCTACTCCAACCTGGTGTAAAGTCGGTAGACAACCTGCACCAGAAACGGGAGCCCAGTCCACAGCCACACCAGAATAACAACAGATGCCATGGAGCTACTGATCATGCAGCTCGGACACCCAAGAGGGCCACAACACCCACCGCCACGCCCCTGGACCCCACCCAGACCCCCCCGGTCAAAGATATTGTACATCAACTTTACAAATTCATAAACAAAACTATTCGCCTGATGTCGCACACAACAATCAACTGTCATGTGTGGCCAGAAAAAGGAGAATCATTCAGTCATCTTTGAATTCAGAAAACAAATATTTATTTAAAAATAAACTCAAGACAACTATTTTGAAGAGTCATGGCGGGTCATGTCTGGATAATCTGTAAGTCACAGCCTGCAAGACAAAATTCAAGATGAGAAGGTGTGTCATGCACTCATCAAAGGACAGAGAGAGAGAGAGAGAGAGAGAGAGAGAGAGAAAGAAATGGAGAGAGAGAGAGAGTGAAAGAGAGAGAAAGAGAGAGAAAGAGAGTGAAAGGGAAGAGAGAGAGAAGGAGAGAGAGAAACGGAGGAAGAGAGAGACAGTGAAAGAAAGAGAGGGAGAGAGAGAGTAACAGAGGGAGAGAGAGACTGTGAAAGAAAGAGAGGGAGAGAGAGAGAGAGAGTAGCAGAGGGAGAGAGAGACAGTGAAAGAAAAAGAGGGAGAGAGAGAGAGTAACAGAGGGAGAGAGACAGTGAAAGAAAGAGAGGGAGAGAGAGAGTAACAGAGGGAGAGAGAGACATTGAAAGAAAGAGAGGGAGAGAGAGAGACAGTGACACCCCTGTGCACCCAGGCCTTACTGCTCACCTGCTGCCACCGGTGTGTCTCCAACCACGTGCCGGCATACACTGCAGTCCACCCGGTCCCTTATCTGAAACAGAGTCCAGAGTTAATGATGGCAGAGTACATATCATTACAATTGGCACCATTGCTTGCCCACTCCTGCGCACACAGGCTGCTGCACCCCAGCCCCTCTCGCCGCCCATCAGTGTTTGCCCGCCCCTGCGCACCCAGGCCCCACTGCTCACCTTCCACCACCGGTGTGTCTTGAAGAGGGCCCATCACGTGCCGGTGCAAGCTCCAAGCCCAGGGCCCGTGACCAAGGCAGCCTCCACATCATGCAGCCCCGTACCGTGGTCCACCAGGTCGCACACTTGATTCTGGGTCTTGATTTTGCGAATGCCAGAGATCATATCAGTGCACACATCATCATCGCAGGCAGCACACCTGCTCAGCTCTACAGGTGCCACTAACTCTGTGAACGGTGAGGCAATGTCATCTGGTGGTAGGCCTGCGCTGACCGCTGGCTCAGGCCTACACTGCGGTCCAGCAGGGCTCACACTAACCCCTACCAGTCCGGACCGCCAGGATGGCACAACATCGCCAGCTGCACACCCGCTCAGCACTTTAGGTGCCCCTACCTAAGTGTACGGAAAGTCACCATCCCGTTGCGGTAGGCCCGTGCAGGACGCTATGTATCCGGTGACACCAATTCTGTGCTACTCAAGTCATGGACCCTTTATGATTGAGTCTCTTGATATGCCAGGCGGACGCAACCAGGTCACCTCAGGCAGTGGACAAGAACTGGGACACGTTGCGTCGTCGCCCCCCTTTTATACGTGCGCCGAGTAGGCTGGCTTGGCATACGCCAGGCCAGAGTAGGGGTGTGAATAATTATCCCTGGCCTCTGAGTGTGGTCCATATCTGGGCTGCACAGGAAACAAACTGATGCGTGTGTCTCCGTTGCAGTGTCGGCGCCACATGGCCAGCTATCGACAATGTTGCAATGTTGCATGCACACGGATGGCAGACACGCACAAAGGGATTGTACAAGGAGTGCAAGGTCGCTCGGGGTCTTCGCTCATACATGCCAACTGGTGTGTGTGTATCCCTATTGGTGCACCATAAGCCTAAGGCCTTTCATCAATTGCAGCATGAAAGACACATCACATTTCCAAAATGCAAGCAGTAGTCAGACTAACATTAGGGATGAAAGCTCCTTTGTCTCAATACAGAATGCGGAAGGACATCTGCACCGCCGAGCTGGGTTTTGCATGCGGCAGGCACCCCTCTGAATTATTCACCATAGCAGATAATGACGACTCCCACACTACGCACAGCGGTAATGATAATCCAATGTATCCACACCGCACACACAGACATCCTTGCACAAGGTACTCTTGCATGGAATGCCCTTGACACTTACGTACACAACAAAACATATGTACTTACAGAACAAACAAGAAGAAAAACAACTCTAAATATAACAACCTATCCTTCGATCAGAGGCAGGCTCTTCTTGAGCTTGCCAATGACTCCAATGTGGTAGTACGCCCTGCTGATAAGGGCGGCAATGTTGTCATTCTCAGTCGGGACAAGTATGTAGCGGAAGCTCTCAGACAGCTAGATGATTCTCAAAGCTATATCTCTGTTTCCATGGAGATATACAATCTCAGCATTATCGATCTTTGGGACAAACTCCTTGTATGGAAAGATAAAGGGATCTTAGAATGGGAGGAGTACAGATACCTCAAAAACGATCATCCTGTGCTCCCAGTACTATACCTTTTGCCCAAGCTACATAAAAACCCCATAGATCCCCCAGGACGCCCCATCGTGTCATCGAGAGGGAGTGTCACGGAACATGTCTCCAAATACGTGGACCATTTCCTTAGGGAGTTTGTCATGGCACTTCCTAGCTATGTGAGGGACACGAAAGATTTCCTCACCAAGATCCAAGACATCCAGTGGGATGAGAAATTCTTTCTCATCACACTTGATGTACAATCCCTCTACACGATCATTGAACATAGACAAGGTTTGTTGGCCTGTGAACATTTTCTCAAGCTAAGACCTCTCAGACTCAGGGAACATAGCAGGATGCTGTTGGGGATGATAGAATTCTGTCTCGCCAACAACATCTTTCTATTTGATGGTACACTCTACAGGCAAACAACAGGTACCGCGATGGGATCTTGCTTTGCCCCCAGTTTTGCCAACCTATTTATGGGTCACTGGGAGGAGACCATACGGGCAAAGCAAGACCTTGCCCATCATTTCGCGCACGTCATTAGATGGCTGCGCTATATCGATGACCTTTTTATTGTCTGGGATGGTGACGAGGAAGCAGCACTGGCTTTCATCGAGTGCCTGAATCATAACTCCAGCAATATTGTTCTCACGGGGCATGTCAGCAGTACAAGGGCAGAATATCTTGATGTCAGCATTGACATCCTGGACAACCAACTGCACACCACTCTCTTTAGAAAGGCCACAGCTGGCAATAGCATCTTACATGCACTGAGCAGCCACCCTGAGACACTTAAATGGAGCATCCCATTTGGCGAGCTCATGAGGGCCAAAAGAAACTGTAACTCAGAGGAAGCCTATTTGCAAGTGAGTGAGGGGATGTTTGAACGTTTCAGAGAGAGAGGCTATCCCAATTGGGTACTCAACAGAGCTAGAGACAGGGCCAGCGGGATTTCTAGAACCTCTACATTGACCAACGAACAGACACTGACATCCAAGGATGATGACGATACCACGCGCATCATCATGACATACAACACCAATTCAGACAACATCAAACATATCCTGACCAAACATTGGAATGTTCTTACTACTGATAACATCATTGGCACCAGTATTCCCAAGAGACCCAGTATCACATACAGGAAGGGGAAGAACATCAGGGACATGTTGGTACGCAGCGACATCACTATGTACCCTGACAGACACACACATGGGTTGCAGGGATTTTTTCCCTGCGGCCATTGCAAGGCATGCAAACAAAGTACATTCCTCAAAACGACCACATACAATGGAGTGTACAAAGAGATAGAACAATTTCTCACTTGCAGCACCACATTTGCCATCTATGTGATTGTATGTCCTTGTAACAAATGGTACATAGGGAGCACTACCCTCCAGGCCAAAAAGCGGGTACTGGAACACAGTAGGGCCATAACACACATGGACGAAAAATATCCTGTCGCACGGCACTACAGGGACCATCATTTCTCTGATTCGACATTACTGAGATACTTTATTCTTGAACAAATCCCCAGTATTCCCAGGGGAGGCGACAGGGTACTGAGGTTGAGACAAAGGGAATCCAAATACATTGTTGATTTCCAAAGCAAAAACCCTGGTGGTCTCAATCAGGACGAAGAATTGGCCATACACCTTAGAGAATGATGTATTTGGACTATGTGTTTATGCATGATGTACATATGGTTGGATTATGTCTTATCGTTGCAACTAGTGTGCACTTTCTTCCCTTCTTCCCATTTTAGAACTTGCACTAGAATTGTGTATGATGCAGACTCATTTGCATCTGTTTTTAACTATGTATTCTTATTTTCTTTTCAGGAGGAGAGGAAGGGGCCCCAACACTGACACTCACTCTGCACGGGCAGCCTACCCTCTCTCCCCTCCATCTCACCGAGGTCATCACCAGTTCTGGACACATGGGCGTGTGAAAGACTTTGGTCCATCTCTTGGTCAACACGGTTAGCCCCACTTGGGGAACACATACTATTCTCCTTCTGTCGCCATGTTTTGTCTACTGCTATGCTCGTCCTGACATCCCGCATACACAGGTCACATCTTCTGCCTTTGTAATTTTATCTCTCCATTTGGAGTCACATGGGGTGGTCTGAACATTCTATCGCAGGCACTTGCCAGGTTATAGGATATAATGCAGTTTAGATATCATTTATTTTGTTTAATTTATTTTGTTTATTAGAATTGTTGCTTATGTGTTCTCAATGCAGCAGTAGGACAACTTGGGAGCGATAACTTCCATGCTTTTGTTGGTATTTGACCACTCTAAGATGGCCGCCACAGTAGGATACTGTATGATTACCATGTACTTGGTCCTTTGTCTGTTTTGACAGCCCTTCACTCTTTTAAGTTCATTGCCACCATAGCACTGTTATTCACGTGATCAAGGCTTGTAAAGTCGAAACGCGTTGTGAATAAACACCCGTTTCTCCGCTATCTGTGTTGATCTACTTTGTTCCTGAGAGCGCACGTTATCTGACTTTTGGAATATATATATATATATATATATATATATATATATATATATATATATATATATATATATATATATATATATATATATCCAGTTCCACCAAGTGTATCGCATACACGTATGCACTCCTTCCCCAAAGATACACAAACAGCGTCTTTTGAAAGTTCCAAGATTTAATTAAGTGCTTGAAAGCCAAGTAAATACCCAACGCGTTTCGACGACCGTATCGTCTTGGTCACGGGTAACCGACTGTTTACCATTCAACAGTATAAATACATAACAAAAGAAACAAACATCGGTGCTGCGTTCAAAACATCAACAGCGAAAACGGATAGCAGTTTCAATCTATCACTATCCAGCTACATGGCGGCCATCTTAGAGCAGTAAATGAGGACCAAACATAATGGTGCCCTAATCTGATTATGCGATAGGGTAATACATATAGAAGAAAGAAAAACGCTTGTTGTTTAACAAATTCGAGCACGTACATAAATTCAGAACATAATCAATGTTGCTATACTGTGACAACTTTACAACAACGTTACTCTTATGCAGATTTTTTTTTTTTTTTTTTTTTTTTTACTATTGATAAAGTTTTGCAACAAACGTTTCTTCATTATTTGAATGTTTTCTTCTCACACTAAGGTACCAAATTAATAAATCTCAAGTGAGAAAAAATTGAGTATCCTCATCAAAAATTACACTAAATCTCTTAACTTCGAATTGAACCCCAGTGGGTGAAAAATATTTTTTTCACTGAAAAAATTATTTAAATGAATTAATGGAAAGAGGAACATTTCTAATCCCAAACGTGATAAAAGGATAAATTCGTATGATAAACAGACAAAATCTCGGAAAAATTGCGCCCAAGTGGGCCTAAATACAGTTCATTGCTTCTATTCATGACTCATTATACTTGATAGTAGCCTCTTTCCACCTTCTATATTCACAATTAAAGTAATGGTATGTTCAATCGATCTTCTTCTTGGACCACCTGGACATCACAAGATAAAAATAGCAAAACAGACACAGCTGTCAATCCATAAAAATGCTTCCACATCATAACTGCATAGCACCGATGTTAATAAAGGATCGTGACAGATTCCACCCAAAGAGAAAATTATATATATATATATATTTATATATATATATATATATATATATATATATATATATATATAAAGAAGCGGAGCATTTAATCTCAGAGATGTTAACAGCCTTGGTTACAGGTGAGAAGAATTATTAAAGTGCTTTGTGTCCGCTTTTTGTATTGAAAGTCACATGACCAACAGTTAAAAATACTAGTCCCAGAATGCATTGTACTGCTTCATGTATTGCATGGATCACACTTAATTCTCTATGTTCCTCAATATAATGAAATTATTCTTTGTACTTGCATTCAAGTTGTGGCAATACTTTTCTGGTCGTGCGCTCTCTGATCTTGTGCGCATTTTGCATTTCTGATTGTCTCTGAAATTGTGCTCGTTTTTCCAAAATGGGGGGTGTCATCCCCTCCGACTCCCTTCCTCCAGCAGTCATCAGTTTTCGCTATACTAGCATATCCCCAATGGGCTGGTGACTGCGAGTGAGTCATGCTCCTGAATTGAATTCAAAACACAAGTACCCAAGCGCATGGAGCCTCCGACCCTACAGGGTGGCCACTTAACAACAACAGGCATGGAGCACCCCATCAATCGTCAACATCTTCACAGGAAAAAACACAGAGGCCCTTTTCTGTAATCAGAGCATTTAATCTCAGAGATGTTATGCCGCACACTTCTTCATTTCCCTTACGCGTTTTGGCAACAGCCTTGGTCACAGGTGAGAAGAATTATTAAAGTGCAAAGTGCATTGTGTCCGCTTTTTGTATTGAAAGTCACATGACCAACAGTTAAAAATACTAGTCCCAGAAAGCATTGTACTGCTTTATGTATTGCATGGAATCACAATTAATTTTCTATGTTCCTCAATATAATGGAATTATTCGTTGTACTTGCATTCAAGTTGTGGCAATACTTTCCTGGTCGTGCGCTCTCTGATCTTGTGTGCATTTTGCATTTTCGATCATCTCTGAAACTGTGCTTGTTTTTCCAAAATGGTCAAAGGGGGGTGTCATCCCCTCCGTCTCCCTTCTTCCAGCAGCCATCAGTTTTCGCTATACTAGCATATCCCCAATGGGCTGGTGACTGCGAGTGGGTCTTGCTCCTGAATTGAATTCAAAACACAAGTCTCCAAGCACACAGAGCCTGGTGTGATTGATCATGGATTTTTCGGGTGAATGGATTGTACAGCAATTCATTTTGGGTTTTACCCTCCATTTTTTTCCTTGCTCCCATTAGTACCTTCTCTCTGTATCCCCTGTTTTTGAAACGGGTTAGGATGTTACATTGTTCGGCCTCAAAATCTCCATTACTGCTTCAGTTGCGGAGTGCCCGCAACATTTCCCCATAGGGGATGCTCTGAACCAGGGGAGTTGGGTGGTGGCTAGCCACGTGTAATACGGTATTCCCGGCTGTTTTCTTACGGAACAGGCGTGTTGTAATTTTTCCTTGTTTGATTTCCACTGCTATATCCAGGAACTCACAATAACTAGGACTTATTGAATGGGTAAATTTAAGGTTTAGATTATTCTCCCCCAACTTATCAACAAATTCTTTGGCTAGGGGATCCGGTCCGTCCCATATTAAGAATAAATCATCAATATATCTGATACATACAAGTATGTGATTAGTATATTGTTCAAATTTTTCAGTCCAGGTAATTTGTTCTTCCCACCAGCCTAGGAAAAAATTCGGTAGGCTGGGTGCAAAACAAGTGCCCATTGCGGTCGCAGACCACTGTCGATAAACTGTTTTCTCGAACAGGAAGATATTTTGCTGTCGACAAAACAGCATTATTTCCTCCAACATCTTATTATGGCGCCAATGGTCAATGTGTCTGCTTCTAAGGGAATACAGTGGCGAGCGAAATCGAACCCTCAATTAAACAAAAACTTGTGTTGCTTGAGAAGTTGTGCAAACGCGAAATCAATGAGTGGTGGGAAGTCGCATCATTAACAAACTATGTGGAAGTGGGTTGTGTACCCCGTGGCCTCAGAATAACCATTGTACCACCATACGAAAACGCCAACCAGGACTTACCAATGGAATGGGCAGAATTTATGACAAAGACCTGCAAAGGCATGCTGGAGATGCTAATTAAATACGCGCAAATCGATCTGGAATCTAGCAGAAAAGAGTTGACAACCTTGAGAGCAGAGCTGGATACATCTAAAACCGACAAAACAGCAGTGGAATTCGTGAATTCACTACCTAACAAACTTAGAGAATACGAAGTTACGATAAAAATCAAAAAACAACGTAAGTTCCTAAGGGACAAAAGAGACTACGCCGAGGGGTGAATACCCACGTATGCCAAACGCTTTGCTTGGGCGCAGAGAACTTTTAGGGCATCATACAGTGATAGAGATGGAGAGGCGCTGTCAACTGGGTCTAGCTCAGATCTCAGTACTGACTCAGAGGACCAGAGCACTGGGTCCATTTAGGGCGACCATTGACATTGTTACACAAATTTTAAATTCTGAAACAAAAGAAGGAACAGAATCAATCGGACAAACCCCAAACAAGTGGCAGGGGAAGAGGCAAGGCTCCAAAAAGAGGAAGAGGACGAGGAACAAAGGCCGATGAAGAATGACAAGTAGAAGAGGTGGAAGAACTAAGTGCACTACCATCACTGTGGACAATCCAGTGGAGAATTATTCAGTCATCAATCTATCATAAAGAACACTGACTACAGAAGAGACCTCTGTTCTTCAATTTGGCCTTTCCTTCTGCCCCACTAGCAACTTGAATTACACAAACACTCAAATTGATCTTTTCCTATTCATTCAAAAATTGAAGTGAATGAAGTTGTATGAAATGACTGTGAAATCTAAGAAAACGGAGAGCAATCGAAATAAAATGGCGAGTAATACCAAATTACAAGTACAAGATACTGGCCAACTGAGAGATATGTACGAATTAGCAACAGATGACCATCAGGCTAATATTGATCACATTCTCGAGTACTGGGGTGTCCACAGTAATCAATCCAGTCATAGTGGTCTGAGACCCAAATGAAGATACAATCCAAATGTACCACATGACAATATTGAGGCGTACAGTTCAGCAGTGATAAATGACCGAAATATGAAAATCTATCAAGATGCCAAAGATCGGCCATCAATAATCTAGAAAGAGACTCTAATATTGTGATTAAGCCCTCCGATAAGGGGGGCAATGTTGTTATCATGGATGTAATCAATTATAGAGCGGAGGTAATGAGACAGTTGTCAGACGAAACCTACTATGAACTAATTGACTGAACATCATACCGGCGAACCATACAGGACTATCATAGCCGTCTGGCAAATTGGTGCCACAAGGGTTTGTTAGACACTGAGGAGTACAAATACTTGAGAACTGAGAACCCTTGTATACCTTGTATTCAAATTAATTTTCAATTAAATAACTATAAGTATTTCATAACTAATTATAAATTAAGTAAAATGTATTTACTCCCCAATCTTTACCCCTAAAAACCCATAACCCAGTTCCCCCAAAAATGTAATTAAACCATTAACATAATTATCAATTAACTAATAAATATATTTATTATCAACAAATTATTAATTAATTAAAAGTAAATTACTTCCCACCCTGTTCCCCTATTAACCCAACAACCCGCACCTAAAGAAACCGCATACAAAATTACCATAATGAATTATCAATTAATATTAATTAACAAATAATTAAAAATAAATTATTTCTCACTCTTTACCCCTATTTGCCCCACAACCTGCACCTAAAAGATTACACAATTAACATAATTAATTATCAGTTAATTAATTAATATTAATAAACAACTAATTATTAATTAATTAAACATAAATTACTTCCCACCTTTCACCCCTATAAACCCCCTAAAATTCACCCGAAATAAATTAAAAGCACAAGTAACACTATTAAGGGGCCGATTCCAATCCTGGAAAAAGGCTGTACAAATCGTTGTATGGAGCGTTTTTCCCATACAACTCGTACCCGGTAAACTTTTCTTACAACCTAGGAAGTTCGATTCGTACAGAAAGCCTCTTTCCATACAAATCGTACAAAAGACCATACAGCTAAAATAAACCGACGATTCTGATCCGGAACAGCTT
Source organism: Triturus cristatus (assembly GCF_964204655.1). Lineage (NCBI taxonomy): Eukaryota > Metazoa > Chordata > Amphibia > Caudata > Salamandridae > Triturus > Triturus cristatus. The sequence goes on along the minus strand of NC_140593.1, from coordinate 1,011,377,685 downwards.
GTAAGCGGTGCCTGTATGTATTTAAGCAGCAGTTTCCAGCCCAGCAAGTACGATTCGTCCCTACGGCACTCCGTACGGCTCTTTTCTTACAGGAGCCAAAAACAGCTGTAAAAGCAGAGTCCCCAAGGGTACGAGTCGTACAGGCATACACCCCCGTGCGTTGTGTATGTACAGTACGTACCCCAACATCGCGTATGTACTGTGTGTACCCCTAACATCGCGTACCCCAACATCGCATACCCCAACATCGCGTATGTACGCACCGTACATACGCGATGTTGGGGTATGCGATGTTGGGGTATGCGATGTTGGGGTACGCGATGTTGGGGGTACGCACAGTACATACACGATGTTGGGGTATGCACCGTACATACACAACGCACGGGGTGTATGCCTGTACCAGTCATACCCCTGTACGACTCACACCCCGGGAACAACTTTTCCCGGGATACGAGTCATACAAAGTTCGCTTCGTAGCAGGTAATGGCATTCCCCGTGTACGGGACGTTTTCCGTACAAATCGTAAATCGGAAAGCCAGTCCGGATCGTACTAGTACGGTTGGACTGCATTTTTACAATTTGTATGGAAAATTGTCCGGGTCCGTCTGGTACAACTTTGTCCGATTTGTAAGGATCAGGCCGATCCGTACAAATCGGATCGGGAAAAGTTGTATTTTTCCTGTACGAATCGTACTTCACGGGTCGGACGGGACTTGTACGATTTGTATGGAAAAATTTACCGATACGAGTCGGGCGGGAAAAAAAAATACAGGATCGGAATCGGCCCCTAAATGTCAATAAAATAAATATATTTAAATTAAAAATAATCATTAATTTATTATAATTCAATTACTTCCCACCCTATTGCTCTGTAAACCCTCAACCCGCTACAGAACTAAAATACACAAAATTTAATTAAATTAAATGTAATAACTACTGGAAAAGTAACAAATAATTTAAAAACCATAAACAATACGTATGCAAAACAATTACAAGACATACATTTAAAATATATACTAAAATACATAACACTAATTAAAATATCGATATTTTAAAAAACTATATTTTTGCAAACTATATGAATGACTTCTGTATTTTTTAAATCAATATTACTTACCTTCAAATCGATGTTCTTGACAACGATATTCTTGCACTCGATATTTGCACTCCACGATATTTCCAACTCAATATTTATGCAGTTTGAATTTTTTGGCCCCGATATTCTGTCTCATTTCCAAGAAAGACCACATAGCATATGTTTAGAAGCAGTCTCATTTGTTTATTTACCTGTATTTGAGGATCAATTTCCAATGAAGTAATCGCATTTCATTTAAACAATAAGTACAGTTTCATTTTGAAAGAGGTATTACCCTGACATCATGACTTCCACTTACACTGAAGCTCTTGGGAGGAGCTTGACATTGTTATGAGATGCTGACTTTGAAGGGCATATAACAATTGAAATGGTAAAATATGTGCATGTTCCAGCAGAAAGCAAGTTTATGCTGCAGTGCAGTAGCCCTGGAAACTGCAACTTTCAAAGGCATCAAAACAAGTTTTTAGCATTCACACAAAGAAGCACAGAACTTGTGACATGTTGCCTTCAAGTAAGGTTTAATTGCGGCAGATGCAGTCCTTATATTTTAATGCCTTTTTCAGTTATGATTTTAACAGTATATTATTGATCTTTGTTTAAATACGGAATCTCCATTCTTTAAACTACCAAGTACAATTCCATTTTCAGTGACCAACTGCCCTAAACTCATGATGTTTCACTCTCATTGACTCTCTTTAAAGGAGGCTAATCATGTTAGATGGCATGCTTTCTTTGAATTATTTAAGTGGAAAAATAGCCAAGTAACTTCCTACAGGGGTGGCAAACCATCAAACTTCCCTGTGCAGACTATTGACCCTAACCATTCAAGTTTGAAACACATCTAATTAGAGACAGGCCAATAGCCTTAGGTATACTTCTAGGGGGGGCATGGTCCTCAGCTATGACCAGACATTAGAACTGTGCATTATATGTGCATTCTTCCCAGAATACTTGAAAGGAAAAAAGACAGTACACAAGAACATAAAGCTGTTTTATTGTTGATTTTTTAATATTGGTGTGATTTGTGGTACTACTAATTATCACCCCTCCCCCCGAAGATCTTGGTATCGAGGACAGACTACCGAAAGGCAAGTGCATATAGGGAAGACTAGATTTAATATTCCTAACTCCACATCTACGTACCTTGAAGTATATATAAGAAGTCATATATATATATTATGTTATTTTATATGTGTATATACATAGATCAACATGTTTTTGATATAGGATGCCAAAGCAGGGACATTCTGCATCACAAAATCAGCACACCTGGAAGGTCCAACTGGATAAGCCTTACCTCAAGTAAAGTTAGGAAACTTCATCTGCTTTGTAATGTGTGGAGTATCCTAATTCTGTCTGACTTCGTAAGTGAAGTTTTAATTTAACTCACCACTAATTTGAAATAGCTTTAGAAAGAGCTTGAATCATCTTCATCAAAGGTATTTTGGAAAATTAGTGACGGTGTGTTTTAAACATTTTAGGGCTGCAACAAGTGTGAAACCTAAATAGAATTTAAGTGTAATTTTAAAGGGGAAGTTGGGAAGGCCCCACAATGAAGTTCACTATAAGGTTGTGACAAAAGACGGATAGTTCAATTGCATTTCTTCAAAAGCACCATTGAAAGCTGCATGTAATGAAAGCAGGCTTTGTCATTGGCATAAAACCCTCATAGGTGCAGGCAGGTTGTGCGACAGTGTTGTAAAAAAGGAGAGGATCCTCTGACACCGACCAGCAAGAAGCAAGGAATAGGTGATTCTGTGAGCTTGGAATTGGTCACTTTGTGGCCTGTGGCCTGGATGAGGACACTAGTTCCACCTCCAGAATGAGGAAGCTTAGGAGGGCAGGTGTAAGCACTGCCTTTAAGGTTCCGAGTGGTGGTTTTACAGTTTGTATCTAGGATCCTGCTCTGTAGTAACCTCTCTCTTTTATGTTGCTTGCATAATACCTCTTATTTGCATGCTACAGAGTAGACAATTTACGTAAATATGGACATTCTCCTCTCTTTCACATGCAGTAAACTCCTTGCATGGAATCGTCAAGGTGGCACCCACTGTGTGCCTAACATTGCTTAGACGAGCATGCACTTTTCTGAGTGGCGAATGTAGAAACCATGTCACGTGTCCTAGAAAAGTAAAATATGTACTCACAGAGGGATTGTTTGGCATTACTACAGGTGTAGGTAAAAGTCAAGCTTCATGTTATTAAACAGTTAAGCTGCTACCCTATTTAAATATACACTGTAAAGCCAAGTCATCTTCATAAGAGAACTTGAAGCAGGTAGGTTGCAGTTTCCGGTGACTAGACCAGCAAATGTAGATATGGCTGTTATGCAATAAAGGGATGAAATTAGTACTTCTCACCAAGAGTATGTAGCAGCAAATAGCAGAGGGGTGCCATTGGTAAGCTATTCGTAAAAAACAATATAGATCAAGTAACAAACATTTTAACAGGGCTTCAAAGACCAGGATGCAAGATGATTTTTGGATCTTACACTAACATCCATTTTAAAAAATACATGCAAAATTGTGCATTGAATTCACATGGGTAAGGAGCACTGTCAAAAACATGAAAAGCTGTAAATTCCACTTAAAATCTCCAATCAACTTTTCTGCACATCTATCTAGCTCTCATTGTGCTCTCTGAAGATCTATTTAACTTTATATCTTCTCTTCGCATTTCCTGTCCTTTCTTTACTACTTTTCACCACTTTCCCCTTTCACCCCTTTCATTTTGCTACTGCATCTGTCTATCGCCCCCTTCATGTCTCTCCTGCTCTCCCCCTTGCTTTTTCGATTTACGCTCCATTATTTCTCTCCTTGCCCTCTCCTTTTCTAGAACCTCTCATTGCTATCTTATTGGCACTCCGCAATACATTTTTTTTACTGTGCATGGCCATGAGCTGCTGCTGCCTTCTTTTTAGGGTCATTGTGCTTTTCGCTGTTTCTCAGTCCCAGAAGCTAACCATCCTGGGGGCCTTCTAGAACTGGTGAAGCCCCTACGATAATGGAACAAAAAAGTTAGTGAAATGTGGCCCTTATATTACTGCAACTTATTCTCCATTCTTGTTGTACAGGATACCAGCTGTGTGGATTTGGTGGGGTTTAACCACTTTTAGGCACCAGACATTGATGGCCACAGCACTACCTTCAAAGTGCAGTGAACTTTAACGGATTGACACCAGTACTGGAAAAGAAAATGTTTCTGGTAAAAACGCCAGAAACATTTTATTTTCTAAAATCAATTTCAGAATGTGAGGGAATGAGTTTGCTTGAGTCCCAAGTTAGATTTTTTTTTGTTTTGCTGTATTGTGCAGCATGCTGCGCACACTAATTTCACAGCAAAATGAAAGCTAAAGCAGACTACACTAATGAAACCTATTGGGTTCCACAATTGTCTCACCACTCAGCATGCCTAAACTTCTCCTGATAGCAATAGTACCCTTCTTGTGTGACTAGTCTATCGTCCATGAAAGGAAAAGCCAAAAAAGCAAGAAGGAAACATCAAGATATTGTTTTGCAAACTGACCCATTCTATCAATGTAGGTTGCTGTTGTATTTAATACAGGGTTTGGTCTACACACAGGAAAATTTGCCAGACCCAGACAATTCTGAAAACCAGTTACTTGAGGTAGCGTGGGGGTGGTGTTGCTTGCATAGAATACCCAATACCTTTTCCTGCTCAGAATGTGCTGCAGACACCAAATGTTGCCTTAATCAAATATTTCCTTTACATTTCTGTGAGGAAAAGTTCCAGAACCTGTGAGGATCCATAAAATACCTACCATGCAACATCCCAACACTTCTCTGAATAAAAACGGTACAGCAATTGTTCACCAGGTATTATCTATTTTGTATGTGGATTACATTTGACCTCATAGCACCAGTTTATTTTCAATAAACATACATTGGATAAAGATACAGCAGAATTTCAAAGGAGTAAATATATTCCAAAAAGAAGATTCATGTTGTGTGAAGATTTGTAAAGAGGTCAAATATAATACAAATGCTTTCACCCTCAGATTCCCTGATTATGGCTTCTACAACATTTGGTTCAAGGATATGAACTCTCAGCATGCTACCTTTGGCAGGCTTATCTACATATTCAACTATTTTTGAAAGATAAATAGTATGTTGTAGCAGCTTTTGTGGCATGGAAGGCTGTTAGAAATTGGGTTATTAGTTGACTGGGGTGTGAGCCCTAATAAAGCAGCAACCACAATCGTATTTGGGGTAAGGCACAAGTCCACCCAAAATAAACCTCTGCTCAATCCTCTGGTAGCGTCGTACAGAGCAGTCAGGTTTAACTTAGAAGCAATGTGTTAAGTATTTGTGCAACACTTCAAACAGTAAATGTACCACACAAAAATGATCCCACACCAGGTTACATAAATAGAGCAAAATGTAATACATAAAACAAGAACAAAACATAAAAAATCCAATCAGTGGAACTGTAGTTATGAATTTTTTAGGAATATCTGAAAATAATGCTTAAAAGCATAAAGCGCCAACCGTGGACATCTGGTTGCACTGGACCAGACGACAGTCAAAAGGCTGACTGCAAGGGAGCACAGGTTGGAAATAGTCCTGGATCAGTCCCTCTAAAGCTTTACCTTCTCAAGTTTCTGCCAAAAAAATGGTTCACGTGGACAGGATCACAGGAAGCAAGGAAAGCGTTGCTGGTGGTGGTCGATGACGGTGTGCCACTGTAAAGTACATTCCATGAGGTGGCATAGTGAGCAAAAGAACAATGGATTAAACCCAGATCTTTGTGACTGGGGGAGAATGTTTGCATTGTTCAGTATTCCATTCATCATTTGTTCCATTTGCTTTTGTCGCCCTAAGTGGGAAGGGTAGGACCAGACGTGGGTCCCGTGCTCACTGCGCCACTGGATTCAAGCTAGCCTGGCTGATGAGGGGTGATGGCCCGAAACTGGTCCCAGGATGCTTGTTTCCGGTCCAGGGAGGACTTGGCTTGGCAGTTCGGGCTGGACTATTCCCATGAGGCACAGGGTCAAGAATGATTTGCAGATGTCCATCAATTGTTTCTTTTGCTAAAAATGGATCAGGGCAACAAAGTCCGGTTTTTTAAAAGGTGGCTGAATATTTTAATCTCTATATATTATACTGTTCGTCAATAAACCTCAGGCGCGGTGCCCCATCCTTGGTTTTCTTCACATGAACAACAATGGATAACAGTTTGTTTTAATCTCCACTGGTCTAATTACCTCCAGGTACCCCACCACTTACTCATAACAGAGACAAACAACAGAGTACATGCATGCCGCACACAGCTTGCTGTGAACAGCAGTAGCGGCTCCTGGTGGGAGTGCTACCAGGCGGTGATGTGGGGCGGGGGAGGGGCAGGGTGGGGGGTTGTAAACACCAGAATACGGATGAATGCAGGTAAGTAGACAATTAAATCAATAAAACGGATTTCGTTGCACGCGTTGCATCACCAAATGCGATGCAGCGCGCGCAATGATATTCGTTTTATTGATTTATTTGTCTACTTACTTGCATTCATCAGTATTCCGGTGTTTACTACCCCCGACCCTGTCCCTCCCCCGCCCGACGTCACCGCCCGGCAGCACTCCCACCACGAGCCACTACTGGTGAACAGTGAAAACTTCCCCATTCACACTACAACTCCCAACAGGCCTCAGCAAATCACCCACTCTTGTGCTTCTTCACCTCTTAGGGTCCAGCCCAGTGGTCTCCATAATCCACATTTTTAGCCGGGCTGAAACTCGACCAGAGTGGCTTTCTGGTCTTTCTGCAACTTTATGTCCTTCTGACTGGCTTCTAGATTCTCCTGCACTTGCTTCCAGAAGTGCTTCTTCTGGTTTCATAGTGCCAGCATGTAGCTGACCACATCCTGGGGGCCTTCTTGTGGGCTTGCATCCAGCCCTTCTTTCCCGGACTGAGAGGTCCGCTTACAGGGTGCTTGTACAGAAGTTCAAAGGCGCTGAAGCAAACCCCTTTCTGTAGTACCTCCCTCTCACTTCCGCCTCATAGGATCTGACAAGCCCTTTATCATGCCTTTTAGGGTTCTGCTGAATCTCTTAACAAGCCCATTAGTTTGCAGGCGTTGAGGTGTGGAGAACTTTTAGGTTATCCCACACTCCTTCCACATGGCCTTCATTTACCCTGACATGAAGCTGGCACCACGGACTGACACCAACTCTTTGGGAAAGCCCACATGTATAACAATCCCATCAGTGCCCTGGTCACTGTGGACGCAGTTGCTGCTCTCAGAGGGACAGTCTCCATGTACGAGTGGCATGGCCCACCAAGACCAGGACAAACCTGTTGCCCATGGCTGGCTTGGGGTCCAGAGGCCGAATAATGTTCATGCCCACTCATTCAAAGGGGGTGCAAATGACAGGGAAAGGTTGCAAGAACCTTGCACTTCACTCTTGACTTGCCGCTAGCCTGGTAGGTAGGACAGCACCTGTAGAACACATCTCATTTAAGGCCGGTAAAATGGGTGATAAGTCTGTCAAACTTCTTGTTCTGCCCCAAATGACCTGCCAGGGGTACATCATGAGCCAGCTCCAGTAGGAAGGTCCTGTGGAACTGGGGGACACATGGGTGCTCCAGACTACAGAAACTTAGGCTCACTATATAGGAGCCCATTCTCCCAATCAATCTGGTGATACCCAGAGCTGTCAGCAGCCGCCCGGTCCTAGGCCCACAAGGGTAGGGCATACCCTCTTTCCCGTGCAGAACTCATCTCTTGTAGGACCAGTTTCCTTCTGCTATTTCGCCACGCCAGGTAGGATCCTCAGGGCAACCATATCCTCCTCTGTAGGATCTAGGGCATGCCCTCTGGTTCAGTCTCCTACCAGACCGTGGGGTCTCAGGGCAGATTCCCCATGCCCCTTGCCTTCCGCTTTTTTGACAGGTACCTGGGCCACTCTTTCAGGCTCCAGGTCCTCCTAACTACCATTTTGCACAGCCATTGACTGTGTGGTCGGGCGCACCCACTCAGGCAACCCTAACATCTTCAAGTGGGACCTGAGCTCTACCTCCTTCCAGATGAGGTGCTCCAGGTCATTGCCAAGCAGACAATCCACAGGTAAGGTTGGACTCACACCTACCCTCAAGGACCCTGAGACCTAACCTCTCACTCAAAGGGATCCAGAGCCACTAAAGTGGAATGCATTAGGGACTACCTGCTCAGAGCGCACCAGAGGGCATTTGATAGTTATCTTGCTGGCTTCAGTGTCTCAGAACCTCCACATTCTGCCCACTGATGTGATGGTGACCAACTACAAATATTTTCTAGTGTTCCTAGGCATGTGGGTCCTCTGCACCATCTTTCCATCACCCAGGGACACTAGGGTAACCTCCACACTGTCCCCCCAACTCACTGGGAACTCTTCTGCCCAAGCCCTACATCAGCCAACCCCAGTGACGTCCTACTTGTGGAAACTGTGTTCTCTTTGGACACTTGGCATCCCCTTTGAAGTGCCATTATTGCTGGCACTCATAGCACTCAGGGGTGCCTTCCCTGAAGAATTACTGTCAGGGAACCATCTCTTATCTTTCCCAGCTGGGGGATGGGAGACCTGACCTGTGGAACTAGTTTGGGACACTTTAGAGAACTACTTGATTTTATTTTTGTTCCCCCTTCCTTCTTCTGATGGAGACGCATCTCACCCTTGTGGATCCTGGTGTTGTGTCAGCAGGCCGCCACTTTAACAAGCCTCCTGGGGTCATTGAGCTTATTATCAATCAAGCGTTGGCGCAACTCTAGAAAACAATTACTAAACATGTGCTCTCTTAAAACAGATCATACAGCCCTTTGTAGTCATTTACCTTACTGCCTTTCACCTAACCATCCAGTGCCTTGCAAAACAAATCTGCAAAATCCACCCAGGACTGCTGGGGTAGCTTCTGGCTGTCCTTCAACTTCTGGCTGTACTTCCCATGGGTAAGGCCATATTTCCTGACAAGAGCTTCCTTCTTGGGGGAATACATAATTTGATCCACTTATCTAGGGGCAGTAGGATACCCCTCCCCTTGCTAGGGATATGCCTCTACAAACAAGCACCCACAATCCTCCTCAGGGAATTTGTGCATCTGTAAGGCAATCTCATTAGTCTCAAACCACTTGTCAATATTGTCTCTCACAAAACAGTCAGACACCAGATCTTTAGCAACATGGAGCCTCTTGTCTACAGAGGGCACTGAAGAAATGCTGCCACCATCACTGCTGGACTGTGCATCTCTGGCCTTGACGTCCTGCTCCTTAATGTTCCTCTTGTGAGCAAAATACTCCAAGGTAATTCTCTCCTTCATGGCCAGTTTCCTTTGTTCTGTCTCGATGACCAGTCTGTATTCCTCCATCTTGAGCTTAGCCATCTCCAGCCAATACTCCCTCTCTGCCTTTCTTTTTGCCAGCTACTCTTGAGACAAGTTGCAAGAGGACATACTGCTCCCTGCATGGGATGGGATTTTGAATCCAGGAAGTAGGTTACCCCCCTTCTCAGCAGACTACATTAGATGATCCTCTTGCTCTGAACCTTCCTCATCATCCTATCTCTCCTCATTATCTGTTGACAATGGGTGAGCCTCTGCCCATGCCCTCAAAACTTTTTGGAGCTCCACCTTCTTGATGCTCCTTTTAGAGGCAGTCCCATCTCCTCAAAAAATCCTTGAGTTGAGCTACAGTGTAGCTCTCCAGGTTGACAAGCTCAATCTCCATCTTTGCAAGTAGGCTCACCGACAGAAAAAGTCAGGTGTAGTAGAAATAAATTTAAAAACAAAATGACCAATCATGTAGAATTAAAAACTCAAATTATTCTTATAGAGGATGGTAGTGTACAGCAAATTACTGTAAGTCACTGCACAAACACAAGACCTATCCTTACCCCTGATCACCAATGTTAGAAATGTAGTTATTGGTTTATTGGGACTTGAGTCCTAGTCAAGCAGCAAACACAATCCTAATCAAGGTAAGGCACAAGCGAACACTAAATTAACCTGGGCTCAACTCTCTGGTAGCTTAGCACAGAGCAGTCAGGCTTAACTTAGAGGCAATGTGTAAAGTATTTTTACAAACCTTCAAACAGTAAAACAGTGAAAACACCACACAAAAAGACCCCACACCAGGTTAGAAAAAAAGAGCAAATCTTGATAAAAAACAAGACCCAAATGACAGATATCTAAACAGTAGAACTGGAGTTATGAATTTTGTAAGAATAAACAAAAGAATTAGCGGGTAAAAGCAAAAGGTGCCAATCTGAGATATCTCATCACATTGGACATTGTCAAAATCAAAAGGTCAGGCTGCCCACAATGGACCACGGGTCAGGTAAGTCCCAGATCACTTCCGCTGAAGTTTTACCTCCTCAAGGTTTCTGCCAAAAGTCCCATTCACGTTAGAGAGGATCGCGGGGAGCAAGCAGGGTGTCGCTGTCAGTGGTTGGTGTGGAGTGGAGAGCAGGTTGGGCATCGCGGACAGGTGGGCTGGAGCTTTGCATTGGTGTCCTACATGGCAATCAATGCATGCTATGCGAAGAGACAGGCTAGTGGTGGCTTGTGCTTAGTGTCAGTGTGAGTGGCGTAGTTCTGGTGTGAACAGGCCTGGTCGTGTTCACGAAAAGCCCAAAAACATGAATTCAAGAGCTCATGAGCCACACCAAAGGCCCAGGACCTGAGAGGCACCACTTGGGGCTAAGGGAGTCGCTGAAGTCATGTCCAAGAGCTTTTGACGAACTTTTTATGTCCTTTCGGCTCAGATCAGGTGGCCATCAGACTAGCCCTTTGAGTCACTCTGGGGTCCTGAGTTCAAGATGAAGTTGCAGGTCCAGTTCTTCTTCCGCAGGTAATAGGTCAGCAGTCCACAGATCAGCACAGCAAAGCAGCACAGTGGCAGTCCTTGTAGCAGCAAAGCAGTTCTTCTCCGTAGGTCCAGGAGTGTGCTGAAGACTTGGTGTATGAGGTCCAGTATTTATACACAGTTGTGCCTTTGGAGTAGGGAAAATCTTCTAGAGTATTGCTTTTGAAGTGCACAGATGCCCTGCCTTCCTTGCCTACGCTCAAGATTAACAACTACAGGCCTTGTCAATGCAGCCTTTAATGTGAAGACAGGACACAGCCTATTTAAGTGTAAGTTGGGGTGTGCCCAGCTCCTTTCCCCCATCCTTCAAGTGATGGTGCAACCAGTCACACCTAAGCTCCCATTGTATGTGGCTATATAGGAGGAATACACAAAACCCTACTGTAACCAACACCTAGTTATGTGGCCCATAGATAGGCTGCAGGCACCAAATGGCTAAGGCAAGAAAATGCCAATTTTCTGAAAGTATCATTTCAGATTTGTAATTTAAATTCAATTTTTACCATGTTAGGATTTTAAATTAGGATTCCAGAGACACCAAAAATTAACAAATTACCTTTTGCCATTTGGAAATCTCACTTATAAATAGTAATACAGTAATTCCAATGTTATGCTATGGTAGCAGTAGGCCTTGCAGTAGTGACAGATGAATTTAAGAGTTCATTACTAGGTCATGTACAACTGAAAAGTGCATGTTCATCTTTTTAAATACTCTGCACCCTGCCCTTGGGACAATCCAGGGCCTACTCTAGCGATGACTTATATGTTTTAAAAAGGTTAATTTTGCCATATTAACAAGTCAGTTTAAACTGCACACACAGGCTCTGCAATGGCAGGCCTGAGATATGTTCAAAGTGCTACTTACATGGGTGGAATAATCAGTGTGTTCGGGCCACTAGTATCATTTAATTTAGGGATTGACAAGTAAATGAATAATGCCTATTGGGTGTAAGACAATTTTACCATGTTTTAAGCGAAGAGCAAAAGCACTGATTAACAGTGGTAAGGTGTGCAGAGTCCTAAGGCCAGCATAAATGAAGTGAGTAAAAATCAGGAGGTCTAAAGGCAAAAGGTTAGGGGGAAACCACACCAAGGATGCCAGGTGTAACAGAGGCTATATTGGGTCATTTCAAATTCACACTACTGCTAGTTAAGCTATGTGCAGCCCTCTGCAGCAGGCACATTAATGTAACTGTCTACCACCTGCAAACAAAATGAAGATCTCTAGGACAAATACATTTTTGCAACAGGCTATATTTCACTACAGCCCAGTGCCCATATAACACCATCAATTGGAGCAATGCCAGTTAAATGCCAGTTGTACCTGATTTGTGTTCACTCCTTCCCAGCCCAATAGGCTAACCAAAGCACTACACTATGGTGCCGATTCGGATCCTGGAGAAACCGGGTACGAACCGTCGGTCGGAGCGTTTTCTCCGTCCGACTCGTACCCGGGAAAAAAACATTACAAACATGCAAGTACGATTCGCACGGAAACACCATTTCCGTACGAATCGTAAAAAACACCGACCGACGAAAATATACATACACATGTGATCCGGGAAAGCGCCGACGTGACGTCGGGACGCATTCAGGCTGCGTTTCACGAACCAGGAAGTACGATCCGCACCGACGTCACCCCGCACGGATAAAATTCTCCGCCTGCCAAAAACTGCCGGGAAATCAGGACGACGCGCGCAAGGAGCACCTGTACACGACGGACAGCCATGGACCCGAGCCTACGTGTCATCCCAGCCCTCATAGCAGTCCACCTGCTCTACAGGAACCGACGCAGACGCCGCAGAAGGTCAGAACAACACCCAGGGGCAAAGAGGGGGGGCAGGGGCAGGACCCAAAACCCCCACCCAAGTCACAAATCATACATGCCCTGGACATACCTGACCTGCAGGGCCTGGTCACTTCGAGGGGGTGGGGGCGTGTCCAGCAACGGAAGTGGATGTACACGTGAACCGGCAACACAACAAGTCCGGTACGTACCGTACCCACGCCTTAAGAGCGTGGGTACGAGTCGTACCACGCCCACCCCTACGTCACCCCAATAATGGCGGTACGGCCCGTACCCATGTTCCAAAGGCCTGGGTACGGGCCGTACCCCCACCCGTGAATGTACGGCACGTAACAACACCCCACCCGTGGCTGTACAGACCGTACCCACACCCGCGTATGTATGGAGCGTACCCCCACCCCAACAGTGTATGTATGGAGCGTACCCCCACCCGTGTATGTATGGACCGTACCCACACCCGTGTATGTATGGAGCGTACCCCCACCCCAACAGTGTATGTACGGACCGTACCCCCACCCGTGTATGCATGGAGCGTACCCAGACCCGCGTATGTTCGGAGCGTACCCCCACCCGTGTATGTACGGACCGTACCCACACCCGCGTACGTATGGAGCGTACCCCCACCCCAACAGTGTATGTATGGACCGTACCCCCACCCATGTATGCATGGAGCGTACCCACACCCGCGTACGTATGGAGCGTACCCCCACCCCAACAGTGAATGTATGGAGCGTACCCCCACCCGTGTATGTACGGACCATACCCACACCCGCGTACATATGGAGCGTACCCCCACCCCAACAGTGTATGTATGGAGCGTACCCCCACCCGTGGATGTACGGATCGTACCCACACCCGCGTACGTATGGAGCGTACCCCCACTCCAACAGTGTATGTATAGAGCGTACCCCCACCCCAACAGTGCATGTATGGAGCGTACCCCCACCCGTGTATGTACGGACCATACCCACACCCGCGTACGTATGGAGCGTACCCCCACCCCAACAGTGTATGTATGGAGCATTCCCCCACCCCAACAGTGTATGTATGGAACGTACCCCCACCCGTGTATGTATGGAGCGTACATGCCCAGACACAGGAGGGGTGTATGCAGAGTCCTCCCAGCAGTGGCCAGACATAGGAGGGGTGGGTGCCTATCACTCCCAGCAGTGCCCAGACATAGGAGGGGTGGGTGCAGAGTCCCCCCAGCAGTGCCCAGACGCAGGAGGGGTGCGTGCCTATCACTCCCAGCAGTGCCCAGACATAGGAGGGGTGGGTGCAGAGTCCCCCCAGCAGTGCCCAGACACAGGAGGGATGGGTGCAGAGTCCCCCCAGCAGTGCCCAGACACAGGAGGGGTGTGTGCAGAGTCCTCCCAGCAGTGCCCAGATACAGGAGGGGTGTGTGCAGAGTCCTCCCAGCAGTGCCCAGACACAGGAGGGGTGTGTGCAGAGTCCTCCCAGCAGTGCCCAGACACAGGAGGGGCGTGTGCCTATCACTCCCAGCAGTGCCCAGACACAGGAGGGGTGTGTGCAGAGTCCTCCCAGCAGTGCCCAGACACAGGAGGGGTGTGTGCAGAGTCCTCCCAGCAGTGCCCAGACGCAGGAGGGGTGGGTGCCTATCACTCCCAGCAGTGCCCAGACACAGGAGGGGTGTGTGCAGAGCCCTCCCAGCAGTGCCCAGACACAGGAGGGTGTGTGCAGAGTCCTCCCAGCAGTGCCCAGACGCAGAAGGGGTGGGTGCCTATCACTCCCAGCAGTGCCCAGACATAGGAGGGGTGGGTGCAGAGTCCTCCCAGCAGTGCCCAGACACAGGAGGGGTTTGTGCAGAGTCCTCCCAGCAGTGCCCAGGCGCAGGAGGGGTGGGTGCCTATCACTCCCAGCAGTGCCCAGACATAGGAGGGGTGGGTGCAGAGTCCCCCCAGCAGTGCCCAGACACAGGAGGGGTGTGTGCAGAGTCCTCCCAGCAGTGCCCAGACACAGGAGGGGTGTGTGCAGAGTCCTCCCAGCAGTGCCCAGACGCAGGAGGGGTGGGTGCAGAGTCCTCCCAGCAGTGCCCAGACGCAGGAGGGGTGGGTGCAGAGTCCTCCCAGCAGTGCCCAGACGCAGGAGGGGTGGGTGCCTATCACTCCCAGCAGTGCCCAGACACAGGAGGGGTGGGTGCAGAGGCCCCCAGCAGTGCCCATGGAAAGAAAAATGGTGGAGTACCCACAGATCCAATGGCCACAATTGTCAGTCAGCTGCACAAAGATCCTGCAGTACATGTAACACATGTGTGCGAGGCTGGGAGTACACACATGCATACTGCCTAAAAGGGAACATGTCCACATGAAGTCATGTCAACAGACTACATACACAAGTACAGTGATCACCAAGGATGCAACGAATGATGCAGGTGGAGACATCGCTCTGCATGCATGGCCAAAGTTGAAGGGGTCCGTCACACACCCAGCTAATGTGGACACAGCTCAGCACAACATATTGGAAACACCCTGCAGGGAAGATGTCAGGGTACACAGAGGAAGGAACACACCTTGGGACAATTTCACCATGCAGTAACTGCTTACATGAACAAAGACACTTAGCTAACACCTTGTGATGGCACACAGATACCAGGCCCCCCCCTATGACCAGCACACTACTACATTTCCCACACACCCAACACATGATCACCACCCAAAATCATGTAGCAGCCCCACCAACAGCAATACCAGAAAAGCAGTAGTGTTCTAAGGAAAAAAAAATGGCTTTATTCAGCATTATCAAAAAATGTTTGTGTGGATAAAATTCAATATTTACAAAGCCCATAGGGCAGTCCATAAGTCACAGCTGGATGGGGGACACAGTGGGACGTGTCCCCTAGCTTGCCTGCACAGTTCAGACCACCCTGTCTTCCACAGGGGGGGGCATCATGTGGGGGGGAAGGACCAGGCACCGCAGGGACAGGAGGGGCAAGGGCAGGCGTTGTGGGTGCAGGGACAGAGGACTCCACCACAGGGGTTGGGGCAGCACCAAAGGAGGTGGTGAGGATGGCGCTGCACACGTCAGCAAGGTCCCCCAGCGTATCCCCTGCACCCGAAGGAACCACAGGCCCCCAGGAGGGGGGGGGCGGAGGAATGGGTCGCAGCGCCACTGGGGGAGGGTGTGGACAGGGGGGGGCACTCAACTCCCCTGACCGGGGACTCCTTTGCCCGCTTGTGGGGTGGTGTCACTGTTGGGCTCAGGGACAGAGCGGCCATGAAGGAATCTTTGCTGAATTCGTGGCCAGGAGAGCTGAGGGGAGTGGATTTGGAGGGAGTGGATTTTGCGGAATGCGGACTCCCACTCTGGCTGCGTGACTTACGTTTGCCCCCCAACCCAGTGGGTGTGCCTACCTCACCCTGTGTGTGCGTGCCAGGAGGTGTGCGCTTGCCCTGCCCTGCTGGTGTAGTGCCTGTGTCTGGTGGGGTGCGTGCATGCTGACGTCTGGGTGTACGTGGGACAGGCATGGGAGTGGGAAGTGTGGATGGGGCAGGGGTAGGGGGTGGGACGTAGCGGTGCAGGAGACCCACTGCTGCAGTCAGTGTCGAGTCTATGGACCTCAGCAAGTTGCGTTGGTCAGACTGTGCGGCTGAAATGCCCTCCAAGTATGCCTCCATCTGGTTGAGCACTTGGCTGTGGCCATGGAGGACATTAAGCGTCGCAGTCTGACCAACCTGCAACTGCCGCAGGATGTCCACAGACTCGGCATTGGTGGCAGCAGTGGAGACAGGGGCAGGGGGTGCGGTGCCTGGCAAGAAGGAGACACGTGCTGACCGAGCACGGCGGGAAGGGACACGAGCAAGTGGGAGGCCGGTGATCGGAATGGAGGGGGCGGATAGTGATGGAGTGCTGGTGTCAGCTGTGGGACCAGTCACCGCCCCCTCGGAGTGCTCAGCCTCGGACCCGTCTGCGTCATAGTCGGTGGTGGATTGACTGGACAGGTCCTCCGCTGCACTCCCGTCTGCCTCCGTGCCACTCGATGTGCCAGACAACTCTGCACTGGTGGCACTGGTGCTCGCTCCCTCCTCACGGTCCGTGCCAGTGTCTCCCTCGGTGTCCCCCGACGATGCTGTGAGCAAGGTGAAGAGACAGGAAATAATCAGACACCTGTATACATATGTCACATGAGTCAAATCCACATAGGTCACAGTGCATAGCCTGAAAAGCAACATGAGTAACATCTACAATACAAGGCACATATGTAGGCCCTGCAACACACAGTTGGTTGACCCACCATGCCACTGACCAACTATGGAGAGCATGACACAATAGCAAATAACATGATATGGATTTGGACAGAGGAGCCAGGCACTGGGGACAATCCAGCACAGCATCTGCAGCACACAGCGTTGGCGTAAAAAGGGATGAGCAGGAACCATGTCTATTAACTGTAGGCACATGCTGCAAAGGCAATACTTGAAAACATGCCCAACATTAATGGGTCACTGCACCTTGAGTGTATGTCCAGACAAACATCACACACTGGCCAGACCTAGCAAGGAGACCTCAGGTCTAGACATGTTGCCTTGCCCGCACCAACCACCCCCTACATGAGACAATTTATTGAGACACAGGAAGCACTTACATCTCTTAGTCTGGAATAAAAACACATGGCCTGCAAAAAATCCTGATTGGACACAAAATACCCCTGGTGCGCCGGTACAAATACATCATCTACAAATGGCCATCATCAGATCATTTTACCAAGACACACAGGCACTGGCCCCCGTGAGTATGAACAAGGGACATTTGGTCAGCCTGTACAGTGGACACATTTAGCAGAGTTTACGTAGACACAAATGGTGCCAGGGTACAATGGCACAGAGCACAACCTATGCTGTAGACACAGAGATTGTCGACATTTTTGGATTACACACATGATACCTAGGAAAAGATGCCCCAGGGGACAGTAGTGGCCACACTACTCCATGGTCCTGAATGGTACTGACTGCAAAACAAGCCACCATCCCTGCACTCTGCATATCTCACACTCATGCACATCATGTCACAGGCCACAAAATAGGACATGCATGCTGTAAAGCAATACACTTTAGAGACACACTCCTATGTCCGGACTCAGCATCAGTGACAACTGACATGGACCCCACAAGTACTGAACTGGACAGGGCACAGGCAAGGTCCCAAAACCTGTGACACACCACCCCCACACATGAAGCTGCAAGCATTGGGCACATCAATAAACTGGCAGCCTAGATAACCTTGTGCAAGTGTGACTACACACAGACCAGGGTACACATGCCAAGGAGGGGAAGGGAGGAAGGACAGCACCGCTACACTTTGGGGACCAGGAACTGCACTGCACATGTAAACCCTGGCAGTATATCCATGCAACTGTGCACTTACAAATGCTGGTGACACACAACAAACACACATGTACCTACCCCCTTCCTGCTGCTGCTTTTCCTGTAAGCACCTGTCCATGTCAGGGAAAACGACCGCCAGCACACGCTTGTGGATGTGGGTCAGACGGCGGCGCCCATGGTTCTTTTGGCTCACAGGTGAGTCCCCCAGCAGGACCCGTGCGATCCTCCGCGTCCAGCACCGGATATCCTGCCAGCGTTTCCTCACCTGGGCTAGGCGCCGCTTCCGACCATCCGTCTGTCTCACGGCACTGACGGCGTCCTTCCAGATCTGCTCATTGGCACAAGCGCCTACCTGTGAGGATGAAAAAGTGAGACAACATCAATACACCTGCGACATGTCACAGAGACGCACATTAGTACAATTTGGCTGGTTTTAACAGGGCTTAGAATGCATCAAACTCATTACACCTGTGTCATAGGGACACTTTCCTCTGTGGAAGGCAAAAAGCACTAGGTGGCATTGTAGAGTACACAGGTGGCATGAGGGGTACGACACAATCAATCATCCAGGCTCACACTGTGCATCACAAGCGACACCAGGATTATGTGCAGCACCTCAAAGCAGTCACATGCCACAGGCCACTGAGGCGCCCTCAGCAGAGTACACAGACACACACAGCCACAGGACAATCACCTGCCATTGCCAACTGCAGCTACACACCTCACTCTGCACATGTGCCACTAGACTGGGGGGTGTCACAGGTGTGGGGCTGGCCCATCACCGCAGACACACAGCACTGCTCCCTGCTCACATCAGATGGGCAGGGTATATCCATCCCTCATGCAGCTGGGGTGCTACACTCCACATATGCACTCACCCACATGACAGGGGACTTACACACACAGACCAATGTCCAGGGGACAAACACATCATTTGTACACTCTCAGCACATGTACACTAAACAAACACACATCTGTGGGTACTGCCACCTGGCACACTGGGGGGACCACAGATTCACATAAGGACTGTAGTAACAACATTCCCAGGAGGATTAGACAGGCAGAATGTGTAATGCCACATGCAGTGATTGTCACAGTACACACAATGCAAGTGAGGAGAGCAGACATGCACCACAGCATGCTCTGGCTGGGAGACATTAGGCATTCCCCCACCCGGGACCCACACTACAGTACATTGCATGTGTGTTACACCTGGACACAATGGCAGAAGTCACAGTCACAAAAAAGGGGCACAGTCTTTGCTAGTGGACTCAGCACTCACCTGAACCCCTGGTCGACCATACATCATGGGGTACTGTGGGAGGATCACATCCAGCAGGGCTTGGTTCTCCTCTTGGGTGAAAGGCTGGGCCCTCTCCACAGCCCTGGACATGGTGCCAGAGGATTCACGAGCAGCAGCAGTGTAGTTGAATCAAAGGATGTGCAGGCAAGTGCTCTCTCATGGGACCTGGCTGCCTTATATCTACCTTGCTGCCCTGTTTCATTCACAGGAGTACAGAGTGATTTGTCACTCACATTTGCATCCTATGTTTCCTCCAATCCCTTTAAACCTACCACAGTGAGTGGCTTTGCTCTTTTTTTTTTTATTGAGCATGATGTCAACTCAACAACCACTTTGCAACAATGTAGATTCTTTCAAACCGACTTAAGCTGGGCACCTGATGAAAAAAATTCAAACTTTAAACTCGGTCTCCATGACAACCAGCATGCATGTAGGGCTTTATACTTGTCCCTCATGTGTCCCCTATGTAATTTGGACATTCACACACAGGTACGGTGATTTCCAGGGCCCTAGGGCACCCCAATGCATAGAAACGGCCCGTACACGTGCGTGTACGGGGCGTATCACTATGGGTACGCATACGCGAGCAAAGCCATAGTGAAATGGCCCGTACACGCGCGTGTACGGGGCGTATCACTATGGGTACGCCATACACGAGCAAAGCCATAGTGAAACGGCCCGTACATGCGCGTGTACGGGGCGTATCACTATGGGTACGCATACGCGAGCAAAGCCATAGTGAAACGGCCCATACACGCGCGTGTACAGGGCGTATCACTATGGGTACGAGCAAAGCCATAGTTAAACGGCCCGTACACATGCGTGTACGGGCCGTTTCACTATGGCTTTGCTCGCGTATGCATACCCATAGTGATACGCCCTGTACACGCGCGTGTATGGGCCATTTCACTATGGCTTTCCTCGCGTATGCGTACCCATAGTGATACGCCCCGTACACGCGCGTGTACGGGCCGTTTCACTATGGCTTTGCTCGCGTATGCGTACCCATAGTGATACGCCCCGTACACGCGCGTGTATGGGCCGTTTCACTATGGCTTTGCTCGCGTATGCGTACCCATAGTGATACGCCCCGTACACACGCGTGTACGGGCCGTTTCACTATGGGTAGGCCTACGGCAGCACTCCCATAGTGATGGGGAACATACACACGCCCTCAGAGCGCATGTACGGTGCATTTCACACCTGACAGTGGTGACAGGCAGCACACAGAAAGGAATAGAGCTGACATACTTGTCCAAGGCTGGACATCAAGGCATTGTCTGTGCAGTACTACATGTGTGGGGCACAGATGTGTCAGGCTGTAATGTGGCACATTACTCCTGAGTTGTGAAGGCAATAGATGTATGATGAGATGTGTACAGATGTCATGTGTGATGGTGGACTATGTGCCAGACATCCCCTTCACTCCTTTGACATGTGTGCATGTAGTACAGAACACTTGTGAAAAGCGTCACTGCCATGGCACAGTCAACAACACATGCAACTGTCCCCTGATGCCAGCTACAGGGGTTTTCACACCTGACATGTGACTACCCGCGTTGCACGATGTGACTATGTCATGTATGTGTCGTGTGTTCCCATTAGCTTGCTGTAGGTGTTTGGTCAAATGCATCTGCAGTTGCTGCAACCAACATGTGTCTGTGTGTAGATGGCCATGGCACAGTGTTACACATACCAGGCCACATGTGGAATCCGACGTAAGGTGTGTGTGTATGCATCGACACGGAGTTTCAAAACAAGGACATATCTGCATACTCTCAATGTATGTGGGATCATTGTTGAAATGTAATCCTTCATGGCAAGGTGTGTGGTCTGTCCATTTACTATTACATGTGACCTGTGCCTCTAGTGTTCCGCAACCTGTCTGTACAATAAACATCCTTCCTCTGCACATATTTGGTTGTCTGTAACTCCTGCAATGCGTCTGCCTGCTCACTTACACTGGGCCACAGCTAGTTTCATGGCATGGCATTATGAGGTTGAGAATAAACGTTTGGAGCTGTCTCTTGGTAGGAGTGTCACATGGCTGGCATACGTGTCCAGGGCATATTGCACAGACCTGACTCTGTATGTAGCATATGTGTATTGCCTGTTGACCATGTGCTCAGTACATTGACATTGGTGGTGTACTGTACTCACTCTTCGTTGTCCCTTCTAATTCATTGCAGGGCTCTGCCTCTCCCTCAAGCAATTCCGGACTTGGCTGACATGCGGGAAAATGACTGTATAGGCCGCTACCGCTTCCCCCAACGATTGATTGAGGACTTGACGACACGGCTGGCAGCACACCTCCAACCGCTACACAGGTATCCTGGTGCACTGACACCCAAGGTGAAGGTGATGGCAGCCCTACATTTCTTGGCCACGGGTACCTTTCAACATACCATTGCCAATGTCGGTGGGATGTCCCAAACCATGTTGAGCCGTGTTTTGCATGATTTTTAAGATCCATGTTGGAGCACCTTGATGAGTTCATAAAATTCCCAACTCCTGAGCAGTTGACAGCTGTCAAGCGTGAGTTCTATGCCCTGGGAGGGATGCCCCATGTCATTGGGTCCATAGATGGAACACATGTGGCTTTGGTACCACCACAGGCACAGGAGGTAGCCTTCCGTAACCGCAAGCATTACCACTCCATTAATGCCCTTGCGGTGTGTCTTGCCAACATGGTGATTTCACATGTCTGTGCTCGTTTTCTAGGATCAGCACATGATGCGTACATCATGAGGCGTAGCAGGGTGCCTGAAATGATGCTGCAGCTGTGCAACGAACGAGCATGTATTGTTGGTGGGTAGACTCTTGCAGTCCTGTATTTAACGTCATCTTCCTGTCTTAATGCTTCTCCTGACCCACTCTTGTCCATGATGTTTCCATGTAGGGGACGCTGGCTATCCCAACATGGCATGGCTGATCACGCCTCTCCGCAACCCCCGCACGGCTGCCGATCACCGCTACAACAACGCCCATGGGCAGACCAGGCGAGTGATAGAGAGGACGTTTGGCCTCCTGAAGAGCCGATTCCGTTGCCTCCACAAGACCGGTGGCGCACTCCCATATGCACCGGTGAAGGTCTGCAAGATATTCCTCGTGTGCTGCATGCTGCACAACATGGCAGTGGAGAAAGCTGTGCCACTCATCCTGGATCCAGATGAGCAGGACCATCCACCTGTGGAGGATGAAGGGCTTGGGCACGAGGCAAGTGATGTGGAGGAGGAGGATGCGGCAGAGGACATGCGGAGTCGGCTCATACGCGACTTCTTTGCTTAGTGGTGAGTTCCAGTGTCTGAGTGTGCACGCATTGGGCTGTGTGTGGCATGTGTTGCAATGTGTGTGTCCATCTGCATGTCTTCTAAGTGAGTCTGAGGTGTGTTTGGATGTGTCACTCGAGTGATGGTGCAATAGAAGAATGTTTTTCCAGAGTCATCATTGTCACCTAGCATGTTGACAACCTAATACGTGTCGAGTACATGCACATGCATGCGGATGTACTTCTTTTGGCTGACTTCTGGTGTGTCTCCCATCCACAGGTACTTGCGCATGCTGTCTGCTGGTGGCATCGGTGTGCTTCTGCTATTCCTCATGAACACAGCAACATGTGCTGAATCAGCGTTACATGCACGGACAAGTTTGAAAATCTCCTTCGGGTAAGGGATGCAGCACGGCTTTTTGGGAGTGGTATTTGTTTTGAATGTGTGTGCACTGCTCCTGTTCATGTTTGGTTACTTAGCATACATGTAGAATCACCATGGGGCACATGACCTGGAGCAGAATTCACCTGAATTGATGGTCAGACTTGGTGACAGTCATCTGTAATGGGATTGTGATGGAGCCATCAATGTGTGTAACACTGGCCTCGGAACCATACGGGTTGCACCGGGTTGACATGGTGTGTGAATTCCCCATTAGGGGCTCAATGGTGTATAGCAGGCTCTCCGTGAGCAGCAGGGGGTGTTTAGCTGTAACCCGTCACTTGTGTGCCAGTGCCATGGATTTCCAGCATCTGTGGTGCTAAGGGGGGTGCCAGTGTCGGTCCCACGTGTTCATCCACATGACCTGTGTATGTGTTGACAGAGTTGCATTAGCATTCCGACACACATGAGTAATAAAGGTGTCCCTCTGCCTCCAAGGTGCCTCATCTCTGTCAATGGTGGTCTGTTGCCACTGTGCATGCAGCATGTCTGGCATTGTTCTCAGAGATGGTGCATATGAGTCGATGTGTAGAGTAGCAAGATGCAAGCTGTTTGTCAGGGATTAGATTCTGTATTGTGCATGATGTCCATGGCTGTGTAGGTTTTGTAGCATGTCAGTCTCCACGACGGCCACTGTGCTGCATGTGAATCCATTGTGTGTGTGTGTGCCATGTTGAACCAGACATTCCTTCCTTGACATACACCTTTTGCATGGTTCCTTCCTGAGATCCTTGTCTTTGTGTGCTACTTGTGGCATTGTTTCCTTGACATGGCGCATGCTGCTGCAGGCCCTGCTGCAAGGGCACCCAGTGTCCACGCAAACGAGCTAGTGTCCATCATGGATTGCTTGCTGACATGTGCTATGCTGATCAGCAGCATCTGTGCCTCATGCGGCAGCACACTCTGCATTATGCACAAGATCCCCAGTTCCATCCACCTCAAGGCAAGAGGGAGACCATCCCCCAGGTCAACTATGGCATCCGTGTCTATTCCTACCCTGCACTTTACGGACATGTGCGTTAGAAATCCCATGATACTTGTCCACATCCAGAGTGCATCTGCACAGCTCTGCTACTACATCCGGCGACCAGGCCACATCAACGTCCAACAGAGATGGGGGGAGTGGATCACTGCCAGCTGCAGGATGACCTTCTCAATCCACGCACACCCTCAGGATGCAGCCCACACCCACAACAAAACCTTGTGGCACTGTGATCCAACACCCAATTGTGCCATCTCCATGCATCCAACCTTGGCTGGCCCACCATTCTCCACATCCACCTGACTCAAGCATGCAGGACATGGTTCTGCCACGTGTCTACACATACCTGGGACTCCCACCCCAGGACACTCCACATGATCCCTGACCTCTGCGCATGACTGTTGCTCTTCTAAATAGGTCTGTGGGCACAGTTGTGCGGGCACCCCCTCAGCTGGTTGGGCCCATCACGGGTGAGTATGGTGCTCCATGTCTGTCTTGGATGGTACGTTGTGACCCATGTGTGTCCTGTGCCAGACTCAGACCCCAGGGTACGGTGGTTCGGAGTTAATTCAGAAATCAGGCATGGTTTGGCTTTACAACACACACATGTAGTGGAATAATGCAAAATGACGGCATCATCTTGTGATTGTGATGATTTTTATTAGTGCTGGGGTACGTGTTTGGGGGGGTGACAAGAGGTGCTTGGCGGGAGTGTAGAATCCAATGTTCACAGGGGGAGTTGGTGTCCTTGCCATTGACAGTCATCAGAGTCTGTGCCACAGTCTTTGTCAACATTGGTCAGACAGTGACCAGCAAGGCCATGTGGCAGAGAATGTCCTTTGCTGCTGTGCTGCTGTTGGGCCATAGGGCCAGGTGCCAGGCCAGGTGACCTGGGAGATGGTGATGTTCCGCTGACTCTCACGGTCTTTTGTGTGGACGACCCACCTTCCTGCGGGGACCCTCAGACGCCTGGCTTGACGGTGCAAGGGACGCTCCGTCAGATGAATCCTCCTCCTCCTCCCTCCCTGTGTGTGGTGCTGCTCTACGCCTGGTGGCACAGGGAGGGTTTGCCAGGCTTTGGGCGATCTGACGGAGGGATTGGCTCAGGTCCCTGTGCACCGCCAAGTGCTCTGCATGTCTTGCCTCCATCCTGGCATGATGCTCAACCTGCAGGGCCTTCATCTCCTTGAGGGTCTCCACTACCTGGGCAATGCCTCTGGAGTCACGCCGGTATGCGTCCAGGATGGTTCTGACGTGTGCCATAGCCAGGTCCTGAGCCAACTGGGCAGGTTCGGGCCTCCCCCGTCCTCCACTCCCACCACCCCTGCCCACTTGCGCCTGACCTGCCGTTGTGGGCACATCGGGTCTCCGGGACCCCTGAGGGATGGCATTTGCGGTGTCGCCTGCCTCCTCCTGGGTACCCGGAGAACCTTGTCCCTCCTGGACAGACTGGCTGCGTTGTTGTGTGCGGGCAGGGCTCCTGGGTGTCTCCTGGGATGTGGCAGGAATGGGGGTGGTGGTTGGCACAGTTGTACCTGACGCAGGTGCTGCAGGTGGATGGACACCAGAGGGGCCAGGTTGGTCTCGGTCATCCACGGAGTGGTGAGAGTCGTCGCTGCCGGTGGGGTCCTCTTCACGCAGAGCCTGGTCCGGTGAGTCTTCCACCCCAGTGTTGGGGGGAGATCGATGACGTTGACCTGTGTGTGAGAGAGACAGTGTTAATTGTGTCACATGCGACATCCATGTTTCATTCTTTTTTGATTTGGCACAGTTCCTCTGGGTGGTTGGATTTGGTTAGCATTCCTCACACAGTGGACTTGTGCATGGGTATGTCCCTTGGCCACAGCTGTCGACACTTTACCTATGTGTGACACAATCTTAGTTGATGCATATTTTGGGAACGCAGTCAGCAGTGTAGTGAGCGGGCGTAGCAAGCCATGCAGAGCCGCCTTACGTGTTGCACTGTACGTGGCCAAATGGTGTTTTTCCATGCTATTTGAGAATGCAGGTAGGTAACTTAACAATTTGTGACAGGGTTCTGACGAACACAGTGGGTAGGTATACTGGGTGTAAGGTTCTGTTTGTGCCTGCAGCACGGATGTACTCGTGCACAGATTGACACATGGCCTAGTGTTTATCAAAGGTTGAAGGGGGGGTTAAGGCACTGCCAAACCTTGTCTACATGCACACAGTCCACCTGCTGATGAGCGGACATGGCCACACCACCCAAGGGTGATTTGGTCTCCCTCTGTCTCCCTTTCTCCCTCCCTCTGTCAGCCTCCTCCCTCTGTCCATCTCCCTTTCTCCCTCCCTCTGTCAGCCTCCTCCCTCTGTCCGTCTCCCTTTCTCCCTCCCTCTGTCAGCCTCCTCCCTCTGTCCGTCTCCCTCTGTCTCCCTTGCTCCCTCCCTCTATCAGCCTCCTCCCTCTGTCCGTCTCCCTCTGTCTCCCTTTCTCCCTCCCTCTATCAGCCTCCTCCCTCTGTCCGTCTCCCTTTCTCCCTCCCTCTGTCAGTCTCCTCCCTCTGTCCGTCTCCCTTTCTCCCTCCCTCTGTCAGCCTCCTCCCTCTGTCCGTCTCCCTCTGTCTCCCTTGCTCCCTCCCTCTATCAGCCTCCTCCCTCTGTCCGTCTCCCTCTGTCTCCCTTTCTCCCTCCCTCTATCAGCCTCCTCCCTCTGTCCGTCTCCCTTTCTCCCTCCCTCTGTCAGCCTCCTCCCTCTGTCCATCTCCCTTTCTCCCTCCCTCTGTCAGCCTCCTCCCTCTGTCCGTCTCCCTTTCTCCCTCCCTCTGTCAGCCTCCTCCCTCTGTGCGTCTCCCTCTGTCTCTCCTTCTCCCTCCTTCTGTCAGCCTCCTCCCTCCCTCTGTCTGTCTCCCTGTGTCCACCTCTGTCTCTGTCCCTCTCTCTGCCCCTCTTCCTCCCTCTGTGTGTCACCCTCTGTCACCTCAGCCCAGCTTCCTGGGCACACACAGTTTGCAGGTCTTGCAAAGGCTATTGGCTTGTTCATGTGGGTTTGTTTCTTCTCTGCGGGCACCCATTGGGCGGAGTGTCTGCGCTGCTGCTGTGACGGTGTGTGCTGACACTCTTTCTGTGTGCTGCGTCTTGATTGGCTGCTGTTATGTGCAAATTGTGCCTTCATACCCATGTCGTCCTGCAACGCAGCCACCATTAGTAGGCAAAACAGTACTGTGTGGGGACACACTGTTTGTATGGCTGTGCCCTTAGCCATATTGGCTGAGGGCATTGTTGTGTGCTTCAGAGTTGCTCTGTTAGTTTTGAGGCCCACCCTCCCGGCATCAGGGACATCCTGTCTTGTGTTGGTGTTTTGTGTGGCCTGTGACTTGGCATGGCCTTGCTTGGGGCATGGAGGCGCTAGTGGCATGTGTGTGTTTTTGGAGTGTGGTTGTGTCCGGTGCTGGCTTTGGGGGGGTTGCGTGCATGATTGGTATTTGGGTTGTATATGGCGTTCCCCCCATGTGAGGTGAGTTGTTTGTGTACTCACCAGGCTCTCGGACTCCCCCTAGTCCGTCTACTATCAATGGCAGCAGTGTGGCCATCACCTTCTCCTCCCAGGGATGGTAGTGTACCGGTCTGCGGGCCGGCCCTCCTCCAGTGATGTTGGCCTGGTTGTGCTCGTCTGTCATTTTGCGGCGGACCGTCCTCCGCAGATCGTACCACCTGGCTTGGCACTCATGCCTGGTCCTTCTGGTGGACCCAACAGCATTCACGGAATTGACTATCCTCTCCCACATGGCAGTTTTTTCTGATATGCTGGTCCGTCTGATCAATGTTCCGAAGAGCTGTGGCTCGACTCTGATGATTTCGTCGACAAGGGACTCCAGCTCGTCCTTTGTGAACTTTGGATTCTTGTTGGTGGGCATGGTGTGGGGTGTGGGTGTGGATGGTTGTGGGGGTGGGGGTGTGGATGGGTGTGGGTGTGCAGGTGTGTGTGTGTGAATGTGATGAGGGTGTGTTTGTGATGGTGGTTGTGTGAAGGTGTGCAAGTGTAAGGTGTATTGATGGTTGAAGTATGGTGCAGTGCGTTGTCTCTGGGGTCTGGCAGCAGTGGATCTGTTGCAAAGGATCATGGTTTGTGTGTGTTGGGCCTTTTTATTGGTCCATTTGTGGGTGTGGCTGTGTTTGAACTTTGGGTGGGTGTGTTATAAGGAGTGGTAGTGGTTTGGGCCTCTGTTTCTCTGTTTGTCAGTTGCAGGTCAGTGTATAGGATGTATTTGGCCTTGTTGGATATGTTTTGTGGTGTTGTGTGCCTCGGATTGACTGTCCTTGTATTTTTTTGGTTAGTTCTGGTTCAGGAGGAGTGTTTTTAGCCTCTGTACGGTGCGTACATGGGACATGTTGTTGTACAGTGCTGTCCTTTCCGATGGCTTAGTACGACTCGTACATGCCCGGTGTTAGGTGAGGGTGCTGGTGTGTGTGCCTGGGGTAGGGTGCGTACGAACACGGGCAGGGTGTTGGTCCGCACCGTCCATCGGTGGTGGTGTTTCGCACGGTACATACAAGGGGGGCTGGGTGTAGGGTCCGTACATACACGGGTGGGGGTACGGTCCGTACATACACTGGTGGGGTGGGGGTACGGTCCGTACATACACTGGTGGGGTGGGGGTACGATCCGTACATACACGGGTGGGGTGTGGGTACGCTCCGTACATACACTGGTGGGGTGGGGGTATGGCCCGTACATACACTGGTGGGGTGGGGGTATGCTCCATTCATACACGGGTGGGGGTACGGTCCATACATACACGGGTGGGGTGGGGGTATGGTCCGTACATACACGGGGGGTGGGGGTACGCTCCATTCATACACGGGTGGGGGTACGTCCGTACATACACGGGGGGTGGGGGTATGGTCCATACATACACGGGTGGGGGTACGGTCCGTACATACACGGGTGGGGTGTTGGTACGCTCCATTCATACACGGATGGGGGTACGGTCCGTACATACACGGGTGGGGTGTTGGTATGCTCCATTTATACACGGGTGGGGGTACGGTCCGTACATACACTGGTGGGGTGGGGGTATGGCCTGTACATACACTGGTGGGGTGGGGGTACGCTCCATTCATACACGGGTGGGGGTACGGTCCGTACATACATGGGTGGGGTGGGGGTACGGTCCGTACATACACGGGGGGTGGGGGTATGCTCCATTCATACACGGGTGGGGGTATGGTCCGTACATACATGGGTGGGGTGGGGGTACGGTCCGTACATACACGGGGGTGGGGGTACGGTCAGTACATACACGGGTGGGGGTACGGTCCGTACATACACAGGTGGGGTGGGGGTACGCTCCATTCATACACTGGTGGGGGTACGGTCCGTACATACACGGGTGGGGTGGGGGTACGGTCCGTACATACACGGGGGGTGGGGGTACGGTCCGTACATACACGGGGGGTGGGGGTACGGTCCGTACATACACGGGTGGGGTGGGGGTACGGTCCGTACATACACGGGTGGGGTGGGGGTACACTCCATTCATACACGGGTGGGGGTACGGTCCGTACATACACGGGTGGGGTGGGGGTACAGTCCGTACATACACGGGTGGGGTGGGGGTACGGTCCGTACATACACAGGGGGGTGGGGGTATGGTCCGTACATACACGGGTGGGGTGGGGGTACGCTCCATTCATACACGGGTGGGGGTACGCTCCGTACATACACTGGTGGGGTGGGGGTATGGTCCGTACATACACGGGTGGGGTGGGGGTACGGTCCGTACATACACGGGTGGGGTGGGGGTCCGGTTCGTACATACACGGGTGGGGGTTCGGCGTGTACATCCGCGGCCGGGGGCATTTTGCGCGTACATGCGGGGTCTGGGGTGGGGTGTTCGGCGCGTATGCGGGCACGTGTCTCCATGGTTGCTATGGGTGTTCGGTCCGTACGGTGTTTTTTGTATACAGTTGTGAAATCGAAAGGACGGGAGTGATCGTACTTGCGCAGTCGGACTTCATTTTTCCGATTCGTACGGTAAATCTCCGGGGATGTGTCGGACACAATTTCCGACCCGAGGACGTGTGGGGGACTTTTCCGGATGTGATTCGTATGGAGTTTTTCCCAAGTGAATCGTACTTGCCAGTTTGTATGGTACATGTGCGACTCGTACGTAAAAAAATACGGATGCGAGTCGTACGGTATTTTTTTTTACCGGATCGGAATCGGCACCAATATTGGGATTTGGAGATTTTCTGATTAGATATTGTTTCTGAATGCTGGTTGGTTTAGGTAGTGACAACCACGTTTGTATCAGAAATAGGAAAGGTCTTGAAAGTTGCTGGCTTAAGAACAACATGACTCAATAACCTGCACAGTTGTGCAATCTTTTCGCACAACAAATTCTTGTTTGTCATACCATATGTGAAAGGTAATAACAATAATAATATGAAATTTATAATGCGCTCAGCTTACCCGGGGGCATCCCGGCGCAACAGATCAGAAGGAGAGACTCAGCTAATCACTACTATGGAAACAAATGGGTCTTAAGAAGTTTCCTGAATGGTAGGATCTTGGGCTCTGAGCGAATCTTGAGGGGCAGAGAGTTCCAAAGAGAGGCCACTTGCACAGAGAAACGCCTGCCCCCAGAACGAGCTCTTCTTACTCTCGCTAACTGCAAAAGGTGTTTTTGGTCCGAGCGCAGCAGACGTGGGGGTTTGTAAGGACGGGCCATGTTAGCAAGGATGGGGGGGCCTTTGCCATGTAAAATTTTGTGGGCTGTACATAGCGCTTTAAATTTCACCCGCTCCTTCACGGGGAGCCAGTGAAGCGCTTTGAGGGCCGGAGCAGCAGACTGCCTTCTGGGAACATCCATAAGGACTCTCGCAGCTGCGTTTTGCACCTGTTGGAGGGTTTTGAAGGTCGCTTCAGGAGCACCGAGAAACAGCGCATTCCCATAATCGAGCCTCAATAGAATCAGGCCACGTATCAACAGCTTCCTTGCTGGATCAGGAAGCAGAGGTAGCACCTTTCGGGCTGATCTCAGTAAACCAAAGCAAACCCCTGCGGTCTTCCTGGCATGAGTCCTGAAGGACAGGTCTTCTTCCAACCATACTCCCAAGGACTTGATCTCCTTCTTGGGGGATGGTGGGTCACCAAGAGACTGGGGCCAGCAGCTCGCAATAATGGAGGGGCTGGAATTGCCCAGGAGCATCAGCTCGGTTTTACCTCCATTAAGCTTTAGGGCGGAGATAGACATCCAACGATAAACATTGGCAAGGCAGTCGTGTAACACCTCAGGTTGTTCCGCCCGCTGAGTGAGGCCCACCACCAGCTGAGTATCATCAGCGTAACTGACGATCTTCACCCCTGAAGGGGCGACCACTCTTTCAAGTGGAGTCATATATATATTAAATAGGGTAGGGCTCAGCGATGAGCCCTGCGGGACTCCACATTGAAGAGGGATTAGGGCAGATTGCTCTGACCCTTCCCAGACTTGGTAGAAACGGTCAGAAAGAAAGGAACCCAACCATTTCAGGGCCGTCCCTGAGACACCTACCTCTGACAGACGTTGGAGGAGCACCTGATGACTCATGGTGTCAAAGGCAGCACTCAAGTCCAGGAGGATCACTGCCACTGACCCTCCTGTATCTAGAGTGCTCCTTGCCTCCTCCACTACTGCCAGCAAGACAGTGTCTGTTCCATGGCCGGGGCGGAAACCAGTCTGGGAATCTCCTAACAGGTAGTTAGACTCAAGATGGTGAGAGAGCTGACGGTTGACCAACTTCTCTGCAATTTTAGAAAATCCAGGCAGAAGTGAAATTGGCCTGAAGTTGGTCAAATTGGATGAATCCAGTCCTGGTTTTTTCAATAGGGCTTTCACCACAGCCTTTTTCCATCTCTGGGGCACTGTGCCCTGAGCGAGTGAAAGGTTCAAGAGATCAGTCAGAGGAGTTGACAAGGTGTTAGCCACGAGCTTAAGATGTTTTATGGGAACTGGGTCACTCGGGGAGCCACTCTTCATCTCCAACAGGACTTTTATCACCTCCTCTTCCGAGAAGGGGCCTAAAGATGCTAGCTCAATCGAGCGACTTGTGAGGCTAG
Source organism: Triturus cristatus (assembly GCF_964204655.1). Taxonomy (NCBI): domain Eukaryota; kingdom Metazoa; phylum Chordata; class Amphibia; order Caudata; family Salamandridae; genus Triturus; species Triturus cristatus. The sequence goes on along the minus strand of NC_140593.1, from coordinate 1,011,345,537 downwards.
TAACCGGTTCATGGCTTTGAGGAATAATGGGTAAGGAGGATAAGATTTTCTCTATTTTTGAATGGAAGAAGCTGGCCAGTTCCTCACATTTTTCTTTGGGATTATCATGCAACACTGGAGGGACCGGGGCTTTCAGAAGTTCCTTGAAGATTTTAAACGATTCTCCAGAAGAATTGCTTGCTCTCTCAATCCTGTCGCTAAAGAAAATCTTTTTAGCGTCCTTCAGTGCGCTTTTATATTTCCTCAACTCCCTTTTGTAATTGGCCCGGCTTTCTTCCGTCTGCTCTCTCCTCCAAGCACGTTCAAGCCTTTTACAAGACGTTCTGATGCACCTAAGTTCGGGGGTATACCAGGGGGCAGAGCCAATTCTTCTCTCCCTGACAAGCCTCCTTTTATTCGGGATCAGTAAGTCCAGAGAGTTGGTCAGCCATTCGCCCAAGAGCTGATCAGCGGTGTTGGGGTCATCTACGGGGTGAGGACAGGTTCTAGCTAGTTCTTCCGCCCAACTGTCCACCGGGAGCTTCGACCAGAGTCGTTCCACAATATGTTGTCTTGGTGCGGGGTCTCTCCGGTTCCCCAGCAACCAGCTAAACGGAATGAGATGGTGATCGGTCCAGGGGAGAGCCAACATCTGGAGAGCCTGTAGGTTCGCAGAATTAGCAAAAACCGCATCAAGCTGATGACCTCTAATATGAGTAGCTCCCATATTAACGAGATGTAGGTCCAGTGCCCCGAGCGAACGTAGAAAATCCCTGGCTACTACGTCATTGGGGTCATCAAAATGAAAGTTGAAGTCCCCAAGAATGACAAAGTTGGACGAGGCAGCAGCCAGTGGGATAACAGCCTCCATGAAAGAATCCACAAAGTTCCCTAGCGTAGCGGGAGGCCGATACACAAGGAGGCCAGCAATAGAGACAGTAGAGGAGACGCGAAGGGTAAACTGACAACTTTCGGCGTTGTTGATGCCGCAGTTTACTGCTTTGCATAAGAATGTGTCTCTGTAGACAATGGCCACTCCACCCCCTCTCCCATCCGGCCTATCAAGATGGAACATGAGGTATCCCGGGGGGAGAGCGTTGACAATGTCGGGGTCGGATCCTGTAGTCAGCCACGTTTCCGTCAGGAATAAGACATCCAGACTATGGTCCAAAAGGATGGAGTGAACCTCCGTGGCATGACAAGGCAGTGATCTGCAATTAAGCAGAGCCATAAGCAGTGAGTCAGGGTCCTTGCAAGTGTTATGCGGGCGACAGGCAAGACAATGTTTAAATGCGGAACCCTCAATTCAATGATAGCAACAGCTGGGGTGTCTGGCCGTGCGTAGAGCAAGCAGTGTGTCCCGCGAATACCTGTGAAAGGGGGTCCGAGGGCTAGAAGAGTTAAGCAGAGTGGTATGCCCTAAGCCCGTCTGGGCCCGGACGGGCGCAGACGGGCAGGACTCTGGCACGACTCCGGCGCAGATCCGGCGCGCCCGCTGATCGCGTCCGCTGCGCGGAGTCATCCCTGCCCGTTTTTATAGTACTCTCAATGGCGTCCCCAACCCAGCCCAACCCAAGATGGCCGCCAAAAACCGGCGCCCGGTGCTCTCAGCCGAGAGCAGAACCGGAACAGCAGGACGGGTAAGAGTAGACTTCTGGGTGCTGCTGGGCGCTGGGGGGTCTCAGCACACCTCTAAGATCAGGTGTGGGGCAAAAACAGGACCAATACAAACGCTGCTAAAAACGAGTTACAAGCAGTTTAAAAACACAGGGACAGACAGGAGACCTCCCGGCTTCCGCCTCAGGAGGGAAAAAGGTGCGTGCAGTGTCAGAATTGCCGAAAACCTGCACCAGGCGCCTTTTATAGTACTCTCAATGGCGTCCCCAACCCAGCCCAACCCAAGATGGCCGCCAAAAAAGGTATGAAGAGATTTCAGCTAATGCCCATTGAATTATTGGCCTCTTAGCTGCGACTGTGAACTAGTGTTGGGACCACATTTCACATCAGCTCCTCGCACAGAAAACTGTGGTGTGCCTTATTGGTCTTTCATACCATCTGAATTATTCAACATCTCTCTCACCCCCTTACCATTATGATTAAATCACTCAACCTCACCTGTTACAACTATGATGATATACAAAACATTTAAATAATTGATGGTCTGAAAGACCTGTAAAATGTAATAACTTGATGTTATGTTATGTTATGTTAGTTGCATTTTAATGCGCGCAGCTGCTCCAGCGAAGGAGCGTCCTGGCGCAGGGAAAGGTAAACACAACACAACACTAGGTCCGGTAGCAGAAAGCAAACAATCAAAGCCAGAAACAATTAAAACAGGAAGGTTTTCAGGGCCCTACGAAAAGACATTAAGTCATTCGAAAGGCGGATTTCCAAAGGGAGCGCATTCCAGAGGGTAGCGGCTTTCACGCGGAAGGAGCGACCCCCCATCCGGCTAAGTCTGAAACGAGGGACGACCACCAAGGACTGTCCAAGGGATCGTAGTGAGCGGGTAGGAACGTAGGGAGAGATCAGTGTATTGAGTATTCCGGGTGCCAACTCTCTCAGAATTTTAAAAACCAGGCAGAGAGCCTTGAATTGAATACGCTTGCATATCGGGAGCCAGTGCAAGGACCGCAGGGTGTTAGAGGTAGGGCAGGTTCGAGGCAGACCAACCACCGCCCTAGCCGCCGCATTCTGGACTCGTTGTAAACGAAGAATCTCGGCTTGGTTCGCTCCTAATAGGAGAGAACTGGCGTAATCCAACCGCGAGATGATCATTGCTTGGATGACCAGCTGTCTTGTAGGAGCATCGAAAAATCGCAGCAGGGGTCTTAGCCCGCGTAGTACTCCAAAACAGCAGGCCGCCACTCTCTTTGTATGAGTCACAAAGCTAAGCGTGTGGTCAAGCCATACTCCGAGATTCCTGAGTTCCAGGACAGGGGCCGGCACTACTCCCAGCTCTGGAGGCCACCAGTCGTCCCCCCAGTGGTCCGCTTCCCTTCCAACGATCATCACCTCTGTTTTTGACGCGTTCAGCTGGAGACAGTTGTTATTCATCCAGCTGGCCACCTCTCTCAGTCCACTTCGGAACCTGAGGGCATCCCGCTTGGCATCCCCGCTGACTGCCTTCAGGCCATAAACACATGTCTGATGAATAAACATCTAAAGCTGAATACCGTGAAGACAGACAGACTATGACCTGCATACAGTGGCAAAAATACCAACCTACCACCATATGGGCTATTGAAAATGAGGCCACTCCAACAATAACAAGAGAAGTTAGAAACTTTCGGGTAACGACGGATTCAGACGTATACTTGATACCACATCTTAACAACATTACTTAGAATGTATTCTTTACAATGAAAACACAAGGTCGCATCTTCCCCTACCTTGAATACCATCAGAAACTGCAAGCCATACTCACCCTCGTAATCTCCAAACTTGACTATGCTACAGCCTATACCTTGGCACACCCGCATTCATCATACTCAAAATACAACTCTTCCAAAATGGTGCAGCAAGATCTCTTACCCGTCTTCTACCAAGATAACACATGACTTCTGTCTTGCAATCACTCCACTGGCTACCTGCAGTTGAAAGGGCAATGTTCAAGGCACTTTGCATCGTCCACAGAGCCTCCCAAGAAGAAGGACTGCAATGTCTAAAAGTTAATTTCAAGCAAATCAAATGAAACAGAACTTGTGCTCCAGGCTTGCACCACTTATCATCATATCATCCTACCTCAAAAAATCCTCAAGAGGCACTGCTTTCTGAGTACAAGCTGCAAATCTCGGGAATTCATTACCAGCCAGCATTCAAAGCATCTAGTAGCATATATACTTCAGACGGCAGTTGAAAACATGGCTATTTCCAAGACAACTGCACCACTCACATCCCAGTAATAGATCCTGGAAAGACAGTCGCACCATCAAGCTAATTCTTCAGTTTACAATCAAAAGATTGGAAACAACCCAAAGAGAAAACTACTTAAAATAAGCAAGCAACTTAAGGAGGTCTGACCTATGGTTCGCCTGGGTATTGTATAGTAATGTAATTCCATATATAACATTTCTGACCCACCCTAATAATAATAGCATAACACTCAGTGGTTGGCAGCCAACTGTAACTTACATTTGCTACATTTACACAAGACATATCTGCTACATAGGTTGTCCATCAAATCACTGACATAATATTGGAATTAACTCTACCGTGTAACAGAAATATTGTGTAAAAAAATAGTTTACAAAAATATCGCTTTCCTATCCTTATAATAGTAAGTATAGGAACATCAAACAATATATAATCTCGCAACAATATTGTTGAAAACATACAAACATCTAATTTCCTAATATAAATAGTTAAAAGTGGTAAATCTTGGATATTTTAATATAATATACCATTATTATAATGTATATTAAAGAAAAGTGAATGTTATTTTAAACGCTTGCACTTTTATGCAATTAAGCTGCAGAAGACTATGGGGTCTAGACGTTATTAAGCATTGATATTTATTTACATGGTCTGCATGAACACTGATGGTGCATTGTGGGAGCAGCAGAATTTACAACTGGTCACATGCTCACTGCTATTTAAAACATCATGTGCATTTCAAACTTGTTCAGCTAGTTCCTCAGCCGAAATGCGCCAGAATGTGCTGCCAGCTTTTGAAAATTAAATGCCATCATACCATTGAGTTTAGGCTTCATCAATTTTTCTGTTTTGTGTGATGTATCTATCTATATATATATATATAGACAGCTTAACAATGTGACATGCTACATCAAGGTAGACAAGCCGTATCTCAGTAAATTGCAGGATAGATTTTTTAACCTACTTAAAGAGTGGGCGGATGAGAACCTTCTAAATTGGGATGAACAGAAATTTCTGAAAAATGAGACACCTACTATACCGACTTTTTACCTCCTCCCTAAGGTGCACAAGGACCCCATACAACCGCCAGGTCGACCAATAGTTTCTTCCAAAAACAGTCTGCTCGAGAATGTTTCCATGTATGTGGACCATTTTCTATCAGACTATGTAAAGGACTTGACTTCGTATATCAGGGATATGAAATATTTTCTACAAAAGATAGAAAATATACACTGGGACAGAAACTTTTGGCTTGTGTGTCTAGACGTGGAAAGCCTGTATACTAGCATCAGACACAGAGATGGACTTAAAGCATGTGAGCACTTTCTTAGTTCTAGTATACACCTGTTAACACCTACTAGGATGTTACTGCAAATGATCGAGATGTGTCTTGTGGAAAATGTATTTACATTCAATGGGGTACTTTACAAACAAGGACAAGGTACTTCGATGGGCACCTGCTTTGCTCCTAGCTACGCCAATCTTTTGGTTGGCTGGTGGGAGAAGCAGGTGCTCTGGAGTGAATCGATGGAACATTGGCCCAATAAGGTCGCTATCTGGCTCAGCTTTATTGATGATATTTTCTTTGTATGGGAAGGTGGAGAACAAGAATTGTTTATGTTCCTGAGAGAACTTAATGAAAATACTCTGAACTTGAAGTTTACGATGCAGCACAGCCAAGAAACTGTAGACTTCTTAGACATCAGACTTACTGTGAAGGGTAACAAACTTGAGACGGATCTCTTCAGAAAGAGTACCGCCGGTAACTCAGTGCTGCATTCAGCAAGTTGCCATCCTCCCAATTTCAGGTGGAGCATACCCTTTGGTGAGTTCCTCCGGGCTAAGAGAAACTGTAGCACAGAGAAAGCATATGAAAGGAACAAAAAGGAGATGTCAGAGAGATTTCGAGCCAGAGGGTACCATTACAAAATGCTCAAAATGGGTGAGAAAAGAGCAGATGAAATAAAAAGAAGTGAGGCTCTCTACAAAGCACCTAAAAATAAACAGTCAGAGACAGATCCACCTATTAGACTCATCATGACGTTTAACTCCCAATCTAATCTATTCAGTCAAATAATCAAAACGAGATGGGACATCTTGACACAAGACAGGGTCCTTAAAGAAAAACTAGGCCCATATCCTGCCATAACATACAGAAAGGGTCCATCCATTAAAGATAAGGTTGTCAAGAGCCACATGAGTAATCAGAAACTAACATGGTTAGAAAAAGTGGGAGGATTTCCTTGATGCGGTAAATGCAAGGCTTGTAGCCATAGAGAAAATGTCAAAGAGGTCATCCTAGAGAGAACCAAGAGGAAATGGTATATCCGCAGAAACATACAGTGCATTTGGCAAGTGGTACATAGGCTCAACTACCTTTCCAGTCAAGAAAAGAATATTGGAGCATTGGCGTTCCCAGCGGCTGGACTGCCGCTTGTAAATCAAAGCTCTTGAGGTTCGAAAGGCCGAAAGGCCGCCCATAAGGCAGCAAGCATTGAACCCATCTGGGCGGCCTTTCGAGGGGCGTGTCATAATGCCGATATAATGGAGGGAGAGTGTCCGTAACTGCAAACTTCAACGTCCAGCCTCTGAAGAAGAGATGATACTCGAAACGCGTCAGGCAAAGCGTTGAGACTGTTTGTTTGCTCGCCTGCAAAGTTCGTCTGTACCGAAGATTAAAGGTTGTGAGGTGAACCTTACCTGTTGTTCGAGTGATTCCTACTCGTGTGGCGAACCTCAAGAGCTTTGATTTACAAGCGGCAGTCCAGCCGCTGGGAATGCACCACCCTACGAAGATTAGGGGCCGCTGGGGACCTGGCTTCACCCGTCCTCGTGTGGGGCAACAGGCTGTGGATAAGGACGAACTGGCAAGCAAGGGGCGCATCCAGAGCCTCTAAGAACAACAGATAAGTAGCACCGATTCACGGTAAAATAAGTGGACTCTCTTTCCCATAAGGCAGCAAGCATTGAAACCATCTGGGCGGCCTTTCGAGGGGCGTGTCATAATGCCGATATAATGGAGGGAGAGTGTCCGTAACTGCAAACTTCAACGTCCAGCCTCTGAAGAAGAGATGATACTCGAAACGCGTCAGGCAAAGCGTTGAGACTGTTTGTTTGCTCGCCTGCAAAGTTCGTCTGTACCGAAGATTAAAGGTTGTGAGGTGAACCTTACCTGTTGTTCGAGTGATTCCTACTCGTGTGGCGAACCTCAAGAGCTTTGATATATATATAGATATATATATAGATATATATATATATATTATATATATTTATATATCTATATATATATATATATATGAATGTATAAAACTGTTTTCGTTTTATTATTTAAATTAACTACTGGAAAGAGCACATATATATATAATTATATAGTATTAGTTTATATATATTTTTGAATGTGTATAATACTTTAAGTAAATGTGATTTTTTGTTTTTTTATTTTCCGTGTCTAGTAATTTATTTAATGTTTTGCAATTGAACTGTTACTGTTTATTCTGTTTTGTATTATATATATATATCCATGACTTTTATGAGTACAATGACGTCTAATTAACATTTGAAATTATGACTTTCAATTGTTTACACTTGTAGCTTCCAAACATTCAAAGGCTTGATTTTAAATAATTGATATCACTGGAAGACAATGATATTGTATGGCTGGCATGTAAAAATGGATATTAGGAAAATTGTATGAGTTAGCGCTCTATTAAATGAATGGGTCATAGAAAGTGGTGATGGACTAGTGTCCTGAAATGTAAATAAAATATGGCCACAGTGGATATGATATAGCTCAGTGGAAGGCCCAAGCCAAAACACATCGGCTTTGATAAATGCACCATTGCATGTTTCTTTTGTCCTCACAAGGTTGGTAATAAACCTTATATTAGGCATGATGTTTTGCTCTCTTTGCCTTTTTTTCTTTGCTTTGCTGGTGCCGCTGAGATAGCTGTAAGAGGAAGCTGCATCATGGAGTTGGACATATAAATTTCACAAAACAGAACAAATATTATTTATTCAATTCTAAAATATTAAATGAATCACCAAAGAAATAAAATAAGAACAACTAAAAAAAACGCATTTGCAGAAAGTATTTTAAATATGTCAAACCAAATGAAAATAAAAACAAATATTAGGAAATGTATTGAAGTCTGGAGATAATAGACATACTATTCCCACTCCAGTTTATGCACCAGTAAAGAAATTGTAGGACTGTGGAGGGGTTAAATTTACTATTCTGACTCCAGTCTGTGCAAGAGTATGTAAAGCATTGGACTTTGGAGGGGTAAAATGTACTATTCTCACTCCAGTTTGCGCAACAGTAGGGAAAGCATTGGACTCTGGAGGAGTAAGATTTACTATTCCCACTCCAGTCTGTGCAACAGTGAGGAAAGCATTGGACTTCAGTGGGGTTAAATTTACTATTCCCACTCCAGTCTGTGCAACAGTAGGGAAAGTGTTGGACTTTGGACATACTTGAATAACCCTATTTGTTTCGAAAAAATATAAAACTCTAAATATAAACATCATTACTTAACATAGAATAAATATAAGAATTAGAAAAAAATAAACACCAATTATACAATTTACAAAAATTAATAAACAATGTAATAATTAATTTAAAAAAATGTTAATGCTAATTTAATTATTACTTAATTAACTTTCCACCCTATACCCCTTCAAATCTAGCAACCCACATCTACAATATAATCAAAAGACATAAGTATAACACAATTTACATAAGTTACAAACAAGTACATAATTAATTTACAATTCATAGTTAATTCATTATTACCTAATTAAATTGCCACCCTACAAACTCAGCAACCCACACCTCAAATATAAATAAAATGTAGAATTATTACACAATTTACATAGTTATTAGTCAATTACATATTTTAATATACATTAATAATGATTATTTTTTAATTATTATTTAATTAATTTCCCTCCTTATACTACCACAAACATAGTACCCTCCAATTTAAATATAACTGAAACCAAACATTATTAACTAATGTACATAATTAGTGATCAATTCAATGTTTAATTATCAATTATTAATTAACTGTTAATTATCTTTTACTTAATTAACTTCCCACCCTACAAACCCAGCAGCCCACACCTAAAATATAACAAAAATATGTGATTAATACACAAATTACATAACTAATAATCAATGAAATAATTAATAATAAATTAGTTATTAATTAAACCTAATCAACTTCCCACCCTATACCCCTACAAACATAGAAACTCGCATATAAAATATAAGCATATTAAATCAAAATTATATAATATACTCAATTCCTCAAGAATTAATAATTAATTACTACTTAATTAGCTCCCCCCCTTATCGACCTACAAACCCAACAACCCTATAATACACTGTAAATAACTATTAACAATTGAATTAAAAATTCTAAATCACAGAAAATTAGAAATTAGATTTAAAAATAATTCTACCGATAATACAAACAATACTAACATACACAATCAATATATAAACTGAAACATATTAAATTAATTAAAAAACAATATTCTTTACAACTATATCATTGAAAATGATATTTACAACAATAATATTGTTTACAATATCACTTACCTGAAAAAACAATGTTCTTGACAACATTTGTGAATCACAAAGCTTTTAAAATCTTGGACTCATTTGCCTCTCTCCATAATTGGAAGGGTAAACCTCGTAAAAATGTGTATTCTCCCTAAGTTTACTTTCATCTTTAACGCAATTCCTTTGGCATTTGAACCTAAACTAATTGAAAAATGTCAGCAAGATATAAATATTTTCATATGGAATAACAAATCGACCAGAATAGCATGGAAAAAGTTGAGGAGAAGAAGGGAGAAGGGTGGGCTTGCCCTGCCGGATTTACTGTATTATGCATGGGCATTCTTGTTATCGCACTCCAGGATGCTTTTAAAAATGCCATCAATCCTTCATCCAGGCTCAATATATAAAGCAATGTTAATGGGGGTGGAACTTGTAGCAGACGGATTTATGTTCAAATTCGGGAGTCAGAAATTTTTCAAAAAAAATAAAATTAAAGATTTTGCAGTCATGGACCAAAACTTGGTCCAGCATTAGGAAGAGATTGGGGCTGTCCTATTATTCTAATTTTGCTCCAATCTGGGACTCGCCGGGTCTTCCTCCATGCCTAAACGATAGTTTGTCATCTATTATACAACAAGCTGGTATCATTAGATGGGGTCAGCTATTCAAGGATGGGGCATTAATAGCCTGGAATGAATGATACGACCATGTTGGGTCAGGGCTCTCCAGATTCAAATTTATCCAAATGGAAAGTTGGGCTAGATACCAAAAACGTAGAGATCCCCACCTAGGGAGGGCTAGCATTTTGGAACAATGGTTAGTAGATCGTCCAGGGGGTGAAAAAGAAGTAGCCATATGGTACTGGCAGCTGTTGGAGGAAAGCGACGGGGAGTTTCTCCTTCCAGACCAGTTATGGGGGGGGGGTGACCGGCCTTCAATGTGAAGATCTTTGGCTAAACTCCTTTGGCCTACTCCACAGAATTGTGAAACCATCTTGGCTTAAACGAAATCATCTATTCTCAGCACACCGTGCATATATAACTCCGCTGAGACTCTCCAAATTTCTCCCAGATAAAAAGTGCAACAAATGTAACTGCATCGAAGCTTGTGACGTTCATATGTTTTTGGAATGTCCAGCTATCGCTGGTTTCTGGGAAAAAGTGAAGAATACCTTGAACTCCATCTTAAATGTATCCTTGGAAATAACTCTACCACTTGTCATCTTTGGGTTGGAGGATAATATCATTGGTAAAGCGAGGTCCTTCCTCTTCTATGCAATTTTGTTGGCTAGAAGGCAAATCTGTATTTATTGGACAGAGAAAACAGCCCCATTACACTCCGGGTGGCTTTCGTCTTTATATGCAACATCTAAAGTTGACCTAAATAGATCATGCAGTAAACACAATTTGGCTTTCTGGAATCTGCTGATCAATTGGCGATAGAAACCGGGGTTTTTTTTTTTTGTTTTTTTTTCCCCCGGGTCCTATGATTATGCCTTCGAATACTCCCTGGACCGAGTCCCCTGCCTAGGTTCACGTATGGTCCTTCAGGTTGAAATATACCTAGATGGAGTCGGCAAAGTCCCTTTTGTGTTGGGTTAAATAGGCCACCATCATAATATACCGTGCTTATGTGTGGTGTAGGGTGGTTGGCTCTCCCAATATTGAGGGTAAGGCAAATGAGGACAAAAAAAAAAAAAGAAAGAAAAAAAAATAACAATACTAACATACACAATCAATATATAAACTGAAACATATTAAATTAATTAAAAAACAATATTCTTTACAACTATATCATTGAAAATGATATTTACAACAATAATATTGTTTACAATATCACTTACCTGAAAAAACAATGTTCTTGACAACATTTGTGAATCACAATGTTTTTGCATCACAATATTTTTGGGATATTTCTACCTCCTGACATTTTTTACTCGATCCTTTGTCCAAACACCTTGTACTCAGCAGCCAATAAACCAGTCATCACCAGGCATGAAATAACTGAAGAAATCTGTTGCACGCTGCTGGTCAATTGGATTACTTTAATTTAGTCCACTCCTGCAAGACCCAAATATCTAATGGCCCGATTACAACTTTGGCTGTGCTGCACCGGCTCTCTGCCGGCACAGCATTGCCAAAGCCATGCAAGGACTGCCCGGCTAATTATGAGTTTAACAGCGGTGCCCCGAAAAAGGGCACTCTAATGGGAACGGCAAAAATGTTCCAGCACTACAAGGACTGTGAGGTCCGTGTGTGCTGGAACTGGGGGTGCAATCAGACAGAATGCATCCCCATAGTGGGGGGCATGGATCACCAAACAAAAACAACACCCTTCCAACTACAAACCATATAGGGTGTAGTTTGCTGATCATGTCAGTAAGCAATTTGGTTCCTCACATGGCAGCATTAAGCACCATATATAAGCTGCAATAAAACCCAATACAACATATAATTTGTCTATCACCACCTCAGAATTACAAAATAAAATGTGCTTTATTTGTGCTTTCATAACTCTTTGTTTATTTTGAAATATTCCTCCAGTTTATTCATAGGCATTTAAATGTTGTTGTGTATAAAAAAATGACATCTTCCAGTCTTTCTTTTGGCACTCCCTCTACCCATGACAAGATAAAAACAAGATTTAAAGACAATTGTATTGCTCCTTCATGTTCTAAACTCCAACCAGCAGGGCTATTTTAGGGGTGCTGCAGCACCCGCCGCAGCTCTACACAGAGTTTTAGATAAATACTGTGCTAGCTGCCTGGGCAATTAGTGTGGGGGCAATGATTATTATGAGCTGGCCCTTCTTCAAATGTCCCCCCCCCTTGTGGTCTTAAGAATGTATCAATGTATTAAGCCAGGGGCGCCAAAAGGGAACAGCACACTGATATAATCGCCTCCGAGGCGGGTTATCTGTGCTTTCGTGGATCTTAGGTAGGACAAAAAAATTGGGCATCTTCTCAGTGGTGGCGTTAAGAGAATTGAATTCTTGTTTACAAATCCAGCCCTCCACTACAGCTTCTGTCGTAAGACCATTTGTTTTAAACACCAGGAAGTATGCTAGAGACTCAATGGACCTGATCAACAAAAAAGAAAACATCTCTTTTGACCCTGGTAAGCAGTTGTTGGTGTCCTTTGACATTGAAGCACTATACACAAACATTCCTCAAGACGAGGAGCTCATTGTTTTAAAAGACACCTTGGACCGGAGAAAACGTCCACACTTGGTACCTACAGAATTCATTGCAGCATTAGCTACATTATGCCTGAAGAATAAATTGTTTTACATTTACGGACACCTTCCTGCAAATAAAGGGTGTAGCTATGGGGTGTTGCTTCGCCCCAGAGATAGCTAACCTCTTGATGGATTGTTTTGAAAGTAAATGGATTTATAACTTAGAAAATCCTTTCAAAGCACCCATTGGTAAGTGGATCCAATATATTGATGACATCTTTATGGTGTGGTTTGGAGATCAGACAACGTTACAACTTGGCTTGATGCCAGAACCCCGGATCTTAAATGTACGGTATACCTTAACAGTGAAAAGATCAATTACCTAGATGTATGGATCCAAAACAACGATGGTTTATTGGAAGTGAGTGTGTACACCAAACCCACCGATCGAAATACATTATTGCACTTTACTAGCGGCCATCCTAGAAGGCTGTAAGAAAATCTGCCCTATGGGCAACTTCACAGAATTTATAGAAACTGTACGAATAAACAAGTTATTTCAAGTATGCAGAGTGTTTAAAAACTAAACTCATAGACCGAGGCTTTCCATAAAAACTAGTCAAGAATGCCCTAAAAAGAGCTAGGTTCACACCTAGGGAAGAATTGCTAGTCCCCAAAAGGCGACCAAGCTGACATACAATCCCAAGGCAAACAAACTGAAAAAGATCATACTAAGCAATTGGAGGATGATTAGCCATCTTGGTATGCCCAAACCGTTGTTCATTTTCCGAAAAGTAAGGAACATACGTCAGCATGCAGTCAAAGCAGCACGACCTACAGAAACTAAGGGGCATATCAGCAAGGGCCGGCGATAAAATTATCGCCACTTTAGCGTCCGTTTCCATGCCTCAACGCCCTTTCCCTTAACTCCCAGCTTTGCATCTCTAATGAGATGCAAAGTGGGCATTCCTCCCCAAAATAACTGCAGAAATGTCGCTAACCGACATTTCTCCAATTATCAAAGCTGCACGCTAACAAGCAGAGCGATAAGAAAAGTAGCACTAATCGCGGTTATCGCTACTTTCCTTACGCCTGCTCTCAGTCTGACTTAGCCATGATATCCAATGGAAGGTGGATATCCTGGCTGAGTCTGCCCTGCCCTATCAGCAAGCTATCACCAAACGTTGTGCGATTATCGCTGGATTTCCAGCGATAATCGCACATTTGACAGCTTGCGCCTGGAATTTTAGCGCTGTTGAGATAAGCGTTGCTGATAGCACGCTATCTCAGTGATAAAATTCAGTGTTAGTCGGCGATAATTATCCTCGCGCTGAGCGATAATTATCGCCGGCCCTTGCTGATATGCTCCTAAGAAAGATCTAAGAGGGATGTTAGGCCTACCCCCTGTAATTGGGCATTTTAAATGTCACAGTTGTGCTGCATGCCAAATGACAAGTGACATTTATCACCATTAATGGCTTGATACGCCACCAGAAGAGCTTCTCTAATTGTAACACAAAGAACGTTATCTATTGTCGCAAATGCCCTTGTGAGATGTTCTATATAGGACAAACCACACAACCAGTGAAAAAACGCATTTTACAACACAAATCCAGGTTGAGGTGTGCAATACAGGGAGCGCCGCTGGTGCAACATTATCAACAGCGGGGACACAATAAAAATGATATTCAGTGGTCAGTATTGATGGTAGTACAAAACACAAACAAGATGAATTTTCAGGCTACGCTGCATAGAATCGAAGATAGAATGACTGAGAAGTATAAGACAGCTACTAAAGGTTTATATGAATGTGATGAAATTTGGGCCCTATTACAACTTATTATGTCTTACCCTTTTGATTCCTGCACTGCATTGTACAAAGCATCTTGAAATATGTTTGTAAAGAACTGAGGGGCTTATTTATGAGCCCTTGCGCCACCGGTGCATCACTTTTTGTGATGTACCAGCGGCGTAAAAAATGAGCCTTGTTGCACTATATTTACAAAGTGACGCATCTAGGTAGATGCATCACTTTGTAAACCCCTTCGCCACATTATACCTGCACCAGGTATAATGTATGCAGGGGGGCGTTCCGACGCAAGAAAGGGTCGTAGAAGTTACGCAGTAAAATCTATAAGATTTCACTGTGCCACTCCTAGGAAGCAAATGCATCAATATCCTACGCCTGCCTCATGGCAGGCGTAAGACTGACACAGGCACATTTCACAAGGGACTTGCCCATGTGTAATGACCCATTGCTGGAGTTGCGTCACTTTTGTGACACGCTCCAGCAATGCGTCATTTTTGTGCCTACAGATACGTCAGAAATACTGACGTATCTGTAACTCCTTGCGACATGATGCGTCATACTGTAAATATGACGCATCATTGGTGTCGCAAGGAGAGCGCAATGAAGAGTGACGCATCGCTGTTTTCTCACAGCGATGTGGCACTTTTCATAAATGAGGCCCTGATTTTCTAGCCTCGTATTTCCTACTTCCAGTATTCTGTAAGATCTATACTATGTTCTATTTTTATTTTTAAAAACTGTATGATATTTCAAGCATTGTGTAAAACATGTTCATTGCATATTTATGTGATTACTCTTGCGTCCTTGGTGGCTAGCTGACAGCCTGGTGACAGGTCTTTACTCTTACAGATAGGGCTGATCTCTTGTCGGTGATACACTTGCGTAAATTATAATACACCTGAATGTGTTCACTTTTTGTATTTTTTTCTGAAGTCTCTAGGTACCGTCATTCTAGGTTGATTAGCCTTTCCCCCATTAGGCATAGGAGCGCAGGCCATTTCCTGGCTACATCGTATTGCCTTCAGCTCTGCCGCACATCGGCTTTAGACATAAGGACACTATGCCTTTAAAGAGGTGGGCCATGTCTGACTATGATCTCACGCAACGGATTCGAAGAGCTGAGCGCGCATCTTTCGGACTACTGCCTGGAGTTGCAGTTTTATTCCCCGCGTTTGAGCAAGTGCCTGCAGAAGATAGGTTGTCCCACGAAAGTAAAGGTATTTAATTTATATATATTTTCTATATATTTAGGAACCCAGCCTTCCGAGCTCTTTTAGTCGGGTGATGGCTATTACAGCTTATTTTCATTTCTTTCTCATGTAACTAGTACTCGTATGGACACAAAGGGGCAGATTTACAAGCCCCTTGAGCCTCTTTTACGCCGCCGTTGCGTCACTTTTGTGATGCAGTGGTGGCACAAAGCCAGCGCCTTGGTGCGGGGTACTTACAACGTGACACATCTAGGAGATGCGTCACGTTGTAAAGCCCTGCACCACATGTAGGCGTTCAGGCGCGGGGGGGGGGGCGGTCCGGCACCGGAATGCCTCCTAAAAGTGGGTGAGTGAAATCAGCTTTTAAGGCCATGCTGCGTCAAAACCCTGTGCCTGCATGAAGTAAGGATTGACGCAGCATTTTAAGGATAGGGCACCCACGAGCCTTGCTGGAGCTGCGCCGCGCTTGTGACGCAACTCCAGCAATGCGCCGCCTTTACGGAAGCAGATGCGTCACGCATCTGTCCATTTTTGCCCCATGGTGCACCGCATTGTAAATGTGATGCAGAATAACTGGGGCATCCCTGCTGATATGCAGGGATGCCCCAGTTATTGTAAATCTGCCCCAAAGTACGACATGATTGTTTTGAAGCCTATCGAACAGTGTGCTCTTGGAGAAAGGGACGTGCCTTTGGCTTCTAAGGTAATTCACTTGCTTTTTGTTTGACCCTCTTGTACTTTTAGGGTCGTAGCCCGTTGTTATTCACTTGGTTATTTCTGCCTTTTTGGACCGATTAGTTGGTTTGGAGACACGAAGTTTGGCCCGTGTGAGTGAGGCTTCTTTCCGCCCAACTCTGCGTTGGACCCGTTTCAGTAGCCCCACATTTTGTTGTAAGTTCCAGCTTTTCCCCTTCCAGAGACTGTGAGCATTGAACTATTCCGCTGCTGCTCTGAACTCCACTTAGTTTTTGTTCATGGGATTTCTGCACCGAGTAATAAGAGTGACAGTAGTTGCACAGTGGTGGTGGCTCTATTGTCTTTTCTTAGTCCACCAAGGTGATGTTTCTAGTATGGGGTTCTGCTTTTATAAGTTTTTATAAGTGTTTACATGTTTCATCTCCATGTGCTTTTTATTCAAGTGCTTGCACTGTCGCTTGCACGGGAAATCCAGCACCTTGGGTTTGCAATGTAGAATATTTGAAGTATTTGTAGGTGTTCTTTTTGCCCATGCCTGATGAGGCCCAACTTTGTGGGCTGAAATGGATCTACTTCATGAATTGGAGGAGTCCGAATGATTAGAAGTCATACGCAAGACATCTGGATACACACTTTCTGGACTGTATAGAGGTTGAAAGCTATCCCCCTGTGTGTGTACGGGATTATCTCCCACACGGATTGCGTATGAATTGTTGTTTTTTTGCAACCGTCATTAGATTTTATGGGCAGTAAGGAATCATGAAATACTGATGATCATTGTGTTATTGTTATTTGTTTGATGTGTCTTTTGTATGTTAAAGGAAATATAATGTTTTGATTTGAAAGCCAACTTGGGGTAGATTTGTGAGCGATCAATTAATTAATACGTCTAGGGACTAGGCTCCCACATGTAAGGACTAATTTATTGTTTTCCCTACAAAAATAATTTGGATCTTTTCCCACACGTCTGTTCTCATATGTTTTTGCTTAGATATGTTGGGGTCATTAGGGCAAACCCCGGTGGTTTATTTCTATTGGAGCAGAGGAGCACTGCCCCCTGCCACCACCAGCAAACAGAATGAAAATTAAATTGGTTTTAAACCGGTTTTATTATCATTCTGTTTTAATCCCCGTGACCCATCCCCAGGGCTCTGACAAGTCTTTGGGGTGGGTCCAGGGGATGACACTGATGGTGGGGGAGTGGTGGGCACTCCCTTCACTGAGCATGAGGTGTTTGGCCAGCCGTCTCAGGCACAGTGAAGCTCTCTCCAGCCCTAGCTGCATTGCTGGGGCTGCAGAGAGCAGGCACATACTCTAAGTCTGCTTGGGAGTGTAAATTGCCAGTGCTCAGGGCAATCACAACGCTGCTTTTGTGCAGTGTCAGGATTGGCCGCAGTGCATTCTGGGAGCCTTTGCCCAGAATCAAGAAGCGTGTGATGCGGCCTGAGAAGGCAACATTAAGGTAAGTTTATTTTTATTTTTTAAATTTGTTTATTGGTTTTAATCAAAGCCATACATACATTCTTGGACGACATACTTGAGACAGTTAACAAATCAAGGAAGAACCATTAGTACTTGAATTAAGATTAAGGTAAGTTTTTAAATGTATTTTTTTATTTCTTTTGTTGTCCTTTGACCTCCCCGCTCCCCACCTCCCTCCTCTGGCCCAGCCCACTTTGGCAGGGGACAGGCTGCTACTGATTGGTGTACAAAAATTCCATGAACAGCATTTAGAGGTGCACTTTCCTGTCTCTGATGAGTACTTTCCTGTCTTGATGAGGAAGAGTACGACTAAAAATAATGAAGATTACCAATGTGTAAATTTGGGCAATATTCCACAAACAAACAGTGCCCTCTCTCACAAGCACTGAATTCACTCTGTTTTATAAAGCCCAACTTCATGCACATAAACGTGTGTGTTGGTGCACCCTCTCCTTCTCCCAGCATTATTCCTAGGTCTTTCCTCTGCATACTAATGGTGGCAAAAAAGCTTGCCAAGCATATACTTTGCAAATCTTACTCTACACTGTGGGATAGCCATAAGTTGCATTGAAGCAATCTTTTGAGTTTCTGTTTACAGCAATTACAGAGGCAGAGCAAACAATCATGCACAAGGCTTGATTACAAGTCTGGTGGTCCACTGACTGCCAGAATCGCGGGGACGTGGCAGTGGTGTTCTCTTGACCATCCTATTACAATTAGGGTGGTCGGACCGCCCTTGCCTCGCTGCAGGCGCCAGGCAACCGATATTCCCTGGTGGTGTTGTGGCAGTCAGAAGGCAGCAATATGCTTGGCAGGACGACCACGGTCACACCAAGAATATTATAAGTTTCCTCTCCTTTTCATGAGGGTTCCTCCTCCATGAAAACCGTGGCAGAGAGGAACCCCCTTGTGCCTTTGCTCCCTAGGGGGAATGCAGGGGGCACAACTTGTAGCCTCCTATGTGGATGCACCCTAATTCCTGCATGGCATGGACTTCACAGTCCATGCCGTGCAGGAACTGTTTTTGGCGTTCCCATCGCGGTGTCCATTTTGAGGGCACTGCCATGGGAACATAAAAAAAGACCGCAGGTTTGGCGGTGCGGCGGTGAGGCGGACCCAGCACCCCACCGCCAAACTCGTAATCAGGCCCACAGTGTTAGTTAATCAATGATAATCACAAAATCGTAACAAACTGGTGAGACGGAGGTTAGGGAGACCATCTCACTTCATACAATTACAGATACTGTCTCCATTCCTGATAGCGTCTTCTGCAAATCATTGTTTTGAAATTTGCTTGTCCAATTTGGTCAATAAAAGCAAGGCAAGACTACAAAACCCAGAATGCATTTTGTGATTATACGAAATTTTAGGACTGGAAACAGCGTCTGCAGAGCTCTGGTAGGAGGTAGTCATCCTTTCTGAACTGCAAGAAATTCGATTGAGCACTAGTCAGATTGCATACATCAGCAAACATTCTCACTAATTCTCTAATTCTTGGGTGTGGGCCATGATTTGCATCGCCTCCCTCTGCCTGCTGCATTAACAATTACTTGCTGCTCCTGTCTAAATTGGTTCTTTTTAAAATATTGTAAAACACAATTTGAATTCACACTTTAACATGTTTGAACTAGAAAATAAATTTAAATCAAAATTTGCGGTAATGAAATCGATATTACAAATTAGTAGATATCTTGAATGCAAGATGAAGATATTTTTGGAACTTCGTTAGGCACTATTTCTAGGACGCGTTATGTATTTGTGTATGTGTGTCTGCATTTATATAATTATAAAAAATATATTTAATGTTGACACCAATAAAAAATAATGCATTGCAAAAGTATCTAATCTGGGCAGTTCATTATGTGAAAAATGGACAAAAGCTTAATTAGAAATAAGATTATCTAAAAACCAGATCTGTGTTCACATGGGTTTAGAAGCAGCATATTAATTGAATATTCAACAGCAGATGGTGAGTTCACAAACACTTTCCCCATATAAATGGGCTATTATGGTTGTGTGTTATCAGAGTAGTGGATCAGCAGTGCAGTGCTGTGTGGGACATAATTACAATATGCAAACCTATCACCCGTTCAGGCCAGTAATGACACTGTTTGCATATTGTGCTGTGAGTCAACACTCAGGAGTAAAATTCAATTCCGAATCAAGGTCAGGGCAGCAGTTCTCCCGCTAGATTCATAATTGAGTGCATCCAATATTTATGATTAAAGAAAAAAAAACAAGTCTCGGTGATTTAAAACTCAGTGCTAAGGAAGGTATTGATTGGACAAATACTCCCCAATGAATTATTTTTATTTATGAGGATGTCCGTGCATAAGGCCGTTGCCGAAGGCCAGATGTATTTTTTAAATGTGTTAGAGGTCATTGTGCTGCATTGTAAGTAGGCTGATACGAGCTTATGCAGTGGTGGGATGTGACCACATGTGGCAATTGGGTAGCTAAGTGCACCACAGAGCGATCCGAACGTTTCAAATAATTACTTGTGAAGTCTTGTGTCCCTTCTCTCCCATTTTAACAACACTCTTTAGATTGAAACTGAATAGTAATAAAAGAGGGGTACAAAAGTTTAAACGTTTGTTGAATCGCAAATGTTAATTTTTTTAAAAGAGTTTAACAAAGTGAAAAGCTTGTTAAGTTTAATAATAAAAGAGGAACAGCATAGGTGTCCTTGTTTGGCAATTGTAAAACATTACCCCTTCTGTGAAGGGCTATGTGGGGCAGTCGGTGGACTGCTGTCGCGTGGTGGCAGTGCCTTACAGAGCCCTCTTATCCTGCACCAGGGACGGACAGGCATTTTATTCCACCGGGCATTTCCCTGGTGGGCTGCAGCCAGGGCCTGCATAAGGGCGGTGCAAACGGCGCAGACGCACATGGCACCGACCCCGGGGGGTGTGGTGATTAGAAATTACTTATGGGTTTAAAAGCATCATTTGCAGAATTCCTTGTGTGTCCAGCAGTTTTAGGCAACAATAACATTGTCAAGATAACTCTAGGGATCACCAGCCATGGTCGGCCCTAATGGGCTGAGAGGCCACACCCACTCTCCTTTTGGCCATCATAAAGAATTTCTGTTAGGCTCAGCAAAGGTCAGCCTGACATACACTCTTTAGACGACCTGAAGAAGTCTCAACTCCTGTGGGTGTGACCTCTTCAGCCTGCTAAAGCACCTCAAGGCCCTCCCCCTCATAATGAGGGGGAGTGTCACTGACTGCCTCAGACCTAGACACTTTAGTTCTAAGCAATAACAAAAAAGAGAGGGCCCCTGTAGAGCAAATGTGCCAGCAGGGCCAGGGGGAAAAAACAATATAGGAAACAAATATAACCTGTATTACAATAATGTTCTAAGAACATGAATGCATTTGATGTTTTTCACTTGTTTGAGAAATATTGAGTTATGTGATTTGTTGTAATCTTTCTCTTTGGGGCTATAATGTTCGATTAAATATATTACTTCCATCCATTTACCAGGCAGGTTTTGTTCATTTGCTATATCACTTCAGTTCTAAGCCCTGAAGGGCCGAGTGTCAATCACTGACAACTAATCACAGAGTGGAGTGGGGTCAGCAGTCTTGCTAACCTCATCCCACTCTGTGATGAGTGAGAAACTGCTACCTTCCAGGTCAGCTAATGAGGGAGGACAGCAGTCCTAGCCCTCCTGGGATCTCTGAGGCACAGCTGCATAGGTAAGCATGATTTTATTTTTAATGTTTGGTGCATGCATGAATATATAGGAGTGAGTGTTGTGAATGTGTGTGGTTCTATGCAGGTGGCAATGCATGAGTGTGAGTGAGTGTTTATGCGCACGTTTGAGCCCTGACCGTCCCCCTCCCTGCTAAAAGTAGAGGCCGCCACTGGTGATCACTGTTCTGCTTGAGCGAGATCAGAGTTTTGTCTGGTGGCAGTTTTGACTCATCAAAAATCAGCACAGGTTGTACCATGCACATCACAGAACTTCTTTTATCCAAAGAGCTCCTGTTATGCCTCGGTGCTGCTCCTGGCACCTACGTTATTCCTCGCGTCGCTGCATCTCAAAAGCGGAGACCCATCCGCTTCTTAGGACAAACGCCGAGTTGCCATCGCCATTGCCGTTTGAGCCTGGGGGCGGGATCCGGGTTTCAGGTCACGGGTCACCTGCCGCTACGTGGAGGCGTGGTGCTCCATCGCACGTGCAGTCAACGCAGGGTCCCACAGATCAAAAGCTGCGGGTTCAGCTTTTTGATGACAGTTCATAGATCACTGTGATATATCAGGGTTGTATCTGCAAATAACGAAAGGATCTCTGTGACAAAAGTAGCAACCCACTGAGCTATCCACATAAAATACAGATCTCGGCGTTATGGTGCCCGGTCTGTAGCTCTGTCGCCCCACTATTCCAGCGGATATACGGATATATGGAGGCGGTGGGGGTCTTGAGGCCGTTGTCTACTTCCCCGCGGGTGTTTGGGGAAAAAAAAGAGCTCGGTAATTGACAATGAGATGATTTACGGCTGCCTTTACAAGACTGAAACAAGGCGAAGATAAAGAAAAGGGGGAACAAAATGCTAAAGGGAGTCAAGGAGTCAAGAAACCACGGAATGGACGTCGTGAACTGCGGGAGAGAGGTGAGGTGAGGAGTGGTGGTGGAAAAGGTTGGAGGGTGAAAGGCAGGAGGCTAGGACACGTGATCGATTGACAAAGATAAAAAAAAATTACTCAAAGGGGAGAGGAAAAAAAAACCGCAAGTGGCACATATTGGATAGAAAGACACTTCGGCGCAAAAGGGGAGAGAAAGAGAAAAAAAAACGGGGAAACAATTAAAAGATTGCAACATCTCTAATAAGACTAATAAGGAGACTATAGCCCGCCTTAAAAAAACTCGCCAGACCTTGGCAAAAAAAGCGATACTGCGTGGTGCTAAGGCTAAGGATGGGGGAGGCGATTCCATTTCACTGGGTGCAGAAATTACCTCAGAAAGTTCCGAAGAAGAATCTCTCTCTAGCTATTCTGCACCCTTGCAGGACAATGGACTCTTCGATCTGGTCCTATCCCCTGTGGACGCAGATCCTGGCCTGCCTAAAGCAACTACACCATCCTTTATATCAAATCTAAGATGTGATAAAAAAGAATTGAAGGAAATCAAGGAGTTTCCACTATTCACTAGTAAATCCACCCCTAAATCTCAATATCCTCCACCCTCCTCCCTAGATCTACCTACTCTTGAGCCGGCTGATATATTAGCTACAGAAAAAGGCATGGGCGGAGCAGATAGTCTTCCCGGGATAACGCAACAGATTATCGAAATTTCGGGCTCAGTGGCTCTCCCACATCAACAGCAGAATATCCAAATGAAGCAACCTCAACCGCAAGCTCAGCTTCAGCTTCAAGCACGAACAGAGCAAACAGAGCAAAATCGGTTGACATCTAGCTGCACCAATTCTCCGAATATAATGGGTAAAGAAATACAGAATACTGACCACTCACTGCAGGAGCTACTTAATAAAAGCTGTGATTTTATGACAGAGGTACCGGTATGCCCACTTATAGGGTTAGCGGTTGCCACTCCAATGGAAAGTAGGAGAGCTGCTCCAGCTGAGATTGTATCTCTGCCCTCAACTCTCCTGAGTCAAGTAGCTCCCAAGGCAGGAGAGGTAAAAGCTGCCATGAAAGGCTTGAAAGATCAACTTACCAACACTTGCCAGAGTGCTGAGATTAAGGAAACGCATCAATTGAATATTAAGGATATGTTACATCTAATCCTCGAATAAATACGGGACATGAAAAATACACAACAAGCAGAGATCGCTGCACTGCACGCAAGATTGGGAAAGATGGAAGAGACAATGGCAGGGCTCCCGAACAGACTGTAGGAGGCGGAGTCTCGGGTTTCAATGCTAGAGGACCAAGTGTCTATTGTTATGGGAAATGTGAAAGAGGTAAAAAAAAAAAGACACTCAGTGTTCAAGCTAAGCTGGAGGAACTCGAAAATTATTCTCGCAGATCGAATCTCAGAATTGTTGGGGTTCCGGAAGGGCTAGAAGGAGCCCAAACAATCCAGTGGGTGAGCTCATTCATTAAAAAACAAGTTCTGCCAGAACTTGCCGGAAATCTCACAATAACAAGAGCTCATCAAGTCCCAGCACAACCCTTTCCCAATTCTACATAGAACAATATTACTAAACTTTGCAGACTATAGAATAAAGGAAAGAATTTTAGCAAAGGCGTTCTAGCAGAGACAGTTTCCAGTAACAGAGACTTGTAAATGTAGAATATTCTCAGACATGACAGCAGCCGCTGCTCGGTGGAGAAAAGAATTTGTTAAAATTCTCCATTTATTTAAAGCTCATGGTGCCCAAGCTACAATAGCACACCAGTCTAAACTCAAAGTGCTGGTAAAAGGAAAGTTTTTTCTGTTTTCTGATTTGGAAGAGGCTCAGGCCCTGTTGAAGG
Organism: Triturus cristatus; assembly: GCF_964204655.1. Taxonomy (NCBI): domain Eukaryota; kingdom Metazoa; phylum Chordata; class Amphibia; order Caudata; family Salamandridae; genus Triturus; species Triturus cristatus. The sequence continues at coordinate 1,011,321,296 of NC_140593.1, read as the reverse complement.
AAATCTCAGAGGGATCTAGTAGATGAGGGTAGCTGGTAGGTGGAATGTAAGAGATCTTGGGTGTGAGGCGGAATAAGTGTTGTTGCATACACCTAGTGATTTTAAGGACAGGCCTGGGATTCAATATCACTGCTGGATTAAGTAGGGAGCTGAGCACATTGGGTTTTACACCACTGACAGGATATAGGATAATAAATAAATAAATAAATAAATAAATAAATAAATAAATATAGAAAAAAATATAGAAAACAAAAAAAGAAATTAGAATGGGCGGGATCTGGGGATAAGGGCTGGCTCACCTTTGGCGTAACTCCAAGACGCCCATAAGGTTTTAGGAGGGGTGCAATGTGGGCAGCGTGGCAGCTAGGGGGTTTTCCACAATGCAAGTGGTAGGTGGTGGGGACAGGGAGGACCTCAGGTCAGTAGGGGGGTGTAAAAGCAAAAAAAATAATGAGCAGTAGCAGAGCAGAAGTAGAAAAGGTAAAATTAGTCAGGCTATGGTTGGCTAAGGTAGGCAGGCTACGGATACAATATGCTTTTCAAGTAGATGGTGGAAAGAATATTGAATTGTATAGGACATGACAAACTTGTGTAGTATATACTCTCTAAATGTTAACGGGATCTTAAATAAACAGAAATACGGGGCCCTTATTAGATGGCTTACCTTCCTGACACCTCAAGTCTTGTTTCTACAAGAAACACATCTAAAAACAAATTCCCCAAGTCTATTCCTTCCTCGTTGGTTTTCACAGGTTTTTTTCGCCTCTGCTGGATTAGCGTGTAGAGGAGCTGCTATATACTTTTGTAAAAATCTCCCTTTGGAATTCTGCCAAATAGTAAGAGATCCTCAGGGTAGATGGATCTGGGTTGAAGCTAGACTAAAGGGTGTTACATTAAATTTTATGAACTATTATGCTCCTGTAATGGATGACAACGCAGCTTTACTTAAAATAGGGGAAACACTAAGGGGGATACCGGGGAAAATTATTTGGGGTGGGGATTTTAACTTTATCCAAAACTTAAAAAAGGATACCTCAAATAGGAAAAAAAAGAGCTGAAACCCCAAACCAAAAAAGTGATAGAAGGTTTAATAGCAGAACATGTTTTAATAGATCCTTGGTGTGACGCTATTCCCCTTAAGATGGAGTTTACCTGTTACTCTAACAAATATAATACAGCATCTAGAATTGATTTTTTTTTAATAACTAAATCATTCTCGGATCATTCCCTAATCAAAAGTGGAGATAAGAATTAAGCAGGAGGCGAAATCAAGATCCAAGTGGCAGATGGATCGACTCCTCTTGCAAGACATTCAGTGGGTGAATAATACGGGGGAATGGATCGAGGAATTTTTCAACAGAAATGAGAACACGGCAGATATATTCTCTGTATGGGGCGGGTTCAAGGCTGCCCTAAGGGGCCAAATAATAGCCTACTTGGCCGCCCAAACGAAGCAGAGGAGAGAAAAAATCAATAATCTCCAACAGAATGTTGAAAAGGCAACAAAGGCAGTAAATAATCGGTCTATAGTGTTAGAGGAGGATAAAAGGCATCTCATTAAAGTTAAATATGAACTAAAAGAATTTTTTATTATGGAGGAGATAGCTAGTTCAAGAGCTTACCAGCAACGAGTATATGAAGAAAACCAGTTAAATGGTAAAATGCTTGCTGGCTCTACTAAAACTAAGCAAGAGTCAGCAATGATCACTGAAATCTTTGACCCTAGAAGTAATGGCCTTTTAACTGAAAAAGGAGAGATTGCACAAATATTCTTGGAACATTATACTAAATTATATGCAACTTAATATCAGGTTGGAGTAGAGCAGATTGATCAATTTTATGAGGAGGTCGAGGTACCCAGTCTTACAAAAGAAATGGTAGAGCAGCTCCACACGGATATATCCACAGACGAAATAGAAAAGGCCATAGGATTAATTCCAGGGGCAAAAGCCTGTGGAGCGGACGGACTCCCGATTGAGCTCTATAAAACTTTTAAGAAGACACTAACTCCCTTTCTAAGAAAAATATTTACTTATATTAAGTAGGGTGGTAAGGGTCCCATAACTTTCATGAAGTCTATCTTGATTGGTTTTGTTAAAAAGGGGAAGAATGAAAAAGACATTAATTCTTATAGACCAATTAGCCTTTTGAATGCAGATTTTAAAATATTAATGAAAATCTGGGCACAGCGCTTCACACCCATAGCACAAGTTTTAATTCATCCGGATCAGACTGGGTTTATCCTAGGTAGATCTATGTCAACGAATACCCGTTTTTAAATTCAGACTCTAGACTTTGTCACTGTAAATAAACTACCCACTTTTATCACGATGGTCGATGCTGAAAAAGCATTCGACTTAGTGAATTGGGAAGCTCTTTTTGTCGGTTTATTAAAGTTTGAGTTCCCTAGCCAAATCATAAAAATGCTTAAGAATATATACCAAGGAGCTCTTGCCAGACTGATTATAAATGGTGAATCAATTGGGGAAGTAGAAATAAAACGAGGGACAAGGCAGGGCTGCCCCCTTTCACCCATCTTGTTAACATTTTTTATAGAGCCACTGGCATGTAGAATAAGGGATAATCTTTTAATTAGAGCTCCCATTGATGGGATGCCAAAAATGAAATTATTTGCAGTTGACATAATCTTGTATCTATGTCCGGATGAAATGAACTAGAGCGAGGTACTAGCGGAGTTTAGAAGATTTGAACAAATAGGGGGTTATAAAATAAATCAAAGCAAAACAGAAATGTTAATATTGAATAATGATTATAACTTTCTACCCCCGAATTTAAAACCCAAGGCGTTGAAAACAGACCCAATAAGGTATTTAGGCATTTATGTTTCCAGCCAAGTTGATCAACTTTTTAGCCTGAATTATACGACAATGAAATGTAAGATCAAAAGTTTATTGGACAAGTGGTCTATTTTACCATTGACTTTGATAGGCCGGGTCGGTCTTTTAAAAATGTCTATTCTACCCTTATTAAATTTCCTATTTATCAATATTCCTCTTAAGATAAATGTAAAGTTTCCAGAGTCAAGCTCCCCACACTACAGTTAGAAATAGATCAGGGGGATTGTCTCTTCCCAATATCCAAATCTATTATGAGGCTGCCCTACTGGATATAACTGCCCGTCTACTTGTTTGTAATGATTTGACAGAAATCTTTTATTATGAAAAAATGCTTAGTGAGTCTGGAACACAATTATCAGTTTTTCTTAAAACAACCAAACTACCTAAGAAATCCCGGTACAAGACAATACGGGACTTCTCTAAACGCCTATTATGCTTTTTTAAACAAACTAATTCTTCTGGCTACATTTTTTTAAATCTCGAAGAAATTAGATCTTTGGGGCTGCAGATGCATTCTCGCTTGTTAACAAAATGGAAGTACAACGGCTTTTTTGAGCTGGGTAGCTTCTTTATAGCTCAAACCTTTATGTACTGGGAACAAGTGGTAGCCAGATGTGGGAATCTGGAGAAGCCCGGATTCTTGGAATATTTACAGATCTCGCAGCTGATTAAAAAATATGATATTCTCCCAGATCAGGTACCAGGGGGACTTGCTAATGCGCTCTACAAGATGAGATTGAAAGGCGTAGGAAATTGGTATTCTCTACTCTTAAAACAAAGGTCAGCTCCAATAGTTGAAACTTTTTTGGGAAAAATCATACAAGAAACTAATTGCAAGTTCTCCCATCAAGAGTGGCAGCAGATTGCACTATTGGGTAGTAAAGCACTGAGAGCGGCCAATTTTAAAAGGATGGCCTTTCTTTCAAGGTGGATGGCATATTATACTCCGGCAGTATTGAACAAGCGCCATGCCGGGGTTGATAATAACTGCTTTCGGTGCCAGGCCTTGGGAGAGGGAGACTGGCTACATATTTGTTTTACATGCCCAAAACTTCAAATTTTCTGGAATAAATTTTTTTCAGCTATCAGCTATGCAATTGATAAAAATATTGATCCTGAGACAGAGGTGGCATTATTTGGGATCTCTAGAGTTAGAGCAGACCTAAATAAAGCAGAAACAACGTACGTGGCTATTGGCGCTGTAATAACACGGTCATTGATTCTACAAAAGTGGAGAACAGAAGAGATCCCTTCCTACTCGGAATGGTTAATTAAAATGTGGAGGAGAAGGAGATATGAAGACGCATATGCCAAGCGGATAGGGGCAGTAAAAAAAATTCACTTTGGTTTGGAGGTTCTTAGATAAGTATCAAGCTATATAGAATTTTTAGTATGGTACTGGCTCACCACTTTAGCACTAAGCACTTTTGCATATTGCACTTTATCAAAATTTGTATTTTTGCACAATTTTTTATTGATTCGATCAAACAGATTAAAATTTGGCGGGAAAGGGGGAAAGCAAATGCTTTTCTTGCTGTGGATTGGAGACCATTAGATACATTGTTAGCAATGTAAATTGAAGCTTGGTAGAAAGGCTAATAGTGTTGCATACAGTATCAAGCTAGATAGAATTTCAGTATGGTAGTGGTGCAGCACTTTAGCACTTAGCACTTTAGCATATTGCACTTTAAGAAAATTTGTATTTTTGCCCAATTTATTGTTGATTCGATGAATAGGTTAAAATATGGCGGGAATGAGGGGTGTGGAAAAGCAGATGCTGTTCTTACTATGGATTGGAGGCCATTAGATACATTGTTTTCAATATAAAATTGAAGTTTTGTAGAAAGTTTAATAGTGTTGCACACTGCACTTTAGTAGCTTTACACCTTTTTTTTTTATCTATATGGCTTGTACTATAGGAAAGCATGACGCTACTCTATGTGGGGGTGTTTTATAAGTCTATATCCTTGATTTTAGATTGTTATGTTACGATGTGTTGTTTCAGATTCATAAATGTATCAGAAAGTATTTGTAAAAGCATTTAAAAACCGTTTTTTTTTATCCTGCTCTACTCTGCTCAATAAAAATATTTAAAAAAAAAAAGAAAAAAGCTGAACCCAAACTACATGGTATAGGTTAGGGTTAGAATGTTATGTTTTTTCCCCAGTATTTATTAAAATGATGTTCCTAAAAGGATTCGTTTAGGTGGAAATGTATTCTTATTAGTAAAGCCAAATTCAGTTACAGTGGTATGTTTAAAACCCTGAAATTGTGCTTTTCCAAACCAGACCCTCATAAAATATACTGTCTTCTCATATGGATGACTTGAGTCCCATACTTTGTAATCCTCATAGTCTTATGTAGCATTTCCTATAGAATGATTTACACATGCATGATTTATTATCTCTGAATAATGTGTGTGGGATATCATGTGCTCTGACCCTACACTGCTATAAATAGAGCTATAAAACAGATTAAATGCATGTGAGAGAGGGGATGTGGGGAGATGAGGGGCAAAATTGGAGGGTGGTAGTAAGGGGATCATGGAGAAGGAGGCCATTGGTGAGGGGGCAAAAAGGTTTGTCACAGGGTGTCACCAGGGTCAAAGGCGGCCCGGTTGTAGCCTTGATAGCCCGTTCTGAAAACCCAGGGCCGCTTCTTGAGGTTAATTGCAGCAGGCACTGGGAGGCCTTAAGAGATAGAAAGAGAGGGAGGAAGGTAAGGGTAATGTAAAGAGAAAGTCATGAGAGAGAGTGAAAGTTGAGAGGAGAGAAGGAGAGAGAGAGAGAGAGAGAGAGAGAGAGAGAGAGAGAGAGAGAGAGAGAGAGAGAGAGAATGAATGGATGGATGGACAGAGAGTGATAGCGGAGGGAGCTGGGTTCGTTTTAGATTTTTTGCAGGTCCGCTTTTTGGTTCCCCAGTCTGACCCTTCCCGGCACGTCTCGTGCACCCATTACCTCCACTTCCTGTGTTTTGTCTCTGGGTCACTTTACCCACCAGTGTCCTCTGCCAAGGTCCACATGTCCCTATCTCATGAATTGCCCTTAATGAACAGCCCCCTCAAAAGACATGATCACCACCTTGTCCACTCCAGGTCTGTCCTCAGCCCCATCCCATGCCACATCTTTGCATTAGTGGCAGTTTTCAAGCTTCATAATTTCACACACTTCTCTGGCAGGAAATACTACAACTAGAAATCAACCTAGCTGCATCAACTGTAAAACTCCAGTGAATTTGAGCAACTCTTCCTTCTTTCACCAAAGTAGAGTTACCTTCAGGGCTTTAAGTGGGATGAAAAAAAATGGGGAATCTTTCGAAAGGGTGTGGCTGTTTTTACTTAAGGGCATGGTTTAAAAACGTATGGTAAAACAAATCTGTGCTTAGAATAGTGTGCCGCCCGACTGGTAAATTTGCTGCTTCTGTCATTGCAGCCAGATAAACAATAAAACAAGTAACAAGTAAGGACTATTGGCTTTGCCAATGGTTGTTAGTTGCATAATCTAAATAATCAACATCTTTGGCTTCATTGTATATAACAATGAAAATGCTTCAGTTGTGAAATTATGAGACTGTGAAAGAACTATAAGGAGTGTCGTTGATGTTACATCAAAGACAATGAAAAGTGGTACTGCTGCAGAGTTTAATATTATTTTTTACTCTGAGGATGAGGGCAAAAATGGAGAGCTATTTTAGAACAGCCGATGCTGAACACTGGCAGGACCCGGCCCACTTAAAGCCCTGGTTACCCTGATTTTGTCCACTTTTACTAGAATTACTTTACAAACATATCTAAGAGAGTCCCGAACCCTAGAAATGACTTACACGAAGGAGTCCCAACAGGTCTTATCTTATTAGCTCAGAGCTAAAAAGTTATGTTGCTGACTAGATCCTACTAACATCAGTTCCTAGGATTAAAATATGCATATACAATATTTTATAAATTCCACACATTCTGCAATATTTAGGAATCGAAGTGGAAGACTTCCCTAGTAGACTACGATAATAGGACATCTCTTACCTTTGGGTCCATTTAAAAAAGAGAGTTGTTTGAGAAGCCCTGATTATTGATGTGCTGGTTTGTGGTCGGGATTGCCATTTTATTCACTTATGAATGCATTTATCTATGATTTGTTTTTAAGTGAAGACATTTATCCAGGAGGATGTTAGAACATTTTAATGATTGGTGTGGCAGGCAATAATTCATTCCATATTTTTCGTAATTGCAATTTAGCATATTAACATCATCGAAACATAGAGACTTAACCATTGATTATATAGGCATATTTGATTGCCTATACATTCAGATGCAGAATATAGTGCATCATGAGAGCGTAAGCAGAGGGTGAAGGTGTGCTGAGTTGCCTAAGAAGTTGGTTGTGGGAAAGAGAGCCACTATACAGATGAGACACAGAAGGCAGGTGCATTGTACCTTAGGTATGACTCCCTTATCACTACCCCATGTACAGTGCACTCCTGGTTCCTGGACCAGTTGAAGGAAAAAAAATGACTACATGGATGTGTACAACACACAGCCACAAGACTCACACTCAACCTTCCATGCTGCACCCATATCACACCGCACCTCAGGAAGCTTCACTGGCTCCCCATTCACAAGTGCAGCCAATTCAAACATCTCAGGCACACATACAAAACCCTAGACAACAGAGGACCAGAATACCTGAACAGTCACATACACTTTCACCAACCCATCACACACCTACACTCTGCCTCACTCTCACTCCCACACATGCCCACATCCGTACCAGCAAAACTGGAGGTCGCTCATTCTCCTACATCACACCCAAAACATTGAAGGACCCCCCTCAACACAACAGAGCCCTTCTGTTCACTTATGGAGTTCTACAAGAAGCTGAAGACCTCGCTCTTCATATAAGCACTTTGGACCACACACCTACACACCTTGTTCAAGTGCCTTGAAACCTTCTCGGGCGATTAGTGAGCTATACAAATCAACCTAACAGCAAAAAGTTGTTGAAACCTACATACCACTTTTCATGTACTTATCAAACTTTCCATTTCAAGCATCTATGCTTGTCAAAGACAACCCGGCACAGCTCTCATTCTCTATGAAGCACTCATATCCTTCAGAGAAAAATGTCACGTTGATGGCAAGCTTTTATGACGAATACATTGTCTCTGTGACTAAGAGAATGTAGAAGCTCAATAGAAGCCTCTGAAAATGTGTGCTATATATTTGCAGTCTTATACACAGACGTTGAAGTTGTCAGACCTATACAATTGTTGCTAATTAGAATCAAATGCTGAATAGACAAATGACTTCAATATGTGTGAGTCACTCAATGCATATAGGTTTTACGTGCTCAGTGCGATTAACCGGCACTAGATTCACCAAGTAGAAAAAGACTTCCAGCAATTGTGCTCACACACAACAACAAATTGCAAAGATTCATATCTTCGGATGTCCTGCTACACTTAATAGAAATTTCTAAGTAGGTGCACCTTTCATTTTACTAACTGGGCTCTCATTTACAATGAAGAGTAAGTCTACCACCAGGACAGACTTGTTGCCTCCTTCCATCTCTTTTCGGCATGCGATCCTTGTGTGAAGTGCAGAACAACTTTAGTGTCCTTAATTTTCAAACATCACAGCTCGGAAGCAGAAAGCTGTTTCTGAGCTGTCATGCCTGAAAATCAGTGCTTAATTTGAGCTAGCGATTTAGGGTGCTGGGAACTGGCACCTAATTGTCAACACATGTTCTCGTAACAGTTTGCCACAAGGTGGTGCTCTCTGGCCAATTTAGAGATGACCACAACAACAGTTAATTATTAATATACATTCAAAATGACTATTGCCGGCCGCCCCCCCTCCTTCTAATAGATTTGGAGACTGGAATAGTCCGAATTGTCGCACATGTGTGATGGGTAGTAGTTCTGTTGTTACTATCATTGTCAGCATGGCAGGGGCAGTGTATGTTGCAAGTGGTAGACAACATTTGCAACGCATCATTTACAACGCATGCCATTACAACACAAGTCGTTACAATGACTTGCTGTAGGGGGTAGAAGGTGTTGGATTTGTTGGATTTTCAATCCAACACCTTCCCTGCTGTTGCACACACAAATTATACTATTCCAAACAACAGCGCCCCCCTACAGCAAGTCGCTGTTACAACTTGCATTTTAATGGGATGCGTTGTAACAACGCATCATTGTAAGGACTTGCATTGTAATGGCATGCGTTGTAAATGCATGCGTTGTAACGAGTGCTATTCGTTGCAAGCTGCAGTGGCCTTCTGACGAGAGCCTAGGCACTACGTTATTTTACAAATAAAGCAACGCTGAAAATAAAGCACAAACTCAGAGAAACATCGGGTTAAAAATTTCACTTTTCATACTGCACTCTCACAAAATGGGGGAGCCGGATCTACTATGTGCCATAATGAAATGTAACCAAGTCTCTCTAAAGAGCTGTTACCGTCACATCCTACACTGTCATACATTAATTTTGGTGCCTAAATGAGCTCCCCCAATGTGCCTCACTCTTTAAATAAAGACCCACATCTGACACTGTTAGAGTGGCCAGCATGTATTTATCACTTTGCAGGTCACCTTGCACATACACTATGTCACAGTGGGATATCTTCATACATTGATGCGGAAGGTGGACCTTGCCATGTTGGAGTTTTATTAAAAAAAACGCTCCTCTAAATTAGGCACCAACTCTTTCTAAAATACATCAATTTCACCAGACATTGTACTGCCAAGTGCAATTTGAGTTCCTATCCCCCTACTCAAGGATTGTGAACCCCACACTCTTGAAGTACTGGGTATTTTAGACCCAGCGGTGCAGGGACACACACCCTATGACTTCTGGGTTTCACCCTGTTCCGGACCTACAGAAACACAGAGTCTTCTGGGTGAAGTCAAAGAATCGTTTATTGGCTGCAGACCAATGACAGGTATCCTAGAAGTACAACAGCGTGTATGTTCTCAGGAGACTGCTGAAAATCATAGGAACGGATTTCATCTTAAATACGCTTTTCCTTGCCTCGAGCATACATTCCTAGGTTTACGATATGGCCATATAAAGGTATACATTACAAACGAAAAAGCAGAGTCATGATGACCATCCCACATTCCAGTTCGGCCAGCCCACAATGATTTACACAGTAAGGTTCAGATCCCACGTTTGATGTAAACAGACCCCCCAATAAACATGAGCATCTCCTGTTTTGGGAAACAAGTCATAAAGCAGGAACAAGCAGGTGTAGAAGAGATTAGCCGGGGGATTGTGTAGAATGAAAGGGTTTTATGACGGGTCAAGCCCTGATGCTAATCACAGGTGGAAGGAGGAAGGGGAGCTCGTGAGACCGGTTTGACCCGGGGCAGCAGAGCCAGCTGCCCAGGTCACAGAGAAGTCAGAGAGAAAGCCCATGTACTGTGAGGCCCGTATTTACTCCATTATAGCCTATGTGAGGGCAATGACAAGATGGCCACTGCTTCCAAAATGGAACCCGCGTAGTGGAGCAGAATAACGTGTACACAGTGCATTCATAGCTAGAACGGTATATAAAGCACTCGTACATGCCGCATTTACCATTTGCGGTTCGCTAATACCAAGATAGACAGGGGTAGGGCCCTGTCCCCTACGCGGTCCCGAATATTAAAGTACGACAGACCCTCCTTTTGCCCTTACATAGGCAATCACTATACTCATCTTAATCCGAGTCTAGGTCAATGTTCACAAAGTCATGGAGATGTTGCTGTAGCATCATCCTATTACTTAGCTCGTCTCTCGATACAGGTTTCCTTACACATAAGGTAGCACAGAGGCCACATATCGTAGGAGCACACTGTATGCACAGACAGAACAGGAAAAGAATGGCTAAGATCATTCCAATGACCATTAGAACTTTCCAACCCCAGGCAGATATCAATTCCCAGAACCACCCCACCAGTGACCAATCTCCCTTATCCACGTGTATGGCTTCAGATATTTTATGGAGTTTGGAGATGGCTTGATACACTGTTGGAGCATTATCTGGTATGAAAATGCAGCAACTGGATTGGATGACCTTGCATACCCCACCGCGGTCTGCAAGAATAACGTCTAGAACCATGCGGTTCTGCAGAGTCATAAGGCGATCCGCTTGGAGCTCAGCTGTCAGATTACTAAGGGCACCAGCCGTTACATTGACAGTGGATTCAACCACACGAGTCAGCTGTCTCAGGTTCCTACTATTGACCATAGGTCCCCAAAACGGCAGGAAACCCAAGAAGAAGTCTCCTGCTTCCTGACCGGCAGTATCTTCCTTACTAATCACACCTCTCACAACTCTGGTCTTGTGATAGTCAGAGGCAGCAGTAAATGTCGGCGGTAGCAAGTTCGCAATATAACATGTGCCCGAGAAATCAGGGGGCAGCCATGTATATGCTCGGTCATGACAGATAAAATATGTGCCCTTAGCAGCTAGAAACGCAGGGGAAAACTGTGACGGGAAGGTGTACGTTTCGGTACAGTCACTTCTTCCCAGTTGAGCTCTAGGATTCTGACCATTACCCTGTAAGCAGAACCGACCCATGTGGGGTACGACCCAGATTGGAGATGAGATTTTTCGCTGCCTTTCACCCAGACTAATACTATACCCCGTCGCGTTCCATCCTGCATAAGGTCTCAACTCTTCTTTGGGAATAGAGGAGTATGCATTAATATCCCTACTCATATCGGCAACTCCTTTCATCAAAGCCTTATTATTGGTGATAGGTCTGATGGAACGCGGTTGGCGAGGGGAGTATGTATCTAGAGCATAGAGAAACATGGTTTGGAATGCCCATGACGATCCATTGTAACTGTACGGTAGCACCAGGTAGGGAATACCCTTGTTAATGGTATGGGGCATTAACCCCCCACCCAGCAATTGGTCGTATTCATTACTAGTTGGTGCTGGTGCAAGAGTTGGATAAACGAGTTATTTACGAACTCCGATCGTCTGGTCTGTTCGTGTTCAGGCAAAGGGTGAAAAGAGTGAGAGGAGGCAATAGAAAGAGATATAGGCTGTTGAGTGGGTGCAATGGGCTTTTGAGCGGAGAAAACCACAAATCATACAATAAACATTATGATACTACACAGTGTAAAAAGGCACAAAAAGACAAAACATTTACTTTTTACAATTCTACACATCCTTGCGTTAGAGTTCATTTCCTCAATCGGTCTCTCCATCTTAAAAAACTCCATCCTCTACTCGGGCCGCTCGCGGTGGATGAGTTTCTTCTGCTAAAGAGTACGCCTGTCAGTCCAGGGAAACGCCCTAGACCAACCAGAACCGTCGACCTAGCGTCTTCGGCCTGTACCCCAAAGTCTTGGCACCGCGACCCTGCGGCAGAACCCGGATGGTGGTTCGAAAAACAAAAATCAAGAAAGTCTTTCAGATGGGAGAGCAAAAATGTCAAAAGGGAAATAATGAGGAAATCTTTATTTGTCCATGGGCCTAGGTCTCAAATTATAGCGGAGACGGCCAGGTGCTGTTTGGTCTTGAAACAAAAGTTCAGGCTCAGTGGTGTCCAGTTGACTTGATGGTGGCACAGCTTCCTGCAGAATATTATCACTCTCTTGGTCTGAAACTGTGCCTCTTAAGCGTGCGTCACTGAATGGTACAAAGCGAGGTACAATGTCTATCTCTGAGTCGGCGATACCCTCCTTGACCCACTGGTCATATGGCAGAGGCAAGGGGACTACTTTGCAGTGGGTACCATGAATCCAGTGCTTCTTCCCTTTCACTCGCACTGCTGATCTTGTCGAAAGAAGAACAAGATGAGGGCCGATCCAGCGAGGCTCGTCGTTGCTCTTGCGCTGGAAATTCCGGACCAGGACCCACGAGCCAGGGTTGATAGGGTGTCCAGGAGGTTCAGAGGCTTGGGGAAGAGTATCATGTACCTGTTGGTGCAAAACACGCAGTTTAACAGTCAAATCATACAGGTAATCGAGCAGTACTGGATGCTCAATCTCACTGAACTTCGTAGGTCTCGGTACACCCCATACGTTGGCGGGACGGCCAAAAACGATCTCGTAAGGACTAAGTCCCACTCGTGAGTGTATGGTCATTCTAGTGGACAGGAGTGCTAAGGGCAGAGCGTCAGGCCATTTAAGACCGGTGCTCGCCTGGATTTTGGCCAGCTTGAGCTTTAAGGCTCCATTGTAGCGTTCTACTAATCCAGCTGATTGGGGGTGATTTGCAGCGTGGAACTTCTGCTTTATCCCTAGCCCTTCACATACATTCTTCATCACTTTACCCACAAACTCACTTCCGTTATCACACCACACCATTCTTGGCATCCCAAACCTAGGGAAAAACTCTTTCACAAGGGCTTTGGCTGTGGATAGGGCAGTGTTATCTTTCAGAGGATAAGCCTCAATCCATTTTGAGAAAGCACAAACAACCACCAGTACATATTTCAGGTTGTTGCATCTTTCCATGTGAATAAAGTCCAGCTGCAAAACTTCAAATGGACATGATGGGGGTGCAAAGTGACCAGCCGGAGTTGGGGTTCCCCTACCAGGGTTGTACTTCAAGCATACTATGCAATTCTTGACCACATTCTCTGCACACTTGGGAATCCCAGCATTCTGCCATACTGGAGCCAACAACTTGCATATACCTTTCGTACTGATATGTGCCATTCCATGTGCCATAGTAACTACTGGAAGCACATATGCATCAGGCAACAACCATCGCCTATGTTCTGTCAGATCAATCCAACAACCATTCTCATCCAACTTACCCATACTTTCTCTCCACTTGCTTAACTCTTCCTCTGTGGCTTCAGCTTGAAGCGACTTCACACTCTCTATTGTGTTCTCACACATTCCAACATCATTAACCCATCTTGCGGGGCCTGCAACATACATTCTAGTCTTTACATTCTGTGCTGTTTCTTTCGCGGTCTCATCAGCAAACGCATTCCCACGTCCAACATCATCTGTGACTTTCCTGTGCGCACTGCATTTCATGATCGCAACTTGCAACGGTAGGGTCAGTGACTCAAGGAGATCATTCACCAACTTGCCATTCTGAATTTTAGCTCCATGCGACGTCAGGAACCCACGCTCCTTCCACAAACGCCCAAAATTATGAGCCACGCCAAAGGCGTACTGGCTATCTGTGTATATGTTCACTCTCATTCCTTCAGACAACACACATGCTCTCGTGAGGGCGATTAATTCTGCTGCTTGGGCCGAATTATGTGGCACTCGTGCAGTTTCCACGACTGTGTGCAAAGTCGTGATAGCATAGGCAGCAGTCGTGTCACCATTAGGGAGCTTGAAACAGGACCCATCTACCCATAAAGTGCCATCACACTCAGTCAGGGGAGTATCTTTCAGATCTACTCTCCCTTTCGTCTCTTCTTCTGTTCTGAACAGACAGTCATGCTGCTCAATCTCATCTGAGTCTGCTGGAATTGGCAACAATGTAGCTGGATTCAGCGTATTGCATCTTTTTATGTGTATGTGATTAGCTAACAGTGTAAGTTCGTAGCCTGATAATCGTGCACTAGTCAAGTGTTGTGTCTTGGTCCTATTTAATAATGTGTCTACAGCATGTGGAACCATAACAATCAATGTATTGTCCATTACCAAACCAGCAGATTGTCGGATAGACATCGCTGCAGCAGCTGTCGCTCTCAGACAGCTTGGCAATGCCCTCGCTACAGGGTCCAAGGTTGATGAGAAATATGCGCATGGGCGCGGTCTGTCGCCAAAAGGCTGTGTTAACACGGACAACGCACATCCATCTTTCTCGTGAACATACAATGTAAAAGGCTTGCTATAGTCGGGAGTACCCAACACAGGTGCTGAACATAATGCATCACGCAATTCCACAAAACTTTTCTGGCACTCTTCAGACCATGGGATAGGATTCGGTGTGTCTTTGCATGTTAAGGCTAACAAAGGTTTTGCCAATAAAGAAAAACTGGGGATCCAATGCCTACAGTATGAAGTGATGCCCAAGAAAGCACGCACTTCTCTCTGTGTCTTTGGCACACTCAACTGTGCAATGGCTTGAATTCTTTCTGGGGTCAGTTTCCTTCCCTCCTTCGATAAGAGATGACCTAAGTAGGTCACTTCTTGTCGACAATATTGCAGCTTAGAGAGAGACACTTTGTGATGGAAAGCGGATAAATGGCGCAACAGTGACAATGTGGCTTCTTTACAGATCTTCTCAGTATCCGCGGCGATTAGTAAATCGTCCACGTACTGAATCAGGATAGCGCCACTGGGTAGAACAAGTGCATCAAGCTGCGCTTTCAAAGCTTGACTGTATATGGATGGACTCTCACAGTAGCCCTGGGGAGCGCGTTTGAAGCGGAAGCTTCGGCCTCCCAGACTAAAGCCAAAAATGTCTCTGCTCTCTTCTGCAATTGGGATGCTAAAGAAAGCATTCTTTAAATCGATCACTGAAAACCATACAGCAGAGGCTGGAATCATTGTTAACAAGGCAGTTATATCAGGGACAACTGGAAACTGTGGCACAACAATCTTATTAACCTCTCTAAGATCAATCACAAACCTGTAAACAGGTGGCTGTGAAGGGTCCGTTCGTTTTAAGACAGGTAAGATCGGACTATTGCAAACGTTGCCTCTTGTCTCTTCTATCACACCCTTATGAATCAAGTCGCTGACAATGTCTAACAATGCTTTCTGCCCTTCATTAGAGATTTTGTACTGGGGAATACGTGGCAGTCTAATATTAGCCTTTAAAGTCACCACATATGGCGGTATCTCCAAGAGGCCCACATCATTGGGACCAGTAGCCCAAAGGGCATCCGGAAGGGATGACAATTCAGGCGGCATTGTATTTTTAGACAAGTACATCGGGGAAATCACTTTCTTGCCTAATGTAAGTTGTACTCCTGAAGGAGAACAATACAGTGTAGCGTGCAATCTTTTCAACAAATCTAATCCCAGTAAATTCTCACCACAACCTGTTGTCAGGATCAGGGGTGCTTTCAGCTCACAAGGTCCAACAGAAAGTGACATGGGACTGGAAATCGGGTTCCTTACTGGGGCGCCAGAAAAACCTACTGAAACATTTATATCGCCAGACAAAGGTGCGCCAGGGAGTTTTGAATGCATGATTGAACTTTTTGCAGCACCAGTGTCTAGCAGAAAAGGCTCCGTTACATTTGCTGTAGTCACCTCAACATACGGTCCACTCTGATCCACTGGCACTGAAACAACTCCCTCTCTCTGTCTATGGCTGTCCTAGTAATCATTATTCTCTGCATCACCGTCCTCTGCATAATAATCATTATTATAATACTGGGCCGTATTACTAATCGCGTTAGCTTGTTGATCAAAACTATTGATGGTATTTTGAGGCGGCAGAGGACGCGCGTTCTGGGGAACACTTCCACGCCCTCTACCTCTAGGAGCTTGCTGACCACCTCTACCTCTTGCGCCATACATATTACCGTTCCGCTGCATTAATTTAGGGCAACTGTATTTAAAATGACCTTCCTCTTTACAGTATGAACATTGGTTGGGACCTACAGGGACACGTGGTTGATAATACCCGTTCATTTGCTGGTTGTTCTGAAACTGTTGGGGTTGGTGATAGACACCTTGGGGTTGTCTATAATTATTCTGACCTCCACGTGGCGGATAGGCCTGCTGTAAGAGGACCTTTGTCTTCAGTTCCTTCGTTTTCTTCTCTGTTCTATCTTTCTCGTCTTTATCTCTATTTTCATAATACTGTGCAGTAGCCAGTATTTGCGCTGAAGAAGAAACAGCCCAGGAACTCTCTGAATCTTTTAACTTTTTACACAGGTCAGGAAGTAGATTCTGCACAAAATTATCCACAAATAACCGTTGGCCACCCTCAGTACTCATATCCTGCCCACTGTGATCAATAAACGTTTCTTCAAACCTAGTAAAGAAGTCTGACACTGTCTCATCTTTCTTCTGCTTGCATGCAGATAACTTGTCCCAATTTACGCGCATCGCAGGCATTATTGTCTTCATATACGTAATGATTCTACCAGGCAATTCAGCTACTAAAGGTTCTGGTTTCGCACCACCAGTTTGTCTAGCATCAGCAGCAACAATGTTAGCCCATGTATCCCCTAATTCTGCATTATGATCTACATTACGAATTGATCCCCATAGAGGCTGTGGAACAACATTACCAAACAACATGTCTTTGTCGGCCAGATTCATAATGCATGACCCTGCCGTCTGTGACAACTCTTTATAATAACCTGCTGGGTTTTTACGGGGATCAGGCAAGGACTGCTTAAGCGCTAACACCTCAGAGCGCTTCCATGGAACATGCACCCAAACACGCTGGAAATGCGCTGCCACAGCGGGGTTACCACCGACAGCTGCAACCGCTTCCTTCCATACCGGGGGAACTTCTCTCATGGGGTATTGTCGCGCTTTTGCCTTTTTCCCCACAAGGACCTCTTGTTCAAACAATGACTGTTGGCAATCGTCATTCCTTAAGGACAATACAACCGCAACTGCTTTATCTACTTCGCGGTCCACAATTATACCAGTTCCAAAATCGAACCTCACTCTACACAATTCCTGCGGACTCGGATTTTTACCACTATCCTCCAATTCTTCACAGAGAATTTCGCACATTTTCTCGAACACATATCTCTGTTTAGGGGCATCCCATTGATGGAAAGTATTGACAACTGATTCCACATCATAAAGTGAAGGAAAAACGATCCATCTACGCGCCATGTGATCTATTACCTTTTTCTCATCGGGGTTAGGCAATTGGCTGCGCAGCTGCTTACGCTGTAAACCAGGAGTTGCACCAGATGACCCAAAGAGAGGAGACATTAATGTAGTAACCACATTAGCTAAGCGCTGTCGCGCCGAAGGAGAAGCTGAGGCGAGAACAGGGGGAAAAACAGAGGGAAGAAAAGAGGATGTAGAGACAGGTACTGGAGTGATGGAAGGAAGAGTGTTAGGGGAGGCAGTTACTGGATTAGGCAAAGTCGCAGGAAGTGCGGGGGCAGTTGGAAGCACAACTGGCGGCGCTTGAGAGGGCTGCGCTACAGGAATAGGAACTGGCTGCAAAGCAACTGGCGGTTGCGGCAAGGCTTGCAGTATATGCACTGGAGGTGGCATATTTACAAGCTGGGGAGGCGCCATGGCAGTTTGAGCATATGGGGGTGGCGAACTCAACAAATGTGACATCAGGGGATCTTTCTCCTTTTCTTCTGACTCATCCTGCTTAGGATGTGGCAAAGCTGGGTAACATTTGTCAATCCCTAACTTACGCTGCCTGTGCAATTGCTCATTCATTTGCTCCTCTTCATTGTCTTTAAATTGTACAGCTGCTTGCATTACTGACATACCTCTCTCTCTCTTATTCTTTTTCGCTAACTTAATTTCCTTCTGTTTGGCTTCCTTTCGCCATAAGCGGAAAGAGTCAAACTTCGCCGGCCGGGCTTTCTTCTTAAACAATTTAATTTCCAGATTATCTAAAATATCGGTATCAAAACTACCATTTTGGGGCCATTTTAAAACACCATCTTTCCTGGTGTAGTGGATCCACACTTCGTTATATGCAATGGGGCCTACGCCATGTTTTACATAGAGCTCATAAGTTGGAGTTCCAACCGGAGGAACCGGACATGATTCCTCTAGCTGGAAATCTTTTCCACAACCCAAACAGAATAATCTACCAAATAGTCCAGAACCAGGCATCTTCGCTCACTAGTCTAGATCCAAACGTCAAAGGATTATCGAATACGATATTCTCGTGAATACACGAGTCCTCTGGTTTTGGCGTTTGCAAACTCCAAAGTACCAATTTACCAAGTCAAACGAGCCCGAAGGATACCAAAAACAAATAGGAGACGCTCCACTTATACTTAACTGAATATTGCTAATCGATGGCGTCACCAGAAGACTCTCTCGATTGTTTCGCTCTCTCAAAACTCGTCAAGGGTCCAAAACAGGTCGATTAATCAGGGCAGCAGTCCTTCGTAGCCGTCGGGACGCGGAGAACCTCGCAGAAAAGACTTTCGGACCACGTCGACATGCAGGGGTCGATGAAGTGGCGGCCTTCCTCCGGAATTTCCACACGAAGCTCCTCACGAACCTCTGGCTTGGACTGGTACCGCTGAAATCGCCCCACGTTGGGCGCCAAACTGAAGTACTGGGTATTTTAGACCCAGCGGTGCAGGGACACACACCCTATGACTTCTGGGTTTCACCCTGTTCCGGACCTACAGAAACACAGAGTCTTCTGGGTGAAGTCAAAGAATCGTTTATTGGCTGCAGACCAATGACAGGTATCCTAGAAGTACAACAGCGTGTATGTTCTCAGGAGACTGCTGAAAATCATAGGAACGGATTTCATCTTAAATACGCTTTTCCTTGCCTCGAGCATACATTCCTAGGTTTACGATATGGCCATATAAAGGTATACATTACAAACGAAAAAGCAGAGTCATGATGACCATCCCACATTCCAGTTCGGCCAGCCCACAATGATTTACACAGTAAGGTTCAGATCCCACGTTTGATGTAAACAGACCCCCCAATAAACATGAGCATCTCCTGTTTTGGGAAACAAGTCATAAAGCAGGAACAAGCAGGTGTAGAAGAGATTAGCCGGGGGATTGTGTAGAATGAAAGGGTTTTATGACGGGTCAAGCCCTGATGCTAATCACAGGTGGAAGGAGGAAGGGGAGCTCGTGAGACCGGTTTGACCCGGGGCAGCAGAGCCAGCTGCCCAGGTCACAGAGAAGTCAGAGGGAAAGCCCATGTACTGTGAGGCCCGTATTTACTCCATTATAGCCTATGTGAGGGCAATGACAAGATGGCCACTGCTTCCAAAATGGAACCCGCGTAGTGGAGCAGAATAACGTGTACACAGTGCATTCATAGCTAGAACGGTATATAAAGCACTCGTACATGCCGCATTTACCATTTGCGGTTCGCTAATACCAAGATAGACAGGGGTAGGGCCCTGTCCCCTACGCGGTCCCGAATATTAAAGTACGACACTCTACTAGCTACATTGAGTGATGCTGGTGATGTTAGCCCAAGGCAGAATATATTGTTCCTTATGGTCCCTCTCTCTTCATTCGTGACTTTCATGTCTCCAGGGAATGATAAAAAAACAACGAAAAAGTCTAAGTGGAAGAGGAGGAGAGAGCGAGAGTGCAACATAGGAAGGGAGGTAGGAACTGAATGACTATTGGAGGGGGAGTAGATCGAAGCGAGGGATTGAAGACCGGTTAAAAAAGGGAAGAAGGAATGGGAGTGGAGAGTAAGAGGAGAAATAGCAACAGAATGACAGGAACTAGAAAGGAGCCTGAAAGAGTGGAAAGGAGGGACGAAAAAAGAAGGGAAGAGAAAGAAGAAATTAAATGAAAGAAGGGGAAGAGAATAAATTAGGTGAGATAAATAACTCAGCAAAAGTAAGTGGAGAAGGGAAATGGGAAAGCTTGCATTTGAGTTCAACATGAGTGTGTATTTAGGAAATATTAGGCTAATATTTGCAAAAACAATTCATGTATTTATATTTTGGGTAATCTTTTTGTATTTTAGTGAATACAACTTGAGACAAATCACATAAAAATCACCTCAAGGTCAGAATTGTCAGTGGTTATTCATCTTTCATATAGTTGTTACAGCAGTATTCGGTTTAAGAGAAACACTGTTGAACCTGCCTTGTACCTACAGTGTATTATGCAAATCCCACTCAATCCAACCCACCATTGAAAGGGCAATCCTATTTTATTGTGCTAGTAGTGTTTCTATGCAGAAACGTTTCTAATTTCAAGTGTGACGAGTGGATTCATATTGTTAACCGGTACCTTTTGTAAGCACCCACTGTACAGGGTCTATCTTAAGGGGTTGATTCCAATGTCGTTCAGAAGGGCTCTGAATTGGATTTGTGTTTTCCGAATTTGATCTGGTACCCTTGTTTCCGACCGATTCGTACACACTTCCCAACGACCGAGTACGATACCTGGAAACTGGTAGGGCTGTCCGAATCGGTTCAAAAAGGCATTGGGGGGGCGTGGCCAAGATGGCGAGGTGAACGGACGTCTTCCCCGCGAGCTCCTGGGCCTCCCAGCCCCTAAACCCAGATCAGTAGCAGAATCTCCCCCTGATCTGCGGGGGTACAGGCGACAGTGCACGGCGAGAAGCTGGCCGGGGTTGTGAGGCACCCCGGAGACCCGAGGAGGCGCCGGTGAAGTACAACGGCCGACGAACGCGGCCCCGAGGCTGAGAGGAGGAGCGGGGGCCGAGCTTGGCGTCAGCGCTCTGGGGCGGATCTTCACGCAAGTGCCCGAAGAAGCTGGAGAGGCCTACCGCAGCGCAGCTGAGTGCCCGGAGGTGACCGCGCGCACCAGGGACGTCCTGGAGGGGTGAGCGGACAACGGAGGGCAGCCGGGAGGGTTGCCGAGCCCCGCGGCGGGACACAGACGAGACTGCCCTGGACACACGTGGCGCACGACCAGCGCATGGCGCCCTACATGCAGCGGTGAGGATGGAGCAGCCGAAGGGGGTCACGAACGGAGCGGTCGCGGCGGAGAGCAGCTGGAGGCGGAGTGCCGCCGACCGGCGTTGCAGCCGGAGGAGAAGGTCTATACCAGGATCGGAAGGGGTGACCGGCGGGCGAGTCGGCGGCCCGGGCCCGGCCTAGGATCTCTTGCCACGGGGTTGTGGGCCCCGGGAGACGGCGCGAGCTGCGACTGTGGATCCGGCCATATCAGGAGACGGCGAGATAGCTCTGGAGAACCGGAGGAGGTGAGGAGAGGTTCCCTGAGGGGGGGGCCGGGCAGTAACTCGTGGCCTGCACAGACGCGGCAGAGCTGCGGGGGGCTACCCCTCGGGGGCTACCAGGAGCGGAACAGGGGAAGGAAGCCTCCCTCCCCCCCAGCTGCCTATCCACGGGATCTGGCTGTGGCACGACGCAGGGACAGGGGCACGGACACGCAGCCCAGTGCACTGGGGAGAGACGGGGTCGGAGACCTGCACCTGCTGAGAGGCCTGAGCCGGTAGCCGCAGGGACATAGGAAACGGAGAGGACCCCAACGGGGGGCACCACGCTCCCACCAGCAAGACAAAGGCAGAGCACAGAGCCCTAGGCGGCGGAGAGGACGGGGGCCCAGTTCGCTGTTACCCGGAGGAGCTGGGGGCGCCGGCACTCCCGGTCACTGGAGCCGGAAGCAGTAGCCGCAGAGGGGACTGGTGTGGATTGGACCGGGGGTGCCTCACAGTGACGCCGAGGACCTGGGGCTACCGCAGGTAGCGAGCGGGGTAGTTTGGACGCGGGGCCTTACCTCCTCATCGGCATGGCGGGCAGCAGAGGTGAAAGGAAGGGGGAGTGCACACTCCCCGAACTCCTCGGCAGAACGCAACACAGAGCCGAAAGAGGGATACCGTCGCCTGGTTCCTCCGGGGGCCTGGGGGGGCTGCCGATGGAGAGCCACCGGTCACTAGGTCCTTTATGGAGTCCCTTTTTAGCTCCCTCAGGGAGGACTTCCAAACCCTGAAAACCGAAGTGGCCGGGGAGGTGCGAGAGATACGCCGGGAGATGGATGGCCTGGGAGAACGAGTGGCCACGGTGGAAGAAGCTGGCCAGAGGCGAGACGAAGAGTTCGAATCACTGCAGCAAGAGGTGTTGCGCCTCCGGGACCAGCAGATTGACCTCCAGGCACACGCCGAGGATCTCGAAAACAGATCTCGGAGGAACAACGTCCGGGTTCGAGGAGTGCCGTCCAAAGAAGAAGGGGCAGACGCAGCAGGATATTTACGGGACCTGTTTCGGGAGGTTCTGGGCGAGGAGGAGGACTTCCCCATCCGCATCGACAGGACGCATAGGGTGGGCCCCCCACGGAGAGCATCGGTGCCGCCCCCGGACATTCTAGCCTTTCTGCCGGACTTCCCACTCAAGGAACGCATTCTGGCGGAGGCTCGGAAGCGGCAGTCCCTGACCTTTAGGGGACACCCGGTGGCCCTCTACCAAGACTTATCGGCCATCACACTTCAAAAGCGGAAATCTTTTAAAATTGCTACGGACTTTCTCAGAGAACACGGAACGCCGTACGCTTGGGGACACCCTTTTCAACTAATCTTCAGGGGGAATGGTACTATGCACCTGCTTCGCTCCTTGCAGGAGACGTGTGGAGTCCTGGGAATCACCGCAGCAGAGGACGACACGACAGTACAGCGACGGGGGCGCTCCGGGGGGGACGATTGGCAGCGGGTGTCCAGGAGGCGGACCCGTGAGTGCTCCGGGAGACCGGACTCGTCCACCATCAGAGCTAGCATGGAAAGCGCGGTGATGGAAGTGTCAGAGAACACCGGCGCCAGTGATGTGGCACTAACTGCATGAATCACTCCGGGGGGAGAACGCTTTCGCCAACTTCAACTTGCAGGTTTGGGGGCTGGAGGGGGGGGGTGAGCGGGGAGGGACAGGTGGCTGGACGTCCACTTGAGTATACTGCCAAAGTCTGGTTTCCAGGGGGACTGGACTTGGACTATGAGGAACTGGGGCTGGGGGACGGGGAGGGGGAGATTGGGGAGGGAAGGCCCAAAGTTGATGGCACGTTGCCAGGGGAAGGGGCTGGAGTGTGGGTGGGGGGGTAGTTGGGGGGAAGGAGCGGGGTGGGGGAGGGGGGGAAAAGGGGGCTCATGGGGCGAGAGGGAGGGGGATCACGGCGAGAAGGGGGGTCGTCCAGTGCATGCACAAAGTCCCGATTATAGCGGTGACGCTCAGGGCCCGAGTCGGGGGTCTGTAGAGGGGATGCATGGCTACGTGGCGGCTGCTGTCTCATCCAGAGATGGCCAAGACTCTGAACATTGTGACGCTTAACGTCAGGGGCCTCAATAATCCAGTCAAATGACGGGCGGTCCTGTCCCTCTTAGAGAACACCCAGGCTGATATCTGTCTGCTTTAGGAGACGCACCTCTTACCCCGAGACTGCCTCAGACTCCGATCCCGCGCGTTTCCATCACAGTTCTTCTCGTCTAGCGGCACGAAAATGGCGGGGGTGGCGATCCTGGTGGCCCGACACTTTAGAGGAGAAGTTCTCCACAAACAGGTGGAACAAAAGGGCAGGCTATTGGCCTACAGGTTCAGAATAGCGGGCCACTCTATTACAATAGGGTCTCTCTACAGCCCGAACGATCGGCAGGAACCCTTCCTTAGATCAGCCATGGGGGAGGTCATGGCTACGCCTGACAGGCATATTATTGTCGGAGGCGATTATAACATGGTCTTTGACACAGCCCTTGACAGGTCGGCGCACCGCTCCCCGCAGGTGGGGGAGTTCTCGGCCGGATGCAAGGCCCAGTTGGCGGAGATGGATCTACATGACCTATGGCGCCGCTTGTACCCAACAGCTAGGGACTACTCTTACTACTCACACGCACACAAAACGTACGCGCGGCTGGACCACTTTCTGGTCACGGGACCAGTGTACTCCTTGGCCACATCAGCGGAGATGGGGGTGATCATGCCTCAGTTATGGCGACGTTTACCTTGCCGCCGGTGTTTAGCACCCCACGGATCTGGCGGCTCCGAGACTCCTTACTCTATAGAAAGGGGGTGGTCGCGCAGGTCACGGCAGCGATCCGGGACTACCTCTCACACAATGGGGGTTCCGACATCTCTAGCGCGACCCAATGGGCTGCTTTGAAAGCAGTCCTGCGAGGGGAATTTATCGCGATCTCCTCGGCGGATAATAAGGCCAGGCGGCAGAAGCGGGAGGAACTCACCCAGAGGGTCCGTGAGCTGGAGCAGATGCACTGCAGGACGGGGGCCCCCCGGGTTTGGCGGCAGCTCAAGGAGGCGAGAAAGACGCTGACGGCGCTAGACATGGATCGAGCGGAGTATGCGGCGCTGCGTTTAAAGCACGCCTACTACACGGGTGGTAGGCTACTGCCGAGTAAACTCCGGGTGGTACGACAAAGGCAGATGGTCAAAGAGATCACCGGCCCGTGCGGTTCGACTGTCACGGAGGAGGCAGATATAGCGGAACTCTTTCGCCGGTACTACGCCGACCTCTACACCGGGGAGCCCCCAAACGCTCACGCGACAAACGAATATCTGGACTCGGTCTCCTTGACGTCTCTGACATCCTCTCAAGCGGAGACCCTAGATAAGGAAATACGGGTAGAGGAAGTGGTATCGGCCATCGCTCGGCTCAAGCATGGTAAGTCCCCGGGACCAGACGGCTACACGTCCCTTTTCTACAAAACGTTTTGTACGACACTAGCGCCGGTCCTCACGCACCTTTTTAACACTTTCGCTGAACCAGGGGCCATTCCGGCGGACTTGCTACAGGCGTCCTTAGTGGTCCTCCCCAAACCGGGGAAAGACAGAACATAGTGCGGATCATATAGGCCGATATCTCTTTTAAACATTGATCTCAAGTTGTACACCGGGATCTTGGTGGCGCGCTTGGCTCCACATCTGCCGGGCCTTCTAGATCCGGATCAGGTGGGTTTCGTTCCCGGAAGGCAGACGGTGGACAACACCAAGAGGATTACTGTAGTGTCCTGTTTGATAACTTGTTTATGCAGGTTCTCTATGGTTATGCCTATCTGTCATACAAAATGTTTCTATGGTTTTGATGTGGTCAGAGATAGAATGTATATATGTCATAAGGGAGTTTGGGACAGTTGACTAGGAGCTGTTGCTGTACTGGTGGAACTTGTATGGATGGGATTTTATCTTGAAGATTAAAGTCTTTCTTCAGAACAACCTTAATTTGGATCGACGTTTCTTTCGAAATATAACACTGGCGTAGTCGGCAGTCTTCAAGAAGATCTCAACAACAAGTATTAAGAAACTGTTTCTGGTGAGATACAATTTTTTTTTTACTAGAGGGTTGGGAGCATTTCGCCACATTCCCACGGTGATTTGAGGGGTTTAACTCGATGTGGGCTCACTCTCTTGGTAAACTAAATTTACGAATTTTCGTTGATCAGCTGGATCGTATGTTCGTGTTAGTGTCTGGGTCAAAGATGCTCTTCTGCTGAACCACGGTCAGAGAGGCTGGTGAAAATTCTATCTGATTGAAAGGTATTACATCTCAAGCGTGAACCTATTTGATGGTTTTCGAAGTATTAACTTTGCGTTAACTTTAACTGTACGTTACTGGTATACGTTGAGAAGGAGTCTCGCGCTCTGTTTAAATACTAACATCATCTTATTGAACTCGTACCTTCAAGCTTCGTTTTGGATTGTTCATCTTCGAATCTTCGATTCTTCAAGTGTTCTTTCGGAGTCGACTTCTTTTTGAGGCTTTCTTCACGCTCTGACTGCGGAATTGCATCCTGGGACAGCGTCATTACGTCGCACGTTCCTGCGGCCATTTTGGATTGGGATGATTTCGGTGAACTACGTGAATTAACATCACATCACTGTGGTGCGATAAATTCCTCATCGGTGACTCGCACACCAGTGATCTAAAGCGAGTCTCAATGCCAGTATGTTACTGTAATTCCAGTCAGTATTCCAGTAATTCTACTCATGTCTGTTGAAAGGTATTTTTGACAGAAACAGAAACAGATACAAACAGTTTGTTTTCTTCTTGTTTATCATATATTTTATTTTTTAAAAAAGGGTTCACTTTATGTTTGGTGCAATGCAGAATGTTACTGCAGCACCTTTCTTTCTTTCCCAACCTGGTGAACCTCCTATCAAATGGAAAAAATGGAACAGTGTATTTGAAAGATATGCTAGGGTGTGTGGCGCTTCGTTGAGTGCTGAAAGGAAAACATCTCTTTTGCTTCATTGCCTAGGCTCAGAAGGACAAGACGTGTTCGATCATCTCCCTGAATTGCCAACTTCTGAGTCAGATGGTTTAAATGATTATGAGATATGCATATCTAAGTTAGACAAGCATTATCTTCCAAAAGTAAGCACGATATTGGAGAGGTATCATTTTGGGAAGAGACTGCAGAATGAGGGTGAATCTATTGAAAATTATTTGACAAGCTTACGGAAACTTGCTTCATCTTGCAAATTTGAAAACCTGACGGATGAACATGTGCGTGATCAATTCATGTTAGGTTGTAGTATGGATAAAGCAAGAGAAGAATTGTGGTTACGAGATGACCCTACTCTAGATGAGGTCATTGTTGTAGCTAAAAAAATAGAACATTCATTAAAGTGTGTTGCCATCATAAAAAAGGATAATGTTAAGGAGGTCAAGGTACAAGTGGTTAATGAACAAAGTGATGTCAAGTTTAAAACAAAAGACAAAGGTCAAGTGGATAGGGGCAAAATGAGTAATACTTTTTCTGATAAGTCAATGTCCTTTAAATGTTACAGATGCGATAAGATAGGGCATCTTGCTAATGATAAAAGATGTCCTGCTCTTAGTCATATGTGCTTGAAGTGTAAAAAGAAGGGTCATTTTGAATTTGTGTGCAAGACTAAGCTGAATTCAAAAGTTAAAATGGTAGAGGTTTATGAAGATGAGCGTTCAAGAGAAATGTACAAAGATTTTGAGTGTGGTCAAATAATTTTAGAGATAGGAAGTGATAACAGCAAGAAAATGTGTCCTACGGATGAAATTTTAGTTGATGGGGAGTTAACTCAGGTCTTGTTTGATTCAGGAGCAAAAATTACTATAATTTCGAATGATTTTTACAATAAGAAATTGAAGCAAAAAGTTGTTCTGTTGAAAGCTGACATAATTCCATTGGCGTATGGGGGAGAACCCATTAAATTACATGGGTACTTTCTGGGATTGATTGAGTACAAGGGAAGATTTGTGTCAGGGAAAATTTATGTTTCAAAAAAGGGTGACAGTATAATTAGCTGGATTCATCAGGGAGATTTGGGGGTTTATCTTGATCCAAATTCTGATCCACCCATTTTGTTGAGAGATGTATGTACGGTAGAATCTGTACAAGATGAGAAATTGGTTAATGAATTGATGTGTGATTTTCCAAAAGTGTTCAAAAAAGATTTGGGTTGCATGAGAGGTTATCAGCATAAGATAATGTTAAAGGAGAATTCTGTTCCGGTTGCCTGTAAAGTCAGGAATGTCCCGTTGGCTGTTAAGTCTGACATGGAGAAGGAGATCATTAAGCTTAAAAATGGTGGTATCATTGAAGAGGTTGAGGGAACGGAGTGGATGGCTCCGGTGGTCGCTGCGCGCAAACCGAACGGTGATTTGCGTCTTTGCATAGATTTACGCCAATTGAATAAGAGTGTGGTTGTGGATAGATATCCTCTACCTAATATTTCGGAACTCTTAGTTCTTCTGGGTGGTGCTAAGGTTTTTAGCACTCTTGATTTAACTTCAGCTTATCATCAAATTGAATTGGAGCAATCTTGTAGGGACCTTACTGCTTTCATCACGCCGTTTGGCACATTTAGATTTAAAAGAATGCCATTCGGTTTGGTATCAGCTTCTTCTGTTTTCCAGCGTGCAATGGAGAAGGTTTTGAAAGGTTTACCGGGTGTCTGCATCTATCAGGATGACATACTTATTTTTGGTGATAATGATAATGAACATGATGACCGCCTCAGATCTGTTCTGTCTAGGTTATCTGATGCTAATCTCACCATTAAAATTGAGAAGTGTAAGTTCCGATCAAATTCTATTGACTATCTTGGGCACAATATTTCAGGTAGTGGGGTCAAACCCAAAGATGAGTTGTTGTCTTCTATACGTGGTATGCATTCCCCTACTTCAAAGGAAGAATTGATGAGTTTTTTTGGTTTAATAGAATACTATGGAAAATTCATCATGAATTTTTCTGAGTTAACTGTCAATATGAGAAGTTTGTTAAAGAAGGGTGTTAGTTTCAGATGGACGGATATATGTGAAAGAGAGTTTTTTGATGTTAAGAAGAAGTTAAGTGATGCACCATTTTTGCAAAGTTTTGATACCAAGCTGAAGTCAATTCTTACAACTGATGCTAGTGAGAAGGGGTTAGGTGCGGTTTTGCAACAGGAGAGTCCTCAAGGAATTAAAACCATCTTGTTTCTTTCTAGAGCTTTGAAGGACCCTGAGACAAGGTATTCTGTGGTTGAAAGGGAATCCCTTGCAGTTTTTTGGGCAATCAGAAAACTGAAGAAATTTTTGTGGGGAGTGAATTTCGAGGTGAGAACTGATCATAAACCTTTAGTGGAAATTTTTGAGAAGAAAGGTTTGGATGCTATTTCTAGTCGCATAACAAAATGGATCATAAGCTTACAAGAATATTCTTTTTCAATCAAGTACATTCCAGGTGTTAACAATAGGATAGCGGATGTTTTTTCACGTTTGGTGTCAAGTGACACTTGTGATGGGGATTGTAGTGATCTAAGTTATGAGTGGGTGTGTGCTTTGGATGCGGATCATATATCTGAAGAGAAGTGGCGAAAAGAAATGGAACTAGATGTAACTCTTAAAGAGGTTGTGTCACTTTTATTGGGAAATTGGTCTAGTATTAAAAATGGATCAGAAGATACAAGACCTTTTTGGTATGTGAAAAATGAACTTTCTGTGGATAAGGAGATGTTGTTTCGTGGTACTAAGTTAGTTCCTCCTGTAAGTCTTAGAAAAGACTTGATAGATTTGGCACATGCTACTCATTCTGGTATCTCTAAAACAAAGGAGAGATTACGATTGTCTTATTGGTGGCCAGGAATGGATAAGTTGGTGGAACGAGAAATACGTGAGTGTGTTGCTTGTAATTTGAGTGATAAATCTAAAATTACTAGAGTACAACCTATGATTTTGAGAAGGAGACCAAAGCAACCATGGGAGGATATCGCTTTAGATATTTTAGGTCCTGTGTATAGTAATGGTTCTCAGGTATTTTTATTGGTTGTGATTGATATGTATTCTCGCTGGCCTGAAGTTTTTTTTTGTACACTGTGGATTCAATTAATGTCATCAAGTGCCTTAAACAGCTGTTTGCAAAGGAAGGATTTCCTAAAAGTATTTTGACGGATAATGGTGTGCAACTAGTTTCTAAAGAGATGGAACAGTATTTGTCATCCTGTGGAATCATTCATAAAACATGTTCTCTCTATCATCCCGAGGCTAATGGGATGGTAGAGAGACTCAACAGGGTTTTGAAAGAAACCATTACTTTGGCTAAATTTTTATCTATAGGATGGAAGGAGGAAGTTCTTAAGAAATTAGAGGATTATAGGTTGACTCCTCACTCTACTACTGGGAAATCTCCATTTCTTTTGTTTCGTGGTAGGGTTCCGAATACACACCTGGAACCATTTTGGGTGAATGATTATTGTTTCAATAAGGGGAAAGAACGAGTCTGTGATGAAGAACTGGTTGAAAAAAGAGAAAAAGAGAAAGCGTTATTAAGAAAAGATTATTTTGACAAAAAGAATTCAGTCAAAAAGTTGGAAGTGAATGTTGGTGATGTGGTGGTGGTAAAACGTCCTGGTCATGTGAGGAGTGGTAATTCAAAATATTTTGATCCTATGATGGTCATTAAAGTGTTTAAGAATGCGGTTAGAACAGAAGACCATCGGGTATGGAATCTTAATAGAGTGGTTGTTGTAAGGAGAGGAGGGGTCACCAAGACTGTAAAGGAAAATGCTCAAACTAGTGATTGTTCTACACGTCAGTCTTCAAGATTGGTGAAGAAACCAAGTTATCTTGAGGATTATGTGTAGTGTATAGGTACTTTTATAAATGTATATGGAAATGCTCAATCTTGAAGATTAGGTGTAGTGTGTGGTTACATATACAAATGTTTTTTTTGTTACATATACAAATGTTTTTTTTGTTGGGGAAGGGAGATGGTGTAGTGTCCTGTTTGATAACTTGTTTATGCAGGTTCTCTATGGTTATGCCTATCTGTCATACAAAATGTTTCTATGGTTTTGATGTGGTCAGAGATAGAATGTATATATGTCATAAGGGAGTTTGGGACAGTTGACTAGGAGCTGTTGCTGTACTGGTGGAACTTGTATGGATGGGATTTTATCTTGAAGATTAAAGTCTTTCTTCAGAACAACCTTAATTTGGATCTCGACGTTTCTTTCGAAATATAACACTTACCCACCTCATTGAAAAGGTGTCACGGATCCCAGGGGAGAGAATGTTGCTAGCGGTGGACGCTGAGAAAGCGTTCGACCGCGTCCACTGGCCTTATCTAGAACAGGTCCTGGTGAAAATAGGGATGGGGGACAAGTTTCGACGCATGATATTCAATTGCTACCGGTCCCCGACAGCTGTGGTGCGAGTGAACGGGCATAGCTCCAAGAGTTTTGCCATCGAGAGAGGCACAAGGCAGGGATGCCCGCTGTCGCCGCTACTCTTTGCTCTCTACATGGAGCCCTTTGCGCAGCGGATCCGGAATAATGTGGCGGTAAGAGGGGTGAAATTTGGCGGTTTTTACCACACAGTCAGCCTATACGCTGATGACGTCATACTGTCACTTGAAGACCGCTGCAGGCCTTGCCGCCGTGCATTGCGGAGTTAACTGCTTTTGCGAAGGTCGCGGGATTCAAAATGAATATGGGGAAATCAGTAGCTCTGGACCTTTCTCTCTCACCGACGACTAGAACCCTTTTACAACATCGGGTGCCGATAGTCTGGTCGTCAGATACTGTACCCTATCTGGGAATTATGTTGGCCCCCACATTACCCTCTATGGTCGCGGCGAACTACACCGCCCTGGGCAAGAAAATAAAGGAGGAACTGATCCGATGGGATCGCGATACCCTCTCGCTGCTGGGCAGGGTGGCGGCGGTCAAGATGATGATTCTACCCCAGATTTTGTATCTGTTCCGAGCGCTGCCGCTCCAGCCTCCGGCCGGGTGGATCCAGAAAATGCAGGTTGACCTAGCACGCTTTGTATGGCAGGGTAAGAAACCTTGGATGAGGAGAGCGCTCTCGATGCTGGCACCGGAGGCGGGTGAACTGGGTATACCGGATCTCCGCAAATATTTTCAAGCGACGCAGTTGCGCTATTTAGTGGAATGGAGCAAGTGGGAGTCCGACAAACACTGGCTCTTCCAGGATCAGGCGGTTGCGGGCAGGCCTCTACAGGAGGTGCAGTTCCTGCGTAGGGCGCACCGCCCCGCTAACCTATACGCCTCCTTTATCACCAGAGTTCCGCTATGGGTATGGGACGCCACCAACATCACGCACGGCCTCACGACCTTTCCTTCGCCGCTGACACCCCTGGTGGAAAACCCTGATTTTACCCGGGGGATGGAACGGGCGCGTTCGCTCACTGGCGTGCGGCGGGCTGCAGGGCTTTGTGTCATCTGTACGATCCGGAAGGGGTCATTCCCTTTCGGAGCTTCCGACAGGTATACACATTACAAGAAACTGAGAGGATGTGCTACACGCAGGCGCGCCACTGGGCGCTGCACCCTCAGGTGCGAGAGTCGGCGGACAGACGACTCCACCCTTATGAGCGCTGGCTCCTGTCGCGGACCTCAGATACTAAGCTCATAAGCGACCTCTACCAGTTTCTCCAAACGCCCCCGTCACATCTTTTTAACCCAGGGAGTGAGCGATGGGAGAAGGAAATAGGCAGAGCCCTGAGTCACGAGGAATGGGAACAGATAGCCTACAGGGCCAGGCACTCGGCGTACCACACTGGCCTCACGGAGACCTTCACTAAAGTCTCGATTTATTGGTATTACACCCCAGAACGCATACACGCTATGGACCATAGTAAAGAGGATACTTGCTGGCGGGGATGTGGGCAGGTGGGTACGCTTTCACATATCCTGTGGGACTGCCCTCTCCTGGGCAACTATGGGCAGGAGGTGCTAGACGACGTAGATTCCCATTTTGAAGTTGAGCTGCCACGCCTGCCGGTCTATATTTTGCTAGGCCTCCCGAATCAACTGATGTACCCCTTAAAATCCCGCAGAGGGAGGCAGATAGCCATCGCATTGGGGTCGGTGGTCCAGAATATCCTGATACACTGGCGCACGGCCACACCTCCCTCGGTCACGGGCTGGCTCCATAGATTGTGGCACATATTGGGTATGGAGAAGATGTCGCTGGTAGCAGCGGGTGAGGCGGAATGGTTCGCGGACATATGGCAGCCGTTCCAGTCGTTACTGGTCACGGAATTTAGAGAACTGACCTGCCCACGCTATCTTCAGCTTCTGCGGCTCGCCGCGCAGGGGGAGAACGCCTCTTGACGGCAACTGACACGGGCCAACTGAGAGTGACTGTGGGAAATTTCCAGGTATGCCCGATGACACGCACTGGACGACAAGGGAGGAGGGGGGGCAGGGGGAGTGGGTAGTTAGGGGCGGGGGTTACTGGACGGCTTACGCCCAGAACAGAATCTTAGCCTTCCTAGGGGAGTATCCCTCCCGGGTAGGCACATGGCGGGCAGGCTCACCATGGCCGGGCTCCACTGGATGGCACGGGGGGGAGAATGGTCAGAGTCGCCCTGCGGAGAACCCGGGGATCCGCTTGAACCTTGCAGTTAAGACGCGGCCGGTCCACGGGGTTGTAGGCGACATGCTGTGTTTAAGGGGGGTCCGCCTACAGGGTGCGAGTTGGGATCCTGGGGGGCTGACTTACAGGAGCAGTGATCCGCCGGCCCGTAGGGTTGTAGGCGCTAGCTGCTGCTGCCGTTCCGATACTTTGTTTTCTTTAATAAAAATAGATTTAATCCTAAAAAAGGCATTGGGACAGGTTGAGTCTTTTGGAACTGAATCGCACAGCTCTATGGACTCGGTTTCCGAGTGAGCGAGTACGATGACCGATTCGGACAGCCATTCCAAATTGTTTTTCTGGAATTAATCGGCTGCTGGAATATGTCTTTGGGGGCCCATAGCAGGCCCCACTTCACCCGGGGCCTTCTGAAACAGGCCCATGGGGGTACCCAAGGGGCACTCCTCTCCAACCATGCACAGTGTGGCAGGCACCATGGGGTGCCCGCCACAGGGTGCAAGGTTTTCCCCAACCACACCTTTCTTCAATGGGAGCCTGTGTTGTCATTCGGAACACAGGCTCCTATTGAAGTCAATAGGAGTTGGACCCAACCGTATCTGGAAGCATCCAGATACATCCAAATCGCTCGGTTGGACTCCCCCGATCCGAGTCGTCTGGAAAGCATCCCGGAACTGATTCAGTAGGAATGCTTTCCGAATGACAACGGAACAGACCCTTTAGTTTCAAAATGGCCTTTTGTTAGATTTCTCAACAAAGTGCGAGAGGGCTGTCTCCCATGTTTCCAAGGCGATTTGCTTATAAGTACTTCTGGCAATGACGCCATACTGGAAAGCAAGAAAAGGCGAACTGCCTGTAAAGCCTATGTTTTGTACAAGGGAAACACTTTTTGCCATCATTCTTTACCAGGTGTTCTGGGGATGAACTCTCTAATACCCCTGGTGAGGTCAGACACACTTTAAAATTCTTTGAACATTTCAGGATAGTAATCTATTTGAACATTATTCTGTGAAAACACAAGTTGAGCTAATACTTACAGAAATTTCTTGGGAGGATGAATTACCCTATTCAGAGGGAAGTTTAGACTCCAAGGGCTTTTTTTTTTCTGTTTATTTCTTGAGTGTTCTGTAAGAACTGCATGGCCATTTTGCAGCTTTTCTGCCACATTCTATAAAAATTGTGTTAAAAAAATCATCAATTAGTTCCTTTTTATTTTTTAAACTCTCCCTAGGAAAAAAGTTCCTCAAAATGTGGGGCAGGCTTGCTTGTTTCACTTACTCTTTACCAGTGATTCTTAACCAGTGGTCCGAGGACTCTTGGGCAGCATCAGATTGAACCCTGTGGAGGCCCCTACGCAGTCGAAATTTCGGGTGCCCCCTCACAAAGGTTTTTTTACAAACTGCCAGCTGCCAGAAGATGAGCTTTTAAGAGACAAACATCTATGTGAATCTATTGTCTCTGGTTTATGAACTTTAAGTTGTTAAGGTGTACATTACATAAATACAGTATTTTCTCGATGGAGTCTTTAATGTAAAGCTTTCGATTCTTTGAGTTGATTCATTTTTTTCTATCGTTTGAAAAAAAAGAAAAATTGATTGTAATTTTCTTTCAAGATCAAATCAATATTATTTTGATCAGTTGTTGGGGGGCCCCTAAAAGGAGTGGGGCCCATAGGCTGGTGCCTACTTTTCCTATTTGGTAATCCAGAACTGCCCTTGGGGGGTTCGCATGGCCAAATAAGGGGCCCGCCAACTGTTTTAAAAAACGGAATATATTAAAATTAATAAAATATATACAATTAAAGAAGCAAAATTAAAACTGCGAAAATGTTTTCTATATAACAGATTACGTCCTCCAATAAATAAATCAGTCCCTTAGTGTCAGAGGATTCACAAAACGTCTTGCTAGTTAGTGAAAATGACCACATGTCCCTGATGCAGATAGTTGTATGCAATCAATCAAAGTCTTGGAATATTATCGGACTAGCTCAGCATTTCATCTTTTTCGAATCAATAAAATGTCAATAGCGCACTTGGCTTTTCAGTAAGAACTGCTACCAGCACATGGAATTAGTAGTGACCACCACATAAAATATGCACTACTTCCTAACAAGGCTTTACACCATGAGTCACTCAAACTTGCTTTGCCTAATAATGTTTATGCTGGACATTTTTAAATGATATGTTTCTAAAAACAAATCCCTACAGATGCACAATAAATAGTTGCTTTTTAAAAGGAGGGGTGCCCGGTTACTAGAAGGAGAGGGCTTCATTCTGTGGGTTCAAGGTTGCCTGGCAATAAAAAACAATTTCACCATCATAAACTTCTATTTGTCACCTTACAACAGTAGGTTTCTTTTCACGCACCTTCCTGACCCTCAGTATCAGCCGTCAGACATGGCATACATGATTTACTGGATGCCATGCTGCTAGCCTTTCAGGAAGCACTAAACCTGCTTTCTGGTGTTTGAAAAGATTGCGCTAAAACACAGAATTCATGGAAATGGTACAACTGACAGTTCAAGTTAAGTTATATTTTATAAAGTGGTTCCTTTTTCTAAAAGTGAAAATTAGGCCGGGATGAAATTCTGTTTATACCAGCATAATCTTGTCTAAACTCCTTTATTTTGCAATGTGTCTGTTACGTAAAATACCCGAAATTATTACGCCTGGGCTAAATTTCCGTTCCGCTCGCGGAAATTGCGATAATTTGACATTTTCGCGTTCCGCGGAGAGCGCAAAAATTTCAAAATTTCCGCATTCCGCAGCTTAGCGATAATTTGTTTCTTGCTCGCGCTGTAAAATAATTCATTCTTGCGCGCGATCGCCTTACCTGAATCCCCGTGTTCGGCGACAAGTTTTCCCGATCCGGTCGCGTTCTCCACAAGATGTTGGATTGTTGGTAGCCATTTGCGCTGTCTTGCGACAGTTCGCGCCCGCAGTAATGTCATTGGTCGCGCGA
This sequence comes from Triturus cristatus, assembly GCF_964204655.1. NCBI lineage: Eukaryota > Metazoa > Chordata > Amphibia > Caudata > Salamandridae > Triturus > Triturus cristatus. The sequence goes on along the minus strand of NC_140593.1, from coordinate 1,011,285,102 downwards.
TCACGTCTTTCTTCTCGCGATCATGCACCGCGAGAAGAGTGAAAACAAGATGGCCGCGCCCACGAGCAACCGCATGGGTAAGTTGGCGAGCCGCGACCACGCAGAAAATACCACGAACGGGCGGGAAAAAAACTTCCGCATCGTCGCGATATTTCCACGTGTTTGCGGAGATTTTTAACATTTTCACGCTAATTTGCGAAAGTCACTTTCGCAAATTCCGCCCACCCCTAGAAATTATCACACGAACTCGCACAACTGAGATTTCGATCCAGTAAAAATCCTATTGTTTGGCACTAGAGCAATGTGAAGCAGCAGAACGCAATTCTGCATCATATGTGACTTTGGTTTTTTTTAACATGAAAAGTGTTCTTATATATGTGATCAAGGTCCAGGAGGGACCGAAACGCGTCATGGCCGACTGAGCAAGCAATAAAGAAATTTGCACTGAATCGTGGTCCGTGCCTGCTTTGGTATCCCGAGGACTTGGGAGGAGAGTAAGCAGCAGAATCGCATATATATATCTATATATATATATATATATATATATATTCACTAAAAAAACTGAGTTTTTAGGGACGTTATAGTTAGTTGGACATTTTACTCATACAAAACCAGTGAAATTCGTCCGTTATAGTTAGTTCAGCTAACTATAACTTGCGCCCCCCGCAATGCACTGCTGATGATGTCACATATTACATCATTAATGACATGGTCAGTGACATCACTGATGACATCACTGATGACATCTCAAATTACATCACTGATGTGATAACGTGCTTGAAACCTATGTTTTTTTCAGTGAATTTCAAAGGTTTTTTAAATGCTAATTTCTAACTATGCCTACAGAAGCAGGACTTGTGTAGAAAGAGGAACAAAAGTACAGAAAGAAGCAAGACAAATGCAGCAAGAGGCAACAGAAGTTCAGAAAGACGAAGAAAAGTGCAGAAGCAAGAGATGTGCAGAAAGAACCAACAGAGGAGCAGAAAGTTCTCCTGTGCCCCCAACTTTTTGCTGACGGGTACTGGTGGTAACTGACTCTGACTAACCAGACTTAGAGCAAATGCTATGCTAAAAGGCATTTAGAATACAGTGAAAACACAAACACCTATATACAATAGGGAACACTATGCGTTGGGGTACCCCTGTGATTAGCATGACCTCCTCTGTAAGGCCCTAGTACACAAGAGGGCAGGGGGATTAAAACTACCTCTAAGTCAGAGGTGCAAAAAGATGTTTCTTTAAGTAGTAGTCACGTTTGCAGAGTGGTGGAAAAAGGGTGCTGGGCCTCGAACCAGCGCTCAGGAATTCCACTGCGTAGGACTTACAGGAGGTACCAGGAGGGCTTCTTGGCCCCCAAACTCCCTCAGGGCTGAATTGGACTTCATCCCCCATCCCATAGTCTGCCAGGAGGCACGTTTGCAAAGTGGTGGAGAAAGGGGGGCATGGCCTCTGAAGACGTCTTAGCAATCCCACTGTGTGGGACTTACTGGAGGTAACAAGAGAGGTAGTTTGCCCCCAAGGACATCCTTGCGGCCAACTTCCCCTCCTATTACCTCCAGTAAGTACCACACAGCAGCATTGGTAAGTACTCGTACCAGGCCACTCCCCCTTTGCCCACCACTCTACAAATGCGCTCCCTGGCGCACTCTTGGATGATGATTGAAGTTCCCTTCGCTGCTGGGGGCCCTTTAGGGGCCAACTAGCCTACCTCTTACCTCCAGTAAGCCCCACGCAGTGGGATTGATGAGAGGTAGACAAAGGCCACGCCTCCTTTCTTCACCACTCTGCATACGCACCCCCTGGCACGTTGTTAGTTGGGGAATTAATTCCCCTTGAATACTGAGGGTCCCTAAGGGCCAACTTGCCCACCAGGTACCTCCAATATGCTCCACATAGCTGGATTGCAGAGAGGTGGTCCGAGGCCACGCACCCTTTTTACACCACTCTGCAAACGCGCCTCTTGGTGCACTGCTGCTCGGGGGATAACGTCCACTTGTGTCCTGAGGTCCTCAGGACACAAGAGGACCTAATCGTCCCACTAACTGTTCACCAAGAAGCGCATTTGCAGAGTGGTGTAAAAAGGGGCATGGCCTCGGACCAACTCTCTGCAACGCAACTCTGTGGCGCACATTTGAGGTACCTGGTGGGCTAGTTGGCCCCCAGGGACCATCAGTATTCATGGGGAATTAATTTCCCATCTAACAACGTGCCAGGGGGTGTGTTTGCAGATTGGTGGAGAAAGGGGGCGTGGCCTCCGGCGAGATGGCGTTTTAAATGTTTTTTACAAGTGGGGCTGTGTGGCCCCCCTTTTTTTAAATTTTTTCGGCCCTGGGGACCCCATTCCCCACGGCCTGACCCCTATTTATTTAAAAAAAACGTGATGGGGCGGTGTGGCCCCCCTACCGAGGCCAATTTCGGCCCCGGGAACCCCATCGCCCGTGGCATGGCCAGACTTTTAAAAAATGTATTTATTTATTTATTTGTGTGGAGGGGGGCCACGTGGTGCCCTCCTCAGGCCAATTATGGCCCCGGGGACCCCATCTCTGGGGACCGGCCTTTTCGTTTTTCTTTTTTTAGGGGAGGGGGGTCGCAAGGCCCCCCTCCTGGGCCACTTTTGGCCCTGGGGACCCCATCCCCGGGGCCTGGCCTCTGTGATTGGGACCATGGGGGGAGCCCCAATGCCCCCATGTCCCACCGGCTCCCCGCCTCCTGCAGGAGCCGGCATTGCTTTTGAGCAAGGGGAGCTGCTGACATGCAGCTCCCCTTACTCAAAAACAATTCTGCTTTGCTTCATTGAAGCGAGAGCAGGTTTCCCTGCTCTTCCTTCAATGAAGCAAAGCAAAGTTTGCTATAGCAGGGTGGGAGCTGTGATCCCGCCCTGTCATAGCAAACAACAATGTCCCGGGGGTGGGCACCCTGGGACATTGCAGGAGCCGGCCCTGGGTGGTGGCGGTCACCAGGGCCATCGAGGGCTCCAGGAGGGGGGCCGCGTGGCCCCCCTCTCTTCATTTTCAAAGTTCCCGGGAGGTGGTGGTCCCTGGGGCTTGGGGTGTTTGTATCCTGCCCCCTTTTCTTGTTTTCTAACATGTATTTCACTGTTTTCCGAGTCACAAGATGGCTGCCAACCCTTCCTGGTTTGGAGTGTTGGCAGCCAATCAGAGTGAAGCTCGTGCCCGGAAGAGTCGTGACTCCTCCTCGGTGCAGAGATATTGATAATTTTATTTTTTAAATTGCTCAGGAACTACTGAACGGATTTACACCATTTATAAAAAGGGCTCTTTCTGAACCAAGGGCTACCTTTTTGCCAAATTTGGTGTAATTCAGTTCAGCAGTTTGGGCTGTAGCTTTGTCTAAAGTTTCCTATGGAAATTAAAATGGGGAAAACACGTTTTGAGACCCCAAGTTTTTCTCGACCCCGCTAGACGAATCACCCCGAAACTTTAAGACAGGAGCTGACCAGAGGACCCAATTAGTTTTGAGAATTTCGTGAAGATTTGTCAACCGGCACCAAAGATATTGGCAAAAGAAAAAATGCTTTTTGAATAGAAACCAGGTCCTAACTATAACTATAACTGCATATATATATATATATATATTTATATATATATTATCTACTGGCGGTCGCCAGTAGATAGTTATAGTTAGGACCTATATTCAATAGGAAATCCGCAACATTCTATTGGGAATTTCTTTGGCGCCAATTGACGAATCTTCGCGAAATTCTCCAAACTTTTGGCCAGCTCCGCTCCGCCCCTACCCTGAAAGTTTCGTGGTGATTCATCAAGCAGGGGACGAGAAAAAAGGGGGGTCCAAAAATGCGTTTTCCCCATGCAATTTCCCATAGGATCTGTTGTCGCAGCTATAGCCGGAACAGCTGAACGGAATGACACCAAATTTGGCAAAGAGGTAGTCCTCAGTTCGGACTTGTGCCTTTTGCATATTTGGTGTGAATCTGTTCAGTAGTTCCTGAGAAAATTAGGGTAAAAAAGTTAGTGATATCTATGGCCTCGGAGGATCCGTGGACCCTACCCGCACCGTAAGCGAACCCTCCCGAACGGAGCGTGCACCCTCCCGATCGCGCGCTGAATGCTGAATGCTAATTGGCTGTCGAGCGTCTCTCTACATTTGAAACCAGGAACTGTTGGCGGCCATTTTATGCCTCGGTAGAAGTGAGGCTGAAGAAGCAAGGGGAATAAGTGCGTAAAACATATAAAGGGGGCAGAGTGGAAATACTCTGACCCTCTAGAGGTGCTTAGGGGTCCCAGAAGGACCCCCTGGGGCCCCCCTTTTTAAAAAAAAAAGCGGCGAAATGCGCGCACTGGGTTGGATGCACGGATTCTCTCGCGGTGGGTGCGCGGATCCACAGCAAAGTTTTTTGAAAAACTACAAGAAATCATTGGTTGTATAACAACTTTCTACACTGAAAGGTAGGGTGTATATTTTTGTTTTTTAAAGGTATGATTGTTATTGGTTAACAAAAACAGATTGTAAGGAACATTATATATGATAAGCTGATATGTTGAAAAGTCAAGCACACTTCCTGTCTTGTGTAGGAACATTGTGTGCTGAACTTGTGACCTGTGAGCTCAGTGCAGTGTTCCATGACCTGTTTCTATGGTAACAGGCAGAAGGCAGATTGGGGGAAGGGTTGAAATGTATTTCAGTTGGAAAGGGTTGAAATGTTTAACTAATAGAAATGTGTGTTTGCTTTTGAGTTTATGTGCGAAGGATTGTGATTTGATGTTTACAAGTATATGTGTGGAAAATGAAAGGGAAACTTTTTCATTCTTTGCTTTTGCTGAGAGGTGCACAGTGCAGAGATTCTGTACAAGAACATATGGTGAGTGATTGATATACTCCTTAGTCTACAAAAGACCTTGAAAGATGAGTTATTTAATTGTGAGGGGATGTATGTAGACTATTTTAATCAGACTAATGTATTTTTCCTGCTAAAGTGTAGGGAGTACTTTTTTTCTCTACAATGTGTGTGCATGTAGAAACCATTCTGTGATAGGCATTTGTGTTTTTCATGTGTTTGTAGACAGATAACTGTGCAGTTTTTATATTTTGGTAGAATTAGAAACCAGTCATTGTTTATGAATTTGTGAAATGAGTTATGTTATATTTCTATACTAAAATGTAGTACTACTTCTAGATGAAGAAATGTGTTTTGATATAGTGCAAGGGATAGTGTTGTTTGTCTAGAATCACACTGTGAGTCTGTGTGCATTTGGGAACCACTGTGAGAGAAGCATTTGGTAACATCGTGTATTTGCTGACAGATAACTGTTTTAAAACATGTTATGTTGTCAAGTTTTAGTAGCATTAGAAGACAGTTATGGCTTATGTTTTCATTAAAAGAGTCAGGCTTTGACATAAAAGTGCAGTCCTGAAATATGTAGATTGTGTGCAGTTCCCTTACCACTTGCACTGTAGTGGATGAGTTTTGGTAAACTGATAGGCATAGTGGTGCTTGTCTAGAATCACACTGTGAGTTAGTGTGTATTTGGGATCAGTGTGAGAGAATCATTTGGTTAAATCATGTATTTGCTGACAGATAACTGTTTTAAAATCTGTCATGTTGTGAAGTTTTAGTAGCATTAGAATCCACTCTTTGCTTATATGTTGATTAAATGAGTCATGCCTTGACACTGATGTGCTGTACTTAAATATGTAGATTGTGTGCAGTCCCCTTACCCCTTCCACAGTAGTGAATGATTTTTGGTAAAGTCCTAGGATAGTGTTGATTGTCTAAAATCACACTGTGAGTCTGTGTGCATTTGGGAACCACTGTGAGAGAAGTGTTTGGTAACATCGTGTATTTGCTGACAGATAAGTGTTGTAAAACATGTTATGTTGTCAAGTTTTAGTAGCATTAGAAGACAGTTATGGCTTATGCTTTCATTATATGAGTCAGGCATTGACAGTAAATTGCAATTGTGAAATATGTAGATTGTGTGCAGTTCCCTTACCACTTGCACTGTAGTGAATACGTTTTGGTAAACTCATAGGGATAGTGGTGCTTGTCTAGAATCACACTGTGAGTTAGTGGGTATTTGGGATCACTGTGAGAGAAGCATTTGGTAACATCATGTATTTGCTGACAGATAACTGTTTTAAAACCTGTCATGTTGTGAAGTTTTAGTAGGATTAGTATCCAGTCTTTGCTTATGCGTTGATTAAATGAGTCATGCTTTGACACTGATGTGGTGTACTTAAATATGTTGATTGTGTGCAGTACCATTAACTCTTCCAGAGTAGTGAATACGTTTTGGTAAACTCCTAGGATAGTGTTGCTTGTCTAAAATCACACTGTGAGTCTGTGTGCATTTGGGTAAGGATTGTGAGAGAAGCATTTGGTAACATCGTGTATTTGCTGACATATACCTGTTTTAAAACCGGTCATGTTGTGAAGTTTTAGTAGAATTAGAAGCCAGTCTTTGCTTATGCTTTGATTATATGAGTCAGGCTTTGACATAAAAGTGCAGTCCTGAAATATGAAGATTGTGTGCAGTTCGCTTACCACTTCCACAATAGTGAATGATTTTTGGTAAACTTCTAGGTATAGTGGTTGTTGTGTAGAATCACACTGTGAGTCTGTGTGCATTTGAGAACCACTGTGAGAGAGGCATTTGGTAACATCATGTATTTGCTGACAGATAACTAATTTAAAACCTGTTATGTTGTCAAGTTTTAGTAGCATTAGAAGCTATTCTTTGCTTATGCATTGATAACATGAGTCAGGGTTTGGCACTAAGGTGTAGTACCATGTACTTTTCTGTTCACTGTGTCAGAACTGAAAATTTAAAAGTTTTACCTAAGCACTGTCCCAGAAGTAGTCTGATTATTTAGTCAGAATCTAAGTACCAAATAGACTGCTTCAAATGTCTATGCAGTATGCATGTAGTGTTCTAACATACTATACACTTGTCTTTTACACCTTCAATTCCCTAGTCAGTATCCATACACTTCCAGGAAACATCCTGTCACTTCCTTTGCAGTCCTCTAGAGACCCATTCAACAGCATGTACTAATCCATTCACTGTGCCAAAACCGAAATACTTATAAATTCACCCAGACACTCTCTTTCCAGTACTCTAATGATTCAGTCACTGCCTAAGTATTCATGCACAGAGCCAGGTATTTGCATATGGACTTCTTCAAACCCCTATCCACTATGCATGCAGTCCTCTAAGCACCTACACACTTGTTTTTCACTCCTTCAATTCCCCAGTCAGTATCCGTTCACTTCCAGCAAACACCCTGTCACTCCATTTGCACTCCTCTAGTGACCCATTCAGCATAATGTACTAATCCATTCACGGTGCCAAACCCTAATAAATTCATGCAGGCACTCTCCTTGCAGTACTCTAATCATTCAGTCAGTACCCAAGTACTCATTCAGTGACCCAGACCTTAGTATATGGACTGCTTCAAACGGTTATCCACTATACATGCAGTCACCTTCAGTTCCCTAGTCAGTATCCATACATTTCAGGAAATACCCTGTCACTCCCTTTGCAGTCCTCTACTGACCCATTCAGCATCATGTACTAATCCATTCACTGTGCTAAAACCCAAACACTTATAAATTCACCAAGATACTATCTTTGCAGTACTCTAATCATTCAGTCAGTGCCTAAGTATTCATACACTGAGCCAGGCCTTAGCACATGGACTGCTTCAAACCCCTATACACTATGCATGCAGTCTTCTAACCACCTAGATACTTGTCTTTCACACTTTCAATTTCCTAGTCAGTATCCATACAGTCCAGCACTTGTGACTGCCTTTGCACTCCTCTAGTGAGTCATTCAGTACCAAGTACTAATCCATTCCCTGTGCGAAAAGCCTAGCACTAATAAATTCACCTAGGCACTCTCTTTGTTGTAGTCTAATCATTCAGTCAGTACCCAAGTAGTCATGCAGTGAGCCAGGCCTTAGCACATGGACTGCTTTAAATGCCTATGCAGTATTGATGCAGTCCTCTAATCACCTACACAGTTGTGTTTCACACCTTGAATTCCCTAGTTAGTATTCATACTCTTCTAGCAAACACCCTGTCACTCACCCAGTGTGTCTCCTTATAGTACTGTAATCATTTAGTCAGTTAGCATGTGGTCTTTTAGTGAGGTAGGCTTTAGGGCATGAACTGCTTCAAAGTAGTATGCACTATGCATGTAGTGTTTTAACGATCGTCACACTTGTGGTTCAGGGCTATAGTTTCTTAGTCAGTTTTTATATAAAATGTGTTTGTACAATAATGGAATAGTATAAATTTGAAAGTTATTGATATACATTTATTTGTGATTCTTTTTTACAGATACAGAATAGGAGTGTTTCTCATCCGTTTGCACTCTTCTCGTGCAAGATTGTTTGGATGAAGGGTCCTTCGGTGTTTCATCATACTTGCCGTGCGAGTATTTCCTGTTAGGATCCCCTCGCAACAGAACTCTTTTGCAAATCTTGCACGTGACCAAGGTGGCATTGATCTTTGTTTGACCCTTGGGAAAAGTAAAACATTTCCACACCACTGAAGGAAAACGTTGTGGGCGTGGTGCCTTCTGCAAAAAAAAATCCTCAGATTCGGTAAATATTTCAAAGCGGCAACAATTACAGTTTTTGTAAGTTAAACGTATACAATTTTGTTAGCTGTATACATTTTATATATCTGTGATTTGTTTCTTGTGGTATTTTGTTAAGAATACCATGTTGTTTTTTTTTAACAATCTTTTTGATTTTGCAGGTCTGTCATCGACATCCGTGGTTCCCACAGGAGTGTTCCGCTTTGCTGTTTTGTATTATGGTTGTTACATTTTGTTTATTAGTTTATTGTTTATATTTATGTTAATAAAAATATAAAGTATGAAAATAGTTTAACGTTTATATATTTATTATTATAAAAAATAAAGTTTGAAAAAAAATTTAATAATGTTTTTGGTTGTTCTCTTAAGTGCTGTGTAACTCTTTCTTGTTCTTATTACTGTTATTTGATGGAGTCCACCATGGTGTTAAATTTTGGGGCACTTATCGCTGGAATACTAGTGATATCTGCAGTTTGCACCAACTTCTGAATAGTGTGTTAGATTTTTCTGAACTTTACTTCCGTTAAAGTGCTGATAATGAAATAGAGAGTAGCCGTTCCCGTGCAAAACGACATGAGGTGCACGTTTGCGATTTATTCTAAATACTAAAATCCTGTATTGTATTGCACTGAGGTATTGGCTGCACTTGCAGTGTACACACGAAATCTATTAAGAAATCTCATTGTATTTATATTGATTTTGAATAGTGCGTCAGGTGCTGGATCTTGACGAGATACACTGCTCAGTTCGTATATTGTCCTGCACACGAAAAAAATCACATCACAACTTTCACAGCAATTGCAATGCGAAACAAATTCCGGCGATAAGACACGTTAGCACCAGGGATTTTACACCTGCTTTCTGCTGGTGTTAAGCAGGACACCTACCTGCACCATGAAAGGGATCACAGCCAAGAGCCACACCAGAACACCCACAGGTGCCATAGAGTCAATGAGCATGATACAGGGATACCCATGAGGGCCAGAAGACTCATCGCAACAACTCCAGGACCACCAATGCCCCCCAAACCCATATCTTAGTAAGTGTGTCCCTGTGGTCATTGTCTTAGCATGATAGGCACGCACCCTGCAACATCACAGTGTGCTGTCACCTCAGCGTTGGCAGTGAGCCTGGATGTGTAGCTACGTACGTATCCTCCTGCATGCACAACTGGCGTGTGCTGGTCTGGGGTTCACAGGTCAGTGCAGGGGTGTGCCTATCCGGCAAGGGGAACGGGGTGTCTCGGACATGTCCGTGTACAGGAAGTGCGGTAAGTGTGTCTCTGTGTTCTGGTGTGGCCTGTTGCAAGAGCTGCAGCAGTCGATGTTGTAAAGTGGCATGCCCCCCCTCCAAACGGCATTGTGATGTTGTAGTTGGAATGTAGCAGGACATGCGCAAATAGGCATTACAATGGCGTGCCGTACGAGTGCACGAGATACAACAGCTCCCTGTACAAAAGTGTGGGGGCTCGTGGGAGGGAGTAGCAGCCGTTTGGCAACATAACACACAGTGACCTCGACCATGTGCCACATGCTGGGCATCTCATCCATGATGACCACGGTCGCAGACATCCCACAACACCAACGACTGGCCTTTGTACACATCCTGTATGAATGCAGTGTGGTTTTCACTTCTATGCTCGTTCAGTGGTGTGATGTTGGCGTGTTGTGTGACTTGTGCTCCTTGTTGGTGTGTTTCATTTTGGACATTGTTAGTCTATATGTGTGTTGTACTTAATTGTGCATGTGTGCCATTCTGCCCATCTCCCCCTTCACCCCACTCCCTGCTTCTTCCTCTTCCTAGTGCTGTTGTGCCTATAATTTTGTTGCTGCACACATAAATACATGTGAACAATAAATTAGAATAGTTCCTTGATTCTTTTAGGTTTGAAAACTTCTCTATTGGTTTCTTTTTAATTTTCCATATGAACCGTTTTTTTAATATTCAACAGCACATAGAAGTCAGAAGTGCAACGTATTCTATCAACACACTTTCTAGAACATTCTACAACACGTGCAAGTTAAAAGTTCATCAATTTTTTAAAACTTAACGATATATTTTTGTAACATTTTCTTGATTATTTAACGACACGTGCAGCTTAAAAGTTGATGATTGTTTTAAGTTCCAACAGTGCCTTCCAAATGCAAGTAGCAGATGTGGTTGATCTGAGCAAATTTTATCCTTTGATATGTACTTCACGTTGAAACTGCTTTTTCTTAACCAATCACAAAGATGCTTTTCCTCAAAACTAATGTGCACCCTACTTTTAAAAAAGAATGCTTTTCAAGATATCTTTAGAGATAAGTTATAGATAGGAATTAGCATTTAAAAAACCTTTGAAATTCACTGAAAAAACCATAGGTTTCAGGGGCGTTATAGTTAGGAATTGGCATTTAAAAAACCTTTGAAATTCACTGAAAAAACCATAGGCTTCAGGGGCGTTATAGTTAGCTGGACTTTTCCCTCGTACAAAACCCTAGAAATTCCCCTGTTATAGTTAGTTCAGCTAACTATAACTCGCGCCCCCGCAATGCACTGCTGATGACGTCACATATTACATCACTCATGACATGGTCAGTGACATCACTGATGACATCTGAAAGGACATCACTGATGACATCACTGATGACAAATCGATTTTATCCACACTCAGTGTGGGAGGGTATGCTCAGACGTGAGTCCCTTGCTCATTGCACCATCAGGATTCAGGCAAGCCGGGCCGACGAAGGCTGTGATGCCAGAAACCGGTCCCCGGAAGCTTGTTTCCTTCCCAGTATTAGAATTGGCTTGGTAGTTTGGTTTGCCCTGTTCCCATCATGCACTGGGACAGGTACAGACTAATTTGCATGTAGCCAGGTTCTGAGCTGGGATGGTGCAGTGAGCTAAAAAACGGTGATGGATTAAAACCATGATCTCTTGACTTGGTAAGAGTATTCTGCATCATTCAGAAACTCTGTCCATCACCACCCCCTTTTTCCAAAATCGATGACGTCACATATTACATTACTCATGACATGGTCAGTGACATCACTGATGACATCACTGATGACATCTGAAATGACATCACTGATGACATCACTGATGACGTCATCCATGTGATAAATTACCGCATCTTCTCACACCCTAATATAACCTTTGATACACCGACTCAAAATTTCAGACTTCCATTCTCAAAACCATAGATACTCAAAAAACAATATCTACATACCCACTTATTAACTCTTAGGTCTACATACACCCCCACTCATTCACCTGTACAGTCGCTCATACTTACAGTCACTCCGTACAAGACTATCATATGCATTTATACACCTACATAGACACTCACACACCACCAATCATCCATAGAGGTACTCTCACACCTAGTCAGTCATGCAAATAATTAATTACACTCCCATTTACTCACCTATGCAGTTATACACACTCAAGTTCACTTACTCATAAAAATAGTACCACATTCTTATGCTCTTATACAATCATTGATACAAGCACACACTTATCCATACAGCCACTCTCACAATCACACACTCTTACATATACCCACTTATATACACTTACACACGTATGTACTGCCTTTAACATATGTAGTTAGTCACAAATGTACCACTGAGATATACATTCAATCCCTAACACATCCATACATACACTCACTCAACCATACAGTTCATCACAGATGCACTCTTAAAACCATGCACCAATAGAATCACCCACTCACACATCTATGCACAGTCACACACAGCCTACGCACACAAACACTCAGGCACCCATACAGATACTCAGACAACCAATCAATAACCCATATAGACACTCATATAGCTATTCACAAAACCATGCAGCCACTTATACACCAACACACAGACACATACAGACATTCACACAGTTTAGTCACTAGTCTGCAGTAAGATACATTTAATGACTCACTTATAGAGTCAGTTACGCACCTAGAAAATCATCCATTCACACACTTGTACACCCACTCATTCTTCAACAGGCATTTCAATATATATATTAAAAATATTAAAACTTTACAGAAACAAAGACTCACTGGATGACGTCATCAGTGATGTCATCAGTGATGTCATTTCAGATGTCATCAGTGATGTCATCAGTGATGTCACTGACCATGTCATGAGTAATGTAATATGTGACGTCATCAGCAGTGCATTGCGGGGGCGCAAGTTATAGTTAGCTGAACAAACTATAACAGGGGAATTTCTAGGGTTTTGTACGAGGGAAATGTCCGGCTAACTATAACGCCTTGGTTTTTTCAGTGAATTTCTAAGGTTTTTTAAATGCCAATTCCTAACTATAACGCCCCTGAAACCTATGTTTTTTTCAGTGAATATATATATATATATATATATATATATATATATATGCAGCCAAGATCGCTCCTTGCGAGACCACAGACCCGTGGAGGGTGTTGTATACACCGGAAGAGCACCCGGTATTCCAATATTCAGTCCGTCAATATGCGATAATAATACACTCTCAGGCTCCAGAGTAAATAATAAATAGGACGTTTATTTCCACGCTACGCGTTTCGGCTAAACAGCCTTGTTCACACGATGGAAATGCACACAATTGTCACCATTTTGTACACTGATCGTTAATCATGGGGTAGTAAACACAAATGACAGCCTCTCGGTGAAAATAAACTCAATCACTTAGGTGAAAATATCGCGGCCATATTGAAATGGTTATACTGCATATGTCCTGTGGATGTCCACATATCTTGCTTCATATCCTATGTATTTTGTATATACCATATATGCATAAATTTACATTTCATTTTCAATAAAGTTTTGTGCGATAATGTTTTTTTGCATATGTTTAGATAACTCGCACCAAGAGAAAATATTTCCATAGGATTACCTCCCATATGTAACGTGGAAAATATGGAAAATATAACGTACATGATACGTATCACACATCTCCTCTGCACTTAAATAACAGGTTCAATCCCAAATAGGTATACAAACACATTTCAGCCCGAATCACAACGGCGAAAACATCGCGGCCATATTGGAATGGTTATACTGCAATAGTTACAGATGTCATGCGATTCCCCACATGTCATACAACGTATCGTTGGTATCATAAAATGCAGTGTGGCATAACATTTCATTTTCGATAAAGTTAGCGTACATAATCTCGTGCCAAAAAAGAAGAATAATACCATTGTATAATCTCAGATACCAAAAATGAACATTGTGAAATGTGAGGTGAGTAGTAAGTCATGCCCATCCCTTCTGTATATGGCAGGTTTAATCCAAGATTAATGAGGAATGATTAGGTAAAACATACCAAAACGTATCTTTGGATCGAGAAATTGAAATAACGGACAAGTGCCCATTAACGGGTAAACGACATGAGGGTGCAGAGGTTCCAACCTATGTACCAGAATCCACTATGCTCTGTGTACTAATGTCCAATAATATTCAGGGAAAGCCCAGTCTATGAAATATTCTGAAGGGATTACACACCATAATTTTATATATGTATATGTATTTATATATACCCCTCCGACATTTTTGACACAAGACAATGCTTGTGATCGCCCTTATGTAGGCCAAGAGCAAACCAAGAACAATTAAAGGTGACAATAACAAATCTGTACTGATACCGCCTTCTGTTGTACCTTCGGAAAAAAGGATGGGGACCCGTGAATGTGATACCACCCCTGTGGTATAGGTCCCTGCCTTTCCTCCTGTAGTGAAAGAAAAGAAAAGAAAAAAGAAAAAAGAAGAAAGAATATATGTGAAAATACTATTCATAGATAAGTGAATTAAAAATAGTTCCAAAGAACAATCCTGTGCACAATAACAATCTAGACATATTTTTCTTTTTCCACTTTCATATATACTGTTTCTATATCTGTATCTGGTGCACTAAACATTTTTCTCAGCATATATAAACATTTTCTTACGAGTATTTGTGAGGAGCAGATGGCGAATGAATATACATTACTTTTCATACAGGTGTATTCGTAGCTCTTCGTCAATGTTGAGCCTCCCCCGGAGATTTGGTCTGAAGATCAATAATCAACTTTGATTCTCTCTGTCTAAGTTTTAATACCCTGTAACCACCCCTCGGGGATCTTGGGATATGTTCCAAGGCAAAATAGCTAAGACCTATATTGTTTGAGAAATGATGTTCTTGAAAATGACGGGCTACCGGATACTGTTGATCACAATTGTTGATAGCCCTCATATGTTCTAATACACGTTTCTTAGCTGGATGAACTGTGCTACCTATGTATCTCAACTTGCAGGGACATTCGAGACAATATACAACAAACGGGGTTCCACAGGTAAGGAACTGTGTGATGGTTTTGGTTCTACCACCTCCATCTTGGTATTCTTTTTTCATGGTGCTATTTCTACAGGCCCTGCAATGTCCGCAGGGAAAGAAACCTTGGAGTCCCTGATTATTCATGGTGTTATATATAGTCACATCACTATGTACTAGTCTGTCTCTGAAACTATACCCTTTTCTATAGGTAATACAGGGTTTCTCACTAATGATGGTACCAATATTGGGATCGCTCTTGAGAATATCCCAATTCTTTGTCAATATATTTCTTATGTCCTTGGCATTTCTGTTATACGTAAGTATAATTCTAGTTGTCTCCTCTTGTTGGATTGTGTCAGGTTCCTTCTCTGTCTTGGATCTAAGAGTATCTGTCCTCTCTATCAATTCGACCTTACGTAATGCTTTATTCAGGACCCATGTGGGATAACCCCTGGTTTTGAATCTTTCTAGCATGATTGCAGATTCTTCCTTGAACCCTGTCAGTGTGCTGCAATTACGTTTAGCCCTTAGTAACTCCCCAAATGGTATACTTCATTTCAAAGGATCAGGGTGGCCACTAAGGGCATGTAATAGTGTGTTGCCAGCTGTATCTTTACGAAAGAGCTTGGTGTGGATGGTATTGTTCTCTACTTCCACTTTAGTGTCTAGGGATTCCACTGAGTTTTTACTTATGGTGCTGGTGAGACTGATGTTATATTTATTATTGTTGAGTTTCTCAATGAACTCAGTGACCTCAAGTTCTGTGCCCCTCCACACCAAGAAAATATCGTCGATGTAGCGGAGCCAGAGCCTGATTTTCTGTCGTTCTGGGACAATGGATGTATCCACTAGTGTTTCTTCTTCCCATTTACCTAGGAACAGATTCGCAAATGATGGAGCAAAACAAGTTCCCATCGCTGTACCGGTTACTTGTTTGTACAGTGTACCATCAAACAAAAAAATGTTGTGTGTGAGGCAAAACTCCATCATCTCTAATACCATATTGGTATGGTCTTTGAATCTGATGTGTCTTGTTTTGAGATAGTGTTTACAGGCCTCTACACCATGTTTATGTTTGATTATGGTGTAGAGAGAGCTGACATCCATTGTTACCAACAAACAGTCTTCATCCCATTCGATACCATCGATTTTCTCAAGGAAATCTTTGGTATCCCTGACATGTGAGGGCAGGCCACTGACATAGTCTCTAAGGAAGAAATCAACGTATTTGGAAATATTCTCCGAAATACTTCCTTTAGAGGAGACTATAGGTCTTCCTGGGGGATTTGTGGGATCTTTATGTACTTTAGGTACTAAGTATAATACCGGCAGAATAGGATAATCCTGTTTTAGATAGCAATACTCCTGCCACTCAAGAATCCCCAGATCTTTTCAATTACTGAGTTTCTCCCAGATCAATTCTACACTATTGGAGTAGACTTCTCTATTGATTTGTATGTAAAATTGCTTGTCTTGTAGTTGGCATAATGCTTCCGCAATATATTTTTCTCTAGACAGTATTACCACATTCCCACCTTTGTCCGCTGGGCGAATAATGATACTATTATCCTGAGCTAAAGAAACCATAGCATCTTTCTGTGCTGATGTAAGATTTTGTTTTTGTTGAGTCTTAAACCATTTTCTTTGTCTGAATTTCATTAGCTGCATGTTTACCATATCATGAAACGTGTCAATATTGTCATGTCCTAATGGTGGGGAAAATGTTGAACGAGGTTTGAAACCTGTCATGGCTACTTGATTATGTGTGATATCATTAGCATCCAACAGCTGATTAACTGCTGTATTAGAAAGAGTATCTTCATTTCCTTCATTAGATTCCAGTTGTTGCAACATTACGAGGTTGTCTACATCACTTATATTCAAATCCAAGTCTAAGGCAGCACTTGTCCAGCTCGATTGATTGCGGGATCTTATTGGTTTCAATAGATGCCATTTCTTCAGTTTCAGTTTCAGTTTGCGAATGAATTTGAACATATCGATGCGTGTTTCAGCAAAGTTAAAAGGCTGTGTGGGGCAAAAGGACATGCCTAAACATAATGTTAGTTTCTCAATGTTGGTAATTTCTCTTTGCGAAAGGTTCATGATAGTTTTATTTACTGTATATATATATATATATTCCAACAGATTCAGCTCCTCCTGGGATATCCGCCCATTGTCTGGTGGCGCGCGAAGCCGGTAGAGCCACAGCCGGCGTAAAGTTTTGATTCCGGTTGCAAAGTAAAGTGCGCTCTCGGTTAAGGTATATCAAACAGCGATCTTTATTCCAACGTTACGCGTTTCGAGAGTGAACTCTCTTGATCACATGTTGAACGCTTGTGACACAGTGCATTACATACAGACCAACGGCTCAAAATAGATCTGCTAATAGTTGATTAGCAGATCTGTCCGCCGATATTCTATGTATATGCATGTACCATCTGCCTTAAATCTTTATTTACAGATTACTGTTATTATTTTGCGACTTTGAACAGTTATATGAATTGAATATGACCTGTTTTATATGTTACAATATGGCGGCCACTCGCACAAAGAGGTACTTTCTTACTGGGAGTCCTTTCTCTATGTTGAGCCCTCGGTCTGTATGTAATGCACTGTGTCACAAGCGTTCAACGTGTGATCAAGAGTTCACTCTCGAAACGCGTAACGTTGGAATAAAGATCGCTGTTTCATACACCCTAACCGAGAGCGCGCTTTACTTTGCAACTGGAATCAAAACATATATATATATATATATATATATATATATATATATATATATATATATATATATATATATATATATATATATATATATATATACTGTGGCACGAGAATTTCTGGCTTGTAACGATAGATGTGGTGTCATTGTACACCTGTATAAAACATTCTGATGGGATACAAGCATGTAAACACTTTTTCAGAGACAGGTCCATCTTCTTGTATGATCAAACCAATATGCTTTTGGACATGTTGACATTTTGTCTAGAAAATAATTTTTTTCTTTTTGAGGATCAATGGTTTAAGCAACAGGTTGGCACGGCGATGGGAAGTTGCTTTGCGCCTAGCTATGCTTGCATGATGATGGGATGGTGGGAGGAGCAACTTTTGTGGACAGATGAGAATGAATTTTTAACAAAAAATATTGTTTTTTACACCCGGTTTATTGACGAGATTTTTCTGATCTGGGGTGGTTCCAAATCAGATCTTGAAAGGTTATTTGTGACCTTTAACAGTAATGATGT
Organism: Triturus cristatus; assembly: GCF_964204655.1. NCBI lineage: Eukaryota > Metazoa > Chordata > Amphibia > Caudata > Salamandridae > Triturus > Triturus cristatus. The sequence goes on along the minus strand of NC_140593.1, from coordinate 1,011,266,981 downwards.
GAACCTTCGTTTTACACACAAAGTTGCTCAGGATGAGATGGACTTCCTTGATGTACGAGTCAGGGCTGAGGAGGGGGTTTTAACAACTAGCCTGTTCAGAAAGTCCACAGCTGGGAACAGCATTCTCCATGCTAGAAGTCACCATCCCCCAAAACTAAAGTGGAGCATCCCCTACGGAGAATTACTACGGGCGAAACGGAACTGTAGTTCCGAAAGTAGTTTTTTGAAAGAACAAGAAAAAATGTTTTGTAGATTCCGTATGAGGGGTTACCCTGAAGATGTCCTCATAAGTGCAAAAGAAAAAGTATCCAAACTCAGGAGAACTTCATTGTTGATGAAGAGGCCTGCCCCTGATAAAGTGGGGAACAATGTCAGGATGATCACTACATTTAATGTGGCAGCAAAGGCTGTCAGTGACACTCTCAACAAACACTGGCATCTGATTAAGAATGATCCAGTTGTGGGTACTAGTGTTAATCTGTATCCACAAATAACCTACCGCAAAGCACGTTCCTTGCAGGATATGCTTGTGAGAAGTTATTTTGGAGTGAGCAAGAAAATGACATGGATCCAACAACAGAAGGGTTTTTTTAAATGTGGGAAATGTAAAGCCTGTAATACCAGTAAAAATGTCAAAACGTATCCCTTACCCACAGGGAAGACTGGAATTATCAAGAAATTCATGAATTGCCAATCTGATTTTTGTGTGTATGTGATCAGATGTCCATGTGCGAAATTGTATGTTGGGAGTACGATCTTTCCTGTGAAGAAGCGCATTCTTGAACATCTTAGAGCAATTAAGAATGTTGATTTGAACTACTCAACTGCTAGACACTGGTTGAAATACCATAACAAGGATGTTAATTGTTTTTCATTCTTTGGAATTGACAGGGTGCCGGCAAACCCCAGAGGGGGTGACCGTGAGAAACAATTAAGAATTCTGGAGTCACAGTATATCATCCTCCTTGAGTCCAAGAACCCCTTTGGCCTGAATGAAGATGAAGAACTTTTTGTTCATATTGGATGAGCTATTCTTTGGTGTCAATACCTACTCCGCATTGATTTGAAAAATGTGAAAAAAATGTGAAAAAAATGTGAAAAAAATGTGAATTTTCTCCATGCTGGCGGTTGTCGGTTGGGTGCCCTCTGCCGTCTCTTGCTCCATCGATAACCTTATTTTGGATATTTTTTAACTGGTCATATCACTTTGATTTCTGTTTTGATACGTGGCCATTTAAATTTGATTTTTGAGGGTGTTTTTGATATATTGCCACTGGGCAACACTATATTCAGTCAATCGTAATTCAAATTAAATTTTGTAAATACTCCCTCGTTAAAATGTCAAAACAAGAAAAATTGCACTTGCGTTTGAAAGTTTTTGAGAAATATCTTTGTTTGCTTTCCTTATGACAAATTATCTGTAAGTCCTATTTCTGTTACCATGTTTTGACTTTGCAGACACCATGGTCCTTTCTTTATGTTTGGCAAATACACTAGAAATGGTGGATTAGTGATTTGATTCCATGGCTAGTGAAGAAGAGCGTCTGCTCGAAACGCGTCGCCATTAAACTTTCTTTAAACAACGAGCCTTGGAGTGCGAGTTTTCCTTCTCTGGAAGCAGTTTGTGGAGTTTTCCGTGAATGTATATATATATATATATGTATATATATGCAACAATGCTGTATCCTTATCTTCAGTAACACAGCATGCCGTGGACAGCAAATGTTGCAAAAGCGATATTTATTTAAACACCCTACGCGTTTCTCACGAGTAACTGTGTTAGTTTCCAACAGTGATTTAAATAAATAAACATGTGATCCAAATACTATAAACATAGTGAGAAGACTCTGAGGGGATATTCACAATGAAGTGGCAGTGAGAGGCGATAGACTCCTTGGCTTAACGCCTCTCACCTCCACTTCGGAAACGCCAGGCTGCACCCTATACTCAAGAATTTGGTGCAGCCTGGCGTTTCCCTCTGCGACGGCGCTAAGTCTCACGACTTAACGCCAACGCAGGCACCCTTGCACCAGAGTGCCAGGGTGTCTGCGAGCAGGGAGGTTTGTTTATGTATAGGAAGGTGTCCCTTCCTGCACATAAACAAACCTAAAATGCTGTTTAGTAAATTACACATGCGTCCTGCTTCATGCAGCACACATGTAAGTTACAAAATGGCATTTAAAAAAAAAAGGTTTGTTTATGTACAGGAAGGGACACCTTCCTGTACACAAACAAATCATGGCATTTTGCTATTATCGCCGCCCTTGATAATAGGTGGCAGCGTCGAATTCAATGGGTGTTGCGGTGGTACACCCACTGCACGCCCCCCTTTCACACTAAGTCTACCGTGAAAGGGGCCCTATTCTCAAGGCAGCGTTGAGCCACTTAACGTGGCTTTAAGCCTTATTAAGTGGGTTAACACTGCCTTGAGAATAGGGCGCTGGCCCTATCACCACGGGAATGCAAAAAAAGTGCCGTTCCCGTGACGATAGGGGCTTGAGAATATGCCCCACAGAGTCATGCGAGTTCCTTCACTCGATGACAAATAACACATTGTATCATTTCATTTCATATAACGGATTAATAAAAATTATAGAATGTATGTGACAGTTCACTTCGTACATGTGTACAGAATCCTACTGTTGCAGTAAAAAAGAGTGTTACCCTATTCGGGAATCGCATTACAAAAAACGATATTGTTCCCCATTGCCCCAGGCGAACAGCGGTGTAGTGAACACATAACTATACTGTCTATTACGGAGCAAATAAGTACCCTAAATCAGGAACCTTAATACTTGTCTACTTAGCCCCCGAGCTTTCGTATTGACCTGGCTCAGGATGAAAACACCCATTTGGCAAATTATTCAAAATATTAACGTCCTTCGTGTGAAGGAGATGATAAATACGCTGCTGCCCAAATTAACGGGGTCCGAACAGCCATTCTTCACTCTGCTAGAGTTGAAAATAGGCGACCCTACATACTAGAGGTTGAACACATGTGGGCAATTTCTTGTAGATTAACGGGAATTAAACCCAAGTGGGCAAAAAGGGCATTTACTCTCACGGTGAGCTAATGATAAAAACAAATATGGGACCCAAAAATAAGGGTACAGTAATGTTGCAAAGTAGTGAGGAATTGCCCCAGTGGGCAATGTCTGAGTGTTGGTTCCCAGGATTCTGCCCAAGTGGGCAACACGATTCTAAGGGCAAAAAAATGCTGTTCTTCAAAAGTGGTACAAATATTTTAGCTCCAGTGCCGACTTCTTCTCACTGCAATTTACACAATATCTGTAATAAACCATAAAACAAAGAAAAATAATTATAAATGCATCTACACATATGTTCATCCAGACATGCAACACTGTAAGTTTTTTTTATTTTTAAACATAGATGTGAGGTAAAACCGGAGCTGTAACCAATTGTTCCTAGTGAGAAATGGAACCATTCTAATGTGATGTTATTGGCTTGTATATAACATGTCAAAATACATTTTTATTTTGATATCTCCTTCTTGCAGGTACATAATGTCCACAACCAGCCATAGAATCAAGATATAAAAGGATTACCTGGGAAGGTGATGATCAACCTAGGTGGACAGACAGTTCTTCATCACAATTATGCCCTGCTGGTGCCAGTGTCTGATATTGTATTATTAATCTAGACTCCTGTCGCCTTAGGTCATGCACCCGATTTCCTCCCCGTTCTGGTACCCCAATAGTGTCTAACAAACAAAAGGTCAATAAATTACCATTCTGGTTATGGTGTGTTTGGAAATGTCTCTCTATTGGGTACTGCTTGTCTCCATTTTTGATGGCACGGACGTGTTCTAAGATACGCTTCTTAGCTTTGTGTATTGTGCTACCAATGTATGATTTCTTACAAGGGCAGCAAAGTGCATACACAACATGGTCTGTGTTGCATGAGAGATGTTTGAGAATTTGATATGGTTTGCAATTGGGAAACAACTTACACTCTTTACAGTTCTTACTGAACTTGCATGCTTTGCATTTTCCACAGGTGTAAAAGCCTTGTATGCCTGATGTTTTTGGTATTGATGATAACACGGCACTGCAGAGAGTGTCTTTGAGGGATTTGGCTTTTCTATACATGATCTGCGAAAAAGATTCAATACTCCTTGCTATGTCTCTATCTGTTTTAAAACCTGCCAAAACTTTTCAAGTCCCTGTCTTACTTGTTTCACTTGTCTATGAAAGGTGGTGATAAACCTAAGTTTTTTGTTCAGACTCATCCTTAGGTTTTTCTTTTTGTATTAGTAATGATGATCTTGGTCTTTTTCCAACCTCAATGCTTACTTTCTTGACCATAGAGTGGGTGTACCCTCTCTGCAAGAATCTTTTGGTCATTAGCACTTCATCTGCCTTAAAGCCTTCATCTGTGCTACAATTTTGATTAGCATGCAGTAGCTCTCCTAGAGGAATGCTCCAAATCAGAGTATCAGGTTGATCACTTTAGACATGTAAAAGACTATTGCTCGCTGTTTCTTTACGAAGCAAAGCACTTTCGAGATTATCACCATTTACTGTTAGCAGTAAGTCCAAGAATTCTATTTTGTCTTTGGCAAAATTGCTTATGAATTTCAGATTTAACACATTATTGTTCAATGTGATGGAGCAGAGACTCATATAAAAGAGACTTGCTTGGAAGCAAACTGCTCATATAACATGTAACACTGTATTAATTATGTATTGTAAAAATAATATGCACCGCATTCCACATTTTAGTAAAGATGAAGCTTGCTTACGTGTTTTACTAACAAGTAACCCGAGTGAAACTTAAAATGGCTGCTAACGTGGGAGACTGTACTGCGCATGTGCCAACTGCATCTATGCAGACTGACTTTCTTTCGCTTGGAGGGAAATTTCTCCACCTGTGCAAATGCATCTAAAATGGCCGCTTGAAAGCTCACATGCTAAGCATCTGCCTTGCTGAAATTAAAACAAGCTATTTACTAAGTGCTAATGCGTGGAGAGCCTTTATAAGTAAATGGCCGATACGGCTGGGATATTAATGCATGAATTTTGTCCATCGTTTTACCTTCAATTATGCATCTTACACCTTTTATCAAATGTATAGTCTGGCCAAATGTGTTCACTATATCGTACAAAAGTGTGTAAATAATGAAGAGTTTTTAATACCACTGTCTTTAAAAAAAAAAAAAACTTGTTTTATACTTTTATGATATTTTTTATATCGAATAAAGTTTACAAAAAAAATGGGATTAGAGTAGAGATAGGTGCTATACAGTGAAATCATTTTTATTTTGAATGTAATATGTTTCTTTTTTACCTCTCTACTAGTTCGTATTTGGGCCTCTGAGTGAGACAGAAGTCCATACTACACGTGACTTTCATACAGGCGCAGTAATAACAAGCCAAGAAGCCATGATGTTGTTCTTAAATCCCGTCGAAGGCCATCTTCTATCATGTCCTGGGAACCTGCTGGATATACTGAATGTTAAATAGAAATGAATGAAAAATATGTATACTTTTGTTTGATAAAGATGTGAAAACGGGTGGGAAATAAAGCTTGGGAATAAGAATTAAGGGGCGGGAACATTAAACAAAGAACCAAAGCAAATATTAAAACTTAGAATTAGGAGTTTCATAAAGTTGAAACATTAATGAGTGGTACATAAGCATAGAAAAGGTATAATTGAGGTATTTTAGTTAGAACAGAGATCGCAGCAAGACCAGAATGCTGAGAGACCGGGATGCTGTTCGAGAGCTGAGAGGATGCTGAAGAAGAATCAATTTGTAGACTTAGAATTTTAAGCCAAATAATTAGAAGAAGATCGCGGAAGAATCGAGGAGGGTATAAGGAAACCTATTACTAGAAGATCGCAGAAGAATCGAGGAGGAAGATAGTGACAGAGAGGGGTGCGAAGCAGCCGTCGGATCTAGAAGAGGTCATCTATCCTGTCCAGAATCCTGTCCTGAAACCTGTCCTGAAATCTTTGTCACCTGATCTATCCCAGGGGACCCTTCCAGCTCCTTGGCCAAGGAGTTGGTTTCCACACCATTCTAGGTAAATATACTTCTGTGTAGTATGTCCTTGTACTGCTCTCTTTATCCTCTCCTTTCTGAGTACTGTCATTGTGAAATCTCGTTTGATATAGATGACTGGTTATTGGATTAATTGACTTTTCCTTCCTTGGAGAAACGGAGTTCGTACTGTATTTTTTGAATTTTGCTCACATGAATTCAACTAGATAAACATTTAAAACTTCTCCAGAGTCTGTGGTTATTTCAAATATAGAAAGGAAATTCACTTTGTCTTTTCACCATCAACTAGTTCCAAATAATAGGTCTATTGAGCAGAGGAAATAACTTTTTGAGCAGTGAAAGATTAGTTAAGAATGTCAGGTAAATAATCTCATAAAAAGCATTTTATAAAATTGACCCCCAGTGGTATTTACTAGCCTATGTGAACGTGTGTGTTTATGGTCCCAGGTGAGTATTTGGTGTTTGAGTACCTGAGGCTGGTAACCCGCTGGATCAAATGCAATCACAAGCTGTTTGGCTTCAATTTCGTCACCATTCCAAGCACAGAAGATATTGTCAATATACCTGAACCACATTACCACTTTGTCGCTCACTAGATCAAGTTTACTGACAACTAGTTCTTCCCAGTACCCAAGATAGAGACCTGCAAAGCTGGGAGCAAAGCAGGTCCCCATTGCTGTTCCGAGGGTCTGTCTAAAGATCTTATTGTCAAATAGAAAAAGGTTTTGAGTGAGGCAAAAGTGCATCATCTCGAGCAACATCTCTGTGTGAAAGAGATACGATAATGACCTGTTTCTCAGGAAATGTCGACACGCTTTTAGTCCTAGGTCATGAGGCATGCATGTATATAAACTAGTTACATCTAGGCAGAACAATGAATATTCGTACTTATATTCAATACTACTAATCCTTCTTAGAAAATCTCCCATATCTTTCAAAAAAGACAGGAGATTCTGCACCAGGGGCTGGAGGAAATAATCCACATATCTTGATGTATTCTAAATACAGCTCCATCTTGAGGATACAATTGGTCCCCCAGGTGGGTTCTGACAATCTTTGTGTATCTTAGGGAGCCTGTTACCTAACTCATATTTTTCCACATCATTGAGCTGTCTCATCCCTTCATCAATGTACATTTTCCTAGATAACACAACTACGTTTCCCCCCTTGTCTGATTTTTTTATGACGATTAATTGGTCTTTTTTCAAATTTTCAATTGATTCTATTTGTGCCTCAGAAACATGCATTCTGCCATACCATTTTTTTTTCGAGAGGCTCAAAAATTCTTGTATTACCCTTCTCTCAAAGGTATCAATTGCGTCATTCTTGATTTGGGGCAGAAATACAGATTTAGGTCTGAACCTGCTTTGTGCATTCAAATCAAGTCTCACATCCTCATTAATCAAATTAATGAATGGATCATCTATAAAATTAACATCACCTACAAGTTCGTTAAGGGTGTGGAATAAGTCAACATTGATGTTGATGTTACTCGGTCTTTCTCTCACATTTCCTGAACTTTCCTGTTATTTTAGTGGCATACCATTTTTATTTTCAATTTCTGTCTAAAGTGGAATAAGTTGATTTTACTCTGTGTGTAGTTAAAATTATTAGAGGGACAGATGGACAGACCCAAAACTAAAATTTCTACCTCCATGTCACTGAGACTTCGCTCAGATAAGTTGATGACAGTTCTGCGCTCCATCATTTCATCTTTTTCTGGCCCCTTTTACGGCTTCCCACCGGGCTTCCTAGATCTTCTAATGCTGTTGTGGTTTTTTTTCCGCCACCTCTGCCTCTTCTTCCATGACCTCGATACCCTCCTTCCTTTTGCTTGTTGGCTGTCAGCCTCCCTTTTGCCATCAAGCTGAACTCTGTTAAAATGTTGTCTTTTGCTCCATTTTGCTCAGAGACACTGGATATGTCACTTTCGCTGATTTCCCTCTCCTCTTGTTGTTGCTCACTCCTCCATTGATCACTGGTGTCACCTAGTTCTCTCGATGTATTTCTCACAATCCGTGCGTAGCTGATCATATTTCTTTGCAAAAGTCAGTATCTGTCCTTTTTGGCAATCGATTAGGTCACGGTGAAATATTCTTTGTTTCTTAGTTTTTAATTCTTCAAGTGTAGAATCAATTTTATCTATCATCTTCTGAAATTCTTCTTGACCAGAAATCCCTTTCAGTTGTTTTGTGGTGTTATCGAAGTCTTCTGCCAGTATCTCACGATCCTTGCGTGCATACTTTACAAGTAGCCCCAGCATTATTGTTAAAGAATTATGATTGTTCGCTGCCCAATCACTTACCAATTCGGGGTCAGGGTCATTAAAGGTGGGGGTGATAAAAATTCTTAGTGCCCGTGGTACTCGACTGACATCAATATATTTTTGAAGTGTTGTCACTTCCCACCATTTATTCTGCTCTTGTCTTAATGATTTCCACAGGTGATCCCACAATTGTCGTTTATTTGGCGATACATTTGCATTGCTGATTGAATCACTTGGTTCCACTACTTCACTTGTTTTGTAGTTTTCAAACATTTTTCCAGCTGCCTCGCAGCGTTTTAAATGCTATTCAATGCTGATTCCCATGTTACCGCAAGCAACTCCTCTTGTTGATATAATTATAAAAATCGATGCAGGAAAGCCGCCGGCCTCGTGTAGCTTGTGAAAAAAAGATTTTCACAGTCCGCAATCGCTCCTGTCACAGAGCTGCCATAAATCCTTACATGCAATGAAGCGAGGCCAGTTTAAGCGGTAAAACAATCCCAAATCATACGAGGCGGGCAGGGGTATCCGTGTAATGATCCCACATCAGAGCAAAGTGCAGTCCCCTTACCCCAGCCACAGCGGGATGGCAAGTCCCTAAACATGCACCAAGGCTGTATCCTTATCTTCAATAAAACAGCATGCCGTGGACAGCAAATGTTGTAAAAGCGGTATTTATTTTAAAGCTTCGGCAAACACCCTACGCGTTTCGGAGCTTGAGCCCCTTGCAAATAACACATTGTATCAATTCATTTCACACAACACATTAATAATAATAACAGAATATACGTGACAATTCATTTCGTACATGTGTACAGAATCCTACTATTGCAGTAAAAAAGTGTTAATCTATTCGGTAATCGCATTGCAAAAAACTTTATTGTTCCCCTATTGCCCCAGGCGACCAGCAGTGCAATGAACACACAACTTTGCTGTCTATTACGGACCAAATAAGTACCCTAAATTAGGAACCTTATGGGTTTTCGGATGTAAAATATGAAAATTGGAGTGTGGTTTGGGGTAAAATATGGAAATTGGGGTGTGCATTTGGGTCAAATTTGATTTTTGGGTGTGTTATGGGGGCTCAAAAAGGAATTCCAGGGTTCATGTTGGGTTTGGGGTGCAAAGGTTAGTTTTGGGTTATACTCACTGAAGTGGGAATAGTGATATTAATGTCTCCGCTATGCAACACCTACTCGACTGTTGCAATGTGCCTAGTATTAGTATGCATTGGAATGGAATGCGATGTTATGGCATGCATCGCAACCACGTATGTGCCTATGGCACACAAGTGGTACGCCCGCTGGGCATGGGTGCACAGCGGCCGCCATTGAGAAGTGCTGGGGGGGCTGGACAGCTGTGAAGAGGTAAACGCTGGAAAGAACACTGGATGTGGCATGGATGTGGGATGTGTGTGTGAGCGGGTGTTGTATATATTTTAATAAGGGAAGTCTTACCTCGAAGCTGGGTCCCGTGTCTTCATTGCTCCTGCTCTCCTGCGTCTGCTTCCAGGAACAGGAAGTAGGCAGCCAGGCTCCCTCCCCTGAGCCAATCACAACTCTTTGATACGGAGGTGGGATTAGTAATTGGCAACTGGACACGGCATGCAGCCAGGGGCTAGAGGGGTGGGCATGTTCTCCATGCCGGCTGTAGTGCGCATGACTGCTTTGGGCGGCCTGAGTGGGCCGACCAAACAGTGTTTGCGCACTTGAGTGGGCATGCCAATCCGCCCATGCCTTGCCCCGTGCTTGGAGCAGTCCTACCCACCCTCCCACCTGCAAAGGAAACATAGCACAGTTACATCAGCAAGTTATCATCATGTGATGATTGTTCCTCCTCTGCACTGCTTGAAAGCAGTGGGGTGATGCTCTCAAGCCATAGCTGATGAGCCACCACTGGGGGTGCGTCATCTACGTGTGCTAGGCCTGGGCATCTCGACCCCCAGGCGTCCTGGGCTACGCGTCCCACCTTCTCCTTACCTGGACATTGACAACGTGGCGCAATCCTCTGCACTCTCTCCAAATCTGTGACTCAGCCAGCAGGAGCATCAGCCAGGTGGGATTTCACAAGCCTGGGTACAGCAGTCACCGCCAAGTCTGCTGGTGAACCATCCAATGCACTTGATGCAGCTGGGCCCCCTTAGATGTGAAGTTGCAGCACTCCTGCCACACAAGTTTGATGCAGCTCAGGGGTCTCACCCTAAACAGCATCCTACCAGCCCAACATCATCCGGCCTGTAATGCAGAGAGGCGGCATCCACTGTTGGTAATCCTCCTGTGCACCCCAGTGTAGTGATGGATCGTAGTATGTGATATCGACCTCCCTACGTTGGGGCGCAGGAGCGCCTCTACTATTAACAGCTCCAAGGTGCACAAGGCAGTCTTCTCACACAGGTCAGCAACGTGTCTCCATGCGACCTGCCAGATTTCACCACCAGGTATGGGCATTCGTCGCACCTCAATGTCTACCGCCACGGCTCATCGACTCCACAGCTCCTCAACATCCCACCCCAGGCTCCAGACACAGGTCAAGAGAGGCATGCAGGCTCCAGACGCAGGTCCAACAAGGCATCCACGCTCCAGACGCAGGTCCAGCAAGGCATCCAGGCTCCAGACGCAGGTCCAGCAAGGCATCTAGGCTCCAGACGCAGGTCCAGCGAGGTATCCTGGCTCTCATCCTGGTCATCCTGGATGTTGGGTAGCTTGCAGGAGTTGTTGATGTGTGCTGCACTTGGCCCAGGCTGCTCCATCCTGCATTTTTTTGTCTTTTATACCTATTTTCTACTGGATGTTGAGAGATAGGCTATTTTTTGCATTAGAGACAAAAAAAACTCACGTTGAGCTGGCTAACGGGAATTCTTTTACCGCTAATGGGCCTATCGGTAGTTTTTGCCTGCTAGCGCCGGATTTCCTATCGCCTTTGCGCTGATGTTAGCGGCAGTTCTCACCGTGTTCCCTAAAACTATTGCCTGTTAGCAGCGTGTTGTGAATGAATACGCCACTAACATGTCAATAATTTCACGCGGTACATGGCGTTAAGGAAATGCACCGCTAATGAGGTTAGCGATAGTTTTCACCGATTGTTGAGAATATCCCCCTTCTTTTCTATAAATCAAGCAATAACACACCAAGGTACAGTACTCATTTCAATAGCAACTTAGCACATTTTGGCACATAAACAATGTAAACAGCAGATAAGTATTTTAATAAGTTCTGTTCAAATGCATTTTAAATCAAAATTATTATGCTGATTAAAAGAAGAAAGTGGCCACAAGTTTAAAGTGCTGGTTGTGCGAAGAAAGCGCATCTCACAAATATAAGAACAAAGCATACTAAAAATTGAATTGCAGCACTATTCAACACTTAAAAGAAATCTCATGCTTTTAAAGTGCTAGTTATGCGAAAAAGTTCCAACCTCACGAATATAGGCACAGTTTGAACATTCAAAAAGTTAAGTTGCACCAGTTTCCTTCTGCAGTTTGCCATTCAGATCTCACTAATTGCAACAATTTACGGGATGAGGTATGCGCCTCCACCCTCTACTTTTTATTTTTTATTTTATTTTTTTATAACGAAGAAACAGTCCAATCTTAGGTCTTCTGATTTAGCAAAGGCTGTGTGGTTAGCAGTTATTTTCAGCTAAAACCATAAATTTCAATAATCTTCTACTCAGCACTAAAGCAGCTCCTTGAAAGGAGGCTATTACTGCATGCCTAAATGTGCGCATTTTCTTCCATCAGTGCTAGTCATATGCAGAAAATGTGCAACAAATCCTCCCTCATGTAATTGCACCGGCGACAAGCGGTCTAAGTAGATGGTCTTATCCAAGAAGAAGAGTTATGTAAAATAATTATGCCGTCCAACCTACATGCCAACTGATTAGCTTTAAAGCCGAAGGGTTCTCCCATGTAGCTTTTTAGTTTCAAGTAGCTATAGGAACCAATTGCCATTCATACATGGGATCTTTTTGAAAGCAGAGCCTTGCCCAGCAGCATGGAGGCCTTTCTAACTACTGGGTTCACCTTTTCAGGTCTCGCCTGAGCCAGCGCATGCGCTGTCTGGCAAGACATTTAGTAACTGACTTCTCAAAGTGCTACCCATAGGCTTTTGGCGACCACCAGCTTCCTGTTACGCGCATAGGCACGCGCAACGTGCACAGCTGCCATTTGCCACTCGACAGCCTGCTTTCACTTTTGCCATTGTTTGAGCGTGCGCCGTCACCTTCAGGGCCGCACCAACAGTTGTGCATCTCTCTAAATGTTTACACACACGTGTGGTTCTCTCAGTATGTTTACAGAGAGCCCTCACTCTCCACCTCCCCGGCTTTCTCTTCCTTCTCCGCCCCCATCCTCTTCCGACTCGATTTTGCTTCTGCCTCCCTATTCCTAACCCCCCCTTCTCTTTTACATGATCGCGATCGCGATCAGTTTCGCTTTCACGGGCGGCCGCGTCACTTTTGCTTGTTTATTTCATGCCGTCTCTCCGTGACTGTTGCAGCCCATCTCTGTTTCTCTTCTGCAGTCTTAGCTCAAATGCTTCCCTCTGCAATGTTTCTCCCCACCGAGTTGGCTGTATTCTTCTACAAGTCCGGCTCTGTGCATCATGTTTACATAACGATTTAGCGCTGATGGAATAGAATGTTTGTCGTTCTGCACCTCAATGTTGTGCTGTTTATCCACCTCGGAAGAAGCTAAGACTAATTTGACCCACCCACCAGAACTCCAAGATGTGACTTTCAAGTTTCAGACAGCTCTCCGCAATCAGTGCTTTCATCCTCTGAGCTATCTTATCTGCCATGTCTATATTTCTTTTCTCTGTTTGCCTCCCAATCTTTCCTTTACTTCTCTCACCGTCAATAGCTTATTTTGTCTATTTCTGTAGTTCCTTTTGTCCTCTTCGATTTTCCTTTCTTTATTTTATTTGTGTCCATCGTGGATTCTTTTTTTCCTTTTTTTTCTTATTTTTCTTAATTCTTTTATTTCATTTATTTTCCTTCCTTATTTCTTTCCTTCTGTTTCTTTCAGCTGATCAACTCTATTACCTGGACGTGGTCAAAGGGTGCATGACGTCACTTCCGCCAGTAGTGACATGTTGGAGATTTCTTCTCTGCTGCATTATACTTTTGGGGAATAAATTATAAAGCTAACTTTATCACATGTATACACTTTTCTCAGCTAGTCTCGTGCGCTTGATGTTTCAGACTTCTGAGTAATGCTCTGTAAGTATTTATGTGCGACACTGTACAGGTGCCAAGCGTTCCATGTGTGAGTCCTTGCCTAAATGTTGTCTTGGACGCATATCTATTTGTTCATGTGTCTGGATATTCGTCTTGTGAACCTAGTGTGCGAAATCACATTTCATTTTCCTTCTGTGAAAGCTAAGGTTTTTGGACTACAACGTGGAATACACTGGATGCTGCTACAACATGGGAAAACCTAGAACATGTGTATGACTATAAATATCTTAGGAAGATGGTGGTTAACACCTATCATGGCGCCTCTTATCAAACTGAGGAACGTAGACCATTGAGTGAGCTCTATGGAGTCTCAGCAAAAACATGGTGCTGGTCAGTGCTTGAAATGGAAAATAGAAGTGCAGGTACTCTGTATCAGAGTACCTGCTTGTTTCTGAGAAGTGCTGGTACTCTCCAATTAAAGGTATTACATTTCTCTTGAGAAGTGCCGGTACTCTCCTCCTCAAAATAAACAAGCATTGGCATAGCCAATAGGTCTCGCTTTTGGGACCTTATAAGTATTTAGTTATGCAGCACAATATCCTTGGTGCAACAACATCCCCTTGACTGAGAGAAAGTGCCCATATTGGTTCAATCTGCAGCCTTTGCAAAGCTAAATTCATATATTCACTTGCTAAGGTTTTGCCTGTGCTGTATACTGCATTCCACAAGAAGTTGTTTAGTGTACCTTCCTGTGCTCTTTTCATTTTATAACACATATTTGAATATACACCAAGGTTTGCAAGGTCTTGTCAGCACAAACCAAATTCTAGCCTTAGATGCGCTGGGGATGTATGGCGCAGCAACCAGAGCACCCGTCGATAAATGCTGGCAATCGAATTTTCAATGATTCCAACTGCCCTCCCTGTTCCATATGCTAGGGTGCAGGCTAGTTTTGTGGCAATGACCTATGCCAGAGGGTGAAGCAATGGGCCATTTGGAGAGTTCCTTAGTTTGCAGAGCGCATCCAGAGGGCATCTCTCCTTATTGTTATCAAACGTTTGTGCACTGCAAATGTACCTCTTGAATCGAACATTGCTCCCAAGTACTTGTACTCCAGTACTGATTCCAGTGCGTCATTCTGCAAATTGCATAGAAGGGCTGGAGAGCTGGTGACCTCCCTGTGCTGAAAAACATAGTTTTTTTTTAGATTATCTTCTAACCCGTGTGTTTCTGGGAACATTGCAATTGAGTTTATTAGCCTCTGGAGGCCGCCTCTGTATTTAGGGGTCGCAAATAGGAAATCGGGTGTCTTGGAACTGCTAAAAAGGGTTGCAATATGTACAAACCCTAGTTTGCGAGTTGGTAACCTATTACCGACTTGCAAAGTTGGGTTTGCGAGTGCCTATTAGTAATGGGCGTGCCAAGAGCGTCCCTTCCTAATAGCGACTCACACTGGTATGTGCGATTGTTTTGCGACTGCAAATGCAGTCGCAAAACAATTGCAGTTACCACCACTACAAGCAAGCAGTGGCCCCATGGACCACTGCCTTCCCTTAAAAAATAAAAAGAAAAACTTTCATTTTTTTCTTTTAAGCGCATCCCATTTTCATTTAAGGAAAACTGGCTGCATTTAAAAAAAAAGTTGAATTATTTAAAAAGCAAACTGAGACATGGTGGTCTGCTGTCCCCAGCAGGCCACCATCCCTGTGTTCTTGCCCATTCCCAATGGGTTGCAAATTGTGACCTGCCTCATGAATATTGATGAGGCAGGTCATTTATGACCCCATTGTGGATCGCTAAATGTGTCTAAGACACATTAGTACTTTTCGCTTTGCGATTCACAAATTGCGAGTCGCATAAAATCGCAACTTGCCACCAGCCAAACGGAATGGTCGAACATTTGGCCCTAAATCCTATCCCTTTTGGGGAGTCAGAGGTTAGCTTGTTAAGTGTTGGGGTTGGTTCTGCCACGTATAAATTAAAGAGGAAAAGCGTAAGAACACAGCTTTGTTTCAAGACATTGTGAGTGTGTATTTTTGACTAGAGCGCTGTTCTGGTCTCAAGCCTAATTCTTATCCATGTGCTGGAATATAAAAGCTGATTAGTGTTTAGGACCGCTGGTGCAATACCACCTTGCTGGAGTTTGTGCCAGAGTAGGTTATGCTTTATCGCATCAAATGCAGAATGGAAGTCCACAAAACATAGATGTAAGTTCTGGAGCTGGAGCCTTGCCTATCAATTAGTGGGAGAGCATTAATGTAGTAGTTGAAATTCCTGTGTCCCTGACAAAGCCAGTTTGGTTCAGAAGCACTAAGGAATTTTTCTCTGGCCATTCAGAGAGTTTAGCCAATAGCACTGATGTAAAATAGTTTGCCTCCTTGTCCAACAAGGCAAACAGCCTACTATAATTCAATGGCTGGGGCTTGTCCCCAGCTTGTAAATTGAGGTTATTATCGAACCCCACTGATGCAAAGTCATCCTGTGCCCTGGGCACCCCCAGCTTTTTTGCTGACTGGTACTGGTGGTAACTGACTCTGACTGACCCTGGTCTCTGCCTAACCAGGGCCAGTGCAAAGCTGAAAGAGACCTCCCCTATAAGGCCCAAGTAAATAATAGGGCAGGGGATTGAAGCTATCTTTAAATCCCTAGTATATATACAAACTATACATTGGCATCCTCCTTTGACTAGGATTTACTATCTATAAGGAGGATTACACTTTAAAGAATGGATTTTGGCACTGAAAATCATGTGAGGAGTAATATATTACCAGGTCCTTCTTTTCTCACGTGGTAACTCAGCCACTGGATTATGCAAAATTGGAACCCTGAGGATCCACTTGGAAATGAAGCATTATCGGGTGAAATTTTAAACCCAGTCACAATTCCCCTTATAATTTCTGATTTGTCCCCAATATTCACCGGAAGAATCCACCTGCTTTAAGTAGGTGGATTTTCCAAGCTGAAACATCACAGAGCTACAGAGTTACCATAGATATTGTAATCCTGATTCCATGAAAACACCTGTTCGTGGTATAATCAGCATTAAAAGGGACCTACTAATGAGACAGTCACAAGTGTTAAATACAAGAGCAATGTATTATTTTTTAATTCTGTTTATTAGATTTTATACACAACATCTGATCTTACACTTTCACTACTACAAGTATGTCCATGTTCAGTGTTTTGCAGGATCCTTTATCACATTCTAAAATGGTACCATCCAGGGCAAGATAAAGTCACCCATCAGGGTCATTTAACCACCTTTTTCACAATATCCCTATTTCTCTCATTTGTCCACAAATTATTTCTACATTCAATGTGGTCTACTGTTAGTGGGGGTGCATTTCTGCCCATTCTGCTAGGTCTTCTGGTACTTGATCAACCCTTCATGCCAGCTCATATGCTCTTCATCTGCAAGAGTCCACTAGGCATGAGAGCAATAATTGAAGGAAAAACGACTTATATTTGTCATTTAGCACAGGTGAGTGTCCTATGTCTGGTTCACTTGCTTCTCCATCTGTTAAATGTAAACATTCTGACTGACGAAAAATAAAGGGACTCAGATTGCTGCTACACCTTGATCCTTTCAGTTTCAGATACCTTTTGTGTAGCACAGTTAAAAACGGGCGCCATTTTAGGCGAAAAACAAACTTGACATTAATTTTGAGACACAAGATGAAGCAGTTGTTTTGATGCGCCGACTTCAGAGAAACCTGAAGGTGGCTCAGTTATTTACAGTAGCACACGAGAAATAGCACCTCAAGCTGTGCAATAGTCTCCTGCTGTTACCGTTTGCATTACAGTGTGAAAAAAAGAAATGCAGAAAGTGACAGATCTCTAACGCCCTGTGCCAAAACTGACTCACTGGGATGCTTAGAAAAGATGAAGCCATCTAAAAGAACTCATGTCATATCAATCAGTCCAGACAGATAGTTTGGCAGTCAAGTTGCAAACTATTTTAAAAGCTTTCTTATTGGACAGATACAGCAGTGCAGATATATTTTGGTTGTGATTATTTTGATGAAAATGTTGATAAACAATTAAAATGTATCAATGGGGAATAACTGCTCGGACACAGAGATATTTGATCCTTCACCTGTCAGATTTTCCCAATCAAGTGTTAGAAGGGGTTAAGGGGGCGGGGGATTGCGGGCAGACTTCTGTCTACCTTGGGGAGCATACTCTGCTCCCCCTTTCTGTTGTAGTGGGTTGGCCCGGGGGCAGGGCCGGACTGGCTGTAGCAGGCACTGGGCGTTTTTCCACAGGGCTGGAAGGGTGGGGGCTGGTTTTCGTGGGGTGGGGGCCTGATTTGTTACTGGGGACTGGTTTTGCAGCAGTGTTGCAATATTAACCTCCTGTAACGAAGGCGGCAGCAGTGATAAAACAGCCGGCTGCAGCAATGCTTCTCCCTAAATACCCCCCTCGGCTCAACTTACCTACGGCCGGTCCACGTGTATTGCCAAGGCTGGTTTGTGTTCCCAGTTCGGCCATGCCTGGGGTCAGGCTCTGCTGCCGGGCACCCCTGTCCCTTCAGCAGTAAAATCATGTCCAGTGTCTCCTGGTCTGGAATTATTGGGTCCAGAGCTTTCAGGCTCAATAATTCCTGACCAGAGTGACCTGTAATCCTGAATTTCGGAATTTCACGTGCAGTTATCGCTCAGAGGGAAATGCCCCAACAACTCATATGAGGGTCCCAGCAGATACGTGGTATTGACCTTTCACCATAAATACATTCAAATCTACTATTCATAAAGTATTTCTATGAGAAAAGAACTAACTATATATAAAAATAACTCTATTCAAAACATTATAATCAACATAGATCATGGAGCCGTCTCACCAGAAGCTAAAAAATGAATAGTCATAAGTTCTGTATTTCCCCCAACCAAGTAGATATGGTGGATACAGAGTAGCATAAAAGGTCTAAACCTGATCTACACAAGGAAGCTTACAGTAGAAGTGCTGTACCTCATCGAAAAATAAATTGAGTGTGACAGCGTCCACTCACATCCCAACAAAAGTTTAGAACCTCGTTACAGAAAGTTGAAACAGTTCGACAGATGGACCTGATTCAGAAAAAAAAGTTAGCTGAAAACTTTCACCTTGCAGAAAGAAGCCCTCTGAGGTGCATGAGCCACGAGAAAGTAAATTTTCAGATGACTCTGTGCACAGCTTACGATAAGACTCAGAAAAATATATCCTTAAGCAGTCACAAATACCAGGTGAGGCTCCTCAACATGTGCAATGTAGGCATTTCACATGACAGCTCAAGGGTGAGTGCATAAAGGGTAAAGATCCTCATTACACCTGGCTAGTTATAATCTCCAAACTTTCCCCCCATAGGACCCGATCATTTTAGAAGGGTGGAATAACAATTAAGTAAAATTTTTGGGGACTAATGTATGGGTATCAGACTTAAAATGTAGGTCTATGCATATTTCTCTGGGTAGAAACCAATTACCAGTGGCGTATCCATTAAATTAATAATTCAGATGGGCCCAATAGTGAAATGAATTGGCTAATTGTACTGAGAAACCTATTGTATGAGTGTATGAATGAACTCACACATGAGCACTAAAATAGCATGATGAGTAATGGAAAAACACATACATACTTACTAGAATATGCATCCTAAGTTCTGCACAGTGGTTGATGTGAACAATGAATCACAGCTCAGGAACCCTTCTAGTTTTGCACATTGTTATCATGGTAAATGGCAATGATTTCCAAATCCCTGTCAAAGGATTGAATATGATGAGAAATGATGCATCATGCAGCACTCTGAGCTGCTCGGGACACCACAGCAGTACGCTGAGCAGGTTAGGGGCACCACAAGGGGAGCGCAGAAGGGTCTCTTGTCCAAGGTCCTTGTGTTTTTGGGGATCCCCCACTTCCTGTTACAGTGTTGTGTGCAGATTTAGATTCCGTATATAGGTTTCCCGATTTATGCCCTTATATAGGTACAATTCACATGGCCCTTATTTAGACATTGTCCATACAAACCAAATACAGGCATGGCCACCTACATCTGTCAATCCACGTCACAATGAATTCTTGGAAAACCAGACCCTTAGGTCTTTAGGAATTTCCCTCAGCTTGAATATTGATTTCTCCAAGAACTCATTAAGTATGCATGAACATCTATTCCTTAGGGGTTCATTCATGACGTTCCTCTGCCTGACTTTTACGTCAATACTGGCATTCCTAGACACCTTCAAGGTATAAATATACCAGCACTTGCCCTGGCAATTGCGGTTCCCGGAGGATTTGATCCGACCCAGACTATGCGGTTCGCCACGGCAAGTTCGGAAGGAGATGGAGTTCCAGCCTGATGCACTGACCTGACGCTGCCATCCTCCTCGCAGAGAATCCAGCTCCATTGCTCTCTGACTTCCCTTGTGGGAGGTTAGACTATCAAGTCCAGAAAAGAGATTCCAACCTCTCTCATTCTAAGGTATGGAGCTGACTAGAACTTAGAGAAACTTTTGACAACTCTTGGCTAAACTAAAATATAGCTAGCTGTACTTTAGACATGGCACCTACTTCGAACCTCGTACTGCACTTAGGTTAGGTACACTGGGGTAGAACAATTTAGAAGCATCAGATGAGTATCACATTTTAGCTTATGTTATTTATGTATGAATTTTGATTAATATATGTCATAGCTACAAACCATGCTATTGCAGTATTATTTTATCTTACTGCTAACCTCGTACATATAATTCATATCTCTTGTATGATAAATAAGACTTCAATAAAGCCTTTTATTGAAACGCCCATCTCTTTATTTCTGTGCAACTCTGTAGAAACTAAGCATGTACGACTGACTGAGTGAAACTGTTATCTATTGTTTCCACGATTCTGAGACTGTTCCAATTCTAAAGGGAAACAAAGTTGTCATGTTTATTCGGTTGTCAGAAACGAATTCCTTCTTGTTTATTCGTGAAGTTTCTAGTGACCTCTGAGTTAGCTGGCACACACAAGTAATTAAGTTTAATATACTCGATAGAGACATGCTGACCTTAGTCCTATGTCAAATCTATAGTGTATCTTATTCCAGTGCGCAGAGCCTATCGGGGATATGGGAACTACACTACAACAGCATGTATTTACATAATAGCAAGCATTCCTGAACTGTTCATTTGTGATGCAGTGAAAGCAGCTACTATAGTCCCTAGTATTCAGTTTTTAATTTCCCATGGTACAATATCCCTGAATAAATGACAAATAAGAGGTTTTACTGCATGGAATTTACAGTTTTGAATACAGGTCCCCGACCACGTCTTGAGGTGACCAGCAAAGTAATCTTGATGACATCCAATAGGCCCATCCACTCCCCTAACACATTTTTGGGTAGCTGAGATGACCCTATGATGAAGCATGACACCTTGATTGATGTGTGAGGGCCCGGCTAAAATCTTTATAAATAATTTAGGCATACACACTACTTTTGGTAGTTTATTTCACATAGGTAATTCTTTGAGAACCTCTCAATAGGCTGTTTCCAGGTAACTTGTTCTTTTCATATTGTTACATTTGGGAGGTTGTTGTGCTGAATAGTCCCATCCTCTTCTTCCCTCTTTTATTTACACCACTATTGGGATCCAAATAATGTGTTTTCTCTTTTCCCACTGTACGTGTTTCCTTTATGAGCTGTTCCTTGGATTAAAAGTAAAAGAAGGGCCCTGCAAAATATTCGCCCCCCCCCCCCATCTCGAAATGCTTCTAAGATTGCTGCTCCACATTTGAAATCTCACAGCAGGTCCTCAACAGCTAAGTAGGATATCTGGGAAGGTTCCAGGATCTCTTGTGAGGTCTTGTGGATTGAGTTGGCTACATAATAAAATGTGGCATGCTAGAGAAGAGACATGTGAAGGAGACAGTGGTCCAGATGCCTGTGGAAGCATTAACATCCTCACAAGACAGAGGCAAGTGGGTGCCGAATCCCAATAATCTCCTGAAACCCAATATCGAAATAAAACAAATTTACCTTATACAATTCAGTTCCCCAGTTCTTCTCAGTGATCTAGTGGTAAGAGTTGACCCTCTCCATCAATTCCTCGAATTTAGCAGAGTGAATCATAATTATAAACTAGGCCACTGTTCCTTTTAACGTGCACGCTTGCGCGCCCTCGCACTGAAGTCACCCGAGCGCGCAGTGTCCAATAGTTTGCGTGCACACAGCACATCCCGGCAGCGGCAAGTGTCTGTGGGGTTCAAGAGGGCTCCAGTTCACCAGCAAGTGGAATTGGCACTTGCTCAATTTCTTTCCTTAGTAGCGCGTAGCTGCGGGGCTGATTGAGGGCCTTTGTGAAAGTATTCGTGCTAATCGCAGCGCCTGCGTGTGCTGCAATTAACATGAATACTATCTCAATCAGCCCCGCAGCTACGCACTATTAAGCAAAGGAATGACACAAATCTAAAGCAGGACGTGTGCTTTCAGACTCTGAAAGCACACGTCGTGTTGGAGACTGCATTTCTTTTATTTATAGTGCACAGCTGCTGGGAATAATTATTCCAACCCCGGTAAAATCGGTTGCAAGTCCTGCATATGGTTTAACTTTCACAAGACTAGGTTGCCACGATGATGCAGAGCATTTTATTTATGAAAGTTGGACCAAACTATCCTTGTTCAGGAAAAGATCGCCCTGGAGAGAAAAAATAGGTGCATTCACCACGCTAAGCAGCGCCTCTCAGTAATAGCTTCTGGTCGGTTTCTGTTCATATAGGTAAAATACAGCACTTTTAAAAAATATATATATATATTTACAATAATCTAATTTAAAAGAGGGATCAGAAGTAAAACGATTAGATTAGGAAAAGAGAGCACCTGATATTTTGAAGATAATAGTAACGCTCACAGGAGAATATACGGACAGCCTGCAATTACAAAATCTATTGATAAATGAAAACCGTGCTCAATTTAACCATGAATGATGTTTTTTTCTTTCTTAAACAAGCAGGTTTTTTTTTTAGTACTCGGAACCTACAGACAAATGAAACGGTGCACTTTGACATCTTGGATATATCGCAGTGAATAAAACCTAGCTCTTTGAAACATAGCATCTTCCAGGTTAAACTTACTTCAAAGGGCTTTAAATTTGGTGTTACCGAAAGCAGAACAAAGGGTAACCAGCACTGTTCCTTTTAACTTGCGCGCGCGCGCCTCTGCACTGAAGTCACCCGAGCGCGCAATGTCCAATATTTTGCGCGCACAGAGCACCTCCCGGGAGCGGTAACTGTCTGTGGGTTTCAGGAGGGCTCCCGTTCACCAGCAAGTGGAATTTCTCACTTGCTCAATTTCTTTCCTTAGTAGTGCGTAGCTGCGGGCTGATTGAGGGCCTTTGTGAAAGTATTTGTGTTAATCGCAGCGCCGTCCCCCTCCTACACCGGAGAAGAACAACTCTGTGATAACTCGGAGTCCCTGTCAGCTCTGGACAGCGAGGTATCAGAGTGAGGCTGGTCTTATCTGCCAGAGAAGGATAGCGCCTCGAAGTGCAGGCGGTGCATAGGTGTTCCAGAAATGGGAACATTTACTGTATTTATGTCGGGGGCAGAGCTACCAGAGGTGCAGCAGGTGCAGTGACACCAGCACACAGGGCTGGGAAGGTCTCAGTGCCAGCTGTGGGTGTTATTTTACTCTTTACATTGGGGCCCCAGCACACCTCCTTGTGCAGATCTCGGCGTCACCTGTGACTATGCACACTGGCGAGACAAGGCACCGAAGAATGCCCGGCCAAAAGGGGGTGAGGAGGACCCACAGCACTGAGACTGACAGATACACACACCACACATATGCAGTGGAGTGGCAGGCTGAAAGCGCCTTCTCTGGGATCTGTGGGTGGGAGCATGAGACATCAGGCCTCACCCTCAGCTCCTCTGCTTTAATCCTATAAATTCCTATTGTCACACTGCCACACTCCAGTGTTGCTAACGGCCTCGGCCATAGTGAGGAGTCACATGCAGCATCGCTGAGCAGGGCAGCTCTGGACCTTCAGCATAAAGAAGACACACAGCAACAAACAAGCTGTGCACATACAATGCTTCAGTTCTGCTGTGTATCCCCTTCCCCGGTCTGCTATGGCATTATACTGTGCATAGACGAACCTTGACATAAACACGTTCCTCTGCATGCACATCTTGTTGTATTTAAAGTTGAACCTTTCTTTACAAACCTGCATTCCCCTCATCGTTCCTGTGCATGCAGGAGCCCTTACATTGACCCCACACAGGTGGAAGCCTGCTTTCTTAGGTTACCTGTTCACACCTGAGCTGCTGCCAGTGCACAGCTTTTGGGCGCGAGCCGCACCCTCCCCTCTTCTCACGTTGGACCTGAGATCCGTGTGGCACAAGCGCCACTGCACACATGTCAGTGCCTGATGCTAGACAGAGCTACTGGGGGCTCGTGCGCAAGTCACATGCTTTTACCTGTGAGTGCATGCAGCGTTCACCAGGAACCCTCTCCAAGGCAGACATGCGCAGTACAGCGCTTCCCACGCTTGGCCTCACAACATCAGAGCTGAGTAATCGGACAGCACGTAAAATGCTTACTTGAAACAATGACGCAAGCAGGAAGCCCCTCGTTCCATTCTCCAGTGTCCCACCTATAGCACCAACATTTGCCGCAATTCAGCCCTAACACTCACGATCACTGACTCCTATTACACAGGCATTATCAAGATGCTAAAAGTGCGTGATTAATGCATTTTAGTGCAGTGTTGCGGACCACACCTAATGCGTACTACTTGGCAGGGCTGGAGTATTTATGGTAGTTACAGCGCACACACACGGTCTGGTTCCCGGCACACATAGCTTTGGTTGCAGCGCACCGAGACCTTACAATGCCGTACATAGAGGAAAAAAATTAGAGGGAACATTGACTAGGACTTTTCAAAAACTGATTTCTAGATCAAAATTAAGTTTAAAAGTTTTAATACAGAATGGTCAGTAAACATTACAAAGAAATGAATAGTTTGTCATAAAGACTCGGAAATACAGAATCATAAGTCACAGCAAAAACCCTGGTTAGTTATTTAGTAGCACTTTTTAAATATTTTTTAACTATTTCATTGTTATAATTTCTTTTTTTTTTTTTGTAAGTATATTCGTTTGCCAAATAAAACTAACCAGTGAATTATGAATTATGAATCTGACCGATCTTTGCCTAGCTAGATCTTTCAAGAGTGCATCTGCTTCCGATACTGTGCTCACATTATGCATTTTATTGTTGAACATAATTCTCAAGGATGCAGGAAATTTCAACTGGGCCGTTGCGCCCAGTCTTCGGAAATCTTCTATCCCTTTCCCTAACTCCCATTGCCTTTCAAGAGTAGTTCTTGAGAGATCAGATCTTATTTGGAAAGTACAGCCACTAGCCGATAAAGACTTTTGCTTAAGTGCTGATGTGAGTATTTGTTCTTTGAGAGCATATGTATGGAAATTAATCAAAATCTTTCTGGGCTTCGGCCTTTGCAGGTTTCTCCGAAACGGGTCCCTGTGTATGCGCTGGATGTCATTAGACAGAAGCTCTTCTGAGGATTCTAGATGCAGGGCTTCTTTTAACAAAGCAACGACGAAGCCTTTAAGATCGCTTCCTTCCTTGTCCTCTGGGACGTTCAGAACCCGAAGGTTGTTTCTCCTTGCATTGTTTTCCAAAACCTCAACGCGGTCTGATAGAGCAACTTCACTAAGTTGAAGAGACTTTATTTTAGTTTCAGCAGATTCTAGGTTGGTCTTCAGGTTGGTGACATTATCTTCTAATAGAGATGTTCTAGTGTCTAATAGGTCCACCTTCGAACCAAGCGTCTCACAGAGAGATCTAATCTCCGCCTGAATTGCAGAGGAGGCTTGGAAGACCTTTTTTATGTCTTGAGATAGAGCTCTAAGCATTTCCCCCACAGAACGATCCGAGAAGTCTCCCAATGTTTGCTGGTTTTCATGTATTTCTGTATCACTGCACTCAGAAAGAAAAGGGGAGCCGCTTTCGCCAGCCTGGGTCAATATCGGTGCTTGAATATCCAAAGTATTTAAAGTAACCAAAGCTTGTGGTTCAGTAGTGTTAAGAACTTCAGTGTCCTCCATAGCTTTATTTAACCCAGATTCACTTTTAGCCAGTTCCAAAATCTGGGGGAGAACCCTAAAATAAGATCTTAGGGAGGGCGTTATTTTATTAGACTTCGCTTGATGAAATCTCTGCTTCTTAAGATCACTTGATTTCAGAAGGACCTCATCAGCTAGAGAGGATGCCCCCTCTATTGTAGGAACAGTGGCGAAACCAGGCCCCACATCTAGCAATTTCGAGTTGATACGCTCCTTGTGGGTTATATTTAATTTTGGAGCTGGATTACTGAATAGTCTGGCGCCACCCCTTCCTTTTGGAGTTTTTAATTTCTGAACGGACTAGTGTTCCGGCTGCCTGAGGTCTGGGCCTGAGTTTAGGGGGGGTTATCACAGGCTCTAGGTCGGAGTCAGAATTTATTGTAGCTAGATTCGCTAGGGCGGAGTCTCCCCCTATATCTTGAATACAACAGCCGGAACTTCCAAGAGCCTCGCCCCCCCCCTTCACATTCACTTTCACTTTTACCCCCCGAGCGATATGCCCTGTAGGCTCCACGATGGCGGTAACACTGGAAAACCCCTTACCTCGAAGAAATCCGAGGCAGGCAGTCCGTGTAAGGCCGGAGCTCACAGGACGCGAGGACCCAGCGAGGAACGCTGGGAACAGAAGCGGAATGCAGGAAAAACCTGGAGCCGGAACCGCACATCGGGAAGGAGAAGACGACGACTGCAGGCTGCCCACGAATGGAGGTGGGGAGGAAAACACAGACCGTAGCCGTAGCCCTAGAAAACACACCGAGACACTAGGAAGCACACTAGATTTAAACTGCAGATCTTTTCCGATTTTTTTTTTTTTTAAAACTGTCCCCGATGTTTCTAATTCCTCAGAAGATATCATTCCAGAGATCGGCAGAAGCAAAGGCAAAACAAAGGATCATCAATCTACTTATCCATAGCTGATTATGTTGAGAAAGGGCTCTCCACACGGGAGAGGTGCCGCGACCGCTCAACCCGCGGCCGCCATGTTCTCCGTCAGAGCTCTGCCCGCAGCAGCCTTCTCCGTCAGAGCTCTGCCCGCAGCAGCTTCCCCCAGCTTGCAATAATCTTGTTTTTTTTAATTAAGGGTTATACACGGCTAGGTGCCGAACTCTGGATATTCCAGACATTTAGGGGTGGGGTTCTCAGGGGTGGTAGAGAAGGCAGGGAAGACGCCGGCCTTCACGGGGTTCGGGGGTAGGGGGATTGACTAGGGGTGGGTGCACGAGGGTGTTGCTTTGGGGAAAAATAAAAAAAAATGTCCTTATTTCCAGACACAAATTGCTTTTTTTTATATGGGGCTAATCCAGATGATGGTAGTAGAGAAAAAGGTATACTTGCCTATTTTTGTTTATCTAGCAGTTCCCTTAGACTATATGGGTGGGAGTTACCGACCGTGCTTCTAATGGATTACTTATGACTTTGGTTCAGGTTCTCTCCTGGAATGTCAATGGTCTGCGTACCAATCCTAGAAAGCATAGGATCTTTCAATACCTGCGCGACAGTAGCGCACAGATCATTGTCTTGCAGGAGACACATTTGATTCAACAAGAATTATTAGCATTAGTTAAAAAATTAAGTTGGGTTGACTTTGTCATTACCACCACACAGTCAGTTAATACGCGAGGGGTGGCAATCCTTGTTAAAAAATCTGCAAAGGCGGCTCTCAGATCTTCAGCTGTTGACCCATGTGGCAGGTGGGCCATCGTTGAACTTCAGCTGTTAGGTCTGAGAGTAACGATTGCCAGATTCTACGGCCCTAATCAGGATGATCCCTCCCCTCTTAAAAACTTAGTACTAGCACTGTTTGATTTTCTGAACCAGTCATATTAGCTGGTGACTTTAACATAGTTTTAGATCCCTTAATTGATAAATCTATTAAAAGTCGTGTATTACCCACTCCCAAAATTAGAGCCTGTCTTACGGGAGTTATGAAACAATTTGGTCTCGTGGATATATGGAGGCTTAGGTCTGCCCGACAACGTGAATACTCATTCCGTAACTATAAATACAACCATAAATCTAGGATTGATTTCATACATGTTAGTTTCTCCTTGAAGAAATTAATTAAAACTATCTCTTATCTTCCCGCTCATCTCTCGGACCACTCTGCCGTAAGCATGGTCATGAAAATAGGAGTGGACCCTCCGCCCAGGAATTGGTCTATGGACCGCTCACTCATGGCCTCGGAAGACACGTTACACACTCTTCAGAGAGAGTCCGAGAATTTTATGGCAAGAAATATGGGGTCCGCATCAGTGGTCAATGTGTGGGAGTCTTTCAAGGCTTTTATGAGGGGTGCTGTCACTAGCATTACGATCCATAAAAGTAGAAAATATAAGGAAGACATATCTGAGCTACAGCGCAAAATCGAAGCTACTCAGTCATCACTCGATCTACATACTCTGAGCTTATCTACTGAGAATCATATCAAGCTTAGGGAGCTTAAAGCCCAACTAGATAGCATTTTGAGTTCACGCCTAATGCAAAGATGGGAAGCTAGTAAGATAGCCCATTTCGAGTACGGCGAAGGGGCAGGTAAACTTCTCGCCTGGAAAACAAAATCAGACCGGGCACGAAATAATATCAGTATGGTTCTTAAGGATGGCTTATCTTACACCACGGATGAGGACATTAGAGGGGCGTTTCACTCCTTCTTTCAGGAAATCTATAGGGAAGATGGGGACTCAGACCATTTGAGGATTCAATCTTGGTTAAGCAATGTTAACCTCCCTGAGTTAACTCCGGAACAACAAGCTGCCTTAGACCTACCGATCACTCAAGAGGAGGTCCAATGTGAAGTAATTAGATCAAAAAAGGGTAAGGCAGCAGGCCCCGATGGTCTATCCCTTTGAGTTATATAGAGCTCTTGTTAAGGAGGTCGTTCAGATCTTGACAATTTTATTTAATCAAGTCCTTTTAGATGGCTCGATTCCTCCACCTTCCTGGAATAAAGCAACTATATCCCTAATATTAAAACCAGGGAAGCCCCCCACGAGTTGTGAATCTTATAGGCCAATTTCTATATTAAATGCGGACTATAAAATCTTTGCCTCTATTTTGGCCAAAAGGCTTGGTAGTGTGGTTGGAGGTCTCTTACACCAGGATCAAAGGTGCTTTATACCAGGGCGTCATCTTTCAGAACTGACCCATGATCTGATTGGGGCTATAGACCTAGCCTCAACGTGCTCTCTTCCACTTGCTGTTTTGACTCTCGACGCTGCTAAGGCCTTCGACAGGGTCAACTGGGTGTTCCTGTCGGAGGTCCTGGCCAAGTTCAAGGTTGGAGAGAGGTTCAGGCGGTCTGTTGCCCATTTGTACAGCAATCCCTCGGCCAATTTACTTATAAATGGCTTTCTGGCTGAATCTTTTGAGATCTCTAGAGGTACACGTCAGGGGTGTCCCCTTTCCCCCCTATTGTTTGATTTGTATATTGAACCTTTTGCCCAGCTTCTGAGAGATGACAGTAGAATATCGCCTTTCAGATATGGGGAATGGGACAAAAAAGTGGCTTTGTACGCTGACGACGTGCTTATATTTACATCAGACTTGAACACTGCCTACCCCGTAGCTATGGAGCTGGCATCAGAATTCGGTGCAATTTCAGGGTATAAGATCAATACCTCTAAAACAGAAATTATGGCTTGGAATATGCAGATCCACCAACAGCTCCCTTCACTGAAGACCAATATGAGATATTTAGGAATTTATATTCTCCAGGAGATTGAAAAGATACCCACATATATCTTAAAGCTAATATCTAGTGAAACTCGTAAATTAATGAAATCCTGGGCCCTGTTACCGCTCTCAATACTTGGGCGAGTTAATCTCATCAAGATGTCCATTATGCCCAGATTTACTTTTCTCTTCGGTGCTATCCCTCTATATTTTGATACAAGAGCATTGTGTAAACTTCAGAGCGAATTAAACACCTTTGTCTGGGCCTCTCAACAGTCTAGGATAGCTTGGAAAAAAATTAGAAGACGAAGAGAAAAGGGTGGTTTAGCGGCTCCCGACATACAGCTATACGCTTGGACCTTTCAACTTTCCTACTCTCGTATGTTGTTAAAAACCCCTACTAGTGAGGGTGTTGGGGCCATGTTTTTGGCCATGTTGAGAGGTTCTGGTATCTCTGAGCAAGGTTTCTTATATAAATATGGCAATGCAAAATTCTTTAAAAAGGTTAGGTTGAAGGTGTTACAGGAGCTGGCTAAATCATGGGCTAACCTTCGAGCTTCACTAAAAC
The DNA here is from genome assembly GCF_964204655.1 of Triturus cristatus. Taxonomy (NCBI): domain Eukaryota; kingdom Metazoa; phylum Chordata; class Amphibia; order Caudata; family Salamandridae; genus Triturus; species Triturus cristatus. Next base: position 1,011,237,178 of record NC_140593.1, on the reverse strand, counting down.
TGGGATACTTTTCAGGATACGCCCCTATCTGGAACTCTCCTGGGACTCCGGAGTGTTTGTCAGATAACTCCTCTTAGGGTGGCAGGAATTGAGAGGTGGGGAGACCTTTTTGTGGAAGGTACTTTAGTTCCCTGGGAGGCCCTTAGAGATATAGTTGGTTCTTCCCTCTCCAGATTTAAATATCTCCAACTAACCAGCTGGGCTAACGCTGTCCAACCTTCCTGCAATAAACATCTAATGGGTGGTACAAATCATTTTGAACATCTGGTTATACATAAACCTCCGGCAAAGAAAGAGGTGGCAGTTTGGTACCGCTCCATTATGGAAGAGCAGGACGGCAAATTCCTACTACCCATCTCTCTTTGGGAGAGCAGTATCCCACAGCAAGACCTTCAGTCACTTTGGTTAAAATCTTGCAAAACGCTATATGATACGGTAAAACCAGCCTGGCTTCGTAGAAATCACCTTTTTACAATGCACAGAGCTTACTACTCACCACAAAGGTTAACAAAATTTTCAAGCGGGCCACCAGTATGCTGTGCGAAGTGTGGGGCAGTAGGAGCTTCGGATATTCACATGTTCTTGAACTGTCCTGCCCTTTCCAGTTTTTGGGAAGGGGTGAGTGATACACTTACTGGAGCCTTGGGGACACACATTATTGTCAATTTGCCTATGCTGGTGTTTGGCTTGGCAAACAATCTAGAAGGGCCAGCTGAGAAACTCCTATTTTTTGCTATCTTGCTTGCTAGGAGAGAGATTTGAATCAAATGGAAAGACTCATCACCACCTACTCACCAAGAATGGCTGTCCTCTTTATTAAAAACATCGAAACTAGACTTTTCTAGGGCAGGAAACAAGAAAAAGCGGGAGTTTTGGAATATGTTGAAATGGAGCTAGGGTTTTTTTTTTTTTTCCCTTAGTCCAATGATTATACAACCCTCTCTCTCTTGCCTATCCTACACCCCTCTCTAGGATTTGATTGAGACGCTCTCGCGGCCTAAGCTGAGCGATGAGTACCCCTGGAGGGCATCGTCCTTAACCTGTTGAATGAGATAGCACCGGCAGTCTTGGCCCAAATTGGGTATAATGGCAGCTGTTCCAGTGTTCTGAGACGGTTGCTTCTTCTCAATAATCATCAGTCTGGACAAGCCCATCTGGGTTGTAAATGAGGACAAATAAAAAAAAAAAAAAAAAAACCCTGGTTAGTAAAAAAAGAAATCCTTCTAAATTCTAAGACTTAAACTCATGAAGGTTAAACAGTATTCTAATGAGAAGGAAAATCTCATGTAGAGTCTCAGGAGGAAATTGTGAAGTCACCCTCAACCCTTCAAAACCAGGGGTTTTTATACACATTTTATGCTTATGAATCAATAAAACTGCACATTCACCATGGTATGATCATAGCTGGGTAATATTAAACAACTCAGAAGAAATATCGTTAAACCCAATAAACATTTTAAAAATAGATCATAGAAATCTCGTTTCACTGCTTGTCTACTTTGGAACTTCCAGCGGAAATCCTTCAGAATGATGCATAAAGAACTCGATAGAAAGTTTCATTAACAATACATGCTTTCAATAATATCAGCCTATTGACTTCACTGCTCTCTATGCCCCATGGAAATTGTGGGGAGAGGAAACCTGCAGCGGGTCATTGATTGGGGGAGGAAATGAGCAGGAGCAAGATGAGCAGCACACCAGAAACTGCATCAATTTTAATTAAATGGCTCCTCATATTAAAATGTGGCATAATGATACTACATTATTTATCGCACTTCGGATTTTGTGATATTTGTATGATTTCAAGTGCAAAATAACTAATCCATTGGTTACAGTCTTATGCATCATTACAATCACTAATCGACACAAATAACTGGTCATCCAAAATTGAACATTTGAAAAATCTTTAACCGGCACGTATCTCCATATCACCCTCCACTAAGTATGCTGTACATTAAGTTATCCACTAATTGATTGTGCATGGGTTGGACATGCTAGAATCAATTGATGCATGATCAAGTGGATCAATCGTGTTAACAGTGTCATATTTCCCTGCTTTTGCTTTCTCTTTGTTTCATGCCCTAGTTTCCTTCACCTGTTATATATTGTTCTAGTCCTGTGTCTGCTTCTCATGCTATCTCTGTCTCCCTTGAACTGCTCTCACTGCCTAACCTGAATTTCTATAACTTGTACATTTTTCCTAACCACCACCATTGCAAATAACCAGAGTACAGTGAAAAGTCACCAGCAGCAACTAGGAATCCTATGGGTAAGCAGCCGTGACCTGTCTTTGCACATGAGAACATAGAAGTGAGCTTAAAAATATGTTCAATTGCATTCAAATATGTGTCATAAAAAATATTATAAAGTTAAATAAACTGACTGTGGAGTCTCCCTAGGGGAAAGAATAGGGGAAAGTAAAAAAAAGTTTATAAAGATAGTAAAAATATGTTATGATAAATATTAATGAAAATTAATTTGATATCATTTTCTATATGAAGGGTCTTGCAATACCATTGGTTGGTCATGTATGGTACTGGACCTACACCAGCTCTGAACTGGAGTATTTTACTACTGCCTTGGGTCCTTTTTGGTGGTAGTCATTTTAGAAGTGCAGTTTGTGAGTAGCAATGGGCTTTCTTCTGTGGGTAAGTGAATGTTCCTCCCTAACCCCTACCTAGCCCTCCCTAAATCCCACTCTACCTCTCCTAAACCATTCCTATTTATCAGTTCGTAAGTCATTTTTTCTAGCCACTTCCCAGGTCCCTCCCACATTTATTACTAAGTAGTAACCCTACATGCGCAAGGATCCCCACATAGAAAAGATAGGAGAGGTGGAGACACTTGTAGGTTTCCGAATAGCATTTTGCAGCACTATAGTAGAACCACTGTAGTACTACTAAACATACTACATTTGTAAATAGGCCCTAAAGAGAGTAAGTTTCTCTTGTTATGTGGTGTTACTTGCTAGGCTATTGAGAAACTTGGTTCCTGCTCGAAAAACCTTTTTGCCAGGCAATTGGAATTCATTGTACTTTCATTTGGTGTTACCAAAGACTTTCTGGATACAGAGAATTGGTCTGGATAACAGTCATCCTTCCAAATATTACAAACTGTATTGCACTTTATATTTCACAAGAGAGGAGGGAGGAATCCTCAACTTACGCAGGCTTTATTTGTAAATGACTTTTAAAGCACATACTGTATTAAGATATTGTCAGTGGTGGAGAAGATTTTGTTAATTGCCACGAATGAGACTACAACAATAGTGTGCATTTCTTATGTTATAGCGTTTGAATTTGTAACATTGAGAATCATAAAAATTACACCCTTGATTTATAATTCATTGATGGTTGTTATCTGTATAGAAATGCGATTTATAGTTAAGCTTATTGTGTACATTTACTGTACATGTTTTATTTATCTCTCCGATCTAGGAAGTTACAGAGTTTTCACCACTCATATAGAATCAGATAACAAGAGATAATTACAAGGTGTATGATGTGTCATATTAGAGGTTGACAGTTGTAATGCAAACGACACAATACAAAAATAGTAATTTCTTGTTGTAAATATCACCACTTCGGCACTGCAGATTGAGCCCTGCAGTAAGAACAAGCAGAGAAGATATCCACTGTTTATGTTTCTCTCCCTCTTGGTCCATTAATCTTTCCGAGGATATTCTACTGACAGCATCAATATCCTCTACATGGTTATCGGTGGGTTCAGCAAAATGTTGATATTAGCATTGTTCCTGTTGTATCCAGATTACGAGGTTACTGCCTACTTACACGGCAAATCCAATGTGAGGCCAACAAACATCATTACTGGTATGAAAAAAGGTACAATAAATGTATAAAAAGCAACCAGTGACTTGTGGTAGAGCAGTTTATCTAGTATACTACCCATTTTTACAAGCTGCTTATCCTAGAATTCAAACACACCCTGGCCACTCAGTACTCCTATAGAGGAAAACTAGTTGGATCAGGGTCAGACATCTAAAGTAGATTAAGGTTCCTGCCAGAGACTATAGGACAGACTGGGATCATGTTTTATGTTAAGTAACTTCCATTAAGCACATGTGCAACTAAATGGATGTCATAGTGTTGAAGAATCAATGACTGCTTAAAAAGCAGAATCAAAATAGACACAGACCAAAACTTCCATTGAGCAAAATATTTAAACTTGCATTCCCATACTAACATGCCATATTTTTTGATTTTGATTTTTTTTTGGTTTTGTTAGGCACACCGACTGAGGACAACCAGGCACAAACAAAAAACTCACAGTGGGAAAACACAGATAGAAATTAACACTTGAAGAGCTGGATTTTGAGAGCTTTCTGAAACAGGCATCTTCCTTATCCAGCTGAAAGACAGTGCTTAATATGAGCCAGTGTTTTGCCGTGTTTGGTACTGGCACTTAATTGCCAACACTGGTACTTATGACAGCTGCCACATTGTGGCACTGTGTGTGTAATTCTGAAATGAGCAGAACAACAGTTGTTTAGTAAGTCAATATACATTAAAAACAACTAATACCTGCCACCCAAGCCATTCTTAGAGCGTTGGGGGTCTCGAACACTCAGAATTGTCACACTTGTAGCAGTGTGATGGTTAGTAGGTTTTAAGTCCTATTATTGCAGTGCTAGTGGTGGCAATGTGTGTTGAAAGCGGTGGTGGCTTCATGAAGAGGGCCATTGCACTTATTTGTTTTTACAAAATAAGTAAGGCCTGCTGAAAGAGATTGTGGATAAGAGTTCCAAAGAATGGCGGGAGCAGTATACAAGAAGGCCTGACCTCCGACACTAGTTTGAATATCTTTGGAACAACCAGGAAGCTCTTTCTTGGGGACCAACACTCTCATATAAGATAAATAGGGTAGCACAGTTAACTATGATAAATAATAAAACTGTGGAAATATACCATAAGGTACCTGTTGCTTAAATCAGTTTGTCAAAGAAGTGTAATGGCTCTACTCTTCTGAGGCTGTCTTATTAATTTGGGTTCAGATTTTTCCATTAATTATGTCTGTTTTGTCTGAACCATGGATGAAGCCAAACAAATGTCATTCATTTTTCTTTGCTTTCTCTTTTTCGTTAGCTACTTGCATGCTTATATTATACAGTAACCCCTTAGTGTAGCTTGTCAGTGTGTGCTATTCTTATTTCAGTTCTGATTTGATTCTTTGGTTTCCTCATTCTCCATTCTTAACGGTGCTTAATTTCTTTCTCATTATCTTTTGGAGAGATCATTTAGGATATTTCTGCCTCTTTATCAGCTCCCCAGAAATGTGTATTGAATATTCAATTTTTCAGGCTATTGATTTAATTACCTATGTTTTTGCCAGAATGGCAGTGCCATTTGCCCCATAAATCAGTCCTTAGTGCTGTATCCATTAAATTGAGTACTAATGAGGGCTGGTGTGACTGTACGAGGCAAAGCATGTGCTGAGCCAGCAAAAAATGTCATGGTGAAATCTCAAAAATGGATACTTTCAGTTGTGTTGCAACAATTTTCAGAGTGGGCAATGCTTCCATTAATGTTATATCACTGAAATCATAGGGATTGTGAAAAATCCAAGCGTCACACAAAGAACAGGTATAGCAAATGAGCAATGCAAAATCAGCAGCTGATAAGGGTGTGATATGTAGCTGGTCATGCATTTTGGTGCACACTGTTGCAAATATAGTTCTAAAGCAAAAGTATTCAGAAGGCACATGATAATATGTTGAAATCATGTGTCAGCAAATATTTGTAATTTGCATGTCATTAGAAAAGTGTGTTGTTTTGTTTTGATCCTATTACGATTTTTGTTTCCATCACACTTCAGAATTATTCGAAAAATTTACATTATTGCATTATTTACATTGTTCAATCTTCTCCGTTTATATTGTTATTTAAATAAAGTCTTTTTAAACATAAAAATAAAATGTGCTTCATTGTGCATTTCTATCTGCCTATGTTTTGAAATATTTGCACATTTCATTTTCCAGGTTTTTAAATGTTGTTGTCTGTTAAAAAACTGATATCATACAGACCTTCCCTTCCCACTGTAGCTCTGCAAGATTGTCATATAGTTCACTTCATAAAACCCTCTATATGTGAGGTCAGAGAAAGATAAATAATTATCAACCTCCTTATTAAAGAGTAAGCAGGAATTTGTCAGAAGACAATTACATAACCTGACCCCTGCCTTTAAACATAACAAATGTGACTAGATATAAAAACAAAATGTAAAGGCGTCTTTATCGCTCATTCACCTTCTGAACTCAATGTTTTTGTTGGGAGTGTTGCAGTACCGCACCCACACTGGTACTTCCAGTGCCTATGCTTAATTTGTCCTAAAAGGATGTACAAATATGAAACTCTTTAAATATGACAACAAATGCAAGCAACCCCATCATGTAACATCAGGCCTACAAGTCAGAGAATGCAAAGTGCAATTGGTGAATATTAGGGCTAGCTGGAGATGTCAAACCTGAAATAAGTCCACTTGTTTGATGTGGCTAGTTGATTATTAGGCTTTCTTTTTAGGCCTCCTTCTGACCTTTAAAAAACTTCTAATCCCCCATATGCGTGACTGGAGATGCATTTTCAACTCATTGAAGTTTGAGTCCAGCAAACAAAGGGTTAATCATTTACAAATCACTCTACCAACTTCTCTAGGCCCACAATGTTGTATCCCATGGCTATCTGTAAGCTGTGGTGATGTGTCAGGAGGCATTCAGCTTTGCACCTTCTCCTCTTCCAATTATCAACATGGTTGACCAAACCGTAAAACTAACTGAGTGAGAGAAGACCATCAACGTAATCTATTAAAATAAAAACTAAATATATGTGCATATAATCCCTTCTAAAGTATGCTTGTTTATATGAAATGAATCACTAACCTTTCATGTCCTCTCAAAGTATTATGGACATTTCGTTGTTTACGGGCTGAAATATGATTAGCAGAGAAAGAATAGATAAAATGAAGCAGGATTGCTGTAGTCTGTAAATTAAGGACTGACAGTACCTGGTACTGCTCCAATATTTCATGTATGGTTTCTTTCTGTATTCTCATAGGATGTTAGAGGCTGTGCATTATGTCACACTCTCAACAATACTTTAGGGACTTAGATACAATTGACAAGGCCCACAGCACTCTCTCAACAAGTGGTCCCTGTTTTCTTCTGATGTCACTTAGTTTTCCTTGACCACTTGTCGTCATCTGTTTTCCTAAGACTTGTAAATCCCCAGAGGTGGAATCCTCCCTAGTATCAGTGAACACCCAGCCTTCACTGTGCATGACATCAGGGTACAAAGGCACACTTCACAATTCGATTTCCAAGACTTGAAATACTTGTTGGCCACATTGGATGTGGCTGCTATTCAAGTCATGCCCAAAACCTGCAACATGCTTGTCTTTGCTATCCTCGTGCAACAGCAGTCTTGTCCTGCACATTCCTACAGAAAAAGCAGAGAATACCTTGAAAACCAGGAACAGTTCCAGTTCCCACCTGATTCCCTGATCCTGAGCTCTGGGATCCAGTGCAGCAATTTGACAGCAATTAGCTATAGGCAATTACTTGAATCAACCTGGAAAGAAAAATAAGAGATATAGCTAGTGAAACCTTTATTGTGCTCTTAAATCCAGGTATGATATTTAGATAAATGTTTTAACTGGCCTATGCAAAATCCAACACAAGACATGGCAAAGTACAGCAATTCTAGTTACCACTTCGCATTAATATGTAAGTATCATTACAAGTAGCCAACTGAAATTTGCAAATACATAAGATCTCAGGGGCAACATAGAGCAAAAATATAGAACAGTGAAATTCCCTCAAGTAGTGAGGAGTAGAATAACTGCATGAATGTCAGTAGGAAAATCACTCCTCATGATAACAATGGTTACTGAGATTGACATTATGACAACAAGTAATAGCACATTATATTATATGTTATATAATATATATTAGCAGATGTTTTTCAGGTCACAAATTTCACCTGTTCAAACCATGAAGCATTCGTGACTGCAATATGGTCAGAATTCACAAGAAACATGGTAAATGGCTCAGTAACACCGACTCCCAAATACTATTCTTCATTCTAGGCATCATACTTGTACTAGCTATTTAAGACAGTAGTAATACTGCCCTATGGCAGTAATATCAGGCTGGTACTGGTAATTCATTTTGCTAGTTAACAGGTAATGAGAAACCTTTGAGTATAATCATCTAAATCACAAAAATGTTGACTGTGGTGTCATGGTTTTTCAATATCAATGATCAGAAATGTAGGTTTAACAATGGGTTTTACTTCTTCATCCCTATTATCTTTCTTATCTGGCAGTTGTATGTAATTCTTGCATAGAATAGTAATAGTATATTATAGTTTAGATTGTTTCTAAAAGTTAACTTATCAATACACTCTATGCATCAGATAGCAATAGCGACAACCGATTACATGTAATGATTTTAAGAATACACTTTCTGGCCAATATATCCTGCTGGAATTATCATGGAGCTCCAAATCTTAACTTCCACTATATAAGGTGCGAACCAATGTAACTTTAACGTTGTCACAGAAGTTCACTTTTTAGTTTCACATTTCAAGTACAGCAAACTAGGAGAGTGAATCAAAACAATTAATCCAATGTAGACTGCAAAGTAGGTAAATTCTAAAATAGAAACCAATAATAACACATTTTTTAAAGACCGAAATGAGGCCTTAGCTTGTGTGCCAATTAAGGAATTTCAAATCAAGGTGAAGATTAGAAAAAAAGAAGAATGCAAGTCTAAGAAGTTACACAGTTGAAATATTATTAGTTGAAATGTAAGTCTTCAATCCAAATATGGACAATTAGGTGTGACAACATATTTGCTAGAATGTGTAATGTGATATTATTCCCTCATAAGTAACTTTAGACTATGCCTCGCTTTAGAAAGGAGTCTCTTGTCAGAAATTGGATTATTACTTTGGGAGAGTTGTACCCCTAACATCTTAATCAACACCATCTAGGTAGGTCACAACACATTTTTTGAGGGAATCTCTGGCAGCAGTGGCACAACCTATCGGCAATTTTCCAGAGAAACGCTGATTAAGTTTAAGTAGTACTAAACCATTTTAAAGTATAAAAAACAGAATACAATTCCCAAACAGATTTAGAAAAATGTAGTAAGTAGAAAGACAACAAAAAAATCCAAAACACATAAGGGGAATCAGAGATATCATTTGTTTGTTTTTTAAGAGAAAAAGCAGATAGAAAATAGAAAGTGCCCATCAAAAGACACAGTACGTGCATGACCAGGACCTAAGAGGCATTTCTGGCTGACCGCAATGGAGCAGAGATTGAAAAGCCCGGGGGGTGGGGGGATTAGTGTCAAGGAGTTTACCTTCATAGTCTTGGTTTTGAAACTCAGGGTCCTCGACTGGTGCAAGACTAAGCATTTGGAGGACATATATATATGTCAAAAAAGGGAAGCATGAGTTGAACACCATTAAAAGGATGTCCCTAGCTTCATGCAGAGAAAGGATGTCCTCAGCGGCACACAGAGAAAAGGTGCCCTTGGCGGCACACAGGAGGATGAATGTTATCATGTTGACATAGGTCACACCCCCTTGACAGAAGATAGTAAAGATTATGATGAGCATATTTTAGACATGCAACAAGATGATGAATTTAATGATGAATTTGATAATTTTAAGGGCACATGTTCTACTAAGTTGCCTAGAGATCCTTTAGGAGAGGAAATGTTTTCTCCCTTTAGTATTAGACATTCATGAAATGGTGATTGGTGGCCCATGGAGGACGTAGGTAAATTTATAAAGGAATGGATTCACAGGCCGTTAGAGAAGGGGGTGAGATGAGTTATAAGAGCGGATTGCCCTAGATCAGTTTTTGAGGAAAAGGTGTGTAGTACACCTAATTTAGACCCTGAGTTAATTCGTTTTCTGTTTAAGTTAGGAAGGGACCCAAGAAAGGAACTGGAGCATTCACTGAAAATTTGTCAGGATAAAGTATTGAAAGTAATGGGTCCTTTAGCATGGATTTTGGATATGGTGGAAGAGGACATGTAAATGAAACTCCAGTGGATTTGGAGTTACCCAGGGGATGGAGACAGAGAGCTGTGGTTAGGCTGGGGAATATGAATGCTGGATTGATGACGGACAGTAGGAGAGTATTCCTGATGAATATTCATCCCACGATGCGAGACATGGCTCGAAACAACCTTGCGAAGATGCTAAAGGGTTACTATTCAGAGAAGTGCTAGTTAAACGCACTGAAAAATATTTCACTACTTTTACGGTCTTGGATAAGGCTAAAGTGAATATGAGAAACGATTTGGAGGTAGTGTTTTTGGAAGGGCCACTATAAGGGAACCCACTGCTTGCATCGGGATACAAGGGTCCAAGCACAATAATCAATTTTGAGGAAGAGGGTATCAAACCTCTTCAAGCTTCTACCCAAGCAGAGGCAGAGTCGGGAGATTAGGAAGGTATTCGCGTGGACGAGGGCAAAGTTTCTCTGGAACCCAAAGTGAGTATGCGGATTATTTTAGGTTCTTCCCTAGGACGAGTAGGGGAGTGATTCAAGGGTTTGCAATAGAGTTTGTGGAGTATCCACATCAGAGAAGGGAACCAAGAGATATTACAGTATCAGAACAGAAGAACAAAGACTAGTAGTAGATTTGCAGTTGGAGTTCATTATTCAGAAAGGGGCAATAAAAAAAATAGAGGAAACAGCAGAGTGCTTTGTGAGCAAAATCTTTTTGGTCCAGAAAAAAGACAAAGGATAGAGGCCTGTGATAAACCTCAGAGAATTAAACAAATATTTGATACACAGACATTTCAAAATGGAGGGGATGCATTGTCTGAGAGACTTGTTGTTGAGAAACGATTGGCTGGTGAAGGTAGATCTAAAGGATGCGTACTTCACAATTCCCATGGGCAAGGAAAGTCAAAAGTTTTTGCAATCCAGCTGGAGAAAAACTCTGTATTAGTTTCGATGCCTTCCATGTGGGATTTCTTCAGCACCATGATGATTTACGAAAGTAATGAGGGTAGTGATGGCATATTTGTGCAAGAGAAGAATTCGAATAAGAGTGTATTTGGATGACTTTTTAATCATGTCACAGGAGTTAGAGGGTTTGAAGAAAGATTTACTTCAGGTGATGGATATGTTGGAGAGTTTATGATTTTTGATAAAGAAAAAGAAGTCTGTTTTGGAATATTCACGGAGGATGGAGTTATTAGATTTCCAGGTTGATACGAAGGAGGTTGTGTTCCAGCTTCCAGAGAAAGAGGTAAAATTGATAAGGAATAATATTTTACATGTATTGAAAAAGGAGTTATTATATTTGAGGTATCTGGCTCAGATAATAGGATTGTTGTCATCTTCAATTCAGGCTATATTTCAAGGCCCCCTGCATTATCGTGTTTTACAGAGGTTGAAAGGGGATGCCTTGATGGAAGGACGTTGGCATGGAGACAGAGTAAATGCAGAGGCGGCCAAAAAGGAGTTATATTAGTGGTAAAAATAATATGCAGGCATGGAATGGTTGTGCTATTTTTGGATGTGTTCCAGATTATGTGCTGGAGATAGATGTGAGCCTGAGAGGCTGGGGGCACGTTTAGAAGAACAGCAGGCAGGAGGAGTTTGGAAAGCGAAAGAAAGGGTGAATCTCATAAACTGTCTGGAATTGATGGCTGGGTTATATGCACTAAAATGTTTCAGAGGTGTTTTAAGAGGGCAATCGTGTCAATAAAGATGGACAATGTATCAGCAGTTGCTTATATCAACAGATTAGGATGGAGCAGTTCCTGTGGACTATCAGAATTAGCTAAAGAGTTTTGATATTTCTGTCTGGAGCACAAGATATCAGTGAAAGCAGAGTATTTGCCAGGGGTGATGAATATATCAACATATTGGAATACTCGACATTTGAGGCATTTCAGCATTTGGAAACTGGATCGGAGGAGTTTTTGCAAAATAAAAGATATTTTGGTCCACTGGAGAGGGATCTGTTTGCGAGCAGGCTAACTTACCAGATAGATAATTATTATAGTTGGATACCAGATCCAGAGGCATCAGCAGTAGATGCAAATCAACAGGTTTGGAAGGGGAGAAGAGCCTATGCCTTTCATCCTTTCGCAATGATGCAGAGAGTACTATTGAAAGTGAGGGAAAAGAAATGTCAACTAGTGTTGTTGAAACCATTCTGGGGGTCTTAAGATTGGTTCCCATCTATGATGGAGTTGGCATGTGTAGTACCATATTTACTTCCAGCAAGAGAATCACTACTGAAGAATGGAGATGGAGAAGAGCATCCTTTAATTCAGAACCGGGTGTTGAACCTTATTGTTTGGAAGGTGTCAGGAGATCTGACTGTTTCAAGGGACTTTCGAGCAGGGCTGCAGAATTACAGGAAGACTCTTGGGCTCCATGAACAAGAGGAAGGTATAAAGAAATATGAAGATTTTGGTCAGGTTGGTGCATTGAGAGGAGCTTGGATCCTGTGGATTCTCCTATTGTGGAGGTGATAAGTTATTTGGTTGAACAGTTTGAAAAAGGTTTATGTTGTGCTTTGAATTGCTACTGATCAGCAATTTCGGCCTGGCATGTTCATGTGAATGGTAGTTAATTAGGTAGGAACATCTTGTTTTGTAGGAGTTTTAAAAGTATAAAACTGAAGAGACCACCTCGGGCATGGTATGATATATTATGGGACATAAATGCGGTTTGGTCACTATTTCAAAGCATGACCTATTTGGATTAAAAGAAAGTATCAGAAAAACTGGTTACTCTAGTCTGTTTAATATCATGCAGAAGGATTTCAGATGTGTAGGCTTTGGAAGTAAGTTGGTTGGTGTGTATTTTGAAATTTGGAAGTCTGACTTTTAACCTAGTTTTCCAGAAGAGAGAAGGTAGATATATTCGTCATAATACATGAAAATAGTCATCGTGACTTGGTTCTGGGTCCTTGTGTTTCACTATGGTTAACTGTCAGTACACACGTTCTAGGTGACTAACACGCTATATTGTCTTGTCCTTTATGGGACACATCCTTTGATGTCACTCTTTGTTAGCAACGTGGGTGTCTAGTACCTATGTATATGCGGTAACTTTCATGACGCTTGCAATATATGTCACCCAACTGATGTGCTCCTCACCTTGGGCTCCACCTATCTCTCACTACATGAGTGAATATGGAATGAGAGATATATAGACACTGATTATGATACAGACAAACAAATTATGTATATTTGTTCATTTTCCAGCCCTGAGGAAGTCGCGTGTACTCCCAGACGACGAAACACGTGTTGGCTGGAGCAAGAATCAATAAATGAAGATTGGATCTTACACTTCAAGAAACTGAATCATATGATTATCAACACATTGTTGTATACTTGATGGGTGTGCTCAGGTTTTGTTGCATTGCCCACGATATTACACTGGCATCGAGGGGGTCATTCCCTGCATGAGCTGTGGAGCATTTGAACTGTATCGCGAAGAGAAGAGTCGCAGCATGCACCACAGTCATGACATGACAGAGGTGTGCTCCTGCAACTGAGTCTGACAGCAGATGTATTGCCAAGGCTGCCCGGGGGGCCACGTAGGGGACCCTCCAACAGGGCGGCCGCCTTAGTGCCACAGGAAGGCACACCAGTCAGCGTACTAGTGCCCCGGTCTAGTGACCAGGGGATCGGTCGGCCGCATCACTTCCGGCCGTGGGGGAGGGGGTCAAGGGTACAGATACCTTCCCACAAGGCAGCCTCTTGTCTGCTGCCGGTCTCGCTGTTCGGTCGTGCGACTCCAGCGCTGCCATCTACGTGAAAGGCAACGAGGTTAGTTCGCACCCTCCCTACCCCCCCTTATAATTGACTGCGGTGGTGTCTCTTCCCACCATGTTATATATTTGCTTCTGTGCCCCTGGTCTCCGTGGAGTTAGCGGTCTCCGCCGGAGGGCTGGGGGCCAGAACAAGGGCACGGGGGCCGGGAGAGGTCACAAATGCAGCAGTCGCGGTGGCCTCACAAGAGCGGGCGTGCATGCTCTAGTGTAGGGTAGATTCTCACCAGGGCATCCGCTTATGTTTAGCGCTCCAATCCTCCGGGCCAGCTACACCACAGTTAGGTGTGCAGGCCTTCTTTAAAGAAGGAACAGTCCATTGTATATCTGTTTTCCTGTAAACCTGGAAAGCTTCCTGCAAGTTATCTTATTTAGTCAGCTGTTGAGAGTGAAAGGTAAAAGCTGGCTAGCATTTGTATACCGGAAGCCCTCATTTTGGTGCAGATTTACATAGCGCGAACAGTCTCCCCCCCGGGCCGGCAAGATGGCGGTGCCCTCCTGGGTCCCTCCTTTATTATCCTTGCTGGGAGTCGGGCCCCACAAGACAGGCAGGGGCGGCATGGGTATTTCCTTTGGGAGGGCTCTGGCGCAGCGATCCGTGGCATGCGCCTCGGGGTCGCGTTCAAATTATTGGATTCATGTGTGAGAGGATGTGGTCCGGCGGCCAGAGCTGCCGACTCAGGTGCTGTAACCAGAGTTCGAGCCCCGAGGTCGCGTCCACATCCTGTGATTCCGGCGGGCAATTCACTTTATCTCCCCGCACCTGAATGTGTAATGTAAATAAGGTGCTACGTAAAGCGCTCCAATCCTTCGGGTCGTGTTCGCGCCATATAAAGTATGCAACAAAAATCAACGGCACATTCATTTTGTCAATTCTTTTATTCTCCTGTGCCTGGATGTGCTATGTTTAATGGTGCCCTGCCATGCGCTCCAATACCTTCGGGTCGTCTGCGCGACAGTTTGTTTGCCCACTTTAGCGCTGGAAACCAGGGTTCGAGCCTCGCGGTCGAGTTCACATCCTGAGATTCTGGTGGGCAATTCACTGAATCGCCCCGTACCTGAATGTGTAATGTAAATAAGGTGCTATGTAAGCGCTCCAATACCTTCGGGTCTTGTTCGCGCCACATAAAATATGCAACAAAAATGAGCGGCACATTCATTTTGCCTAATATCTTATTTCCTGGGCCTGAATGGGCAATATTTAAGGGTGCCCTGCCAGGCGCTCCATTACCTTCGGGTCGTCTGCGCGACATTGTGTATATGCACACTTTAGTGCTGCAAACCAGGGTTCGAGCATCGCGGTCGCATCCACATCAGTTTATTCGGGTATGCGCACCATTACCTTCGGGCCTATTTCGTGCCGTCTGTATTGCAACTTTGGCGCTGGCAACAAAGGTTTCGAGCCTCGGGGTCGCGTCCACATTACTTGATTCTGGGCAAATAACTTTCTCAGCGTCCCTGAATCTGCAATGTATGACAGTGCTCTGCGATGCGCTCCATCACCTTCGGGTCATCTTCGCGCCATGTTATTCCTGACGTTTGTGATGGAAATCAGGGTTCGAGCCTCGGGGTCGCTTCCACATCTTTTTTTTCTGGGCAAACCACTTATTCTCCCAGGCCTGAATGTCATATGTATAACGCTACTATACCTTCGGGCCGACTTTGCAAAAAAACCAAAAACATTACTTCAAAATCTGGCCTTGGATCTTTGAATAGGGAGACATCTGGCTGTGACATTTTAGCGGAGCACACCAAACGTCGCAGGGAGAGGGGGCCATAATTCCGCGCTTGGTCACAGACATAATGAGTCACGTGCTTGACTCCACAACTTGTTGTTTATAAAGTTAAGCCTGGTGGTGCTACCTCTTGCATTAAAATTATTTCCATTACGAGGCTATGATGCCTAGTGTCTATGGTGTCGGACTCCTACTTCACAAGTTAGGGTTTCTTATTCTGGCGTTTCACTGGTGGGGTCCCAGAGGAAATTAGAGACAGGTGGACTGTTTTTCACCCTGTTGGTGCCCTGGCACGCACACGACTGCGAGGGGGCTGCAAGACTGCCTGACACCAGGTGCTGGATGCACACGGCTACAGAAATTCGGCTACCTTGGGAGGCATACTGGGCCCCATTCATTTATGCTGTTCTGCCCTATATTGGGAACAGGATGCACCAGGCTAAGGCTACCCCGGGTCCTGTTGGGAACGTTGGGATTCTATACCTGGGTTCATTCGGGAGCAGGGAACAGTAGGGCGACATTTGGGTGCCCCCCCCGCTCGCGCAGCGATGCTGCCCGGTTTTGGAAGTATGCCTGCCAGCATTCAAGCACACCTATGCCAATAAATTGGAGGACTACAAGGGACTCTTCATATGTAATATTTTCACTGGGGGGTCTGTGGGAAAACTCCTGAACCCTTATAACCTCTAAAAAGCGGCATGCAATATATGACCGCGACCGTGTCATAGCTCAACCTGTATAGAAGCTAGGCTCTCCAAGAGCGCGTGTAGCGGTTCACATGGTATCAGTTATTCTACTCCTCCCTTTGCCTCCGACCATGATACCGTGTACAAGCGCTGGGGAGGTAAGTCATAAACTGTCCTGCGTGGGGACGTATCTAAGCAAAAAAGCCTGCAATACTGGATTCTTAGGAAAAAAAAAAAAAGTTTATGAAGGCAGATGACTTTTCAGCATGACAGTTAGAACACTGATAGCTATCAGGGGCCAGGTGTATTCCTCACGGTTGCCTGTCCGTTAATTTGGTTTAACACTGTAAGGTAAATGATGACCATTACATGCAGTCACCTATGGAGTCTTATATGGATATACAATTGGAAATTGAAGACTGCAGGGAGAAGGACACAAACATGTTTCTCCAAGGCCACAGTAGGGATAGTGATACACGTGTTCAATACTTAATCAGTAAGGCTGAGTGTACGGCTGGGTCGCTGTGAGTTCACGTTATTTGGGAGTCGCTTGTCATCTCCTGCTCAGGTCTGAAAACATGGGTCTATTTTTTAATCATGTGAGCTGATAATCTTGCCAATTGGAGAGTGCAATGTCACCTGTGTCTATTTATTTCACATGGTATCTGGCTGCGCTATCTCGGATTTGAGACAGGCCACGAGCTGTATCGGGCATCATAGGACACGGAGTTGCCGCATTGGGGAAGCTGCACAGACCTTGGCTATCCCCAGGTGAGTTCTTAGGGGGCAGACCCTTTTAAAAGAATGGCCGGTAACTAAGTGATGTCACTAAACCATAGTTTAGTGCAGCTACATTGGCACTGGGCTTCGGTCAGGCGTAATTGACTCCATCTTCCGATGCCATCTTATGACTATCAGGTCCGGCAGACCTGTGGCGTATTCACTCCTAGGCTGTGAAGAAGGGGCCGCTATTGGGATGGGGGTGGAACTAACTGTCTGATGGTACCGCCTTGTCAATGAGAATTACAGTCTCGCAGTGTTCAGGTGCAGTGCAACATATTATTGTCACATTCCACGATTCAACGTGATTGTGGGCAGGTTTAGCAACAAAGGGTACTGCCTGACCCAGACGTACTCACTATGCGGCAAGGTCAGGATACAAACACAGGGAGAGCCAATGGGTTTGGGTCTTGCCCAACAGTCCATAATTTGTCACCTGATAATGAGCAGTCTCACTCATGTGGATGTCCGCACAAACGTATGTAGTGAAGTAAACACGAAGTTGAGATCCATAATTCTTAGGAATGTAAGGTATATATTGCATCCCGGGTCACCTGCCCCTGACATGGATTAACAGTCTGAGGTACATCGTTGACGGTCATGC
Source organism: Triturus cristatus (assembly GCF_964204655.1). Lineage (NCBI taxonomy): Eukaryota > Metazoa > Chordata > Amphibia > Caudata > Salamandridae > Triturus > Triturus cristatus. The sequence goes on along the minus strand of NC_140593.1, from coordinate 1,011,219,538 downwards.
ATTTATCTACAGATTAGTATAAGTGTTATCCAATCGGGTTTGGGAAACTGCAGGGGGAAGGACGCAATCAATGTTCACCCTGCCAATAGTCACAGTGATACACACTTTACAGTCGAACTATACATGTGCTTGAACTATGAACTGACGCATTAACTCTACCGACATTAACTTACGTGGTATCACAACATCACCATTTTCTTAGACATTTATACCTCCTTCATTCTGGCCCACACTTAGTCCACTCTGCTCTGACTACGCTGCTGATCAGGCTGATGCAACAAAGCCTTTTACTTGTTTAATCTCTTTGCACACTTATTGGCACATTTTAGCCAGACATTGTTTGTGTCTTCGCATGAGGGCCTGCGATGGGTTTGCCTGGTTTCTACTTGAAGGGCACGCATGTGCGCTGTGTGTGAAGTAGCTAGGTTTCAGGCAGTAAGGCAGAGGGGTCCTTGCTGGATCCTGTGAATCTTAGTTTGGACACGGATGTCATTGGGTCCACTCACATCGGTACTATTTGCACCCTGGGAAATGGGGGACAGGACTGTACAGTAATGCTGCTCGGGGGTGGGGGGATATTCCCTCCGCATCCAGGCCACATTCTAGCCATCCAGGGGACACTGGCAGTACACTAGTAACGAACAATTGATAGTGGCACTGTTCGCAAGTTTTAGGACCCCACTTTACAGGATTAGCATCGGATTGGGGGAAGGTGTTCGGGATGCTGGTGGGGGATATCCCCCACCTTTTGGGGGTACGCTGCTACCACTAATTATTTATGCATGGGGTTGGCTAGGAGGCATGGCAGGAGTACCTGAGATCTTCAGTAGAGCATGCTACGTGGCAGGCAGTATTTGGTGCCAACGAGCAAAAAAGAAAGACCACAAGGGACTTCAGACAGCAGGGTGTTCATAAGGGATGAAGCTGCCCCTCCCCATACCTGAGACTTAAACACGGCGCTCTTACAGAATGAAGACTTGGGGGCTTTATGTTTAGGCCTAGGAAATCATAAATTTGCCCCAAGTTCTTAGCCTTGCATAAGAGGAGAATTTTTCATGCAAAGGCACCTTGTTAAAATAGGAGCCATGTAGAGAGAGCTACAGCCATATCTGACTATAGGCTCATTCCCTTACTCAGGTCCATGGCTAGGTGCACGTAACATTTTGTTCCCTTATACAGTATTTATTTAGTGGTTAAACAGGACTAAGGTGAGGACTCCTTTGACAGTATTTCCATGCCTGAACGTATGTAGGGATGAAATAACAGTGTCCCTAGTTGCGCAACATAATACTTGTGTATAGGAAGTTTGTTAATAGGTTCATTTGGTCTAACAGTGGCAGGTAACGGGGGCGACTTGTACAAGAAACTAACATGAGTGGCTCAACACTGTTGGTTAGAAGGGATGCTGTCAAGAGCAGAACTCAAACTAATTAGCATTAAACACATACTATTTAAGCGACCAACATAAAGCTGTAAATGGGGTGCTAAAGGGATGGCATGCCAAGAGAGATATCTTCCTTTTCACGGGATACCCTTACTCCAACACGCCTAAAGTAAGCGGAGGATGCCTGTTGAAGTTGTTAGATCTGCTATTAGTTATTAAAAACACCAGGTACTATGAATTAGTCAGTGGTACTCAAATCATAGGTACTTACAGGACACATATGGTTGAATACACACTTCTTGGGACAGGACTGCCCCATCTCGAGCAAAGGGAAGTAAAACATTATATGGGTTTGGAAACTTTTGCAGACGTTGGTGGTTAGCGCGCACACATGGGTGTTCTGAGGAGTTTGGGGGGTAGGTTAGCAGGCATCATCTTGTCACTTCTGTCAGTGCCAGCGGACCCCTAGGGTGACGGCGCGCTCAAATACTTGGTAGGTCCAAGATGGAAGGTTGTGCTGAGTGAGGCTCAAATCCAAAGCGATTGTGGTATCTTTCCAAGGGGCACATCTGGCTGGGCAGTATGAAATTTTAAAGTACAGCCAGCGATCCCCCTCCTTTTTGTCAGATCCTGCTTATTTGTTACCGCAGAGTTTCGGGCAGGTTAGCTGGCCCAAACTGGTGGGTTTGATGTTTAGTCGGGTCAATTGACCGAGTACAGCCATTTTCGCTGGGTATATCTTGGCAGGTAGGAATACCCGGCAAGATTTTAGCAAAGGCAGGTAGCAGTACTTTGGGTAAGTGATGTATTTCTCACTGGCAGGCCGCCAGTCAGGGGGACCATGTACCTAGGTCACTTACATCAGGCAGTGTTGCCCAGTGGAAACATGTGGGGGAATGCACAGAACAGGATACTGCACAGCTTAGATGCCGGCGAATTGTGGCTGCACTACTGCAGATGGCAAGGTAAACCTATACTGATTCACATGCTGGGTATGGTGGTGGTCCAACCCCTTTTCTTAGGATCACTCCCTGTCTAGTTTAGTGGTGCTATTTGTACCTTCAGTAGCACCAGCAGCGGCTCACAGGGATAGCAGTAAAGCTTCTTTTTATTTCGCCTGGGATGGGACCTGGCAATGTCATAAAGCTGTGCAGCCAGAAACTGATTAGGACAAGACGTACCTGTGATGGTGCAACGGGCACTAAGCTGTAGAACAAGCCAAGTTGAAACATATTCCAGGTATACCGTCAGTGATATACGTAAGGCTGTGGGCGACACATGAATAGGCACTTTCTGTCAGCTGTTGCGGGTGTATGCCATTCCCAATAGAGCGCGGGTTGCCTTGTTAGTGCTGATATGGAGGGGATGGAGCACCTATACGGACATCTACCAGAGCACATTTTGCAGTCATAGTAAAGGTTAAATTGATTATATTTGTTGGTATATTACCAGTTGCTTCAGTTAAGCCAAGTTACCTTGGGAGTTGTCAGCGAACAGTCAGACTGCAACGTGGGTGGTTAGCCGGTTGGCAGGCCTTTTAGATATGTGTTTAGCTCAGGCATGTTCAATTATGGGTTATGGTGCCTGAAGTCTGCCCTGTGATGCAAGTTCCAGGCAGGTGGAGTGGGGCGTGAGTAAGTGCGTGGACTGGCGGTCCACTGATGGGAGGGGTGGCCCCTCCTAAAACTGGTAACCACCGATTGGTGACAGCCACGGTGTAATTTGGCTCATCAGGCGGGCAGGCGGCATAGGGGCGGGCCTGCCCTCAGATTGCCCATAAGATAACCCACCATGTTGGCATATTTGTTATGCAAATAAACCTGCAGCAATTTTCTCCACTAACAAGGTGTCGTGTATTTTTTTTATGTATGTTGCTGTGAGAACTGAGTGTTGCCGATATTGGCACTATGCCAAGGCAGTGTATGACTCATCTGCTCTGCAGTGCGCCGGAGGGTGAGCTGCAGTGATCAGCATAGAAAGACCGCAGCGTCACCTAGCTGCCATTTCACCCCACCGACCCCTCAGCCTGCTGCGAGGCAACTAGTGCTGCAAATGATGGAAGCAGCACAGTAACATGGAAGCATGACGAGGGCGTACAACAGGCTGTACCCCTACACAAGGAGGCACATGTACGTTCTCCATTCTGGTGCAAAAGTCCCGTTTAGGCACTTCTAATGTCTCCAGCCCGCCCTAACACTGGGGGGCAGCGGAAGCCTGCAACGAAAAAAGGGCAGTGCCACCTAGTGCCATCAAGAGGCAACCTGCTGAGACAAAGGACATGCTGCCCGGCTTGAGCAAGTAGCCAGTAGTTCCCCCACGACCTCTTCTCCCAGACAGTAAATACAGGCCATGTGAGAGGCCCTGCTGCACCATTAACCTGCCTGCCGTTGCAGAGTCAGCAGAAAGGAAGTCTGATCTTGGTAGGAGTATCCAGGCTCATGCCGCCATAGAACAGTTAAGCCTACTGACTGCCCACTGCAGCCAACAATCAGCAGGTGGGAGTGGCACAGCATTGGGAAGTGTGGCTGCAGTGCCACCTACAGACCAGAGTTACCAGAGCACAGCGCAAGTCTGCAAATAAATGGCCACATTTTAAACATTTTTGTACAACCATACCCTTTTCAACAAAGAGTATGCCAGACCCCCCGCCCCCCTCACTGCAGGCAGGTAACACAGTGGATCCCAGAGCACTGCAAGACCCTTCTAACCAGCCAGCAACAACAGTCACCAGGTCCAAGAGTGTACACCGCCATTGGGAGAAAGACTGCCTGCTCAAGCCCAATTGCTGAGACAGACTGCACAAGGCACATCAAGGTGTGTCTTCAGAGATAAATGCCCTAGAGAGTGGTCCTCTGCACCCTGCAAGTGAGAACAGCAAGGACAAACTCAGAGACAGCAAAACCTCAAGGTAGCTATCCCCACCTTAAGACACAAGAAAAACTGGTGCAGAGCGCGCACCACAAGTGGCTGCCCCACGCCACCGCCACCGAGGAAATCATACCAATCTCCCCTACTGGTGAAATGACACAACTGCAAGCTACAACACAGGCCCAACAAGTGCCGGAAGAGGTGCACAGCAGGCCGCGCCAGCAAACTTCTCAGCATGGGCAGGCGCCCGGGAGATAGAGACATCTCCACAGAGAAGCACTGCTGAACGCCGCACAGAGAGCATCTATATCTCCACTGCACCACTGAAGCCCCGCAGCGGGCCAAAGACAGCAGAGTGTCCTCCTTCACACTGCCTCAAGAAGGAGTCATTAGTGGCCCCAGATAGGCAACAGGAGAGTCGCACACTCCACGTGGCAAGCTGCTTCCGCAATCTGTGCTCTGACGACAGGCGACACGTGGCCGAACGCAACATTGCTCCACAAGCAAGAAGGAGCGTGTAACTCAAAGTGACCAAGCACGCCGGTTCGGAGGCAGGATCAAGCACCACAACGGCGCAGCCTCGAGGTGCAAGTACGATGCCATCAAGTGAAGAGAAGAGGAGCATTGCGGAAATCCCTGAGGAAGGGATGATGCCCATGAAAGGTCCCCAAGAGGAAGAAGCAAGTCCTACTGACAGGACAGACCTGCAACAGTTCCCCAAAAAAGTGCAGACCGCCCGAGAACTGGATGAAACCAGCGAGATGTCCATGTGGCGCAAACATGAGACATTTGGCAGGACCACATCCAAGTGAGGACCTGGTCGGAAGGAGGAAAAGTGAGTGGCAGGACGCCACTCCGTCAAGGAAGAAAGAACAGTGGCACAACGCTACAGGGCAGACAACCACCAAAGGGGCGAAAGGAGGAACGGAGAAGACTGACAGGACAAAGGACTTGTGCCAGCACTGGGGAAGGTGTTTATCAGTATAAGCCAGCCACCGGGGTGCAGAGACGACACTTGAGACAGATTCCCGGGAGGACCAACAGTAAGCTGCTAGCAAGCGCGATCGGCGTCCAGGCCCCGCGCTTCGCAATTCGACCATCCTCTCACCTGTCACTGGCTCCTTGGTATCGATAGCACCATGCCTAGCAAGGGCACCTGCTGGAAGACATCTGCAAGTGGCCATGATGTCCCTCCAGTCCTCCTCACTCCACAAGGTCACCCAAGGCAAGAGATCGCCACCTGTTGCCCAATGGAAAGAAAATCACTGTGTTTGTCATCGTCATCCAGGTGCATCATCACCAAGGATGACAAAGGAGCATCACACCACCAGAGTGGATCCTAGCACTCCAGACAACCTGAGTTCAACAAGGCTAGCCACCCAGGAACTTTCTGTGTGTCCCCATCAACCGAAGCCTGCCGAATATGAGCATACCCGACCATTGTAATATCCACCCTTGGGGTTACACAAGATTTGGCCGTGGCCCTGTTGGGAGTTCCACAGTGACCCCTCAGCGCTGCCTACAAAAAGGCCCACACCGCCCACGCAGTCACGTGATAATCCAGGGGCAAGGGCCTCGATGGAGTTCCTGTGAGAGGGGAATCCGAATAGGAGAGATGCGTCGGCAGCAGCTCCACGACAGGCACGGAAGCATGGAGGCCACAGATGTAGACTGGTCACCCAAAGACCATCAGAGGAAGGCGTAGAACATGAGTCCTGACGGCAAGAACACCTAGACTGAGACACCACCCTCTGCAGCTACATGAGCGACTTGGTGATGGTCCTGTTGGCAGTTCCTCAGCGACGCCTTCGCGCAGCCTACACAAAGCCTGCACAGTCCACACGGTCCCATGGCAGCCCAGCAGGAAGGAAAGGCAAGTCTGAAGTTGCTCGGCTGTCAGGAGCTGGAAAGACCGTCAACACGTCACCTCCAAGGAAAGGCCCCATACACACAGATCATCCCCAACAGCTGGAGGTTTGTCGTCCCCCGGAACCTGAGCGTCTGCGAGATCTCCAGAGTGGACTCCACCACCGCTCCGGATGCATCGATATTTGAACTTTGTGAGATATTTGAACTCTGTATATAGACTCTAACACTGTGAGACCAGGCCAGTCAGAACTATATCGCTGAGGTGGATTAAAGCTTCCTGACCGTGTGGTCCAGACCTCCAACACCGCCCAGCAGATCACCTGAAGAGACTCAGTGGTGCTGTTTATTGTTGTTTTGTCTTCTTCATAGTTTGGACTTTTGTTTGTTTCTTTTTCATTAAAGTGTGGGAGGGATGCGGTGTCCAGCTGGACATGTTCTAGTGTTCTGCCTGTTTGCACCCCACCCTTTACACCCACCCATCACAGGCGTAACCGGTCAGGTGATCCTGCAAATAAAAGGGGATGGGCACACATACCCTGGGACCGTTACAGTATCCTACTCACGGTGTCCGTGCAGTTATTCCTCCAGCATGTGGGCCTAGTGCCTACGATATTACAGGACAGACGACTGACAGAAAACATAAAATAAATCACTGCAGACACAGGCACCCACAGTCCACTGTGGCCAATTCTGACACTGCTTTCATGCTGCTGAAAGCAGTGTCAGGATTGGCCTGAGTGCCGGTGATTTTCTCTCCCAGTTAAACTGGGAGCCTGTGCCTGCTCTCTCCAACCCGGCAACGCAGCTCGGGTTGGAGAGAGCTTCAGAGCGCATGACAGCTTAGCCGGCTTGACACTAGGGGTGGGCGGAATTTACGTAATCGCGTTATGCAAATCTCCGCGAAACGGTAACAAATCTCCGCGAACATGCAGAAATTCCGCGAACACGCGGAATTGCTTGTTCGCGATGCTTTTTTCCTGTTCACAGATGCTGTTTGCGTGCTCGGGGAGAAATGTCTCGCGAACATGCATTTTGAGAACGCAAACAAGAAAAAATTTCGCGAAGTCGCGGAAAGCAGAATTTTAGGCAATTTCGCGTTTTCCGCGGAACGCAAAAATTACCGAAATTCCGCAAATTCCGCAAGCGGAACGGAATTTGCCGCCCAGGCCTACTTGACACGGCCGGCCAGGCCGTCATCCTCACTGAATAGCAGTATAAAACACTCCAGCACCAGCCTGTTATCCCCCCTGGCCCTGCCCTCAAGCCCCAGCTCCAGAGCAAAAATAAAACGATAATAATAAGTGTTTAATATTGCTTTATTTTTCATTTGTTTGGCTGCTGGCAGGTGGGGCAATGGTCCTCCGCCATAGCTGTGGAGCCACCACTGGAACAGGAATATGTTTTCTGGAAGAAGCAGCATCATATGCTGCCCCCTGTCAGAAAAAATGGGAATGAGGCTTGTCAGCTCCTACATCTTAAGCCTCATGCAGTTCCTGCAGTAATGACTATTCACACAGTAAATCGTGTCCAGATACTCCCTCACCTGGTATGTTTAAAACGACCCCCTAGGAATCAGGTAGAGCAGAATTGAATGAGGTAATTGTGCTTTACCTGAATCGTAATTAGGGCCTACATGGCTTCCATCTTCTAAATCTTTCTTCAATGATGTTACATGACAGCCATCACCTCCCTCGTGAGACTGCATGGTTTCAGGCCTTATTTTGCCTGTCATGGGATACAAAAGCCCTTCTTTCTTCCTCACATCTGGTGCGACATTCCTTCCCATAATGCATGCAGTGAGCTGTCATTCTTGGATGAGTGAGGCAAACCAGTGCATCCCTTAGGTGTGACTGTCACTTACTCCTCAATGAATAACAGTTCCCTTTAATTTTTGCGCGCGCCGCGCATCGCGTCTCCAGTAGCCGCCTGAAAGGATCTGAGCATGCGGAAAAATGGCAGCAACCCTGACATTAAGTTAAAAGCCCATGATTTGTTCTGCAGGACCAGTAAAAATTAGCATTTAGAAGAGGGCACTGGCTTCATGGCAATAGTGACTGATACTGTTATTTAATGCTAGCGAAGCAGTTCTTTTTAAAGGTCAGCAGATATTTTAAACAATTCTTAAGTTAACGCAAGGCTCAGCCACAAAGCTTTATAAATAGGCTTCCTGCTGACACCGATTCAGATGTGGAAGTCACTTAAGCATCTCTCAGTTTTACGTGCCACTTTGAGCCGTGGGGTGTCTTTAATGTGTAATAGCTCCACACTGAGACTGTATTCCTTTCTTTCTGGACTTGTGATAGATGGGCAAGCGTACAATTCATTAAACATTCATGTACTATTTATACATGATATTCACCAGCTTTGCAGGGAAACAATTCCATAATTATTTTTTGGGGAAATTGAATGTATTTCTTTCCCTGTACATCTATATCCCTCATGCTGAAGCAGGGCCATGGAGAGCAACTGGAGTTCAAACATTTCTTTTTTATTGAGAATAGTTTTGTTAAAATTCTAGCCATTTAATGAAGTTTATTATGAAGGGGCATATTAACAAGCACGGCGTTAAAATTATTGCCGCTTTTAGCGGCAGGAGACTGCTGCTAAAGCGGCGATAATGGGCTTGATAATATGCCGCAGAGAATTCCCATAGAAGCCCATGTTGACACCAGAACATGGGCTTCTATTGGAATTCTCTGCGGCATATTATCAAGCCAATTATCGCCGCTTTTAGCGGCAGTTTTCTGCCGCTAAAGCGGCGATAATTTTAACGCCGTTTATTGATATTATGCCCCGAAGTTCTTTCGCATTATCAGGCTTATAAATTGCTCATTTTATTCATACGTCATGTCTCAAACTGTGAACTCATGTACGGATAGGCACAATAATCCCTATCAGTGGTGGCGTGTGCACTAAAATGAGGTGAGGTGGCAGGTTGGGGGGATGGAAGTGACAAACGACAGAATTGGAAAAATAAAAGAAATAAAGAAATAAAAACACTTACCTTGCACTCGCCGCATCGCCAACTCGGTGATGCAGTGAGCGCAAAGTAAGTGCTTTTTATTTTATTTTATTTTGCCTAATCCGCCATTTGTCACTTCCACGCCCCCACTTTGCCCCACCGCACGAGCTGCGACTGGTCCCTACTTATGTGTAACTAGATTAGCATCTACTGTTCAAGGATTTACAGAATTCACAGCTTCAGTATTTTTGTAAAATATGATATGAAACTGAGATGACTCAGAGGGTGTTATTTGTCAGGCAATTTCTAAGGGGGCACAAATAATTGCTAGGAGCATGGAAGGGAAAACAGGGAGACAATAATTTGCAAAGACAAAGATAAACTTATGGATGTATTTCGTCATATATTTAAATACAAGAAAAGCACTGTGTTACATTAAATGACATGTAACCTGTGTTATACTGTGCACAAGTGCTCGTGAAATAGTGAACGGCACAAGTGGCACGTGAGGAAGTATGTACAGCGGACAAGGGGCACAAAATAATGCAACTTATGTACAAGGTTTGTTCGTAGTAAAGCCCATACAATGAATGCAAATAAATACAAGGTGACTTAAATGGGCATTGACGAGAAAAGCGCTGTAAATTTCGCTGTGAACGTGACACAAAAAAAAACATTTATTAGGATTTTCAGTAAATGATGCTGGCGTAAAAATAAATTCACCTGGGCTAGTAAAAAACACCTAAGTGAAAATCACAGAATCACAATTATGTAGAAATAATGCTCAGAGAGGAAAATGTGCTATTGTGAAAAAATGTAAGAGCTGGTGATTGAAAGTGGGATTATGGTGGTTCTCAAAGAAGGAGAATTAGAGGAGGCCATTTGAGATGTTACCTCAGTGATATGGTTAGTGTTTTGATACGGCGGTGGAAACCTTAACAGAGGGAAACACAGGGCCTTTCTAGCATTTTGATAAAATATGGGACATTCCTTCTACTTCACATCAGAATGAATAATCTGAAGATGGATTGTGGCCATCCCTAGGCGTGGACCCTGAACCGAAATATGCTGTGTTCTGCTTTTATGCTTTCAGTGAACTGGTGCGTGAGGTTTAAGCTGGCCCAGAAAACTTTCTCCAATCTGACTGTGTAAAAAATAAAATATTTCAGCCAGCTCACCAAATTTTATCCATTCATTAGTTAGCGCACTCAACTCCATTTTCTTCCCAGGAGCACTAAATGCCAAAATGGCAGATTTTGCACATCTTCTGTTTCTGCATCCACTAGACAGAGGAGGGTATTCCAGGGGGCACTCTCAAACTGTGGCACCGGTAATTTTAGGAGGGAGAGGTGCGGACGGGACGACTATAAACGCATGCGATTAAAACGTGGTCATTACAACAACCCTGTTGTTACATTGCAGTACCATTACTACGCAAGTCGTTACAACGACTTGCTGTAGGGGGCGTTGATAGTTGATAGTATAATTTACCATTCCAACTCCAGTGTGTGCAACAGTAGGGAAGGTGTTGGAATAGTAAATTATACTATTCCTTACCTTAGAGCACCCCCTGCAGCAAGTCGTTGTAACGACTTGCATTGTAATGGTACTGCGATGTAAAAAGGCAGTCGTTGTAACAAACGCGTTGTAATCGCATTCGTTGTTACGCATGCGATGTAATGGCTGTTTCCCGGACAGGACACACATGCATACATACAAATACACACTCACTGCCATGCATTCACACACACGCACATGCACATATCCATTCACAACACTCATTACCAAATATTCAAACATACATGCACGCATACACCAAACATTAACTTAAAAAAAGAAATCACACTTACCTACAGCTCTGCCTCGGAGGTCCCAGGAGGTTTGGAACTGTTGTCTTCCCTCATTGGCTGACATAAGGTCAGCCAATGAGGGAAGGCAACAGTACCAATGTCATCATAGAGTGGAATGGGGTCAGCAACCACCCCACTTTGTGATGAAGTGTCCCTGATTAACACTTGACCCTGGGCGCTTCAGGGCTTAAACCTTGAGTGACCAGGTGAGAAGCAATGAGTGATGTTTCCCATCGTCACAAGGGTTAAGGCTTCAAGGTCCTTTGCTGACCTGAGGAAGTCACACCCACAGGAGCTGTGACTTCCTCAGCCCAGCAAAGTTCAGCTCAGGCAGCCAGGAGCCTGTGCATTTAGCGCATGTCTAGCTCCTGGCTGCCTGACCTAAACATGAAGAGTGTCCATCAGGCCAACGTTTGCTCAGCCTGACAGACACTTTTCTTAGGGGCAAAAGGGGAGGGGCTCGGCCCCTCAGCCTCAATGGACCCTCCTTGAATATTCCCCAGGTAACGCTAGGCAAGTGAAACCATCTGAAATCTACCAGGGGAAAATGTCCAGTAAATATCAACACGTGAACTTTGGTGCGATAAAAGTGGCGGCTGGTAATTTTAGGTGGGAAGGGGTGGACAGGACACACACACATGCACACACAGACATCTATTCACAACACTCATAACCAAATATTCATACATACAAACAATGCACGCACCAAACAGATAGCCTGGGAAGTACTCAATTCTTCATGTTACGCCCCGTTTGCTTTTAATAAAATTGTGCAATAATAAATATTTAGTGCACCTAGTTAATACCTCCTCATTGGTGCCAGTATTTACTGGGCATTCTACATACCTCATTCCCATCCAACCTACTTGGAATCAGGGTCTCTGGAAAGGTGCATGATTCTTTTCTCCAGGGTCATCAACAGCCTACTACAAATGAAACATGCTTGGAAACATGATTGGTAAAAGAGATCAGGAGTATAAAATAAGATTATTGAAAACTTTTCAAAAACGATTTAAACCAAGAATCCCATTGGCTAGAGAAAAAAACAACACAAAAATATTGAAAAGACAAATGGTAAGGTCTCCTCTGTCTACAAGGGAAGGTAAACATGTCAAAATAGCCTTCAAGCTAAAATTATTCTGAAATAGAAAGTAACAAGACTATCCCTGATGTGTGATTTTCTGGGTAAAGGTACTCCCCGCCAGTGCAATATGAGGCCACAATTCTCCGAAGGAGTCTATGCTGTATGACTGTCTTCTTCTAAAATTTGCATTTCAGGAGAAGCCTGGAAAATGAGAGTGGCGCCGGGCAGTCCCCAGTGCTGTGATATACAAAACATTCTGAAGTGTAACTACCTCAGCGAGCCAAATATCCAAGGTTAATGCCTGCCCGGGCCAGAGAGCTTGCTTCTCTCCAGGGAACTACACAGAGTTTGAGTAGAAGACATCCATTAAGGTAAACAATAATAGGCTTTGCATATTTCATCAACATGTTGAAATCAATGTAATTCATTTAGTACAGGCCTGGCATATAACCCCTATAAGTATATTTATAGGCATGTAGGGGAGCGAGAAAGAATAGATAGAGATATACTGATAATGTGAATAAGTGATGTACAGACGCCACCTGCTGTCCGTTGGTAGAAACGCGGAGAAGAATCCTCATCTTTCCTGCAAACTCCTCGAAAAGTGGAAACAAATACTGCCAGTACCAATACTTCTGCTTTAAGGTACTAATGTAGGGAAACACAGATACACAGGAATGCACAGATAATGTGCTAATGCAGGAATACACAGATATTCAGAAATGCTCACAGAGTATTTGTGTCATGTCTCTGTGCGACCTGTCCCTTCTGTGTCTCCCACATCTCGGCCATGTTTTTAAATCCCAGACGTTGGAGTGCTGCTTTTTCCCCTAAATCCGTGGTTCTGGTCTCATGCAGTAATGTTACACTGGGGACAAATAGGACACAGACCATACGAGGAACAGAAAGAGGCAAGTAGTATGATGAAAGAAACCATCAGTAATAACACTATTTTGTTACAAGATGGCAGCATACAATATTTAGCGTAATTGGTGTGGGTGATGTGTTTGCAATGCAAACAGTGAGGCACTGGAAGAGGAGGAGTATACCCATGGACATCATTTAGGGGTCGCCAGGGGTGATAGGCTGCGACCCCTAGCCTGCGACCGATGACACTGACTCTGCAACCGCTGCCTCAGGTGGCAAAAACAGTGCCAAGAACTCGTTGGGGCTCTGCATTCCCTATTATCTGCCTGTTTTTCATTATACTGATAGTGAATAATATTATTTTATTCATTAGTAGTGTAAAAAAAAGGGAACACACTTAGGACCTCTGGTGGCAGATGTGGTAAGTAAAAATGGTTTAAAATGTATGTTGTATGCATGCTTGTGGATGGCAGTGTGCTTAAGAGAGAGACGGCATGCATATGTGTGAGAAAAGTTTCTGTATGTGTAAGCGTGTGTGGATGAAAGTGAATGAGTCAATTGACAGGCAGTGAGTGAGAATGTGTGAGATTCAGGACTTGTATGAAAAGGGGGGAGAGAAAAACTTGCCATAGTTAATAAGATATGGTTAATTTTGTTCTCCCAAGGCCCTGGTGCAATTTTGTCAGCCATACTCTACAGAACTCATGCTTGTGCCAGAGTGCAAAGTGTGGGAATTTTCTGAAGCATAGGTTTTTTACTGGAAGGGGTCCCTTCCAGTACAAAAATTATGCTATACGTTGTTTCCCACTTTGCATGTGTGCTGTATAATAAAGCGCACATGCAAAGTTGGAAAAATTATAAGAAACTAAAACATTCTCCTCCTTATGCCTGCTTCAAGGAGGTATAATATTTTTGGTGCAAATTCCTCTCTAGCAATGTTTGTACCTCAATGCACCATCCATGGAACACCCCCTTAAAACTAAGGTGCATATTAACAACGGCCAGCGATAATCATCGCTGGCCGTGCTTAGCGATAATTATATTGTCGCTGGCTATCTCTGGAATTTATCGCCCTGGTAGCGCGTTATTAACAACGCGTTACTCCAGGGCGGTAAAAATTCCAGAGATAGTGAGGTTATCGCCGTTTTGCAGGGAACATCGCTGGTTTTCCAGCGATGTTCCCTGCAAATAGGTGATAACGTTGCTGATACGACCCACAGAGTCGTATCAGCATAATCCACCCCCTATGTTAGGGATGGCTAAGTCAGGATTTTAGCAGACGTTAGATTTTGGCAAAAACGGTAGTTTTTGCCAAAATCTAATGTGTGCTAAAATCATGTGGGCTGCCTTGTAAATATCGCAATGTAAACATCTGCGATATTTACAAGGTACTCCATCTGGGGTACGCCCAGTGACGCCCACTTTGCATCTCATTAGAGATGCAAAGGGAGGCGTTGGGAAAAAGGGTGCTAATATGCCATTATGCATGTTAGCACCCTCTTGTAAATAGGGCACTGGTTTTATCTCCGCTTTTTTGGCTTTGTAAGCCAAGAAAGCGGAGATAAAGCCCTTGTAAATATGCCCCTAAATAATGCAAAGAAGTGCATAGTGCATCTTTGTATTACTCTGTAAACTATCCAACGCAAATCCTCAATTGTTGCGATGTGATGTCATGTGACATACCTTTCTGGAAAGAAAATTAGGGTCAGAGGTTATATGATGTCACTTCCTGTGATGTCATTGAGGTCAAAGGTATGTGATGTCACTTCCGCTACTCCAGGCATTTTGGTGAATCAATTCCAGTGAGTATATTGGGTTAATAAGATTACCTTTTGTATCAAGGAAACCCCCACCATTTTTCTGCTCTATCTACATGAAGAATGTTTTGTCTAGTGTTGAGATAATGTAGAGAGCATGAGAATTCCGATGCCTTAGGCAAGATACACTTTAGTGATCCCTGTTCAGAATAGAATTTAGTTTATCACCCATTGTCAGCTTAATAGTGTGCATTCGATACGCAGCAATATAAAATTATATACTATAAAATTGTATGTTAAATTTTCTGAAATGGAGGCATGCAAAAAATGCTGATAGCTCAAGTTGCCTGGTGTCCACCAGCCATATAGTACCAAAAGAAAGCCTGAACAAGCCTATTTAAAGGGTCCTTCATTTTGCACTTTGTCTAGATTTTTCATTGCCTAACAGCTTTCTACTCCATTTGCAGGAAAGATACTCCAAGGGTAACATGGTGGATGGTTAACAGACTAGTGCATAATATTAAAGTAAAAAGAACGATTGATGGACAGAAACAGAACAATGTCATACATTCACCCCAGTACAGAGATCTGTCCTAAATCCATCGTTTTTTGCTCCTCATGCCATTCCAGTTTAAACCCAACCATACGCAAATCAGTCTTGACCCTGCTCCTCATGGGAACAGTCCAGTCCAAACTGCCAGGCTAGGTCCTCCCTGGACTGGAAACAAGCATCCTTGGACCGGTTCTGGGGTATCACCCCTCATCAGCCAGGCTAGCTTGACTCCAGTTGCATGCAGGGGCACGGGACCCACATCTGGGGGTACCCGTCCCACTCGAAGTGAGAAATGTAAAAAGAGCAATTGGTGGACAGAATGCAGAATAATGTCATACTTTCACCCCAGTACAGAGCTCTGGGCCTAAATCCATCTTTTTTTTTCTTCTCCCCATGCCATTTCAGTTTGAACACAACCATATGCAAATCAGTCCCGGGATGCTTGTTTCTGGTCCAGGGAGGACCTGGCTTGGCAGTTCGGGCTGGACTGTTCCCATAAGGAACAAGGTCAAGACTGATTTGCATATGGTGGGGTCTAAATTACGAGGGCATGGTGAGCAAAAGAATGTTGGATGTAACCCAGACCTCTTGACTATGATGAATGTATGATTTATTCAGCATTCCATCCATCATTTGTTTGCGTAGCACTTTTCACCCTTAGTGGGATGGGTATACCCAGACGTAGGTCCCTTGCTCACTGGGCCACCAAATTCAAGGTAACCTAGCTGATGAGGTGTAATACCCCAAAACTGGTCCCAGGATGCTTGTTTCCAGTCCAGGGAGGACCTGGCTTTGCAGTTCGGGCTAGACTGTTCCCATAAATAACAGGATCAAGACTGAGTTGCCTATGGCTGGGTCTGAACTGGGGTGGCATGGTGAGCAAAAGAATGATTGATTTAACCCAGATCTCTTGACTCTGGGTGATTGTACGATTTATTCAGCATTCTGCCCATCATTTGTTTGCGTAATATTTATGTAAATCATAAACAAATAACCCTTGAAATTGCAGCTATAGTTGCTCGTCCAGAGAACGTTGCCGGTCACGTGATCGGGGGAACATGGCGGCTGGCTAAACGCCGGTCAGGAGGATCGTCGTGGAGAGACTGAGTCATGTGAAGTTTGGTGCTATAGCGCTGTGAAATAAGGCAAGGTGGTGAGAGCGGAGACTATTGTACGCTAATTGAGCTTTGTGAGATTTCCGAGATTGGGTGCTCGAGCCTGTTTCGGTTTTTCGATGGGACGCGACTCCGCCCCCTCCTTCTCCTAAGGAAGCCGGTGCTGGTGTTGGGAGGCACTGCCAGGTTCTATGAGCCATGAGGTACTGTGAGCAAGGATTGCCGGGCTCCAACTTGAGTAAGCGGTGTATTGAGTATTTTCTGAGCGGTTTGAGCGACATTGATTTATAATTTGCCTGTTTGCCGGTTTGCTCCCTCTTCCCCCGTATGGGTTACGGAGCACTTTTGGAATCTGCTGCGACTCGAGACTCCGTCTCCACCTTACAGGGAAGCTGGAGCCGGGCCGTGGCTTCTCTAAAGCACGTTCGGTTGAGCGTGATTAAGTTATATGGCTCATGGAGAGGCACAGTGAGGGAGGCGGGGGAGTCTGCTAGGACGTTCTCGCAGCAAATCAAGGCCGGTAAAGAGGAAGCAAATGCCTCGATAAGAGGGGACACCGGGGGTGGCTTTGGATCTTTCCCTTGCATAACATCTACCCCGGTGCTGCGGGAGCAGTTTTTTGGCTTCAGCCTTTTTCCGGGGTGGATGGAGCAAGATCGGATGTTGTGTGTTACACCTTCACTGGCTAAAGTGGGATCGGACAAAACAAAGCCTTTAAGAGGCATGGGGCCCTGTGTATTGAGTCAAAACCAGGAGCAGGCGCAGATCAAAATATAGTGAAGGTGTTAAATGCTGTGGGAGATCCTGGGGCTGTGGGGGGGTCTAAGGATACACAGAAGGGTGTACAGCCTGTGTTGGCTGCAAGAAGCAGATATCTTTTACGTGCGGAGAACAAGAGTGTTGGGAAAATAAAGCAAGCAAGTACACCTCAAGCTATAACGCCGGTTAAGAAACCCCCGAAGGGAGGCAGAATAAAAAAGTGCAGGACAAAAGGAAGTAGGGCTTGTACCCAAACCTCCTCCCTCTCTTAGGTCCTATTTTAAAATCATGGAGCAGGTGGCATGCTCAGTAGGGTCGTGGAAAGCCCCGGAGGAAGCGGAGTGCAATGACCATAGTGAACGACTGAGGTTGGAAAATAAGTTTGCCCCTCTTATAGATAGTGGGACAGAGAGTCTGGAAGAACACGTTATCAGCCCTACACGTGTTTTGACTACCCCCCCTGCAAAGTTCATCTATGCCGATGGTACAACTTGCTCAGAGGGGGTGTGCGGATAGTGAAGATGGGGCGAGGAGCTGCGACAGCCCCCTGGAGGGGGTTCCCTTAGTGACTCAAGTTACGGATCTATTACTTGGTATGACACAGGATATTCTGCTTAGGTTTGAGACCTCTGAACAGAATCAGAAAGAGATTCAAGTGAAATGTGCGATCCTGGAACAAAAGATTGATGGAATAGCTCAGCGCACGGTAGCACTAGAGGAGGAGGTGAAAGGTGTTGGGGGAGGTCACTAGTGTAAATGCTAAGGAAATAGCCGGCCTCAGAGAGGAGAGGAGAATAAATCCTTACATGAGGATCTGGAAAGGCTTGAGATACATGCTAGGCGCAATAATGTTCGTATTTTAGGGGTCTCCGAAAACGCAGAAGGGTCAGACACCAAAGGCTACATATGTAAGCTATTGGGAGATTTGTTACTGGACAGATTGGATATAGACTGGGAAAAAGACAGGCTCCATCCAGGGAGAAAGGCTCCCAGAAGAATTTTGGTGAACTTCCTAACTTTTTCAGTTAAGGAGTTGGTGTTTGGATGCGCGTTGAAAGAATGGCAGTTAAAATTTGGAGATGTAACATATCAGATTTGTTCTGATCTGGGTAAAAGGACTGCTCAGAGGCCGTGGGAACTTGGTTCTAAAATGAATGAATTACGCTCCGGGGGGGCCAAGTACAAATTAAATTCCCTACATTGCTCAAGATCATGTGGCAAAACAAAATGCATACTATTAGAGACCCTGTGGAGGTTGATTGCCTGTTAAAGTCGATGAGAAGCCCAGATTAGGGATCGGATGTACAGAGTACTATATATATATATATAAATAGTTCAAGAAGTAACATGGGAAGTCACTATCTTATCTAGAGGCACGACATAATTTGTAAGCGCACCTTTCTTTAGTCTTCTTTTTCGTTGTTTTGACTCTTACTCTCACACGGCAAAACCTCATAGGCTCTGCCTGTAGGATAGGATGGGGGTTCCCCGGGGGGGGGGGGGGAGGAGTACGGGTGGTTGGGAGCATGTGGGAGAAAAAATAAAAATATTGTCCTCATTCTGTTATATAGCTGGCGGTCCTTTTTTCAGGGAGTACCTATTTGTGGAATGTATAGAGGTAGCATATCAGGTGAAGAATGTGGAAAGAATTGGTAGCAATTTGGTTCTAATGATGGACAATTGTAAAAGAATTCAGTGCACTTTATGTCATGGAATGTGAATGGTTTGAGGTCTAAGAGAAAGGTAGTCCGTGTAATGGAATTTTTGAAATGATGGATGGAATGCTGAATAAATCATACATTCACCCCAGTCAAGAGGTCTGGGTTATATCCAACATTCTTTTGCTCACCATGCCACCCTAATTTAGACCCCACCATATGCAAATCAGTCTTGACCCTGCGCCCAATGGGAACAGTCCAGTCCGAACTGCCGGACCAGGTCCTCCCTGGACGGTAAACAAGCATTCTCAGACCGGTTTTGTGGTTTCACCCCTCATCAGTCAGGATGGCTTGACTCCAGTGGCATGGAGAGCACGGGACCTACGTCTGGACATACCCGTACCACTCGGGGTGACAAATGCAAAAAGAAAGATAGATGGACCAAATGCTGAACGATGTCATGTATTCATCCCAGTACAGAGACCTGGCCCTAAATACATCATTTTTGTGCGCACCGTGCCATTCCAGTGTGAACCCAGCCATATGCAAATCAGTCTTAACCCTGCGCCCAATGGGAACAGTCCAGCCTGAACTGCCAGGACACTTGTTTCCAGTCCAGGGAGTACCTGGATTGGCAGTTCAGGCTGGACTGTTCCCATGAGACATAGGGTCAAGACTGATTTGCATACGGCCAGGCCTAAACTCAATTGTGTTTCTTTTGCGTCCTCGCCCTAAGTGCACAGGGTTTGCCCAGACATGGGACCCGGGGTTGCAGGGACAGAATATCAAGTAAAAAATATCGAACTGTACAAATATTGTGTCAATAATATTGTGGGTCAGGAATATCAACAGACAAATTATCATGGTCAAGTATACTGATTTTATGTAAGTAATATCAATTTAAAAAATATCGAAGTGTTTGCAAAAATATAGTTGTTATGTCAATTTGCATACGGCCAGGTCTAAACTGGGGTGGCATGGTGAGCAAAAGAATGATAGATTTTAACCCAGATCTCCTGAATGGGGGTGAATGTTTTGATTTGTTCTGCATTTCATCCATCAATTGTGTTACTTTTGCGTTCTCGCCCTAAGGGTGCCGAGTATGCCCAGATGTGGGTCCCGGGCTCAGTGTGCCACTGGATTCAGGCTATCCTGGCTGATGAGCGGTGAAACACTGAAACTGGTACTATTATGCTTGTTTCTGGTCCAGGGAAGACCTGGGTTGGCATTTCAGGCCGGATTGTACCCATGAGCTACAGGGTCAAGACTGATTTTCATATGGCCAGGTCTAAACTGGGGTGGCATGGTGAGCAAAAGGATGATGGATGTAACCCAGATCTCCTGACTGGGGCTGAATGTTTTGATTTGTTCTGCATTCCGTCCATCAATTGTGTTTCATTTGCTTCCTCGCACTAAGTTTGCCAGGTATGCTCAGACGTGGGTCTCGGCTCACTGTGCCACTGGATTCAAGATATCCTGGCTGATGATGGGTGAAACCCTGAAACCAGTCTTAGGGTGCTTGTTTCCGGTCCAGGGAGGACCTGGCTTGGCAGTTCGGGCTAGACTGTTCCCATTAGGCACAGGGTCAAGACTGATTTGCATATGGCCAGGCCTAAACTCAATTGTGTTTCTTTTGTGTCCTCGCCCTAAGTGCACCGGGTTTGCCCAGACATGGGTCCCGGGGTTGCAGGGACAGAATATCAAGTAAAAAATATTGAACTGTACAAATATTGTGTCAAAAATATTGTCGGTCAGGAATATCAACAGACAAATTATCATAGTCAAGAATACTGATTTTATGTAAGTAATACCGCTTTAAAAAATATCGAAGTGTTTGCAAAAATATAGTTGTTATAAATATCAATTGTTTATTGATGTTATGTATTTTAGTATATTTTTTATATGTGTGTGTTGTATGTTTTTTGTATATGAATTGTTTTATTTTTATTATGTGAGTTAAAATTCTAGTAGTTCCGTAGCGGTGTGTGGGTTTAAAGGGGAGCAGGGTCGGAAGTAATTTAGGGCCAGATGTAGGTTGCTAAATACCGGTCATAACGGTGAAATTCGGTAAATTTCAGCGTTACCGACCAGTATTTAGCCATGCACGATGTAGGAATTACCGAGCGTCATCGGTAATAAGGAATCGGTAAAAATAAGGGAAACCAGTTACCGATTCCTTATTTACCCAGTACAATGATAGGTAATCCGAGCACAGGCAAGAAAGTCTTAACAAAAGTGTAGTCCAGATGCCAGTCTTGATCAGATTCTTCTTAATTTATTTCAAGCTTTGTTTATCTAATAGTATATTCATATTTCAAGCAGGTCTTCAAACCACACTGGATGCCAATACGTGTTTCGTCCAACTGACAGTAAGTCAAGGACTTCCTCAGGGCTAAAGACAAGATGAGATGCCAAAGTCAAATGACATTCTAGTCTCAAACCTTGCTATTATGTAAGAGGTGATTAGGGTGTCCTGCGCACTACACGAAGGAAGTATATAAAGAAAAAGTGGGGAGAGAAAAGAAAACAAAAGTTGTGAGGGTAGAGCAACCTTGAGCATTAATGCTAAAAGGTAACGTACATAGTGAGCACGCTTCACCTCGTGTAAAGGCAAATAGAATAGCCAAAAGTATAGATCAGTTAGGCGTGTGCATTAGTATTTTAGAAGAACCTATTATACCAAGGAAAAGATATTTACAAGAAAAAATATATACACCGATCTCGTGAGGGATAGTCGAAGCATAAACCTCACACTGTACCCTGAACCGAGGGTACAGGTGTTAAGTAACGAATCCAACCGCATACCCATGCACCTGAATAGAATGGTGTCTTAGATGGCTGACACTTTCCAATGTAGCAAAATCTTATTCCAAATTGAAAAAATGCAGAAGTATAATTCCTGCTCCTGCATGATACAGACAACACCAAATTCAGTCTAAGGTCCTACAGTGTCCTATTTAACGCAATAAAGTAGTAAATTAATCATCAATCCCAGTCTACATCACCATATTAAAGAGATCAATCAAAGTGATAAGAATATTTTAAAATGTATATATATATATACCCAACATACCTTGTCCTATTACTTAAGTAGGACAAAAACTATAACACATATTGCTTACTATCCAATAGTCGAAAAAAGATGGTTAGATATTACAGTACAAGGACCATAGCGCATACCTGCGTAAATTAGTTGAGCTTCGTTGTAAATTCTAGACGATTATATTTCCATAAATAGTAATAGCGTGAGTATTCATCAGCCATGTATCCTAAACTCCAAACGGGATAAAAGGAGAACTAAATGTATAGGTTGTGCTAATATACATATCATATCTTACCCTAAATTAGCTGGTAATTACTAAGAATTACGCACAAGAAACAATTATCAAGAAAAGGAGGGGGTATGGATGGTCATTCATTAAGTAACAAGACCAAAACCTTGTTATGTGCGTTAACCTAGCAACACATACCGGGAACCCGAATTGAAGTACTGCACACATTAAACATCTCAAAGTAAATGTGAAATATAATACGAATTTAGAAATTAAGTGGTCCGTCATTAAGTAACAAACCCACAACCACATTGTGTCAGCAAACCAACCAACACGTACCGGGAACCCAAATAAAAGTAACGCACACGTAAACGTCCCAAAGTGGATATGAAATCTAGTACAAAATTAGGATAATACTATGAGTTAAAACAAGAGGCATAAAAGGACATAACCAGTTCCACGCTTACCTCTGGTTCTACATCAGAACCTTGTGTATATTCGTCGGCGTGTACAACGCGCGCCATCTTGAGATGGGATTAAATAGGTAAAAAGGTAGATATGGATGAAGGACTAAGCTATGAGGTTAATGATAGCCTTGTACGAAGATCATAGATGGGCGCCATGCCGGTAAATCTACAGCTTGGTATACATACCCCTAATGAACAAGTCAAAATCTATCGTGCGAAAAAAATATAATTACTATATTGATAAACAAACTGTCGTTTCTTATCTGCATGAAAATGTCAATGACGTATGCGTGTTAAAACAGTACCATTACCTATTTGGGCATCATATACTGTTAGTATATGCATCGGCAGATGCGACGAGCGCCATTATGGAATGGGTTAGATAACTAGAGTCTAAATAAAAAAGACGGTCTATTCTGTGAAAATAGTAATGACCATGCATGGAAACTTGAATAAACCCCATATTCGTCGGTCTGCACCAAATCCAAATATGCATTGTTCAAGTCATCGTTAATCACAGGAGTGTAATGATACAGATATCGTGAGCGTATTCAGAAAATATCCAATCTTGTGCGGACATAATGTGCTAATAGTCACCGATGTAGCCAGTACCTTACCCTATACATCGCCACTCTCTTTAAGCCGTCTATTGCCTAAAGTAAGGCTGAAAAAGAAAAGACAAGATATAGTGTGCAAAGAGAAGAAGATTTAGAGAGTGAATATGGGACTTGTATCTCTGCTATCTAATTGAAAAGTTATATAATATATTGTTCAGTGTATAGTTATTACCAAGGGTTAAATTTGACACTGATGTCTCCAAAGAAATGATAGTTAATTTTCTCTTTGTAAGAGTTGTACATACTTTTTGTGTGACATAAGTCATATATATTTTCAGCCTGGTCATAAAACTCTGCTAATGACTATATGTAAAGTTTCTAACAAACAAACCTAGCTTATGTATACAATAATATTCTAATGTCCAAAATGGTCATATAAGGTTATCAAATTACAATAGGGCAAAAAGATAAAAATAAACATCTCGGCCTGTTCATAAAACATTGCTCATAGTCATGGATAACATTTCAAACATTTGTGTATATGCATCAAGTAATCATCATGGAAAAACCACAGGGTCATTAGGTGCCTAAAAAATATTGTAGTTCACTGTCAATATTAATCCCCTGTTCCACCGCATGGAGTTTCAGAATCCAACGAGCTTCTGTCTGGCGTAGCTTTAAATCTCTATTTCTGCCCCTAACGTTGGTAGGAATAAACTCCAAGGCATGGAATCTAAAGGATAGATATTTATCCTGTTGGGCACATTCAAGTGCATGTTGAACAATTGGATATCTTTCATCCAAATTTTTTATAGCCCTGAAGTGTTCTGAGATTTGTAACTTAAGATGTCTGATCGTACTTCCTACATATATCATTTGACATTTACATATGATAACATAAATCACATATTTTGTATTGCAATTTATAAATTGATTAATGTAGAATTTCTTTGACCCATTAAATTGAAAATCTCTTGTTCCTGAGAGTGCATATTTACACATGCTACAATCCACACATTTGTGAAAACACAAATTACTTTTTTGAAGCCATGTAAGATTGTCCACAACTTTCTTAGGGTAACTAGGGCTAATCAAATTACGGATAGTTATTCCTTTCCGATATGTCAAGCTAGGATGTTTAGTTAAGACTTTACTCAAGTCAGGATCTGATGTTAGCAGATTCCAATGATGTTTCAAAATATTGAAAACTTTATGCGACCAAGGGTGAGAGTAGGTGATCATTCTCACCGGTCTTAATTTACACACAATATTGGTACTGAGGGGTTTAAGTGTATCATTTCTCTTAAGGGAATGTGCTCTTTTCTTGGCTTTGTCAATTATTGTCGAGTCATACCCCCGATCAGTGAACCGTCTTTCTATATCTATTGAACTCAGGTGAAAGTCTGTGTCCTTACTGCAGTTCCTGCGTGCTCTGTGGAATTCCCCGTAGGGTATAGAATTAATCTGTGTCCTAGGGTGGGCACTAGCTGCGTGTAAGATGGAATTGCAAGCAGTCTCTTTTCTGTACATTCTGCTGTTAATACTGTCATTTTCAATAAAGAGTTCTACATCCAAGAAAACAATTTTATCCCTACTGTGTGTCATCGTGAACTTCATGTTGAACATGTTATTATTTAGATAGTCAAAGAACTCATGGAGTTCACGTATGTTACCTGTCCAAATGAGTAGGCAGTCGTCAATATACCGACCAAAGTACATAATGTGGTTCTGCCAAACTGCTCCGGTTGGGCACTAGATGTGTGCCGCCTCGAACCACCCCATAAAGAGGCAGGCAAACGACGGCGCAAATCTGGAACCCATCGCAGTACCGCAAGTCTGTTGGTACCATTCCCCATCAAACAGGAACACATTGTGTTCAGGAATCATTTTTGACATAGTGATGATCATTTCAGAGTCTTCCATAAATTCAACTTGTCTCTTATAGAGAAAGTGTTGAAGTGCTGACAAACCCTGGTCATGTAGAATATTGGTGTATAAGGACACTACATCCAGGGTAACAAGAGTCATACATTCATCCCAAGAGATATCAGAAATGATATTCAAAATATGTCTAGTGTCCCTAATAGTAGAAGGTAAGTTGTTAACATAGGGTTGTAAGAACGTGTCTACAAATTCGGAGATTCTTTCTGTTGGACCTCCAATACCTGATACTATTGGTCTCCCTGGTGAGGTTGGTCTGTCCTTGTGAATTTTGGGTACTGTATATAAACATGGGTTCCTTTGTTTATCTATTAGCAGATAACGGTATTCATCATCATTAAGTAAGCCCCCACTATTCCACAAGTTCAACTGTTCATTGATTTTTCTCATGATGCCTGGAATAGGATTGCCAGACAGTTTTTT
This sequence comes from Triturus cristatus, assembly GCF_964204655.1. Taxonomy (NCBI): domain Eukaryota; kingdom Metazoa; phylum Chordata; class Amphibia; order Caudata; family Salamandridae; genus Triturus; species Triturus cristatus. The sequence goes on along the minus strand of NC_140593.1, from coordinate 1,011,194,152 downwards.
ATACCATAGACCACTATTAAGTTGGCTCATGATCTCATTGACATAATACTCTCTACTCATAACAACAATGTTTCCTCCTTTATCCGCCTCTCTTATAACGATAGTATTGTCTGACATAAGTTGTTTGAGTGCTACTCTTTCTCTGGATGTCAAACTGTCCACGTAGGGCAAGCGATTACGGTGAATAATGTTGTTATCCAATTTTTCCAGCTCCCTGGTAACCACTTTATGAAATACATCAATGTTATTTCCCGGGGCTAACTGTAGTACCGATTTGGATTTAGGTTTGAGACCACTGTCTTCACTGAGGTCAGCGATACATTCCAAATCTTGTAATACCCTATGCATAGTTACTGGGTCAATTTTCACATCTGTACATTTCAGCGTTACCGACCAGTATTTAGCCATGCGCGATGTAGGAATTACCGAGCGCCATCGGTAATAAGGAATCGGTAAAAATAAGGGAAACCAGTTACCGATTCCTTATTTACCCATTTGCAGACAAAAATACCAATTCGGAAAATAAGGAATCGGTAAAAATAAGGGAAACCAGTTACTGATTCCTTAGTTACCGATTTGCATACAAAAATACCCAATCGGTAAATAAGGAATCGGTAAAAAATCGCAAATGCCATGGCCAAAAAATTGGTAATACCGAATTTGCAGAAAATTGGTATTTAAGAATCGGTAAATAGCACTGACTCAAAGCAGGTGGTAATCAGGTGCACTGCATATAAACAGCCCCAAAATGCAACAGTGTGAACACAATGGCGGCCCTCTATGTGATAGCAAGGCGGCTACGTTTGCGAGCAGCAGGACTGAGGACCTGGAGATGGGAGGAGCGTGTGTACAGAGTGCGCATTACACTGTTCCAACTGACTGAGGCTGAGATCCATGAGAGGTATAGGCTACACCCACACACCTTCCTAGACCTGATACGGGACCTGCACCCACTCTTGGAGCACCAGACACCAAGGGCACATGCAATACCCACTCATGTACAGGTACTCTGTAGCCTGCACCTCCTGGCATCTGGCAGTTACCAAGGGGTACTAGCTGTGGCAGGTGGAGTCTCACAGAGTCGCGTTTTCTCAAGAAATTCCTGGACGCCATGTTGTAAAGGATGCCACACTACATCAAATTCCCCAGCACACAGGCAGAACTGCTGAAGACCAAGTTGGACTTTTATCAGACGGCCCAGTTCCCACACATCATTGGTTGAATTGAGGGGACACATATACCACTCTGCCACCCTGCTGCGACTGAGTACATTTACCGCAATCACAAATCCGCACATTCGATTATTGTCCAGGTCATATGCGATGCATCATACATTATCACCGACATAGTTGCAAAATTCCCAGGGAGCACCCATGATTCATACATATTCAGGAATAGTGGGATCTATACCCGTCTCCTTGCAGGGGAATTTGGAGAAGGCTACCTGCTAGGTAAGTACATGTGACACCCCCGCAAGTAATCACCTGTTGCTGCGATTGTAGACTGTGAATTACTTACTTACTTCTCACACACAGGTGACAGTGACTATGCTGTGAGCTCTTTCATCCTGACTCCGTACCTGCACCCATCCACCCCAAGTGAAAGGCGATACAATGTTGCACATAGATCGACACGCAATGTGCTTGAGCAAACATTTGGACTCCTCAAAAGCCGCTTCCGCTGCCTGCACAAAAGTGATTCTGGGGAGGAGGATGAGGAGGAAGGTACACAGCCACAGCACAGCGCAGCAGGGGGCGCTGCTGCAGCAGATGGGAGACAGAGACGGTCAGAGATCACACAAAACTATTTCTGAGTAAGTAATGAGACAAAGCCTGTTAATGCATTTGTCTCACAGTGTTTAATAGACCTTACAGCAGGCAATTGTCCAGCACACCATAACACCAGCTATGTGTCCAATGGGTTACGTCACCCACAACCGAAAGAATGTAGAGGGCCGTGCCTATCTCCTGCACCCCCGCACACCAGTGCTGCATTCAGCATGTTCACTGTCCTCACCAGCTCTGTGTCCTGCAGCAGACCCATGTCTCACACTGTGCCTCCTGCTCTCTAGCAAGGGGGGAGTTACAGTGCTGCAACTGTTTGCCTCCTCACTGTCGTTCACATCCCCTGTAGCAGTGGCAGCAATTTGTTGTGTCTGCATCACCTTCACGGCACTGGTGACTGTCACCAGGCCCTGAGTAACCTCACGGCTGCACTTAGCCATTTCAAGCTGCATGGCCACAGATCTGCGACTGAGCACATGCGTAGCATTGCACAGCCGGTTCACGGACTTGGTGAAGCCTGCAAGTACCTGCCTGTCTCTGCTCCTTGCAGCGCGCTCACCATCCATCCTGCCACATAACTGCCTCACTGCCTCCGACACCTACTTCAATCCCTCTGCCACAGTATTGTTGAGGCAGTAGATGGCCTCCTTCATGGCATCGACCTTCCTATTGTTAGCCACCATTTGTTGCTGAATAGCCCTCATTCTCTTCCCTTGCAGGCACTGCACATTGAGCATCTGACCCTCCAGTCCAGAGAAGACACTGGATCCATCAGTCTCAGGACTCTGTTCCCTTTGTCGCCGTCTATGTGCGCCTGTGGTGGTTGCCTCCATGGGGGACTTTGCCCCAGATGTATGGGTGTCATCGCCCGGTGTGGGCTGTTGGGCTTCCTGCCTGACCTCCTCCGTGGCATCCATCTCCTGGAGTGTGGCCACTGTGTACCTCTTTGGTGGTGGTTGTGGTGGTGGTGGGGATGTTGGTGTACTGTCAGCAGGTGACATAGCTTCCTCTGCGATTGTGTGCTGCTCCCTGGAGGCCTCACCAGTCTCCCCTACTGCAGTCCGTGGTGCTGTTCCGCCTGTGGATACAGAATGTACTATTACTCACTTTTCTCACAGCATCTGTCTGCAAATAAATTTCACAACTGACATTCTAGCTATTTGTCCTCCGCTAACTCATCTATTCCTGTGTGTGACATGCCTATGCTTATTGGGGGCTGGCTGATTTGCTACCAGTTGTTAGTGACTGCATTTATCATGATGCATTGCTGATCTTACACAAAACATGTTCTGGAGTGGGAATTTTTGCAGGGGGGATTGGGGTTAGGGGGGGAGACAGCATGCTGTGCATGCATCTTACCTTGTCTCTTGGATGCTGTTGCTGAGCTATCCACTTTCCCTAATGTTGCACTCTTTGGAGTGGGAATAGTCATTTTTACCCCTCTGTTATCCAGCACTTTTCCTACTGTTGCACTCACTGGAGTGGGAATAGTAATTATTTCACCTCCACTATCCAATACTTCCCCTACTGTTGCATTCACTGGAGTGGGAATACTTATTTTTACCCCTCCGCTATCGAACACTTTTCCTAGTGTTGCACTCACTACTGTGGGCATAGTTAGTTTTACCCCTCTGCTATCCAGCACTTTCCCTACTGTTACACTCACTGGAGTGGGAATAGTAATTATTACAACTCCGCTATCCAGTTCTTCCCCTACTGTAGCACTCACTGGAGCGGGAATAGTAATTTTTACCCCTCCGCTATCAAACACTTTCCCTACTGTTGCATTCACTGGAGTGGGAATAGTAATTTTTAGCCTTTCGCTATCCAGCACTTTCCCTACTGTTGCACTCTTTGAAGTGAGAATAGTAATTTTTGCCCCTCCGCTATCCAACACTTTCCCTACTGTTGCACTCACTGGAGTAGGAATAGTCATTTTTACCCCTCAGCTAGCCAAAATTTCCCCTACTGTTGCACTCACTGGAGTCGGAATAGTGAATGTAATTCTTCCGCTATCCAACATTTACCCTAATTTTGCACTCAGTGGAGTGGGAATAGTAAATTTTCCCCCTCCACTATCCAACACTTTCCCTACTGTTGCACTTTTTAGAGTGGTTATAGTAATTTTTACCCCTCGCTATCCAACACTTTCCCTACTGTTGCACTCACTGGAGTTGGACTAGTAAATGTAATTATTCAGCTATCTAACATTTTCTCTACTGTTGCATTTATTGTATTGCGAAATGTACGCTTTAATTTTTTTAAATGCTTTCATGTTTTGATAAATTATATTTTTTATTAAATTTTTAATAATTGCTATATGTATATATTTTATTTTTATATTTAAAAGTTTAAAAATTAAATAAAGGTAATAGTTAATAAATTATTTTAAAGTAAATATATGTATACAGTTTTATATTTGTGCGTTTATATTTTTTTATATTAAGCTTATGTTTCATATTTAGTTAAAATGTACAATACATTTTATGTATTTTGTTAAGGATAATATTAATATTTGATATATTTAATATATAATATTTTATTTATTTATATTTTTAGATTGATATTTTTTACCTCTATATGGTTAACCTTAATATTTTTTATTCAATATTTTTGTACTTACCTGTTAAGGTATTGGAGTCAATATTTTTGCAGTCGATATTTTTTTTTCAATATTTAGAAAATCAATGTTTGTTACATCGATATTCTATCAGTGAACCGTTCTGAGCTCATTGTGCCACTAGATTCAAGCTATCCTGGCTGATGAGAGGTGAAACCCCAAACCTGTTCTAGGACGCTTGTTTTCGGTCCAGGGAGAACCTGGCTTGGCAGTTCGGGCTGGGAGGTTCCCATGAGGCACAGGGTTAAGACTGATTATCCTACATCCAGGTCTAACTGGGGTGGCATGGTGAGCAAAAGTATGATGTATTTAACCTAGATCTCCTGACTGGGGTTGATTGTATTGATTTGCTCAGCAGTCCGTCCATCTATTGTGTTTCTTTTGCGTCCTAACCCTAAATGCGCCAGGAATGCCCAAATATGGGACCCTGGCTCACTGTGCCACTGGATTCAAGCTATTCTGGATGATGAGGAGTGAAACCCCGAAACTGGTCCTAGGACGCTTGTTTCCAGTCCAGGGAGGACCTGGCTTGGCAGTTCGAGCTGGACTGTTCCTAGGAGGCACAGGGTCAAGACTGATTTGCATATGGCCAGGTCTAAACTGGGGTGGCATGTTAAGCAAAAGTATGATAGATTACACCCAGATCTCCTGACTGGAAGTGAATGTATTGATTTGTTCTGCATTCTGTCCATCAATTTTGTTTCTTTTGCATCCTCTCCTTAAGTGCGCTGTGTATGCCCAGAAGTAGATCCCGGGCTCACTGTGCCACTGGATTCAAGCTATCCTGGGTGATGAGGGGAGAAACTCTGCAACCGGTCCTAGGACGCTTGTTTCCGGTCAAGGGAGGACCTGGTTGGGCATTTCGGGCCGGACTGCACCCATTAGCCACAGGGTCAAGACTGATTTGCATATGGCCAGGTCTACACTGGGGTGGCATGGTGAGCAAAGAAGCATGGATTTAACCCAGTTCTCCTGACTGGGGTTGAATGTTTTGATTTGTTCTGCATTCCATCCATCAATTGTGATTCTTTTGTGTTCTTGCCCTAAGTGCACTGGGTATGCCCACATGTGGGTCCCAGGCCCACTGTGCCACTGGATTCAAGCTATTCTGGCTGATGAGAGCTGAAACCCCAAAACTGGTCCTAGGATACTTGTTTACGGTCCAGGGAGGACCTGGCTTGGCAGCTCAGGCTGGACTGTTTCCAGGAGGCACAGAGTCAAAACTAATTTGAATATGGCCAGGTCTAAACCGGGGTGGCATGGTGAGCAAAAGAATGATGGATTTAACCCAGATCTCCTGGTTGGGGTGAATGTTTTGATGTGTTCTGCATTCCATCCATCAATAGTGTTTCTTTTGCGTTCTCGCCCTAAGTGCACTGGGTATGCCCAGATGTGGGTCCCGGGTTCAGTGTGCCACTGTATTCTGGCTATCCTGGCTGATGAGCAGTGAAATACTGAAACTGGTACTAGGACGCTAGTTTCCAGTCCAGGGACGACCTGGTTTGGCTTTTTGGGCCAGGCTGCACCCATGAGCCACAGGGTCAAGACTGATTTGCATATGGCCAGGTCTAAATTGGGGTGGCATGGTGAGCAAAAGAATGATGGGTTTAACCCAAATCTCCTGACTGGGGTTGAATGTTTTGATTTGCTCTGCATTCCATCCATCAATTGTGTTTCTTTCGCGTTCTCCCCCTAAGTGCGCTGGTTATGCCCAGATGTGGGTCCCGGGCTCAGTGTGCCACTGGATTCAGGCTATCCTGGCTGGTGAGCGGTAAAACACCGAAACTGGTACTAGGACGCTTGTTTCTGGGCCAGGGAGGACCTGGTTTTGCATTTCGGGCCGGACTGTACCCATGAGGCACAGGGTCAAGACTGATTTGCATATGGCCAGTTCTAATCTGGAGTGGCATGGTGAGCAAAATAATTTAACCAAGATCTCCTGACTGGGGTTGAATGTTTTGATTTGTTCTGAATTCCGTCCATCAATTGTGTTTCTTTAACGTTCTAAAAGTGTCATTTTCAAAACTGTTACTTAAAATCCAACTTTCCCATTAAAGGTAACCCAATGTTATCCTATGGTAGAGGTCGGTCCTGCAGTAATGTAAAACAAATTTAAGAGTTTTTCATTACCAGGATATTTAAAACTTAAAATATATGTCTAACTTTTTAAATACACTGCACTCTACCCTATGGAATCTTTAGAGCCTAACCTAGGGATTACTTAAATGTATTAAAAAAAAAAGTTTTAGCCTCGTACAAGGTTCATTTTGCCAGCTGGATATAGCACTTGAAAACCGCACTATCAGGCTGCAATGGCAGGCCTGAGACATGTTTAAAAAGACTACCTTATTGGGTGGCACAACAAGTACTACAGACCTCTAGTAACATTTAATATACAGGCCCTGGGAACACAATTTACCACTTTACTGGAGACGTACAAGTAAATGAAATGTGCCAATTGAGTATAAGCTTATTTCACCATGTTTGAAGGAGGGAGCGCAAGCACTTTAGCACTGTTTAGCAGTGGTACTGTATGCAGAGTTGTAATGCCAACAAAAACATGATTCAGAAAACAGGAGGGGTGAAGGCAAAATGTAAGGGGGTGATCCTGCAGAGAGGGCCAAGTCCAACACGTTTTTGTTCAAACATTTCTCAGACACAAAACTTGACTTTCCTACATGCTCCCAAACACAACTTATCACTTTTATCATAGGGGAGAAGTAGACTCTGCAGTAGTGAAAAACTGTTTTAGGAGTTTTCCATTCCCAGGACATGTACATGTCCAAATGTTTAAATACAGTGCAACCTGCCCTCTGGGCTCTTTAGTGCCCATCCTAGGGGTCACTTATATGTATTAAAAAAAAAGATGGTTTAGGCCTGGCAATAGGTTTCTTTTGCCAGGTGAAAACAGCAGTTTAAAACTGCAAACACAGTCTTCAATGCCAGGCCTTGGACATGTTTAAAAGGCTACTTAAGTGGATGTCCCAATGAGTGCTGCAGGTCCACTAGTAGCATTTAATTTACAGACCCTGAGTACATGTAGTATTACTTTACTAGGTGCTTGCAAGTGAATTAAATGTGCTAATTGGGTGTAGCCAATTTTGCCATGTTTAAGGAAGAGAGCAAAAGCAGTTTAGCACTGGTTAGCAGTGGTAAAGTTTGCAGAGTCCTAAAAGCCAACAGAACATGTTCATGAAAACAGGATGGTGAAGGCAAAACATTTGGGGAGAACCCTGCAGATAGGTACAAATCCCAGGGTCACTCTTTTTGTGGCTCAGGAGACTAAGGGAAGCAACATTGTTTGTGGTCTCCTTTCAGGGGCCTGATATTTTCCTGATAATGACCAGCACCTCAAAAACTGTTTTGTTATGCTTCCTGTTCTTCTGTGAAATCCCAACCAACCAGAAATATGCACATTTTGACACTCCAGATGTTGCTGGGGTACTCATTTACTTTCAGATGGTTCTCCATTAGTGGCCACATCCACAAAAGGCTCCTTTATTGTGTGTATAGAAATAAAAGCACTCATTGGCATTCTCACTTTTTTGCCACTTCACGTAGGTACTCTTGCCCAAACAGAGAGGCACCCATGCACTGGTTTTTATACCCGTTTGGGGGCTCTAGCCTAAATGGTTAATCTGGCTTCCCATCTCATTTATTTCTGCACAGTAGGGGGATCCATCCTCCTCCTGCTTGCTTCCTGTTAGCGTCTGTGCTATAATGAAGAGTATGCTTTGACACAGAGTACCAAAGAAATCCCCCACCTCATGTATCACTCTAGTCAGGACCTGTGGCTTCTCAGTCCTGGAGGACACTAACATCTTGTGCCCTGCCTGGGGCAAAGGAAAGGTGTAAGAACATACTATGCTAATACAGGCTCATCCCCTGGGCAATGGCCCTTACCAGGGGCGCTTGTAAATTGAGAGCATGACAGGTTCTTTTTGGCTCGGTCCTCTGTCTTCCTAAGTTGCACAGGTGGATGCAGAAACTGCAGAATTAACCATAGAAGAATTGACCACAGTTTCATATCCAGTTACCATTCCCTGAAAAGGGGAATTTCACCCAGCCCTAGTCTCCATCACTGACAGATACCTCCTAGGAGCAGCCTACAAGGTGACCCACAATAGCACAGCAACTAGTGTAATTTCAAAGTAGCAACATCATGCTGTAGTCTGCAGGAGCTCTCACTGTGACTTAGCTCCACCCTTAACTAGCACTGCAAACATGATTCCCCTCCTCCATGATTTCCTTGACCCATGATGATCCAGCGGTGAACTAGCCACAGTTACTCCAATACCATATACTCACCTGGGCCCATAAACTCACAAATTTCACACACACTGAGACCAGTTAAACCACTGGAGTCTAAGTTTATGTTGTTTCTTATTGCAAGATTAGTTACCTGTCATTCCTAACTAATCTTTCACTGATCAAAAAGTTCTTTCCTCTGGTCAATGGACCATTAGTTGAACTAGTTGATGGTGAAATGACATACATTTAATTCTCTTTGCAATGAAATAACCACAGACTCGGGAAAATGTTAAGGCTTTATCTAAATTAAATGCATGTGAAACACTTCAAAGTACAGTGCAGTCTCCGTTACTCAAAGGAAAGAAGATTTGTTTAGTCAATTAAACAAAAACATTTTTCATACCTTGAAATTACATTGTATAGAGAGGAGAGGAGAGGAGAGGGAGAGAGAAGTACATTTGCACATTCATGAAAATATAATTACCTAGGATGGTGTGAAAACCAACCTCCTGGCCAAGGAGCTGGGAAAGGTCCCCCGGAAAAGATCAGGCAACAAAGGCTTCAGGATAGGATTCAGGACAGGATAGATGACATCTCTAACACCGACGCTGGTGTCGCACCCCTCTCTGCCACTCTCTTCCTCCTCGAGATTCTTCCGCGATCTTCTTCTAAGGTGATGTTCTGCAATATTCTTCATCAGCATTCGCTCATTATTCTGGCAGCATCCTGAGCTCTGCAGCATTCAGCATCTCTTGCAACTAGCTAAATAAGGCTACCTCAATTATACCTTTCAATGCTCATGTACCACCCATTAATGTTTCAATATCATGTAATTTCTAACTCTGGTTAGACCGGCAAGGGGGGATGATCATCACATCATGATTAATTTTCAAATTTGTCTTTCACTTCATTGTTCAATGATCCCACCCCTTCATTTTTATTCATAATTCTTTATTCCCACCCGTATTCACATCTTATTAGAAACAATTGTATAAGCTTTATAGGTTCCCATCCATTTCTCCGGTCTTCGGGGCTGGTTCCAAGGGTATGTATCGTTTTTGTCCTTGGACTGTTTTTAAAGAGTCACATCAGTTCTTCCAGCTCACTCATACCACACATGTGCAGAGGCCATGTGGGTTATAGACTCCAGAATCTCACAAAAGGCCTAAATACATACTAATAAGAAAGTCAAAAAGACATATATTAATTTCAAAATAATTGTATACCACCTATCTCTACTCTATTCCCATGTAATTATAAATGCTCTCCCCGCGTTAGCATTAGTAAATCAGCTGGTTTTAGTTTCAGCAAAGCAGATGCTTAGCATGTGAGCTTTCAAGCAGCCATTTTAAGAGCGTCTGCACAGGTGCAAGAAATTCCCTCCAAGTGACAGCTTGTCATACTGCGTAGATGCAGTTGACGCATGCGCATTAAAGTTTCCCGCGTTAGCAGCTATTTTAGACCTCACTCGAGTTACTGGTTAGTAAGACATATAGGCAAGCTTCTTCTCTCTATTATATCGAGTGTGGTGCATATTATTAGTATACACAATACACAGTTAATACGGTTTTATGAGTTATATGAGGGTTTTGCTTCTGAGCATGTCTCTTTTCTACGAGTCCTTGCTCCATCAATCCACTCTCTGATGGCATTTTGAGCCATCACAAAATTACCCATCCAAACCAGATGCCAACTTTAACACATCTCAATTCCTGTTTCAGTCTTTTCATTCTTATCTTCATCTTTAACTTTCAGATTTTTCATCTTTTTGTACAACTCTCCTTTTATTTCTTCTAACTGTATCTCCTCATACTTTCTTTTCCTTCCCTTTCCATTCACCTCATACTTCCTTCTCTTTTTACAGCATTTGCACCATATTATTATCATTAAAACTAATATTGTTATACCAACTAATGGTAGTATTATTTGACCTATAATTCCTTTCCCTATACTAGTAAACCAAGTCCCTATTGAAGAAATACTCTTTGTTATTCTTTCCCATATACTGTCAACCTCCAGTGGCTTCAATTCTTCTTCAAGGTCTGTAATATTCTTAATATATCCTCTAATTTCTGTGCTTTTATCCGGTAAATAAATGCAACAATGTTGTACCTTCAACATTTTACAGACTCCGCCCTCTTTTGCTAATAATATATCAAGCGCAAGTCGATTTTGTAAAACCATAGACCTAATTGCTACCATTTAGACCTAATTGCTACCATTTCTGTATTAATCATTAAGAAACCTCCAGCAGTATCAGTCGATAGACGATCAACTACTGTAGATATTTGACAGATTCTGTGTGAATTCAGAATGACTACCAATGAAGGTATCACTGCACTAAACATGTCACCTATTATTTCTGCAAAACTAGCTCTCCTTCTACATGTTAGCTATTTAGTGTATTCATTGTTTCCACTGATTCTTTTTGCGTGGTATACTTTCGGAAAGACTATTCCAAAGTAGCAACTCCCGTACCACCGTGCAGGCAGTTTGTAATAAGCATTATTCCCACACATGTAGTAAACACCAGGAAATATTGGATCTGTTCCCCCTTTTAATCCCCAACCACCAAGAATTAAGAAATGATGTGTACACTCACTAGAACAAATAAATACATTGTTATAGTCCGTTTTCAATCTATGGAGGCAGGTCTTTCCTGTCTTTACAAAATCTAGGGACATCGCAGCATGTGTCTTGCCAGCTCTATAAATTCCCTCTTTCTCAGCCCATGGTGGAATATGGGTTTTCTGTTCAGAAGCCTTTCTTTGGAAATCCTGTCTCCTTTCTTCAAACAAATTCAAAAACGCCTTTTCTTCTTCACGTAATAAGCATGTTAAATTATTTTTGTGTGCTTTTGCTATATCTATTGTTTTCATAGCCAAGAAAAATTCTCCCATAAACTGTGCATCTAAACTACTAAGCACTGGATTCATATTCGTTCGAATAAGAATTTCTGAAAATACCACATCTAAATTCGAATAATAATATTGAAGCTTCCCAGTTCTATAAAATAGACTTGTCAGTACGCTGCATGAAATTCCATATGTTATCGGTATATGATGGTATGTGACTCCCTCTGCTACTGAAGATGGTAATTTCATACAAACATAACAATCACTAATCTCCATGGTATCTACATATTGAAATAATAACTTTGTGAATACGTTTAGAGTTGTGTCATTACTTGTCACAGTGTGATGTAAATCTAACTCATCTGATGGTTCTAATTCCACTCTATCTCCTTTCATTTTTGCTATCTTTCCATTAGTGTCTGTATCACTCTGCTTATCAGTTATCATAAGATAAGGAATTGCTACTGTTAGAAATAGCCAAACTATGACTACTAATAACATACTACATTTACAAATTCTACAACATTTCTTTGCATAACTTCGTTTTGGTCTCACCGCAACCCTGTCTTCAGCCATTTTAGTCTAAGAAGATTTCTCTTCCTTTCCTTAGTTTGCTTTATAATTTTTATTTTATTTTGTTTTCTAGGAGGTCTCACTTCTTCTTTGTCAATCTGCTCTGCATTTATTTCTTCATCACTTTCTTCATTTAAATCTAGATTCTCGAGTTCTTCAAGAATCACGTATGTCCATTCAGGACCCTTGAACTTATTGTTTAATATTCTCAGTCTTTGGCTTCTTCGACTAGCTTTCACAGTCGACTGCCCAGACTGGCTAGTAATTTCGTTCACTTGTTCCGGGTTCTCACTTGTTTTTATTAAATGATATTTTAATCTTTTCACTCGACCTGGCCAATTATCTCCTTTTCTGACCCGTTTAGCTTGTACTGCACTTTCTTCATCCCTTTCGAGAACTCGTTTATTTTCATTAAGTTGTGGCACAAGCACAATCTGATTTTCTTCATCTTCAGAGTCCCTCTCTCTCTGTCCTTGTTCAGGTCTTTTTAGTGCAGCTTCATCTGCCTGAACATGTTCTTCTTCCTCTATCTGTTCCTGTTCAGGTCTTATCTCATATTGTTCTTCTTCCACCTGAACTTGTTCTTCTTCTGCTAACTGGTCCTGTTCAGGTCTTATTGCAATTTGTTCTTCTGCAGCCTGAACATGTTCTTCTAGGTCTATCTGTCCCTCCGCAGGTCGGTGAATGTGTTTGTTCACCTCTGCTTGAGGATGTTCTTCTCTCCTTATCTGGTCCTGCTCAGAATCTCCAGTAGCTTTAGTCACCCTTTTCTGAGCATGTTTTTCTACCTATTTGGTCCTCTCTAATTTCTTGTCTTTCTAATTTTGTTTGACTTCTTGTTTGAATAATCACCTCAGGTATGTCAACCACTGGTATCAAGTCCTCCTAACTTGTGCTTGGTTGCTCTTTATCAGCCTCTTCAGAATCTGTTACTCTAGATTCTTCGGCTGCACAACCTTCAGCGACCCCAACTGCTTGAGTCAGTTGCGGTCTCTCTTCATCAGGGGCTGGAACCCTTTTTGTGTGACTGGCATGAACCCAGTTAGGCAAACCAGCACATTTCACTGCTGTTGTAGTGACCAGTATGACCTGTCACAGATCATCCCACCTGGGTGCTAGACACGACTCTCTGGTGTGATTCTTCACCACCACCCAATCTCTGGGATTCAGATCATGTGCTTGATCTGGCTCCCTGGCAACTGCGTCTTCTCCAACCTGGTGAGAGACAGAACACACTAGGTCAGCCAATCCTTTGCAATAATCCTATACCAGATCATCAGATATATTCAGCAATTTATGTCCTGGTATAAAGGCTTGTCTCATTGCTCTTCCTATGAGATTCTTATGGGTACTCAGTCCTGTGTTTCTGTCAGGAATACTTCTGAGTCCCATCAGAACAAGAGGTAATGCGTCTGGCCAACTCAGTGATGTAGATGCACACACTTTCACCAGTCTTGACTTTATTGTGCCATTCATTTGTTCCACCACTCCAGAAGCCTCCGGGCGGTATGCACAGTGCAGTTTCTGCTCAATTTTAAATGCTTCACAGATTTACCGAATTATTTCATTATTAAAATTAGATCCTCTATCTAACTCCAAAGTTACTGGGAAACCAAAATGCGGAATCAGTTCTCTCATCAATAATTTAGCAAATGTTATGCTTTCATTTCTCCTAGTAGGATATACCTCAACCCACCGTGAAAACAAACATACTATTACAAGGACGTACTTGAATACCCCTGCATAGTGGCAATTACATGAAATCTAACTGTAACCTTACAAATGGTCATTCTGCCTTTCCGATTTTTCCCCAACTGACCACTGTCTTTCTGCCTGGATTTATTTGTTGACAAGTTAAACATCGCTGGCAAAGTCTTTCTGTGACTACCCTAAATCTTGGATTATACAAATTTTGTCTGAAAAGTCTGATCATAGCATCCCTGCTGACATGTGTGTCTCCATGGTACATTCTGCCCATTTGTGAAAGCAAGCAGTCTGGCATGGCTGGTCTGCCATCTGGATATATCCATACGTCATCTTCTGCCCTTCTCTCACAACCTGATTTTATCCAATTTAGTTTTTCACTTACCTCTACCTCATCCTGTAACTGTCTCACCTCATCCCATGATTCAAAGGCTGAGAATAGCATAAGTTGGCAGCTGATTCCACTTGTTTCAATTTTCTTATGTATTGCCATAATATAGTCATTTCTTGACTGGTGAGCAGCACACTTGACCACTGCTAATTCTTTTGGATATTGTATTGCTTCCAATAATTCTTTTACAAATTTCCATTCCTCATAGGGGATCCTGAAGAAGACATAAATCCCCTTTGCATCGAAAGCTGCCCAAAGTCATGCACAACCCTGTAACCATATTGGCTATCAGTAAATATGGTTGCTCTCCAATTCTTCAAAATTTTGCATGCTTTAATTAAAGCTATCAATTCGGCTACTTGTGCAGACTTGACTCCCGGTAAACAGGATGCTTCAATGACTTCAGAAATTTTGCATACAGCATAGACTGCTCTCAATCCTCCTTCCTCTAGCCTAAACAGGAGCCATCAACACACAATTCATGGTCGGGGTCTTTCAATGGCTCTTCCTGTATGTCATGGCGGGGCTTAGTGCACAATTCTGTCACATCTAAGCAATCATGGTCTATTTCATCCTTGACTTTTTCACAATGTGCATCTGGTAATAGAGTTGCTGGATTTACCATTGTGCACCTAATCACTGTCACATTTTCTGCTCCCAAAATTTTTCTTTCGTACTTAGTCATCGGACTAGGTGTTAGATGCTGTGTTCGAGTTCTTGTTAAGAGAATCTTGACTAATTTTGGAACATGTACCTTTACTGGGTGTCCCATCACAATTGACTCACTTTGTTCCAAACTCATACAGGTAGCAGCTACTGCTTTTAAGCAGCCAGGTAATGCTGAAGCCACAGGATCCATAGTAGCAGAGAAATATGTTACTGGACGTCGGCCTAATCCATGTCTCTGGGTTAAGTCTGAGAGTGCACAACCTTCTCTCTCACAACAAAATAGTGCAAATTCTTTTGTATAGTGTGGCATACCTAGGGCAGGAGCCTCACACAGACAATTTCGTAACTTTACAAATGCTTCCACACTTTCATCATCCCAAACAATTGGATCACTCTTTTTCGTGTCATTTGAATTAGTGGTTTTGCTAATAAGGAAAAACCTACAATCCACTGTCTATAGTATCCCACTACTCCAAGAAACATTCTAATCTCTCTCTGGGTTTGTGGCAACTGCATCTGTTTCATTATCTTGATTCTTTCAGGTGTTACCTTCCTCACTTCCCTTTCTATTTGGTGACCCAAATATTTGACTCCAGTTCGACAAAATTGTAATTTTTCTGGGGATACTTTGTGTCCTCCATCAGCCAAGTGATTTAATAATGCAATTGAATCAGTAACACAATCTTCACGAGATTTTGATACCAAAAGTAGGTCATCGATATACTGCACTAAGACTGAATTTCCAGGCATAACTAATTTTTCTAAACACTCTTTCAAAATTTGATTAAAAATTGAAGGGCTTTCTGTATACCCTTGAGGAACTCGGTTCCATGCCAAAATATGGTCTTCAAATTTAAAAGAAAAAAGATACTGGCTGTCTGGATGTAAAGGAATGGAGAAAAATGCTTGACATAAATCAATCACTGTAAACCATCCTGCATTCCATGGTATCTGATACAGAATCACTGCTGGATTTGGCACTACAGGACAAGGTACAACAATCTTATTAATCTTTCTTACATCTTGCACTATCTGGTATTTTCCACTAGGCTTTTTAAGACCAATTATAGGTGAAGTACAAGGACTGCTCATTATTTCCTTTAAGATGCCTTGTTTAATCATTCGATCAATTTCGGAAGCTACTCCTGCTCTGACTTCAGGACTCATTTTATATTGTCAAGTGTTAGGGTAAACTGCACCTTCTTTCACAGTCACTTTCACTGGGTTTACATTTGCCATCAGTTCTATATCTTTTCCTATAAAATCCCATATTTCTGGATTCACCTTTGTTTTCAACTCTTCTGGTAAGTCACCCTTTGACATTAATGAATACATTTCGTCTACTTCGGTGCCTTGCTTTGTAAGCAGTATTTTGTAGACAATATCTCCATCAGGGGTCTGAATTGCAACATCATCCGGTGTGCAATAAATTGTGCAATTCATTTTGCACAATAAGTCTCTTCCCAGTAAATTTGCTGGACTGGAGTCGCACACCATGAATTTGTGCATATCTTTAAAGTTGCCAATGAGCACCTCCATGGGTACTGTAATTGGGGTTCTAATCTGCTTATTAGATCCGCCTACTACTTGGATTGCTTCTCCCAAGAGGGGTAGGTTTGGGATGTCTGCTGTTCTCACAGTAGAACCAGTAGCACCAGTGTCCAACATAAAAGTGATGTCATTACCTTCCACCTTCCCATCAATAAATGGACCTGACTGATCTACCGGCAAGGATGCGCCAAGTACGCACTCCTCTTCCTCCCCCATCAGGCGCCATCATTGTTCAGCCTCACAGTCACTATTATTTTGCAAAAGATATTGTAAAATCACAGAATTTTTCTTACCACTTCCTCCTTGAAATCGGGCGTCTGCACTGTACTTTGGCTTCTTCACAAAATTTGGCATAGGGGCAGGTGGCACCTGACACTGCTGATTTACAACCTGCTGCGGTTGATTCATAAGCACCCCATTCTGCATCTGTGGATTGAAATTTTGGTTTGGGCCATTAATATTCTGAATATTCTTATACTTGTTCTTCCAATGCCCTAACTTTCCAGACCCATGACAAGGAAATATCTTCAACGCTTCCTCTCTGCTCATTCGTCCTTTTGATTTGTCACCACTCACGGCATTATCACTCTGACCCTATTCTTTCATTTGACCATCATTCTGACTGTTTAATTTAAGTTCCTGCTGTTCTGCCAACTTCACTTGTGCCCACATCATTTTTTCCTTCCACTTTTCATGTCTTGCCTCAATATCATCCCCACAGTATTTCGCATATTTTAAAATATCGTCAATAGGCTTTTCCTACCAACACAACATGTGTTGTTGATTCATCAGACTGATTTCTGTTTTCAGACCATAGACAAATCGATTTACAAAATGTCCCATATCTTTATCTCCAATGTTTTCAAAACCACTATACTGTTTAAACACCTGTAACAGTCGTTCATAAAATGCATGAACGGACTCATTCGGCTCCTGGGTTGTTCTATCTATTTTTACCCAATCTGTTTCTTTAGGAGGAATTTTCCCTTTTAAGTACGCAATTACTTGGTGATATTTCTTCATTACATTATCTAAAGGTGCACCTATTTTCGTGTCCCTTTGATATTCATTACTAGGCCAATCCACTGTGATTTTACATTCTGTCCATAAATTAGCAGGTACCACTATGTCAAACAGACCATCCAAATCTTTCAACAAAACCTTTGAAACCTTCACAAATCTCTCAACCTGTTTGTACCATTCAACCGGTTTCTCTCTCAATTTGGGAAAATCAATGATCATTTGTAAATGATAAAATATCTTATTGACTCCATGGAACATGAACATATCCACCACCAGGTACTACACTCATGGGACACAATCTTTCTACTTTCCCTCACTCTTTCAACATATATGCATTAGAAGCCTCTTTTGTCTGTGCTTCTTAATTTTTCTTTATCCACCTAATTCTCCACTTGTCAATGTCTCCCCATTTTTGCAAAATGTTCATCAACTCTTTTACTTGTAACTTCTTCCCAGAAACATTCATATTTTCTAAATCTTTGTCAGTAAATTCCACTCAGTATGGTTTCTGTAGTACTTTTGATCTCCCTATGTCTATCGCCATTTCAGAGGATAGTTCTGTCAATTTCTCATGAAATAATCTTGCATTTCTAGTTATGCGCCTACATATGAACAACAACAATGCTATCATTTCTTCTAATTCCACTTTTAATTTGTAAATGTCTAAAATCTTTGGAGGTGAACTTTGTTTTTCTATTCCCTGTGCCCATCTCTCCAGATTTTCTTGAATTACCACTGTTGCACTTCTGACTCCTGAGGATGTCACTGACCTTCCTTCTTTTGAACGGCTCGGTGTAACTTTTCTCGGAGTTTCATTTACCTGTTCCCTTATTGGCAGATACATTAATGAAATTACTGAATTGTGCTCACTGGCTTGATCATCAATTATCACAATTTATTTTCTAGGATTATTCAAATGAGTTGCCACAACTGGTGGTTTTGGACAATTTTCCTTGGCTCCATATAATGGAACAACGGGACCTATGGTTACAGGTATTGTCAATGCTTCAGGATTTATATTCATCTGGATTACTTTCTGTTTTAGTTCCTCTCTATTTTTATCCAACGCTTCTTTTTCTTTATGCTGAGGTACCCTATTTGCTGTTGGATCATGAATAATTTGTGGAATCAAAGGTATTCCTAAAACGGGCGCACTTGGAGTGACTCTACTGTGTCCCTCCTGATAAGGTGGAGGGTTTTTAGTTAAAATATCCTTCATATATTCATCTTCTGATTCACCAAAACCTGTCATTGTCAGGTGTTTTATTTTCTCTTTACACTTGCCCCCTGACTGTTCTTCTGCCATCAATTCTGGATATAATCCTTTTGACACCATCGCTTTTCTCCATTGTTTCATCTGACCTTTGCGTGATTCTCTCAAATATCTAGGGAAATGACCCATTCCTGTTTTTCTCTTGTTCATATGATTCAGTCTCCCATTCTTCTAATGCCTCATATTGTGTCATCCTGGGTCTTGGATCTAAATCATTCATCTGCATTCTCAAATACTGCAAAATTCTTCCATTAAACGTACCATGTTCTGGAAAAGCCAAAACACAATCACTCTTTGTGTATTCTATCCAATTCTCCATCCATACACACGTATAATATCCTCTCTCCATCATCATAAATGAAGCAGGCGTTTTTGGTGGAGGTATAGGAATTCCCTCCCTAATCAATACAGGTTTATCTTACTTAAAGAAATTCTTGATTCTCTTTACTAGTGACATTTTTCTCTTTTCACCATACATTTTACGCTTTGAATACATAAAACGATAATCCACAAAACCTCGAGCTTTTCTGTCAGGGTGACTTATACTAAATGGCAAATGAGAATTAAGCATACAATTTTCCTTCAACCAATCCTAACACAACTTATATTCCTTTGACTGATCAAATTTAGACCCACGCTATTAGTTTAACCAATACTAGTGCGGCCTTTTTGTGGCATCAGTATCACTCCTTACTACTGACCCCTCCTTTACAAATTTGCATCAGTCACACGCCTGCCTTTTCAACCTATCCCAGCGCGGCTCACTGTGACGTCAGTGCAACTCCGGCAACTGACACTCCATTCCCAAGATAATACGCAGACTTATTTTCTTACAATTTTGCATTAAATTTTCATTAATAACAACATAAAAACATTCGCTACTCAGTCTGTTCCACTAAACCAAAGGATAGAATATTTCTTTTGCGGCGAGTAAAACCTTCCGTTTACTCTTCATACACTGCGAGTAAAACCTTCCGGTTACCCTTCATTCAAGCTCAGAAGAACCTGCTACTACTTCGGTGTTACCCTTACTAGGTGATATAAGACCAAAGTTTCACCAGTGAACTCTTTTACTGTCAATCACTCTCACTTGTATATGAAAAAAGTCCCTAATGTAGCACTGTTAGCCCTACACAGCTTCTCAGCGCTATTCTAACAGACGAGTAACCTCACTGCAGTGTGGCTCTCATTTACCACCCGCTATTCATTTCCCGAGAATTTCCAGACCGCATAAAACAAAATACAAACGGGTTTATTAAAACATAAATCAATAATTCAATATTCAATACTCATCATCAAACTAGTCAATATTAACCATAGCTCTGCTACCAGAAAACTGATCCAGCGGTGAACCAGATACTCCAATACCATATACTCACCTGGGCCCATAAACTCACAAATTTCACACACACAGACCAGTTAAACCGCTGGAGTCTAAGTTTATTGCAAGATTAGTTACCTGTCATTCCTAACTAATCTTTCACTGATCAAAAAGTTCTTTCCTCTGGTCAATGGACCATTAGTTGAACTAGTTGATGGTAAAAATGACATAAATTTAATTCACTTTGCAACAAAATAACCACAGACTCAGGAAAGTTTTAAGTATTTATCTAAATTAAATGCTTGTGAAACACTTCAAAGTACAGTGCAGTCTCCATTACTCAAAGGAAAGAAGATTCGATTAGTCAATTAAACAATCACATTTTTCATACCTTGAAATTACGTTGTATAGAGAGGAGAGGAGAGAGAGAGAGAGAAGTACATTTGCACATTCACAAAAATATAATTACCTAGGATGGTGTGAAAACCAACCCCCTGGCCAAGGAGCTAGGAAAGGTCCCCCGGGAAAGATCAGGCGACAAAGGTTTCAGGACAGGATTCAGGACAGGATAGATGACCTCTCTAACACCGACGCTGGAGTCGCACCCCTCTCTGACACTTTCTTCCTCCTCGAGATTCTTCCGCGCTCTTCTTCTAAGGTGATGTTCTGCAATATTCTTCATCAGCATTCGCTCGTTATTCCGACAGCATCCCCAGCTCTGCAGCATTCAGCATCTCTCGCAACTATCTAACTAAGGCTACCTCAATTATACCTTTCTATGCTCATGTACCACCCATTAATGTTTCAGTATCATGTAATTTCTAACTCTGGTTGGACAGGCAAGGGGGGATGATCATCACACCATGCTTAATTTTCAGATTTGTCTTTCACTTCATTGTTCAATGATCCCACTCCTTAATTTTTATTCATAATTCTTTATTCCCACCCGTATTCACTTCTTATTAGAAACAATTGTATAAACTTTATAGGTTCCCATCCATTTCTCCGGACATCAGGGTTGGTTCCCAGGGTATGTATCGTTTTTGTCCTTGGACTGTTTTCAAGAGTCACATCATTTCTTCTGGCTCGCTCATACCACACATGTGCAGAGGCCACGTCGGTTATAGACTCCAGAATCTCACAAAAGGCCTAAATGCGTACTATTAAGAAAGTCAAAAAGACATATATTAATTTCAAAATAAAATGGTTTCACAGTATACCACCTATCTCTACTCTAATCCCATTTAATTATAAATGCTCTCCCCGCATTAGCATTACTAAATCAACTGGGCTCAGTTTCAGCAAAGCAGATGCTTAGCATATGACCTTTCAAGCTGCCATTTTAAGAGCGACGGTGCAGGTGCAAGAAATTCCTCCAAGCGACAGCTTGTCATACTGCGTAGATGCAGTTGACACATGCGCACTAAAGTTTCCCGCATTAGCAGCCATATTAGATCTCACTCGAGTTACTGGTTAGTAAGACACATAGGCAAGCTTCTTCTCCCTATTATATCGAGTGTGGTGCGTTACACAATACACAGTTAATACGGTTTTATGAGTTATATGAGGGATTTGCTTCCGAGCAAGTCTCTTTTCTACGAGTCCTTGCTCCATCAATGACAGAGTTCTGAGTGTTCCATTTATGTTTCTATAGGAAAGGCATACCATGTTTGACAGTCAGGTCAGCCAAAACCCTATGCGGATTTCTTCCCTGCCCTCTTCATCTACCAGGAGAAGGCTAATCCTACACAGTTTGGCCTGTTGTACAGGAGCAACTTTGAAATGCCACTTGGCTAGCAGGTAATTAACTGGGCCCAGAGGCTAGTTTAAAACCTAAATCTCAGGCTGACTCAGGTAAATATTGCTGATACCAAAAAGCATGAGCACAAATATAGCCAAATTAATATGTTGCTTACAATTGGACCTTATTAAACATAGAAAATGTCACTGCAATCATTTCTCTATGTTTAGTTTTCTTAGATTGTTTAGATTGGCAAGTTATGTCCCCATTCAAAAATTCTTCACCTTCAATTTTAAACCTGTACACAAAGCAGACCTTGATGAACAGGGAACTACAGAAGAGGTGGTTGAAGCCATGCATGAAGAGGGGTACAGGTCACGACTTTTTTGGTCACTGTGGCTCTGCTTCTAGAAACCGGGGCACTGGCCTCCCCCCTCTCTCTGAGGGACAATAAACGTTTGACTTGCTTGGTGACTTGACGGATAGGGTTTCCTTGGACTTCTGTGGCC
This sequence comes from Triturus cristatus, assembly GCF_964204655.1. Classification (NCBI taxonomy): domain Eukaryota; kingdom Metazoa; phylum Chordata; class Amphibia; order Caudata; family Salamandridae; genus Triturus; species Triturus cristatus. Next base: position 1,011,171,887 of record NC_140593.1, on the reverse strand, counting down.
CATTTCAGGCTGCTTTTATGTGCAAAATTGCATTATGGTAAAAAAAAAAACACATTTAGTGCAACATCAGCAAAATAGTTGATATACATTTTGGAGCATAAATCAAATTTTAAAAACAAACAAAAAAAAAACCATTTCAATTCAAAATCACATTCATGTACAAAATCAGCATTTGATGCAGCCTCAACATGTGTGGAAACACTTTTAGGAGCTCAAACATGCATCCAGTGCGAAGCATGGATGCTTCACTTAATCTCTTAGATACTGCCATGGAATTCTTTAGGTGGGCTGATTAACACCTAACAACCATCTAATGGTGAGACTGAAATACCAGCGTGACCAAATCATAAATGCGAATGGTACTTTCTTCAACCAATGGCTGCCAGCGGCTTTCCCTAAATCCCTTTCTGTGTACATTTTGACATAAGCTGAGATCTGGCAGCCAGATAAAGCTATCTGCAGACAGGCTTAAAAAGCCTGCTTCATTTTATTTCAAAATTCCTCTCTATTCCCAGTGTTTATGGGTCATCTGCGAACACATTCTGTAAATAGTTCACTATGTGGTGAATTTGAATTACGAGGATAATATTGAAGTTATTTCCGCTGCCAACACCAGGGGAGGTGTCTCTTCAAAAAAAGGGGGGGACCCAAATCAATAACCCTCTGGCATCTGGGTACATAAACACAATTATATAGAAATAATGCCTCGGGACCAATAGTATAACAACTACTAGAAGAGATAGATAAATTATCTCTTCCTTTGAGTTATATTCTTTCTCTGTAGGAAATTCTTTTTATATTTTGTTTCCACATAGAAATCAAAAGCAGTTTCACTAAGAAAATAGTTTTACTCTTAGGTTGAATATAAGTATGTATGTTTATTTCATACTTTACATATCTCACATAACTATATCTCTTTTTTTCTTTTCATATATATACGAACATGCACATTATTTACATCCATAAAGAAAACTCAACACATATATTTTTTTTAATCTTGCACCTTTGTCAAAGATTTTTTTTTTCACCTTGTCAAAATAATACCCTAATATTTAATCAGGATGCTTCTGACCTTATTTCACTAAAGCATTCCTTCCAATAAAAAAACACTCTTTAAGAGACACTTCGAGATCTATTATTACAACCTCGTTCTTATTGAAGTACTCTTTACTAGTTATCACAAAGTCTAATTCCCATGAGTGTCTTCACCATTGTTGTCGACGCGTTTCAGCCAAATCAATCTCAGGCCTAATCAGGACTAGGGCACTCGAAAATACAATTTTTTCAAAGTTCAACCTATTTTATTGCAATTATTGCTCGAGGTATACGGATATTCTCTATTCTTTCTTTCAAAGCGTGGCAAGCCATATCATGCTTCAATCATCGTTTCTGTATCATAGGGCCCTTAATTCCCGTAATTCTTTACAGTCAAGGCTCTTATACTCGTTTTCTTACAAATTGACTATTTACCCAAAATACGCCACTTCCTCATATTCATAACATCGTTTCTTAATCAACTATAATAGCCACGCTTCTCGCACTCCGTCTCTAACCTTCGTACTTTGCTCGTCCAGAGGAGATGGGCACAGGCACAGTCCAGCCTCTGCCTGATGTGCTGCATCAACTTGGGGCAGTAGACTGTGCTCCCAAACCTCGACCAAATCATGACACAGATATGGATGCCCCTACAACCGTAGGCCGGAACCAGCCCCCTCTGACATACACCACTTGCTTAAATGCAGATGGTAAATGTAATCAGAATAGTGCCCGAATTCAGCGAAAACATGCAGAATTTCACCCAAAATTCCCAAGTCTGCATAGTTATTCCTGACCATGGGTGTATAATATTGTCTGGAACTGGTGATGCTGTGCCCTTGGTACCCTTGTACCTGAATCCGGCTAACACATAATGAAGGCCATAACATTTCATCAGCACTTTTATTTGTTCTGCTCCTCTTGACCTACATATATTTAAATATGGCTTCACTTGACTCAGAATGCTGAATTATTGGGACCACCGCTGTAGCAGGCACAGAGACAAAAAGCTGAGGGCCTCTTTTCACATCTTTTGGTAATCCCAATTCGGGCCCAAATATGAGTTTTTGCTTATATCACGTTAACAATTGTTGCTATAATAACAGACCATTCCCATAAACAAATCTCTCCTTGTACAATCTGCACGGATGGTTCGACGTCCAGACGTGCATGCAAGACTCAAACCTTCAGAACAGCCAGATTAATTCGCTGACATCTTCACGACCACTTGAGTGTTTAACGGTGTCGGTAAACAGACACAAGAGTAGTTTTGCCACACAGAGGCTCTTTTAAGATTTTAATAACCTACAGATTAAGACGGGAGCTTTTTGACAATCAACTGAATTTCTTTGACTACAATATACTGATTAGTTACGAATTTAGGACGTCCCGCTTGATTTTCAGTGGATAAAATAACCCGCAGTGATTTGAGGGGTCAACCTTGTAAATAAAATTGTCCTGAGGATGGTCTTGGTAAAGAACACCTAAAGACCGAAACGTCGACAATCACACTGTTTTCCAGAGAAATGGCTATATATTGTGAAAAAGTGTTGGATCAATTTGAAAGTGAAGGCATCAAATATTGAAATATTTCCTTTCACTGTATTTAATTGTTGTAATTTGAAGTACCCTTTTTTGAACTAGAAATATAAATTCAATTTTTATATATACACCTGCTTGTTTCTCCTCCTTTTGGTTTATTGAATTTATTGTATTCAGGTTAATATGTGATGATTCACTCACACCTTATTCAATCCTGATTCTGACAAACTAAGCTGATTTAAGTATTGAAAAAGTGATAATTAATAAATTTGTAGGTATATAACTGTCCTACCTTTAATTAAGAATCGAAATTATACAAATTATTTACCAAACAAATCCCTTGAAGGCACCTTTCTACCTGTTTATTCAGTGTCCGGGGGGGCAGTTGTGTAGGAAACTAGCACTAGTGTGGGGGAGCCCCCTCTGGGACTCTGAAATTGCAAGTGATGTGGCCAATGCAGAACGGGTACAGTGGGAGCCCCCTCGGGGACTCAGTAATCAAGAAACATGCCCAAAATGGTGGAGCTGCCCGCTGTCAAAGGGGGCAGCTGTAAGTCAGCACAGGCACTCCTGGTGCCCTACGAGCGTCCATGGGGGGGGGGGTCGGACACTGGCAATGTGCCCCAACACCTTCCCACCCAACAACAGGATTACCACTGAGCCCCACTCACCGGACTCCTCTTGTGGGCTTTGCTTCTTCCTGGTAGGCGGTGGGGGAGGCTAGAATAGAGCATGCACTGCTCCCACTCCTTAGGTGGCTGCAGGGCTCTCTCACCACATGGAGCCCTGCATGCGTCACGCAGGCTCCGGACTCAGTTCCTCAACACCGCGGGGCTGTCACCCTGCACAGGAGCCCCGCTCGGTCACACGACCGCTTCCTGCCTCTACCCTGCCCACGCCAGGCAGTCTGCACACCTTCCGGGTAGCCACGAGTAGCCCAGTGGCTCCTCCCTTGCCCTGGCCAGGGGTGCGGCGGTGATTTTTCAGCACTCTTGACATGCGGCGTGGGCTCCCTCTAGTTTCAATAAGCACCATGTGACGGAGTGGGCACCCGCTCTATTTTCAAATCGGCAATAGCGCGGGGTGGGCTCCCGCGGTCCTAAAGGCATAAACGCGGGGTAGGCTCCCGCCACAGACTGACACATGCAGGGGACACCCGCTCTTCAGCAGGCACATTAAACGTAGCGCTCATGAGGGGCTAGGGGAATTTGCAGAGGGGATTCCCTCACCAGACGTCAGCTGCAGGATACACGCTCCTCCTCTCTTTGGGGGATGGAGATATAGCGCTTTGACAGCACTGCGCTGCAGGTGTCAGCTCCTCCTCCCTAGCAGTCTGAATGTAGTGCTCACGAGGCGCTAAATCTCAGGCATGCAGTCAGGGTCCAACACAAGCAAGTAGCGCCCACGCTCCTCATCTCCTTGGAGTGCAGGCAAACGAATTGGGGAAGAGAAGCTGGGGAAGGAGAGCAGGCAGGCAGTGCTGGGCAAGATCAGCGGTCAGTGGGCACTCATCGGTACAGGACAGCAGTTCCTAGGAACAGTCAACCCCCATATCGTGGCACTCCTCCTGGCATAGCAGTCTTCACTCCAGCAAAGGGCTCCCACTGGCCCTGTGGACAGCAGAGGGGGTACAGATGGGCACAGGGGCCAACACACAGGCCCTTGCGGCAGTACCTCCTAGCAGAGTGTCCCCTCTCAATCAAAGTCCACACACAACTCAGCACATGGAGTCTCAGCTCCTCTATTTATTAGCCCATCACCCCACCTACCAGAAAGGGCTAGACCCTTCTAGAAGGCTCCCTGGGGAAACCGGTCCCAACTGGTTTTGGGGGAGGTGTAGGGCACCAAATAGAGAGCTGCCAAATAGTGAGCTGCTGTAAATAGTGAGCCAACAAATAGTGATCCACCAAATAGTGAGCTGCTGCCAAAGTGAGCTGACTATAAATAGTGAGCAGTGCCAAATAGTGAGCTGCTGCCAAATACTTAACCACCAAAGAGTGTCATTGCCAAATAGTGAGCCACCGCCAAATAGTAAGCTGCTGCCAAATAGTGATCTGCTGCCAAACAGTGAGACGCCACATGTGAGCCATCAACAAATAGTGAGCGGGTACCAAATAGTGAGCTACCACCAAATTGTGAGCCACCGCCAAATAGTGAGCCGGTTCCAAATAGTGAGCTGCCACCAAATAATGAGCCACCAAATAGTGAGCTGCTGCCAAAATGAGCCGTTGCCAAATAGTGATTTGTTGCCAAATAGTGAGCTACTGCCAAATAGTTATCTACCAAATAGTAATCTGCCAAAGAGTGAGTTGTTGCCAAATAGTGTGCTACTCTGAAATAGTGAGCTGTTGCCAAATAGTTAGCCACCAGAGTGAGCTGATGCCAAATAGTGAGCCACTGCCAAATAGTGAGATACTGCCAAATAGTGAGTTGCTTCCAAAAGTGAGCAGCCAAATAGTGAGCTCCCAAAGAGTGAGTTGCTGCCAAATAGTGAGCTGCTCTCAAATAGTGAGCTGCTGCCAAATAGTTAGCCACCAGAGTGAGCCGCTGCCAAATAGTGAGCCAGTGCCAAATAGTGAGCTGCTGCCAAAAGTGAGCTGCCAAATAGTGAGCTGACACCAAATAGTGAGCCACCAAATAGTGGGTCACCGCCAAATTGTGAGTCACCACCACATAGTGAGCTGCAAAATTGTAAGTCACAGCCACATAGTGAGCTGCATAATAGTGAGCACTGCTAAATAGTGAGCTGCCAAATAGTGAGCTGGTGCCCAATAGTTAGCCACTGAAGAGTAAGTCACTGTCAAATAGTGAACTACCACCAAATAGTGAGTTGCTGCCAAATTAGGAGCTACTGCCAAATAATGATCTGGAAAATAGTGAGCTCCTGTAAATAGTGAGCCAACAAATAGTGATCCACCAAATAGTGAGCTGCTGCAAAATAGTGAGCCATCGCCAAATAGTGAGCCAGTGAGCTGCCACCAAATAGTGAGCTACGGCCAAATAGTGAGCTAACTACAAATAGTCAGCTGCCGCCAAATAGTCAGCTGCTGCAAAATAGTGAGCCGCTGCCAAATAGTGGGCCTTTGCCAAATAGTGAGTTGTTACCAAATAGTGAGCTGCTGCCAAACAGTGAGCTGCCAAATTGTAAGCCACCAAATGTGAGCCACCAAACAAATGGTAAGCCGGTGCCAAATAGTGAGCTACCACCAAATTGTGAGTTACCGCCAAATAGTGAGCCAGTTCCAAATAGTGAGCTCCCACCAAATAATGAGCCACCAAATAGTGAGCAGTTGCCAAATATTGAGCCGATGCCAAATAGTGAGCCACTGCCAAATAGTGAGTTGTTGCCAAATAAGCAGCTACTGCCAAATAGTGAGTTGCCAGATAGTGAGCTGCTGTAAATAGTGAGCCAACAAATAGTGATCCACCAAATAATGAGCCACCGCTAAATAGTTAGCCGGTGCCAAATAGTGAGTTGCCACCAAATAATGAGCCACCAAATAGTGAGCTGCTGCCAAACAGTGAGCCAGGTGCCAAATAGTTTGCTGTCACCACATAATGAGCTGCCAAATAGTGAGCTACTGCCAAATAGTGAGCCGATGACAAATAGTGATCCGTTGCCAAATAGTGAGCTGCTGCCAAATAGTGAGCGACCGCCAAATAGTGAGCCACTTCCAAATATTGTGCTCCCACCAAATAATGAGCCACCAAATAGTGAGCAGTTGCCAAATATTGAGCCGATGCCAAATAGTGAGCCACTGCCAAATAGTGAGCCACTGCCAAATAGTGAGTTGTTGCCAAATAAGCAGCTACTGCCAAATAGTGAGCTGCCAGATAGTGAGCTGCTGTAAATAGTGAGCCAACAAATAGTGATCCACCAAATAATGAGCCACCGCCAAATAGTTACCCAGTGCCAAATAGTGAGTTGCCACCAAATAATGAGCCACCAAATAGTGAGCTGCTGCCAAACAGTGAGCCAGGTGCCAAATAGTTTGCTGCCACCAAATAATGAGATGCCAAATAGTGAGCTACTGCCAAATAGTGAGCCACTGACAAATAGTGATCCATTGCCAAATAGTGAGGTGCTGCCAAATAGTGAGCTCCTGTAAATAGTGAGCCAACAAATAGTGAGCCAACAAATAGTGAGCTGCTGCAAAATAGTGAGCCATCGTCAAATAGTGAGCCAGTGAGCTGCCACCAAATAGTGAGCTACGGCCAAATAGTGAGCTAACTACAAATAGTCAGCTGCCGCCAAATAGTCAGCTGCTGCAAAATAGTGAGCCGCTGCCAAATAGTGGGCCTTTGCCAAATAGTGAGTTGTTACCAAATAGTGAGCTGCTGCCAAACAGTGAGCTGCCAAATTGTAAGCCACCAAATGTGAGCCACCAAACAAATGGTAAGCCGGTGCCAAATAGTGAGCTACCACCAATTTGTGAGTTGTTGCCAAATAAGCAGCTACTGTCAAATAGTGAGCTGCCAGATAGTGAGCTGCTGTAAATAGTGAGCCAACAAATAGTGATCCACCAAATAATGAGCCACCGCTAAATAGTTAGCCGGTGCCAAATAGTGAGTTGCCACCAAATAATGAGCCACCAAATAGTGAGCTGCTGCCAAACAGTGAGCCAGGTGCCAAATAGTTTGCTGCCACCAAATAATGAGCTGCCAAATAGTGAGCTACTGCCAAATAGTGAGCCGCTGACAAATAGTGATCCGTTGCCAAATAGTGAGCTGCTGCCAAATAGTGAGCGACCGCCAAATAGTGAGCCAGTTCCAAATAGTGTGCTCCCACCAAATAATGAGCCACCAAATAGTTGCCAAATATTGAGCCGATGCCAAATAGTGAGCCACTGCCAAATAGTGAGCCACTGCCAAATAGTGAGTTATTGCCAAATAAGCAGCTACTGCCAAATAGTGAGCTGCCAGATAGTGAGCTGCTGTAAATAGTGAGCCAACAAATAGTGATCCACCAAATAATGAGCCACCGCCAAATAGTTAGCCGGTGCCAAATAGTGAGTTGCCACCAAATAATGAGCCACCAAATAGTGAGCTGCTGCCAAACAGTGAGCCAGGTGCCAAATAGTTTGCTGCCACCAAATAATGAGCCGCCAAATAGTGAGCTAGTGCCAAATAGTGAGCCGCTAACAAATAGTGATCCGATGCCAAATAGTGAGGTGCTGCCAAATAGTGAGCTGCTGCCAAATAGTGATCAGTTGCCAAATAGTGAGCTGCTGCCAAATAGAGAGCTGCTGCCAAATAGTGAACCGCTGCCAAATAGTGATCCATAGCCAAATAGTGAGCCAGTGAGCTGCCACCAAATAGTGAGCTACTGCCAAATAGTGAGCTAACTACAAATAGTCAGCTGCCGCCAAATAGTCAGCTGCTGCAAAATAGTGAGCCGCTGCCAAATAGTGGGCCATTGCCAAATAGTGAGTTGTTACCAAATAGTGAGCTGCTGCCAAACAGTGAGCTGCCAAATAGTAAGCCACCAAATGTGAGCCACCAAACAAATGGTAAGCAGGTACCAAATAGTGAGCTACCACCAAATTGTGAGCCACCGCCAAATAGTGAGCCGGTTCCAAATAGTGAGCTCCCACCAAATAATGAGCCACCAAATAGTGAGCAGTTGCCAAATATAGAGCCGATGCCAAATAGTGAGCCACTGCCAAATAGTGAGCCACTGTTAAATAAGGAGTTGTTGCCAAATAAGCAGCTACTGCCAAATAGTGAGCTGCCAGATAGTGAGCTGCTGTAAATAGTGAGCCAACAAATAGTGATCCACCAAATAATGAGCCACCAAATAGTGAGCTGCTGCCAAATAGTGAGCCAGGTGCCAAATAGTTTGCTGCCACCAAATAATGAGCTGCCAAATAGTAAGCCGCTGACAAATAGTGATCCGTTGCCAAATAGTGAGCTGCTGCCAAATACTGAGCCGCTGCCAAATAGTGATCCATTGCAAAATAGTGAGCTATTGCCAAATAGTGAGCTGCTGCCAAATACTGAACCGCTGCCAAATAGTGATCCATTGCCAAATAGTGAGCTACTGCCAAATAGTGAGCTGCTGCCAAATCGTGAGCTGTTGCCAAATAGTTTGCTACCACCAAATACTGAGCTGCCAAATAGTGAGCTATTGCCAAATTGGGAGCCACTGCCAAATAGTTATCCGTTGCCAAATAGTGAGCTACTGCCAAATAGTCAACCGCTGCCAAATAGTGATCCATTGCCAAATAGTGAGCTGCTGCCTAATAGTGAGCTGCTGCCAAATAGTGAGCCTGTGCCAAATAGTGTGCTACCACCAAATAATGAGCTACCAAATAGTGAGCTGCTGTCAAATAGTGAGTCGCTGCCAAATAGTAGGCTGCCACCAAATAGCGAGCTGCTGCTAAATAGTCAGCTGCCACCAAATAGTCAGCTGCTGCCAAATAGTGCTGCTGCGAAATACTTAGTAGTACAAAAGGGGGGGGGGGGTGGTGATGGACAGAGTATCAGAACCAATCAAACACTCACACTAGGGGTGGGCGGAATTTGCGTAATCGCGTTACGCAAATCTCCGCGAAACAGTAAAAAATCACCGCGAACACGCAGAAAGTCCGCGAACACGCGGAATTGCTTGTTCGCGATACTTTCTTCCTGTTCGCGATCGCTGTTTGCGTGCTCGGGGTGAAATATCTCACAAACACGCATATTGAGAACGCGAACAAGCAAAAAATTTCGCGAAGTCGCGGAACGCAGATTTTTGGGCAATTTCGCTTTCTCCGTGGAACGCGAAATTACCCAAATTCCGCAAATTCCGCGAACGGAACGGAATTTACCGCCCAGGCCTAACTCACACCCAGTCAACAGATCTGGGTTTGATCCATCACCGTTCTTTAGCCCACTCTGCCACCCCAGTTCAGACATGGCCATATGCAAATCAGTCTGACCCTGTGCCTCATGGGAACAGTCCAGCCCGAACTGCCAAGCCATGCCTTCCCTGGACCGGAAACAAGCTTCCTAGGACCGGTTTCTGGCATTTCAGCCTTCTTCAGCCAGGCTTGTTTGAATCCAGTGGCAAAGTGAGCAAGGGACTCATGTCTGAGCATACCCTGCCAACTTATGGCGAACACAGCGGTACAAAAGGGGGTGGTGATGGACAGAGTATCAGAACCAATCAAACACTCACACTAGGCCTGGGCTAAAATTTTGTTACGTTAGCGGAAATTGCGATAATTTGACATTTTCTCGTTCCGCGGAAAACGCGAAAAAGTCAAAATTTCCGCATTCTGTAGCTTAGCGATAATTTGGTTCTTGCTCGCGCTGTAAAATAAAACATTCTCGCGCGATTGCCTTACCTGAATCCCTGCGTTCGCCGACAAGTTTTTTTGATCCGGTCGCGTTCCCCATGAGATGTTGTATTGTTTTTAGCCATTTGCGCTGTCTCGCGACAGTTCGCGCCCGCAGTGACGTCATGCGTCGCGCGATCACGTCTTTCTTCTCGCGATCATGCACCGCGAGACAACTGAAAACAAGATGGCCGCGCCCGCGAGCACATGGGTAAGTTGGCGAGCCGCAGCCATGCAGAAAATCTCGCGAACATGCGGGAAAAATCTTCCGCATCTACGCGATATTTCCGCGTGTTTGCGATAATTTTTAACATTTTCGCGATAATTTGCGAAAGTGGATTTCGCAAATTCCGCCCACCCCTAACTCACACCCAGTCAACAGATCTGGGTTTGATCCATCACCGTTCTTTAGCCCACTCTGCCACCCCAGTTCAGACATGGCCATATGCAAATCAGTCTGACCCTGTGCCTCATGGGAACAGTCCAGCCCAAACTGCCAAGCCATGCCTTCCCTGGACCGGAAACAAGCTTCCTAGGACCGGTTTCTGGCATTTCAGCTTTCTTCAGCCAGGCTTGCTTGAATACAGTGGCAAAGCGAGCAAGAGACTTACGTCTGAGCATACCCTGCCAACTTTTGGCGAACAAAGCGGTAAAAAAGAAGGTGGTGATGGACGGAATATCAGAACCAATCAAACACTCACACCCAGTCAACAGATCTGGGTTGGGTCCATCACCGTTCTTTAGCCCACTCTGCCACCCCAGTTCAGACATGGCCATATGCAAATCAGTCTGACCCTGTGCCTCATGGGAACTGTCCAGCCCGAACTGCCAAGCCATGCCTTCCCTGGACCGGAAACAAGCCTAGGACCGGTTTCTGGCATTTCAGCCTTCTTCAGCCAGGCTTGCTTGAATCCAGTGGCAAAGTGAGCAAGGGACTCACGTCTGAGCATACCCTGCCAACTTATGGCGAACAAAGCGGTACAAAAGGGGGTGGTGATGGACGGAGTATCAGAACCAATCAAACACTCACACCCAGTCAACAGATCTGGGTTTGATCCATCATCGTTCTTTAGCCTACTTTGCCACCCCAGTTCAGACATGGCCATATGCAAATCAGTCTGACCCTGTGCCTCATGGGAACAGTCCAGCCCGAACTGCCAAGCCATGCCTTCCCTGGACCGGAAACAAGCTTCCTAGGACCGGTTTATGGCATTACAGCCTTCTTCAGCCAGGCTTGCTTGAATCCAGTGGCAAAGTGAGCAAGGGACTCACGTCTGAGCATACCCTGCCAACTTACAGCGAACAAAGCGGTACAAAAGGGGGTGGTGATGGACGGAGTATCAGAACCAATCAAACACTCACACCCAGTCAACAGATCTGGGTTTGATCCATCACCGTTCTTTAGCCCACTCTGCCACCCCAGTTCAGACATGGCCATATGCAAATCAGTCTGACCCTGTGCCTCATGGGAACAGTCCAGCCCGAACTGCCAAGCCATGCCTTCCCTGGACCAGAAACAAGCTTCCTAGGACCGATTTTTGGCATTTTAGCCTTCTTCAGCCAGGCTTGCTTGAATCCAGCGGCAAAGTGAGCAAGGGACTCACGTCTGAGCATACCCTGCCAACTTATGGCGAACAAAGCGGTACAAAAGGGGGTGGTGATGGACGGAGTATCAGAACCAATCAAACACTCACACCCAGTCAACAGATCTGGGTTTGATCCATCACCGTTCTTTAGCCCACTCTGCCACCCCAGTTCAGACATGGCCATATGCAAATCAGTCTGACCCTGTGCCTCATGGGAACAGTCCAGCCCGAACTGAACAGCCATGCCTTCACTGGACCGGAAACAAGCTTCCTAGGACCGGTTTCTGGCATTTCCGCCTTCTTCAGCCAGGCTTGCTTGAATCCAGTGGCAAAGTGAGCAAGGGACTCACGTCTGAGCATACCCTGCCAACTTATGGCGAGCAAAGGGGTACAAAAGGGGGTGGTGATGGACGGAGTATCAGAACCAATCAAACACTCACACCCAGTCAACAGATCTGGGTTTGATCCATCACCGTTCTTTAGCCCACTCTGCCAAATAGTGAGTTGGTGCCAAATTAGGAGCTACTGCCAAATAATGATCTGGAAAATAGTGAGCTGCTGTAAATAGTGAGCATACAAATAGTGAGCTGCTGCAAAATACTGAGCCATCGCCAAATAGTGAGCCAGTGAGCTGCCACCAAATAGTGAGCTACTGCCAAATAGTGAGCTAACTACAAATAGTCAGCTGCCGCCAAATAGTCAGCTGCTGCAAAATAGTGAGCCGCTGCCAAATAGTGGGCCACTGCCAAATAGTGAGTTGTTACCAAATAGTGAGCTGATGCCAAACAGTGAGCGGCCAAATTGTAAGCCACCAAATGTGAGCCACCAAACAAATGGTAATCCGGTGCCAAATAGTGAGCTACCACCAAATTGTGAGCCACCGCCAAATAGTGAGCCGGTTCCAAATAGTGAGCTCCCACCAAATAATGAGCCACCAAATAGTGAGCAGTTGCCAAATATTGAGCCGATGCCAAATAGTGAGCCACTGCCGAATAGTGAGCCACTGCCAAATAGTGAGTTGTTGCCAAATAAGCAGCTACTGACAAATAGTGAGCTGCCAGATAGTTAGCCGCTGTAAATAGTGAGCCAACAAATAGTGATCCATCAAATAATGAGCCATCTCCAAATAGTTAGCCGGTGCCAAATAGTGAGTTGCCACCAAATAATGAGCCACCAAATAGTGAGCTGCTGCCAAACAGTGAGCCAGGTGCCAAATAGTTTGCTGCCACCAAATAATGAGCTGCCAAATAGTGAGCTACTGCCAAATAGTGAGCCACTGACAAATAGTGATCCGTTGCCAAATAGTGAGCTGCTGCCAAATAGTGAGCCGCTGCCAAATAGTGATCAGTTGCCAAATAGTGAGCTGCTGCTAAATAGTGAACTCCTGCCAAATAGTGAACCGCTGCCAAATAGTGATCCCTTACCAAATAGTGAGCCAGTGAGCTGCCACCAAATAGTGAGGGGGCCTGGCCTAAATTTCCGTTCTGCTCGCGGAAATTGTGATAATTTGACATTTTCGCGTTCCGCGGAGAGCGCGAAAATGTCAAAATTTCCGCATTCCGCAGCTTAGCGATAATTTGGTTCTTGCTCGCGCTGTAAAATAACACATTCTCGCGCGATCGCCTTACCTGAATCCCTGCGTTCGCCGACAAGTTTTCTTGATCCAGTCGCGTCCTCCATGAGATGTTGTATTGTTTTTGGCCATTTGCGCTGTCTCGTGACAGTTCACGCCCGCAGTGACGTCATGCGTCGCGCGATCACGTCTTTCTTCTCGCGATCATGCACCGCGAGACAACTGAAAACAAGATGGCCGCGCCCGCGAGCAACCACATGGGTAAGTTGGCGAGCCGCAACCATGCAGAAAATCTCGCGAACATGCGGGGAAAAAAGTCCGCATCTTCGCGATATTTCCGCATGTTTGCGATAATTTTTAACATTTTCGCGATAATTTGCGAAAGTGGATTTCGCAAATTCCGCCCACCCCTAAATCACACCCAGTCAACAGATCTGGGTTTGATCCATCACCGTTCTTTAGCCCACTCTGCCACCCCAGTTCAGACATGGCCATATGCAAATCAGTCTGACCCTGTGCCTCATGGGAACAGTCCAGCCCGAACTGCCAAGCCATGCCTTCCCTGGACCGGAAACAAGCTTCCTAGGACCGGTTTTTGGCATTTCAGCCTTCTTCAGCAGGGCTTGTTTGAATTCAGTGGCAAAGTGAACAAGGGACTCATGTCTGAGCATACCCTGCCAACTTATGGCGAACAAAGCGGTACAAAAGGGGGTGGTGATGGTCGGAGAATCAGAACCAATCAAACACTCACACCCAGTCAACAGATCTGGGTTTGATCCATCACCGTTCTTTAGCCCATTCTGCCACCCCAGTTCAGACATGGCCATATGCAAATCAGTCTGACCCTGTGCCTCATGGGAACAGTCCAGCCCGAACTGCCAAGCCATGCCTTCCCTGGACCGGAAACAAGCTTCCTAGGTCCGGTTTCTGGCATTTCAGCTTTCTTCAGCCAGGCTTGCTTGAATACAGTTGCAAAGCGAGCAAGGGACTTACGTCTGAGCATACCCTGCCAACTTTTGGCGAACAAAGCTGTAAAAAAGAAGGTGGTGATGGACGGAATATCAGAACCAATCAGACACTCACACCCAGTCAACAGATCTAGGTTTGATCCATCACCGTTCTTAAGCCCACTCTGCCACCCCAGTTCAGACATGGCCATATGCAAATCAGTCTGACCCTGTGCCTCATGGGAACAGTCCAGCCCGAACTGCCAAGCCATCCCTTCCCTGGACCTGAAACAAGCTTCTTAGGACCGGTTTCTGGCATTTCAGCCTTCTTCAGCCAGGCTTGCTTGAATCCAGTGGCAAAGTGAGCAAGGGACTCACGTCTGAGCATATCCTGCCAACTTATGGCGAACAAAGCGGTACAAAAGGAGGTGGTGATGGACGGAGTATCAGAACCAATCGAACACTCACACCCAGTCAACAGATATGGGTTTGATCCATCACCATTCTTAAGGCCACTCTGCCACCCCAGTTCAGACATGGCCATATGCAAATCAGTCTGACCCTGTGCCTCATGGGAACAGTCCAGCCCGAACTGAACAGCCATGCCTTCCCTGGACCGGAAACAAGCTTCCTAGGACTGATTTTTGGCATTTTAGCCTTCTTCAGCCAGGCTTGCTTGAATCCAGTGGCAAAGTGAGCAAGGGACTCACGTCTGAGCATACCCTGCCAACTTATGGCGAACAAAGCGGTACAAAAGGGGGTGGTGATGGACGGAGTATCAGAACCAATCAAACACTCACACCCAGTCAACAGATCTGGGTTTGATCCATCACCGTTCTTTAGCCCACTCTGCCACCCCAGTTCAGACATGGCCATATTCACATCAGTCTGACCCTGTGCCTCATGGGAACAGTCCAGCCCGAACTGCCAAGCCATGCCTTCCCTGGACCGGAAACAAGCTTCCTAGGACCGGTTTCTGGCATTTCAGCCTTCTTCAGCCAGGCTTGCTTGAATCCAGTGGCAAAGTGAGCAAGGGACTCTAGTCTGAGCATACCCTGCCAACTTATGGCGAACAATGCGGTACAAAAGGGGGTGGTGATGGACGGAGTATCAGAACCAATCAAACACTCACACCCAGTCAACAGAGCTGGGTTTGATCCATCACCGTTCTTTAGCCCACTCTGCCGCCCCAGTTCAGACATGGCCATATGCAAATCAGTCTGCCCTGTGCCTCATGGGAACAGTCCAGCCCGAACTGCCAAGCCATGCCTTCCCTGGACCGGAAACAAGCCTAGGATCGGTTTCTGGCATTTCAGCCAGGCTTGCTTGAATCCAGTGGCAAAGTGAGCAAGGGACTCACGTCTGAGCATACCCTGCCAACTTATGGCGAACAAAGCGGTACAAAAGGGGGTTGTGATGGACGGAGTATCAGAACCAATCAAAACAGTCACACCCAGTCAACAGATCTGGGTTTGATCCATCACCGTTCTTTAACCCACTCTGCCACCCCAGTTCAGACATGGCCATATTCGAATCAGTCTGACCCTGTGCCTCATGGAAACAGTCCAGCCCGAACTGCCAAGCCGTGCCTTCCCTGGACCGGAAACAAGCTTCCTAGGACCGGTTTCTGGCATTTCAGCCTTCTTCAGCCAGGCTTGCTTGAATCCAGTGGCAAAGTGAGCAAGGGACTCATGTCTGAGCACACCCTGCCAAATTATGGCGAACAAAGAGGTACAAAAGGAGGTGGTGATGGACGGAGTATCAGAACCAATCAGACACTCACACCCAGTCAACAGATCTAGGTTTGATCCATCACCGTTCTTAAGCCCACTCTGCCACCCCAGTTCAAACATGGCCATATGCAAATCAGTCTGACCCTGTGCCTCATGGGAACAGTCCAGCCTGAACTGCCAAGCCTTGCCTTTCCTGGACCGGAAACAATCTTCCTAGGACCGGTTTCTGGCATTTCAGCCTTCTTCAGCCAGGCTTGCTTGAATCCAGTGGCAAAGTGAGCAAGGGACTCACGTCTGAGCATACCCTGCCAACTTATGGCGAACAAAGCGGTACAAAAGGGGGTGGTGATGGACGGAGTATCAGAACCAATCAAACACTCACACCCAGTCAACAGATCTGGGTTTGATCCATCATCGTTCTTTAGCCTACTTTGCCACCCCAGTTCAGACATGGCCATATGCAAATCAGTCTGACCCTGTGCCTCATGGGAACAGTCCAGCCCGAACTGCCAAGCCATGCCTTCCCTGGACCGGAAACAAGCTTCCTAGGACCGGTTTATGGCATTTCAGCCTTCTTCAGCCAGGCTTGCTTGAATCCAGTGGCAAAGTGAGCAAGGGACTCACGTCTGAGCATACCCTGCCAACTTACGGCGAACAAAGCGGTACAAAAGGGGGTGGTGATGGACGGAGTATCAGAACCAATCAAACACTCACACCCAGTCATCAGTAGGCCTGGGCCAAAATTCCGTTCCGTTCGCGGAAGTTGCGATATTTTGGCATTCTCGCGTTCCGCGGAAAGCGCGAAAATGTCAAAATTTCCGCATTCCGCAGCTTAGCGATAATTTTTTTCTTGCTCGCGCTGTAAAACAATACATTCTCGCGCGCGCGCGATCGCCTTACCTGAATCCCTGCGTTCTCCGACAAGTTTTCTTGACCCGGTCGCGTTCTCCACGAGATGTTGGATTTTGGTAGCCATTTTGCGCTGTCTCGCGAGAGTTCGCGGCCGCATTCAAGTCATTTTTCACGCGATCACGTCATTTGTCGCGCGATCAGGTATTTCTTCTCGCGATCATGCACCGCGCGAGTATGAGAAGATTGAGATCTCGAACATGTCATTCTACATCGCGAGCCAGAGAATGAGGACGCGGGCACATGAAATCGAACGCGAACAGGAGAAAGAGACCGCGAACACGTCATATCCAACGCGACAGGGACAAAGAAGAGAACGCGATCATATCGTTTTCGACACGCCGGCGGAAGTAATGTGAAGCTGGAGAACTCAACAATGTAAAATTTACAATTTGGAGAGGAATATCGGCTCTAGCAGCATGAAACCATCTGCAAATACTGATTTTGGATGAAAAGAACTCCTTACATTCACATTTGGCTTTCCTTTTTTGTGCAAGGACTCCAGGAGTCATTTTTTTTTTACAAAGTGGAGAGAGGGAGGAAGTGACACAGATTCTCCAACTTCCTGTTCCTGTCCAGCAGGCTCCTCCCAGTGCTTTGTCCATCTCCTGCTCATTCTGCCTTTGGATTTGGAGCTGGAAAGATCTCTCTTTTTGTCTGCTGCATCATTGCAATTGGATTTCAGGATTTTTGGAATAGGATATTTTACAAGTAAGTGGTTGTTGTGTTTGATTGTGGGCATTGCAGTTGTTGTGTAACTACAATTTATTTTTGATAATTAATTATCATCATTCCTTTTTTTTTTTTTTAATTTATTTTAATTTTGTGGGTTGTAGTAGTAGGCCCGAGCTAGCCATGGGCATGGCCTCATGGGTGTGTGTGTGCATGATGAAGCAACTGTTCCTTTTGTTTTTTGAATATATTTCATTTTCAATCACATTTAGGGCATGGATGGCATTGGATTGAGTTGGGGAAGTGTGTATTTTGGGGTGGCCTTGCTGATGTTGTTGGGGCTCTCCATGTGGCTGGTGGCCATTTTGAGGCCTAGGCCTGCAAGCTTGCCTGGCCTTGTCTGCCAGCAGGCCTGCTTTCATCCACTGCTACCAGAGCAGGTAGCCACAGCTTTAGTAATCTACTGTTTTCTGTGTGTTCTGTTGATTTTAGACATCATTTTGGGCATGGATGGCATTGGATTGAGTTGGGGAAGTGTGTATTTTGGGGTGGCCTTGCTGATGTTGTTGGGGCTCGCCATGTGGCTGGTGGCCATTTTGAGGCCTAGGCCTGCAAGCTTGCCTGGCCTTGTCTGCCAGCAGGCCTGCTTTCATCCACTGCTACCAGAGCAGGTAGCCACAGCTTTAGTAATCTACTGTTTTCTGTGTGTTCTGTTGATTTTAGACATCATTTTGGGCATGGATGCCATTGGATTGAGTTGGGGAAGTGTGTATTTTGGGGTGGCCTTGCTGATGTTGTTGGGGCTCTCCATGTGGCTGGTGGCCATTTTGAGGCCTAGGCCTGCAAGCTTGCCTGGCCTTGTCTGCCAGCAGGCCTGCTTTCATCCACTGCTACCAGAGCAGGTAGCCACAGCTTTAGTAATCTACTGTTTTCTGTGTGTTCTGTTGATTTTAGACATCATTTTGGGCATGGATGCCATTGGATTGAGTTGGGGAAGTGTGTATTTTGGGGTGGCCTTGCTGATGTTGTTGGGGCTCTCCATGTGGCTGGTGGCCATTTTGAGGCCTAGGCCTGCAAGCTTGCCTGCCCTTGTCTGCCAGCAGGCCTGCTTTCATCCACTGCTACCAGAGCAGGTAGCCACAGCTTTAGTAATCTACTGTTTTCTGTGTGTTCTGTTGATTTTAGACATCATTTTGGGCATGGATGGCATTGGATTGAGTTGGGGAAGTGTGTATTTTGGGGTGGCCTTGCTGATGTTGTTGGGGCTCGCCATGTGGCTGGTGGCCATTTTGAGGCCTAGGCCTGCAAGCTTGCCTGGCCTTGTCTGCCAGCAGGCCTGCTTTCATCCACTGCTACCAGAGCAGGTAGCCACAGCTTTAGTAATCTACTGTTTTCTGTGTGTTCTGTTGATTTTAGACATCATTTTGGGCATGGATGCCATTGGATTGAGTTGGGGAAGTGTGTATTTTGGGGTGGCCTTGCTGATGTTGTTGGGGCTCTCCATGTGGCTGGTGGCCATTTTGAGGCCTAGGCCTGCAAGCTTGCCTGCCCTTGTCTGCCAGCAGGCCTGCTTTCATCCACTGCTACCAGAGCAGGTAGCCACAGCTTTAGTAATCTACTGTTTTCTGTGTGTTCTGTTGATTTTAGACATCATTTTGGGCATGGATGGCATTGGATTGAGTTGGGGAAGTGTGTATTTTGGGGTGGCCTTGCTGATGTTGTTGGGGCTCGCCATGTGGCTGGTGGCCATTTTGAGGACTAGGCCTGCAAGCTTGCCTGGCCTTGTCTGCCAGCAGGCCTGCTTTCATCCACTGCTACCAGAGCAGGTAGCCACAGCTTTAGTAATCTACTGTTTTCTGTGTGTTCTGTTGATTTTAGACATCATTTTGGGCATGGATGGCATTGGATTGAGTTGGGGAAGTGTGTATTTTGGGGTGGCCTTGCTGATGTTGTTGGGGCGCGCCATGTGGCTGGTGGCCATTTTGAGGCCTAGGCCTGCAAGCTTGCCTGGCCTTGTCTGCCAGCAGGCCTGCTTTCATCCACTGCTACCAGAGCAGGTAGCCACAGCTTTAGTAATCTACTGTTTTCTGTGTGTTCTGTTGATTTTAGACATCATTTTGGGCATGGATGGCATTGGATTGAGTTGGGGAAGTGTGTATTTTGGGGTGGCCTTGCTGTTGTTGTTGGGGCTCTCCATGTGGCTGGTGGCCATTTTGAGGCCTAGGCCTGCAAGCTTGCCTGGCCTTGTCTGCCAGCAGGCCTGCTTTCATCCACTGCTACCAGAGCAGGTAGCCACAGCTTTATTGATCAAGTGTTTTCTATGTGATCTGTTGAATTTTTAGACATCACCTTCCTGAGAGTGTAGTGTGGCTGTACACAGTACTAGTAGTATAACATAGCTCTAGTTAAAAAAAATTCATAAATGGCTAGACTATCTTTTGTTTGCACTAGTACAGTACTAAGTAACTGAACCACAAAAACAAATGCAACATTTCACTGATGTTCTTCTCCTGTCTTCTTTGCTTTTAGGTGCACAAAAGACAGAGTAGGAGGTGTCATCGGCATCACCTGGCTACCCGTTGTACTGCCAGCCAGACAGAAGTCCTGCTGCGCATCACGCCCACGTGTGACCAGAACTTGTTGTGCATCTGCCTCCTGCCTGACGTCGGAATAAGATGGCCCCAAAGAAAGGTACCAGGTCCAGTACCAAGAAAGTTGCTGGTGAGAAGAAGGAACAGAAAAAGGAAGTGCCATTAACCACGACTGGTGGTGTGCCGGCCAAGGTTTTTTTTGGCACCAAAGCGTTGTCCGGGAACCAAGCTGGGAGCAGCACAGCGGTCCAGCAACCCCACCAACCTAGGCCCAAGGGCTTTACTGTCGCAGAGGTAGCCAGTCTACTAACGGGCAGCGATGTTGAAGAAATGTAATTACCGCAAAGTAGTACACAATCAAGTTCAACGCAGGCGCAAACTCAGCAGATCAGTGTGCAGCCGCCGCAACAAGAACAGCAGCAGCAGCCGGCGCAACCAGAACAGCAGCAGCAGCCGGCGCAACCAGAACAGCAGCAGCAGCCGGCGCAACCAGAACAGCAGCAGCAGCCGGCGCAACCAGAACAGCAGCAGCAGCCGGCGCAACCAGAACAGCAGCATCAGCCGGCGCAACCAGAACAGCAGCAGCAGCCGGCGCAACCAGAACAGCAGCAGCCGCCGCAACCAGACCAGCAGCAGCAGCCGCCGCAACCAGAACAGCAGCAGCAGCCGCCGCAACCAGAACAGCAGCAGCCGCCACAACAGCCCACCATAGTAGTTGTTGCTCCTGACGTAGGGGCATTTCAGGAAATCGAGCTTCCTGCAGACAAAGCGGAGCGAAGTCAAACCACTGTTTCAGAACATCTATTGTCTTCCAGACCACCAGCAAGGAAAAGGAGGCTTAGTCCATCATCTTCTTCTTCAAGCCCCGCTTCTGATGATCGTGATGACACTTGGGTCCCACCAGCTCGGTCTGAGAGTGAAGTACGCCACAAGACATTGCTTCTGAAAAGGAAGGTCCCAGAAAAACTTAGAGTTATGGAGGTAGATGTAGAAGAGGGGGGTGATGATGTTGATGAAGACGAGCCAGTCATCACGCACATTACTCCCGCCCCAAAGGGATTGGAGACCGACATTCTAACCCTATCCAGAAAGGCTGCTACTGAGTGGGATGCAGCACGGATCTCACCAACACAGGTTACACCACCACTACCTCCAGCTGCCATATTTTCCAAGGCCCGGCAGGGACCTACATCCAGCTCAACCACCTCAGTAGGAAGTGGTAGTAAAAGTCACAGTGTAGGTGGACAGGGTCACATATTTTCAAGGACCCCCTCAAGTTCATCTGGTGTTGAAAGTGGCACATCCAGCAGTGCCAGAAAGTTCTCCTCCCCAGTTTGGGACTTCTTTTCTGTTAGCGCCAAGGAGGAGAACATTGCTATATGCGCAATTTGTCGGCAAGGTGTTCGGCGTGGTAAGCTTGGTACAAACTATGGTACCGGAGGACAAGCAAGTCATCTCAGAATACACCACACTATTGTGTGGGAGGATCACCTACTTAAGTTAAAAGAAAGTAGGAAAACTAAACCCTTTGAAGTTGGTCAGGAATCAGGGAGCGATATTATTGTGGTGGCAGGTGAAGAACAGGGAGGCATTTCTAGCCCTGTCTCCAGTAGTGCAGTCACTGCAGTGGTAACGCCCACATCCTCCTCAGTAACATCAGAGTGGCACCGCAGTAAGAGCCATACTCAGAGTGTGGGTGAGACACCAAGGCGACCGGCGGCGAGTACCTCAATGAGACAATCTGTGTCGTTGAGCCTTAGTGGGTTAATGGCACCACTAAGGAAAGTAAGCCAGCCTACCATTGACAGCATGTTTAGGTTGGAGGGGCAGTTCCAACGCAACCACCCAACGGCACGATTGTACAATGCGAAGCTGGCTAAAATGTTAGCGCTGGACCTTCTTCCTTTTTCATTTGTGGAAGGGGTGGGTTTCCTTGAATTTGTGTCTGCCATCTGCCCGAAATGGAAAGTTCCAAGCCGGTCCTATTTCGCAAGAATTGCTGTTCCGGCACTACATCATGATGTGCTGGAATTGGTTGGACAAGCTTTGCAGAAGAGTGCTGTGCACAATATCCACCTGACAACAGACATGTGGACCAGTTGCCAAGCCACAGATTACATGTGTATCACTGCACACTGGATCTCTTTTGTGGGGGTTAAAGATCAACTATCTGCACGAGGTGTTGTTGACACAGCTGCGATTTTTGAAGGTACTCGGAAACATGCAACTGTAGCCATGTTCGCCATGGAGAAATCTCATACGGCTGAAAACATTTTAGAAGAGTTTCGCACCAAGGTTTTGGAATGGCTGCAGCCCAGAGGGCTTGGTATTGGTTTTGTTGCCACAGACAATGGCAGTAATGTACTTAAGGCCATGGAACTTGGTTCCTATTTCAGGGTTCCGTGTTTGGCACACTGCATAAACATTATAGTGCAAGACTTTCTGAAAAAAGAACCCATAGTAAGCAATTTACTGTCCATCTGCCGAAGAATATGCACTCATTTCAGCCATTCTTTTAAAGCTCGGAAGCAGCTGAGGATCCTCCAACGTGAGCGTAGGGTGCCAGTCAAGGCACTCATCCAGGAGGTGGCAACACGTTGGAACTCAACGTATTACATGCTTGATCGTCTGTACGAACAGCACAGGTCACTCAATGATTATGTCTGGTACAGAAGCAGTGATGCTAGTGTTAAAGGCATGACCCTTCAGAGGGAGCAATGGACCCTAATTCAATGCCTGACTGAGATGCTGTCTCCTTTTGAGGTCTTCACACGTGAAGTCAGCAAGGAGGACTGTACAATGGGCCAAGCGATCCCATTGTTGCAAATGCTAGAGCATGAGCTGAATAATGTGTCTGAATCCTACAAAGGTGTAGAGGACAGAAGGCAAGCCCATGACTTGGTGGAGAGCTTATCCAGGCGCTTATCAGAAAATGTAAGGATACAAAATAAAATTTTGTCACAAGACCATTACATTTGTGCCACAATTCTGGATCCACGTGCAAAATTAGGACTATTCCTTTCTTTTTCCGACACTGATGTTGCCCGCTACAAAAGTTGTATAGCTGAAGCAGCCATCAAGTTTGAAAACGAAGGGCTGCTAATTAAAAGCCCGCCACATCAACCCACAACAAGTACTGATACTGAAGCAGGCCATGCAGAATCAAGTGCAACTTCGTCGGCTGAGGGCAGTGCGGTTGGCTCACAATCGCAACACTCACCATCACCATCGACTACAAAAACAATAACTGGATCATTCAGCCGAGTACAATCATTATCAGATTGGTATGTAAAGATGGGCCGTAAGCACAGTGCTGATGCACAGAAAAAACAGCACAAAAGCTTACCAGCAGCAACCCTGAACATTGAGCGGATGGTCCAGGCCTATCTGGACGACCCAACAGAGGTGTACGTTGATCAAAACCCAGTGCAGTATTGGTATAGGAAAAGGTCTGAATGGCCACAGCTCAGCAGGCTGGCAATAAGCTATCTGGCTTGCCCTGTCGCAAGTGTCTCTTCCGAACGTGTTTTCAGTGCTGCTGGTTCCATTGTAACCTTGAGAAGGACCAGTCTATCTCCCAAAAACGTGGAGAGGTTAACAATGATCAAAATGAATCAGCACTTCATACCACCGAATTACACAATGCATGAATCAACAGAGGAAGATGAGGACAGCGGCTCAGGTGACGGAAGTATTGTGTCAGATGATTACCTACTACTGGACGATCCCCCAGAGTTTGAGGACGAGCTATACTTCCCTGACAATTAGGCTCGCACTTACTGTCTTCCTCCCTTTTTTCCCCCTTTGTTTGTGTCTGTTGTTCCGGTTATAAACTTGTGAATCGCAACCAATGCATTATCACCGTCTTCTAATCTTCTAATTTAAGATACAAGTTTCAGGTGTCTGCCATTTGACACTACAGTCCTCAGAATCCAGCTCCTCCGCTCGATCATACTGCATCTCCTGGTCAATTCCATTTCCCTCATGAATGATGATTGGATGATGGTAACAACAAATTCAAACTTTCCTCGTCCTTCCAAAACAAGTGGACCATGAATCTGATGACTTCTATAGCTATCCTCCTTCAGAGCCGAGAGAGACTGGCCATTAACTGAAAATAAGATGCAACAGGTAATGATTGATGCCATGCATTGTCCGCAGAAAAGCAGACTGAGTGATGTAGATTTTGTTGTGTGTGTTGCGCATGAATGAATTGATGTAATTGTGCACTGCCACTAATCAACTTTCTACAGAACACACTAGTAATTACTAATTTTCCTCTTCTGGCAAACAAGAAATGTGTACTTCTCTCCTGCATCTTGGTGATACATTGCTTTTAATTCAATACAGGAAGGGCACTCACTCAATCTGCGCAATGCAAATGACTGTGACTTAACAGCACCGTCCATCATGATGATGGCGAAAGAGACGGCCTGCAGCGTTAACGAGATGAGATGCAACAGGTAATGATTGATGCCATGCATTGGCCGCAGAATAGCAGACTGAATGATGTAGATTTTGTGGTGTGTTTCGCATGAATTGATGTAATTGTGCACTGCCACTAATCAACTTTCTACAGAACACACTAGTAATTACTAATTTTCCTCTTCTGGCAAACAAGAAATGTGTACTTCTCCTGCATCTTGGTGATACATTGCTTTTAATTCAATACAGGAAGGGGACTCACTCAATCTGCTGCGCAATGCAAATGACTGTGACTTAAACAGCACCGTCCGTCATGATGATGGCGAAAGAGACGGCCCGTTAACTTAAGATGAGAAGTAACAGGTAATAAATGATGATAATTAATGGCATGCATTGGACACCTGACTCTGAGCTATTGATCTTTGTGTTTGCGTTGTTTGTTGTGCACAAAGTGAATGATGTCAAAGTGTACTAGTGTTAATCTATCTTTCTGTACACAATAAAGAATGACTCAAGTCAGTAATATTTATATTTCTACTCTTGTTGTGTTCTAAAAATTACACTTGTACTGCAGGCCGATCTTCAGTCAGTAGAAGTATCAGAGCTGATGATGAAGTCAGGAGGATGTTTCATGAGTGGCATAAAACGGAAAAGCCTAAAGGTAAACACGTGAACCACAACCACAGCACACCCAAATGTCTGTGTAGAAGTTGAATAGAGTGTAGCGGTGGGATGACTGCAGTGCATTGATTTTACTAACTTTAACTGTAAAATGCTATGTCTGGAATGGATAATGTGCTTTGCGTTTGTCCAACTCTTTGAGAGAAAAAAAAAAAGGACTCTAAAGTGTTAACGTAGGATGTGCTAATGGTAAGCACTGTGGGCCTGATCTCTCCTGTTACTGTTGAAGGTCTATGCTGGAAACAGACTACAGTAGAGATGATGCATATGCATACATGCCACCTCGGAAAGTGTTCTTGTTGCACTACACCATCACTTGTGCATTTGTTTTCACTTTCTTTCTGAATATCCCCTTTGGTTTTCAATCTAAAATTACAGGCCGGGCCTTGTCCAAAACTTTGTAAAACATTACAATGCATATTAATTACCTTACCAATCAATCACCTTTTTATTCCAGCCGGGCAGTGGCGAGTGGTGAGGCGACACACCCAAGATTGATGGACGAGAGGAGCAAGAGGAATGCCGAGATGCAAAAAACCAGTCCACATTTTTGACCAGGATAACACAGTAACAGTATCCACTTTTCACTTCTTTTAAATAATTTGATTAATATCTTGTATACATTCTTTACAACAGTGTGTTCTTGGAGTTGTTATTATCAATCATCATTACGTTTGCTCTGTGTTTACGATTCTTCACTACCAATATTTAAAATTTCTATTTGCTATCTGTTAAAGTTTTAAGGCCGGAACAGAACAAGAAATAGAAGTGTATGTAATCCGGGTCTCATCATGCATGCATTTCCTTTTTTATACCTTAACATATGGAATGGATATGGTATGGTAGTCTTCAATGATTGTCGTTTGTTTGTCTATGTATGCATACTGTTTTTCTATGTCAAACCTTTCCCAAAATCCCCCTTCCCATCCAATCAACGGACCCTAACCCTCTTCCCCCGGGCTGTGTGACTTATTGTCGAGGTGTAACTAAATTAAATGTACACCAATACTTAATCACACACTTGCTGGGGCGGATGTGGTGAAAGCAACACTACTTCAATTTCAATGCAGAGCGATGATCTTCTTCTGCTTGCCCACCCATGAGTAGGATATTTCACAGGTTATTTTATTTAACAAAGGAACATATACCTCAGCATGAATTGCCGGCATTGATTTGATTTGTTTGTTGTCATTCCTCATATACAGCACTAACTGTTAGACTGTAGGCATAGCCAAGTCGACAAAACTATAGTTTGTAACTCTGTCTAGTAGGCTATCCTCATAATATCCAGCATTCATTTTTTTTGTCAAATATTTGAGCATATAATTGTTGCTCGGTAAATTCTGTGATGTACTTCATTCAACTACTCCTCTAACAGTCTCTCAAAGGCGATTGACTATCTCCTTTTCTTTTTTTGGAAATGCTGCTACCCTGCCAGTGTATACTACTACTATACTACCACCACCACCCCAATCATGGCATGTATGAAAAAGGAAACCATCTTCACCATGCAGCCAGTGCTGTGCCACAGTTGGACATAAACATCAAGCACCGGTAAGAGAGAAGTTTGGGGGAGGCAGAATCAATAATGGACATGTTGTCAATGATGTCAGTTTCAAACACCACTCCAAAGAATGCATAGTAGGACCAGTCAATGAGTGAGGTGTGTCGCATCTATCTGTTTGTGTCTTATACAGTCAGCAAATTATTGAAATCAAACACACGCTATGGGCGGCCATGCACCAGCAAAGAAACAGTGTGATGTAAAACAGTTACCCCACCTACAAAACATTAACAACATTGCATGTAACATAGAAAAATATATTTAATTGACCCTAACAAATAAACTAAACCCACAAAAGCTGACCCACCCCCCTCCCTAACCCCAACGACTGTCCATAGAAATAGAGAACGCCCAAACGAGTGAGGAAACAAACAGGAATTAAAAAAGGGGCAGTGACAGGGACTAACTGGTGGGGCGGGACTGGAGGAGGACACGAATCTGGTCCTCTAAATGGGCGACGCGGCGTCTAAGGCCGCGGCAGTTGCAACCACAGTGGGGGGGGGCACCGGAGATGGCACGGTGGCGGTGGGCAGCCGCCAGACGGTGGCGCCGTACCGCTGGAGGGCGGTGGCTGGGGCCCGGGGCACTGGAGGAGGCTTCAATTGCTGCTGCACTCTCCTCCTCCTCCTCGGCTAGGACCACCAGCCGCCGGTATTCCTGCTGGATTGCCTCCAGCTTCCGGCGCCGTGCCTTGGCGGCCAACTCCTTCCGGTTGATTTTCGGAGTAGCTGTGTATCAAAAAGAAAAAAACAAGACAATTGTAAAATATAGTCTTAATAAAACAGTAGGACAAGGTAATTATTTATACACATAGTGGCATGGTAGAGTAGCACTATAAAATAAAGCACAGTAGTACATAACATTTTAAATGTCGCCCGTCCTTCTTCCTTCCACCTGTCTTACACTTTTTAGTTGAACAGTGCACCAGGTGCTCTTCTCCATAAAACTTTCAAAGCGGAGTTGAAATCAGATAGATGAGGCCATTGGTTACTCAATACTCTGGCTCCTAGTCCTATACCAATTAAAGGGAATTCTAGTCTTCTAGTTCACTCTTCAAACGTCCCCAAGAACTCATACTTACTTACGACATCGGATAGCGGGCGGACTTTGTCCGCCCGCCATCCGACTGCTAAAAAGGGTGGGGGTCCCGTGGGGACAATTAATTAGGATGATGCGCCCGGCACAGTGACGCTGAAAGCAATGCTAAAATGTTGTGCTGCTTTTCCAAGCACAACATGACGGGCCTCGCACGGAGCCTGTCACGTTTTGCTTTGAAAGTCGGGGGGTACCATAGCATCGGTAGGTACCCTCCATGGGGGCCCCCAAGCATACTCTGCAATGTGTGCATGCCTTTCCGTGGCGGACGGTAATGCCGCCACGCAAAGGCATTCCAAAATGCAGATTATATGGCTGCCGGTGTGGTGAGAGAGACACCACCGCCATATTGAACCCTTTTCCGCCTAGACATGTCTGAATATTTTCTACAGGGATGGCGGGAGGTTTGCCCCTGCTGTGACGGCAGTGAATTCCAGCCAGCCCGGCGGGGGCAATACGCCCACCATCCTAATGGGGCCCTAATTCACAACTTTACAGTATACATATACATACAGTACACCTTTGCAGTGAGTGTGCTGTCAAGTTCAACAATAGTTAAAGATTATGAATCTAACTTACCACCGCCTGCCACTGGTGCTGCCACTCCCCCTCCGTTGCTATCTGCAACTGCCGCATCCTCGCCCTCTGCGTCGCCTTCGCTGGCCCCAGCAATGGTGGTCGGTAGTGCGCCTAGAAAACATTACACATTTATTAGGCAACATATACACCTCCCCCCTATTGATCAGTAGCAAGGTTGAAAAATGAGTTAATACTAACATAAATCACTAGTACAAATCAGGTAGTAGTAGAGTAGACACTAAGTTATATGATCATTGTAGCATTTGCTTGATTAGCCCTAGCCATGCACATGTGACGTTACCTTTACCTTGCAGCTTCTTAAGACACCTTTGAGCCCACATGACCTGCCTCACACTGCTACTGTCTAGTCTACGCGCTGCGTACAGGCGGTCAACAAACATTAACAAGCCACTTTTTTAGGAAGAACTGGTGTACTACTGTTACTGTTAGTCCATATTGCTTATCCATAGATGCTACACTTTTTGGCATGGCTGAGAAATGCTTGCAAGTTGCAATATACTAACGCACACCATTTCCTTTTTTCGCATTACAGACGCAAGATTCGCTTCTACGAACCAGAGCTTCTGAACGATGCACCAACTACCAGTACTAGGTTCTTCTGAGGTGAGGGGTCCCTTCACTCACATCTTCATTTATAAATGTATATAAACTAAATTGCTATGGGATGGTGGTGCTGCCTTCCACCACTTCAGTTATCATGATTTAATTCCCAACTGTATTAGTGTAACAATGTATTTTGTTTTAATGTTATTGATTTGCCGGTTGGTGCTGCTAAGATAACAGTGTACAGACCTTCTCAAATTGAAATAAAAATTTTAAACTTACATAGACTTTGTGGTATTTGGTGTGGAGTGGACTAACTTACACGATTGAGCAAATTAAAGTAAGGGTGTGCATGTGAATTGCTTCCACGACAGAGGTTGGGTGTGTTAATGTTCTGGGTTGTCTACTTGTTGGTTGTCTTGGGGGGAGGGTTCCGAGACCTAATAGGTATGACAAGACAGTACTATAGTCAAGCAGTGGAATTGTGGTGGGTGCGGAATTTCTGATTGAGGTGTGCAAGGAAGGTCCAACCTACCATCACCAACATCCTATTTTCTGGTGCAAATGTATGTGCAAGATCCCTACAACAGTTGTATGTCCTATAGGGTATCATATCAAAATATTAAGAAATCTGGTAGGGCTGTTGCTGTGAATTTTCAAAGCCTAAACATCAACAAGAGTAAAAAGTAGTACAAGACAACGACCCAACGGATTGTACGAGCTACTGGTGAATATGAGTTTTATATTACAACCTTTCACAAAGAGTGGCACTGGGCAAGACTAGCTACTACAGTACAGACAGACAGACTGATAGTATGTAGTAGTACTCAGTCATCATAGCGGAGGCAGGGATAAGCTTTTTGAAACCGTACAGATCGAAGGATAATTGGTGGTAAAAAATAGCATTTGGAAACACACTATAGTTCGGGAGAAATGGGGCAGTAAAAGTTATGGAATAAGAAATATTATTAAAAACAAGAAGACTTACTGGGGCCAGCAGAGGAGCCCTCAGCGGTGTCCTCCTCGTGGTGTTCCTGTCCCGCCGACTGCCCAGTCCCTGCCCGTCTGCCCCTGGGTGCTGATGAACAGGAAAGATATAAGAAAGACAAACATTGATGGATGGTGTCAACTTAAGCAAATACAATTTTTTTCAACAACGGTCAAAAAACACTAATGTAAACAATTGCAATAACTACATTGACCGATCTCATCTGGTCAACATGTAATATCGGGGGATTCGCAGTTCGACTACTTAAGTTACTATTTATCAACAGTAATCCATTCTTCCATTCTGATTCCAGAAAACTAAGTTACAAGTAAGCCTAAGTATTAGTACAACCTACCACCCAACCTAGCCCACCTATTCCAGGCATGCCAATTGTACATTAAGTATGCATTTCGACTGTATTCCTCAACAATGTGTATGATCCAATCATGGAGGACACATTAACATGACTACATTTTTTGTATATACACAATTTTGGTTTGATTGATGCTCATCTGCTACTGCTAAGTAACTGCAAAGCCTACCTCCACTCATTGAACAAACTAGAAAGGTTCTAAAGACTGGCGTACTAGCAGCACGTCACGTAACTGAGTGAGGGGGCATCACGCATACCACTAACCAATTAGAAGCTCATACAAAGTACCTAAACCTATGTATCAATCCGCCCCTATCTATTAGTGACAGGACAAAGTAAGGAGTGGACATGAGTCACTGTAGCATTACGTAACTTAATTTCTCTAAAATAAACTCGTAAAGAATCACGCTAAGCAAGCGCAAACGCAAAGCTGCAAACAAGTAAGATTAGTAGTAGCGCAGAAGAGCACCTGTGTCATAATCACAGAAGACTTTTAAACATTATTAACCTGGAATGTATTGCAAGCAGCAACATTCTATCTGGTTGGAAGGAAAAAAAGATATTCGCAATATATAACATAGAGCAGAAGAACAGACACAAAGTTGTAATAATTAAATAGGTACTCACCAAGCCCCGGGACCTCCACTCCTAGCAGGTCCAGCAGGTCCTGCTCACGGTCCAGGATGTCGGACCACCGGTGCGTCAGCTGTGCCTGGGTGCGCCGGACCCCAGAGATGCGAGACACTGCCCGGCGCACCTTCCCCCACCGCTGCCGACGCTCCCGGAGGCCGTACCCGGACCCAGGCCTGCCACCTGCTGCCAGGGTTGAGGGGAGGTGGCGCTGCACAAAGAAAATTAGTGCAGCCAACTCCGCCTCCCCAAATAAGGCCCGTGCATGCACCCCTTGTGGGCGCCGCCTTCCGCAAGGAAGGCGGTCGCGGCTCTGGCTGCGCCGGCGAACAGCCCTGCCCTTGGACATGGTTCTGGGGACGGGGCGGGAAAGAAAAGGTAAAATAAATAAAGGAGTAAAGGAAATAAATAGCAGGCAATACAAAGAGAAAAAGTAGCTAAAAAACAAAAAAAAAGGTACACAAAAACCAAAAATATAGAGGCAGGAAAATAGTTAGAGAAATAATAAGTAATAAAGATCCGAAAAAAGTGGCTATAAACAAAGGATTGAAAAGATTTAGGGAGGATTGAAAATCAGGCCCCAGAACCATGCAATAGAGTGGAAAACAAGATGGCCGCGCCCGTTGCGACCACGTGCGCAAGTTCGCGCGATATTTTCTCCCTGAGCAAGCAAAAAGCAACGCGATCAAGTAAAAGCGATCGCGAACAGGAAATATCGACCGCGAACATGCATTGCGCGACCCGGAACAGGAAGTAAACAACGCCAGAGGGCGGGACAAGTGAAAACAAGATGGCCGCGCCCATGAGCGACCGCATGGGTAAGTTGGCGACCCGCGAACACGCAAAAAATACCGCGAACAGGCGGCAAAAAACTTCTGCATCTTCGCGATATTTCCGGCGTGTTTGCGGAGATTTTCTGCAATCTCGCGATAATTTGCGGAGGTTAATTCCGCAAATTCCGCCCACCCCTAGTCATCAGATCTGGGTTTGATCCATCACCGTTCTTTAGCCCACTCTGCCGCCCCAGTTCAGACATGGCCATATGCAAATCAGTCTGACCCTGTGCCTCATGGGAACAGTCCAGCTTGAACTGCCAAGCCATGCCTTCCCTGGACCGGAAACAAGCTTCCTGGGACCGATTTTTGGCATTTTAGCCTTCTTCAGCCAGGCTTG
Organism: Triturus cristatus; assembly: GCF_964204655.1. Classification (NCBI taxonomy): domain Eukaryota; kingdom Metazoa; phylum Chordata; class Amphibia; order Caudata; family Salamandridae; genus Triturus; species Triturus cristatus. Next base: position 1,011,139,908 of record NC_140593.1, on the reverse strand, counting down.
CTTGAATCCAGCGGCAAAGTGAGCAAGGGACTCACGTCTGAGCATACCCTGCCAACTTATGGTGAACAAAGCGGTACAAAAGGGGACGGTGATGAACGGAGTATCAGAACCAATCAAACACTCACACCCAGTCAACAGATCTGGGTTTGATCCATCACTGTTCTTTAGCCCACTCTGCCACCCCAGTTCAGACATGGCCATATGCAAATCAGTCTGACCCTGTGCCTCATGGGAACAGTCCAGCCCGAACTGCCAAGCCATGCCTTCCCTGGACTGGAAACAAGCTTCCTAGGACCGGTTTCTGGCATTTCAGCCTTCTTCAGCCAGGCTTGCTTGAATCCAGTGGCAAAGTGAGCAAGGGACTCACGTCTGAGCATACCCTGCCAACTTATGGCGAACAAAGTTGTACAAAAGGGGGTTGTGATGCACGGAGTATCAGAACCAATCAAACACTCACACCCAGTAAACAGATCTGGGTTTGATCCATCACCGTTCTTTAGCCCACTCTGCCACCCCAGTTCAGACATGGCCATATGCAAATCAGTCTGACCCTGTGCCACATGGGAACAGTCCAGCCCGAACTGCCAAGCCATGCCTTCCCTGGACCGGAAGCAAGCTTCCTAGGACCGGTTTCTGGCATTTCAGCCTTCTTCAGCCAGGCTTGCTTGAATCCAGTGGCAAAGTGAGCAAGGGACTCACGTCTGAGCATACCCTGCCAACTTATGGCGAACAAAGCGGTACAAAAGGGGGTGGTGATGGACGGAGTATCAGAACCAATCAAACACTCACACCCAGTCAACAGATCTGGGTTTGATCCATCATCGTTCTTTAGCCTACTTTGCCACCCCAGTTCAGACATGGCCATATGCAAATCAGTCTGACCCTGTGCCTCATGGGAACAGTCCAGCCCGAACTGTCAAGCCATGCCTTCCCTGGACCGGAAACAAGCTTCCTAAGACCGGTTTATGGCATTTCAGCCTTCTTCAGCCAGGCTTGCTTGAATCCAGTGGCAAAGTGAGCAAGGGACTCACGTCTGAGCATACCCTGCCATCTTATGGCGAACAAAGCGGTACAAAAGGGGGTGGTGATGGACGGAGTATCAGAACCAATCAAACACTCACACCCAGTCGACAGATCTGGGTTTGATCCATCACCGTTCTTTAGCCCACTCTGCCAGCCAGTTCAGACATGGCCATATGCAAATCAGTCTGACCCTGTACCTCATGGGAACAGTCCAGCCCGAACTGCCAAGCCATGCCTTCCCTGGACCGGAAACAAGCTTCCTAGGACCGATTTTTGGCATTTCAGCCTTCTTCAGCCAGGCTTGCTTGAATCCAGCGGCAAAGTGAGCAAGGGACTCACGTCTGAGCATACCCTGCCAACTTATGCCGAACAAAGAGGTACAAAAGGGGGCGGTGATGGACGGAGTATCAGAACCAATCAAACACTCACACCCAGTCAACAGATCTGGGTTTGATCCATCACTGTTCTTTAGCCCACTCTGCCACCCCAGTTCAGACATGGCCATATGCAAATAAGTCTGACCCTGTGCCTCATGGGAACAGTCCAGCCCGAACTGAACAGCCATGCCTTCCCTGGACCGGAAACAAGCTTCCTAGGACCGGTTTCTGGCATTTCAGCCTTCTTCAGCCAGGCTTGCTTGAATCCAGTGGCAAAGTGAGCAAGGGACTCATGTCTGAGCACACCCTGCCAACTTATGGCGAACAAAGCAGTACAAAAGGGGGTGGTGATGGACAAGGTTTCAGAACCAATCAAACACTCACACCCAGTCAACAGATCTGGGTTTGATCCATCCCCGTTCTTTAGCCCACTCTGCCACCCCAGTTCAGACATGGCCATATGCAAATCAGTCTGACCCTGTGCCTCATGGGAACAGTCCAGCCCGAACTGCCAAGCCTTGCCTTTCCGTGACCGGAAACAAGCTTCCTAGGACCGGTTTCTGGCATTTCCGCCTTCTTCAGCCAGGCTTGCTTGAATCCAGTGGCAAAGTGAGCAAGGGACTCTCGTCTGAGCATACCCTGCCAACTTATGGCGAACAAAGCGGTACAAAAGGGGGTGGTGATGGACGGAGTATCAGAACCAATCAAACACTCACACCCAGTCAACAGATCTGGGTTTGATCCATCGCCGTTCTTTAGCCCACTCTGCCAAATAGTGAGTTGGTGCCAAATTAGGAGCTACTGCCAAATAATGATCTGGAAAATAGTGAGCTGCTGTAAATAGTGAGCATACAAATAGTGAGCTGCTGCAAAATAGTGAGCCATCGCCAAATAGTGAGCCAGTGAGCTGCCACCAAATAGTGAGCTACTGCCAAATAGTGAGCCAACTACAAATAGTCAGCTGCCGCCAAATAGTCAGCTGCTGCAAAATAGTGAGCCGATGCCAAATAGTGGGCCACTGCCAAATAGTGAGTTGTTACCAAATAGTGAGCTGCTGCCAAACAGTGAGCGGTCAAATTGTAAGCCACCAAATGTGAGCCACCAAACAAATGGTAATCCGGTGCCAAATAGTGAGCTACCACCAAATTGTGAGCCACCGCCAAATAGTGAGCCGGTTCCAAATAGTGAGCTCCCACCAAATAATGAGCCACCAAATAGTGAGCAGTTGCCAAATATTGAGCCGATGCCAAATAGTGCGCCACTGCCAAATAGTGAGCCACTGCCAAATAGTGAGTTGTTGCCAAATAAGCAGCTACTGCCAAATAGTGAGCTGCCAGATAGTTAGCCGCTGTAAATAGTGAGCCAACAAATAGTGATCCACCAAATAATGAGCCATCGCCAAATAGTTAGCCGGTGCCAAATAGTGAGTTGCCACCAAATAATGAGCCACCAAATAGTGAGCTGCTGCCAAACAGTGAGCCAGGTGCCAAATAGTTTGCTGCCACCAAATAATGAGCTGCCAAATACTGAGCTACTGCCAAATAGTGAGCCACTGACAAATAGTGATCCGTTGCCAAATAGTGAGCTGCTGCCAAATAGTGAACCGCTGCCAAATAGTGATCCCTTACCAAATAGTGAGCCAGTGAGCTGCCACCAAATAGTGAGTAGGCCTGGCCTAAATTTCCGTTCCACTCGCGGAAATTGTGATAATTTGACATTTTCGCGTTCCGCGGAGAGCGCGAAAATGTCAAAATTTCCGCATTCCGCAGCTTAGCGATAATTTGGTTCTTGCTCGCGCTGTAAAATAATACATTTTCGCGCGATCGCCTTACCTGAATCTCTGCGTTCGCCGACAAGTTTTCTTGATCCGGTCGCGTCTCCATGAGATGTTGTATTGTTTTTAGCCATTTGCGCTGTCTCGCGACAGTTCGCGCCCGCAGTGACGTCATGCGTTGCGCGATCACGTCTTTCTTCTCGCGATCATGCACAGCGAGACAACTGAAAACAAGATGGCCGCACCCGCGAACAACCACATGGGTAAGTTGGCGAGCCGCAACCATGCAGAAAATCTCACGAACATGCAGGAAAAAAAGTCCGCATCTTCGCGATATTTCTGCATGTTTGCGATAATTTTTAACATTTTCGCGATAATTTGCGAAAGTGGATTTCGCAAATTCCGCCCACCCCTAACTCCCACCGAGTCAACAGATCTGGGTTTGATCCATCACCGTTCTTTAGCCCACTCTGCCACCCCAGATCAGACATGGCCATATGCAAATCAGTCTGACCCTGTGCCTCATGGGAACAGTCCAGCCCGAACTGCCAAGCCATGCCTTCCCTGGACCGGAAACAAGCTTCCTAGGGCAGGTTTCTGGCATTTCAGCCTTCTTCAGCCAGGCTTGTTTGAATTCAGAGGCAAAGTGAACAAGGGACTCACGTCTGAGCATACCCTGCCAACTTATGGCGAACAAAGCGGCACAAAAGGGGGTGGTGATGGACGGAGAATCAGAACCAATCAAACACTCACACCCAGTCAACAGATCTGGGTTTGATCCATCACCGTTCTTTAGCCCACTCTGCCACCCCAGTTCAGACATGGCCATATGCAAATCAGTCTGACCCTGTGCCTCATGGGAACAGTCCAGCCCGAACTGCCAAGCCATGCCTTCCCTGGACCGGAAACAAGCTTCCTAGGACCGGTTTTGGGCATTTCAGCTTTCTTCAGCCAGGCTTGCTTGAATACAGTGGCAAAGCGAGCAAGGGACTCACGTCTGAGCATACCCTGCCAACTTATGGCGAACAAAGCGGTACAAAAGGGGGTGGTGATGGACGGAGTATCAGAACCAATCAAACACTCACACCCAGTCAACAGATCTGGGTTTGATCCATCACCGTTCTTTAGCCCACTCTGCCACCCCAGTTCAGACATGGCCATATGCAAATCAGTCTGACCCTGTGCCTCATGGGAACAGTCCAGCCCGAACTGAACAGCCATGCCTTCCCTGGACCGGAAACAAGCTTCCTAGGACCGGTTTCTGGCATTTCCGCCTTCTTCAGCCAGGCTTGCTTGAATCCAGTGGCAAAGTGAGCAAGGGACTCACGTCTGAGCATACCCTGCCAACTTATGGCGAACAAAGCGGTACAAAAGGGGGTGGTGATGGACGGAGTATCAGAACCAATCAAACACTCACACCCAGTCAACAGATCTGGGTTTGATCCATCGCCGTTCTTTAGCCCACTCTGCCAAATAGTGAGTTGGTGCCAAATTAGGAGCTACTGCCAAATAATGATCTGGAAAATAGTGAGCTGCTGTAAATAGTGAGCATACAAATAGTGAGCTGCTGCAAAATAGTGAGCCATCGCCAAATAGTGAGCCAGTGAGCTGCCACCAAATAGTGAGCTACTGCCAAATAGTGAGCCAACTACAAATAGTCAGCTGCCGCCAAATAGTCAGCTGCTGCAAAATAGTGAGCCGATGCCAAATAGTGGGCCACTGCCAAATAGTGAGTTGTTACCAAATAGTGAGCTGCTGCCAAACAGTGAGCGGCCAAATTGTAAGCCACCAAATGTGAGCCACCAAACAAATGGTAATCCGGTGCCAAATAGTGAGCTACCACCAAATTGTGAGCCACCGCCAAATAGTGAGCCGGTTCCAAATAGTGAGCTCCCACCAAATAATGAGCCACCAAATAGTGAGCAGTTGCCAAATATTGAGCCGATGCCAAATAGTGCGCCACTGCCAAATAGTGAGCCACTGCCAAATAGTGAGTTGTTGCCAAATAAGCAGCTACTGCCAAATAGTGAGCTGCCAGATAGTCAGCCGCTGTAAATAGTGAGCCAACAAATAGTGATCCACCAAATAATGAGCCATCGCCAAATAGTTAGCCGGTGCCAAATAGTGAGTTGCCACCAAATAATGAGCCACCAAATAGTGAGCTGCTGCCAAACAGTGAGCCAGGTGCCAAATAGTTTGCTGCCACCAAATAATGAGCTGCCAAATACTGAGCTACTGCCAAATAGTGAGCCACTGACAAATAGTGATCCGTTGCCAAATAGTGAGCTGCTGCCAAATAGTGAACCGCTGCCAAATAGTGATCCCTTACCAAATAGTGAGCCAGTGAGCTGCCACCAAATAGTGAGTAGGCCTGGCCTAAATTTCCGTTCCACTCGCGGAAATTGTGATAATTTGACATTTTCGCGTTCCACGGAGAGCGCGAAAATGTCAAAATTTCCGCATTCCGCAGCTTAGCGATAATTTGGTTCTTGCTCGCGCTGTAAAATAATACATTTTCGCGCGATCGCCTTACCTGAATCTCTGCGTTCGCCGACAAGTTTTCTTGATCCGGTCGCGTCTCCATGAGATGTTGTATTGTTTTTAGCCATTTGCGCTGTCTCGCGACAGTTCGCGCCCGCAGTGACGTCATGCGTCGCGCGATCACGTCTTTCTTCTCGCGATCATGCACAGCGAGACAACTGAAAACAAGATGGCCGCACCCGCGAACAACCACATGGGTAAGTTGGCGAGCCGCAACCATGCAGAAAATCTCACGAACATGCAGGAAAAAAAGTCCGCATCTTCGCGATATTTCTGCATGTTTGCGATAATTTTTAACATTTTCGCGATAATTTGCGAAAGTGGATTTCGCAAATTCCGCCCACCCCTAACTCCCACCGAGTCAACAGATCTGGGTTTGATCCATCACCGTTCTTTAGCCCACTCTGCCACCCCAGATCAGACATGGCCATATGCAAATCAGTCTGACCCTGTGCCTCATGGGAACAGTCCAGCCCGAACTGCCAAGCCATGCCTTCCCTGGACCGGAAACAAGCTTCCTAGGGCAGGTTTCTGGCATTTCAGCCTTCTTCAGCCAGGCTTGTTTGAATTCAGTGGCAAAGTGAACAAGGGACTCACGTCTGAGCATACCCTGCCAACTTATGGCGAACAAAGCGGCACAAAAGGGGGTGGTGATGGACGGAGAATCAGAACCAATCAAACACTCACACCCAGTCAACAGATCTGGGTTTGATCCATCACCGTTCTTTAGCCCACTCTGCCACCCCAGTTCAGACATGGCCATATGCAAATCAGTCTGACCCTGTGCCTCATGGGAACAGTCCAGCCCGAACTGCCAAGCCATGCCTTCCCTGGACCGGAAACAAGCTTCCTAGGACCGGTTTCTGGCATTTCAGCTTTCTTCAGCCAGGCTTGCTTGAATACAGTGGCAAAGCGAGCAAGGGACTTACGTCTGAGCATACCCTGCCAACTTTTGGCGAACAAAGCGGTAAAAAAGAAGGTGGTGATGGACGGAATATCAGAACCAATCAAACACTCACACCCAGTCAACAGATCTGGGTTTGGTCCATCACCGTTCTTTAGCCCAGTCTGCCACCCCAGTTCAGACATGGCCATATTCAAATCAGTCTGACCCTGTGCCTCATGGGGACAGTCCAGCCCGAACTGCCAAGCCATCCCTTCCCTGGACCTGAAACAAGCTTCCGCGGACCGGTTTCTGGCATTTCAGCCTTCTTCAGCCAGGCTTGCTTGAATCCAGTGGCAAAGTGAGCAAGGGACACACGTCTGTGCATATCCTGCCAACTTATGGCGAACAAAGCGGTACAAAAGGAGATGGTGATGGACGGAGTATCAGAACCAATCGAACACTCACACCCAGTCAACAGATATGGGTTTGATCCATCACCGTTATTAAGGCCACTCTGCACCCCAGTTCAGACATGGCCATATGCAAATCAGTCTGACCATGTGCCTCATGGGAACAGTCCAGCCCGAACTGCCAAGCCATGCCTTCCCTGGACCGGAAACAAGCTTCCTAGGACCGGTTTCTGGCATTTCAGCCTTCTTCAGCCAGGCTTGCTTGAATCCAGTGGCAAAGTGAGCAAGTGACTCAAGTCTGAGCATACCCTGCCAACTTATGGCGAACAAAGCGGTACAAAAGGGGGTGGTGATGGACGGAGTATCAGAACCAATCAAACACTCACACCCAGTCAACAGATCTGGGTTGTATCCATCACCGTTCTTTAGCCCACTCTGCCACCCCAGTTCAGACATGGCCATATGCAAATCAGTCTGACCCTGTGCCTCATGGGAACAGTCCAGCCCGAACTGCCAAGCCATGCCTTCCCTGGACCGGAAACAAGCCTAGGACCGGTTTCTGGCATTTCAGCCTTCTTCAGCCAGGCTTGCTTGAATCCAGTGGCAAAGTGAGCAAGGGACTCACGTCTGGGCATACCCTGCCAACTTATGGCGAACAAAGCGGTACAAAAGGGGGTTGTGATGGACGGAGTATCAGAACCAATCAAAACACTCACACCCAGTCAACAGATCTGGGTTTGATCCATCACCGTTCTTTAGCCCCCTCTGCCACCCAAGTTCAGACATGGCCATATGCAAATCAGTCTGACCCTGTGCCTCATGGGAACAGTCCAGCCCGAACTGCCAAGCCATGCCTTCCCTGGACCGGAAACAAGCTTCCTAGGACCGGTTTCTGGCATTTCAGCCTTCTTCAGCCAGGCTTGCTTGAATCCAGTGGCAAAGTGAGCAAGGGACTCAAGTCTGAGCCTACCCTGCCAACTTATGGCGAACAAAGCGGTACAAAAGGGGGTGGTGATGGACGGAGTATCAGAACCAATCAAACACTCACACCCAGTCAACAGATCTGGGTTGGATCCATCACCGTTCTTTAGCCCACTCTGCCAACCCAGTTCAGATATGGCCATATGCAAATCAGTCTGACCCTGTGCCTCATGGGAACAGTCCAGCCCGAACTGCCAAGCCATGCCTTCCCTGGACCGGAAACAAGCTTCCTAGGACCGGTTTCTGGCATTTCAGCCTTCTTCAGCCAGGCTTGCTTGAATCCAGTGGCAAAGTGAGCAAGGGACTCACGTCTGAGCATACCCTGCCAACTTATGGCGAACAAAGCGGTACAAAAGGGGGTGGTGATGGACGGAGTATCAGAACCAATCAAACACTCACACCCAGTCAACAGATCTGGGTTTGATCCATCACCGTTCTTTAGCCCACTCTGCCAAATAGTGAGTTGGTGCCAAATTAGGAGCTACTGCCAAATAATGATCTGGAAAATAGTGAGCTGCTGTAAATAGTGAGCATACAAATAGTGAGCTGCTGCAAAATAGTGAGCCATCGCCAAATAGTGAGCCAGTGAGCTGCCACCAAATAGTGAGCTACTCCAAATAGTGAGCTAACTACAAATAGTCAGCTGCCGCCGAATAGTCAGCTGCTGCAAAATAGTGAGCCTCTGCCAAATAGTGGGCCACTGCCAAATAGTGAGTTGTTACCAAATAGTGAGCTGCTGCCAAACAGTGAGCTGCCAAATTGTAAGCCACCAAATGTGAGCCACCAAACAAATGGTAATCCGGTGCCAAATAGTGAGCTACCACCAAATTGTGAGCCACCGCCAAATAGTGAGCCACTGCCAAATAGTGAGCCACAGCCAAATAGTGAGTTGTTGCCAAATAAGCAGCTACTGCCAAATAGTTAGCTGCCAGATAGTGAGCTGCTGTAAATAGTGAGCCAACAAATAGTGATCCACCAAATAATGAGCCACCGCCAAATAGTTAGCCGGTGCCAAATAGTGAGTTGCCACCAAATAATGAGCCGGCAAATAGTGAGCTGCTGCCAAACAGTGAGCCAGGTGCCAAATAGTTTGCTGCCACCAAATAATGAGCTGCAAATAGTGAGCTACTGCCAAATAGTGAGCCGCTGCCAAATAGTGAGCTGCTGCCAAATAGTGAGCTGCTGCCAAATAGTGATCAGTTGCCAAATAGTGAGTTGCTGCCAAATAGTGAGCTGCTGCCAAATAGTGAACCACTGCCAAATAGTGATCCATTGCCAAATAGTGATCCAGTGAGCTGCCACCAAATAGTGCGCTACTGGCAAATAGTGAGCTAACTACAAATAGTCAGCTGCCGCCAAATAGTCAGCTGCTGCAAAATAGTGAGCCGGTGCCAAATAGTGAGCCACTGCCAAATAGTGAGTGTTTACCAAATAGTGAGCTGCTGCCAAATAGTAAGCCACCAAATGTGAGCCACCAAACAAATGGTAAGCTGGTTCCAAATAGTGAGCTACCACCAAATTGTGAGCCACCAAATAGTGAGCAGTTGCCAAATATTGAGCTGATGCCCAATAGTGAGCCACTGCCAAATAGTGAGCCACTGCCAAATAGTGAGTTGTTGCCAAATAAACAGCTACTGCCAAATAGTGAGCTGCCAGATAGTGAGCCGCTGTAAATAGTGAGCCAACAAATAGTGATCCACCAAATATTGAGCCACTGCCAAATAGTTAGCCGGTACCAAATAGTGAGTTGCCACCAAATAATGAGCCGCCAAATACTGAGCTGCTGCAAAACAGTGAGCCAGGTGCCAAATAGTTTGCTGCCACCAAATAATGAGCTGCCAAATAGTGAGCTACTGCCAAATAGTGAGCCACTGACAAATAGTGATCCGTTGCCAAATAGTGAGCTGCTGCCAAATAGTAAGCCGCTGCCTAATAGTGATCAGTTGCCAAATAGTGAGCTGCTGCCAAATAGTGAGCTGCTGCCAAATAGTGAACCGCTGCCAAATAGTGATCCCTTGCCAAATAGTGAGCCAGTGAGCTGCCACCAAATAGTGAGTAGGCCTGGCCTAAATTTCTGTTCCGCTCGCGGAAATTGCGATAATTTGACATTTTCGCGTTCCGCGGAGAGCGCGAAAATGTCGAAATTTCTGCATTCCGCAGCTTAGCGATAATTTGGTTCTTGTTCGCGCTGTAAAATAATACATTCTCACACGATCGCCTTACCTGAATCCCTGCGTTCGCCGACAAGTTTTCTTGATCCGGTTGCGTTCTTCATGAGATGTTGTATTGTTTTTAGCCAGTTACGTCATGCGTCGCGCGATCACGTCTTTCTTCTCGCGATCATGCACCGCGAGACAACTGAAAACAAGATGGCCGCGCCCGCGAGCAACCAAATGGGTAAGTTGGCGAGCCGCAACCATGCAGAAAATCTCGCAAACATGCGGGAAAAACACTTCCGCATCTTCGCGATATTTCCGCGTGTTTGCGATAATTTTTAACATTTTCGCGATAATTTGCGAAAGTGAATTTTGCAAATTCTGCCCACCCCTAACTCACACCCAGTCAACAGATCTGAGTTTGATCCATCACTGTTCTTTAGCCCACTCTGACACCCCAGTTCAGACATGGCCATATGCAAATCAGTCTGACCCTGTGCCTCATGGGAACAGTCCAGCCCGAACTGCCAAGCCATGCCATCCCTGGACCGGAAACAAGCTTCCTAGGACCGATTTTTGGCATTTCAGCCTTCTTCAGCCAGGCTTGCTTGAATCCAGTGGCAAAGTGAGCAAGGGACTCACGTCTGAGCATACCCTGCCAACTTATGGCGAACAAAGCGGTACAAAAGGGGGTGGTGATGGACGGAGTATCAGAACCAATCAAACACTCACACCCAGTCAACAGATCTGGGTTGGATCCATCACCGTTCTTTAGCCCACTCTGCCACCCCAGTTCAGACATGGCCGTATGCAAATCAGTGTGACCCTGTGCCTCATGGGAACAGTCCAGCCCGAACTGCCAAGCCATGCCTTCCCTGGACCGGAAACAAGCTTCCTAGGACCTGTTTCTGGCATTTCAGCCTTCTTCAGCCAGGCTTGCTTGAATCCAGTGGCAAAGTGAGCAAGGGACTCACGTCTGAGCACACCCTGCCAACTTATGGCGAACAAAGCGGTACAAAAGGGGGTGGTGATGGACGGAGTATCAGAACCAATCAAACACTCACACCCAGTCAACAGATCTGGGTTTGATCCATCACCGTTCTTAAGCCCACTCTGCCACCCCAGTTCAGACATGGCCATATGCAAATCAGTCTGACCCTGTGCCTCATGGGAACAGTCCAGCCCGAACTGCCAAGCCTTGCCTTTCCTTGACCGGAAACAAGCTTCCTAGGACCGGTTTCTGGCATTTCAGCCTTCTTCAGCCAGGCTTGCTTGAATCCAGTGGCAAAGTGAGCAAGGGACTCACGTCTGAGCACACCCTGCCAACTTATGGCGAACAAAGCGGTACAAAAGGGGGTGGTGAGGGACGGAGTATCAGAACCAATCAAACACTCACACCCAGTCAACAGATCTGGGTTTGATCCATCATCGTTCTTTAGCCTACTTTGCCACCCCAGTTCAGACATGGCCATATGCAAATCAGTCTGACCCTGAGCCTCATGGGAACAGTCCAGCCCGAACTACCAAGCCATGCCTTCCCTGGACTGGAAACAAGCTTCCTAGGACCGATTTTTGGCATTTCAGCCATCTTCAGCCAGGCTTGCTTGAATCCAGTGGCAAAGTGAGCAAGGGACTCACGTCTGAGCATACCCTACCAACTTATGGCGAACATAGTGGTACAAAAGGGTGTGGTAATGGAAGGAGTATCAGAACCAATCAAACACTCACACCCAGTCAACAGATCTGGGTTTGATCCATCACCGTTCTTTAGCCCACTCTGCCACCCCAGTTCAGACATGACCATATGCAAATCAGTCTGACTTTATGCCTCATGGGAACAGTCCAGCCTGAACTGCCCAAGCCATGCCTTCCCTGGATGGAAGCAAGCTTCCTAGGACCGGTTTCTGGCATTTCAGCCTTCTTCAGCCAGGCTTGCTTGAATCCAGTGGCAAAGTGAGCAAGGGACTCACGTCTGAGCATACCCTGCCAACTTATGGCGAACAAAGCGGTACAAAAGGGGGTGGTGATGGACGGAGTATCAGAACCAATCAAACACTCACACCCAGTCAACAGATCTGGGTTTGATCCATCATCGTTCTTTAGCCTACTTTGCCACCCCAGTTCAGACATGGCCATATGCAAATCAGTCTGACCCTGTGCCTCATGGGAACAGTCCAGCCCGAACTGTCAAGCCATGCCTTCCCTGGACCGGAAACAAGCTTCCTAAGACCGGTTTATGGCATTTCAGCCTTCTTCAGCCAGGCTTGCTTGAATCCAGTGGCAAAGTGAGCAAGGGACTCACGTCTGAGCATACCCTGCCATCTTATGGCAAACAAAGCGGTACAAAAGGGGGTGGTGATGGACGGAGTATCAGAACCAATCAAACACTCACACCCAGTCAACAGATCTGGGTTTGATCCATCACTGTTCTTTAGCCCACTCTGCCACCCCAGTTCAGACATGGCCATATGCAAATCAGTCTGACCCTGTGCCTCATGGGAACAGTCCAGCCCGAACTGAACACCATGCCTTCCCTGGACCGGAAACAAGCTTCCCAGGACCGGTTTCTGGCATTTCAGCCTTCTTCAGCCAGGCTTGCTTGAATCCAGTGGCAAAGTGAGCAAGGGACTCACGTCTGAGCATACCCTGCCAACTTATGGCGAACAAAGCGGACAAAAGGGGGTTGTGATGGACGGAGTATCAGAACCAATCAAACACTCACACCCAGTCAACAGATCTGGGTTTGATCCATCACCGTTCTTTAGACCACTCTGCCACCCCAGTTCAGACATGGCCGTATGCAAATCAGTCTGACCCTGTGCCTCATGGGAACAGTCCAGCCCGAACTGCCAAGCCATGCCTTCCCTGGACCGGAAACAAGCTTCCTAGGACCGGTTTCTGGCATTTCAGCCTTCTTCAGCCTGGCTTACTTGAATCCAGTGGCAAAGTGAGCAAGGGACTCATGTCTGAGCACACCCTGCCAACTTATGGCGAACAAAGCAGTACAAAAGGGGGTGGTGATGGACAAGGTTTCAGAACCAATCAAACACTCACACCCAGTCAACAGATCTGGGTTTGATCCATCACCGTTCTTTAGCCCACTCTGCCACCCCAGTTCAGACATGGCCATATGCAAATCAGTCTGACCCTGTGCCTCATGGGAACAGTCCAGCCCGAACTGCCAAGCCTTGCCTTTCCTTGACCGGAAACAAGCTTCCTAGGACCGGTTTCTGGCATTTCAGCCTTCTTCAGCCAGGCTTGCTTGAATCCAGTGGCAAAGTGAGCAAGGGACTCACGTCTGAGCACACCCTGCCAACTTATGGCGAACAAAGCGGTACAAAAGGGGGTGGTGATGGACGGAGTATCAGAACCAATCAAACACTCACACCCAGTCAACAGATCTGGGTTTGATCCATCACCTTTCTTTAGCCCACTCTGCCACCCCAGTTCAGACATGGCCATATGCAAATCAGTCTGACCCTGTGCCTTAAGGGAACAGTCCAGCCCGAACTGCCAAGCCATACCTTCCCTGGACCGGAAACAAGCTTCCTAGGACCGGTTTATGGCATTTCAGCCTTCTTCAGCCAGGCTTGCTTGAATCCAGTGGCAAAGTGAGCAAGGGACTCACGTCTGAGCATACCCTGCCAACTTATGGCGAACATAGTGGTACAAAAGGGGGTGGTAATGGAAGGAGTATCAGAACCAATCAAACACTCACACCCAGTCAACAGATCTGGGTTTGATCCATCACCGTTCTTTAGCCCACTCTGCCACCCCAGCTCAGACACGGCCGTATGCAAATCAGTCTGACCCTGTGCCTCATGGGAACAGTCCAGCCCGAACTGCCAAGCCATGCCTTCCCTGGACCGGAAACAAGCTTCCTAGGACCGGTTTCTGGCATTTCAGCCTTCTTCAGCCAGGCTTGCTTGAATCCAGTGGCAAAGTGAGCAAGGGACTCACGTCTGAGCATACCCTGCCAACTTATGGCGAACAAAGCGGATAAAAGGGGGTTGTGATGGACGGAGTATCAGAACCAATCAAACACTCACACCCAGTCAACAGATCTGGGTTTGATCCATCACCGTTCTTTAGCCCACTCTGCCACCCCAGTTCAGACATGACCATATGCAAATCAGTCTGACCCTATGCCTCATGGGAACAGGCCAGCCAGAATTGCCCAAGCCATGCCTTCCCTGGACCGGAAACAAGCTTCCTAGGACCGGTTTCTTGCATTTCTGCCTTCTTCAGCCAGGCTTGCTTGAATCCAGTGGCAAAGTGAGCAAGGGACTCACGTCTGAGCATACCCTGCCAACTTATGGCGAACAAAGCGGTACAAAAGGGGGTGGTGATGGACGGAGTATCAGAACCAATCAAACACTCACACCCAGTCAACAGATCTGGGTTGGATCCATCACCGTTCTTTAGCCCACTCTGCCACCCCAGCTCAGACACGGCCGTATGCAAATCAGTCTGACCCTGTGCCTCATGGGAACAGTCCAGCCCGAACTGCCAAGCCATGCCTTCCCTGGACCGGAAACAAGCTTCCTAGGACCGGTTTCTGGCATTTCAGCCTTCTTCAGCCAGGCTTGCTTGAATCCAGTGGCAAAGTGAGCAAGGGACTCACGTCTGAGCATACCCTGCCAACTTATGGCGAACAAAGCGGATAAAAGGGGGTTGTGATGGACGGAGTATCAGAACCAATCAAACATTCACACCCAGTCAACAGATCTGGGTTTGATCCATCACCGTTCTTTAGCCCACTCTGCCACCCAGTTCAGACATGGCCATATGCAAATCAGTCTGACCCTGTACCTCATGGGAACAGTCCAGCCCGAACTGCCAAGCCATGCCTTCCCTGGACCGGAAACAAGCTTCCTAGGACCGGTTTCTGGCATTTCAGCCTTCTTCAGCCAGGCTTGCTTGAATCCAGTGGCAAAGTGAGCAAGGGACTCACGTCTGAGCATACCCTGCCAACTTATGGCGAACAAAGCGGATAAAAGGGGGTTGTGATGGACGGAGTATCAGAACCAATCAAACACTCACACCCAGTCAACAGATCTGGGTTTTATCCATCACCGTTCTTTAGCCCACTCTGCCACCCCAGTTCAGACATGGCCGTATGCAAATCAGTCTGACCCTGTGCCTCATGGGAACAGTCCAGCCCGAACTGCCAAGCCATGCCTTCCCTGGACCAGAAACAAGCTTCCTAGGACCGGTTTCTGGCATTTCAGCCTTCTTCAGCCAGGCTTGCTTGAATCCAGTGGCAAAGTGAGCAAGGGACTCACGTCTGAGCATACCCTGCCAACTTATGGCGAACAAAGCGGTGCAAAAGGGGGCGGTGATGGACGGAGTATCAGAACCAATCAAACACTCACACCCAGTCAACAGATCTGGGTTTGATCCATCACTGTTCTTTAGCCCACTCTGCCACCCCAGTTCAGACATGGCCATATGCAAATCAGTCTGACCCTGTGCCTCATGGGAACAGTCCAGCCCGAACTGAACAGCCATGCCTTTCCTGGACTGGAAACAAGCTTCCTAGGACCGGTTTCTGGCATTTCAGCCTTCTACAGTGAGGCTTGCTTGAATCCAGTGGCAAAGTGAGCAAGGGACTCACGTCTGAGCATACCCTGCCAACTTATGGCGAACAAAACGGTACAAAAGGGGGTGGTGATGGACGGAGTATCAGAACCAATCAAACACTCACACCCAGTCAGCAGATCTGGGTTTGATCCATCACCGTTCTTTAGCTCTCTCTGCCACCCAGTTCAGACATGGCCATATGCAAATCAGTCTGACCCTGTACCTCATGGGAACAGTCCAGCCCGAACTGCCAAGCCATGCCTTCCCTGGACCGGAAACAAGCTTCCTAGGACCGATTTTTGGCATTTCAGCCTTCTTCAGCCAGGCTTGCTTGAATCCAGCGGCAAAGTGAGCAAGGGACTCACGTCTGAGCATACCCTGCCAACTTATGCCGAACAAAGCGGTACAAAAGGGGGCGGTGATGGACGGAGTATCAGAACCAATCAAACACTCACACCCAGTCAACAGATCTGGGTTTGATCCATCACTGATCTTTAGCCCACTCTGCCACCCCAGTTCAGACATGGCCATATGCAAATCAGTCTGACCCTGTGCCTCATGGGAACAGTCCAGCCTGAACTGCCAAGCCATGCCTTCCCTGGACCGGAAACAAGCTTCCTAGGACCGGTTTCTGGCATTTCAGCCTTCTTCAGCCAGGCTTGCTTGAATCCAGTGGCAAAGTGAGCAAGGGACTCACGTCTGAGCATACCCTGCCAACTTATGGCGAACAAAGCGGTACAAAAGGGGGTGGTGATGGACAGAGTATCGGAACCAATCAAACACTCACACCCAGTCAACAGATCTGGGTTTGATCCATCACTGTTCTTTAGCCCACTCTGCCACCCAGTTCAGACATGGCCATATGCAAATCAGTCTGACCCTGTGCCTCATGGGAACAGTCCAGCCCGAACTGCCAAGCCATGCCTTCCCTGGACCGGAAACAAGCTTCCTAGGACCGGTTTCTGGCATTTCAGCCTTCTTCAGCCAGGCTTGCTTGAATCCAGTGGCAAAGTGAGCAAGGGACTCACGTCTGAGCATACCCTGCCAACTTATGGCGAACAAAGCGGTACAAAAGGGGGTGGTGATGGACAGAGTATCAGAACCAAGCAAACACTCACACCCAGTCAACAGATCTGGGTTTGATCCATCACCGTTCTTTAGCCCACTCTGCCACCCAGTTCAGACATGGCCATATGCAAATCAGTCTGACCCTGTACCTCATGGGAACAGTCCAGCCCGAACTGCCAAGCCATGCCTTCCCTGGACCGGAAACAAGCTTCCTAGGACCGGTTTCTGGCATTTCAGCCTTCTTCAGCCAGGCTTGCTTGAATCCAGTGGCAAAGTGTGCAATGGACTCACGTCTGAGCATATCCAGCCAACTTATGGCGAACAAAGCGGTACAAAAGGGGGTGGTGATGGACGGAGTATCAGAACCAATCAAACACTCACACCCAGTCAACAGATCTGGGTTTGATCCATCACCGTTCTTTAGCCCACTCTGCCAGTTCAGACATGGCCATATGCAAATCAGTCTGACCCTGTGCCTCATGGGAACAGTCCAGCCCGAACTGCCAAGCCATGCCTTCCCTGGACCGGAAACAAGCTTCCTAGGACCGGTTTCTGGCATTTCAGCCTTCTTCAGCCAGGCTTGCTTGAATCCAGTGGCAAAGTGAGCAAGGGACTCACGTCTGAGCATACCCTGCCAACTTATGGCGAACAAAGCGGTACAAAAGGGGGTGGTGATGGACAGAGTATCAGAACCAAGCAAACACTCACACCCAGTCAACAGATCTGGGTTTGATCCATCACCGTTCTTTAGCCCACTCTGCCACCCAGTTCAGACATGGCCATATGCAAATCAGTCTGACCCTGTACCTCATGGGAACAGTCCAGCCCGAACTGCCAAGCCATGTCTTCCCTGGACCGGAAACAAGCTTCCTAGGACCGGTTTCTGGCATTTCAGCCTTCTTCAGCCAGGCTTGCTTGAATCCAGTGGCAAAGTGAGCAAGGGACTCACGTCTGAGCATATCCAGCCAACTTATGGCGAACAAAGCGGTACAAAAGGGGGTGGTGATGGACGGAGTATCAGAACCAATCAAACACTCACACCCAGTCAACAGATCTGGGTTTGATCCATCACCGTTCTTTAGCCCACTCTGCCAGTTCAGACATCGCCATATGCAAATCAGTCTGACCCTGTGCCTCATGGGAACAGTCCAACCCGAACTGAACAGCCATGCCTTCCCTGGACCGGAAACAAGCTTCCTAGGACCGGTTGCTGGCATTTCAGCCTTCTTCAGCCAGGCTTGCTTGAATCCAGTGGCAAAGTGAGCAAGGGACTCACGTCTGAGCATACCCTGCCAACTTATGGCGAACAAAGCGGTACAAAAGGGGGTGGTGATGGACGGAGTATCAGAACCAATCAAACACTCACACCCAGTCAACAGATCTGGGTTTGATCCATCACCGTTCTTTAGCCCACTCTGCCACCCCAGTTCAGACATGACCATATGCAAATCAGTCTGACTTTATGCCTCATGGGAACAGTCCAGCCTGAACTGCCCAAGCCATGCCTTCCCTGGATGGAAGCAAGCTTCCTAGGACCGGTTTCTGGCATTTCAGCCTTCTTCAGCCAGGCTTGCTTGAATCCAGTGGCAAAGTGAGCAAGGGACTCACGTCTGAGCATACCCTGCCAACTTATGGCGAACAAAGCGGTACAAAAGGGGGTGGTGATGGACGGAGTATCAGAACCAATCAAACACTCACACCCAGTCAACAGATCTGGGTTTGATCCATCATCGTTCTTTAGCCTACTTTGCCACCCCAGTTCAGACATGGCCATATGCAAATCAGTCTGACCCTGTGCCTCATGGGAACAGTCCAGCCCGAACTGTCAAGCCATGCCTTCCCTGGACCGGAAACAAGCTTCCTAAGACCGGTTTATGGCATTTCAGCCTTCTTCAGCCAGGCTTGCTTGAATCCAGTGGCAAAGTGAGCAAGGGACTCACGTCTGAGCATACCCTGCCATCTTATGGCGAACAAAGCGGTACAAAAGGGGGTGGTGATGGACGGAGTATCAGAACCAATCAAACACTCACACCCAGTCGACAGATCTGGGTTTGATCCATCACCGTTCTTTAGCCCACTCTGCCACCCAGTTCAGACATGGCCATATGCAAATCAGTCTGACCCTGTACCTCATGGGAACAGTCCAGCCCGAACTGCCAAGCCATGCCTTCCCTGGACCGGAAACAAGCTTCCTAGGACCGATTTTTGGCATTTCAGCCTTCTTCAGCCAGGCTTGCTTGAATCCAGCGGCAAAGTGAGCAAGGGACTCACGTCTGAGCATACCCTGCCAACTTATGCCGAACAAAGAGGTACAAAAGGGGGCGGTGATGGACGGAGTATCAGAACCAATCAAACACTCACACCCAGTCAACAGATCTGGGTTTGATCCATCACTGTTCTTTAGCCCACTCTGCCACCCCAGTTCAGACATGGCCATATGCAAATCAGTCTGACCCTGTGCCTCATGGGAACAGTCCAGCCCGAACTGAACAGCCATGCCTTCCCTGGACCGGAAACAAGCTTCCCAGGACCGGTTTCTGGCATTTCAGCCTTCTTCAGCCAGGCTTGCTTGAATCCAGTGGCAAAGTGAGCAAGGGACTCACGTCTGAGCATACCCTGCCAACTTATGGCGAACAAAGCGGACAAAAGGGGGTTGTGATGGACGGAGTATCAGAACCAATCAAACACTCACACCCAGTCAACAGATCTGGGTTTGATCCATCACCGTTCTTTAGCCCACTCTGCCACCCCAGTTCAGACATGGCCGTATGCAAATCAGTCTGACCCTGTGCCTCATGGGAACAGTCCAGCCCGAACTGCCAAGCCATGCCTTCCCTGGACCGGAAACAAGCTTCCTAGGACCGGTTTCTGGCATTTCAGCCTTCTTCAGCCTGGCTTACTTGAATCCAGTGGCAAAGTGAGCAAGGGACTCATGTCTGAGCACACCCTGCCAACTTATGGCGAACAAAGCAGTACAAAAGGGGGTGGTGATGGACAAGGTTTCAGAACCAATCAAACACTCACACCCAGTCAACAGATCTGGGTTTGATCCATCACCGTTCTTTAGCCCACTCTGCCACCCCAGTTCAGACATGGCCATATGCAAATCAGTCTGACCCTGTGCCTCATGGGAACAGTCCAGCCCGAACTGCCAAGCCTTGCCTTTCCTTGACCGGAAACAAGCTTCCTAGGACCGGTTTCTGGCATTTCAGCCTTCTTCAGCCAGGCTTGCTTGAATCCAGTGGCAAAGTGAGCAAGGGACTCACGTCTGAGCACACCCTGCCAACTTATGGCGAACAAAGCGGTACAAAAGGGGGTGGTGATGGACGGAGTATCAGAACCAATCAAACACTCACACCCAGTCAACAGATCTGGGTTTGATCCATCACCTTTCTTTAGCCCACTCTGCCACCCCAGTTCAGACATGGCCATATGCAAATCAGTCTGACCCTGTGCCTTATGGGAACAGTCCAGCCCGAACTGCCAAGCCATACCTTCCCTGGACCGGAAACAAGCTTCCTAGGACCGGTTTATAGCATTTCAGCCTTCTTCAGCCAGGCTTGCTTGAATCCAGTGGCAAAGTGAGCAAGGGACTCACGTCTGAGCATACCCTGCCAACTTATGGCGAACATAGTGGTACAAAAGGGGGTGGTAATGGAAGGAGTATCAGAACCAATCAAACACTCACACCCAGTCAACAGATCTGGGTTTGATCCATCACCGTTCTTTAGCCCACTCTGCCACCCCAGTTCAGACATGACCATATGCAAATCAGTCTGACCCTATGCCTCATGGGAACAGTCCAGCCCGAATTGCCCAAGCCATGCCTTCCCTGGACCGGAAACAAGCTTCCTAGGACCGGTTTCTTGCATTTCAGCCTTCTTCAGCCAGGCTTGCTTGAATCCAGTGGCAAAGTGAGCAAGGGACTCACGTCTGAGCATACCCTGCCAACTTACGGCGAACAAAGCGGTACAAAAGGGGGTGGTGATGGACGGAGTATCAGAACCAATCAAACACTCACACCCAGTCAACAGATCTGGGTTGGATCCATCACCGTTCTTTAGCCCACTCTGCCACCCCAGCTCAGACATGGCCGTATGCAAATCAGTCTGACCCTGTGCCTCATGGGAACAGTCCAGCCCGAACTGCCAAGCCATGCCTTCCCTGGACCGGAAACAAGCTTCCTAGGACCGGTTTCTGGCATTTCAGCCTTCTTCAGCCAGGCTTGCTTGAATCCAGTGGCAAAGTGAGCAAGGGACTCACGTCTGAGCATACCCTGCCAACTTATGGCGAACAAAGCGGATAAAAGGGGGTTGTGATGGACGGAGTATCAGAACCAATCAAACATTCACACCCAGTCAACAGATCTGGGTTTGATCCATCACCGTTCTTTAGCCCACTCTGCCACCCAGTTCAGACATGGCCATATGCAAATCAGTCTGACCCTGTACCTCATGGGAACAGTCCAGCCCGAACTGCCAAGCCGTGCCTTCCCTGGACCGGAAACAAGCTTCCTAGGACCGGTTTCTGGCATTTCAGCCTTCTTCAGCCAGGCTTGCTTGAATCCAGTGGCAAAGTGAGCAAGGGACTCACGTCTGAGCATACCCTGCCAACTTATGGCGAACAAAGCGGATAAAAGGGGGTTGTGATGGACGGAGTATCAGAACCAATCAAACACTCACACCCAGTCAACAGATCTGGGTTTTATCCATCACCGTTCTTTAGCCCACTCTGCCACCCCAGTTCAGACATGGCCGTATGCAAATCAGTCTGACCCTGTGCCTCATGGGAACAGTCCAGCCCGAACTGCCAAGCCATGCCTTCCCTGGACCTGAAACAAGCTTCCTAGGACCGGTTTCTGGCATTTCAGCCTTCTTCAGCCAGGCTTGCTTGAATCCAGTGGCAAAGTGAGCAAGGGACTCACGTCTGAGCATACCCTGCCAACTTATGGCGAACAAAGCGGTGCAAAAGGGGGCGGTGATGGACGGAGTATCAGAACCAATCAAACACTCACACCCAGTCAACAGATCTGGGTTTGATCCATCACTGTTCTTTAGCCCACTCTGCCACCCCAGTTCAGACATGGCCATATGCAAATCAGTCTGACCCTGTGCCTCATGGGAACAGTCCAGCCCGAACTGAACAGCCATGCCTTTCCTGGACCGGAAACAAGCTTCCTAGGACCGGTTTCTGGCATTTCAGCCTTCTACAGTGAGGCTTGCTTGAATCCAGTGGCAAAGTGAGCAAGGGACTCACGTCTGAGCATACCCTGCCAACTTATGGCGAACAAAACGGTACAAAAGGGGGTGGTGATGGACGGAGTATCAGAACCAATCAAACACTCACACCAAGTCAGCAGATCTGGGTTTGATCCATCACCGTTCTTTAGCTCTCTCTGCCACCCAGTTCAGACATGGCCATATGCAAATCAGTCTGACCCTGTACCTCATGGGAACAGTCCAGCCCGAACTGCCAAGCCATGCCTTCCCTGGACCGGAAACAAGCTTCCTAGGACCGATTTTTGGCATTTCAGCCTTCTTCAGCCAGGCTTGCTTGAATCCAGCGGCAAAGTGAGCAAGGGACTCACGTCTGAGCATACCCTGCCAACTTATGCCGAACAAAGCGGTACAAAAGGGGGCGGTGATGGACGGAGTATCAGAACCAATCAAACACTCACACCCAGTCAACAGATCTGGGTTTGATCCATCACTGATCTTTAGCCCACTCTGCCACCCCAGTTCAGACATGGCCATATGCAAATCAGTCTGACCCTGTGCCTCATGGGAACAGTCCAGCCTGAACTGCCAAGCCATGCCTTCCCTGGACCGAAAACAAGCTTCCTAGGACCGGTTTCTGGCATTTCAGCCTTCTTCAGCCAGGCTTGCTTGAATCCAGTGGCAAAGTGAGCAAGGGACTCACGTCTGAGCTAGGCCTGGGCTGTAAATTCCGTTCCGTTCGCGGAATTTGCGGAATTTGGGTACTTTCCCGTTCCGCGGAGAACGCGAAATTGCCAAAAAATCTGCGTTCCGCGACTTCGCGAAATTTTTTGCTTGTTCGCGTTCTCAATATGCGTGTTCGCGAGATATTTCACCCCGAGCACGCAAACAGCGATCGCGAACAGGAAAAAAGTATCGCGAACAAGCAATTCCGCGTGTTTGCGGAATTTCTGCGTGTTCGCGGAGATTTTTTACCGTTTCGCGGAGATTTGCGTAACGCGAATACGCAAATTCCGCCCACCCCTAGTCTGAGCATACCCTGCCAACTTATGGCGAACAAAGCGGTACAAAAGGGGGTGGTGATGGACAGAGTATCAGAACCAATCAAACACTCACACCCAGTCAACAGATCTGGGTTTGATCCATCACTGTTCTTTAGCCCACTCTGCCACCCAGTTCAGACATGGCCATATGCAAATCAGTCTGACCCTGTGCCTCATGGGAACAGTCCAGCCCGAACTGCCAAGCCATGCCTTCCCTGGACCGGAAACAAGCTTCCTAGGACCGGTTTCTGGCATTTCAGCCTTCTTCAGCCAGGCTTGCTTGAATCCAGTGGCAAAGTGAGCAAGGGACTCACGTCTGAGCATACCCTGCCAACTTATGGCGAACAAAGCGGTACAAAAGGGGGTGGTGATGGACAGAGTATCAGAACCAAGCAAACACTCACACCCAGTCAACAGATCTGGGTTTGATCCATCACCGTTCTTTAGCCCACTCTGCCACCCAGTTCAGACATGGCCATATGCAAATCAGTCTGACCCTGTACCTCATGGGAACAGTCCAGCCCGAACTGCCAAGCCATGCCTTCCCTGGACCGGAAACAAGCTTCCTAGGACCGGTTTCTGGCATTTCAGCCTTCTTCAGCCAGGCTTGCTTGTATCCAGTGGCAAAGTGAGCAAGGGACTCACGTCTGAGCATATCCAGCCAACTTATGGCGAACAAAGCGGTACAAAAGGGGGTGGTGATGGACGGAGTATCAGAACCAATCAAACACTCACACCCAGTCAACAGATCTGGGTTTGATCCATCACCGTTCTTTAGCCCACTCTGCCAGTTCAGACATCGCCATATGCAAATCAGTCTGACCCTGTGCCTCATGGGAACAGTCCAACCCGAACTGAACAGCTATGCCTTCCCTGGACCGGAAACAAGCTTCCTAGGACCTGTTGCTGGCATTTCAGCCTTCTTCAGCCAGGCTTGCTTGAATCCAGTGGCAAAGTGAGCAAGGGACTCACGTCTGAGCATACCCTGCCAACTTATGGCGAACAAAGCGGTACAAAAGGGGGTGGTGATGGACGGAGTATCAGAACCAATCAAACACTCACACCCAGTCAACAGATCTGGGTTTGATCCATCACCGTTCTTTAGCCCACTCTGCCAAATAGTGAGTTGGTGCCAAATTAGGAGCTACTGCCAAATAATGATCTGGAAAATAGTGAGCTCCTGTAAATAGTGAGCCAACAAATAGTGATCCACCAAATAGTGAGCTGCTGCAAAATAGTGAGCCATCGCCAAATAGTGAGCCAGTGAGCTGCCATCAAATAGTGAGCTACGGCCAAATAGTGAGCTAACTACAAATAGTCAGCTGCCGCCAAATAGTCAGCTGCTGCAAAATAGTGAGCCGCTGCCAAATAGTGGGCCACTGCCAAATAGTGAGTTGTTACCAAATAGTGAGCTGCTGCCAAACAGTGAGCTGCCAAATTGTAAGCCACCAAATGTGAGCCACCAAACAAATGGTAATCCGGTGCCAAATAGTGAGCTACCACCAAATAATGAGCCCCCAAATAGTGAGCAGTTGCCAAATATTGAGCTGATGCCAAATAGTGAGCCACTGCCAAATAGTGAGCCACTGCCAAATAGTGAGTTGTTGCCAAATAAGCAGCTACTGCCAAATAGTGAGCTGCTAGATAGTGAGCCGCTGTATAAAGTGAGCCAACAAATAGTGATCCACCAAATAAGGAGCCATCGCCAAATAGTTTGCCGGTGCCAAATAGTGAGTTGCCACCAAATAATGAGCCGCCAAATAGTGAGCTGCTGCCAAACAGTGAGCCAGGTGCCAAATAGTTTGCTGCCACCAAATAATGAGCTGCCAAATAGTGAGCTACTGCCAAATAGTGAGCCACTGACAAATAGGGATCCGTTGCCAAATAGTGAGCTGCTGCCAAATAGTGAGCCGCTGCCAAATAGTGATCAGTTGCCAAATAGTGAGCTGCTGCCAAATAGTGAGCTCCTGCCAAATAGTGAACCGCTGCCAAATAGTGAGTCTTGGCCAAATAGTGAGCCCGTGAGCTGCCACCAAATAGTGAGTAGGCCTGGGCTAAATTTCCGTTCCGCTCGCGGAAATTGCGATAATTTGACATTTTCGCGTACCGCGGAGAGCGCGAAAATGTCAAAATTTCCGCATTCCGCAGCTTAGCGATAATTTGGTTCTTGCTCGCGCTGTAAAATAATACATTCTCGCGCGATCGCCTTACCTGAATCCCTGCGTTCACCTACAAGTTTTCTTGATCCGGTTGCGTTCTCCATGAGATGTTGTATTGTTTTTAGCCATTTGAGCTGTCTCGCGACAGTTCGCGCCCGCAGTGACGTCATGCGTCGCGCTATCACGTCTTTCTTCTCGCGATCATGCACCGCGAGACAACTGAAAACAAGATGGCCGCGCCCGCGAGCACATGGGTAAGTTGGCGAGCCGCAGCCATGCAGAAAATCTCACGAACATGCGGGAAAAAAACTTCCGAATCTACGCGATATTTCCGCGTGTTTGCGATAATTTTAAAAATTTTCGCGATAATTTGCGAAAGTGGATTTCGCAAATTCCGCCCACCCCTAACTCACACCCAGTCAACAGATCTGGGTTTGATCCATCACCGTTCTTTAGCCCACTCTGCCACCCCAGTTCAGTCATGGCCATATGCAATTCAGTCTGACCCTGTGCCTCATGGGAACAGTCCAGCCCGAACTGCCAAGCCATGCCTTCCCTGGACCGGAAACAAACTTCCTAGGACCGGTTTCTGGCATTTCAGCCTTCTTCAGCCAGGCTTGCTTGAATCCAGTGGCAAAGTGAGCAAGGGACTCACGTCTGAGCATACCCTGCCAACTTATGGCGAACAAAGCGGTACAAAAGTGGGTGGTGATGGACAGAGTATCAGAACCAATCAAACACTCACACCCAGTCAACAGATCTGGGTTTGATCCATCACCGTTCTTTAGCCCACTCTGCCACCCAGTTCAGACATGGCCATATGCAAATCAGTCTGACCCTGTACCTCATGGGAACAGTCCAGCCCGAACTGCCAAGCCATGCCTTCCCTGGACCGGAAACAAGCTTCCTAGGACCGATTTTTGGCATTTCAGCCTTCTTCAGCCAGGCTTGCTTGAATCCAGTGGCAAAGTGAGCAAGGGACTCACGTCTGAGCATACCCTGCCAACTTATGGCGAACAAAGCGGTACAAAAGGGGGTGGTGATGGACGGAGTATCAGAACCAATCAAACACTCACACCCAGTCAACAGATCTGGGTTTGAGCCATCAACGTTCTTTAGCCCACTCTGCCACCCCAGTTCAGACATGGCCATATTCATATCATTCTGACCCTGTGCCTCATGGGAACAGTCCAGCCCGAACTGCCAAGCCATGCCTTCCCTGGACCGGAAACAAGCTTCCTAGGACCGGTTTCTGGCATTTCAGCCTTCTTCTGCCAGGCTTGCTTGAATTCAGTGGCTAAGTGAGCAAGGGACTCAAGTCTGAGCATACCCTGCCAACTTATGGCGAACAAAGCGGTACAAAAGGGGGTGGTGAGGGACAAGGTTTCAGAACCAATCAAACACTCACACCCAGTCAACAGATCTGGGTTTGATCCATCACCGTTCTTAAGCCCACTCTGCCACCCCAGTTCAGACATGGCCATATGCAAATCAGTCTGACCCTGTGCCTCATGGGAACAGTCCAGCCCAAACTGCCAAGCCTTGCCTTTCCTTGACCGGAAACAAGCTTCCTAGGACCGGTTTCTGGCATTTCAGCCTTCTTCAGCCAGGCTTGCTTGAATCCAGTGGCAAAGTGAGCAAGGGACTCACGTCTGAGCACACCATGCCAACTTATGCCGAACAAAGCGGTACAAAAAGGGGTGGTGATGGACGGAGTATCAGAACCAATCAAACACTCACACCCAGTCAACAGATCTGGGTTTGATCCATCACCTTTCTTTAGCCCACTCTGCCACCCCAGTTCAGACATGGCCATATGCAAATCAGTCTGACCCTGTGCCTCATGGGAACAGTCCAGCCCGAACTGCCAAGCCATGCCTTCCCTGGACCGGAAACAAGCTTCCTAGGACCGATTTTTGGCATTTCAGCCATCTTCAGCCAGGCTTGCTTGAATCCAGTGGCAAAGTGAGCAAGGGACTCACGTCTGAGCATACCCTGCCAACTTATGGCAAACATAGCTGTACAAAAGGGGGTGGTAATGGAAGGAGTATCAGAACCAATCAAACACTCACACCCAGTCAACAGATCTGGGTTTGATCCATCACCGTTCTTTAGCCCACTCTGCCACCCAGTTCAGACATGGCCATATGCAAATCAGTCTGACCCTGTACCTCATGGGAACAGTCCAGCCCGAACTGCCAAGCCATGCCTTCCCTGGACCGGAAACAAGCTTCCTAGGACCGGTTTCTGGCATTTCAGCCTTCTTCAGCCAGGCTTGCTTGAATCCAGTGGCAAAGTGAGCAAGGGACTCACGTCTGAGCATATCCAGCCAACTTATGGCGAACAAAGCGGTACAAAAGGGGGTGGTGATGGACGGAGTATCAGAACCAATCAAACACTCACACCCAGTCAACAGATCTGGGTTTGATCCATCACCGTTCTTTAGCCCACTCTGCCAGTTCAGACATCGCCATATGCAAATCAGTCTGACCCTGTGCCTCATGGGAACAGTCCAACCCGAACTGAACAGCCATGCCTTCCCTGGACCGGAAACAAGCTTCCTAGGACCGGTTGCTGGCATTTCAGCCTTCTTCAGCCAGGCTTGCTTGAATCCAGTGGCAAAGTGAGCAAGGGACTCACGTCTGAGCATACCCTGCCAACTTATGGCGAACAAAGCGGTACAAAAGGGGGTGGTGATGGACGGAGTATCAGAACCAATCAAACACTCACACCCAGTCAACAGATCTGGGTTTGATCCATCACCGTTCTTTAGCCCACTCTGCCACCCCAGTTCAGACATGACCATATGCAAATCAGTCTGACTTTATGCCTCATGGGAACAGTCCAGCCTGAACTGCCCAAGCCATGCCTTCCCTGGATGGAAGCAAGCTTCCTAGGACCGGTTTCTGGCATTTCAGCCTTCTTCAGCCAGGCTTGCTTGAATCCAGTGGCAAAGTGAGCAAGGGACTCACGTCTGAGCATACCCTGCCAACTTATGGCGAACAAAGCGGTACAAAAGGGGGTGGTGATGGACGGAGTATCAGAACCAATCAAACACTCACACCCAGTCAACAGATCTGGGTTTGATCCATCATCGTTCTTTAGCCTACTTTGCCACCCCAGTTCAGACATGGCCATATGCAAATCAGTCTGACCCTGTGCCTCATGGGAACAGTCCAGCCCGAACTGTCAAGCCATGCCTTCCCTGGACCGGAAACAAGCTTCCTAAGACCGGTTTATGGCATTTCAGCCTTCTTCAGCCAGGCTTGCTTGAATCCAGTGGCAAAGTGAGCAAGGGACTCACGTCTGAGCATACCCTGCCATCTTATGGCGAACAAAGCGGTACAAAAGGGGGTGGTGATGGACGGAGTATCAGAACCAATCAAACACTCACACCCAGTCGACAGATCTGGGTTTGATCCATCACCGTTCTTTAGCCCACTCTGCCACCCAGTTCAGACATGGCCATATGCAAATCAGTCTGACCCTGTACCTCATGGGAACAGTCCAGCCCGAACTGCCAAGCCATGCCTTCCCTGGACCGGAAACAAGCTTCCTAGGACCGATTTTTGGCATTTCAGCCTTCTTCAGCCAGGCTTGCTTGAATCCAGCGGCAAAGTGAGCAAGGGACTCACGTCTGAGCATACCCTGCCAACTTATGCCGAACAAAGAGGTACAAAAGGGGGCGGTGATGGACGGAGTATCAGAACCAATCAAACACTCACACCCAGTCAACAGATCTGGGTTTGATCCATCACTGTTCTTTAGCCCACTCTGCCACCCCAGTTCAGACATGGCCATATGCAAATCAGTCTGACCCTGTGCCTCATGGGAACAGTCCAGCCCGAACTGAACAGCCATGCCTTCCCTGGACCGGAAACAAGCTTCCCAGGACCGGTTTCTGGCATTTCAGCCTTCTTCAGCCAGGCTTGCTTGAATCCAGTGGCAAAGTGAGCAAGGGACTCACGTCTGAGCATACCCTGCCAACTTATGGCGAACAAAGCGGACAAAAGGGGGTTGTGATGGACGGAGTATCAGAACCAATCAAACACTCACACCCAGTCAACAGATCTGGGTTTGATCCATCACCGTTCTTTAGCCCACTCTGCCACCCCAGTTCAGACATGGCCGTATGCAAATCAGTCTGACCCTGTGCCTCATGGGAACAGTCCAGCCCGAACTGCCAAGCCATGCCTTCCCTGGACCGGAAACAAGCTTCCTAGGACCGGTTTCTGGCATTTCAGCCTTCTTCAGCCTGGCTTACTTGAATCCAGTGGCAAAGTGAGCAAGGGACTCATGTCTGAGCACACCCTGCCAACTTATGGCGAACAAAGCAGTACAAAAGGGGGTGGTGATGGACAAGGTTTCAGAACCAATCAAACACTCACACCCAGTCAACAGATCTGGGTTTGATCCATCACCGTTCTTTAGCCCACTCTGCCACCCCAGTTCAGACATGGCCATATGCAAATCAGTCTGACCCTGTGCCTCATGGGAACAGTCCAGCCCGAACTGCCAAGCCTTGCCTTTCCTTGACCGGAAACAAGCTTCCTAGGACCGGTTTCTGGCATTTCAGCCTTCTTCAGCCAGGCTTGCTTGAATCCAGTGGCAAAGTGAGCAAGGGACTCACGTCTGAGCACACCCTGCCAACTTATGGCGAACAAAGCGGTACAAAAGGGGGTGGTGATGGACGGAGTATCAGAACCAATCAAACACTCACACCCAGTCAACAGATCTGGGTTTGATCCATCACCTTTCTTTAGCCCACTCTGCCACCCCAGTTCAGACATGGCCATATGCAAATCAGTCTGACCCTGTGCCTTATGGGAACAGTCCAGCCCGAACTGCCAAGCCATACCTTCCCTGGACCGGAAACAAGCTTCCTAGGACCGGTTTATGGCATTTCAGCCTTCTTCAGCCAGGCTTGCTTGAATCCAGTGGCAAAGTGAGCAAGGGACTCACGTCTGAGCATACCCTGCCAACTTATGGCGAACATAGTGGTACAAAAGGGGGTGGTAATGGAAGGAGTATCAGAACCAATCAAACACTCACACCCAGTCAACAGATCTGGGTTTGATCCATCACCGTTCTTTAGCCCACTCTGCCACCCCAGTTCAGACATGACCATATGCAAATCAGTCTGACCCTATGCCTCATGGGAACAGTCCAGCCCGAATTGCCCAAGCCATGCCTTCCCTGGACCGGAAACAAGCTTCCTAGGACCGGTTTCTTGCATTTCAGCCTTCTTCAGCCAGGCTTGCTTGAATCCAGTGGCAAAGTGAGCAAGGGACTCACGTCTGAGCATACCCTGCCAACTTACGGCGAACAAAGCGGTACAAAAGGGGGTGGTGATGGACGGAGTATCAGAACCAATCAAACACTCACACCCAGTCAACAGATCTGGGTTGGATCCATCACCGTTCTTTAGCCCACTCTGCCACCCCAGCTCAGACATGGCCGTATGCAAATCAGTCTGACCCTGTGCCTCATGGGAACAGTCCAGCCCGAACTGCCAAGCCATGCCTTCCCTGGACCGGAAACAAGCTTCCTAGGACCGGTTTCTGGCATTTCAGCCTTCTTCAGCCAGGCTTGCTTGAATCCAGTGGCAAAGTGAGCAAGGGACTCACGTCTGAGCATACCCTGCCAACTTATGGCGAACAAAGCGGATAAAAGGGGGTTGTGATGGACGGAGTATCAGAACCAATCAAACATTCACACCCAGTCAACAGATCTGGGTTTGATCCATCACCGTTCTTTAGCCCACTCTGCCACCCAGTTCAGACATGGCCATATGCAAATCAGTCTGACCCTGTACCTCATGGGAACAGTCCAGCCCGAACTGCCAAGCCGTGCCTTCCCTGGACCGGAAACAAGCTTCCTAGGACCGGTTTCTGGCATTTCAGCCTTCTTCAGCCAGGCTTGCTTGAATCCAGTGGCAAAGTGAGCAAGGGACTCACGTCTGAGCATACCCTGCCAACTTATGGCGAACAAAGCGGATAAAAGGGGGTTGTGATGGACGGAGTATCAGAACCAATCAAACACTCACACCCAGTCAACAGATCTGGGTTTTATCCATCACCGTTCTTTAGCCCACTCTGCCACCCCAGTTCAGACATGGCCGTATGCAAATCAGTCTGACCCTGTGCCTCATGGGAACAGTCCAGCCCGAACTGCCAAGCCATGCCTTCCCTGGACCTGAAACAAGCTTCCTAGGACCGGTTTCTGGCATTTCAGCCTTCTTCAGCCAGGCTTGCTTGAATCCAGTGGCAAAGTGAGCAAGGGACTCACGTCTGAGCATACCCTGCCAACTTATGGCGAACAAAGCGGTGCAAAAGGGGGCGGTGATGGACGGAGTATCAGAACCAATCAAACACTCACACCCAGTCAACAGATCTGGGTTTGATCCATCACTGTTCTTTAGCCCACTCTGCCACCCCAGTTCAGACATGGCCATATGCAAATCAGTCTGACCCTGTGCCTCATGGGAACAGTCCAGCCCGAACTGAACAGCCATGCCTTTCCTGGACCGGAAACAAGCTTCCTAGGACCGGTTTCTGGCATTTCAGCCTTCTACAGTGAGGCTTGCTTGAATCCAGTGGCAAAGTGAGCAAGGGACTCACGTCTGAGCATACCCTGCCAACTTATGGCGAACAAAACGGTACAAAAGGGGGTGGTGATGGACGGAGTATCAGAACCAATCAAACACTCACACCAAGTCAGCAGATCTGGGTTTGATCCATCACCGTTCTTTAGCTCTCTCTGCCACCCAGTTCAGACATGGCCATATGCAAATCAGTCTGACCCTGTACCTCATGGGAACAGTCCAGCCCGAACTGCCAAGCCATGCCTTCCCTGGACCGGAAACAAGCTTCCTAGGACCGATTTTTGGCATTTCAGCCTTCTTCAGCCAGGCTTGCTTGAATCCAGCGGCAAAGTGAGCAAGGGACTCACGTCTGAGCATACCCTGCCAACTTATGCCGAACAAAGCGGTACAAAAGGGGGCGGTGATGGACGGAGTATCAGAACCAATCAAACACTCACACCCAGTCAACAGATCTGGGTTTGATCCATCACTGATCTTTAGCCCACTCTGCCACCCCAGTTCAGACATGGCCATATGCAAATCAGTCTGACCCTGTGCCTCATGGGAACAGTCCAGCCTGAACTGCCAAGCCATGCCTTCCCTGGACCGGAAACAAGCTTCCTAGGACCGGTTTCTGGCATTTCAGCCTTCTTCAGCCAGGCTTGCTTGAATCCAGTGGCAAAGTGAGCAAGGGACTCACGTCTGAGCTAGGCCTGGGCTGTAAATTCCGTTCCGTTCGCGGAATTTGCGGAATTTGGGTACTTTCCCGTTCCGCGGAGAACGCGAAATTGCCAAAAAATCTGCGTTCCGCGACTTCGCGAAATTTTTTGCTTGTTCGCGTTCTCAATATGCGTGTTCGCGAGATATTTCACCCCGAGCACGCAAACAGCGATCGCGAACAGGAAAAAAGTATCGCGAACAAGCAATTCCGCGTGTTTGCGGAATTTCTGCGTGTTCGCGGAGATTTTTTACCGTTTCGCGGAGATTTGCGTAACGCGAATACGCAAATTCCGCCCACCCCTAGTCTGAGCATACCCTGCCAACTTATGGCGAACAAAGCGGTACAAAAGGGGGTGGTGATGGACAGAGTATCAGAACCAATCAAACACTCACACCCAGTCAACAGATCTGGGTTTGATCCATCACTGTTCTTTAGCCCACTCTGCCACCCAGTTCAGACATGGCCATATGCAAATCAGTCTGACCCTGTGCCTCATGGGAACAGTCCAGCCCGAACTGCCAAGCCATGCCTTCCCTGGACCGGAAACAAGCTTCCTAGGACCGGTTTCTGGCATTTCAGCCTTCTTCAGCCAGGCTTGCTTGAATCCAGTGGCAAAGTGAGCAAGGGACTCACGTCTGAGCATACCCTGCCAACTTATGGCGAACAAAGCGGTACAAAAGGGGGTGGTGATGGACAGAGTATCAGAACCAAGCAAACACTCACACCCAGTCAACAGATCTGGGTTTGATCCATCACCGTTCTTTAGCCCACTCTGCCACCCAGTTCAGACATGGCCATATGCAAATCAGTCTGACCCTGTACCTCATGGGAACAGTCCAGCCCGAACTGCCAAGCCATGCCTTCCCTGGACCGGAAACAAGCTTCCTAGGACCGGTTTCTGGCATTTCAGCCTTCTTCAGCCAGGCTTGCTTGTATCCAGTGGCAAAGTGAGCAAGGGACTCACGTCTGAGCATATCCAGCCAACTTATGGCGAACAAAGCGGTACAAAAGGGGGTGGTGATGGACGGAGTATCAGAACCAATCAAACACTCACACCCAGTCAACAGATCTGGGTTTGATCCATCACCGTTCTTTAGCCCACTCTGCCAGTTCAGACATCGCCATATGCAAATCAGTCTGACCCTGTGCCTCATGGGAACAGTCCAACCCGAACTGAACAGCTATGCCTTCCCTGGACCGGAAACAAGCTTCCTAGGACCTGTTGCTGGCATTTCAGCCTTCTTCAGCCAGGCTTGCTTGAATCCAGTGGCAAAGTGAGCAAGGGACTCACGTCTGAGCATACCCTGCCAACTTATGGCGAACAAAGCGGTACAAAAGGGGGTGGTGAATGTGATGGACGGAGTATCAGAACCAATCAAACACTCACACCCAGTCAACAGATCTGGGTTTGATCCATCACCGTTCTTTAGCCCACTCTGCCAAATAGTGAGTTGGTGCCAAATTAGGAGCTACTGCCAAATAATGATCTGGAAAATAGTGAGCTCCTGTAAATAGTGAGCCAACAAATAGTGATCCACCAAATAGTGAGCTGCTGCAAAATAGTGAGCCATCGCCAAATAGTGAGCCAGTGAGCTGCCATCAAATAGTGAGCTACGGCCAAATAGTGAGCTAACTACAAATAGTCAGCTGCCGCCAAATAGTCAGCTGCTGCAAAATAGTGAGCCGCTGCCAAATAGTGGGCCACTGCCAAATAGTGAGTTGTTACCAAATAGTGAGCTGCTGCCAAACAGTGAGCTGCCAAATTGTAAGCCACCAAATGTGAGCCACCAAACAAATGGTAATCCGGTGCCAAATAGTGAGCTACCACCAAATAATGAGCCCCCAAATAGTGAGCAGTTGCCAAATATTGAGCTGATGCCAAATAGTGAGCCACTGCCAAATAGTGAGCCACTGCCAAATAGTGAGTTGTTGCCAAATAAGCAGCTACTGCCAAATAGTGAGCTGCTAGATAGTGAGCCGCTGTATAAAGTGAGCCAACAAATAGTGATCCACCAAATAAGGAGCCATCGCCAAATAGTTTGCCGGTGCCAAATAGTGAGTTGCCACCAAATAATGAGCCGCCAAATAGTGAGCTGCTGCCAAACAGTGAGCCAGGTGCCAAATAGTTTGCTGCCACCAAATAATGAGCTGCCAAATAGTGAGCTACTGCCAAATAGTGAGCCACTGACAAATAGGGATCCGTTGCCAAATAGTGAGCTGCTGCCAAATAGTGAGCCGCTGCCAAATAGTGATCAGTTGCCAAATAGTGAGCTGCTGCCAAATAGTGAGCTCCTGCCAAATAGTGAACCGCTGCCAAATAGTGAGTCTTGGCCAAATAGTGAGCCCGTGAGCTGCCACCAAATAGTGAGTAGGCCTGGGCTAAATTTCCGTTCCGCTCGCGGAAATTGCGATAATTTGACATTTTCGCGTACCGCGGAGAGCGCGAAAATGTCAAAATTTCCGCATTCCGCAGCTTAGCGATAATTTGGTTCTTGCTCGCGCTGTAAAATAATACATTCTCGCGCGATCGCCTTACCTGAATCCCTGCGTTCACCTACAAGTTTTCTTGATCCGGTTGCGTTCTCCATGAGATGTTGTATTGTTTTTAGCCATTTGAGCTGTCTCGCGACAGTTCGCGCCCGCAGTGACGTCATGCGTCGCGCTATCACGTCTTTCTTCTCGCGATCATGCACCGCGAGACAACTGAAAACAAGATGGCCGCGCCCGCGAGCACATGGGTAAGTTGGCGAGCCGCAGCCATGCAGAAAATCTCACGAACATGCGGGAAAAAAACTTCCGAATCTACGCGATATTTCCGCGTGTTTGCGATAATTTTAAAAATTTTCGCGATAATTTGCGAAAGTGGATTTCGCAAATTCCGCCCACCCCTAACTCACACCCAGTCAACAGATCTGGGTTTGATCCATCACCGTTCTTTAGCCCACTCTGCCACCCCAGTTCAGTCATGGCCATATGCAATTCAGTCTGACCCTGTGCCTCATGGGAACAGTCCAGCCCGAACTGCCAAGCCATGCCTTCCCTGGACCGGAAACAAACTTCATAGGACCGGTTTCTGGCATTTCAGCCTTCTTCAGCCAGGCTTGCTTGAATCCAGTGGCAAAGTGAGCAAGGGACTCACGTCTGAGCATACCCTGCCAACTTATGGCGAACAAAGCGGTACAAAAGTGGGTGGTGATGGACAGAGTATCAGAACCAATCAAACACTCACACCCAGTCAACAGATCTGGGTTTGATCCATCACCGTTCTTTAGCCCACTCTGCCACCCAGTTCAGACATGGCCATATGCAAATCAGTCTGACCCTGTACCTCATGGGAACAGTCCAGCCCGAACTGCCAAGCCATGCCTTCCCTGGACCGGAAACAAGCTTCCTAGGACTGATTTTTGGCATTTCAGCCTTCTTCAGCCAGGCTTGCTTGAATCCAGTGGCAAAGTGAGCAAGGGACTCACGTCTGAGCATACCCTGCCAACTTATGGCGAACAAAGCGGTACAAAAGGGGGTGGTGATGGACGGAGTATCAGAACCAATCAAACACTCACACCCAGTCAACAGATCTGGGTTTGAGCCATCAACGTTCTTTAGCCCACTCTGCCACCCCAGTTCAGACATGGCCATATTCATATCATTCTGACCCTGTGCCTCATGGGAACAGTCCAGCCCGAACTGCCAAGCCATGCCTTCCCTGGACCGGAAACAAGCTTCCTAGGACCGGTTTCTGGCATTTCAGCCTTCTTCTGCCAGGCTTGCTTGAATTCAGTGGCTAAGTGAGCAAGGGACTCAAGTCTGAGCATACCCTGCCAACTTATGGCGAACAAAGCGGTACAAAAGGGGGTGGTGAGGGACAAGGTTTCAGAACCAATCAAACACTCACACCCAGTCAACAGATCTGGGTTTGATCCATCACCGTTCTTAAGCCCACTCTGCCACCCCAGTTCAGACATGGCCATATGCAAATCAGTCTGACCCTGTGCCTCATGGGAACAGTCCAGCCCAAACTGCCAAGCCTTGCCTTTCCTTGACCGGAAACAAGCTTCCTAGGACCGGTTTCTGGCATTTCAGCCTTCTTCAGCCAGGCTTGCTTGAATCCAGTGGCAAAGTGAGCAAGGGACTCACGTCTGAGCACACCATGCCAACTTATGCCGAACAAAGCGGTACAAAAAGGGGTGGTGATGGACGGAGTATCAGAACCAATCAAACACTCACACCCAGTCAACAGATCTGGGTTTGATCCATCACCTTTCTTTAGCCCACTCTGCCACCCCAGTTCAGACATGGCCATATGCAAATCAGTCTGACCCTGTGCCTCATGGGAACAGTCCAGCCCGAACTGCCAAGCCATGCCTTCCCTGGACCGGAAACAAGCTTCCTAGGACCGATTTTTGGCATTTCAGCCATCTTCAGCCAGGCTTGCTTGAATCCAGTGGCAAAGTGAGCAAGGGACTCACGTCTGAGCATACCCTGCCAACTTATGGCAAACATAGCTGTACAAAAGGGGGTGGTAATGGAAGGAGTATCAGAACCAATCAAACACTCACACCCAGTCAACAGATCTGGGTTTGATCCATCACCGTTCTTTAGCCCACTCTG
The DNA here is from genome assembly GCF_964204655.1 of Triturus cristatus. Lineage (NCBI taxonomy): Eukaryota > Metazoa > Chordata > Amphibia > Caudata > Salamandridae > Triturus > Triturus cristatus. The sequence continues at coordinate 1,011,102,779 of NC_140593.1, read as the reverse complement.
CCACCCCAGTTCAGACATGACCATATGCAAATCAGTCTGACCCTGTGCCTCATGGGAACAGTCCAGCCCGAACTGCCCAAGCCATGCCTTCCCTGGACCAGAAACAAGCTTCCTAGGACCGGTTTCTGGCAATTCAGCCTTCTTCAGCCAGGCTTGCTTGAATCCAGTGGCAAAGTGAGCAAGGGACTCACGTCTGTGCATACCCTGCTAACTTATGGCGAACAAAGCGGTACAAAAGGGGGCGGTGATGGACGGAGTATCAGAACCAATCAAACACTCACACCCAGTCAACAGATCTCGGTTTGATCCATCACTGTTCTTTAGCCCACTCTGCCACCCCAGTTCAGACATGGCCATATGCAAATCAGTCTGACCCTGTGCCTCATGGGAACAGTCCAGCCCGAACTGAACAGCCATGCCTTCCCTGGACTGGAAACAAGCTTCCTAGGACCGGTTTCTGGCATTTCAGCCTTCTTCAGCCAGGCTTGCTTGAATCCAGTGGCAAAGTGAGCAAGGGACTCACGTCTGAGCATACCCTGCCAACTTATGGCGAACAAAGCGGTACAAAAGGGGGCGGTGATGGACGGAGTATCAGAACCAATCAAACACTCACACCCAGTCAACAGATCTGGGTTTGATCCATCACTGTTCTTTAGCCCACTCTGCCACCCCAGTTCAGACATGGCCATATGCAAATCAGTCTGACCCTGTGCCTCATGGGAACAGTCCAGCCCGAACTGCCAAGCCATGCCTTCCCTGGACCGGAAACAAGCTTGCTAGGACCAGTTTCTGGCATTTCAGCCTTCTTCAGCCAGGCTTGCTTGAATCCAGTGGCAAAGTGAGCAAGGGACTCACGTCTGAGCATACCCAGCCAACTTATGGCGAACAAAGCGGTACAAAAGGGGGTGGTGATGGATGGAGTATCAGAACCAATCAAACACTCACACCCATTCAACAGATCTGGGTTTGATCCATCACCGTTCTTTAGCCCACTCTGCCAGTTCAGACATCGCCATATGCAAATCAGTCTGACCCTGTGCCTCATGGGAACAGTCCAACCCGAACTGAACAGCCATGCCTTCCCTGGACCGGAAACAAGCTTCCTAGGACCGGTTGCTGGCATTTCAGCCTTCTTCAGCCAGGCTTGCTTGAATCCAGTGGCAAAGTGAGCAAGGGACTCACGTCTGAGCATACCCTGCCAACTTATGGCGAACACAGCGGTACAAAAGGGGGTGGTGATGGACGGAGTATCAGAACCAATCAAACACTCACACCCAGTCAACAGATCTGGGTTTGATCCATCACCGTTCTTTAGCCCACTCTGCCAAATAGTGAGTTGGTGCCAAATTAGGAGCTACTGCCAAATAATGATCTGGAAAATAGTGAGCTGCTGTAAATAGTGAGCATACAAATAGTGAGCTGCTGCAAAATAGTGAGCTATCGCCAAATAGTTAGCCAGTGAGCTGCCACCAAATAGTGAGCTACTGCCAAATAGTGAACTAAGTACAAATAGTCAGCTGCCGCCAAATAGTCAGCTGCTGCAAAATAGGGAGCCGCTGCCAAATAGTGGGCCACTGCCAAATAGTGAGTTGTTACCAAATAGTGAGCTGCTGCCAAACAGTGAGCTGCCAAATTGTAAGCCACCAAATGTGAGCCACCAAACAAATGGTAATCCGGTGCCAAATAGTGAGCTACCACCAAATTGTGAGCGACTGCCAAATAGTGAGCCGGTTCCAAATAGTGAGCTCCCACCAAATAATGAGCCCCCAAATAGAGAGCAGTTGCCAAATATTGAGCTGCTGCCAAATAGTGAGCCACTGCCAAATAGTGAGCCACTGCCAAATAGTGAGTTGTTGCCAAATAAGCAGCTACTGCCAAATAGTGAGCTGCCAGATAGTGAGCCGCTGTAAATAGTGAGCCAACAAATAGTGATCCACCAAATAATGAGCCATCGCCAAATAGTTATCCGGTGCCAAATAGTGAGTTGCCACCAAATAATGAGCCGCCAAATAGTGAGCTGCTGCCAAACAGTGAGCCAGGTGCCAAATAGTTTGCTGCCACCAAATAATGAGCTGCCAAATAGTGAGCTACTGCCAAATAGTGAGCCACTGACAAATAGGGATCCGTTGCCAAATAGTGAGCTGCTGCCAAATAGTGAGCCGCTGCCAAATAGTGATTAGTTGCCAAATAGTAAGCTGCTGCCAAATAGTGAGCTCCTGCCAAATAGTGAACCGCTGCCAAATAGTGATCCTTTGCCAAATAGTGAGCCAGTGAGCTGCCACCAAATAGTGAGTAGGCCTGGGCTAAATTTCCTTTCCGCTCGCGGAAATTGCGATAATTTGACATTTTCGCGTACCGCTGAGAGCGCGAAAATGTCAAAATTTCCGCATTCCGCAGGTTAGCGATAAGTTGGTTCTTGCTCGCGCTGTAAAATAATACATTCTCGCGCGATCGCCTTACCTGAATCCCTGCGTTCGCCTACAAGTTTTCTTGATCCGGTTGCGTTCTCCATGAGATGTTGTATTGTTTTTAGCCATTTGAGCTGTCTCGCGACACTTCGCGCCCGCAGTGACGTCATGCGTCGCGCGATCACGTCTTTCTTCTCGCGATCATGCACCGCGAGACAACTGAAAACAAGATGGCTGCGCCCGCGAGCACATGGGTAAGTTGGCGAGCCGCAGCCATGCGGAAAATCTCGCGAACATGCAGGAAAAAAACTTCCGCATCTACGCGATATTTCCGCGTGTTTGCGATAATTTTTAACATTTTCGCGATAATTTGCGAAAGTGGATTTCGCAAATTCCGCCCACCCCTAACTCACACCCAGTCAACAGATCTGGGTTTGATCCATCACCGTTCTTTAGCCCACTCTGCCACCCCAGTTCAGACATGGCCATATGCAAATCAGTCTGACCCTGTGCCTCATGGGAACAGTCCAGCCCGAACTGCCAAGCCATGCCTTCCCTGGACCGGAAACAAGCTTCCTAGGACCGGTTTCTGGCATTTCAGCCTTCTTCAGCCAGGCTTGCTTGAATCCAGTGGCAAAGTGAGCAAGGGACTCACGTCTGAGCATACCCTGCCAACTTATGGAGAACAAAGCGGTACAAAAGGGGGTGGTGATGGACAGAGTATCAGAACCAATCGAACACTCACACCCAGTCAACAGATCTGGGTTAGATCCATCGCCGTTCTGTAGCACACTCTGCCACCCCAGTACAGACATGGCCATATGCAAATCAGTCTGACCCTGTGCCTCATGGGAACAGTCCAGCCCAAACTGCCAAGCCATGCCTTCCCTGGACTGGCAACAAGCTTCCTAGGACCGGTTTCTGGCATTTCAGCCTTCTTCAGCCAGGCTTGCTTGAATCCAGTGGCAAAGTGAGTAAGGGACTCAAGTCTGAGCATACCCTGCCAACTTATGGCGAACAAAGCGGTACAAAAGGGGGTGGTGATGGACGGAGTATCAGAACCAATCAAACACTCACACCCAGTCAACAGATCTCGAATGGATCCATCACCGTTCTTTAGCCCACTCTGCCACCCCAGTTCAGACATGGCCATATGCAAATCAGTCTGACCCTGTGCCTCTTGGGAACAGTCCAGCCCGAACTGCCAAGCCATGCCTTCCCTGGACCGGAAACAAGCTTCCTAGGACCGGTTTCGGGCATTTCAGCCTTCTTCAGCCAGGCTTGCTTGAATCCAGTGGCAAAGTGAGCAAGGGACTCACGTCTGAGCATACCCTGCCAACTTATGGTGAACAAAGCGGTACAAAAGGGGGTGGTGATGGACGGAGTATCAGAACCAATCAAACACTCACACCCAGTCAACAGATCTGGGTTTGATCCATCACCGTTCTTTAGCCCACTCTGCCACCCCAGTTCAGACATGGCCATATGCAAATCAGTCTGACCCTGTGCCGAATGGGAACAGTCCAGCCCGAACTGAACAGCCATGCCTTCCCTGGACCGGAAACAAGCTTCCTAGGACCGGTTTCTGGCATTTCAGCCTTCTTCAGCCAGGCTTGCTTGAATCCAGTGGCAAAGTGAGCAAGGGACTCACGTCTGAGCATACCCTGCCAACTTATGGTGAACAAAGCGGTACAAAAGGGGGTGGTGATGGACGGAGTATCAGAACCAATCAAACACTCACACCCAGTCAACAGATCTGGGTTTGATCCATCACCGTTCTTTAGCCCACTCTGATAAATAGTGAGTTGGTGCAAAATTAGGAGCTACTGCCAAATAATGATCTGGAAAATAGTGAGCTGCTGTAAATAGTGAGAATACAAATGGTGAGCTGCTGCAAAATAGTGAGCCATCGCCAAATAGTGATCCAGTGAGCTGCCACCAAATAGTGAGCTACTGCCAAATAGTGAGCTAACTACAAATAGTCAGCTGCCGCCAAATAGTCAGCTGCTGCAAAATAGTGAGCCGCTGCCAAATAGTGGGCCACTGCTAAATAGTGAGTTGTTACCAAATAGTGAGCTGCTGCCAAACAGTGAGCTGCCAAATTGTAAGCCACCAAATGTGAGCCACCAAACAAATGGTAATCCGGTGCCAAATAGTGAGCTACCACCAAATTGTGAGCCACCGCCAAATAGTGAGCCGGTTCCAAATAGTGAGCTCCCACCAAATAATGAGACCCCAAATAGTGAGCAGTTGCCAAATATTGAGCTGCTGCCAAATAGTGAGCCACTGCCAAATAGTGAGCCACTGCCAAATAGTGAGTTGTTGCCAAATAAGCAGCTACTGCCAAATAGTTAGCTGCCAGATAGTGAGCTGCTGTAAATAGTGAGCCAACAAATAGTGATCCACCAAATAATGAGCCACCGCCAAATAGTTAGCCGGTGCCAAATAGTGAGTTGCCACCAAATAATGAACCGCCAAATAGTGAGCTGCTGCCAAACAGTGAGCCAGGTGCCAAATAGTTTGCTACCACCAAATAATGAGCTGCAAATAGTGAGCTACTGCCAAATAGTGAGCCGCTGCCAAATAGTGAGCTGCTGCCAAACAGTGAGCTGCTGCCAAATAGTGATCAGTTGCCAAATAGTGAGTTGCTGCCAAATAGTGAGCTGCTGCCAAATAGTGAACCGCTGCCAAATAGTGAGCCATTGCCAAATAGTGATCCAGTAAGCTGCCACCAAATAGTGAGCTACTGCCAAATAGTGAGCTAACTACAAATAGTCAGCTGCCGCCAAATAGTCAGCTGCTGCAAAATAGTGAGGCGCTGCCAAATAGTGGGCCACTGCCAAATAGTGAGTTGTTACCAAATAGTGAGCTGCTGCAAAACAGTGAGCTGCCAAATAGTAAGCCACCAAATGTGAGCCACCAAACAAATGGTAAGCCGGTGCAAATAGTGAGCTACCACCAAATTGTGAGCCACCGCCAAATAGTGAGCCGGTTCCAAATAGTGAGCTCCCACCAAATAATGAGCCACCAAATAGTGAGCAGTTGCCAAATATTGAGCTGATGCCAAATAGTGAGCCACTGCCAAATAGTGAACCACTGACAAATAGTGAGTTGTTGCCAAATAAGCAGCTACTGCCAAATAGTGAGCTGCCGCTGTAAACAGTGAGCCAACAAATAGTGATCCACCAAATAATGAGCCACCGCCAAATAGTTAGCCGGTGCCAAATAGTGATTTGCCACCAAATAATGAGCCGCCAAATAGTGAGCTGCTGCCAAACAGTGAGCCAGGTGCCAAATAGTTTGCTGCCACCAAATAATGAGCTGCCAAATAGTGAGCTACTGCCAAATAGTGAGCCACTGACAAATAGTGATCCGTTGCCAAATAGTGAGCTGCTGCCAAATAGTGAACCGCTGCCAAATAGTGATCCCTTGCCAAATAGTGAGCCCGTGAGCTGCCACCAAATAGTGATTAGGCCTGGGCTAAATTTCCGTTCCGCTCGCGGAAATTGCGATAATTTGACATTTTCGTGTTCCGCGGAGAGCGCGAAAATGTCAAAATTTCCGCATTCCGCAGCTTAACGATAATTTGGTTCTTGCTCGCGCTGTAAAATAATACATTCTCGCACGATCGCCTTACCTGAATCCCTGCGTTCGCCGACAAGTTTTCTTTATCCGGTTGCGTTCTCCATGAGATGTTGTATTGTTTTTAGCCATTTGCGCTGTCTCGCGACAGTTCGCGCCCGCAGTGACGTCATGCGTCGCGCGATCACGTCTTTCTTCTCGCAATCATGCACCGCGAGACAACTGAAAACATGATGGCCGCGCCCGCGAGCAACCACATGGGTAAGTTGGCGTGCCGCAACCATGCAGAAAATCTCGCGAACATGCGGGAAAAAAACTTCCGCATCTTCGCGATATTTCCGCGTGTTTGCGATAATTTTTAACATTTTCGCGATAATTTGCGAAAGTGGATTTCGCAAATTTCGCCCACCCCTAACCAACACCCAGTCAACAGATCTGGGTTTGATCCATCACCGTTCTTTAGCCCACTCTGCCACCCCAGTTCAGACATGGCCATATGCAAATCAGTCTGACCCTGTGCCTCATGGGAACAGTCCAGCCCGAACTGCCAAGCCATGCCTTCCCTGGACCGGAAACCAGCTTCCTAGGACAGATTTTTGGCATTTCAGCCTTCTTCAGCCAGGCTTGCTTGAATCCAGTGGCAAAGTGAGCAAGGGACTCACGTCTGAGCATACCCTGCCAACTTATGGCGAACAAAGCGGTACAAAAGGGGGTGGTGATGGACGGAGTATCAGAACCAATCAAACACTCACACCCAGTCAACAGATCCGGGTTTGATCCATCAACGTTCTTTAGCCCACTCTGCCACCCCAGTTCAGATATGGCCATATTCAAATCAGTCTGACCCTGTGCCTCATGGGAACAGTCCAGCCCGAACTGCCAAGCCATGCCTTCCCTGGACCGGAAACAAGCTTCCTAGGACCGGTTTCTGGCATTTCAGCCTTCTTCACCGAGGCTTGCTTGAATCCAGTGGCAAAGTGAGAAAGGGACTTAAGTCTGAGCATACCCTGCCAACTTATGGCGAACAAAGCGGTACAAAAGGGGGTGGTGATGGACGGAGTATCAGAACCAATCAAACACTCACACCCAGTCAACAGATCTGGGTTGGATCCATCACCGTTCTTTAGCCCACTCTGCCACCCCAGTTCAGACATGGCCATATGCAAATCAGTCTGACCCTGTGCCTCATGGGAACAGTCCAGCCCGAACAGCCAAGCCATGCATTCCCTGGACCGGAAACAAGCTTCCTAGGACCGGTTTCTGGCATTTCAGCCTTCTTCAGCCAGGCTTGCTTGAATCCAGTGGCAAAGTGAGCAAGGAACTCATGTCTGAGCATACCCTGCCAACTTATGGCGAACAAAGCGGTACAAAAGGGGGTGGTGATGGACGGAATATCAGAACCAATCAAACACACACACACCCAGTCAACAGATCTGGGTTTGATCCATCAACGTTCTTTAGCCCACTCTGCCACCCCAGTTCAGACATGGCCATATTCAAATCAGTCTGACCCTGTGCCTCATGGGAACAGTCCAGCCCGAACTGCCAAGCCATGCCTTCCCTGGACCGGAAACAAGCTTCCTAGGACCGGTTTCTGGCATTTCAGCCTTCTTCAGCCAGGCTTGCTTGAATCCAGTGGCAAAGTGAGCAAGGGACTCACGTCTGAGCACACCCTGCGAACTTATGGCGAACAAAGCGGTACAAAAGGGGGTGGTGATGGACGGAGTATCAGAACCAATCAAACACTCACACCCAGTCAACATGTCTGGGTTTGATCCATCACCGTTCTTAAGCCCACTCTGCCACCCCAGTTCAGACATGGCCATATGCAAATCAGTCTGACACTGTGCCTCATGGGAACAGTCCAGCCCGAACTGCCAAGCCTTGCCTTTCCTGGACCGGAAACAAAATTCCTAGGACCGGTTTCTGGCATTTCAGCCTTCTTCAGCCAGGCTTGCTTGAATCCAGTGGCAAAGTGAGCAAGGGACTCACGTCTGAGCACACCCTGCCAACTTATGGCGAACAAAGCGGTACAAAAGGGGGTGGTGATGGACGGAGTATCAGAACCAATCAAACACTCACACCCAGTCAACAGATCTGGGTTTGATCCATCACCTTTCTTTAGCCCACTCTGCCACCCCAGATCATACATGGCCATATGCAAATCAGTCTGACCCTGTGCCTCATGGGAACAGTCCAGCCCGAACTGCCAAGCCATGCCTTCCCTTGACCGGAAACAAGCTTCCTAGGACCGGTTTATGGCATTTCAGCCTTCTTCAGCCAGGCTTGCTTGAATCCAGTGGCAAAGTGAGCAAGGGACTCACGTCTGAGCATACCCTGCCAACTTATGGCGAACAAAGCGGTACAAAAGGGGGTGGTGATGGACGGAGTATCAGAACCAATCAAACACTCACACCCAGTCAACAGATCTGGGTTTGATCCATCAACGTTCTTTAGCCCACTCTGCCACCGCAGTTCAGACATGGCCATATGCAAATCAGTCTGACCCTGTGCCTCATGGGAACAGTCCAGCCCGAACTGCCCAAGCCATGCCTTCCCTGGACCAGAAACAAGCTTCCTAGGACCGGTTTCTGGCATTTCAGCCTTCTTCAGCCAGGCTTGCTTGAATCCAGTGGCAAAGTGAGCAAGGGACTCACGTTTGAGAATACCCTGCCAACTTATGGCGAACAAAGCGGTACAAAAGGGGGCGGTGATGGACGGAGTATCAGAACCAATCAAACACTCACACCCAGTCAACAGATCTGGGTTTGATCCATCACCGTTCTTTAGCCCACTCTGCCAAATAGTGAGTTGGTGCCAAATTAGGAGCTACTGCCAAATAATGATCTGGAAAATAGTGAGCTGCTGTAAATAGTGAGCATACAAATAGTGAGCTGCTGCTAAATAGTGAGCTATCGCGAAATAGTTAGCCAGTGAGCTGCCACCAAATAGTGAGCTACTGCCAAATAGTGAGCTAACTACAAATAGTCAGCTGCCGCCAAATAGTCAGCTGCTGCAAAATAGTGAGCCTCTGCCAAATAGTGGGCCACTGCCAAATAGTGAGTTGTTACCAAATAGTGAGCTGCTGCCAAACAGTGAGCTGCCAAATTGTAAGCCACCAAATGTGAGCCACCAAACAAATGGTAATCCGGTGCCAAATAGTGAGCTACCACCAATTTGTGAGCCACCGCCAAATAGTGAGCCGGTTCCAAATAGTGAGCTCCCACCAAATAATGAGCCACCAAATAGTGAGCAGTTGCCAAATATTGAGCCGATGCCAAATAGTGAGCCACTGCCAAATAGTGAGCCACTGCCAAATAGTGAGTTGTTGCTAAATAAACAGCTACTGCCAAATAGTGAGCTGCCAGATAGTGAGCTGCTGTAAATAGAGAGCCAACAAATAGTGATCCACCAAATAATGAGCCACCGCCAAATAGTTAGCCGGTGCCAAATAGTGAGTTGCCACCAAATAATGAGCCACCAAATAGTGAGCTGCTGCCAAACAGTGAGCCAGGTGCCAAATAGTTTGCTGCCACCAAATAATGAGCTGGCAATAGTGAGCCGCTGACAAATAGTGAGCTGCTGCCAAATAGTGAGCTGCTGCCAAATAGTGATCAGTTGCCAAATAGTGAGTTGCTGCCAAATAGTGAGCTGCTGCCAAATAGTCAACCGCTGCCAAATAGTGATCCAGTGCCAAATAGTGATCCAGTGAGCTGCCACCAAATAGTGAGCTACTGACAAATAGTGAGCTAACTACAAATAGTCAGCTGCCGCCAAATAGTCAGCTGCTGCAAAATAGTGAGCCGCTGCCAAATAGTGGGCCACTGCCAAATAGTGAGTTGTTACCAAATAGTGAGCTGCTGCCAAACAGTGAGCTGCCAAATAGTAAGCCACCAAATGTGAGCCACCAAACAAATGGTAAGCCGGTGCCAAATAGTGAGCTACCACCAAATTGTGAGCCACCGCCAAATAGTGAGCCAGTTCCAAATAGTGAGCTCCCACCAAATAATGAGCCACCAAATAGTGAGCAGTTGCCAAATATTGAGCTGATGCCAAATAGTGAGCCACTGCCAAATAGTGAGCCACTGCCAAATAGTGAGTTGTTGCCAAATAAGCAGCTACTGCCAAATAGTGAGCTGCCAGCTAGTGAGCCGCTGTAAATAGTGAGCCAAAAAATAGTGATCCACCAAATAATGAGCCACCGCCAAATAGTTAGCCGGTGCCAAATAGTGAGTTGCCACCAAATAATGAGCCGCCAAATAGTTAGCTGCTGCCAAACAGTGAGCCAGGTGCCAAAAAATTTGCTGCCACCAAATAATGAGCTGCCAAATAGTGAGCTACTGCCAAATAGTGAGCCGGTGCCAAATAGTGTGCTACCACCTAATAATGAGCTGCCAAATAGTGAGCTACTGCCAAAGAGTGAGCCGCTGCCAAATAGTGATCCGTTGCCAAATAGTGAGTTGCTGCCAAATAGTGAACCGCTGCCAAATAGTGATCCATTGCCAAATATTGAGCTGCTGCCAAATAGTTAGCTGCTGCCAAATAGTGAGCCGGTGCCAAATAGTTTGCTACCACCAAATAATGAGCTACCAAATAGTGAGCTGCTGCCAAATAGTGAGTCGCTGCCAAATAGTAAGCTGCCACCAAATAGTGAGCTGCTGCCAAATAGTCAGCTGCCACCACATAGTCAGCTGCTGCCAAATAGTGCTGCTGCGAAATACTTAACCACCAAAGAGTAAGTCACTGTCAAATAGTGAGCCACTGCCAAATAGTGAGCTGTTGCCAAACACTGAGCTGCCAAATAGTAAGCCACCAAATAGTGAGCTGATGCCAAATAGTGAGCTATAGCTGAATAGTGAGCTGGTGCCAAATAGTGAGCCACTAAATAGAGAGCCACCACCAAATTGTGAGCCGGAGCCAAATACTGAGCCACCACCAAGCCGGTTCCAAATAGTGAGCTGCTGTCAAATAGTGAGCTGCTGCCAAATAGTGAGCTGCTCCCAAATAATGAGCTGCTGCCAAAAAGTTAGCCACCAAAGAGTGAGCCGCTGCCAAATAGTGAGCCACTGCCAAATAGTTAGCTCTTGCCTAATAATAAGGAGCTACTGCCAAATAGTGCGCCACCAAATAGTAGGCTGCCAAATAGTGAGTTGTTGCCAAATAAGGAGCTACTGCGAAATAGTCAACTGCCTAATAGTGAGTTGCTTTGAATAGTGAGCCAACAAATAGTGATCCATCAAATAGTTAGCTGCTGCCAAATAGTGAGCCACCAAATTGTAAGCTGCCAAAGAGAGAGCTGCTGCCAAATAGTGAGCTGCTGCCAAATAGTGAGCCACTGCCAAATAGTGATCAGTTGCCAAATAGTGAGCTTCTGCCAAATAGTGAACCGCTGCCAAATAGTGGGCCACTGCCAAATAGTGAGTTGTTACCAAATAGTGAGCTGCTGCCAAACAGTGAGCTGCCAAATAGTAAGCCACCAAATGTGAGCCACCAAACAAATGGTAAGCCGGTGCCAAATAGTGAGCTACCACCAAATTGGGAGCCACCGCCAAATAGTGAGCCAGTTCCAAATAGTGAGCTCCCACCAAATAATGAGCCACCAAATAGTGAGCAGTTGCCAAATATTGAGCTGATGCCAAATAGTGAGCCACTGCCAAATAGTGATTGTTGCCAAATAAGCAGCTACTGCCAAATAGTGAGCTGCCAGCTAGTGAGCCGCTGTAAATAGTGAGCCAAAAAATAGTGATCCACCAAATAATGAGCCACCGCCAAATAGTTAGCCGGTGTCAAATAGTGAGTTGCCACCAAATAATGAGCCGCCAAATAGTTAGCTGCTGCCAAACAGTGAGCCAGGTGCCAAAAAATTTGCTGCCACCAAATAATGAGCTGCCAAATAGTGAGCTACTGCCAAATAGTGAGCCACTGACAAAGAGTGATCCGTTGCCAAATAGTGAGCTGCTGCCAAATAGTGAGCCGCTGCCAAATAGTGATCAGTTGCCAAATAGTGAGCTGCTGCCAAATAGTGAGCTGCTGCCAAATAGTGAACCTCTGCCAAATAGTGATCCCTTGCCAAATAGTGAGCCAGTGAGCTGCCACTAAATAGTGAGTAGGCCTGGGCTAAATTTCCGTTCCGTTCGCGGAAATTGTGATAATTTGACATTTTCGCGTTCCGCGGAGAGCGCGAAAATGTCCAAATTTCCGCATTCTTCAGCTTAGCGATAATTTGGTTCTTGTTCGCGCTGTAAAATAATACATTCTCGCACGATTGCCTTACCTGAATCCCTGCATTCGCCGACAAGTTTTCTTGATCCGGTTGTGTTCTCCATGAGATGTTGTATTGTTTTTAGCCATTTGAGCTGTCTCGCGACATTTCGCGCCCGCAGTGACGTCATGCGTCGCGCGATCACGTCTTTCTTCTCGCGATCATGCACCACGAGAAGAGTGAAAACAAGATGGCCGCGCCCGCAAGCAACCGCATGGGTAAGTTGGCGACCCGCGAACACGCAGAAAATACCGCGAACGGGCGGGAAAAAAACTTCTGCATCTTCGCGATATTTCCGCGTGTTTGCGGAGATTTTAAACATTTTCGCGATAATTTGCAAAAGTCGCTTTCGCAAATTCCGCCCACCCCTAATAGTGAGCTACTGCCAAATAGTGAGCTAACTAGAAATAGTCAGCTGCCACCAAATAATGAGCTGCCAAATAGTGAGCTACTGCCAAATAGTGAGCTGCTGACAAATAGTGAGCTGCTGCCAAATAGTGAGCCGCTGCCAAATAGTGATCCGTTACCAAATAGTGAGCTGCTGTCAAATAGTGAGCTGCTGCCAAATAGTGAACCGCTGCCAAATAGTGACCCATTGCCAAATAGTTAGCTGCTGCCAATTAGTGAGCTGCTGCCAAATAGTGAGCCGGTGCCAAATAGTATGCTACCACCTAATAATGAGCTGCCAAATAGTGAGCTACTGCCAAAGAGTGAGCCACTGCCAAATAGTGATCCGTTGCCAAATAGTGAGCTGCTGCCAAAAAGTGAACCGCTGCCAAAGAGTGAGCCGCTGCCAAATAGTGATCCGTTGCCAAATAGTGAGTTGCTGCCAAATAGTGAGCTGCTGCCAAATAGTCAACCGCTGCCAAATAGTGATCCAGTGCCAAATAGTGATCCAGTGAGCTGCCACCAAATAGTGAGCTACTGCCAAATAGTGAGCTAACTACAAATAGTCAGCTGCCGCCAAATAGTCAGCTGCTGCAAAATAGTGAGCCGCTGCCAAATAGTGGGCCACTGCCAAATAGTGAGTTGTTACCAAATAGTGAGCTGCTGCCAAACAGTGAGCTGCCAAATAGTAAGCCACCAAATGTGAGCCACCAAACAAATGGTAAGCCGGTGCCAAATAGTGAGCTACCACCAAATTGTGAGCCACCGCCAAATAGTGAGCCAGTTCCAAATAGTGAGCTCCCACCAAATAATGAGCCACCAAATAGTGAGCTGCCAGCTAGTGAGCCGCTGTAAATAGTGAGCCAAAAAATAGTGATCCACCAAATAATGAGCCACCGCCAAATAGTTAGCTGGTGTCAAATAGTGAGTTGCCACCAAATAATGAGCCGCCAAATAGTTAGCTGCTGCCAAACAGTGAGCCAGGTGCCAAAAAATTTGCTGCCACCAAATAATGAGCTGCCAAATAGTGAGGTACTGCCAAAAAGTGAGCCACTGACAAAGAGTGATACGTTGCAAAATAGTGAGCTGCTGCCAAATAGTGAGCCGCTGCCAAATAGTGATCAGTTGCCAAATAGTGAGCTGCTGCCAAATAGTGAGCCGCTGCCAAATAGTGATCAGTTGCCAAATAGTGAGCTGCTGCCAAATAGTGAGCTTCTGCCAAATAGTGAACCGCTGCCAAATAGTGGGCCACTGCCAAATAGTGAGTTGTTACCAAATAGTGAGCTGCTGCCAAACAGTGAGCTGCCAAATAGTAAGCCACCAAATGTGAGCCACCAAACAAATGGTAAGCCGGTGCCAAATAGTGAGCTACCACCAAATTGTGAGCCACCGCCAAATAGTGAGCCAGTTCCAAATAGTGAGCTCCCACCAAATAATGAGCCACCAAATAGTGAGCAGTTGCCAAATATTGAGCTGATGCCAAATAGTGAGCCACTGCCAAATAGTGATTGTTGCCAAATAAGCAGCTACTGCCAAATAGTGAGCTGCCAGCTAGTGAGCCGCTGTAAATAGTGAGCCAAAAAATAGTGATCCACCAAATAATGAGCCACCGCCAAATAGTTAGCCGGTGTCAAATAGTGAGTTGCCACCAAATAATGAGCCGCCAAATAGTTAGCTGCTGCCAAACAGTGAGCCAGGTGCCAAAAAATTTGCTGCCACCAAATAATGAGCTGCCAAATAGTGAGCTACTGCCAAATAGTGAGCCACTGACAAAGAGTGATCCGTTGCCAAATAGTGAGCTGCTGCCAAATAGTGAGCCGCTGCCAAATAGTGATCAGTTGCCAAATAGTGAGCCAGTTCCAAATAGTGAGCTCCCACCAAATAATGAGCCACCAAATAGTGAGCAGTTGCCAAATATTGAGCTGATGCCAAATAGTGAGCCACTGCCAAATAGTGATTGTTGCCAAATAAGCAGCTACTGCCAAATAGTGAGCTGCCAGCTAGTGAGCCGCTGTAAATAGTGAGCCAAAAAATAGTGATCCACCAAATAATGAGCCACCGCCAAATAGTTAGCCGGTGTCAAATAGTGAGTTGCCACCAAATAATGAGCCGCCAAATAGTTAGCTGCTGCCAAACAGTGAGCCAGGTGCCAAAAAATTTGCTGCCACCAAATAATGAGCTGCCAAATAGTGAGCTACTGACAAATAGTGAGCCACTGACAAAGAGTGATCCGTTGCCAAATAGTGAGCTGCTGCCAAATAGTGAGCCGCTGCCAAATAGTGATCAGTTGCCAAATAGTGAGCTGCTGCCAAATAGTGAGCTTCTGCCAAATAGTGAACCGCTGCCAAATAGTGATCCGTTGCCAAATAGTGAGCCAGTGAGCTGCCACTAAATAGTGAGTAGGCCTGGGCTAAATTTCCGTTCCGCTCGCGGAAATTGTGATAATTTAACATTTTCGCGTTCCGCGGAGAGCGCGAAAATGTCAAAATTTCCGCATTCCGCAGCTTAGAGATAATTTGGTTCTTGTTCACGCTGTGAAATAATACATTCTCGCACGATCGCCTTACCTGAATCCCTGCGTTCGCCGACAAGTTTTCTTGATCCGGTTGCGTTCTCCATGAGATGTTGTATTGTTTTTAGCCATTTGAGCTGTCTCGCGACAGTTCGCGCCCGCAGTGACGTCATGCGTCGCACGATCACGTCTTTCTTCTCGCGATCATGCACCGCGAGAAGAGTGAAAACAAGATGGCCGCGCCCGCAAGCAACCGCATGGGTAAGTTGGCGAGCTGCGAACACGCAGAAAATACCGCGAACAGGCGGGAAAAAAACTTCCGCATCTTCGCGATATTTCCGCGTGTTTGCGGAGATTTTAAACATTTTCGCGATAATTTGCGAAAGTCGCTTTCGCAAATTCCGCCCACCCCTAATAGTGAGCTACTACCAAATAGTGAGCTAACTACAAATAGTCAGCTGCCACCAAATAATGAGCTGCCAAATAGTGAGCTACTGCCAAATAGTGAGCTGCTGCCAAATAGTGAGCTGCTGCCAAATAGTGAGCCGGTGCCAAATAGTGTGCTACCACCTAATAATGAGCTGCCAAATAGTGAGCTACTGCCAAAGAGTGAGCCGCTGCCAAATAGTGATCCGTTGCCAAATAGTGAGTTGCTGCCAAATAGTGAACCGCTGCCAAATAGTGATCCATTGCCAAATATTGAGCTGCTGCCAAATAGTTAGCTGCTGCCAAATAGTGAGCCGGTGCCAAATAGTTTGCTACCACCAAATAATGAGCTACCAAATAGTGAGCTGCTGCCAAATAGTGAGTCGCTGCCAAATAGTAAGCTGCCACCAAATAGTGAGCTGCTGCCAAATAGTCAGCTGCCACCAAATAGTCAGCTACTGCCAAATAGTGCTGCTGCGAAATACTTAACCACCAAAGAGTAAGTCACTGTCAAATAGTGAGCCACTGCCAAATAGTGAGCTGTTGCCAAACACTGAGCTGCCAAATAGTAAGCCACCAAATAGTGAGCTGATGCCAAATAGTGAGCTATAGCTGAATAGTGAGCTGGTGCCAAATAGTAAGCCACTAAATAGAGAGCCACCACCAAATTGTGAGCCGGAGCCAAATACTGAGCCACCACCAAGCCGGTTCCAAATAGTGAGCTGCTGTCAAATAGTGAGCTGCTGCCAAATAGTGAGCTGCTCCCAAATAATGAGCTGCTGCCAAAAAGTTAGCCACCAAAGAGTGAGCCGCTGCCAAATAGTGAGCCACTGCCAAATAGTTAGCTCTTGCCTAATAATAAGGAGCTACTGCCAAATAGTGCGCCACCAAATAGTAGGCTGCCAAATAGTGAGTTGTTGCCAAATAAGGAGCTACTGCGAAATAGTCAACTGCCTAATAGTGAGTTGCTTTGAATAGTGAGCCAACAAATAGTGATCCATCAAATAGTTAGCTGCTGCCAAATAGTGAGCCACCAAATTGTAAGCTGCCAAAGAGAGAGCTGCTGCCAAATAGTGAGCTGCTGCCAAATAGTGAGCCACTGCCAAATAGTGATCAGTTGCCAAATAGTGAGCTTCTGCCAAATAGTGAACCGCTGCCAAATAGTGGGCCACTGCCAAATAGTGAGTTGTTACCAAATAGTGAGCTGCTGCCAAACAGTGAGCTGCCAAATAGTAAGCCACCAAATGTGAGCCACCAAACAAATGGTAAGCCGGTGCCAAATAGTGAGCTACCACCAAATTGTGAGCCACCGCCAAATAGTGAGCCAGTTCCAAATAGTGAGCTCCCACCAAATAATGAGCCACCAAATAGTGAGCAGTTGCCAAATATTGAGCTGATGCCAAATAGTGAGCCACTGCCAAATAGTGATTGTTGCCAAATAAGCAGCTACTGCCAAATAGTGAGCTGCCAGCTAGTGAGCCGCTGTAAATAGTGAGCCAAAAAATAGTGATCCACCAAATAATGAGCCACCGCCAAATAGTTAGCCGGTGTCAAATAGTGAGTTGCCACCAAACAATGAGCCGCCAAATAGTTAGCTGCTGCCAAACAGTGAGCCAGGTGCCAAAAAATTTGCTGCCACCAAATAATGAGCTGCCAAATAGTGAGCTACTGCCAAATAGTGAGCCACTGACAAAGAGTGATCCGTTGCCAAATAGTGAGCTGCTGCCAAATAGTGAGCCGCTGCCAAATAGTGATCAGTTGCCAAATAGTGATCCAGTTCCAAATAGTGAGCTCCCACCAAATAATGAGCCACCAAATAGTGAGCAGTTGCCAAATATTGAGCTGATGCCAAATAGTGAGCCACTGCCAAATAGTGATTGTTGCCAAATAAGCAGCTACTGCCAAATAGTGAGCTGCCAGCTAGTGAGCCGCTGTAAATAGTGAGCCAAAAAATAGTGATCCACCAAATAATGAGCCACCGCCAAATAGTTAGCCGGTGTCAAATAGTGAGTTGCCACCAAATAATGAGCCGCCAAATAGTTAGCTGCTGCCAAACAGTGAGCCAGGTGCCAAAAAATTTGCTGCCACCAAATAATGAGCTCTCAAATAGTGAGCTACTGCCAAATAGTGAGCCACTGACAAAGAGTGATCCGTTGCCAAATAGTGAGCTGCTGCCAAATAGTGAGCCGCTGCCAAATAGTGATCAGTTGCCAAATAGTGAGCTGCTGCCAAATAGTGAGCTTCTGCCAAATAGTGAACCGCTGCCAAATAGTGATCCGTTGCCAAATAGTGAGCCAGTGAGCTGCCACTAAATAGTGAGTAGGCCTGGGCTAAATTTCCGTTCCGCTCGCGGAAATTGTGATAATTTAACATTTTCGCGTTCCGCGGAGAGCGCGAAAATGTCAAAATTTCCGCATTCCGCAGCTTAGAGATAATTTGGTTCTTGTTCACGCTGTGAAATAATACATTCTCGCACGATCGCCTTACCTGAATCCCTGCGTTCGCCGACAAGTTTTCTTGATCCGGTTGCGTTCTCCATGAGATGTTGTATTGTTTTTAGCCATTTGAGCTGTCTCGCGACAGTTCGCGCCCGCAGTGACGTCATGCGTCGCACGATCACGTCTTTCTTCTCGCGATCATGCACCGCGAGAAGAGTGAAAACAAGATGGCCGCGCCCGCAAGCAACCGCATGGGTAAGTTGGCGAGCTGCGAACACGCAGAAAATACCGCGAACAGGCGGGAAAAAAACTTCCGCATCTTCGCGATATTTCCGCGTGTTTGCGGAGATTTTAAACATTTTCGCGATAATTTGCGAAAGTCACTTTCGCAAATTCCGCCCACCCCTAATAGTGAGCTACTACCAAATAGTGAGCTAACTACAAATAGTCAGCTGCCACCAAATAATGAGCTGCCAAATAGTGAGCTACTGCCAAATAGTGAGCTGCTGCCAAATAGTGAGCTGCTGCCAAATAGTGAGCCGGTGCCAAATAGTGTGCTACCACCTAATAATGAGCTGCCAAATAGTGAGCTACTGCCAAAGAGTGAGCCGCTGCCAAATAGTGATCCGTTGCCAAATAGTGAGTTGCTGCCAAATAGTGAACCGCTGCCAAATAGTGATCCATTGCCAAATATTGAGCTGCTGCCAAATAGTTAGCTGCTGCCAAATAGTGAGCCGGTGCCAAATAGTTTGCTACCACCAAATAATGAGCTACCAAATAGTGAGCTGCTGCCAAATAGTGAGTCGCTGCCAAATAGTAAGCTGCCACCAAATAGTGAGCTGCTGCCAAATAGTCAGCTGCCACCAAATAGTCAGCTGCTGCCAAATAGTGCTGCTGCGAAATACTTAACCACCAAAGAGTAAGTCACTGTCAAATAGTGAGCCACTGCCAAATAGTGAGCTGTTGCCAAACACTGAGCTGCCAAATAGTAAGCCACCAAATAGTGAGCTGATGCCAAATAGTGAGCTATAGCTGAATAGTGAGCTGGTGCCAAATAGTGAGCCACTAAATAGAGAGCCACCACCAAATTGTGAGCCGGAGCCAAATACTGAGCCACCACCAAGCCGGTTCCAAATAGTGAGCTGCTGTCAAATAGTGAGCTGCTGCCAAATAGTGAGCTGCTCCCAAATAATGAGCTACTGCCAAAAAGTTAGCCACCAAAGAGTGAGCCGCTGCCAAATAGTGAGCCACTGCCAAATAGTTAGCTCTTGCCTAATAATAAGGAGCTACTGCCAAATAGTGCGCCACCAAATAGTAGGCTGCCAAATAGTGAGTTGTTGCCAAATAAGGAGCTACTGCGAAATAGTCAACTGCCTAATAGTGAGTTGCTTTGAATAGTGAGCCAACAAATAGTGATCCATCAAATAGTTAGCTGCTGCCAAATAGTGAGCCACCAAATAGTAAGCTGCCAAAGAGAGAGCTGCTGCCAAATAGTGAGCTGCTGCCAAATAGTGAGCCACTGCCAAAAGAGAGAGCTGCTGCCAAATAGTGAGCTGCTGCCAAATAGTGAGCTGCTGCCAAATAGTGAACCGCTGCCAAATAGTGATCCCTTGCCAAATAGTGAGCCAGTGAGCTGCCACTAAATAGTGAGTAGGCCTGGGCTAAATTTTCGTTCCGCTTGCGGAAATTGCGATAATTTGACATTTTCGCGTTCCACGGAGACCGCGAAAATGTCAACATTTCCACATTCCGCAGCTTAGCGATAATTTGGTTCTTGCTCGAGCTGTAAAATAATACATTCTTGCGCGCGCGCAATCGCCTTACCTGAATCCCTGCGTTCGCCGACAAGTTTTCTTGATCCGGTCGCGTTCTCCATGAGATGTATTGTTTTTCGCCATTAGAGGTGTCTCGCGACAGTTCGCGCCCGCAGTAACGTCATGCGTCGTGCGATCACGTCTTTCTTCTCGCGATCATGCACTGCGAGAAGAGTGAAAACAAGATGGCCGCGCCCGCAAGCAACCGCATGGGTAAGTTGGCGAGCCGCGAACACGCAGAAAATACCGCGAACGGGCGGGGAAAAAACTTCTGCATCTTCGCGATATTTCCACGTGTTTGCGGAGGTTTTAAACATTTTTGCGATAATTTGCGAAAGTCGCTTTCGCAAATTCCGCCCACCCCTAATAGTGAGCTACTGCCAAATAGTGAGCTAACTACAAATAGTCAGCTGCCACCAAATAATGAGCTGCCAAATAGTGAGCTACAGCCAAATAGTGAGCTGCTGACAAATAGTGAGCTGCTGCCAAATAGTGAACCGCTGCCAAATAGTGATCCGTTGCCAAATAGTGAGCTGCTGCCAAATAGTGAACCGCTGCCAAATAGTGATCCATTGCCAAATATTGAGCTGCTGCCAAATAGTTAGCTGCTGCCAAATAGTGAGCCGGTGCCAAATAGTTTGCTACCACCAAATAATGAGCTACCAAATAGTGAGCTGCTGCCAAATAGTGAGTCGCTGCCAAATAGTAAGCTGCCACCAAATAGTGAGCTGCTGCCAAATAGTCAGCTGCCACCAAATAGTCAGCTGCTGCCAAATAGTGCTGCTGCGAAATACTTAGCCACCAAAGAGTAAGTAACTGTCAAATAGTAACCCACCAAATAGTGAGCTGATGCCAAATAGTGAGCTATTGCTGAATAGTGAGCTGGTGCCAAATAGTGAGCCACTAAATAGAGAGCCACCACCAAATAGTGAGCCAGAGCCAAATACTGAGCTACCACCAAGCTGGTTCCAAATAGTGAGCTGCTGTCAAATAGTGAGCTGCTGCCAAATAGTGAGCTGCTCCCAAATAATGATCTGCTGCCAAAAAGTTAGCCACCAAAGAGTGAGCCGCTGCCAAATAGTGAGCCACTGCCAAATAGTGAGCTCTTGCCTAATAAGGAGCTACTGCCAAATAGTGAGCCACCAAATAGTAGGCTGCCAAATAGTGAGTTGTTGCCAAATAAGGAGCTACTGCCAACTAGTCAACTGCCTAATAGTGAGTTGCGTTGAATAGTGAGCCAACAAATAGTGATCCATCAAATAGTTAGCTGCTGCCAAATAGTGAGCCACCAAATAGTAAGCTGCCAAAGAGAGAGCTGCTGCCAAATAGTGAGTTGCTCCCAAATAGTGAGCTGCTGCCAAATAGTCAGCCACTAAAGTGAGCTGCTGCCAAATAATGAGCTGCTGCCAAATAGTGTGCCACCAAATAGTAATCCAGCAAATATTGAGTTGCTGTCAAATAGTGAGGTGTTGTCAAATAGTGAGCCATTACCAAATAGTGTGCTGCTGCCAAATAGTTATCTACTGCCAAATACTTAGTCACAAAAGAGTGTCACTGCCAAATAGTGAGCCACCGCCAAATAGTGAGCTGCTGCCAAATAGTGAGTTGCTGCCAAACAGTGAGCTGCCAATAGTAAGCTGCCAAATGGGTAGCTGGTGCCAAATAGTGAGCTGCTGCCATATAGCCACCAAAGAGTGAGCTGATGCCAAATAGTGAGCCACCAAATAGTAAGCCACCGCAAAATAGTGAGCCAGTGCCAAATGTTGAGCTACCACCAAATAGTGAGCCACCAAATGTGAGCCACTACCAAATAATGAGCCAGTTCCAAATAGTGAGCTGCTGTCAAATAGTGAGCTGCCGCCAAATAGTGAGCTACTCCCAAATAATGAGCTGCTGCCAAATAGTTAGCCACCAAAGAGTGAGCCGCTGCCAAATAGTGAGCCACTGCCAAATAGTGAGTTCTTGCCTAATAAGGAGCTACTGCCAAATAGTGGGCTGCCAAATAGTGAGTTGCTGTAAATAGTGAGCCAACAAATAGTGATCCACCAAATAGTGAGCTACTGCCAAATAGTAAGCCACTGCTAAATAGTGAGCCACTGCCAAATAGTGAGTCGCCTCCACATAGTGAGCTGCCAAATAGTGCGCCACAACTAATAGTGAGCCATCAAATAGTGAGCTACTGCCAAATAGTGAGCTGCTGCCAAATAGTGAGCTACTGCCAAATAGTGAGCCACTCCCAAATAGTGAGCTGCTGCCAAATAGTGAGCCACTGCCAAATAGTTAGCTGATGCCAAATAGTGAGCTGCAGCCGGGTAGAAAAACATTAGGGGGCCCATGCAAGTCACACTTTGCTGGAATCACCCGGGTGTTTAGTTTTCAGAAAGGTGTGGATTTTGTAGTTTCCCAACCACCGAGCCTGGGGCCGAAAACCCAGGTGACCCCCCAAGAAAAAACATGTTGTTTTGTGATAGGTAATTTTGATGTCTCCTCAGTACGTTTTTGCGCCTTGTTTATCACGGGTACTTGGCCCACCCATGCGAGTGAGATACCATTTTTATCAGGAGACATTGGTGGTAGGAAATTTGTGTCAGCCCGGTGATTCCACAACTTGCCCACACTGAAATTTGAGAACATTTTTATTTTTCCAGCAAAAGTTAAGGTTTTGTGGGGATTCTGGGTAGGAAAACATTGGGAAGACCATGCAAGCCATATCTTGCTGGAATCTCCTGTGGGTCTAGTTTTCAGAAATGTGTGGGTTTGGTAGTTTCACAAGATGGCCGCTGAGCCCGGCACCAAAAATCCAGGTGACCCCCCCTTGCAAAATCAGGTTGTTTTGTGATAGGTAATTTTGATGTCTCCTCAATACGTTTTGGGCCTTTGCCTGTCGTGTGTACGTGGCCCACCCCCAAGAGCGAGGTACTATTTTCATTGGGAGACCTGGGGGGAATGCTGGATGGTAGGAAAATTGTGATTTTTCTGATACCAGAATATTATGTCACAGTAATGCAAGAAAAATGTGTGACTATAGTCACATTTTGAGGTTTGCAGGGCATTGTGAGTAAAAAACTCGTTGGGATCCATGAGAGGCACACCACCAAGCACACCCATTTTTTGGGGTTTACAGAAATATCTAAAGTTGGTAAATTTTCCCTTGAGACAGACTACACCTTAGCACAGAAAGACAGATGAGACCAATATGACTGCCTATCCATCTGTTCCTCAAGTACACACACATACTGGTTGGATTTGGCACGAGGTGAGTGAAAGGTTCAAAATGTATATTTTCATTAATAAGAGATTTCACAAAAAGGAAATGCACTGTTAATAATTAAAAGGTTAAAAACCTGAACCAATGACTCACAGCTTGTGAGTTGTAAAGCCACTACAAGGCACCAACCTCTTTACATTCCATTCACACACCTTTCATACTTGACACACACTTTCACACCACCAGCTGCCACCCCAGCACATTTCAACACTCACATCAACATACAATATGGAGAAAATGTACAGCCTGGCAGAGAGAGACTGAAAAGACAAATATTAGTTCAAAATAAACAATTCCTCAAGTACACACTCATACTGGTTGCATTTGGTACAAGGGTGAGTGAAGGTTCAGAGTGTAAAATTCTATTAACACGCGATTTCACAAAAAGGAAATGCACTGTTAATAATTAAAAGGTTAAAAACCTGAACCAATGACTCACAGCTTGTGAGCTGTAAAGCCACGGCAAGGCATCAACCTCTTTATAGGCCATTCACATACCTTTCATACGTGACACACAAGACCATTCACATCACCAGCCACAGGCCCAGCACATTACATCATTCACATCAACAGGCAGCACCATTCAAGGGCCCATCACTTTCATACGCCCACATGACTGACACAGCAATCACACTGGCTGGAGGTTGACATAGTGTGTGCAGTGGCGTTTGACTAGCAGAGCGTGTAATGACCAGCAGAAATTCCATACTCACACACTGCCAGCCAAATGCCAACCCATGCACACCGTCAGCCAAGCACCAGCCCACCCACACCACCAGTCAAGCGCCAGCCCACGCAC
Organism: Triturus cristatus; assembly: GCF_964204655.1. Taxonomy (NCBI): domain Eukaryota; kingdom Metazoa; phylum Chordata; class Amphibia; order Caudata; family Salamandridae; genus Triturus; species Triturus cristatus. The sequence continues at coordinate 1,011,078,883 of NC_140593.1, read as the reverse complement.
ACTGCCAGCCAAGCGCCAGCCCATGCACACTACCAGCCACGTGCCAGCCCAGGCACATTCTTTTTAACAAGAAAGAAAACAGAAACCAATTGGAACTAGATACAAAACTATAACTACAAACACAAAAGTGGTAACTAAAGACATCATTCTAATACCAACCGTGAAACTGACCAAAACTATATAAAACCATACAAACCAGGTAGTGAACTATTAGACTCACAGTTGCTCCCAAAAACTCTTTTGAGTGTGATACAATCTGAAACATGTGGGCACACAGAGCCCTGGATTAGAAGGACAATCAGCACAGTGCATACGAATCTCCTTCTGCATACCCCTTCGCAAACAGATTCTACATCTCTTACAGGGATTGTTTTCCTTGGGTGTGGGAGGAAATAAATCAGGAAAATAGGGATCTTTCAATCTAGCTAAATCCTCCACCACTCCAGCTCTAGGAACACTTGAGTGCTCTCCTACAATAAGGCTGCTTATCACAGACTCCTGAAACTGAACAAAAGTTATCTTTGACACAGGAGAACATTCGTTGAGCAAAACAAAAGCATTAAAAGTTGCTAAATTGAAGATCTGGATGGCCAACTTCTTATACCAAATGTAAGCCTTACGAACAGCAGTGTAAGGTTCCAACCTCTGTTCTACTCTATCAACACCGCCCATGTGCTTTTTGTAGTCTACAATGCACACATGTTTGCGCACTTCAGCAACCTGACCCCAAACAGTCACAGGTGAAGTTTTGTCATCATGGATGGTAGTCAGCATGTACACATCCCTACTGTTCACAAATTTCAAAGCTAGCAGTTCCTAACTACGCAAGGCACTGCACTGTCCCCTCTGAAGCTTTTTGCAAACAAGCTATTTTGGGTAACCTTTACGGTTAGAGCGGATTGTGCCACAAGCAAGAGTGTCCACTTTGAAAAATTCCTTAAACAATTGCACAGTAGCGTAGAAGTTATCAAGGTACAAATAGTGACCTTTGTTAAACAGTCCTCTAGCAAGTTCCCACACAATTTTCTCTTAAACTCTAAAAGTGGACAGACAACCAGGGGGGTCACTAGTGGAGTCCCTACCAGTGTACACCCGGAAATTATAGACATATCCTGTCCTACTCTCTGACAACATATACATCTTAATTCCATAACATGACCTCTTGCTAGGAATGTACTGCCTAAAAACCAAACAGCCCTTGAACAGGACCAATGTCTCATTAACATCTATTTCATTCGCTGGAGTGAAAATCGATCTACAAAGTGATCAAGAACAGGCCGAATCTTATAAAGACGGTCACAGTGAGGGTGATCTCATGCAACACCAAAGCATTATGAACAAAATGCAGTATACGAATCAAAAGTAAATACCGATCACGACTCATAATTGCAGAAAATATGGCTGTTCAAGGGGACTGGTAGACCAATATGAAGCAAGAGACGGCTTCCTTATCAAGACCATCAAAAAAGTCAAACCAAAAACTTCTTCATCTCATCCAGATTCGTGGGAGTCCACCGGGTAGCTCTAGAGCGAGGCCTAAGTCTGGCACTGTTTCCCTCAAAAAGTAATCAGCATACAAATTAGTCTGCTCAACAATCTTAGGCAAAAATACATCATCCATAACCAACTGAAAAAACTGTAGAGGCAAAAAAAGTAATAATCCACTCTACACCCAGCATGAACACTAAAGGCAGGCAACACCGGCTGCACCATGTTTAGATCAACCCATAGTCCAGCACTTCCAGTAGGAAGCCTTGCATCACCAGGATGCAATCCCGATGCCTCTTGGTGCACCATCGACACATCAGTGTCCTCCTCTAACACAGGCACTTCATCCGCACCGAGAGTAGCTTCATCCCCACTGAGAGTAGCTTCATCATCAGATGATTCCTTGTTAACAGAAAACTCACTGCCAGTTTCTTTCACTCCCTCCTCTGATCTTGAGCACACTGTCAGTCTCATAATCATGGTCAGAGGAAGATTCAACAAGCATATCAACCACCTGCTGAGCAGTAATTCTACGCCTAGCCATAATCCTTACTAATAAAGGTAACTTGTCAAACAAGTCAACAAGAACAAACTCTTTGTAAAATAGGTAATAAACAAAATGTTTCTTTATCACAAAAACCTATATTTCAAAACTATACCACTCACTTACCAGAAGCAGCTAGAATCACCACCACCTACTCTGTACAGACACAGTAAGGATCAACAATATCCCACTAAAAAATAAAAAGAAAAGAAAATTACACATAAGACACCGTAAAACACATCGTAAAGAATTTCATGCTTAAAACACTAACTAAATATGCTGCCATTATGACACCACTTACAAAAAATTCATTTATGCATGACAATAATACTCATTCGGAGTAAACACAACAAAAATGTTTTTCTTAGCAAATAAATGCAACTACGCAAAACTGCAGAACAACCACTGCTGAAACCGCAAACAAGAATCAAAAGCTGTGCATTAGAATAAAAAGGAGAAATAAAACATTACAAACACATATGCAGATAATGCACCAGTCTACATACAATCTACCAGCCAAGCTAAGGGGTAGGTGGGCCTAAAAGCATAATGCTGATTTGAACCCAAGGGGTGCAGAAATAGCCAAAATATTCACCTCGGTAAAAGGGGAGCAACCCTTGCTCAAGAGACTTCTCCCTAACACCAACTTTTAAAAACCCTGGTGTCTAGTGGCTTCTGCCCCCCTTGGGGACAGATTGACCTTAAAACATATGGCTGATCTGCCCCCAAGAGGGCATAAATGGCCACAATCATCCCCCATACATGGGAGATACCCTTGCTCAAGGGGCCGCTCCCCAACAATATTTAAAAAAAAGCCTGGTGTTTAGTGGCTTCTGCCCCCTTTAGGGACAGATGGGCCTGAAAACATATGGCCGATCTGCCTCCAAAGGGGGCAGAAATGGCCCCAAAAATCACCCCATAAAGGGGAGTGACCCTTGCCCAAGAGGCTGCTCCCCAACATATCCCATCCAAAAAAACAGAAATCCCTGGTGGACTAGTGGGCCACACAAAATTTCAGCTGATCTGCCCCCTGGTTGGCAGAAACGTCCAAAATAATGCTCCCTAAAGGGGAGCAACCCTTGTCCAAGGGGCCACTCCCCGCAAACATATGTGGGCACACTTTTATTTTTTTAAGTGGTCGGATCTGCCCTCCAGTGCGGCAGAAACTGCCAAAATATTGCTCCCAAACGGATGCAACCCTTGCCCAAGGGGCTGCGCCCCGCAAACATATCCCTGAGAATCTGCCCTTCAGGGGGTCAGAAACACCCACAATAATGCTCCCCAAAGAGGAGTGACCCTTGCCTAAGGGGCCACTCCCCACAAATAAATACCTGATGGTCTAGTGGTAAACGTTTAAAAACAAATGGCCAAATCTGCCACCCAGGGGGGCAGAAGCAGCCCAAAACATTGCCCCCCAAAGGGGAGCAACCCTTGCCTAAGGGTCCACTTCCCGCAAACAGTTAATTCGTTTAAAAAAAAACAAAAATCCCTGGTGTCTAGTGGGCATTCCTGCTTCACGATTGTGTGAGCCTGCAGCAGGAATGCTCAAAAGAGGCATCAAACGAAAATAAAATCCTTTCCTTTCCCCCAATGCCTCTTTTGTTTAAATCCCCCCCTCCCCGAGGAGAAACCAACCTCCTCTCTTGCCAACGCGCTGGAAGCAAATGGCTTCCAGCGTGTCCTGTTTCATCTAATGATGTCTGGGTGCGGGGCAGGGCTTCCACTGCCTTCCCCGGTGGGAGCAGCATTATTGGCCCTCCACTAGGGGAGTGCCATTGCTTCCCCCATGGGTGGGTGGTAGGACGGCCAGGAGCTGTCCGACGCAAACGCCCACTGTGACGTTGGATGGCTCCTGGCCGTCCGATGCACAGAAAGGGTTAAGGACTCTTTCCTTTCTTTAGTAGCCTTGTGTAGACGTCTCACCTCCACTCCATCTGTAGGTACACATTTGAAATCCTTTAAATCACAGTGAGCTTTGGAGCATGCCTAATCAGAACAATGTTCTACCCATGGGCAGTATGATCTCTACTGGGGACAGTAATTACATCCATTACAGCTGCCCATAGTACAGTAAATACCTTGAGCCCGATTCACAGAACTAATATGAGAAAAAATCCTAAACTTACTACTTTTGGTATTCACAGAAGGCACTTACTACTTTGGGTATTCACAGAATGTACTTACTATTTTTGGTTAAACTTACTACCTTTGGTTAAACATAATACTTTTGGTTAGACTTACTACTTTTGGTATTCACAGAAGGCATTTAGTAGTAGTAAAGTTAGTTTACTACTACTAAATACCTTCTGTGAATACTAAAAGTAGAACATTTAACTAAAAGTAGTAAGTGCATTCTGTGAATACCAAAAGTAGTAGGTTTAAGATTTTGTCTCAGATTATTTCTGTGAATCGGGCCCCTTCAGAACATCTTTGGGCTCAGAGTCAGAGCTTCAGCATCATTCCAATTTGCCATTCAGCTAACAAAACAAATTTACAAGAAATTCCTCTGGGATTATTCTACCAGTTCAGCCACCTGCTCTGATCAGTGGCAGCAAGATGTAAAGAGGCAGGCACCGGTAATGGCCGATTCTGGTGTAAAATCTTAAGGATAAGACCAATGGGATATGGTCACTCTAAAACCCTATGCTCAACTAAGAGATATAACAGGGATGAAGAAATTAAAATATAATCCACAATTGTTTTATGCCGCTTGCCAACATAAGTAAGAGGCTCCAGGGAGCTTGGGATGACCAGATTCAAAAATTGCACTAAAAATGTGTCTTTTCACCTTGGGATGTGTGCTTAAAGTGAATATTGAAAAAATTCTCCCCCAAGGATCAGTGGCGTCACTAGGGTTGGTGTCACCCAGTGCGGTAACTCATGGTGTCACCCTTGCGGTCCGCACCCCCGCGTGACGCCACTGAGAGAAAGAGTTGCCTTTGGGTCAGCCCGCTCATGCCACTGGGTTTCAGGAGTTTTTCTTTCTTTTGCCTTCTCTTGGGTGGGCTGCCTGTCAAGGACATGGCTTTCTGAGGACGGTCACATTCATTGTCTCATATATGTTAACAGGAGAATTTGATGACGTACTTATCAAGTAGTCTGTCCTTTTGTCAGAATGCAGATGCAACGTTTAGCCTGTAACTGAGACCCAGGGTGTGTTTGTTATATATACTTTGCTGACACAGCAACATTATAATTGCTTAATTAATACTAGGAAATGTGTACAGTTTGGATAGCTTACTCTTTAAGAAAAAATACTGGTATTCACTAATCGCCCTCGCAGGTTAATTTATTTCATCTTATTGCCATGTTTTACAGCTTTTTTTATTTCCCAAGTAAAGACCCTACTTGGTCAGACATCTCTTATGTGATTAGTTTTTAAGAACTTATAAAATGTATTTTCAACTCATTCGTGCAATATCATTCAAATGAGAGTCACAGGAAGTCCGATATCCATGCTGAGCAGGCTTCCACGGGCATTGAGTTTTATGTTTTGTTCGCTCAAAGTCTGGCCTGGTATTTCAATCATGCTCGGTGTTTAGATAGTTTGGTTACCAGAGTTTCCTGCGTGTCTTTCATTGTTTTTGAACCACGTTTGTTCTTTTTTTGCCCAGGCATCCCCTATGAGTGACAACACCACAAACATCTTGGAAAACAATTCTGCTTACTGTACCAGTTTATGATTGTCTTTGGAAAGGGAATCGGGTTACACTGTCACGGAGGCATTCCTGTGTCTCTCTGTTTTGCCAAAGGCTTGTCCCACAATAAAGCGAAGTGCCCACTTTCACAATGACTTTCTTTTGTCCGCTTTTCGACCCCGCAATTCTCAAATAACTAAAAGAGAGAAAGTGAGGGTGGGGGTCTACAGACTGCGCATGCGTAAAGATGGTCAGGGCCGTTTCTAGGTGTTTTGCCACCCTAGGCGAGAACTGAAAAACGCCGCCCCCACTCTCAGCTGATGTAAAGTTTTTGCCGTGCGTACCCTAAACACCACCTGCTCAGCCTCTACTCACGGACTCAGAGCAGGTGTTCATGAGTTTTATTGTTGCCAGGAGACAGAAACAATTACTGGGGCCCGGGCTGGGGCACAGGCTGAGGGTGGCGGATATCCTGTGCTATACATAAGCTATAATGCACTTTTGTGAAGGGCTAGAGAGCCTTTCAAGTTCAACAGAATAGTATTATGGAATATGTCTGTTTATCTAGGAGAAGTGTTTCCAACCAAAGTTTGCAATATATTCATTCAAACATGCATAGTTTAAAGTTGTTACCAGTTATGTCATCGTAATTTGCACAACACTGTGTTTGGCTCGATGATCAGAATGGCTTAAAAACATGAAGCTTTATTTTTTAAGCACATGCTCGCAAAAAACATAGCAACATTGTATGCAAGGAAGCGAGAGAAAATGAAGCTGTGAAACACCCTATCATGCGGGGAAGCGAAAGGCTGCTTCACAATAGCTTAAAAGCGCATCACAATTAACACCGACCTCTGCAAACACGGTTCCACTTCACCAATTCAGCTGTCATAATTTACAAGCCAGGAACGAGAACCTTCCGTTTTTGGACAAGGGAAGCACTAAGCACGCATTCTATTGCTGCAGATAAGCATCACTCTAACGGACTTTGAAACGCAAATGTTTTCAAAATGCACGCCTCAAGCTAGGGAACCCGGGCCGGGGTTAAGTGTGCTGCCACCTGCTATTATCAATGACTTGCGCGGATTACTACACACCCGGAACCTACTGCGCAGTCAAAAATCGGGTCCTCCCGAGAACTCACTGGCAACTTTCGTTTCCAGCGACTCCATCAGATGAGCTGGGCAAAACCACGGGGAAAGGAGAGGGCCAGGGGACAGCAGCACAGCGGGAGGGAGGAGCGAGGCACAGGCACCCCTGCGGCTCCTCCTGCTTATTGCTACCGCTGATTTGCAAGGCAAACTTGCCAAAAACTACTACTGCAATTACTTTTGGATAAATACGGTCTGCTGCTCACTCTGGCACTTACTGATCATCATGCAGGCTCGGCGGCCCTGTCGGCTGTAGTCACGTCGTGCAGCCAGGGCAGGATCCTATCCACATCGTTCCAACTGTCGACCGCGGCGGCGATGAGGAGCTGGCTCTCAGCCTAAATCCATTACCCCGCCCCCCCGCCGCATTTGACTCTCACCCCCCACTGACCTTAGACTAAACACCTCAACAAGCAATGATTGGCCGGGCAAAGACTGACTTCAGCTACGCTCATGTATCGGGCAGGGGGGTGGGGGTGTCTAACATGGATACATTGTTGTAGCGAAGAGAACAGTGCTCGAGAGCTACGAGCTGCCAGCCCTTTAGCCTGCCAGAAACAGCGCTGCATTGACAGCTAAGCAGCGCTATATTGCATGACTAAAGTCACTGTCACTGGGTGTCACCCCATGTGATGGTGTCACCCGGTGCGGTCCGCACCCCCCGCACCCCCCTAGCGACGCCACTGCCAAGGATACATACTGTACTATCTGGCAAGCTGTTTTACAGGGATGAATATTAAAATCACCCATATTTACTACTGGAATAAAAGAAATAGAGCTTGTGCCAGTATCTGGGTGAAATGTCTTTAAATTCTCAATGGCCAAACCCATAGATGTAATAACCTCAGAGCATGCTAGTTGGTCATTTGAGTGATAGATGTTTAAAAGAAAAAGATTTTGGGGCGTGGCCGGGCGTCTGCCAAGATGGCAGCGTAAAGTGAGAGCTCCGCCGGAGCTGTGCCGCAGGCCCGCGATATCCGGCTTAAATCCTATCTTTGCAGCGCTACAAGTACTTGTGGAGCAACGGGATGCCAAGCGCTCTCGTTTGGTGTCTGGAAACGGGAGCCACGACTCGCACCAGCAGAGAAAGGCGAAGGCGAGCTTGTGAGGCCGACGAACGTGGAGGCCTCCGAAGTGACTTGGCAGTGCTCGCATAGGACGTATCCGGACGCCTGATCAACCTGAGCCGCGAGATTAAAACACTGATGTCTGTGGCCTGGGGGCACTTGCATTTGGCTCCTGAGATACTGTACGCGCTGCCAGACCCGCCCAGTAAGAATTGAGGCACCGGGTGGCGTCGGGTGGCGGCGGGATTGCTGTGCGGCTCTGGGTCCACGCCCAATGGCCCATTGTTTTGGACTTGGACAGATGGGGCAGGTTGGGGTCCCCCATGCGGATCGCTTGCATTGGAGACACTGGGGGTCATAGAAGAGACCAGCCCCCATCCTGTGCCCGCGAAGTGAGGGGCCCGGTGCTGTTGCTGCGCCATTAGCCTGCAGCGCCCTGGGCCCGCTTGGTGAAGAGAGATCCTGCACGGTGCTGCCTTCTTTGCCCCCGATGTGAACTGTGGTGCCGGGCGGCAATGGGCGGCAGTGGCATAGTGGCCAGGTGATTGCGGGACACACATTGTTGACCTCCCTGCATCGGACCCATGTGGACGGGGTGGTGTAGCCCCCGCATGATCTTTTGAATCCTTCGCTGCTGTGAAGTAAGGCCCACTTGAGTGACCATGAGTGTGGCATCATCTGTGGCTCTCCTATCCATCTACTTTTGCTTCTGGGTCCGGGCACAGTGGATCGTGGATGGGGAGGCGGTGTATCCATCTAACGGCCGTATTTATAGTCAAGGACTGGGGGCCTCTCTCTTCAGCTAATTATACAGGGGCAATTCTGAGGCAGCTAAGTCAGATAAGTCCACAGTGGGTGTGGGCCTGTCGTTGTACTGCTCCCTGGGACTCAAGAAGGGTAGCACCCCACACAACGTTTCACAGGTGCTTGGACGGGGTGCGGTTCTTGACTCGCCAGCGGATGGGATGCAAGGGGCATCACCATACCCCGCTTTACAGTGCGACACTATCTCCAGTGGGAAGGAAGGGGCTCCGCCTCACAAAAAACTCTGGTGCTGGGCTTAGGGGCATATCATTACTCAAGTGGGCAACAATTGTGGACGTGGTACCCTGCGGGGGTGCCTGTGGCCATCCTGGGCACCACGCCTCGGTGGGTGACTACCGTCGGTGATAAGATCTAGTGACTGGGTCCACTTGGAGCTATAGCGAAACTCAGGTGTGCACTCGGTGTCCATTATTCCTCATCTTCACTGTGGCCCAGTCCGGTGCATGAAAAGCCAAAAGGAGCCTCGCAAGTGCAATCCATCAAATTTGACAAGTATGTGTTTCCAAAGCAGCCGTTCATGGATAAGGGGGCTGTTGGGGGCCAGGAGGAGGCACCTGAACCATCTTTAAGCTCTATAATGGCAGCCATTCAAGTTCTTGGAACGAGGCTGGAAACAAAGATCGATAAAGTTTCGATTGAAATTAACTTGATCCGTGCTGATATGACCAAGCGCTCGGAAAGGGTTACGACGGCGGAGACGAACATAACAGAACTGCAATCCACCACACGTAAATTTGAAGAACGGATTCAGCAATTAGTCCATCAACACAAACAGGTGGCCCTGAAGCTGGAGGATCAGGAAGGTAGGGTCCATTGGAATAACATACGGGTGGTTGGGGTCCCGGAGGGCGCGGAGGGTCCTGGCCTGGACCTTTTTCTGGAGGACCTAATATTGAACCATCTCAAACCTAAATGACTCTCCACCTTCTTTACCGTAGAAAGGGCCCACAGAGCACCGGTCCCTCCGCCAAAACTGGTGTGTCCCCCCAGGACAATCATTGCATGGATCCTGAACTATAGGGACCAGGACGCTATCCTGCAGGCTGCTCGCCTCCACGGCGACCTCCCTTATGAGAACACAACTCTAAAATATTTCCCAGATTTCACTTTTAAGGTGCAGCAGGAGCGCCGCACATTTGATGGGGTGAAGCGTGCCCTAAGGGAAAGGGGCATAAAATACATGATGTTCTTTCCGGCGAAACTTCAAATTATTGACAATGGTAGTTCTTGGCCCCGCGGATGTGCAAGAATGTCTGAACAAGGGGTGATCTCAGCAGAATAATCAGCGCAGAGAGGGTGGCTGGAGAGACACCCTGGATCGTCCATCCAAATCTTCCAGTGGACCCGAGGGGTTGGACAGGTGAGGGAAACGATAGCGACGGTCATCATTGTTCTGCCCAGCAGCCTCAGAGATGCTTGGAAAATAATACTTGTGAGTCAGACAGGTGGGTTGTGGAACTTGCAGCTAACGTATAACGTAACATATATAGTCATGTCTAGCTAGTGGGACTTTGCAATCCTTATGTAGGGTGGCTCCGTGAAATGTGGTGGTGTTCTGCAACGGAAAGTTACTGGACTCGGGACTGGGTGGCAGCCTTACGGGGATTTAGGGTGGTGACAGGCGAAATAGTATGACCCAAATGAGCCACGACATGGCTTGCTCTGGCAGGAGTGGTGGCAAAAGGCAACATTGCTCGTGCATGGGGCACCAGTGCAGTGCCAACGGTGGAATCCTGGGAAAATGACTTAGATTGGTGCCAGCGGGCTGAGCAGACAGTATATCAGAGTAGGGGGTGCTAACGCAAATAGGAGCAGATATGGGTAGCCTGGGTGGGCTACAGAACCAGACAGTTCCCAGTTTAATAATGGGCCTTAGGCATGTTGAGATTTAAATTGCATGATTGTACCCTGAGACAGATTGGTTAGGGGGCGGGTCATGGGGAGGGTTGAATTGTGGGAATATTTTGTATCTACGCCCTCCAAACCTCACACTGTGTATATTATAATGTTTTCTGAAGCATCTGTGTTGTTTCTGGTTAATAAAAGGAATTTAAAACAAATGTGATTTGTCACAAAAAGGATAGCAAAACCAATCCTAAATTAGAAGAGTTAATCTTCAACTCATCCATTAAACAATTCAGAGACAATAACACTAACATACATACCCCTCCCACACCCCGGCCTGAAGACAAAGGAATAGTTGGACAAAACAAATGAGCAAAACCATCTAAAAACAGAGTATTTCTAGCTGACCAGGTTTCTTGGAAGGCCAAAATGCTATATTATTTAATGAAGTCCAACGAATTCTGACCGTTGTCCTCTTGAAACCAAGCTATATTCCAGGACAAAAAGCTAAGGTGATCTGCATAAGAATCCACTTTAAGGGGAACAACACCTTCCATTCCCTGCGATGCATTGCCCTCAGAACAGCTAACAAGGGGTAGTCAATCCACTTCCTCAAGGGTGATAAGGACAACAAATCTATTCAGTAGAGGAAGAGGCATAGTTTTTGCAATTGGCAAACCCAGAACAAACCCCATGGTGACTTTGGCCCCTTAGGGAAAAATGGGCCTTGGTGTACTTAAATTATCAATGCAGCCTGGTTTATATAAAAACCCAAATGGCTGTCACCCAATTCTCTTATTTGGATTAACCTTTTTTCACATGAGGTAAGGATTCGGGATGTATGACGTTACAACGCATACATTTACATCGTGGTACATTACATCGCGGTTTTTACAACGCAAGTCGTTACAACAACTTGCGTTGGAGGGCGCTGGACTTAGGAGTAGTATAATTTACTATTCCAACTCCAGTCTACGTACAGTAGGGAAGGTGTTGGATAGTAAATTATACTATTCCTTGTCCTAGAGCGCCATCTAGCGCAAGTCGTTGTAACGACTTGCGTTGTAAAAACCGCAATGTAATCCCCGCGTTGTAAACGATGTTTCCCAAGGATTCTATCTACAACCTCGTAACTCCTAAAGTTAATCACCTGGGAAAGTTTGTGGGCCCCCCACCCTATTCTGCAGGCCATATTGATTTAATCGTAGCTACTCGCTTCTAGCCTGCCCTTTGTAGTCAACCAGCGTGTCACTTTATTTCTGAACAGTTGGAATGTTTTGCTCACATTTTACTTAGCTGGGGCACGTTTGCCAGGAGTACCACATAAGGTGTATAATTGGGGGGAAGTTCCAGCTGATCGGTGTTAAGAGAATGTGCACTCACTTGCCCCCTAGGAGCAGACACTAAGCAAACCCTACGTACCACTTTCTGAGCAGAGATAAGAGATGCTTCTATATTTATGGCTCCCTGTTCATTGCAGCAGAATCAAACTTCTCTACACCCAGTGTTCCCTGGCCTTTGAAGTTATGGTTCATATAATCTCCAATTGTGAGACAAAAGCTGCAGGTTTAAGCCCTGTGTAACAATTACCCTGGGATAAATTATCCTGACAAATGGGGTGAGTACAAATCTGATGCAAGGTCATTTTCTCAATTATACCAATTATAAGTCTAAAAAAATCAACACCTTCATATTTAAAGCAGAAAAAGCACCCGTCACAGTTCTATGTTCAATTCTCAAGCTACCCACTATGGCTTTAATAGTGTCTGAACAATATGTGTCAGGTGCCAACTCCTGGGTGATGAATGGTTCTTTTTCCCTGTCAGACCCAGATAACAGTACAGGACAATTGATAGAGGCTGCCACAGTGAGAATGGCGGGTTGAACAGTCAATCTGTGTTCCAGGTGTGGCTGCCCATTAGTAAAGTCCAGCCGGTCTGTCTGTGCATTCCTGGGTGCAGTTGAGATTAAAGCCCTTACCGCCTCTGCTGTTGTGAATACACCGACGAGAGTGTTATAACTAGAGGGAACACCATTTGCTTTCCCCTTATAAAACTGAGTTATCTTTGTTTTGGAAATCTTTGAAGCCTGTACATCAGACAAATAACTCCCTCTATTAAGGATGCCTTCCAGTTCACCTACTACATTATAAATTGCATGTAGGCTGTAGTTATCAGCCGCATTTCTACGAGCTGTCTTGGTCTCCTTCCCAGCGCCCAAAGAACCCTCAGATGCCTTCCTCTTGCCCCTAGTAGAAAATATGTCAAAACCCAAGGTGCCAAAAAAGAGAAAAATACAGAACAAAAAAAGAAAAATGTCAAGGATACCCACCCACAACAAAGGTGCCTGCACACACAAAGAAGAAGACTGAGAGGTTCACTTTTTATGCCACCCTGGCATTGCAGGACAGTCTTACCAGAGAAGTGCATACAGTACTCAGACACAAGGCCAGGGGGGGTGTTAGCCCTGCCCTGCTTCTTCCTGGCACTGACAGGTGCAGGACAGGCTCTTCTTAGCCCGGGCATTGCTTGGGTGCAGCTCGCTTGCATCCCAATGCAGTAGGGCTGCGTCATTGCTTTATAACACTGCAGGGGAAGGTGTGGCAATCTCCACCTTTTCCTTCAGGTGCAAGGTGTTTTGGGACTCGATGTCCCCTACGGCACTCAACAGCTCCAAAACAGTTATTTGTGCCCCCAGGACCGCGGGCTGTGTCAGCGCTTTATAGCGCATAGCTCTGCAGGGGGGTGGGTGGCGATCTCCTCCCCCTGCTTCAGGTGCAAGGTGTTTTGAGACTCGAAGTCCCTCCAGCACTCAGTGGCTTACCACTATTAGTAAAAAAAAACTTGTAGTTTGTGAATATCTAAAAAAGTAGCAATCATATACAAAATTGTATGCTTACCTTTGCACATCAAGCCCGCAATATATATTTGCCAATATATACTAACCATAACAATGTTCCCAGCATTTCAAATTAAACAGAGCTGAATTACTATGTGAAATTCCTCCTCACACAATCATAAGTAGGCTGGAACCCAGTTTTCCCTGCCCCCCCCCAACTCACATTAATTACCTGTTCATAGCAAGTTGTAAATGTGAGTATTAAAGCTCATGATGTCAGGAATCCTGAGAGGGTTTGTGCATTATAAAACCTGTCCAGCACAGTCATTCACCATTCCATGGTTTTAAATTGTTTCTGCCAGCTACGGGAGGGGGTTACCTATTGTATCAATACTTAAGGTGCAGAGTTGTTTGCCTTCAATCCTCCTGTCTTTCCTGACATTGTTTTTGCTGGCCTTAGAACTCTGCTACCAGTGCTAAAGTGCATGGTAACACTGGTTTCCACCAAATTGGCACCCAAACGACAAGGTACTTTTCAGTGGACAAAACCTAGTTATGTATTCAGCCCATGCTCCATTGCAGTCAGTCTGAACTTGTGACTTGGACCCAGTCTACCATGACCAGAAAACCGCAGTTGCCACTTTTTGCTTCTTAGTACTTGGTTTTCCCAAAACTTTCACAATTGCATATCTCCCATTCAACTAATTGGATTTTTGTTGTTTTGGTGTCAAATCATTTATTACATTTTACTCTATTTTCCTATATTATTGTGGGATTTTTCTTTTGTTGTGTTTGCACTTTATTATTGTGTGTGTGCTTCATAAGTACTTTACGCATTGCCTCTAAATTGAGCCTGCCTGCTTTTGTGGCAAGCTACCGAAGAGGTGAGCACAGGTTAATTTCGGATTTGCTTGTGTTGCACCCTGACAAGAGTTGTGGTTGATACTTGAGTTGGGTATCACCCAGTGGCATCACTAGGGGGGTGCGGGGGGTGCGGACCGCACCGGGTGACACCATCACATGGGGTGACACCCAGTGACAGTGACTTTAGTCATGCAATATAGCGCTGCTTAGCTGTCAATGCAGCGCTGTTTCTGGCAGGCTAAAGGGCTGGCAGCTCGTAGCTCTCGAGCACTGTTCTCTTCGCTACAGCAATGTATCCATGTTAGACACCCCCACCCCCCTGCCGATACATGAGCGTAGCTGAAGTCAGTCTTTGCCCGGCCAATCATTGCTTGTTGAGGTGTTTAGTCTAAGGTCAGTGGGGGGTGAGAGTCAAATGCGGCGGGGGGGGCGGGGTAACGGATTTAGGCTGAGAGCCAGCTCCTCATCGCCGCCGTGGTCGACAGTTGGAACGATGTGGATAGGATCCTGCCCTGGCTGCACGACGTGACTACAGCCGACAGGGCCGCCGAGCCTGCATGATGATCAGTAAGTGCCAGAGTGAGCAGCAGACCGTATTTATCCAAAAGTAATTGCAGTAGTAGTTTTTGGCAAGTTTGCCTTGCAATTCAGCGGTAGCAATAAGCAGGAGGAGCCGCAGGGGTGCCTGTGCCTCGCTCCTCCCTCCCGCTGTGCTGCTGTCCCCTGGCCCTCTCCTTTCCCCGTGGTTTTGCCCAGCTCATCTGATGGAGTCGCTGGAAACGAAAGTTGCCAGTGAGTTCTCGGGAGGACCCGATTTTTGACTGCGCAGTAGGTTCCGGGTGTGTAGTAATCCGCGCAAGTCATTGATAATAGCAGGTGGCAGCACACTTAACCCCGGCCCGGGTTCCCTAGCTTGAGGCGTGCATTTTGAAAACATTTGCGTTTCAAAGTCCGTTAGAGTGATGCTTATCTGCAGCAATAGAATGCGTGCTTAGTGCTTCCCTTGTCCAAAAACGGAAGGTTCTCGTTCCTGGCTTGTAAATTATGACAGCTGAATTGGTGAAGTGGAACCGTGTTTGCAGAGGTCAGTGTTAATTGTGATGCGCTTTTAAGCTATTGTGAAGCAGCCTTTTCGCTTCCCCGCATGATAGGGTGTTTCACAGCTTCATTTTCTCTCGCTTCCTTGCATACAATGTTGCTATGTTTTTTGCGAGCATGTGCTTAAAAAATAAAGCTTCATGTTTTTAAGCCATTCTGATCATCGAGCCAAACACAGTGTTGTGCAAATTACGATGAAATAACTGGTAACAACTTTAAACTATGCATGTTTGAATGAATATATTGCAAACTTTGGTTGGAAACACTTCTCCTAGATAAACAGACATATTCCATAATACTATTCTGTTGAACTTGAAAGGCTCTCTAGCCCTTCACAAAAGTGCATTATAGCTTATGTATAGCACAGGATATCCGCCACCCTCAGCCTGTGCCCCAGCCCGGGCCCCAGTAATTGTTTCTGTCTCCTGGCAACAATAAAACTCATGAACACCTGCTCTGAGTCCGTGAGTAGAGGCTGAGCAGGTGGTGTTTAGGGTACGCACGGCAAGAACTTTACATCAGCTGAGAGTGGGGGCGGCGTTTTTCAGTTCTCGCCTAGGGTGGCAAAACACCTAGAAACGGCCCTGACCATCTTTACGCATGCGCAGTCTGTAGACCCCCACCCTCACTTTCTCTCTTTTAGTTATTTGAGAATTGCGGGGTCGAAAAGCGGACAAAAGAAAGTCATTGTGAAAGTGGGCACTTTGCTTTCTTGTGGGAGAAGCCTTTGGCAAAACAGAGAGACACAGGAATGCCTCCGTGACAGTGTAACCCGATTCCCTTTCCAAAGACAATCATAAACTGGTACAGTAAGCAGAATTGTTTTCCAAGATGTTTGTGGTGTTGTCACTCATAGGGGATGCCTGGGCAAAAAAAGAACAAACGTGGTTCAAAAACAATGAAAGACACGCAGGAAACTCTGGTAACCAAACTATCTAAACACCGAGCATGATTGAAATACCAGGCCAGACTTTGAGCGAACAAAACATAAAACTCAATGCCCGTGGAAGCCTGCTCAGCATGGATATCGGACTTCCTGTGACTCTCATTTGAATGATATTGCACAAATGAGTTGAAAATACATTTTATAAGTTCTTAAAAACTAATCACATAAGAGATGTCTGACCAAGTAGGGTCTTTACTTGGGAAATAAAAAAAGCTGTAAAACATGGCAATAAGATGAAATAAATTAACCTGCGAGGGCGATTAGTGAATACCAGTATTTTTTCTTAAAGAGTAACCTATCCAAACTGTACACATTTCCTAGTATTAATTAAGCAATTATAATGTTGCTGTGTCAGCAAAGTATATATAACAAACACACCCTGGGTCTCAGTTACAGGCTAAACGTTGCATCTGCATTCTGACAAAAGGACAGACTACTTGATAAGTACGTCATCAAATTCTCCTGTTAACATATATGAGACAATGAATGTGACCGTCCTCAGAAAGCCATGTCCTTGACAGGCAGCCCACCCAAGAGAAGGCAAAAGAAAGAAAAACACCTGAAACCCAGTGGCATGAGCGGGCTGACCCAAAGGCAACTCTTTCTCTCAGTGGCGTCACGCGGGGGTGCGGACCGCAAGGGTGACACCATGAGTTACCGCACTGGGTGACACCAACCCTAGTGACGCCACTGGTATCACCCACCTCAACCAGTAGGTAACCCAATTTCCTACAAATGTAAAGCATGGCAATGGTGTAGAACAGCCACTGGTATATTCACTCAAAGCAGCAAGTCTTTACTCAGAGAAATTCATCTACATGTGCAACAACTAGCAAAAACAAACATACATTTATCACAACTAATACTAAAAAAAGAATTGAGAGAAGTATCTGTTTATCTTGCATGAAAGTTTCCCGGGCACAGTTTAAAAATGAAATATAATTGTTGATTTCCTGCCAAGGATTAGAAAATCATGTCGTGGTAATACAGAATGTAAAATTTCTAACCTAAGTTAGAAAAATGGTTCAAAATGTAATGATTAAAATCATTCAATAGTGAAGAAACCTTGGTTATATTGCCGAGGTTGTTACATTTTTAGGTAGAAATGGCGTCTTGTTCCGGTACTAAAGAGGGCAACTATCAGTCCAAACATCAACAAAACATGAATTAACTTTGCTTTCTTGATTTACAAAGTATCCAAATATTGAAGACAGCATCCTCCGACATAATTCCATTGGTTCCGGTTACAGGGGAGCGCCCCACAATTTCATTTCATGTTGTGACCCAAATGTTTAGTCCTGGACTAGGTATAACTGCAACCGTGGTCAGCACTCGACTTGTTCTTCTCTGCTCAAACTTCAGTAAACAATGTAGCTATGCAGTGACCGCTCTACAAACAAAGGGGCAGATTTACAAGCCCCTTGCGCCACTTTTTCGCCACTTTTAACATGTGAAAAGTGACGCAAAAGGGGCTTGTAAATCTGCCCCAAAATACTTAAATATAAACGTGAACTTATATCCAAAATGGCGACTGGCATACTTCCGCTAACCCATCATTTGTGAGTGACAAATGACCCTCTAAGACCCCCTAATACGAGAGCACCATTGTTTGAATGTTATTGGATGGTCATTTACCCATGTTTTAAGCCACAATGATGTGGCACTGCAACAAACAAAGCAATCAGAGGGGCATTGTCCGTGCACCTCAAAGCCAGGGTAGAGATGCCGTGCTCGACAACGGTTGGAGGTGGTTTGGTGAATACTGCCAAAACAGTGATGACATCACATACATCGGGGCCCAGCTTGTCTGCAGATTATTCGACACCCTACCAGCATATTTAAATAAAAGCATTGCATGCACCAAGTGCTCTCTGTGCTTCTGGCAATGTTCCTGCAGGATGGGCTGCTGCCTGTAAATTTTACCAACTGAGGAAGAATGAAGAGGAAGGATCAACAATGCTGGAGGGACCACCCTGTCCGCGCTGCGCAAAGAAGGGTATTAGCACCCTGTCAGAGACCTATGTCCCTGACAAGGGAAAAGTAGCTTTTTATTCTAAATCAAGTTTCTCTATCGTAATACTGTTTTTATGTGGTTGTAAATGTCATTACCTAGAGTGAAGATATTCAGTACTATAGTCCTCCTAATCACCAAGATATTTCCATGACATTTAAGAGGAACAAAACATAGCATTTAAGCAACGAAATAATTGCAATAAATAAAGTGGAATGCCTCGGACTAAAAGGCTTAATGTGCAAGGATTTACGTGATCCATTTTCGATTATTTTGCATTTTAGGTAAAAACGTACCGACTGTGGAACTCTTAAAAATGTTTTTTTTTAGGATTAGAATCATATCTCACAAACCTTCTTATCTAAGAAGAGGGTTTTCACATTTGATGCATTTGATGTATTTTACAGTATTAGCCCTCGCATATTCTGTTTTGGTGAATGAAGTTCAACAGGGAATTATAGGGGTTCCTTCATGAGCAGCTTCTCACAGTGAAGCATCTTATATTGGAGTGGGTGTACAAGGTAATCTTTTAAGAATCAACTTTCTTGAGTGAATTTTGTTGAATAACTTTTGCACTATTGGATAGGGCAAAAAACACACTGCAAATCCGAGCTGAGGTCCAATAGAGTTATAAAGATATGTATTCATATCTGAATGCTTTAAGGAAGGAAAATACCGGAAGCCACATGTTTGACTGTGTGAACTGACTGTTGTAAAAGCCCTCTTCAGTGCAAACAGACGGGACGAGAACAATATTGTACCACCAAATCAGTGCAAAAGAAACATATTTTGACCAACGACCAGTGGAAAACATTACAACACCTGTACAAGCCAATGTGTGCTAGAATTGTATTTTTGCACCGATTGATGACAGCAAATATTATTATTTCTCTTGGTGGTGGAAATGACAGTGCGGAATTGAGCCAAGTGGGGGGACGAATGTCAATGTAGAGTGCCAAAAAAGACACAAGTATATAAGGCCCCAAATTCCCGTTTTCCGCCAGTGTTCATGCCCCTTAATTGGAAATTATGACTCTTACGGGGCCGAATGGGGGGCTCAAATTTACAGGGCACTGTCCTCCATGTTTTTCTCCATATTTGAGGCCCATTTCTACTCACAAATTCCACCTCCTATTAGAAGTTCTAACTGGGTGTAAGATTGCACCTAGTAAATTTATAATTGTGGGGGTGTACTCTGCACAGCTTGTCATCAGTACCACTATCTGGTCACATTACTATAGTGAGGCCTGCAGTGCCTAGGTCCCCATATTGGAGGCTGTGGAGTCAGATTTTTGGGCTGGAGTATTAAGCCTGTTACTTTGTAGTCAGTTTGGGATGGACCTCTGAGGGGAGTGGCGATGGACAGGAGGTGTGACTTTATTTGTGAGCACTGCATGAATAGCTTATAACACCCCATCCCAAATAACACAACAAAAGCTTCTCAGACTATGGCAGATGTCCTGGGGAGGTTGAGCAACCCAGCTGTGCAGACCCTCCTCAAACTTGCCAGAAGCCCATTCCATGCAAGGTTTCCTAGCTTATCGAGTGCTACACAATGTGATATTGGCTCTTAGCTCTGAGACTCTGCAACCATATATGAGTTGGAAAGTGCTGGCATCACAGGTTAAGTGAGCACAAGCAGAACTGACCCTTTCACTTTCATTCTATTTTGGTGGGAAGTAAAGTTGCACATGGAAGCAGGGGAATGACACACTGGCACTAATCATCAACCCGCAAAAAATTGTTTGATCATAGGCATGGTTACCCACACTCGACCAAATTAAGAAAACATCAAGTGGCTGTTCTAATAGTAATACCCTTACATTGCAAATAAAAGGTCTCTGTTGGAAATGTACCCTTTCTGCAGGGTCACATTTAGCTGGACCCGAAATTTTGTAGGTTGTATTTTACCCCTGCTAACCAGTGACAAAGTGCCTGTGATTCCCCTGTCAACATGGTAAAATTGTCATACACCTTATTGGCTTGTTTAACTTACTTGTAAGTCCCTAGTGCATGGTGCAAAGAGTACCAGGGCCCGTAAGTTACATATCACTATTGGACTGCTACAACCCATTGTGCCATCCACTATAGTGACAGTGCAAACATGACTGCATGTTTACTATTTGTAGTCTGGCTGTTGCAGTTTTAAACTGCAAATTCCTTTTAAAATGTGTAATAATTCACCCCTATGTAGGCTTTATTAACCATAAGGCTGGGTGCCTGGCATTTAAAAGTAGGACATGCAGGAATGTAATGCTAAACATGTCCTTACAGTAAAGAAAAGCCCCAAAAGCTAATTTTACTGTAGCAAGGCTGGCTGTTCCATAGAAAAACACTGCACAACATTATTACATTTAATAATGCTAATATTGGTTAGGAACCGACTAGAAATACAAACATGGACAAAAATCTTTATAGTCTTATCAAGGTTTTATTGACTGCATTATTCTTGCCACAAATGTTAGGCTTATCAAGGCTTTGTGTGCACAAGTGCAAGCACAGACACCATTCACCTCTGCAGCAATTCGAGGCAATGATGTACATTACGCCATCCTTATTTTTCACCTCACTACCGAACCATTTCTGGTGACTGGTACATTTACTTCGGGTTGGATACCTTTGGGACACTTGGTAATCATTTTTCAAAACAACTATTTTGGGACTACACAACAGATTGCAGCAAAACAAGAAAACCAAAATAAAACCTCTTACACAACGCTTCTTGGCACCTGGACTTATTTTGCGACTCAGCCTTGAAAAAGTCTATATGACGAAACACGTGTCAGCAGCTGCTTTTCTTTGATGCTTTATTTGTGGGCTTCCAGGTTGGTATGGGATGTAGGGTGGGAAGTTGATTAGGTAGTAATTAATTACAATTTAGTTTTAAATGTTAATTAATTATTTTGTATATTATGTATTTTCAATCCTATAAATTATGCAATAATGATTTACTTTACTTATATTTTAGTTGTGGGAAGCTTGGTTTGCATGGGTATAGGGTGGGAAGCGAATTTAGTCATAACTAATTAACCAATAATTATTTATAAATTATTCATTTAATTGAATTTTAAATATTTTATTTATGCAATACTTATTTATTTTCATTTTATTTTAGTTGCGCAGTGCTAGGTTTGTAGGGGTTTAGGTTGGAAAGTTAATTAAGCATTAATTAATTAACAATTACATAATATTTGTTAAATATTTAATTGGCTTTATATGTGTAAGTTATGGAATAACAATTTTTTTGCTATATTTTAGGTATGGGCTGCTAGGTTTGTAGGGGTACATGGTGGGAAGTGAATTAATTAACAATTGAATACTAATTATTGATAACAGAGGGCCAGATGTAGGACCATTCACTTTTGCGAGTCACAATTTACATAGAATTGCGACTCGCGACTTGCAACTCGCAAACGTGAATGTACAGCAGTGTCTCAGACACAGTGCGATTCCCAATGAGGTTCCTTGCCTCATTAATATTCATGAGGCAAGCGCAATTTGTGACCCTATTGGGAAAGGCTAGCACTCCCAGGGATGGTGGCCTGCTGGGGTCTGCAGACCACTATGTCTGTGACTCCTTTTTAAATAAAGCATTTAAAAAAAAAATGCAGCTCATTTTCCTTAAGGAAAACGGCATGTATTTATAAAAGAAAAATTAAACTTTTCAGTTTAATTTTTTAAGGGCAGGCTGTAGTCCCTGGGAACACTGCCTGCTCTTAAAAAATATTTGAAGTAGGTGGTAAACTGCGAGTATTTTGCGACCGCAAATGGGGTTACAAAACAATAGTACATGGCATTGAGACTTGCTATTAGGATGGATCTCCTCTTCCTAATAGCGAGTGTCACAAATGCTAATTTGCGAGTATGTGACTCGCAAAATAGCATTTGTACATGCCAGGAACCTTTTTTGCGGTCGCAAACGGGCCGATGACCCATTTGCGAGAGCAAAAAAGAGTCATACATCTGTCCCTAAGTATTTTAAATAGTAATTGTGCAAATTGATGAATAGTTTATCTAAAATACATATTCATATATTTTATATTAATACATTTATATTAGGAGTTCAATATTTTTTACTACATTCATGGGGTTACTCATATGTAATGTGTTTGAAGTGAAGCACTTTCCCTACTCTTGCTTAGACTGCAGTAGGAATAGTAAAATTAACCTCTTCACAGTTCAACCCTTTCTCTACTGTTGACTGTTTGGAGTGGGATGAGTAAATTCCCACTCCCTCTGAAATCCAAAGCTGTTTGAAGTGCGAACAGTAAATCTGACCCCTCAGGAATCCAAAGGTTTCCCAACTGCTGCACTGCTTTGGGTGGAAATAGTGAATTTAACCCCTCTGAAGTTGAACACTTCCCCTACTTTTTTATAGAATAGAGTGGGAATAGCTAATGTCCCCCTCTGCAGTCCAACACTTTCTCTACTGTTGCACAAAGTGGAATGGGAATAGTAAATTGTATCCCTCCAAAGTCCAATACTCTCTCTACTGTTGCACTCTTTGGAGTGCAAATAGTAAATCTGACCCCTCTGGAGGCCAGCAGTTTCCCTACTGTTGTTCTGTGTGGAGTGGGAATAGTAAATGTAACCCCTCTCAAGTTCAACACTTTCTCTACTGCTTTTTAGACTGAAGTGGGAACAGTAAATTACTCTCTCTGAAGTCCAGCGCTTTCCCTACTGTTGCTTAGACTGGAGTGGGAGTAGGAAAATTAACCTCTCTGAAGTCCAACGCTTTCCCTACTGTTACAATGACTGAAGTAGGAATAGTAGGCCTAACTCCTCCGAAGTCAAACAATTTCCCTAGTATTATTGCAGTGACTGGATTAGGAATAGTAAATCTTTTTTTTTTTTTTTAAATCTGTTTATTATTTTAAAGCATGGTACATCTCGCCGTCGTCTGTGATCGGCGTACAGACAAACATAGAACATTGTAACAACATTACAGTTCCGGGCTAATCACAGAACACAAAGTGCACTGCTAAAATACAGCAAACGTCCTGCGGCAGGCACGCAGTACCGACCAACTAGTAGCCACCACCTTGTTAATTTACCTGGGCACAGAAGGAGATCAAACAATATTCAATCAGCCTCATTCAGTGCCGCCTCAGCAAGAAAGCGTCTGAGCGGCTCCCAGATATCCTTGGGTCTGGAGGTGGCGGGCAGCTCCTCTGCATACAGTTCTAAGTTTTCCCGACAGTATACCATGTCCGACAACCATCCACACACCTTTGGTTTAGCTGCACTGTCCCATGTAAACAGGGTGCGCCGCTTGGCCAACAGAAGGGCAACCCTCACAAACCTGCCCACCAAACCCCTTAACTGAGGCACGGAGGTCAGTAGACACACCGCGGGTTCGCACGGAAGCTCAGCGCCAGTCATTTTGTGAATGTGATGTAGCACCTCTCTCCAGTACTCAGACACTGGCCCACAGCCCCACGCAAGATGCAGAAAGTCCGCAGCCCCCTGCCTGCACCGTCTGCAACGATCCGACTCCCTCAACCCCATTCTGTGCAGTCTGGACGGGGTATGGTATATTTGATGTAAGTACTTGAAGTGGATTATACGCAAGTTACCATTAGGGGTGAGGCGGCCCGTTAGCTGACAAATTCGCTCCCAGTCCTCAGTTGATATCTGGGGGACCAGCACAGCATTCCATTTTGCTAAACTACCATCGGGGCCATGAACCGTCTCCTCCTGTACTGCTCTGTATAATTTTGTGATTAGCTTCTTCCTGGACGGGGTCACCAGCAGCAGCTGCAGGGCTTTAAGTGTGGGGGGTTCAGCGGGGAAACAGGGGTAGTGATCTCTCATGGCCCGCCTGAGACGGTGGCAAGTGTACACAAACAGGGGTGTGGGGTTCTGTATGTATGCCAAGTCCCTCTGCTCTAGATAACGGCCCTGTGTGTAAAGGTCCTGCATATGTGTTATACCCGCTTCTTTAAGTGATGTGAGAGGGCCAGCTTCCTGCGCAACTGATAAGGCCGCGTGGTGCACCAATGGCAACGCCGGCGCATATAACGGTAGTCTCTGCGTTCTGCGTCCAATCGCCTGCCAGGCCCCAATAGTAGGGGTGGGCGGAATTTGCGGAATTAACCTCCGCAAATTATCGCGAGAATGCAGAAAATCTCCGCAAACACGCCGGAAATATCGCGAAGATGCGGAAGTTTTTTTGCCGCCTGTTCGCGGTATTTTTTGCGTGTTCGCGGGTCGCCAACTTACCCATGCGGTCGCTCACGGGCGCGGCCATCTGGTTTTCACTTGTCCCGCCCTCTGGCGTTGTTTACTTCCTGTTCCGGGTCGCGCAATGCATGTTCGCGGTCGATATTTCCTGTTCGCGATCGCTTTTACTTGATCGCGTTGCTTTTTGCTTGCTCAGGGAGAAAATATCGCGCGAACTTGCGCACGGGGTCGCAACGGGCGCGGCCATCTTGTTTTCCACTCTATTGCATGGTTCTGGGGCCTGATTTTCAATCCTCCCTAAATCTTTTCAATCCTTTGTTTATAGCCACTTTTTTTGGATCTTTATTACTTATTATTTCTCTAACTATTTTCCTGCCTCTATATTTTTGGTTTTTGTGTACTTTTTTTTGTTTTTTAGCTACTTTTTCTCTTTGTATTGCCCGCTATTTATTTCCTTTACTCCTTTATTTATTTTACCTTTTCTTTCCCGCCCCGTCCCCAGAACCATGTCCAAGGGCAGGGCTGTTCGCCGGCGCAGCCAGAGCCGCGACCGCCTTCCTTATTTGGGGAGGCGGAGTTGGCTGCACTAATTTTCTTTGTGCAGCGCCACCTCCCCTCAACCCTGGCAGCAGGTGGCAGGCCTGGGTCCGGGTACGGCCTCCGGGAGCGTCGGCAGCGGTGGGGGAAGGTGCGCCGGGCAGTGTCGCGCATCTCTGGGGTCCGGCGCAGCCAGGCACAGCTGACGCACCGGTGGTCCGACATCCTGGACCGTGAGCAGGACCTGCTGGACCTGCTAGGAGTGGAGGTCCCGGGGCTTGGTGAGTACCTATTTAATTATTACAACTTTGTGTCTGTTCTTCTGCTCTATGTTATATATTGCAAATATCTTTTTTTCCTTCCAACCAGCTAGAATGTTGCTGCTTGCAATACATTCCAGGTTAATAACGTTTAAAAGTCTTCTGTGATTATGACACAGGTGCTCTTCTGCGCTACTACTAATCTTACTTGTTTGCAGCTTTGTGTTTGCGCTTGCTTAGCGTGATTCTTTACGAGTTTATTTTAGAGAAATTAAGTTACGTAATGCTACAGTGACTCACGTCCACTCCTTACTTTGTCCTGTCACTAATAGATAGGGGCGGATTGATACATAGGTTTAGGTACTTTGTATGAGCTTCTAATTGGTTAGTGGTATGCGTGATGCCCCCCTCACTCAGTTACGTGACGTGCTGCTAGTACGCCAGTCTTTAGAACCTTTCTAGTTTGTTCAATGAGTGGAGGTAGGCTTTGCAGTTACTTAGCAGTAGCAGATCAGCATCAATCAAACCAAAATTTGGTGTATACAAAAAATGTAGTCATGTTCATGTGTCCTCCATGATTGGATCATACACATTGTTGAGGAATACAGTCGAAATGCATACTTAATGTACAATTGGCATGCCTGGAATAGGTGGGCTAGGTTGGGTGGTACGTTGTACTAATACTTAGGCTTACTTGTAACTTAGTTTTCTGGAATCAGAATGGAAGAATGGATTACTGTTGATAAATAGTAACTTAAGTAGTCGAACTGCGAATCCCCCGATATTACATGTTGACCAGATGAGATCGGTCAATGGAGTTATTGCAATTGTTTACATAAGTGTTTTTTGACCGTTGTTGAAAAATATTGTATTTGCTTAAGTTGACACCATCCATCAATGTTTGTCTCTTTCTTATATCTTTCCTGTTCATCAGCACCCAGGGGCAGACGGGCAGGGACTGGGCAGTCGGCGGGACAGGAACACCACGAGGAGGACACCGCTGAGGGCTCCTCTGCTGGCCCCAGTAAGTCTTCTTGTTTTTAATAATATTTCTTATTCCATAACTTTTACTGCCCCATTTCTCCCGAACTATAGTGTGTTTCCAAATGCTATTTTTTTACCACCAATTATCCTTCGATCTGTACGGTTTCAAAAAGCTTATCCCTGCCTCCGCTATGATGACTGAGTACTACTACATACTATCAGTCTGTCTGTCTGTACTGTAGTAGCTAGTCTTGCCCAGTTGGCCAGTGCCACTCTTTGTGAAAGGTTGTAATATAAAACTCATATTCACCAGTAGCTCATACAATCCGTTGGGTCGTTGTCTTGTACTACTTTTTACTCTTGTTGATGTTTAGGCTTTGAAAATTCACAGCAACAGCCCTACCAGATTTCTTAATATTTTGATATGATACCCTATAGGACATACAACTGTTGTAGGGATCTTGCACATACATTTGCACCAGAAAATAGGATGTTGGTGATGGTAGGTTGGACCTTCCTTGCACACCTCAATCAGAAATTCCGCACCCACCACAATTCCACTGCTTGACTATAGTACTGTCTTGTCATACCTATTAGGTCTCGGAACCCTCCCCCCAAGATAACCAACAAGTAGACAACCCAGAACATTAACACACCCAACCTCTGTCGTGGAAGCAATTCACATGCACACCCTTACTTTAATTTGCTCAATCGTGTAAGTTAGTCCACTCCACACCAAATACCACAAAGTCTATGTAAGTTTAAAATTTTTATTTCGATTTGAGAAGGTCTGTACACTGTTTTCTTAGCAGCACCAACCGGCAAATCAATAACATTAAAACAATATACATTGTTACACTTATACAGTTGGGAATTAAATCATGATAACTGAAGTGGTGGAAGGCAGCACCACCATCCCATAGCAATTTAGTTTATATACATTTATAAATGAAGATGTGAGTGAAGGGACCCCTCACCTCAGAAGAACCTAGTACTGGTAGTTGGTGCATCGTTCAGAAGCTCTGGTTCGTAGAAGCGAATCTTGCGTCTGTAATGCGAAAAAAGAAATGGTGTGCGTTAGTATATTGCAACTTGCAAGCATTTCTCAGCCGTGCCAAAAAGTGTAGCATCTATGGATAAGCAATATGGACTAACAGTAACAGTAGTACACCAGTTCTTCCTAAAAAAGTGGCTTGTTAATGTTTGTTGACCGCCTGTACGGAGCGCGTAGACTAGACAGTAGCAGTGTGAGGCAGGTCATGTGGGCTCAAAGGTGTCTTAAGAAGCTGCAAGGTAAAGGTAACGTCACATGTGCATGGCTAGGGCTAATCAAGCAAATGCTACAATGATCATATAACTTAGTGTCTACTCTACTACTACCTGATTTGTACTAGTGATTTATGTTAGTATTAACTCATTTTTCAACCTTGCTACTGATCAATAGGGGGGAGGTGTATATGTTGCCTAATAAATGTGTAATGTTTTCTAGGCGCACTACCGACCACCATTGCTGGGGCCAGCGAAGGCGACGCAGAGGGCGAGGATGCGGCAGTTGCAGATAGCAACGGAGGGGGAGTGGCAGCACCAGTGGCAGGCGGTGGTAAGTTAGATTCATAATCTTTAACTATTGTTGAACTTGACAGCACACTCACTGCAAAGGTGTACTGTATGTATATGTATACTGTAAAGTTGTGAATTAGGGCCCCATTAGGATGGTGGGCGTATTGCCCCCGCCGGGCTGGCTGGAATTCACTGCCGTCACAGCAGGGGCAAACCTCCCGCCATCCCTGTAGAAAATATTCAGACATGTCTAGGCGGAAAAGGGTTCAATATGGCGGTGGTGTCTCTCTCACCACACCGGCAGCCATATAATCTGCATTTTGGAATGCCTTTGCGTGGCGGCATTACCGTCCGCCACGGAAAGGCATGCACACATTGCAGAGTATGCTTGGGGGCCCCCATGGAGGGTACCTACCGATGCTATGGTACCCCCCCGACTTTCAAAGCAAAACGTGACAGGCTCCGTGCGAGGCCCGTCATGTTGTGCTTGGAAAAGCAGCACAACATTTTAGCATTGCTTTCAGCAAAGCCAACCAGAATTTAAATTTAAAATAACAGGGTGCGCCCGCCACTGTGCCGGGCGCATCATCCTAATTAATTGTCCCCACGGGACCCCCACCCTTTTTTAGCAGTCGGATGGCGGGCGGACAAAGTCCGCCCGCTATCCGATGTCGTAAGTAAGTATGAGTTCTTGGGGACGTTTGAAGAGTGAACTAGAAGACTAGAATTCCCTTTAATTGGTATAGGACTAGGAGCCAGAGTATTGAGTAACCAATGGCCTCATCTATCTGATTTCAACTCCGCTTTGAAAGTTTTATGGAGAAGAGCACCTGGTGCACTGTTCAACTAAAAAGTGTAAGACAGGTGGAAGGAAGAAGGACGGGCGACATTTAAAATGTTATGTACTACTGTGCTTTATTTTATAGTGCTACTCTACCATGCCACTATGTGTGTAAATAATTACCTTGTCCTACTGTTTTATTAAGACTATATTTTACAATTGTCTTGTTTTTTTCTTTTTGATACACAGCTACTCCGAAAATCAACCGGAAGGAGTTGGCCGCCAAGGCACGGCGCCGGAAGCTGGAGGCAATCCAGCATGAATACCGGCGGCTGGTGGTCCTAGCCGAGGAGGAGGAGGAGACTGCAGCAGCAATTCAAGCCTCCTCCAGTGCCCCGGGCCCCAGCCACCGCCCTCCAGCGGTACGGCGCCACCGTCTGGCGGCTGCCCGCCGCCACCGTGCCATCTCCGGTGCCCCCCCCACTGTGGCTGCAACTGCCGCGGCCTTAGACGCCGTGTCGCCCATTTAGAGGACCAGATTCGTGTCCTCCTCCAGTCCCGCCCCACCAGTTAGTCCCTGTCACTGCCCCTTTTTTAATTCCTGTTCGTTCTTCACTCGTTTGGGCGTTCTCTATTTCTATGGACAGTCGTTGGGGTTAGGGAGGTGGGTGGGTTAGCTTTTGTGGGTTTAGTTTATTTGTTAGGGTCAATTAAATATATTTTTCTATGTTACATGCAATGTTGTTAATGTTTTGTAGGTGGGGTAACTGTTTTACATCACACTGTTTCTTTGCTGGTGCATGGCCGCCCATAGCGTGTGTTTGATTTCAATAATTTGCTGACTGTATAAGACACAAACAGATAGATGCGACACACCTCACTCATTGACTGGTCCTACTATGCATTCTTTGGAGTGGTGTTTGAAACTGACATCATTGACAACATGTCCATTATTGATTCTGCCTCCCCCAAACTTCTCTCTTACCGGTGCTTGATGTTTATGTCCAACTGTGGCACAGCACTGGCTGCATGGTGAAGATGGTTTCCTTTTTCATACATGCCATGATTGGGGTGGTGGTGGTAGTATAGTAGTAGTAGTATACACTGGCAGGGTGGCAGCATTTCCAAAAAAAGAAAAGGAGATAGTCAATCGCCTTTGAGAGACTGTTAGAGGAGTAGTTGAATGAAGTACATCACAGAATTTACCGAGCAACAATTATATGCTCAAATATTTGACAAAAAAACTGAATGCTGGTTATTATGAGGATAGCCTACTAGACAGAGTTACAAACTATAGTTTTGTCGACTTGGCTATGCCTACAGTCTAACAGTTAGTGCTGTATATGAGGAATGACAACAAACAAATCCAATCAATGCCGGCAATTCATGCTGAGGTATATGTTCCTTTGTTAAATAAAATAACCTGTGAAATATCCTACTCATGGGTGGGCAAGCAGAAGAAGATCATCGCTCTGCATTGAAATTGAAGTAGTGTTGCTTTCACCACATCCGCCCCAGCAAGTGTGTGATTAAGTATTGGTGTACATTTAATTTAGTTACACCTCGACAATAAGTCACACAGCCCGGGGGAAGAGGGTTAGGGTCCGTTGATTGGATGGGAAGGGGGATTTTGGGAAAGGTTTGACATAGAAAAACAGTATGCATACATAGACAAACAAACGACAATCATTGAAGACTACCATACCATATCCATTCCATATGTTAAGGTATAAAAAAGGAAATGCATGCATGATGAGACCCGGATTACATACACTTCTATTTCTTGTTCTGTTCCGGCCTTAATACTTTAACAGATAGCAAATAGAAATTTAAAATATTGGTAGTGAAGAATCGTAAACACAGAGCAAACGTAATGATGATTGATAATAACAACTCCAAGAACACACTGTTGTAAAGAATGTATACAAGATATTAATCAAATTATTTAAAAGAAGTGAAAAGTGGATACTGTTACTGTCTTATCCTGGTCAAAAATGTGGACTGGTTTTTTGCATCTCGGCATTCCTCTTGCTCCTCTCGTCCATCAATCTTGGGTGTGTCGCCTCACCACTCGCCACTGCCCGGCTGGAATAAAAAGGTGATTGATTGGTAAGGTAATTAATATGCATTGTAATGTTTTACAAAGTTTTGGACAAGGCCCGGCCTGTAATTTTAGATTGAAAACCAAAGGGGATATTCAGAAAGAAAGTGAAAACAAATGCACAAGTGATGGTGTAGTGCAACAAGAACACTTTCCGAGGTGGCATGTATGCATATGCATCATCTCTACTGTAGTCTGTTTCCAGCATAGACCTTCAACAGTAACAGGAGAGATCAGGCCCACAGTGCTTACCATTAGCACATCCTACGTTAACACTTTAGAGTCCTTTTTTTTTTTCTTTCAAAGAGTTGGACAAACGCAAAGCACATTATCCATTCCAGACATAGCATTTTACAGTTAAAGTTAGTAAAATCAATGCACTGCAGTCATCCCACCGCTACACTCTATTCAACTTCTACACAGACATTTGGGTGTGCTGTGGTTGTGGTTCACGTGTTTACCTTTAGGCTTTTCCGTTTTATGCCACTCATGAAACATCCTCCTGACTTCATCATCAGCTCTGATACTTCTACTGACTGAAGATCGGCCTGCAGTACAAGTGTAATTTTTATAACACAACAAGAGTAGAAATATAAATATTACTGACTTGAGTCATTCTTTATTGTGTACAGAAAGATAGATTAACACTAGTACACTTTGACATCACTTTGTGCACAACAAACAACGCAAACACAAAGACCAATAGCTCAGAGTCAGGTGTCCAATGCATGCCATTAATTATCATCATTTATTACCTGTTACTTCTCATCTTAAATTAATGGGCCGTCTCTTTCGCCATCATCATGACGGACGGTGCTGTTAAGTCACAGTCATTTGCATTGCGCAGATTGAGTGAGTCCCCTTCCTGTATTGAATTAAAAGCAATGTATCACCAAGATGCAGGAGAAGTACACATTTCTTGTTTGCCAGAAGAGGAAAATTAGTAATTACTAGCGTGTTCTGTAGAAAGTTGATTAGTGGCAGTGCACAATTACATCAATTCATGCGCAACACACCACAAAATCTACATCATTCAGTCTGCTATTCTGCGGCCAATGCATGGCATCAATCATTACCTGTTGCATCTCATCTCGTTAACGCTGCAGGCCGTCTCTTTCGCCATCATCATGATGGACGGTGCTGTTAAGTCACAGTCATTTGCATTGCGCAGATTGAGTGAGTCCCCTTCCTGTATTGAATTAAAAGCAATGTATCACCAAGATGCAGGAGAGAAGTACACATTTCTTGTTTGCCAGAAGGGGAAAATTAGTAATTACTAGTGTGTTCTGTAGAAAGTTGATTAGTGGCAGTGCACAATTACATCAATTCATGCGCAACACACCACAAAATCTACATCATTCAGTCTGCTATTCTGCGGCCAATGCATGGCATCAATCATTACCTGTTGCATCTCATCTCGTTAACGCTGCAGGCCGTCTCTTTCGCCATCATCATGATGGACGGTGCTGTTAAGTCACAGTCATTTGCATTGCGCAGATTGAGTGAGTCCCCCTCCTGTATTGAATTAAAAGCAATGTATCACCAAGATGCAGGAGAGAAGTACACATTTCTTGTTTGCCAGAAGGGGAAAATTTGTAATTACTAGTGTGTTCTGTAGAAAGTTGATTAGTGGCAGTGCACAATTACATCAATTCATGCGCAACACACCACAAAATCTACATCATTCAGTCTGCTATTCTGCGGCCAATGCATGGCATCAATCATTACCTGTTGCATCTCATCTCGTTAACGCTGCAGGCCGTCTCTTTCGCCATCATCATGATGGACGGTGCTGTTAAGTCACAGTCATTTGCATTGCGCAGATTGAGTGAGTCCCCTTCCTGTATTGAATTAAAAGCAATGTATCACCAAGATGCAGGAGAAGTACACATTTCTTGTTTGCCAGAAGAGGAAAATTAGTGTGTTCTGTAGAATGTTGATTAGTGGCAGTGCACAATTACATCAATTCATTCATGCGCAACACACACAACAAAATCTACATCACTCAGTCTGCTTTTCTGCGGGCAATGCATGGCATCAATCATTACCTGTTGCATCTTATTTTCAGTTAATGGCCAGTCTCTCTCGGCTCTGAAGGAGGATAGCTATAGAAGTCATCAGATTCATGGTCCACTTGTTTTGGAAGGACGAGGAAAGTTTGAATTTGTTGTTACCATCATCCAATCATCATTCATGAGGGAAATGGAATTGACCAGGAGATGCAGTATGATCGAGCGGAGGAGCTGGATTCTGAGGACTGTAGTGTCAAATGGCAGACACCTGAAACTTGTATCTTAAATTAGAAGATTAGAAGACGGTGATAATGCATTGGTTGCGATTCACAAGTTTATAACCGGAACAACAGACACAAACAAAGGGGGAAAAAAGGGAGGAAGACAGTAAGTGCGAGCCTAATTGTCAGGGAAGTATAGCTCGTCCTCAAACTCTGGGGGATCTTCCAGTAGTAGGTAATCATCTGACACAATACTTCCGTCACCTGAGCCGCTGTCCTCATCTTCCTCTGTTGATTCATGCATTGTGTAATTCGGTGGTATGAAGTGCTGATTCATTTTGATCATTGTTAACCTCTCCACGTTTTTGGAAGATAGACTGGTCCTTCTCAAGGTTACAATGGAACCTGCAGCACTGAAAACACGTTCGGAAGAGACACTTGCGAAAGGGCAAGCCAGATAGCTTATCGCCAGCCTGCTGAGCTGTGGCCATTCAGACCTTTTCCTATGCCAATACTGCACTGGGTTTTGATCAACGTACACCTCTGTTGGGTCGTCCAGATAGGCCTGGACCATCCGCTCAATGTTCAGGGTTGCTGCTGGTAAGCTTTTGTGCTGTTTTTTCTGTGCATCAGCACTGTGCTTAAGGCCCATCTTTACATACCAATCTGATAATGATTGTACTCGGCCGAATGATCCAGTTATTGTTTTTGTAGTCGATGGTGATGGTGAGTGTTGCGATTGTGAGCCAACCGCACTGCCCTCAGCCGACAAAGTTGCACTTGATTCTGCATGGCCTGCTTCAGTATCAGTACTTGTTGTGGGTTGATGTGGCGGGCTTTTAATTAGCAGCCCTTCGTTTTCAAACTTGATGGCTGCTTCAGCTATACAACTTTTGTAGCGGGCAACATCAGTGTCGGAAAAAGAACGGAATAGTCCTAATTTTGCACGTGGATCCAGAATTGTGGCACAAATGTAATGTTCTTGTGACAAAATTTTATTTTGTATCCTTACATTTTCTGATAAGCGCCTGGATAAGCTCTCCACCAAGTCATGGGCTTGCCTTCTGTCCTCTACACCTTTGTAGGATTCAGACACATTATTCAGCTCATGCTCTAGCATTTGCAACAGTGGGATAGCTTGGCCCATTGTACAGTCCTCCTTGCTGACTTCACGTGTGAAGACCTCAAAAGGAGACAGCATCTCAGTGAGGCATTGAATTAGGGTCCATTGCTCCCTCTGAAGGGTCATGCCTTTAACACTAGCATCACTGCTTCTGTACCAGACATAATCATTGAGTGACCTGTGCTGTTCGTACAGACGATCAAGCATGTAATACGTTGAGTTCCAACGTGTTGCCACCTCCTGGATGAGTGCCTTGACTGGCATCCTACGGCCACGTTGGATGATCCTCAGCTGCTTCCGAGCTTTAAAAGAATGGCTGAAATGAGTGCATATTCTTCGGCAGATGGACAGTAAATTGCTTACTATGGGTTCTTTTTTCAGAAAGTCTTGCACTATAATGTTTTTGCAGTGTGCCAAACACGGAACCCTGAAGTAGGAACCAAGTTCCATGGCCTTAAGTACATTACTGCCATTGTCTGTGGCGCCAAAACCAATACCAAGCCCTCTGGGCTGCAGCCATTCCAAAACCTTGGTGCGAAACTCTTCTAAAATGTTTTCAGCCGTATGAGATTTCTCCATGGCGAACATGGCTACAGTTGCATGTTTCCGAGTACCTTCAAAAATCGCAGCTGTGTCAACAACACCTCGTGCAGATAGTTGATCTTTAACCCCCACAAAAGAGATCCAGTGTGCAGTGATACACATGTAATCTGTGGCTTGGCAACTGGTCCACATGTCTGTTGTCAGGTGGATATTGTGCACAGCACTCTTCTGCAAAGCTTGTCCAACCAATTCCAGCACATCATGATGTAGTGCCGGAACAGCAATTCTTGCGAAATAGGACCGGCTTGGAACTTTCCATTTCGGGCAGATGGCAGACACAAATTCAAGGAAACCCACCCCTTCCACAAATGAAAAAGGAAGAAGGTCCAGCGCTAACATTTTAGCCAGCTTCGCATTGTACAATCGTGCCGTTGGGTGGTTGCGTTGGAACTGCCCCTCCAACCTAAACATGCTGTCAATGGTAGGCTGGCTTACTTTCCTTAGTGGTGCCATTAACCCACTAAGGCTCAACGACACAGATTGTCTCATTGAGGTACTCGCCGGTCGCCTTGGTGTCTCACCCACACTCTGAGTATGGCTCTTACTGCGGTGCCACTCTGATGTTACTGAGGAGGATGTGGGCGTTACCACTGCAGTGACTGCACTACTGGAGACAAGGCTAGAAATGCCTCCCTGTTCTTCACCTGCCACCACAATAATATCGCTCCCTGATTCCTGACCAACTTCAAAGGGTTTAGTTTTCCTACTTTCTTTTAACTTAAGTAGGTGATCCTCCCACACAATAGTGTGGTGTATTCTGAGATGACTTGCTTGTCCTCCGGTACCATAGTTTGTACCAAGCTTACCACGCCGAACACCTTGCCGACAAATTGCGCATATAGCAACGTTCTCCTCCTTGGCGCTAACAGAAAAGAAGTCCCAAACTGGGGAGGAGAACTTTCTGGCACTGCTGGATGTGCCACTTTCAACACCAGATGAACTTGAGGGGGTGCTTGAAAATATGTGACCCTGTCCACCTACACTGTGACTTTTACTACCACTTCCTACTGAGGTGGTTGAGCTGGATGTAGGTCCCTGCCGGGCCTTGGAAAATATGGCAGCTGGAGGTAGTGGTGGTGTAACCTGTGTTGGTGAGATCCGTGCTACATCCCGCTCAGTAGCAGCCTTTCTGGATAGGGTTAGAATGTCGGTCTCCAATCCCTTTGGGGCGGGAGTAATGTGCGTGATGACTGGCTCGTCTTCATCAACATCATCACCCCCCTCTTCTACATCTACCTCCATAACTCTAAGTTTTTCTGGGACCTTCCTTTTCAGAAGCAATGTCTTGTGGCGTACTTCACTCTCAGACCGAGCTGGTGGGACCCAAGTGTCATCACGATCATCAGAAGCGGGGCTTGAAGAAGAAGATGATGGTCTAAGCCTCCTTTTCCTTGCTGGTGGTCTGGAAGACAATAGATGTTCTGAAACAGTGGTTTGACTTCGCTCCGCTTTGTCTGCAGGAAGCTCGATTTCCTGAAATGCCCCTACGTCAGGAGCAACAACTACTATGGTGGGCTGTTGTGGCGGCTGCTGCTGTTCTGGTTGCGGCGGCTGCTGCTGTTCTGGTTGTGGCGGCTGCTACTGCTGTTCTGGTTGCGGCGGCTGCTGCTGCTGTTCTGGTTGCGGCGGCTGCTGCTGCTGCTGTTCTGGTTGCGGCGGCTGCTGCTGCTGCTGTTCTGGTTGCGGCGGCTGCTGCTGCTGTTCTGGTTGCGGCGGCTGCTGCTGCTGTTCTGGTTGCGGCGGCTGCTGCTGCTGTTCTGGTTGCGGCGGCTGCTGCTGCTGTTCTTGTTGCGGCGGCTGCTGCTGCTGTTCTTGTTGCGGCGGCTGCTGCTGCTGTTCTTGTTGCGGCGGCTGCACACTGATCTGCTGAGTTTGCGCCTGCGTTGAACTTGATTGTGTACTACTTTGCGGTAATGACATTTCTTCAACATCGCTGCCCGTTAGTAGACTGGCTACCTCTGCGACAGTAAAGCCGTTGGGCCTAGGTTGGTGGGGTTGCTGGACCGCTGTGCTGCTCCCAGCTTGGTTCCCGGACAACGCTTTGGTGCCAAAAAAAACCTTGGCCGGCACACCACCAGTCGTGGTTAATGGCACTTCCTTTTTCTGTTCCTTCTTCTCACCAGCAACTTTCTTGGTACTGGACCTGGTACCTTTCTTTGGGGCCATCTTATTCCGACGTCAGGCAGGAGGCAGATGCACAACAAGTTCTGGTCACACGTGGGCGTGATGCGCAGCAGGACTTCTGTCTGGCTGGCAGTACAACGGGTAGCCAGGTGATGCCGATGACACCTCCTACTCTGTCTTTTGTGCACCTAAAAGCAAAGAAGACAGGAGAAGAACATCAGTGAAATGTTGCATTTGTTTTTGTGGTTCAGTTACTTAGTACTGTACTAGTGCAAACAAAAGATAGTCTAGCCATTTATGAATTTTTTTTAACTAGAGCTATGTTATACTACTAGTACTGTGTACAGCCACACTACACTCTCAGGAAGGTGATGTCTAAAAATTCAACAGATCACATAGAAAACACTTGATCAATAAAGCTGTGGCTACCTGCTCTGGTAGCAGTGGATGAAAGCAGGCCTGCTGGCAGACAAGGCCAGGCAAGCTTGCAGGCCTAGGCCTCAAAATGGCCACCAGCCACATGGCGAGCCCCAACCACATCAGCAAGGCCACCCCAAAAAACACACTTCCCCAACTCAATCCAATGCCATCCATGCCCTAAATGATGTCTAAATTCAACAGAGCACACAGAAAACAGTAGATTACTAAAGCTGTGGCTACCTGCTCTGGTAGCAGTGGATGAAAGCAGGCCTGCTGGCAGACAAGGCCAGGCAAGCTTGCAGGCCTAGGCCTCAAAATGGCCACCAGCCACATGGCCAGGCCCAACAACATCAGCAAGGCCACCCCAAAAAAACACACTTCCCCAACTCAATCCAATGCCATCCATGCCCTAAATGATGTCTAAATTCAACAGAGCACACAGAAAACAGTAGATTACTAAAGCTGTGGCTACCTGCTCTGGTAGCAGTGGATGAAAGCAGGCCTGCTGGCAGACAAGGCCAGGCAAGCTTGCAGGCCTAAGCCTCAAAATGGCCACCAGCCACATGGCCAGGCCCAACAACATCAGCAAGGCCACCCCAAAAAACACACTTCCCCAACTCAATCCAATGCCATCCATGCCCTAAATGATGTCTAAATTCAACAGAGCAAACAGAAAACAGTAGATTACTAAAGCTGTGGCTACCTGCTCTGGTAGCAGTGGATGAAAGCAGGCCTGTTGGCAGACAAGGCCAGGCAAGCTTGCAGGCCTAAGCCTCAAAATGGCCACCAGCCACATGGCCAGGCCCAACAACATCAGCAAGGCCACCCCAAAAAACACACTTCCCCAACTCAATCCAATGCCATCCATGCCCAAAATGATGTCTAAATTCAACAGAGCACACAGAAAACAGTAGATTACTAAAGCTGTGGCTACCTGCTCTGGTAGCAGTGGATGAAAGCAGGCCTGCTGGCAGACAAGGCCAGGCAAGCTTGCAGGCCTAGGCCTCAAAATGGCCACCAGCCACATGGCCAGGCCCAACAACATCAGCAAGGCCACCCCAAAAAAACACACTTCCCCAACTCAATCCAATGCCATCCATGCCCTAAATGATGTCTAAATTCAACAGAGCACACAGAAAACAGTAGATTACTAAAGCTGTGGCTACCTGCTCTGGTAGCAGTGGATGAAAGCAGGCCTGCTGGCAGACAAGGCCAGGCAAGCTTGCAGGCCTAGGCCTCAAAATGGCCACCAGCCACATGGCCAGGCCCAACAACATCAGCAAGGCCACCCCAAAAAACACACTTCCCCAACTCAATCCAATGCCATCCATGCCCTAAATGATGTCTAAATTCAACAGAGCAAACAGAAAACAGTAGATTACTAAAGCTGTGGCTACCTGCTCTGGTAGTAGTGGATGAAAGCAGGCCTGTTGGCAGACAAGGCCAGGCAAGCTTGCAGGCCTAGGCCTCAAAATGGCCACCAGCCACATGGCCAGGCCCAACAACATCAGCAAGGCGACCCCAAAAAACACACTTCCCCAACTCAATCCAATGCCATCCATGCCCAAAATGATGTCTAAATTCAACAGAGCACACAGAAAACAGTAGATTACTAAAGCTGTGGCTACCTGCTCTGGTAGCAGTGGAT
Source organism: Triturus cristatus (assembly GCF_964204655.1). Classification (NCBI taxonomy): domain Eukaryota; kingdom Metazoa; phylum Chordata; class Amphibia; order Caudata; family Salamandridae; genus Triturus; species Triturus cristatus. The sequence continues at coordinate 1,011,040,011 of NC_140593.1, read as the reverse complement.
GAAAGCAGGCCTGTTGGCAGACAGGGCCAGGCAAGCTTGCAGGCCTAGGCCTCAAAATGGCCACCAGCCACATGGCGAGCCCCAACAACATCAGCAAGGCCACCCCAAAAAACACACTTCCCCAACTCAATCCAATGCCATCCATGCCCTAAATGATGTCTAAATTCAACAGAGCACACAGAAAACAGTAGATTACTAAAGCTGTGGCTACCTGCTCTGGTAGCAGTGGATGAAAGCAGGCCTGCTGGCAGACAAGGCCAGGCAAGCTTGCAGGCCTAGGCCTCAAAATGGCCACCAGCCACATGGCCAGGCCCAACAACATCAGCAAGGCCACCCCAAAAAACACACTTCCCCAACTCAATCCAATGCCATCCATGCCCAAAATGATGTCTAAATTCAACAGAGCACACAGAAAACAGTAGATTACTAAAGCTGTGGCTACCTGCTCTGGTAGCAGTGGATGAAAGCAGGCCTGTTGGCAGACAAGGCCAGGCAAGCTTGCAGGCCTAGGCCTCAAAATGGCCACCAGCCACATGGCGAGCCCCAACAACATCAGCAAGGCCACCCCAAAATACACTCTTCCCCAACTCAATCCAATGCCATCCATGCCCTAAATGATGTCTAAATTCAACAGAGCACACAGATAACAGTAGATTACTAAAGCTGTGGCTACCTGCTCTGGTAGCAGTGGATGAAAGCAGGCCTGCTGGCAGACAAGGCCAGGCAAGCTTGCAGGCCTAGGCCTCAAAATGGCCACCAGCCACATGTCCAGGCCCAACAACATCAGCAAGGCCACCCCATAAAACACACTTCCCCAACTCAATCCAATGCCATCCATGCCCTAAATGTGATTGAAAATGAAATATATTCAAAAAACAAAAGGAACAGTTGCTTCATCATGCACACACACACCCATGAGGCCATGCCCATGGCTAGCTCGGGCCTACTACTACAACCCACAAAATTAAAATAAATTTAAAAAAAAAAAGGAATGATGATAATTAATTATCAAAAATAAATTGTAGTTACACAACAACTGCAATGCCCACAATCAAACACAACAACCACTTACTTGTAAAATATCCTATTCCAAAAATCCTGAAATCCAATTGCAATGATGCAGCAGACAAAAAGAGTGATCTTTCCAGCTCCAAATCCAAAGGCAGAATGAGCAGGAGATGGACAAAGCACTGGGAGGAGCCTGCTGGACAGGAACAGGAAGTTGGAGAATCTGTGTCACTTCTTCCCTCTCTCCACCCTGTAAAAAAAAAATGACTCCTTGCACAAAAAAGGAAAGCCAAATGTGAATGTAAGGAGTTCTTTTCATCCAAAATCAGTATTTGCAGATGGTTTCATGCTGCTAGAGCCGATATTCCTCTCCAAATTGTAAATTTTACGTTGTTGAGTTCTCCAGCTTCACATTACTTCCGCCGGCGTGTCGAAAACGATATGATCGCGTTCTCTTCTTTGTCCCTGTCGCGTTGGATATGACGTGTTCGCGGTCTCTTTCTCCTGTTCGCGTTCGATTTCATGTGCCGGCGTCCTCATTCTCTGGCTCGCGATGTAGAATGACATGTTCGAGATCTCAATCTTCTCATACTCGCGCGGTGCATGATCGCGAGAAGAAAGACGTGATCGCGCGACAAATGACGTGATCGCGTGAAAAATGACTTGAATGCGGCCGCGAACTCTCGCGAGACAGCGCAAAATGGCTACCAAAATCCAACATCTCGTGGAGAACGCGACCGGGTCAAGAAAACTTGTCGGAGAACGCAGGGATTCAGGTAAGGCGATCGCGCGCGCGCAAAAATGTATTGTTTTACAGCGCGAGCAAGAAAAAAATTATCGCTAAGCTGCGGAATGCGGAAATTTTGACATTTTCGTGCTTTCCGCGGAACGCGAGAATGCCAAAATATCGCAATTTCCGCGAACGGAACGGAATTTTGGCCCAGGCCTACCCAATAGTCATGTCCAATGTGTTAATCTCAGTGCGCGGCGTGTGCCGGACAGTATGCGTTAGTATACCTCTAAGTGGGGTGGGATGGGCGTCCCCGTCTTCCACCGCCACATGTGGGACAAAGCTATGCGGTCTATACCAAAAATACGCATATTGCGCCTGTGCACACAGGTAGTATACATAGAAGTCCGGCGCCGCTAAGCCCCCCCTGTCATACGATAAAGTCAACGTTTTCCAGCTAATCCTAGGGTGTTTTCCACCCCAAATTAACCGCAGTAGTTGGGCACGCAGCGTTATGAAAAATTGTTGGGTCAGCCTAATCGGAATATTACAATATAAATATAGGAAACGCGGGAGAACAACCATTTTTATCACAGCGATACGATCCGCCAGAGACAAGGGGAGGCGCAGCCATCCGTCCACCTGTTGCACTAGTGCGTCACATGCCCTACCATAATTTTCCCGGATCACAACCGCAGGATCACGATGGACCCACACCCCGAGATGTTTCACTGGTTCTGTCGTCCAAATCAGGGGATACTCCATGTGGGGCTGTGACGTGATCGTCGTAAGCGGTATGACAACCGATTTGTCCCAATTGATCGCAAGTCCGGAGTACAAGCCGAATTTAATGTATTCCCGGAGTACCGGAGATAGATGTGTCTGGGGATCTCTAATGAACAACACCATATCGTCGGCATACATCGATATGCCCACCGGCCGGAGATTGAAATTTAGGGCGGCCGCCCTGTGACATTGCCGAATCTTGCAAGCCAGTGGCTCAAGGGCCAAGGCGAACAGGAGAGGGGACAGAGGGCACCCTTGTCTAGTACCTCGACCAATCCTAAATGGCCCCGACGTGTGGTTACCTACTCGCACCACCGCCGATATATCAGTGTATAAGAGCTGGATCCACCGTAACGTGACCTCTGGGAAACCAATCCTACGTAATACGCAAAACATATATTGCCATTCCACGGAGTCGAAGGCTTTGGCCGCGTCCAACATAACAGCGGCTGCCGATAATTCAGGATTGAGGATATGAAACATGGAGAAAATAGTCCGCAAGTTATGGGAGGTGGACCTTTCCGGTATAACCCCGGACTGATCTGGGAGCACCAGACAGTTCATCAGGGGCTGCATTTTTGTGGCTAGAATCTTAGCTAGTATTTTTGCGTCGAGATTGATCAGCGACAGAGGACGGTAGGAGTCGCAACTGGATGATGGTTTATCCTTTTTGAGGAGAGTGATAATCATGGCTTGTCGCAAAGACGGGGGCAGGATGCCGGCCTCATGTGCCTCAGCATACATTTCCAAAATGTGCGGGCAAGTAGATCAATGTACGCCTTGTAGAATTCGGCCGATAGGCCATCAGGCCCTGGGGCCTTATTGTTGGGAAGAGACATGATGGCGTCGCGGACATCGTTCACGTCTATAGGCAGGGATAAGTATTCCCTATGGGAGTTGGAGAGCCACGCACATGCTATGTCCGATAAGTAGTCTGTCAAGTCCGCCCCGTTTACCTCACCCTGTGTGGTATAGAGTGTCTTGTAACAGTCCTTAAATTGATCCACTATAGCCTGTGGCCTGAAGTGCTCATTACCGGCGGCATCCACTATTTTGTCAATCTGCTGATGATTTGCCCGAAAGTGCAGCTTAGCGGCCAAGTTCCTGCCGGGTCGTCCTCCCTCCCCATACGCCCTAGCCACGTGCCGCTTACCCCTGTATTTTATTTCTGTGTTGGCCATCTTTTCATATTCCGTAAGCAGTGTTTGAATGCGTGCAAGCACCGCCGTGGACGGCGCTGCGTAGTAGTCCCGCTCCAACCCTTCAAGAGCTTTCTCAGTTTTTGCGAGCTGCCCCCTAAGATCTTTCAGAATACCGGCGGTGGTGCTAATGCAGACCCCCCGAATCGTTACCTTGAACGCCTCCCATAGTGACGCCTGACTAGACACCGAGCCTGTGTTTTCAGTGAAGTAGTTCACGATGGCCTCCCTAATGGTGTCTGTGTATATAGGATCCCGCAGTGCCTCCGCTCGAAAGCGCCAAGTGAAGGGGCGGTGTGGGTTAGTAGGGATTCGCAGATGTAAGTATACCGGGCTGTGATCCGATAGTGTGCGCGGCAGATTGTTGACGCCGATCACCCATCTATTTGTCTCCTCACTCAATAGCCAGTAGTCCAGCCGGGACCAGCTGTTATGGGCCGGTGTGATGTGCGTACCCATGCAAGCCTGCTCATTCCGCAACCTCCAGACATCCACCAGCCCCATCTCCGCCATAGCTTCACGGACACACTGAGCCACTTTAAGCGTGCGAGCTCCCGCCGGGTTAGACTTGTCAACTTGGGGGTTGAGATGTGTGTTGAGGTCACCTCCCCATAGCACCGCAGCCTCCGGCCAGGAGCGCACCTTAGCAAGCATCTGTGTAAAGGGGAGTGGGTCATCCACTACTGGACCGTATATATTCAGGATCGTAACATAAGTCATGCCCAGCCTGCCCTGCACTGCCACCCAGCGTCCCTCTGAATCAGTAGCGGTGTGTGTTGGTAGGAATGGGATACCCTTTTTGACCAGTATAACCACTCCCCGCGCATAAGCCGAGTATGAGGAAGCGAGCCGAAACCCCGCCCATCTGTGAGCCATCGCAGCCTCTGTATGTTTAGTGAGATGCGTCTCCTGCAGTAGTGCAATCTGAATGTTATGCCTGTCTAAGTAGTGTAACACTTGACGTATTTTTTTGGGGGTGTTAAGCCCACGGACATTCCAAGTCAGGCATCGGCAGTCGTCACCCATTGTCTGTATGCACCAGCACAGCTCCAGAGCCTACCGCCACACTACGCTCCGCATCACAACACGCATCTCGCTGCATCTTCTCAGCAGGCACATCAATTGACGTCCCCAATCGCATCCGGAACTGTATTGAACACCCACCCCCCACCCACTTCAGCAACCCAACCTTGCCAAAGACAAACCCCAATTTCGCACACAGAAAAACAAAAACAAAACCAAAAACAAACCCCTGAGGTAGCAATACCAAAGAAAGGTGGGGAGCACCCATCGGGGGAACGTGTTAGCTGCGAATACCTCCCAGTCTTTTGGGGAGGGGCCGCCATACTGTGGCTAATGCTCTCCATGGGTATCCCACCATCCAAAACGCCTCGCAATCATCCATTGTGCAACTCGAGCTCCCCTAGTACAGCGACGAAACGTCATCATGAGGGAAACAGCCAGGGAGCCCCAGCCGCCCCCCGCATCACAGCAGCCAACTGGCGGAGACAGCATGCACACGGCATCGAGACATGCCCGTTACTAGATGTGAACACTTGCACCCGCTGCAACGCCCCAGAGTAAGCACCAAAATGGTGCACATGAGTCAGAACAAGTGCAATACGAGTACATCGCAGGTATCAACATGTGTAACCCAGTAAGCATCCCACGCAAGTCGGCCCCCCAGCAGTCTGGTAGATCAGGCCCAGGGCAAACTCAGCAACGGTCCATCAAAGTAAAAGGGCCACAGTCAGTCCTCAATCTCGGAAGTGGAAGCGGAGGGCTGCCGCCCCCTTCTCAGCGACTTAGCGTGGTCCATGGCTGCTTTCGGGTTAGTGAATATCTTAGCGGCGTCATCCTTGCCAATCCGAAGACGCGCTGGATATAACATGGCATAGGGGACCTGTTCCTTCATGAGCAGCTTCTTAACGCCGAGAAATTCTTTGCGGGCAGCTTGAACCGTGGCAGTAAAGTCTGGGAAAAAGGAGAGGACATTCCCCTGATAGGTGATCGTGGTTTTCTGACGAGAGACACGGAGCAGTGCGTCCCGATCTCTGAAGTTCAGCAGTCTAGCTATAATGGGGCGCGGTGGAGCCCCCGGAGGCGGACGCGCATTTAAAGACCTGTGGGCGCGTTCAACAGCAAACATGGTGGAGAGATTCGCAGGCTCACAGATATCTCGTATCATCGTTTCGATGTAGTCCTCCAGACGGCCCACATTGGTGGACTCCGGCAGGCCTAAGATTCGTACGTTATTGCGCCGAGAGCGCGCCTCAATATCCTCATTCTTGGCCTGTATCACCGCCAGCAGCCGTGCCATTTCCGCAGTCTTATCGGAAACCTGTTGGAGACCATCTTCATTGTCCGATATACGTTGTTCCGCCTCGCCCAGGCGCACCCCCTGCTTGTCCAGCCTGGCGGAAATGGAGTCCATGCGTCCACTAAGAGCCTCTATTTTGCCATCGATGGACTGCAGGCTGGCCTGAATCGCCGCCAGTGTCGTTTCCAGAGTCGTGGGGCCCAGCGCGGCAGACTCCAGCTCTGTGTCCGGCGCCACGGGCCGCGAGGGTTTCCCCCCTTTGCGGGGCTCGAACGTGAGCCTCGGTTGTGTTTTGTCCGATTTGCCCATGGTCAAGACCGGACCGAGTGCAGCAGCGGGGGCAGGAGGGGCCGGCAACGCACCCCCAGAGGAGCGGGGAGCAGAACACAGGCCAGCAGCAGGACTCAACCAGGGCCGGAGAGGGGGGGGGACGGCTCGAGGACAACTCCTCTCCGTGCACACCAGTCAGTTCCAGTCGGTCCGTGCGCCTCCAACACCCCCAGGCGACACCACAGGCCCCACGCGGGAAGCCAGCCGCATGCACTCCACAAATGTCCAGATCTGTCCCACAAGTCGCAGCACTCCAATCCCTCCAGAGGCGTGTATGGCAGGGAACCTTGCAGGGCGCCAGGTCCTACGAAGGACGTAGTGGGGTATCTCGCTGAGCGGCCGGCAGCCCGCGTGCACCCTGCCCCCTCCACTCGCAGCCCCCACGGTCACCTCTCTTCTCCGTGGACTCCACGTGCGTAGTCGCTCCAGCAGGTGTGCCCGCACAGCAGCGCGAGCAGGGCACGGGGGGGGGGAGCTCGCCGCCAGCCACAGGGCCCACTCGCCCGTCCGAAGCCGGCAGCTCGCGTGCAGCTCGCACCGCCCACCTCACCTCCGCATCCGCATCAGCCAGGCCACCACTCGTCTTCGCCGCTGCGGCGGTAGGGGAGTCCCAGGTCAAACGCCGTCGCTGCCACTCTCCGTCGTCTCCGCACACAGCACCAGCTTCAGGTATGGAGCGCAGGGCCCCCAACTCGCCGCTGATCTACGCCGCCTCGTCTGCTCCGCACACCGCAGCCGGCTACCAAGATGGCCGCCGCGACCGGCGCGACTCTCCGATCGCAGCCTCAGACCACGGATCTGCCTCCCGACAGAAGTCTCCGCCAGCACAGTGTCCGGAGTGTCAGTCCTCCAGTCGGGCGTTAGGCGATGGGCACCCAGAGAGCAGGATAGTGTAGGATAGTTACGGCGGCCGGCGGAGCAGCACTACAGTGCGGCCATCTTGCCACGCGCCAAGCCACGCCCCATCAGGAATAGTAAACCTAACCCCTCAGAAGTGCAACACATTCCCTACTGTTGCATAAACTAGAGTGTAAATAGTAAATTTAATATTCTTAGACTCCAAAGGTTTTGATGATATTGGTTAATTAGATTTGATAGCATTATTCGTTTTAATTTTATTGTATTATTTTATATTTTAAAATTAATTTGAATGTTTATAGTATTTTTTGTAAATGTGTTTTTTCAATTTTTAATCTTATATTTATTGTCTACATTAATTAATATATTTTTCTTATTCAATTGTTTATATTTTTTATGATTCTACTCTGTATGTATCATAGGATATTTTACTTATTATATTAATCATATTAATTGTTTAAATGTATTGCTATGAATATATATACATATATATATATAATTATATATATGTATATATATATATCTATATATACATTTATTTATATTAAATACATTTAAAATATGTAAGATAATATAATGTAAAGAAAATATATCTAGCAATTATATGATATGTGCATATTCTCATAGTAAAACATTTCATATAAAAAATGAATATACTATAAAATAAATATTTGTTTTAAATATGTTACTATATACGTATATATATTTATATTAATACAAACATATGTATGTGTTTGTGTTTATATAAGTATAGATTTATATATACTATTGAGTATTAGTAGAAAATACTTAATTTACATTATATTACATTTTATTAATATATTAAAATATTTTAACATTTACCGCTTTAAATTCTGTTTGAAATAAAAAGGCAATAATGTTTCTATTTTTGAATGATATTGATGTCAGCGATCTTTTTTCAGATATCTTTGTGCCTACCATTATACGTATTGGAGCACAATATTGTGGTAAGCAATATTTTTAACACAATGTTTTCGTCAACAATATTTTTAACCACGTTATTGTGTCCGTGAACCATAGCTACCAGGTAGTTGAGATTAGGTTAGTTTTGTAACTTTGAAGATTCACCCTAGCAAGGGTTGTGATTATTTCTTGAGGTGGGTAAACATCCACTCCAAACAATAATCCAATTTCTTGTAGTCTATTTTAATGAGGTGTGAGATGTTTTGTCAGACCCAAGAATGAGATTTTCAAGGCAGTAGCTAGAAAGTTAACCCCCCCAATATGAGCCATACCTCTAATGGCACTGTGCAAGGAGGCCATTTCTCTATATTAATTCCATCATCCACCCATTCATCCATCCTTTAACTCACTTCCTTTAAAGAGTAGCAGTTCTTTAGTTTTCCTTAGAAGGAGACCACCTTTTCTTTGTTGATGGAAAGCGTCCTCCAGTGGCCTGATGGAATAGAGGTCATCGGAGGAAGGACATTACACCACCCTGCCAATTTAAGGTGGATAGTGTAATGTCTTTTTCTTTTTTGTTCAACAGAAAAAAAACAATAATGACTCCCAGTCCCTGGGAGAAAACTTTCAGCATGTGGGAGTTTTTCTGAAAAACATTTTTTTAAGAGTTTAGTGAACTGCTGTCTAAATTGATGGTGGCCAACTACCAAACTTTTTGTACAAGACCAACTTCCTCCACTCCATTTGTTGAAGATTTAGAATTCCTTGGCAGTTTTGCATTTCGAAATCACCTAGATCTGTATTACTGGAAATGTTAGTTGCAAATTTACTGTATTTGCAGTTTTGTCAACCTTAGAATGAGATTTCAATGGTCAGTGCTCTATTGTAATACAAAAAAGGGTACAAAGTTGTCAATAGAACTGTCATGTGTCTCCGTGACACATGACAGTTCTATTGACAACACAACCCTCCCCCCTTATGCTTTTCTTTGACTAGAGGCACTTTGTACCCTTTTTTGTATTACTAGTTGTCAGGGTATGTACACTGGACCTCTTTAAACTTACCCTCCTGTCCCTTATTTTGTTGACACAGTGCTCTATTGGCCACAAACATCCATTCATCTAGTCTGCTATCCATTAAGGTATTCCTATCTACACAAACATTCATTCATTTATCAACATGCGCTACCACAGTAAGGAATACACTGATCTATTCATTCACACATTAATTGATCAATCAAACCACTTGTGTCTGCAAGTATATATGAGTATTTGTTACATTTATCGATGCGTGCGTTGTCAGCAATATATGCCTCTGTGGCATTTGTGTATCTATTATTTGCTCTTCCTTTGTCTATGGGTATAATTCTAACATACCTTTAGGTTTCTGTGTCTGGGTGCTTGCATGCATGTTGTTCTATGTGCCCAAAGATGCCTAAAGTGGCTTTGTTAACTTTTGCTCATAATGCTGATATCACATAGTCAAGACATACACTGTGAATAGACTGAATACAATGGATGACAAAAATAAGACTAAAAGTAAATGACTGAAACCAAAAATAAAACCAATTTTGGTTGGAGACATTTGGCTAGATTTAGGCCCTGAGCCAGTGCAATGCCATCTAAAGCAATTCAAGGTAGCAGTACATGGTTATTCAATCCCAGTGCAAAAGTCTTTATGCACTGGAAAGGAGTTATTTACTCAGTGCAAAGAGCTAAATTGCATCACTTTTAATCAAAGGGGTTGTTAGACTTGTTACCCTTGGCGTGGTGCCCCTAACATTTTGTCTTCAGAACTCCTGTTTTCGCTGACTTAAGTTTTGCTGGCCTTAGGATTCTGCACACTTTACCGCTGCTGACCAGTGCTAAAGTGCTTATGCTCTCCTTAAAACATGGTAACATTGCCCTCTCAACAATTGCCATATTTAATTAACCAATAAGCCCCTAGTGATGTGCAGTACAAATTCTCAGGAGCCTGTAAATTAAATGCTACTAGTAGGCAGGCAGCACTGATTTTTCCAACCACTTAAGTAGCCCTTCCAACATGCCTCAGGCCTGCCATTGCAGAACCTATGTGTGCGGTTTTAAATTACCAAGTCGATCTGGGAAGACAAACCTCTTGCCAGGCCCAATCCTTCCTTTATAATACATATAAGTCACCCTTAGGGTAGGCCTTGAACAGCCCAGAAGGCCGGATGAAATGTATTCAAAGAGCAGGATATGTACTTTTAAGTTTTACATGTCCGGGTAGTGAAAAACTCTTGCATTCATTTTTTACAACTACAAGGCCTATATCTCGCATAGGATAACATTGGGAATACCTTATTACATCTTATAAGTGTAATTTCCAAATGGGAAAATATGTGTAAATCAAGTTTGGTGTCTCTGGAATCCTAATCTAAAATCCTAATTTATGGAGAAGTCGGATTTTAAATTACAATTCTGAAGATGCCACTTTTAGAAAGTTAAAAGAACAGATAAAGGAAGGAATGCTGAACAATGCAAACATTCAGCCCCAGTCACAGATTTGGGTTTAACCCATTGTTTATTTGCTCACCGCACCACCCCAGTTTGGACCCAGTCATATGCAAATCAGTCTTGACCCTCCTCCTCATGGGAACAGTCTAGCCCGCACTGCCAGGCCAGGTGCTCCATGGACCAAAAACAAGCATCCTGGGGCCATTTGCAGGGTTTTACAATTCATCAGGTAGACTAGCTTGAATCCAGTGGGATAGTGAGAACGGGACCCACGTCTGGGTATATCCTTCCCACTTAGTGCAACAAAAGTAAAAAGAACAGATGATGGACAGAATGCTCAGCAATGCAAACATTCACCCTAGTCACAGATCTGGCTTTAAAACATTGTTTGTTTGCTAACCACCCGACCCCAATTTGATCCCAGCCATATGCAAATCAGTCATGACCCTGTTCCTCAAGGGAACAGTCCAGCCTGAACTGCCACGTCAGGTTCTCCCTGGACCAGAAACAAGCATCCTGTGTCCGGTTTCAGGGTATCACCATTCATCAGCCAGGCTAGCTTGAATCCAGCAGCACAGTGAGCATGAGACCCACTTCTGGGTATACCCTTTCCACTTAGGGCGATAAAAGCAAAAAGAACAAATGATGGACAGAATGCTGAATAATGCAAACATTCACATCCAGTCCTAGATCTGGGTTTAATACATTGTTTTTTTGCTCACCACACCATCCCAGTATGAAAGAACAATGGATTTACCATAAATCGCTTAATTGGGGTGTATGTTTGATTTGTTCCGCATTCCGTCCATCGTTTGTATGTCTTTTACTTTTAGATAGTTGGCAATTTTATGGGTTAGCCATTTGATACATTTAGCATGTCTCTAAACCAATGAATGGGTTTAGTTGGCAGTTGGAATATATGCATTACTCCTAAACAGCCGCAGACTATGTGAGCTTATTTGTGTCTCTATGGGCCATCTCTGGCAGGGTGGGTGGGAGGAGCTGGGTACAGCCTCACTTACCCCTGAATAGGCTGTGTCCTGTCCACACATAAAGATCTGTTTACACCTCTGAAGTGAGTCTAAAGCCAGGGCAGGAAGGGAGGACCACTGTACACTTCAAAGGCATGTCTTTGAAGTCTTCTTCGCTTCAAAAACACTACTGGGTGTAAGCACTGGACCTCAAACAACACCACTTCAGTACACTTTTTGACATGTGGATACCCTTGCTAGGAAGAAGGACCGATGTGCTGCTGAAAGGACTCTCACTCTGCTGGACTCTTGCTTTGCTGTGCTGACCTGCTGCCTGCTGCCCTCTTGCCTGGGCATCTCTTGAACCCGGAACCAAGAGGGACTCCAAGGGCTTGTAGGTCTGCATTACTCTCACAGTTGGAATCAATGCATTGCCGACGGCACGGCCATCCCCGACCCCAGTCCTTGCATCTCCCATCAACAGCAGCTGAACGTTGACAAAAGCCTCCGCATCGCAGCCTCAGACCTCTTCGGAACTGAAGGAAGTGACCCGAGTAGGGCCACTCGGCTCACTCGCGACCACCTCTCAGCCTTCCATTCAAATGAAGTGTTGGTCAGACAGTAGAGAATACAAACGAAGTATATTTATTCAGGTACACTCGAGCTGAGTCTAGTCTGACCAGCCTCCTGGGATTGCTGCAGAGGGACTGATTTCAGTAAGCATGGTGATACATTATGTACAATTCAGAACCAATGAAGACACGTCCTGACTGGAAATTTCCAGTTGGAGGCAGTTGGACAAAGAAGGTACAGAAGGAGGAGTTTCTATCCTGAGACTGGGCACTCGCTATCTTAATGCCAAGGTTGTTCTGCCTGTGCCCGCTGCTCTAAAGGTGGGAGCAGGCCTATCTAGTGGGAAAGGTATGCGCTAATAAAAACAGTGTATTCATTAGTACAGCAAGGCTCATTCTTGGAGAAACTAAAACTATCACAGCTGCTTTCAGCAGCGGCAGAGACAGATAAATTAGTTTCGATCATTGCTCAAAATGGTGGCTGAACATTAAATGGTGCAGCGAATGCTAACTTAAGGCGCACAATACATAAACTGCACAGCTAAAACATTTTTATTCCAACAGAACTGATGCATCACCAGCTGCATGCCGCACCCCCAATACCCAAATGTTGCATTGCAAGCCCCATTAACGGGATCCTACACGAGGATACAACAGATCCTCGTACCGCAGCCTCACTGCATCTCTGAACTGATGCATCACTTCTGCTGCACAACTTTTCTTCACTTCAGATCCATGCAACGCTTCACAACCAGGATTTAAGGTACTTTGTCAGCGGTCCTAACTGGGTCACTCTGGCCAGCCAGCGCTCCAGCACAGTTGGCCTGAACTTGTGACTTTGTCTCAGTTTCGCATAACCAGATATCCCTTGTTGGCGCTTTGTGCTTTTTGGTACTTTTTTACCTTAAAACTTTAAAATTCAACAACTGTAGTTATACTCATTGGCTTTTGTCATTGTGGTCTTGTTTGATTTATTAGTGCCAGTTCTATTTTGCTAACCTGGTGTGGGATCTTTTTGTGTGGTGTCTTCACTGTTTCACTGTTTGAAATGTTGGATGAATCCTTTACACATTGCTTGTTAGTTAAACCTGACTGCTGTGTGCCAAACTTCCAGAGGGTGTGCACAGGTTAATTTAAGGTTGCCTGCTCCTTACCCTGATGAGGATGGGGGTTGCTGCTTGACCAGGGCTCATTCCCCAGTCAACCACTGATCCAATTTCTAACAGGGGGGTTACCAATGTCACAATCGCCAAAGAGGGATGTCACCATATGGCACCAGGTAGCATATAGAGTCACCTGTCTGGGTAGTGACCCAACTGGAGATGAGACATCCCGCTTCCCTGGATATCACGACTCTCACCAGCCCCGTGGTGGGGTGCAGAAGAGAGTGGTGTGTAGCCTAGCAGTAGAATGCAGTATTAAGCATTTTCCTACCATAATTGTTGCACTGAGTGTGACTTGGGCAGCAGCAAATATCTGTGTGCTTGCCACTTCAAGTTGCACACAATTTTCTTCATGCACTGTAACTCATTGTTATTATCATTTTATTTGTCCCCTTGCTCAGCTGGGTAGTGGTGGGGCTGCTTTCCTCACAGAGCAGGGCAGGGGAGGAGTGGTTTGCCCGCTCCAAGTGCGCAGGATGCTTAGGCCGGCCGTCTCTGGCCGGACAAACTGTCATGTGCACTTTGCAGGTTCTCCATGCAGGCTGCATTACAGCCTGCATGGTGAACATGCCCAACCTCACATTCTCTGGCTGAGCGCCAACCCACAGCGCTCAGACCAATCCCAACGCTGCATTGCAGCATTGTGATTGGCTATTGGGAGGCTGGGAACCAGGTGCTTGCTGCTTCATGCCCTGGAAGCAGGCAAAGCAGGAGAGGAGGTGGCGGTGGCAGACAGCAGGCAGGTATGTGTTGAAATTTTTTTTTTTAATCATTCCCACTCCCCGGCCCCGCGACCTGACCCTGTACCACCACTGACTGTACAAAACATTGGATTTTCAAGTGCTTGTTTACTTTGGTTTTTACAAACTTTTAGCAAAAGTTTGACCTGCATTCATTGAATTAAGACTGCGACAGCATGCCTATGTCACAAAAGAACAGACTGGGGATAATGTATAATACATAAAGAAGCTTCCTTTAAAGTGTGGAGGGAGCAGGTGTGACGTGGGATGCTAGCAAATGCTGCAAATGCCTTTCTGAATTTTGCAGACACACTCAGAACTCTCCGCTTGATGGGAGGGAAAATATGTGTTTTAGCAGTGCAGGTCGGAGCGGTGAAACAGACCTGTCTATCAATGGAACAACAGGCAACTGGGGTCATCTTCCCTCGGTGCACATTTATTACTCATACAAAAAGCCACATTTTCCACTGTAAAACGAGAGCACAGCCCTTGTTGGTTTCTGCCCCCGCTTGATCATTAAAGACCCAGAGTACATTGTTTTCAGTGATACAAAATGTTCCCAAGGCAGTAAATGGGTTTGCTTCCATTACCTTATAGATGGTTATCGTAATTCATCTTCCTGAAATGTTACAAAGCAGAATTTATACATTCACTTCAGAGCATAGAGCCAAGGTGTCAGCCATAATGCAGAAACATGCCCATTATTTGTGTTGAAAGCATTCTTCTTCTCCGAACTACATTTTATCTTTTTGTTCTAGGGATTCAAAAAATCACTAGCCATTATTTAGATCATGGTGTTTTGATGTTTGACATATGAGACCACAGCACTTATGTTCATCTGTCATATTTAGAGATGTCAATCAGTTTCAAAATATGGTAGAAATACTCCCTAAAGAGCCTAGAAACCTACAACAGATAAAAACAAGCATTTGCAATGCAATAGGTCTCGCATTAGTAAAAGTTTGAGCTTTTGGCGTTGCAAATAATAATGCAACACCAATAGCTCTAATTTTTAGTAATGCGAGGCCTATTGCCAACAGACAGCTACACAAAAATAACGATGAACACAAAAATCACTCTCAATAGAAAGCAACAAGCTCCAGACTCCAATGCCAAACAATTCCTTAACCTCAGGGTGACGGGGTGCCAGGTCGAACATTCGCAAAATGTTTCAGTTACTCTCTCCATCTCGACGGCAGGATACAGTATTGTTGCATAATAACAAAATAATTAATCATAAATAATTTGTAAAACGTGAAAACTTGTGCCGTGGTTGCGTTGAAAGGTGGGCCAGGCGTTCCACCAGTGATTGCGGCCTTCAAATGCACAGGATGTCTTTTTAATTCAACTGCTGATTAATATATTTAAATTCAATTAAAGAAAAGAAACAAAAAGCTGAATGCTGGCAGTACTGACCCAACCTGAATCGCCCGGGGACGCGTGTAGGTTTCCAAGAAATTTTTGTTCCATTTACTGCTGCGCTGTGAAAGGCGTTAACGAAGGGGTTGTGTGGTGCCCGAGGCGGATTCTTAGATCTTAATCATAAAAGCCTTACGCACGCACACCCAGATTGACTTAGATAGAGTGGCACAGACATCCATGCCCATGCACTTTTAAAGAAATACACAAACCCGCACACTCAGCTAGAAGGGAATTCACACACAAAGGCGGCCAAAAAGATTACATTATGGACTTGGCCCATTTAGAGGTGCTGGCAATGGTAAAATCGACCGAAAATTATGTTTTTACTAAATGTAAATGCAGGTACGTAGCTTCAGATGGGCTGTTTGGGCGGGACACCCCCTTATGATTTCTCAGTCCGGTCATGCTGCAAATTGCCATGCCAGGGTGCAAGGCGGGCGATCAATGGGCAGGTACCGCCGCCATGGCACCTCATTTACGAAGAGTCAAGAGAACAGTTAATGCTATTTACAACCAGCTCTGATAATATGAAAAGACAAGCGTGACCAAGGCGGACCGCACTGAAAGCGGACCACGCTGAAAATAAAGATACACAATAACATCACAAAACACATGCCAGCAGGGGGAGGAGAGGCTGTCAGGCCGGGGGCACCCACCTTCCTGCGCAGCCGCAGCTGGCCGGTAAGGATCGCCAGCAGGGTGGGGTCAGGCTCCTTCACACTCACGCACACATGCCAGCACGGGGTGTCAGGCCGATCATGTGCACATGCCAGCAGGGGGTGTCAGGCTTGTCCACACTCACTCACACATGCCAGCAGGGGGGGTGTCAGGCTCGTTCCAACTCACTCACACATGCCAGCAGGGGGGTGCCAGGCTCGTTCACACTCACTCACTCACACATGCCAGCAGGGGTGTGCCAGGCTCGTTCACACTCACTCACACATGCCAGCAGGGGTGTGCCAGGCTCGTTCACACTCACACATGCCAGCAGGGGGTGTCCGGCCGATCACTCTCACATGCCAGGAGGGGGTGGGGAGGGTGTCTGCCGGGGGCACCCACCTTCCTGCGCAGCCTCAGCTGGCCGGTAAGGATCGCCAGCAGGAGCATCTTGAGCAGCAGTGTGTTCTCCATCCTCGTGGCCGTGCGAGGGCTGCTCTCTGCCGAGGGTCACCGAGCAGTGCGTGGCTGCACTGGGAAGAGGCACTAGGTAGTCAAAGGGGGGAGGAAGGTGACTCAAAGGGCAGGGAGTAAGACAAAAGGGGGTCGAAGAGGAGGCAGGGCGAGGAGGGGAGAGAGCTGCGAGGGAGGAAGAGAGGGGGCCTCAACGGGCGGGAGAACCTGAGCGTGGGCTGAAACGCCGGAGGGAGGGAAAGCGAAAGCACGCCATGCGCGCGTTGAGGGATACGCATGCACTGGCTGAGGGCGGCTGGTGCGTGTGTGTTTGTTGGTGCAGGGGGCGTAGAACTCGGCGAAGCAGGCGCTGCAGGAGTTCAGCAGGTGAGAGCAGGCCGAGTCGGAGTACAAGATGACCAGCGGGTCTTCCCGGGAGTACATGCCGGCCCAGCGACTGCGAAATATTCCTTGTTGCTTTGAATTGCGCTTGCATTAGTGGTTTGCCTACCAGGCACTAGGACCGGGGGCTCATGCCGATATGTTTAGCTGCCCGGGGACTGCCCCAGGGTAGCCAGCGATGGGGGTGGCTGGCCCGCTTTGGATTACACTCGGGCAAGACTGCCCGCGAGTTCTCTCCTCGCTTCCCCCTTCAGCCAGACCGGGTTTCCTGACAGCCGGGATCACAGATCCTTTATCCTGTCCCTAGGGGGGGTGATAGCGCGACAGCCTAGGGGTGCAAGGCACACTACACGCGTTGTGTAGAGCAACACAACATAATGGCTAGAGCGTGGGACTTTGAAGCTGGGGAATCCAGTTCGAGTCTCGGCACCGACCCTCAAACATCCGGTGATTCTGGGCAAATCGCCTAGCTCCCAGCGCTAAAAAGGAATGGGCCCGCTTGTTTACGCTTGAATGAAGAAGGCAGTATAGGGCACCCTGAGCACCAACCCTCCCGTTCGCTATTAGCGGATGTAGCGCGGCATGTAGTATGACGGAGCGCGCATAAGGCTTGAACCTGTTAATATGTACACATTGAAATGGCGCAAGGGGCGCGAGCACTGGAGTTCGAGGGCTAGGTAATTACCGCAGCATGTGGGTACCAAGGTACAGGTGGCGCAGGTCCATCGTACCTCTCTGGTGTGGTTCTTGTATTTTTACCGCTGCGCCATAGCCATAGTTCAGGAATTGAGAGGGGCCCGAGTCTTTATGAGTGCGTTCACAAAGAAACTACTACCTCGAGCCTAATTAACACGGCACCAAGCACCAGCTGTACACGTTACATGCAAGCGCCAAAAGCCCTGCGGATGCCCAAATGCTGCGTTTTTAACGAGTGAATGTTCACGAAAGTGAAACTGCATGCTGACTTGCGAGGGAAGGGGGACAGGAGATGTGCACGCCGCGTGGCTGTAAGCGCGTACACCAACTCAAATCCGCCAAGAGCCTGCGCGTGCCCATCTCCTGTCCCACTTCCGAGGCAAGTCAGCAACAATAGATCTCGCTGGCGACAGCGCTTCGCGCTGCGTTCGTCAGGCGAGACCTAAACAGGGGAATGATTCTGTCCAGGAGTGCAGAGGTGGGAATCATAAACTGTACTCAAAAACAAGATACCACTGACACCATGGATCCAATTATACTTTTAGTCCAGTAGGATTTATTATTTATCCCTGGATTATATTTGAATATATGGAATGAATTTTATTTTATTTTCCCAAAACAAATTACCCTTATGCAGAACTAGCTAAACGTCAGCCTTCTTGCCGTGTTTTTTATGTGAAGTATGAACAACAAAACATACTTTGTACATTTAGACCATATTTACAATACACAACCATCTATACAATTTACAAACATAAAACATATTGATGCTGGCATGCACCAACAACTGTATATTTCACCAAACAAACATTAGTCCTACTCCTTTCAAAATAAACAGTACAGGGACTTATAGCATTTCTGTCCTCAAAGTACACCAATTTCTTGTGCCTAAAGTGGGGGTCGCACCACTATATTGAACCTAATATAGGGCCGTAATCCGTGGGCTCTATTATGTCCAAGTCCAGGACCAAAGTTGTTACTAGGTTCATAGAGCGAACCTCCCAACAGTGTATAACCAACGCGTTTCGACCTTCTAGTTGGCGCTAGAATGTGCTGCCCTCAGGGCATCCATGAACTCGTGCTGCCCACAAGGCAGCGCATTCAGGTGAAAAATGGAACAGGTTTTGAAGCAGCTGCTCCATGTTTCACTGAGCAGGCAGAAACCCATTTGTACTTTTAAAGGGGATTAGAGATCTCCTTGCAGACGGGAGCAGTAAATGACTGCACCCTCCTGCAAGGGGATTTCTAGGGGGGTCCATAGGACCCATTTAACCCTTCCAGAGGGTTGCTATCAGGGGTGCACTGATGGTGAGACCTCTGACAGCGTCTTTGGCTCTGCGTCCATGTCTATAATATGGCGCGGGCTAGACATAAAGGGATTTCCTCATTTGCAAAGATGCCATGCTCCCAGGCAAATGAGGAAGCACCCTCTTGAGAAAGCGCTGGTGCTGTATGTGCAGACGCTTGTGCGGCCGCTTCTGAAATATCAAAGTGGTTCAGGGGCATGGAAAGAGCATCAAAACGCCTGTTGTGCTCCCGGGGGCTCTCTTTACCCACTTTAATCATCTGGTGGACTCTCACAGAAAATCGACTCTCCGCAAACATGCACCATGTGGCAGCAGATGCTTCAGTTTTTGTGACTTTAAAACAGAGGTCACACTCTGTGTCCACATTTTGTAAATGTGCCACCCTCTCCCAAGTGCTGTCAAAAGTAATATTTCTGACACACAAAGCAAACAAAGGAGCATTAGACATTGTTTTTAAAAGATATTTTAGAGGAAATAAAATAGAACTTCTTTGTGGACTCCAAAATGCTGTCCACAAACTTTTTTTGTATGGTGATCAACACAAGGTGCAAAGATTTCCGCACACATAAGGTTAGGATATGTAGTAAATATGTGAGGGACAAGGGGGAGTGATGACAAAATGAGAATTTGTTGTTACAAAATGGATGGGGTTACTAGATAATGAAAAAGGGGCTTAAGAAAGAAAATACTAATAAAAACACACACCCAAAGTAAGGAAATAGCAATTCATAAAATACAAATATAGGTTTGCTACATTAATACTACTTACAAAACAGATTAAAATGTACTCCAGCATCCTTGGAGTCAGGCACAACTCATGGCAAAGGACTAACCATATTCCCACAGAAATCATTGCAGCAGGCAATAACATTAACACATAGGGAAACATATAAAATAAACGTAATATAATTTTGAGTTAAAATTGAATAAATGTATTTGTAATTATTATGTTAATTAAAAAAAATCTGAATGTTAATTTTTCTAATACACATAAATACATTTTAATGCAGTATAGTATAAATTAAAATTCGGACACGTTCAACACACATGATAATGTGAGGGATAAGATAGGTTAAATAAATATTTTTATTGATTTTATCTCATTGTGTCATTTAATATTACTGTGGTTGTCCTTGAATAGGAGTTGGGTAAATGTGTTTAATCCTGTTAATTTAAAAATATAGTACATTTATTTTTATTAATATAAAATGAATTTTCTTAAAACGACCTACTACTTTACATAGGGTGATCTTTGTCCTTGTGGCAGAGATTTTAACATACAGCTTGAAGGTTGCTAATTTTATCTTTACACTCACAAATTTAGTAGAAAAAGTTTCACCCTCCTCCATTCTGCATCTAGGTGTAACTTTCACATTGAAATGGTGAATTCTATATAGGAGATTTACAGCAGGTATTGATGTAGATCTACAGATGAGGAGATCTACACCTGCAAGCTTACCTTTTTTAATAGCGCCCTACGAAACCCTTGTTATGAAAAAAAGGGCTACATTCTGATCCCTGTGAAACCGTGTTTGTACAGACATTGGAATTATAGGCTGTGTGATAATTATCACACTCTTGCGGTTTTCCCCTGATAAACTTGCTGAAATTAATCAGGGAGAAAAATCCCAGAAAAAAGCAAAACATGCAGAACGTTTTGTGTTAAAAATCGGTTTTGCATGTTATGTCTAATTTTCCTGTTGAAAACTCTGAATTGGAGGTGTTAAGCTATCATGGTAACTACCTCACCTTGGTGCATTGGTGTTTACCATGCGTGAAATACCTCCCCACCAATCCAATGAACCTGTAACGAGGGCCATAGCATTGTTGTTCTCGATGCACTCCAAGATACAACGCTGCTCAAAAATTCCAAGGCGGAACTACGCAGAGGGATGAATGTCAGAATATCGACCACGAAAATATCATGGCGCCAAAATAGCAATGTCAAGATATCAACATCAAAAATATCTATTTTACATAGTTAAAATGCAAAGTACCAAGATATTGACTACAACAATATTTGTTCCAAAACATCAACATTGTATTAGTAAATATATATGCATATTTGCAAATAATATATTTAAATGTAAAATAAAAATGACGTTAAGTAGATAAAAAAAAATAGTGGTAATACAATTGTAGAGGAAATTAGACTTTTAAATCTAGCTCCAATTCAAATCGATAACATAAACGGTATATATTAAAAATAAATCAAACTGCATTTTTGTAACTCAAATACAACAAACATTACAAAATGCATAAAATAGGTGAAAGCAGATTCACATTTCTTACTCAATTTTAACTCGCGCCCAATTGTCATTTCAGGCGTTGCACTGATGTTATCAATGATGTCATAGAACATGTCATAAGTGATGTAATATGTAAGGCAATTAGCAATGCATGACGAGCACACAATTCCTAACCACAACTTTTAACCTTTGGGCTTTTCAACAAATGTCTAAGCTTTTTTTTTTAAATATAAAGTAAGATGTCCATTCCTGTGCGTGGTAGGGAGGTTGTACACAGTGTCTGGCCACAGGCCAGGCCTTGTGCCCAACTCCAGCTGGTGTGCATGGCTGACTATGTGATGTAACAATGTCAAGAGTGTCATTTTACGTATGGGAGACCTACTAACTTTGTCAATGGGTCAGAATACCGAAATATACAAATGTGGGCCTATTGGCTTTAACACGGGGTCAGCAAATCAACATACAAAAAGCAGAACTATTGTCTTTGTCAAAAAATCATCAATAAATATAATCAAATGTATATTTCAATAATTCACAAATTACAATGTTTAATAAAAGTGATTGGAATAGGACCATTTTAATAAATAAATAACATAATGTCTTTGAGTCATTCTTTTGCCATTTTTCAGTCCATAAATTACAGCCATAAAACAACCCAAAGAGGTCTCTGCGCTCCAGCTGAAGAACATAGCTTTCCAGCCTGAAGTGCTTTGAAAAATATGGTAAACTCTCATGGGGTCTTGGAATTCTTTACCCAGAAGATTTACTATTTTATTTTAAAGTTGGTGGGGGCTGCTGCACTCGCTGCAAGCCCACACAACATTAAGATAGTTGCTTGGTTGTGCCCCTGCCCTTCTAGGGGCACCAACTGGATCCCCCAAAAATCTCTAAAAAGCCCTTGCAGGACAATATATGACGTTCCATGCCAGAGCAATGAATAATAAATTAGCAGGTCCTGCTGGTCATCTATTATTCAGTGTTTGTATATTTTGGGGTATCCTGCCCACACAGAAGACTGGCATCTTTTGTTGGGGCTACTGGTAGAGCCCCTGGCCCCCTTCGGCCTGCCTCTCCCTGCAAATGGCCCAATCGGCTGCACAGGAGACAACAACATATTTCTTAATATAAACTGTAGTGCCCTGGTGCATTTTAGATGTTGGGGCTGCAGGGGAAATCCCAAGACCACAGCAGCCCAGCCAGCTCCCCTGCAAGCACCTATCCCGAGTTGTGCCTAGAACTGGCATTGCTCCTATCTGGCAGGAGCAGCTTTTCTTCCTGCTCCCACTGGGTGGGACCAATTATATGTTTCCCTGCCCGCAAGAGCATGGGTAGGGAGAAAAATCTGGGCTCCCATCTATTGGAAGCAGGTTTAGAGTTGGGGTCCCCAAGACCGCATCCACGAGCTGGACCCAGGGAATTGGGTACCTGAGGCCATACTATGGCTCAGTGAGAGCCTTTTAATCAAATGTATCCCTAGGGGTTGTGGTCATTGGGGCATGGTAAGGGCCCGGGGGGGGGGGGGGGGTGCCCCCTTTTAATAAAATGCAGTCCCAGGGTTTGGGATCCCCAGGGCAAGTAAAATGCTAAGAGATGGAGGCCACACACCCTCTCCCCAAAGAATTATACATTCAGAGTCCCTGGCCCTGGACCACCAGGGGATATTTTTTTTTGTAAAGCATGGGTGCCTTCACTTAAAAATAAAATGGCTCAGGGTGTCCTTCAGGGACCCCCCCCCCTCCCCCCAAAGTCTATCAGGGCAGAATATCCGTATCCTGCCCTTATATGGTTTTTTACCCTGTTTTTCACTACAGGAGACTGATTACCCAAGTCCTAAAATGGCTGCTGCCACATCTTTGTTGATGTGGTGGCAGCCAATCAGATCTTATCTTAATATCTGTCAGTTCTGCATATCCTCCACAGTGTAAAATATCTATTTTGTTTACCGTATTAGCTCTAAACTACTG
Organism: Triturus cristatus; assembly: GCF_964204655.1. NCBI lineage: Eukaryota > Metazoa > Chordata > Amphibia > Caudata > Salamandridae > Triturus > Triturus cristatus. The sequence continues at coordinate 1,011,016,783 of NC_140593.1, read as the reverse complement.
TACTGAATTACACCAAATCACAAAAGGCACGCTTTATGGACCAAGATCAATCTTTTTGCCAACTTTGGTATAATTCTGTTCAGCCGTTTGGCTGTAGCTTTTCTAATTTACCTATAGAAAAAAGGGGGAAATCTGTTTTGGTATCCCTCTTTTGCTCAGCTCCTGCTTGACAGATCCCTCCAAAACTCTTAACTTCCTGGAAAGTTTCAGGGTGGTCCACCAGTAGAGAGGACTGAGAAGAAGAGGCAAGGGTATGGATAATCTGTCCCTAGACCTTCTCTGGGTACGAAACAGCATTGTTTTTAAACAGTACTTATAAAGAATTTGTGGCGTTCTCTTGCCTTTTTTATTTTTTAAACCCTGGGGTAGGCCAGGGAGGGAGGAGCATCTGTTTTTTAAAAACCTGTGGCCCTCCTCCCCAATCCTTAATAAGGCCCCAGGGAATCCATTCCCTGGGACCGGTATTTTTGTAGTGGAGAAGGGGTAGTTTAGGCCCTTACTGAGCTTCTTATAGGCCCCAGGGACACCATTCCCAAAGGCTGATATGTTAATACGTGGAGGGTGGTGTGCCGCCTCCTCTTCCCAGAACCTTCCTGAGGTGCTGGGGATCCTATTGACTAGGTTATAATGACGGAGAGGCACACGGCCATCCTCCCTGATGACAGTGTATTTTTTAGGGTAGGAGGTGTGAGTGGGGGCCCCATCCCCAGTGTGCGTGCGGGCCTCATCCCCTTGAACTCAATCACAGTTTAGTTCCCTTCCTGGGAGTGTGGACAGGGAATAAAAATCTATTCCTTGCTTCAACTCTACTGGGTAGGGAATACAACATTGCTCCTGCCTGACAGGAGCAGTAAAGATAGTTGTTTCTGTACAGGGGGCAGCAAAGTAATAGAGCGGGCTCCCATTGCCACACATGTGTGCTGGATGGGAAGCCGGTTTGGGCCACAAGGGCCTTGTTTCTCCCTCATTACCCCCAATGAGAGGGTGCCTCAGGTGGGAACTATGGATACTTGGTGGGGTGCCAGGAGGGAGCCTTGAGTCTCCCCCATCTTCTCCAATGAGTGTTTATGTTGTGGGTAGCGTGAGTGGGCAACGGTGTACCCACCTTAAAAAACACACTGCTCCCATCAGCACTCACTATGGGAGTGGGCTGGGTAGCTGGAAGGGGCTGCAGGGGCTCCCAATGCAGCACCCAACATAAAAAAGTATGTGGATGCCTCGGCTGGACACTGGGGTAATCAAATGATAAATATTTTTTTAAAGAATAATAAATCATTGGCAGAAGTCACTCTTTATTGACTGTTGCAAGAAAGAAGCACTTTTGTGTTTGATTTTCGGAGCCTGGTTAGATTCCTTGAAGGAGCAAGTGCACCAACAACCATTTGTATAATGTTGTGAGGAACTGAAGGGAGTACAGCTGCACCCAAGCAACAACGATAAAACAGTAAGTCTCCTAGGTCTTTGAATCCATTACACAAGAAAAGCTTAGAATATTTTAAAGCACTCCCATCTGGAGCTCTATGCACTCCAGCTGTAGTGTGGGGATCCCTTGCGGTGGGTTATACGGCTGCACTTTGGGGTCTGAAATGTTTTGTAAGAAAGGCTCAAAGACATGCTGACTTTTTTTAAATAAAGCTTTATTACATTTTTGTGACAATCACTTTTTATTAACATAGCAATTTGTGAATTTATAAAATACACATTTTTTAATAAATATTCATGACTCTTTAACAAAAACAATAGGCTTGCTTCATATAAGTTAATGTGCTGACCTTCGTTTTATATGTTGGTGCTCTGACCCTTTGACAAAGTCAGTTGGTTTTCCTTACTTAAAATGACATAATTTACATTGTTACATCACATAGCCATCAGTGCACGCCTGCTGGAGTAGGCCCTGCTTCCAACCCAATGCTGCACATGGCAACAGATGTCTACTTTACGCTTAAAAAAACATAGAAATTCACTGAATAAAACAAAGGTTAAGGTGACGTTATAGTTAGGAATTGTACTAAATTCTTACTTTACATTTTAAAGCCTTAGAAATTCATTAAAAAAACACAAAGTTTAAAGGAATGTTATAGTAAGGTGAAAATGACAGCTACAACATAAAGTTTTGAATGAACAAAACCACTGAAATTCACTAGTTATATTTATCTCAAGTAACTTTGACTTATGCCCTAAAGGAACTATAATGGAACCCGCAGACCCCTTTGCCTTGCTAGAAGCAATATCTTCATACTTTCTTTGCTCCTTGGGTCTCCGAACAGTTCCTGTCTGGGATGAGGTCATATCTTCCTGACTTCCCCTACCAGACGGCCAGCCGGCACTATCGGTATCATAATCTACCCAGTCTCTGCTCATATTTACATTCGCAGATGATGAAGAGGGGTCTGATAATGAGTAGAACTTAGCCAGGGCTTCAATTTCTTTACTAAGATCAGCTTCAACTTGATGCCCCTCTTGAAAGTTGGGTCGATCCGTAATAGTCTATCTGTAATAAGCCCCATTAACCTCCAGTTCACCGTCTCCCTGCATAGTTTTTAAGGAAACTACAGGACCCATAATGCCACTGCTGGGTACAATATCCTTCACACTGGATTCAGCCCCTTCAATTTCTTTTCCTTGTATTGGTGCGGTTTTTACAATGTCTGAACTATCTGCAGGACCCGACATGACGTCTGGCTGCCCGGATATATCCTCTGACATTTTTTCCCCAACAGTCAGGATAAGTGGTGAAATCATACCTGGGCTAGAAGCTGCTGCTGCAGACACACCGGTATTGGACACAGCTATATTTTCCCTTCTCTTTGCTTCCTCCCCTCCCGTCAGAGATTTCTTGGTTCTGACAGTCTGGAGTTTAAAGATGGAGGGTTCAGTCTATTTCCCCCGATTTAGCGCTATTTTTAAATTCGGGTCGCTACTTTCCAGTGAAACGTCTTTCCCCTCTTTTACCGGGCTGCTGGAAACGGCCGTAGTTCCGCGGGTCCTGGCGTTCTTTGGTGCTTGCTTCAGCACCATTCCACCACTCGAACGGTCATTGAAAAGTCCTGGTCGAATCGCTTGATGCAACCACAACGGGTCTCTCTGCAACAAAAACACCAGCCTCCAAATCATCCCAGTCACATCTGATCCGCTCCCTCAGGCTCCATTAATCGCGTTAATCATATATCAAAAATATTAAACCATTCTCCGATGAACAGAGATCATGGAAGGGGTTATCCAGAAGAGCCCTCAGCACCAGCTCACTCGGCCGGCTGAACATCCGCCATCTTGCCGTTTTCTGCGAAATACTGCCTTAAGTTTGGGACTACTCTTTTTCAGCTCCGGTTGGCAATACGCTGGCTGAAGTAGGTGAAGCTGTGCCTACTGTAAGCTCAGCCCAAGATCCTCCTACGGAGGTAACGCTGGACATGATATACCAGACTATTATGGCTCATTGTGCTGAGACAAGGCTGGAAAGTGCTCGAACCCAGGGGGCTTGCCGTAAGCTACAGAATTCCATCAGGAGGGTGGCCAAGGCATGTTCAGATATCACAGCCAGGGTTGGTGAGGCAGAGGTTCCATGCTTGAAGATGATCTGACTGTGCAAAAAGGGCTCACAGAGGCACCTAAAACGCAGAAGGATGATGCAATTTGGAAACTTTCTGATTTAGAGAACCGGATGAGACGGAATAACCTTCGGATTCTGGGCATACCAGAGGGGGTAGAAGGTACGGACACTCACAAATTTGTTATAGAACTGTTTACAGAGGCTTTTCCAGATTTAAAACTATGGGATTGGAAAGATGAACTGCAACAAGCCCACCGATTTCCATTTAAAATCCGACAGCAAACTGGACAGTCTAATGTGCAGCCTCGGCTATTCTGATCTCCCTAAATAATTTTCTAGCTCGAGAAGTTCTATTTGATTTGGCCATGCCAAATAAAAAAAGAGTGGAGAAGGGATATGAGTTTTTCGTAAGGCCGGATTTTTGTCAGGCGACGGTGGAGCGAAGGTGGCAGCTTCGCCAATTGATCTCTTTGTTTCACGCAAAAGGGGCACAAGCATTCTTGCTTAACCCAGCAAAGTTAAAAGTGTTGTACCAGGGTCAGACAAAGTTTTATGTTTCTGAAGTTAGGCAAAATAATTTTTGTATTCAATTGAACGGATCAAATAGGTAGCTGTATAGTAATCTTGAATTCTATAGCTCCTATCTTTAGGCTGTGCCCTTAGGGCTTGAGACAGGCTGATTAGGCTATGAGATGGTTTCTGGCTCCGCAAAGAGTCTGAGTTGATTGCTAAATATGCTTCTCCATTTATGGGAGGGGGGACTTCCAGGGAGGCCTCCAGCTCCTCATCACCAGGGACCTATGGTCCCTTTGCCGTGTGAAGTGGGTGGGGGCGTTGGCTGGGGGGGAGGGGGTGGAGAGGGTAGGGGTGGAGGGCAGGGAAAGGGTGGTGTAGGGTTGTTGGGGGTTAAAAGAAAACGTTTCCGCAGTTTCATGTTTGTCTATTAAAATGTACTTTTTTGATTATGGGTGTGGTACAGTTCAAATGCTGATATTAATGATTTATCCATGGCCAATTTAGATCGGCAAATTTGCTCCTTTAATGTTTGTGGGCTCAATAATTACAACAAAAGGAAGAGCGTTCAAGCTGAACTTAGGGCTATCAAGCCCAATATAGTTTGTTTGCAGGAGACTCATCTTCTTTGGGTGAAGCAGCAGAATTTGACAGACCTAGGGTATACCATATTAGCAGCATCTAAGCACTCTAACATGGTTAGAGACGTTACGATTTTGGCTAGACCCACGGTGGTGACAACGGGACGACAGTCCGTAGACAATCAGGGTTGTTGGGCTATTTCGGAGTGTTTAGTGGGGGATGCAAGATTTACCTTATGCACAGTTTATGGCTCTAATTTGGACGAAGATATGGTTCTGGAATATTTGAACGGTGAACTAGCACTATGGCCCACACCATTAATTTTATGTGGGGACTTGAATATCAATTTGTCCGGTAATATGCTATAATCAGGGATCCAGGATTATAAGGGCAGAAAGCCCAAAGTTTTCAAAGCACTAAGCCATCTGCTTGTTGACCATGGGCCAGATGTTTGGGCCACTCTACATACTCAAGATCAAGGAATCACCTTTTTTTCTTCCCCCCATAATAAGTTGGCACAATTAGATTATTTTTTTACATCCCTAGCATGGGCATCTGACTCTACGATACAAGTTTATCCTAGGTTCATGTCTGATCATGCTCCAGTGGTAATCAGCATTCCTAAAGTGGCGACTCTTAAGTCCTCTAAGGCTTTTACCTTCGACAGGAAGCTCCTATTGGATCCTTCATTTGTTAATCATATGAAGGGCTGGATAAAAGATTTTTTTCAAATAAATAGACAATCAGCTTTGTGTGATATGGTCTGGGACGCGTTTAAAGCCTGTTTTAGAGGCAAAGTGCTGAGCTATGGTCTTTTTTTACAAAAACAGGCTAAGCATGACATTTGGGAATTATATAACCAACTTAAAGTAGCAGAAGAAAGGCTGTCTTGTGGCATAGCGGCTGGTAATGATCTAACTGATGTATTAGATAACCTGGCGCAATGTAAATCTAATTTAAATCGAACATGGTCTCAAGAAATTGCAAGTAAATATCAGATTTATAAGAAACAATGCTACGAATATGGGGAAGCTACGGGCAGGTGTCTTGCCCAGAAGATTAGAGCAAGAGAAGCCCAGCAGAGAATACAAGCTATTAAAAATAGTGGGGGCTCAACGGTGCATGATCCACAAGAGATTCTGAATGTTTTTCATGCCTACTACTCGGATCTCTATACAGAGCAAGGGCATGCTGATCTTCCCCTAGATTTAGGACTCCCCCCCCCGCCATGGAAACAGCTGGGTTGTGAGGATACTGACAGCTTAGATAGTCCCTTTACAAGTGAGGAGTTGGAACAAGCCCTGAGTACCATGGCAGGTGGTAAGGCCGCTGGTCCTGATAAACTTCCTATGGAAGTGTATAAAGCGTTTTTTCAAGACCTTAAGGGAGACATGCTGGTCACGTTTCAGGCAGCTCGTTTGGGTGTCGCCCCTTGAACCGGGCAGGAGGCTAATATAATTATTTTTAAGAAGAAGGACAAGCCCGCTGATCTTCCCGGGTCATACCACCCAATTTCGCTGGTTAACTGCGATGGCAAGCTGTATGCGAAGATGCTTGGTAATAGGTTGGTAAAGGTCATGTCTCCCCTGGTTTCGATACATCAACACAGCTTTTTTCCAGGGCAGGGGATGGTTAACCATATTAATAGAGTTGTGACCCTTCTCGACACCACGCAGGTCGAGTCTAGGACCTTGGGACTTGTCCTGCTCGATGCCGAGAAGGCGTTTGATCGTGTGGCCTGGAACTTTTTATGGGGGGTTTTACAACGCATGGGATTTGGTCAAGGGTTTATCCGGGCCCTGAAAGTTCTCTATCACTCTCCTACAGCCAAGATGTGTACTATGGGGTGCAGCTCTAAAGATATCTCGGTATCCAGAGGTACGCGACAGGGGTGTCCGTGTTCCCCGCTCCTGTTCGCATTATATATTAACCCTTTTATAAATATGCTAGAGTTAAATGTGTAAATGTAAATGTATGTGTCTTGTAAAGCGCACTGCTGCCCTGAGGCGTCCTGGCGCTGTAGACCGCTGGGGAACCCGTCCTGGCTATCCCTGTGAGATGGTCCCTCCAGGGTATCTCCAAGGTGAAACCAAGCATCCCCGGCGAATGTGGGGGGCCGTTGTGGAGATGAGGCAAGCTAATGCCCAGAGTTGCCGAGTGTGTTCCTGGTTAGAGTAGGTACCGAGGCGAGAATTATCGAGTCCGTTTTGACCCTGGTCCACGACCCTGCCGCGTCGGGAATTGAACCCTGGTCCCTGGCCGATTCTCTGCTTGCGGATCTGCCGCCTCTAACCAGTGAGCCACACCTCTCCACCATAGAGTTAAGTCACCATATTCTACCTTTCATGGTGCACCACAAGCATTTTTCTGTCTTGGCTTATGCTGATGACATTGCGGTGTTAACAGCTGACCTGGATACGGCTTTGCCTGAAATTTAATATCTAGCCGGGAAATTCGGAGCCCTGTGAGGCTATAAGCTAAATACAACTAAAACCCAAATTGTCTACACAGATCGTACCCGGGTCAGTGATGATAGAGTAGTTGAGGAAGCTACCGATTTGGGTATCAAAATTAGACCTTGCTTAAAGGAATTAGTCCAGGTCAACTGGGACCTTATTCTGGGCAAGACTAAAGTAGCATTGGAGAGCTGGGAGAGCTTGCACCTCTCCCTAGTCGGGAGATCTAATCTTTTGAAAAATGGTTGTTTAGTCCAGGGTGAAGTATTTTTTTAGAGCAGTGCCCCTAGAATACCTAAACCTCAGATTCAACACCTTCAATCACTCTGTGCTAGGTATCTCTGGGCTCCAGGTAAACCTCGGAGAGCAGCTCGATTTATGACTCTTCCTTTGGACAGGGGTGGTTGGGCAGTACCGGATTTCTTTTTTTATCATATAGCTTGTCTGTTGGCCAATATGTGTATTTTATTGTCTGGGGAAGAATTTAGCAACCCGGCGGAGGCACCTTCCATTTATCAGATGGTTCTTGGCCCTGCAACATATAATTCTCTGTTTAGTAGGCTTGATGGTAGCTATTTTAAAAGGACTTGTTTTAAAGTTTTGGGGGCTACTTATGGGGTATGGAACATCGTTAAAAGACTTTTTCATATCCCTAGGGTGTCTTTTTATACACCAATGTCAGCGGATCTAATATTGCCCTCTATATTTTGGGATCACATTGTCTTGGAATGGAGATTGAAAGGTATTATACGATTGGGGGATTTTTTTCATCAGATGGGTTGTATGTTCCCTTTTCTAATTTAAGGGATAAATATAAAATACTGAGTACACAGTTTTTTAAGTTTCTACGGATCCGTAATTTTCTAAGTAAGCATGCCCCAGCTTTAACTCCTTATAGAATTATCGATGCTATCAGGCGTAAGGAAAGGATAGGGTCCTTGTATCAAATACTGTTAGCAAGCAGGGCTGATGAACTGGATAAAGTTAATCTTAGGTGGAGAGATGCTTTGGGAGTCAACATGGTTACTGTTGAAAGCTCGATTAAAATTGCTCGGAATGTTTGTCTTGCTGCGTCACTGAGGGCGCAACACTATAAAATGGTTTTTAACCTCTACCGCACTCCGGCTGTAATAGTGAAATGGGCTGGTGTTGGGAATAGTTTAAATGATGGGAAATGTTTTCGCTGCAGGACAGACAATGCTGATATTTTGCATATATTTGTTTTATGTCCTAAGCTATGTCAGTTTTTGGGTCATATTGAAAGATTTTTGTCATTAGTTACTGGCAACCCGGTACGAATCTCAGCTAGTATGATGGTATTAGGGACAGGGGAGGAACTAAGTGATGGTCAACCCTTATTTAAATTTCGTTATTTAATTTTTATTGCAACAGCAGTAGCTCGTCTCTGTATAGCTGCTTCTTGGCTGCAGGCAGAGGCACCTTCTTTCGAAATGTGGCATGCAAAGTTTTATAATATCTTTAATTTAGAAGTTAGTTTATACTCTGTTAAAAGACTCAGTAGGCGAAAATTTGGTCTTACCATTTGGAAATCCATGATCAATCACATTGGGGGGTAGTATTTCTAGTTAGTTTATTTTTTTTTTGTTTAATGCTTTGTGAATGAATGTACCTTACTTTGTCTTATTACTATGTCTTCTTTTCTATTTTGTATGGTCTTTTGATACTGTGGTTTCCATAATAAAAAATAAATAAATAAATAAAAAAGAACTATAATGTGTGCCCTCTCCATGCACATTGTTGTTATCAATAATGTCATTTAAGATGTCATTAGGGATGTTAGCTATGCAGTCACTGAACATTTCATTAGTGATGTAAATTGTGAGGGTAAAAGCAGTGTGTGAAGAAAGTGGTTTATTATATGGTGTGGTTGTGTAACCTCAAATAAAGTCAAAAATCTGTTTCAGGCCAAATTAGGTTTGTTTGCAAAACCTTAGCTCAGTCCTGGATAGCTGTGGCTCAGAGCAGTCAGGCTTTATCAACAGGACAGTGTAAAGGATTAAGAAGTACAATGACAGTTGGGTAAGGATAAAACACAACCCAATAAAAAATAGGTTGTATTTTATCTTTATCTTTAAACAGATGTCTCAATGACAAAAATCCATAGGAGTGTTCCAGAAAAATGAATTTTTAAATAAATGATAAATCACAGCTTTTCACTTAGTGCTATAAATGATTGTAATCTACTCCAACTCACAGTTGAAGGTTAGTCACAACATATATCTAGAAAAGGGCTAGAACTAAGGGCACTCTTGAGGTGACCAACTCCAGCAGGGAGACAGTCGCAGGGACCAACAAGGTTCAACAGAGAAGTTACTTTACAAGGAAAGGAGTCTCTATTCCAGTGCCAGGGTCTATAGGTGAACCACCATAGGAATCAATGGAGTGGTCCTTATTAAAGGGATACAGGATGCTTAAGATGCGCAAGGATGCTGATCTGGTGTCAGAAGCATTCCTTTGTCCACCCCTCTGTCCACGAACATGGTGGGGTGACTTTGGCGTTGGGGTTGATGTCCCTTGAAGTCTGAGTGAAGTCCAGCTAAAAACCAACTGCCACTGGTCAACTGGTCTCCGGTTTCCGCATAACTAGTGGTTCCCTTTAATGTTCAGTAACTTCTGAACTGTGTGACCAAACAGCACTCTGGCAACTAAACTTGGGTGCAGTTTTTGAGTGCAGGACTCAGCCTCCCAAGCTGGACTTTGGTGGACTTCAACGATCAGGCGTTCATGGCAATCAAATCACCAAGGGAAGCTTCTTCAGCTTTTCTGCCCCTTTGGCTTGAACATTAAGTCAGCCAACTGACTCTTGGAGTCACCTCTTTTGCCTGGGGCTTGGGGAATACTTTTTCTCAAGCAGGGCACCACAGGCACAGTCCTCACTTTGCTAGTCCAAGGAGCAGCAGGTGCAATCTAATCATTGGTGCTGCCTCTCGCCCTGTCCTCTCTCCACTTCAGACGTGATCTAAGGTCTAGGGGGCAGGAGTTCCACTTTTGTGCCAATTTCTTGCACTTGGGGGATCTGGCAACTAATAGGCAATGGACTACCAGGTTCCAAACATCCTAGTGACAACATTCTGGAAAGTGTGGCATCTATCTAGCCCAGAATGCACCATTCTGCCCAATCCCAATTTGGCAAAACCCTTCGCTTGATGTGTGGAGCTCCCTAGCCCATACCAGAGGTGTGGCTATTCTAGGGACTGCACGCCAATGGAATAAAATGGCTTGACAGCAGCTTCTCCCTCTGTGTTCAAGATGCCAGCCTATCTGCTAAAACGAAAGAGCAGCCTTTCCTGTGTGTGACTACCCTATGCCCATCAAAGGTGGATTCCATTCTGAGCTCACCTTTATGGCTCACAGCCTGTTTAGCCATTCTGTCAGCAGACCCCTTGTGTTCCTTCCTGAAAGTCATTGACACCTCTCTCCAGGAGGACAGGTTTTGTAGAGGGCAGCATGCTGTCTGCAACCGTAAACAGTCACTGGAAAGTTTGTGCAAGAAAGTGGCCAATCGATGCCATTTGTGCTAAAGTTGAATTAAATTCAACTTGAACATCAAATTGGGTTTTAATTCAGTGATACATTTTTTGATTCCTTGAAGTACCATAGAAGTAGTCCCAATCAGAAGTTGGCACTGTTGTATTTTCAGCATGTAACTCTGAACTCACCAATGGGGCTACTAGCCGTTCCACAGTAAAAATGACAATGTGGGGTTATAACTACAAGGGCATGTAAAATTACTAAAACACATGCCCATTTTTAACATAATACACCCTGATTGTAGGGTCTGGTAACCCTACCTTAGGGGTGACTTTAAATGTCAAGGTTGAGTTAGCAATGTAAACCTGCTGCGCTAGTCAGCAATAGCGGGCTGGGAGTCATGCTTTGCTTTGTCATGCTTTTAGTGGCAATATAAGTGCTTCAGTCCATGAGGGACACTTTAACTTACAGACCCTGGGTATACCAAAACCATATACAAAGGCCTTATAAGTATGTTGACTTATGCGACTTATGAGTTAGCCAATCAGACATATACCTCTTCTAAGGGTTAGACCACAGACACTGAGGCCTGTGTGGCAGGATTCAGTGCAATTTCAGAGTCAAAAAACTATTAACATCAGTCCAAAAACTTGGAGGTGATCACGTAAAAAGAGGCATTTCTTCACATAGTGAGGATTCGAGTCATAGTTACTTTAGGGCAAGAGTTTTTCTTTTGTTTTTTTTTACAACATATTTTATTGCATTTTATAACATAATTAGGGCAAGAGTTAAAATGAATTGATATTACTATACCTGGTTCTGTCACCAATAGCTATAATCAAATATATATTTTGTAGATACTCACATTGCAAAGTTTAATAATAGTGATTGTCCCAAATTATTTTCAGTATAGCATTTATTTTAAACCTTTATCATGTCTTTTAATCTTTTTTTCTAACATTTTTGAGGTCACAAAGTGTAGCCATAGAACCAACCACAAAGGGTATCTTCACTCCAGCTGAAGAACATACAGCTCCAGCTAGGAGTACTTTGGAAATAATAGTAAGCTCTCCTGTATTCACGGATTCAATGATCCAGGAGACTTATTGTGATATTTTATAAATTTTGCTAGGGGGTTGCTGTCCCCCACAACAGTAAAAAAGCAAGCATTGCGGTGCCCCTGAGGGAAACCACAAGCATCAAGAAATATTTTTTTAAAAAGCCCTTTGTGGTCATAATAGTGCACTCCCCAGCTGGCAGTGAATGTGAAATTTCACAATAATGCTTTTTTTATTCTATTTTATTTATTGGTCCCCAGGGACCCCATCACCAGTGTCCAATATCGTTAAAAGGTGGGAGGGAGTGTGTGGCCCCCTCTTTGAGACTTTTGGAGGTCTGGGGACATATCCGCCAGAGCCAATATCTTTTTTTGGGGATGGGTGCTTGCAGCCCCCTCCCTGAGCCTTTTGACGTCCGCTGGGACCCCTCCCCCCAGGACCAATATCCTTCTCCCAAGCCTTTTTAAGGCCCTGGCACCACATCCCCAGGGGCAAAGTATTTTACATTTGGGGAGGGGGAGCGAGTCCCTGCTCCCTGAGCCTTTGGCAGGCCTTGAGACCCCAGACCGAAGTATAGGAGCCTCCCTTCATGAGCCATATTATGGCCCTGGGAACCCCATCCCCCAGGGCCTGATGGCAGCAGTGTCCCTCTGGGATCCTCCCACCAGACTAGATGGGGTCATGGTATCCCTACCCTGTCCCCCTACATCTTCTTTTATCTTTTTTAAGGATAGTGGACTGAGTACCTGAGTCCTAAAATGGTTGTATCAACATCCTTTTGATGTTGTGGCAGTTTTTAAGATCCTACCTTTTGATCTGCGGAGAAACTGCGTCGCTATACATACATACATTTTATACCTTAATTTCTCCAAAACAACTCAACAGACTAACACCAAATCACAAAAGGAAACATTCAGGATCACCATCTAGCTTTCTGCCAAATTTAGTGTAATTCTCTTCAGCTGTTTTTGCGGTATTGCTGGGAAAACATTTTGGGACCCCCATCTATATCTCAGTCCCTGCCTGATGGATTACCCCAAACCTTTCCAGGAAGAAACTGAGGTGGATGAGAATGTGTTTTTTAAAGTTTTGTGAAGAATCATCAAACAAAGCCAAAGTTATTAGCAACCCAAGAGGTCAATTTTCCATGGAGATGTAGTCCCACTGTAACTGCCCAGTGTCAAAAGGGTCAATTATGGAAATCTAATTAAACATTTTCAAAATTGTTTTGAATGGTCAAAACCTGTGAATATGTTTTTAAATATCAGATTAAATTTAAAATGGGAGTGATAAACTAATAGTGATGAATTAAATACAATGAGTGATATTCTACCAATCCTGGTGTTGGCCATTGTTAAAATGGTAGGTAAAGGAAATGGTTGTAAGAATCTTTTTTCTAAAGAAAGCCATCTTGGAGAGTTAAGATGGGCAATATTTTGTAACCATAACAAAACATATGATATTTCTTAAATTCAGGTAAGCCAACATTGCCATCTTTTTGGGGAAATTGTAGAGTTTTAATGCTAATGCATTCAGTTTTATTGTTCCAGATCAACTTAGTAATTAACTTATATAGTTTGCTAAGGAAAATAGAAGGTAGACATTATAATAACATGGATAAATAGTAAAGTTGGGGTAATAATAATTTTGAGTACTTTAACATGTCTCCATCAATTCAGATGATGAGCTAATCATTTATACAAAATTTCTTTTGTGCTAGTCAGCACTTTAGAGCAGTTGGCTTCAATTGTAGTTTTAATACAGTTAGAAAAAGTAATACCCAAATACCTTCGGGTCAAAGGCAGCCACAATATTTAATGGAATGAGTCTGATTTATTAATGTTTAAAGAATAACCAGAGATAGAAGCACATTGATGAATATTATGAGTAATAATAGGCAGGGTAGTAGCGGGGTCATTTACAAATAACAGAACATCATCAGAATAGGCAGACACTTTTAAAACAGTATTTTTTAAAACAGTTCCAGTATATTGTTGATTGAGCCAGAAAAAGTATAAGGGACTTCCTTGACGAGTACCTCTATATTAATTGAATGGAGTAAAAAGGGTTCCATTCATATATATGGTAGCAAAGGGGGCTGAATATATTACCTTACCCATTTTCGAACAAGTGGGTCAGAAATTAAGTGTTCAGCGTTTTGAATAGAAATTGCCAATTCACCTTATCAGTTGTTCTCTCCGCATCTAAGGCCAACAAACTCACTGGATATTTGAGGTTACTAAAAGAAGAGATGACATGTCAGAAAACACGAGTGTTATGTGCATTGTGCAGCCAATCTACCTTTCATAAATCCTGTCTGGTCTGGTAATATGATTAAAGTAAGTAGGAGTTTTACTATTGCTTGAATGTGAATTTACCTTTGAAAAAAAGGAAAGACAAGAGGTGTTTGGCAAAACAAGAACAGTTGTTTGATTTAATGTAGCGGCTGTAAGATCAGGCGACAGAGTTGGGGTCTGATGACTGCCTTTAAGCACATTGGTTTCGCCCATCATTTTATACTTTACATGAAGCATCCTAAAACGCTTTATGCATTCCTTTGGCAACAGACGTTTTGGCCTAGTCATGGGGCCATAAATCGGGAGTTTGAGAAGAAGTGCAGATGTGCCTTGTTCTTGTGTGAACATACTGTAGGGCCAGTGGATGCGTGTTCAGATGTCCGGCATGAGCTGCATGTGATCACTGTGTGTAATGTGCATGCTGGGTTCTGATTGGCTGTGTGTTCCTAATTTAGTGTGGCATCTTACTTTAGGGTATTTTTACGAATGCACGCCCCTCTGGCTAAATGTGTTTTACTGGGGCCAACCTCCTGAGACCATTGTGGTGTCACTGCTTATCTGTGGGATCGGTCTGAGTTTTTCTGTTCACGCTTTCTGTATAAGGGTTACGTGTCCCCCACCTGTGATCTGTAAATCAGTTGCTTCAGGCGTAGTTGGCAGGGCATACCTAACCATATATTTCTGATTTGAGGTTGAGCCGTAGGTCACATCGGGTTAATTCAACAATGGAGATATGAGTTCATTTTTATACCTACATTTATCATGGTATACATCGACATCACACTGTCCAATATTATGTTAAGATGTTGGCATATATTTGGCCATCTTGGTTAATGAGGGATATTGGACTATAATTAGAAATTAAAGTAGGGTCTGTATCTGGTTTTGGAAGAGCAATGATACTGGCTTTGTTAAAAGACCCACCCATCATAGAAGTATTCTGAAAGTCAGTGAATCGTGAAACTAAAATGGGGGAGAGTTGGGACTGAAAACATTTATAGAATTCAGTTGGAATATCATTTGATCTGGGTTATTTACTGGGGTTTAGTGATTTGACTGCCATGTTAATCTCGTGAATATCAGTAGAGTTTTCTAATGTGAGTCTATCAGTAGTAGAAAGTTGAGGTAATGACATTCTCTGAGGAATTTATCAATTACATCATCTAGGAGGTCTGCTGGCGGATGATATACAGAGGTATAAAAAATAAATATGACTTTGTTATCTCTTCTGTAGTAAGAAGCAAAGTACCATCATATTTCTTAATAGTCGGTATTTAAGTTTTGTGTTTTTTAATACATAAGTATTTGGCTAAGAGTCAGGCAGATTTATTTGAGATGAAGTGGCAGTTTGACTTTTCTTTAGATAAAAGAAACCCTGCTGTTTTACTCAACAAATGATTATGCTCATATCATACAATCTGAAATTGAGATTTATATTTATTATTCAGTGAAGAGATAAAAAGTCTTTTGAAATCAGTTATCTGATTCTCTAGTGTGGATGATTGAGCATTACAATTGTTGTTTTCTTGAGCCATAATGGATATAGTGGCACCTTGGTTATATGCTTTATGGTTTAAATCTGTTTATTGATTTCAAACAAACATAGAAGACAAGACCCTCAGCTCCTTAAGAACAGTACAAATGAGGCAACAGGTTGCCAGTCATATCATTACCAAGGGCAATAAGCGTGGAGCAGGCCCGCAAAGTTAAAAGGACAAGAAAAGCATATAAAAAAAACATACGAACACCCAACAGCCTCCCCTCCTCCCCCCCTTCCCCTCGTCCACTTTAACGGAAAAGAGAAGTAATCATCTAGGGGTCAGCGCCGTCGTTTGCGGCACTTCTGGGGAATGCTATTTGGAATCTGTGTGTCTGGAAGGCGAAGTAGTCGAAGATAACGGGGGCAAGTCAACTCGCGGAATTCGAACACTAGCAAGGTTAGTAAGGGCCTCCATAACTCTGGGAATTCAGACCCTCTACCAGCTAATGTGAGAGTGAGTTTCTCCATGCCTAGCACCAGCCAGAGTCTCTGAAGCCATTGGAGTGTGTTGGAAGCTGGGCAGAGCGCCAGTGTATCAATATGTTTTGTGTCGCTGCGCCTAAGGCAATAGCAATCTGCCGGCCCCTCCGAGATTTAAGTGGATATGTCAGTGGGTTGGGTAGGCCCAGAAGGACGTAAGTGGGAAAGCGCGGGAGTTGCGTCTCAAAGTGAAGGTCTATTTCGTCCAGGATTTGGGACCAATACGGTTGTATACAAGTACAACTCCAGAGAACGTGTTCTAGAGTGCCCACCTCTCCGCAACCCCTCCAGCACAGCGCACTCCGGCGAGAGTCAAAGCGATGCAAGCGCTCCGGCGTGTAGTACCAATAAGAGGCAATCTTGGTCAAGGTCTCCATAAGTCCCAAGTGATATGCTGAATGCCGTGCTCTGTGGTAAATGCCTTCCCATTCTTTATGGCTTAGAGATCTGCCTAAGTCCCTTTCCCAGCGAGCCCGGCCTGCGTTGTATGTGTGTGTAGTAGTAGCTATAAGCAGTTTGTAGAGATCAGAGATAATTTTTTTATCAGATGTGCGCGTTACCAGCCATTTTTCATAAGGGGTCAGAAGGCGCTGCGCCTGAGGTCTAACATGCGGGTGAAGTGGCCAATGTCTGACTTGCAAATAAGGCAGTTACAACAAACAAATGATGGACGGAATGCTGACAATGCAGACATTCTCCCCCAGTCAAGAGATCTGGGTTAAATCCATCGTTCTTTTGCCCACTACGCCACCCCAGTTCAGACATGGCCATATGCAAATCAGTCTTGACCCTGTGCCTCATGGGAACAGTCCAGCCCGAACTGCCAAGCCATGTCTTCCCTGGACCGGAATCAAGCATCCTAGGACCGGTTTCTGGCTATCAGCCGTCATCAGCCAGGATAGCTTGACTCCAGTGGCGTAGTGAGCACGGGACCCACGTCTGGGCATACCCATCCCACTTAGGGCGAAAAGCGTTACAACAAACAAATGATGGACGGAATGCTGACAATGCAGACATTCTCCCCCAGTCAAGAGATCTGGGTTAAATCCATCGTTCTTTTGCCCACTACGCCACCCCAGTTCAGACAGGGCCATATGCAAATCAGTCTTGACCCTGTGCCTCATGGGAACAGTCCAGCCCGAACAGCCAAGCCATGTCTTCCCTGGACCGGAATCAAGCATCCTAGGACCGGTTTCTGGCTATCAGCCGTCATCAGCCAGGATAGCTTGACTCCAGTGGCGTAGTGAGCACGGGACCCACGTCTGGGCATACCCATCCCACTTAGGGCGAAAAGCGTTACAACAAACAAATGATGGACGGAATGCTGACAATGCAGACATTCTCCCCAGTCAAGAGATCTGGGTTACATCCATCGTTCTTTTGCCCACTACGCCACCCCAGTTCAGACATGGCCATATGCAAATCAGTCTTGACCCTGTGCCTCATGGGAACAGTCCAGCCCGAACTGTCAAGCCATGTCTTTGCTGGACCGGAATCAAGCATCCTAGGACCGGTTTCTGGCTATCAGCCGTCATCAACCAGGATAGCTTGACTCCAGTGGCGTAGTGAGCACAGGACCCACGTCTGGGCATACCCATCCCACTTAGGGCGAAAAGCGTTACAACAAACAAATGATGGACGGAATGCTGACAATGCAGACATTCTCCCCCAGTCAAGAGATCTGGGTTAAATCCATCGTTCTTTTGCCCACTCCGCCACCCCAGTTCAGACATGGCCATATGCAAATCAGTCTTGACCCTGTGCCTCATGGGAACAGTCCAGCCCGAACTGCCAAGCCATGTCTTGCCTGGACCGGAATCAAGCATCCTAGGACCGGTTTCTGGCTATCAGCCGTCATCAGCCAGGATAGCTTGACTCCAGTGGCGTAGTGAGCACGGGACCCACGTCTGGGCATACCCATCCCACTTAGGGCGAAAAGCGTTACAACAAACAAATGATGGACGGAATGCTGACAATGCAGACATTCTCCCCCAGTCAAGAGATCTGGGTTAAATCCATCGTTCTTTTGCCCACTACGCCACCCCAGTTCAGACATGGCCATATGCAAATCAGTATTGACCCTGTGCCTCATGGGAACAGTCCAGCCCGAACAGCCAAGCCATGTCTTCCCCGGACCGGAATCAAGCATCCTAGGACCGGTTTCTGGCTATCAGCCGTCATCAGCCAGGATAGCTTGACTCCAGTGGCGTAGTGAGCACGGGACCCACATCTGGGCATACCCATCCCACTTAGCGCAAAAAGCGTTACAACAAACAAATGATGGACGGAATGCTGACAATGCAGACATTCTCCCCCAGTCAAGCGATCTGGGTTACATCCATCGTTCTTTTGCCCACTACGCCACCCCAGTTCAGACATGGCCATATGCAAATCAGTCTTGACCCTGTGCCTCATGGGAACAGTCCAGCCCGAACTGCCAAGCCATGTCTTCCCTGGACCGGAATCAATCATCCTAGGACCGGTTTCTGGCTATCAGCCGTCATCAACCAGCATAGCTTGACTCCAGTGGCGTAGTGAGCACGGGACCCACGTCTGGGCATACCCATCCCACTTAGGGCGAAAAGCGTTACAACAAACAAATGATGGACGGAATGCTGACAATGCAGACATTCTCCCCCAGTCAAGAGATCTGGGTTAAATCCATCGTTCTTTTGCCCACTACGCCACCCCAGTTCAGACATGGCCATATGCAAATCAGTCTTGACCCTGTGCCTCATGGGAACAGTCCAGCCCGAACTGCCAAGCCATGTCTTCCCTGGACCGGAATCAAGCATCCTAGGACCGGTTTCTGCCTATCAGCCGTCATCAGCCAGGATAGCTTGACTCCAGTGGCGTAGTGAGCACGGGACCCACGTCTGGGCATACCCATCCCACTTAGGGCGAAAAGCGTTACAACAAACAAATGATGGACGGAATGCTGACAATGCAGACATTCTCCCCCAGTCAAGAGATCTGGGTTAAATCCATCGTTCTTTTGCCCACTACGCCACCCCAGTTCAGACATGGCCATATGCAAATCAGTCTTGACCCTGCGCCTCATGGGAACAGTCCAGCCCGAACTGCCAAGCCATGTCTTCCCTGGACCGGAATCAAGCATCCTAGGACCGGTTTCTGGCTATCAGCCATCATCAGCCAGGATAGCTTGACTCCAGTGGCGTAGTGAGCACGGGACCCACGTCTGGGTATACCCATCCCACTTAATGCGAAAAGCGTTACAACAAACAAATGATGGACGGAATGCTGACAATGCAGACATTCTCCCCCAGTCAAGAGATATGGGTTAAATCCATTGTTCTTTTGCCCACTACGCCACCCCAGTTCAGACATGGCCATATGCAAATCAGTCTTGACCCTGTGCCTCATGGGAACAGTCCAGCCCAAACTGCCAAGCCATGTCTTTCCTGGACTGGAATCAAGCATCCTAGGACCGGTTTCTGGCTATCAGCCGTCATCAGCCAGGATAGCTTAACTCCAGTGGCGTAGTGAGCACGGGACCCACGTCTGGGCATACCCATCCCACTTAGGGCGAAAAGCGTTACAACAAACAAATGATGGACGGAATGCTGACAATGCAGACATTCTCCCCCAGTCAAGAGATCTGGGTTAAATTAATCATTCTTTTGCCCACTACGCCACCCCAGTTCAGACATGGCCATATGCAAATCAGTCTTGACCCTGTGCCTCATGGGAACAGTCCAGCCCGAACTGCCAAGCCATGTCTTCCCTGGACCGGAATCAAGCATCCTAGGACCGGTTTCTGGCTATCAGGCGTCATCAGCCAGGATAGCTTGACTCCAGTGGCGTAGTGAGCACGGGACCCACGTCTGGGCATACCCATCCCACTTAGGGTGAAAATAAGGCAAGCGCTCTGATTCTGGAAGGCCATAGTGTTCCTTGAGCTGCGGAAATGTAATTATACCATCGAAATCGAAAAGGTGACCCAAGGACCTACAGGAGGAGGAACGCCAGGCGCAAAAGGTCCGGGCGTCCGCACCGGGGTGAAACTCTGGGTTATCAAATATTGGTGTGAGAGGTGATGGGAAGGTAGTTAATTGGTGGGTAATGTTAGTGCGATCCCATGATTTCATAACAGTGCCTGTGATGTAGGAAGCATAAAGATTGGGTGGTCTATGCTGTTTACTGAGAAAGGGAATGCCTTGTAGTGGCCTGGATGCCACTGCTTGGTCCTGAAACAGCCAGTGTTTCTCCGATTCCAGTTGATGCCATTCTACTAAGTATGTAAGCTGAGAAGCGTGAAAATAAAGTTGAAGGTCAGGCACCCCTACCCCGCCCCTCTCCAGCGGGAGAACTGCCACCGCATGTCAGAATCGGGGTTTGCGACCGTGCCAAATAAAGCGCACTAGGTCCGCCTGAGTCTGTTGGATCCAACCCGACGGGGGGTGAAGGGGAAGGGTCTGAAAGAGGTACAGGATCTGCGGGAGGACAATCATTTTGGCCAGGAGATTGTGCAGTTTTTCCATCTATTTAGTTCCTTATGTATGTGGGAGCGGAGATTAGAGTAGTTAATGTCAGCAGTGGCCTGAATAGTTGGGGCTAGGTGAATTCCTAAGTAGGGGATCGAGGCAGATGCCCAACTCATAGTGTGCTCCTCCTGGATGTGGGCAAGAGTGTGTGGGGAGAGTGAAATGTTAAGCGCTATGGATTTGTCCATATTGATTTTAAAGCCCGACCCTTGCGCAAAGCCATATAGTTCGATGATGAGAGAGCGTAGAGCCGGTATTGGATCTGATAGGGAGAGCAAAATATCATCCGCGTAGAGATTGATGGTGTGAACGTCTCCCCCAAATTTAATCCCGGTGATGAGGGTATGCCGTCTATTAGAGCCAAAGGCTCCATGTACAGCGCAAATAGGAGGGGTGACAGGGGGCACCCCTGCCTAGTGCCCCTCCCTATGGGAAAGCGGGAAGAAGTATAACCATTAACCCGAACTGTCGCCATAGGGGAGCGATAAAAGTTTAGAATCCTAGTGCGTAGCTTCTCCCCAAGACCAGTGTTCGCCAGGTCCATCTCCAGATAAGGCCAGTGCACTCTGTCGAAGGCCTTCTCCGCGCCAATGGCCAGGGGCATGTATTCCCCTTGTGTACGGGACGCCTTTTCAATCAGATGTAAAATGCACTTAGTATTGTCACTTGTTTGCCGCTGTGGAATAAAGCCCGCCTGATCTGGTTCAACCAGTTGGGCCATATACGGCGCTAATCGAGTCGCTATAATGCTAGTGTATAATTTAATGTCTATGTTCAACAGAGATATGGGCCTGTATGCACTGCAAGCTGCCTTGTCCTTCCCAGGTTTTGGGACAACAACTATCGCGGTCTCCAACATTTCCCCCGGGATAGTTCCTACTTGATCAAAGGTATTGAACAAACCTGTCAGGAGTGGGGCCACTTGGTTGCAAAATGTCTTATAAAAGGCAGCCGTGTAGCCATCTGGACCAGGCGATTTACCCACCTTAAGGCGTGAGATTGCAGAAATAACTTCCTCTGTCTGAATAGCCCTATCCAGATGGTCCACTTGCGCTTGGGTTAAAGAAGACATATGAGCCACAGCTATGTAATCAACATCAGTCTGGACTTCCAAGGGTTCACCCGTGTAGAGGTCTGCATAAAAGTCTCGGAATGCTTCCGCTATAGCTGCGTCGTCAGAGACTGACTCGCCCCCTGGGGCCCGGATTGTGTGAACCCCCTGCTTCTGTCTAGTCTCTCTCAGTTTGTTCGCCAGAAGGCGGCCGCATCTGTCCCCTCCCATATAGTATGAGTGGCGGAGCCTGAGGGCCACAAACTCAGCCCTGTCCTGGTCTAAGGCTGCGAACTGCTTTCTTTCTGTGCAAAGCTGACACCAGGCACGGGAAGCGCTGGTTCTCTGATGCAGCTGTTCGAGCTCCGAGATACGCTGGGAAAGTTCCACCCGTTTGCTGCTTTGCTCTCGGTTGTGGGCAGAGGATATAGCTATCACTTCCCCCTCATGACTGCCTTCAGCGCCATCCACTGCGTCGCTAGAGACGTGACCGGATTAGCATTGTGAGTAAGAAAGTTCGTGATGGCTTTCTGGAGCTGTTCGATGACAGAGGGGTGATGTAGCAGTGTGTCGTGCAAGCGCCAGTGTCGGAGAGGCTGCAAAGATGGTGGGAGCTGGAAGGTGGCTAGGACCGGGGAGTGGTCTGAGGGGGAGGCTGTTAGAATTTCGGTGCTCAATGCGTGGGCTTGAAGTGAGGAGGAGCTAAGAAAATAATCTAAGCGTCGTATGATTTGTGCGCCCCCGAATAGAAGGTGTAACTGCGACTGGTCGGATAAAAGTGGCGCAAAGATCTGACAACCCCAAATCACGGAGGCAAGCCCGCCCTGTAGCCGTGAGAACACCCGCTTGACTGGTTCTCTGTCAGGAACGATCTAAAGTGTTATCAAAGACAATATTGAGGTCACCGCCTAGCAACAGGCGGCGATCCGAGGCTGCGGCGGCCTCATTGAGGGCATTGAGGAGGAACTTAATCTGCCCTTCATTAGGTGCGTATATGGAACCAACCCCAAAGGTCACCCCTCCCATTTGGAACTGATAGGTGAGCAATCGGCCCTTAATCTCTGCCCCTGCCAGTAAAGGATCGGGAGACCAGTATAGCTACCCCAGCTGATTTGGAGGTGGTAGAGGAGAACATCTGTGTAGGGAAGGCCCGGGATTTCAATCTATGGTGGTCCTTAGCAGGAAGGTGGGTCTCTTGTAGGAGGCATATGTCTGCCTTCAAGTGTTCTAAGTAGTTAAGGACTGCTCTTCGTTTGATAGGATTATTCAACCCCCGTACATTTAGCGTGAGGACTTTAAGAGAGGTGTGTGGCATCAGCAGTCCAGGGGTAATGCAGGTTGCGGTGTAGGCTGCTGACTATATTAAACAAAGGGGAGCGACAACACAGACCATCAAATCTAGCGTCTGGTAGCTTCCGGGGTGCAAGAGAAGGAAGTGGACGAGGGAACCCAAACCCAAAAGAAACCCCAAAAACCCCCTTCAAGACAACTGTTCCAGCGAAAAAACCACTGGCAAAAACAAATAAGAAAGTCAATATCCCAAAAAATTGTCCGTCTCCCTGGCATAACCAGGAGAACGTCAGGGTGGGGACCATAGTGTGACCAAGGGGGGAGTCTCGGCCCCCCCCCCGACGCCCACTGGGAATCCTTGGACTAGTTGCGAAAGGATACAGGTTTCAGCTGCTCACTCGGCACTGGGGCCCGCCCCGGCCAGGGCGTCTGTCGCAGAGGCCACCGCGTCCCGCTGGCTGTTTGCTATGTCCGTTTTGTTGGGCTTCCATACTCGTCCGCGACCACCTCGATGCCGCCACCCTGATGGAGAGGGCTCGGACCCCGAGCCAGTGCTTTGGCAGTCGTCTTCCCCACTTGGCAGCATCAGGCCCAGTAGTCGGCAGGAGTCGGAGAGTGAGCGTAACTGATGTAGCTTGCCATTGAATCGAAAGATGAGGCGGAATGGGTGACCCCACGAATACGGGATACCCTGCTGCCGAAGATGTTCAGTCACGGGGCGGAATTGTCGGCGGCGTTGCAGGGTAATCAGGGCCAGGTCTTGGTAGAGTATCGGAGAGTGCCCCTGGTAAGAGATAGGGTGGAGGGCTCTCGCTTTTGTGAGGATCGCCTCTTTGGTTTTGAAATCTTGGACGCACACAAGAATGTCTGCTGGAGGGGGGTTGGCGCCCGAGGCGGACCAACTCTGTGCGCCCTGTCCAAGACGATCTCAGCGCCATCCGGAGCCGCTAGGATATGGCGGAACAGGCCCGTTGTGAATGCAAAGAGGTCTTTGGTGTCGTCCGATGTCTTCACTCCCCGGATACGAATGTTATGCCTGCGTGACCTGTTTTCCAAGTCCTCCAGGTGGGTTTGGACATCCAGATGCTGATCGTGTAAGCGGAGAATCTCCTGTTGGAGCGTATTTATGTCCGACACTGTAGCGTCGCTCTTGTCTTCCAACGCCGCTACGCGTTCCCCCACTTCGTCAACATCTCTACGGATCTCCTTTATCTCAGCTGTGAGATCTGCCTTCACCGTTTGCAGGTCAGAGTGTGGAAGAGGGATTCCAAGAATGCTTTGGTGATCGGTTCATCCCCGGTGCTGGGAGATTGCTGTGGCCCCGTCCCGACCAGGCCGCTCCGGAATGCTCAGCGGGCTCCAGGGGCCGTGCAGCCGGCCGAGTCCACCCCGCCTTCACAGTCCAGACCTCCGCAACCTCCGGAGCAATTAAGGACGGCCTGCGGGCGGATCGGTATGCGACCCGCGTGTCGTCCAGGTCACCGGACAGAGGCCGGTGTAGGAGTAGCTGGCCCCGGCGGTCCTCGTCTCGGGGCCGCCGCCTTGTTGAAGCCTCAGCAGAGCGCCAGCAGACGAAGGCCGGGCAGCCTCCCCGGCTGTTCGCACCGAGCCACTGGCAATTGACGACCGCCGCCAACCTCCGCAGCAGTCGAGGTCAGAGAGTCACCGGGGCAGCCTCCCACCAGTGCCAGCAGCCTTCTTTGGGTCCCGCAGAAGCCTTTAGACGCTAATTTCGGCGGACGGCAGGTAGGAGCTCCGGAAAACACAGCCTACCTCGCCGCCATCTTGACCTCACCCCGGTTATATGTTTTAAATGCATCCTGTGGATAATTTTAGAAGTGTCCTCAGGATTAATATTTAGAAAGTAGTCATTTATGGCAGTAGCCAATTCCTTAGAATTAACTGCATTGAGAGCTATGTCTGAGTTCATTCTCCATTGTTTAGTAGGCCGAGTTTCCTTTAGGGTCAACGAAAAGGATATTAAAACATGGTCAGAGATTGTAATAGTTTCTATGTTAGGATCAGTATTCATATGTCATAAGTGGTGATAAGATAGTAGGTAATCAATCCTAGAGAAAGTAGAATGTGCATTAGAAAAGAAAGTAAATTCTTCATTTATAGAGTGTGTTAGTCTTCATAAATCAATCAGTTTAGTGGTAGAAAAAAAATATTTCAAGAGGTGAAAAGATTTAGTGGACCTAAATTTAAATGTAGAGGAGTAGTCCAACAATGGGCCATGAATACAATTAAAATTTCCTCCCATTATATGGGGAACGTTATGCAATTTTACAATTTCAGTAGCAATAGTTTTCCGAAAAGAAGGCTCATCTTATGTGGGAGCGTAAATGTTCACTAGGTTCAGAATGTGTTTCTCCTCTTTATCTGGTGCATACACATATTTACCATCAGAATCATGATGATGAGTCAATAATTATGTGCAGGATTTATGGGAAAAGAGAATAGCCACTCCATTTTTGCATCCCATGGCAGGAGATGACCAATGTATACTATTGATCCCCTAGCCGTGGAATGTAGAATTGTATCATTAATATTGGTTTCCTGCAAGAAGCAAATATCTGCATTTTTTTTTAATAGTCTATAATTATACATCTCTTGGCTGCCTGCTGTACACACATATAATATTAAGAGAAACAACAATCAATTTTTGTTGATGAGCTATAGGAAGATAGAAAGAGACAAGAACCATGAAAAAATTAAAGAAAGACAAACATGACAAGCAACACTGCTAGAGGTCACTGACCAAGACCTCATATCAACTGGAAAAGAGAGACGGAGGTATGAAGCAAGACTGAACACACTGCATGTCCCTGCAATTTTAACAATATCACATATAATGCTCAGGGGGGCTTAGGCAGCAGAATCTGAAGGCTGTGATTCCATGACAATAGGATCATGTTGGTCTAAGAATTATATCAAATCTGACAGGCAGAAGAAAGGCTTAGAGACATAATTTTTCAAAATACACATTACAAGAGGATCAAAAAGGCCATATTTAGATGTTGGTCACAAATCCGAGAACTGTTGACAAACTTTCACTGTCTTCTTTGAAAAGATCCAGATGAATAAATACCTTATTACCTTCAGTAAGAAGATTTGAAATGTTCTGCGCAGCCTTTCTGATAAGAAGATGGTGATGTCATTAAACTTTAAAGATAATTTGCCTAGGTTTAGTTTGATGAGGATTTCGATGAGAAGGAAAATGGGGCCAGATGTAGGTAAAGTCAGTTTTGCGAGTCCTTAATAGCGATTTTACCGAATCGCTATTGAGGACTCGCAAAAGAGAATGTATGTAGGAATTGCAAAAATAATTGCGATTCCTTAATATTCCTTAATTGCGAATCGCAAATTGAGATTCGCAATCAAGGAATACCTTCCCATTCATTTCTATGGGCCAAGAGGCCAATAGGAATGAATGGGATTTGCGCACGCAATTTGCGAGTAACCAAGAGGTACTCGCAAATTGCGTGCGCAATTTCAAGGGTGCAAGGGTTTCAAAAGGACACCCTGTTGCACCCCTGAAATGTGCATGTGTGCACATGTGGCGCATATACATGCCCTAAGGGCATGTATGTGTGCCACATGGCACTTTGAAAAAAGCAAAAAAGTGCTTTTTTAAAGGAAATCGCAAAATACCACCAACTTGAAGTTGGTGGTAATTTGCGATTCCTTAAGGCAAAATCGCAATTTGCGGCACCTACTAGCATAGCATTTAGGGAATCACAAATTGTGATTCTCTAAATGCTTGCGCACAATAAGGAATCGCAACTTTTGCGATTCCTTATTTTGCAAGAGGGTATTTGCCTACCTACATTGCTCACAGCCAAATTGCGATTGCAAACGCTGAAATTCTGCGATTTGGCTTCCTACATCTGGCCCATGGTGGGCTTTATCAGTTGAAAATCTTTCAGGAAACTTAAGATTGAATAGCTTAGGTAAAGCAGATTCCAAAAAGAGTCGACAGCTCTGGCCTTCAATATTTTCCAGAACATTAAAGATTTGTAGTCTGTATTGGCTGTTTCTATTTTCCAAGTCAAATAGCATTGTTTGGATGTCAGGAATATGATGTACAAGTGGAGTTAAAGCTGAAATGGCTTGGGGGGACTAAACACTGTTGGAAACTAACCCAGAATCTCGGACATTGCATTTACCTACCATACGAGCGCTGCTGTCCTGGGTGCAACAACCGAAGTTTGTTTTCCTTGCCGCCGCTGTACCGCAGTCCACCGCGGCCGCAGAGCAGATGCACTACACTTCCCAGTGTCCCTAGCACGCTGGGAACGGAACGGAACCCGGAAGCCTCATCCTCGCGCCTGGAGGCGTCATAAATTGCTGCTTCTCTCCGGGGGAGCGGGGGACTAAACACTGTTGGAAACTAACCCAGAATCTCGGACATTGCATTTACCTGCCATACGAGCGCTGCTGTCCTGGGTGCAACAAGCGAAGTTTGTTTTCCTTGCCGCCGCTGTACCGCAGTCCACCAAGGCCGCAGAGCGGAGGCACTACACTTCCCAGCGTCCCTAGCGCGCTGGGAACGGAACGGAACCCGGAAGCCTCATCCTCGCGCCTGAAGGCATCATAAATTGCTGCTTCTCTCCCGCGCCGCGGGACGCGCGCGGGCAGCGCCGGGAGAAGCCCGTGACAAGGGCGGGACCGTCTGTGGCCATCCGGGGCTGTCAGAGGCTGGGCTGGGCCATTCCCCTAGGCTCTCGCGATTGATAAGTAAGATTCGCTGAGTATCGTGATTGGAGTAGTGCATTGTATATTGTTTGTTCCATTTTGTTCCCCCTGTGTATGTTGCTACATGGCAGGGAAAGGGAAACGTGCCAAGGGAACATCTTCTGTGACTGGTACTCTTGATCAGTTTATCACCAGAGCTGTCTCTGTCCTTGAACATGAAATATCTATCACTGAACGTCGTCTCTCTGTCGAGCCTATGTATGCCAGGCGTTCATCTATTGGCGTATTGGCTCGGGTTCAGTCACCAGCTAGGTCAGCTGGGCATACTAATGGTGATCAGCTTCATAAAACAACTCATGAGACTAGTGCTTCCTTATTATTACCTAGTGCTATCACTCGTGAAGCTCATGATCCCAATCTGCCCATTGAGGGTCCTGTAAGCCCTGTAGCTATTAACCCGTTAACTAGGGCTTGTAATAAAGTAACTAAAGTTCCTAGAACAGCCAATCCTAAGAGGAAGAGAGGTGTGGATGCCCAAGGTACAAGGCAGAGGAAAATTCCTAAAACCACTAAAATCGTGTCTACGCCTGTGGCATCCCCCCATCTGGATTGTTCGGCCACAGGTGAAACCTTAAATAGTCCCTTCGGACAGTCACAAGCCAATGACATGCTTCTTTTGGTTGAGCAGGTGGTCCGTTCTTTAATGTTGCCTCTTTTACAAAGAATAAAACTAGTTGGCGAAAAAGTTGACAATTTAGAACAAATTATTCTTGACAACTTTTGTTCGCTAAAAAATGTAGTCAAACTTTCTGTAAAAACATGCGACAATACTGGTTCTATGTTCCCAGTTACCCTTCCATCTACTATTTCTGTTCCTATTTGTAACCCCCCTGTAGCAACAATTGTCAGTCCTGGTTCCGGTCCTTCGAGATCTAGGGCTAATAACTGTAGATCTACCAAGGAGGCGGGTCGGACATCTATTGTCCCTGGACCTGTCCATGCTAAAGCTGATATGCGACCGAAAGTTGCTGGGAATTCCGTGTCCCATGAAAGCCCCTCCGAATCTCCCCTGGCCCATATCCATCTCCCCCTTCAGTCCCTTCCCTACGTGGCGGTATTAACTGGTGTCCCTGAGTTAAAAAGTTCAAAACCCGAATCCTTTGAAGAACTAAAGAACAAAGTGATCCACTGGCTAAATAAGAATACATCTATCCCTAACTATATGGACGGGAACATTTTGTTTGCTAGAAGGGTTAGCTGGGTAGGATCAAGATCCAAAGATGCTTCGGGTGATTCTATTAGTATCAATTTCAAAGACAGCCGTGTAGCTAGTTTTATATGTGATGGTGCTCCTTTTGGGACTCACTCGGGGATCCAGGTGCATGATCTCCACTACTTCTACATGCAACCTATTAGCTATGAGGACAGGGGGGGTAACGCCTGGATAGGGAGAGGATTTAATTATGGGTCCCTTAATCTGATTTCCAACACTAATAATGGTATGCAAAACCTGGAAGATATAGACTGACCGGAGCCATGTCAATTAAGCTTAATTGTTCCGGGGGACAAGCCATTAGATTCTTTAGATGTCCCCTACCAGGGCCAGTTCAGTACATCTTCCCCTTATAGGGGTATAATCTTAAATCCGTCTATCCAGCCTGTGAGCTCGCAAGTAGTTACATCTTGCATTGTTCCCCAGAATAGGTTGTTGGCACCTAGGTTTGGATCACTGATTTCCTGGAATTTAGCTGGCCTTAGAGCGAAGATGGACTCTCCCCCATGGGTAGAGTTCATAGGTAACTTTGACGTCTGTTTATTCCAGGAGACATGGTCTATTGAGCCGTTGTTTTTGCCCGGCTATTTGAATTATTACGTTCCAGCATCTAATGGCCCCAAAGGTGGTCCTAAGGGTGGCCTAACCATTTGGGCTCGCCAGGCTTTATTTCCTAAGGCCAGTGTGATCCCAACTGGGTCCGCGGATATTCAACTAATCAGGCTGCCTTTAGACTCTATGGGGGATTTGTTTATTTATAATCTTTATCTTAGAGGGACCAAGGGGAGAAGGTCGCAAGTCTTGGTCACTCTGGATTCCCTTATGGACTCCTATTGTAGCAAGAAGGGTATGAATATTGCGGGAGACTTCAACGTTACCTTTGAACATCTCTTAGCCTCAGACTCCGAATGGGATCTTGATCCTGAGGAGGATCGTTTGTGGGACATCCCAGGTTTGGCTCTTTCTCCAATTAAACGATGGTCGGAGGCTGTAGTCCAGATAAACTCTCTTTGCTACGAAAAAGGCCTTAGGGCACTGAATGGCAGAACCCCGGGGGACAAACTGGGTGCCAATACCTTTGATAATGGCCGCTCTAAAAGTAGGATTGACTATGTCCTTTGCTGTATGAGTTTATGGCACTCCATCATAGACATGGTGGTGGAAACAAGAGTTGAGAGCGACCATAATCCTATTTGTGTTACTCATCAATGGTGGGGAGGTACTTCTGACGTATCAGAAGCAATAGAACTTAAACCACCAGAAGTTGTCCCCTCTAATAACATGCGTAGGCTTAGGTGGCGGGAGGTGGTGACTAATGATGTGACCATGGTAAAAATTGCTGCCGAATTGGCTAAAGCCATTTCGCAACTAGAGGGTGTAATGGCCTCTGAAGAAGATGTGACCCTGGTCACCGACCTTCATGAGTCATTTTTTGAGGGAATAAAGAGACACTTTTTAAAACCAGTTGCCAAAGGCAAAAAGTCCGCCTCTAGGCGGCTCCGCTGGTATAACGGGGAATGCAGAAAGGCAAGAGCATGTCTAGCAGCTGCTTTCTCAAGCGGTAATACGACTAGTATTCAGTTGGCAAGGCAGTCATACAAAAAATGCCTTGCTCAAGCTAAAAAGCACTGGGATGAGCTTTTCTGGCAAGACCTGAAGGGAGCTAGTTACGGAAATGATTCTAGAATGTTCTGGAATATTATTAAATGGAATAGGGGTGGCCTGCCTGATAGTCCTTCAAATTATGTCACCCAGGAAGAGTGGTATAAGTATTTTAAGCCGCAGTAGGCCTGTAGTCTTTTACATAATCCCCCGGCAATAATATCTTATGTTTTTTACGGTAAAGGCCCTTTTAGTCCCAAAGACGTTCTAATAGTCCTGGGTTCGGTAGCTAGTGGTCGTGCGCCAGGATCAGACGGGGTTCCGTCCGATGTCTTTCTCCAGAATAGATCCTGCTGGAGTAAGTACATTGCATTAGTGGCCAACGCAGTGGCTGAAGGCGCCCCTGTACCAAAATCTTAAGGGGGCGCTATTATTATCCCAGTTTTCAAAAAAGGAGATAAGGCATTGCCATGCAACTACAGACCTATTAGTCTGATAGATACGATCCAGAAGATCATTGGGAGGATGGTTTTGAATTTAATACTGGACTGGGAAGAGGAAAACGGGATTTTATCTACATTCCAACCTGGTTTCCGCAAATCTATTAGCACTGTGGACCAGGTTTTTCGCTTCATACAATTACATTGGAAGGTTGTGACTCTGGGGAAAGGCAGTCTCTTTGTTGCCTTTGTAGACCTAAGAGCTGCCTTTGACCTAGTACCACGTTCAAGACTGTGGTTCGTCCTAGAAAAGTTGGGGCTTCCCCCTGAAGTTTTGACCCTGGTTATGAGACTACATGAGTCCAACTTCGCTAAAATCCAGTGGGGAGGTTTTGACGAAGTTACTCCTGAGTTCCCAGTCGAGTGCGGTGTTCGCCAGGGTTGTACTATGGCCCCGACGCTCTTCTCCCTGTATATCAATGGGATTGTAGAACGTATGCTCAGTGTTTCTATGGATGCTCCTAAGTTGGCAGGGATAGTTACACCAATATTGATGTTTGCAGACGACACTCTTATTGTGTCAAAAACGCAGAGTGGTCTGCAAAGAGCCCTGTCTGTCTTTGATGACTTTTGCCTCGCACATGGTCTGGAGGTAAATGTGTCTAAGACCAAACTCATGGTTTTTAATCCCCCACCTAGCTACAGAGCGAGGAAGTTCCTTATGAATGGCCAGCCATTAGAGGAGGTCAACAACTTTATATATCTAGGTATGCATATATCTAACGATAATAAGTGGAGTAAGCATGTTATGATCTCCTCCATGAAATTTCAGCAAATCACCGGGGCTCTAGTTAAAGAGTTCAAAACATCTCTCACCAAGCCAATTAAACCTGTGCTTCAAGTCTACGAGGCTAAGGCCGTAAGCTCTGTCTTGTATGGGGCCGAATTATGGGGTTTTGAGACATTAAGCATGTTAACGTCAGTTGAAAACAAATTCTTATGTAGCATTACAGGTCTCCCCCAGTGTACTCCCTTGGTCCCGTTAAGATATGACTTAGGCAGGAGGGCTATCCTGGATATCGCCAAACTCCGTCCGGTTTTATACTGGCGGAGGTTGTGGTCCACTCCGGAGCTCTCCTCGTATGCGAGTGGGCTTCTGGATGTTCTTAAGTCTGATACATTCCATAAGATTGGTTGGCTGAGGAAGATACGTGCGACCCTGGTCGATCTGGGTTTGGTGGGGTTGTGGAGTGATCCAGTGTCTGCGATATTTCCTTCCAAGAACACCCTGAAAACGATATATTGGGAATACACTGATTATCAGACCTGGAGCAAAGCAAATTGTTCTTGGATGACCAATCAGTACTTGGAGGTGAAAGTCACTCCAGCTTTGGAAACCTACTGGGACCTGATTACTAAACCTAGTGACAGGAAATTATATTTCCAGCTAAGAGTTGGTTCTTTGCCACTTAGGTCCTTCACAAGCAGGTGGTCAAGTACGGGTAGTAATATATGCCGTGCCTGTGGCTTGCAAACTGAATCAATTGGCCACGTTTTATTTGTCTGTCCTGCCTATGTTGATCCAAGACGTGTTTGGTTGTCACCGTTGTGCAAAGTTTTGGGCACAAGAAGTAGTGTTGTGGCCCTTAGGATCTTGCCCACTAATACCCTACCGGTTATTTCTATTGCTCTTGCCAAATATTTAGGTTGGGCATGGTATCTAAGGAGCAAAATTGATAGGCATACTTTGTCAATCTCTAACTGAGCCCCTGTATGGTTGGGCTATGGATTCTTCTTCCCTCTTTCTTAAACCATTTTATTCTATATGTCTTCTCACCATCTAGTCGCAGATCTATTGTTTAATGCTTTTTTATCTCATGTTTTAATATTTATGATCTATTGGATTTTATGATCTTTGCATCTATTAGGGTGCTTTTAATGTTATTGGATGTTTTGTGTTTTATGTGTCTTTTATGAATTCAAATTTTCGAATAAAGACTATGATGATGAAATGGCTTTAGTATTATCATGGATTTTAATCGTATCTGCTACCTTCATAGTAAGGGAGGCAATGTCTGTTAAATGTGTTTAATGTTCAAGCAGACGGAATCTGTATTTATATGTATAGTCTATATTTCTTACAAAATCTTATTTAATGGTTTTTCCTGTGAGGTTACAACTTTGGATTTAATGGGGGAGGTGAGGCAGCTTGTCTCTGTTTCTTTGGGTGGAGTAATGTTGATTTTATTTCCATCGTAGTTGCAATAAAGCACCAAAATATCTACAACAATAGATGCAATATTGCCCAGATATGTCACAAAAACAGATTTATTTTAGTGTTGTCTTTGAGAGGATAACAGCAGAAAATCAGCATGAGCTGTGAGTGTCATAAACGCAGCAGCTGCAATAGTTCCAGTCAGCAATGAATAGCCCCTTTAATATGTTGAGGTAAAACGAATCACCAAGCAGTTATATTGAAGAGGGAGATGCACAAGCTGAGAAGAGAGAGGTTGCCTCTGCTGAGAAGCCCACCTCTTCACCACGGCTGCACGTCAGGCAGAAGAGAGGATAACATCACAGAGGCGCCTCTGCTGCTCCTTGCTCAACAGAAATCTGCAAACACCTCAGCACAGAGTCACTAAAGAGTTGCCAAGTCATTGCCTACTCAAGAAAATCCAAAATGGCGCCCCTCATTGGCATAAAAGCTTGCCGTTTTGTAGGTACAACGCGAAAGTTGAGCAGCAGCTGCCATCCTGTGTCACGCTCACTCCCGTTTCTCAAAATCTGCTTCACTGTCAAGGCATGTCCATGTCAATGAATCTGTGATTGTAGCCTTAGTTTGAGAGAGAGGTCCATCCATGTAGACACAGCAGAGTTTTGAGGTTGTGCCAAGGTAGCATGGTGCAAATACCCTCCATATCCGAATCCACTAACACATGCCCACTCGCTGCCATAGTCTTTGTGATAGCTAAACTTCTCTTTGTATTATGCACACATTCTCCTATGCATTGCAAAATTCATGTTTACGGCTATGATAAAGAATATACCAATGTTTTAGAATCAAAAATGGAATTCGTTTTACAGTGGTTTGGAGATTCCTGTAGCTTTGAATATTGTTACTAGTTTTCATGGTTCAAGTAGTCCCAAAGGCCATATAACTTAAGGTTGCATATTTGCAAATTTCCAAGCAGCACAAACCTGGCAAGTGGCAGCAGGATTTTAGGACAATGGTGGGTCTAGAATTGTATTGATGAAGGCTGCCTTCTCCTAAAGGATGCTGTGCCTTTCCTTGGGGAGACGATTGTGCGACTTGCTGATTAGATACGTTTTTGCAGAAAGTAGCAGCTAGTATCATGGGGTTGAGCTCCACTGGCTTGCATTGAGAAAAAGGATATATACACTGTTCTAAAATGCTAAATGAGTTCAGCTTTTATGCTACAGAAAAACTGAAAACATGTAGAGTTTTAGACTAGTATATATATATACCTTTCTAGTGAGAGCCCTGGTCAGTGAAAATGACAATTGCGTTTGATTCTTTTGCTGGACATCCTGCTATTTTGCATTAAACAGTAGTTGGAATTTAGGTTTCCTAACATGTTCTGTTTTATTTCTCACATTTTATAATCTCAACACCTGGGCAGAGCCATGCACACCACTCCTCCCTTCTCCACATTGCCTCTGAAGAAAAACTCCACAACCTCCAGGTTGCATTCTGGTGAGCAGCTCTGAGACAGGGTAGGTAATTCTTGGAATTACCAGCCTGTCTCTTGCCATAAGGATTACCCCCACATACGGTGCATTGACAGCAGCGCAAAATAATCCTGTGGATTTCCCAGGGACCGGAGGCTTCCCCATGGCTACATACCTGCCAGGCAGGAAGACCTGCCTAGACACTGGCATTAACAGGGACATGAGCATGGCAGTGTTTGCACAGCAACAATGAGGTGTGCCACCACCCTGCCATTCACCTGCCTCAGTATGTGTGCCTTTGTAATGAAGGTGGTTACCACCAGTGGGTGTGGCAGAGTTGTTGACGGGTAGAAAGTGGGTCTTAGGTCAAAATGAATTGCAGAGAGATGGACAGAATTGCAGGTCAATAGAGAGATGTGTGAATATGCAGGCATAGAAAGAAAAATAAAAAGACAAGGAGGGAGAAAGGCAGGCAGCGAGACACAGATTCTCACAGAGATAGAGAGATGTAAACGAACAGCAGACATACAGGTCAGGAAATAGACACACAAGTAGAATCTAATTCTAATAGATTTATAAATAAATATTCAGTGGGCACAGGAAGGAGAGGTAAACAGCACACGATTTACGAAGGAGCGAGGGAACTAATACAAGGATCATAAACACAATCTATCGCGATGATGCTAAACCATCCTAACATTGCGAAGATATGAAGCAATTTAGTTGAAATAAGCATTTTGATTTATAGTTCTGAATAATAGATGACATTTATTTCTGAAATAAACAACATTTTAGCACGGTGCTTGTTTGGAGATGTTATAGTACATAACATCAGCTGAAAAAGACTTCATCGATAGGCGTATTCATACTTGATTACCTTTCTATAAATGAAGCTATGACTAAGGTTTTCATTATTAATTAATTGTGGGTGGCCAGTGATGCAGAACATTCTGTGCCAGTACGTGAGTGGTAAGTTGTTGGCAATGTCCCTTCGTGAAAGGAATGAGGTGTACTCCAGAAATGTAAACATATTGTCTGAAATAGAGTTCCCACTGTGCGTCACATGCCAGCGATTGTCGTAATACAATCCACACAGTACATTTTAGGCAGATCAACATATACTTCTGCATCCTTTCCTGCAAATATTCATATTTCAAATTCTGTAACAGAGTTATAAAAACATTGATGTCAAACGAAACTTCCCGTTTTCCCATAGAACAGGATATATATGCAAAATATAGAAGCACAATTTTAACAGGACTTCTTTCATTTCAAATCGAAAGCAGAGCATGTTTTGCCTCACTATTATATAAACATTAGTGTGTGACAAAAGGGGCTGTAATTATACATATATTATGCATGATTAAATTGAAATAAAAATATTTCCAAAGAAAATAAATCAGTATGATGGCCTGTTTTGTGAATCTGCTGCTGCACATTTCTAAGATACGCAGAAATAAATGTATGCTGATTAACCTATGTTGCAAATGGATTCCACCTATTTAGT
This sequence comes from Triturus cristatus, assembly GCF_964204655.1. Taxonomy (NCBI): domain Eukaryota; kingdom Metazoa; phylum Chordata; class Amphibia; order Caudata; family Salamandridae; genus Triturus; species Triturus cristatus. The sequence goes on along the minus strand of NC_140593.1, from coordinate 1,010,980,759 downwards.
CTGCCATGATATTTTGCTTTTGATCACCCAGTTTTTGGACCTTTACTGTAGGTAAATCTCACTAGCCAAGTCCCACTTACGGTAATTTCATTGAAAATTGGGCAGAGCAGATTCACAGCCAGATAAGGTTGCTGAAGCGCAACTAGTAGAAGGGTCACTGGGATGGTTACACGTGACCTTCTGTGCACGTCACTCCTCTCTCTGATTGCGGTTTACTAAACATCCCCTGCAAGGTAGGAACCACAGCTTTGGCAGCCTTTCAGGAGATCTCACTTTCACAGTCACAACAGGCCTTCCTTTCATGTAAACCTGGTTCTCCCAACGACCCCTGCCATTCTTTACAAGGTCATTGACGTTGTCAACCCGCTTATCAATAACATTCCCAATACCTCATTATCAACAGCCGAAATCCTCTCAGAATGGAAATTGGCCGTGGTGAAACCCCTGCAAAAAAATCCCTTGCAGATCCTGCCACACTGTCTAACCTTTGCTCCAACTCACAGCTTGCGGTACTAACCAAAGTGCTTAAAAAATTTGTCAATGGCCAACTAACTTCCTTCCTGGAAAACTCAAATGTACTTCATCCCCAGCCATCTGGTTTTCGCCCCAAACATTCTACTAAATCTGCTCTGTTGGAAGTTTCTGACACTAGATTGCGGGAAACAATGTGGTGTTGATTCTATTAGATCTCTCCACCGAGTTCAATACCATCTCACACTATATACTCCTTCTACGACTCAAGTACTATGGCAATTCCCATAAATCGCTGGCCTGGATTACATCCTTTCTAACAGGTAGGAGACAAGTAGTCCCATTAGGACCTTTTTCATCTATAGAAATACCAGTGACATCAGGAGTTCCGCAGGGCTCAGTTTTCACCTCTGCAGTATTCCATATATACATGGCCCCCTCTAATTTACCTTATAGCTTCTTTTGGTATTGCTACAACATCATATGCAGATGATACACAGCTGATTCTCACATTGGACAAAAGGTATTTTTGGGCACAGAATTTAACTTCCAAACTTGTCTGACTGAAGTTGTGCTGTGGAGGCCATCAAACTACTTAAAATGCAACACAGAGAAAATGGAGATCCCGCTATTTGGCAAGTCTAATTGCTTTTCTCCAACTCAATGGTGGCCGCACTCGGTACTCCTCCCCCCGCCACAGTGGAAGTGGCAAGAAATTCAGGAGTGCAATTCGGCACCATACTCTCTTTTCACCCTGAAGGTCTTGTCCTCACTGGTATATCTATTATAAATCAAATCCATAAGAAAGATTTTTGACTCCCTCCCATTAGCCACCAGAAAAACTGTTGCTTTTGTCCTTATCACTCCCAGACTCATTCACTGTAACAGTCTCTACGCAGGATCCTCAAAATGTATACTTAACAAACTTCAGCTGGTGCGATATGCGGCAGCCAAACTTGTGCTGAAACTCCCCAGACGAAGTTCTGCTTCCAGTGCTCTAAAAGCTCTACACTGGCGATTGATACACAACATGATTCTTTCTAAAGATCCTTGTACTGGTCGTCAGATGTTCTAAATACTTGATGGCAAGAATCACGCACTATACAACCCAAATAACCTTGAGATCCTCTCTCATGAACCTCCTTAAGCCCACCTCATTCAGACTAAAAACCAAAGTTGTCAAATCCGTCTCGGTACTAGGATCCAAGTCCAGATTTCAGCTGCTCAGCCCTCTGTGGTTCATAGAATCAAAAGCCCTTTTTAAAAAGCATTTAAAGACCTGTCTTTTCCTGGCCCATCGATGCACTCTGTTACTCTCTTATCTAGTCAGCCTAATTTTCTCTCTTTTCTTCTTTCCCTTTCATATGGGTTATTGGATTTAAACCTGCATCCCCAGAATGCTCCATTGTGAGTGGCAGTGTGCTTTAAAAGTGCATAATTCATTCATTAATTCACATGCATGTGTGCATATGTGCGTGCTGCACATGAGAGACTACCATTGTGCGTGGCCAAGTGCCAGTGGCAGTTTTAAACTGCAAATTCAACCTGTTAATATTGCCCATTTTGACAGACCTAAACCTTTCTTTTAAATATTGATACCTCTGAGTAGACATCATTGCCCATAAAAGCAGATTGCATTGTGTTTAAAAGTAGGGAATGTACAAGTTAATGTTGAACATGTGCTTTCAGTGAAAAATCTCCAAAAGCTACTTTTACTGTTGCAAGGCTGGCTACTTCTAAAGAGAAATACTTGCCTACATTGTTACATTTATTGCATGCTAAATTCACATTCGTAGCAGCTAGAGAAATAATTCAAGGACTCATTTTAGTAATTATCCAAAATCTAAGCACATGGTGAAATCTTATTTTGTCTTACTGTTAAGCAAAATGATTTTTTTTAAAGTTGGCATTTTTTGGCAGCAAGCTAGGATGTACTCAACTTTCACCGGGGAGCAGGATGACCCCTGTGGTGAGATGTAGATTGCTTCAAGAGAAAGAACAAAGGGCTTGGGTGTGAGCAGGTGCTGGTCTGTCCTTGACAGGACGACCTAAGGACTGTTCCCAATGATTAGTGGCATTTCAAAGTGGCATTCCCTTTTACAAGCAGATGAACCTGACACCAGATCTACCCCATTCCTTTGCTGCTCTAGTCAACTTGGATCTTATACCAGTGGGAGGGGGAGCTGCCACAGAACAGGTTTGAAGTGACCACAAGGAAGGGTTTGGCCATTATTATAGCCACACCGCTGGGTGGAAACAGGGGCTGTGATCGGGGGAAGAAGGTTTCTGCCATATTGTGATGTGTCAGAATGCTGTGCTGAAGGGTTTGGACAGGGGTGGAGGTTTTACACTGGGGGCCCCTTTTCCCTGAGGACTGACATAAATTAATCAAAAACAGTGCCACAGCACTGAATCATTGCCTGCCTCGGGTACCCCATCACCCAAGGCAGGATCCCTTACACAGGGCATGTTACTGCCCTTTCATGCCCATGTCTGGGATCACACACATTACCGCTCCTGCACAGTGAGCCAAGGAAGAGTATGCTCCTCTGGTGGTGGGATAGGAGCAAAACAGAGGCTGTCTCCCACGCAGCATAGGAGCTGCTTGCAATGAGTCGGGGGCCGCGGTGGACCTGGGACTCAACCCCCACTTTCCTCCAACCTTCACATGCCTCTGTGGGTGCCTCGGGTGGGACCAGAGTACCTTTCATAAAAATCAAAAAACAAAAAGAAAGACGAGCTTTGCATGGCCTGCTAATAAAACAAAGCAAGTAAACCTGATAATAAAATAATGTCCTGTAATATCTAATTTACATAATTCTTTGGTGCCTGTGGGGCTCAAACACTAAGCAGGGGCAAACCAACATGGTCTTTGGGAGTTGTGGGATCTGCATGGATTGCAGCAGCCTCTTTCCAACATGATTAAAAACAAACTTGTGCTACATCTCCTGGGTCATGGAACTCATGAACCCAGGAGACGTTTTCTGCATTTTCAAAACAGTCCCAGAACTGTATCTTTGGTTCTGAAGCTTGCAATTGGAGAGCCACCTAGGGGTTGTTTCTTATGGCTGAAGTATGTGGCCTGAGGTGGCAAAAGAAAAACTCTTAACATGTGTTTAATCAATTGCTGCTAAGTGTCTTGCCACTCACTTGTTCTTGTCTACAGATACAATGCTGGATCTCCTATCTCTCCTAGGATGGTGTCTGATGAGGGAATTGTAACCGTGAATCAACTGCCACACCAGAATGGAAGGGGGTTGGGACAAAAAAACAAACAGATAGACTTGTGTGCCTTCAAGCTCAGCCCCCATCTTCTTGGAGTCATATGTATGTCTCTTCTCAGTCCTGGAGAGTTTTGTTGTGATATGTGCATAATGTAGTGCGCGGTAAGCTGTACTGCAAATACAAGTAGAGTGGTTATTCAATAAATGAGGGTGCTGTACGATTCACAGATTACAGCACAATAAAGGTTGCTTACTGATTTTCAGGATCATAAAAGCAAGTCTTTGGTTTATACACTTTCCGTTAGCGCACCAACCTTAAGGATGGTTCTTAACCATGTTTTCTCCTTTTAGGTGTGGCATTGCAGGGATAGTGTTCGCTGCGTTGCTGGTTTTGCTGGGGATGAGATGTACGCAGTGTCGAGATTCACAGGAGAGCCGTGGGGCATTGTAGGGATGGAGTTTGCTGTGTCGCTGGCTTTGCAGACGAGAAGGTGTGCGGAGTGTCAGAGATTCGCCGGACAGCCCCAATGCAGAAAAAGCTCAACCAATTTGTTGATTCCTTCAGGTGAGCGGGATCCATGAAGAGGATCCATCCTCTTCAACCAGTGAGTATGCCAGGCACTGCCTCCTGGTTTGAGTGCGGTAGAAATACAATTGCCAACTCCTGATGAGGCAGCCCAAATAAGCCCATAGTCATGTGCATATGAGTTAGCCCACAAATCCCAATAGTAATGTGCCAGGGAGGCATTGAGACATGTGCTCAATCCCGCAAGCTCCCACACAAGGTACAGGAGTAGTACGAGCGCCACGAGACCTACCTGGTGATATGTGCACTATAAAAGATTCTCTGACTTGACTTGACTTATAGTGTGAACACAAGGTCAGGGTCATGACACCAAGCCTTTTTTTCTATTTGGGGGTTCTACGTGCTTATGCATTCCTAATTTTATTTCCACATAAGGTATCCACACAATTTTCTATTACAGTATTGTAAGGATTCAAAGATACCTAGGGTTTGTGGAGTCACCTGGCGAGGACTGCAAAAAATAACCAAAATATAGCTAAGATTTGTGGGATTAGGGAACAATGGCAAAAAAGTGCTCAGTAAGAAAAGTATGTATTTTTTTCTAAAAATGGCATCAACAGACAGGTTGTAGTGCTAAAATCACCATCCTCCCACCGTTTGGGAACATGTAGCTCTATATAAAAAATTACCATTTTTACCACAGCTTTGGCATTTTTCTAGAAGATAGCCCATTTTTCTTAATTTTTGTGCTTTCAAAATACTCCCAGTTTGTGGAGGAAACGGGTATGAAACCCATGAGTGATGTGGAAAGCTATAAAACTTTGAAGAACCCGAGGTCCACAGAGTCATCAACTTAGCTGCACCTTATAATGTTTTTTCATTGTGTACAGAGAATAGAACGATTCATACGGTGAAATATAAAGGGTAAAAAATCGGTTTGACTGAAACCTTTTTATTTAATAGCAGTAGTTATTTGTACATCTCTGAATTTGTGGGTACTTGTTAGACCTGACATCTTTGGCGTGGTATTCCCCCAAACCTTCTGCTTTTGCTATTGATCACGGAATTTGTTTTTATTGGCTTTAGGACTCTGTGCACTTTACCACTGCTAAAGTTCATTCATATTCATTTGAATGAACCAGACAGCCAACAGTCAACATCGACTGTCCGAGATGACTGGGAATGCGAGACCTACCATTCGCACTGCAGCATGTTAGCCCAAAACTACTACCAAGGCAAAGCTTCAGCCACAACCACAGCCAGATCTTCGTGCTACAGCAACAACTGTCTGTGACACTCGACCTGCTCTTCACACTGAAAGTCTCCTCACAGAATCCCCACTTTTTGTTATACAATACAATCAGGGGTAACATGTTCCCCCAAATTAAACTTTTATAAAGGGGATGGGGTGACTCCTCCAGGCATGGTGTTGGGCTCCCAACCCTGAATAGGTGCATCAAACTCTCTGCCCCCTGGGGGTGGAGTGAGGGTTTTTACCCAAAAGGTACTCTAGAGACAGAAAGGCTACTAGACACAAGGGAAAAATATTCCCAAAAAGTAAAAAGCATCGGCAAAGCCATTAGGTCTCACCAATGCAAGAGCTAAAGCCAATATGTTTCAGCCATGTTGTACACCAGTGTGTCTGCTGTACAGCATGGCTGAAGGTTCGTGGCGTAAAGGAGAGTGGCATGGAGTAAAATTGAGCAGCATGGAGTGAAGTAAAATAGAGAGTCATGGAGTGGCGTGGAGTGGTGTAGAGTGTTGTGGAGTGTCATGGAAGGAGTAGTCTGTCATAGAGTGGAAGGGTGTAGAGTGGAGTAGAGTTGAGTGGCACATAGTTAATAGAGTGTCAGAGTGGAGTAGAGTGTCGTAGAGTGGAGGTGCATAGAGTGTCATAAAGTTGTGTAGAGCAGAGTCGAGTGGCATAGAGGGTGTTGTGTAGAGTGGAGTAGAGTGTTGTAGAGTGGAGTGGCATAGAGTAAAGTGGAGTGGCATAGAGTGTCATAGAGTGGAGTGGCATAGAGTGGAGTAGCATAGAGTGGAGTAGCGGAGTGTAGAAGAGTCAAGTAGTGTGTCATAGAATAGAGTGGAGTACAGTGGCATGGAGTGGCATAGATGGAGTTACATAGAGCACCACAGACTGGAGTAGTGTTGTAGAGCGGCATAGAGCGGAGTAGAGTTGTAGAGTGGTGTGGTGTAGAGTGGAGTGGAGTTTAATGGAGTGGAGCATCATAGAGTGGAGTATTGTAGAGTGGAGTGTTGTAGAGTGAAATGCCATATAGTGGAGTGTCCTAAGTGAAGTGGCATAAAGTACAGTGGTGCAGAGTACATTAGCGTAGAGTGCAGTGGCGTAGAGTGCATTGGTTTTGAGTGGTGTAGAGTGCAGAGACATACAGTATAGTGATGTAGAGTAGATTGCAGTGGTGTAGAATGCAGTGGCGTAGAGTGCAGTGTCATAGAGTAGATTGTTTCACAGTAAAGTGAAGTGACGACGAGTGGAGTGGTGCAGGGTAGGGTGTAGTGGTGCAGGGTAGAGTGCAAAGATATAGAGTAGAGTGGCATAGAGTGCAAAGGCATAGAATAAAGTGGTGTAAAGTGGAGTGGAGTGGTGCAGAGCAGATTAGCACGGCATGGAGTGATGCAGAGATCAGTGCAGTAGACTGGCAAAGAGTTGAGCGGTGCAGGGTAGACTAGAGTGGTGCAAAGCGCAGTGACGTAGAATGCAAAGGTGCAAAGTGGCATAGCATACAGTGACGTAGAGTGTTGCAGAGTAGAGTACAGTGGCATAGAGCGTAGTGGTGCAGAATAGTTGGCGTAATGTACAGTGGAGTAGAGTGACTTGGTTTTGAGTAAAGTGGTGCAATTCGCATTGGCATAGAGTGCAGTGTTTTAGAGTAGAGTGGTGTAGAGTGCAGTGGCATTAAGTAGAGTGGTGCAGAGTAGAGTAGAGTTGCACAGAGTGGTGCAGCATAGAGTGCAGTGGCATACAGTGCAGTGTTGTAGAGTGAGTGGCGCAGAGTGGAGTGGTGCAGAGTGGAGCGGTATGGAGTGGCACAGAGTGACGTAGAGTGCAGTGGAATAGATTGCAGTGGGGTAGAGTAGATTGTTTCCAAGTAGAGTGAAGTAGCGTAGAGCATCTGTTTACTACTGGCTAATATATATTGTCTGGGCAACCTTACATGGATTTACTCATTTCCCTTGCTCTAATGTCAACTAATGTATAAACCAGTGTCATATTGGTGACAATGTTCTGTGTAACCCTGGAGTCTTGTCTATATGCTGGCGGACAAGGGAGTATGTGTTGGTTTTTGGTATTGATTTTTTTTAAACTGTTTTTATTAACACAAAAGTGACCAGCATTGGATGACATATACATTACACGTGATGGATTTACATTTTTGATATAGGCAACAGTATTGACAAGCCGTATCTGGGAAGCAGTTGCATTTAGTAGTACATCTGGAATGGGGTGAAAGCCTCCTCCTACCCCCCGCCACATCGGCCCGAAATCTGGAGGAGGTCCAGTGTCTTTCAGACCAGGGTGTCATTGCTGCCCATTCTCCTCATTTTCATCCTCAAGACCATAATATCTTAACCATGGGGCCCATATCCTGGTGAACTTTCTGGGGCAGCCCTGTGCCTTGTATGTCACTCTTTCCACCACCATGTATAAATCAATACCTGCCCTCCACTCCGCTAGTGTTGGAGGGTCTGTAGCCCCCCAGTGTTTAGTGATGTCTCTCTTGGCCACTACCAACCCCAGGTTACATAGTAAAAGTCCATGGCGAGGGCGGTCAATCTCAGTTGAGACACCCAGCAGCACAATAATTGGTATCTCTCTGTATACAGTCTCCCATTATTTTTCCCAGCCCCCCCAGTATCTATCTCCAGTATTTCTCTATCAGGGGCAGTCCCCTAGTGTGTGCATATATGCACCTTAGACAGTTAGGCGTATCCGCCCTCCCCATGGCGTGAAGGCATTCTCTATTAAAGTATATTCTGTGCAGGAATTTATATTGCACTAATCTCAGTCGTAGTTTAATTGCGACCTCCCTAGGGTGCATTAGTGGGGCCTCCCAGTCAATGTCCGGTAGCTGTCCAGTCATGGCTTCCCACTTGGCTTTAAGGGTCATTAGCTTATCCGAGATATTATTAATTAACGTTTTGTAGGTCCACGAGATTGGTTGATCTGTGATTTCTTCCTGTAATAGCCTACCCTCGAGTGGGGCAAATTCAGGGATATCAGTGGGGTCTATTGCCTCTCCTTTCCAAGCATGTTGTAGCTGCAGATATTTGTATCTCTGAGAATTGTGTAGTTTGAAATCGGATTGAAGTGTTACAAAGGGGATTAAAGTTCCTTTCTTAATTACATCTCCCATGTTAGAAATCCCCGCCATGTCTCATTGTTCGAAACCTTGGAGTTTGTTTATTTCAGGCAACTTTGCGCCCTCCCACAGTGGTGTTCCCCTCATCAGTTTCTTGTCCCATTTCATCTGCCTTCTCCGCCCCTCTCCATGCCTCTATTACTCTATGACTCTCTGTGTGGCTGGCAGCAGTTGATTTGTCCCCTTACCCCCTTATATGTAGTGTAGGTGTGTTTGCTCTCGGAATTAGAGCCGTTCCATGGCGTCAGTGGGACGATCCCTGGGCATGTATCCCCACTCGTTTACAACTATCAGGTGGGCTGCTCTGTAGTAAACTTGTATGTCAGGTAGGGATATTCCTCCGTTATATTGCTTACGTTGCAGTTTCTGCAGGGCTATTCGCGGCTGACACCTATCCCAGAGAAGTGCACGCAGTTCTCCATTGATGGCGGTGAAGATGACCTCTGGTATTCGGCAGTATGTATTCTGTAGTATGTATAGTAGTTTTGGGAGTGTTATCAATTTGTAAAGTGCGGCTCTCTCAAGTATCATCAAAGGGAGCCTTCTTCATCTAGCCACATCTTCACAGAATTCCACCAAGATCTGTTTGATGTTGTGGTGGATGCATAATGTGTCATTCGTGGAGATGTAGAGCCCAAAATATTGAAATCCATCCCTCACCACAGTAAGCTGCTCGGGTATGCTTTCTGTATGAAGCGAGCCCCCTACCACATAGAGGATGGACTTGTTCCAGTTATTGTTATACCCCGAGTGGGCCCCGTATTCTCTAAATAGCTGTAGGATCAGCGGGAGTGTCTTATCTGGGTCGATGACTTATAGTAATATATCGTCAGCATACAATGATATCCGCTCTTCGTCAGCTAGGCCGGTGTTGTCTCTGAAGCCTCTCAGGTTGGGGTGCACCCTAACCTTGCATGCAAGTGGTTCTAGTACCAACGCAAATAGTAGCAGGGAGAAGGGACAGCCCTGCCAGGTGCCTCTCTTCACTGGGAACTCCGCTGAAAGTATCCGACTGATGCGCACTCTGGCCCTGGGTTTGGTGTATAGCCAATCTATCCATGCCATGAAGGTGGGGGCAAACCCAACATTTAACAGAACCTGGTGCATGTATGGCCATTGCACTGCAACAAATGCCTTTTCAGCTTCTAGAGAGAGAGGAGCGTGAGTGGTCCGCCTGTTTTTGACTGTCTCTAACCAATTGGTCAAGCGGCAGATATTGAAACATGTGGCACGTTTAGGCATAAAGCTGAATTGGTCACAGTGAATCAATGATGTGATTACCGGCAATATTTTAGTGTCCACATTGAGTAGCGTTATCGGGCGGTAGGAACCGCAGTCTGGGGGAGGCTTACCAGGTTTGTGGATCAGCACTACAGTCGCCTGACATAGGTCAGGTTGTAAAGCTCCCTCCTCCAGCATCGCTTGGAACATATTTAAAATGTGTGGTGCCAATAGGTCGGAATTTTGTTTAAAACATTTGGGTGGGAGCCCATTTGGACCTGGGGCTTTCCCTGGTTTCTGACGCATCAGTCACTTCTTGCAACGTCAAGTCATTGTTGAGAGCTGATCGATCTTCTTGTGTGAGGGTGGTAACTTCTATGGCAATAAGGTAACTATGTATTTGGACTGCGTTTGCCAATGGTCTGTCCTCATAAAGGGTCCTATAATAACAGGCAAAGGCGTCAGCCACATCCTGTGCCGCAGTGTGTTTCTGATCCACTTCATTGACCACGGCCACCCACCTGGCCTCTCTCTCTCTGTTGCCCAGCCAGGCCAAATGTTTTCCCAGCCCTATCTCCAGACTCGTAAAGTTGGTGCTACGTGGCCAGGACCTTGGTTTGTACCTCACGTTCCACTAATGCCTGATAATCCCTCTGTGTCACTGCTATTTGGCGGAGCACCTGCGTGTTTGAGTTGAGGTTGGTATGTCTTTCTAGGTCTATGAGCTTGTGTTCTAGAGCCTCAAGTTGGCGGGTCTCCTCTTTCGTCTTGCTGGCTATTTTGTTGTGTGCTCTATCGCACAGTACGGCTTTGTATGCCTCCCATAAAGTTGCTGCTGAGGGCACTGAACCCTCATTTTCACTAAAATATAGTTCTGTAGCCGTTTGGATCTGTTTGGCTATTAAGGGATCTCATAGGTCCCAGGCGACCAGCCTCCACTCCTGCTGAGGCTTTTGGGAAGCATCCCCCACCGTCAGCCACAGGGGTGAGTGGTCTGATATGCCCCTGGCAAGGTACTCAGCTCTTTCTATTCTTCCTATCTCCCCTGCAGGTGCGAGGAGGTGATCTAACCTGGAGAAAACTCTGTGAGCCCTGGAGAAGTATGAGTAGCAATGCGCCGCAGGGTTGTGCCTGCGCCATAAGACGTTGAGCCCAAGGTACCTCAAAAATTCATCTAGCTGGGTGGGTGCATGCGTTCCCAAACCCACTCTAGAGCAGTCTGCATGCAGGTCCAGTATGTCATTGTAGTCACCCCAACTATGCGTGGAGGACCCAGACCCCAGGAGAACGTCAGATATTTTGGTAAGCATTTGTTTTTGCAGTCGTTGCGGGGCATATGCACTGACCAAAGCGAACTCCCTCCGGCCCCACGTTCCCTTTACTGCAACATACGTGCCGTTTGGGTCCGTCCGTGTTCTAGTAGTGTGGAAGAGGGTGGTTTTCCTGATCAGTGTAGCAACTCCCCTGGACCCTGAGGTATAGCCTGCATGTGCTAGTAAGGTGTTGGGCCACCTCCCCAAGCAGGCACAATGTGTACCCAGTAAGTGTGTCACTTGGAGGAGAACTATGTCAGGTCTGAGCCTTTTAAGATATTTAATAATTAGCCCCCTCTTATTTATTTATTTATATTGCGTCTGAATCGACCCCCGAAGGGGTATCTTTGCGCTGCAGACACAGCTACAGGGTTAGTTGAAGAGCAGGATCAAAACAGAATGGTCTTAAGGCGCTTCCTGAACTGAAGATGATCCAAACACAGTCTCAGATCAATGGGAAGCTGATTCCAGTAGAGGGGGGCCAGGTGGGAGAAAGCTTTACCACCCAACCTGGATCTTCTGTCTCGGGGAACTACGAGCAGGGATTGAGTTCCTGAGCGGTGGGATCTGGAGGGCACATAGAAAGTGAATTTCTCTGCAAGGTATAAAGGGCCGATATTATATAGGGGCTTATGCACAGTGCAGCAGATTTTTAATTTAACCCGCTTTCGAACTGGGAGCCAATGCAGTTGGCGAAGGAGGGGAAGGGAGGAAGTATTTGGGGGGACAATTAAGACCAGGCATGCCGCAGTATTCGGGACCACCTGCAATCTACATAATGAGGACTCATTGGCTGAGATCAGTAAGGCATTGCAGTAATCCTGGTGGCACAGTATAAGTGTTTTCATCAGAGTTTTACGGGTAGAGTCCGGGAGCAAGGGAAAGACCCAGCGCAAGAGACCCAACATGTGAAAACAGGCGCCAGCAGTCTGCGCAACGTGTTCTTTCAAAGTGAGTGCCAGCCAGGTCCAAACGTATGCCCAAGTTCTTGACAAGGGACTTAGGGGCAGGAGGGGTCCCGAGGTCCACCGGCCACCAATCGGGAGTTCATAACAACGGGGCCTCTCCGAAAAGCATGATCTCCACCTTCCAGATGTTGAATTGGAGAAAGTTACATCTCATCCAGTTGGAAATGACCCTCATACCATCAGAGAAAGCTGTCTGAACAGAAGGGGTGAAATTGGTGAAAGGGAATAAAAGCTGCGTATCGTCGGCATAGGATATGAGAAGATAGCCACATGTTCTAAGGAGCTTGGCCAAAGGGGCAACATAGATATTAAATAAGGTAGGGCTCAGACAGGAGCCCTGTGGTACTCCCTTGGTCAGTGTTGTATTTGCCGAGCGGTACAGACCCAAGTTGATGGTTTGGGAGCGGGAAGAGAGAGAAAACTCATCATCCACTGGAGGGCAGAGTCTCTGAGTCCAGTCTCCTCCAATCTCCTGAGCAGGATCTGATGTGAGACCATGTCGAACGTGGCAGAGAGGTCCAACAGCACCAGAATCTCTTCACCTTATTGCCCGTTCCATTGACATTCCATGTTAACACAGAGTAACTCCTTTCTCCCATTTACAACTTTGTGTTATTCCTCGACTGTCCCTCGGGCGTGTCATGTGGCTCATACAAGTGTGGTATAATTCTCATTAAACTTTAGTGGCCCACTGCCTGGCCAAAGTCATGAACGATGCATTCTGAAACATTTATACGTATCCCCAATTTCCCAACTTAATCTCCCCTTCCCACTCTCTCCCACTCCCCATGCCTAGTACCCCAAAGGTCAAAATAACAACACTGGTGTAGGTAAAGCCTGAGAGGTATGTATCCCCCCATCTCCGTATCCAAACTATTGACACCAAGCAAAATTCTGAACCAGTTTCTGTGTCCTTTATAGAAAAATGTCACTATGGTTCGGCTAGTTCCCCCATGTCCTTCTGGGTTGGGACGATCTCCAGGCAGACCTGAATTTCAACCTTCCTCGCCACCCGGAAGAGATTGTTGCTGTGGTATCTCATGGCTAGTGGTTCGAGCGGTCCTCTGTTCCAAAAGGGTGGTGTTATGGAGGAGCGGGTGGTATTGCGCTCCCGTTCCCCAGATTGCTTCTTTCAGGACTTCATGTGTATGGATTCATCGTCCGAGTTCGAAATTTGGATTCTGTCCCTGTCCAGGGATGCTGCATTGAAGGGAGTTTCCGTTCATGTCCCACGAGTTCCAGCAGTGAGACGTCTTCTTTTGTCCCTACATTGACTGAGCCCGCTTTTCTATGTGGGTCTATGGGTGGAGGGCTACTTGCCCCCTGGCTCCGTTGCAGAGGAGGGCACCCCTCTGTCCATGCCCAGACCTCATCTGGTGTCTGGAAGACGAGGGACTCGCCCTGAAAGAGAACTTTCAGTTTTGCTGGGAAGAGCAACAGATATTGAATGTGGAGGAATCTCAATTTTGCCTTGACCGAGTCAAAGTTGTGTCGGAGTTTTTGCACTTCCCGGGAGTAATCAGGGAACACCATTATCTTAGTATTGGAGTGTTTGATTTCTCCAGCTTTCCTTCACTCTCGGAGAATCATTTCACGGTCCTGAAAGTCCGTAGGTTTGCTATATTTACCTAGGTGCCAGCAGAGCTAGAGTTCAATATCTACAGCTAGGCACTTTGCAAAAAAAGGGTCAGTTTTCACTGTGAAACTGTGGTGTGTCCATGCTGCATTTTGGTCCGTTTCCTGTCAGGGGCACTAGGCCTACCCACACAAGTGAGGTACCATTTTTCTCAGAAGACTTTGGGGAATGCGGGGTCATTGGAAGTTTGTGGATCCACGCAGATACCAGAACTTTCCACCACAGAAATGTGAGGAAAATTTGGTTTTTTTTGACAAATTGTGAGGTTTGCAAGGGATTCTGGGCAAAAGAACCTGGTGAGAGCCAGTCAAGTCACCCCATCCTTGATTCCCCTGGGTGTCTAGTTTTAAAAAGTGTATAGGTTTGCTAGGTTTCCCTAGGTGCTGGCAGAGCTAGGGTTCAAAATCTACAGCTAGGCACTTTGTAAAAAAAGGGTCAGTTTTCACTGTGAAAAGGTGGTGTGTCTCCACGTTGCGTTTTGGGCCGTTTCCTGTCACGAGCACTAGGCCGACCCACACAAGTGAGCTACCATTTTTCTCGGAAGACTTTGGGGAAAGCAGGGTGCATGGAAATTTGTAGATCCACGCAGATTCCAGAAGTTTCCACCAAGAAAGGTGAGGAAAATGTGTGTTTTTGGACACATTTTGAGGTTTGCAAGGGATTCTGGGTAACAGAACCTGGTGAGAGCCAGTCAAATCACCTCATCCTGGATTCCCCTGGGTGTATAGTTTAAAAAAATGTATAGGTTTGCTAGGTTTCTCTAGGTGCTGGCAGAGCTAGGGTTCAAAATCTACAGCTAGGCACTTTGCAAAAAAAGGGTCAGTTGTCACAGTAAGAATTCCTGTCGCAGGCACTAGGCCTACCCACACAAGTGAGGTACCATTTTTATCGGGAGACTTAGAGTAACACTGTATTGTAGAGCAACTGTTATTACCTATTGACTTTCAATGCATTTCTGCCTTCCAAATGAAAGACAATTTGTAAAAAAGAAGTCATTTTGAAAAATGACCTATAAGTCTCAAGCTAGTATGGGTACTCACAATTTCGGAAATGTGCAAATATCTACTGTTTCTAAACTCAATACTTTATTCCAATTTCAGAAATACATAGGTGTCTTTCATACCGATTTTTCCATGTATATATTTTCCCAAATTAATTGCTATATACCCGGAACATAATGAAAAAACATTGCAAGTCGCTGCTCAGTTATTGGCTCTGGGTTCGTCGGGTTCTAGGTGAATCTACAAGTCCTATATATCCCCACAATCAGAAGGGTCTAGTGGATGTAACGGTATATTGCTTTCAATTAGAAGAAGTTACAGGTGAAAACTTTGGCACAAATGGCTATTTTTTTCAATTAATTTTCAATTTTTCCTGTATTTAACTGTTAGTTTCTATGAAAAAACCTTGAAGGATCTACATATATGACCCCTTGCTGAATTCAGAATTTTGTCTACTTTTCTAAAATGTATAGCTTTCCAGTATCCATTATTGCTTTGATACCCATTTCTATCATTAAGTGGAAGGAGGTTGAAAGCACAAAAAATAGCAAAAATCGGCTATGTCCCAGAAAAATGCAAAAACTGTGTAAAAAATGTTGGTTTTTTGACAAAAGTCTGCTTGTCCCTGAAAGCTGGAAAGATGGTGACTTCAGCACCACAACCCCTTTTTTGATACCATTTGCAGAGAAAAAACAGACGCTTTCATCTGTAGCCCTGTTTTCCCATTTCCCCCCCCCCCAAAAAAAAATGTAGCTGTATTTTGGCTAACCTTTAGAATCCCAATGATGTTGGAAAAAAAGGCCGCAAATTCGGCATGGAAACCTTATGTGGTGAAAATGTTACAGGGGCCTAAGCGCGAACTACCCCAAATAGCCCAAAAAAGGCTTAGCACAGGGGGGGGGAGGCCTAGCAGTGAAGGGGTTAAACAGTAGCCATGCAAGAAGTACATTTCCCTGAAAAAAGCATTAGAACTACTAAATGGCATCACAATAAGAACAGCCAATTGGACATCGAGAAATCCAATAACTATCTTGACTGAGATCAACAAATCCTCTTTTCTTGTTGCTCGCAGTCAAGATAAGTACTTCTCAATTTCCTAAATATTGGATAATTCATTGTATTTATATGGCAATTACGGACTTTATTGTTCTTACTGTTTCAGTGTGAATATTATTCTCTTCTTTCTTGTGTGCTCAGTGTTGCGAGCTCAGTTGAGTTTCTTCAACGCTTGCGTCTACATAACAGTCACCATTCTGCCGTTAGAGGCCGCTCCTCTCAGACGCTATTTGCCTTTCTGGGTCATTGTGCTTTATTTAGGCCTCCCTTTTCCTTCCGTTTGCCTTCTCCTCAGCCGCTTTCTCTGCAGCTCCAGTTGGAGTCCTGCATCCGATGCAGAGCCGCTCTGCAGTGTGCGCTCGCCCTGTGGTGTGGTCTTACTTTTCTCTACCACTCGCTTCAGTTTTCCTGGGTAACTTCCCTTTTTCTATAGGGCCGCGCTATTTCTTGTTGCAACCGCTTCAAGGTGATTTTCTATTTATTCTGAAATATTTAACCCTGTCCTTACCATCTCATTTAGTTTATTTTAGATTTAAGGCATTTATTTACTTTTGAGACACTTTATATTGTTATTACAGCTTTTATTGCTTGCTAAATTTGAGGAGGAAGATAATCAACTGTTCAAAGATAATTTTGTCCTTTATCAAGGATTCTGTTCAGCAGGCTGTTTCAGTTTCTATGCTGGACGTCTCAATCCATCAATCAATCAGGGAATTGTAAGTGCACTACTCACCCATGAGTGTCTCAAGGCGCTGATGGGGTAGGGGGTACGCAGTTCCGTTCAGTCGAAGAGCCAGGTCTTGAGAGTCTTCCTGAAGGTGTTCAGGGAGGGGGCGCGTCTGATGTCTGGCGGTAGCTCGTTCCAGGTCTTGGGTGGAATGTGCGAGAATGATCTTCCGCCCGCTCTGGCTCTGTGGATTTACGGGGCTTCGGCTAGTGCGAGGTTGGCAGATTGGAGGCTTCTTTTGGGTATGTGGAAGTTAATTCTGTTGTTGAGGTATTTGGGTCCGTTGTTGTGAAGGCATCTGTAGGCTTGAGTGAGGATTTTGAAGTTGACTCTCTTCTCCACGGGGAGCCAGTGGAGTCTCCGCAGGTGTTGGCTGATGTGTTCGTGTCGGGTGATGCCGAGGACGAGTTTGGCCGCGGTGTTCTGTATGGTCTGGAGTTTGCTGAGTAGGGACTTGTTGATGCCGGCGTAGAGAGTGTTTCCGTAGTCCAGTGTGCTGGTGATGAGTGTGTGGGTGACTGTCTTCCTTGACTCTAGGGGATCCATTTAAAGTTCTTTCGAAGGATGCGGAGGGTATTGAATCAGCTGGAGATGACTGCGATGACCTGTCGGTTCATGGTGAGTGATGAGTCGGGTACGATGCCGAGATTTTTGGCGTGGCTTGAGGGAGTGGGTGGGCTTCCGAGGGTGCTGGACCACCAGGTGTTGTCCCATGCTGATGTCGTGGTTCCGAATACGAGGACTTTTGTCTTCTGGGTGTTGAGTTTGAGGCAGCTGTTGGTCATCCCAACTGCAATGTCTTGCATTCCTTTCTGGAAGTTGAGTTTTGCTGTTGTGGGGTGTCTGGTAAGGGAGAGGATGAGCTGGGTGCCATCAGCGTAGGATACGATGTTGAGGCCGGGTTGTCTGACGATGGCTGTGAGGGGGGCCATGTAGATGTTGAAGAGGGTCGGGCTCAGTGATGATCCCTGTGGGACTCCACAGGTGGTTTTCGTGGGGGCAGAGAGGAATGGGGGTAGTCTGATGCTTTGGTTTCTTCCAGTGAGGAACAATCGGATCCAGTCCAGGGCTTCTCCGTGTATGCCGGCGTCGTGTAGTCTGGCGACTAGTGTGCGGTGAGAGACGGTGTTGAAGGCTGCCGACAGGTCGAGTAGGATGAGGGCTGAGGAGTGGCCTTGGTCCAGGAGGGTGTGGATGTTGTCTGTGGTGGCGAGTAGGGCGGTTTTGGTGCTGTGGTTGCTTTGGAATCCAGATTGGGACAGGTCTAAGACGGCAGTCTCTTCGATGATGCGTGCTAATTTCCTGTTGACTGTTTTCTCTGCCACTTTGGCTGCAAAGGATAGGAGCGAGACGGGCTAGTAGTTCTTGAGGTCGGTGGGGTCTGCCGTGGGTTTCTTGAGCAGGGGCCTGACTTCTGCGCACCTCCAGTCGTCTGGAAAGGTGCCTGTCTTGAAGGTGGTGTTGATGGTGTTTTGTAGTTCGGGTGCGATGGTGTCTGCGGCTTTGTGGTAGATGTGCAGGGGGCAGGGGTCGGGGGGGGGGCCCAAGTGGATGCTTTTCATGGTCGTGGTGGTGTCATTGATCATGATCGGTGTCCAGTTGGAGATGTTGGGCTGGCTGGTGTCTCTGGGGGGGTGGTTGTGGTGTCTTGATGGTGGTCGATGAAGTTGCCGTAGAGCGTTTTGATCTTGAGGTGGAAGTATGTTCCCAGTTTGTCGCAGAGGTATTGGGAAGGGGTGATTTCCATGGCTTCGCTGCATGGGTTGGTGAATTCGCTGATGATACTGAAGAGTTCCTTGGAGTTGGTGGAGTTGGTGAGGATTTTGTTGTGGAAGAAGTTCCTCTTGGTGGTTCTGACTTGGTTGTGGTAGTTCATCATGGCGTCCTTGTAGGTAGAGTCATTTTCGGTTGTCTTGGTGTTCCTCCAAGTTTTCTCCAGGTGTCTGCAGGTGCGCCTGGCTTCTTGGAGGTCGTTGGTGAACCAGGCAGCTTTCCTGGGGTGTTGTTTGATGGGGTTGCGGAGTGGTCCAGCTGGTCTGCGCCGTTCGATATCCAGGTGTGGAATTCTCTTGCTGCGATGTTTGCCTCAGGTGACAAGATGTGGCCCCCTCGGGTGGGGGTGGAGTTCAGTTGCTCGTCAGTGACCTTTCTCCAGTTTCTTCATGGAGGGCGAGGGGTTGGTTTCGGTGCCTTGGGTTTTCTGACGGTGAAATGTACGCAGCGGTGGTCGGTCCATGGTGGCTGCGTTGTGTGGCTGAAGTGGATGCTGTTGCCTGCAGCAAAGATGGGGTCGAGGGTGTGTCCTGCTCTGTGGGTCAGTGTGGAGATGAGTTGGTTAAGTCCGATGTTGGCGAGGTTGTCACGCAAGTTGGCGGAGTTGGAAATTTAGAAGCCTCTACTTCCAAGCTGCTTTCTACAATGAAGGCACTTCTGTAAGGGGCAGGAAACATGCAGCAACCCTTTCTAGGTCTTCTAAAGTCGTTTCACAAAAAATTGGTCTTCCCACCCGAGAGGATTCTATATCGAGCTTTCCCCTTCTTCTCCTATACATATATCCCATTTAAGAGACACTGATGATGATGATGGCGCATTGTAAGACACAGATAATTTGGATATATATGCGGATCCTAATTATTATGGGCCTCTGGAGAAAAGACAAAGCGTTTCTCCTCATTATGGTTGTGTTTCTCATTCTCAGTGTCTAAAGAATTGGTGGACCACCTTGGGGAACCCAAGTTTCATTCCTAGCAGATCATGTAGGGTAATATGTTTCCTTTTATTTGCACAATGCTCTAGACAAGATCACTAGAATAAATTTAAAATCTGAGTGTCTCCGTCCTTTCTGACCCAATAATATCAGAGTTACCTGTAATTGGCCCAAATATGTTAATGTTCTTCACTAAATTTGCCAAGACCCTAAGAAAGGGTTGTACAGGGCCTGGAATAACTATCAGGACAGAATTTTGGATTTGGTGGGTCCTCTCACCAGAATATTGGATTTGCAGACAAGGCCAAAATGGATGGCACTCTAGTAGATCTTGAGACTCTTTACACTTGGGCCGAATGGGCTATTTACATTTGGGGCAATGCAAATGCACACATTTCTCAGAAGCTCCTCCAATCAGCAATTTCAATTTGAGGTCCATTCTGGGTGTAATCCTCCATGGCTCTTTCTACCTGCGTCACATTGATGCTCCTCACTTCTTTTCAGATTGTTTCACAGACTTGGTCACCATGTTGCTCACCTTTTATTCAGTTATTTTGATTATTTCGATACCTCTTGATTAACTCACTACAAGAAAAGAGGATTAGTTGCTCTCAGTCAAGATAGTTATTGTGTTACTCAACATCCGATTGACTGTTCTTATTGTGATGTCATTTAGTAGTTTTAATGTTTGTTTTTTCTGGGAAATGTAGTTCTTGCTTGGCTGCTGATCAAATAAAGCAAGAAAAGACTGCAAAATACATACCTCCGTGTCTTAATAAAATCTAGCCTTTCAGACACTAAGGTGCCGATTCGATCCAGTAAAAAGGCCCTACGAATCGTCGTACGGAGCGTTTTCTCCATACGACTCGTACCCGGTAAACTGTCCATACAACCTAGGAAGTACGATTCGTACAGAAAGCCTATTTCCGTACGAATCGTACAAAAGACCGTATGGGTAAAAAAAACATATGAATCAGATCCGGAACAGCCTGTACGAGACATCCGTACGTATGTAAGCAGCGTTTTATGGCCCAGCAAGTACGATCCGTCCCTACGGCACTCCGTACGGCTCTTTTTTTACGGGAGCCAAAAACAGCCGTAAAAGCTGAGTCCCCAGGGGTACGAGTCGTACAGGCCCCCCACCCCTCTGTATGTACGCACCGTACCCCCACCCCCCGTATGTGTGCACCGTACCCCCACCACCCCCCGTATGTATGCACCATACACCCACCCCCGTATGTACACACCGTACCCCCACCACCCCCCGTATGTACGGTGCGTACATACGGGGGTAGGGGTATGGTGCGTACATATGGGGGTTGGTGGGGGTACGGTGCGTACATACGGGGGTGGGGGTACGGTGCGTACATACGGGGGCTGGGGGTACGGTGCATACATATGGGGGTGGTGGGGGTACAGTGCGTACATATGGGAGGTTGTGGGGGTACGGTGCATACATACGGGGGGTGGGGGTATGGTGCGTACATGCGAGCATGGTGGGTGTACGGTGCATACATACGGGGGGTGGGGGGCCTGTACGACTCGTACCCCGGGAACAACTTTTCCCGGGCTACGAGTCGTACAAACTTCGCTCCCTAGCGGGCAGAGTCATTCCCCGTGTACGGGACGTTTTCCGTACAATTCGTTAATCGGATAGCCGGTCCGGATCGTACTTGTACGCTCAGACTGTCTTTTTACGAATCGTACGGAAAAGTGTCCGGGTACGTCTCGTACAACTTTTCCTGCTACGATTCGTACGGAGCGGGCCGATCCGTATGTACTTTTTCCCGTTCGAATCGTACTTCACGGGTCGGACGTGACTTGTACGATTCGTACGGAAAAAAATACGGATACGAGTCGTACGGGAATATTTTTTAACGGATAAATCGGCACCCAAGTCTAGAAAAATCTCAACCTAAGTCGTCTTGAAATTGCTTGATGAAAGCACACATATAAAGAATTATGCACACGCACAGGGGAGTTGATCCACATTGTACTTAGCCTGTGATGCAGTTTTTTCTGGCGGTCCCAATAACTGCACTTAATTGTTTTTAATGATGCGATGCAGGCTCCTGGTGGATGTTATGTGGCACTTTTCCCTCTATTTGGTTGATTTTATATTATTGAAGTTTTAATTTTACACTACCTTTAACATTCATGACTTTCATGTCATACGAGCCTTGCGATATGAACGTATGACATGGTTTCTGGAACACAATTATTATTGTTTATACTTTCACAGATCAAATCACATGAACCATATAAAATGGGCATATCTTTGCTTGCTCATTTGTGAAGCTTCAAGCAAGTTTGCTGCATACATTTATTTTCCGTGCATGTTGTAACATATGCATTAATTTGGAGATGTTCCCATGTCTGTCTATATTTGAGTGACTATTTCCTATGATGAACTTATATTCCCTTTTGTGTATGTATGTACTTAACCATGCACTTAGGGATTTTGTAAAGGATATGTAGCTTTTTAAATCAAAGTTTTTTTCATATGGACGTAAAGTGCTTGTACTCAGAGTTAAACGATGAGATCAGGAAGAACGCTTTTATATAAAAATGAAGAAATATTTAGGCTCACATCTACATACTGGACCTCAAATATTTGATAACGGTGTTTTTATTATCAATTGCTTAAAGCTTGGACTACGGATTTTTAGGAACTCGTCGAATTAAGGCGCTGTGGGCACCATTTGCACAAAGTGGACTGACCATCAGATTTCTATATAATACGGTCCACATTTGTCACTAGGTAATTCATGGTGTTTTTGACATGGTGAGAAATGCCAGTTATGATTTCCGCCCCTCCACTTGATAATCGGTGCACTTTTTAGCAGCGAGGTGACTAAATTGTACATTGAGCATTATGGTGGTTAATACTAATTACTATTTGCACCATTTCACTTGGTGACTTAGTGCATTTTAAACAGTGACGTGACAAGCTTGGATCTTGGGCAACTTTGCAAGCCTTTGCACGGGTGGTATGTGCAGTAATGCACATTTTTTCTTTTCTCTATATCACTCTTAGGTATGTGTAGTTATTATTTACTCTTTGGGTTTTGTTCACTTTATTGCACCTTGTCTCAGTTGTTTGTTTCAAAGGTACCCTGGATCACGTCAGTTACATAATGTATGTTATAAAGTGTTATCATGAGATCTTTTGCATATTGGATATGAGGTTTCTTGTTTGTTGCAATTGCCTGTGATATAAAGCAAGAGGAACTGTGCCATCACATATTTACTGTACTCTTGTACTCCTGTTGTTCTGACGTCCCAAGGATTTTTATATTTGCTCCTGTCTGATTTTACTTCCAATAGCGCTCTTAATCGTTTGGGCCTTCCACACTAATACTGTCTGGATTTTTTATGACATGGACCATTCGTAAAGTACATTGGCGTAGACTGCAGTAGAGTGGCATAGAGTTGAGTAAGACAATATGTAAGAATCCAAGGGTGTTTTTCTATCACATTCACATATAGTGTTTTATTTTAGACAGTTTGTTTATTTAGACCCCCTCCTTTGTTTTTCTTTTCTCCCTTCCTACATGTCATTTCTATTGTGCTTTCCCTAAATTTCTTGGCTTTATACTTTTTTATTTTTTTATTTTTTTCTTATATGGGTTCTGCATGATAGTCACTAGCTTTTGTACAGTTAACATATCGTTCCTAGTTCAATACTCAGATGTGCATTTCTGAAGTAGTTTCAATAATGATATCAATTTTTCAGCCTGTATTTAATACTGTCATAATCTATACCTATGTACAGATTGTATCTCAGCTCTTTTGTCAACTAGAAAGATTTTTAGATGGTAGCAATTATGAGACTCTTATCTAGCAGTGGGATTGCATGTCTACAGTAGCAAATGAACCCCAAATATAGGGATCAACATTATATCTTTGTGTTTTATTTGTATTCCTGACTGTAACACTATTGGTTAGGCAACTATGTTTGTTATATGTTCATTGGTTCTTCATGCCTGTTTGTACGATGCTGCATTATGTAGTTTTTTAAAATAAATACTTATTGTATTTTTATACCTTTATGTTGCAACCCTGCTAAAGCTCTATTTCAGGTGAAAAGTGTTGGCTGGGCTTTTGTTTGTGTAGGAAGAAGAATAAAGAAGTCAAACAATAAGAACTTTCTTGATCAACTCTGTAAATCTGATTATTTGTCAACTCATTTTGTGTGTTGCCTCTCTAATGAACAAAAATTATATTTAACTTTGTTTCATCGCATGGCACTCTTGCATGACACAATGTAGCTAAATCTGCTACTCATTGTATTTGCAAAATTAAGTATATGTTCCTGTGTATGTAACATGTGTGTGTGAGGAACACTTATTTGCAAGGTTTAGCCTCACCCTTGCACCATGCAAGGGTGACGCAAACCCTAAATAGGAATTTACAAGTCACCTTGCATGGCCCTGCGTGGCTTAATACATCTAGCAACGCAAATGGGCACAAATGGCTGCCTTGCGTCCGCCACAGGGATGCAAGCCATGGGTGGCGAGTGGCTGTTCCCTCGCATCTACCCATGGATTCTGACACATATCCAGATTTAAAAACACTGGTGGACCTGGGAATGCATCCAATTTGTATGTCTTCCCAACAGAGGAGCAACAAGAAAAAATAGCTTTATTGCTGCTCATGGGTTACTCTTTCTAAGTGTTCAGCATTCAACAGCACAATTAGTAAGAGCACAATGCCTCTGAGGATAGTTTTTGTGGAGGATGGTGCCCATTCCTGCCCAAAAGGTGTCATGCCTACAATGCATTGGCAATAGGCAGCTGTTTGTACAAGAGGCAGGCAGAAAGCAGGAATGTGCCAAATTATGTTACACATTTCTGCCCTTTCCCTTTCCAGCAGCCCAGCAAGGTGGCTAGCTGTGTTCCATTGTGTGAAAATATGGGTCTAAGTATGTACAAATGCGCCTTTACAGTTGAATATCCAAGTGCTAAGAATAGAAATCGAACTGTGTGTCTATGCGCCATGTTTAATGCCATTTAACCTAATTTGTATTTCAGGTGGACATATATCTTTCTCAAGAGGGGAAAATGTGTGCTTCAAGGAACCCAATGCCGAAACAAAGGGGTCTATTATGATGTAGGGTGGATCGCCACCGCCCGCATGGTGGTGGCGATCCGCCCTACATCATACCCCGCCCGCCACCCATTTCCCCTCCGCCATATTAGTATGGCGGTGGGGGGACCCCGGCAGACGGTTTTCCGCCGGTCGACCAGTCGACCGGGCGGAAAAGGGGCTGGATATGGTGGTGGTGTCTGCTAGACACCGCCATCCATATTAGCATGCAAAAACAACAGTTGATGGACAGAATGCAGAACAATGTCATACATTCACCCCAGTACAGAGATCTGGGCCTAAATCCATCGTTTTTTTGCTCACCATGCCGTTCCAGTTTGAACCCAGCCATAGGCGAATCAGTCTTGACCCTGTGCCTCATGGGAACAGTCCAGCCCGAACTACCAAGCCAGGTCCTGCCTGGACTGGAAACAAGCATCCTAGGACCGGTTTTGGGGTTTCACCCCTCTTCAGCCAGGATAGCTTGATTCCAGTGGCATGGAGAGCACGGGACCCACGTCTGGGCATACCCGTCCCACTCGGAGTGACAAATGCAAAAACAACAGTTGATGGACAGAATGCAGAACAATGTCATACATTCACCCTAGTACAGAGATATGGGCCTAAATCCATCATTTTTTTGCTCACCATGCCGTTCCAGTTTGAACCCAGCCATATGCAAATCAGTCTTGACCCTGTGCCTCATGGGAACATTCCAGCCCGAACTGCCAAGCCAGGTCCTCCCTGGACTGGAAACAAGCATCCTAGGACCAGTTTCGGGGTTTCACCCCTCTTCAACCAGGATAGCTTGATTCCAGTGGCATGGAAAGCACGGGACCCATGTCTGGGCATACCCTTCCCACTCGAGGTGACAAATGCAAAAACAACAGTTGATGGACAGAATGTAGAACAATGTCATACATTCACATCCATATTCGCATGGGCAGTGGTGCAGGGCTTTCAATGGCGGAGACCCCGCCATGGAAAGCCAGGCCGATTTTGCTTTCGGGGGCCCATTGCGGGCCCCCAGGGTATTGGGGGGTGCACATGGGGGATACCTATGGTACCCCCCTACATTGTCAGGGACAAGGTGGCAGGCACCGAGCGGTGCCTGTCATCTTGTGCTTGACAATGCACAACGTGCATTCCCAGCATTTTGGCGGGCGGTGCTGTGAGCACCGCCCGCCACAATGCTGGTAATAGAGGATGCCACCACCACGGTGGCATCCTAATTGCCGGTGTGGGACAGCCGCACCACTGGCGGCCGGTCCCAGCACAGCTAGGGTGGCATCTTAATCAGCCCCTAAGTGTCATGACAACGTGTGCATGCTAATCAGTTACTTAATAGACAATTTCGATATATACATTTCCGTTTAAGTTGCACCATAATTATTTTTGTATGATTACGTATTTGATAAGTTATTGCATTTATCTGATTTATTTATATATAGATGCCAATAGTGTTTTTTTAGCACGCAGTGATAAGGTTGAGTTAGATGGGCTCACACGTGGGTTTTTTCTTGGGTTTCTTTGGTGTTTCTTTTATGTCTATCGTTAAATCGGGTTGGAGGTCAAATGTTGATTGGTTATTGACTGGTGCATTCTGAAGGGATTGGTTGCAGGCTGAGCAAGCAGGGGAGTTAAATTAGGAATAATTTCCGATTTTATATCAAAGGAGTCACGAGGATGGGCATGGTGTGGACTATAGCTGTTATATTGTAAGTGTACGTTTATTAATTTTTTTGTTTCTTTTCTCTTTTCTTTTTTTCAGCTTTATGGTGAGCACACATTTTGCATGCACGACATGGACTAATCTCATTTTAATGGCACGTTTAGAGTTATTTCTGCAATGGGTTCTTAGTTCGAGTAAACATGGGGTACAGAGACTAATGTTTATTAGTTTGTCGCAGTACGTTTTTTTGACATTTAATTCACTGACCATAAGGTTTTTGTGATGGATACATATTTGTATATAATTGAGTAATATGAAGTTCATTGACTGCCTGGTTCTCATATTTTAGTTACCCCTGACGAAGGGCGGATTGCCCGAAATACATTGGGTTAACAAAGAGCATGGTTACCTGGGAAGAAGAGTGGATTCCGACATGCAGTATGATAAGGCCTGGATGGGCATTTCTTCCGCATTCAAGTTGAGAATCACACTGCCTCCACTATAAACATAAAGATTAAGAGTGGGTGACAAATTCCGTTCCGCTCGCGGAACTTGCGAAATTTCGGCATTTTCGCGCGGATCGCGACAATGCCGAAACTTCCGCGATCCGCGGCGGAACGGAAATATGCAGGGCAGGATTCATTCTGGCACGATGCTCCTGTCACTAAACCTCAACAGGAAGCACTTACAGATATAAATAAAGCAGGTGCCCGAGTTGAAGCTCAAATTCTGGAATGCATTAATCGGCCAAAAAATTTGTGAGCGTGGTGGTGGCTAAGCAGATGTCAGTTCTCCCCATTTCCACTCTGAAATGTTAGCTGTAATCCTTGACGGTGGTGTTTGCATCCTTCATTTTCTCGAGCGCAATCTTCGTGTAGAATTCGTGAGCGTTGGTAAGCAGATGTCAGTTCTCCCCATTTCCACCCTGAAATGTTAGCTGTAATCCTTGCCGGTGGTCTTTGCATCCTTGATTTACTCGAGCGCAATCCTCGTGTACTTCCTGTGACAAGGCGGTTCCTTCTCCTTGTCTGCCTCAGAGACCCTGCTCTGATCCTTTATAAACAAGAGGCATGTGAACTGGCCTAGAAGCCCATCCGTTTGGCCCCACACACACTAGCGGTGTGCAAAGTCTTCCCGCCCTTTCCCCACTATGATGGATAGCTCACTCAAGGGACCCCGGCGCCCATCGGCGCGGTGGCATAGCTACAGGCACACATGGTCACTGCAGACAACTCTTCGGGCCCTTTACACAGCTGTAGTGTAGGAAACAGACTATGCATTTACCCAACGAGGTAGCACTTACTGATTAGCCAGTAGAAAGTACTCCAGTTGAGTAGAGGTATTGCACAAAACGGTGGCATCTTCTTGGATAAACATGTAGGGAAGGATTCATTCTGGCACGATGCTCCTGTCATAAAAATTAAACCTCAACAGGAAGCACTTACAGATATAAATAAAGCAGGTGCCCGAGTTGAAGCTCAAATTCAGTACCGCATTAATCAGCCCAAAATCTCAGCGAGCACACGAAATTTCGCGTGTTCGCGGAGATTTTTTGCCGTTTCACCAAAGTTTGCGAAAGGCAATTTTGCAAATTCCGCCCACCCCTAGTAAAGATGAACTTTGGAATAAACATGAATACTATGAATTAAAATGGTTTACTGATATTGATGATTGATTGATCCCTCAGTGCTTGTTCAGTGGCTGTGCGGCTTGAAGCAGAACACGACGGCGTAGCAGCTTTCAATGTGATATCGTTCCTCGCGTTTGGGATAAAGCACAAGTCAAGCCTTGCACTCCAGACATTTAGCCTTGGAGCAGCTGTAAAAGTATGGTCAAATTAGAAAGAACACAGGTGTGCATTCCAGCACATTTTTGGATTAAGTGCAGTGAGTTTGCCTACACTCAACTCATCCCGGTTGATGCGGACACTGTTCTCTGGTAACCAACCATACACACGCCTACACTGGTCATTCCTGGAGAAGAACTATCTGACTTGTACCAGCACCCTCTAAGGAAGAAGACAACCTTGCTGCATCAAACTCGTGAAAAAGAACTGTGAATTATTTTTGCCGGGCTCAGTACAAGGGCATTCCAGAAGAATTTAGACTGTTCTCAGTCTCACAATTATCAGCAGGAGGGTCCATATCCTTCTTCACCGTACCCGCAATATGCAAAGCCAATGCCCTCTTGCTCCAAATCACCAGATGGGAAATGCTTAAAATGATGAACAGCACTGAGCTCAGCCTTAATTCACTGAAGAAAGAACTGAGAGCAATCTGGATCATGCTGATGCAGCATTGGTCTGTGCTAAACTTAATGACTGTGAGGGAGGGGTGATTGTCAAGATTGGTGAGTGTTGCTGCAAGTTTATCCGAGTGAATGACCTGGATAATGGGACATTGACTCTTGCCATCCAAGCACTGCACCATTTACAAAGAGATATGTATGAGGAGGGGGAAGTCTCTGAGAAGGAGTGGTTTATGAATCAGTTCTCCTGGATCCCCCGGTGGCTTTCTGATTGTGCACATCATTGTTGCCAGTTTTCATTATGTTCTTGTTTGTCTATGGTTCCATGCAATTGGGGATTTCCTGCTGTAAAAACTCAGTTCTTAAATTAGGTAGAATGAAAGCAACTAGGAAAGTAGTAACTGCCAGAACTGATGAACAACAGTCCCCCAATAAAGTAACTGTCATGAAGTATAGATTAGATAGTGTAGTTGAACATTTAACTAGAGGGGGGAATGTTAATATTGAAAAAGTCAATGTCAATATGAATAACAATACATTTCTGTATAAAAATTAAGGGGAATATTTACCACAAAGTGGTGGCGCGCAGCAATAGCCTCCTTGGCTTAACACCGCAATCTGCCACATTAGAAACACAGGGCGGCACCATATTTGCAACAATATGGTGCAGCCCTCTGTTTCCTCCTGAGCTGGCACTAAATTTAGCAGCCTTGCGCCAACGCAGGCAACCTTGCACCATAGTGCAAGGGTGTCTGTGTTGTGGGGAAGATTGTTTATGTGCAGGAATGTGTCCCTTCCTGCACATAAACAATCTTTAATTGGTGTTTCGTAACTTTTATGTGTGCTGCCTCCTGCAGCACACGTAGAAGTTGCAAAATAGTCATTTTTTGGCATTGTTTTGGTGCAGGAAGGGACACGTGGATGCGCGGCGTATTGACCGTATTGGATTACTGAATGCAGAATTGCCGTTATGAACCAATTAGCGAGGACTGGAGCCCTAAGAAATTCTTGTGATAGCTTCAAAGTGCACTAATACAAAGTCAAACTTGATATGACTTTACAATCTATGTCTTAGGAAGAAACACATAAACAGGCATTGATGTTACTCCATAACAAGTATTGAGCGGTTTTTGAGAACAACCGGACCAAACTTATTTATTTGAAGTGAAACGTGGCAGTGGGATCTTATTGACATCAGTGTAAAACAGATCCATACACGTTCTGTGTAAAAGGAGAGGCTCAATTATTATTCAGATGGTACGTTCACATCAGCGACTCAACAAGCAGTGGTGCCTCTAGAAGTTTTTTCCTCCCAGTGTATTTTTTATATACACCAACCACTCGACGAAAGTTTGTAAATGCAGAATGTTCTGAAGAAGGTGGTCAATATGAGACTAATACCACCGAAATGCGCATCGACCCATTTGTGTATGCTCCCACCCACAAAATGGCCACGGAGACTTAAAACATCTTTGTCCCTCTATTGATCAGGATGTGTATGTGCTCTTGGGTGGGTTGTTAGTGTGGATGGTATGGAAGAATATGAATGTGGATGTGAGTGGTCAGTACGAATGTGTAGTTAATTGAATGGGGTCCCTTCGAGAAAATTGTACTTTGTGTACAAAAATGTACATGACTTTTGTTCACTTATAAAATGTATAAAGAAAGAAAAAATGGAATGAATTATCAATAATATGTACGGTTTTTAACTCTCTTTTAATATCAATAATAGAAAAAATAGAAATTAAAAAAATTAATAAAAATGTTTTGATAAAGTGATAAAGTTGTATTTAGCATGTCTCAGAGTGTACACCAATTGCCCATCGGAGTAGATTTAGCCCTAAAACTGAAGAGATAGAGGTCAAGTGGGAGGTTTTTTGATATTGTGTTTGGTTTGATTGTCCCCCTTTTCTCCCAGACCTAAAATTGAATTATTAGAGGGGGGTTGCCTTTTCTAGGAAGGGACACCTTCCTGCACAGAAATAATCAATGGCATTTTGCTGTTTCTTTGTTTTCTGCACAATGCAGGACACAAAGAAACAGCAAAAACGAGAAGAAATAAAGCATTTCTCCTCGTTTTGCCTGTTTAACTTTGGTGCTGTCTCCTATTTATGCCACCCTTGTAAATAGGGGGTAGCGTCAAAATCAATGGTTGTTGCTGTGGAACACCCACTGCAATACCCATTGCCCTACCCTTTCACGCTAATTACAGCGTGAAAGGGTGCCTTATTTACAAAGCAGCATTAAGCCACTTTAAGTGGCTTAATGCTGCCTTGTAAATAAGGCGAAGCCCCTATCGCCACCACCACGTCACTAAAAGTGACGTGGTGGTGGCGATAGGGGCTTGTAAATATAACTCTAAATGTCCATGCCCATTATGAACTCTATGTCAACCCTGACTCAAAAATGCATAGCTAGGCAGGCACTGAGACCCAGGCCTGAGGTCACTGATTGACAGATCACAGGTGGGATGTCACATAGCCAGAAAACAAATGCACAATCAGTAAATCCCAGATTAATCCCACAGATATGCGCAGCAACACCACAAAAGTCCAGGGAGATTGGCCCAATAAAGCAAACATGGCCAGAGAGGTGCGCATTTTCCCAAAATACCGTAAAGTCAGATGCCACATGAAGTTAAGAACACTTAGCCAATCAGGACACAGCCCACACAGTACATGCGGTGATCACACACTACCCATGCCGGACATCTGGACGAGTGGCCCACTGGTTGAATTGTGCCCACGCAAGGTCAAACCCCACCTGGATTTCTTTTCCAAAAAATTATTTTATGGCTCCAAAGACAGATGTTCACATTCCTTACCAAAAAAGGATTGCCAGATCTATTTTATTGCATTCGATGAGCTGTATAAAAGTCCATGTTGCACTGATTGTAAATGAGACAGTCCTCAGATCCTATGCCTGTGACTTTGCTCCCGGCCACATTGTTTAATTAAACGTACTATTCCTGTTTTGCCAAACTACTTTTGTCTCTTGGTTTTTTCAGAGTATTTCATGTTCAAGCAACAATTTTCCCATGAATCCTCCTGCTAATGGCTCCATAGAAAGAGCAAATAGAAGTAGGGACAGGGGGCATCCCTGCTGCGTACCCGCAATATGGGAAAAGGTCACAATCTCTGCCCGTTAACTCACACTGTGACGGTGGGGCCTGTATAGCTACAGCATATCCAGCTCCAGAGAGGAACTTCCAGCACTACCTTAGCCAGCACAGGTTAAAGAAAGTGCCAGGACACCCGATCAAAAGCCTCATCAGCATCGACCAATAATAAAAGCACTGGTATCCAGGAGTGGCCTGTTTTATCAATGAGTTGCAGAATGAGCTTTGTGCTATCACTGCAAACTCTCTCGGGGATAAACCTGGTCCAGGTCTACCAAACTCTGTATTTAGGGAGCTAAGTGGGCTGCAAGTACGCTGGTAAAGATCCTAGCGTTTACATGAAATAATTAGTTAGGGCGATATGAGGAGCAGGAAGTGGGATCCTTCCCAAGGCTTAGGGATTACTGTGATCGTGGCCTCACTCATTGGGTCTGTGAGTGTGCCTGCATCACTAAAAGAGTTATAAAGGCAGGCAAGGATAGGAGTCAGTTGTGTAGCAAACTTTATAAAAGTCGGAAGTGTCTCTGTTTGTCTGGGTGCTTTCCCCAGTTGGAGCTGTGTTATAGCTGCAAGCACCTCATCTTTTCCATGGTTGTTATCGAGCTGAAGAGTGTCTTCCACTGGTATGCACACAGTGGGCACTTGAGTGGGGTATGCAACAGCAACCTCATGTCTGAGAACTTCAGCAGAGTATAATGCAGCATAGAAAATCCTCAAATTACCCAGCTACATGCGCATCCCGGTACGTCCTCTGGCCCCGTGGCCCCCAAATGACTGCCATTCTCTTTTTGAGTGTCTGGGCCCACAAACGATGTGCACGGAGACACCCTGCTTTATTGCCTCCTGCATAATATTTCTGTTTAGATTTCAAAAGGGCATATTCCACTTTGTCCATCTCAAGGGCTTTGAGTTGCTTTCGGGCTAGCGTGAGTTGGCGCCTCACTCTATGGGAGCCAGATTGCTTGTGGGCCTCTTCCAGTACCCGAACCTGACTTTCCAGATTGGTCCACTTGTATTTTCTGTCCTTGTTAAGTCTAGCAGCGATAGCTATGAAGATGCCTCTCAGAACTGCCTGTACAGTATCCCAGAGCAGGGAGATGGGGATGTCTGGTTGGTCATTTGTGCTAAGTAAAGTGCTAATGTTGTCGCTAATTTCCTGTAAGGTCAATTCGTAGGTCAGCAGTTTGTGGGTAAGTCACCATGGGCGAGGAGGCAAACCTGACCCGGAGATGTTCAGTGCAATCGAAATGGGGGAGTGATCAGAAATGCCAGCTAAGTCTATGTCCACGTGTGTGGTGGTTGCTGTGGGACAGGGAAATGCCATAAAATTGTCTATCCTGGCATACGTGTGTTGGCCTGAAAAAAAAATAGATATGGTCTTTCACAGCTAGATTGCGTATCTGCCACACATCCTGGCCCATTTCCCCCAATCAATGAAGGCCTGCCAATGTGAATGCCCCTGAGTACCCCTTACTTTGTGCTGATCGGTCAAGGAGTGTGTCAGGCCCAATGAGGTTGTCCACGTCAGGGGTGGCAAGCGCGTATGGTATAGTGTCCAGGATGAAGTCCTCCTGGTGATCGTTCAGGGCATAATGTTTGCAAGTATGTGTGCATTCACTAAAAGTTACAGCGAGAGGTGTCTGCCTTGCAGCTCTGCTTGAGTCTGGAGGCCCTGACCCTGGCAATGCATAGCCAGTAGGATCACCACCCAGCCCATTTCCTTGGACATAAAGAAAAGTACTGGTAATTTATTCAGCGGGATTGCATGCTTTTCCAGTTAACTTTAAGGAGGTGAGTTTCTTGTATAAGGCAGATGTCACAGTTAGAGTCTTGAAGCAGTTGTGCCAAGAATGAGAGCAAAGGGGGGCTGTCATTGGCTCTCCCCTGGAGGGTAGGACCGCCTATTACAGTATGAAGTAGGGTGTCCAGCGGTGGGGGAATTGCACAATGTAACAGTGAAACTCAAGTGCTCCCCTCCCTGGAGAATGATGTAATAGCTGTGTGGGACTCATGTCACCGGTGAGAGAATGCCTCATCACTAGGTATAGGAAGAGGTTGTTGCTCTGCTGTTTGTGTTGGTCAAGCAGCGGCTTAAAGGGATAAGGCAGCTAGAACCCCATGTAATTATTTAGGCAGGGATCCATAGAGGTCGTGGGCAGCACAAACAGCTTCTCTGCAGATAAGGCACAATCTCTCACTTGGTCTTTTAAGCACTTTCCTGATCTGATGCAGGACCTTGGCATTGCAGCTGAGGAAGCAGGGTCTTTCTTACTCTGCGGCTCACAGTCGCTGTGGGCTTGCGTGTCTTCCTCCTCTCCGATCGGTTCTTGTGCCCCAGGGTGCAACCCTGATCTGGGGTGGGTGGCCTATAGATTTTGAAAATGTTGTAGCCTATGTTATAATGTGTGTTCATTTTTAAACAAATGATTTGCACATTGCATACTGTTACAGTATGGGACCCAATAGCACTATAAATACACATTGCATTTTTACAGAACACCAACCAGGAATAAAATCAGTGACCCAACAGTTACACACATAGACATCTAAAGTTTGTAGTAGCCCTTCTAAGTGGCCCTCTCAAGTCCATCGTGCATGATGTGCTGCCCCATTCAAGGCTTTTTCTTTGAATTCTGGGACTTGTAATTTTGTATATTCCATTAAAAAACAGGGCTATAAATCCAAGAATTTAAAAAAGCCTGCAACGAAGCAGTAAATTATGCCTCGACCTGGAAAACGTGGCACGTTTGATAGTGATCAAACTGTGCTTTCCTACCAAAACAATGGATTCCCACATATTATTTTTAACTTGCATTGATTTTTTATTTAAGACATGTGCATCACATTTATATGCAGTTTCCTGTAGGTTAAAGACCAGCAAAGTATGTACAGGATATCTTTTTAAATACCTGCTGACCCACTCTCCACACTTACTAACCCGGCCTATTATACTTATTCTCACAGTTTCTATTGATTTTCTGAACACTTACACAGACCAATCACATAAGCCTTCACCTATGAGCATGACTGATTATCAGGCAGTACAAGCTGAAGTAGCTGTAGCAATAAAGCCCATAACCAGAAGAGCATAAGGAAATTAATCCTAGCTACATTGTTTTATTTTTCTCTGATTCTAGAGTTTGTTGGTACAGTGATTTTAGCTTGCACTATTAGCAAGGCTCCCCTGATCATAAAATAAGTTTAAGTGACTAGAGAAAAAGCCCTAAATCAAAAAAAGAACCTGCTTGGTTAACAGGAAAATAAATGTAACTCAACCAGCTTTGTTTCTCTGCTGCTCTTTCCCAAGGGGAGTGGGTCTCTGGGTTGCAAGGAAAGCTCTGTCGGGCCTTCAGCAGCCCGTGGACCGTACATTGAGTACCACAGGCCCATCTGATACCCTAGTCCTAACATTACTAGTCCTACAATATGGTAGTTTATGAAAAACAGGACGACACATTACCAGTTCAACAAAGGGTCCTTGGGCTTCAATGACCAATCAAGAAGAATATTAAAGGGGGCTCTACCACACCCCAGCATTCATAACCATACTTGAAGCAGCGAAAAAGCTTCTGCAACTTCACTGGCCATTTGTCAGTCACACAGAATGCACTTTCTCAGCACTTTAAGCCTGCAACAGAGAACCAATTTTCTCTCCCATAATCTCTTCGTCTCTTTGCACCCTTGATGTTACTACCCATGTTCTGGTTCAATGAGCATATGCACACCAATCTCCTTCCTAGAGCACGTAACTTCTAACTTTGTTAACTTTGTACAGTGACTTGAGTAGTGGATGTTTTTCTCTAGTCTTTTGCTTGTCTCCTTCACTTGGTTGAAGGGCGCAAGAGTTATTGATTTGGATACCTCCAGCACCTTGATTGGATGGATTCTTCTCTGAGGATGGTGAAAAATCAAAGTCTGCCACCTAGAGGGTCGAAACAGAGTGGAAAAAAGTCAATTTATGGTTTACTGCTTGAGTTAATCAACAGTGGTATTAGTATCAAGGTTATTACCCTTTCTATTAGAAAATGTTTAGGCATCAAAATATGCTCAGAGCGAAATAAACACTAGCTACAGAGCGTTTGATTCATTTAATGACATCTTTAAGAAAATATGTACCAAGGGTGATACAGAGGTATTATACTCTACTTCTGGAACCAAGCTGCAAGCAGCATTTGCACAAGGCAGATTTATAAATGCAGATTTACCTAATGCAGCTTTATTTAGTTGAATAAATCTGTTCACTATGGGGCCGATTCCGATGGCCGGTCGGACAGCTGTCCGTAGCCTTACTGTACGACCGACTCATACCTGGAGCCGGTCCGTCCTGTAGAGTAAGTATGATGCGCATAACTGCCAAAAACATGACCGACGCGTAGGCTTCGAATCAAGCCCCATTCTCCGTCCGAGCCGTAACTCCTAAAGAACCGAGTCACCCGGAAGCAATATCCATAGCAGTTTCCGGCATTACAAGTACGATGCATACTTCCTACGCGGCGGACGGGTCGTCACGCACGGGACATCACAGCAGCCGGAAAACAAGCAAATCAGCTACGATTCGCGCCACAACTCAATACATGGCTACGAGACGGAGCAGCTTGCAGCGGGCATGAGACGGAGCAACAAGCAGCGTGTACGACACGAACACATCATGAATCCCATCGCGCAGGTCATACCAGTACTCTACATCTATGACCGGATCAGGGACTGACGCCGATGGCGCAGGCGGTAAGTCAGACGCCTACAAAACAAACAAACGACACGTACACGCAAACTGGCAACACACATAGGGGGATCCACATCCTGGCCACTAACAACAGCCGACCATAGGGGTTGCATGGCCAGCACCACAAACACCCCCACCCATAGTGGATCTGTTGCCCATCACTACTGCCACCCCCAGCCATAGGGCTTATATAGCCCATCACCCCTGCACCCCCACTCACAGGGGACCTGTTGCCCATCACCCCTGCCACCCTCAGCCATAGGGCTTATATTGCCCATCACCCCTGCCACCCCCACTCACAGGGGACCTGTTGCCCATCACCCCTGCCACCCCCAGCCATAGGGCTTATTTTACCCATCACCCCTGCCACCCCCACTCACAGGGGACATGTTGCCCATCACCCCTGCCACCCCCAGCCATAGGGCTTATGTTGCCCATCAACCCTGCCACCCTCAGTCATAGAGCTTATATAGCCCCTCACCCCTGCCACCCCCACTCACAGGAGACCTGTTGCCCATCACCCCTGCCACCCCCACTCACAGGGGACCTGTTGCCCATCACCCCTGCCACCCCCAGCCATAGGGCTTATGTTGCCCATCACCCCTGCCACCCTCAGCCATAGGGCTTATATTGCCCATCACCCCTGCCACCCCCACTCACAGGGGTTCTGTTGCCCATCACCCCTGCCACCCCCAGCCATAGGGCTTATGTTGCCCATCACCCCTGCCACCCCCAGCCATAGGGCTTATGTAGCCCATCACCCCTGCCACCCCACTCACAAGGGACCTGTTGCCCATCACCACTGCCACCCCCACTCACAGGTACCTGTTGCCCATCACCGCTGCCACCCCCAGCCATAGGGCTTATATAGCTCATCACCCCTGCCACCCCCACTCACAGAGGACCTGTTGCCCATTACCCCTGCCACCCCCAGCCATAGGGCTTATGTTGCCATTCACCCCTGCCACCCCCAGCCATAGGACTTCTATATCCCATCACCCCTGGCACCCCTACTCACAGGGGACCTGTTGCCCATCACCCCTGCCACCCCCAGCCATAGGGCTTATATTGCCCATCACCCCTGCCACAACCACTCACAGGGGTTCTGTTGCCTATCACCCCTGCCACCCCCACTCACGGGGACCTGGTGCCCATCACCCCTGCCACCCCCAGCCATAGGGCTTATGTTGCCCATCACCCCTGCCACCCACAGCCATAGGGCTTATATAGCCCATCACCCCTGCCACCCCCACTCACAGGGGACCTGTTGCCCATCACCACTGCCACCCCCACTCACAGGTACCTGTTGCCCATCACCACTGCCACCCCCAGCCATAGGGCTTATAGAGCCCAACACCCCTGCCACCCCCACTCACAGAGGACCTGTTGCCCATCACCCCTGCCACCCCCAGCCATAGGGCTTATGTTGCCCATCACCCCTGCCACCCCCAGCCATAGGGCTTATATAGCCCATCACCCCTGGCACCCCTACTCACAGGGGACCTGTTGCCCATCACCCCTGCCACCCCCACTCACAGGGGACCTGTTGCCCATCACCCCTGTCACCCCCAGCCATAGGGCTTATATTGCCCATTACCCCTGCCACCCCACTCACAGGGGACCTGTTCCCCATCACCCCTGCCACCCCCATCCATAGGGCTTATGTTGCCCATCACCCCTGCCACCCCCAGCCATAGGGCTTATATTGCCCATCACCCCTGCCACCCCCACTCACAGGGGACCTTTTGCCCATCTCCCCTGCCACCCCCACTCACAGGGGACCTGTTGCCCATCACCCCTGCCACCCCCAGCCATAGGGCTTATATTGCCCATCACCCCTGCCACCCCGACTCACATGGGACCTGTTGCCCATCACCTCTGCCACCCCCACTCACAGGGGACCGGTTGACCATCACCCCTGCCAACCCCAGTCATAGCGCTTATATTGCCCATCACCCCTGCCACCCCCACTCACAGGGGACCTGTTGCCCATCACCCCTACCACCCCCAGCCATAGGATGGGTGATGCGCAACACATCCAGCATACTCCAACATCAGGTATGTCCCCAAAATACATCCCCCATAACATCATGACAACTGTGTGTAGTCTGTGACAAATGCCCACAACAGTGATTATGGCTACGAGCATACAATGTAAGTAACAGCACATGTGTGACCAACACATGAGTGTAACATACACAAGGCAAGCATCACCATAGCACTGTTGCAATGTAAAAAGAACACTCCCTCACTGTGGAGAACAGAAGTTAAGTGGGGGCTCACAAAATGCAGCAGATGTCGAGCATTGTGGTGATGGGGACCAAACCCCCCTCATCACAGAGAACAAAAGGTAAGTGTCATCATGGTCAAAGCTGCAAATAACAAGCAGCATGTATGATCCCTGCTCCCAACACATCAAACACTTCTGGGGCAAACTAGTGGTTGTGTCCCATACACACAGAGATGTGGTGAGGCTAACAGTGCTGTGAAAACATAACACACTCTCAGCCATGTGCAGACAAGCACCACACATGGGGGCTGACAATGCATAGAGCGTACAATGACACAACAGCAGACGTGACCATCACCAAGCATGCACACATCTCGAAAATAGACACACCAATCAAAACAACATGTGTAGACTGTAGGTGTCAGCTCACAAACTCACATTCCATGCCAGCAATGGCACCCAACAACCAGGATGAATGTGCACAATGATGTGAAATGACTCACAGGGACAGCATGCAAAATCACAGAAACAACATCCAGACAAAGGCCCACAACAGCAATACCAATGCACTGGTGCGGATGTACGATGTTACAACGCGAGTTTTTACAACGCGTACTGTTACATCGCGGTCGTTACAACGACTGCGATGTTACCACGCCATGCCTTTACAACGCAAGTCTTTACATCGACTTGCACTAGATGGCGTGCTAACATTAGAAAAGCGTAATTTACTATTCCAACTCCAGTCCACTTAACAGTAGGGAAGGTGTTTGGATAGTAAACTACACTATTTGTAATGTTAGCACGCCATCTAGCGCAAGTCGATGTAAATACTTGCGTTGTAATGGCATGGCATGGTAACATGCAGTCATTGTAACGATTGCGATGTAACTGCATCGCGGTGTACTAACCGCGATGTAAAGGTTGTTCCCCCACTGGTGCAGATGCACAAACAGGCAAACTCACACTGCACATCCGACACAACATGTGTGTGTGTGTCACAGTATCCCCAGGCAACTACACAACACATGAGGGGGGCTGAACCACAGTGACACAGATGCAGACACAGTGCCATACAAAAGTAAACGATCATTGGGACACCCTCCGTGGGCAATCAGGCATTGGGAGATGAGAGGGAGCACAACAGACACATGTGACAGACACAAGCTGGAATGAACACCAACTAACACAGCAAGAGACTGACACACAACACCACTACCCCCAGGGACCAGACAGTGGGGTGACACAAGCATGCATG
Organism: Triturus cristatus; assembly: GCF_964204655.1. NCBI lineage: Eukaryota > Metazoa > Chordata > Amphibia > Caudata > Salamandridae > Triturus > Triturus cristatus. The sequence continues at coordinate 1,010,941,188 of NC_140593.1, read as the reverse complement.
ACACCTCCACTGTGATGACAAAGGTAGATGTCGTACAAACTGGGAAACCCAGACATGTGTCCTGTGCCACAAATGTACATCACACATACACAAACACAAATCACTCAGCATGGCCCCTCATCCATGGACAAACAGGAGCTAGGGGACCATCCATGCAAAAATTCACATCAGTCCACCCTCAACACCACACACCCTGAACTGCAATAATGTGTATCTGTGAAGCCCACATGGACAGGTGACATAGCACATGCACCCATGACAAACATAGGAATGTTGGGATGAACTAAGGTGCACAGACACATCACACAAGGACAGTTTACAACCCTGGGGAATGAAAGACATACTGCACAGTATGCGGGACATGGCCATGACCTCAGAGCTCATGTAACCTTCAGAATCCCTGCCACAGTCCCAGGACAATGCAGATGCCAAGGAGAAACACAAGGCACACATGCTGACACCTGCCAGCATTGCAGCCGTGAACCCGACAAGTGGGAGCAGTCACACACACATACAAATGTCTCAATCACTGAAAACTACCACCTAGGGACAACTACATGATATTGCGAACAAACAAATGCATTGAGGAACCCTGACTGTGTCCCATCTGTGTCTGACAACATCATCATCACCACTCAGAACTGACAAATCCCAATGATGATACACCAATTAAAAGTAGTGTGTCATGCACCCACACATCTGGTAGCACATTGGAAAAGTAGTGGGATGAACCCAGTACCACTCAGCAAGCATCAACAACAGGAACATATCAAGGGAACACTGTCTGTGTATGAACAGGGATGTGGACACACACACATGCTCATACAACACACACCATGGGCCCAGGCCATGTCACTGGACAACCCACTTACTTGAGGGGACACAACTCCTGTGGGAGCCCCGCTGTGCCAAACATATTCACCGCAAGTCCCACTTATGTCTGCAGAACACTTGGAAAGTCAGCCATCAGTTACCACACAAGGAAGGCTCTGGTCACAACAGCCTGGGTACGTGAGTCTCCCCTACGTCATCTGCACATACCCAAAACATATGTCTAGCAAGTTGCACAGAGGCCCCAGTTGCTCCTATTACAATGATGCCCATACCTGTAGGTCCAGTGTTGATGAGCACAAAGTAAGTGGAAGTGACAAATTGGACAATGGGAAGCACATCATATGTGCAGCGGTGCAAGCCACAGATGTGACCATGCCAATGAAATGCTCACAGAGAGATGTACACAAATAGTTGATCCTGACACACCCAGGTAGCTGCAAAGGATGACATGGATACACACCAGAATAGGATACATATCTCATGGACCACAGGGAGTACCTCATATCAACACATCAGTATTCAACATTGTAAACCAAGCATTACAGGTGCAAGGGCATGTAAAACAACATCAACATAATGTACAGCTAAATCAAGTTCACAGGGATAAAGAAAAAAGGCTTTATTCAGCTTATAAAAATTGAAACGTCTGTTCTAACAAAAGGCCAATGGCCAGTCCATGTCCAAATGCAAAGGAGTGAACTAGAGTCACAAATTCAGTATATGAAAATCTAAACGTCTGTGCAAACAAAAGGCCAATGGCCAGTCCATGTCCAAATGCCAAGGAGTGAACTAGAGTGACAACTGTCACACCTTGCTTGCCTGCACTGCAAAGGACCGGGGTCATCCCCTCGGAGTGGCATACATGGGGGCAGGCCAGGCATCGCAGGGACAGGATCAGGGCGCAGCAGAAGGAGGCAGGGAAGTGGTGGGGGATGCAGGCGAGACACTTGCAACTGCAGTGGAGCTGACTGAAGTGGTGGGTGCTGTCACAACTGTGGGGCACAAGTCAGATGGGGTGGATGCCGGCACAACTCCAGTGGTCAGGTCAGATGGAGTGGATTGGCTCACCACTGCAGTGCCCAAGTCAGACGGGGTGATCGTGGACTCCAAAGCAGTGCCTACATCCATGGGAGCGGAATGGGGGACAGGTGAGGCCAGCAGGGCAGGGGGGGGACACGGTCCCCACATCAGTGACACCAACTGTCTGACCAGGTGTGGAGGAGCAAGTGCTAGGGGGGGATGGCCTTAGCATTTTGAGGCTGGTGTATCAGTGTGTGGGGGAACCCGGGGCAGGGAGTGGCGGGGAACCTCTTGAGTGGTGGCCTGGGGGATGGAGGACAGAGACTTTGCCTTGGAGCTGCGTGGTGGTCTTGCTCTTCTGGCGCCGGGGGGAATTGCGGGTGGGCGTCTCGGTCTGACTGCGCCTGGGGGAGGGTGTCCGGGTGTGAGGGGCACTCCCTTCTGTGTGTGGGGACTTCACCTTCCCCTTGTAAACAGGATCTGCAGGGTCAGTGGGGAAGAAGCCAAGGTCACAGAGGAAGAGCTTCTGGGGAGATGGGGTTGAAGGTGAGGCAAGGGAAGGGGGCTGGGAGGGAGAGGTCTCGGAGGACTGCGGAGTGGTTGTGGATGACTGTGTGTGTGTCAGCAAACCAGCCCCTGTGAGTGTGGAATCAGTCCCCTGCGCTTGCTTGTGTGCACGTCTAGACCTTGGTTTTGGGGTTTCAGTGCTTGGGACAGGTAGTGTGCTATGAATCGTGTGTGATGCAGGGGTAGGAGGGGTGTGGGACTGTTGGAGGAGGGACACTGCTGCCGTCAGGGAGGAGGCCATGGACTGATTGGTCTTCTGTAGGGCAGACATGCCTGAGGAAATGCCCCCCATGAATGACACCAGTTGTGTCAACAGACCTGTGTGTGTATGGAGGACCTTCAGCAACGACGTCTGCCCTACATGGATCTGTCGAAGTAAGTCCACAGTCTGCTCACTCAGGGCAGCAGGGAACACAGGGGCAGGGGGTGCGGTGCCTGGCACGAAGGAGACATGCTCACGAACACAGGAGCCCACAGGGACCTCTGGGATGGGAGCCGATGGGAGGGGGTGGTGGTGGTGGTGGTGGCGGTGGCGGCGGCGGGGACAAGCCTCACTAGCTAGGGTTTGGTGGCTGCTGACACCCGCCTCCACAAGGGAGTCATCCTCAGAGCTGCTGTGGCCCTCAGCTGGGGGGATGGTGCTGACGACTCCTTTGTGTGGCTCAACTCGCCCTCCGTGCCACTGCGTCCACCCGACTCCTCTCCTTCTGTCCCTGTAAGGCTCTGTGGCTCCTCCTGGTCCGTGGAGCTGTCCCCTCCTGTGGCTGTGGATGTATCTGAATAGGAATAGGAAGTAACAGAACAACATCCGTCACCTGCACTGACTGCACACACCACAGTGAGTACATCACATCACAGGGCAAGCCCTGGCATCATCAGCTGAACACAGCTCAAAGTGCCAACACTGTTTAGGATAAGACAATTGTCATTCTCAACATCAACCATGGCACACATATCCCTCCTTGACTTTCACACATATGTCCAGTGCATGTTGGATGCTAACACCCCAATGTGCCAACATGCACCACCCACACATCAGTTGGGCATGCAAGTGAACATGTAGGAGTTTGTCACTATACACACAGCACATCTCTTGCTACTGACTCAGTACAGGTGTCCGGGTGAAGGGATGGGCAGAGACTCATTCCACATGCTTGTGATGCATGCCAGCAACACACACTATGATGTACTCCTGTCCTGATGGGCAATGCCACAATGTGGTGCATGGTGCACACTTGAACACAATGTAGGCTCACTCATAGCAAGTTAAATGCCATGGCACTGGTATGCCCTGAAAGTCAGTCAACACTGTCTCCTGTCACAGGGGCAGGGCATCCAGACAACAACAATATGCACTGACTCACAATCCTAGCTCAGGGGTAAAGCTAACTCTGCAGATGACTGGCACACTTGCCCATCCCATGCAAACAACATATCCTGGACCCAGAAGACCCCCACATCATGCAAATAATTCATATGAGTCTCAGCAAACACAAATCCCTGTACATTAACACATCACAGTCTGCCATGCATGTAACCCAGCTGCATGAAGGAAACTGTTGCATACACCATTGTGCGCTGTCAGATGATCACACACCTATATGTCACACAGGTCCTTTCTCTCACTGTCACATCACAGATGTCATGCTGACCCTCTGAATCATGGACACCCCAGTTGTACGTAACAACAAGCCACACCCTAATGACACAGAGGCAGACACCTGAGGGCACATGTCACTGAGCACAACCTGCAATTTCATAATCAGGAGTGGGATTACAGAGTGTTTGTAAATGCCCTTGACAGGCCAGGACTAAGTGGAACAGTGTTTGGCCTTGGACAGAAGTCAGGTGGCTAAGCAAGTGAGACATACTTGCTATACATACTCCTGAGGCCCCTAAATTGGAGTCCCCTGCTGCATGGGTTTGTTCGGAATACCCCAGTCACATGTTACGAGTCAGACCAGCAATTGGTACACATCTCAAGGGCACACACAGATCACATGTCAGATCTCAGGCATTGTGTAAACAATTGACCCACCCATGAAACACACAACAGATTCTGACCGGTACATGAAGCATAGCTGACTGCAGGGACACAGTGCCCTAGTGACACAAGCAACAGGTTTGAGGGGCCACACCTGTGGAACAGATGAGGAGGGTGCATAACACAAATGAGGGACCTGAGTTTGGAACTGCAAGAGCTACGTAACGTGGAAGTGTGAGCAGGACAAAAGACTGCTATTTGCATGTCAGACATAGTACACAGATCAGACATGGACTCACCCCCATCCTGCTGCTGTCTGGCCTTCAGCTGCCTATCCAGGTCCGGGAAGACCACCGCCAGGATCCGGAGTATGTGGGGAGTCAGGGTCCGGTGTCCACCCCTCCTGCGTGGAGGTGACAGCTTCAGTTGGACTCTAGCTATCCTCCGGGTCCAGCCCCGAAGGTCCTGCCACCTCTTCTGGCAGTTGCGGATTCAGCGCTTGTAGACTCCCACAGAATGAACAGCCCGGGCGATGGTCAACCAGATCTCCTGCTTCTGGTGGGCATCAACCTGTGAGGAGGACAAAGTGAAAAGTACATTAACACACATGCCCCAGATTGCTGCAGCACACATTTGGATAGACATGTCATCATCACAAAGGGCAATAAATTACACAGGTAGTGCAACCATGGGGATTGCAAAAGCACATGCATGTCTGACATGTTAACAATGCCTGGATAGTTTGAGCTTGCAATAATGCACTTTAGCAGCAGGAAAACTATTCATTGCATGTACCTACACACTTTGGGGGATGAAAGCAGTCATTGAGACTGCTTGCCAGTGGTGTACACACTGCTAGTACTGCTAGTCAGACAACATGCATAATTAGGAAGGCAGAGGACTGCACACTCACCTGCTCCCCTGGTTTCCTATAGAGTTTTCTGTACTCTTGAAGGAGCCCGTCCAGCAGGGCCTGGTTCTCCTCCTCAGTGAAGAATGGGGCCCTCTCCAGAGTACGTGCCATAGCAGGAGCCAAAGGATGCAGAGACAGCAGCAGTGGTAGCAAGGATGAGCAGGAAAACTATTCATTGCATGTACCTACACACTTTGGGGGATGAAAGCAGTCATTGAGACTGCTTGCCAGTGGTGTACACACTGCTAGTACTGCTAGTCAGACAACATGCATAATTAGGAAGGCAGAGGACTGCACACTCACCTGCTCCCCTGGTTTCCTATAGAGTTTTCTGTACTCTTGAAGGAGCCCGTCCAGCAGGGCCTGGTTCTCCTCCTCAGTGAAGAATGGGGCCCTCTCCAGAGTACGTGCCATAGCAGGAGCCAAAGGATGCAGAGACAGCAGCAGTGGTAGCAAGGATGAGGTCCAGTAGCATGTAGTGCAGGCAAGTGAGCTCCCTGGGGGCCAGCCAGCCTTATATCTGTGCTGCAGAGGCAGAATCTGTGCCATGTGTCTAAAGTGATAGGTCCAACACGGTTGCATTCTATGAATCTGGCCAATCCATTTAAAACTACGACTCGCACACGCCTTCCGCATCGTTCAAATCTTCACCTTCATGGAACACTTGAAATTGCAACATTGTTGTAGGCATCCAACTGAATTTCCAGTGCACAACTCGTACAACTTTTGAATCCGCATCCGTCTCCATGACAGTCCAGATGCAATGGGTGCACACGGCTATTTCAACTGACTGTACAACGCGTATTTTGAATGTACACATGCACCCGTCTCCATACGATTCAATGGCCAAGGCACATGCCTGTCTCGGACCATGCTTGTCCGACGCGTATGCATGATAGTCACCCGCGTCGGACCTCATTGCATTCAATGACAAAGCGTACGCACGGCTCGGACATGACCCATGCAATGCGTACGCATTGTCACCCGCGTAGGACCTCATTGCATTCAATGACAAAGTGTACGCATGGCTCGGACATGACCCGTGCAGTGCATACGCATTGTCACCCGCGTCGGACCGCATTGCATCCAATGACAAAGCGTATGCACAGCTCGGTCATGAACCGCGCAGTGCGTACGCATTGTCACCCGCGTCGGACCTCATTGCATTCAATGACAAAGCGTACACACGGCTCGGACATGACCCGTGCAATGCATACGCATTGTCACCCGCGTCGGACCTCATTGCATTCAATAACAAAGCGTACGCACCGCTCCGACATGACCCGTGCAATGCATACGCATTGTCACCTGCGTCGGACCTCATTGCATTCAATGACAAAGCGCACGCACGGCTCGGTCATGAACCGTGCAGTGCATACGCATTGTCACCCACGTCGGACCTCATTGCATTCAATAACAAAGCGTACGCACGGCTCGGACATGACCCGTGCAATGCGTACGCATTGTCATCTGCGTCGGACCTCATTAGTGTGACTATTATATGGATGCAACACACATATACTGGCCATGGACACCTACGCACACCGGCCACACTATAGCATTGGCCACACAGTGTCCCATGGCATGTAAGGCTGCATTCCCTAAGTGTTTGGGGGGGACACAGCTGTGTTTTTGGCTGGCACTTTGTGCAGCCACTCCCAGGCTGTGCACGTGTACATGGGGGCAGACTCCTTTGTGTGTTGTGCACATTACCACTGTGATGTGCAATTGGACAGTAATGGGCATGAGTCAAAGCCACAGTGTCAGGTTGAATTTGTTTAGGACATGTCACATACACCCTGAGTCCTGGGGGTGATGGCATGTACGTCACAGTGAGACCTGTAGCCACAATACTGATGTGCACCCACAGTCTGTGTGCATGTTGTGTCTCAGATGTGTCTGATCACATGTTACCAATGGGTGACAGTCTCCACATTCATGTGGTATATGCATCACCCTTGATGGGGTGTTTGTCTAAGAGACGTACATGTAGGGCCGGCAGGAACAACAGTGGCCACTACCTGTGGGACTTACGCTTGCCTTGTGGTGTGTACGTGCTACGCCATGTCGATTGCTGTGTTGATGTGGCAATACAGGGAGCCTGGGTTTCTGCATGGCAAAGATCTGTGATGCCTGGGAGACATGAGGGTTCAATTGTCACTGGGGTGTGTTTTTTGAACGTTGCAGCAGCACATAGGTTGGGTGACACAGCCAGGTGATTGGCCATTGCACTACATGGGACTCGTGAGCATGTGTAATTGAGATGTGAGGTGGTGGTCTTGTAGGTGACATATGTGTCTATGCCCAACAGCACACACCTCAGTACATTGTGTAATGTCATGAACTAGCATGTGATAGTGATCGTGGTCATGGCCACATGGGTGGATGTACTGACAATCTTCCTTTGTGCATCTCTGTACTGCAGGGCACCAGCTGTCCATCGTCCGTTCCCAGACCTTGCAACCATGCAGGAAAGCAACTTCATCAGATGGTAACGCTTCACCAGGCCACTGATTACGGAGTTGGCGTAGCAGTTGGCGCCACATCTGCTACCTGGCCGGACATACCCTACAGCACTGACCTCAGAGGTGAAGGTGACGGCAGCCCTGCACTTCTTTGCTACCGGTACCTTCCAGTACACTGTGGCTACTGCTGGTGGTATGTCGCAAACGATGTTTAGTCTGGTGCTACGCGATGTCTTGGAGGGGATTTTGCAATTCCTCGACCTGTATATCAAGTTCCCTAGCCCAGATGAACTCCCTGAAATTAAGGATGCCTTTTATACACTGGGGAGGATGCCGAACGTCATTGGATCTATTGATGGGACACATGTTGCCCTGATACCACCACAGGCACATGAGCAGGCATACCGGAACAGGAAGCACAACCATTCGATCAATGCTCTGGTGGTCTGTCTTGCTGACATGTCAATCACACATGCGTGTGCACGGTTCCCTGGTTCTGCGCACAATGCCTACATTATGAGGAGTAGTAGCATTGCAACGCTGATGTCACAGATGCCAGCTCAGCATACCTGGCTTGTCGGTGTGTACTGACTGTTTCTCATTGTGTGTGTTTGTCACTGTTGTATTCCGCACTCCTACAAAACTCAGCTACTTGTTCATTTCTGTGTGTGTAGGTGACTCCAGATACCCCAACATGCCGTGATTGCTGACACCCCTCAGGAACCCTGTCACACCAGCCGAGATGCGCTACAACGAGGCACATGGTCGGAACAGGAGGGTGATTGGGCGGACATTCGGCCTCCTGAAAAGCCGCTTTCACTGCCTGGACAAGACCGGAGGGGCCCTCCCATATGAGCCTGCAAAGGTGTGCAAAATAATCCTTGTCTGCTGCATGCTACACAACATGGTGGTGCGGAAGGAGGTGCCTCTCATCTAGGATGACGATGACGACGACCAACCTCTGGCACCTGTGGAGGATCCCGGCCTGGGCCAAGATGCCAGTGATGATGAAGATGATGGTGACGTCCGCTTCCAGCTCATCAACAACTTCTTCACCTGAATGTGAGTTTCCAGGGTTGTTATGTGAATGTATGGAGGTAGCCTGGAATGTGTTGAGCCAGCTCTGTGGCTGTCTGAGTGTGTCTGTGTGCCACTTGACTGGATGTGTGCTGTGATGTGTCCATTCAGCTGGTGTGTACTCCACAATAGGGTAGTACTGCTAACTAGTGTTTGTGTAGGTGTTTTGCAACATGTTTTGTGCATGTGTATTGCATTTCTCTCCTGTTCTTCTGTGCTTTTGACTGTATCTTGTCTGTCCTTCCCAGGGTACATTGCCTGTTGTGTGGTCAACACTGACCCCCAACACCCAGAAGCCAACACCAGTGTGGAAGTTGACAATTCCCATCAACTGATGTACCACACATCCCTGGGCTTCCATTCTCCAACACATTGGGAGCGTGTGTCCACTGTTACGTAGAATTACCGTGCAACTAGTGTGGAATAAACATGTTGCTGATGTGTAATGAACCTGTGCTACGCTTTGTTATGTGCGTTGTCAGTCTTCCCACATCTGAGTGACATCTGCTTATCTCACCTGTGGACTTGTTACCACTGAATGGGCTTGGTGTTGTGTCTGTGCATGCCAATGTGTTTCAGGTCAACATCATTGTGTGTGATGAGTAACATAGCCTTGGTGAGTATGTTTTGTGTTGCCATAGTGGTGTATCTCCCTCACATGTGTCACATCCCCATGACTCACCTTACGTTGGTCACATTGTTGCAGTATTTGGCATGCACTGTGATGTGTAGCAGATCGACATCTCCCTGAACATGACAAGTTGGAATCACAACAGAGGCAAGTATGGTGCACTGGTGAGTTTATTTACAAACATGTGTGAGGGAAGTGCACAGGATGGTGGGTGCTGTACAGTGGTTTGGGAATTCAAAGTTCACACTGGAGTTGGAAGTGCTGGTAGATGAAATGTCCAGAGTAAAGTCCCCAGTCATCTGATACATTGGCCCAAAATGAACCCTCCATGTCATGTGGGTGAGTTGTGTGCGATTGGACAAGGTGAACGGGTTGCGCACAAAGAACATTGTCCAGAACAGGTTTGGAGGCCCTGGGGGATGTGCTGGGACATCTGCCTCTCATATGTCCTTCTTCGGACGACCCCTCTTCTTCCGGGGGGGGGGATCCTCATGTGCAGGTCTCTGTGGTGCGGGGGACTCTCCGCCAGAGTCCTCCTCCCTCCCTGTGGCGCTGGCAGATGGTGTTGCGACAGATTTTGTGGGCACACCGGGGGGTGTGGACAGGTTGGTGTTGATCTGGCGGAGGCATTGTAGTATGTCCCAATGCACCGCAGTGATGTCATCCCACTTGGCCTCTATGCGGGCATGGTGGGCAACCTGCTCATGTTGCATGTCCTTGAGGATCCCCACTACCTGGCAAAATCCTCCGGTGCTATCCTGGTACGCATCTAAGATGCCAGTTGGGGGTCATCATGCAGTCCAGACCCCTCTGCAAGGCATGCCCTGTGCCTCCCACCTCTCCCAGCACCCCTCTCCACACGGACAGGACCAGCGGCGGTACGCACAGGTGACACTGGGACCCCTTGGGTGATGTTGCTGGTGGTGTTGGCTGTAGCTTCCGGGGGGTCCTGTGTCCCTGTGCTGTGGGTGTTGATTGTCCTTGGTCTGTCCGTGTTGGCGGGGGTGCCCTGTCGGTGTCCAAATGCTGGAGGCGTGGGTACAGGGGGGGCAGATGTTGATGCTGCTGGTGCTGCAAGATGGCTCACACCGGAGGGGCCAGGTTGGTTGTTGTCATCCGAAGAGGACAGTGAGAGAGTCAGACCAGAGAGCTCAGTGTTGACCAGAGTCTGGGACTGGGTATCCTCGTCATTTGGTGCTGGGTGTCCAGCACGACCTGTGTTTGGAAGAGACACACAATGTGATTTATGTTTCTACATGCATCGTTGGTTCACAAACATGACATTTTCTACTTTTCAAACAGATGACTGCCTGTACACTGCTTTTTCCCAGCTTGTCACAGACAGAGTTTGATATTGTTGTTGGCCATTTCACAGCATGGCCTTTTGCTCCCCACAACAGAGCCCAGTGTCAGACATCTTGTCAGTCCCTTCCCACTCCCTGTGAGGCGAGTATGGTTCAGTTTGGTCTTGCTGGGCCATGTGGGTGGGTGTAGGTTGTCTGTGACTGCGACTCCCATCATACTCTTGGCTACACCCCCTTCCCAGCATGCCCATGCTTCCTCCCTCTTGACTCTGCTTCCCTGTGAGGGGGTGTGACAGCAATGGCAAGATGGCTGACTGTAAAATCCTGGTGTTTGTTTGGCTACAAGCCCCAGCATGGCCTTGTGCTCCCCACAACAGAGCCCAGTGTCAGACATCTTGTCAGCCCCTTCCCACTCCCTGTGAGGTGAGTATGGTTCAGTTTGGTCTTGCTGGGCCATGTGGGTGGGTGTAGGTCGTCTGTGACTGCGACTCCCATCATACTCTTGGCTACACCCTCCTTTCCAGCATCCATGCTTCCTCCCTCTTGACTCTGCTTCCCTGTGAGGGGGTGTGACAGCAATGGCAAGATGGCTGACTGTGAAATCCTGGTGTTTGTTTGGCTACAAGTCCCAAGTGAGCCTCTGTGCTTCACACAGCAGCACCCAGTATGGGGTATCTTTTGCTGATATTTCAATGAGGTGTGTGATAATGCATTGTACCGGTGAGTTGTGTGGAGTTTGTGTTGGGGGGGTGTCTCCCCATGCTGAGTAGTATGGTCAGGGCTGTCAGTCCTCCTTCCCATCATGAAACGTGCTTCCATTGTATGGCGTGCAAGTTGTCTTTCAGGATGTCAGTCAGTGGTGTCCTGCTTCTGATTTGCACACAAGCCCTAGCAGGGCCTTGTGCTCCCCACAACAGAGCCCAGTGTCAGACATCTTGTCAGCCCCTTTCCACTCCCTGTGAGGTGAGTATGGTTCAGTTTGGTCTTGCTGGGCCATGTGGGTGGGTGTAGGTTGTCTGTGACTGCGACTCCCATCATACTCTTGGCTACACCCTCCTTTCCAGCATCCATGCTTCCTCCCTCTTGACTCTGCTTCCCTGTGAGGGGGTGTGACAGCAATGGCAAGATGGCTGACTGTGAAATCCTGGTGTTTGTTTGGCTACAAGTCCCAAGTGAGCCTCTGTGCTTCACACAGCAGCACCCAGTACGGGGTATCTTTTGCTGATATTTCAATGAGGTGTGTGTCAATGCATTGTACCGGTGAGTTGTGTGGAGTTTGTGTTGGGGGGGGTGTCTCCCCATGCTGAGCAGTATGGTCAGGGCTGTCAGTCCTCCTTCCCATCATGAAACGTGCTTCCATTGTATGGCGTGCAAGTTGTCTTTCAGGATGTCAGTCAGTGGTGTCCTGCTTCTGATTTGCACACAAGCCCTAGCAGGGCCTTGTGCTCCCCACAGCAGGACCCAGTGTCAGCCATCTTGTCAGTCATTTTCCACTCCCTGTCTTGATGGGCCAATCAGGAGGGGAGCATTATCTGTGACTACAGGCCCCATTATGCTTTTGGCTACACTCACTTCACCTGCATCCCCACTATTCCTTCCTGACAGTCAGCTGCACTGTGAGGTGGTGTGCTTGTGGTGTCAGACTGTCTGGCAGGGTGTGTTTGGCTTAGTGCCACTGGCTTGCTCTATTTGTTTGTATGTTGGTGGATGTCATGACACAGTCCCCAGTCACTATGAGATGGCAGGTATTGTGTGTGTCCGACTGGCATACACATCTTGGGCGGATTATCTATTGGTTAGTGTAGCTTTGCTTGCGGTGCATGGATTCACTGTCCCCTTGCCACACAATCTCGGGTATGTTGTTTGTGTACTCACCAGGCTCTGGGATGTCTGTTAGACCATGGACGCTCTCTGGTGGTAGGATGTCCTGCACCTTCTCCTCCCAGGTCCTGAAGTAGACTGGTTTGGCAGGAGGGCCACCACCGGTGCACTGACTCAGGGCGTGATCTTTTTCAATGAGTTTCTTGACCCTCCTGCGCACGTCATACCACCTGTTCTGGATGTCATCCTTTGTGCGCCTTGCTGGTGCTGTGCGTTCACCTTGTCCACAATCCTCGCCCACATCTTGGTTTTCTGTGAGATGGGGGTCCTTTGAACCAATGTACCAAACAATTGTGGCTCTACTCTGATGATCTCGTCTACCAGCACATCTAACTCACTATCTGTGAACTTTGGATTCTTCTTTGGGGGCATGGTGATAGGTGGTGATGGTGAAGGATGTGTGTGTGAGGGTGCAAGTGAGGGTGGGTGTAAAAAGCTTTTGCAGAGCCAAAGGGGTCCTCGCCAGCAAAACCGCATCATCCGCGTATAAAAGGATGGGGAGGGGGGAATACAACGCTATTGGTGTGTCTCGAAATATTGGTCAGACTGTCATTAAGATTGTTAGAATATAGGGCAAACAATAAAGGGGCCAAGTCACATCCTTGTCTAATGCCCCTTTCAATTTTAAAAACGGTGGTGCATTCACCTAGGCTCCCATATCGGACCATAGCGGTAGTGTCCCTATAGAGCTCTCTGATAAAATTAATAATAGCATCATCAACTCCCATGTCCTTTAAAATTAACCATAGTTTATTATGTACCACGCAATCAAATGTCTTTGATAAATCCATAAAGGCCATGTATAATTGAGTATTTGACATCCAAAGTCCATTTTGCACTTTGACAGATTAATACATCTGTTGCAACATGGTATAAGCCTTGGGTTTCAATCCAGTTGCTGTGCAAAAACAGAGAAAGCTTTGCAATCCAAGGTATAGTCCACTGATGCCTATATCGCTGATTTGAGCCCTATACGTAGCATCATTCTCTTTTTGGATGGTCACTCTAGGTTTTTTGCCTTATTTTGGATTGTATTTTTGCTGGGTTTTTTTACCCTGCACACTGAGGTACTTCTGTACAGTTCCCAGTATATGTGCTATGGCCCTTTAAATTTGGTTCATTGGCTTAACCCCTCATTGATATCTTTAACTTGCCTACAAATACCTGTTATATTGTGTAGAAAATGCACCCAGGGCCTTAAAATTAAACGCCACCTGCAGACTGCGGCACCTTTTGTGACATCTACTGGGTTTGCCTGTAAAACATAGGTTTGGGCTTGCCATGTGTAGCCTGACTGTATCAGGCATATAACTTGTTGTCAAACATTTCTAAATAACCCTTTTAGACAAGCAGGAAACCCTACTTTTAAATAATAATAAGTATCCCCTAAGTACAAATTGTTGTCTACAATGTATTGTGCCTGATTTTTTTAAATGGAACATGTATGAAATTAGTGTTGACATGTTCACCAGGCAGTAGCTGGATCCTGGAAAATATCAATGAACAGATTATAAACTTTAATTTGAACCTTTTGACATCAAATAGCTAGTAGAAATAGCTTGAATAGTCATTCTAATTCTATTTTTCTTATTTATTAAAAACCAAATTAATTGGTAAAGTTAGAGTTTTAATAAATATTCAGGAAGAATAGCTTTTAGAAAGTTACCTTTTCTCTGAAGCCCTGGGATGCTAATTTGCATTAGCCTTCCAGCAACTGTCCAGCCAGAGCTTGAGAATAATAAATTGTGAAAACTGTTCAGAGAGAAGATTAAGATATTTCCTCACCTATCGTTGTCCATAAATTGTTTTGAAATATTATACTTTATCTGTCTTAAAATTGTGGTTTAAGCTGCCACAAACTATTTTCTCTCCAGCTTTTTACTTGCTTTTGATGTTCTGGATATTTTGTTTTATGTTTTTTGTATTATGTTGTTATGTAAAACATGAAATGTGTGCATGTGGCATGTGGCAGGCAGCTTATATTTAGAGCCAGTACACATGCGTGGATCTTTTGCATTGACAGGCAGAGGAGCGCCTGCACTGTTGCCGGATGTTTTTATACACTGGGGGGCAATGACTAACTAGAGTTATTTTTTCTGACAGTTCACAGATGGAAATTCTTATTTTTTGTGTTCTCTTCACCCAGATAGTGGTCTTCACACTGATCAATTTATGGTGTAGCCCATTTTGGGCGAATGTATATTATTTCCATTTGTTAAGCTGCTTTTTTGCTCTTTGTCTTTGTGTGGTTGTTTTTTTCTTCATTCGTTCATTTTCCCCTTTCTCTTTGACTCTGGGCTTATCCATTAAGGTCGACAAGGCTTTTTCGCTCTTCTTGAGCTGCATGTTTGTGGTGGCCACTATAGGTTGGTGTATCACAGTGCTCTAATATGTTATTTGTAACTTTATGCGGCATATTATTTTTGCTTGCTTTTGATGTTCTGGATATTTTGTTTTATGTTTTTTGTATTATGTTGTTATGTAAAACATGAAATGTGTGCATGTGGCATGTGGCAGGCAGCTTATATTTAGAGCCAGTACACATGCGTGGATCTTTTGCATTGACAGGCAGAGGAGCGCCTGCACTGTTGCCGGATGTTTTTATACACTGGGGGGCAATGACTAACTAGAGTTATTTTTTCTGACAGTTCACAGATGGAAATTCTTATTTTTTGTGTTCTCTTCACCCAGATAGTGGTCTTCACACTGATCAATTTATGGTGTAGCCCATTTTGGGCGAATGTATATTATTTCCATTTGTTAAGCTGCTTTTTTTCTCTTTGGCTTTGTGTGGTTGTTTTTTTCTTCATTCGTTAATTTTCCCCTTTCTCTTTGACTCAGGGCTTATCCATTAAGGTCCACAAGGCTTTTTCCCTCTTCTTGAGCTGCATGTTTGTTGTGGCCACTATAGGTTGGTGTATCACAGTGCTCTAATATATTATTTGTAACTTTATGAGGCATATTATTTTTGTACAGATTGGTTTTATGAACACACTTGGTGCTAGGCACTTCACATGAAAGGTATTCTATGGAACAAAAATAGGAGTTGTGCAACTTTGTCTGATAACTGATTCTTTCTCCTTAGAGTTACTTCAAAATCCTGAGAGTCGGTGGGTTTTTTGACTCATTATTGGGGGGAGACTGCATTTTTCAACTAGTGTCCTTTCTAAATTGCTTAGCTTATGAGGTTTTAACAGATGATCCTTTGAATCAATCTACAATAGGTGGCTACCACTTTTCTTTGTCCTCATGAAGGCCCTAGTGAAGTCATTATAGTGGGATGAAACGTTGACATATTGCATTGCTCTCTGCCATTAATTGTGGATTTGTTTACAGCATATTTTATTTAAACGTTCTGTGCTACCAAATGTGCATTACCAGTCAACAATGAATTCATATTTGTAATTACCACATGCGCCCCAGTAACCGCTTTTGTCACAGTTCACTTGTGCTGCACCGGTTTTTGGAACACCTATTGTTCTGTTGTTTACCTGTGTATCTAAGTGAAGAAATGTACTGCTGTACATACAACTGAATTTGTATGTGATCCCTTAAATATGCCTTACTAAGGGAGCTTAGCCTGAAAGCTCTCTCTGTGGGAACCATGATTTCTTATTATGAATTTACTGTTCATGTTTCCAGGAATAGAGGGCAGGATAATTGTTCTCAGATCCCTGTCAGATCCTCAAAATTCACCATCAGGTCTTCTTGACAATAAGCTTCTCCTTTGGAGTGTGCTAGGACTAGCCATAATGAGGTCTGTAGTCTGACAGCAAAGCACAGGTGGGAGAGGAATATGGTGGACACCCAGGAAAAGCCATTCTGCAGGTCTGCTTGACTGCAAAGTGAGAGGCACCAAAATAGGAAAGTATGAGACATAGAAATTGGCCTCTTACAAGCATTGAATGGATACCAGCTATGTTGTCAGGCTACTCCAGGAATATTCATTATGGGGTAGAAAATTCCTCACAGTCACATCAGATTTGGCTCACCTCAGCTGCTGTGGTGCACGGCGCGATACAGTCTCCAAAGCAAAATCCTAGTGAATGACCCTGAACAGGCAATGATCATATGCACATACAGCTTGGTTAGAACAATGCCACTGCTCCTGTGCATGCTGCACGTGATGCTCACCCGGTGAGCTGGTACTCACAATACAGTGCCTGGGTTGGGGGGAGATTAGATGCTTGCAAAGGAGCAGCTACAATTTTTGGATATGATCCTCCAGAGGGGCTATCTGGCTTCATGTACAGAGGGGGCGGGCCAAATTTTCGAGGCAGGGAGGGATTAAAAGAATATCTTTCATCTTTGCTCAGCTGATATGTGAGATTGATTTGGAACATTGCAATAATGAGGCAAATATGTTTACATCCAGTAATCTAACCCAGATGCGTAGCAATTGGTAGGGCTGGATGCCAGATGTTCATTTCAGTAATAATGCAACCAAGTCAACGAAGAGTTTTTTAAAGTTTTTTTTTAAGTTAAAATGATAAATGTGGCAGCCAAACTGGAATGGGGCATTCATTGCGGGTGGTGACAAAGCATCGGAACTAGATAAGAAGATAAGGAACCAGGGAAGAGAAAGGAAGCACAAAAAGAGTGAGCTAGAAGGTTATAATGAGTTTTCCCTGTGGGGTCCAGATTACAAGTGTTCCAGATTTAAGGTGCATGAATACCACATGGCCAAAAATAATGTTTCCAGCTGGTATCCCTGTATACGTAGATTCAGCTACTCCGAATGGGGTACACAAACACCCATTTTTACCAGGTAAAAATATGGAGGCAGATCCCAATACCAGACAGAATACTAGACAGCTCTCTGCTCCCAATATACAACCTGAATTGTGCAGGTGGTAAATGTGTGTGGTCGGATTGCTGTGGGTAAGGGTGCAGGGCAGATGGCGGAGGTCTAACAGGGCAGAGGGTATCTGGGGCATCCATGGGGCATGTGCGCCTAAGGCTCCTGTCCAATCGTCCTGAAAATTTAGAAAATGTTTTTTTTCCAGCAGGTAAAATCACCACCGGTGTTCCTGCACCAGGAAAAGATAGTGTCCGAACATCGGGCCGGTTGTGGCAAGGTTGAGATATATCTACCCTGGAAATGCTACCAGTGCTTAATTTGCACAATTATAAGAGCTAGTCCCCAAAGCGCTGCTCAGATGCCTGGGGCCTTCAGTAATACATGTTGGCGCTCCAAACACCAAGGCTGCATAGTCTTTAGAGAGAGAAGGGCCTGTTTAACACATTGGCAGACACTCCCTGCCCATTATCTCACTCTTGCAGGTTTCTGCTGTCTCCCTTGGTGACACATGTTCCACCTTTCTTTTCCTCCTTCTTTCCCCTCTATGTGCTTTTTCACTCTCATGCTCTCGGTAAATGACTGATGAGAAAAATAAGTGCCTTTCCCCACAAATGAGTGCCGGTGGTCCCCACCAGCTCAAATTAGGTACTGGATTCCGCTTCGTCTGACTCGTAATTTAACTTTGATGGAAAAAAGAAAACTAACAAAGGCTCTTTTTGAATGAACAAACTGAGTGTAAAACACGCAAAACATCGGATGTGATCCGGAAGGAAATGCATGTATTACTAATGTTGATGGAAGATTGCCCTGCAATCTATATCCCCACCTGGAAAAGTAATCACAATGGCAGTCCGCCAAAAACTACACTAAACAGTTCTTCAAGATTGGTATTCATTTTTCCATCACTTTAAATGCATTCAGGCTTTAGGGGAACATAACTTTGCTTTCTTGATTTTGGGTGTTTCTAACCCAGTGGAATAGCTTCTTGTTGCAGACGCTCCTCTGTGAAGTAACAGAGCACTGCTGCGAGGAACCATATGGGTGAAACCTATTGATGTTTCACACACGTCTTGGGGCTCTCAGGCACTGCTGCCTTGGGTCAGGAGGCTGCTTCCATTGAAGCTTCCCAGACCCATGGCTTCGCTCCTGGTTCTATTCATCTGTCTCTCACTTACATCTCTTCCTGCAGGCACACACAATGCTATATGGCTAACATGCTGCTCCCAGCAGAGCCTGAAAAAAGGGAACCTAAGGCTATATTGTGCGGTTTGCCTCAGCATCGCACCTTTCCCGTTTTTGTTCTTTTGTGTTGCAACTACCCTGTAGCTACACTTCTCCAAAAACTATTTATAAACTTGAATTGAGTCAGAAGGTGCCTCCGTTCCACCACCCAATATGGCCAGGTACTCCCTACACCCCCTCCTCCCCATAAAAGACCCGTGACAGGGGAGAAGTTTTTGGAGGCAGGGGGCGTGACACCCCCCGGCCGTATTTATTATACGAAATTAATAAACATTAAAATTCACTTTTTACAAAACACAGCAGAAAATATCCTTTACACAGATTACAATTGATAAGTACAGATATCAAATGGCTAACCTTAACATAACTCTAATACAAAGGTTTCCTGTCCCTATCTAAACATATCTTTATCAATCTTTACAAACTTTATTTTCTGCGTACCTAAAAGGGGCCTACGGCAAGGTCACTAACTGGTGTCAGATCCTTATCAAATTCTAACCACGCCCTCCAGCCGGAGTGCGCATGCGCAGAGGGCCCGTTCACCGTGAGGGTACTTTCCCCCCCCCCGGTTACCCCCGTACGCTCTATACCTGATCTCCATAAAGGGGCCCTTGCAGCCGTTGTGCACGTGTGGGATGGCCAATCAGCCTAGAGAAAGCGTGACTCCCTCCTCCCCCGCACCCAACTGCCCCTGGAGTTCTAGGAGAGACCACTTGTCCCTCCCACTTGGGCGACACCATTCGGGAATGGCGCCGCCCTCTAAGGACCTTAAATTTACTGCTCACCAATCATGACCTTACCGCCTGACCAAATACATCATATATACGACGATAGGTGACCTGTGGATAAACAAATTAGCATTCAGACACCGCTTTTGACAATTATCCTCACAATTTACACCACAACTGATAGCTTACTATTCCCTGGACCGAAACCACTACAACCTATTTGCTTCTAGGGGATGGTGGGTGGGAAAACAAATGTTAACGCCTCCTAGCGAGGCGTGGGGGGGGCAAGCTGGGGAGCCAGGAACCAAGAGGCGGCTTCCTGGGCTCCCCAGCCCTTTATAATCCTGGACGGACGTTTGCCCCTCGGCGCGACCGGGAAGTGATTCGAATCACTTCCGGGTCGCGCCCAAGCCCGGGACCTATGAGGGAGAGGGGGGGAGGCCGCCGCGTCACAAGGGTGCGCGAAAGGCACGCCCCCCCTACCGTCACGGAGGGGGCCGGCTCGACCGCCATACCTTTGGCATGGCCGATGCCGGCCCCGCCGTTCTATATGGCCAGGTACTCCCTACACCCCCTCCTCCCCATAAAAGACCCGTGACAGGGGAGATGTTTTTGGAGGCAGGGGGCGTGACACCCCCCGGCCGTATTTATTATACGAAATTAATAAACATTAAAATTCACTTTTTACAAAACACAGCAGAAAATATCCTTTACACAGATTACAATTGATAAGTACAGATATCAAATGGCTAACCTTAACATAACTCTAATACAAAGGTTTCCTGTCCATATCTAAACATATCTTTATCAATCTTTACAAACTTTATTTTCTGCGTACCTAAAAGGGGCCTACGGCAAGGTCACTAACTGGTGTCAGATCCTTATCAAATTCTAACCACGCCCTCCAGCCGGAGTGCGCATGCCCAGAGGGCCCGTTCACCGTGAGGGTATTTCCCCCCCCGGTTACCCCCGTATGCTCTATACCTGATCTCCATAAAGGGGCCCTTGCAGCCGTTGAGCACGTGCGGGATGGCCAATCAGCCTAGAGAAAGCGTGACTCCCTCCTCCCCTGCACCCAACTGCCCCTGGAGTTCTAGGAGAGACCACTTGTCCCTCCCACTTGGGCGACACCATTCGGGAATGGCGCCGCCCTCTAAGGACCTTAAATTTACTGCTCACCAATCATGACCTTAACGCCACAGGCTAGCATAGTTGACCGACTATCTAGCCTCCCCCTGTGCTCACTAGAAAGGTCATCCCCTGCGCCTAAGGCCCCCCAACCACGCCAACATATTCTCCAGGAACACCTCGTTGCCTACCTGGGTTAAGTGAACGCCGTCTTTTAAGAAGCACGGCTCACCCCTAATGCATCCATGGGCGATGGTCTGTAAGTGGGGAGCCCTGAAAAGTCTCTCAAGCTTATTATTTATTCTCCTTGCAGAGTGATTCAAAGCCTTTACAGATTCCCCCCCTCTCCATTGGAACCGGGGTATCATCTGAGACCACCCAATAGTGCAGCCCTGAAAAGTCTTAGCTAATCAGCCTATTTCAGTGACTATCATTTCCACCAACCCTCTTCTTCCCAGTCTTGCTAAATCATTCCCCCCCAAGTGCAGGATGATTATATCAGGGGTCAGACCCCTTTTCCTTAACAGGTCCAGTATGATACCCCTGAACTGATCAAAACATAGCCCCCCTTTTCCATGGCATGCTATTTCAAAACCTGCCTGCCGCACTCTTTCCCTGTAATCACCTGTAGGAAAAAGGTTAGACAGACGCCTACATATGAATGGCCTATGATTCACACAGTCTGAAGCGTTTTCTTTCGTGGTGATGATAGCTGTGCTGCCGATTGTTGCTGGTGCAGTGTCTTGAGTTTCTCCCCTGCGTGACAGGCTTGAGAAACTGTAATGGAAGCGGAAAAACCATGCATCAGCGTTGTGCGCCTCTCTCACTCACAGCATGTGTAGGCGCACATAACGTTTGTAACAATTGGACACCCATCTCCCTATTCTCTGTACGTTGCCGCTTGATAGACCCCTGGCCGTTGCTTCAGTGGCAGCCCCTATCCTAAAGGAGTGGGTACTAAAACTCTCTGGATTCTGACCTGCCTTCAGAATCGCCATGTCCAACACCCTTTTAAATTGAAAGCGTGTCAGCGGGACCCCATCCTCCTGGATCAAGAAAGGCCCCCCTACGTTGAGTGGTCCAACCTGTAAGTAGCTCTCAACGTGTGATACAGGACAGCATGGGTTACCCTGTGCCCGGTGGAGAACCCCCCCGTCACCCCAGGCCTCCAGATCGGTCTGGGACTTCTTTACCGATATTAATAGGGTATCGGCCCTGACTTTAAGGCATTCAAACTGCAGGCTGCCGTGTAGGTCTAGTTTGTTTTGGGCCACCATCTCCCCAATACGAAAAGCGCCGTAAAAGGCTAAGGAAAAGGCCACAGTGAATAACAGGACTTCTCCTGATTGCGGGGAGGGCTGCTAGTATTGACGTCAGAAGCTCCACCCCAATTGGCTGCCTTCTGTCTGGGGCCGACCCCTGGAGGCGTTGCCACCCTTTCAGAGCTTTCCTTACTGTGAAACTGTTAGTGGGGTCCCCCCTGTCGCTGATCTGAGCGAAGAAGGAAATTGCCGCCACCTGTCTCCTAGCTGCGGCCGCCGAACGCCCGTTGGCCCTTAAACAACCTAAGTATGAAATAAGTGCCCCCGTGTCGTGCCACCGCTCAGCCCACCCCTCACCCAAGAATGAACAATATTGTCAGAACGCCCCTTCGTATGCTTTCCTGGTCCTGGGTGCTAGACTCGCTGCCACGAGGTCTGGTAAGCGGCGCCACCAATCTGCCAAAGTCATTCTGGGAAGAGGGTGGCACACTCTGCCGCTGTTGGGAGGTGAGCCCTGAACACCTGCATCTTAAAGCGAGAAAGTGTGTCAGCCGCATGATTGAGTACACCAGGCACGACCACAGGAATCGCCGGCGGCCCTGGATGCAGAGGTTGGGCCAGCCGCGCTACTGGTGATGCAGGTACCGGTGGTGCTGTTGCCGGTCCTGGTACTAAGGGGCTCCCTGGGCCTGGTACTGGGACAGGGACAGGGGTAGGTGGCACCTGATCGTTGCCCCCTGGGGTCTGGGGGGTGGGTGAAGGTATTCTCTTTGTCGCGCGCTTCCTGGTTCTCACCCTTTTGGGGATTGCTGGAAAAGCAGTCTTGGGGGGTGTAGTGTCTTGCTAGGCACGCTCTAGTGTTCCACCAGTGATGTAATACACATTCCACACCCACCCACCACAGGCGTCACCAGTCAGGTGACCCTGTCAATAAAAGAGGCCGGACGCTCGCGCCCGAGGTCGTTAGTACACCACCCTGGAAAGTGTTTGTGTCCGTCCTTCACTGCAATGTGGGCATGAGGCCCAACATCACAATGGCGACGAGTGGGTCTTATCCCATGTGTGCGATGGCTTTGCCTTCCCCGGTCCTGGTGGGGGACATATGAGGCCGAGGAAAACGAGGGAGGGGAAGAGAGCTGCCGCGTGGAATCGGCACCCCCCCCCTGCGAGGAAGGCGCCAGTCGCCGGAAGGCCTGTGGGGCATGTGGCGAGCCCCGGGCCTGCAGAAAGATGATGAGGTGACCGGGAACCCACCCCGCACCTCACGAGCATCCCGCCGTGACCCCGGTGGGGAAGTGCCCAGAAAGAAAGCAAGCCGATCGGAGCCCACCCGCATCGGCCGCGTTGAAGTGCCCCGAGGCTCGAGGAGGCAAGCGGAGCCCACCCGTGTCGAAGGAAAGCCCAGCAAAGGGAACCGAAACAAGATGCAGTGCCTGCCCTCAGAGACCTGACTACATCAGTAAGCGGGCTGACGGTGGGCGGACGAACGCAGAGAAGCGTTCCACGCAAAGGGGGAGAGCTGTAAAGTGAAGTCGCGGCAGCGCGTGAAAGCCGTCCTGCAACAGATACCTTCAGGAAGTAGACGTGTGCTCCAGGCAGCATTTACGGAGGCAGGGGGAGGTCTCTGCAGCTCTGTGGCATCGAGGTGTAAAGAATGCTGCACCTGCCACGAGTGGCCTTCCATTTCCTTGGCCCCGGCGACGCCAGCGTGGGCAAGACAATCTCTACAGACTCACGGTAGTTAAGTCTGCAGCACAAGCCCCCAGCGCGCGTGTGCATAGGAAAATAATAAACCGGAACTGCAATGCCCGTAATAGTGACCAGTGGCAGCACAAGATAACGCTGTCCCAAAAACAGGAGAGACATTAAAGTACAAAGGGCTTACCCGGCGAGGCATGGCAGGAAGAAGGACCGGGAGTAAGGCAGTTAGGTCCCTAAAACGGAGCACGAAGCCCGCAGCAGGAGAAAAGCTTCCGAGGCTGAAGGACAAGGAGGCAATACTGCCATCTAGTGGCCGTTTTGCGCCACTGCAGCTAGAAACGGAAAAGCCCATGGTGGAAAGTTACGCCTGAAACAAAAAGCAGCGGTCCGGCTGTTTGCAGCACATGACTGAAGGACAAGGAGCACTCAAGGAAGAAAAGAAAGGCACCACTGGACAGAGAGGGCAGAATTGAAGAAGACCCGAGGAGGGCAGAATAGAAGGAGATCCAGAAGAGGGCGGTATCGAAGAAGACCCCGAAGAGGGCGAAATCGTAGAAGACCCCGAAGAGGGCAGAATCAAAGAGGACCCCGAGGAGGTCAGAATAGAAGGAGATCCCGAAGAGGGCGGTATCGAAGAAGACCCCGAAGAGGGCGAAATCGTAGAAGACCCCGAAGAGGGCAGAATCGAAGACGACCCCGAAGAGGGCAGAATCGAAGAAGACCCCGAAGAGGGCAGAAACGAAAAAGACCCCAAAGAGGGCGAAATTGTAGAAGACCCGAAGAGGGCAGAATCGAAGAAGACCCCGAAAAGGGCAGAATCGAAGAAGACCCCAAAGAGGGCAGAAGAGCAAGACCTTCTCAGAGAAAGGGTGCTAACGAAAATTCCCAAGAGGAAGTACAAGTCCTACTGACAGGACAGACCTGATACAGGCCCACAGGGAAGGTGAGATTGTCTGGACACCGACGCGGCCAGCGAGGTGTCCACGTGACGTCAACATGAGACGTGTGGCAGGATGTCACCTCCACATGAGATCCTGATCGAATGGAGGAGAAGAGAGTGGCATAACGCCACTCCGCGAAGGGAGAAGGAACAGCGACTAAGCACCACACGGCAGATAACCATCACAGGCGTGCAGGAGAAAAGGAACAGAGTGACAGGGCAGAGGGCTTGTATCACCACAATATGAGCACACCCCGAGACACCAGACAGCCACCCGCCAGACCGACATCCCGGGAGACAGCCCACGGAGAAGAGACAAATGCAAGCTGCAACTAGCGCAAAGCGAGTATCTCTCCAATGCTTCCCTGCCCGACGGGTCAGTCCCCAAGCATCGGCAGTCTGATTCACATGACATCCTGCATCTCACCGCAGATGCCACGGGTGACCGACAACCGCAGCAAG
Organism: Triturus cristatus; assembly: GCF_964204655.1. Classification (NCBI taxonomy): domain Eukaryota; kingdom Metazoa; phylum Chordata; class Amphibia; order Caudata; family Salamandridae; genus Triturus; species Triturus cristatus. Next base: position 1,010,916,248 of record NC_140593.1, on the reverse strand, counting down.
ATAAAGGCAAACTGCGAAGACCTCCCAGTCCTCGCTCCACAAGATCAGACCGCCGCCTGTTGCCCAACTGAAGAACAATTACCGGAGTTTCACGAGGCGAGCCACCCGGGACCCATCTGTGTGTCACTGTCAACCTGCAGCACACTGAAGTAGAGCACACTCACGGTCCACACGGTTCCATGGCAGATCAGCGGGAAGACTCTCCAGGAGGTTCCAATGGGAGAAGAGTTTGAGTGAGAGAGGACAACCGGAAGTAGCTCGGCAGTCAGAAGCAAGGAAGACCATCAACCACGCCACCTCCAGGCAAAGGCTTCACATACAGAGACCTGCCAAAATGGACCTCACCGCAGCTCTCAATGCACTGATGCTGAACCTTCATAAATGGACTTCGACGCTGCGAGACCAGGACCGTCTAAAACACCTTGCCAAGGCCAACAAAACAGCGTGACCATGCCGCCCAAGGCTCCAGCACTGCCTGACTGGCGGCCTGAAGAAACTGGTTCAGTATTATCTGTTGTTTGTTTATTTTCTTCCAGGCTGGACTTTTATTCTTTCTTTTCATTGAAGGTGGGGGGGGATGTAGTGTCTTGCTAGGCACGCTCTAGTGTTCCACCAGTGATGTAATACACATTCCACACCCACCCACCACAGGCGTCACCAGTCAGGTGACCCTGTCAATAAAAGAGGCCAGACGCTCGCGCCCGAGGCCGTTAGTACACCACCCTGGAAAGTGTTTGTGTCCGTCCTTCACTGCAATGTGGGCATGAGGCCCAACATCACAGGGGGCACATGTGGGCGCCTAGGCCTCTCACCCTCCTGTCCTTCCACCTTCTCCCTGAGGTTAGCAAGATCCTGCCCCATCTCTGTCACCTTCCGCATCATCTCTTCCATCAGCCTCTCCATACGTGAGCCCTGCTCCCCCGTCTTAGCTTTCCCTGCCATAGAGCAAATATATCACAATAAACCACCAACCACCCAAAACTTAACTTAACTTGAGCCTACTGTAGTCGCCCAAATGCGTACGGAGGGTAGCCCACGCAGATTGCTTAAGATCAAATCTTGGACCAATATGCTTAGAAAATTCACACACCCTCAAACCAAGCCAACAGTTATAGAACCAAACGTCTGCATTGAGCAATATCTGTTCACGAAACAATTGTCTGGCAAAATTGGCATACAAAATAATGATATGTCATTGAACGTGTACACTGGACATCAGGGAGTGATTGGCAACAACTCGAGCAACTCCAACAACTCCAGCTCTCTACTATGATGCGCCGCTTTGACGCTACTTATATGAGGGCGCGAGGAAGAAAAAGGGGGATCTTAAGAACCCCGGGCCGCTGACCCAGCAATTGCGCGTTCAGCAAACAAATTAACGCACTATTTCTCTACCTTGGCGAAGGCAAACCAATGCCTACACTTTAGACTGAGGAGATAATGGCATTGAAAGACCATGGCTTGCAACACCTAACCTTCCGAGTAAGAATCTAAGGCCTTAACCATTAGGCCAGAGCGACTCTGTCCGTGCGCATGTAATCTTTACAGAGCGCGCGATGTGGAACGCCTAAACAAAACCACGATGCACTTTCTTTGATCGAAACCGGAGGGGTGAGCGCCGTTACCGGCCTTGCACAACCCCAACCGGGTACCTCAATCTGGACGCTCCTGCTTCGACCCCCGTGCGCGGAAACCGGCTTCGCCGATTCGGCCGATCTCCTGGCAGCAAGCGACGGCTCCTTCTCCCGGCCTCTGACGCCACCCGGAGTCACCCTGCAGTCGACGGCTTCCCCTCTTCCGGCCTTCAACGATCCGAGGCTTCGCTCCAAAGTCCGACGCCCGTCCTCGCCGCAGGAAACCGACCTGTAAATAAAAACAAAAACAAATGTTAACGCCTCCTAGCGAGGCGTGGGGGTGCAAGCTGGGGAGCCAGGAACCAAGAGTCGGCTTCCTGGGCTCCCCATCCCTTTATAGTCCTGGACCGACGTTTGCCCCTTGGCGCGACCCGGAAGTGATTCAAATCACTTTCGGGTCGCGCCCAAGCCCGGGACCTATGAGGGAGAGGGGGGGAGGCCGCCGCGTCACAAGGGAGCGTGAAAGGCACGCCCCCCCTAGCATCGCGGAGGGGGCCGGCTCGACCGCCATACCTTTGGCGTGGCCGATGCCGGCCCCGCCGTTCTATCCTTTTCCGCAATGCCCACACATTACAAAAAGGAAATAGACAGGGAAGTGGCAAACATTGACACACACAGAAGTGCACGTATAGCAAACTTTTACTAGCTATGTGCATGATAACAGTAGATACAACATGCTTGGTCGGTGGGATTGTTCAGAGCATTGATGAGTATCCACCCTGCTCAACAGTCTCTCTACATCTGCTTTGCCACCATTCAAAGTCGGACTGGGACAGAAAATAGCACGCCTGGGAGAAATGACACGATTATGCCTGCTCAAGGAATTGAGTAATTTGGGGAAAAAATTCGACAGCAAGACAGGAACAACACACTTAAAGAGCTCAAGTGGCTGCTGCTGTTCGTGTCCTGGTGCAATTCATGCGTTTGTTTTTACCCAAAATGCATCTTCTGGTCCCTTTTAGACACAAGGGTGAATTTTATGCTAAGTGGTGAATTATGCTTCTCACATCATTATGAGTAATTGTGCGTAATTCTTTGGTAATTATGGAAAATAAGCTAGCGGCAATTATGCTAGCTATGCTCACTATAGAAAATAACCTGGGGCACCAAATCAAAAAGGGGCCCTATCAGTGAATCATCATTTGCAACTCAGGGCAGTTTTTAAACTGTAAACAAATGCTTTAGAGGTATTTTACAAGGTATGGGAGACTGAATGCATTGTGCTTTAAAATTAGGTAAATCAATGTTATGTTATGTTATGATCTCTTGGAACAGCGCAGCGAATCTATGAATCTATGAATTCCTTTGCGCGCGCTGCATCGCCTCACTGCCCACCGTCACTCCCTCCACGGACCGCTACTGGTTGGAGGGTAAGATAAAACAGCACAGCTTAAAGATGAGTCTTTTTCTTATAGGTAACCAGTGCAGAGAGTGTAATATTAGAGCCAGATGATAATATTGCACACCAGTCTGGCTGCGGTATTCTGCACCACCTGCAATTTAGATAATATGGTCTCAATAGCACCAGTGAGACAACTTGTAATTAAGGCTCATACTAGGGTTTTCCAAGAGGTAGAATGAAGCCAAGGAAATGCCTTTTTCAACAGTCGCATGGTGGCAAAACAAGTTCTGCAACAGTCAATCAACAGTAAAACATAAATAAACGCCTCTGATGTGTCAGATTAGCCATTCTGGCTTTGGCAGATTGCCACATAGGCCAGTCCGACCCTTTTGCTCAACAAAAATATTACAATAAAGTTAGGCAGGAACTATGGAATAGCGCTCGACAATTTTTTTAAAAATGTATTGCAGTTTGCTGTATAGGAGATGAAATTTCTGAAAAACTGCTGATTTCTCACTGGTTATTAGTCGAGGTTTATGATAGATTCATATTTGGTAATCAAACATTATTTTCACCCAAAACATTAAACAATTATTTTTTAGGAGGCCATGACTCTTTTTTCTTGAAAACTATTTGGTGAAAAAAATCTATTTGTGTTTGTCAGAAATCGAATCATTTTTATTATCGACGGATTTGTTTTTCCTATAGAATAGATTGGATCTTTGAACTATGAATGAGATTATGTTTCTCGAAACGGTGATGGCATTTCCTTCTCTAGTTCTCCATGATCCATCTGAATTTTGGGGGGAAATAAATTCACCTAGCAACTAGTAGCAACACTGAGGCGGAATGTTTCGTAAAGTGGATGCCAGGATTAGGCCTGGGCGGTAAAATCCGTTCCGCTCGCGGAATTTGCGGAATTTGCGGAATTTCGCGTTCCGCGGAGAACGCGAAATTGCTCAAAAGTCTGCTTTCCGCGATTTCGCGAAATTTTTTGCTTGTTCGCGTTCTCAAAATGCGTGTTCTCGAGATATTTCTCCCCGAGCACGCAAACAGCAATTGTGAACAGGAAAAAACCATCGCGAACAAGCAATTCCGCGTGTTCGCGGAATTTCTGCGTGTTCGCGTAGATTTTTTACCGTTTCGCGGAGATTTGCGTAACGCAATTACGCAAATTCCGCCCACCACGTAACATAAATGTCACATAAATTATTGTTTCTCCGAAATCTTAACATTGTTTTCACTTGTCCAGAAACACATAATTTCGACACGTTACATCTGAGGTATAGATGATGTGCATAATGAGCGCCATCTAGTGGCCTTCAGCTAATCACACATTTTGATTTGCAGAAATCGCCACCTCATTGCTCTATTACCGGATGCCGCAGGTGTGTAGAAGAAATGTATTAACGAAATAAATCTCAATATGCGAGAAACTGCATTTATTGTGTGCAAGGAATATCACTTTTTACAAGGTAAGCCGTTTATAACGTCGCATAACACGCCTCAGTATTCATCAGGACTCTTCCACGGTTGCACCTCAGCTGGCGTCGCCTGCTGAAATTCATTGGGGAAAAACTCTGAAGGTGCTGTCTTTCTCGCACAAGTAATTAATTAGTGCATACGCATCTAACCTCTCGTAACTGAGATCCCTGCTCAAACAGGTGTTTGCACAGGGGTCTTACTTTACAATAGCACTCATGATAAAGTGGGTTCTTTACTTTCTATATATCACACTTCTGGCCTGATGTTTTATTAGGAATGCTGTCGCCCCTTTCCTGCACCTCGTTCCTTTGTCAGGAATTCCAACTCTGTTTCTTCAGGATAGGTTGCAATTCCAACATTGCACGATAGCTACATAAAAAAATTGCCCTTTGAAAAATTTCATTCGTGGGGTGTAGTCTTGCATAATTTCTGGTATTTTGTGCTATGCTTAATGAGTGAAAAGCCAGACATTACGCCATTACACCATTTGCATAATTGAGATTGCTTTCGAGTAAATATCCTGGACCAGATTCCTCTTCCTTTTACGCAACGCAACTACTAGCTACGCTGCTCTGCATGATAGGGAGAGGGCAGGAATGAGTTAGGGTGCATTACTGCTTTTTGCTTGCACGGGCAGCCAGGATTGTTTTTGTGCAGGAAGAGACACGTTCCTGCACAAAATCAATCCTCTGATGCTTTTTCCTCTTTCTAAGGGACTTATTTATGAGGCCTTATGCTGCTGTTGTGTCACTTTTTTGTGACACTGCGGTGGCGTAAATAAAGTGCCACACTGCGCCATATTTACAAAGTGACGCATCTAGGCTGATACGTCACTTTGTAAATGCCTGAGCTATATTATACATGTGCCAAGTAAAATGTATGCAGGGTGGGCGTTCCCCTTTAAAAAAAGCTCGTAGAAGTGGCGTAGGGAAATCTATGAGATTTCACGGTGCCACTTCTACGAGTTCACTGCATCAAATCCATATGCCTGCTTCACAGCAAGTGTAAGGACTGACGTATGCCCTTTTACATGGGACTCGCCTATGTGTAATGACACATTGCTGGAGTTGCGTCTGTTTTCTGACAGGCCCCAGCAATTACCACGCCACCAGATACGTTAGGATTCCTTATGTATCTAGTCAATGCTTGCGACATGTAGCGTGGTACTGTAAATACAGTGCCTCCAAGGTGTTGCCAGGAGGGCGCAATGAAAAGTTTTGCATCACTATTTTCAACCAGTGATGCAACACTTTTCATAAATGAGGCCCTAAGTGTTCTGCAGGATGTATCACACTGAGGGGGAGATTTACTAAGATTTTACGACCTGTTTGCGTCACAAAAGTGATGCAAATCGGCACATCATATTTTTGGGGGGGTTTATTTTTTGCACTAAACTTGTTTAGCACTGGAAATAATATGAAAGTAATGCAAAGCAACTTTCCATTACTTAATACCAAGGAGGCGTACCATGGATGAAGTATCGACGTTCCCATGCAACCACCCGAGGTTTCTGATACTAAACCCTATTTACTCAATAAAGCAGACAGAGTTTAGCATCAGAAAACTGTGCCTTTTTGAAGTAGGCACGATGAAGGAGAATTGCTATCATCTCTCCTTCCTTTCTCGACTTTGTACGTGTGCTGCACTTTACAGCACTAAAGTCAGTATATGCATAGTATTTTGTAATGAAAGGGTACCCTTCTGCTACAAAACCGATGCTAGACTCATGGAGACACTCTTACACTATGGCACAAAGGTGTCTCTGTATTGCACGGCAGCTGATTTCAGCTCCGGAGTTAGGGAAAGGGGAGGTGAGTGCCATATTACTATAAATATGGCGCTCTCCTCCTCTCTCCTTTTGATGCAGTGTGGCACAATATTTGCAGCTGCAGCACTGCACTACGTGATTAAGTGGTAAATCTGGCCCTTAGAAAGAGGAAACAGTGAGCAGAAATAAAGATATTTCTCATCGTTGTGGCTTCACTGGGCAGACATAGCATTTTGATGCATTTCCAGGTTTACAAATATTGGTAAATCTGGGAATGCACAAAAATCCATGTGTGGGTGCGTAGGAACACTTGCTCTACCTAGAGTAACGCAAATCAGGGTCTTGCGTTGCCTTGCGTTACTCCAGATTAACCAAGCAATGCAAGGTCGCCTTGAATTGCTTGGTAAATCTAACTTAGGTATTGTGTTGCACTTGCAACACTGTGCTCGACGCAAGGGCAGCGCAATACCAAGATAAATCTGCCGCTCTATTTCTGAAGCACGGGAGTAACATGGACAAACAAAATGCAAGAGACACACAATTATGTACTGTCCTTTTATCCCAAAAAAACCCTAGTGTCCAAAATAGATGTGAGGATGTGTTTCACGATAAAATAGCACAAAATGCAGTTCAAGCATTTCACCTAACTTTTCTCACTTGTTTTTAATCGTAATTTTTGCACCGTAAATTATGCACATTATCAATAGGATTAAAAAAAAAATCTACACAAACCATCTGAATTGAAATAATTTATGCAACAAGTGCTTATCCTATAAAACCTGCCATTAATGTCCCTTAGTAGATTATCAATGGACAGCTTTGCTTCAAGGTCTTCAGAAAAAAAGTTTGTCCTAATTTGTTTTATGTAGCCCTGTGGCTGTTGTGATTTAGATATTTTTCACTATATGCTATTGTGGCAGGACTTTAACAGGAATATTACATTTTTTGCTGAAAGGTTTGGAACAGATCCCCCCCCCCCCCCTCATACAAGCATCAGAGACAAACCAGCTGATGGCCCCACTAGCTGCACTGTGTTAAGGTTCCCAACTAATTCTTAGACCATGTTACAGAAAAAAAAATCAATATTATACCCGTCTGATACTCAGATATACTAAATATAAACGTATCTGTAAATTAGGAACATCGAAGCACAAACATAACAATCAATCAAGCAATATCTTACAAGAAAAGCTCTTCTTTCAATCACTACTAACAATCTACAAATGTAATTACGGAAATACCTCCACTAGAAGCCTGTGGTGTCTCTGGCTGCTTCTGAACATCATAGCTCCAATGAAGCACAGGATCATAAGAATCACAGCAGCACAGGGCAGAACGAAGAGTGTCGGATAAACAGCTGTACACAGACAGAAGGGAATCCTGTTAGTGTTTTAAGAATGAGTCCTGGGACCGGCACTGTTTTTTTGTAGCTGCAGGGAACAACAAAGACTAGAGGATATTTTTTGAATGAGCAGTTATACAGTATCGCCTGAGCATTTGCTTTGCTTGATATGTCTATTGGTCATCCAAATTCGGGTCATCTAGGGCTCTCCGCAAACATTCTGGGCCTGATTCACAAAGGTATCTTACATTTTTGAGTAAGTTTACACTTTTGACTAAGATTACAACTTTTCGGTATTCCCCGTCTGTGGTATTGTAGTAATTTATGCTTTTGTAGTAGCTTACGCTTTTGAGGTAAGTCCAGCACTGCACATGGCCAACCACTGGTCCTGCAACACCCTGCAATAAAAACATAATGGAGGTAGGGACTTACTACAAAAGTGTAAATCACTACAATAGTCCAGTTTATGAATAGCACATTATAGTAAAATTTGTAGTACTACAATATTTACTACAAAATGCAGTTTGAGAATCAGGCCCCAGGCCTCACAGCCACAACACGAACCCAGTAAACTAGGGCTTCCAAAGAATCAGGTAAAGGGATGGTGTGAGAATGTGGCAATTTGTTGTATTTCTAATGAAGGTGAGTGTAAGTGCCAAGAAAAGAAATAGTGTCAAACTTGGAATTACATTGCATATATCCAATCTCCAGCAGACATCATCATCATCAAAAAACCATTCACCGCAAGCAAAGACAATATTGTGACCCCCAAGGCTATCTACTACTTAGAAACCACCTACTAGGCAAACAATAAAAGCAAGCAAGGATCATGTGACCTAACAGTACTCCAGCCTACGTCAGCATTCCCCTTTACAATGCAGGCACTACCATGCACCTTTACCAGGCATCATTTACTACGCACTGCCTTTACAAGGCACTTGTTTTACCAAGCATGTACCTTTACCACACATGCCTTTACTGCACATCCTAAGTATATTTAGGGTATTGACGTAAGTACCACAAAGGGTACCCATTAGTATCCTTGAGGGATTGGGGGTGGGTAGGAGTATATAGGGAGGCAAGGGTATATTTAGGGCTTAGGGATAGGTAGGAGTTTAAGCAAGTAATTTTAGTAAGGGTGTTTTAAGGTTAGGGGTGGGTAGGGGCATAGGGTGGTAAGAGTATTTTTCAGGATTTAGGGGTGAATAAGGTATAGGGTGGAAAGGGTATTTTTAGGACTTAAGGTGGGTAATGGAATAGGGTGGTACAGGAATTTTGAGGTTATAGGGGTGGGTAGGAGTATAGGGTGGAAAGGGTATTTTTCAGGTTTAGGGATTGGTAGAGGTATAGGGTGGTAAGTGTATTTTTAGGGTATATTGGTGGGTTGGCTTATTGGGCTTTAAGGGTGTTTTCAGAGTTTAAGGGTGGGTGGCAGTATTGGGTTGTGAGGGTGTGTTTGGGTTTAGGTGTGTGGAGGGGTATAGCGTGGTGAGGACACGTTTAAGGTTTATGGGTGGCTAGGGATATAGGGTGGTAAGGGTATTTTTAGAGATTAGGGGTGTGAAGGGGTATAGGGTGGTAAAAGTATTTTTAATAGAATTTAGGGGTGGCTAGAGGTCATGGGTGTTAAGGGAGATTTAGGGTTTAGGGGTGGGTAGGGTTATGGGGTGTTAAGGATGTGTTTAGTGTTTAGGGAGGGTAAGGGTATAGGGTGGTAAGGACATTTTTAGATTTATGGGGTAGGTAGGGGTAAAGGGTGGTAAGGGTATTTTTTAGGGTTTGGTGTGGGTAAAGATATAGGGTGGTAAGGGATTTTAAGAGTTATGAAGTTGGTAAATAAAGAAATAAAGAAAAAATGTAAATTTTAAATAATTTAAAAAAGAAAAGGGGGTTAAATATATATACTAACACCCTTGAGAACTAAGGATGACAACACTGTGTAGAATTATATATATACATATATATATTATATATATATATATATATATTACCTACTGGCGGTCGCCAGTAGGTAGTTATAGTTAGGACCACGTTTCCATAGGAAAACCTCAACATTCTATTTTGAATAACTTTGGCGCCGGTCGACGAATCCTCGCGAATTTCTCAAAATAGGTGGGGCGCTACGCTCCGCTCCTACCCTGAAAGTCTCGGGGGGATCCGTCAAGCGGGGGCTGAGATAAAAGGGGGGTCCCAAAACGCGTTTTTCCCATGCATTTTTCCATAGGACCTTTAGAACGAGCTACAGCCCGAACGGCTGAACAGAATTACTCAAAATTTGGCAGAGAGGTAGTCCCTAGGTCAAGGAAGTGCCTTTTGTAGGTTTGGTGTAAATCTGTTCAGTAGATTCTGAGAAAATAGCCTTTAAATCAATATATATATCTGAGCCCGCTTACGGTACGCTTACCGTACGCTTACGGTAAGCGTACGGTGGCGTGCGCGAGCGCGATTCTGATTGGCTCTTAGATCTTAGTAAACATTCGAATCGGTCGAAACCAGGAAGCGGCGGCCGCCATTTTGTGTATTTCACTCTGAAAAAAAAGAGTGAAAACAAGGAAAGGGGGCAATGAGGAGAGTTACAGACCCCCTAACATTTGTAAGGGGGTCAAAGAAGGACAGAAAAGTACAAAAAAAACATTTATTGATTTTTAAAAAAATCACGGGGTACGCGTACGGTAAGCTTACGGTAAGCGTACGGTAAAAAAAATAAAAAAAAAAAAATGAAAAGCAGATTTAAGAGTTTAGATATTAGGGAGCTCTAAAAAGAGCTGTTGTGTTTATGAAGTCATTTTTTTAGTGGTACCTACAAGTAAGTACCGATGCAGAGTCTAAGGTTCAAGAGGAAGACTCTGTTCCCTTCATCATTGAAGTGCACACCATCTCCTCTATAAATGTCTTGCATGTCATAACGCAAGTTGTTGTGGTAAATGGCACCCATACCATAGTCACGGAGGAAAGCAGAAACAGATTTGTTGACGTGCTTTCTTGCTTTGTCAATCTGTGGACAGAAATGATTGGACCAGTTCCATTTTTGCCTTTGGCATATGTTGGAAAACACAAAGGCAGTTTTAGGGAAAAGTGTAAACAGTTGTGCAAAGGTGTCCTTCATAAGCATTTCCAGACCTACCCCAGTCAAAGTGCCTAGGTCATTGCCACCACAGTGCACTATTATGAGGTCAGGGTGTTGGATTTGAATGAAGGATTTCACCAATGGCATCAATTGGTGCCACTTTAACCCTCTCTGACCAATCCATTTAATGTCTACATTTGGCAAAGCAAGGTCTCTCACCATACCTGTTTTCTCTGCAAACTTTTCACTCCAGAAGACATAGCTGTGCCCTACAATCCACACTGTGAACATCTTCAAAGGAGAACTGGATGCACTCAGGAGGTGTCTTTCAGTAGAATGGCAATATGAAAAGAAAGACAGTTTGGAAATGGAGGCATACATATTTTTTTCAAAACAAAAAGAACTGATTGGCTGTTTCATACCATTCTAGAATAAAAACTAGGCTGTATGTGTAAATTAATAGAAGCATGTTTTGTATTGGTAAAAAAAAATGTGTAACCAAAGAACAGTACTATGGATTTGCTGTTAGGTTTGAAAAGTCAAGCACTCTTGCTCTGTGGAATTGAAACATTGTTTGGCGTACTTCTGACCTAACTCAACACAGCAGTGTTCCATGAGCTGTTGCTATGGTAGCAGGCAGAAGTCAAGTTGGGGGAAGGGTACTAGGCAGAAGTCAAGTTGGGGGAAGGGTACTTTTGGAAAAGGGTTGGTTTTCAACCAATAGAAATGTGTGATTACATTTGAAAAAAAGGGGGAAGCACTGAGATTTGAAACTTACAAGTATATGTGTGGAAAAATAGAGGGAAAGTTTGCCATTATCTGGTTCTGCTGAGAGGAGAGAGGTGAACACAACAGAGATCCTGGCTCTGATAATCTGCTGTTTGAGTGTCACATTTCTTTCACAACTAACTAATTTTAAAGGTGAGTTTACAGTTTGAGAGGGGATGTATGTGGTAACTTAAGAAATGAATAATAGAAATGGAAATTGTTTTTGTTGTAGTTACACATGGTGGTTTCATAATGTGTCAGTCTGTAAAAGTGATTTTCACTTGCCCCGAAAAAAAAAAGAGCAGTAAGTGTGCTTTCAAATTGGCAAAGAAATTTCGTTTTGGGACTAATGTGAAAACATGACTCTGTGTGCAGAGAGGAATTATAGGCAGAGATTTATTGCGTATTGCTCTGGTGATTTCACAGTTGCATTAGATGGAAAGGGGGAGCGAATTTTTGGGGGAAGAAGCAGAGTCTTAGCACACACCCATGTGCTTGCCATGTATAGTCATGCACAGTATTTACAAGCGAGTGGGGTTTTCAGGTTTCAGTCTGTAATGCAAATACATTCAGCATCACTAAGGCTGGTTGCCCTTGCTGGAGTGTAGGCAGTCACCGAGAATACACATGGTGGTGGTCTGAAAAAACAGTTTGGACATGTGCATTTAAATAAATCAAAAAAAGTGGTTTCATAATGTGTCAGTCTGTAAAAGTGATTTTCACTTGTAAAAAGTGATTTTCACTTGCCCCGAAAAAAAAAGAGCAGTAAGTGTACTTTCAAATTGGCAAAGAAATTTCGTTTTGGGACTAATGTGAAATCATGACTCTGTGTGCAGAGAGGAATTATAGGCAGAGATTTATTGCGTATTGCTCTGGTGAATTCACAGTTACATTAGATGGAAAGGGGGAGCGAATTTTTGGGGGAAGAAGCAGAGTCTTAGCACACACCCATGTGCTTGCCATGTATAGTCATGCACAGTATTTACAAGCGAGTGGGGTTTTCAGGTTTCAGTCTGTAATGCAAATACATTCAGCATCACTAAGGCTGGTTGCCCTTGCTGGAGTGTAGGCAGTCACCGAGAATACACATGGTGGTGGTCTGAAAAAACAGTTTGGACATGTGCATTTAAATAAATCAAAAAAAGTGGTTTCATAATGTGTCAGTCTGTAAAAGTGATTTTCACTTGTAAAAAGTGATTTTCACTTGCCCCGAAAAAAAAAAGAGCAGTAAGTGTGCTTTCAAATTGGCAAAGAAATTTCGTTTTGGGACTAATGTGAAATCATGACTCTGTGTGCAGAGAGGAATTATAGGCAGAGATTTATTGCGTATTGCTCTGGTGATTTCACAGTTGCATTAGATGGAAAGGGGGAGCGAATTTTTGGGGGAAGAAGTAGAGTCTTAGCACACACCCATGTGCTTGCCATGTATAGTCATGCACAGTATTTACAAGCGAGTGGGGTTTTCAGGTTTCAGTCTGTAATGCAAATACATTCAGCATCACTAAGGCTGGTTGCCCTTGCTGGAGTGTAGGCAGTCACCGAGAATACACATGGTGGTGGTCTGAAAAAACAGTTTGGACATGTGCATTTAAATAAATCAAAAAAAGTGGTTTCATAATGTGTCAGTCTGTAAAAGTGATTTTCACTTGTAAAAAGTGATTTTCACTTGCCCCGAAAAAAAAAAGAGCAGTAAGTGTGCTTTCAAATTGGCAAAGAAATTTAGTTTTGGGACTAATGTGAAAACATGACTCTGTGTGCAGAGAGGAATTATAGGCAGAGATTTATTGCGTATTGCTCTGGTGATTTCACAGTTGCATTAGATGGAAAGGGGGAGCAAATTTTTGGGGGAAGAAGTAGAGTCTTAGCACACACCCATGTGCTTGCCATGTATAGTCATGCACAGTATTTACAAGCGAGTGGGGTTTTCAGGTTTCAGTCTGTAATGCAAATACATTCAGCATCACTAAGGCTGGTTGCCCTTGCTGGAGTGTAGGCAGTCACCGAGAATACACATGGTGGTGGTCTGAAAAAACAGTTTGGACATGTGCATTTAAATAAATCAAAAAAAGTGGTTTCATAATGTGTCAGTCTGTAAAAGTGATTTTCACTTGCGCCGAAAAAAAAAAGAGCAGTAAGTGTGCTTTCAAATTGGCAAAGAAATTTCGTTTTGGGACTAATGTGAAAACATGACTCTGTGTGCAGAGAGGAATTATAGGCAGAGATTTATTGCGTCTCGCTCTGGTGATTTCACAGTTGCATTAGATGGAAAGGGGGAGCGAATTTTTGGGGGAAGAAGCAGAGTCTTAGCACACACCCATGTGCTTGCCATGTATAGTCATGCACAGTATTTACAAGCGAGTGGGGTTTTCAGGTTTCAGTCTGTAATGCAAATACATTCAGCATCACTAAGGCTGGTTGCCCTTGCTGTAGTGTAGCAGTCTGGACATGGGCTTTTTAAAAAATCTGAAAAGTGGTTTCATAATGTGACAGTTTGTAAAAGTGATTTTCACTTGCCCAAAAAAAAGAGCAGTTAGTGTGCATTCAAATTGGCATAGAAATTTCGTTTTGTGACTATTGTGAAAAGAAATGTAGTAATATATTTAAATACAATAAAGGAATTGTTACAGAGAATCGGTGAGATCTGTACAAATAAAACTTTAGAATTTTATTGGATTACCATTGGAAATTTAATCAAAAAAGAATTTTAAAATTACTATTTGGTCTAAAGGAAATGAAATCAGATGTATTTTGGAGTTATTTGAGATATAATATTGTGATTATACTTCTGAAACAAACATATCAGACGGTATTTTAAAGAAATAAGTATTGGTATTAGATGATATTTTTTTAGAATATTATGCATTTCTATAATGTTAAGTTTAAGTAAAAAAAGAATCAGGGCTTTTTTAATACAATCTTTGTGATTGTTATTTTTTTTTGCCCGCTGTAAAATGATGAATGCAATTGCTTTCACAATTTATAGTGAAATGCAATATATTATGAAAACAGCAAAAATAAGGCAAAAATATTTTATGGAAAAAAATGTAAATATGTGTACTGTATTATAAAATGTTTTAAAAATATTAATACTTTTTTCTTTTTTTCCAGATAGATATAGAAAATTTTCGAAAACTACAAACATTTTTAAAACTATTTTTTAAAAAAACAAATGAATAAATATTTTTTCAGTGAGTATGGTAAGTCAATAATAATAATTGTCGTCTCTCAAGGACCTTGTAATGTGTTTATTGATTTTTAGTGTTTTTTTAAAAAAAAAAAAAAAAAGTACGCGCACCGTACGCGTACGGTAAAAAAAAATAAAAAAAAGTTTTTAAAAACATATGTAAAAAAAAGATGAAAGATAAGGTTGGCTCTTAAAAGAACCGTTGTGTTCATGCAGGGACAGAGGAAAGGAAGCATGGGAAAATTATTCAAAGCGACAAATGTGCTGATCTATTTTGTTGTTCACTAGGGAAACACTGGTCTCCCTATAGCAAATTAGATCTTGACAAAATGTGCATCGAATATCAACCTTCCGAAATCGAGGGTTGATTTCCAGAGGGCCAGCAAAAGGAGATTCTCCCCCCACAGATGAAGGGCTCACCTGACCTGCAGAAGAAGGAGTCAGCCCTGCAGATGATGGTTCAGGCTGAGCTGCTGTGGATGTACTGGCTTGTCTTTCTGAAGAGTTACCTCCAAAAAGATGACCATGTGTCCTTCTGTGTACATCCTGGAGGTGTCTCTTCATGGTGTGATTCCCAAAGGAATACTTCCTGTTAGGATTACCTCTAGAAAGTACACGCTTACACAGCTTACAAATCACTAAGGGTGCATTTACCTTTTGCTGGCCTTCAGGAAAAGTAAAATAATCCCATACATAAGAGGGCTTTTGTTTCCTCGATCTCTGCCTCAAGACAGTGCTGCTAGTGCTAGCCTCACTCTCAGAAGAGCTCTGCTGTTCTGCCATCGTATCCCAAAGACAAACCAGCTCCTTCTCCCAAGGGATCACAAGCAGAAATGAGGGGAATGGGTGTGGTGTAGGAGAGTTCTAGAACTGAAAGTAGTTTCAACCAATCAAAAGTTGTGTTTCATGATCACATGACCTACCGTACGCTTACGGTACGCTTACGGTGCGCTTACGGCAAAAGTGCGCATGCGCGTAAAAAAGACACGCGCTTGCGCGCATGCGCATAACAGTCACTCCCGGCACTTCCGCGTAACGTGCGCGTGTAGCGTACACGCGTACGCGTCCCACGCGGAGTACGCGCGGCTACGCAAATTGCGTAACTATACGCAAGCAGCGTAGGAAAATTACGGACGTTTCGTAAACCGTACGCTTACCGTGAGCTTACGGTACGCGTACTAAAAAAATAAAAAAAAAAATAGAAAAAAAGTACTGCAAATAAATTTTACATGTTTATTTTAAAAAATATATAAAAAAAACATATTAAAGAATTTTAAAAATTTAATCATAGTCTTTATAAAAGGTAAGAAAATTAAAATAAAAATATGTTAGAAAAAATAGAAGAAAAAAAAAAATTAGCATTTAAAAAACCTTGCAAATTCACTGAAAAAACCATGGGTTTCACACACGTTATAGTTAGGAATTAGCATTTAAAAAACCTTGCAAATTCACTGAAAAAACCATGGGTTTCACACACGTTATAGTTAGGAATTAGCATTTAAAAAACCTTACAAATTCAGTGAAAAAACCATAGGTTTCACACACGTTATAGTTAGGAATTAGCATTTAAAAAACCTTAGAAATTCAGTGAAAAAACCATAGGTTTCACACATGTTATAGTTAGCTGGACATTTTACTCGTAAAAAACCAATGAAATTCCCCCGTTATAGTTAGTTCAGCTAACTATAACTCGCGCGCCCGCAATGAACTGCTGATGACGTCACATATTACATCACTCATGACATGGTCAGTGACATCACTCATGACATCACTGATGACATCTCAAATGACATCACTGATGACCTCACTGATGACATCATCCTTGTGATAGAGTGGCAGACCTCCTCTTCCCCTAATACAACCTTTGATACACACATTCAAAAATAGAGACTAAAATTTACAAAACAATGGACATACCAATAACAGTTACAACAACCTCTTCAGTAATTCTAAGATCCACATACACATCCACTCATTCACCAACAGTCCAATACAGTCACTCATACATGTACTCACTTATCATATGTACTCATACACCTATACATCCTGTTACACAATGCCACTCATCCATAGAGCTACTCACACACATAGTCACTCATGCTAATAAAGAATCAAACATATATTTACTTGCATATACAGTTATACACACACCACCACACTTACTTCTACGGAAACTTACACATACTTAGTCTTTTAAACAATCACTTATAGAAATACATACTTATTCATACAGGAACTCTTTCAATCTCTCACTCTCACATATACTCACATATATAAACCAATAGTCACATATACTAGTTTTAAACATATGTAGTTACTCATAAAGACACTATTGAGACAGTCATTCACTCACTAACACACCCATACACACACTCATCCACCCATGCAGTCCTGCACACATGCTCTGTTCAACACATACAAACAGTGAGTCACTCATTCATGCACCTATGCACTACGTCATACCCCCCACCGAACCATGCAGACACTCAGACTGATACTCAAAAAACCAACTAATAACCTATATAGACACCCATGTAGCTACTCACCAACCCATGCAGCCACTTATACACAAAGTGAAAAAATGATACAGATATTTATATATTTAAACATTACTCACTAAGCCATGTATTCACTATGATACACTTAATCAGTCAGTTACATAATCAATTTTTCAAAAAGAAATCATCCATTTAGACAGTAATATACCCATTTATTCTTCCATCAACCTTGAGATATACATATATAAAACATATTTAATTTTCAGAAAAACACACATTCACTGGATGATGTCATCAGTGAGGTCATCAGTGATGTCATTTGAGATGTCATCAGTGATGTCATGAGTGATGTCACTGACCATGTCATGAGTGATGTAATATGTGACGTCATCAGCAGTTCATTGCGGGCGCGCGAGTTATAGTTAGCTGAACTAACTATAACGGGGGAATTTCATTGGTTTTTTACGAGTAAAATGTCCAGCTAACTATAACATGTGTGAAACCTATGGTTTTTTCACTGAATTTCTAAGGTTTTTTAAATGCTAATTCCTAACTATAACGTGTGTGAAACCTATGGTTTTTTCACTGAATATATATATATATATATATATATATATATATATATATATATATATATATATATATATATATATATATATATATATATATATATACGCGCTGTCTGGGAAGTTTCAACGTGGTGCATCAAGTGGCGGTCGAGAAAAAGGAGGTCCCGAAATGCTTTTTACTCATGCAATTTCCCATAGGGATTTTAGACACAAATACACTACATTTGGCAGAAAGATAGTTCTTGCTCCAGAAAGAGCTCTTTTTGTAATTTGATGTAAGCCCATTCAGTAGTTTTGGAGTTGTTAAATAAAAACCTTGTATGTATTTCTAGGGCAGCGGACTCTCCCCGGATCCGACAGATCTCATTATGAGATCTAATTGGCAGCCACCACTTCAAGAAGAAAGTGCCCCCCTAGGTCTGGTGCTGTAGTGCCACATGAACCCCAGAGGGGGGCCAAAAATGATTATTTATTTTTTGTAAAATATTTCCCTAGAATCTGAGTCATTTAAAAAAAAAAGATCTTACGGCCTGGGACCCCATTACCCAGGCCTGGTGATCAAAATAAAAGGGGGAGGGGTCCAAGTGGCCCCTCTCTCAGGCCAATGTCAGTCCCAGGGACACCCCAGTGGGTCCAGCCATGCTTTAAATAGTGAAGGAAACTGCACAACCCCCATCCTGGAGCCATTAATGGGCCTGGGGACCACATCCCCAGGACCAGCTCCTGCTAAATCCTGGGGTGCCCACATCGGGGACAAAGGGCTTTCCCTGACAGCACCAATGTAGTCAGGGGAACCTGTGTTTGCTCTCGCTTTGTAGGAACAATTCCAAAAGTTCCTGCCAAGCAAGAGCAAACACTAAGTCTGCTCCCAGCGGGTGGTTATAGGAAAAGTGCTCCCAGCGGGTGGGATCATGAAAAGTGCTCCCAGCGGGTGGGAACAGAAAAAATGCTCCAGCCTGCTGGGAGCGAACTTTTCATCTGTTTCCCTGCTTGCACTGAAGCAGGGAGGGAAACAGATGAAAATATTACTTGCGCCAGCAGGGAGCAGCATTTTTAGCTGATCCCTGCTGTAGGTAGCAATGCCAGCTCCTGCTGGAGGCGAGGAGCCGGCTGTGACCACAGAGGCATTAGGACTCCCCCAGTGGCCCCAAAAATGGTGAATTTGGTGGCCCTGGGTGGGTTTCAGGGCACCCACCCTTTATTATCCGGGGGCCAGGGAAATGGGGTCAACAGGGCTGAAATCGGCCCTCCCTATTTGAAAAAACTGTGGATTACCCAGGAGATGGGCTCCCTTAAGCCAAGTTGGCCCTGGAGGGGGGGTTGCATGGCCCCTTATAGTATGTATGGTGCCCCCTCCCCCATAAATCCAGCTATGGGTCCTAGAGTATGGGGTACCTGGGGCCAAAAACAGCCTGGGGAGATGGGCCACATATACCCTCCTCCCTTAGACAAAATGTGGATGGGATCCCTTGGGCCGGTGGAGGCATGCCCCCCTCCCAGGTTGGCTACCTTTGGAGATGTTGGTTGTGGCCAGGCCCTGCGACCAAACCCCACTGTGCACAGCCTTTCATGGTGTTGGCTGCATGCTGGGGTTTGGCATTTGTGCTGTACTGCACACATATGAAGTGCTCTAAGCATAGTTGTTTTTGTACTGTACAAAGACTATGCTAAACATCACACAGACACCCTTGCACTATGGTGCAAACTACTATTCTACCCGAAATATAACTCGCAAGGCCCCCACAACTTTAAAAAAATGATGGACTCTATAAGACAGCTAGCTCACATCATCTCAATGGATGTCGCTAGTTTAGAGTTTCTCACGCCTCGCGGGGCCCAAAGGACATTAACCAACATTAGTCACATGGCACTCAGAAAGCTGTGCCAAAAACATTCTAGCAAAGAAAGACACATTAAGAGAACGAGGGATCAAAATATCCCAGTATTGGGTGAAATCATATCGAACACAGTTAAGTAACCCGCCAACAGGCCATGAAAAAAACGTAATCTGTCGCTCAGCAAAAACAGTGCTCTTAAACCAATTTTAAACAGCTCACTGAGGAACAAGGAAACAACCCAGTCCGATGGAGGTATGCACCCAATAATGATTACCATCACCCACCAGACAATCTCCTCAATAGATCAGGATAAATGGGCTAACATCTTGTCTTCAGCTTGCTTTGGTGCGGTAAATCATGTAAAGACTGAAGTTGGCTTTTCACAACATTAGTTTTATCCGGCAAAAAGCGAATAGCCCCAACATAACCAAAGTACGAATCTGGTTGTGGAATGTGGATGGTCTGCAGAAAACAATGACATATCCAGAAGAAATACAATGTAATCATACTACAGGAGACTTGTTGTCTAACTCCATTATCATTGATAGGCTTCATTGAAGTAATCAGCCCAGCACAGAAAAAGCAATAGGCAGACCTAAGGGAGAGTTGTCTAGCTACATTTCTTCCAGTTTACCAGCTTAAGGGAAAATTTACAACTTTCAACTTTCAACTTGAAAAAATGAAGGGCCATATTTACAGGGGGATATCGCCAGAACATCACTGCTAGTGACTCTGTTGGCAATATCCCCATCTCCTTATTTACAAAGTGGCATTAAGCCACTTAACATGGCTTAATGCTGCCTTGTACCAAATATACTGTCAAAACCCACATACACGCTGGCGGCTAACCCACAACAAAACTGGCAGTACTCCACCACTCTGAGGCTGGCAAAAGAGGAACTAAACTGAGAATTAAGATGCTCTAAACAAAACTGACAGTTAGTAGGCACAAATATGACTAGAATTTAATTAAGCAGCAAAAGGTGAATTTTATAAATTGTGTTTTAGACTTTCTCATGCTGAGACAACTTCCCTTGACCAAATGCTATGGCTTGAAATCACGAACACAGGGAAGAAAACATCTATAAATTGCTAATTCCTTGCATTGTTAGCCGACTTGCAAGCAGAAGGTCTATGGAATACACCAGTCGCTTTCAGCACTTTCAAAAATCTATGTGGGCAGGTTTACAAGGGAATGATGGAGCATGGTGCTAAGCACAACATGCTCTGCTATTCCAAAACACAGGGATGAGCCGTATTTACAAAGATACAGCACATCCTAGCATTTTTCCTAGCGCTAGCACCAAAGCAGGCACCCTTGCACCATAGTGCAAGGGTGCCTGTGTTGAGGGAATGATTGTTTATGTGAAGGAAGGTGTCCCTTCCTGCACATAAACAATCACAAATAGTGATTTGAAACTTCTATGGGTTCTACATTATGCAGCACACATAGAAGTTGGAAATCGTCATTTTTTAAATATTTTTTTTTGTGCAGGAACGGACACTTTCCTTCACATAAACAATAATTCATGGCGTTTTGATGTTTCATTGTGTGCTGCACAATGCAGCACACAGAAACAGCAAAGCCAAGGAGAAATAAAGCATTTCTTAATTTTGGCGCTGACTCCTGTTTATGCCACCTTTGTAAATAGGGGCAAGCATCAAAATCAATGGGTGTTGCGGTGGAATGCCCATCGCAACAACCATTGCCAACCCCTTTCACGCTAAGTATAGCGCGAAAGGGGGCCTTATTTACAAGGTAGCATTAAATCATGTTAAGTGGCTTAACGTTAACGTTGCCTTGTAAATAAAACAAAGCCCCTATCGCCACAGGAAAGTCCTTAAAAGTAACATTCCTGTGGCGAAATGGGCTTGTTAATATGCCACTACTTTTTTCTAGGAACATCCATACACAGTCACTGCTGGAGGATGAGCAGGAATTGTCAAACACGCCCACAACCGGACTGTCATTAACTTCTACCCTGTCCTCACCAGACATATTTACTGGGTACGAGCCCAGGAAAAACAACTAAGCATGCATTTTGTTATATCACCTGGCAGGACTTCCAACCCTTGACTTAATGACAAAATGGCGTAAACTCAGCATCCTGCAGCACTGTGGACTATGCGTTACATCAAGGAAAGAGAGCACATGTTGTGTGCCGGTCCCTCTTTGGCAACAGTGAGAAGAATGTGGTTAATACAACTGTTTACTCATGCATGCACACAGCAGTTGCCTCAATTCAAGTTGAGAACATCCACTTGAGTGCTCGCGTTTGTAAAATTCATGAACTGGGTAGAAAAAAGCCTGGCAGCACTTGAAGCAAATGCATTTTTCTTGGGTGTACAATTTACTTTTAACAGGCATGTTTATCATTGTTTTTTTTATCTTGTGTTACATGCCATGGTTCTAATTAACTAGCATAAAATTCGATTTTGGATTTGGATTTTTTTGGGTGCCACGTTGGGTGAGTGATTCCAGGCAACCTGGCAGGGGAGACAGCAACAGTGGCATGTCTTAGTAGATATGATATGGCACTGTCCTGCCCTCTCCCTTTAATGCAAGCAGCACAGCAACTTTGGTTAAAGCACTGTGCTATGTGAACACATAGTACATCTGACCCTGCATTTTGGTCTGGTAGCTCCCACTGGTGAACATATCACCAGCCATATAAAATGTAACATGGCATTACATTGGTAACTTTTTGCTAGCAAAGATGAATTTGAAATGTATAGGTGATTGTAGCTGAAAGGATCAGTGGTGTATTTAAAATCATGTTACCTATTGCGCTTATTGTAGTAATGAGATATGCATTCCATTCACCCTGAGCTCATCTGCCATACAGCTCAATAGGCAAACATATTTTTTACTGGAATTTCACTCCATTCACACATTTTGTTGGCGATGCTTTACAGTTGCAGCATTAAAGGATTGACTATTAGTGCCCAGGATGGGAAAGTTAATTCTCTGTTTCCTGCCAAGTAGGACCTCTCTGACAGAATACAATCTGTATCATGTTTTTGCATTTCAGAGTAATCCTGAATTTGAATGCCAAGCAGTTGGCTTGGCGCATATAATAGTGGTTATATTGGCATATGACGATGGGTGTTTGGCTGTATGACTGTGAGTGTGTGGGTGTCTGAAGGTAAATTTCTTGGTATATGATGGTAGGTTTGTAAGCATATGAAGGTTGTATGGGCGTAGCAGGGCTGGACTGGGAACGCAAACCGGTCCCGGCAATTGAGTCTGACTAGCCGCAGTGGTAGGGGCTGGGGTGTTGGGTGCATGCGGAAAACACTGCAGCTGCTTTTTTTAGAGGGGGCTGATATGGCAGCTTTGTTTGCCTGGTGCCCACTATGACCAGTCCAGCCCTGGGCCGTAGGATGCTGGGTGCGCTGTCATATGAAGGTCGTTGTGTCAGTGTACATGCTGGGTGGGTTTTCACCAGTCTTCAGATGGGCGGTCACCAGATGGTCGTCATGTACTCAGACAATCTTCAGGTTTTCTTGAAACTTATTTTTATTGCCATTTTCATATTTTACACATTGTACATCATAAAAAACTTTCAAATAGTTATGTCAGATTGTACATCCAATAGTGGTACACATCAACTGTATATACCGGTGATTCGTCACCGAAGAACATAAACCACGTACAGATTTATCGTGATGTGTATACCCTGTTGTCTCAGGTTCCAGATATGGCACAGAAACTGGGGTGTAACCAGACATAAACTAGGGGACGGGCATGAAAGAACACATTCAGCTACTCTGGCGAGGGTATGTAGCATCGTATGGGTAAGGCACCTCTGTGACTCATGATCGCCTATCCTATTTGGGTCGACCTAGAATTGCAATAGCATAACTGACGCTGGGGTATGTTATGAGATCATGTGGTCGGAATTTCGAGAGATTGGTTGGGCAGGGTCTGTGACTGCGTGTGCAGGACTGACGATGTGGGCTGGCCGTCTGTTGGATCTGCTCCCGGGGATAGTTGCTTGAACTGATATAATAGCATGGCCCATTCCATTGATATGGGATGCTTGCAGACCCCTCTCACCTCCTCCTCCCGCAATGTCTCCTCCTCCGCTGCCGCCCACTTGTGTGTAGCTCCCACCCAAGCCACCAACGGTGGACCTGTGGGGGAACGCCAGTGCATGGCGATGCTGCGTTTGGCTAAGAGCACCGCAAGGGAGAGGAAGCGAGTCCGCACCCTGTGCTTCTTACCTGCGCGGAAGATGCCTATGGCGCTGGCCTCCCATGTGGTCATGCAGGTTGGCCCTGTGAGGGTACCCAATGCTGTGTGAATGTGGTGGCAGAAAATTTTAATGATGGAGCAAGTCCAAAACATATGTTGGAAATCTGCATTCCGTTCATGGCATCTGGGACATAGGCACTGAGTGTCAGGGTAGAATTGTTGGAGGCGTGCAGGTGTTAAATAGGCCCTGTGCAGAATGTAGTATTGAATGTTCTTAAAGCGTGCGTTTCTAGAGACCTTCTTAGGGTACGCCAAAGGTCTCCCCCACTCCCCCTCATGGAACACACGCCCGATTTCAGCCTCCCAGGTGGCTCGCAGGGCCTCCAGTGGTTTGTTAGTCAGTTCCCGTATGGCTTTATAAAGCCAGGTAGTGAGATGGCTCCCCGTGCCCATGCGTAGTATCGTGTGGAGTACTGGGTGTGTGTGTGGCTCCCCTTTGATTAGGTCCTGATACGGTCGGTAGCTATCTAGGAGTTGGCGGTAAAGCAAGAATTGTCCCGGGGAAGATCGTACTCTTCCACAAGGCTATGGAATGGTCTTAGTTGCCCCTCCTCGAATAGGGACTCCACCCTGTTAAGCCACACGATGTCCACGTGCGGAGCGCGCTATTTGTGTAGTAGTGTTCCTGTTTGGGCCATCCCACCAGGGTGAGAAGAGGGGAGTACAACGGAGCCCCGGGTACATACGGTGCATCATCAGCATGCACCTACGCGCCACCGACACTTGTAAAGGGTATGTGCGTTTTGGTTTAGTGCCAGGAAGGAGTAGGTGACGGATCTCCGGAACCGATATCCGTCATGCGATGGTATGAGTTTCCACAGTATACTTGTCCGCCGTCCAGTGAGACAACCATTGCAGCTGTGCTGCCAAGAAGTAGGCCTCGAATGAGAGGGCTCCCAAGCCACCCTGTGTGGTGGGCAACTGTAATTTTGTCGGGGCTATTCTGTGTCTGGCGGACCCCCAAATGAGTGCGCTGAGGAGGGAGTCTAGGTCCTGAAAAAAGGCTTGGGGCGGGATTACAACAATCTTGGGACCATGATCATCTTGGCCAACGCCACTCTCCCAATTGGAGCCAATGGAAGACTCTTCCAAAATCCGACCGTAGCCCTAATACTCGCCAATGCCCTGTTATGGTTACCCTCGAACATATCTGTGGAGGAGTGGTAGAGACGGACCCCGAGGTATCGAGGGGCCTCCGCACTCCAGGGCACCCGCTGAGCACCCAGTCGAACCTCCCGTGGGGACAGATCCGGATGCAGCGGGTATATCGTGGACTTATCCCAATTCACCCGTAGTCCAGAGGCCGCTGTAAATTCCGTCAAGGTTTCCCAGAGGGGAGTCAGGTCATCCGTGATGTCCCGCATATAGATCAGCAAATCATCAGCGTATAAGGATACACTATGCACTGTGCCTGCTACCGGGATGCCCCAGCTCTCCCCTTCCCGTCGAAGGCGTATGGCGAGCGGCTCCACCGCCAGAGCAAAAAGTAGCGGGGACAGCGGGCAGCCCTGTCGCTCAGACAATCTTCAGGTTGTCAACAATCTTTAATAAACAGCTCTAAGCTCATCTTTTTAAACAGTTCATAACACAAGTTCCACATTACTTCTGTGACCACTTCTATAACCATCCACTCAAAATAAATTTGTAAGTTTTATCGATGCTGCCCTTTCCCAATCTCGATGTAATCCCAAGTTGTCTTAGTTTCATGGTTGAAATGTAAACTGCCCTAATATCAATTGGCCCAGGTGCGCTATATAAGGATGCAAATAAATAAACAGTAGTAGCGTGGATGTTCGACGGTGATTGTGTTGCTGTTTTAGGGCATGTTTTGGTATTTGATGGTGCATTGGGTGGTGTGCAATGGTGGCGGGGTGGGCATATAACAGCTTTTGCCTTTTTCAGCCTGTTTTTCCCCGCCGCTGCTGCCCCGTGGCCCCCCCCCCAGCACGACCAGTGTGACTGGCCCAATCCAGCTCCCCTCCCCGCTCCCGCCTCCCTGCTGTCCAGCCCTCCCCGACCCCTACTTAATGGCGCCCACTGCGGGGGCAGGCGAGCAAGACCACTGACTCATTGTCAGTGAAATTGCTCTCCCTCCCTCACAGCTCCACCATTAAGTGAGGCCATCCCCCAAGCCCCTGCACTCTCGAGTGTTGGTGTTTGAGGCCCTCCTCCACCCGCAGGTTACACCTGTGCCTCATCCCTGGTGGGCCAGTGGACCTCTGTCTCCATTCTCTTGCCCCGCTTTTTCTCTCCTTTTTCAATCATTTTTTCCCTCACTTCTATCTCCCCCCTTCACTCTCCTTCTGGGTCTTTCCTCCATTTTCTGTTGTTTTCCCCTCATTTCAAGCTCCCCCTTCACTCTCCTTCTGTGTCTTTCCTCCGTTTTTCACTTGCTTTTTCCCTTCCTCTCAATCTCCCCCTTTCACTCTCCAGTGTCCTCTGTGTCTTTCCTCCACTCTTTCTTGCACTTTTTCTGTCGTTTTCCCCTCATTTCAAGCTCCCCCTTCACTCTCCTTCTGTGTCTTTCCTCAGTTTTTCACTCATTGTTTACCCTCATCTCAATCTCCTCCTTTCACTCTCCTGTGTCCTCTGTGTCTTTCCTCCACTCTTTCTTGCACTTTTGCTGCCTTATTTGCACATTTTTCTCTCTTTTTAGCCTTTTCCGTTTGCCTTTTGCCTTTTTCAGCCTGTTTTTACCTGCCGCTGCTGCCCCGTGGCCCCTCCCCCCATCACGACCAGTGGGACCGGCCCAATCCAGCTCCCCTCCCCGCTCCCGCCTCCCAGCTGTCCAGCCCTCCCCAACCCCTACTTAATGGCGGCCACTGCGCGGCCGACTGCGACCAGCGCCAGAATCCCTGGATCTCTGCACCACCAACGCTATGACCCAACGCCACTCCACATTCTCAACCCAGGCCATAACAACAACTGCAAGCTAGCATCACCAGCCGACACCCACGGACCCTTCAGCTGTCACCGCTGCCAGTACACCTGCAGCACCGCCAAGACCACTGACCCAGCGCAATCCGCCCGCAACTACACAACCGAACCGAAGACCCTGGAATGCATCCTCCTCAACGTCCGATCCCTCCACAAACACGCCACTGAAATCTGGGACCTCTTCGACAGCACTACCCCGGACGTAGCATTCTTTACCGAAACCTGGACCGAAACCTGGACCAACACTACCTTGGGACCGGCCATCGCCATTGCCATTCCCCAAGGATACAAGATCTCCAGGAAGGACCGCCCCACCCGACCGGGAGGAGGAATCATCATCATCCACAAATCCACCCTCTGTCTGAGCACACTCCCCGACGAGCCCACAGACCTGATGAAACACCTTCACTTCAAGATACGGGCCAACCCTACCTCCACCCTCTGAGGAACCCTCATCTACCAGCCCCCTGGACCCCGTGGGCTTTTCACCAACTCTATCACGGACATCATCTCCCCGCATGCCATCGTGTCCACCAACTACACCCTACTGGGAGATCTCAACTTCAACTACGACAACCAACTGGACCCCAGCACAACATCCCTCCTGGACAACCTCCACAACACTGGACTCCGCCAGATCTTGACCGAATCCATGCACTCACAAGGACACACCCTTGACCCCCTCTTCACAACAGGAAACTCCATCACCTAAAGCCACACCACCGAACTCCCATGGACTGACCATCGATGCGTCCACTTCACCTTCAGAACACCCACCATCCACAGACACCAGCACCTGCTTCCACAAAGAAACTGGACCAGAATCACAACGACCAGCTAACCTCATCACTCAGCAACTCCACCCCAATCATTGTGGAAAACGATGACGCCAACTCTGTGGCCCAAACCATGCACAGATGGATGTCCGACAGTGCCAACACCATAGCCCCCCTCAAGAATAACAACAACACCCACGCCAAGAAAGCTAGATGGTTCACCACCAAACTTCGAGAGTCCAGAAGATGCACTTGCCACCCGCTCAAAAAGGCCTGGAGGAACACCAAATCCACAGAAGCTCACAACAACTTCAGAGCCGCCACCAACGCCCACCACCAACTCATCAGAAAAACGAGGAATAAAGCGATTGAAGACAGAATCTCCACTCATGCACACAACAGCAAAGAACTCTTCAACATCATCAAGGAGTTCGCCCAACCCACCAGCGAGTCCACCGACATCCCTCCCTCACAAGACCTCTGCGACAAATTCAGCACATTTTTCCACCACAAAATCAAGGGCATCTACAACAATTTCGACGAAGACAACCAACACACTGAACCCTCACCAACCACCCCCGACCCCCTGAAGCCAGCGATCGACAACCGGACAGCACTCACCACCGAAGACACACTGAAGACAATGAACTCAATCCACTCCGGGGCCTCCACGGACCCCTGCCCCCACCACATTATCAACAGAGCTGCCGCATCCATACTCTGCAACACCATCAACTGCTCCCTGGCAACCGCCTCATCCCCTGACGACTGGAAACACGCTGAGATCAACCCCCTCCTGAAGAAACCCTCGGCGGACCCCACCGACCTCCAAAACTACAGATCCATATCCCTACTCCCGTTCCCAATGAAAGTCTTCGAGAAAGCCATCAACAGCCAACTCGCCACATTCATTGAAGAGCATAACATCCTCGAGTCCTCCCAATCCGGCTTCCGAAAAAAACACAGTACGGTAACCGCCCTCCTCACCGCAACAGACGACATCCGGACCTTACTGGACAAAGGAGAAACAGTAGCCCTCATCCTCCTTGACCTCTCAGCGGCGTTCGACACAGTCTTTCACCACACCCTAATACGCAGACTCCATGACACAGGAATCCAAGACAAGGTCCTCGACTGGATCCGCTCCTTCCTCTCCGGCAGAACGCAGCGGGTCAGACTCCCCCCTTTCCTCTCGGACCCTACACCTACCACCTGCAGAGTCCCCCAGGGGTCCTCCCTCAGCCCTACGCTCTCATGCTCTGCTCTCCCCCATCGTCAGAACCTAAGGACTCAACACTGTGTCATACGCAGACGACACCCAACTTATCCTCAGCCTATTCAACGAACCCAACACCGCCAGACACAACTTTCAAGAAGGCATGGAAGCCATCGCCAAATGGATGAAAAACAGCTGCCTACAACTAAACACCAACAAAACTGAAGTACTCATCATGGGCCCAAACCCAGACGCCTGGAACGACACCTGGTGGTCCTCCGCCCTCGGAAGCTCGCCCAACCCCACAGACCATACACGCAACCTGTAAATCATCCTGGACTCAGAGCTCAAAATGGACCGCCAGATCAACTCCGTCTCGTCCTCCTGCTTCCACACCCTCTGCCTCCTACGTAAGACCTTCAAATGGATCCCCCTCTAACACAGAAAGACTGTCACTCACGTCCTGGTCACCAGCAGGCTCAACTACGGCAATGCACTCTATGCCGGAATAAACAAAAACCTCATCCGCAAGCTGCAGAACATCCAAAACGCTGCAGCAAGTCTGGTCCTCAACCTGCCAAGACACTGCCACATCTCCCAGCACCTGCGCACACTCCACTGGCTCCCCATCGAAGCTAGACACCTTCAAGATGGTAACCCACGCTCACAAGGCCCTCCACAACACCGGGCCAGCATACCTGAATAGCCGACTCAAATTCCACGCACCCCAAAGAACCCTACGATCAGCCCAGCTCTCCTACACCGTGGTCCCCCGCACCATAAAGAACAGATCGGGAGGCCACTCCTTCTCCTTCCACACAGCCAGAGCCTGGAACGACCTTCCGCTCCACCTCAGACAGATACTATCGCTGCCCATCTTCACAAGAAACCTCAAAACCTGGCTCTTCGACAGACACCCTCCTTGATTGACTGGAACCTGCAAACCCCCCCCACACCCCCCAGTGCCTTGAAACCTTTACGGGTGAGTAGTTGCGCTTAACAAACACCTGATTTGATTTGTATGATGATGGGCATCTGCATTTTATGGTGGGTCTATTGGTGTATTTTGCTGTGTGGGATTGTGAGTGTGTAGGCGTTTTGTGGTTGGAGCTGATTTATGATATGGACTTATACGTATGATGTAGTCTGTGAGGCCATATGAAGGTGTGTGGATGTATGGTGGTGGTTATGTTTTTTATGATGGTGAGTGTTAAGGTATGATGGTGCATGTGTAGATGTGTGATGGCGGGAGTGTGGGAGTGTGGGCATTTGATGGTACGTGTGGAGGCTGTTGATGGTCAGTGTGTTGGCATATTAAAGGGTTATATGTGTAAGTTTCTGGTGAAATACGATGGTGGATGTGTGAAGGGCACGTTTGCACCACCGGAACGTCACTTTCTTTATGTTCCGGTGGCGCAATTTCCCACTGGCATATTTATAAGGCCACGTAAAGCCACATTATCTGGCTTTTCTTGGCCTTATAAATATGTGCCCCTTTTACGCAGAAAACTGCATGAAAGGGGCATTCCATGGGTGCTGCTGGGGGCGTTCCCAGCAGCATCCATGGCTTTTTGACACTGCCCCAGATTTACGAGAAATAATAAGTCTGAGGCAGCAAGGTAGGCAAGATAAGGCAAGGTAAGATATTTCTCCTCGTTTTTCCTCTTTCATCAGCACACATACAAAGAGGAGAAAGCCTCTTGTGATTTGTTTTGTGCGGAAAGGCTTTTCTTACTGCACAAAAATAATCATCCCCGCAACGCAGGCACCCTTACACCATGGTGCAAAGGTGCCTGCGTTGGCGCAGAACAGCCCATTGTGCACCAGCGCAGGAGAAAAGGACAGATATGTGCTATATCTAATAAATACCCTGCCATTTTCTTTTGCCATAGGGCAGCGCAGCAGCAAAGCCTGCTGCGCTGCCCTACGGCAAAAAATCCATAAATGAGGCCCTTGATGTTTTTAACCAGCCCACTTTGCATAAGGTTGGGGTTTGACATTTTCTACAACTGAACTTTTCCATAGGTGGATTTTACACACCCTCCCTTGGACAAAGATGAAGTTTGTGTGATGTCAGGTTCTTTAAAGTATTTTTTTAACTCTATCCCAATGTTCATGTACTTCCAGCCAGATTCTAAAACATGTTGCCATTTACATTTTTAACTATCGACTCCCTCCATTGTATCCAATGACAAAGTTAATGTGTGCTCCGCACCCCCATCCACCTTGCACCATGGTCGTGGAGAGAGCGGTAGGGGCTGAGCTACCTTTATCCGCCACTGCACTGCCCAAGGGTAGGTGTTACTTTTTAGCACACATCTACCATATCCAATTTCGGAGGTGTGGGCAAAGACGATTTTATAGGTGTTTCCATGTTTATATTAATAATCGACACACCATGATTTACATATATTTTGTCCACACGGAGCCCAATTGTATTGCATTCTTAATTTTCTAGTTTTAACACATTTTTAATAAGCACCACACGCTGTCTTCTAACGTAAATACAAGCACCAATAACCACATTGCTCTGGTGTCATAGCTGTGATAACAGACTGCAGTGACCTCATGACTTTAGTATAACACATTTGTTAGGTGGACAAATAAAATGAGGTTTCAAAACTAACGTGATTATAAAACATTAATCTACCCATACATGCTTATAAAAAAGAAAGTGCAGTGAGTCCCTGGAATGTTGTAAGAACACTCTATGAGCAAATAGGTGGTTTTGATTGCGCTGCGCGCGCGGCTCATTCATTTCTTTTTGCATATCATTCACGTAATATCTGGTGAACTTGATTAAAAACGCTTACACTCACCTGCAGATTTTACTGTGATATTATAGTAGGTCTGCAGCATGCTGATGTCATTCTGAGCCCTCACACTTAAACAATATTCACCCTCATAGTTAAATTTGTAAGTCAAAGTGTAATCAGTGGCGTTTAGAGCCAGTAGGTGGCAGTCGACTCCTTCTGCAGGAACACATTCTAATTTCAATAGCCAGCACAATGATAAAGGCGGGCTGAAATGTGAAACAAAAAAACGATTTAGTAAGAAACAACTCATTTCATGCATTCACTAAATCAGAGACTCTACGCTACAAAGAGCATGTTATAATTTTAAAATTAAAATGCAGTCATCCAAGATTCTTGCCTCCCTCTTCCTTCCTTTACTGAATACGTTTTGCTGGATTTACGACTCGAAGCACTTTACCGCTGCTACCAGTGCTAAAGTGCTTGTGCTCTCCTTAAAACATGATAACATTTGCCCACACCTGATTGGTACATTTAAGTCATTTAAGTTAAGTGTACTTTCAAGGAGACACAACTCCATGAGTATGTAGATAACTTCTTTATTGAGAGGAACGGCCCCTGGAAGAGCAGGTCCAGGCAGTGGCTAACAAAGGTTGAGGGGGCCCCCTGCCGCGTACACGGAGGGGCCCCCACTCTGGATCTAATCCGTGCTCTTGAGCCTGAGTATTGTACTGAGGGGGCCCCCTGCAGCTCGGGCCCCCCCACACCGTGGGGGCTGGGGGGCCTGTGTTACGCGGCTGGCGTAACACAGGCCCAGTGGTCGAAGTGGGGGAAAAAAGTAGGGGAACTGTGGGCGGAGAATCAGAGGGTGGAAATATTCCGAGGATTGGGTCAGTGGGCGGAGTCAGAGGTGTGGCCTGAAAGAGCAAAACATCCCAATTTTTAGTATTTGTTTGGCATTTCACTTACAGTTTATTGCGCCATTTAATTCAACCAATGGATACACATGTTTATTTACGGTTTAATATGAGTTATTGACATTAAAATATATTCACAAAGTGGGATACGTTCCCAATCACCGAATGTCTCAAATACGCTTAAAAGTGGAATCATAAGCCATTTGTCTCTGAGACATGGAGTTTCTGTCATCAGCACTTCTCCCTTTTACCACAAGAGCAGTTCAAACATGAATGGCAAAATATCCTAGTTTGCAAATGTTTTTTCACATAAGCATGGGTCTGCCATATTTGCCACATAAAACATCATCAGCTGCATAATCTGACGATTTTAACTAATAAATTGTTTGCAGCTCAAACGGATTAAAAGTCACTAAAAAATGGGATTTGTATTGTGGCGAAGTGGCAAGCCCTTTGTAAACGTTGACTGAACACTTTTCTCACTGCTGTATTTAACATGTGTAAAAATGTCAAAATATTAAAGTATCAGAAAATATATTGCATTACACTGCAGCCTTTTTTATGCTGCATAATTTAGTCAACACTGCAGCATAATTGTGTCTTCCATTGCTGCATAATTCTATGTCCCTAAAGCAGGCAGCACATGTTAAAAGTGCTTGTGCATGAAGCAGGGAGACCTTGAATTTTGCAAACTTAGTTTGGTGTACTTGCAAATCCTGCATTGCGATCCCTGGTGAGCTGCAGCTACTGCTGGTGAAAAAGGCTAATGGAGGTACCAATGGGTGAGGCAGAATGGCCTAAATGGTGTGTGACCTCCGTGACAGAGTCACTGCCGCTCTGGGGTGTGCTGCTTCCTAGGCCTTCCTCAAGACTAGAGTCAGTAACAGTATGGATTGTGGTGGACAGGCCTTCAATGTTAACCCACACTTGCCCCCGCTAGGGTCCACCTGTTGGTGCTAAGACACCAGGGGAGCTAAGGTCTAACAAGGGCTTCTCAGGTCTAACATGGGAATGTGCTCCCTCAGGAGAGTGGTTTTGGGGACTGGTCATGACAGCTGAACCTGGTTCCCAGTTCCAAATTCGGCAGCTCTGGCCATAGTGCAACATCCTCTCACACACTGAACACGTAGGGAAAACAATGTTGTTCTGACCACTTTGTGACCACTCTGTCTTGCTTTATTTAGTTATTTTTCATATATTGAATGTTTTATTTCTCTTCACTTTAAAATAGAATGACATTTCAAGTAAAAGTGTTTTTCTGTTTTTGGATCCATTTCACAGGGGAACACATAAACGAGAGGAGAGGAAAAAGAGGGTAAGAAGAGTTTCTTGCAGTCAGAGGGAATAAGAGGAAGAAAGAGACGGGGCAGCTGCCAGCAGCAGAGCAGGAGAAGTGGACACTGTCCTTGTCCATTTCCTTCTCTGCCAACCCGCCCGTACTTGAACGTCCACGAACGCGGAGCTTGCAGTCCTGGGATGCATTCTTAAAAATAAGAAGTACGGGAACGGATTCCACTAAATTAAAGAAGTAGGGGCACGCCGTGCCCTGCCGATCCCGCCCACTTTGACCACTGGTTACGCCCCTTGGTCCAGGGCAACTGCCTCCAGCTTCCTCGAATTCCACAACTCAGGATTCTGGAAGTGGAACACAGCTGTCGTGTTCCAAGAACACATGGAGGAAAACATAACATGTACGTCATTAGTAAATGGTACTTTATGTCTCAGGACTGCCAGTGCAGCCTGTAGCGCAGTTTTGAACTTTTATTTTGACATAGCAAAGTAAACCGTAGGCCAGGCCTAAGCCTTCCTTGTTAATATATATAAGTTACCCAAAGGTAGGCCAAAAAAGACTCATAGGGTAGGGTACATGTTTTGAAAAAAAAATTAGGACACATGGGTTCAGGTTTTAAATGTCCTGACAGTGAAAAACTCACAAAGTCGTTTTTCCTTGTTGTAAGACTAACTCTCACATAGACTAACACTGGGTTATCATATTACACATAATAAGTGCCAACTTCAGATTGGGAGCAGATAGAGATATGCTGTTTAGTATCAAGTGATTAATAATTTAAAATCATCTTTAATGGTGAAGTCAGATTTTGAATTACAATTTTAAAAATGTATCTTTTAGAAAGTTAAAGACACACAGATGATAAATAAAATGTAGAGCAAATCAGACATTCACCCCCGGCAAGATATCTGGGTTAAATCTATCGTTCTTTTGCTCACCATGCCACCCCAGTTTAGACCCAGCCATATGCAAATCAGTCTTAACCCTGTTCCTAATGAAAACAGTCGAGCCGGAACTGCCAAGCCAGGTCCTCCCTGGACCAGAAACAAGCATCCTGGTACCAGATTCGGGGCATACCCCTCATCAACCAGGCTAGCTTGAATCCAGTGGCACAGTGAGCCCGGGACCCACGTCTGGGCATACCTGGTGCACTTAGGGTGAGAAAGTAAAAGACAGACAGGTGATGGATGGAATGCAGAGCAAATCAGAGATTCACCCCAAGTCAAGAGATCTGGGTTAAATCCATTGTGCTTTTGCTTGCCATGCCACCCCAGTTTAGACCCAGCCATATGCAAATCAGTCTTGACCCTGTTCCTCATTGGAACAGTCTAGCCCGAACTGCCAAGCCAGGTCCTCCCTGGACCGAAACAAGCATCCTGGGACCGGCTTCGGGACATCACCCTATATCAGCCAGGCTAGCTTGAATCCAGTGGCGCAGTGAGCACGGGACCCACATCTGGGTATACCCTTCCCCCTTAGGGCGATAAAAGTAAAAGGAACTAATGATGGACGGAATGCTGAACAATGCAAACATTCCCCCCAGTTACAAAGATCTGGGTTTAATCCATTGTTCTTTTGCTCACCACACCACCCCAGTTTAGACCCAGCCATATGCAAACCAGTCTTGACCCTGTTCCTCATGGGAACAGTCCAGCTCGAACTGCCAAGCCAGGTCCTCCCTCAACCAGAAAGAAGAAACTTGGGATCAGTTTTATGGCATCACCCCTCATCAGTCAGGCTAGTTTGAATCCAGTGGCACAGTGATCACAGGACACATGTCTGTGCATACCCTTCCTACTTACGGTGACAAAAGCAAAAGGAACAAATGATGGCCGGAATGCTGAACCGCGATGGAGCATAGGCCAGATATAGGAGCCAAGCAGAGCTTATTGCAAACAGTACCTTATGGAGGAAGCGTCGATGCTGAGGAGCAGTTGCTAGGAGCGGGCAGAGGAGATGCATCAGCGTCTATCCAAAAGATTGTAGCCGATACATTAGTTCTGTGAGATCTTTGGAGCAGTAATACATCTGCATCAAAGAGACTGCATCAGTTTCAACTGACGCAAAGGAAGCAATGCATGGATTCTTGCAGAAACAGCCAGAAAACTCACCTCCAAGGACCCAAGACTGGTTTGACAACACTTGGCAGGGCAGGACTCACAGTTGGCAGAGTCCAGAGGCTGTAGCAGGGTTGAAGGAAGCATTTAATGTCCCTGAGACTTTAGAACAGGATGCCAGCTAACAAGCACTTGAAGTCACTTGGTTCTGGGACTATAGAGATGCATGTCAGGTCCTTCTCTCTACCAGGCTGGGAGGGCAGCAGGCAACAGGGCAGGCACAGCGGAGCAGGAGCCCAGCAGTGTCCAGCAGAGTGACAGTCCTTTCAGCAACACAGCAGTCCTTCTTCTTGGCAGTGTCCTAGGGTCCAGAAATGTAATGAGTTGGTGGTGTCAGGGGTCCAGTACTTATACTAAGTTGTGCCTTTGAAGTGGGGGAGACTTCAAAGAGAGGCCTTTGAAGTGCACACGGTCGCTGCCCTACCTGCCCTGGCTCCAGACTCACTTCAAAGGGGTATGTAGCTCTTTGTTTAGGGACAGGATCAGCTCCTTCCTCCCATCCTGCCAAGGATGACACATGAGGATGTTAAAGGCCCGTCAGGATGGGAATGGCCCGGCAGGCAAACCTCAACTCTCTTTTTGTGTGACTCTCTAATGGAAATGCAGAATACCCAGCAGTCATCCACCCCAGACATGTATTCAGAGACAGGCAGAGGCACAGAATGATTAAGGAAAGAAAATGCCAACTTGGCAGGGAATGTCTAGCTGACAGTGAAGTTGCGGTTCATATTGGATTTAGAATATGGATGTGCTCATACTTAAAAACAGGATGCAATAATTACAGAAATAGATGCCTGCCTCTGAGCAACCCGGGAACGTTTGAAAGAAATTCCCCCCGGCATAAACTACGAAGCGGTGTGCAGTAATTTCCATTGAGATATACTGGTTACCATGCAAATAGGAGTCAGAGCAGCAGCTCTGTCCGAGAATTAGGTAATAAGAAATTGCTGACCATTAACATGAAGCCCTGATGAGAGTCCCGGTACCAGAGGACTGGGTCTTGAAACGCCTCTGCACTTTTTTTCAACACGGAGGAATTTGAATAAACTTGTTGTGAAGTGAGGGACTTGTATTGAATTGTATGCCCCACGCACACACTCTAAACATTTTCCCATGTTTGGCACATGTTTGCCCCAAAAACAAGATAGCGATAAGAGTATTCTAGTTTCTGATGTTATGATGCAAAAGTCCAACGTTGTTGTATATAAATGTGTTTGTATATAACTATTTCATTCACTGTCTATTGTGAATTGTCATAAGTATTTTTCATGTTTTGTATGTTAATTTGAAAAATGTGTGTCTCTTCACTTCTCATGCAACTAAAATCTTTTTGGTAAATATAAACAATTGCAAAGAAAGGAATGGTTCAATAAAAATTCCATTCATACAGAAAAGATAGTGGTCTGTTTGTTGCTCAAACATATTAGGAGCATAACGTCAAACGGAGACAGGTTCTCCATTTTGTATTCAACTTTCTAAAAGTGGCATTTCAGACTTACAACGTAAGATCGAACTGTGCCATAAGATGTGATTTTAAATTGTTAGTCCAGAGACACAACAACTTCAAATTATCAATTTTTTCCCAATTGGAAATTACACTTGTCAAATATAATAAGGCAATTCCAATGTTAATCTATGGCAGGGATAGGCTTTGCAATATTCGAAAATGAATTAAGGAGTTTTCCACTACGTAGACATATAAAACCTAAAAGTACATGTACAACTTTTTGAATACACAGAACCATGACCTTGGGGCTGTCTAGGGCCTACCTTAGGGGTGAATTAGATGTATTAAAAAGGAAGGTTTGGGCCTGGAAAGTGGGTTAATCTGGCAGGTCGACATGGCAGTTTAAAACTGCACGAGCAAGTTAATTGAGTATGTTTAATTAGTATTACATTTTTAATTTAGTTTTAATTATTTTATTTACAATTAATTATGTCAATTGTGTAATTATTATATTTTTAAGCTATTATTTTAGTTGTGGGTTGTTTGCTTTGTAGCATTATAGGGTGGAACGTTAATTAAGTAATAATTGATTAATAATTAATCATTAATGTATTATTCTATTACATTGCTTGTCAATTATGTAAATTGTGTAATTGTTATATATTTTAAGTTTTCCTTGAGGTACAAGTTGTTGGGTTTGTAGGGGTAGAGGTTGTGAATTAATTCATTATTCATATTTTTAATAATCATATAAATTGTTTTTTGTGTTTTTAATTTTATGTATATACATTTTATATTGAGGGATGTATATTTCTGGCCAAATAATAAGGTCATTAAAATATGTTATGTGTTTGTAGTAAAGAACTTTCACTACTGTTGCACAGACTGGAGTGGGAATAGTAAATGCCACCCCTCCGAAGTCCAATGCTTTTCCTACTGTTCCATAGACTGGAGGGAGGAATGGTGAATATAGAATTTAGAATTTTAACACTTCTCCTATTGTTTCACAAACTGGAATGGGAATAGTGTATTTTTAATTTCCCTAATTAAATAGTTATTTTTTAGATTGTTAAAATATGCATTAGTATCATTTGTTTTAGTTGGATATCATTTTTTTTATATATAGGTTTAAAAAAATAGTTTCAATATGTTTGATACATGTTTTTAATTTTATAGTTTTTTATATTGAATTAATTTAGTAATTGTGTTTTAATATTTGTTATGTTTCATTTTAGCATATATTTATACTTAGCAATGCTATTAAGCAAAAAAAGGAAATTGACACTGTGGTTACACAGAATGGATTTACGTTACAAGTTTAATGTGGCACTAAAACTCAGCTCACCAGTGAACAAGGCTGAATATACAGCCGAAACACATCAGAGAAAGAAATGCTGCCAGCCTGTTAGAAAATAAATACAGGGATTCCTCAGATTGGTGCTTCAATATAATCTTTGTTGTGTGGTGATTTTAATGACAGGACACTCCTTACCTTTCTCGACGAAGCCACCCTGCAAGGATGGGGGCTCTCAGCAAATGGAGATGTTTGTTTAGATGTATTCCGGGAGCATGTCCTGCTTGCCTCTTTCTGCAACACTATGATGGAGTTTTGTAAAAGAAGCACCAAGGTGAGAAATGGAGCAGGAGAAGAAGCATCTCTTCGTGCCATTTCTGAGGAACTGGTGTTTGACCATTATAATACAGATCTGGGTCCAGCAGCATGGACATTGAGCGAGAAAGCAAATACAAATGAAGCCTCCTTTTAATGCGTGACTTTTTATTATTGAATATTATGTGCACTTGGATTACACAATAACGTGATGTTTTAACCCCTTCGATGCTCATGACGGAACGGTTCCGTCATGAGCATCGGTTGAGCTGTGCTCATGACGGAACCGCTCCGTCATGAGCACAGCCCCTGGGGGAAGCGCTGGAGCTCCCCCCCTGGGGCATCGATCGTGCCCCCACAGATGGGGATGGCAGCGGAAGAGTTTCCGCTGCCACCCCCGAGCCCCCCCACGCTTCCTGGTGACGTCAGCGCGCACAGCGCGCGCTGGCGTCATCAGGAAGCGTTGGACGCGCTGGAATTCATTTCTTCCAGCGCGTCCAACGGATCAGGTAGGTGTTTTGCTGCAGTGTGGCGGGGGTGGCGGAATTCCAGGGCCTTGAGGCATTGGGGGAGAGGAAAGAGTATTTCCTCTCCCCTGATGTCTCAATGCTGGGCATTCCTGTTCCACGATCGCGCACAGCGTCGCGATCGTGGGACAGGAATGCCCCCACTAGACCCCAGGGATGTTGTTTTCGGCCATTTGGGAAGCGACCCCTTGGCCAAGGGTCGCTTCCCTGGGGGACAATTTTTTGACAGACTTTTCTGCCCCCCCTGGGGCAGATCGGTCCACTTTCGGTCCGTTTCTGCCCCCAGGGGGGGGCAGAAAAGCCCACTAGACACCAGGGATGTCGTAATGGTGAATTGGGAAGCGACCCCTTGGGCAAGGGTCGCTTCCCTGGGGGAGAAATTTGGCAAAGACTCTTCTGCCCCCCCTGGGGGCAGATCGGTCCACTTCCGGTCCGTTTCTGCCCCGGGGGGGGGGCAGAAAAGCCCACTAGACACCAGGGAATTTCGATATATGGATATGGGAAGCAACCCCTTGGGCAAGGGTCGCTTCCCTGGGGGTGAATTTTTGCAAAGACTCTTCTGCCCCCCCTGGGGGCAGATCGGTCCACTTCCGGTCCATTTCTGCCCCCAGGGGGGGCAGAAAAGCCCACTAGACACCAGGGAATTTCGATATATTGATATGGGAAGTGACCCCTTGGGCAAGGGTCGCTTCCCTGGGGCTGAATTTGGGAGAATTTGTGCACAGACTTTTCTGCCCCCCCTGGGGGCAGATCGGTCCACATTCGCTCCGTGTCTGGCCCCAGGGGGGGGGGGCAGAAAAGCCCACTGGACACCAGGGAATTAGTGTAAATAAAAATGGAAGTGACCCCTTTGGCAAGTGTCGCTTCCAGGGGGCAATTTTTATAATATGTATTTGGCCCACCCGCCCCGGGACAGAGTAGCCTTTTTTTTCCTGCTGTTTTCTGCCCCACCTGGAACATAACGATTGACCATTTGGGTAGTAACATAGAATGTTGTTATGTTTATTGTTTTTTTTTGTGAATTGCAATAGTAATGTTTTTTTTTTTAACTTTTTTGTTCTAGGTGAAGGCTTTTGCTCTTTTCAGTTTGCCGTGTTTCTGGCGGTTCTGCTGTTTGTGTAGTTTGGTAAGAGACTCTTTTTTGTACAATGTAAATGTGTTTGATTTCTCTGCATGAATTTTTTTTGCAAATAGTGTAATAATAGCAGTATGTTTGTTTTTTGAGTGTCAAAAACGTTTTGCATTGGTGCTCGATGTGTATTTTGTTGTCTTGTGAGTAATGTGTTTTTTTTTTCTTCTTTCTAGTTTGATATCGTTGGTTTTTGCTGTGTCACTGCAGAGTTAGTTTCTGGTGAGTGCAGCTGTCTCTTGTAATTGGATTGTATAGTTTTTGAGTACATTGATCTTTATGATAAAGGTACACATTTCTTTACTTACTTGGTTTGCACATTGGTGGTTGTTGTTGACTTGTTTGTGCAGTCTTCTATCTTAGTAAGTATAATGGCTAGCCACAGGATGACTGCTCAGCAGGTTGTTGGTTTGCTGTTTGAGTCTTCCTCTGATATTGGTTCAGAGACTGACTCTGCATCTGAGGGAGAGGAGGCAGGGGACGATTCTGGCAGTGAGTTGTCTCTCCGTATGGAGTCATCGGATGATGAAGATACTCTTAGTGCGGATGAAGTGCCTGTGTTAGAGGAGGAGACTGATGTGCCGCTAGTGCGGCAAGAGGCATCTGGGTTGCAGGCTGGGGCTGCAAGGCTTCCCGTTGGTGTAGTGCGGCAAGAGGCTTCTGGGCTGCAGGCTGGGGCTGCTAGGCTTCCCTTTGAAAGTGATGACCTCTGGGTTGCCCCTGGCATGGTGCAGCCGGCATTGCTAGAGTTTACTGGTGTTCCAGGGTCTAGAGTGAATACTGAAAACTTTTTGCCGGTCAATTTTTTTCAGTTGTTTATGGATGATGTGTTTTTTGCAGAGATTGTTGAGCAGACTAATTTGTATGCCGAACAGTTTTTGAGGGACAACTGTGCCAGTCTTAAGCCACACTCTAGAGCTACCCGGTGGACTCCCACAAATGTTGAAGAGATGAAGAAGTTCTTGGGTTTAACTTTTTTGACGGGCTTGCTAAGGAAGCCATCAATGTCTTCATATTGGTCTAGCAGTCCCTTGATGGCAACGTCTATTTTTCCGGCAGTCATGAGTCATGACAGGTATTTGCTACTGCTTCGGATGATGCATTTTGTTGGTAATGGTTTAGCGTTGCCACGAGATCACCCTGACTGTGACTGTCTTTTTAAGATTAGGCCTGTCCTTGATCACTTTGTTGATCGATTTCCTGAGATCTATGCTCCTGGGAAACAAATTGCAGTGGATGAGTCTTTGGTGTTGTTCAAGGGCTGCTTGGTTTTTAGGCAATACATTCCTAGTAAGAGGGCACGCTATGGAATAAAGCTGTATATGCTGTGTGACAGTAGGACTGGATATGTCTCTAATTTCAGGGTGTACACCGGTAAGGAATCTAGGTTTAACCTCCCTGGTTGTCCGTCCACTTTTGGAGTGACTGAGAAAATTGTTTGGGTACTTGGAAGAGGATTTTTTAACAAAGGCCACCATTTATATGTAGACAACTTCTACACTGGTGTGCGGTTGTTCAGGGAATTGGCCAAAGTGAACACTCTTGCTTGTGGCACAATCCGCTCTAACCGTAAAGGTTTCCCGAAAGAACTTGTGTGTCAAAAGCTAGTGCGGGGACAGTGCAGTGCGTTGCGTTGCCAGGAGCTTCTTGCTGTGAAGTTTACAGACAGGAGAGATGTCTACATGCTGACTACCATCCATGATGAAAGCACTGCACCTGTGACTGTTTGGGGTCAGGTCGCTGAAGCGCGCAAACCTGTGTGCATTTTAGACTATAATAGGCACATGGGTGGTGTTGACAGAGTAGATCAGAGGTTGGAACCTTACACTGCTCTTCGTAAGGCTTACATTTGGTACAAGAAGTTGGCTATCCATCTTTTCCACATGGCAATGTTTAATGCTTTTGTTGTGTTCCAGGATTCTTGCCCTGAGTCAAAGATGACTTTTGCTAAGTTTCAGGAGTTTGTAATAGGCAGCCTTGTTGTAGTGGAACAGGCAAGTGTTCCTAGAGTTGGACTGGTGGAGGATGTTGCTAGATTGAAAGAACGCCACTTTCCAGATCACATTCCTCCCACACCCGCAAAAGATTTTCCCAGTAGGAGATGTAGAGTCTGTTGGCGAAAACGTTTGCGGAAGGAGAGTCGTATGTACTGCCCCGACTGTCCTTCTCATCCTGCACTGTGTCTCTCTGCTTGTTTTAGAGCATACCACACCCGAAAAATTGTTTGGGAGGATTCTTGAGTGGTAAAGTGAACTGCCTGGTCTGTATTCTTTGGATAATTTGATTCTGTTTCAAGGTTGGTGTTAGTGCAATGTATTTAGTTGCTGATTTTCTGTTAGAAGATTTGTATCTATTTGCAATTTGTTTGTGTCTTTTTTTTTTTTTTTAAAATCCTAAATGTGATGGCGGTGTGTGTTGGCTTGCGCTTGGCTGTTGGTGTGTGTGGACTGGCACTTGGTTGGTGGTGTGCGTGGAATGGTGCTTGGCTGGCGGTGTGCATGGACTGGCGGTGTGCGTGGACTGGTGCGTGGCTGGTGGTGTGCGTGGAATGGTGCTTTGCAGGCGGTGTGCGTGGACTGGTACTTGGCTGGTGGTGTGCGTGGACTGGTGGTGTGTGCGGACTGGTGCTTGGCTGGTGGTGTGCGTGGACTGGAGCTTGGCTGGAAGTGTGCGTGGAATGGTGCTTGGCAGGCGGTGTGCGTGGACTGGTACTTGGCTGGCGGTGTGCGTGGACTGGTGGTTTGTGCGGACTGGTGCTTGGCTGGTGGTGTCCGTGGACTGGCGCTTGGCTAGC
Source organism: Triturus cristatus (assembly GCF_964204655.1). Taxonomy (NCBI): domain Eukaryota; kingdom Metazoa; phylum Chordata; class Amphibia; order Caudata; family Salamandridae; genus Triturus; species Triturus cristatus. Next base: position 1,010,872,982 of record NC_140593.1, on the reverse strand, counting down.
GGTGTGCGTGGACTGGTGTTTGGCTAGCGGTGTGTGTGGACTGGTGCTCTGCTGGCTGTGTGTGAGTATTGACTTTCTGCTGGTCACTACACACACTGCTAGCTGAGTGCCACTCCACGCAATCCATCAGCCTGTGTAGTTGCTGTGTCTGGATTGTGGGCGTGTGAAAGTGATGGGCCCTTGAATGGCGCTGTGTGCTGGTGTGAGTTTTGTTATGTGATGGGCCCGCGGCTGGCGGTGTGAATGGTTTTGTATGTCTCACACGTATGAAAGGTGTGTGAATGGCCTGTAAAGAGGTTGGTGCCTTGTCGTGGCTTTACAGCTCACGAGCTGTGAGTCAATGGTTCAGTTTCTCGCCCTTTCAATTATTACCAGTGCATTTCATTTCTGTGAAATCACTTGCTAATACAATTGTATCTACTGAACCATCACTCACCCTCGTGCCAAATCCAACCAGTATGTGTGTGTGCTTGCGGATTAGATGGCTGTGCAGTAATATTTGTCTTTCTGAAGCAGGGTGTACCTTGTCCCTTTTTGGTGAATTTTGTAATGTGTTGCTTTTGTGCCTGGTGGTGCGAATGGTCTTGTTTGTATCACGTATGAAAGGTGTGTGAATGGCCTGTAAAGTGTTTGGTGCCTTGACGTGGCTTTACAGCTCACGAGCTGCGAGTCATTGGTTTGGTTTTTTGAGAATTTAATTATTGACAGTGCATTTCATTTTTGTGAAATCTCTTGTTAATAAAATTTAATACACTGAACCATGACTCGCCCTCGTGCCAAATCCAACCAGTATGTGTGTGTGTTTGAGGAATAGATGGTTGTGCAGGAATCTTTGTCTTTAGTTTCTCTGGCAAGGTACACTTTCCATGCAAGAATAACCCACCAACTGTAGATATTGTCGAAAACCCTTGGGAGTTCATGGTGATGTCTCTCTAGTGAATTGAAAAATATTTTTTATCCCCATTGTCCTGTAAACCTCAAACTGTCTGCCACATTTTCTTTGCAGTATTATTCCAAAATTCTCACGCTGTAGTAACAATAGTTAATCTGGTTTTGCAAGGGGGGTTACTTTGGTTTTTTGCCCGGTGCTCGGCGGCCATCTAGGGAAACCTACCAAACCCACACATTTCTGAAAACTAGACACCCGGCGGCTTCCAGGGAGGTATGGCTTGCGTGGATCCCCCAATGTTTCCTTACCCAGAATCCCCTGCAAACCTCAATTTTTGCTCAAAAAATCACTTTTTTCACACATTTTGGGGTGGGAAAGTAGTGGCATCACCGGGCTCACACAAATTTAGCACCACCCAGCGTTCCCCCAGGTCTCCCGGTAAAAATGGTGCCTCACTTGTGTGGGAGGCCCAAGTACCCGCGGCAGGCAAGGGCCCAAAACGTAGTGAGGCGACATCAAAATGGCCTATCGCAAAACCACCTGGTTTTGCAAGGGGGTCACTTTGGTTTTTGGCCCGGTGCTCGGCGGCAATCTAGGGAAACCTACCAAACCCACGCATTTCTGAAAACTAGACACCCGGCGGCTTCCAGGGAGGTATGGCTTGCGTGGATCCCCCAATGTTTCCTTACCCAGAATCCCCCGCAAACCTCAATTTTTGCTCAAAAAATCACTTTTTTCACACATTTTGGGGTGGGAAAGTAGTGGCATCACCGGGCTCACACAAATTTACCACCACCCAGCGTTCCCCCAGGTCTCCCGGTAAAAATGGTGCCTCACTTGTGTGGGAGGCCCAAGTACCCGCGGCAGGCAAGGGCCCAAAACGTAGTGAGGCGACATCAAAATGGCCTATCGCAAAACCACCTGGTTTTGCAAGGGGGGTCACTTTGGTTTTTGGCCCGGTGCTCGGCGGCCATCTAGGGAAACCTACCAAACCCATGCATTTCTGAAAACTAGACACCCGGCGGCTTCCAGGGAGGTATGGCTTGCGTGGATCCCCCAACGTTTCCTTACCCAGAATCCCCTGCAAACCTCAATTTTTGCTCAAAAAATCACTTTTTTCACAAATTTTGGGGTGGGAAAGTAGTGGCATCACCGGGCTCACACAAATTTACCACCACCCAGCGTTCCCCCAGGTCTCCCGGTAAAAATGGTGCCTCACTTGTGTGGGAGGCCCAAGTACCCGCGGCAGGCAAGGGCCCAAAACGTAGTGAGGCAACATCAAAATGGCCTATCGCTAAACCACCTGGTTTTGCAAGGGGGGTCACTTTGGTTTTTGGCCCGGTGCTCGGCGGCTATCTAGGGAAACCTACCAAACCCACGCATTTCTGAAAACTAGACACCCGGCGGCTTCCAGGGAGGTATGGCTTGCATGGATCCCCCAACGTTTCCTTACCCAGAATCCCCTGCAAACCTCAATTTTTGCTCAAAAAATCACTTTTTTCACACATTTTGGGGTGGGAAAGTAGTGGCATCACCGGGCTCACACAAATTTACCACCACCCAGCGTTCCCCCAGGTCTCCCGGTAAAAATGGTGCCTCACTTGTGTGGGAGGCCCAAGTACCCGCGGCAGGCAAGGGCCCAAAACATAGTGAGGCGACATCAAAATGGCCTATCGCTAAACCACCTGGTTTTGCAAGGGGGGTCACTTTGGTTTTTGGCCCGGTGCTCGGCGGCCATCTAGGGAAACCTACCAAACCCACGCATTTCTGAAAACTAGACACCCGGCGGCTTCCAGGGAGGTATGGCTTGCGTGGATCCCCCAATGTTTCCTTACCCAGAATCCCCCGCAAACCTCAATTTTTGCTCAAAAAATCACTTTTTTCACACATTTTGGGGTGGGAAAGTAGTGGCATCACCGGGCTCACACAAATTTACCACCACCCAGCGTTCCCCCAGGTCTCCCGGTAAAAATGGTGCCTCACTTGTGTGGGAGGCCCAAGTATCCGCGGCAGGCAAGGGCCTAAAACGTAGTGAGGCGACATCAAAATGGCCTATTGCAAAACCACCTGGTTTTGCAAGGGGGGTCACTTTGGTTTTTGGCCCGGTACTCGGCGGCCATCTAGGGAAACCTACCAAACCCATGCATTTCTGAAAACTAGACACCCGGCGGCTTCCAGGGAGGTATGGCTTGCGTGGATCCCCCAACGTTTCCTTACCCAGAATCCCCTGCAAACCTCAATTCTTGCTCAAAAAATCACTTTTTTCACACATTTTGGGGTGGGAAAGTACTGGCATCACCGGGCTCACACACATTTACCACCACCCAGCGTTCCCCCAGGTCTCCCGGTAAAAATGGTGCCTCACTTGTGTGGGAGGCCCAAGTACCCGCGGCAGGCAAGGGCCCAAAACGTAGTGAGGCGTCATCAAAATGGCCTATCGCTAAACCACCTGGTTTTGCAAGGGGGGTCACTTTGGTTTTTGGCCCGGTGCTCGGCAGCCATCTAGGGAAACCTACCAAACCCATGCATTTCTGAAAACTAGACACCCGGCGGCTTCCAGGGAGGTATGGCTTGCGTGGATCCCCCAACGTTTCCTTACCCAGAATCCCCTGCAAACCTCAGTTTTTGCTCAAAAAATCACTTTTTTCACACATTTTGGGGTGGGAAAGTAGTGGCATCACCGGGCTCACACAAATTTACCACCACCCAGCGTTCCCCCAGGTCTCCCGGTAAAAATGGTGCCTCACTTGTGTGGGAGGCCCAAGTACCCGCGGCAGGCAAGGGCCCAAACGTAGTGAGGCGACATCAAAATGGCCTATCGCTAAACCAGCTGGTTTTGCAAGGGGGGTCACTTTGGTTTTTGGCCCAGTGCTCGGCGGCCATCTAGGGAAACCTACCAAACCCACGCATTTCTGAAAACTAGACACCCGGCGGCTTCCAGGGAGGTATGGCTTGCGTGGATCCCCCAACGTTTCCTTACCCAGAATCCCCTGCAAACCTCAGTTTTTGCTCAAAAAATCACTTTTTTCACACATTTTGGGGTGGGAAAGTAGTGGCATCACCGGGCTCACACAAATTTACCACCACCCAGCGTTCCCCCAGGTCTCCCGGTAAAAATGGTGCCGCACTTGTGTGGGAGGCCCAAGTACCCGCGGCAGGCAAGGGCCCAAAACGTAGTGAGGCGACATCAAAATGGCCTATCGCTAAACCACCTGGTTTTGCAAGGGGGGTCACTTTGGTTTTTGGCCCGGTGCTCGGTGGCCATCTAGGCAAACCTACCAAACCCACGCATTTCTGAAAACTAGAAACACGGCGGCTTCCAGGGAGGTATGGCTTGCGTGGATCCCCCAACGTTTCCTTACCCAGAATCCCCTGCAAACCTCAATTTTTGCTCAAAAAAATCACTTTTTTCACACATTTTGGGGTGGGAAAGTAGTGGCATCACCGGGCTCACACAAATTTAGCACCACCCAGCGTTCCTCCAGGTCTCCCGGTAAAAATGGTGCCTCACTTGTGTGGGAGGCCCAAGTACCCGCGGCAGGCAAGGGCCCAAAACGTAGTGAGGCGACATTTGGGATAGGCAATGTTGATGTCGCCTCACTACGTTTTGGGCCCTTGCCTGCTGCGGGTACTTGGGCCTCCCACACAAGTGAGGCACCATTTTTACCGGGAGACCTGGGGGAACGCTGGGTGGTGCTAAAATTGTGTGAGCCCAGTGATGCCACTACTTTCCCACCCCAAAATGTGTGAAAAAAGTAATTTTTTGAGCAAAAATTGAGGTTTGCAGGGGATTCTGGGTAAGGAAACGTTGGGGTATCCATGCAAGCCATACCTCCCTGGAAGCCGCCGGGTGTCTAGTTTTCAGAAATGCATGGGTTTTGTAGGTTTCCCTAGATGGCCGCCGAGCACCGGGCCAAAAACCAAAGTGACCCCCCTTGCAAAACCAGGTGGTTTAGCGATAGGCCATTTTGATGTCGCCTCACTACGTTTTGGGCCCTTGCCTGCCGCGGGTTCTTGGGCCTCCCACACAAGTGAGGCACCATTTTTACCGGGAGACCTGGGGGAACGCTGGGTGGTGGTAAATTTGTGTGAGCCCGGTGATGCCACTACTTTCCCACCCCAAAATGTGTGAAAAAAGTGATTTTTTGAGCAATAATTGAGGTTTGCAGGGGATTCTGCGTAAGGAAACGTTGGGGGATCCACGCAAGCCATACCTCCCTGGAAGCCGCCGGGTGTCTAGTTTTCAGAAATGTGTGGGTTTGGTAGGTTTCCCTAGATGGCCGCCGAGCACCGGGCCAAAAACCAAAGTGACCCCCCTTGCAAAACCAGGTGGTTTAGCGATAGGCCATTTTGATGTCGCCTCACTACGTTTTGGGCCCTTGCCTGCCGCGGGTACTTGGGCCTCCCACACAAGTGAGGCACCATTTTTACTGGGAGACCTGGGGGAACGCTGGGTGGTGGTAAATTTGTGTGAGCCCGGTGATGCCACTACTTTCCCACCCCAAAATGTGTGAAAAAAGTGATTTTTTGAGCAAAAATTGAGGTTTGCAGGGGATTCTGGGTAAGGAAACGTTGGGGGATCCACGCAAGCCATACCTCCCTGGAAGCCGCCGGGTGTCTAGTTTTCAGAAATGCATGGGTTTGGTAGGTTTCCCTAGATGGCCGCCGAGCACCGGGCCAAAAACCAAAGTGACCCCCCTTGCAAAACCAGGTGGTTTAGCGATAGGCCATTTTGATGTCGCCTCACTACGTTTTGGGCCCTTGCCTGCCGCGGGTACTTGGGCCTCCCACACAAGTGAGGCACCATTTTTACCGGGAGACCTGGGGGAACGCTGGGTGGTGGTAAATTTGTGTGAGCCCGGTGATGCCACTACTTTCCCACCCCAAAATGTGTGAAAAAAGTGATTTTTTGAGCAAAAATTGAGGTTTGCAGGGGATTCTGGGTAAGGAAACGTTGGGGGATCCACGCAAGCCATACCTCTCTGGAAGCCGCCGGGTGTCTAGTTTTCAGAAATGCATGGGTTTGGTAGGTTTCCCTAGATGGACGCCGAGCACCGGGCCAAAAACCAAAGTGACCCCCCTTGCAAAACCAGGTGGTTTAGCGATAGGCCATTTTGATGTCGCCTCACTACGTTTTGGGCCCTTGCCTGCCGTGGGTACTTGGGCCTCCCACACAAGTGAGGCACCATTTTTACCGGGAGACCTGGGGGAACGCTGGGTGGTGGTAAATTTGTGTGAGCCCGGTGATGCCACTACTTTCCCACCCCAAAATGTGTGAAAAAAGTGATTTTTTGTGCAAAAATTAAGGTTTGCAGGGGATTCTGGGTAAGGAAACGTTGGGGGATCCACGCAAGCCATACCTCCCTGGAAGCCGCCGGGTGTCTAGTTTTCAGAAATGCATGGGTTTGGTAGGTTTCCCTAGATGGCCGCCGAGCACCGGGCCAAAAACCAAAGTGACCCCCCTTGCAAAACCAGGTGGTTTTGCGATAGGCCATTTTGATGTCGCCTCACTACGTTTTGGGCCCTTGCCTGCCGCGGGTACTTGGGCCTCCCACACAAGTGAGGCACCATTTTTACCGGGAGACCTGGGGGAACGCTGGGTGATGCTAAATTTGTGTGAGCCCGGTGATGCCACTACTTTCCCACCCCAAAATGTGTGAAAAAAGTGATTTTTTGAGCAAAAATTGAGGTTTGCAGGGGATTCTGGGTAAGAAAACATTGGGGGATCCACGCAAGCCATACCTCCCTGGAAGCCGCCGGGTGTCTAGTTTTCAGAAATGCGTGGGTTTGGCAGGTTTCCCTAGATGGCCGCCGAGCACCGGGCCAAAAACCAAAGTGACCCCCCTTGCAAAACCAGGTGGTTTTGCGATAGGCCATTTTGATGTCGCCTCACTACGTTTTGGGCCCTTGCCTGCTGCGGGTACTTGGGCCTCCCACACAAGTGAGGCACCATTTTTACCGGGAGACCTGGGGGAACGCTGGGTGGTGGTAAATTTGTGTGAGCCCGGTGATGGCACTACTTTCCCACCCCAAAATGTGCGAAAAAAGTGATTTTTTGAGCAAAAATTGAGGTTTGCAGGGGATTCTGGGTAAGGAAACGTTGGGGGATCCACGCAAGCCATACCTCCCTGGAAGCCGCCGGGTGTCTAGTTTTCATACATGCGTGGGTTTGGTAGGTTTCCCTAGATGGCCGCCGAGCACCGGGCCAAAAACCAAAGTGACCCCCCTTGCAAAACCAGGTGGTTTAGCGATAGGCCATTTTGATGTCGCCTCACTACGTTTTGGGCCCTTTCCTGCCGCGGGTACTTGGGCCTCCCACACAAGTGAGGCACCATTTTTACCGGGAGACCTGGGGGAACGCTGGGTGGTGGTAAATTTGTGTGAGCCCGGTGATGCCACTACTTTCCCACCCCAAAATGTGTGAAAAAAGTGATTTTTTGAGCAAAAAATGAGGTTTGCAGGGGATTCTGGGTAAGAAAACATTGGGGGATCCACGCAAGCCATACCTCCCTGGAAGCCACCGGGTGTCTAGTTTTCAGAAATGCATGGGTTTGGTAGGTTTCCCTAGATGGCCGCCGAGCACCGGGCCAAAAACCCAAGTGACCCCCCTTGCAAAACCAGGTGGTTTAGCGATAGGCCATTTTGATGTCGCCTCACTACGTTTTGGGCCCTTGCCTGCCGCGGGTACTTGGGCCTCCCACACAAGTGAGGCACCATTTTTACCGGGAGACCTGGGGGAACGCTGGGTGGTGGTAAATTTGTGTGAGCCCGGTGATGCCACTACTTTCCCACCCCAAAATGTGTGAAAAAAGTGATTTTTTGAGCAATAATTGAGGTTTGCAGGGGATTCTGGGTAAGGAAACGTTGGGGGATCCACGCAAGCCATACCTCCCTGGAAGCCGCCCGGTGTCTAGTTTTCAGAAATGCATGGGTTTGGTAGGTTTCCCTAGATGGCCGCCGAGCACCGGGCCAAAAACCAAAGTGACCCCCCTTGCAAAACCAGGTGGTTTAGCGATAGGCCATTTTGATGTCGCCTCACTACGTTTTGGGCCCTTGCCTGCCGCGGGTACTTGGGCCTCCCACACAAGTGAGGCACCATTTTTACCGGGAGACCTGGGGGATCGCTGGGTGGTGGTAAATTTGTGTGAGCCCGGTGATGCCACTACTTTCCCACCCCAAAATGTGTGAAAAAAGTGATTTTTTGAGCAAAAATTGAGGTTTGCAGGGGATTCTGGGTAAGGAAACATTGGGGGATCCACGCAAGCCATACCTCCCTGGAAGCCGCCGGGTGTCTAGTTTTCAGAAATGCATGGGTTTGGCAGGTTTCCCTAGATGGCCGCCGAGCACCGGGCCAAAAACCAAAGTGACCCCCCTTGCAAAACCAGGTGGTTTTGCGATAGGCCATTTTGATGTCGCCTCACTACGTTTTGGGCCCTTGCCTGCCACGGGTACTTGGGCCTCCCACACAAGTGAGGCACCATTTTTACCGGGAGACCTGGGGGAACGCTGGGTGATGCTAAATTTGTGTGAGCCCGGTGATGCCACTACTTTCCCACCCCAAAATGTGTGAAAAAAGTGATTTTTTGATCAAAAATTGAGGTTTGCAGGGGATTCTGGGTAAGAAAACATTGGGGGATCCACGCAAGCCATACCTCCCTGGAAGCCGCCGGGTGTCTAGTTTTCAGAAATGCGTGGGTTTGGCAGGTTTCCCTAGATGGCCGCCGAGCACCGGGCCAAAAACCAAAGTGACCCCCCTTGCAAAACCAGGTGGTTTTGCGATAGGCCATTTTGATGTCGCCTCACTACGTTTTGGGCCCTTGCCTGCCGCGGGTACTTGGGCCTCCCACACAAGTGAGGCACCATTTTTACCGGGAGACCTGGGGGAACGCTGGGTGGTGGTAAATTTGTGTGAGCCCGGTGATGGCACTACTTTCCCACCCCAAAATGTGCGAAAAAAGTGATTTTTTGAGCAAAAATTGAGGTTTGCAGGGGATTCTGGGTAAGGAAACGTTGGGGGATCCACGCAAGCCATACCTCCCTGGAAGCCGCCGGGTGTCTAGTTTTCATACATGCATGGGTTTGGTAGGTTTCCCTAGATGGCCGCCGAGCACCGGGCCAAAAACCAAAGTGACCCCCCTTGCAAAACCAGGTGGTTTAGCGATAGGCCATTTTGATGTCGCCTCACTACGTTTTGGTCCCTTTCCTGCCGCGGGTACTTGGGCCTCCCACACAAGTGAGGCACCATTTTTACCGGGAGACCTGGGGGAACGCTGGGTGGTGGTAAATTTGTGTGAGCCCGGTGATGCCACTACTTTCCCACCCCAAAATGTGTGAAAAAAGTGATTTTTTGAGCAAAAAATGAGGTTTGCAGGGGATTCTGGGTAAGAAAACATTGGGGGATCCACGCAAGCCATACCTCCCTGGAAGCCGCCGGGTGTCTAGTTTTCAGAAATGCATGGGTTTGGTAGGTTTCCCTAGATGGCCGCCGAGCACCGGGCCAAAAACCCAAGTGACCCCCCTTGCAAAACCAGGTGGTTTAGCGATAGGCCATTTTGATGTCGCCTCACTACGTTTTGGGCCCTTGCCTGCCGCGGGTACTTGGGCCTCCCACACAAGTGAGGCACCATTTTTACCGGGAGACCTGGGGGAACGCTGGGTGGTGGTAAATTTGTGTGAGCCCGGTGATGCCACTACTTTCCCACCCCAAAATGTGTGAAAAAAGTGATTTTTTGAGCAATAATTGAGGTTTGCAGGGGATTCTGGGTAAGGAAACGTTGGGGGATCCACGCAAGCCATACCTCCCTGGAAGCCGCCGGGTGTCTAGTTTTCAGAAATGCATGGGTTTGGTAGGTTTCCCTAGATGGCCGCCGAGCACCGGGCCAAAAACCAAAGTGACCCCCCTTGCAAAACCAGGTGGTTTAGCGATAGGCCATTTTGATGTCGCCTCACTACGTTTTGGGCCCTTGCCTGCCGCGGGTACTTGGGCCTCCCACACAAGTGAGGCACCATTTTTACCGGGAGACCTGGGGGAACGCTGGGTGGTGGTAAATTTGTGTGAGCCCGGTGATGCCACTACTTTCCCACCCCAAAATGTGTGAAAAAAGTGATTTTTTGAGCAAAAATTGAGGTTTGCAGGGGATTCTGGGTAAGGAAACATTGGGGGATCCACGCAAGCCATACCTCCCTGGAAGCCGCCGGGTGTCTAGTTTTCAGAAATGCGTGGGTTTGGCAGGTTTCCCTAGATGGCCGCCGAGCACCGGGCCAAAAACCAAAGTGACCCCCCTTGCAAAACCAGGTGGTTTTGCGATAGGCCATTTTGATGTCGCCTCACTACGTTTTGGGCCCTTGCCTGCCACGGGTACTTGGGCCTCCCACACAAGTGAGGCACCATTTTTACCGGGAGACCTGGGGGAACGCTGGGTGGTGCTAAATTTGTGTGAGCCCGGTGATGCCACTACTTTCCCACCCCAAAATGTGCGAAAAAAGTGATTTTTTGAGCAAAAATTGAGGTTTGCAGGGGATTCTGGGTAAGGAAACGTTGGGGGATCCACGCAAGCCATACCTCCCTGGAAGCCGCCGGGTGTCTAGTTTTCAGAAATGCATGGATTTGGTAGGTTTCCCTAGATGGCCGCCGAGCACCGGGCCAAAAACCAAAGTGACCCCCCTTGCAAAACCAGGTGGTTTTGCGAGAGGCCATTTTGATGTCGCCTCACTACGTTTTGGGCCCTTGCCTGCCGCGGGTACTTGGGCCTCCCACACAAGTGAGGCACAATTTTTACCGGGAGACCTGGGGGAACGCTGGGTGGTGCTAAATTTGTGTGAGCCCGGTGATGCCACTACTTTCCCACCCCAAAATGTGTGAAAAAAGTAATTTTTTGAGCAAAAATTGAGGTTTGCAGGGGATTCTGGGTAAGGAAACGTTGGGGGATCCACGCAAGCCATACCTCCCTGGAAGCCGCCGGGTGTCTAGTTTTCATAAATGCGTGGGTTTGGTAGGTTTCCCTAGATGGCCGCCGAGCACCGGGCCAAAAACCAAAGTGACCCCCCTTGCAAAACCAGGTGGTTTTGCGATAGGCCATTTTGATGTCGCCTCACTACGTTTTGGGCCCTTGCCTGCCGCGGGTACTTGGGCCTCCCACACAAGTGAGGCACCATTTTTACCGGGAGACCTGGGGGAACGCTGGGTGGTGCTAAATTTGTGTGAGCCCGGTGATGCCACTACTTTCCAACCCCAAAATGTGTGAAAAAAGTGATTTTTTGAGCAAAAATTGAGGTTTGCAGGGGATTCTGGGTAAGAAAACATTGGGGGATCCACGCAAGCCATACCTCCCTGGAAGCCGCCGGGTGTCTAGTTTTCAGAAATGCGTGGGTTTGGCAGGTTTCCCTAGATGGCCGCCGAGCACCGGGCCAAAAACCAAAGTGACCCCCCTTGCAAAACCAGGTGGTTTTGCGATAGGCCATTTTGATGTCGCCTCACTACGTTTTGGGCCCTTGCCTGCCGCGGGTACTTGGGCCTCCCACACAAGTGAGGCACCATTTTTACCGGGAGACCTGGGGGAACGCTGGGTGGTGGTAAATTTGTGTGAGCCCGGTGATGGCACTACTTTCCCACCCCAAAATGTGCGAAAAAAGTGATTTTTTGAGCAAAAATTGAGGTTTGCAGGGGATTCTGGGTAAGGAAACGTTGGGGGATCCACGCAAGCCATACCTCCCTGGAAGCCGCCGGGTGTCTAGTTTTCATACATGCGTGGGTTTGGTAGGTTTCCCTAGATGGCCGCCGAGCACCGGGCCAAAAACCAAAGTGACCCCCCTTGCAAAACCAGGTGGTTTAGCGATAGGCCATTTTGATGTCGCCTCACTACGTTTTGGGCCCTTGCCTGCCGCGGGTACTTGGGCCTCCCACACAAGTGAGGCACCATTTTTACCGGGAGACCTAGGGGAACGCTGGGTGGTGGTAAATTTGTGTGAGCCCGGTGATGCCACTTCTTTCCCACCCCAAAATGTGTGAAAAAAGTGATTTTTTGAGCAAAAAATGAGGTTTGCAGGGGATTCTGGGTAAGAAAACATTGGGGGATCCACGCAAGCCATACCTCCCTGGAAGCCGCCGGGTGTCTAGTTTTCAGAAATGCGTGGGTTTGGTAGGTTTCCCTAGATGGCCGCCGAGCACCGGGCCAAAAACCAAAGTGACGCCCCTTTCAAAACCAGGTGGTTTTGCGATAGGCCATTTTGATGTCGCCTCACTACGTTTTGGGCCCTTGCCTGCCGCGGGTACTTGGGCCTCCCACACAAGTGAGGCACCATTTTTACCGGGAGACCTGGGGGAACGCTGGGTGGTGCTAAAATTGTGTGAGCCCGGTGATGCCACTACTTTCCCACCCCAAAATGTGTGAAAAAAGTGATTTTTTGAGCAAAAATTGAGGTTTGCAGGGGATTCTGGGTAAGGAAACGTTGGGGGATCCACGCAAGCCATACCTCCCTGGAAGCCGCCGGGTGTCTAGTTTTCAGAAATGTGTGGGTTTGGTAGGTTTCCCTAGATGGCCGCCGAGCACCGGGCCAAAAACCAAAGTGACCCCCCTTGCAAAACCAGGTGGTTTAGCGTTAGGCCATTTTGATGTCGCCTCACTACGTTTTGGGCCCTTGCCTGCCGCGGGTACTTGGGCCTCCCACACAAGTGAGGCACCATTTTTACCGGGAGACCTGGGGGAACGCTGGGTGGTGGTAAATTTGTGTGAGCCCGGTGATGGCACTACTTTCCCACCCCAAAATGTGCGAAAAAAGTGATTTTTTGAGCAAAAAGTGAGGTTTGCAGGGGATTCTGGGTAAGGAAACGTTGGGGGATCCACGCAAGCCATACCTCGCTGGAAGCCGCCGGGTGTCTAGTTTTCAGAAATGCATGGGTTTGGTAGGTTTCAATAGATGGCCGCCGAGCACCGGGCCAAAAACCAAAGTGACCCCCCTTGCAAAACCAGGTGGTTTAGCGATAGGCCATTTTGATGTCGCCTCACTACGTTTTGGGCCCTTGCCTGCCGCGGGTACTTGGGCCTCCCACACAAGTGAGGCATCATTTTTACCGGGAGACCTGGGGGAACGCTGGGTGGTGGTAAATTTGTGTGAGCCCGGTGATGCCACTACTTTCCCACCCCAAAATGTGTGAAAAAAGTGATTTTTTGAGCAAAATTGAGGTTTGCAGGGGATTCTGGGTAAGGAAACGTTGGGGGATCCACGCAAGCCATACCTCCCTGGAAGCCGCCGGGTGTCTAGTTTTCAGAAATGCATGGGTTTGGTAGGTTTCCCTAGATGGCCGCCGAGCACCGGGCCAAAAACCAAAGTGACCCCCCTTGCAAAACCAGGTGGTTTTGCGAGAGGCCATTTTGATGTCGCCTCACTACGTTTTGGGCCCTTGCCTGCCGCGGGTACTTGGGCCTCCCACACAAGTGAGGCACAATTTTTACCGGGAGACCTGGGGGAACGCTGGGTGGTGCTAAATTTGTGTGAGCCCGGTGATGCCACTACTTTCCCACCCCAAAATGTGTGAAAAAAGTAATTTTTTGAGCAAAAATTGAGGTTTGCAGGGGATTCTGGGTAAGGAAACGTTGGGGGATCCACGCAAGCCATACCTCCCTGGAAGCCGCCGGGTGTCTAGTTTTCAGAAATGCATGGGTTTGGTAGGTTTCCCTAGATGGCCGCCGAGCACCGGGCCAAAAACCAAAGTGACCCCCCTTGCAAAACCAGGTGGTTTAGCGATAGGCCATTTTGAGGTCGCCTCACTACGTTTTGGGCCCTTGCCTGCCGCGGGTACTTGGGCCTCCCACACAAGTGAGGCACCATTTTTACCGGGAGACCTGGGGGAACGCTGGGTGGTGGTAAATTTGTGTGAGCCCGGTGATGCCACTACTTTCCCACCCCAAACTGTGTGAAAAAAGTTATTTTTTGAGCAAAAATTGAGGTTTGCAGGGGATTCTGGGTAAGAAAACATTGGGGGATCCACGCAAGCCATACCTCCCTGGAAGCCGCCGGGTGTCTAGTTTTCAGAAATGCGTGGGTTTGGTAGGTTTCCCTAGATGGCCGCCGAGCACCGGGCCAAAAACCAAAGTGACCCCCCTTGCAAAACCAGGTGGTTTTGCGATAGGCCATTTTGATGTCGCCTCACTACGTTTTGGGCCCTTGCCTGCCGCGGGTACTTGGGCTTCCCACACAAGTGAGGCACCATTTTTACCGGGAGACCTGGGGGAACGCTGGGTGGTGCTAAATTTGTGTGAGCCCAGTGATGCCACTACTTTCCCACCCCAAAATGTGTGAAAAAAGTGATTTTTTGAGCAAAAATTGAGGTTTGCAGGGGATTCTGGGTAAGGAAACGTTGGGGGATCCACGCAAGCCATACCTCCCTGGAAGCCGCCGCATGTCTAGGTTTCAGAAATGCGTGGGTTTGGTAGGTTTCCCTAGGTGCCGGCAGGGCTAGGGTTCAAAATCTACAGCTAGTCACTTTGCCAAAAAAAGGGTCATTTTTCGCTGCAAAACCACGTTGCGTTTTGCGCCGTTTCCTGTAGCGGGCACTAGGCCGACCCGCACAAGTGAGGTACCATTTTTCTCATAGGACGTTGGGGAACGCGGGGTGGGTGGAAATTTGTGGATCCACGCAGATTCCAGAACTTTCCATCACAGAAATGTGGGGAAAATGTGGTTTTTTTGTCAATTTTTTACGTTTGCAAGGGATTCTGGGTAACAGACCATGGTGGGAGGCAGTCAAGTCACCCCATCCTGGATTCCCCTGGGTGTCTAGTTTTCAAAAATGTATAGGTTTGCTAGGTTTCCCTAGGTGCCGGCAGGGCTAGGGTTCAAAATCTACAGCTAGTCACTTTGCCAAAAAAAGGGTCATTTTTCACTGCAAAACCACGTTGCGTTTTGCGCCGTTTCCTGTCGGCGCCACTAGGCCAACCCGCACAAGTGAGGTACCATTTTTCTCGTAGGACTTTGGGGAATGCGGGGTGGGTGGAAATTTGTGGATCCACGCAGATTCCAGAACTTTCCATCACAGAAATGTGGGGAAAATGTGTTTTTTTTGTCAATTTTTTACGTTTGCAAGGGATTCTGGGTAACAGACCATGTTGGGAGGCAGTCAAGTCGCCCCATCCTGGATTTCCCTGGGTGTCTAGTTTTCAAAAATGTATAGGTTTGCTAGGTTTCCCTAGGTGCCGGCAGGGCTAGGGTTCAAAATCTACAGCTAGTCACTTTGCCAAAAAAAGGGTCATTTTTCACTGCAAAACCACGTTGCGTTTTGCGCCGTTTCCTGTCGCGGGCACTAGGCCGACCCGCACAAGTGAGGTACCATTTTTCTCGTAGGACTTTGGGGAACGCGGGTGGGTGGAAATTTGTGGATCCACGCAGATTCCAGAACTTTCCATCACAGAAATGTGGGGAAAATGTGTTTATTTTGTCAAATTTTTACGTTTGCAAGGGATTCTGGGTAACAGACCATAGTGGGAGGCAGTCAAGTCACCCCATCCTGGATTCCCCTGGGTGTCTAGTTTTCAAAAATGTATAGGTTTGCTAGGTTTCCCAGGTGCCGGCAGGGCTAGGGTTCAAAATCTACAGCTAGTCACTTTGCCAAAAAAAGGGTCATTTTTCACTGCAAAACCACGTTGCGTTTTGCGCCGTTTCCTGTCGCGGGCACTAGGCCGACCCGCACAAGTGAGGTACCATTTTTCTCGTAGGACTTTGGGGAACGCGGGGTGGGTGGAAATTTGTGGATCCACGCAGATTCCAGAACTTTCCATCACAGAAATGTGGGGAAAATGTGTTTTTTTGTCAATTTTTTACGTTTGTAAGGGATTCTGGGTAACATACCATGGTGGGAGGCAGTCAGGTCACCCCATCCTGGATTTCACTGGGTGTCTAGTTTTCAAAAATGTATAGGTTTGCTAGGTTTCCCTAGGTGCCGGCAGGGCTAGGGTTCAAAATCTACAGCTAGTCACTTTGCCAAAAAAAGGGTCATTTTTCGCTGCAAAACCACGTTGCGTTTTGCGCCGTTTCCTGTCGCGGGCACTAGGCCGACCCGCACAAGTGAGGTACCATTTTTCTCGTAGGACTTTGGGGAACGCGGGGTGGGTGGAAATTTGTGGATCCACACAGATTCCAGAACTTTCCATCACAGAAATGTGGGGAAAATTTGTTTTTTTTGTCAATTTTTTACGTTTGCAAGGGATTCTGGGTAACAGACCATGGTGGGAGGCAGTCAAGTCACCCCATCCTGGATTCCCCTGGGTGTCTAGTTTTCAAAAATGTATAGGTTTGCTAGGTTTCCCTAGGTGCCGGCAGGGCTAGGGTTCAAAATCTACAGCTAGTCACTTTGCCAAAAAAAGGGTCATTTTTCACTGCAAAACCACGTTGCGTTTTGCGCCGTTTCCTGTCGTGGGCACTAGGCCGACCCACACAAGTGAGGTACCATTTTTCTCATAGGACTTTGGGGAACGCGGGGTGGGTGGAAATTTGTGGATCCACGCAGATTCCAGAACTTTCCATCACAGAAATGTGGGGAAAATGTGTTTTTTTTGTCAATTTTTTACGTTTGCAAGGGATTCTGGGTAACAGACCATGGTGGGAGGCAGTCAAGTCACCCCATCCTGGATTCCCCTGGGTGTCTAGTTTTCAAAAATGTATAGGTTTGCTAGGTTTCCCTAGGTGCCGGCAAGGCTAGGGTTCAAAATCTACAGCTAGTCACTTTGCCAAAAAAGGGTCATTTTTCACTGCAAAACCACGTTGCGTTTTGCGCTGTTTCCTGTCGTGGGCACTAGGCCGACCCGCACAAGTGAGGTACCATTTTTCTCGTAGGACTTTGGGGAACGCGGGGTGGGTGGAAATTGGTGGATCCACGCAGATTCCAGAACTTTCCATCACAGAAATGTGGGGAAAATGTGGTTTTTTTGTCAATTTTTTACGTTTGCAAGGGATTCTGGGTAACAGACCATGGTGGGAGGCAGTCAAGTCACCCCATCCTGGATTCCCCTGGGTGTCTAGTTTTCAAAAATGTATAGGTTTGCTAGGTTTCCCTAGGTGCCGGCAGGGCTAGGGTTCAAAATCTACAGCTAGTCACATTGCCAAAAAAAGGGTCATTTCTCACTGCAAAACCACGTTGCGTTTTGCGCCGTTTCCTGTCGCGGGCACTAGGCCGACCCGACAAGTGAGGTACCATTTTTCTCGTAGGACTTTGGGGAACGCGGGGTGGGTGGAAATTTGTGGATCCACGCAGATTCCAGAACTTTCCATCACAGAAATGTGGGGAAAATGTGTTTTTTTTGTCAATTTTTTACGTTTGCAAGGGACTTAGGGTAACAGACCATGTTGGGAGGCAGTCAAGTCACCCCATCCTGGATTCCCCTGGGTGTCTAGTTTTCAAAAATGTATAGGTTTGCTAGGTTTCCCTAGGTGCCGGCAGGGCTAGGGTTAAAAAACTACAGCTAGACTCTTCGCAAATAAAGTGTAAATTTTCAGTGTGAAAATGTGGTGCGTTCACCTTAGGTTTTGAGCCACTTCCTGTCGTGGGCACTATGCCTACCCACACAAGTGAGGTACCATTTTTATCGGGAGACTTAGGGTAGTTCAAATTTGTAAAGCAACTGTTATTACCTATTGATTTTTGATGCATTTCTCCCTTCCAAATGAAAGACATTGTGTAAAAAAAAAGTCATTTTGAAAAATGACCAATAATTGTCATGCAAATATGAGTATTCCCAATTTCGAAAATGTGCAAATATGCACTGTTTCTAAACTCTGTAATTTGTTCCCATTTCAGAAATACATAGGTGACTTTCATACCGATTTTTCCATGTATACATTTTCCCACAATAATTGCTATATACCCGGAACAAAAAAAAAAAACATTACAAAATGCTGCTCAGTTTTCTACTCTGGGTTCGTTGGACTCTTGGTGAACCTACAAGTCCTATATGTCCCCACAACCAGGAGGGTCTACCGGATGTAACAGTACATTGCTTTCAAAGAGATGTCATAATTCGAAGAAGTTACAGGTGAAAACGTTGACTCAAAAGGCTGCTTTTTTCAACAATTTTTTATTTTTCCTATATTTACCTGTAAATTTCTATAAAGAAACCTTGATGGATCTACACAAATGACCCCTTGCTGAATTCAGAAATTGGTCTACTTTTCAAAAATGTATAGCTTTCCAGGATCCATTATTGTTTTTGTACCCATTTCTACCGTTAACTGGAAGGAGGTTGAAAGCACAAAAAATAGCAAAAATAGGGTATGTCCCAGAAAAATGCCAAAACTGTGTAAAAAATGTTGGTTTTCTAACAAAATTCTGTCATTCCCTAAAAGCTGGAGAAATGGTGATTTCAGCCCCACAAACCCTTTTTTGATACCATTTGCAGAGAAAAACCCAGAAGCTTTCATTTGCAGCCCGTTTTTCCCATTTTTCACAAAAAAACCAAAATTTTGCTGTATTTTGACTAATTTCTGGGTACCCTCTAGGAGAATCCACAAACCCTGGGTACCTTTAGAATCCCCAAGATGTTGGAAGAAAAGGACGCAAATTTGGCGTGGATACCTAATGTGGTCAAAAAGTTACAGAGGCCTAAGCGCGCACTACCCCAAATAGCCCAAAAAAGGCTTAGCACAGGAGGGGAAAAGGCCTAGCAGCGAAGGGGTTAAAATGCTATCAAGCGAAACAAAGAATTTACCTTGTGATTACACAGAAAGTATTTACGTTACAAGTGCAATGTGGGAGTTTTATTTTTCAAAAGAAGGTCATGTGGCTAATGGGATTTAAGGCCCACATCACTGTGCACTAAAACTCAACTCGCCTGTGAACAAGGCTAATTATACAGCCGAAATGCTGCCAGCCAGATAGAAAATAAATACTGTTATTCCTCTGATTGGGCTTCGATCTAATCTTTGTTGTTTGGTGATTTGAATGACAGGACACTCCTTACCTGTCGTGACGAAGCTGCCCTGTGGGGATAGGGGATAGTAAATGGAGATTTTTTTTATATATATGTTTATATATATATATATATATATATATAGAGAGATAGAGAGAGAGAGAGAGAAAGAGAGATAGAGAGAGAGAGAGAGAAAGAGAGAGAGAGAGAGAGAGGTAGATAGATAGATAGATAGATAGATAGATAGATAGATAGATAGATAGATAGATAGATAGATAGATAGATAGATAGATAGATAGATAGATAGATAGATAGATAGATAGATAGATAGATAGAGAATATATAGATAATATATATATATATATATATATATATATATATATATATATATATATATATATATATATATATATATATATATATATATATATATATATATATATATATATATATATATATATATATTAAACTAATCCTGAATTCTGAGCGCATACAAATCCAGGCGCTGACTCCGTGGGATGATAGATCAAAGAAATACTTTATTTCGCAAGGACGCCAAGACGCGTTTCGACGGAAAAACCGTCTTCTTCACTACATCTGGTCCCTCTACAGTGTTTGTTTTTATCACTGAAACGAGGCACATTCCACCATGGTTGCCACAGCAACTGTATACATAGACATAAAAGAAATAACAGGTATGTCTTAACCATATAACAAAAAATTCAATGCTGAATTAAAATACACTTCGCATTTTTAACTTGTGTTGAGAAAAACATTAATGCATTTTAGCAAAAAGAGCACTATAATTTAGTTTGACGTTTAAATGAAATGCATAAATCATTGTGATGCACTGATTTGTGAAATACAATTTGTCAAACAAAGTATTTGCTTTTGAGTAAAGCCCAAGTGGGCAGACAAGCAAAAATGTTGAAAATGGAGGGTATATGGTAAAGGTGTATGTGCCAAGAAAAATTTAAGGATTATGAAAAAAAGAAGAGAAGAAAAAGGAACCATGTGTTAAGGATCGGAGTTCAAGAGCGGGATGCGCACACAGTTGGCAGTCCCTAGTTACTAGAGATGTACATTAAGTGCTTCGTCAGCATTCATCCCATTGGGGATCTTGCTGTCCAGAAGTATGATATATTTTGATTCCAGTCGTCTCAGACTTAGTTGTCTGTTCCCTCCCCTTATGTTTTTTGCAATACTGTCAATGACAAAATAGGATATTTCTTCTATTCTGCCCTCATGATGTAGATTGATGTGTCTCGCTACCGGATATGTCGGGTCATCATTTGTGATGGCCCTGAGGTGTTGTAATATCTGGACATGTACTGGATGTATCGTACTCCCCACATAGAATTTGTTGCAGGTACAGCGGAGGACATATACTGCAAAATCCGTTTTGCAAGAAAAACTCCCTCGGATCTCAAAAGGGGTTTTTCTGAGGGGAAGAGAGATGGTTCTTGTGTTCACACCATATTTGCAGGCTTTGCATTTGGAACACTTCTGAAAGCCCCTCAGGGGTCTGAGCCAACTTCCCCCCTTAGTGTGTACAGGTGCATTATTAACCAATTCTTGATGAATACTCTTAGCTTTTCTAAACACCAACTGGGGGAATTTGGTGCAGGTTGGTCCTATGGTGGGGTCATGTCGTACTAGGTGCCAGTGTCTGTAAAGAATCTTTCTCAAATTCTTGTGATAAATGTTGTAACCTGTGATGATTCTAGGTGTGTGGTCTATTGTCTTCTGTGTTTGTTGTGTGCTATCCTTGAAGATAAGTTCTTCCCGTTTAAATTTCTCACTTTTTTGTTACGCTAATCTGAGTGTTTTGGTGTCGTAACCTCTGTTCTTTAGCCGTGTGAAAAGGCTGTCTGTAGATGTCTGAAGACTGGCTCGGGTGCTGCAGTTTCGTTTCATCCTCAAGCATTCTGCATAGGGGATACTCTCTATGAGTTTGCGAGGATGGAAACTGTCAGCATGAAGGATAGCATTACCTGACGTTGGTTTCCTAAACGTCCTAGATTGTATTTTCTGGTTCTCTACATACAATTCAAGATCTAGAAAGACAAGAGATTTTTTGCTGATGGTGCATGTGAACTTAAGAATAAGAGAATTTTCGTTGATGTCAGACACGAAATCAATTGCACTTTGTTCGGTGCCCTGCCATAGGATAAAAATGTCGTCTATATATCTTTTGTATAGAACGACATTAGTGGTAAAGTGACTTGCATATTTCTTCATGAGTACCTGCTCCTCCCACCAGCCCATATGCAAATTAGCATAGCTGGGAGCGAAGCAGGTACCCATGGCAGTCCCTTGTGTTTGCTTGTATAATAGCCTATCGAAGATAAAGATGTTGTTATCCAGACACCACTCAGCCATATGTAACAACATGACTGTGTGGTGATGTAGCTGTATGGGTCTGGTGCCTAAATAGTGTTTGAGTGCATTTAGGCCATCTTTATGCCTGATACTGGTGTACAGGCTTTGTACATCAAGGGTCAAGAAAACAAAGTCATCATGCCAAGATAGATCATAAATTTTGGTCAAGAAATCGCCAGTGTCACTGATGTACGCTGGAAGTTCCTTGACGAAAGGTTGCAGAAAAAAGTCCACAAATCTGCTGGTGTTTTCGAAAAGGCTGCCAATTGCAGATATAATTGGCCTGCTGCGAGGATTTTGAGCATTCTTGTGTATCTTTGGGAGAAGATACAATTGGGGCGTGATAGGATAGTCATTCTTCAAAAAATCAAATTCAGCTTTTGAGATGAGACCGCCACATTTCCATTCAAAAAGGCACTTATGATATTTTTCTTTCACGCTGATAATGCCTGTGGTACTAATGCGGTTGTAACACTCTCTGTCTTGTAACTGACTTAGCGCCTCCTTATTGTACATTTCAATGGGCCAAAGAACCACATTTCCTCCTTTATCAGAGCAGCGTACTACAATGTCAGTTCGTTCTTTGATTTTATTCATTACATTTGCATATTCCATTCTGACATTGTGTTTTGTTTTGATAAAATCACTGCTGCTCTCTATTGCCAAATCTTTGAGATCTTTTATCACCCTTTCTGCAAAAATGTCGATACCATCCTTTGGCATGAGCGGTGTAAACACAGACTTAGGTTTGAAATATATATACATCATCCAGTGAATGTGTGTTATTCTGAAAATTAAATATGTTTTATATATGTATATCTCAAGGTCGATGGAAGAATAAATGGGTATATAAGTGTCTAAATGGATGATTTGTTTTTGAAAAATTGATTGTGTAACTGACTGATTAAGTGTATCATAGTGAATACATGGCTTAGTGAGTAATGTTTAAATATGTAAATATCTGTATCAGTCTCTCACTTTGTGTATAAGTGGCTGCATGGGTTGGTGAGTAGCTACATGGGTGTCTATATAGGTTATTAGTTGGTTTTTTGAGTATCAGTCTGAGTGTCTGCATGGTTCGGTGGGGGTATTACGTAGTGCATAGGTGCATGAATGAGTGACTCACTGTTTGTATGTGTTGAACACAGTATGTGTGCAGGACTGTATGGGTGGATGAGTGTGTGTATGGGTGTGTTAGTGAGTGAATGACTGTCTCAATAGTGTCTTTATGAGTAACTACATATGTTTTAAACTAGTATATGTGACTATTGGTGTATATATGTGAGTATATGTGAGAGTGAGAGATTGAAAGAGTTCCTGTATGAATAAGTATGTGTTTCTATAAGTGATTGTTTAAAAGACTAAGTATGTGTAAGTTTCCGTAGAAGTAAGTGTGGTGGTGTGTGTATAACTGTATATGCAAGTAAATGTATGTTTGATTCTTTATTAGCATGAGTGACTATGTGTGTGAGTAACTATGGATGAGTGGCATTGTGTAACAGGATGTATAGGTGTATGAGTACATATGATGAGTGAGTACATGTATGAGTGACTGTATTGGACTGTTGGTGAATGAGTGGATGTGTATGTGGATCTTAGAATTACTGAAGAGGTTGTTGTAACTGGTATTGGTATGTCCATTGTTTTGAAAATTTTAGTCTCTATTTTTGAATGTGTGTATCAAAGGTTATATTAGGGTGAGAGGAGGTCTGCCACTCTATCACAAGGATGATGTCATCAGTGATGTCATCAGTGATGTCATTTGAGATGTCATCAGTGATGTCATGAGTGATGTCACTGACCATGTCATGAGTGATGTAATATGTGACGTCATCAGCAGTGCATTGCGGGCGCGCGAGTTATAGTTAGCTGAACTAACTATAACGGGGGAATTTCAATGGTTTTGTACAAGTGAAAAGTCCAGCTAACTATAACACCCCTGAAACCTATGGTTTTTTCAGTGAATTTCTGAGGTTTTTTAAATGCTAATTCCTAACTATAACGTGCCTGAAACCTATGGTTTTTTCTGTTAATTTCAAAGGTTTTTCAAATGCTAATTTCTAACTATGCCTACAGAGATAGGACATGTGAAGAAAGAAGAAAAATGCACAGAAAGAAACAAAAGAAGTGCAGAAAGAAGCAACAGAAGTCCTCAAATACGAAGATAAGTGCAGGAAGAAGGATAACGTGCAGAAAGCACAAAAAGAAGAGCAGAAAGAAGCCTTGTTGCAAAATCATCCTGTACCCTCAACTTTTTCAGACGGATACTGGTGGTAACTGAGTCTGACTAACCAGTCCTAGAGCCAGTGCTATGTTAAAAGACACTTAGAATACAGTGAAAACACCTACATACACTAGGGAACATTATGCGTTGGGGTCCCCCTGTGATTAGCCTTACCTCCTCTATAAGCCCCTAGTATATAATAGGGCATGGGGATTAAAACTACCTCTTAAAACAGGCCACAGGGCGTTTTTGCACACGTTAACTCAGGCCCCGTCCCCTCCTTTCACCATTGTGTAAACACGCCCTGTGTCCGTTTTTAGTTGGGAGATTAAGTTCATTTGAGTCCTGAGGGTCCCTAGGGTCCAACTAGCCCACTAGGTACCTCCAGTAAGTGCCACAGAGCTGCGTTGCAGAGAGGTGTAAAAAGGGGCACGGCCTGGACCACCTCTCTGCAATGCAGCTCAGTGGCGCTTACTGGAAGCACTTGGTGGGCTAGTTAGCCCCCAGGGGCCCTCAGTATTGAAGGGAAATTATATCCCCAATTTAAAACGTGCCATGGTGCGTGTTTGCACACGTCACCTCAGGCCCCGTCCCCTCCCTTCACCACTGTGTAAACGCGCCCTGTGGCTGTTCTAAGTTGAGAGATTAAGTCCCCTTGAATCCTAAGGGTCCCTAGGGTCACACTAGACCACTAGGTACCTCCAGTAAGCGCCACAGAGCTGCGTTGCAGAGAGGTGTAAAAAGGGGCTTGGCCTCAGAACACCTGTCTGCAGCGCAGCTCCCTGGCGCATACTGGAGATGCCTGTTGGGGGCGCGTTTGCAGAGTGCTGCATGGAGGGGGCATGGCCTCCGGCACGATGCCAGTCTTTTATTTATTTTATTTTTTTAAGAAGGGGGGCTGTGTGGTTCCCCTTCTTATTCTAATTTATTGGCCCTGATGACCCCATCCCCCAGGGCCTGTCTCCTAATTATATTTTTTTGACCCCAATCCCCAGGGCCGGCCACTGTTTTTTATTATTTTTAAAAAATATATATTTATAGACACACCCAGGACATGCTGGACAAACCGTACGTACCTATCACCATGACGATTTGCGTGATATTCATTAAAAGGCGACTATGCATGCAATTAATCCACGTGGAATGTATTTACACCACTAGTGAAGCTCTGACATGTCTGATGCTCTACCGTGCCTAATCCCGGTAGACACCCTTGTCGTTTATTTATACAAACATGGGTAGCTATTGACGGGCACATTTAATACACATGCACACCAAGCTATTCAAAGGGGATTCGACAAAAATTCGACCAAAACTATGCAAGAAACACCCCTCACAGTTAATAAAACACACATCCACTGCCGGATGTGTAATACTTTTTATTTTACTCTCTGGAAAGGGGACGAACATCACTTGCGAGTCACAGCGCGCTCCTGACAGAGCCCAATGCTGTGTTACACCCACCATTGCCTGCCGAGTGCCACACACCTCTGTATTGTATTCCACTAGCTAGTGCATATGCTATGACACTTTCTAGCCCATGTGCACTGTAACACCACCCCGTGAAAATGTCATGCCACACTTGTCTTCGCACGGGTTATATGGCCCCATCTAACGTGCCTTCCTCGATGCCTATGTTATAACGCACAGTGCTATGCCATACATATTACAATTTGGGATCCATATCTTTGTCACAGTGCATATGCAACGTTACACTCCCCAGCACATATTTTATATTACAACTTTAGAGACTAGTTAGGTTACACAACACTGCCCTGTGCATATTACACTCCAAGGCGCATATCGCATAGCACACGCTAGTGCCTGTGCTATCTCGCGCTCTCCAATGAATCTGTCATTGCGCACAATGTATTGCATATTATATTTCACGCCTGGTTCATCTTATATCACACTTTTTGGTGCATAGTTTATACCATACACTATATCTAGTTTTCATTTTCAATCATGCTCTCAGGACTATGTTCTATATAACACTGTGTTCACCTACCCTTTTCACGGGCATTACATTTTGCGATAGGGGGTGGAGGGTCAGGGGGTGTTTTTGCCAAGTGAGCCCGGAGTCACAGTCACTAACGTCTTCTTCTTCCTGAATAAAAGTGAGATTATGCTGCATACTTGTTCATATTTTAAGTAGTTTGCACAGACAAAATGTTTTAAAAACAATAAAGTTTCTAATACCCGCCTTCTCTGAACAGTTAGCTTGCTGCCCCATCCCCCTCCTCCCTATCCTCTGTTGTGTGAATCCATGGACTAGCCTCCTCCCTCCTGCCATGCATGGTCTGATGTGCTGCCACTGCCCTCAATTTAGTATGATGTACCAGTCCACTCCTCCTGCCCTCCATTGCCCAATTCTATGCCCCATCATTGACCTCCTGCTTAAACTCTGTGCTTAGCTTGCTGCCCCTATTCTCCTTCCCCCTGCCCTCCGATGTCTTTGTGCATGCCCCTGCTCCATCCTTTTTGCCCACCATGTCCCATGGACCTGCCACTCCTATCTACTCTGAGTGTTCTGTTGAGCTGCCACTCCCCTCCCACCTGCCTACCATTGTCAGATGACTGTAACCTGTCCCTGCCACCTCCACCCTGCCTGTCCACATGCCATGCCTCTATCCTCTTCCTCCTGTCCTACATGGTCCATTGTACTGCCACACCCTTCTGCCCTCCCTGGTCTGTTGTGCTGCAACTGCTCCTCCTGCCTGCCCCGTGTGGTCTGTTGTGAGGCCCCTTCCCCTGAACTTTCTTGTCTGTGCACAGGTCCTGACCCTCCCTTCTATCCTCCATCGTCCTTTGTGCATGCCCCTGCACCCTCCTTCTTGCCCATCATAGCCATTGTGCTGCCACTAACCCTCCCACTTGCCATGCATGGTATTCTGTGCTGCCATGGCCCCTCCCACCTTCCCTGTGTGGTCAGTTAGCTGCCCCTGACCCCCTCCCACCTTCCCTCCATGGTCTGTGTGTATGCCATCACAGTCTCACTGTTGCTCTTCATGTTGTGTCTTGCTTCTAGTGCCCATCCTGCCTGACCTCCATGGCCATCTTGCTGCTCCTGCCCTGCCCCCTTGCCCCCAGCCCTCTGTTTACATGTGCAGACCCCTACTCCCTCCCTCCTGGCTTGTCTGTTCCATTGTAATGCCCCTGATCCGTCCCTCCTGCCCTTTATGGTCTGTTATGCTGCAGCCTTCTCTCCTGTCTGTCCATTATGGTCAGCTAGCTACCATTGCCTCTTGCCCCTCTGTTCTCTGTTGTCCATGTGCATGGTCCTGTCCCCTCCCTCTTGCTTTCTATGGATTGTTGTGCTGCACTCCCGTCCTGCATGCCCTGTGTGGTGTATTGTGCTGCTGCAAACCCTGATGCCTGCCCTGCAGGGTCAGTTTGGTGCACCTCTCCATGTCTCTCCTGTCCTCTGTTATCCAAGTCCATGTCCCTATCCCATTTCCTTCCATGATCCAATGTACCATACTTGCGAACATTTTGAACTTGGTAAGAGGGAGATTTTGAAAAAAAACTGGGGTATTGATTTTCCCCTTTGAGTTACATTGAAAAAGAGGATATTGTAGACAGGAGACAGATCAAATAAAGCCCATTTGAGCTTAAAAACATTGGACGTTTCCTGGCTGAATCGGGTCTGTTGGCATGTATGGTTGTACTACCATTGCCTCTTCCTTCTGCCCACAATGGTCTATTACATTGCCACAGCCTTGAAGGAGGGTAGATTTTGTATCACAGGGGGCCCCTGGCCCGTTCTGTCCACACCTGAAGTATGAGACCCTTGTCCTTGCCCTGCCAGCCGCATTTGTAGGCCGTATTAAATTGACCAGCGGGTCCTGTGTTGCTATATAATTATCCTGAGACATCCTTACCACTCAGCCAGCATAAAACCCCTGTGTAGGCCCTTCTGTTCAATATGTAGGCCTCTTTGTTAAATTGACCATAGCTCTGCAATTTTAGTGTATAGCAGTCTGAAGGCAGGTCTGCGAGGCCTTCTGCTCCAAACTAGTAGCCCCCACCCTACCCGAGTGCTCCGTGCTCGGTATCAAAGTTCAACATCCCCCTGAAGCTGTCGACATACAGTAGGCTGCATCCTGGACTGGTACTTGCTTCCTGGGCAGGTTTCCCGCTTTTAAGGAAGTGGCAACCGCAGAGCGTCAAGTTAGGAGAACTGAGGAGATTTTATACATGAATATATTGAATTCCTGTACAATACCCATTATTTTCTGCTTGCTCTATGGAACTTACGATAAGCGATTGGCCTGAGAGACTGACCTTTTCACCCAGTCCATTGTCAGCATTAAGTGGGTAAATGACGAAATGTCTGGTAAAATCTGCAGACGAAGCTTTTGGGTAGCATACGTAGGTAGATGTAGCGTGCAAAGGAGCCCACAAAATGATATAAAAAGGGAGCACCCACAGATATCGACGGACAACCTCGCCGTCTGTATGTAGGTTAACAGGCTGTGCAGGTTTTCCCCAAGAACTGGGAGCTCTTGTCTTCCTTTGCTTAAAATGTCTTGCTCGGCTTTGCTTGAAGTATCTTATTCTATTTTACCTATATGAAATGTCATGTTATGTTTAACCATTGTTCTCTTTACTTTTGCATTTAAAAGATGTTGTATTGTAATTGCAGGAATGCTTGCTCTAAGAGTAAATGTGAGTGTCCCTAGGTAACATTTTCCTTGGTGTAACTTGTTTCTCATGATGCATTTATAGATGTGTTTTCTCTCTCTCTCTGTCAGTCCATTAATTGAGATACAGAGAATATCATGACAGCTGTATGATTATCTGGATTCTGTATTTTGTACTTTAGGTCTCTATTCTGCGGTTTCTTTGAAGTTGCATCTTCTCATTAAACTGCCATTGTATTCTGCCTCCAATTCCATGTCTCATATGTCTGTTTTCTTCATTTTTGGAGCAAGCGTTCCTAGGCACCCCGGCTCAAATTAAGGTGCCCCTTTTGTCCCAGACTCACTCTCCTGCTCAGTTCTGTGGTGGCTCCCGGGGCTCTGGGGACCGCCCCTAGCTTCCTTGACCTGTGGAAATATGGATTTTTCTGATCAGTTATGTCCCCTATCTTGGACCCCAACGGTTCCATGTATGAATCACAAGTACATGTATGTTCCCTCCAGTTCCAGTTATGAAGACGCAAACACATGTGCGTCCACCGTCAACATGTCCTCTGTCAGATCCGCCATGAATAGGTCGGATATTTCATTCCTAAGTATGAAAGGCCACCGGCTTTATATGGTTCACTTATGCCATTTTTCAGTCCAGGCAAGTAGGCCCTGATTCTGTCATCAAACTCTTCTTGCCTTCTGCCTCTGAAAACTCCAGTCTGAGCCTGCATCTGTGACCATGAACTTTGTCTCATTCTCTGCGCGGCTCACGAAGCCTGACATCAGCCTATTCTCTGCCAAGAACTGTATTTCACCTTCGAGTTATCTGCTCCGTCCCTGCCCAATGCATTCCTGTCTAGTAGTTTAAGTAAACATTCTTCCAGCTACCGAGCAAAGGCTCGGCTTCTCTGTCTTTATGCAAGTAATTCATAGCCCTGTTACCATGGAAGGTTTCTGCCCCTTGCATCTCATATAGACACTTAGACGTTTGTACACGCACGCACAGGCAGTATAGAATAGATTCTGTCCGAGAGTCCTTCTTTTGAGGATAACATAGTTCTTTAAACATAGGATGTTAGATATGATTTGGGATTAGGTTGACTTGACCCCCCAGACTTTTCGTCTCCACATGTAGAGCTAAATGTCAAGTCCCCTTTACCCCCTAGTTGCACGTCAATCACACGTCATGCTGCTGCGCGCGCATATATGCCAAGTGTTATCTTATAGATCCACCTATATATGACATCATAACCAATTATGTTCCTTTTTACTCCTTATTACACCCATTTTCGGTTACGCATGTGAATCGTCATTTTCCTTATCAATTGTTACGCCTACCGTATTCGCTTCATTGTAATGTATGTTCTATAAAAGTCATTTCTTGTCAATAAAGTAGGTACTTCACTTCCTGAACCTTCGTGGTGACGGAACTTGGAGCAACCGATTATAATCGATCATTGGAATAAAGCCCATTCCGAACCTCTAATACCACGGATTCTGCCTCTTATTTACTGAGCTATTTTATTATGTTTCTGTATCAAATTAAGTCCCGGTAATATTTTATTTACCACATGAATGGCGCCCGAACAGGGACACTTTCTCATCTCACGCGCCGGTGGTGAGTTGCAGGCCCGGTCTCCTGCCACAGCTGGACGGACAATAACGCGTACCAGCAGGATTTCCTGTATCTCCCTCCGGTCAAGCGGGGGCGACTGAGGCTGCGATCAACACCCAGACGAGGCGGTGAGAAGTGCGAAGTATCCCGACCAGAGCCTAGCTGAGAGAGCAAGATCCGAGGTACACAGAGGCCCACCAGTTCCCGAAGTCCGAAGTCGAGTCCAGTTTCCGACGAGTCGAGTCGAGTCCAGTCCGGTTCAAGTTCAGTTCAGTCTCCGAGGCCTTCCGTTTCCGAAGCTACCCGGTGAGTACCATTACTGGGGAGGCATTTCTGACGTGCACATAGGTTGTGCCGGTCAAGACGGGTTTGGGTACACAAATCCGGTCTGCACTGTTTCAGCAGTGTATCTGTACTGTTTAGCAGTATATCTAGTATATCAAGTATATAAATCAGTTAAAGTCGAGTATTATGTTTTTGTGTTTAAGTTTTCCTTAGACCGTCATCATTATTGAGTGCTCAGGTAAATGTTAAATGTTAAATGTTTTAAGTACGTTCTGCATATTGTGGTGTGAATGACTGTTCATTATCGTGTTTACTGTATTAAGTTTGTTCAAAATCAAGTATCAGATCAGTTCTCAATATGCCGTTCTTTTCGAAACTAAGACAGATCACTACTAGAAAAGGGGTACTCGAAGAAGCCGTTCCTATTCCTCCTAGGGACACTCCAGGGTACTTCATGTATCATAAACATGGCTTAGACGCTATATTATTTCTTGATTTATGGGTAGACTACACCAAGGAATTACCAGAAAGTCAGAGGTGGCCCGCAGCGGGGACCTGGGATGCAGAGTGCATCATGAAAGTCGAGGAAGAGTTATGGAAAAGGAAAGTCAGACAGTCACAGAAAGATGCCGTTGAGTTATGGCGTAAAGAATCTCATAGACGTACAGAAAAAGCACTCCGACAGGAGGAGAAGAATAAAGAGAGTTCAAATAAAGTTCGAGAAAATCTATTAATTGAGGAAGGTATCCGAGTGAAATCAGAACAAGTAGACAGACAAAGAAATGCCCTTATGAATGGTATGTATCCCCTTCTGGCCGAAGGATTACCTAAGGCTACTCCAGAGATACCGAAAGACTTGCCACCCCCATTATTCCCAATAAAGGTACATCCTAAGGGGCATCCTAGAACCGCGGAAGATGTTTTTCTTTCCTCATATTTAGACGACGCAGCTCCCGAATATGCTAATTCCGCCCCACATAGACTGCATACCAGGGAGGTTCAACGCCAAGATCCAGTACCCGTATCCCTACAGCAACAGATTGTGTCACAAGTTCCGGCAAGCACATCTGTTTCTGCATCTGTTCCTACAGCTACTTCTATAGCTGTGTCAACACCTATAGTTGCTGTGTCGCGTTCAACGAATCCTTTCATGCCCGATACCCCAGATGGGGCTACGGGAGGTGCTACCAATATTTTTTCTACGCCACCCAGAATAAATAAACTTACCTTTCAAGAGTCAGCACATTCACGTACCCCCAAACTCATAAATGCCCGTACGCTTAAGGAACTTCTTGTAGATTGTAGATATGATCCTGTGCCCGGCAAAGAGGACGAAATGACCCTGGCATCATTGCGTATCAGACGAGCCGCAGTGTATTTAGGGAAGTTACCAGGAATGACTGCGCATTTAGATAAAATATATCATTTTGTCCAAACAGGGCAAGATTCAGAATGTATTAACAGAGCTATGGAATACCAGAAAGTGGAGATACAGGGGGAACTGTTACGTTTCCTCATAAATTGTGTGATCAGAAATCAAGACCGACCGGGGGTAGACCCGGAAGCAATGCAAATTCTTACCAGATGGAGCCAGAATATATCAGAAGGTAGACATGATAAGCAAAATTGTATAATAGCCATGTGCCGAAAGATCCGTAAAGAAATAGAACGCCTGCACGAAGAAAGATTAGCGGTAGACCAGTTCGAACAAAGCGAGGACGAAGGGTCAGGACTGCCCGCAGGACAGTCAGACACCATAGCCTATGTAGGTAGAGGAGGATCTTGTAATAGTAATAGATGCCTTATTGACCCGATACGTCCGATATGTCCAGAGAATAACAGGAATTTCCAAATACCTATAATTAATATAAGGTCTAACGAGCATTCGTTCCAAGCCGCCGACAAATTACTCCGAGAACGAAGGGGTTATCATTTTCTCGATTCTATGGATGAACAAGATTTAGCTAGGTCAGCTGTCCATTGGGTGGACAGTCCCGGAAAATATAGTGATGATACAGTAGCACGCACATTTTTGAATCTCACCCCAGATGAACAGCGGTTAGCTGGGATTTATATGATTCAACAACTCCTCATACTATATCAGAGTCAGCATTCGGACCCTGGTCCCTTGCCTGACATATTGACTGAATTGCTCATGAATAAATGGAGAGGTTCAGGTACTAAATTAATTAAAGAAATTCTAGAATCAAGAAAGCTGTATATTCTTTTTGCATGCTCAGAACGTGTCTCATTGCCCATCAAGGAAAGAACCACGTATTACATGGATAGACAGAATCCTTTACGAGAAGTGCACCCAATAAAAGGCGAGGACAATGAGTTTAAACGCGTATTTGTATATACGCCTATATCGAAAATAGAATTGTTAGAAATGAAGAAAGTGGTACCCAGTCATGACAAAGATCCAGCGGGTTTTCACCGAGAAATTAAAGATATGTTACTCATGGGAGAGTATACCTATCCCGACATTATGACAATATTAAAGGTATTGATGCCTGCTGGCATTTATGAAAAACTCAGGGAAAAAGAGTGGGAGGTAGGAGACCAAAAGATAGAATGGTCAGTATTAGAAGCGGAAGAAAAGGCCCGAACTGCAGGAGCAGGACTTGGGGATAAAACTAAAGCACTACCAGGTTTATTAGTACAGGTACTGCCACGTTTATTAACTACGAAAAAGGAAGATTGGGGTACAATCTCAGCCTGTAAGCAGAAGCAAGATGAAGACACTAGTGATTACTATGCCCGATTTGAAAAATGTTTTGGTATAAATAGTGGCATAAAAGCAAGTAGCGAATCATACCCGCATCTGTTTGTAACAAAATTAGTAGAAAATGCCCTGCCCCAAGTAAAGAATAGAGTATTAAAATTCGAGAGTACCTGGCAAGGTAACACTCCATCACAAATGTTACAAATGTTACAGTACCATCACAATAGAATTAGAGAGGAACAAGAACATGAACACAGGCGCATGAAGGACACGAAAATGAAAATGTTAGTTTCTCAGACAGTTCCAGCTGAAGGACATAAAAAGGGTATGACACATTCCGGTGATTCAGCAGGACCTGTAAAAGGGACATGCAATTATTGTAAAAAGCCAGGTCATTACGTACACGATTGTCCAGTTTTGAAACATAATATCGCCATAGGTAAAACACAAGAAAGACCACGGCCACCTAGACAGGATCAGAATGAACAAGGAGCTCCGCAGCATGCACAGTCCATGCCAGCTCCACCACAGTCTGTACAGTTTGTGCCAGCTGCCCCAGCGCTGCCTGCCGCTGCCACACAAACCACGACACGACAACTGTACCAGACCGCACAGTACGACTGTCCTGATTACCAACGATACGCATGAACAAGCCTAGAGAGGGAAGTTGACTTACCCCTTATCGAGATCCCTGTAGATCAAGAAGGACCTTATGTACATAGTGAATTATTAGGCCAAGACAGAAAATTTCTACTCGATACAGGGGCAAGTCGAACAACTATAAAACGTAGTGAAGTTCCAGGGGCACCCCTCTCAGGCTCTCAGAATATTTCCCTTGGTTTTTCAGGAAAACCTATTGTTAATGAAGTATCACAGCCTCTTCCACTTACGATAGGACCTCTGACCCGAACTACAGATTTATTGCTTACTAAATCATGTCCAGAAAATCTGTTAGGAATAAAAACACTGAAAGCTCTAGGAGCCATAATATGTTGTTCTCCGGAAGGAGTAAG
This sequence comes from Triturus cristatus, assembly GCF_964204655.1. NCBI lineage: Eukaryota > Metazoa > Chordata > Amphibia > Caudata > Salamandridae > Triturus > Triturus cristatus. Next base: position 1,010,839,321 of record NC_140593.1, on the reverse strand, counting down.
ATTGTTTTTACGTGATTTTAAAGGTCACTATGTATCTAGAGACATGGATCCCCGACTGCAGACTTTACCCACACATCTATGGGCACAAGGCCCTACTGATGTTGGTTGCATGAATATTACCCCATATCGAGTCACATTAAAGGCAGGAGTGGTACTACCACGAATGCGACAATACAAGTTACCACCAGATGCTGTAGTGGCTTTGCTGCAAATCATTGACGAGCTCATTGCCCAAGGAGTAGTTGTGGAAACAGACTCCAATGTATGTAATTCACCAATAATTCCGATTCTTAAACGAACGGATCCAAAGGCCCCGCCAGTATTCGATTGGTTATTGATCTACGCGAATTAAACAAATGCATTGTGCCACAATTCCCTGTGGTCCCTGATATCTCGTCATTATTGACAGCTATTGATTCCGAAGCAACATTCTTTACTGTAATTGATCTCAAGAATGCCTTTTTCAGCGTCCCAATAGATCCGGAAAGCCAATATTTGTTTGGATTTAGTTTAAATGGACGTAGCTTTAAATTCTCACGCGCACCTCAAGGATTTACAGAAAGTCCCAGCATCTATAGCCAAGCACTGAAAAGAGAACTTGACAGTATCCACATGCCAGTTAACACCGCTCTGCTTCAATATGTCGATGATCTGCTGATCACCGCGAGAAGCGAACCGGAATGTGAAAAAGCATCACTGACAGTTTTACAATTTCTAGCCGAAAAGGGGCACAAGGTGTCCCCTTCTAAGCTGCAATTCTGTGTCCAGCGAGTTGTTTATCTTGGACACTCGCTGTCCAAGGAGGGAAGGCAGCTTACACCCGACCGCATTCAGTTAATAGATAACATGCCAATACCCAAGACACAAAAGGAGGTACGAGCTTTCATAGGCCTCACTTCATATTGTAGGCAGTGGATCCCTCAGTATGCATTTCTAGCAAAACCACTCATTCAGTTGACAACACAGGAGGCAGCCACATCGACTGTTCTCCCTTGGACTCAGGAACATACACAAGCTTTTGAAAGCCTAAAGAAAGCCTTATGCCAAGCACCTGTTTTAGCAACGCCATGTTACAGAAAACAGTTTACACTCTTTGTTACTGAACGCGAAGGTACTGCCTTGTCAGTACTCACACAGGAACAAGCAGGAGCACACAAACCATGTGCTTATTTTTCTAGTACATTAGATCCCGTAGCTCAGGCTTTGCCTGCATGCCTAAAATCAGTAGCAGCGACAGCTTTAGCAATCAGACAAAGTGATGCCATAGTGTTAGGACATCCATTGACAGTTCAAGTACCACATGCAGTAGAGGTTCTTGTAAATAGAACGCAAACACAACACTTGACTATAGCGCGACTTACAGGGTACGAACTTACATTGTTTCAGCCACACATAGAAATCAGACGCTGTAACACATTGAATCCTGCCACACTTTTGCCAGTAACCGGAACAGACCCACTAGCCCATGACTGTATTGAAGTTATTACTATAACGACGAAACCCAGACAAGATTTAACCGATGTCCCATTGTCAGATCCAGACCTGACATTGTATGTAGATGGTTCATGTATGAGAACAAGTACAGGAGAGTTAGTGGCTGCTTATGCAGTCACAACAGATACTGAAGTCATTGAAACAAATCGTATAAATACTTTGTCAGCTCAAGCCGCAGAGCTCATCGCTCTGACACAAGCCTGTATTCAAGCCACGAATAAAAAAGTCAACATATACACTGATTCACGTTATGCATTCGGAGTTGTACATGACTTCGGCGTGCTGTGGCGAGAGAGAGGTTATTTAACTTCCCACGGTGCCCACATTCAGCACGGACCCCTCATTCATGCCTTATTAGATGCAATACATCTACCCACTGCAATATCAATTATGAAATGTAAGGCTCATACGAAGGTTACTGATATCATTTCTCAAGGCAATGATCTAGCAGACAGAACAGCTAAACAGACTGCTCAAACTCAAACCTCCGACATGACAAAGACAATAGTCCCGATGCCGACACATTGTATGACAGTTAAAGATCCTACTTTTGACGTAATTGATATCCAGACACATGCTACACCAGATGAAATAAAGAAATGGACCGAATTAGGAGGGATCCAAACGGACCAAGGATGGATGATGAAGGAAAAGTCTGTATGGTTCCTTCCTGATTCAATGGTCCAAGTTATAATTAACACTATACATAGTCCAGCACATCTAGGAGAAAAAGCTATGCTAGATAGCATTCGACACATTTGGTTCAATAAACATTTACGAGCAGCAGCCAAACAAAAGGTCCGTACCTGTATGATCTGTTGCCAGTTCAACCCAGGAAAAAGCGTTCCCGTAGAACAGGGTGGATTTCATCCTCCTGATCACCCTTTTGAAGTCCTCCAGATGGATTATATCCAGATGGAACGATGTCGAGGATTCAAATATGTTCTCGTAGTTGTCTGCGCTCTTTCCCGTTGGACAGAGGCATACCCGGTTTCAGATTACACTGCCCCGACTACTGCCAAACAGTTGGTTCGAGAATTCTTCCCACGATACGGTTTACCACGTGTTGTTCACTCAGATAACGGCCAGCCGTTCTCATCCGAACTAATGAAACATGTTTCACTTCTGTTAGGATATCAGTGGAAATTCCACTGTGTCCGACACCCTGAGGCAGCAGGTCTCGTAGAAAGACATAATCAGACCCTGAAAATTAGATTGTCCAAAATATGCAGGGAGAAAGGTGTCGACTGGGTAGTAGCACTACCAGTTGCACTCTTTTACACGAGAATGGTAGCACACTCTCGAACAGGGCTATCCCCGTATGAAGTGATCTTCGGCAGACCACCAAATATGTGGGGGACGCCTATGCCACGCAAAATAACTGATATTGACTGTAATATGCTGACAGATTACTTGGCTTCCTTGATGTCTGCACTACAATCTTGTCGTTCACAGGTAGCTGCAGCCTTTCCCGACAACACTGAGGTGAAACCCCTTGACGTAGTTCCGGGGGATCTCGTTCTTGTGAGGAATTTCGACCGGAAGACTCAGCTGGAGCCCAGGTGGAAGTCACCCAAGTTGGTCCTGCTGACCACAAGAACAGCAGTGAAGATTGAAGGCAGAAAAGGATGGATTCATTCAAGTCATATCAAGAAATTTCATGGACTTCCTTCGGATGTGAATAGCCCACCTCGTGTGCCTTCACCCATTGACTCCAAACTACCTTTGGCTGAGGCCAACAGTAAGGAACTTTATAAACTAAAACTCAGGCCTAGACCGTCGGACGATTTGATTGTTTAAGTCCTCTCCAAGGTGAAGCGGTTGAATCTGTCTCCGACATGTATCCCTTAGACCTGAATCATGGAGAATCGCGAAAAATGTTGAAACGACAGGCGTATTGTAAATCACTGCGTAGTCATTGCATAGTGACGTTATTAACATTGTTTTTCTTAAGTCTTTTAATAATTACTGCAAGTATATTGTTGCACATATATTACCCTATTGCCAGAAACGTTTACAATGTTACTGCTGAACATTCTTTTAGTGACCTACCCCCGCATGAATTGTCCTATAGACTTGCGCTGCGCAATAACACTTTCATTAGTATGTTACATCATTCCCATCAGACTAGTAATGCTACTAATTGTTGGGTGTGTGGCCGGCTCCCTCCCTATCAGAATTATGAAGGAGTCCTGCCTTTCTTTCCACATCCGTTTACACATAATGGCTCCTGTGGAGCATGGTTTAGTTTGATCAATTCCATAGACTCAGACACAGCAGTTTATCAAGACCATTGGGTATGGGGAAATCTGAACCTAGTTTTATTTAAAGTCTGTTACCCTGACAAGGAGGGTCGCCCCAAAAGAACAGGAACTGATCTAGAAAATGAAGTATATGGATTTGGTAATTTTACACCTAATCTCATGATTCTAAATGTCGAACCCGAAGTTGAACTAGTTTTACCCACCATGTCAGTATTCCCAGCGAAGGGTGAATTGTGTGTAAGAAAAGTTGGTTCGATACATATGGGCCATAGTAAATGCACTACTATAGTAGAATTCAGTGATCAAGGCAAATCTTCATTTAGAGCTTATCGCCACTCCTACTTTATATGTGGTCAGACTGCATATATGCGTCTACCTCTAGATTGGGATGGTACCTGCTACATTGCATTTCTTTTGCCACCTGTTTTCCTAGCACCTCCTGATTATTATAGAAATATTCATTTAGTACACAGCAGAAAGCGGAGAGATCTCCCAATTGTCGATTATACTGAGACGGCATGGGACAAGTATGTAGATTTTAATAAAGGCATCTTTCCCTATATAGGTACTGTTACTAATAGTAAACTGATACGTAGATTAACTAGAACCCTTGAAGCAGTAGTGAATGAAACTATTTCCGCTTTAGGCAATTTAACAGAAGAGCAGTCTGCTATGCGGATTGTTGTGCTTCAAAACCGTCTTGTCCTTGACGTCATCCTGGCTGATAGGGGCGGAGCTTGTAGGGTCATCGGATCAAGCTGCTGCGTATTCATACCAGAAAATTCGCCATCTGTATATAAAGCTATAACTCGCCTTCATAAGATTGTAAGCCAGATACACCAGAACCCAGGCACTTGGACTTGGTCCAGTTGGTTTTGGAGTGTGATATCAGCCTGGGGATGGAGAGTTCTATCCTTCCTAGGTATTGGCCTTCTCATACTATTCAGTTGCTGTCTATGTCTACAATGTGGACCAGCGATCTGTGGTCTGTGTGCCACATCGTGTATTCCACCACCAAGGTTTCATTCGTCACGGAAGAAGAAAGAAGAACAAATGATGTTATATGAACAGATCAATGGATTGATGAAGATTGATATCTCTTAACGGGCAAGTAGGGGACAAGGAGGGAATGTGGAAATATGGATTTTTCTGATCAGTTATGTCCCCTATCTTGGACCCCAACGGTTCCATGTATGAATCACAAGTACATGTATGTTCCCTCCAGTTCCAGTTATGAAGACGCAAACACATGTGCGTCCACCGTCAACATGTCCTCTGTCAGATCCGCCATGAATAGGTCGGATATTTCATTCCTAAGTATGAAAGGCCACCGGCTTTATATGGTTCACTTATGCCATTTTTCATTTCAGGCAAGTAGGCCCTGATTCTGTCATCAAACTCTTCTTGCCTTCTGCCTCTGAAAACTCCAGTCTGAGCCTGCATCTGTGACCATGAACTTTGTCTCATTCTCTGCGCGGCTCACGAAGCCTGACATCAGCCTATTCTCTGCCAAGAACTGTATTTCACCTTCGAGTTATCTGCTCCGTCCCTGCCCAATGCATTCCTGTCTAGTAGTTTAAGTAAACATTCTTCCAGCTACCGAGCAAAGGCTCGGCTTCTCTGTCTTTATGCAAGTAATTCATAGCCCTGTTACCATGGAAGGTTTCTGCCCCTTGCATCTCATATAGACACTTAGACGTTTGTACACGCACGCACAGGCAGTATAGAATAGATTCTGTCCGAGAGTCCTTCTTTTGAGGATAACATAGTTCTTTAAACATAGGATGTTAGATATGATTTGGGATTAGGTTGACTTGACCCCCCAGACTTTTCGTCTCCACATGTAGAGCTAAATGTCAAGTCCCCTTTACCCCCTAGTTGCACGTCAATCACACGTCATGCTGCTGCGCGCGCATCTATGCCAAGTGTTATCTTATAGATCCACCTATATATGACATCATAACCAATTATGTTCCTTTTTACTCCTTATTACACCCATTTTCGGTTACGCATGTGAATCGTCATTTTCCTTATCAATTGTTACGCCTACCGTATTCGCTTCATTGTAATGTATGTTCTATAAAAGTCATTTCTTGTCAATAAAGTAGGTACTTCACTTCCTGAACCTTCGTGGTGACGGAACTTGGAGCAACCGATTATAATCGATCATTGGAATAAAGCCCATTCCGAACCTCTAATACCACGGATTCTGCCTCTTATTTACTGAGCTATTTTATTATGTTTCTGTATCAAATTAAGTCCTGGTAATATTTTATTTACCACAGACCCGTAATAGATCTTCCCTCCAACAGCCTCTCTTGCAAGTCCTGTATTGTTGGTTTGTTGCCCCTGCCCCCCTTTCCACTGCCCTCCATAGTCTGTTGTGCTTCCACGGCCCTTCCTGCCTGCTCAGTGTGGTTAAATTGTTGCCTTTGCACCCTCCTACCTGCCTTCAATTTTCAGAGTCCGTGCCCCTGGCCTCTGCCTCTCAACACTATCCTAATGAACAACTAGATTGCTAACATTCTATATTTATTACAAAAGTGTGGAGCGCCTGACATCATCTTGATGTAATCAAAACTGTAATACCTAGAGCATTCCTTTAGAAATTACATATATGAGAGGGTCTTATTGGCATCAAAATTATGGTTAGTGCTCTAAAAGACTAAAATAAGGACATATTTTCTGAGTTTTCAAATAGCGACAAAGCACTTTTAAATTATTTGTTATCTTTATGTTTTTTTATCTAGTTGACAACTTGATTAAATGTTGCACTTAGGGGAGAGGATGTGGTGTTACTTCCAGAACTGCAGACTTTGCAACTGGGGAACCAGGTTGAAGTTTCTGCTTCAGCTCGACATTCTGTGATTCTGGTCAAATCACTTAGTCTCCCCATGTCTACAACCAAAATGAATTTGTTCTTGTGTGATGTAACCAATGCTCATGTAAAGCACTCCAATACCTGACAAGTCTGCACTATATAACACTGCAAAAACACAAAATAATAAGTGTTTTGCACACTTCTGTCATTGGGCTATATTTGGGCTATATCTGGGTGATTTTGGGCTACATTTGGGCTCTTTTGTCTCCGGTGGCCATCTTGGGAGATTTATTTGTTATGAAGTTTCCTAATTTCCTCATGTACTGCAGTCTCCTCAGTCGGAAATGCTTTCAGTTTTTTACTTTGATTCCATCATGAAGGTATTCAGATATGTCACACATTTGCCATGAATTCTGAATGTTAGCACTCTAGTTACTCATTAGATCACTGTAGTAAAACTACTGCTCACCATGGAAGTCTGCTCCTGGTATTAAAAGTGCATGTTTCAGTCTGCATGTCAGAATTTTTTAATGAAATAGAAGAGGATTTGAGAAGTCACTGAAAATGTGCCCTCATTTTCTTTCTTCAGCATTAGTCATAATTTCTATGGCAAAATGAACCCCCTCATTGTGTTCCTTTTTAAATTAAATGTTTTAAGTGTTACCAGTTTATTCCAATCAAGATGGCTTCAGGTGTGCCATACTTTTGTCATAATGAAGACAGTAAGTGCTCTAGTTGTTTTTAAGAACATTCTTGGACATTCTGTCATTGGGCTATACTTGGGCTACATCTGGGTGATATTTGGGCTACATTTGGGCTCTTTTGTCTCTGGTGGCCATCTTGGGAGACTTATTTGTTATGAAGTTTCCTAATTTCCTCATTTACTGCAGTCTCCTCAGTAGGAAATACTTTCAGTTTTTTACTTTGATTCCATCAAGAAGGCATTCAAATGTGTCACACATTTGCCATAAAATCAGAATGTTAGCACTCTTTTTGCTCATTAGATCAATGTAGTAAAGCTACTGCTCACCAGGGAAAACTGCTGCTGGTATTGAAAGTGCATGTTTCAGTCTGCATGCCAGGATTTGAGAAGTCACTCAAAATGTGCCCTAATTTTTCTTTATGCAGCACTAATCATACTTTTTATGGAAAAATGAACCACCTCATTTTGTTCCTTTTTAAATTAAATGTTTTAAGAGTTACCACTTTAATCCAAGCAAGATGGCTTCAGGTGTGCCATACATTTATCATAAGTAGGACGGTTAGCGCTCTAGTAGTTCTTTGGAACACTCTGGAAAGCTGCAGTAGAACACAAAGGAATCAACTGACAGTCTCTGCCCTTGTTGGATGTACATGTTTTACTGAGAATGTCAGACTTCATTCTCACATGACTGAGAAAGATAATGTGAATTTACAGAAAATAAGCTCTCAGTTTAGCTTATAGATCACCTTCCAAACCTCTGTGGTAAAAGCATGAGAAAATATTTTTCTCTCAATCATGATATCCCAGCAGAAGGCTTTTTCACATGGTGAAATCACCTTAGAACATACCACAATTCCTAAAATGAGTATGGTACCATCAACAAATGATTTATAATGTAACTAAAGTCTTAAAATCTTCTATTAACTGCAATGCTTTTTAATGAGGTGCTATCATGTATATTGGTCCCAAGATGGCTGCCAACACTTCTTGGATGAAGTGCTGACAGCCAATCAGATCTCAGGATGAGATGTGTGGTTAGGCTCCGCGCACATATATATATTGATTTAAATGCTATTTTCTCAGGAACTACTGAACAGATTTACACCAGACCTACAAAAGGCACTTCCTTGACCTGAGGACTACCTCTCTGCCAAATTTCAAGTAACTCTGTTCAGCCGTTCGGGCTGTAGCTGTGTCTAAAGGTCCTATGGAAAAATGCATGGGAAAAACGCGTTTTGGGACCCCCCTTTTTTCTTAGCCCCCGCTTGACGAATCCCCCCGAGACGTTCAGGGTAGGAGCGGAGCGTAGCGCCCCACCTATTTTGAAAATTTCGCGAGGATTCATCGACCGGCGCCAAAGTTATTCCAAATAGAATGTTGCGGATTTCCTATGGAAACAGGGTCCTAACTATAACTATCTACTGGCGACCGCCAGTAGATAATATGTATATATATATATATATATATATATATATATTCACTGAAAAAACCATAGGTTTCACACATGTTATAGTTAGCGGAAATTTTACTGATAAAAAACCAATGAAATTCCCCCGTTATAGTTAGTGCAGGCAACTATAACTCACGCGACCGCAATCCTCTGCTGATGCTAATACTGTATTTAGACACTTATTTGCCCATGTCTTCTTCCATAAATTTTTAGCTATACATATATTACAAATATTTTTTTTCATAAAGACACATATGTCATCAGCAGAGGATTGCGGTCGCGTGAGTTATAGTTGCCTGCACTAACTATAACGGGGGAATTTCATTGGTTTTTTATCAGTAAAATTTCCGCTAACTATAACATGTGTGAAACCTATGGTTTTTTCAGTGAATTTGCAAGGTTTTTTAAATGCTAATTCCTAACTATAACGTGTGTGAAACCTATGGTTTTTTCAGTGAATTTGTACGTTTTTTTAAATGCTAAGTTACTTTACGCCATTCGTGGCGTGCGCGCCCACTTAACGCAGTTCGTTCCGTGCGCGCACGGTGCCCTTCGTGCACCGTGCGCGCACAGTGAGCACACGGTGCGCTACGCGCACCGCGTGCCCACATTACGCTAGATGGGCCATGTACGCACGATGCGCTTCGCGCACCGTGCGCACATGGAGGACATATGATGCACTTCGTTGTGAAAGGTAATATTTTAATTTTTCAATAGTCACTATAAGCCATGCACAAATGGTGCCCTTCGGGCACTATTTGCACATGGGGTGGGGAGAGTGTGGATATTTTTTTTTTTTAATAATTTTTACTGTACGCGTACGGTAAGCGTAATCGGCGAAATTATCGAAAAAATGAAAATTCCGTTTTTGGCTTTAGGGGAACTTTGGGGACTCCCTCAACATGGCTAGGTGCTTAGGAGCTGTCTAAACAGCCCCTTTACATGTTTTTGCTCTTTGTTTTTTAACCCCCTCTCAGACTGCGAGAGAGAAAATGGCGGCCGCCACTTCCTGGTTTCGACCGATTCAAATGTTTACTAAGATCTAACAGCCAATCAGATTCGCGCTCGCGCACGTCACCGTACGCGTACGGTAAGCTTACCGTAAGCGCACCGTAAGCTGGCTCAGATATATATATTGATTTAAAGGCTATTTTCTCAGGAACTACTGAACAGATTTACACCAGACCTACAAAAGGCACTTCCTTGACCTGAGGACTACCTCTCTGCCAAATTTCAAGTAACTCTGTTCAGCCGTTCGGGCTGTAGCTGTGTCTAAAGGTCCTATGGAAAAATGCATGGGAAAAACGCGTTTTGGGACCCCCATTTTATCTCAGCCCCCGCTTGACGAATCCCCACGAGACTTTCAGGGTAGGAGCGGAGCGGAGCGCCCCATTAGTTTTGAAAATTTCGCAAGGATTCGTCGACCGGCGCCAAAGTTATTCCAAATAGAATGTTGCGGATTTCCTATGGAAACAGGGTCCTAACTATAACTACCTACTGGCGACCGCCAGTAGGTAATATATATATATATATATATATATATATATATATATATATATATATATATATATATATATATATATATACATATATTTACCCATATAAAAAACGCTTCTTCCGGGAACCAGAGACCCGTGGTAGTCGGCACCGTGTCTGGCAGTGTGCTCTCAGGCAAGACACGTGATGTTTCGCAGAAAGGATTTATTACTTCATAAACCTTCATAAACCTCACATAACACATCTCGACCATCACCGGCGGTCTTGTTCACACACCTGTGTGTATTTATATATATATAAATATATATCGCCAGTAGGTAGATATAGTTAGGACCTATTTTCCATAGGAAATATGCAACATTCTATTTGGAATAACTTTGGCGCCGAGTAACAAATCTTCGCGAAATTTTCAAAAATTTTGGCCAGCTCCGGTCCGCTCCTATCCTGAAAGTTTCACGGTGATTTGTCAAGCGAGGCCGAGAAAAAAAGGGGGGTCCCAAAACGCGTTTTCCCCATGCAATTTCCCATAGGACCTTTAGCCGCAGCTACAGCCCGAACTGCTGAACGGAATTACACCAAATTTGGCAAAGAGGTAGTCCTTAGTTCAGACTCGTGCCTTTTGCGTAAATGGTGTAAATCCGTTCAGTAGTTCCAGAGAAAATGACAGTTAAAGGTATGTATATATCTATGGCCTTGGAGGATCCGTGCACCCTCCCGATCACAAGCTGAATTTTAATTGGCTGCCAACACTGAATCAGGAAGTGTTGGCAGCCATCTTGTGCCTCGGTAGAACCGAGGCACAAGAAACCCCCCAAAAATACGTCGTAAAACGCGAGTAGGGGGCAGGGTAAAAACACCCTGACCCCCTAGGCCTGCTCAGGGGGTCCCACAAGCACCCATGGCCCCCCAAATGGGAGGATGCGCGCTGGATGCGCGCATCCTAGCGATAGTAAAACAAAAATCAGAGCGGCCTCCCGCACTAAATATGCTAGTTTGCCCCCGGGGGCATAATGAAACAAGCATCGGCATACAAATAGAACATGTTGACCAGTACGGGGTTGTTTGCTCTCCCCCACGCCCCAGTGACACACTCAGGAGTGACACCTTCAGTAATGACACACCCAGCAATGACACACCCGGTAGTGATACATCCAGGAGTGCTAACCTCAGGAGAGACACACAGGACTGACAAACTTAAGAGTGACACGCTCTGGAGTGTAAGTACAAGGGACCCTGTCCCTTCAAGCAAGACTCAATAAGATGTGGCCTAACAGTTAGAGCATACAACCTCGAAGCTTGGTAACCAGGTTCGAGTCTCTGCAGCTCAACCTCTTGTGATTCTGGGCAAATCACTTCATCTCCCCACGCCTAACAAAACATGGATGTGCCCGTCTGGAACAGCTGGTGCTCATCTAAAGCACCATGATACCTCCGGGTCGAGTTTGAGCTGTATAAAACAGCAAGACAAAAAACACGGCTCTGCGAATCTTACACGCCCTCACACATGCACTCACTGTGACTTGCCTCAGAGGTACTCTCGTGCTCATGGGAGATGCGCTCTCTCCCCTCCATAAGTGCCTCTCTCTCCCAGATGATTCACGTACTTCCTGCTGGTTGGCGAAGAGTGAGACACAAGCTCTCACGTGACAAGGTTGAGGTATAGCGCCCACCAAGCGCCTCTCGGGTTTAAACAAGCATCGGCATACAAATAGAACATGGTGACCAGTACGGGGTTGTTTGCTCTCCCCCACGCCCCAGTGACACACTCAGGAGTGACACCCTCAGTAATGACACACCCAGTAGTGATACATCCAGGAGTGAAAACCTCAGGAGAGACACACAGGACTGACAGACTTAAGAGTGATACGCCCAGGAGTGCCATACAATAAAAATAAATCGGCCCGGGGATGGGGTCCCTGGGGCCATAAGTGGTCACAGGAGGGGGGCAAGGTAGCCCCCCTCCAAAATAAAAAATGTAAAAAAAAGGGCCATGACCCGGGGATGGGGTCCCCGGGGCAAATTATGGCCTTGGGAAGGGGGCCATGTGGATCCCTTCCCGATTTTTTAATTTTTTTTAAAAACAAATAGGGGGCAGGCCCTGGGGGATGGGGTCCCCAGGGCCAATAAATTAGAAAAAGAAGGGGGGCTACACAGCCCCCCTTCTAAAAAAAAAAAAAAAAGGGATTGGGCCAGGGGCCACGCCCCCTCCTTGCACCACTCTGCAAACGCGCCCCCTGGCGTGTTTGCAGAGGGGGAACTAATTTCCCTTGAATGCTGGGGGGCCCTGGGGGCCAAATAGCCCACCAGGAACTTCCAGTATGAACCAGGGGGCTGCGTTGCAGAGAGGTGTAATGAGGCCACACCCCTTTTTACACCTCTCTGCATCACAGCTCTGTGGCGCTTACTGGAGGTACCAGGTGGGCTAGTTGGCCGCCAGGGGACCTCAGGATTCAAGGGGACAAAATCTCCCAACTTAAAACGTGCCACGGGGTGCTTTTGCACAGTGGTGAAGGTAGGGGGCGGAGCCTGAGGTGATATGTGTGCAAACACACCCTGTGGCGCGTTTTAAGTTGGGGAATTCATTCCTCTTCAATCCAGAGGTCCCCTAGGGGCCAACTAACCCACCAGGTGCCTCCACTAAGCGCCACAGAGCTGCGTTGCAGAGTGTTGTAAAAAGGGGTGTGGCCTCTGAACGCCTCTCTGCAACGCAGCTCCCTGGCGCATACTGGAGGTACCTGGTGGGCTATTTGGCCACCAGGGGACCTCAGGATTCAAGAGGACTTAATCCCCCAACTTAAAACACGCCACGGGGCTCGTTTGCACAGTGGTGAAGGTAGGGGGCGGGGCCTGAGGTGATATGTGTGCAAACACGCCCTGTGGCGCGTTTTAAGTTGGGGAATTAATTCCTCTTCAATCCAGAGGTCCCCTAGGGGCCAACTAGCCCACCAGTTGCCTCCAGTAAGCACCACGGAGCTGTGTTGGAGAGTGTTGTAAAAAGGGGCATGGCCTCTGATCACCTCTCTGCAACGCAGCTCCCTGGCGCATACTGGAGGTACCTGGTGGGCCAGTTGGCCCCCAGGGGACCACAGGATTGAAGAGGAATTAATTCCCCAACTTAAAACACGCCACAGGGCGTGTTTGCACATGTCACCTCAGGCCCCGCCCCCTTCCTTCACCATTGAACAAATATTCCTCTAAAATCAGCCGAACTACAAATTCCGATTTACTCATCTGTTATCAGGAGAGGACCCAGTGCTGCATCTTTTAGCCCAGCACTGACCCTGAAAAGTAATTCTAAGCGCACTTACCAGTAACTTGTATTTCCTTCCATAGGAATCCATTGTGTGGTTTTCACCAGAAAAGTTTCTAAGTGTCGATTTTTGAAACGTACAAATATTCCTCTAAAATCAGCCGAACTACGAATTCTGATTTACTCACCTGTTATCAGGAGAGAACCCAGTGCTGCATCTTTTAACCCAGCACTGATCCTGAAAAGTAATTCTAAGCTTACTTAACAGTAACTTGTATTTCCTTCCATAGGAATCCATTGTGTGGTTTTCAGCAGAAAAGTTTCGAAGTGTCTATTTTCACAAACTAAAAATATTCCTAAAAAATCGTCTGTATGACTTAAACACATTCTTTCAACTGTTTACAGGAGATGCACCAGTGCTGGATTCAGGATCCATCAGTGAGTAAGAAAAACTAACGATAACACTACTTACCTGCTAAGTGAATTTCCTCCGATAGGATAACATTGGTGATTCTATGAGAAAAAGTTTCTGTGTCAAGTTTTAAAATACAATAATATTCCTTAAAAATCACTACTGTAACCAAAACGCTTTTACTCAACTGTTTACAGGAGATGTCCAAGGACTGAATCTAGGATCCAGTCCTGTGGTTAGAAAAGTAATCCATAAAGTAACTAATTGCATTTGACTAGAAATTCACATTGAGCTCAATGTTGCATTGTGTTTGAAATTGTGTTGCCCATTGCAACAACTGTAACTACTGTACTTAAAATTCTATTGCCTATTTGCAAAGTATTTAAACTAAAGTAATTCATTCTGAGAAAGTAGATTTTGTTTTTTAATGTATAATGTAACTATAATGTAATTAAAAAAATAAAATATCTAAAAATAGTTTAAAAAATGTAGTAAATCAGTATAAAAAAAATCAGTATAACAATTAATACATTAAAAATTGTCATTTACAAAACCTTTGAAATTCACTGAAAAAAACATAGGTTTCAGGCCTGATATAGTTAGGAATTAGCATCTAAAAAACCTTTGAAAGTCACTGAAAAAAACATACGTTTCAGGCCTGATATAGTTAGGAATTAGCATTTAAAAAACCTTAGAAATTCACTGAAAAAACCATAGGTTTTAGGGGTGTTATAGTTAGCTGGGCATTTCACTCATACAAAACCATTGAAATTCCTCCGATATAGTTAGTTGTACTAACTACATCTCGCGCGCCCGCAATCCACTGCTGATGATGTCACATATTACATCATTCATGACATGGTCAGTGACATCACTGTTTCAGTGAATATATATATATATATATATATATATATATATATATATATATATATATATACACACACAGCAGTTGGCTATCTCCAAAAATGGGATTTTACAGCTGCAGCTCTTGCCACGCCTGCAAATTTGGGAAAAATACCACCAGTTATACCACTGCTCTTTCCACAGAAAGTTACCCAATAAAAGAGCATTTTACCTGCCGAACCGAGTATGCAGCCTACATGTTGCAATGCACCTGTGGACTCAAAAATATTGGCAGCACTAAGTTGCCAGTACATGCTCGTATTCTTCCGCACTTGCGAGCCATAGTCAATTCCGATCCCGCATATCCAGTTGCCAGACATTTTAAAACTGAGCATGCTAATAATCTCAACTGTCTACATTACTGTGTTCTTGATTCCGTACCTAATAACAAGAGAGGAGGAAATCGTAAAAAACGTTTGCGACAACTGGAATCACGCTATAGCATCGATCTTCATACTAAATACCCTCAAGGTCCGAACACAGGCGAAGATATGCATAATTTTCTTTAATAAATCTCTGGCCATTCTTTATTTGCGGGGTGCTAGAATTACCTGGTATTTATGCCACTGGCTGTATATTCAATCTATGGTAGTAACCACATTACAGAGTCTTTGCGTTGGGTTCTATCCTCTGCAAGAGTCCTATGCCTATTTGTTACAGAACAACTAAAATTTCAAACTCCCTGGAATTTGTGACTCAACATATACGTGTGCAGTTTCTTCTTGGTGATAATGTCTTTGCTTCATATTTACATCCCTACAAGCATTTTCAATGACCTCTGTATATAGGAGAATAAATTGTGTTCTTTTAAGGGGGATCCCTCATGTCCGTATCAGTCTTAGGTTTACTTTCCTTTCATTACTGCCATGTAGTAGGCAGTCCCTCTCCTTTTAGGAGTAGGTGATACAATTGGCTGATATTCAGTAATAGTTCTTAACAAAATTGCACTTTCAATTTGATTTCTACTGCACTTTAGCACTTAGCACTTTAACTATACGGCACTGTAATCATGTTACTCTTTTCAATATAGATCAAGTCTCTGTAAGGCTAATCAATATAATCATCTTATTTAAGAGTGGCATCCATGTAGATATTACAAATGTACTATTTATTATTGTGACAGATATACAAACAACCTTACCAGTATAGTAATTAGAGTCATGATAGAAGTTTTTTGACAGGTATTTGTACCAAGTAGTAATGTACTGATCAATTAAGTCGTTACAGCTTTTCCTATGACTATGAAATCTTATTATTTTTTACCAAAATAACTTTTTACTGGTGTTTTTTTAAAATTCTAAATTTTAAATTTTGCTCTGTCTGGTAGTGCACTGCATAACTGCTCTTTCTAAATTATTGATAAATTATTTTGGACATTTCACTCTCTTAATACACATTGGTAGATTGTATGTATATTTGTGTTAACAAATGTCAATCAGGTTATCATGACCAATTGTGGCCGGCTTGATAGGGAGTACCCTTTAATTAGCACTGATAATATGGCCCAATCAACTAATGACAAATTATGGCTATTCTTATTTTATTTCTCATTACAATCTAGTTGCATATATGTAGAGCATTATATGCCACCAACCATGATCTAAACTATATGATTAATATGCATCTATATGAATGAGGTTCCATCTTTGTTAATATATTCCTGTAATTTGAGTACATGTATTAGCACTATGATGTCTAAGGCTGCTCGTAAAATGACAATTGCATTTAAGACACAAAATAGCTCATGTAAGTATTTCTTCAGTCTTTATAGTAGTGTCGTACTTCTTTGATCAGGTGATGGTAGGTGTTTTCCTTTAAATTCACTGTCATGCACGTAACGCAGTCATGTGAGCAAGGGCCGAGTGGCCCGAAACGCGTCATGGACTGTGCACATATCGTTTATTAAATAAAGAAGATTTTTGAGCATTGGCGATTGAAGTTGTCCGTTCCTGTTGTTGTGCGCGATTGCACATTTGGAGAGTTTTCGAATATATATATATATATATATATATATATATATATATATATATTCACAAAAAAAACCATAGGTTTCAGGCACGTTATAGTTAGGAATTAGCATTTAAAAAACCTCAGAAATTCACTGAAAAAACCATAGGTTTCAGGGGTGTTATAGTTAGCTGGACTTTTCACTTGTACAAAACCATTGAAATTCCCCCGTTATAGTTAGTTCAGCTAACTATAACTCGCGTGCCCGCAATGCACTGCTGATGACGTCACATATTACATCACTCATGACATGGTCAGTGACATCACTCATGACATCACTGATGACATCTCAAATGACATCACTGATGACATCACTGATGACATCATCCAGTGAATGTGTGTTTTTCTGAAAATTAAATATGTTTTATATATGTATATCTCAAGGTCGATGGAAGAATAAATGGGTATATAAGTGTCTAAATGGATGATTTGTTTTTGAAAAATTGATTGTGTAACTGACTGATTAAGTGTATCATAGTGAATACATGGCTTAGTGAGTAATGTTTAAATATGTAAATATCTGTATCAGTCTCTCACTTTGTGTATAAGTGGCTGCATGGGTTGGTGAGTAGCTACATGGGTGTCTATATAGGTTATTAGTTGGTTTTTTGAGTATCAGTCTGAGTGTCTGCATGGTTCGGTGGGGGGTATTACGTAGTGCATAGGTGCATGAATGAGTGACTCACTGTTTGTATGTGTTGAACACAGCATGTGTGCAGGACTGTATGGGTGGATGAGTGTGTGTATGGGTGTGTTAGTGAGTGAATGACTGTCTCAATAGTGTCTTTATGAGTAACTACATATGTTTTAAACTAGTATATGTGACTATTGGTGTATATATGTGAGTATATGTGAGAGTGAGAGATTGAAAGAGTTCCTGTATGAATAAGTATGTGTTTCTATAAGTGATTGTTTAAAAGACTAAGTATGTGTAAGTTTCCGTAGAAGTAAGTATGGTGGTGTGTGTATAACTGTATATGCAAGTAAATGTATGTTTGATTCTTTATTAGCATGAGTGACTATGTGTGTGAGTAACTCTATGGATGAGTGGCATTGTGTAACAGGATGTATAGGTGTATGAGTACATATGATGAGTGAGTACATGTATGAGTGACTGTATAGGACTGTTGGTGAATGAGTGGATGTGTATGTGGATCTTACAATTACTGAAGAGGTTGTTGTAACTGGTATTGGTATGTCCATTGTTTTGAAAATTTTAGTCTCTATTTTTGAATGTGTGTATCAAAGGTTATATTAGGGTGAGAGGAGGTCTGCCACTCTATCACAAGGATGATGTCATCAGTGATGTCATCAGTGATGTCATTTGAGATGTCATCAGTGATGTCATGAGTGATGTCACTGACCATGTCATGAGTGATGTAATATGTGACGTCATCAGCAGTGCATTGCGGGCGCGCGAGTTATAGTTAGCTGAACTAACTATAACGGGGGAATTTCAATGGTTTTGTACAAGTGAAAAGTCCAGCTAACTATAACACCCCTGAAACCTATGGTTTTTTCAGTGAATTTCTGAGGTTTTTTAAATGCTAATTCCTAACTATAACGTGCCTGAAACCTATGGTTTTTTCTGTGAATTTCAAAGGTTTTTTAAATGCTAATTTCTAACTATGCCTACAGAGATAGGACATGTGAAGAAAGAAGAAAAAATGCACAGAAAGAAACAAAAGAAGTGCAGAAAGAAGCAACAGAAGTCCTCAAATACGAAGATAAGTGCAGGAAGAAGGATAACGTGCAGAAAGAACAAAAAGAAGAGCAGAAAGAAGCCTTGTTGCAAAATCATCCTGTACCCTCAACTTTTTCAGACGGATACTGGTGGTAACTGAGTCTGACTAACCAGTCCTAGAGCCAGTGCTATGTTAAAAGACACTTAGAATACAGTGAAAACACCTACATACACTAGGGAACATTATGCGTTGGGGTCCCCCTGTGATTAGCATGACCTCCTCTGTAAGCCCCTAGTGTATAATAGGGCATGGGGATTAAAACTACCACTTAAAACAGGCCACAGGGCGTTTTTGCACACGTTAACTCAGGCCCCGTCCCCTCCCTTCACCACTGTGTAAACACGCCCTGTGTCCATTTTTAGTTGGGAGATTAAGTTCATTTGAATCCTGAGGGTCCCTAGGGTCCAACTAGCCCACTAGGTACCTCCAGTAAGTGCCGCAGAGCTGCGTTGCAGAGAGGTGTAAAAAGTGGCACGGCCTGGACCACCTCTCTGCAATGCAGCTCAGTGGCGCTTACTGGAAGCACTTGGTGGGCTAGTTAGCCCCCAGGGGCCCTCAGTATTGAAGGGAAATTATATCCCCAATTTAAAACGTGCCATAGTGCGCGTTTGCACACGTCACCTCAGGTCCCGTCCCCTCCCTTCACCACTGTGTAAACGCGCCCTGTGGCTGTTCTAAGTTGAGAGATTAAGTCCCCCTGAATCCTAAGGGTCCCTAGGGTCAAACTAGACCACTAGGTACCTCCAGTAAGCGCCACAGAGCTGCGTTGCAGAGAGGTGTAAAAAGGGGCTTGGCCTCAGAACACCTGGCTGCAGCGCAGCTCCCTGGCGCATACTGGAGATGCCTGTTGGGGGCGCTTTTGCAGAGTGCTGCACGGAGGGGGCATGGCCTCCGGCACGATGCCAGTCTTTTATTTATTTTAGTTTTTTAAGAAGGGGGGCTGTTTGGTTCCCCTTCTTATTCTAATTTATTGGCCCTGATGACCCCATCCCCCAGGGCCAGTCTCCTAATTATATTTTTTTGACCCCAATCCCCAGGGCCGGCCACTGTTTTTTATTATTTTTAAAAAATATATATTTATAGACACACCTAGGACATGCTGGACAAACCGTACGTACCTATCACCATGACGATTTGCGTGATATTCATTAAAAGGCGACTATGCATGCAATGAATCCACGTGGAATGTATTTACACCACTAGTGAAGCTCTGACATGTCTGATGCCCTACCGTGCCTAATCCTGGTAGACACCCTTGTCGTTTATTTATACAAACATGGGTAGCTATTGACGGGCACATTTAATACACATGCACACCAAGCCATTCAAAGGGGATTCGACAAAAATTCGACCAAAACTATGCAAGAAACCCCCCTCACGGTTAATAAAACACACATCCACTGCCGGATGTGTAATACTTTTTATTTTACTCTCTGGAAAGGGGACGAACATCACTTGAGAGTCACAGCGTGCTCCTGACAGAGCCCAATGCTGTGTTACACCCACCATTGCCTGCCGAGTGCCACACACCTCTGTGTTGTATTCCACTAGCTAGTGCATATGCTATGACACTCTCTAGCCCATGTGCACTGTAACACCACCCCGTGAATATGTCATGCCACACTTGTCTTCGCACGGGTTATATTGCCCCATCTAACGTGCCTTTCTCGATGCCTATGTTATAACGCACAGTGCTATGCCATACATATTACAATCTGGGATCCATATCTTTGTCACAGTGCATATGCAACGTTACACTCCCCAGCACATATTTTATATTACAACTTTAGAGACTAGTTAGGTTACACAACACTGCCCTGTGCATATTACACTCCAAGGCGCATATCGCATAGCACGCGCTAGTGCCTGTGCTATCTCGCGCTCTCCAATGAATCTGTCATTGCGCACAATGTATTGCATATAATATTTCACGCCCGGTTCATCTTATATCACACTTTTTGGTGCATAGTTTATACCATACACTATATCTAGTTTTCATTTTTAATCGTGCTCTCAGGACTATGTTCTATATAACACTGTGTTCACCTACCCTTTTCACGGGCATTACATTTTGCGATAGGGGGTGGAGGGTCAGGGGGTGTTTCTGCCAAGTGAGCCCGGAGTCACAGTCACAAACGTCCTCTTCTTCCTGAATAAAAGTGAGATTATGCTGCATACTTGTTCATATTTTAAGTAGTTCGCACAGACACAATGTTTTAAAAACAATAAAGTTCCTAATACCCGCCTTCTCTGAACAGTTAGCTTGCTGCCCCATCCCCTTCCTCCCTATCCTCTGTTGTGTGAATCCATGGACTAGCCTCCTCCCTCCTGCCATGCATGGTCTGATGTGCTGCCACTGCCCTCAATTTAGTATGATGTACCAGTCCACTCCTCCTGCCCTCCATTGCCCAATTCTATGCCCCATCATTGACCTCCTGCTTAAACTCTGTGCTTAGCTTGCTGCCCCTATTCTCCTTCCCCCTGCCCTCCGATGTCTTTGTGCATGCCCCTGCTCCATCCTTTTTGCCCACCATGTCCCATGGACCTGCCACTCCTATCTACTCTGAGTGTTCTGTTGAGCTGCCACTCCCCTCCCACCTGCCTAGCATTGTCAGATGACTGTAACCTGTCCCTGCCACCTCCACCCTGCCTGTCCACATGCCATGCCCCTATCCTCTTCCTCCTGTCCTACATGGTCCATTGTACTGCCACACCCTTCTGCCCTCCCTGGTCTGTTGTGCTGCAACTGCTCCTCCTGCCTGCCCCGTGTGGTCTGTTGTGAGGTCCCTTCCCCTGAACTTTCTTGTCTGTGCACAGGTCCTGACCCTTCCTTCTATCCTCCATCGTCCTTTGTGCATGCCCCTCCACCCTCCTTCTTGCCCATCATAGCCATTGTGCTGCCACTAACCCTCCCACTTGCCATGCATGGTCTTCTGTGCTGCCATGGCCCCTCCCACCTTCCCTGTGTGGTCAGTTAGCTGCCCCTGACCCCCTCCCACCTTCCCTCCATGGTCTGTGTGTATGCCATCACAGTCTCACTGTTGCTCTTCATGGTGTGTCTTGCTTCTAGTGCCCATCCTGCCTGACCTCCATGGCTATCTTGCTGCTCCTGCCCTGCCCCCTTGCCCCCAGCCCTACTCCCTCCCTCCTGGCTTGTCTGTTCCATTGTAATGCCCCTGATCCGTCCCTCCTGCCCTTTATGGTCTGTTATACTGCAGCTTTCTCTCCTGTCTGTCCATTATGGTCAGCTAGCTACCATTGCCTCTTGCCCCTCTGTTCTCTGTTGTCCATGTGCATGGTCCTGTCCCCTCCCTCTTGCTTTCTATGGATTGTTGTGCTGCACTCCCGTCCTGCATGCCCTGTGTGGTGTATTGTGCTGCTGCAAACCCTGATGCCTGCCCTGCAGGGTCAGTTTGGTGCACCTCTCCATGTCCCTCCTGTCCTCTGTTATCCAAGTCCATGTCCCTATCCCATTTCCTTCCATGATCCAATGTACCATACTTGCGAACATTTTGAACTTGGTAAGAGGGAGATTTTGAAAAAAAACTGGGGTATTGATTTTCCCCTTTGAGTTACATTGAAAAAGAGGATATTGTAGACAGGAGACAGATCAAATAAAGCCCATTTGAGCTTAAAAACATTGGACGTTTCCTGGCTGAATCGGGTCTGTTGGCATGTATGGTTGTACTACCATTGCCTCTTCCTTCTGCCCACAATGGTCTATTACATTGCCACAGCCTTGAAGGAGGGTAGATTTTGTATCACAGGGGGCCCCTGGCCCGTTCTGTCCACACCTGAAGTATGAGACCCTTGTCCTTGCCCTGCCAGCTGCATTTGTAGGCCGTATTAAATTGACCAGCGGGTCCTATGTTGCTATATAATTATCCTGAGACATCCTTACCACTCAGCCAGCATAAAACCCCTGTGTAGGCCCTTCTGTTCAATATGTAGGCCTCTTTGTTAAATTGACCATAGCTCTGCAATTTTAGTGTATAGCAGTCTGAAGGCAGGTCTGCGAGGCCTTCTGATCCAAACTAGTAGCCCCCACCCTACCCGAGTGCTCCGTGCTCGGTATCAAAGTTCAACATCCCCCTGAAGCTGTCGACATACAGTAGGCTGCATCCTGGACTGGTACTTGCTTCCTGGGCAGGTTTCCCGCTTTTAAGGAAGTGGCAACCGCAGAGCGTCAAGTTAGGAGAACTGAGGAGATTTTATACATGAATATATTGAATTCCCGTACAATACCCATTATTTTCTGCTTGCTCTATGGAACTTACGATAAGCGATTGGCCTGAGAGACTGACCTTTTCACCCAGTCCATTGTCAGCATTAAGTGGGTAAATGACGAAATGTCTGGTAAAATCTGCAGACGAAGCTTTTGGGTAGCATACGTAGGTAGATGTCGCGTGCAAAGGAGCCCACAAAATGATATAAAAAGGGAGCACCCACAGATATCGACGGACTACCTCGCCGTCTGTATGTAGGTTAACAGGCAGTGCAGGTTTTCCCCAAGAGCTGGGAGCTCTTGTCTTCCTTTGCTTAAAATGTCTTGCTCTGCTTTGCTTGAAGTATCTTATTCTATTTTACCTATATGAAATGTCATGTTATGTTTAACCATTGTTCTCTTTACTTTTGCATTTAAAAGATTTTGTATTGTAATTGCAGGAATGCTTGCTCTAAGAGTAAACGTGAGTGTTCCTAGGTAACATTTTCTTTGGTGTAACTTGTTTCTCATGATGCATTTATAGATGTGTTTTCTCTCTCTCTCTGTCAGTACATTAATTGAGATACAGAGAATATTATGACAGCTGTATGATTATCTGGATTCTGTATTTTGTACTTTATGTCTCTATTCTGCGGTTTCTTTGAAGTTGCATCTTCTCATTAAACTGCCATTGTATTCTGCCTCCAATTCCATGTCTCATATGTCTGTTTTCTTCATTTTTGGAGCGAGCGTTCCTAGGCACCCCGGCTCAAATTAAGGTGCCCCTTTTGTCCCTGACTCACTCTCCTGCTCAGTTCTGTGGTGGCTCCCGGGGATCTGGGGACCGCCCCTAGCTTCCTTGACCCGTAATAGATCTTCCCTCCAACAGCCTCTCTTGCAAGTCCTGTATTGTTGGTTTGTTGCCCCTGCCCCCCTTTCCACTGCCCTCCATAGTCTGTTGTGCTTCCACGGCCCTTCCTGCCTGCTCAGTGTGGTTAAATTGTTGCCTTTGCACCCTCCTACCTGCCTTCAATTTTCAGAGTCCGTGCCCCTGGCCTCTGCCTCTCAACAGTATCCTAATGAACAACTAGATTGCTAACATTCTATATTTATTACAAAAGTGTGGAACGCCTGACATCATCTTGATGTAATCAAAACTGTAATACCTAGAGCATTTCCTTTGGAAATTACATATATGAGAGGGTCTTATTGGCATCAAAATTATGGTTAGTGCTCTAAAAGACTAAAATAAGGACATATTTTCAGAGTTTTCAAATAGCGACAAAGCACTTTTAAATTATTTGTTATCTTTATGTTTTTTTATCCTGTTGACCACTTGATTAAATGTTGCACTTAGGGGAGAGGATGTGGTGTTACTTCCAGAACTGCAGACTTTGCAACTGGGGAACCAGGTTGAAGTTTCTGCTTCAGCTCGACATTCTGTGATTCTGGTCAAATCACTTAGTCTCCCCATGTCTACAACCAAAATGAATTTGTTCTTGTGTGATGTAACCAATGCTCATGTAAAGCACTCCAATACCTGACAAGTCTGCACTATATAACACTGCAAAAACACAAAATAATAAGTGTTTTGCACACTTCTGTCATTGGGCTATATTTGGGCTACATCTGGGTGATTTTGGGCTACATTTGGGCTCTTTTGTCTCCGGTGGCCATCTTGGGAGATTTATTTGTTATGAAGTTTCCTAATTTCCTCATGTACTGCAGTCTCCTCAGTAGGAAATGCTTTCAGTTTTTTACTTTGATTCCATCATGAAGGTATTCAGATATGTCACACATTTGCCATAAATTCTGAATGTTAGCACTCTAGTTGCTCATTAGATCACTGTAGTAAAACTACTGCACCATGGAAGTCTGCTCCTGGTATTAAAAGTGCATGTTTCAGTCTGCATGTCAGAATGTTTTAATGAAATAGAAGAGGATTTGAGAAGTCACTCAAAATGTGCCCTCATTTTCTTTCTTCAGCATTAATCATAATTTCTATGGCAAAATGAACCTCCTCATTGTGTTCCTTTTTAAATTAAATGTTTTAAGTGTTACCAGTTTATTCCAATCAAGATGGCTTCAGGTGTGCCTTACTTTTGTCATAATGAAGACAGTAAGCGCTCTAGTTGTTTTTAAGAACATTCTTGGACATTCTGTCATTGGGCTATACTTGGGCTACATCTGGGTGATATTTGGGCTACATTTGGGCTCTTTTGTCTCTGGTGGCCATCTTGGGAGACTTATTTGTTATGAAGTTTCCTAATTTCCTCATTTACTGCAGTCTCCTCAGTAGGAAATACTTTCAGTTTTTTACTTTGATTCCATCAAGAAGGCATTCAGATGTGTCACACATTTGCCATAAATTCAGAATGTTAGCACTCTTTTTGCTCATTAGATCACTGTAGTAAAGCTACTGCTCACCAGGGAAAACTGCTGCTGGTATTGAAAGTGCATGTTTCAGATTGCATGTCAGAATGTTTTAATGAAATAGAAGAGGATTTGAGAAGTCACTCAAAATGTGCCCTAATTTTTCTTTCTGCAGCACTAATCATACTTTTTATGGAAAAATGAACCCACTCATTTTGTTCCTTTTTAAATTAAATGTTTTAAGAGTTACCACTTTAATCCAAGCAAGATGGCTTCAGGTGTGCCATACGTTTATCATAAGTAGGACTGTTAGCGCTCTAGTAGTTCTTTGGAACACTCTGGGAAGCTGCAGTAGAACACAAAGGAATCAACTGACAGTCTCTGCCCTTGTTGGATGTACATGTTTTACTGAGAATGTCAGACTTCATTCTCACATGACTGAGAAAGATAATGTGAATTTACAGAAAATAAGCTCTCAGTTTAGCCTATAGATCACCTTCCAAACCTCTGTGGTAAAAGCATGAGAAAATATTTTTCTCTCAATCATGATATCCCAGCAGAAGGCTTTTTCACATGGTGAAATCACCTTAGAACATACCACAATTCCTAAAATGAGTATGGTACCATCAACAAATGATTTATAATGTAACTAAAGTCTTAAAACCTTCTATTAACTGCAATGCTTTTTAATGAGGTGCTATCATGTATATTGGTCCCAAGATGGCTGCCAACACTTCTTGGATGAAGTGCTGACAGCCAATCAGATCTCAGGATGAGATGTGTGGTTAGGCTCCGCCCACATATATATATGCTTTTAAATGCTATTTTCTCAGGAAATACTGAACAGATTTACACCAGACCTGCAAAAGGCACTTCCTTGACCTTAAGGCTACATCTCTGCCAAATTTCAAGTAATTCTGTTCAGCCGTTCGGGCTGTAGCTGTGTCTAAAGGTCCTATGGAAAAATGCATGGGGAAAACGCGTTTTGGGACCCCCCTTTTTTCTCTGCCCCTGCTTGACGAATCCCCCCGAGACTTTCAGGGTAGGAGCGGAGCGTAGCGCCCCACCTATTTTGAAAATTTCGCGAGGATTCGTCGACCGGCGCCAAAGTTATTCCAAATAGAATGTTGCGGATTTCCTATGGAAACAGGGTCCTAACTATAACTACCTACTGGCGACCGCCAGTAGGTAATATATATATATATATATATATATAAACAATGCGAGAACGCTCGGTTGTCACTGCCGCGGCTCCAAACCATAGGGCACGTCGTCTTCACGGACCAACCCAGCAAGGTCCGCATTGAATTAACAAAAAGTTCCTCTGGTAAAGGATGACGACGCCGTGTCTTGTACTGATAGTAGATTTATTTGTCAGCTGCTGGACGCGTTTCGCCTGACCTGCAGGCTTGTTCACCAACAGTGTGAATAAAGTTTGCCACCATATTTAAACACACCAAAACAAAAGTCACGTGATTAACTACAAACACAGTGTATTGAGCGAAAGACTCGTAGTTTTCCTCTATCGCAACATTGAATCCTGATAAATTCAACGTTTTTCTTGGTAATTTCACTTCTTAATGAAATATCATTCGCAAATGCATGGATACATCTAGAGTAAAATTATTATCCACAATTAATTATTAGCAATGTCAAAAATTGTAACATCACACATAGACAACAAACAAACGCTCTTGACTCAGGACTAGTGCCCGTTGTATCAACATTTCCTTGATGATGCTTATAAGCATGTCAGGCGAAACGCGTCCAGCAGCTGACAAATAAATCTACTATCAGTACAAGACATGGCGTCGTCATCCTTTACCAGAGGAACTTTTTGTTAATTCAATGCAGACCTTGCTGGGTGGGTCCGTGAAGACGACGCGCCCTTTGGTTTGGAGCCGCGGCAGTGACAACCGAGCGTTCTCGCATTGTTTATTTTAAATAACTGCCGCCCCCCTTATCGCAATACGCAGGAGAGTTGAACATTGGAGATTTGCCCGTAGCAGAGCCTGGAGTGCTGAGTAGCAGAACTACGAGTCGAAGGACCCGTAGCTTCCTACTGAGACCCAGGTAAGCGTGGGCATTATTTTGCGATAGGGAAAAGGGAAAGCCAGTGACCATTACACTTCACGCTGATTTACAAGCAGTGACACTGGCGGTTCTTGTAAGAGTGAGGAAGACTTGCTCTCAGGTGCTATTATTCTCAATACGTCAGCTGACGAAGTGAAGGAGAGGGAGGAAGCTGCATTATCAATCTTCGATGACTCGTTGGTGAAATTAAAAACCAGTCATGTTGCTCAAAAAGATGTTGGCAAAAGGGATGTCAGTGTGCGCTTCAAAAGGCTAGAAAAGCTTAAATGAGCGGAACTTTCGAAATGGTGGGAATCGAAATCATTGAAAAGATACCTTGAAGTTAAACGGATCCCTAGAGGATTACGCATATTAGTTGCTCCTACGTATGAAAACCCGAACCCCAATATGCTACGTGAGTGAGCAGAGAACAATCATGAGTCTTCGGCTAGAATGCTAGCAATACTTGTGAAATAAGCAGAAATTGACAGAATAAAAATTATTGAAGAGATTGAGCAAATTATGGAATTTTTAGATGAAGAGACAGACCAAGAACCTATAATCAAATTCAAAATTAACATGCAAGCCAGATTGCGCAAACTGGAGGAATCGATAAAAGAAAGAAAGGCGCAAAAACTTATACGCGACAAACTGGACTACGAGCGAGGCCAGATTTATACTTTTGCAAAGAAATTTGAAACTCTACGGCGACAAAAAATTAATGAAGGAGGTAAAGCCACATACCAAGGACATTCGGAATTGAGCAGTGTCCCCAGTTCAGAGGTTGACACTGAGGGGGATGAAGGAATGAGTGGGTGGGTTGGCCCAGCCCCCTCGGTATTAGATGAGTTCAGTTTTTTAAAACAAGAGAGGAGATTCAATCTCCGACCGAGACAATTCGTCCAGTATGCAAAGCCTCAAAGAGGAAGAGGCAGAGGCAGCAGAGGAGGAAAGGCACAAAACAGCTTAGACAGCGCCGTGAAATTCAAGACCAAAATGAAATGATAGATGATGACAAAACAACAATTATCAACTTGACTAGCATCAACTTGTGTGAGAAAGAACAAACATTTTTAAAGCTTGGTCTGTCATTCTGCCCGGAAGAAGACTTTAATTATGTTAAGACAAGGGTAGATGTGTTCAAATTTGTTCGAGCATTAAAATTGAAGAAACATTTCAGTAATATTCTAAGATCATTACCATCTCCAAAGGTTTTATCTATTTCTGAGGATAACAATGAATTAGTGGTGGATGACATGAATTTAATGTTAGATATGTACCACTTACAGGAACAGTCACATTCCACTCAACCTATCGATATCATGAGTGTTGATGTTAATCAAGCTGTATCAGTAGCAGAGGGTGAAGGTATTAACATCATGAGCAATGATCCAACATCTTTTAGACCAATTTCTAGGTTCACTCCCATGACCGGAAAAGATGCAGGTGATGTTTACAGTGAACTGGTAACTAATGATTTTAAACAATTGTGCACTAAAACACTTTCAAAGCATAAAAAAAATCACAACCACAACGCGACTACTTCGCTTTAGTTAACAAATTAGCTATGAATTCTGATTGTATTGTATGTAATGCAGATAAAGGCTGAAATGTGGTGTTCTGGGGTAAACAACAGTATTTACTTGAAGCATACAAACAGCTGAATAATCGTTCAAACTATGTTAAATTAACTGAACTAATTATGCAAAACAGTCATGCCCTGTATAATTGCATGTTATCTGATTGGTTTACAAGAGGTTTGTTAATACAAGAAGAAATTACTTTTTTTAAAAATCAGTAACCCAGTGACACCAGTGTTGTATTTAATACCTAAAATACACAAAGATCAACTTAATCCACCAGGCCGCCCTATAATTTCTGCCATCAACAGTGCCTTAGCTAACACCTCGAAGTTTGTAGATTCCTTTTTATGTCCTTTGACTAAATGTTTTCCATCCTATTTTCAAAGATACAGGAGATTTCCTTAAACGGGTATACGACTTACCTTGGTAAAGTGAATTTTTATTGGCAACTATTGATGTGACAAGTTTGTACACCAGTATTCGCCATGATGATGGCCTAAACGCAGTCAGGCATTTCTTAGGCAATCGGCCAGTCAAATTCTGGGACAATGACGGTCTTCTGCTTCAAAAATAATTATTTCCTTTTCAATGGTGAACTATATCAGCAGATATGCGGTACCGCGATGGGCACCTGCTTCGCCCCCAGCTTTGCTAATTTACATATGGGCTGGTGGGAGGAGCAGGTGGTCCAAAAGCTGTACCCTGAGATCTGGCAAAACAATGTGATGCATTGGAGTAGATTCATCGATGATCTTTTCATCGTTTGGAAAGGCACCAAGGAATCCTTAATCAACTTCATCAGAAGTCTACAAACAAATAACTTGA
Source organism: Triturus cristatus (assembly GCF_964204655.1). NCBI lineage: Eukaryota > Metazoa > Chordata > Amphibia > Caudata > Salamandridae > Triturus > Triturus cristatus. The sequence continues at coordinate 1,010,809,717 of NC_140593.1, read as the reverse complement.
ATCTAAAATTTACCAGTTCTATCAGCGACACCACGGTCAACTTTTTAGATTTAACCATCTACATTGAGAAAGGAAAATAGGAAACAATTTTGTATCGGACTCCCACGGCAGGTAACACTTTGTTGCATGCCAAGAATTTCCATCCTCAAAACTTAATTAACAGCATCCCGTATGGAGAGAGCCTAAGAACAATTCGCAACTGCAGCAACAGAGATAGTTGTGATGTAGAACTAAAGATACTACATGCACGTTTTCAAGCTAGAGGGTATTCTGATCATTGTATAGATTCAGCTATTTCAAAAGCCAAAAAAAGAACAAGGGAAGAAATTTTGTTTAACAAAAGCAATACTAGAAAGAAAAAACAAACCTTAAATTCAAACGAGTGCAGGATGATAACCACGTTCAACACACAACATACATATGTGAGGAGCATTTTGACCAAACACTGGAACCTGATTCAGAGTGATCCAGTATTAGGAAAATTGTGCAAAAAAGGCCCCAATTAACATTCAGGAAAGCTAGAAGTTTTAAACAAATGTTGGTCAGTAATGTGTTAAAATCAGTTCCAAATAAAAAATCATCTAAAATGTGGTTGAGCAAAAAAGAAGGTTTCGTCAGATGCACCAAATGTAAAGCTAGTGTCCATGGGATTAACACCACCATGTACACATCAGGACTAGCCAGCAAAGAATTTAAAATCAGAGGCCACTACACATGCAAAACGGACCATGCTGTCTACTTGCTTCAGTGTCCTTGTAGCTTGAAGTACGTGGGCAGCACGATTCTACCGGTCCACAAACGTGTGTTGCAACATCTAAGAGCCATTAAAAATGGAGATAAAGCGTATCCAGTGGCACGCCACTTTGAACGACATCATCAAAAAAATACAACTGGTTTATCATACTACGTTATAGACGCAGTGAAATTAAATGAGAGAGGTGGCAACCGTGAGAAACATCTGAGAAGATTGGAATCAATGTATATAATAAAATTAAACTGCAAAACTCCTGCAGGTTTAAATATGGAAGAAGACTTGCATACTCACCTGTAACAGTATTTAAATTACAGTATTTGGAATTAAGCTTCTCCCCTGTTGTTTTTAAACCACTACACATTGCACAATTGTAGGTATTATGAGGGATTGGCACACCACAATTGTCACAAAAGATATTGTAGATAACTCCACCTATTTGCATATTATATGCCCACTTGGGCTTGAATATCTGTAGTATGTCGCGTAGACACTTGGTACTGATACTGGTTGCAGTACATTTTTATTTTAGTACATTTGTACATTTAATAAGCATCATCAAGGAAATGTTGATACAACGGGCACTAGTCCTGCGTCAAGAGCGTTTGTTTGTTGTCTATGCGTGATGTTACAATTTTTTACATTGCTAATAATTAATTGTGGATAATAATTTTACTCTAGATGTATCCATGCATTTGCGAATGATATTTCATTTAGAAGTGAAATTACCAAGAAAAACATTGAATTTATCAGGATTCAATGTTGCGATAGAGGAAAACTACGAGTCTTTCTTTCAATACACTGTGTTTGTAGTTAATCACGTGACTTTTGTTTTGGTGTGTTTAAAAATGGTGGCAAACTTTATTCACACTGTTGGTGAACAAGCCTGCAGGTCAGGCGAAACGCTTCCAGCAGCTGACAAATAAATCTACTATCAGTGCAATACACGGCGTCGTCATCCTTTACCAGAGGAACTTTTTGTTAATATATATATATATATATATATATATATATATATATATATATATATATATATATATATATGAAGTCCATGTGTATTTGCCCAAACGCCGTACGCCTGCCCTTCGTAGCCAGTGGCTGCTGTGGTGGCAAATGATCCACAAAATCATCAAAAACAGTCCTTATACGTGAACAAAGAGGCGGCACACCAATGGCATCCACAGTGGGTTTATTGCACAAAAGAACAACGCGTGTTGGCCAGACGGCCTTCGTCAAGTTCAAAGGTCAATCCTCGTTACTCCGTTAACATAAGCATAACGTCATCAAAGACATGGAAAACATCCGACATTTAAATTACATGCAAATTGTGGTAACTAGATATACAAATGCATGAAAAATAAAATTAAAATAAGTATAAAAACCGGTGCATTGCATCAAAATAAATACCTCCAGCAACCAATATACAGTCTCAATTCATGTATGATGTCAGCACTAAAAATGTAATGTGCAGCGTAATCATTATGTATTTAACATAATACTTCATTTGTTGTAAAAATCACAAATATGAAGCTTATATCTTGGGCTATACAATTCGGCCGGTTATTTCAGTAGACACAAACTTACGCTAATGCAAGAGAAGCCCAATCACGTGACTCCATGAACATAGAGGAAATACACTCTAGTGTTCTCTACTTGCCCGCAAAACAATAAAGTTTTCCCATATTGAAAATCGACAATAATGTTAATCCTTATACCCAGAATAAAAGATGATGAGAAGAACATAATTCATATTGAGGCGCTTCAAATTAACATATTTTAAAAAGCGGCAGTATTGTTGATTCCTAATTGTATATGAAGGTAAATTACAATAACAAAATTCATATTGAAGCGTCTAAAAATAACTGATGTGGGCAAATTGATGCTTGAGGCTGTTGTGCTTGTCCTACACAATGCTGTTGCCTTAAATAAATGGATTTGGATTATAATCGCTACCCGTGAGTGTGTGTGGAACTTTTTCTGGAAAGAAAACTTTGGATATATATATATATATATATATATATATATATATATATATATATATATCATCTACTGGCGGTTGCCAGTAGATAGTTATAGTTAGGATCGTGTTTCCATAGGAAATCCGCAACATTCTATTTGGAATAACTTTGGCGCCGATTGACGAATCCTCGCGAAATTTTCAAAATAGGTGGGGCGCTCCGCTCCGCTCCTTCCCTGAAAGTCTCGGGGGGATTCGTCGAGCGGGGGCTGAGAAAAAGGGGGGGTCCCAAAATGCGTTTTCCCCATGCATTTTTCCATAGGACCTTTAGTCCAAGCTACAGCCCGAACGGCTGAACAGAATTACTTGAAATTTGGCAGAGAGGTAGTCCTCAGGTCAGGGATGCGCCTTTTGCAGGTCTGGTGTAAATCTGTTCAGTATTTCCTGAGAAAATAGCATTTAAAAGCATATATATATCTATGGGCGCGCTCCGTGCGCGTACGGTAAAACTTACCGTACGCGCACGCTGCCGTGCTCGAGCGCGATTCTGATTGGTTGTTAGATCTTAGTAAACATTCGAATCGGTCGAAACCAGGAAGTGTCGGCCACCATTTTGTCTCTTGCAGTCTGAGGGGGTGAAAAACAAAGGTGAAGAACGTGAAAAGGGGGCAGGGTGGACAGTTCCTGACCCCCTAGCCTTTGTCAGGGGGTCCCAGAAGGACCCCCAAGGGCCAAAATTTCCTTAAATTTTTTTGCGAAAAATCGCGGAGTACGCGAAGCGTGCGCGTACGGTAGAAACGAAAAAATTCCGCGAACTGCGTAACGTGCGCGTACGGTACGCGCACAGTGAAAAACATAAAAAAATAAAAAAATAAAATACATAACTTAGCATTTAAAAAACCGTACAAATTCACTGAAAAAACCATAGGTTTCACACACGTTAAAGTTAGGAATTAGCATTTAAAAAACCTTGCAAATTCACTTAAAAAACCATAGGTTTCACACATGTTATTGTTAGCTGGACATTTCACTCGTGAAAAACCATTGAAATTCCCCCGTTATAGTTAGTGCAGGCAACTATAACTCACGCGACCGCAATCCTCTGCTGATGACGTCAGATATTACATCACTGATGACATATGTGTCTTTCTGAAAAAAAAATATTTGTAATATATGTATAGCTAAAAATTAATAGAAAAAGACATGGGTAAATAAGTGTCTAAATACAGTGATGTAATATCTGACTTCATCAGCAGAGGATTGCGGTCGCGTGAGTTATAGTTGCCTGCACTAACTATAACGGGGGAATTTCAATGGTTTTTCACGAGTGAAATGTCCAGCTAACTATAACATGTGTGAAACCTATGGTTTTTTAAGTGAATATACTATATATTATATATTTATGCTTTTAGTCATAGTAAATTAAAACAGCATAATTAAAAAAATGGGCGAAATTAGGGTGAAACAATTTTTGGGTTGTTGATATTTTTGAATTTACCATTACAAGTATATAAGAATGATATTTTTGTAAGGGTGCATTATTTACTAGGCAGCGTAAAGCCACGTTAAGTGGCTTAACACTGCCTCGTAAATAAGGCGAAACCCCTATCACCACGTCACTGAAAGTGACGTTGTGTGATAGGGGCTTGTAAATATGTCCCATAGTTACCTAGGAGCAAACTCTCACTTTTAATAAATAATCTGATTTACTAGGGGAAACACTTCCACGTGTTAAATTAATTCACTTTTTTGAATTTTGCAGACACTTTATCACATTCTAACATGATCTTTGTTGCATGATATACATGACAAACATTTTCAAGGCTCGGCTGGAGCATAGACTCTTAGAGTCAGATCCGACCCTTGGCCCTCGCTCCGTTCTCTCTTTTGGGGGCATATCAGCAAGCAGGCGTTAAAAAATTATCGCCGCTTTTGCATCCGTTTTCGGACGAAAAGCGGCGATAATTTTATCGTCTTATCTGCAAGGTCACACTATCGCGTGAAACCTTGCCTTATCTCCATTTCCCTTAACGCCCATCTTTGCATCTCTAATGAGATGCAAAGTGGGCGTTCCTCCCCAGGATAACGGGAGAAATGTCGCTAAGCGACATTTCTCCTATTATCAAGCCTCACGTAAAGCAGCATAGCGCCAGGAAAAGTAGCCATAACCACTGTTATCGCTACTTTCCTTACGCCTGCTTTGAAACTGACTTAGCCATGATATCCTATGGAAGGTGGAAATCATGGCCAAGTATGTGAGGCCCTATCAGCTAGCTATCGTCAAACTTCGTGGGATTATTGCTGGGTTTCCAGCGATAATCACACGTTTGGCAGTTAACGCTAGGATTTTTATCGCTATCTCAGCGATAAAAATCCACGCTAGCCGGCGATAATTATCCTAGCGCTAAGTGAGCTTAGCCATAATTATCGCCGGTTGCTGCTGATATGCCAATTGATTTGCTGGCTTGCAACCTCTAGTCCACTACAGTCTTAAAAGAACTGACTACAAAAACTGGACCGCAGAGACGAAAAGAATCATTACAGGGGTACGTAGAAATGAACGGAAATTAATCACATTATCAAAAGCAGGTGAAGAGAAGCAACACGTAAAGGAAATAAATAATCTACATTAAGAAAAATTGTTTCCAACTAAAAAATACAGAGTATAAAATGTAGTCATCAAGTTCAGTCAAAAAGGGGCAACAAACTGCCACATGGGTGTGATCATGCCATGGGTTTAATGCTACTGAGATTAATAACACAATATAACGGATAAGAGGAGTAACTACACGGAGAAGCGAAATGAATCCAGTGGGCCTGACTGCAACATGTGCACAACGGAGAAGTGTCCTAAAAAGGAAAAGTCAGCTTTTTTCATTAGGCTGCATTTACTTTCTAAAGATGGACTTTCTAAAAGTTGCGTCAGAGACTTGCCGTTTGCTTTCACTTCCGCTACTTAACATGTGATACAGGAAGCAGATGTCTGATCTGGTGATTTAGCCTGACGATATGTGTTATCTGTGACTGTGCACGTGTTTGGCAAGTGAAATGTACTATTATTTGACTTTCAAAACTCACATGTTGACATTTTTTTGATAATGAACTTCGGTTAACGCTGTGAAAGCCATTAGCTTAAAAATGTATGTAACATTCTTAATATTATTTTTCAATAATCGGTTTAACTTGCACATACCTACCCTGCTGCTCTGCTTAGCCGGACTCCTACCCACACACATCCGCGCATGTGCAGAATCAGATCCAACAGCTGGGCCATCTACCTCGCTCCCAAAGCCTGGACCCACCTACCCCTGCACATCAGAGCCACCTCTTCAGTTCTTGAATTTCGCAAAAAACTAAAGCTATTGCTCTACACCTAGCCTTGGCTTGGCTCAAGCTGCTCCTGCTTTCAGCACCAGGATACTTTCTTGGGTGAACCAGGATACCCTCTCGGGGAGCTGTGCCCTCTAACAGAAACTCTATACCCTAACAGTTCCACATTTCAATACAGATGTTATGTTGGCTGAACGTGGCTTGAAGAACGTCCTTTAAAAGTAGCCATTATTATATGGACTCTGTGGTGAAATTACTAATAGTACTAAGTATACTGGGACTGTAGGTGTGTCAGAAGATTTCCAGAACCTCATATCACACGTTGACACGATAGTCGGTTAGATAGGTACAACTATGGTTATTAGTACCTATTCTGGGAATTCTTGTCCACCTATCCTACCTACCTACTTAAAATCTGGGCAATTGCAATAATTGGATGAGGTGGGCTAACTCATGGAATCATAGGCCACCTCATCCCACCCTGGTAAGATGATACTACCAGGGCTGACTAGATCTCATGTGCGACCGTTTTGAGGAAGTTCTTAGAAATAATTTATCAGACATTTATCTGAGTTCCAGTTTTTCTAACTAAAAATACTTTGAAATAGACCACAAGAAATACTTTATTAGGTGGTACCCCAGGTGTGAGTAAAAATACAAATAGAGTATGTTCAGAGGACGTTACAGGATACCATGCCCTTACGAACCTCTCTGGTGCCAACATGTTTCTCCCCACAGTTAGCTTAAAAAAGGTCTTGGGCATTCATCAGGGCTTTTATAAGGTGAGAAAACTTCCGGAAGACACTGCAATGATAATCAACTAACACAGATTTACTCAAGAATAGGTAACTTCTGGAAAAGATTCCTGAACCCAATAATTATTTTGAAGATCTTAAACAGCATTCATATGGCTGTGTGTCCACAAAGATACATGGAATTTAAATAGGAACACAACTACAAGTGGAATAAACACCAGAACACAACACCAAAAACATCCCAGAATAAAACACATCATGTGATGACTCAGTCTGTAGTCTTTGATGGAAATACCAAGATCTTCTTGTATTGAAACAACCCTGGAGAGCCAACTGCACTGGAATAGATTATTACTGGCCGACTTTGTGTATAAAGAAGAAAGGTCCACATTATTACTTCAAACTGTCTTTATTCATACTGCCCTGACGAGTACCAACTTCAAGCCCTCTCACTGCAGTTCCATCTTTACAAATAGTAAGATTTTAAAGAAAAACCCTATTCAGAGAGTTCCCTAATTAACGTGCTAACCTTTAAGGTTTACTGACATAGCAAGTATGCCATTAGCCTGGTGCAAGGAAGATAAATGGTTCAATTGACTGCTGTTGAGTTAGTGAGGTAGTAAAATACATAAATTATCAGGGTTCAATGGGCTCCACGGGACCTGGGTCCCTGTGCCGCTTCATCTGCTGCAACAATACTAGCTGCACTCCTGTTAAAGTTCCTACAAGGATAAACAATCTACTTTATATACTACAGGGCACTATGTGGTCTCTGTGTTTTTATGGAAATCATGATCACTCCAAGATTAATCAGTCCCAATTAATCTGCAATTGTTCCTTTTTCTAGGAGTTTTACTTCTTAAAATGGTAACTTATGTGGGGGACCCAGCATTCACATTTACTCAGGGCATAACAATTTAATTATCTCTTTCTCCTGCTGCTTGTCCTTATGCTGTTCTTGGTATTTGTTGGACTTGGCCCTTCTGGCCGGTTCACCCCGAAACTTTTTGCGTAATATGGTGACTTGGTTTAGTGATTTTAGTGACTTCTGCGCACTTTACCGCTGTGTCCCAGGGTAAAGTGCGTGCGTGTTGTGAGGTTGGCCTGCCCTCCCATAGGAATGCATGGGGGAATGTATGTGTCCCGGTAGTTCCTGATGCGTGGGGTGTGCAGGCCCGTGTTTGGTATGTGCGGACTCGTGGGAGTGAATGCTGCGCGTTGATGTGTGCAGCGTGCATGTACCTGGTGTGGAAGTGCCACTTCTAGAAGTGGGCACTTCAGTGTGCAGTCTGAAATGTGTGGCTTGTCTGGCGATTGGCTGGTGAGGTCAGGTGACGGACTAGGGAATTCCCCAGAGTCAGGAAGAGTCACCCAGTGGTGAATGGGGAATTAGCATGTAGATGGCTGGGGAGGAGTGTACCTGGGTCCTGAATAGGACAGGGCTCCCCCACACAATGCTGGCGCCGGCCCCTGTGGTGCGTCTAATGACCCTAGCCCTGCCAGTGAATAGAGTGAGGGGCTGAGCACATCAAGGGTGCTCCCCAACCAGCTGCGACTGGTTTTCCCCCTCACCCTGAACCCAGAACAAAGGATTTCACTGTATAAAAATGGGGCTGCGTCCCCACAGAAGTGGTTCTCTTGCAGGATCATCTGAGGGGGGGCCTGCTGCTGCTGGGCGCCAGGAGAGACCGCCACTGGGGACTGCCTCCCTGCTGGAGGGCCCTGTGTGCTGGCTCTGGGCCCAGCCTTTGCCCCTCTGCCCTGGAAGAACTTTATTTCTGAACTTGCTATTTCTAAGCGCCTGGGAGCGCTTTCATGGGCTTCATAGCGCTGTGAGCGCTGTCTGATTTTATAGCGCTGTGTGCGCTTGGATTTCGATAGCGGGTGCCCACCCCGCGATTCCGCCGGTATCTGCCAGGTCGGCGGGTGCCCACCCCGCCGTTGTGTTCGTTGCGAGGGAGCCTACCCCTCATTGCCGCTGTGAAGGAATCACCGCTGCAGCCCGGTTCGTAACCGGAAGTCAGGCAGGCCTGGGGGCGTGCCGCGGGACGGAAGCCTCGTTTTGGGAATCAAGAAGCGGACGGGAGCCTACCCCGCGTTTCCCGGGGCAGAGAAAGAGGAGAAGTGCGGCCGGAGCTGGTGCGGAGGGGGCGCGAGGCACATTGTCGGTGCCTGCCCCTCCGCGGTGCAGAAGAAGCTCCAGAGTCCAGTCCGCCGGCACCAGAGAGAGAGAGGACGACGCGGGAGTCCCCGAGCAGCCCGGTGAGTGTTTAAGAGGGCTGGGGACTCCGCGCCTGTGCTGGGGGTGCGGGGGCAGTGATCGAGCCCCGTGAGGCTCCAAAGGTTACCACCAGCATGTCTCGAGCCCCGTGAGGCTCTAGGGGGGCATTGGGAGTAAAGAGTCCCCCGTGTGGGACTCCAACGTTCCGGGGGCATGCTTCTGTGAGAGCGCGAAGCGCTCCAACGTGAGGATTGTATTTCCGAGCCCCGAGAGGCTCCCACGAGGCCCGCATTAGTTGCCCAGAGCGCCCTGAGCGCTCCAACGACGGGGAGCGTTCTTGTTTAGAGCCTGCGAGGCTCGAGGGGGCATTTTGAATGGTCAGAGCCCAGAGAGGGCTCCAGAGGCACGCAGAGTGCCTGAAGTTCATTTTCCAGCTGCCCAGCACTTAGTGGGCAGCTGCAACGTTTAGGTGGTGGCCTCTGTGTTCTAGCTTGCGCAGCTTGCGCAGCCGGGCCCTGAATATTCTGGACACAGAGCGTCCTAGCCTGGACAAGGCCAGTTGGCCTAGGGACTGCCACAGAGGGTGGCATATGAGTTTTGCGCAATTGGTCCGTTCCTGCACCTCTGAATGTTTTCATGCATCATGTGTTTCCTTTGCTCTGCACCTCTGAATGTTTTCATGCATCATGTGTTTCCTTTGCTCTGCACCTCTGAATGTTTTCATGCATCATGTGTTTCCTTTGCTCTGCACCTCTGAATGTTTTCCTGCATCATGTGTAACGTTCTCTTACCCCTACAGGTATTGTGATACGTAGGTGGTTGTTGCTTTCTCCTAGTACAGGTGGTGCTAGTGAGGTTCTAGTTCCCTGCGTGACAGTCTCCTAAGATAGTTAGGGTTACGTAGGAGGTACTTCCCCGATACCAGTGAGTACTGGTTGTGTGCTATACAGTTATTTTTGTGCTACAGTGATTTTATATATTTATGTGCTAACTATCCAAAAGTGCTGAATATCAAAACGTGCTAATTCTGGACAGTGGTCCATGTGGCCCTGTCCCCTGTATATTTATAATCCCTTGTAAATTCTGCCCGTGCCTGTTGGCACATTGTAAAGTGTGTGTTCTTATCTAATGTGTTGTGTATAATACAAAGGTTATTTTTATAGAATACCTTGTGTGGAGTTTCCTTTGTGGTGGGCCTTGGGTGTTGTTGCTGGGTGCGCGCGCAAACGCTTTACACATCGCCTCAGAGATAAGCCTGACTGCTCGTGCCAAGCTACCAAGGGGGTGAGCAGGGGTTATCTTTGGCGTGTAACTTCCTTGCCCTGACTAGAGTGGTGGTTTCTGCCTGGCTTTGGCGCAAGCCTCAGCCAACCGGAAACCGCCAGGTCTAACATTGGTGGCAGCGGTGGGATTTGGACTTGCGTTTGCGCTGTACCGCAGCAGCGACTGGCTACACCACAAAACTCTGCATTAGATAACCACATTTTAGGGATTATTGTTTTGAAGTTCCTTTATTTCTTCTCCTGAAGGTATCATTGTGTAATTGTGTCCAGTACATTTGTCCCCCGCCCTGCGCCCAGAGTTTGGTACCTGTGTCACGTGGTGGTCAGGTTGAGGGATCAGGGGTGGTAGAAACTGCCTTACCAGTCCGAGGGGAGGGTTGTGTGTGGATGGTGTGTGGGGCACTAGACAGTGAGTGTGAGTTCTCCAGGATAGAGAGCTCACTGAAACCTTTTGTGAATTGGGTACTCCTGTGTAGCTCCAACCCCCAGGTTCCTTGTGTTGAACTCTTCTCAGGAACGTCCGCCAAAATGGAGCCTGCTTTTAACTTCTGTAGTCTGTTTAGGTACAGTAGGTTGGAGCTGGTAAGGTTCTGTGAGGAGAGAGACATAGAGGTGGGTGAGTTAGATACCCAGTCCAAACTGAGGGACAACCTGATCACTTGGCAAAAGGTTGAGTGGGAGCGGGAGCGCAGCGAGGAAGATAGGGCCCGGGCCGCACGCCGAGAGGGTGGTGGGTCTGAGGGGAGCCCTGAGGAATCTGAGGGGGAGGAAGGTTACCTGACAGGGACGCCAGTAGAGAGTGAAGACCCCATAGATAGGGAGTCCCTTGCTGGGTCCAGTGTCAGGAGCAGCACCCCATCCCTTTCCCTGTCCCCAGAGGAGCGGGTAGATAGGAGGGAAGAGAGGGAGCATCAGCTGGCCATGGAGAAGCTCAGGTTGGAGCATGCCCGGGGGATGGCGCAGCTGACTATGGCAGAGAAAAAGCTGGAGACCGAGAGGGTCTTAGCGCAGGAGAGGATGGCGGAGGCTGAGAGGGCCTTCGCCAGGGAGAAATCAGTGCTGGAGAGTAGATTATCGCCTGCGCGCAGTCGTAGTTTTCTGGGCTCCCCAGGGAGGGTTGAGTCCAGTGGTGGCAGCGAAATAGAGTCCCGTGCGACAAGTCCCACTCCCAGTTTCCCCAGTCTGGTACCTGTTTCCCAAGAGGAGGAGTATAGGTTGAAGTTCAGGGGCAGTAGAAAACCGTCTCACCAGCCGTGGGGGTTGTTTGTGGATGACTGTCATGAGGCACTGTGGGACTGGCTGGAGGTCAACACGGAAGAGGATTTGGATATAGTGCTCAAAATGATTGTCAAAGAGCAGATGCTCCGTAGTTGTTCTCCAGGGTTGCGCCAGCACCTGGTGAGGTATGACTACTTTTGTCCTTGGGCGCTGGCAGAGGAAGCGGAGCGCTGGGAAAGCGCTAAAGGTTCTCTGGAGTCATTAGGGAGTGACTCAAGTAGTGGTTCAGGTATCTTCCAGCCCAGCGTGGTGGGAGAGGCTCCATGTAGCCCAGCTAGGTCCCAGGATAGCGAGGAGGGTGTGGGACCGTACGGCCTGGCTCAGTGGAGCGGGAGTAAGTGGGTGACTGAGGGTCCCCAGACGTACGAAACCCTGCCTCAGGACTTGGGTGGTTTCATGAGGGAACACCAAGTTGGGGACCTAGGCTGTCCTGTTAGCCCATTTGAGGAGGATCACCTAGTGAGTAGAGGACCGGGAGCGCCTGTAAACAGGGCTCCTGTGGTTCTAGTGTCAGGCAGTACCGCTCCGGTAGGGAGGGTACAGAAGTCCGGCGAGAGGAGTGGCATGGGGCTGTGTTCCCCGGTGGAGGAGCCAGTGGGTCAGGGACCAGCCGGTAGGGCTGAGTCTCCTAGAAGTGACCATGGCGACTACACGTCTGGTCTGGGGGATCTTCGCGCACTGTCAGGTGGACAGGGGACGGGAGATCTGCGCCAGGCAGACGGTCATGCAACATATGGGGCATATGTTACTCTCGGGGGGATGGTGTGCAAGTCCCCAGAAGTCCTGGAGTGCCAGGCAATTATTCCACCGAAGGTTTTAGACCGGAGGGTGGAAGGCCAGGTTCAGGAGCAGCCTGACCTGAAGGGTCTGACTACTGTAACCAGTGTCCTGACCGGTTCTTCTTCCAGGGGGACCGCCCCAGTTGGTAGGGAGCAGGACTCTGGAAGGGGGTGCAGAGGGTGGGAGAGCCCACCTCTGACCCCGGTGCAACCTGAGGGGTTAAACCCTAGGTTGGTAGACCAGTTCTCAGGGAGGGGTCCTGAGCTGGTTGGTGAGGTATGTTACGAGGGTGCCTCTCAAAGGAGGAGAGGGCGGAACCCTAGGAGAAGAGGTAGGGGGAGGAGAGCCTCACCCGTGACTTCTGGTCAGCCTGAGGGTACGGGCCCTAGGCTGGAAGATCGGTGGCAGTTTAGAACTGCCCCGATGAGGGGTAGAGTGGAGAATGGCTGCTATGTGCCAGGGGTTACTACCCCCCACTCTGTGGTTAGGCAAGGACCAGTGGCACCTGGGTGGCCTAGGGCCTGGTCTTGGCCGCGGACAGCTTGGGAGTACCAGTGGGGTAGCCCAGTTGGTCCGGAGAGTGGTTGGAGAAGAAACCCCAGGGGTTCACCGTGGCGTAGAACAGGAGGGTGTCCCGGCAGTGGCGGGCCCGCGTCCGTGTTCTATCGCCCCAAGCAGGGAAGTCCATCACGGTGGTGATTGGTCTACCCTGCGTTTTGGCTGGAAGGGGGTTGTGTTGGACTTGGCCCTTCTGGCCGGTTCACCCCGAAACTTTTTGCGTAATATGGTGACTTGGTTTAGTGATTTTAGTGACTTCTGCGCACTTTACCGCTGTGTCCCAGGGTAAAGTGCGTGCGTGTTGTGAGGTTGGCCTGCCCTCCCATAGGAATGCATGGGGGAATGTATGTGTCCCGGTAGTTCCTGATGCGTGGGGTGTGCAGGCCCGTGTTTGGTATGTGCGGACTCGTGGGAGTGAATGCTGCGCGTTGATGTGTGCAGCGTGCATGTACCTGGTGTGGAAGTGCCACTTCTAGAAGTGGGCACTTCAGTGTGCAGTCTGAAATGTGTGGCTTGTCTGGCGATTGGCTGGTGAGGTCAGGTGACGGACTAGGGAATTCCCCAGAGTCAGGAAGAGTCACCCAGTGGTGAATGGGGAATTAGCATGTAGATGGCTGGGGAGGAGTGTACCTGGGTCCTGAATAGGACAGGGCTCCCCCACACAATGCTGGCGCCGGCCCCTGTGGTGCGTCTAATGACCCTAGCCCTGCCAGTGAATAGAGTGAGGGGCTGAGCACATCAAGGGTGCTCCCCAACCAGCTGCGACTGGTTTTCCCCCTCACCCTGAACCCAGAACAAAGGATTTCACTGTATAAAAATGGGGCTGCGTCCCCACAGAAGTGGTTCTCTTGCAGGATCATCTGAGGGGGGGCCTGCTGCTGCTGGGCGCCAGGAGAGACCGCCACTGGGGACTGCCTCCCTGCTGGAGGGCCCTGTGTGCTGGCTCTGGGCCCAGCCTTTGCCCCTCTGCCCTGGAAGAACTTTATTTCTGAACTTGCTATTTCTAAGCGCCTGGGAGCGCTTTCATGGGCTTCATAGCGCTGTGAGCGCTGTCTGATTTTATAGCGCTGTGTGCGCTTGGATTTCGATAGCGGGTGCCCACCCCGCGATTCCGCCGGTATCTGCCAGGTCGGCGGGTGCCCACCCCGCCGTTGTGTTCGTTGCGAGGGAGCCTACCCCTCATTGCCGCTGTGAAGGAATCACCGCTGCAGCCCGGTTCGTAACCGGAAGTCAGGCAGGCCTGGGGGCGTGCCGCGGGACGGAAGCCTCGTTTTGGGAATCAAGAAGCGGACGGGAGCCTACCCCGCGTTTCCCGGGGCAGAGAAAGAGGAGAAGTGCGGCCGGAGCTGGTGCGGAGGGGGCGCGAGGCACATTGTCGGTGCCTGCCCCTCCGCGGTGCAGAAGAAGCTCCAGAGTCCAGTCCGCCGGCACCAGAGAGAGAGAGGACGACGCGGGAGTCCCCGAGCAGCCCGGTGAGTGTTTAAGAGGGCTGGGGACTCCGCGCCTGTGCTGGGGGTGCGGGGGCAGTGATCGAGCCCCGTGAGGCTCCAAAGGTTACCACCAGCATGTCTCGAGCCCCGTGAGGCTCTAGGGGGGCATTGGGAGTAAAGAGTCCCCCGTGTGGGACTCCAACGTTCCGGGGGCATGCTTCTGTGAGAGCGCGAAGCGCTCCAACGTGAGGATTGTATTTCCGAGCCCCGAGAGGCTCCCACGAGGCCCGCATTAGTTGCCCAGAGCGCCCTGAGCGCTCCAACGACGGGGAGCGTTCTTGTTTAGAGCCTGCGAGGCTCGAGGGGGCATTTTGAATGGTCAGAGCCCAGAGAGGGCTCCAGAGGCACGCAGAGTGCCTGAAGTTCATTTTCCAGCTGCCCAGCACTTAGTGGGCAGCTGCAACGTTTAGGTGGTGGCCTCTGTGTTCTAGCTTGCGCAGCTTGCGCAGCCGGGCCCTGAATATTCTGGACACAGAGCGTCCTAGCCTGGACAAGGCCAGTTGGCCTAGGGACTGCCACAGAGGGTGGCATATGAGTTTTGCGCAATTGGTCCGTTCCTGCACCTCTGAATGTTTTCATGCATCATGTGTTTCCTTTGCTCTGCACCTCTGAATGTTTTCATGCATCATGTGTTTCCTTTGCTCTGCACCTCTGAATGTTTTCATGCATCATGTGTTTCCTTTGCTCTGCACCTCTGAATGTTTTCCTGCATCATGTGTAACGTTCTCTTACCCCTACAGGTATTGTGATACGTAGGTGGTTGTTGCTTTCTCCTAGTACAGGTGGTGCTAGTGAGGTTCTAGTTCCCTGCGTGACAGTCTCCTAAGATAGTTAGGGTTACGTAGGAGGTACTTCCCCGATACCAGTGAGTACTGGTTGTGTGCTATACAGTTATTTTTGTGCTACAGTGATTTTATATATTTATGTGCTAACTATCCAAAAGTGCTGAATATCAAAACGTGCTAATTCTGGACAGTGGTCCATGTGGCCCTGTCCCCTGTATATTTATAATCCCTTGTAAATTCTGCCCGTGCCTGTTGGCACATTGTAAAGTGTGTGTTCTTATCTAATGTGTTGTGTATAATACAAAGGTTATTTTTATAGAATACCTTGTGTGGAGTTTCCTTTGTGGTGGGCCTTGGGTGTTGTTGCTGGGTGCGCGCGCAAACGCTTTACACATCGCCTCAGAGATAAGCCTGACTGCTCGTGCCAAGCTACCAAGGGGGTGAGCAGGGGTTATCTTTGGCGTGTAACTTCCTTGCCCTGACTAGAGTGGTGGTTTCTGCCTGGCTTTGGCGCAAGCCTCAGCCAACCGGAAACCGCCAGGTCTAACAGTATTCACCATATATTTATATCTAACATTTACCCTCACCCCATTTTTGCCCTTACTGCCAACCTTTTTTCTATTTCACTTCATTACCATTATTCCCTTTTTCCAAAGTGCACATGTCATGCTGGCCTTCACAAAAACAGCCGGCCAAATTGACATGTGCAGTGTGTAGTGCCTGGCCACTACTCAGTGTACTCCATGCTGCCATCAGCAGCTAAAGGACATGCCTCGCTTTTCACTTGACGAAGGCAGGCTGCGGCTGTGCATCAGAAAAAAATAAAATGACAATGAAATGATTTCTTTGTCATTTTATTTTTCACATTTGCTACGCGTTGCTTGCAAAGGGCGGGGGCTACGCTCCTCCGCCCTAATGAGGAAACCGCCACTGCTTGATGGTCAGATTTGGGTGTCTGGCTGGTAAAATAGCAATCAAAACTGCCTCTTGGCCCAGAAGAGTGAAATTCACAACACAGCCATGGTTTGTGATGACTGCAGAGTTCCCTTTGGATTGAGAAATGGAAGGAAGTAATGAAATATTATAATATTTCCCAAATCAATTGATGTTGTTTGCAAAGAAACGTGAAGATACCACCTCTCAGTGATTAATGGGGTAGCAATCTCTTGGGCAACATTTGTGGTGGCTCTTAAAAACGCCAAATGTTCAGAGGCAGCTTGCCCATGTGGAAGAAACAATTGTCAGAAAATATGCACATGCCATGATACTTATTGTAAAGATCCTGGTGTGAATGTCACATTGTGATGAATTATTTTTAAGGGCAAATAGAAAGAAGATGTATCGGGAGAAACAGTAAATTTGCAACACGCTCAAAGTCCGACTAACACCTGCACTTTTAAGCACTGATTATGTGACCAATGATGATAGTAGTCAAAATATTACATCTGATTAAATATTTTTGCCATTTCAAACAGAGCAGCCATGTCAAATAAGCATTTGTTAGGTGATCGAATTGTCTTGCCCGCATTATGAATAGCCCAGTACATAGGTAGGATTTTCCTCATCCCAGGAGCTACTGACATTGAGGGACCAGCAAATTTGGCCTTGGGGAATATCCAGCCTATTATGACTTTGACCCCTTCGTTTGCTTCACCTCAGTTCCCTGATCATGCTTGTGCACGCCAGCGCTTGAAGCATTTGCAAACAGCAAGTGCTCGGAAGCCTCAAGCCTCAACTCTTAGCTGCTAGGCTGGATTCTCCATCTTTTCCTGCAACTTTCGCTGTTTGATGCAGTGCAGATCCCAGGTGGTCTAGCGGAGTGTGCCCTATCCGGAGCTTTTTTCTTTTTTTTCTCCCATCCATCCATCCCCACGGTGGCTTCCCCCTCTGAATGTCTTTTTAAGGGATTATAGTGGCCCGAGGAGGCCAGGGTCATATCGCAGCGATCTCATAGCCTTGCCCTGGTCTGCATTCTCGAAGGTTCTTCAGGAAGCTTTCCTCTTTTCTCCTGCCTTATGCCCTTTGCTTTTCTGCTATATTGGCCAGGAGGCCTTCCGCGGTGCTTCGTAGGGGCCTTGTAGTGGTGCGAAGGAGTAAGACCAGTTAATCCCTGACTAGCCCCAACAGGACAGGCGCTCATCAGTGGGAAAATAAATCGAGAATTAAGGTACTTGTAATCCTGTTGGATTATTGGGTTTGTTGATTTGTTTCAAACTCCTGGAACTGGCATTGATTCCTTTTTTAAAGTTCAAGCTTCCATATCTCAATTTTTCTCTCTGGTTTGTGGGTGGTAGTGGTGATCACTGGGAGAGGTAAGTGCTGTGTACATTTAATTTGAACTTTAAGTTTTGTGGCCCAGTGATCTGTTTCACCATCCCTGAGCTGACACGTACTCACTCACACATACAGGAAAGTCAGTGATACACAATGGGATTGTCATCCTGTCCTCCCAGTATTACTTCACAGCAGCTGCTTCCAGCCAAACTAGCAGCCGTATAACTGTCATTGGATTATTTGCCATATTGCTGAGTGGAGATGATATAAGGGTGAATGATACAATAGGGGGATCCTGAGGTTCCATCATTGGGATAATCTTCACTCCAAGCCTCCCTCCTCTATTTACATCAGACAGTGGATAGGGTCACCACTGTGGCCTACTTTCTTGGGGAGCTGAGTGGCTCTAGGGTGTGCAGCAGGGTGATCAAGCTACAGAGGACCTGTCTCCTGGTAACTGCTGGTACGGTGTCTAATGGATTAAGGGGTCTCTTGGGAGAGTGAGTGGTACTAAGAGAAACCTAACCAAAGAAGGGGGAACAATCTAATCACTCCCTTCTATGTGGATGGAAGAGGCAGCCATAATATGAACTAAGTGAGGAGAATTTGTGATTAACTGAGACTAATTGTTACAGGCTGGTTGGAAATTTTTGCATGCCAAATAATAAAGGGTTGAAGCTTAAAAATTAAGACAACGAGACAAAAGTGAACAGGGGCCTGGTCCTTGACCCTCTGGAGCACTTAGGAGACTGCAAAATGATTTGCAATGAGCAGGATGATGATGTCAGTCTACCCGCAGCTGGCAAGGGATCAGAAACAAACACACATTTTCACCATTTTATCATGCCTTGTTTTGGGCCGCTACATTGCATAAGCCCTATGCTAACTCTCCCTGACACTGCACCTATAATTAAAGATATTACTATTCCTTTGTTGAAAACCCCCTTCAGTTACAGTCACAATCTTGTCCCTCTGATGATTCATATGGTGAATCCGTATACAGTAGAGAAGAGTCGTAGGCAGGAAACTCTACCCATTTCTAGATGTAAATGGGATGGGCATAATGGGCAATTCTCTAGGTGACCTGAATAGGAAATCTCCTATTAACACACTTGCAGTAGTCTCAATAGGAGCCATCCATCCCGGGCACATTGCTCGAACCACAAATAGGCACTCGTGGCACCCTTCAGGGATCTACCTCTCTGAAGTACCTTTCAAGCCTAGTGGAAAATAAAGGGGATGCCTTGGTTCCCGTGACCTATCTAATCTAGCTGCCATTAGCAACACTATGACTAAAATGACCTATACTTTGTTATAACAGTCCGCCACAGTGTCAAATCAAACTACTTTATTAAAAGAGGTTCTTTCATCTCTAAAGACACAGAAAGAAACTTACAGCAATCACTTAATGCATGGGATCCTCTCAGATGAGATTATGGCAAAAACACAGGAACTTCTGCGTACTTACTCCGTTATAGATATAACAAGACATGAAGAACACTCTTTTTCTATGGATCTGACAAATCAGCCAGTAACGGAAGTCATCTCAGAGCTTTTTCGTCCTTATGTAAGTAAATGGTGCATGAAGTAATTATGTAAATTAAATAAGAACCTTGGGAGCCATAGCAAGCAGACAGAGGCTCATCAATTGGCTATGTCCCAATAAGGGTTTCCAATCTTTGAGAAACCACTAAATAAAAAATGTATGCAGGCAATATCATCAACTAAGGCAGATAAGGAAAACAACAACAAAACTTTAACATGGGATGTGGAGACTGGGAGAATTACAAGCAATGATACAAATGATTACACAATTCCAATTAAAATTACTCAACTCCCTAATTTATTGAAAGATGCAACTATTTCCACAGGCACAGAGGAGCATAATATTAGAAGGACCGAGACAATTTCTAAATTTGAAAACCTTGGAAACAAAGGGAATGACATGGTGTACATAAAGGGCTACCAAACACATATGGAAGTGGAAGGTGAGGTGAAAGAGATAACAAATATCACAGAATAAATTTCAGATATATTAAAGGTCCTTAAACACACCCAGGAAGTAAAGGAGGTAGTGAATCCTCTGTTTATTAAAGATAAAAATAATATAATTTCACTGAGCAGATTTTAAACACTGCGTGCCTTTCCCAGTAATGAACTGTCTGACAGTAGTGGATACCTTGAGGATTAAAAGCACCAAAAGGCAGATTCTGAGGCATAAGCATCAGGAGTGTGAGTATTCCAGAAGATCTCAAACCAGGGAGTCGGAAACTTTGCTGGAAATTTACTTTTGTCTATGTCAAGAATCTGAAGGTCCCTTTGACATCTTGAACCAGCAAAATATCTCCAGGGTCTTGGAGGAGAGTAAATATCCCCACTTCCTGAAGGAAGTATCCAGTTATTGCAATAGGCATTTTTCTAAACTTCCTTGACCAACATGACCACCTTCAAAGGTCCAGAAATGATTAATAAAATGGCCATTTATAACTTGGTAATAAAGTAGGTTTCAATATTAGCAATATAATTAGGTCTGTCCATTTTCCATTACTAATAACCCAGAGGTCCTATTCCTTAGAGGATCAACATAAGTATCCCTCATAGTGAAGTACCTTTTGGGATCCGCTTGTAATGGATAATGAAATCATCTTAGGTTTACCTGCAGTGGAATCATTGGACTCTACCATAAAGGGAAGTATACAAAATTCTTGGAATATAGCTGGCCTATGCACCAAAGTATTCAATAAAGACTGGGGGGGATGATAATGCACTTTGGTTTAATTTGCTGACAAGAAACCTGGATGCAAGAGGGCTTTCGCATCAATAGTTTTCAAATATTTTGCAATCCAGCAATCCCTTCTCAATCCAGTAGGCCAAGGGGGGGACTGGAGGTATTATTGTCAGTGAGCATTACCTCCTTTAAGATTGCTGTGATGTGTAATTCTGCCTGCTACCATGTATTTCGTATTTTTCAGCCCTGTTTTTCAGATATAATTCTTATTAACTATTATAATAATATTTTTGACCAGAGGTCCATTGATATTATTGATTGCTTGAATTATGTGTTATCAAATAAATATAACAAATGTAGGGCTGACACTTTCATTGTGTGGGTTGGGGATTTTATATATTATAAAAAAGTTGTTGTAGTGTCCAAACTGTTTGCGGTGTAGCAGAAGGGCTTGGAGGGGATATTTCACACTCAAAAACACTCCCCACATGGAGATGCGTTAAATAATTTTCTTCTGAATAATAATTTGGTGAAAATGTGCACTTCCCACCTTTCACAGGTTTTGTTCAATGCACGAATATTGATTACATTTTAGTATCCAACTCTTTGTCCACACTGATTGTGGATTTTAAAGTTATATCAAATTGTATAACTGATCGTAACCCATTATTACTTGATTTAGAGATTAAAATGTTAGGGAAAGCTAAACACTAAGGAAGACTTAGACATGCATGACACCCAAAAAAGTTGTTTTAGAATTAAATGGGATAAGGTCAACACAGCAAACTTTATGAATGGTTTAATTATAAGAAATGAAGAAGGCATTACGATACATCTTCCTTTAGAAGCAAATCCTGTGTCTATTTTAGATAGTTATAGAGTTATTTGTAAATACATGTCAAACAAGTTAATAGGGACTTAAAGCAGAACTTAATGCAGCTCCCCAAGACCCTAAGGTTATCAGGGAAGATAGACAGGCATATATGTCAGCCCTTGAGTATAGGAAACAAGAAATTAGAAGATCTGTCTGGGATGACCTGGAATTAGTTGCCACTTCCAGGGACTGCAGAAAGTTCTTGGAAGTCACAACCTGCCCCGTTTTCATAGAATATAGTATCCCGAGGGTTGAATGCCACATAATGGCAAATTTATGTGTAGCACACTTTGAAAAAGTATTTTCCTCAGATAAAGTTTTGGATTTTTTGATGAAGAGAAAATTCAACTAAAGATCACTTATGATGAGGTTAAAAAACTATGTGATTCTATTGAAACTGCTGAAGTTACAAATGCTATTAAGAGTGTTGCAGGTAAAGCTCTAGGGCTGTACGGTGTTCTCGTGGATGTTTTTAAACATAATATAACTATCTGTTCCCCACTGCTTATTGCAGCGATTGGAGAGGAAGTGCCTGTGTCCTGGCGTGAGATGTATAAAAAAGGCGATCGAACTTGCCAAGTTGTTATCAACCAATTTCATTGATATATTCTACCATAAAAATACTAGGTTATATCCTCTTATCCAGACTTGAAGTCTAGGGAGAACAAACCAAGATTTTAACTGATGCACAATAAGGCTTTCAACCCGGCCGAGGTACACTAGGACAGCCATTAAACTTGTCCTGTAGGTGGAAAATATGTCAAAGCCAGGAGAGGCTCACTACACATAGCCTTCACGGACCTCTCCTGTGTCTTTGACATTGAACTGTGCAAACCTTGGTCTTTGATGGACAAAATGGGATTTGAAGTTGCATTGTTAGACTTATTGAGATGTTTGTACCAAGACACAATAGTAAAAGCATGCTATGCACCAGGTTGGGAGCGTTCTTCCCCGATACCTTTTAATAGAGGAGTTAGACAAGATGGCATTCCAGCTCCATTGTTGTTTCTTCTTCACATAAATAATTTAGAAAAAATACCTGTTGAACGCAGGGAAAGCTTTGACACAGGCCGGGAAATGCTCAGAACCTATTATTTTATATGCAGACGATGCAGTTCTTCAGGCTAGAACTGCAAATGGTTTGCAAGCTATGTTAAATGCTGTTAATGATTTTATACAGGAATGTGATTTAAAAGTCAAAATGTCTAAGTTGTTTGTAATGATTAGTGTCCCAAAAAATGCAAAGCAAGGGTGTGCACCATAGATGAGAAAAAAATTGTTAAAGTGAATACTTATATTATTTTGGTGTTGCCTTTGAGATGAGAATTTCTAATAAATAAGAGATCTCAATCGCATGAAAGTGCAAATTAGGCAATTTTTAGGTTTGCTACAAAAATAGGCCATACACCCATAAAGGAAATGTTTCAATTATACAAACAAATGCAAAAGAGTCCCAATGGGTACTCATGGGGCAGGAGTATGGCAACATATACATTCAGATAAAATACAGAGGATTGAAAATAGCTTTTTAAGTAGGCTTCTTTCCGTCACTAAGAGCACTGCAACCCACATATGCCATAAAGAACTAGGGTTGAGTTATATTGCGCCAAACATAAAAATTGCCTCTTTAATATTTTGGCTTAAGATTCACCTGTGACATCCTTTTCCAGGCTTATTCTGAAGGATTGTATTGCCCGTGAAAATATGGATAGGATTCCATGGCTCTCTTATGTGAAACACACCTTTATCAACCCAGAAGTCTCTGAATAATTTAGTACCCCAGCCTCTGTTACTGTTAGTTCTAAAATTGATTTTTCCAACCAATTCTTCGATTTCAGGTATAACATTAGAAAATTGCAGACAGAGTTTGTGAAGACAATTGTACATCATAATGCCTTAATCACCACTCTAGGAATGGAACTCTACTTAACTTGGATCTGCTTACCCCAGCAGAGATTTTATGTCATTTATCTTTATTTAGGCATAGTGCCTTATCTTGTGCCTTTCCCACAACAGGGCAGCTGGTTTTCCAAACTTCCAAAATGCCCGCGGACAATACTTCTGCTCAAAGCAGGCATATATGTCAGCCCTTGAGTATAGGAAACAAGAAATTAGAAGATCTGTCTGGGATGACCTGGAGTTAGCTGCCACTTCCAGGGACTGCAGAAAGTTCTTGGAAGTCACAACCTGCCCCGTTTTCACAGAATATAGTATCCCGAGGGTTGAATGCCACATAATGGCAAATTTATGTGTAGCGCACTTTGAAAAAGTATTTTCCTCATATAAAGTTTTGGATTTTTTGATGAAGAGAAAATTCAACTAAAGATCACTTATGATGAGGTTAAAAAACTATGTGATTCTATTGAAACTGCTGAAGTTACAAATGCGATTAGCAAGAGTGTTGCAAGTAAAGCTCTAGGGCTGTACGGTGTTCTCGTGGATGTTTTTAAACATAATATAACTATCTGTTCCCCACTGCTTATTGCAGCGATTGGAGAGGAAGTGCCTGTGTCCTGGCGTGAGATGTATAAAAAAGGCGATCGAACTTGCCAAGTTGTTATCAACCAATTTCATTGATATATTCTACCATAAAAATACTAGGTTATATCCTCTTATCCAGACTTGAAGTCTAGGGAGAACAAACCAAGATTTTAACTGATGCACAATATGGCTTTCAACCCGGCCGAGGTACACTAGGACAGACATTAAACTTGTCCCGTAGGTGGAAAATATGTCAAAGCCAGGAGAGGCTCACTACACATAGCCTTCACGGACCTCTCCTGTGTCTTTGACATTGAACTGTGCAAACCTTGGTCATTGCTGGACAAAATGGTATTTGAAGTTGCATTGTTAGACTTATTGAGATGTTTGTACCAAGACACAATAGTAAAAGCATGCTATGCACCAGGTTGGGAGCGTTCTTCCCCGATACCTTTTAATAGAGGAGTTAGACAAGATGGCATTCCAGCTCCATTGTTGTTTCTGCTTCACATAAATAATTTAGAAAAAATACCTGTTGAACACAGGGAAAGCTTTGACACAGGCCGGGAAATGCTCAGAACCTATTATTTTATATGCAGATGATGCAGTTCTTCAGGCTAGAACTGCAAATGGTTTGCAAGCTATGTTAAATGCTGTTAATGATTTTGTACAGGAATGTGATTTAAAAGTCAAAAAGTCTAAGTTGATTGTAATGATTAGTGTCCCAAAAAATGCAAAGCAAGGGTGTGCACCATAGATGAGAAAAAAATTGTTAAAGTGAATACTTATATTATTTTGGTGTTGCCTTTGAGATGGGAATTTCTAATAAATTTGAGATCTCAATCGCATGAAAGTGCAAATTAGGCAATTTTTAGGTTTGCTACAAAAATAGGCCATACACCCATAAAGGAAATGTTTCAATTATACAAACAAATGCAAAAGTGTCCCAATGGGTACTCATGGGGCAGGAGTATGGCAATATATACATTCAGATAAAATACAGAGGATTGAAAATAGCTTTTTAAGTAGGCTTCTTTCCGTCACTAAGAGCACTGCAACCCACATATGCCATAAAGAACTAGGGTTGAGTTATATTGTGCCAAACATAAAAATTGCC
Source organism: Triturus cristatus (assembly GCF_964204655.1). Lineage (NCBI taxonomy): Eukaryota > Metazoa > Chordata > Amphibia > Caudata > Salamandridae > Triturus > Triturus cristatus. Next base: position 1,010,785,055 of record NC_140593.1, on the reverse strand, counting down.
TCTTTATTTTTTTGGCTTAAGATTCACCTGTGACATCCTTTTCCAGGCTTATTCTGAAGGATTGTATTGCCCGTGAAAATATGGATAGGATTCCATGGCTCTCTTATGTGAAACACACCTTTATCAACCCAGAAGTCTCTGAATAATTTAGTACCCCAGCCTCTGTTACTGTTAGTTCTAAAATTGATTTTTCCAACCAATTCTTTGATTTCAGGTATAACATTAGAAAATTGCAGCCAGAGTTTGTGAAGACAATTGTACATCATAATGCCTTAATCACCACTCTAGGAATGGAACTCTACTTAACTTGGATCTGCTTACCCCAGCAGAGATTTTATATCATTTATCTTTATTTAGGCACAGTGCCTTATCTTGTGCCTTTCCCACAACAGGGCAGCTGGTTTTCCAAACTTCCAAAATGCCCGCGGAAAATAGTTCTGCTCAAAGCACTATGCACTTGATATTATTTTGCACACCATATAAGTCAGCACACCTACTGCTTTTACTTCCGATTCTTTTGATCGGAAGGCATTAGAAGTTACAAAGAATGTCATAAGTTGTTACAAAGCAATTATTTATTTTTTGGCCTTAAATTTTATTTGGAATTCCTTGGAAATTAGGAAACTGTATTACATTTTATTGTATGTTCCATGGTTTACATTTTAACTCCTCTATTTTCATCCAACAGTATCTGGCTTTTGGTAGGTGAAACCTCTTAGTGAAAATTTAGAGACCCATGGTGTTCCCACAGGATTTTATAATTTCAGTGGGTCTGGTTACTGAGTTTATAGCCCATATCAAAAGATCGAAGAATGAGGTCATCAGTGACAACAATCATTTTTGGTTTAAAACATAGCTCTGCTCTGTATTGAACTACATTTCACAATAGTAAGAGTATTTCATAGAGATAGATAGTCTGTGATAGTTGACTCAAAAGTGCTCTCCCTCTAGTGAGCCTCTATGCACAGGGTCGCACTTTGGTTAAAAAAAAAACACACTCTGAAAATACATTGTGGCATCCACCACTGAACTTTCGCTCCTCCCAAGATCGTGACCTGAAATTCTGCTGTTTAATGTGTATTTCATTCTGTTTAGAACTCATTGGAATAGAGTAGCAGTACTAATTTGTTGGAAGTGGTTGTTCACATTTCATATGCTCAAGTATTAGAGGTAAGCAGAGTTATTCCACATACTTCTTATGATATAGGTCGGAGTTGCCTCTGACCGACATCCCTGTGTTTTTGGAACCAACCAACCTCGTAGCTTGTGAGGTCCCATGAAGGAATGGAAGTTACTGTAAATCCCTGAACCGTGTGGCAGGCACTTTATGGTGCCAGCCGCACAATGCAAGAATGTACACAATGGAGGCCAGAGAAGGAGGGGGGCCTGCTAGGGGGCCCCAAAGTCACTTTCCGACAGGCTTTCCATGTCGGAAAGCCCAACATGGAAAGTCTGTCAGAAACCAATATCATAATTAGGGCTCCCGGTTTAATGGTATTTTTTTTGTTTTTACATTTTAGTCGGTATTTATCCATATTTATTTTTTAGCCATCTTATTAGTATTTATCAATATGTATTTTGTGATTTGTGAAAAAAAGGAGTCAAAATCTTTACTTTTCCACGTTTATTTAACTGATAAACATGCATCCATACTTTGATGCATGTGACGTTTTAGCAAATTCAGCAGACAAATAAAGCAAAACACTACAACCACAGATAAATATTAGCACTTTACTATAAATATATTTTAAGATATGCCTGTATTTAAAGATATCTTAACTTTTAACTTTAACTTCCCATGCTGTCTATCTGCTCATCTGTTGTCTTGGAATTCACAGCAGACAGCATGGAAAGTCACTAATTAGAAGCACAATTTTCATTATTTTTCTGCTTCAAAAAATAAAGACAGAGGAGAAACACATTGTTTTCTGTCTGCATTTATCTGTACAAATCAGTAAAAACGGAAAACTGGAAGCCTTAATCATAATCATGACAGCAGAAACGCCGTCCGTTAGGGATTATGATTGATTTCCGGCTGGCCGTCGGGCTCCTTTACAGTGGCGTAACGAAAGTTGAGGGGGCCCCCCTGCAAGGTACACAGAGGACCCCCCGCTCTGGATTTAATTCGGAGCTCTCAGGCCTGAGTACTGTGCTGAAGGGACCCCCATGCAGCTTTGGGCCCCCCGCACCGCAGGGGCTGCGGTGGCCTGTGTTACACCCCTGTTCCTTGAGCCCGTCGAAAGCCAGTTGGATTGACCGGCTGGTTTAAACTCTGACCACATTCTTTAAAATAAGGCGGTCAGTGTTTAAACCATGGATGTCGGTAAGAAAGCCTCCGATCAGCGGGCGGAGACTTTCCAACCAACATCCAAATGAGGCCTTTAGTCCTGTAGAGTTCTCGATGAATAGTCTACCAATAGTTTATGGGGCTTTCCTGCTATTACCTTTCTCATATTCACGTGCACAGTATACTCTCACAGGTGTAAAATGATTTTGGTAATTTGCAAGCATTTTGTATTCAAGTGCAAACCATCCTTACCTTTTTTTTGCAGGTGAAATTGTGTCAAGTGGGTATCTTGCGATCATTTTCTATGAGTGCATGATGTGGTTTGCCTTTCCATGGAAATGAATTACCATGAACTACATTTTCTCACAAAATCCCTCTGAAAGTCCTAATTTTCACAATAAAAATCCAACTGCCGTAGACCTTCATACCAATCATGCATTTCTTTTCATAATTTTTAGAAAAATACCCAATGTTTGCAAAAATAAGCTTCACAACTCCCAATATTCCAATTATGTTCAATTAATATTCTGTGCTGCAAAGGAACATCTCCCTCCAGCCTACTTCTAGTGAAAATGATTTCACTTTATTTAATCCTCAACCTTTTTAGCAGAGTGTGTCGTTATGATATACTACTAATGCATAGGATTAAGTACTTTGATGTCTTCACTGACACGTCATTGAAGTTTGATTTCAGCTGAGATAGATGTTTGCAAGATTTTGTTTTTTTATTGTTTATTTTTGGGAACTTCTACACATTAGCTGTTGCTAACTATCCTTTGCTTCGCACAAAAGTGTTTAGTTCTTTTGCGCCCTTGGTAAAAATTGTTTCATAAACAAATGCATGCACACAAACACTACAGGTTGAAGATATTAGGCATATAGATGGTTCTTAAAGCAGAATGATTGAATTACTATGTCAGTGGCGGCTTCTCCGCTAAGGCGGAGGAGCGTCACCCCATTGGTTTTTAGCTTTGTACATAAAGGAAAAATAAAATGATAATATCTAAACCTTACTATCATTTTATTTGGTCCTGCTGCTGCAAGTTTGCCGATGGGGCGGGCTGCTCTGGTGAGAGAGGAGCAGGGGAAGGAGTGGAGCAAGCCGAGGAGTTGTGTGCACTCTGAAAGTGTGCATGAATGTTTGGCAGGCTGGCAAACATTCATGCACACTTTGCCTGCATTACAGCCTGGGTGGAGAACATGCCAAGGCTCCCATTCCGTGGCTGAGCTCCGTACCACGACACTCAGACCAATCACAACGCTGCATTGCAGTGTTATGATTGGCACAGGGGAGCCTGGGTGCTTTCTTCTTCCGGCCGGAGTGGAGGGACAATGAGGAGAGATGTGATGATCAGGTATGTTTAATTTTCTATTTTTAACCCTGCTACCCCGCCCCACCACCCTTCCACCCCAATCCGTGCCGGACCCTGCTGCTATCCTACCTGAGCTGCACTTTCTGTGTTTTGCCCACACCCTTCTCAGCTACAGCCTCTTACTCATACCCTACATCTGACTTTCCTCAGCATACTCTTTTCTGCACTCCTGACCTCCACAGTACCCTTGCCACTTGCTCTTCCCTTCTTACTGTTGGAGCCCCCGTCCCACTCTGCACATTCTTCTCTTTACATAAATCTCAACTCATTTGCTGCCCTGCTCTCTCCTCCCCCCACAGCCTCATCCGCACCTCTCAGTGCGGTGCTGTGTTCATCACTCCCTGCTGGTTCACTTTACTATCACTGAACACCTCGGGAGAAAGCCAGGGTGAGTTGATCTCACCAGAATTCGAACCTATGATCAGACACACCTGATGTTAGTGGTGAGTGCTAAACTCACTGATCTTTCTTGGCGGCGAGATCAATGTAACTGATTTTAAAGGGGATTGCAGAGAGGCAGGTGGTGCACACTGGGCAGAAACAATGCCTTAGGTGTGGTCTGTGTATGGTGGGAGGTTAAGAAGTGTATGAGTATTGCGGATGAGCAGTGGGGTAGAAAGGGTTATAGATGTTTCTATGTACTAGGGAAATCTGCAGGCATGTTCTAGAATTGTCCCTCCGTTCACAACACAAGTGTCTTAGAACCATATATAGTTCCCCATGCACACTGCAACAGGTGCAATTTCAACAGTATTCTCATACTTGCTCAGACAACTGATTAAGCGGTATAAAGTCTCACTCACAGGATGGCGTTGTCCGTCATATTCCAAACACACTTCAACAAGACATGATAAATCAGTACCCCACGTGGACTTGCATGACACAGCCTTATTTCTACCTCGACATGGCAAGCCAGTACCCCGCATGAACTTGAATGTATCAGCCTTATGTCCACCTCGATGTGGTAAACCAGTACCCAGCATGGACTCGCATGACACAGTCTTATTTCCACCTCTCTCCCTCAGCACTGTTATCCTCTCACAGTGCAAGCCCCCATCGATCCCTCCCTCCCTCTCTCAGCAGTAGACACCCTTGCCATGTCAGCTTTCCGCTGGCTGCCTATCTCAGCTCCAGCATCCAGCTCTACCACCCTATCTTGGCCCACATTAGAAATCCCTTTTTAAGGAAATGATTCGGGGCAGTTCCTTCACTTGATGTGTGTGTATATATCATGTAGTCACGCACGCACCACCCATTTGCCTGCCCCACCACGCTCTAGTGCTGCCAGCCACCACTGAACTATGTCACAATATATAAACTCTTGAGCTGGATTTGTTTACAGATGGGATTTCCTTGTGGGTTGTCTTATGAAGACCCTGTTAATATACTCAATGTGTTTAAACCAACTTGCTTTGGACCCCGTGCCAACAATGTCAAACCTCTCCCAGTCATCGTCCACTGTGCACACTAACAATGTTGGCATTGCCATTTCTTACCTGCCAATTACATGGAGGAGGAGACTGAATTGTTTCCTTGCCAAGACTTGCGTGGAACCTTTGACTTGAATTCCTGTCACAGGATCTGAAAAGCAAAGTTCTAGGGTAAGTGAAATGATATGAACATTTGAACCACACACGTTATCAAAATGAAACTTTATGCACATTATACTTTCACAAGCACTTGATCCCTTTACACTTAGAATTTGGATGATAAATGATGCAATTGGCCTCGTGGTTGCTTTACTAAGGAAGTAGAGGGCAGCGTTTGCCTTACCATGCTGAGTCATTGTTCATACACAATATATTCAAGAGAGGTGACAATCCAACTTTCACCATTAAGTTTTCTCCAGTGGCCTTAATTACGAGCAACCCTGAGTAATCTCTGATACTTCACTGCTCCAAAAATTACCATTATTAGGGGCCCTGTACATTCCAGGAGCAGGCAAGTAAGGAGATTAAACGTGTTTGGATAATAACATGGAGGAATTGGTGTTTCTGTACTGACTACTGCATATTTGTGCCTGGTATTTCATTTAAAAGTTTCGGCTGCTTTCAGTAGCCAAAACCTCTGAAACATCACAACCTATAGTTCAAATGGGCCTGGTAACTTCAGTTATCAGAATTAATGGAACTCTCCTGGGCCTGTGTATTCTAAGAATTCTAATAAAATGGTAGCTTGCCAGAGTGTAATCGGTTGCCATTATTAGCCACTGTATACATCAGCACTTCATGAGATGTCAGTGATGATTCAAAGTCATTTTCCCGTATGGATACATGATTTGATTCCATTTTGTTATCTGTTTAATATTTAAAATGGTATCCAGTGTTTAAATGCCAAGTATACCATTCCCAAGTAGTTTTTGTTGGTAAGGTTGGTTTTGCTTCCAAAGTATTTACGCTACACTGAGGGCCTGGTTCACAAAGGTAACTGACACTTATCAAAAAGTTTATACTTTGTAGCAAGTTTACTACTTTTGGTATGCATAAAATCCAGGATTGATTCTACAAAGGTTACTTTAAGATTTCGAGTAAGTTTACACTTCTGAGTAAGTTTACTACTTTTAGGTATTCACAAACTTTGAGTGTAAGTTACAACTAAAATATAAAACAGTGGTAGGTTCGGCAGTACACATTGCCAAACACTGGTACTGCAACACCCTCCCATAGAAAATAATAGAGGTTACAGTACCAGTGATTGGCCATATGTAGCGCTGGACTTACTGCTAAATTATAAGCTACTACAAAAGTGTAAGTTACTACAAAAATGCAGTTTGTGAATACTGAAAAGTAGTACACTTACTCAGAAGTGCAGTGTGTGTATTAGGCTCAATGAGTGTAAGTTCACTACAAAAGTGTAAGTTACATATCTCCACCCACTGAGGATTGCAAGTAGTTTACTATTGTGTGGTGTGTGTTGTCCCTCCTTAAACACATCACTAACCCTCCTTAAGCAGACAAGCTCCTTTCAACCCACTGCCATCCCACTTCCTTACAAATTATCTTTCTTCCTCCTTTTAGCTTATCTCCACTCCTCTGAGTAATTTAACCATATAGCCATCCAGAAGCCAACTTGTATTTGCAACTCGCCAGTACACACCCACAAAGCACAGAGGTTGCCAATCCCCCATACTTCCAAAACATTCTTCACCAGTTGCCTTTCCACCTTATTGGGGCACTGATCCAACCCACCAGTTTACCCTCACATCTTACTTTAGTGTCTCACACACAATGAGCCTAAAGAGACAACAAAATATAAAGAGCACATATTCAAAGCTTTTAACAATGCTTTAGAGGGTGACTGTTGTGTCTGTCTTTTATTATTATTACTTATTTGCGTGTAAGTATTTCATAGTCTACATCATTGATGACACATGGAATCCCCAGGTGTCATCAATGATCAGTTGGAGACTGGGAGTTGTGAGCAGCTGTTCCTGCTTGATGCTGTGTTGGCCTTTATTCTGTGAAACCTGAATAAATACTTTATCAACTACGAAGTTCCTGGAGATTATTTACATAACAAAAGTGGCGACGATTTGAGGAGAACATCTACGTGACCTACGGCGATTTATTACGGATTTGAAAACAGGAACCTTCAAAAAAAAAAAAAAAAAAAAGAATGACTTCAAAGCGGAATTAATTGGATTACAAGTGTGAGTACGCTTATTATGGATTGGGGCCAACGCAGCGAAAGTAACAGGTACCAGCAGTGAATTAATTAGGTAGTATTTTTTTTTAAACTACTGGACATTCTTTCAACGTACCTGGCAACCGCGTGAGAGGGAGCGTGGAAGGCTGCTTGGCTCGAAGTTCGTTCGGGGAACTCTCATTGTGCGTGTGACGTCAACAGCACACACTGTCAACTTTCAACTTTCAACTCGCGTTGTGCGTAACAACGCAATACGTGCCGCCATATTGTTTTTGTGTGCAATGTTACGTAGCAACACACAGGAAGCACGATGAGAAGCGGAATACGGGAAGGTACTGTTTATTATCCCGTTTATTATAAACTTTGTCAGCTTGTTCCTACAGTGACAAGCACACCAGTTTCCAGTGTTTTCTAAGTATAAACGTCCTAAGCAAAAGATAATTTGTTCTAACACCTTTTATTTTTGAAAGTCTACTTACAAGTGGGTGTGTCATTTTGACAAGCTCATCAAGTGGCGGAGCACTTTATTGGCATAATTGTAATAGACAGTGGGACAAGAACATACATAGCTGGTGATACATGTTACATGCTATTATTTGATTTTATCAATAATTTCTGTTTTGCAAAGGTTGCAAGCGAGGTTCAAGTTAGAGTAATAAAATGTGTGCTGCACAAACATTTTCACTACCTCCACCACAAGCTTTTCTGTCTTCAAAGGGCGATCCTCCAATTAAATGGAAAGAATGGAAAGAGTATTTTTTAAATTATATAGATGCACTTGAAGATGGAGAGGATGAATTAACACAAGCAAGGAAAAAGAAAATATTACTCCACTCGCTTGGCCCTCAAGGTTTGATAGCATATAACTCAATGAACAAGAAAACACATGCTACAGATGATGCAAATGTGTTTACTCATGCTTTAGAAGACCTCGATGTTTATTATTCCACGTCAGTGTGCATTGCTATCGACAGGCATACATTTTTTGGAAGGAAACAAGAAAAACAAGAATCGGTTGAAGATTTTGTGGCGGATATAAAGAAATTGGCTGTAACTTGTAGATTTGGCATGTTGGAGGAAGAACTTATTCGGGATCAAATTATAATGTTTGTAAACAACGAACATGTTCAAGAACGTCTCTGGGTTCATGGTGAGGCAGCGTTGGCAGACGTTGTTGCTTTAGTTAAAAAAGCAGAAATTACTAATAAATGTGCTGAAGCTATAGCTGAACCGACTAAAGACAACGAAAAATCTACAGTGAACAAAATAACATCTAAAAGTAAAGGCAAATCCCAGAGACCGTCATCTTCCTCTAAAGAAACTGATGACACTCAAACGAAATCCACAGTTTTAAGATGTTATAGGTGTGGAAGTAAAAACCATTTAGCCAATTTTAAAAACTGTCCAGCCAGGAGGCAAAAGTGTTTGCAATGTGGTGTTTTTGGTCATTTTACCAAGGCATGCAGACGTAATTTAAAGAAGAAGAAGAAAGTTAATTTAGTGAAGGAAGACTTTAATGGATCTTCGTCTTCATCTTCGAGTGATGACACACCTACCAAAAATGTTGATTGTGTATTAGGAGTGTCTGATAGTGTTAATTCATTGAATATTAATTGCAAATCCAAACCGGTACGTAAGATGTCCATTGGTGGTGTGGAGACACTCATTGTAGCAGATTCGGGGTCTCCATATACTATTATTGACAAGGAAAAGTGGGAAAAAGAGTTCGTTCCTAATATAGGATCCACTTTAGCTTCACCAGACATTTCCCCGGAGAGCTTTACTGGTGAAAAGATTGATTTAATAGGTTTTAGGGAACTTATTTTTGAATTCAAAGGAAGGTCTTCGGTTGGGAAACTTTATGTGGCAGTAGAGGGTCCCCCGGTGTTAGGTTGCATTGATCAGAGGAATCTTAATATCATGTTAAATCCGAATGGGGTGGAACAAGTCATGATCCTAGATCACTATGCTGACTATCAAAATGATCTTAAAGCTAAATTTCCAGAAGTCTTTAATGATAAAGTAGGCCTGTTGAATGGTTATGTACATAAAATTATTTTGAAGCAAAATGCACTACCTACGGTACAAAAATCCAGACATATACCTTGGGCTGCTCGTGAAGAGGTGGACAAGGAGTTAAAACGACTGTTGGATGATAAGATCATTGAGGAGGTTGAAGCTTCAAATTGGGTTGCGCCTTTGGTCGTAGTACTCAAGGCCAATGGCAAAGTCAGGCTATGCATTGACTTGAGATCACTGAACAATAATATAGTAGTAGAAAGATTTCCGCTGCCCAAAATCAATGAGCTTATTGAACTTACGAAAGGCATGCGATGGTTTTCGGTGATTGATTTAACAACAGCATATCACCAAATTCCAATGCATGACGATAGTAAGGATTTGGCAACATTCATGACTCCGCAAGGTTGCTATCGGTTTTTACGTATGCCGTTTGGCCTTGCGTCAACGGCTGCGGTGTTTCAGAAGCTTATGTTTAAATTATTCCATGATTTACCAGGAATTCTCTTCTTTCAAGATGATATCCTTTTAATGGGAGAAAATAAGTCTATACATGATGAGAGAATTTATTCAGTTCTTAGGATTTTAAAGGAGAGGGGTCTTATCGCAGAGTTATCAAAATGCAAATTTGGTGTTGATTCCTTAGATTATTTAGGTCATGAAATCTCTGCGAAGGGTATTTTACCCAAGTCTAAATTAATGAAAGCTATACAGGATGCCCCTTCTCCAACCAACAAGGATGAATTAAGATCTTTTTTAGGTCTTATAGAGTTTTACAGCAAGTTTGCAAGGAAGTTTTCGGAGAAAACTTTCAATTTGCGTCAATTGTTGAAAAATAGATCTGTGTTTGAATGGTCCCATACATTGCAACATGACTTTACAGTTCTTAAGAATGAGTTATGTAATGCGAAAGAACTAGTAGGGTTTGATCCTCTGTTACCTTGTATTGTCACTACTGATGCTAGCCAAAAAGGACTTGGTGCGGTTCTTTCGCAAAAAGAGAAGAATGGTAAAGAAGTAGCGGTAGCGTATGCATCTAGAGCTTTGTCACCGGCCGAAGAAAAGTACTCAGTTATTGAGAGAGAGGCACTGGCTGTAGTATGGGCTCTGGAACATTTTTTTTTTTTTTTTTTTTTTTTTTTGAAACCGTTTATTGCAGTTTGCAAAAGTTACAGGTATGGGCCTACAACCACCCGGCCGGCCGCTAGAATGGCAAAAGCATATTGCATAGATACAGTAAAAGTCTCTCGGCAGTGCAGAGCAGTGAAACAGGAGTAGTCAATGGTGCAGGCCACACAGGTCCAAGCCCACAGTACGGTTCCCTTTTCTTAAAACAAAACAACACCAAAAAACCACACCCGCAAGGCAACCCGCGATCCAAAATGACAGCACGTGCTCCATAAGTGGGGGATCCAAACCAGCAGCAGAACTCTGAGGAGGGGAATGGGAGTAGATCAGGGACTGGGGAACCGCGCGCCCGCGGCCAAGGGAGAGGGGCAGTCTAGGGAGACGGAGCAGGCGAGGCAGCCGGTAGCAGTGGTGGCTCACAAATACCCCCGCGGTAGGCGTTCCAGGGGCCCCAGAGTTTCACCCACACCCCAGGCTTACCCCTCGCCACATACACCACCTTTTCACGAAACATACACCAATCCATATGCTCTTTCCAGGCCGACACCGCAGGGGGCCTCTGGGATCCCCACAATTGAGCAATGTCACGCTTAGCTATCATGTATCCCAGAGTCACCCACCGCGTCTGCGGGACCGAATAGTCATTCGGTTCCCATACATTCAGCAAGCATCTCCTCGCTTCAGGCAGCAGCGTGACACGCGTCACCACACGCAGGACCTCATGCACACCACGCCAGAATCGCTCCACCTTCGGGCACTCCCACAGTATATGCATGAAAGTCGCCAACGCACCACAGCCACGCTTACACATTCCGTCACCAGCAAAACCCATACGCAGAAGCCTTGGCCCCGTCACGTACACCCGGTGAAGGATCTTGAGCTGGACGAAACGAAGGCGAGCCGGGATGGCCACCTCTTTCGGAGAGGCCACCGCGGAAATCCAATCCTCGTCGTCCAGCTCCAGCCCGTCGGCAACCCAGGCCTCGCGGAGACTAGTCAGCAGGCACGATCTATCGTTGATCAGTTTTTTGTATATGAGGGAGATCGTGCTGTCCGGTACATGGCCATCCAGCACTCTGTCCTCCAGGGGGGAAGACTCCGGAATGGATGCGACATCCGGGAAGACGGAGCCCAGCGCGTGGCGGACTTGTAGGTACCGAAAGTACTCACTGCCTTGCAGCTGAAACTCCGCCTGCAGCGTCTCAAAAGTTTTGAATCCCCCCCTCGTCCAGAGATCTCCCACCGTGCTGATTCCGATCGTGTCCCACTTCGCGAAGCCCTTCGACGTCCACAGGGAGCCCAACCTCTCAGACGCATACAGCGGTGACGCCCGGGTCAAACGGTCCTTCCACCCCATAGCTGCATTAGCCGCGTGCCAGACACGCACCATGACACGCGTCGGTCCCGTCAAACGGGAGTCGGGCGCGCCAGAGTAGAGCGCGCGATTGTAATCGCCACCGGGTAGGAGCATCTTATCCATCTCAAATGCCGGGTTCAAGGCGGGCCCGTAAAGGCCATGATTAATTGCAGCTAGTTGGGAGGCCCAGTAATACCGTTTAATGTCCGGGAGGGCGACCCCCCCATCGTACCACGGGAGCGTCAATTTAGCCAGAGCAATGCGCGGCCTCCCGTCCCAGAACAGGCGCCGCTGGAGGCCCTCCACCTCACGGAAATAGCGTGCCGGAACCAAGTCCATAGTATTCTGGAGGGCGTAGAGGAAGCGCGGTAGGGACATCATTTTAAACAAGGCCGCTCGGCCGAGCGGCGAGAGCGGCAGACGCCGCCAGCGCACCACGTCCTCCCTCAAGCGCTGGAGGGGGGGTAGCAAATTCCGTTCGTAGCGGGCCTCCGGGTCAAGAGTGATATAGATACCCAGGTACCGAAAACCTTGAGAGGCAATCTGGATCGGACAGTCCCGTGGTAGGACCGGAGCCTCCCCGGAAAGCACGTAGACACAGGATTTCGCCCAGTTGATGACCAGGCCTGAGTTGCGACCGAATGAGCGCAAAACATCAACCAGGACGATCAGTGATTTACGCGGGGAGGCGAGATACAGAAGGATATCGTCAGCGTAGAGGGACACACGGTCCTCATGCTCGGGGGTCCAGCGGAGACCACGGATAGAAGGGTGCCACCGCAGCCACTCCGCCAGGGGCTCCAGGGCCAGGGCAAACAGGAGAGGCGACAGGGGGCAACCCTGTCGCGTACCCCGCCCCAGCGCGAATGGGGCCGAGACTCGCCCATTCACTACCACCTGCGCCAATGGGCCCGAGTATAGCAATTTGACCCAGCTAATGAAACCCGGGCCGAACCCGAATTTCGCCAGCATCGCCCAGATGTATGGCCATTCAAGCGTATCAAACGCCATGGTGGCGTCCAAGGACGCCAAGATGGCCGGCTCCCGCACAAATGGGACACGCGCGAGCACCCCGTGCAAGCGCCGCAGATTGAGCGCCGTGTTGCGGTGCGGTATAAAGCCAGATTGGTCTTGGTGGACCAAATCGCCCACCACGCCAATCAACCGGTTGGCCAACACCTTGGCGAGGATTTTGGGCTCCGCGTTCAAGAGCGAAATCGGCCTGTAGGATGTGACCCGTTCACGGGGCTTCCCCTCCTTGTGGATCACCACAATTGTGGCCAGACGCTGGTCCGGCGGGAGGGAACCCTGCGAGTGGGCCGCCAGGAACATCGCGCGCAGGTGGGGCGCCAACACATCCGGGCGTAGCTTGTATAGCTCAATGGGAATACCATTGGGGCCCATGGCCTTGCCGGATGCAACCGAGCGAATAGCCGAGGCAATTTCGTCCGAGGTGGGAGGGGCGTCCAGCGAATCCCTGTCCTCCACCGTAAGGGAGGGCAGTGCGATGTCCCGAAGCAGGGCATGGGAATCTTCCTCCGAGCAGGGGGAAACCGGGGAGTAGACGTCGCGGAAATAATCCGCGAAGCAGGAGACAATGGCTTCCGGCTCAGTGACACACGCACCATCCACACTCTCAATCAAAGGCACCACGCGGCTCGCTCTCTCCCTCCTATCCAACCACGCAATCAATTTGCCAGCCTTATCACCCACATATATATTTAGAAGAAACAAGGTCCCATTCAAAAATAGATACAATTTTAAATATCACAATTTTCCAATCAAAAATTGGATTTAATGTTTTATTCAGAAGATGAATTTAAGATATAATACAGTTGCTAAGAACAAGTATGCACGTGGTGAAATAAGTGAGCAGCCCGTGAGTAGTAAAGGAAATCAGCCGATTTCCTAACCGCAGGCAAGTGACTTAAAAAGTGACTTTTGGTGTATCTGAAATAAAGATTATTTAAAGTCACAATTGAGAAACATCTCATACTCTGAATAGAAAATTCCAGTGTAACATCAAGAGATTAGAGATGTAGGTCGACGACGTTTCGATCCCCAATTTGATGGTGGGATCTCTTCAGGACTAACAAGGTAATGGAATGCCTGGGAAAGTGAGCCTGGAGGGTTGATGCTCCAAGCGCTCCTGGATGAGCCTGTGCGGGGGGCACAGTCGTAAAGGAACGAGCGGTGGTTGTTCTGGTATTGGAACAAGGTCAGTATGGACTCTTCCTGGTGCGGCAAAACCGGCAATAATTATCCGCGTGTAAGTGAAACTTCGTACCGGAAGGAATTAGAGGCAGCCCATGATGGCGGATCTGAATGGAGATCGGCTCAGTCTGCACAATCTTCGTTGCGAGGACGATACTCGAATGGAGGTTCCGGGTCTGCAGCGAGTGACGGACCGCCTTATCACCCACATCATACAATCGCCCCTGCTGCTCTCTACTGAGGCCCCTGGCCGCCTCCGTGACGAGGGCCCGATAGGCCGCCTGCTTTAGGTGTAGAACATGCAACTTGGCGTCTGTCACCCCGCTCCCCAGGTCACCCTCCAGTTCTGCAATCTCGGCCTCTACCCGGGTCACCTCCTCCCGCTCGCGCCGCCGGGCATGGGAGATAAAGGAGAGGGCCTCCCCTCTAAGGACTACCTTGAAAGCCTCCCACAGGGAGATGGCCGAAGAGACCGACCCCACATTCTCGTCGAAATATCGCTGTAAGGATTTGATCAAATCGGCACGAATGGTGGGGTCGCGCAAATACCATGCATTGATTGGGGCCACCCTGCCATCCCCCCTCGGGAAGACATCGAAATGCAACAACAATGGGGAGTGGTCTGAGATACCCCGCGCCAGATGGCGCACCTCCCCCACCCTCCCCGCGTGGGCCGCCGGGACAAGGATGTAATCAAGCCGCGAGAGGCTACCATGGGCACCCGAGTGGAAAGTGTACTGTCGCAATGCGGGATGCTTTAATCGCCAGCAATCCACCAGGCCCAGCGTGTCCAGAAGGCCGGGCAGCCACGCCTGTGCCCGGGGGAGGTCCCTAGGGGGATGGCGATCCATAGACCCAGAGGCTACCGCATTAAAGTCCCCTCCAACCACCAGCAGGCCACTCGGAAGGTCCAGAAGGAGGCGCCCCAGGTCCGCGAATGTGGTGGCTTGTAACCCAGGCGGGACGTACACTGATACAAAGATAAACACTCTGCCCTCCATTCTTCCCACTAGAACCGTGTAGCGTCCCCTCTCATCATGGCGCACCTCATCAATCTCCAACGGGAGCGAGTTCTTGATCATAATACCCACCCCCCGCGAGCCCGAGGTGAAGCCGGAATGGGCCGCCAAACGATATCCCCGCCGATTCATTGCATGAAAGGAGTTACCTATAAGGTGCGTCTCCTGCAGGAAGACAACATCTGGTGAAATACGTTTTAAGGACTGCAGGACCACACCACGCTTAATCCTATCCCCCAGGCCGTTAACATTCCATGACAACACAGTCAAATCCCTACCCCCCATCATACGTCGAAACAATCGGTCGTCCCCCACAGAGCATCTTAAAAACAACAATATAGTAGCGGGTTTGCCTTGCGGTGCAAACAAACAACACACCCCCCCTACCCCCCCATCCCGAAAGAACTCCCCCCTCCCTGCACCCCTGCATGAGCCCAGACAGCCCCCCCAAAGTGCAGTGTGCCTGTCGCCCCATAGCTAAATACTAACTAGTCCCCCAGAGGAGGAGGGAAGCCCCCAACAGACCCCACACGACCTCCATGGGAGGGGAACATACGCAATCAATAAATGGTGAAGGAACAACGTCCAGAGCAAGGCCTATTCAGTCACCCCTCAATTCTGATCCGGCGGGCCCTCCTCGCCAGCCGCGCCCCCCCCCGCCCCCCCGGCCCCGATCTCCAGGCAGAGTGTCCAGCCAGTCCCCAGCCGCCTCAGGCCGGTCGAAGAAGTGCGTGCGACCATCCACCTCTACCCTCAGCTTAGCTGGAAAGAGCATTGAGTACTTGAGGTTAAGGTCCCTTAGGCGACGTTTAACACCAAGAAAGCTCTGTCGCTGCTTCTGGACCGCCGGAGTAAAGTCTGGGTAGAAATGTATCTCCATGTTGTCAAGCTTGACCGGTCCCTGTTGTCTGGAGGTCTGGAGAATAGCATCCCTGTCCCGAAAATTAAAAATCCGGGCAATGAGAGGCCGCGGCGGGGCACCAGTCTTAGGTCTGCCCCCGGGGACCCGGTGAGCACGCTCCACCGCAAAAAACTTACTCAGCCCCCGGGGCTGGAGATGGGTCTGGATCAACTCTTCCACAAAAAGATCCGCCGCCTCCGCCTCTCGTCCCTCCGGCACCCCCACAATACGGACATTATTCCTCCGGGCCCGACCCTCGGAATCCTCCAGTCGCCGGTCCATCAGGGCGCTCGCCTGGCCAAGCCGGCGCACCTCCTTCTGGAGGGCTACCACGTCTGTCGTGAGGCTCGTTGTGGTGTGGGCCAGGGAGTCGACTCGGTCGTTTGTTTTGGACAAGTCTGCCCTCACAAGGCTCACATCCACCAGGACCGAGTCTATTTTTTGCGCTAAGGTATCGAAACGCTGGTCCACCGAGGCCTTCATCTCTGCGATGGCGCCCATGACGTCCCGGAGGGTCAGATCCACCGGATGAGCAGATGCCTCCGTCGGGCCCACCGGGGATGCACGCGATGTCTCCGGAGAACCCTTCTGGAGCGTGTAGCGGTCCATACTGTTAGCCTGGTGCGGGTCGTCTTCACCTTCGCCCGGTCGCCATCTTGTTTGGTGGACATGCTGGCTTCTCCACCGTCGTGCCAAGCTCCCCAAACGGGCCGCTATACCAAATCACGGGTGCCAGGGGGGGGGCGGGGGCGACCACCGAACCGCGGGTCAACCCACCGCCGGCGGGTCAACCGGGCTCCTGGACAAGGCCACACCACTGCACCCCGCTCCGCAGCCCGACCCCGCTTGAGAGCTAGGAGGGCGCAAAAGCGAAAGTGAAAGTGCGGGGTACGCGAGTCGCCCAGCCCCGCTCGCCGCTGTTATTCACTTTGTCCCCGGATCGCCCCACTACTCCAATCCGGGGGGCCGGCGAGGAGAAGGCCGCAACCTTCAATCGATGCTCCCACCGGCGTTCGGGGTCCGATTCGAGCCCAAAAAGCAGGTGGCGCCTCAGCTCCGGTTCCCCAACACAGTCCCCTCAACAAGGACAGGATATCGCCAGGATTAATTCAGGAGGTCGCGGAGGTCCTCGGGAGCCTCGCACCTACGCGGCCATCTTGGTTGCGCGCTAGGCTCCTCCCTCTGGAACATTTTAGGTGTTTTATTTGGGGCTACCATGTGGAGGTGAGGTGTGATCATAAACCTCTGGTGAAAGTACTCTCTTCTGATGGACTGTTAGCTGCTACACCTAGGATAGCAAGAATGTCTATTCGGTTATTGGATTATATGTATTCTGTGAATTATATTCCGGGTGTTAAAAATTAGGTGGCTGATTGTTTGAGTAGACTGCCGTTACCATTAGATGTGTCTAGTGATAATTTAGATGATTTTCAAGTAGGGGTATAGATCTTAAAAGAGAAAATGTGAGTCTTAGTCCACAAGAATGGGAAGAGAGTATGAGTAATGATGAACTCCTCACCAGTGTCAAAAGTTGTGTTGTGAATGGATGGCCTGTTAAGAAGTTGTTAAATGAGGAAATGAAACAATTTTGGGAGATAAGGGATGAGTTGTCTCTTAAGGATTGTAACATTTTAAGAGGTGAAAGAATCATTCCACCAAAGGTATTGAGGGCTAAGGTTATTCAACTGTGTCATGAGGGACATCTTGGCATTGTAAAAACGAAAAAGTGTATCAGGGAATTGTATTGGTGGCCAGGAGTAGATGCGGAAGTTGAGAGAATAGTAAGGGACTGTTCTTTATGTAACAGTTCTGACAAATCTTTAAGAACACACTGTCCTCCTTTGTGTCCGGTTGAGTGTCCAGATATGCCTTGGGAGACTTTAGGTATAGATATCACGGGGCCTGTTACAAAATATGATTCTGTGAAGTACATTCTAGTTGCAGTTGATTATTTTTCTAAGTGGCCAGAAATTAAGGTGGTTGATAGAGCTGATGCTTCTTCAGTTCTGGAGTTTCTAGATGATTTATTTCAAAGAGAAGGACTCCCTAAAGTTATTATAACTGATAACGGAGTTCAGTTTAAAAGTCATATCATTGAGGAGTTTTTAAAACGTAATGGCATAAAACACAGAGTTACGTCAATTTATCATCCTAGTGGGAATGGTGAAGTGGAAAGGTTCAATCGAGTGATTAAAGAATCTATTCAATTAGCGAACCTTAAGAACCAAGATTGGATAGTAGGGGTTAAGAAAATGATTTGGATGTATCGTATAACGCCTACTGTCACTGGTTATAGTCCGTTCACTATTATGAAAGGACGTGTTCCGTTTACGAAAGATAACCAGTGTTGGATGAAACACTCACGGTTATTAGAATGGTCACCTGAACATGTCAAAGGAAATGTTGAACAACACCAAAAGAAATACAAAATTTATTATGACAGTAAAAACAAAGTTAAATCAATAAATTTTGAAATAGGTGATCAGGTATGAGTCAGATTACCTTTTAAAGTAAGGAAAGGGCAAAGTAAATTCTCCAAGCCTCTTTCTGTAGTCAGTCTTGGGAAAAATTCTGTGCAATTATCTGATGGAAAAATTTGGCACACGGCCAGGATTGTAAAATGCAAAAGTACACTTAATGAGTGGAGTGGAGAAGGAACTTGTTGCATGAGGAGTTTTCACTGGTTAGATGAAGAGAATATTGGGGAGGAATGTAGCCGGGAATCAGCACAGGTTGAGAAGGATCCTTCTGGTTCTAGTATGATTGAGGTTACAAGTCAAGTTGATGTTCCTTCTGTTCCTTCTGAAGTGGAGAATGATGATCTTCTAGATGGGGTTAATCCTGAATGTATTTCTGATGGTGTTGCTCTTCATTCTAATTCCTCAGAGTTAATTGGACAGGAGGAATCTTCTGTTTGTGAACCCCATCCTCAATCTCAAGACAATGATGCTGTGGTAAATAAAATATTACGCTCTCAGAATTTTTCAGAATATCAATAGGATCATGCATAAAGCAAGAGGCTGAGTCTGTGGTATCAGGTTCTAAAAGGGCTTTATTCCAATAACTCGAGTCAAAGGGAGAATATTTCCATCACCAAAATTGGATCTGGAAAGGGGCTCAAAAGTATTCTCAATATTCTCAAAACATTATTCACAGAGTACAGTATATATACATTTCTCAATTGTACGTAAGCAAAAGAGCAAGAGAGAATGAGATAAGAGCATGTGGGCGTGTAAGTAGGCGTGAAGGTGGGCGTCCATGTGGGCGTCCACTTGATGATAATGGGTAATTTGTCATGTGTGGGTGGATACCTGGAGGGGGTTGCGTGATCTGCTGGAATTGTACTGGAACTTTGCCTTACTTGTGCTCAACTCGAGCATGACGTGTAACTGACGTGGGGAGGGTTGCTATGCAACCGAACAAGTCTGGAAGTGAGGCCTTCAGTTAGTGAGGCCTTCAGTGTCAAGACGACCAGCACATCTTGTATTATCTGATATCCGATGTCTGGAGCAGGGACTGATTTGTGACATAGGTTGCTCATCACCAAGAGCCGATGTGGCATCTATTTCTTCATTTACTTCATTTACTGCAGAAGCCTTACATGGGGGCTATGGGCTTTTTACTGACGTGAGCTTTGCAATCTCACAAAGAGAGACAGTAGGGCTGGGCTCCCTCCTTGCAGATGGGCGCGTTCATTCCTCCTTCACCAGGCAAGAATGTGGTTTCAGTAAGAGTAAGCAGATAACCGTGCTCAATACTGTCTCAGTACCTTGTGACAGGGCCCCTTTGGCTGAGGCCCAAGTGTGCAAGGCCAAGGATACGTAGCTGTAGCTTTCAGAGCGTTCTGAGGCATGAAAACCTCTTTTTGGCTCTGGCTGAGCCATAAACATGAGCTTCATGAAAATGCAGGAAAACATGATGAAAAACGTGTAGGCCTCAATACAGATTTGTCGTTTCTCTCATGGGAGACTGGATGATGGCAGGCCACGTTATAGCATAAGCATCATGATAGAAAGGCCATGGAGGGGAAATACATAGGTTACATGTATGTGCACATAAGCGTTCGGGGGGGGCACATGGGGACACATAGGCCTCATAGATTTTTATTTTCCTCATTCCCTCCTTGTACCTTAGTGAACCCCCTATGTAACGTCTATGTTCATGAGACAGTCGATCTGTTCTTGCAGCATTATTTTTCCATTTTCAATGCTTTGTAAATAGGGATGTGGAACACATGCAGTAGCACACAGGCCACAAATGGCCGGGCCACACTGCAGACATAGGCAACAACTGAATATCATTAATAGTATCAACCCACAGACGGTCAACACTTTCCATCCCCAAGCCGATATTAATCCCCAGAGCCAACCGGACCATGTCCACGTGCCTGGGTCTTGATGTATGGTTTGGGCAATCTTGTGGAGCCTTGTTATTGCTTTGTATACAGATGGTGCCTTTATTAGGTATGAAAGAAATGATATGTAGCACGTCCCACCCCAGTCTAAGGGCAGTTGCACATAGGCTGTCTGGCCACAAATAAAGTAGGTGTGTCGTGATGCTCTGAAATAGGACTTTCCTTTGTCTTTGAATACTATTATAGTATCACACTCACTGTGCCCCAAATGTACTGAGCCTTCTTTTCTGACACACAAGTTCCCTTTTACTGGCAGGACTGTAATTGAAGGCGGACCTGACATGTGTTGGGGCTTTACGTTCAACACTATGAAATCGAGGGTCGCATTTCCTTGCAGATACTCTTCATTTTCTAGATCTGTACCTTTCATTTGGGGAAGTCCCTCTTCATCTGGGAAACATGCTTTGTTCATGACTTTATTCAAGTTACGTGAAAAGTTAGAACAGAAGTTGCGCACTCAAAATTTCTCCAGGTCAATATTTTAAGCAAAATTAGTTGGTGCAAACGAATTAATCCCCCTGAGTAGGGAATTCAAATCGTAGATAATGATAGCACGTTCCTGAATAGGAAAATGTCTTTCGTTTTGCACTCAATCTCAGAGATATGATCTCTTTTGTGAAATTAAACTCAGGTAAATCGGAATTTATTCAAGTGTAACTTGAGTTTATTAACCGTTGTTCAAAGTTAATGAAGTCAAAGAATTGTATTCATTCTTTATCAATGCATCATATATCCAACTGCCCAATGCATTTCGGGCTTTTTTTAAGCCCTTCTTCAGGGGCGGTACTCTGAAAGGATAAGGTATAGGGTTCAGTATATATATACATTTTATAAACACTCAATGGAAAAGAACAATTTTTATCCAAACAATTATACAGTAGATTTTGATTGTAACAAACATGGTCATGTTGAAACAGTATTAAAAGTAATACGTTCATAATGAGTAAAAAAACACAATACCAGTGTTGGTAATTACCAAAATGGAGGTACACTACACATCAAAGTGATGTGAAAATATCCACTTGTTTTACATGTTAAAACAACATACTGTGATGTGCATTTACCAAGGTCATAGGAAATAGTGAAGCCGAAATGGACCAAGAAAGTTTGGGTGGTAGTGCAAGTAAAAAAATTAAATGAAAAAATGAAAATGCCATATAGGACAAAGTAATGTGGTGTGTTTTTGCCAAAATTGTAGGAAAAAGTAAAAACGAAATGAAAAGAAAAATCTAGATGGTGGTGTGGGTAACAAAAATACATACAGCGTGGGGCCTTTTAAAAGAATACAATCACTATCTGACAAGTAACGGAAGATCAAACTTACAGTTGGTATGGTGATGTATAGGTTCTCCTGAACCCGGGAGAATCAAATTGGAAATGCTCCGGTCAGTGTAATGGATGGTAATCATGTGATATATAGACATGTGATAAGGAAAAGTGCGGGAAAACGAGAACTACAAAGAAAACAGACTTGTAGTTCCAAGAGGTAATCATGTGATATGTAATGAAGAAAAATGCGGGAAAAGGAGAACTACAAAGAAAACAGACTTGTAGTTCCAAAAGGTCAATAAAGTTTAGTGAAACTACCCGTGCAAACAAAATATAAAATAATAAACAATATGTAAAATAATAAACAAAAGTGAGTGCAGTTAAATCTGTAAAGGAATTAGGCCAAAAGTAAAAAGAAAAATGGAATAGACAGCGTGTGACACCGAAGAAACACATGTAATTCGAGTGATTCGAACCAAAAGCGATAGTTCAAAAAATGTAAGATATTATCAAATCCTGGAGCTTGTAAGGAAGCGTCAATGTAATAGTGCAATAGTACATGTGTATAAGATGAAATTAGTAAGTTAAATAAAATAAAATAACTGTAAGGTTCAACATGAACTGTAAAGTTACACAAGGTACTAGGGTATCACAAGTCGGGTGGAAAGTTCAAATCTCCAATTTAAGGTGAATAAAGGAGACCTTAATTACAGAAAACAGCCCAGATCATAACGCTCGTTAAGACCTTTCGGATGTATGGAATTCAGCTTGTGGATCCAAAATGTTTCTCTTTGTAATAGATATTTACTATTGTCACGACCCCTCAGCTGGGGAATCTGTTCAAGAACCAAAAATCGCAGTTGACAGATGTTATGCTGATGCTGGTGAAAATGAGTTGCGATTGGTGATTTCGCCTGTTCGGTACGTATATTGCTTTTGTGTTCATTGATCCGTATACGGATTTTTCTCTCAGTTTTGCCCACATAAACCAAACCACATGGACATTTCAACATGTAAATGAGATTCTGACTATTACATGTGGCTGTAACCTTGAGTTTGATCGTGTTGCCTTGTGAAGGATGTTGGATGTTGGTACCTTTGATGATAGAGTTACAGTTACCACAGTTAAGACATGGTAAAGTACCTTTGAAGGAGCTGGTAGTGAGTTCATCAGCTTTAGACAATATTTGTTTGATATTGCGTGATCTTTGGTAAGCAAATCTAGGTGATATTTCAAAAATGTTATTGAAATCCATTTCCATGCTTAACATAGGCCAATACCTGAGGATGGTTTTTTTTATGTTGAAACTTTGTGTGGAAAATTTTGACACAAATGTCATTCGTTGATCAGAAGTTTTTGGTGGTTTGGGTGAAAGAAGCATCTGTCGGGTAGATTTGTTAGACTTCAATATGGCGCTGTCAAGAACTTTGGTAGGATATTTTCGTTGTTCAAATTTGGAAATGCAAGCGGATTTGCTTGATTCAAACAATTCATTGGTACTTGAGATTCTTTTCAATCGTAGTAGTTGTGAGTAGGGCAAATGATTCTTGAGAGATGGTTGGTGGAAACTGTGAAAGTGCAGGAGATTATTGCGGTCAGTAGGTTTAGTGTAAACCTCAGTGGTGAGGTTTCCTTGGTATAATGTTACCTTGGTATCCAGGAATGTTATCGATTCTTTGTTTATACAATGAGTGAATTGAATTTGTTGGTCAACTGTATTAAGTGATTCGATTAATGATTCCAGATGATCAATTGAGCCATTCCATAAGATAAAGATGTCATCAATGTATCTTTTATAAAGGGTAAGATGTTGGGTCCACTCGTGTTTGCAAAGTATGTTGTCTATTTCAAAACGGTGCATAAAGAGGTTCGCGTATGTTGGGGCGGCACAATTGCCCATGGAAGTTCCGGAGCATTGAATGTAAAATGTTCCTGCCCATTCGAAGTAACTGTGATAAAGGGTGAAATGCATGAGTTCCATCAGAAATACTTTGAGATTCTCTGGTTTGTCTGTGGTCATCAGAAATGACTCGATTGCCTCAATGCCTTTATCATGGGGTATGGAAGTGTAAAGTGAGTTTACATCAATGGTACATAGGACGGTTTCCATGGTTATCAAATTTTGAATGGACTCCAGGATATTGAGAAAATCAGTAGTGTCCTTAATGTAGGTAGTCATCGACTGAACAGAAGCTTGTAGATGTTTATCCAAGTATTTCCCTACGGGTTCATGTAGTGAGTTCACTGTAGACACAATGGGTCTGAATGGCGGTCTTGTGGCGTTTTTGTGCATTTTGGGGAGCATATAGATATAGGGTGTAGATGGGTTGCTTTTGATCAGATATGTTTTGTCTTCGTCGTTGATGACACCCTGTTCTAAAGCTGTATTAACGATGGTTTTTAGCACAATCATGAAATCATTGGTTGGATCCGTTGGGGTGGGCATGTATGTATCTGAATTGTTGACGTGATCATTAACATTTTCAGTGTAAAAGATGGTATCCATAATGACCAGTGCTCCACCTTTGTCGGCTTGACGTATGGTAATTTCTGGTTTGTTTGCTAATTCTTTTAAGGCTTGTTGTTCCTTTTTGGTTATGTTAGAGTATGCCTTTTTGTTATGGTAGCCAATTTTTTTGAGTTCTTTATTAACGATTGTTTCGTAGGCATCCAATACTTTATGACTCATGGGTGCTGTGAAGGTGCTCCTATTGCGAAGTCCCATTAGGGTGTTCTTCCGTGGTACATCTGGAATGTTAAGGATGTTTCGAAAGTAGTGTTTAAGTCTCAGTAGACGCATGAATTTAAAGAAACTTATATCAGTTTCTAATTGATTGGAATGGTAGGTGGGAACAAAGGAGGTTCCTTTTTGAAGTGTAGCAATCTGGAGTTGTGTAAGATTATAAGAAGAGATGTTTATCATGAGGTTTTCTGACTGCGCGTGCTCTTGGCCACTGATTTTGTTGATGTTTTTCCTCCTGGATCTCCGGGTGGCCTTGTGCCTGCCTCTAAAAAATGAGATTGTCCCGAACTGCTAGTTGTTGGGCCTTCACTGGCTGTATGCTGTGGGTCTCCTGTCTCTGTTGATCTAAGATTTGGTTGTGAAGTTTGGGGTGCTCTGGTTGTCTTATCTCTACTAGATGAGTCATCGGAAGATGTAGTGTCTATATCCGATCTTTGTCCTGTGTGTTGACGTTGTTGTCTTTTGTAAGCATAGGCTTCTGCCCATGTGTAGACCTCTCCTAATTTATAATCCGTACTGTCACGTTTGAATTTTCGTGTTTTCCTTTCATTAATCTCTTTAGTATATTCGTCAAGTTGTTTGTTAAGATCTGCAAGTGTTGCATTCCAATCAATGTCAGAGATTTTACTAGAAATTTCTTCACGAAGTTCATCAATTTCTTTCTGAAGGTCTACAAGAAGTTTGGATAACTCTTCTACTATTAATAATATTAGATCCAGTGAACACTTATTGAGTATTGCTTCCCATTTTTCTGTAAACCGTGGATTATTTTTACATAGAGTCGATTTAAGGGCTATTCTTAACCCTCTTGGGATCCTTTGTACCTTGTGGTAACGTATTAATGTGCTCGCATGGAGCTTTTGGTTGATAGCTCGTTTGGAGGTATATAGTAACTGTCTGATGTTAGATTGAACAGTTGTTGTACTGTGACTGGACCCTGTGGTATCCTCAAAGAGTGCATAAATGCGTTGAGTTTCTTCATTTGTATACGTGAACGTTTGTGTTCTTCGTTCAGAGGTATTATCTTCTTCATCCATTTATATGTTGGTGCGCTTTCCGTGTCACTCAGGAAAGGGGACTCATATGAAAAGTTAGAACAGAAGTTGCGCACTCAAAATTTCTCCAGGTCAATATTTTAAGCAAAATTAGTTGGTGCAAACGAATTAATCCCCCTGAGTAGGGAATTCAAATCGTAGATAATGATAGCACGTTCCTGAATAGGAAAATGTCTTTCGTTTTGCACTCAATCTCAGAGATATGATCTCTTTTGTGAAATTAAACTCAGGTAAATCGGAATTTATTCAAGTGTAACTTGAGTTTATTAACCGTTGTTCAAAGTTAATGAAGTCAAAGAATTGTATTCATTCTTTATCAATGCATCATATATCCAACTGCCCAATGCATTTCGGGCTTTTTTTAAGCCCTTCTTCAGGGGCGGTACTCTGAAAGGATAAGGTATAGGGTTCAGTATATATATACATTTTATAAACACTCAATGGAAAAGAACAATTTTTATCCAAACAATTATACAGTAGATTTTGATTGTAACAAACATGGTCATGTTGAAACAGTATTAAAAGTAATACGTTCATAATGAGTAAAAAAACACAATACCAGTGTTGGTAATTACCAAAATGGAGGTACACTACACATCAAAGTGATGTGAAAATATCCACTTGTTTTACATGTTAAAACAACATACTGTGATGTGCATTTACCAAGGTCATAGGAAATAGTGAAGCCGAAATGGACCAAGAAAGTTTGGGTGGTAGTGCAAGTAAAAAAATTAAATGAAAAAATGAAAATGCCATATAGGACAAAGTAATGTGGTGTGTTTTTGCCAAAATTGTAGGAAAAAGTAAAAACGAAATGAAAAGAAAAATCTAGATGGTGGTGTGGGTAACAAAAATACATACAGCGTGGGGCCTTTTAAAAGAATACAATCACTATCTGACAAGTAACGGAAGATCAAACTTACAGTTGGTATGGTGATGTATAGGTTCTCCTGAACCCGGGAGAATCAAATTGGAAATGCTCCGGTCAGTGTAATGGATGGTAATCATGTGATATATAGACATGTGATAAGGAAAAGTGCGGGAAAACGAGAACTACAAAGAAAACAGACTTGTAGTTCCAAGAGGTAATCATGTGATATGTAATGAAGAAAAATGCAGGAAAAGGAGAACTACAAAGAAAACAGACTTGTAGTTCCAAAAGGTCAATAAAGTTTAGTGAAACTACCCGTGCAAACAAAATATAAAATAATAAACAATATGTAAAATAATAAACAAAAGTGAGTGCAGTTAAATCTGTAAAGGAATTAGGCCAAAAGTAAAAAGAAAAATGGAATAGACAGCGTGTGACACCGAAGAAACACATGTAATTCGAGTGATTCGAACCAAAAGCTATAGTTCAAAAAATGTAAGATATTATCAAATCCTGGAGCTTGTAAGGAAGCGTCAATGTAATAGTGCAATAGTACATGTGTATAAGATGAAATTAGTAAGTTAAATAAAATAAAATAACTGTAAGGTTCAACATGAACTGTAAAGTTACACAAGGTACTAGGGTATCACAAGTCGGGTGGAAAGTTCAAATCTCCAATTTAAGGTGAATAAAGGAGACCTTAATTACAGAAAACAGCCCAGATCATAACGCTCGTTAAGACCTTTCGGATGTATGGAATTCAGCTTGTGGATCCAAAATGTTTCTCTTTGTAATAGATATTTACTATTGTCACGACCCCTCAGCTGGGGAATCTGTTCAAGAACCAAAAATCGCAGTTGACAGATGTTATGCTGATGCTGGTGAAAATGAGTTGCGATTGGTGATTTCGCCTGTTTGGTACGTATATTGCTTTTGTGTTCATTGATCCGTATACGGATTTTTCTCTCAGTTTTGCCCACATAAACCAAACCACATGGACATTTCAACATGTAAATGAGATTCTGACTATTACATGTGGCTGTAACCTTGAGTTTGATCGTGTTGCCTTGTGAAGGATGTTGGATGTTGGTACCTTTGATGATAGAGTTACAGTTACCACAGTTAAGACATGGTAAAGTACCTTTGAAGGAGCTGGTAGTGAGTTCATCAGCTTTAGACAATATTTGTTTGATATTGCGTGATCTTTGGTAAGCAAATCTAGGTGATATTTCAAAAATGTTATTGAAATCCATTTCCATGCTTAACATAGGCCAATACCTGAGGATGGTTTTTTTTATGTTGAAACTTTGTGTGGAAAATTTTGACACAAATGTCATTCGTTGATCAGAAGTTTTTGGTGGTTTGGGTGAAAGAAGCATCTGTCGGGTAGATTTGTTAGACTTCAATATGGCGCTGTCAAGAACTTTGGTAGGATATTTTCGTTGTTCAAATTTGGAAATGCAAGCGGATTTGCTTGATTCAAACAATTCATTGGTACTTGAGATTCTTTTCAATCGTAGTAGTTGTGAGTAGGGCAAATGATTCTTGAGAGATGGTTGGTGGAAACTGTGAAAGTGCAGGAGATTATTGCGGTCAGTAGGTTTAGTGTAAACCTCAGTGGTGAGGTTTCCTTGGTATAATGTTACCTTGGTATCCAGGAATGTTATCGATTCTTTGTTTATACAATGAGTGAATTGAATTCGTTGGTCAACTGTATTAAGTGATTCAATTAATGATTCCAGATGATCAATTGAGCCATTCCATAAGATAAAGATGTCATCAATGTATCTTTTATAAAGGGTAAGATGTTGGGTCCACTCGTGTTTGCAAAGTATGTTGTCTATTTCAAAACGGTGCATAAAGAGGTTCGCGTATGTTGGGGCGGCACAATTGCCCATGGAAGTTCCGGAGCATTGAATGTAAAATGTTCCTGCCCATTCGAAGTAACTGTGATAAAGGGTGAAATGCATGAGTTCCATCAGAAATACTTTGAGATTCTCTGGTTTGTCTGTGGTCATCAGAAATGACTCGATTGCCTCAATGCCTTTATCATGGGGTATGGAAGTGTAAAGTGAGTTTACATCAATGGTACATAGGACGGTTTCCATGGTTATCAAATTTTGAATGGACTCCAGGATATTGAGAAAATCAGTAGTGTCCTTAATGTAGGTAGTCATCGACTGAACAGAAGCTTGTAGATGTTTATCCAAGTATTTCCCTACGGGTTCATGTAGTGAGTTCACTGTAGACACAATGGGTCTGAATGGCGGTCTTGTGGCGTTTTTGTGCATTTTGGGGAGCATATAGATATAGGGTGTAGATGGGTTGCTTTTGATCAGATATGTTTTGTCTTCGTCGTTGATGACACCCTGTTCTAAAGCTGTATTAACGATGGTTTTTAGCACAATCATGAAATCATTGGTTGGATCCGTTGGGGTGGGCATGTATGTATCTGAATTGTTGACGTGATCATTAACATTTTCAGTGTAAAAGATGGTATCCATAATGACCAGTGCTCCACCTTTGTCGGCTTGACGTATGGTAATTTCTGGTTTGTTTGC
Organism: Triturus cristatus; assembly: GCF_964204655.1. Classification (NCBI taxonomy): domain Eukaryota; kingdom Metazoa; phylum Chordata; class Amphibia; order Caudata; family Salamandridae; genus Triturus; species Triturus cristatus. Next base: position 1,010,756,198 of record NC_140593.1, on the reverse strand, counting down.
TAATTCTTTTAAGGCTTGTTGTTCCTTTTTGGTTATGTTAGAGTATGCCTTTTTGTTATGGTAGCCAATTTTTTTGAGTTCTTTATTAACGATTGTTTCGTAGGCATCCAATACTTTATGACTCATGGGTGCTGTGAAGGTGCTCCTATTGCGAAGTCCCATTAGGGTGTTCTTCCGTGGTACATCTGGAATGTTAAGGATGTTTCGAAAGTAGTGTTTAAGTCTCAGTAGATGCATGAATTTAAAGAAACTTATATCAGTTTCTAATTGATTGGAATGGTAGGTGGGAACAAAGGAGGTTCCTTTTTGAAGTGTAGCAATCTGGAGTTGTGTAAGATTATAAGAAGAGATGTTTATCATGAGGTTTTCTGACTGCGCGTGCTCTTGGCCACTGATTTTGTTGATGTTTTTCCTCCTGGATCTCCGGGTGGCCTTGTGCCTGCCTCTAAAAAATGAGATTGTCCCGAACTGCTAGTTGTTGGGCCTTCACTGGCTGTATGCTGTGGGTCTCCTGTCTCTGTTGATCTAAGATTTGGTTGTGAAGTTTGGGGTGCTCTGGTTGTCTTATCTCTACTAGATGAGTCATCGGAAGATGTAGTGTCTATATCCGATCTTTGTCCTGTGTGTTGACGTTGTTGTCTTTTGTAAGCATAGGCTTCTGCCCATGTGTAGACCTCTCCTAATTTATAATCCGTACTGTCACGTTTGAATTTTCGTGTTTTCCTTTCATTAATCTCTTTAGTATATTCGTCAAGTTGTTTGTTAAGATCTGCAAGTGTTGCATTCCAATCAATGTCAGAGATTTTACTAGAAATTTCTTCACGAAGTTCATCAATTTCTTTCTGAAGGTCTACAAGAAGTTTGGATAACTCTTCTACTATTAATAATATTAGATCCAGTGAACACTTATTGAGTATTGCTTCCCATTTTTCTGTAAACCGTGGATTATTTTTACATAGAGTCGATTTAAGGGCTATTCTTAACCCTCTTGGGATCCTTTGTACCTTGTGGTAACGTATTAATGTGCTCGCATGGAGCTTTTGGTTGATAGCTCGTTTGGAGGTATATAGTAACTGTCTGATGTTAGATTGAACAGTTGTTGTACTGTGACTGGACCCTGTGGTATCCTCAAAGAGTGCATAAATGCGTTGAGTTTCTTCATTTGTATACGTGAACGTTTGTGTTCTTCGTTCAGAGGTATTATCTTCTTCATCCATTTATATGTTGGTGCGCTTTCCGTGTCACTCAGGAAAGGGGACTCATATGAAAAGTTAGAACAGAAGTTGCGCACTCAAAATTTCTCCAGGTCAATATTTTAAGCAAAATTAGTTGGTGCAAACAAATTAATCCCCCTGAGTAGGGAATTCAAATCGTAGATAATGATAGCACGTTCCTGAATAGGAAAATGTCTTTCGTTTTGCACTCAATCTCAGAGATATGATCTCTTTTGTGAAATTAAACTCAGGTAAATCGGAATTTATTCAAGTGTAACTTGAGTTTATTAACCGTTGTTCAAAGTTAATGAAGTCAAAGAATTGTATTCATTCTTTATCAATGCATCATATATCCAACTGCCCAATGCATTTCGGGCTTTTTTTAAGCCCTTCTTCAGGGGCAGTACTCTGAAAGGATAAGGTATAGGGTTCAGTATATATATACATTTTATAAACACTCAATGGAAAAGAACAATTTTTATCCAAACAATTATACAGTAGATTTTGATTGTAACAAACATGGTCATGTTGAAACAGTATTAAAAGTAATACGTTCATAATGAGTAAAAAAACACAATACCAGTGTTGGTAATTACCAAAATGGAGGTACACTACACATCAAAGTGATGTGAAAATATCCACTTGTTTTACATGTTAAAACAACATACTGTGATGTGCATTTACCAAGGTCATAGGAAATAGTGAAGCCGAAATGGACCAAGAAAGTTTGGGTGGTAGTGCAAGTAAAAAAATTAAATGAAAAAATGAAAATGCCATATAGGACAAAGTAATGTGGTGTGTTTTTGCCAAAATTGTAGGAAAAAGTAAAAACGAAATGAAAAGAAAAATCTAGATGGTGGTGTGGGTAACAAAAATACATACAGCGTGGGGCCTTTTAAAAGAATACAATCACTATCTGACAAGTAACGGAAGATCAAACTTACAGTTGGTATGGTGATGTATAGGTTCTCCTGAACCCGGGAGAATCAAATTGGAAATGCTCCGGTCAGTGTAATGGATGGTAATCATGTGATATATAGACATGTGATAAGGAAAAGTGCGGGAAAACGAGAACTACAAAGAAAACAGACTGATAAAGAATGAATACAATTCTTTGACTTCATTAACTTTGAACAACGGTTAATAAACTCAAGTTACACTTGAATAAATTCCGATTTACCTGAGTTTAATTTCACAAAAGAGATCATATCTCTGAGATTGAGTGCAAAACGAAAGACATTTTCCTATTCAGGAACGTGCTATCATTATCTACGATTTGAATTCCCTACTCAGGGGGATTAATTCGTTTGCACCAACTAATTTTGCTTAAAATATTGACCTGGAGAAATTTTGAGTGCGCAACTTCTGTTCTAACTTTTCATATGAGTCCCCTTTCCTGAGTGACACGGAAAGCGCACCAACATATAAATGGATGAAGAAGATAATACCTCTGAACGAAGAACACAAACGTTCACGTATACAAATGAAGAAACTCAACGCATTTATGCACTCTTTGAGGATACCACAGGGTCCAGTCACAGTACAACAACTGTTCAATCTAACATCAGACAGTTACTATATACCTCCAAACGAGCTATCAACCAAAAGCTCCATGCGAGCACATTAATACGTTACCACAAGGTACAAAGGATCCCAAGAGGGTTAAGAATAGCCCTTAAATCGACTCTATGTAAAAATAATCCACGGTTTACAGAAAAATGGGAAGCAATACTCAATAAGTGTTCACTGGATCTAATATTATTAATAGTAGAAGAGTTATCCAAACTTCTTGTAGACCTTCAGAAAGAAATTGATGAACTTCGTGAAGAAATTTCTAGTAAAATCTCTGACATTGATTGGAATGCAACACTTGCAGATCTTAACAAACAACTTGATGAATATACTAAAGAGATTAATGAAAGGAAAACACGAAAATTCAAACGTGACAGTACGGATTATAAATTAGGAGAGGTCTACACATGGGCAGAAGCCTATGCTTACAAAAGACAACAACGTCAACACACAGGACAAAGATCGGATATAGACACTACATCTTCCGATGACTCATCTAGTAGAGATAAGACAACCAGAGCACCCCAAACTTCACAACCAAATCTTAGATCAACAGAGACAGGAGACCCACAGCATACAGCCAGTGAAGGCCCAACAACTAGCAGTTCGGGACAATCTCATTTTTTAGAGGCAGGCACAAGGCCACCCGGAGATCCAGGAGGAAAAACATCAACAAAATCAGTGGCCAAGAGCACGCGCAGTCAGAAAACCTCATGATAAACATCTCTTCTTATAATCTTACACAACTCCAGATTGCTACACTTCAAAAAGGAACCTCCTTTGTTCCCACCTACCATTCCAATCAATTAGAAACTGATATAAGTTTCTTTAAATTCATGCGTCTACTGAGACTTAAACACTACTTTCGAAACATCCTTAACATTCCAGATGTACCACGGAAGAACACCCTAATGGGACTTCGCAATAGGAGCACCTTCACAGCACCCATGAGTCATAAAGTATTGGATGCCTACGAAACAATCGTTAATAAAGAACTCAAAAAAATTGGCTACCATAACAAAAAGGCATACTCTAACATAACCAAAAAGGAACAACAAGCCTTAAAAGAATTAGCAAACAAACCAGAAATTACCATACGTCAAGCCGACAAAGGTGGAGCACTGGTCATTATGGATACCATCTTTTACACTAAAAATGTTAATGATCACGTCAACAATTCAGATACATACATGCCCACCCCAACGGATCCAACCAATGATTTCATGATTGTGCTAAAAACCATCGTTAATACAGCTTTAGAACAGGGTGTCATCAACGACGAAGACAAAACATATCTGATCAAAAGCAACCCATCTACACCCTATATCTATATGCTCCCCAAAATGCACAAAAACGCCACAAGACCGCCATTCAGACCCATTGTGTCTACAGTGAACTCACTACATGAACCCGTAGGGAAATACTTGGATAAACATCTACAAGCTTCTGTTCAGTCGATGAATACCTACATTAAGGACACTACTGATTTTCTCAATATCCTGGAGTCCATTCAAAATTTGATAACCATGGAAACCGTCCTATGTACCATTGATGTAAACTCACTTTACACTTCCATACCCCATGATAAAGGCATTGAGGCAATCGAGTCATTTCTGATGACCACAGACAAACCAGAGAATCTCAAAGTATTTCTGATGGAACTCATGCATTTCACCCTTTATCACAGTTACTTCGAATGGGCAGGAACATTTTACATTCAATGCTCCGGAACTTCCATGGGCAATTGTGCCGCCCCAACATACGCGAACCTCTTTATGCACCGTTTTGAAATAGACAACATACTTTGCAAACACGAGTGGACCCAACATCTTACCCTTTATAAAAGATACATTGATGACATCTTTATCTTATGGAATGGCTCAATTGATCATCTGGAATCATTAATCGAATCACTTAATACAGTTGACCAACGAATTCAATTCACTCATTGTATAAACAAAGAATCGATAACATTCCTGGATACCAAGGTAACATTATACCAAGGAAACCTCACCACTGAGGTTTACACTAAACCTACTGACCGCAATAATCTCCTGCACTTTCACAGTTTCCACCAACCATCTCTCAAGAATCATTTGCCCTACTCACAACTACTACGATTGAAAAGAATCTCAAGTACCAATGAATTGTTTGAATCAAGCAAATCCGCTTGCATTTCCAAATTTGAACAACGAAAATATCCTACCAAAGTTCTTGACAGCGCCATATTGAAGTCTAACAAATCTACCCGACAGATGCCTCTTTCACCCAAACCACCAAAAACTTCTGATCAACGAATGACATTTGTGTCAAAATTTTCCACACAAAGTTTCAACATAAAAAAAACCATCCTCAGGTATTGGCCTATGTTAAGCATGGAAATGGATTTCAATAACATTTTTGAAATATCACCTAGATTTGCTTACCAAAGATCACGCAATATCAAACAAATATTGTCTAAAGCTGATGAACTCACTACCAGCTCCTTCAAAGGTACTTTACCATGTCTTAACTGTGGTAACTGTAACTCTATCATCAAAGGTACCAACATCCAACATCCTTCACAAGGCAACACGATCAAACTCAAGGTTACTGCCACATGTAATAGTCAGAATCTCATTTACATGTTGAAATGTCCATGTGGTTTGGTTTATGTGGGCAAAACTGAGAGAAAAATCCGTATACGGATCAATGAACACAAAAGCAATATACGTACCAAACAGGCGAAATCACCAATCGCAACTCATTTTCACCAGCATCAGCATAACATCTGTCAACTGCGATTTTTGGTTCTTGAACAGATTCCCCAGCTGAGGGGTCGTGACAATAGTAAATATCTATTACAAAGAGAAACATTTTGGATCCACAAGCTGAATTCCATACATCCGAAAGGTCTTAACGAGCGTTATGATCTGGGCTGTTTTCTGTAATTAAGGTCTCCTTTATTCACCTTAAATTGGAGATTTGAACTTTCCACCCGACTTGTGATACCCTAGTACCTTGTGTAACTTTACAGTTCATGTTGAACCTTACAGTTATTTTATTTTATTTAACTTACTAATTTCATCTTATACACATGTACTATTGCACTATTACATTGACGCTTCCTTACAAGCTCCAGGATTTGATAATATCTTACATTTTTTAAACTATCGCTTTTGGTTCGAATCACTCGAATTACATGTGTTTCTTCGGTGTCACACGCTGTCTATTCCATTTTTCTTTTTACTTGTGGCCTAATTCCTTTACAGATTTAACTGCACTCACTTTTGTTTATTATTTTACATATTGTTTATTATTTTATATTTTGTTTGCACGGGTAGTTTCACTAAACTTTATTGACCTTTTGGAACTACAAGTCTGTTTTCTTTGTAGTTCTCCTTTTCCCGCATTTTTCTTCATTACATATCACATGATTACCTCTTGGAACTACAAGTCTGTTTTCTTTGTAGTTCTCGTTTTCCCGCACTTTTCCTTATCACATGTCTATATATCACATGATTACCATCCATTACACTGACCGGAGCATTTCCAATTTGATTCTCCCGGGTTCAGGAGAACCTATACATCACCATACCAACTGTAAGTTTGATCTTCCGTTACTTGTCAGATAGTGATTGTATTCTTTTAAAAGGCCCCACGCTGTATGTATTTTTGTTACCCACACCACCATCTAGATTTTTCTTTTCATTTCGTTTTTACTTTTTCCTACAATTTTGGCAAAAACACACCACATTACTTTGTCCTATATGGCATTTTCATTTTTTCATTTAATTTTTTTACTTGCACTACCACCCAAACTTTCTTGGTCCATTTCGGCTTCACTATTTCCTATGACCTTGGTAAATGCACATCACAGTATGTTGTTTTAACATGTAAAACAAGTGGATATTTTCACATCACTTTGATGTGTAGTGTACCTCCATTTTGGTAATTACCAACACTGGTATTGTGTTTTTTTACTCATTATGAACGTATTACTTTTAATACTGTTTCAACATGACCATGTTTGTTACAATCAAAATCTACTGTATAATTGTTTGGATAAAAATTGTTCTTTTCCATTGAGTGTTTATAAAATGTATATATATACTGAACCCTATACCTTATCCTTTCAGAGTACCGCCCCTGAAGAAGGGCTTAAAAAAAGCCCGAAATGCATTGGGCAGTTGGATATATGATGCATTGATAAAGAATGAATACAATTCTTTGACTTCATTAACTTTGAACAACGGTTAATAAACTCAAGTTACACTTGAATAAATTCCGATTTACCTGAGTTTAATTTCACAAAAGAGATCATATCTCTGAGATCGAGTGCAAAACGAAAGACATTTTTTTATTCAAGTTACCCCATACCCACTCGCCCCTACACTCCTTGTCTTGACATTCTTTGGCATCACCGTTGATGGATGTCATTAAGGCAAACCATGCTCCGCAAGAACCATTATGGGAGAACGGAAAAGGAAAAAGAGGCAAGACTCCCTTTACCTTCTGATACGGGGGAAGTCGGCCACAGACCCAGCAGTCTGTAGCATTGCTAACCTGATGGGAATGGTGCAGCATCTGAATAAAGGTATTGCTGCGTAAGGCAAGTCGATATGATACCTCATGGGATGGCAGATCACTAAATGTGTGCTTTATGGTATCATTAGTGGAGGAGTATAAGAGTGAGGCAATAGGAGGAAAAATAGCATGTAGTATTAAGCTGATACATATTATCGTGATGCACATCTTGCTTTTTCTTATCAATATTATTGTCCAAGATCTTATGCAAGCCAGAATACATGTTCAACCGCTTCACCACCTAGTGGACTTAATTGATCAAACGGGTTCTGACTTCTTAGATCAAAGTTTAGCTTTGTGGAAACTTCTGGGGAGTCTCCTCTAGAAAATGGTGTTCAAAATCCAAAATCCAAGTTCAAAGTCTTTTTCCTTTGTAAAAGAGTGGTGAAGGTGCACTTTGACTTTAACGGCCGTCCCCGTGGTCCAGAGCACTGACTTTGGCGCCTTCCATCCAGGAGCGATGGAGTATTCTTTGACCTGGGTGTTGTCAGGGAAGGCGGCAGCAACCTGCGAACAACAAGAGAGTAGTGCAGACATCAAGGAAGCCAGGTAATCTGTCAGCATCAGTAATCTTTTAGGCATTGGAGTGCCCACATATTTGGTGGTCTACCAAAGACCACTTCATAGGGAGATAAGCCTGTTCTAGAATGAGCTACCATTCGCATGTAAAAGAGGGCAACCGGCAGGGCTACCATCCAATCTACACCTTTGTCTGCGCAAATTTTTAATGTCCGATTATGTCTTTCTACAAGGCCTGCTGCTTCAGGATGTCGCACACAATGGAATTTCCAGGTATACCCTAACAGAAGGGACACCTGCTTCATTAGTACCAGGACATATTTGTAACCTCTACATCTGTTTATTTGGATATAATCCATTTGGAGCACTTCAAAAGGGTGGTCAGGTGGATGGAATCCACCTTGTTCCATCGGAATGCCTTTACCTGGATTGAATTGGCAACAGATCATACATGTTCTGACCTTTTGTTTCGCTGCTGCACGCAGGTGCTTGTTGAACCATATATTCTGTAAGCTATCTATCATTGCTTTCTCTCCTAAGTGTGCAGGACTATGTGCGGTATTTATAATCACTTGTACCATCGAATCAGGAAGAAACCATGTGGATTTGCCCTTATTCATCCAACCCTGATCAGTCAGCACCCCTCCTTGTTCCGACCATTTCTTTAATTCGTCCATAGTAGCATGTGTCTGTATGTCTTGTACATCCTTGGAAGGATCCCTAACTGTCATGGCTTTGGACAGTGATAGTATCTGTGATTTTGTCATGTCTAGTGGGGTCTGAGCTGTCTGTTTAGCTGTTCGGTCTGCCAGATCATTGCCTTGGGAAATGGTATCTGTGGCTCTAGTATGTGCTTTACATTTTAGGATAGCTATGGCTGTTGGTAAATGTATTGCTTCCAGTAGGGCTTGAATAAGGGGGCCATGCTGTATCTTGGCCCCATGAGAGGTCAAGAAACCTCTTTCTCGCCACAGAATCGGTGTAAATGTTTACTCTCAGGTGCTTAGCTCTTATGCACGCTTGTGTCAGGGCGATGAGCTCTGCTGCTTGTGCTGACAATATGTCTATTCTTTTAGTCTCTATTATTACAGTATCAGTAGTCACTGCATATGCTGCCACTAATTCTCCCGCCCCTGTCCTCATGCATGAGCCGTCAACTTATAGTGTTAGGTCGGGGTCTGGGAGTGCAACGTCTGTCAAGTCTTGTCTTGGTTTAGTCACGGTATGTATTACTTCAACACAGTCGTGTGGTGAAACGCTTTCTGTACTGGAGGGCAAAAGGGTAGCAGGATTCAGTATGTTGCATCGTCTGATCTCTATGTGTGGTTGAAATAACGTTGGCTCATAGCCTGTCAGTCTAGCTACAGTCAGGTGTTGTGTTTGTGTCCGGTTCAAGAGAACCTCTACTGCGTGTGGTACTTGTACTGTCAGAGGGTGGCCCAGCACTATCAAGTCACTTTGTCTTATGGCTAAGGCCGTTGCTGCAACTGATTTTAGGCACGCAGGCAAAGCCTGTGCTACTGGGTCTAATGTACTAGAAAAATAAGCACAGGGCTCGTGTTTTCCTGCATGATCTTGTGTTAGGACAGATAGTGCTGTTCCATCCCGCTCTGTCACAAAAAAACATAAACGATTTGTTGTAATCAGGGTTTGCTAAAACTGGTGCTTGACATAAAGCTCTCTTTAATTCTTCAAATGCCACAGTGTGTTCTTGTGTCCAAGGGAGGACTTTAGTAGAAGCTGTATTAGGGGCTTGGACTAATTCCCCTGAAAGATCACAATAAAACATGAGAAAAAGGGGAAAGCACCATACCTATTTCCTCGACTTAATTTCTAAGGGGGCTAATTTCTAAGGGGCTTAATTTCTTAAGGGGCTAGCGGGAAGCGAACCTCCTCAGGGGCCAGCAGAAAGCCAATATTCTCCTCCTTCCCCCCCTTTTTGACAGGAGGAAATCTGAAACAGATTTCACTGCTGTCAAACACTATCAAACCCTGTGTCTTGTCAACACTATTAATCCCTGTGTGTAGCTACTGGGCGTAAGCAAAATTATAGGAGATACACAGCGTATTTGAAACGGCGAGAAATCCTTCAAATTAATGTACAAACCTCATTGTGTTAGCTCATAAGCTGGCCAAATGACATCTCATATGCAAATGTCCCTATTACATGAACCTACACCAACCTGAAGTCAATATTAATGCTAGTAGGCCCTAATAGGAATGCTAAATTACCTAAATATTCGGAAAACCAAGTTTTAAGAACAGTTGTTAATGTTGATAATTAATAATTCATCTGCTAAAAAAAAATCAGTAATTCTGCAATAATTTCCACCTATACAATAAATAGCCTAATTTAAAAACAAGTCAACTTTTGGGGCCACCACTTACAAGAATGAGCTTACTAAAGCAAACTTTAAAAAGGAAATCCTGTCAGATATTTTCTCATTACCCTAAATACCGAGCCTCATTTGTCACTCTGTGGTGGCAGTCCTTATTTAAAACAGGCCTTTCAAGAGTTAAGATGCGAGTGCACAGATCATAATTGTTCCTTAATGTCCAATCTGGAAACATATGACCGAGGCTGCCTGTCTATAAGAGAAAGGCAGTCATGTGAAAAATATTTTAGTCTTGCATAATTTTTCCTTTTATTTCATTCATCTCCAACACCAATTAGACATACACTGATAACGTGTTGTCTGCTATTTTGACAGCATGATAAAGGTAATATCACGTCTGTGAAATTTAGTAATTGTGAACAAGTTCCAGCCAAGCGCTGTGCAAAGATCGCCGTCGTCACGACTATCTCTGTACTTGCACAGGAGAACTTTGTATTAAACGCTAAACAGACTGGTCAATACAACACAAAAACAAAACATATATAAAATACATATGCCAAGCCATCAGTATACCAAGCACAGAAAGCATAGACAATTGCACTAACATATATAAATGAGCAGCGATGCGCAATTACAGTACCTACAGCTCAGAGGCGAACATTCTGGCCTGCTTAATTTGTCAGGCTTATAATCAATAATTCATTTACCTGCCCTATACACCCCCATCTGAAATCACCGTGTCAAGTCTGACACACAGAATCAGCAATAATAATCAAAAACGAAGAACACACGAACCTGTTTGTTTTCTTTTATAAAAACAGAATCAGCAATAATAATCAAAAACGAAGAACACACGAACCTGTCTTTTTTTTTAATAAAAATGAGCTATGCATCTTTGTACACAATGTACCCTCATGTCCTAGACGAAGATGCACCTCTCATCTCTCCTCACAGACTCGTAACCACTGGATCATTTATCCAATGCAACTGGTGGCAGCTTGTGGCCACAATTCAAAAATGTCTGAATTTGAAAATCGTTTTTATATAGGCACATAGCCCTTAAAATTCCAAGCAAGAGCAACATTTTACTTTCTGGCCAGAAGCAATATAACATTTGCTAAAAAATAAAACAAATCTTCTCCATAGACATTTCCTCGGGGCACTTGTTTTGCACAGAATAGAACAAGGGAATCTTTCTCGACTTACATTTCTCAGCTGCCCTGTCTTATCAGAGAAGCTAAAAATAGCCCCTCAGCGCGGCCTGAGCCTGGGCTGACAGCCAACTTTTTTCGTCGCTCCGGCTGCAGGCATTACACAGATGCGATGTCAGAGAAGCTTTCTAAGCAGTGCCTCTGTTCTGCTCCTCTCACCGGCCCCCACCTACACTGGCTACAAGGTCAGAATCTGTCTCCGATTTCTGTATCACATACTGCTCTACACAGCCCCCACCTTCTCCTCACTCTGAAGCTGTCAAAGACAAAAGGACTACTCAATTCCATAAAACTGCAATAATTCGCTCAATTGAAAAATTATTTTTACATACAATTTGCACTCAGGGGGTCATAATCTTACCGACTTGACCCAGCACATTGGCTCACTGGACCACCAAGAACACAAACCTGTATTCTTGAATAATTTGCAAATTCGAAATACCCACAATTCTTTTTTCAAGCTAAACTTTTCAAAAATTACTTTTTCGTTAGCACTTTGTACATTAGGGGTGTCATCAAATCACAGGTGTTGCTCCTTCTCTAGCTACACCCCTCTCAATTTCCTATTGACAACGTAGTCAAATGTTGGGCCATGTAAACACCAGCTATGCGCTGTTCGTTTGGTGGGAGGCTCAAGAACCTTTGGGCTACTATATCATTATTATATGTATCGTGGTACTTGCGGTGGCACTCTAACTGGTCTTTCTACTGGGGCCACTCTTGCTAGGTCCTCTGAAAGGACGGGATAAATACCAGCAACGTCAGTATTTCTTTCTCTGTCAGCCTGCGCTCATGTTACCTGCTCCACTTACTCCTGTAACATCTGTTCCTTGGCTTTTCCAAACTCCAGTCTACTTCTCTCTGCTTCGTGAAACACTTACTCTGACCTCCTATGTGACTCCTTGCGCCAAAACTCAATGGCATCCTTCCAAGCTGGTCTACATTTTCTCTTTCAAAAGAGTGTTTCGTTGTCTATCTACTTGTTCTGCTTTTACTCGGATACCTTCCTCAACTAACACGTTTTCTCGGGCTTTGTCTGAATCCTCCCTACTTTTCTCTTCTTTTCTGAGCGCTTACTCTGTGCGTCTATGCTATTCTTTATGCCATAATTCAATGGCATCTTTCTGTTACTGTCTGGCTATCTTTTTCCATAATTCTTCTTCTACTCTCATGATGCAATCTGCATCCCATGTCCCAACTGCGGGCCACCTCTGACTTTCTGGTAAATCCTTGGTGTAGTCCACCCATAAATCAAGAAATAATACGGCATCTAGGCCATGCTTATGATACATAAAGTACCCTGGAGTGTCCCTAGGTGAAATGGGAACAGCTTCTTCGAGTACCCCTTTTCTAGTTTTGATCTGTCTTAATTTTGAAAAGAGCGGCATTTTTAGACCTTATTACTTGAACACACTTAATACAATAAACACAATAATGAACAGTCATTCACACCACAATATGTAGAACGTATTTAAAACATTTAACATTTAACATTTTAACGAACAACAATGATGGCCATTGGGAACACTAACTAGGTGATTCTGAATTATATACTAGACATACTAGATATACTGCTAAACAGTACAGATACACTGCTGAAACAGTGCAGACCGGATTTGTGTACCCAAACCCGTCTTGACCGGCACAACCTATGTGCACGTCAGAACGCCTCCCCGGCAATGGTACTCACCGGGTAGCTCGGAACGGAAGGCCTCGGAACTGAACTGGACTGGACTGGACCGGACTGGACTCGACGCGGAACTTCGGAACTTCGGAACTTCGGAATCTGGTGGGCCTCTGTATACCTCGGACACAGCTCTCTCGCAGGTGGGCTCTGGGTAGGACAATCTGCGTTCCTCACCGCCTCGTATGGATGCCTGGTCGCAGTCTGTCCCCTTCGTTGGCCTGAGGGAGTTGGCGGGAAGACCCGCGACGTGCGCGCTTGAAGTCCGTCACGGCTATGGAAGGGGGCAAAACTGGACCTTCATCTCCGGCGTGTGGGGAAAGAGATTAAACTGTTCGGGCGCCATTATGTGGTAAATAAAATATTACGCTCTCAGAATTTTTCAGAATATCAATAGGATCATGCATAAAGCAAGAGGCTGAGTCTGTGGTATCAGGTTCTAAAAGGGCTTTATTCCAATAACTCGAGTCAAAGGGAGAATATTTCCATCACCAAAATTGGATCTGGAAAGGGGCTCAAAAGTATTCTCAATATTCTCAAAACATTATTCACAGAGTACAGTATATATACATTTCTCAATTGTACGTAAGCAAAAGAGCAAGAGAGAATGAGATAAGAGCATGTGGGCGTGTAAGTAGGCGTGAAGGTGGGCGTCCATGTGGGCGTCCACTTGATGATAATGGGTAATTTGTCATGTGTGGGTGGATACCTGGAGGGGGTTGCGTGATCTGCTGGAATTGTACTGGAACTTTGCCTTACTTGTGCTCAACTCGAGCATGACGTGTAACTGACGTGGGGAGGGTTGCTATGCAACCGAACAAGTCTGGAAGTGAGGCCTTCAGTTAGTGAGGCCTTCAGTGTCAAGACGACCAGCACATCTTGTATTATCTGATATCCGATGTCTGGAGCAGGGACTGATTTGTGACATAGGTTGCTCATCACCAAGAGCCGATGTGGCATCTATTTCTTCATTTACTTCATTTACTGCAGAAGCCTTACATGGGGGCTATGGGCTTTTTACTGACGTGAGCTTTGCAATCTCACAAAGAGAGACAGTAGGGCTGGGCTCCCTCCTTGCAGATGGGCGCGTTCATTCCTCCTTCACCAGGCAAGAATGTGGTTTCAGTAAGAGTAAGCAGATAACCGTGCTCAATACTGTCTCAGTACCTTGTGACAGGGCCCCTTTGGCTGAGGCCCAAGTGTGCAAGGCCAAGGATACGTAGCTGTAGCTTTCAGAGCGTTCTGAGGCATGAAAACCTCTTTTTGGCTCTGGCTGAGCCATAAACATGAGCTTCATGAAAATGCAGGAAAACATGATGAAAAACGTGTAGGCCTCAATACAGATTTGTCGTTTCTCTCATGGGAGACTGGATGATGGCAGGCCACGTTATAGCATAAGCATCATGATAGAAAGGCCATGGAGGGGAAATACATAGGTTACATGTATGTGCACATAAGCGTTCGGGGGGGGCACATGGGGACACATAGGCCTCATAGATTTTTATTTTCCTCAATGCTCTTGTTAATAGTTTTGGTAGGGTGGTTAAACCACCGGAATACCTAAAGGATTTTGTTATGAATTGATGATTTCATTCTTATAATATGTGCTTATGTGTACTTTTAGGTTGTTATGAATTAGTCATTGTAGGAACAGGGGATGTGTGTTATATTAGATTATTATTGTAAATGTAGTGTTCATTATTTGTAGTGTTCATTATTTTAAGATAAGATTATTTATTGTAAATGTAGTGTTCATTATTTTAAGTTAAAGGGAGAAGATGTGTTGTGTCTGTCTTTTATTATTATTACTTATTTGCGTGTAAGTATTCCATAGTCTACATCATTGATGACACATGGAATCCCCAGGTGTCATCAATGATCAGTTGGAGACTGGGAGTTGTGAGCAGCAGTTCCTGCTTGATGCTGTGTTGGCCTTTATTCTGTGAAACCTGAATAAATACTTTATCAACTACGAAGTTCCTGGAGATTATTTACATAACAGTGACTTAGCCATTGCCTTATTGGCTTCCTGTCTTGCTTCCCAAACTGACCAATCAACATCCACCTTAATCTTCCAGAACACACTCACCAGTGCTTAATGTAAGCCAGTGGTTGCTGGGTATTTTTGGGCATCTGCACTTATATTTTGTCATCAGACTTTGGCCGAGAACAAGAGAGATAGAGAAAGAAACTAAAGTTGGAAAGCAGTAAGAAGAGAAAGACAGAAAAACAACGACAACAGAAGAAAACAGGACTAAAAAAGAATGTGCATTAGGGAAAAAGAGGTGTTTAAAGTGTCTCTATTAAGGTTGCATGAGGTGGATCAAGACTAACCAGCCTCAGTATTCGGTCAGAAGCCCTTTGCGAGACCAGGTTAGGTTCCCAACACTTATTATTTGGCAAATTAGGCACTGCCACCAACTCACTCACTACTAATCATCCTGCCTTCCACTCTTATCTTAATATTCATAGTTCTCATTTTTTGTACAGCCAGCTTGCCCACTTGTGATCTCATGATGCCCATCCACCTTCCTCTAAATCTGCTTCTACATCTTTCTATCTTTCTTTCTTTCCTTTCTTTTAGCTATTCTGTTTCAACATTTGGGCTTGATTTAGAGAGGGATGGATAATATCTTATTCTTTACAAAACAGTGGTAGTGCAATTTCTGTCCAGTTCAGATTCGGGCATAATTAGCATTACACTTTAACATGATTATTTGAATTCCTCTGTCAACGAATCATGTGATGAAAATCAGAAAATTACATTCTGACAGCTTCTCACAGGATGATATATTCAGCAAGACGGTGCATAGGTTTTGACTGTAAAGTACCCCAGTAAAATTTGGAAAACATATATAAATACCACTCAATATATCCTTGATATGGGTAGTGGGTTAACAAGTAGATTTGGTGAAACATTATGCATAATGTTCAAGATCTCCTTGGCTAACTACTAAGTTTCTGCAGTCAGTTTTATAAAACATGTTTCAGCCCATTCACCCCTTTCTCAGATATTGTTTCTAGACCCTATTTCCTCTAAGCACAGCCTTATATGAACAAACCCCAATCACTTACAGTGATCTCAAGTGCTGTCTTCTCATGTGATTGTTTATCTTGGCTGCTCACTACTGATGCAGCGAAGTTTACCAGCTCTACTCATTCATACACACATCACTCATTTTTGGCCCATATACATTCATACACTCAATGAGCTAGTAAATATCCACTGGTCATCAACTTTATTTTACCCTAGGAAACCTTTACATCAGTATTCTTACCATTCCTGTCTCTTGAGTAAATGAACATTCAATAGATCTAGTAGTAGATTAGAATAGGGAGGAAAATACAATAATGCATTTTACTTTATTTAAAAGAACCACAGACTCAGAAGGAGTTTTAAATGTTTATCTGAATTAATAATAATGTGAGTCAAATCAAAATACACATGGATATACCAGAAAAATAGTGCAGTTAGCTTATAATCAGTTTGCATTAATAAATTCTTATAAGGACAGCATCTGAGGAGAAAAGAATAGAGAGCAAGTACGGAGCATTAACCCTACAATTATATTTACCTAGAATGGTGTGAGGACCTCGACAACAGAGAGTCAAGGATTCGGGACCAGTTCAGGACTGGGATGGTGATCTCTTCTAGTGTACTGCCAGCGTTACACCCCTCTCTGGTGCTACTCTCTCTGGCTCGGGCTCGTCCGGACCCCTTCCTAGATATGCCTCCTTGGTTATTCCGCGAATTTCCCTAGTGTTGGATTCTTCAGGCAGATTGCAGCAAAATCGGGCAGTATCTCAGCATAGCATCGGCATCTCAGCATCAAGTATGTCTATCTAGAACTTACCTCTGTTATACCAATTCAAATGTATGATCCACCCCCAAATGTTTCAATTCCATGTTCACCCGCAAATTTGATTGGGCCAAGCAGTGGGGTGGGGGCATCACACCATACTAAGTGCAATATTTTACTTTAGTCTATTGTCTAGCTCCCCGCCCCTTAATTTTAATACCCACAAGCTTTATTCCATCAAGCATTTCATATGTGGATCGATAAGTCTGTAATACAATGTTGCATCTTCTTCCTCTCGTAGGGTCAAGAGTTGTTCTCCCCATGTCCTTGCTGGGTTCATGGTTTGGCAGTCACTTAATGAGTTCATCGGCTTCAGGACAAACAGAAGTCGCACAGGTGTAGCTGTCACAAGGAAACAAAGATTTGGTCACCTTCCAAGGTCCAAATATGAACTATTAATAAAGTCAGAGAAGAACATGTTAGAATACAAAATTAAATGAATTCACTGTATACCACTTACTTCTACTCTAACCCCATTTACTTAATAAATCTTTTGCATTATTGGCTTAGTAAAACTTGCATAGGTGAGTTTCAGCTCAGCACGTGCCTTAGTGCGTTACTTTAAAGCAGCCATATTAAAAGCTATTGCGCAGCTCCGAAAATTTCCCCCCAAGCGACAGAAGACGTCATACTACGTAGATGTAGTAGACGCATGCGCAGTAAAGTTCCCGCGTTTTGGTGGCCATTTTAGGACACTCGGGTTACTGGTTAATAGAATACATCAAAAAGCTTCCCCTGGATACAAATGTAAAATGTGGTGCAGAATTGATAATCACGGACAAGTTGATTACAATATTCAAGCATATTTGAGAGGTTTGCATACGAGCAAGTCTCTTTTTATACAAAACCTTGCTCCATCACTACTCTTAGAATAATTGTCTATCCATCAGACAATTCCCCACTGCCTCATTCTCACCAATTTGATTACATGGTAATATACTGTGAGCAGCATTATTCTATTTCTGTTTGTTTGAATTATTTAAAAAAAATGGGACGATGTGGGGTGTTGAAGGTAGTATCTTAACTTGTCCCATATTTACAGAACATGAGAAATAGACTATTGCTGTCTCTTCATGCCACAAGCCACATACAATGAAAGCAACAATAAAGCATTCCTCATCATTATATAGAGCTACTGAGTCCTATAAGCTCAAGAGGTCAAGAGGATCAAGATTTTGGTTTTGACTCCGACTACAAATTGTAGGCCCATCATAGGTGGTAGATATGAGGGACATGGTCAGCAATGCTACGTCCTTGCTTAACCTAAAATAGAGTCTGGGATGGCCTTTGGGTAGGGTCGTGGCATGAGGAACTCTACATAGCTGTACACTGCCAAAGTCATATAAGCTACTTCCAACAAGTACCAATTGTATGGAGAGCACAATGTTTTGTTTTGAGACTTGCATTTTTGCGATTGCCATTTTAAACATGGTTCTATATGTCCTAGTCAGAGTGCTGTTGGCTAAATATAGGAGCGGTTGAAGATTATTTTTGACATGAGGCACTTTAGCAGCTATGGTTCTACACAGAAGTGAAAAGGCATCAAGCACTGGTAAGCTGACACCGTCACACCTGTTTCGGAGGGGAGATGCTGATTGGCTGAGAGAGGGCCACAAACACTCCCCCTCACTTCCCCTCTGACGTCAGATGCCAGTAACAGCAAAAGCTGCGAGGAGCTGTGAGGAGCCGCGGAACCACCGCTGCCGTAAACGCTGAAGCTCCGAAGCTGCGAAGCCTCAGAAGCCTCAGAAGCTGGGTTTTTTTCTTTTTGATACTTCAGCAGGCAGGCAGGCAACCAGGCAACCGGCGGTTCCTTAAAATTCTTCAAGGAAGGAAGGGATTTATATTTTTCCCCGTCTGGAGGCCCACCACTTTTTTTTTTTTTTTTCTGCTCCTGGCCTGAGAAAGTACCAGGGACCAGCACGAGGAGCCATTAGCGCCATTAGCCCCACAGGACAGGCCAGAATAGCAGGAACAGAAAACTCTGGCACTGGTGCTAGTTTAACGCAAGACAAGATTCTCCCTGCCCTAGGGCCATGCTACTTCTGGCCTTTGTTGGCTTGCACGGACGCTGACGGCAGTGGCACGAGGATTGGACATCATTGCCTCTGGGCGTTCCAGGTTTCTCACCAAGAGGGGGTAAGTGAAGATCTCGTTCTTACTCACCTTGGCTGAGGGTCACTGGGGAGGCCCATAAGGCCCCTTCAGTAAATTGGGCAGCATTCTTGGTCAGTGACTGGCAGTGGGGCGTGGTCAGCAGTACATCATGCATAAACTTACCAAAGGAGCTAAAGGGATTGTTTAGTCTGAGTCTCCGAATCTGGGCCAAAAAGCGAAAAAATGAGATGGACAGGCTGCGGCACGGTCAAACCAAGCAGCCACATTTAGAAACGATCTTCCCCTTCTATCTGAATTCCCAAAGATGGCATGTGCTAAGGCCACTAAACAAAATCTGTATGAGGCAGCTCTGGCGGATTCAGACTCTTCCATAAGCCATAGTGAAATGGCTTCCTTAATGGCGATTTCTCCAATTTCCGCTGCTTTGACTAAAGTAACCACGACATCCGGTGGCACAGTGGGTGGATCTACAGAGTTTAAAAAATACTCTATTTTTTCCAAAACCAAACAGGTTGGGCTCTTAGCTGAAGCCGAGCAGGAGATGGAAGGGAATGACCTCCTTCCAGCTGATAACTCTTCGGACTTAGGCCCTGAAAACATAAACACCGAGACTGGTAGTCATCCCTCCCTCCGCCACCCTTCCATCCTCAGGCGTGTTCAACCCACTAGCTGGAGAAGGGTCCATGGGTCATTCTGTTCCGGTGGCCCCAGAAGTTCTGATTTTACCAGAGACATCTGTGCTAGTCGATCCAGAGGGTTCTAAGGAGGAGGACAGGTCTAATGTAAATCAGATTAATCCTTCTCTAGGCAGTAGCTCTTTTTCCATGCAATGGGACATCAAGAGTCTGCTTAATTTGATTTTGGAAGAAATTTGTGAGTTAAAAACCTCCCAATCTGCAGAGATAGCAGTAATCCATGCCCGCCTGACAAAAATTGAGGAAAACCTGGCTCATATCCCGGCACGGCTCTCAGAGGCTGTAACCAGGATTTCTCAAATGGAGGATCAGGTGTCACCTATGAATCTCAAAGTTGCCAGCTTTCAGGCCCAGAGAACCACCCTGGAATTTAAGCTGGAGGAGTTGGAGAACCATTCTAGGCACTCAAATCTTCGAATCTTCGGTATCCCGGAGGGCATTGAGGGCCAACAGACGCTACAATGGATTGACTCATTTATAAAGAAAAATGTCCTCCCGGAATTTAATGGAGATCTGACGATAACGAGAGCTCATCGGGTTCCAGCACACCTCCCTCCTAATCCCAAGTTTCCACGGACTATCTTGGTTAACTTCAGGGACTTTAGGGTCAAGGAACAGATTTTATCAAAAGCCATTAGACAAAGACAGTTTTCCTCTGCAGACATACCAGTATGCCGTATTTTTTCAGATATGTCAGCCTCCGTAGCAAAAAGGCGGAAAGAATTTGTTAAAATGTTACATTTGTTTAAGGCACAAGGGGCGCAAGCTATGATAGCCCAGCAGAGTAAGCTGAAGGTGCTAGCTAAAGGTAGATTCCACAACTTTTGCAGTGTCCCAGATGCGCAGGAATTACTGCAGCAGATTTCTATGGATAAATCCTAATGGCGTTATGTCAGTTCTCAGTTAGGAGGTTGCAAGGGACTTATTCTTGGAAAGGCAAAGTGCTACTTGTTTTTAGTGGGTTGTTATTTTCTTTTTTATTTGTGTTTTTTTTCCTTGGTGTGGGTCTCTTTTTTCTTGTTTGATGTCAAAATACTGTTAATAGGTTGCTTCTCTCTTTTTGTTTAAGAAAGGGAGGGAAGGGCAGGGGGGGGTGGTCTGATCAGCAGCACTAGGCACTAGGTCATTGTGCCAGTAGAAGGGTGGGGGGGTTAGGTTGCCTGGCTCTGGGCAGGGGCAGCCATCTGCTCAGGCGACAATGGCTCAAGGGAGGGAACATGGGGGTGGTAAGGGAGCATGTGGGAAAAAACGAAAACCATATTTTAGATTCCAATGCATCTGTTCATCGCTATTTAGATATGAAGAAGGGAGGAAGAAGGGGAGCAAGTTATTTTGTTTGCCTCGAAGTGTATATTGTGTGTCAAAGTGGGGGTTCTAAAATTTTCTTACTGTCTTTTATATCTATCAGGGAATATAGGAACCTGTCTTTTTTATCGTAAATGGCAAATAGGAAACAAGAGAAATGGGAAATAGGGAATTATTGAAGGTGGTCTTAATAATAGGAGGAAAATGAGGGCCATTGAGGCCTGGATTAAGACAGAGAACCCCTCTGCTATCCTGTTACAAGAAACCCATATTCCAGTGGGGAAAATAGCAGATCTTTCAATGTTCAAATCTTGGGCTGCGTATAGGGGTTTCTCTTCAACTTCTGCAGCCCATAGGGGGGAAAGCGATTTTTCTCATTAAGAAACTTCAGGCCGAGGTAGTTAACTCAGCGAGTGATCAAAACGGAAGATGGTGTTGGGTCATCTGTAATCTAGGACACAGATCTTTGACGCTTGCTAGCCTATATGCCCCAGTAGAGGATCATCCTACCCCATATGAGGAATTCTTTCAATCATTAATCCAAGTTTCAGGCGACATAATTGTGGGAGGGGATTTCAATTTGCTAATGAAAATTGATTCCTCATCCAATGCAAAAAAACAGTTCAAGCAAAAATCTTTTAAATCGGTTCAAAGCTATAGCTCAATGCTTGATATAGTTGACCCTTGGCGGGCCACATTTCCTATTGAAATCGATGATACTTGTTCGTCAGGTAGATTCCATACTTTCTCGCATATCGATTTTTTTCTTATCTCCAGGCGTTTGTTTTTTAAGTCACAAAAAATTCTTCAGAGCGGGCTCTTGGCTCATGCACTAGTTATTTTAGAGTTGGAACTGGGTGAATGTAAGAAAACCGCCAGAAGATGGCAGCTAAATCGACAATACTTATTGGAGGAAAATTGGGTCTCTTTTATTAAATTAGAAATTAGAGAGTTCTTCGAGCGAAATCACGGGTCAGCCCCACTACATGTGGTCTGGGACTCGTTTAAAGCTTTTTTCCGTGGGCTTACTATTGCTAAAGACGCAGAGAACTCAAGGAGCAGGAAGGAGGAAAAACAAACACTGGAACAAAAGGTGCAAAGGTCTCTTGATAGATTTCTCTCTACCCCCTCCGTGGCGAACCGTCGACAGCTGGATCAGGCAAATAGAATCTAGCTGATAAATATTATGCTAAAAGTGAATCCCTATTTCAGAAGGATAGGCAAAAGATTTATGAGGAAAGCAATTTTACAGGCAGATTTTTGGCATGGCAGGCACGGGAACAGGCTGTAAGCAATCAAATAATCGCATTAAGATGTCTCAATTCAGGTGCTTGTTCGGAGGATTTGAGAGCAGTAGGCAATATCATGGTACAACATTACGAGAGGATATATGGCCAACATCGATCGATAGATGTGTCAGCTTTGGGAGACTTTCTCCAGGTAAATGAGTTACCTGTCTTAACAGATTTAGAAAAGAGTAACATGGCAAGACCATTTACAAAAGAAGAGCTAGGTGGGGTTTTTAAAAACCTCCCAAACGGTAAAGCCTGAGGGCCAGATGGCGTCCCTGCTGTGTTTTTTAGAACATTTGCGAGTGTAATTATGGAATATTTCCTTTTATTGGCAAATTCAATTTTGGAAGAAGGCTCCATACCTCTTTCTTTTAGAAAAGGGAATGTAGTCAGCTTTTTAAAAAAAGGTAAAAATAGTGAGGACCCTAAATCATATTGCCCGATAACGCTTTTAAATTCTGACTACAAATTAATTACTAAACTCTTAGCCAATCGTTTTAATGAGAGCGCCTCGCATTTAATCCATCCTGATCAGAACAGTTTTATAGCCAGAAGGCAGCTCAAAACCAATACGTATTTCTTAGTGGAGTCACTAGACTACTTCGAGACCCAGATGATCCCAGCATTAGTACTTTTTTAGACGCCGAGAAGGCATTTGATTTGGTTATTTGGGAGACTTTATTTTGTATTTTAACGGAATTTGGCATACCCTCTAAAATTACAGGGCTAGTTTTGAAATTATACATGAATGCAGAGGCCAATATTATCATCAATGCCACTCAGGTTGGCCAAGTAAAAGTCAAAAGGGGACCAGACAAGGATGCCCGTTATCCCCGGTGCTATTCGCCTTTTTCATTGAGCCCCTTGCGATAGCAATCAGGAATAATGGGGATATTTGCTCTCCGCTTCCAACCATCGGGAAAGTTAAATTATACGCAGACAACATTATGCTTATTATAAAGCCGGAGGAGGAAGTGCAGGCAAAATCTTTCCAGATTTTTGATCTTTATGAGTTGTTCGGTGGCTACAAAATTAATAAAAGGAAACCAGAAATAATCCTGTGGGTGTCCATCCAGGGTCTTACACGCTGACATTCTTCCGTGCTTGAATTCGAATCCCAAGAGGTATTTAGGGGTCTATTCTTCACCATTTATTTCAGAGCTTTATGATTTGAATTTCGTCCCATTGCTATGGAAACTTCAGGACCTATTTACACGTTGGAATTCTCTCCCTTTAACCATTTTAGGAAGGGTGTCTCTGATTAAAATGTCGGTGCTTCCACTGTTCAATTTCCTTTTTTCAACAATTCCCTGCGTGTTAGTGAATTATTTTTTCATGAAAATAGAGTCAATGTTTACATCGTTCCAGTGGGATAGGAAAATTCCCAGAATCGTACTTAGCTCTTTATATGAGAAATTAGAAGATGGCGGCTTAGCCCTCCCCAATTTGAGGGAATACTATTTTGCGTTTTTCGCATAATACATGTCTAGATTCAAGCAGGGTTTACAGTCGGGTCTTTTTACCAACTTTTTTATGATTTAATATGTAGAGAAAATCAGATTCACTGTCCATTATCAATATTCAGATCGCCTAAATTAGTAAGATACAAGTGCTTACATTGGTTTTTTCATAAACGCCAGGCATTTTTTAGACAGTCCTCCATCCCAGTTAATAATGTTACAACCTCAATAGCTGATCTTCTTGTCTCAGTAGGTATTAGAGATCCTTTTTTAATTACACAAAATTAGTCCAAGGCTAGCTTTTATTGACTCTCCGGAATCATGGATGGATGAATGTAAGGGAAATGACTCAATTATTCCCCGGCAATTTCCTCCTCCTAGGGTCATATAATATTCTTAGTAAATTCCTAAGCAAACTTGATTTGCTTCAAATTTGTGGCCAGAAACAGTTAGCCTATGACTTGCTGGAAGATAGGGCAGGGAAAAAGCCGGGGAATTGGAAAAAATGTCTAGCCGTACTTAAAAGGGTAAATCTGACGGCCAAGGCTATAACAAAATGGGGTAAACATGAAGATTTGGAAATTACAGCAAAAACGTGGTCCACAATTAATAATTTAAATTTCAGCTCAGTCAGAGGGGCTAACTGGAGAAGGATGTTATATTTTAGCAAGTGACTATTATATAGAACTCACTGTTTTGTAGCCAAGGCTTATCCCAATCAATCAGGGCAGTGCTTCCGGTGCCATATTCATCCTGCAGCTAACTGGACCTCCATAATATTACAGTGCCCCTTGATCCAGAAGTTCTGGAATTATATTTTTGAGTATCTGGCAACATAGTGCTTGATACCAATTGGGGTTAACGACCCAGATCTGTAGTTATCCGAGAAGTTGACTAAACGTTTATATATTGGCATGGCTGTCGCCAGATCACTCCTACTCCAAAGATGGCGAATGGATTTAATTCCATCTAAAATTGAATGGGTTCGGAAAATGGGTCAGGTTAAACGAAGCGAACAAACTTATGCTTCACGAATTGGAGGTCTTAAGAAATTTGAGACGATTTGGGCACGGCATTTTGACTTTGATCTCTAAAATTAGTATATAACCTGCTGTATCCCTTGAATCTGTCCTTCTTGTTATGAATCCTAGAACCTGGTATCTTAATATCGATAGTATATTTCATGTCATTTGATCAGATTTCTTTTTCTTTCTATCTTACGGTTTGATAATGTGTTTTAAAGATCCCCCTGCATATTCAGTATCAATTATTAGATCTGCTGTGTATTGATCAGTGGCGGTATTTATTATCCCTTCGAATGCCATGGCTGGATTTTAACAAAATGTATATTTTGATGTAATTCTATGTATTTTCTATGGTTTTCAATAAAAATAGAAAAAAAAAGCACTGGTAAGCTAATCAGGGTCTTCACAGAATGCAGTCTTGTCCCTTCTGTAGCTGAATTTGTTTTTGTTGACCTAAGAACTGCCAACCAGTTGTAATGTACTTGTGCTCTCAATTTTTAAACATCATAAAATTGGCATACACCTAACTTACTTATAAATCCCTAGCATATGGTGCTACAAGTAACTTAAATGTTACAGGTGGGTTACAGCACTCACTGTACATCCACTGTAGTATCCGTATAAATCATGTCTTCAGGCCTGCCACTGCAGCCTGACTGTGCTTATTTTTAACTGCAAATTCAACCTTTCAAACTCACTCTTTTAATAGGCCTAAATCTTTGATTTGTAATATCCATAAGTCACCCTAAATGTAGCGCATATTGCCCAATAAGGCAGAGTACAAGGTATTTAAAAGTAAGGCATGTACAAATTAATATTTTACATGACCTGGTCGGCGAACAACCTCCAAAGCTGTTTTTCACTGTAGCAAGGATGGCTCTCCCATAGAAAAACACTGTGTTACATTATAACAGCGTAACATGCTTAAACTCAGTTTTGGGGAAGCTAGCAAAATGATTCCAGAGTTCATTATAACGGTTTTGTAAAATCTAACTTAAAGGTAAAGTTGTATCTTTTATTACTGCTAGACCTGACATCCTTCATGTAGTATTGCACCAAATGTTTTGCCTTCACCCCTCCTGTTCTGCTGAATTTGTTTCTGTTTGCTTTAGGATTGTGTGCACTTTTCAACTGCTAACCATTGTTGAAGTGCTTGTACTACCTTATTCAAACATGGTCAAATTGGCTTACATCTAATTGGCACATTTAATTTACTTGTAAGTCCCTAGTAGATGGCACTGCATGCACTCAGGGCCTGTAAATTGCTATTGGGGGCCTGCAGTATCTCCTAGTGCGATTTGCGGGGATGAGATTGCCTCCTAGAAAAGAAGGACATGTGTATTTAAGTTAAGTGCTAATGTTAGATTGGGAGTAGATAGAAATATGCTGTTTACACTCAAAGGAACTGCAATGTAAAGTCCCTTTTAACGCTAAAGTTGAACTTTAAGATACAATTCTGAAAATGCCACTTTTAAAACGTTGGTATCTTCTTGTCCCAATCATCTGTGCCTTCAGCCAGTGACCTGGGCAACATGACTGTCAATGCTCAGCTGTTGGGATTTGTATACTATTTTTAGACAGGGGACACAAAGGGGGAATAGGTGTGGACAGGATGGGACATACTGGCAGGATGACTGAGGAGGGGATGTGCCCAGCCAACTTACACTTCGAAGGGCTTTGCCTACTGCACACAGAAAAGAATCTGACACCAGGCCTGTTTTGCCTTTTGTCACCCCCAGACAATTTGTAGCCTTGACAGGGAAACTGTAAAACTTTACAAAACCAGGTGTCTTTTTAGGAGAAGGAATCCACCTACGCAAAGTCTTGCACCATGTATAAATATTGGGCCTCCAGAGCCACTCATCAGAACACTCCTGGACCTGTGGAACTTACTAAAGAATTGACCTCTTAACTGCAAGATAACTACCCTGCTGTTTGAAAGATTGCCTTGCTGTCTACGAAGGAAGATTGGAATTGGATCCGAGGTGTTTTCCTTCCTTCTTCCCAGCCTGTTCCTGAGTTTCAAAGGATGGCCTGAGGGCTGTGCCTAGCCCCTTCCCGAGCTTCAAGAGATGCCTCCCCTCAATATCATGTTTTGCTACACTGAAGGAGATGTGACTTCCAGAAAGGCTGTTAAGTCCGGACATACAGTGCTTCAGCTGAACCGCTGCCGGGCATCAACCTGTCGAGGTCTATGTGGATTCCCTAGAAAGATTAAATAGTACCTCTAGTGGCTATTTTTTATATTAAAAATTGCTAAACATTATGTATAGAATTAATTTAAATTAACTGAATAGGTTTAAAAAATAAGGTGCTGTTATTTTTAGATTCCAAAATGTATTAATACATTTGAAAATACAATAATAATTTTTTATTTATATATTTTTAACATTTAGTTACCTTTAAATTTATTTTTAAGAAGTAAAATTAAATTAATTTATTTTAACTTTTGTGCCCATCGGTTATGTGTCTTAAGCCCATATTTTTATTATTTTCTAAGAGAGGGTGCTTCAATACCAGTGGTTTGGGAGTTACTCCAGGTCTGAGCCTGGGTCCTTTTTTGCTGTAGTAACTTTAGAAGTGTAGTTTGTGAACAGGAATGGGTTTGCGCATATACCTCCCTAAACTTCTACCTAACCCCCTTAACTCCTCATAACTGCTCCCTAAACCCAGCCACTCGCCTGCTCCTACCACATTTTCTACTAAAGCATAGATGTATGTGTGTGGAGGTCTCTGTAGTCGGAGTGGGTGTCACAGCACAGAATAGATCGGTGTAGTGGATGCGGAGAACTATGCACTGAGGTCAGTGAAATAACATTTTGTAGCACATAAGCCGTACTATTGTATATATAAACTGAAGTACTATACAACAACATGATATGAAATAAAACATAAAGAAGACGAAAAACACCTCGATGAATAGAGGCTTACCCTATTGGAAAAGATGACAAAAGACTGCCTGTCCAACAGCTGCGTCACTGCGGTTTGCCACTTCCAGTCAGTAGTGCTGCAATAAAGTGTGGGTGTTCTTCCACACTGCAGCACTGCAGATCTTTTCCAGCAGGACACCGGCAAACAGAGCAGTAGAGGTGGACTATGCTCTCATGGAATGTGCTTTTAGCCTTAACTGTGAGTGGTTTGCCTGCCTTAACATGGCAGAAGCAGATGATTGAGGCAATCCATCTTGCAATAATGGACTTTGTGACTGAATAACTTGTTTCGATGGCCATAAGCTACTAACAAATGGTCACTCTTTCAAATGTGTTTATTCCTTAGCAAATACAATGTAAGACATCGCTTGATGTCTAGAGTGTGTAGAGATCTTTCAGCTGGTATAGATGGGTTTGGGAAAAAAGTACGAAGTATAACAGGTTCATTGAGGTGGAAATGAGATGAAACCTTGGGAATACACTTTGGATTAGTTCAGAGAAGAAAATCTTCAGGAAAACGTAGATAGGGTTCTGTTGTTGTAAGAACCTGAATTTCGCTGACTTTCCTAGCAGAAGGGAGGGCTAGTGAGGGCTAGTGTTAATGAGACCTTCCTATTAAGAAATGTCAGTTCTGCCCTGTGAACAGGTTTGAACGGTGGCTTCATAAGCTGCGAGAGAACCATGTTGAGATGCTATTCTGGACAAGAAGCTCGAATTAGGGGAACAACTCTGAATTATCCTTTCATGAATTGTTTGAAAATTCTTGTAGAATAGAGTGATAACAAGTGAAAAAAGAGTCTGTATCTAGAAATAACAGTCAGGTGAACTTTTACATACACATGAACCAACCCTGATCTAGCAAGAGGGAGAAGATAGGGCAAAATTTGCTCTGGCGATGAATAAACAGGATAGATATTGTTCTGTAGGCACCATGAACAGAATCGTTTCCACTTCAATTTATATGCTTGGTTTGGCAATTCAGGTCTTGCTTTCGATATCTCCCAGTCATCCTGAGGGATGTCTAAATCCTTGAATTTGATAAATTCAGGAGCCATGTATGCAATTGGAGAGAGGCGGGTCCGGGTGCAGGACTTGGCCCTTTTTCATAATTAACAGTGTTGTCATTACTGGAAGGCGAAGGGGGGCGTGGCCTGACGCCGATGTAGACGGACGCGGACCTCGGAGCTCCTCTGTGGCCTCCCTCCATTCACATAGATCCTGCGGCACTACGGGGGCCCCTAATCTCCCATCCTGACTAGGAATACCTGGTGGGTGCTCCATCGATGACGTGGGCGCCTCGACGGCTAAAAGTGACTTAATTCTTTCCCCTGCCGCGCTGCTGACCGCAGCGGCCTAAGATGGCGGCCGCAACTTGCTGGTGAGACTGCCGTAACCTGCAGCACTTTGAGGGCTGTACATCGACCTGGAGAGTGTCAGGGGGCCTTGGCGTTGACCCTGTTGCAGCCGCTGACGGCAACTTGAACGGTCCAGCAGAGAGTGGGGTGAGTGGAGCACCGCGGTCAGGCCTGGACTTAAGATGGCGGCCCGGAGCTGATATCGAGGAGCGGCCTACCTGATGGTGTGGTAGGTGGGAGAGCGCTACTGGGAAGCCGGCGGAGCGGACCGGCTGCTTGCCTCCTGCTGGGGACCGGTGTGCTTGTGGGCCTCTTGTGGAGTGGTGTGTGCCTGCCGGGTGGCTCCTGCAGCGGTGAGGTGGCTTTAGCAGTGGTGAGTGACTGTCCAAAACGGTGCCCCCTTTGAAGTTTGGACGCTGCTGACAGGTGGCGGAGCTCAACTGTGAGCTCTCCGGTGCTGCTCACCATTGGCTCGGCGCCCTGCTGCTCCCCCAGATTGCCTCACTTGACTGGCCCTTGGTTGTGACGGACTGCATGGTGCTGAGTGCGGGGCCCACATGCAGGGGCTGTCAGCTCCGGTGGGGGCAGTGGACTTTGGAAGTGTTGCCGGAGGCCCTGTCCTCACTGTCCCTGTGGAGCCTCCTGGCTCATGTTCTTCGCCTATAGGCAGGTGATACTTTCATGGAGTGGAGGTCCTGGAGCGGCAGAGTCCTGGAGTTATACATGTAGACCGCTGGGTCCCTGAGGCATGCTGCTGCACTGGGGGTGACTCATGGTGGTGCGGTAGGCCAGACGGCCCTCACAAGTTGTTTGCTGTCCCCTGTGTTGTGCTGGCTGCACGGTGCTACCCACTTCCATCCTCCTAGTTGCGACCAGGGAGGTACGGGGGGCAGTTCCTGGACTCACCTGATCTGTTTGGCCCCGGGGTGGAGTGTGGCTGCCCTGCCTATCCACGCTTTCCTGGGGCTTACTCTGCTGCACCTGATCTGCCGGCCGGGTCAGCGGCATCACTTTGGCGCTGCTGGGGCAGACGGAATCTCGCGGCTGGTAGTGAATGGTGTGCCCCGGGTGAGCTACTGAGATGGGCCGTACGTCACGGAGACGAGGGTTCGCTGTCCTCCAGGATGATGATGGGGGTACCGGTCCGAGGACGAGGACGTCGTGATGCGAGCCTCCGGGGTGGAGGCTCCTAGAGGCCCTACCTTGGCGGATATAATGCAGGCCATCACGGTTTCCCGGGAGGCCCTCGAAACAAAGATAGCCACTATTGGAGTGGACCTCGCTTTGCTGAAGGATGATCATAAGAAGTTGAAGGAGTGGGTGAAAGCGACTGAGAGGACATTGGAGGAGGTGCCAGACAAGGTGACCAACTTGCAGCATTCCTTGACGCAGATGGAGAACAGGGTGCGGATACTGGAGTTGAGAGCAGAGGACAGCGAAGGGCACTCTCGCAGGAATAATCTCCGCATAGTGGGAGTACCGGAACGTGGGGAAGGGGATGATGCAGTCCGGTACTTGAAAGGCTGGCTCCGGTCGGAGGTTGCTATGGAGGGGCTATCCCCGTTTTTTGCCCTTGAGAGAGCCCACAGGGTCCCGGCTAGTCCTCCTAAATCGGGAGCACCCCCGAAACCGATGGTGGCAAGATTGCTGCACTACCGGGACAGAGACCACCTCCTGCAGCAAGCCCGAGAGAAGCAACACCTACAAATCGATAACTTCAGGGTGATGCTCTTTCCGGACTACACCCGAGAGGGTCAGAAACAGCGCACCTCCTTCGTTGCTCTCAAGCGGAAATTGCGTCAACTCCACATTCCCTATGAAATGCTCTTCCCGGTGCAGCTGCGGGTGATTGACGGCCCCAGCACGCTCTTTTTCACCACCCTGCAGGACGCGTGGCACTGGCTGGAGACACGGCAGGCAAGGTCAGAGCGAAGTTCGCCAGCGAGCGCTGCGGAGAGACGATCTCCTGATGCTGCGAGTCTGTCGAGGGCTCTCATGCTGCCGGACCGTCGGATTGAACGAGACAGAGTTGTGCAGGCGGTGGTAGCAATCAGTCAAGGTGGTACCAGCCCAGCTTCTGCTTCCTCTGGCCGAGTGCTGGAGGGCTCTGGGTCTTCTCCAGCTGGCAGCACGAATGGGGATTCCGAGCCTTAACTACCAGAGTTAACTCCGCAGACAGCAGACTTGTTTGGCTGATCTGGGCCTGGATGGTGGGGAAGGACGCACTTGTACTGCAACCCAGGTTTGACTGTTGGAGGGGATTTGTCCTGCGAGCAGAGGGGAGTTGGCCTTACTTGACCACCATTATGGGGGCTCCCAGAGGGCTGTTGCTGGCTCTTTCACACTGGGCGGGGGAGTGCTGAGGGGCATTGGGTCCCTTTGTGTCGGCACACGTCTCACTATCCTTGTTGGCAAAGTTGATGGTTCTTTTAGTTTGGATGGGGGCTAGTTTCAGGGAACCTATTCTGGGGAGTGGGAGTTAGGGGAGTTGGGGTGCAGGGGCAGGGGGAGGGGGAGGGGAGGGTGGGACCAAGCATGTCGCCGTGGGAGGTAAGAGGAGCAGCATTTTCTTTACCATGTCATGGCTACCACCGTAGGTATTAAATGACTATCTTGGAACATTAGGGGAATGCACACTATGACTCACTCGTCACAAGATTCATGCTTATCTTCGAAGACGTGGGATGCAGATAGCACTGTTGCAGGAAACGCACTTAAATACGCAGGAAGGGCTGACATTACAACAGAGGTGGCGGGGACAGGTGTTCTGTACCACATACTCGGCTTATGCATGGGGCGCGTTGGTTTGGGTTCGGGCGGGGGTACCGTTTCAGAGTACTGGAAAGGTGATTGACCCTGAAGGTAGATATGTTGTGGTGACGGAGCGACTGGATGGCAGGGACAATGTCCTAGGGAGTGTCTATGCCCCAAACACGGATCAGGCTTCCTTCTTTGCACACCTCTCTGGGAAATTGGCTCCCTTGTTGAGAGGCTCTGTGCTCCTGGGTGGCGACTTTAATTGCATCACTGATGTCTCCCTGGATCGCTCTCATGCCCCTCTCGCAGATTACCTGATACATAGGCTGGCTACGGTGCGGCGGGACTGACAGCAACAGTGGGGGTTGACTGATACCTGGAGGGCTCACCACCCGGTTGACAGGGACTATTCTTATTTCTCATCGTTACATGACCTACATGTTCGACTGGACTCGATCCTTAGCTCCCCAGATGTCCACGGGGTGATAGTACATAGTGAATACTTAGCTAGGACATCGTCTGATCATAACCCACTGTTGACAATTCTACATTGGCTGCGGGATCGCCCTGCCATTCCCACTTGGCGACTCCACCCTGACACGTTAGAGGATCCAGTGTTCCATGCTACTATTGGGTCGTCCATTGACGAATATTTTCGGCTTAACGCCAACACGGCATCTTCTCTGGTGGTCGAATGGGATGCTTTTAAGTCGGTAGTTCGGGTCGCTGTATAGGCGAGGTAGTGGGAGTGCGGATAGGGTTGCTACAAGACGTACGGAAGGCAGAACAGCGGGTACGCGATTCGTAGAAGGAGCGCCCGGAGCGTACGGACAGACAGGCAGGGTTACTTGAGGCTCAGGAAGATCTAACAGTTCAAATCGAGAGATTGCGCTGCTTCGACTATAAGGCCTACATAGATAAGGCGCACGTAGAATGTGATAAGGCAGGGGCATTGCTAGCTTGGCTGGCCAATCCGGCGCGTAGAGGGACCCTGATAATGGAATTGAGGGGGCAAGGTGATGCTGATCAGGTATTTCACTTCCAAAAGCGTATTAATGATTATTTCTTATAGTATTATACCCAGTTGTACCGGAGCAGGTTGGGTCCTGGGATCCGGGAGATGAGGAGTTTCTGCCTAAGGCGGAGTTGCCACTGCTTGAGGCTGAAGACGCCGAGGCTCTGGGTCGGGACATCGAAGCGGGCGAGGTACGCAGCACCATAAAGCACATGGCCAGGAACAAAACGCCGGGCACCGATGGGCTCCCTGTCGAATTTTACGCAACCTACAAGGATGTTCTGGCTCCCTGTTTGGTGGCGCTCTATAACACGGCGTGTCGGGAGGGTGACGTCCCTGCCTCCACGCGTGAAGCCCTCATAGTTCCTCTCCTCAAGCCGAGCAAACCTGCTTGAGACCGTTCCTCGTACAGGCCCCTAGCGATGCTCAATCTTGACTACAAGATCTTAAGCCATATCTTGGCCAGTTGTTTGATGCCCCATATGACGAAACTGATCCATACGGACCAAGCCGGATTCATTCCCTCCCGCAATACTGCGATGAATGTGCGAATTTTGACTTGATTTCTGCTGCCTGTACAGTAGCTCGCGGGACGAGGCAGGGGTGCCCATTGTCCCCTTTATTATTTGCCCTGGCGATGGAGCCAATGGCTGTTCACACCAGGTCAGGACAGTATTTCCCTGGGCTCTTGGTGGAGGGACGAGTGCAACACATAGCATTGTATGCGGACGATCTCCTCATGTTCCTGCCGGACGCAGGAGACGCCCTATGGGGAGCGAGGGACTTGCTGGAGACCTTGGGGAGGGTGGCGGGACTCCGGGTGAATTGGACCAAATCATGTCTATTTCCTACCAGGCCAGACGGGATGGATCGTCCGAGGGCAGGAGATGTCCCGTGGGAATGCCGGTGTTTGCCATACTTGGGGACTCAGACCTATCATGCTCCTGACGATTTTCTGGAGGGCAATGTGGGGCGGGCAGTGCGCGGACCAAAAAACTGTTTTGATTTCTGGGAGACTCTGCCATTATCGGTGACCGGCAGGGTCACCTTGGTGAAGGTGGTCATTTTGCCTAGGTTTCTCTATTATTTTGGGACCCTCCCCGTTTGGATCCCGAGTAGGATCTTCGCTCAGCTGAACACTTTGATTACAGGATTCATCTGTGGAGCTGGGAGACGGAGATATGCGTTGACCACCCTGCAGAGGCCCAGGGACAGAGGAGGGCCTTACGTTGCCAAACCTGGAGGCCTATTACCATGCTGCGCAGCTTCAATGGTTTACGAAGTGTGTGGCAGGTCATATTAGGCGCCCGGAGGACCAGGGTGGGTCGGTTCTGAGTTGGCACCTTTTGTCCTGTGTGCTGTTGCGTGCCCTGCTGAGAGGCGACTCACTACCACCGGATTTGAGGACGGTGCGACAATACCAGGTGCGCCTAGCCAGGAGGACACACGTTGGGACCCCCTATGCACCCGAGATCCCGCTGAGGATGTGTGAGGTGTTGCCTCACGGGGGGATTGGAGCCAGTTGTTGGCCTGGGAAAAGGCAGGAGTTACGGCAATAGGTGATCTTTATGAAGGTGGTAATCTTCTCCCTTTTAATGACCTCAGGGAGCGCCATGATCTCCCGCAGGAGGACCTCCTCCTGCATGCGGCCCTGACCGCGGCTATCAGGAAGCACTGGCTGAAGAGACTGTTGGAGCCAGATACGTCTCTCGCTTGTCAATATGTATTGATGGCGGCGGGTACTTTTAAAGCGGTGACCTGCCTTTACCGACGAATCACTTGCAATTTGCGCCAACCTCTGATGGCGGTGCGACTCAAATGGCAGGTGGATCTGGGAGAGTCCATTGTAGAAAAACCTTGGGAGGCAATTGCAGAGGGGCCGTGGAAATGTTCTCGGAATACGCATTTCCAGCTCTTCCAATTCTGTTTTCCATAGGGCCTACTTCACGCCTAGTAAAATTGCTGAATATTTTGGGGGGGTCGGCCACTTGCCCCCTTTGTGACCAGGATGGGGCGAATTTGCTCCACCTGTTCTGGGACTGTCCGCAGGTGAGAGGCTTCTGGCGGGAGGTGACGACTGCTCTGCTGACTGTGACGGAGAGGGAGCTAACGGTGACACCAGGGGTCTGCTTGTTGCTTTGGTTCCTGCACACTGCCAAGACTAAGGTCACCAGCCGGTTCATTGACTTGGGGTTGGTCTTGGCTAAAAGAGAAATTACTTCCCACTGGAAGGCGAGGCAGGGGTCTAGTCTAGTGTGTTGGAATAGGGAGATGGTGAAATGGGCAGAAAGTGAAGGGAACTATAGATTACGTTTGGCTCAGCGTAATGGAAGCAAGAAGGCACAGGAAATTGCCCGGGCATGGATGGCACTCTAGGAGCTGATCAAGCATCCGACTGTGGAAGACGAGGAGGCTGTTGATGAGAGGGACATGGCACAGGCCTCTTGAGAGATCCTTCCCGCCTGTGGGAGTACAGTGCGAAGGGAGGCCACTGGGACCATGATAAGCAGCTTTCCCCTGTGTTCTTGACCCACTCACTGCTGCGCCCCGTGGAATGGGGAGACTGATAGGTGGTACGGGAGTCATATTTGCCTTCTTGAATATCTTAGAGGATGGCAACATGCTTGGGAGGGTGGTTGGGGTGGGGGGTTCTGTTGGTGGAGTTCCGAAAGTGAGAGGAGTGGGGGGTAGGGGTCTTCTTATTGCTTCACACCATTGAACTGGATCAAGCATGCAGACGGACTGCGCTGTATCACGGACGCCTTATGGAAAGATGGGTGTGACTCTGTAATCAGATTGGCGGTATGTCCGTTGTATTTCATGCTGGTTTCCTCTGTTGACCATTCAGTGGGCGGCGGGATTGAATGTATAGTTCATGAAAAGCAATAAAAGTCTGTTTAAAAAAAAAGATTACTGGAAGGCGAAAGGGCTCAGATTCCGAGTGCAGAAGGAGGTCTGTGAAGCACTGCTGGTGGGGCCAGCATGGAGCAAATGAGATCAGCTGGAACGTCTCTCTCTTCATTTTCATGACAGGGTACGGGGGAAAGTGTAAGCATATATCTCTGACCTTCTTATCGATAATGGATCCCCTCTCCAAGGTTCCCAGCTGGCAAAAAACTGGTATTTTCGATTCTCTTGAGAGGCGAAGAGATCTAAGTTTGGTTTGCCCCACTGTTGGAATATGGAGCAGAGAATCAGTTGATCATGCTCCCACTATGACAGGCTTGGTTGGTTCTGCTCAGTCTGTCCGCAAGATTGTGGCTCACCCCGATAGATGTTCTGCTTTGATGGATATCTGGTGTAATATAACCCATTTCCATATTATTTGAGCTTCTAGAGATAAGGGGGCTCATCTACAAGAAAATGGAGGCCAGCTGCATGAGGTGAAGAAGTGTCGGAACCACTCGTTGATGCCAATGGAGGATCGTAGAGGGCCCACAGCTACAGAGTCTCATGGGCCAGGACGGTGAAACTAGGATGTGGAATCCTGATGAGAAGAACCTGACAGTAGAGGAGACAGAGTCAAAACCACCTGGAGGTGATCAGAAGGTACAAGATCATAATACCAGCCCTTGTCGGAGGTTCTTGCTGTAGCATGGTGAGGTTGAAGCAACAGCTGTGGAGGCCAAGCAATGATGCAGGAGCACAGGAGCCATCCACGGGCTGATCCACGCTGGTCGACAAGTGCTAGATGCAGTGTTGCAGACCAGCAAGGTTTGTGGGAAAAACCCAGCTAGGGTAAGTCAGAGCTGGCCTTCAGCACACAGGAGAGCCAGCAGGAATTGATGGAGCCCCCTTGAGGACCCTCTCGCAACAGACGCAGGGAGTTGCAGGAAAGCCTCAACAGCACACAGGAGACGAAGGCCCATGATGCAGAGGATGAAGGCAGGACGCAGGCTTGGAGCTGTGCAGGACTGGAGGCTGGGGCTTCTAGGATATTGAAGAACATTTGTAAAGAGAGCCCATAAACCTTGGCAACAACAGAGGTGGTTCACAGGGAGGCGGTTCACATCAGCTTGAGAGGGATTACAGTCACCCAAGTTGCAGGAAAGACTGTTCAGGCCTCTGGAGATCTAACAAACTTTCATCTGTGTTGTAGAGCCAGATGATGTCCGTGGGATATCAGGCTCAGCAAACCGGTCATCGATGTTGAGGTGCCTGCGGATGCAGGGAAGTGACTCCTTCACTTCAAGGCAGCTTTCTTCTTTATAGGATGCAGGCTGAGTCTTTGGTGACTCAGAGGATGCATGGCTACAGAGTTGCAGAAATTGAAGAAGCACAGGGACAAATATGCAACAGGAATGTTCCCACCAGGAGCAGTCTTGTCTTGTGTCCTGGCTTGAAAAACAGCAGAGTTTCAGTGTCCACCAGCAGATGAGTCTTCACATGACAGACAGTCAGATCTTCAAGTTAAGTAACCCTATAAAGGGGGATGACCTCTTTTGTGGTGACCCACCTATTGGGGGGTAATGGACGCTACTCAGCTGGCTTAGCCAGTCAGAAGTTCCCAGGGGCCAAGATTCAACATGGTAGAATCAAGTAGCCACCCGTAGGAGCTCTTGGCAACTCCCTAAGGGGGCAGCTGGACAGGGAGGTGGATACTCACCTGTCCTTTGCTCAGTTTCATGCTAGAGTGGCAGCCAAGGCCTCATGACTGGGCAAAACAGGTTTATGCAAGGAGGGCACCAAATGTGCCTTTTAATGGTGGTGCTCGGAAGCGCCCTCACCCTACCTAATTCTAAAGGAGAGGTGGTCACACCTCTCCTTCGCAAAAAATCATTTGTTCAGCTTCCCCTGCCCGAGTTAAGCTCATCAGCGGGGGGGGGGGGGGGCAGAGCACTGTCTAGGGTTGGCACCAGTGCGGGCTGGCATACAGACCCTGTAAGGCTACACGGGTAGGTATTGGGGCGTCCTCTAAGAAGCCTCCCAGTATCATGCAACAAACACTAGAATTGGTGTAGTTGTATGATTCCAACATGTTTGATACCAATCATCACCAGGTTCGGGGCAGCCATTATGACTTCTCGATTTG
This sequence comes from Triturus cristatus, assembly GCF_964204655.1. Lineage (NCBI taxonomy): Eukaryota > Metazoa > Chordata > Amphibia > Caudata > Salamandridae > Triturus > Triturus cristatus. Next base: position 1,010,718,252 of record NC_140593.1, on the reverse strand, counting down.
CCAGTGTCCACTACATACATTATAATGGGTGCCCACACTTACAAAGCACTTTTCTAAGAGCTTTTTGCCAAACAACTTAAAAAATATATCACTGGTTCCTCTTATATGTCCTTGATTGTTTAAGTGTTTTTTACTCATTCAGTTCTTTTTCTAAATTGGTTTGTGAATTTTATACTGTTGCTTTCTTCAATTAAACATTGTTGATTCTCTGGGATACTTCCTGCTGCTTGTGCTGCAGCTGCCAGGGGTTAATCAGAGTTTGCTGACAACTGTGTTAACACCTAATCAGGGTGTGCTTATTAATTAGGTAAAGGTAGCCTCTTACCAAATTATTAACCCATTTCCTGACAATGTTATCACTTGTCATTGTATCTCACATATTGATATTGCCCTATGATAAGTGTACGATACATTTGAAGCACATTTACTAATAGGGTCTGTCGGGGTTCTTGGATGAACAGTGACCAAGCAAGAGATTGCTATTCAGTGCAGCTCCAAAGTACACCTATTTGTATGTGTGCATACTTTTGTGCATCTACAAGAATGCAGGAGAAAAACTTTAAGTTCTTGCTAAGCATTAATGTGTATAAAACTGGATCAGTGTGTCATCCTTACACCAATAGAGACGACAATGGAAGCACTGATTGTGAGGAGGTAAACAATGCGAAGCATGTTCAAGCTTCTTTCCCCAGTCTCAATCTTGCAAAACAAATGCAACAATTACCCCAAGGGTTGAAAAGGTGACACTCTGGAAAAATTACAGAGAATAGAAGGTTCATAGGAGTGAGCAAGTATTTCAACTATGCATTTCTCTCCACTAAGAATTAAGAGTGCCAGAGTTTGCCATCTCCAAGAGATCACTGAAATCTATACACATTGAGCAAAGTTGTGTTTGTTAAACTCTGAGTCCGATCCCCTTTCCCAAACCTTTGTGTTACAGTTATTTGTGCACATTATTGGGGAAATTTACACTTAAAGCATGTAGCACTTTACAAGTACATTACAAAAATGCATTTTAATTTTGTTTTCATAAAATGTAATATGTAACATAAGCTTAAACGTATTTATGGAAGTTATATTAGAACATGTTTTTACACAATTACTTTTTGTATAACTAACTGAATACTAATTTCATTGTCAATATGATTGCAATATAAAAATGCTGTAAATGTCTTAATTTGCCATTCTGTCAATGACAGTGTGTATTAGCCACATGGTGACAAACTCAGTGGAACTGAATGTTTGCAAACAAGAAGAAACACTGCACAATCGTTCACCTCAGCAGCTTAACAGATTTTTAGAAAAAGTATGGAAAGGTGAGCAGAAAGGCAAATCAACCATTACTGGTTCATTTAATATATATAAATGTGTTAAAGTCTTTCATTAAAACAAAATGCACAGAGAAAAGTGGAAATAGTAGTAAATGCACATCTCCTCCTGGTGTTTGTACATCACAGTTATTCCTTTGAGAATCACATTCTTTCAGAACTCTACCCAATGTTTTTGATCTGCTGCCCAATGCAATGGAGTCCTTCTGGAGATAGCATATTGGTTTTAAGTTTCTGCCAGATGGGCCAGTTTGAAGGGCCAGTGAGTGGGTGTTTTTTTTTTTTATGATCCTATGTGTCATGACGTTACCAAAAACACAGCCCGTAAACTGCACTTTACAAATTGGATCCTTTGGCAGACTGGCCAAAATGCCAATACAACACTGATGCGAACATATGCTTTGAATAATATTGTTTTGAAATGACACTATCTCAGAAATACAATATGAAACAGTAGCTGCTGTTAGAGGAAATTGAGGGAGGCAGGGGCGGGGGGGATAGATGACAACGAATAAAGGGGGGGGAAAGAACTTGCCTGTCGCTTGCAGCTTGCTGCATCGCCTGTTTTCTGCTCCTCTCGTGGCTCCACCGCGGGCACAGGCTCTCAGAATCCCCTTCGGCCAATCCTGAAGCTGTTCTCAAACACGAGAGCAGCTTCACAATCAGCCTGAGCACCGATGATGTACACACCCAGGGAGACTGGGGCCTGTACTTGCTGTCTCCAACCCAGCAACGCAGCTGGGTTGAAGAGAGCTTCAGTATCACATGACGATTTGGCCGGCCCGAGACGGCAAGCCAAACCGTCATGTGCACTGGTAACAGTGCATTTCACTTCTTGTGCTGCCTTGTATCCCCCTGGCCCAGCCCCCAAGAGTCCGGGAAACAAAACGATAAAAACCTGGGTTTATTATTGTTTTCTTTTTCTTTTTCTTTTTTTCTACACTGCTGTAAGGGGGATCAATGCTCCTCCGCCATAGCAGAGGGGCCGCCACTGATATGAAATAAAAATATACGAACAGACCTATGTACAAGTGAACATCAATTACCCAACAATTGCAGGTCAGCCGAAAAATATCCAGTTTTCTGCACAAAATAGATTTCATGTCTTGAAGTCTCTATCTCTGCATCAACTGTAAGGTGAAAAGCATATGCCCCAGGAGTGGAATAGTTATAGCGGACCGAAGGCTCCTCTGTGATCAGCTGATATCTGTAAGCGACATGGGAATACAACAAATACGTGAACAACCACTAAAATCAATCAGGAACTCAAAATCCTTTGCAGATAAATCAACACGTGTAGCGATACATCATTCAGTATTTTAGCTCCTGTTTTGACAGCCAAATGCTGCTGCTTAATTTATCTTATAGGTACAATAAAAGGATTTGGCAAAAAAACAGACTTTACTTTTAAATCATCTTGAAGAAGAGCGACATAATGTTGTTAGGCAAATGTTTTTGCCATTTAGGTGTGATTTTATACTTTATATATTTTTCAAGTACTTTTCTAAGTTTGTAAGGTAACAATACTTTTTCTTTTGGCAAAACATTAAGAGGAAATTAAGTCTGAGGCTTGTATTTCTTGTGTTATCAGTTGAAAATGAGGCTCGAAATCCATCATTACTCATAGTAAGCCTTAGTTGGACATTGGGTCTTTAGTTGGCAGAGGTTTGCACCCTGTACAAGTTGGGACCATCATCCTAGTAAGGGTAAGTTAGAAACACAACCTAAAATAACCTGTGCTCACTCTCAGGTAGCTTGGCACAGAGCAGTCAGGCTTAACGTAGGAGACAATGTGTAAAGAATTTGTGCAACACTTAAGTTACAGTAACACAGTGAAATCACCACAAAAGACCCCACACCAGTTTAGAAGAATAGATCATATTTATCTGAGTAAAATAAGACTAACATTGAAAGATCAAATAAGTAGAAGTCAAGATATTAATTTTTAAAGATAAAATTCTAAAACAGTGCTTAGAAGTCAATAGCGCATAAAAGGTTACTTGAGGTCCCACTAGACCATGGTAAATCCAAAGTTCCGGCCAACCACGCTGGTGGGCAGGCTGGCAACAGGATCCATGCAGGCCAGCTGAAAAATTAACTTCAATGGAGCAAGCGTTGGTTCTGATTCACGCAGTCTGGTTGATGCATCGAAGCCAAGCAACGCAATCGGGTCCTGAGTCATAGTCGAGCTTCGCAACGGCTTCTTCGGATCGGTGCTGATCTTTAAACCTCACGGTCAGGGCTCTGGATCAGAGCTACGTCATCATCGAGCCGTGCAGTCGGGACCTGCGTTGTCATCGAATTGGCACTGCATCGGAGGTCTATGCATCGGTTACAATCAGCACAAAGGTATAACTGCATCGATTCTAAAGCAAAAAGACAGTTGCATAGCCCACCTCTAAGGCCCAGGACTTGATTGGCAGCTCAGGAGAGGGGGGACCACAGATGGCAGAGTCCAGCAGCTGAAGCAGAGTTGGAGGAAGTATTTAATGGCCAAGAGTCTTCAAGAACAGGAAGCAAGCCAGCAAGCCCTTGGAGAAACTTTGGGTTCAAGGATGTAGAGAGCAGGTCCAGTCCTTCTCACTCCCAGGCAAGAAGCAGCAGTCAGCAAACCAACACAGCAGAGGAGGTAACAAAGTGGCAGCACGTTCTTCAGCATAGCAGGTCTTCTTCTAGGCAAAATGTACTTTGTTCCAGCAAAGTTCTGATTTGGAGGTGTCAATTGATCCAGTACTTATACCCAAATGTGTTTTTGCAGTGGGGGAGACTTCAAAGAGGCCTTTGAAGATCACAGGGTTTCTTTGTTTCCTGTCCTGGCTCCAGACTCACTCCAGGGGCTTATGCAGCTCTTTGTGTGGGGACAGGCACAGCCTTATTCAGGTGCAAGTGTCAGCTCTTTACTCCCAATCTACCTCAGGAAGGCCCAGCAGCCTGGTGATGGACCATCAGGATGCAAATGTCACACCACAGCTTCCTTTGTGTGACTGTCTAGAGGAAATGCACAATGCCCAGCTGTCACCCAACCCAGGCGTGTATTCAAAGACACGCAGAGGTACAGAATGGTTATTGTGAGAAACTGCCAACTTTCTAAAAGTAGTATTTTCAGACTTACAATTTAAAATTCAACTTCACCATAAGTTGTGATTTTAAAATGTAAGTTCAGAGACACCTAACTCTAAATCTTTATCTTTTCCCAATTGGAAATTATACGTAAAAGATGTTTAGGGCAATCCAAATGTTAATTAAGGGAGAGATAGGCCTTGCAGTAGTGAAAGTATTTTCACTACTTGGACATGTAAAACTCGAAAGTACAGGTCCTACCTTTTAAATACACTGCACCCTGCCCATAGGGCTACATAGGGCCTACCGAAGAGGTGACTTACACGTAATAAAAAGGACGCTTTCGGCATGGCAAGTAGGTTAATTTGCAGGTCGAAAGGGCAGTTTAAAATGTACACCCAGGCTCTGCAGTGGCAGGCCTGAGCCATGTTTAAAGGTCTCCTGAAGTGGGTGGCACAATGAGTGCTGCAGGCCCACTAGTGACATTTAATTAACAGGATATGGGCACATATAGTGCACTTTATCAGGGACTTACAAGTAAATTAAATACGCCATTTGTGGATAAACCAATGTTACCATGTTTTGAAGATTCTGGTCATAAAGTGCCCAGAATCCTAAAACCAACAAAAACAAATTCTGCAAGAAAATGGGAGGAGGAAGGTAAAAGGCTTGGGGTGACACTGCAGAAAAGGCCATTCCCAACAGCCGTGGTAAATGTGCTATCCATAAGAAAGAATTAATTATAAAACAGACTATGGAGCTTAAAGAAATATTTAATCATTGTTTCATGAAAAGTTAACATACGTTTTGCATTACTAACTAGTTATACTTATAAATGAAACAATCCTTTCAAAATTGAGATTAATAAAATGAAATATATTGCATTCCATTCTTGTACACACTAGCTCCATTTGCTTTACAAAATGACAAGGATAAAGGCTCTTCATTTTGTTTTAAGATGAAGGCAAGGTACAGGTTAATGTTTAGTTCCTTTGGGCGGATTTGCATGTGACATATGTTGAAGACAATTTGCAGACTGTTTGCAAGGCCAGCATGCAAGCGAATGATGTGTTTGCAAATCATAGTCATGCTTTAACTGTTTGAACTTTCACTACATTATTTGGGTACATTTCATTTGTCTTTGAATGTCTGCATGCTTTATTTAAAACCACAAAAAAGACAATGGACAGAAATATTAAAAATGAGTTTTAATGAGCAGCCCTCCACATCAGAGAGGTGCTGATGTTCTATACATTATATATTGGAGAACTATACAGAAATCTGCACTAAAGTTTAATGCTGCATGGGATGCCATTGTTCCTGGCAGAGTAGGACTCCACGTCTCAGGCTACCAAGCGGCAGGAGACGCTGTCAGTCACTATTGAGGGCAGGACTTTCCATCCGCACTATAAAGCGCTTCCCTGACTCCTGCTTTGTGGGACACCATTGTGATGGCCGAGGGGAACCCCAAGTCTCAGGATACCAAGCACCAAGATGCACCGTCAGTCACTATTGGGGGCAGGACCAGCTACAATATAAAGCGCTGCTCTGATCCCGCTGCGTGGGACACCATTTTTGCTGGCAGAATGGGACTCCAAGCCCCAGGATACCAAGCGCCAGGAGGCGCCGTCAGTCACTATTGGGGGCAGGACTTGCCATCCACACTATAAAGTGCTTCCCTGACTCCTGCTGCACGGGACACCGTTGTTGCTGGCAGAGGGGGACTCCAAGTCCAAGGATAACAAGGCCTTGTCCATCACTGCTGGGGCAGGACTTGCCATCAGTAATAGGTTACTTAAGGACAGGAGCACCTTTGATTAAAAATGACAGGATTGAATACACCGCAATGGCAGATGCTGCGGAAAGTAATTCAAATTGAAAGAACAGTCTTTTTTGGCGACTTGTCATTGGCGGCTTACTCTCCAACTGGAGTGAACTTTGGTAGATTTAAAGACTCATATGGTGGCACCCTTAATCTTACCCACATTCAAAATGGCACGTATGCTGAAACACATCTGTGTGGTAATAAATCATTTGGCTTGCACCCGCTGACTGCTGTGCTTTCTCCTTGTGTGGTTTTGTTAGAAGATATTCACAGGATGGCCACAATTCTGATGGAGGCACCCGCTCTGCAACAGTGTTCAGCAGCAAACAGTAGCAATTAGTTTGGAGTGTTTTACATAGACTGCCACAACTGCTGCAACTTGTAAGAAATGTCAGCTCCGCTGGCATGGAGTTGGAGCATTATAATATATTGGGTGTATTTTACAAAATGAGCACCTACGGAGTTCTTGCATAAATCAAGAGAAAAGCGTCCGAATGAGGAAATGTACAACCTGTTTCAAATAACAGAGGTGTGTCACTGCTGGGCTAAAGTGGCTGTGAAATTGAGCTGGCGTACAATGTGGAAAGCTCATCACGATTGTGGATGAACACCTAAGATGGGTTATTCACAAACATAAGCACCTTTGATTAACAATGACAGGTTGAATATACTGTAATGGCAGAGGCTGTGGAAAGTAATTCACATAAAAAAACAGTATTTTTTGGTGACTTGTCATTGGCAGCCTACTATTCAATTGAAGTGAACTTTGGAAGATTTAAAGACTCATATATATGTATATATATATATATGTATATATTTATATATATATATATATGCAATGGGATTTTCCTTCAGTCCCAGTTATGCCTGTTTAGCGATGGGATACTGGGAAAAGGAGGTGGCATGGAATGCAAGTAATGATGTAATGGTGAATAAAATCATCAGTTGGAAAAGGTTAATTGACGACCTATTCATCATATGGGATGGAACAAAAACAGAATTCCAAGAATACTTCGAATTGCTAAACAACAGCAAAATGAACCTGAAGTTCACGTATGAAATGAGTAAAGAAAGAGTAGTATTCTTGGACACGGAAATCTACATCAAAAATGATCAAATACAGACAACATTACATAGAAAAAATACATCAACCAATGCCACCCTGGAAGCAACAAGCTTTCATCAGAAATCCATAATCTCATGTATCCCATATGGGGAATTCCTGAGGATTCGGCGAATCTGCAGGGAAGAAGAAGAATGGCACAAGCATGGAAACATGACCATAGAAAGGTTCAAGAAAAGAAAGTATAACAACAACACAGTGAGAAAATGCTGGGAGAAAACAAACAGCAAAACACGAGAGGAGTGCTTATCTCGGAAACAAACAACAACACAACAACAGCCAAGTCGACTCATAACGGATTACTCACTGGAGAGTAAACAAGTTGTCAGCATTCTAAGAAAGAATTGGAAAATACTACAACTTGATACTACTGTGAAGAAAGTGGTAGGGAAGCATCCAACAGTGACTTACAGGAGAGCTACAAATCTGAGAGATCACTTAATCCATAGCCATTTTAAAGGAAAAGATAAAGAGACCTCATGGTTGAAAACAAAAGGATTTATGAAATGTCACATGTGTAAAGCCTGTCAAATCGCGAAACAAACAAAGAAAATCAAAATGGCGGATAACAAAACATGGGAAATCCGACAGTTGATCACATGCAAAACACAGTATACAATTTATGTACTGGAATGCCCATGCCCATTGAGGTATGTAGGGAGTACTATCTTTGAACTAAAAAAGAGGATATTGGAACATATAAGAGCGACAATACACAAAGATAGATCTAATGCAGTGGCCAAACATATGGAGCAATGTCACCAAGGAGATTGGAAACAACTAAAATTTTTCGGAATTGAGACCATCCCAAAAAAGGAACGTGGGGGAGATCGAGAAAAACAATTGCACAAGAAAGAGTCACGATATATTTTGAAATTACGAACATTGCAGCCGCACGGCCTTAATCAATCAGAAGAGCTTTATATACATTTACAATGAATCATAATTTCGGCATCAACCGATGGAAGGAAAAAGGATATAGTAATCACAATGTCAAAATAACAACGCAGTAAGAGATTACAATTGATTAAATAAAACAACAGAAAAACACGAACAAATGGACAAAAAAGAAACTTAAAAATATGGACACAACAACAATATTAATCCCCACTGGAGGGGTGACAATGATAAATAATAACTAATATATAAAAAAAAGTCGATTGACAGTTAAATGACATGCCCGATTTGAGGGGAAAAATATTTTCTTTCCAGATAATATTAAAAGAAATGGACTTTTACTATTATAAAAGAGACATTGTATACTACCCTGGTTAATTTTTCCTCATTGTGATATAGAATTTATCTCATTTAATTTAATTCAATTTGCAAAATGCAATTCCCGTATAATATGGTAAATTTACAAAACTACATTGTCCATAATGCAAAGGGAGTTTTGGGTCATCGCCAGGAAATGATGTAACAACAACCAAATTTATAGGGGGCGGACCCATAGTAACAGTTGGTCGTGATACCGAAACGCGTAGATCAGCTCAGCTCATGCCTGTATCCCGTGAAGTGAAACAATTGAGCAAATAAAGCGCAAAACAAGGTTGCTGAGAGTGCGTCTCAATTTTTCTTCCAACCCGGAGGGATTGCTGGTGGATATATATATATATATATATATATATATATATATATATATATATAGCGGTTGCGTGAGTTATAGTTGCCTGCATTAACTATAACGGGGGAATTTCATTGGTTTTTTATCAGTAAAATGTCCAGCTAACTATAACATGTGTGAAACCTATGGTTTTTTCAGTGAATTTGCAAGGTTTTTTAAATGCTAATTCCTAACTATAACGTGTGTGAAACCTATGGTTTTTTCAGTGAATTTGTACGTTTTTTTAAATGCTAAGTTACTTTACGCCATTCGTGGCGTACGCGCCCACTTAACGCAGTTCGTTCCGTGCGCGCGCGGTGCGCTTCGCGGACTGCGCGCCCACTTTACGCAGTTAGTGCCGTGCACGCAGGGTGGGCACGCGGTGCGCGTAGCCCACGTTACGCTGGATGGGCCATGTACGCACGATGCGCTTCGCGCACCGTGCGCACATGGAGGACATATTATGCACTTCGCTGTGAAAGGTAAGCTTTTACATTTTCTACATATATGATATGCCATGCACAAACGGTGCTCTTCTAGCACCATTTGCACACGGGGTGGGGAGAGTAGGGATATTTTTTTTTTTTTTTTTTTTTTTTTTTTTTTTTACCGTACGCGTACGGTAAGCGTAATCGGCGATTTTTCGTAAAAAAATAAAAATGGATTTTTGCCCATGGGGGAACTGTGGGGACCCATTAATCAAGGCTAGGTGGTAAGAAGCTGTCTAAACAGTCCCATTACATGTTTTTGGCCTTTGTTTTTCCTCACCCCTTAAGAGTGCGAGAGAGAAAATGGCGGCCTCCGCTTCCTGGTTTCTAACGATTCGAATGTTTACTAAGATCTAACAGCCAATCAGAATCGCGCTCGCGCACGTCACCGTACGCGTACGGTAAGCTTACCGTAAGCGCACCGTAAGCTGGCTCAGATATATATATTGATTTAAATGCTATTTTCTCAGGAACTACTGAACAGATTTACACCAGACCTACAAAAGGCACTTCCTTGACCTGAGGACTACCTCTCTGCCAAATTTCAAGTAACTCTGTTCAGCCGTTCGGGCTGTAGCTGTGTCTAAAGGTCCTATGGAAAAATGCATGGGAAAAACGCGTTTTGGGACCCCCCTTTTTTCTCAGCCCCCGCTTGACGAATCCCCCCGAGACTTTCAGGGTAGGAGCGGAGCTTAGCGCCCCATTAGTTTTGAAAATTTCGCAAGGATTCGTCGACCGTTATTCCAAATAGAATGTTGCAGATTTCCTATGGAAACGTGGTCCTAACTATAACTACCTACTGGCGACCGCCAGTAGGTAATATATATATATATATATATATATATATATATATATATATATATATATATATATATATATATATATATATATCAGCTCAGATTGCACCTTTCAAACTCAGGAATTTTAAAAGGCAACAGTTCACGTCCATGTGATTTTAAGGTGTCATCACAAGAATGCATACAGAGGTTTGCCTTAAGAGGATATAATCCCACATTATTACATAACACACTTAATAAGGTGAAAGGCATTCCCAGAAAGAATCTGTTGGCCAGTAAACAGATGTCAGCAAATGAGTCAGGGATTACCCATCAAGGTAAATTTAGGATGATAACTACCTACTCAGCAGAAGCTAATCATTTGAAACGCATGTTGAGAAAAAACTGGCACATTTTGCAAACTGACTCGGTATTGAATGAGGATATTCCAGCATATCCACTAGTTACTTTCAGAAAGGCTAGATCTCTTAGAGATCAACTAGTGCGCAGCCATCTAGAGAAAGAATCCCTCGGGGTGGGAACCCTTAAGGATATGAGAGGTTTCTTCCCCTGTGGAAAGTGTAAGGCGTGCTCCAATAGTAGAAGAGTTCTCTCTTATAATTTACCAGGAATACAGGTAACAAGAATCATCAATACTTTTATTACCTGTAGCACCCCCTATGTAGTGTACTGCTTAGTGTGTCCTTGCAATTTATGGTACATAGGAAGTACCATACACCCATTAAAGATCAGGGTATTAGAACACCAAAGGGCAATTACCAACAAAGAAACAGCATATCCTGTAGCAAGACACTACGCTGAGAAACATTCTAGCAACCAAAATCTATTAAGATTTTATGATTTGGATCTCATTCCGGATAATGTAAGAGGTGGGGACAGATTGAGAAAGTTACGAAGACTAGAATCACAGTACATAGTCGATTGCCAAACCAAATTTCCCAAAGGTCTAAACAGTGGGGAGGAATTAGCATCACACCTGGGCACATGAGCAATGTAACACATAAAATGTTTGAGTAGAGATGAAATAGTAGCATTTGTACGATACTATTTGCCAGGAGATTATCAATTGGAAGTCGAGCTGTCACCAACTTCGGAACTAAATGAATGTATTGTTATGTGATTATGAGAAGGACTTTAGCAGTTGTGTCTTGCAAGTTGACCATGCAATTAGGATGGTACTAAAAAGCCGATACACGGCGGGATGAAGATAAGGACAATTTGATAGAAATTGGGTCTATCACACACTGATTTATTGTAGATACGATTGGGCAATGTCGCAAGCCAATACATGGCTAGATTTTGATGTACAATTACAAGCTACGCATTAGATGTGATGCGTGGGTGGCCCGTGTTGTTATTATCCGTATGGAATTTAGACCCATAACATTCAAGTTGAGAGGTACTGTCAAGCAATATAAACATGGTCTAAGTAATGATTCACAACAGCGGGTTTACAAATGGCGGATTTTCCGAGTAATGTATTAGTCCGCTTTTAGTGTTGTTATCTGGATGCCGTAGCCAATACATGGCACAAACTTTGTTAAATAGCCATAATGCGTGCAATTGTGTACATAGAATGAACTTGTTTCCTGCTCTGTTCTATAATTCAGATCAGTAATACGGATGATGAAATTGTGATTTGCCTTGTATTTGGGATGATATCAAACAAGGTTCCATCTGAATGAATAATGGTGGATGATATATGATGAACGTGCAAGTCCCCTTTCTATGTTAACTTATTGCTGTGACAGCTAATGCATGCATTTAAAATGGCGACCTCCCGGTGGGTGAGCAAACACCGAGGAAGGCATTTCACCGAAACGCGTCTGTTTGATATATCGGAATAAATTCCCTTCCGAGCGTCTCCCGTGAGTGCTTATTTCCTTTGCGACAAGAGGGATTTGGAGCGTTGAGATATATATATATATATTGATGCCGTACCCTGACAATCCTCGTGTCCGTGCATATATATATATATATATATATTTATATGTATATTACCTACTGGCGGTCGCCAGTAGGTAGTTATAGTTAGAACCCTCTTACCATAGGAAATCTGCAACATTCTATTTTGAATAACTTTGGCGCCCGTCGACGAATCCTCGCCAAATTTTCAAAATAGGTGGGGCGCTGCGCTCCGCTCCTACCCTGAAAGTCTCGGGGGGATTCGTCAAGCAGGGGCTGAGATAAAAGGGGGGTCCCAAAACGCATTTTTCCCATGCATTTTTCCATAGGACCTTTAGACACAGCTACAGCCCGAACGGCTGAACAGAGTTAAATGAAATTTGGCAGAGAGGTAGTCCTCAGGTCAAGGAAGTGCCTTTTGTAGGTTTGGTGTAAATCTGTTCAGTAGATTCTGAGAAAATAGCCTTTAAATAAATATAAATATCTGAGCCAGCTTACGGTGCGCTTACCGTACGCGTACGGTGACGTGCGCGCGATTCTGATTGGCTGATAGATCTTAGTAAACATTCGAATCGGTCGAAACCAGGAAGCGGCGGCCGCCATTTCGTGTGTTTCAGTCAGAAAAAAAAAGGGAGATAACTTGAAAAGGGGGCAAGGAAGAGAGTTACAGACCCCCTAACATTTGAAAGGGGGTCAAAGAAGGACAGAAAAGTACAAAAAAAACATTTATTAATTTTTAAAAAAATCGCGGGGTGCGCGTACGGTAAGCTTACCGTACGCGTACGGTAGAAAAAAAAAAAAAATGAAATGAAATGCAGATTTAAGTGTTTAGATATTAGGGGGCTCTAAAAAGACCCGTTGTGTTTATGAAGTGATTTTTTAGTGGTACCTACAAGTAAGTACCGATGCAGAGTCTAAGGTTCAAGAGGAAGACTCTGTTCCCTTCATCATTGAAGTGCACACCATCTCCTCTATAAATGTCTTGCATCTCGTAACGCAAGTTGTTGTGGTAAATGGAACCCATACCATAGTCTCGGAGGAAAGCAGAAACAGATTTGTTGACGTGCTTTCTTGCTTTGTCAATCTGTGGACAGAAATGATTGGACCAGTTCCATTTTTGCCTTTGGCATATGTTAGAAAACACAAAGGCAGTTTTAGGGAAAAGTGAAAACAGTTGTGCAAAGGTCTCCTTCATAAGCATTTCCAGACCTACCCCAGTCAAAGTGCCTAGGTCATTGCCACCACAGTGCACTATTATGAGGTCAGGGTGTTGGATTTGCATGAAGGATTTCACCAATGGCATCAATTGGTGCCACTTTAACCCTCTCTGACCAATCCATTTAATGTCTACATTTGGCAAAGCAAGGTCTCTCACCATACCTGTTTTCTCTGCATACTTTTCACTCCAGAAGACATAGCTGTGCCCTACAATCCACACTGTGAACATCTTCAAAGGAGAACTGGATGCACTCAGGAGGTGTAATTCAGTAGAATGGTAAAAAGAAATGAAAGACAGTTTGGAAATGGAGGCATACATATATATATATTTTTTTTAAAACTGATTGGTTGGTTCATACCATTCTACAATAAAAACTAGGCTGTATGTGTAAATTTATAGAAGCATATTTTGTATTGGTACAGAAAAATGTGTTACCAAAGAACAGTACTATGGATTTGCTGTTAGGTTTGAAAAGTCAAGCACTCCTGCTCTTTGGAAATGAAACATTGTTTGGTGAACTTCTGACCTAACTCTGCACAGCAGTATTTCAAGAGCTGTTGCTATGGTAGCAGGCAGAAGTCAAGTTGGGGGAAGGGTACTAGGCAGAAGTCAAGTTGGGGGAAGGGTACTTTTGGAAAAGGGTTGGTTTTCAACCAATAGAAATGTGTGATTACATTTGAAAAAAAGGGGGAAGCACTGAGATTTGAAACTTACATGTATATGTGTGGAAAAAGAGAGGGAAACTTTGCCATTATCTGGTTCTGCTGAGAGGAGAGAGGTGTACAGAACAGAGATCCTGGCTCTGATAATCTGCTGTTTGAGTGCCACATTTCTTTCACAACTAACTAATTTTAAAGGTGAGTTTAGAGTTTGAGAGGGGATGTATATGGTAAATTAAGAAATGAATAATAGAATTGGAATTCCTTTTGTTGAAGTTGTGTTTATCATTTTCTGTTTTGGGAGAAATTTAAATGTGAGGAACATGTAAAATAATATGGACTATGTTTTCACGATAAATTAAGGTGTACTGGTATAAATAAGGAATACTTTAAGGGTTTGAGGTTGCACTCAGTAATGCAAATACATTCAGCATCAGTAAGGCTGGTTGCCCTTGCTGGAGTGTAGTCAGTCACCCAGGCTACACATGTTGTTGGTCTCAGAAAGCTGTTTTATCGGACTACAAGACTATATGCAGAAGATCCCAGATTTCGACAAAGTATTCCTTATTTGTTCCATCTTTTATTTGAAAGCGACTTGTCTGCACTATCTTATGCAGTAAATCACATTTTAAAAAGTGGAGTACATTTACAAAATGTGTCTGCTAAGGATTTTATGGAGAAAGTGCAGCACCGAGATGATCATTTGGAAACACAACTGATCAATCTGATGGCTTGTCAGCGTGGGACAAATGAATATTGGTACCGACGCCATGGTGAATTAAAATGCATGTTACGGAATTTAGGAACACCAACATGGTTCCTTACCCTAAGCTGTGCTGAGTACGCTTGGGATGATTTACTGGATTTTCTATGAGAGGCAAATTCAAACATTAAAAACATTGAATACAAGACAGCAGGAGAACTGTGCTCATTGGATCCGGTTAATGTTTGCAGATATTTCAATCATAGATTTGAGGCTATGATGTCCTTCATCTGCAATAAAAAAAATCCACCCCTTGGAGAAGTAGTGGATTTCTTTTGGAGAAAAGAGTACCAGGCAAGAGGTGCTCCTCATATTCATATGCTGTTGTGGATCAAGGATGCCTCAAAGTTTGGAACAGATACTGATGAAGCAGTGTTATCTTACATTGAAGAATATGCAACATGTGCTATACCAAAAAGCACAGAAGAGAAAAAGTTAAAGGAGCAAGTTTTACGTTTCCAAAGTCATCGGTGTGGAAAATACTGTCGACGGAAATACAAGAGCAAAGATAAATACTACACTAAATGTCGATTTGGATTTCCTAGACCTGTTCTTTCAAATGGAAGAGTAAACAGTTTTATGTCATCTGTGAGACATACTATCACAAGAAAATCACCTAAGAATACCTACAACCTAAAAAGAAAAGAAGAATCAAAAAATATAAATGACTACAACCCAGTCATTTTATCCATGTGGAATGCTAACATGGATATACAGTATGTAGCTGACAATTCCATTGCTGTTGCTCGATATGTAACGTCTTACATTACTAAATCTGAAAAAACTGAATTGAAAGAAATGTGGGAAGAGATTTCTCACGAGAAGACTGTCAGTAAGAAGCTGTACAGTTTCAGTTTAAAGATGTTATCGCATCGAGAAATTGGATCCTACGAATGTTCAGATAGGTTATCTTCTGCAAGTCTCTACTCGAAATCAAGAAGAATAATTTGGGCAAGTTTAGGCCTTGCAGCAATGAGAAATCGGGTACTGAAATCTGTTGGAGAAATTGAATATTTGGCCGAGAATGACCCAGAAAGTACAGATATTTTGAAATCAAACATGTTGGACACATATTATCCAAAAAGAAGTCATCATCTGGAGAACATGTGTCTCTATGAAGTGCTGCAGAACTACATTTATTCACAGAAAGCCGCAGAAGACATCAACAATGGAAAATATAAAGTCATTGGTGAGGAAGGATGTTTGGTGAAGCAAACAAAAGGAAGTTTGATAAATCACAGGAAGCTGAGTTGCGACACTACTGACAAAAAGGAATTTTACTACTTGGCTCTTTTACAGCTGTTTAAACCATGGCGTACAGAGGATGAACTACTAGGAGAATTTCAAAGCTATGAAGATTCTTTTAATGCTTGCAAAGACAGCATACAATGCAGTACATTCTCAACTTATCTGCAAATGTTAAATGAAGAAATTGAACAGGAAACTACAATTGCAGCTGAAGTAGCTAGAGACAGTTCTCAAGACAGCCAAAGTTCAGGAACACTCAGTCAAGATCCCCTAGGACAACCAATCGTTGAAAATTAAGCATCAATAGCCATGAATGAAGTGGAAACGGCTATGAATCAAGCTCAAGAAGAATTTATAGACTTACAAAATTTGGAAAGACAACTGAATGAAGAGCAGCAACAAATTTATGAAGAGATCAGAAGCAAAATTGATCACGGATTTCTACATGAAAAAAAAGAGTGCTCATGCACATCATTTCATCCAATCAGGATGTATGTAAGCGGACAAGCTGGAACTGGAAAAAGTTTCTTAATAAAAGTCATCAGAAGCTACCTACAGCAAAAAACGGATTCTACTTTGTCTTGTGTGGTTACTGCTCCAACTGGGTTAGCAGCATATAACATAAAAGGAATCACCTTACATCGTTTGCTAATGTTACCAGTGGAGCATGAGAAGAAAATACAATACAACAAGCTAACTGGAGAAGCATGCTTGGAAGTTTCAAGAGTATTGAAGAAGATGCAAGTTCTCATTATTGATGAGGTGAGCATGGTATCAAACTTAATGCTTGCCTTTGTGCATTTAAGAATGCAGCAAATTCTAAGGACAGACTATGACGTGTTATTTGGTGGAAAACATGTCATAGTTTTTGGGGATCTTCTACAACTTACTCCAGTTAAAGGACAACCAGTGTTTAATACTGTGACACATGAAGACACAAAGAAGTCATTGGGAAGCATCGGTAATGCAAATATTTGGTCCTTCTTTGAGTACAAGGAACTTACTACTAATATGAGGCAAGCAAACGATGAGATGAAGAATATGGAAGTATTCTGAAAGATATCAGAATTGGACTACTCACAGAAGTTGGCAAAAAAGCATTACAGAGTCGGCTGCTACATAATTTATTTCCAAAGGAAGAAATAGTTGCAGAGAAGATATACAAGAACATTGCAGAAAAGAAAAGTGTCATCTGCTTAATGCCAACTCTACGTGAATGCTCAATATTCAATGAGGAGCTTTTAAAATTGGAAAAGGAAGATATCAGGAAATTGGAAGCAGTGGACAAAATTGAGGATGGAAGAATTACTATCACATTAACAGGCACACTGAAAAATAAATTGGATTCACTAGAGAAGAACATTTCCAAAACAGCTGGATTAGAAAAAAATCTATATGTTTGCATGAACTGTAGAGTATTTTTAAGGAGAAATTTGGATGTTGAAAAAGGTTTAGTTAATGGAGCTATGGGAAGAGTTGTGGGTTTTATTAATTATCAGAAAAAAGATGGAATTGAATGTTTAAAAATAAAATGTGATCAGATAGAAGAAGTTAAAGACATTTGTCGTTGTTCAGTTCGTTTCATGCTTGTGAAAGACTTATATGTACGTAGGAAGCAGTTTCCGTTTTCTCTAGCATATGCTGTAACTATTCACAAGTCTCAAGGATTGACTGTAGATTGTGCTTATGTGAACATTGGTTCAACTGTGTTCAAAGAAGGTATGGCTTATGTAGCTTTGTCACGAGTGAAAACATTATCTGGTTTATTCATGATAGACTTTGATGACTCAAAAGTTAGTGCTGATACAAATTGTGTAAAGGAGTATAATAGATTAAGAAGAACCTATGCTCCTCATTTAGGTCAGTATCCTGTGTTGGAGAAACGTGTAGTTTCTCATAAAAGGAGAAATGAGAATATCTGTAATGAAGATGTAGAGAGGAGGAAAAAAAAGAGGAGTGATGTAATTGCAAGCAAAAAGAAAAAGGAAAATGAAGAAGAGGTTGTAGGATGTCATTTTGAAAATAGCTCTGGTGTCAACTGCTACGCTAATGTAGTGCTGAATGTTGCATTTTATCTGGAAAGTGTGCAAGAGCAGATAATAGTAAATCAGAGAAAAAGATTCTGTTCTGAGTTGAGTCTCCTTTTTCAAAAGCTGAGTAATGATAAAACTCAAATAGAAAGTGCTACTGAAATTAGAAAACTTTTAGATGTATGTTCAGGACGAACACAGTTTTCTCAAAATGTACAGCAAGACGCACAGGAATTCTTGATGTTTTTTCTTCAGGTACTGGAAGAAGAAGGGGTTCCCATTGAAAATATGTTTGGTGTCTCTTATAAATGGGAACATAGTTGTGAAAACTGTTACAATACATGTGGCTCTAATGTTGATTCTGAAAGGTTTATTTATTTAACATTGCCAGAAAGTAAAACAGTCACTTTTGCTAAATTAGTTAAAGATGCTAATCATAGCATGGAATGCGGTGAGTGTCAATCTGAAATGTTTTCAACGTTAATTTTAAAGGAATACAGACAATATGTAATTTTAATGATGCAACGATGTAAAGCTGGTGGTTCAAAATTGGATACTTTAATAAAGAAGTTTACAGGACAGCAATTATAAATTTCAGGAAAAACTTTTGTAACAGTTGCAATAATTTTCCATGAAGGACCTACTGTTACTTCTGGACATTACACAGTTTATCTTAAATGTGAAAAAGGCTGGACACTGTGTAATGATTCCCAATTGATTTTCAAGCAACGGTTGCCTTTTGATTTAGCAAATTCCTATCTAATCTTCCTGAAACCTAAATTTTAGAGAGACTTGGCAAGATCTGTACAAAACAATTTTACCATTTTATTGGATTACCATTGGAATTTTCAAAAAAAATGATTTTACAAATTATCATTTGGCCTAATGGAAAGGTAACCAATTGTAATGTGGACTTTTTAAATGTTTAATGAAACTTTGGAAAACCATAAATTTAGACAAAATCGGTAACATCTGCACAATTTAAATTTTGGAATGTTATTGGATTGCCATTGGAAATTTATTCAAAAAAGATTTTTAAAATTACTATTTGGCCATGAGGAAAGGTAAACAATTGTATTGTGGACTTATTTAATTATTAATTAATCTTTCGGAAACCAAAATGTTACAGAGAATCGGTGAGATCTGTACAATTTAAACTTTAGAATTTTATTGGATTAACATTGGAAATTTAATCAAAAAAGAATTTTAAAATTACTATTTGGCCTAAAGGAAATGGAACCAGATGTATTGTGGAGTTATTTGAGATATATTTTTGTGATTATACTTCTGAAACAAAAATGTCAGACGGTATTTTAAAGAAATAAGTATTGATATTAGATGATATTTTTTTAGAATATTATGCATTTCTATAATGTTATGTTTAAGTAAAAAGAGATTATGGGCTTTTTTAAAACAATCTTTGAGATTGTTATTTTTTTTTTGCCCGCTGTTAAATGATGAATGCAATTGCTTTCACAATTTATAGTGAAATGCAATATATTCTGAAAACAGCAAAAAAAAGGCAAACATTTTTTGGGGAAAATATGTAAATATGTGTACTGTATTATAAAATGTTTTATTAAATATTAATACTTTTTTCTTTTTTTTCAGATTGAGATAGAACATTTTCGAAAACTTGAACCATTTTTAAAGCAATTAAAATTTAATTTTAATTAATAAATAATTTTTTGAGTGGGTATGGTAAGTCAAAAATTTCATGGTTCCTTTTTTCCACTTCTCCACAATCACATTTTCAGTTTTTCATTGTAGTCTCTCAAGGACCTTGTAATGTGATAATTGATTTTTAGTGTTTTTAAAAAAAAAAAAAAAAAAATTACGCGTACGGTAAAAAAAAAATAAAAAAAAGTTTAAAAAAATATATAAAAAAAAGTTGAAAGGTAAGGTTGGCTCTTAAAAGAGCCGTTGTGTTCATTCAGGGACAGAGGAAAGAAAGAATGGGAATATTAGTCGGTACGACAAATGTGCTGATCTATTAAATTGTTCACTAGGGCAACACTGGTCTCCCTATGACAAATTAGATCATGACAAGTGGCGCACCGAATTAAAACCCTCGCAAACCGATGGTTGGTTTCCAGAGGACCAGAAAAAGGAGATGCTCCCCCCACAGATGAAGGGCTCAGCTGACCTGCCGAAGATGGACTCGGCCCTGCAGATGATGGACCAGGCTGAGCTGCTGTGGATGTGCTTGGTTGACTTACTGAAGGGTTACCTTCAGTATGTCGAGCATATGTCCTACCGTGTACATCATGAAGGTGTCTCAACATGGTGTGATTCCCGAAGGAATACTTCTTGTTGGGATTCCCTCTTGAAAGTACACGGTCACAAAGCTTACAAGTCACTAAGGGTGAATTTACCTTTTTCTTGCCCTCTGGAAAAGAAAAATACTCCCATATGAAAGAGCTCTTTTGTTTCCTCCTTCTCTGCCTCAAGGTAGTGCTGCTAGCCTCACTCTCAGAAGAGGTCTGCTGTTCTGCCATCGTATCACAAAGACAACTCAGCTCCTTCTCCTAAGGGATCACAAGCAGAAATGAGGGGAATGGGTGTGGTGTAGGAGAGTTCTAGAACTGAAAGTACTTTAAACCAATCAAAAGTTTTGTTTCTTGATCACATGACCTACCGTGCGCGTACCTTACGCTTACGGTGCGCTTACGGAGCGCTTACGGCAAAAGTACGCATGCGCGTAAAAAAGACACGCGCACGCCCCTTCACTTCCGCGTAACATGCGCGTGCAGCGTACGCGTTACGCGCTGCACACGCGTGACGTACGTCTACGCAAATTGCGTAAATGAACGCAAACAGCGTAGAAATCTAACGTTATAAAAGCAAGACGTGCGCTTACCGTACGCGCACGTTAAAAAAATACTAAAAAAAAAAAAAAAGGGGAAAAAAAACCCACTATGTTATACTAATAAATCTTACCTGTTTAGTTTAAAAAAATGGTAAAAATAAAAAATATATTGTAGAATTTTTTAAATTTAACCATAGTCTTTAAAAAAGGATAGAAAATTAAAATTAAAATATGTAAAAAAAATTGAAAAAAAACAAAAAACAAAAAAAAGGTAAATATAAGAATTAGCATTTAAAAAACCTTGCAAATTCACTGAAAAAAACATGGGTTTCACACACGTTATAGTTAGGAATTAGCATTTAAAAAACCTTAGAAATTCAATGAAAAAACCAAAGGTTTCACACACGTTATAGTTAGGAATTAGCATTTAAAAAACCTTAGAAATTAAATGAAAAAACCAAAGGTTTCACACATGTTATAGTTAGCTGGACATTTCACTCGTAAAAAACCAATGAAATTCCCCCGTTATAGTTAGTTCAGCTAACTATAACTCGCGCGCCCGCAATGCACTACTGATGACGTCACATATTACATCACTCATGACATGGTCACTGACATCACTCATGACATCACTGATGACATCACTGATGACATCATCCTTGTGATAGAGTGGCAGACCTCCTCTTCCCCTAATATAACCTTTGATACACACATTCAAAAATAGAGACTAAAATTTTCAAAACAATGGACATACCAATACCAGTTACAACAACCTCTTCAGTAATTCTAAGAACCACATACACATCCACTCATTCACCAACAGTCCTATACAGTCACTCATACATGTACTCACTCATCATATGTACTCATACACCTATACATCCTGTTACACAATGCCACTCATCCATAGAGTTACTCACACATACTCACTCATGCTAATAAAGAAACAAACATACATTTATTTGCATATACAGTTATACACACACCACCACACTTACTTCTACGGAAACTTACACATACTTAGTCTTATAAACAGTCACTTATAGAAACACATACTTATTCATACAGGAACTCTTTCAATCTCTCACTCTCACATATACTCACTTATATACACCAATAGTCACATATACTAGTTTAATAGATATGTAGTTACTCATAAAGACACTATTGAGACAGTCATTCACTCACTAACACACCCATACACACACTCATCCACCCATACAGTCCTGCACACATGCTGTCTTCAACACATACAAAGAGTGAATCACTCATTCATGCACCTATGCACTACGTAATACCCCCCACCGAACCATGCAGACACTCAGACTGATACTCAAAAAAACAACTAATAACCTATATAGACACCCATGAAGCTAATCACCAACCCATGCAGCCACTTATACACAAAGTGAGAGACTGATACAGATATTTTCATATTTAAACATTACTCAGTAAGCCATGTATTCACTATGATACACTTAATCAGTCAGTTACACAATAAATTTTTCAAAAACAAAGCATCCATTTAGACACTTATATACCCATTTATTCTTCCATTGACCTTGAGATATACATATATAAAACATATTTAATTTTCAGAAAAACACACATTCACTGGATGATGTCATCAGTGATGTCATCAGTGATGTCATTTGAGATGTCATCAGTGATGTCATCAGTGATGTCAGTGACCATGTCATGAGTGATGTAATATGTGACGTCATCAGTAGTGCATTGCGGGCGCGCGAGTTATAGTTAGCTGAACTAACTATAATGGGGGAATTTCATTGGTTTTTTACGAGTGAAATGTCCAGCTAACTATAACATGTGTGAAACCTTTGTTTTTTTCATTTAATTTCTAAGGTTTTTTAAATGCTAATTCCTAACTATAACGTGTGTGAAACCTTTGGTTTTTTCATTGAATTTCTAAGGTTTTTTAAATGCTAATTCCTAACTATAACGTGTGTGAAACCCATGGTTTTTTCAGTGAATATATATATATTTGAGAATAAAGAAGCCCTATTCCTACAGCCTCGAGCGCGTCTGAGGCGGACACTTGTCTGATGAAATAAAACAAAAGGATTGGAAACTTTGAAACCGCTTGGTGCATTTCTTGGATGACAACATTGACTGTGGTCCGTACCTGTTTCAAAAACCCCCTCTGTGAAATCGGAGGGTCAGGACTTTGTGTTTCATATATACAGATATATATATATATATATATATATATATGGCACCAAAATTTCTTCGTGAGCGGGAGCCCATGACCCAACAGGGCAGCTTCGGCAGGTAACGGGAACGAAGCATCCCGTTAAGTTGCAGCCAGCAATATTCACAAAGATAGCCGAAGCACTGGTAGGATGAAAGGCGGCCATTTATTGTGCATGTGGGCGGCAACATTACATCATTAGTCTGACGCGTTTCAGCTTTGGTAGCTTTAATCATAGACATCTCTCCGCAGTTAAGTAAAATACTCAGAATCCCAAAATGCAATGTTGCGGTAAAATACTCGTACAGGCCAAGTGCCTTATCTCACAAAGTCAATAACTGCATTGTTCATGTTGCCACAATACCTTAGCAAATAGTCACTTTTCATCATGGCAAGAGTTGATGAAATATCCTTCTTCTCTCCCTTGCTCCTCTCCTTATTAATCAAGTGATATTTTAGAAGTTCTTGGATGTGGAGCGGGACAGTCTCCCGTAATCAATGGCACCAAAATTTCTTCGTGAGCGGGAGCCCATGACCCAACAGGACAGCTTCGGCAGGTAACGGGAACGAAGCATCCCGTTAAGTTGCAGCCAGCAATATTCACATATATATATATATACATATATTTTTTTTTTTAAACAATGGCCCTTACGCTTTGGGAGATCACTTGACGGCGCTCGTGTGCCATGCAGCCTGCCTTCTTGATTCACGAATTGTTAGTTTGCCCAACGTGTTTCAAGGTGAAAACCTCTTCCTCTGGGGCTGCAAATTATACATCTGAGGCTCGCATCATGTGTATCACATCCGATTTTATTGCATTCTTACACCGCCCTCCAGTAGGCGTGTGCACAGTGCTTGTTGTTATGATGCATGATGGGACATTTAGTCCTTGATACAAGAGTCAATATACATTTTAGTATTTTCAAATGTTCATTTGCACAATTTTTATACATTATTTCCTTGGTAGGTCGTTTTTCATTCCGGCAGGCTAAATTTGCATAGAGAGCGTCGTGCTCAGCAAGTTCAAACAGTGCAAACCTGCAGCCTCGCTCGTCTGGTTTCCATTTCGCTGCCAGATGACGATGGTGCCTCTCCCCACGGCCAGGCTGCCGTGTAACAATCTTTAAAACAATGGCCCTTACGCTTTGGGAGATCACTCGACGGCGCTCGTGTGCCATGCAGCCTGCCTTCTTGATTCACGAATTGTTAGTTTGCCCAACGCGTTTCAACGTGAAAACCTCTTCCTCTGGGGCTGCAAATTATACATCTGAAGCTCGCATCATGTGTATCACATCCGATTTTATTGCATTCTTACACCGCCCTCCAGTAGGCGTGTGCACAGTGCTTGTTGTTATGATGCATGATGGGACATTTAGTCCTTGATACGAGAGTCAATATACATTTTAGTATTTTCAAATGTTCATTTGCACAATTTTTATATATTATTTCCTTGGTAGGTCGTTTTTCATTCCGGCAGGCTAAATTTGCATATAGAGCGTCGTGCTCAGCAAGTTCAAACAGTGCAAACCTGCAGCCTCGCTCATCTGGTTTCCATTTCGCCGCCAGATGACGATGGTGCCTCTCCCCACGGCCAGGCTGCCGTGTAACAATCTTTAAAACAATGGCCCTTACACTTTGGGAGATCACTCGACGGCGCTCGTGTGCCATGCAGCCTGCCTTCTTGATTCACGAATTGTTAGTTTGCCCAACGCGTTTCAAGGTGAAAACCTCTTCCTCTGGGGCTGCAAATTATACATCTGAGGCTCGCATCATGTGTATCACATCCGATTTTATTGCATTCTTACACCGCCCTCCAGTAGGCGTGTGCACAGTGCTTGTTTTTATGATGCATGATGGGACATTTAGTCCTTGATACGAGAGTCAATATACATTTTAGTATTTTCAAATGTTCATTTGCACAATTTTTATACATTATTTCCTTGGTAGTTCGTTTTTCATTCCGGCAGGCTAAATTTGCATATAGAGCGTCGTGCTCAGCAAGTTCAAACAGTGCAAACCTGCAGCCTCACTCGTCTGGTTTCCATTTCACTGCCAGATGACGATGGTGCCTCTCCCCACGGCCAGGCTGCCGTGTAACAATCTTTAAAACAATGGCCCTTACGCTTTGGGAGATCACTCGACGGCGCTCGTGTGCCATGCAGCCTGACTTCTTGATTCACGAATTGTTAGTTTGCCCAACGCGTTTCAAAGTGAAAACCTCTTCCTCTGGGGCTGCAAATTATACATCTGAGGCTCGCATCATGTGTATCACATCCGATTTTATTGCATTCTTACACCGCCCTCCAGTAGGCGTGTGCACAGTGCTTGTTGTTATGATGCATGATGGGACATTTAGTCCTTGATACGAGAGTCAATATACATTTTAGTATTTTCAAATGTTCATTTGCACAATTTTTATACATTATTTCCTTGGTAGGTCGTTTTTCATTCCGGCAGGCTAAATTTGCATATAGAGCGTCGTGCTCAGAAAGATCAAACAGTGCAAACCTGCAGCCTCGCTCGTCTGGTTTCCATTTCGCTGCCAGATGACGATGGTGCCTCGCCCCACGGCCAGGCCGCCGTGTAACAATCTTTAAACCAATGGCCCTTACGCTTTGGGAGATCACTCGACGGCGCTCGTGTGCCATGCAGCCTGCCTTCTTGATTCACGAATTGTTAGTTTGCCCAACGCGTTTCAAGGTGAAAACCTCTTCCTCTGGGGCTGCAAATTATACATCTGAGGCTCGCATCATGTGTATCACATCCGATTATATTGCATTCTTACACCGCCCTCCAGTAGGCGTGTGCACAGTGCTTGTTGTTATGATGCATGATGGGACATTTAGTCCTTGATACGAGAGTCAATATACATTTTAGTATTTTCAAATGTTCATTTGCACAATTTTTATACATTATTTCCTTGGTATGTCGTTTTTCATTCCGGCAGGCTAAATTTGCATATAGAGCGTCGTGCTCAGCAAGTTCAAACAGTGCAAACCTGCAGCCTCGCTCGTCTGGTTTCCATTTCGCTGCCAGATGACGATGGTGCCTCTCCCCACGGCCAGGCTGCCATGTAACAATCTTTAAAACAATGGCCCTTACGCTTTGGGAGATCACTCGACGGCGCTCGTGTGCCATGCAGCCTGCCTTCTTGATTCACGAATTGTTAGTTTGCCCAACGCGTTTCAAGGTGAAAACCTCTTCCTCTGGGGCTGCAAATTATACATCTGAGGCTCGCATCATGTGTATCACATCCGATTTTATTGCATTCTTACACCGCCCTCCAGTAGGCGTGTGCACAGTGCTTGTTGTTATGATGCATGATGGGACATTTAGTCCTTGATACGAGAGTCAATATACATTTTAGTATTTTCAAATGTTCATTTGCACAATTTTTATACATTATTTCCTTGGTAGGTCGTTTTTCATTCCGGCAGGCTAAATTTGCATATAGAGCGTCGTACTCAGCAAGTTCAAACAGTGCAAACCTGCAGCCTCGCTCGTCTGGTTTCCATTTTGCTGCCAGATGACGATGGTGCCTCTCCCCACGGCCAGGCTGCCGTGTAACAATCTTTAAAACAATGGCCCTTACGCTTTGGGAGATCACTCGACGGCGCTCGTGTGCCATGCAGCCTGCCTTCTTGGTTCACGAATTGTTAGTTTGCCCAACGTGTTTCAAGGTGAAAACCTCTTCCTCTGGGGCTGCAAATTATACATCTGAGGCTCGCATCATGTGTATCACATCCGATTTTATTGCATTCTTACACCGCCCTCCAGTGGGCGTGTGCACAGTGCTTTTTGTTATGATGCATGATGGGACATTTAGTCCTTGATACGAGAGTCAGTATACATTTTAGTATTTTCAAATGTTCATTTGCACAATTTTTATACATTATTTCCTTGGTAGGTCGTATTTTCATTCCGGCAGGCTAAATTTGCATATAGAGCGTCGTGCTCAGCAAGTTCAAACAGTGCAAACCTGCAGCCTCGCTCGTCTGGTTTCCATTTCGCTGCCAGATGACGATGGTGCCTCTCCCCACGGCCAGGCTGCCGTGTAACAATCTTTAAAACAATGGCCCTTACGCTTTGGGAGATCACTCGAAGGCGCTCGTGTGCCATGCAGCCTGCCTTCTTGATTCACGAATTGTTAGTTTGCCCAACGCGTTTCAAGGTGAAAACCTCTTCCTCTGGGGCTGCAAATTATACATCTGAGGCTCGCATCATGTGTATCACATCCGATTTTATTGCATTCTTACACCGCCCTCCAGTAGGCGTGTGCACAGTGCTTGTTGTTATGATGCATGATGGGACATTTATTCCTTGATACGAGAGTCAATATACATTTTAGTATTTTCAAATGTTCATTTGCACAATTTTTATACATTATTTCCTTGGTAGGTCGTTTTTCATTCCGGCAGGCTAAATTTGCATATAGAGTGTCGTGCTCAGCAAGTTCAAACAGTGCAAACCTGCAGCCTCGCTCGTCTGGTTTCCATTTCGCTGCCAGATGACGATGGTGCCTCTCCCCACGGCCAGGCTGCCGTGTAACAATCTTTAAAACAATGGCCCTTACGCTTTGGGAGATCAGTCGACGGCGCTCGTGTGCCATGCAGACTGCCTTCTTGATTCACGAATTGTTAGTTTGCCCAACGCGTTTCAAGGTGAAAACCTCTTCCTCTGGGGCTGCAAATTATACATCTGAGGCTCGCATCATGTGTATCACATCCGATTTTATTGCATTCTTACACCGCCCTCCAGTAGGCGTGTGCACAGTGCTTGTTGTTATGATGCATGATGGGACATTTAGTCCTTGATACGAGAGTCAATATACATTTTAGTATTTTCAAATGTTCATTTGCACAATTTTTATACATTATTTCCTTGGTAGGTCGTTTTTCATTCCAGCAGGCTAAATTTGCATATAGAGCGTCGTGCTCAGCAAGTTCAAACAGTGCAAACCTGCAGCCTCGCTCGTCTGGTTTCCATTTCGCTGCCAGATGACGATGGTGCCTCTCCCCATGGCCAGGCTGCCGTGTAACAATCTTTAAAACAATGGCCCTTACGCTTTGGGAGATCACTCGACGGCGCTCGTGTGCCATGCAGCCTGCCTTCTTGATTCACGAATTGTTAGTTTGCCCAACGCGTTTCAAGGTGAAAACCTCTTCCTCTGGGGCTGCAAATTATACATCTGAGGCAAGCATCATGTGTATCACATCCAATTTTATTGCATTCTTACACCGCCCTCCAGTAGGCTTGTGCACAGTGCTTGTTGTTATGATGCATGATGGGACATTTAGTCCTTGATACGAGAGTCAATATACATTTTAGTATTTTCAATTGTTCATTTGCACAATTTTTATACATTATTTCCTTGGTAGGTCGTTTTTCATTCCGGCAAGCTAAATTTGCATATAGAGCGTCCTGCTCAGCAAGTTCAAACAGTGCAAACCTGCAGCCTCGCTCGTCTGGTTTCCATTTCACTGCCAGATGATGATGGTGCCTTCCCCACGGCCAGGCTGCCATGTAACAATCTTTAAAACAATGGCCCTTACACTTTGGGAGGTCACTCGACGGCGCTCGTGTGCCATGCAGCCTGCCTTCTTGATTCACGAATTGTTAGTTTGCCCAACGCGTTTCAAGGTGAAAACCTCTTCCTCTGGGGCTGCAAATTATACATCTGAGGCTCGCATCATGTATATCACATCCGATTTTATTGCATTCTTACACCGCCCTCCAGTAGGCGTGTGCACAGTGCTTGTTGTTATGATGCATGATGGGACATTTAGTCCTTGATACGAGAGTCAACATACATTTTAGTATTTTCAAATGTTCATTTGCACAATTTTTATACATTATTTCCTTGGTAGGTCGTTTTTCATTCCGGCAGTCTAAATTTGCATATAGAGCGTCGTGCTCAGCAAGTTCAAACAGTGCAAACCTGCAGCCTCGCTCGTCTGGTTTCCATTTCGCTGCCAGATGACGATGGTGCCTCTCCCCACGGCCAGGCTGCCGTGTAACAATCTTTAAAACAATGGCCCTTACGCTTTGGGAGATCACTCGACGGCGCTCGTGTGCCATGCAGACTGCCTTCTTGATTCACGAATTGTTAGTTTGCCCAACGCGTTTCAAGGTGAAAACCTCTTCCTCTGGGGCTGCAAATTATACATCTGAGGCTCGCATCATGTGTATCACATCCGATTTTATTGCATTCTTACACCGCCCTCCAGTAGGCGTGTGCACAGTGCTTGTTGTTATGATGCATGATGGGACATTTAGTCCTTGATACGAGAGTCAATATACATTTTAGTATTTTCAAATGTTCATTTGCACAATTTTTATACATTATTTCCTTGGTAGGTCGTTTTTCATTCCGGCAGGCTAAATTTGCATATAGAGCGTCGTGCTCAGCAAGTTCAAACAGTGCAAACCTGCAGCCACGCTCGTCTGGTTTCCATTTCGCTGCCAGATGACGATGGTGCCTCTCCCCATGGCCAGGCTGCCGTGTAACAATCTTTAAAACAATGGCCCTTACGCTTTGGGAGATCACTCGACGGCGCTCGTGTGCCATGCAGCCTGCCTTCTTGATTCACGAATTGTTAGTTTGCCCAACGCGTTTCAAGGTGAAAACCTCTTCCTCTGGGGCTGCAAATTATACATCTGAGGCAAGCATCATGTGTATCACATCCAATTTTATTGCATTCTTACACCGCCCTCCAGTAGGCTTGTGCACAGTGCTTGTTGTTATGATGCATGATGGGACATTTAGTCCTTGATACGAGAGTCAATATACATTTTAGTATTTTCAATTGTTCATTTGCACAATTTTTATACATTATTTCCTTGGTAGGTCGTTTTTCATTCCGGCAGGCTAAATTTGCATATAGAGCGTCGTGCTCAGCAAGTTCAAACAGTGCAAACCTGCAGCCTCGCTCGTCTGGTTTCCATTTCGCTGCCAGATGACGATGGTGCCTCTCCCCACGGCCAGGCTGCCGTGTAACAATCTTTAAAACAATGGCCCTTACGCTTTGGGAGATCACTCGACGGCGCTCGTGTGCCATGCAGACTGCCTTCTTGATTCACGAATTGTTAGTTTGCCCAACGCGTTTCAAGGTGAAAACCTCTTCCTCTGGGGCTGCAAATTATACATCTGAGGCTCGCATCATGTGTATCACATCCGATTTTATTGCATTCTTACACCGCCCTCCAGTAGGCGTGTGCACAGTGCTTGTTGTTATGATGCATGATGGGACATTTAGTCCTTGATACGAGAGTCAATATACATTTTAGTATTTTCAAATGTTCATTTGCACAATTTTTATACATTATTTCCTTGGTAGGTCGTTTTTCATTCCGGCAGGCTAAATTTGCATATAGAGCGTCGTGCTCAGCAAGTTCAAACAGTGCAAACCTGCAGCCACGCTCGTCTGGTTTTCATTTCGCTGCCAGATGACGATGGTGCCTCTCCCCATGGCCAGGCTGCCGTGTAACAATCTTTAAAACAATGGCCCTTACGCTTTGGGAGATCACTCGACGGCGCTCGTGTGCCATGCAGCCTGCCTTCTTGATTCACGAATTGTTAGTTTGCCCAACGCGTTTCAAGGTGAAAACCTCTTCCTCTGGGGCTGCAAATTATACATCTGAGGCAAGCATCATGTGTATCACATCCAATTTTATTGCATTCTTACACCGCCCTCCAGTAGGCTTGTGCACAGTGCTTGTTGTTATGATGCATGATGGGACATTTAGTCCTTGATACGAGAGTCAATATACATTTTAGTATTTTCAATTGTTCATTTGCACAATTTTTATACATTATTTCCTTGGTAGGTCGTTTTTCATTCCGGCAGGCTAAATTTGCATATAGAGCGTCGTGCTCAGCAAGTTCAAACAGTGCAAACCTGCAGCCTCGCTCGTCTGGTTTCCATTTCGCTGCCAGATGACGATGGTGCCTCTCCCCACGGCCAGGCTGCCGTGTAACAATCTTTAAAACAATGGCCCTTACGCTTTGGGAGATCAGTCGACGGCGCTCGTGTGCCATGCAGACTGCCTTCTTGATTCACGAATTGTTAGTTTGCCCAACGCGTTTCAAGGTGAAAACCTCTTCCTCTGGGGCTGCAAATTATACATCTGAGGCTCGCATCATGTGTATCACATCCGATTTTATTGCATTCTTACACCGCCCTCCAGTAGGCGTGTGCACAGTGCTTGTTGTTATGATGCATGATGGGACATTTAGTCCTTGATACGAGAGTCAATATACATTTTAGTATTTTCAAATGTTCATTTGCACAATTTTTATACATTATTTCCTTGGTAGGTCGTTTTTCATTCCGGCAGGCTAAATTTGCATATAGAGCGTCGTGCTCAGCAAGTTCAAACAGTGCAAACCTGCAGCCTCGCTCGTCTGGTTTCCATTTCGCTGCCAGATGACGATGGTGCCTCTCCCCATGGCCAGGCTGCCGTGTAACAATCTTTAAAACAATGGCCCTTACGCTTTGGGAGATCATTCGACGGCGCTCGTGTGCCATGCAGCCTGCCTTCTTGATTCACGAATTGTTAGTTTGCCCAACGCGTTTCAAGGTGAAAACCTCTTCCTCTGGGGCTG
This sequence comes from Triturus cristatus, assembly GCF_964204655.1. Classification (NCBI taxonomy): domain Eukaryota; kingdom Metazoa; phylum Chordata; class Amphibia; order Caudata; family Salamandridae; genus Triturus; species Triturus cristatus. The sequence goes on along the minus strand of NC_140593.1, from coordinate 1,010,686,581 downwards.
CAAATTATACATCTGAGGCAAGCATCATGTGTATCACATCCAATTTTATTGCATTCTTACACCGCCCTCCAGTAGGCTTGTGCACAGTGCTTGTTGTTATGATGCATGATGGGACATTTAGTCCTTGATACGAGAGTCAATATACATTTTAGTATTTTCAATTGTTCATTTGCACAATTTTTATACATTATTTCCTTGGTAGGTCGTTTTTCATTCCGGCAGGCTAAATTTGCATATAGAGCGTCGTGCTCAGCAAGTTCAAACAGTGCAAACCTGCAGCCTCGCTCGTCTGGTTTCCATTTCACTGCCAGATGATGATGGTGCCTTCCCCACGGCCAGGCTGCCATGTAACAATCTTTAAAACAATGGCCCTTACGCTTTGGGAGATCACTCGACGGTGCTCGTGTGCCATGCAGCCTGCCTTCTTGATTCACGAATTGTTAGTTTGCCCAACGCGTTTCAAGGTGAAAACCTCTTCCTCTGGGGCTGCAAATTATACATCTGAGGCTCGCATCATGTATATCACATCCGATTTTATTGCATTCTTACACCGCCCTCCAGTAGGCGTGTGCACAGTGCTTGTTGTTATGATGCATGATGGGACATTTAGTCCTTGATACGAGAGTCAACATACATTTTAGTATTTTCAAATGTTCATTTGCACAATTTTTATACATTATTTCCTTGGTAGGTCGTTTTTCATTCCGGCAGTCTAAATTTGCATATAGAGCGTCGTGCTCAGCAAGTTCAAACAGTGCAAACCTGCAGCCTCGCTCGTCTGGTTTCCATTTCGCTGCCAGATGACGATGGTGCCTCTCCCCACGGCCAGGCTGCCGTGTAACAATCTTTAAAACAATGGCCCTTACGCTTTGGGAGATCACTCGACGGCGCTCGTGTGCCATGCAGCCTGCCTTCTTGATTCACGAATTGTTAGTTTGCCCAACGCGTTTCAAGGTGAAAACCTCTTCCTCTGGGGCTGCAAATTATACATCTGAGGCTCGCATCATGTGTATCACATCCGACTTTATTGCATTCTTACACTGCCCTCCAGTAGGCGTGTGCACAGTGCTTGTTGTTATGATGCATGATGGGACATTTAGTCCTTGATACGAGAGTCAACATACATTTTAGTATTTTCAAATGTTCATTTGCACAATTTTTATACATTATTTCCTTGGTAGGTCGTTTTTCATTCCGGCAGGCTAAATTTGCATATAGAGCGTCGTGCTCAGCAAGTTCAAACAGTGCAAACCTGCAGCCTCGCTCGTCTGGTTTCCATTTCGCTGCCAGATGACGATGGTGCCTCTCCCCACGGCCAGGCTGCCGTGTAACAATCTTTAAAACAATGGCCCTTACGCTTTGGGAGATCACTCGACGGCGCTCGTGTGCCATGCAGCCTGCCTTCTTGTTTCACGAATTGTTAGTTTGCCCAACGCGTTTCAAGGTGAAAACCTCTTCCTCTGGGGCTGCAAATTATACATCTGAGGCTCGCATCATGTGTATCACATCTGATTTTATTGCATTCTTACACCACCCTCCAGTAGGCGTGTGCACAGTGCTTGTTGTTATGATGCATGATGGGACATTTAGTCCTTGATACGAGAGTCAATATACATTTTAGTATTTTCAAATGTTCATTTGCACAATTTTTATACATTATTTCCTTGGTAGGTCGTTTTTCATTCCGACAGGCTAAATTTGCATATAGAGCGTCGTGCTCAGCAAGTTCAAACAGTGCAAACCTGCAGCCTCGCTCGTCTGGTTTCCATTTCGCTGCCAGATGACGATGGTGCCTCTCCCCACGGCCAGGCTGCCGTGTAACAATCTTTAAAACAATGGCCCTTACGCTTTGGGAGATCACTCGACGGCGCTCGTGTGCCATGCAGCCTGCCTTCTTGATTCACGAATTGTTAGTTTGCCCAACGCGTTTCAAGGTGAAAACCTCTTCCTCTGGGGCTGCAAATTATACATCTGAGGCAAGCATCATGTGTATCACATCCAATTTTATTGCATTCTTACACCGCCCTCCAGTAGGCTTGTGCACAGTGCTTGTTGTTATGATGCATGATGGGACATTTAGTCCTTGATACGAGAGTCAATATACATTTTAGTATTTTCAAATGTTCATTTGCACAATTTTTATACATTATTTCCTTGGTAGGTCGTTTTTCATTCCAGCAGGCTAAATTTGCATATAGAGCGTCGTGCTCAGCAAGTTCAAACAGTGCAAACCTGCAGCCTCGCTCGTCTGGTTTCCATTTCGCTGCCAGATGACGATGGTGCCTCTCCCCATGGCCAGGCTGCCGTGTAACAATCTTTAAAACAATGGCCCTTACGCTTTGGGAGATCACTCGACGGCGCTCGTGTGCCATGCAGCCTGCCTTCTTGATTCACGAATTGTTAGTTTGCCCAACGCGTTTCAAGGTGAAAACCTCTTCCTCTGGGGCTGCAAATTATACATCTGAGGCAAGCATCATGTGTATCACATCCAATTTTATTGCATTCTTACACCGCCCTCCAGTAGGCTTGTGCACAGTGCTTGTTGTTATGATGCATGATGGGACATTTAGTCCTTGATACGAGAGTCAATATACATTTTAGTATTTTCAATTGTTCATTTGCACAATTTTTATACATTATTTCCTTGGTAGGTCGTTTTTCATTCCGGCAGGCTAAATTTGCATATAGAGCGTCCTGCTCAGCAAGTTCAAACAGTGCAAACCTGCAGCCTCGCTCGTCTGGTTTCCATTTCACTGCCAGATGATGATGGTGCCTTCCCCACGGCCAGGCTGCCATGTAACAATCTTTAAAACAATGGCCCTTACACTTTGGGAGGTCACTCGACGGCGCTCGTGTGCCATGCAGCCTGCCTTCTTGATTCACGAATTGTTAGTTTGCCCAACGCGTTTCAAGGTGAAAACCTCTTCCTCTGGGGCTGCAAATTATACATCTGAGGCTCGCATCATGTATATCACATCCGATTTTATTGCATTCTTACACCGCCCTCCAGTAGGCGTGTGCACAGTGCTTGTTGTTATGATGCATGATGGGACATTTAGTCCTTGATACGAGAGTCAACATACATTTTAGTATTTTCAAATGTTCATTTGCACAATTTTTATACATTATTTCCTTGGTAGGTCGTTTTTCATTCCGGCAGTCTAAATTTGCATATAGAGCGTCGTGCTCAGCAAGTTCAAACAGTGCAAACCTGCAGCCTCGCTCGTCTGGTTTCCATTTCGCTGCCAGATGACGATGGTGCCTCTCCCCACGGCCAGGCTGCCGTGTAACAATCTTTAAAACAATGGCCCTTACGCTTTGGGAGATCACTCGACGGCGCTCGTGTGCCATGCAGACTGCCTTCTTGATTCACGAATTGTTAGTTTGCCCAACGCGTTTCAAGGTGAAAACCTCTTCCTCTGGGGCTGCAAATTATACATCTGAGGCTCGCATCATGTGTATCACATCCGATTTTATTGCATTCTTACACCGCCCTCCAGTAGGCGTGTGCACAGTGCTTGTTGTTATGATGCATGATGGGACATTTAGTCCTTGATACGAGAGTCAATATACATTTTAGTATTTTCAAATGTTCATTTGCACAATTTTTATACATTATTTCCTTGGTAGGTCGTTTTTCATTCCGGCAGGCTAAATTTGCATATAGAGCGTCGTGCTCAGCAAGTTCAAACAGTGCAAACCTGCAGCCACGCTCGTCTGGTTTCCATTTCGCTGCCAGATGACGATGGTGCCTCTCCCCATGGCCAGGCTGCCGTGTAACAATCTTTAAAACAATGGCCCTTACGCTTTGGGAGATCACTCGACGGCGCTCGTGTGCCATGCAGCCTGCCTTCTTGATTCACGAATTGTTAGTTTGCCCAACGCGTTTCAAGGTGAAAACCTCTTCCTCTGGGGCTGCAAATTATACATCTGAGGCAAGCATCATGTGTATCACATCCAATTTTATTGCATTCTTACACCGCCCTCCAGTAGGCTTGTGCACAGTGCTTGTTGTTATGATGCATGATGGGACATTTAGTCCTTGATACGAGAGTCAATATACATTTTAGTATTTTCAATTGTTCATTTGCACAATTTTTATACATTATTTCCTTGGTAGGTCGTTTTTCATTCCGGCAGGCTAAATTTGCATATAGAGCGTCGTGCTCAGCAAGTTCAAACAGTGCAAACCTGCAGCCTCGCTCGTCTGGTTTCCATTTCGCTGCCAGATGACGATGGTGCCTCTCCCCACGGCCAGGCTGCCGTGTAACAATCTTTAAAACAATGGCCCTTACGCTTTGGGAGATCACTCGACGGCGCTCGTGTGCCATGCAGACTGCCTTCTTGATTCACGAATTGTTAGTTTGCCCAACGCGTTTCAAGGTGAAAACCTCTTCCTCTGGGGCTGCAAATTATACATCTGAGGCTCGCATCATGTGTATCACATCCGATTTTATTGCATTCTTACACCGCCCTCCAGTAGGCGTGTGCACAGTGCTTGTTGTTATGATGCATGATGGGACATTTAGTCCTTGATACGAGAGTCAATATACATTTTAGTATTTTCAAATGTTCATTTGCACAATTTTTATACATTATTTCCTTGGTAGGTCGTTTTTCATTCCGGCAGGCTAAATTTGCATATAGAGCGTCGTGCTCAGCAAGTTCAAACAGTGCAAACCTGCAGCCACGCTCGTCTGGTTTCCATTTCGCTGCCAGATGACGATGGTGCCTCTCCCCATGGCCAGGCTGCCGTGTAACAATCTTTAAAACAATGGCCCTTACGCTTTGGGAGATCACTCGACGGCGCTCGTGTGCCATGCAGCCTGCCTTCTTGATTCACGAATTGTTAGTTTGCCCAACGCGTTTCAAGGTGAAAACCTCTTCCTCTGGGGCTGCAAATTATACATCTGAGGCAAGCATCATGTGTATCACATCCAATTTTATTGCATTCTTACACCGCCCTCCAGTAGGCTTGTGCACAGTGCTTGTTGTTATGATGCATGATGGGACATTTAGTCCTTGATACGAGAGTCAATATACATTTTAGTATTTTCAATTGTTCATTTGCACAATTTTTATACATTATTTCCTTGGTAGGTCGTTTTTCATTCCGGCAGGCTAAATTTGCATATAGAGCGTCGTGCTCAGCAAGTTCAAACAGTGCAAACCTGCAGCCTCGCTCGTCTGGTTTCCATTTCGCTGCCAGATGACGATGGTGCCTCTCCCCACGGCCAGGCTGCCGTGTAACAATCTTTAAAACAATGGCCCTTACGCTTTGGGAGATCAGTCGACGGCGCTCGTGTGCCATGCAGACTGCCTTCTTGATTCACGAATTGTTAGTTTGCCCAACGCGTTTCAAGGTGAAAACCTCTTCCTCTGGGGCTGCAAATTATACATCTGAGGCTCGCATCATGTGTATCACATCCGATTTTATTGCATTCTTACACCGCCCTCCAGTAGGCGTGTGCACAGTGCTTGTTGTTATGATGCATGATGGGACATTTAGTCCTTGATACGAGAGTCAATATACATTTTAGTATTTTCAAATGTTCATTTGCACAATTTTTATACAATATTTCCTTGGTAGGTCGTTTTTCATTCCGGCAGGCTAAATTTGCATATAGAGCGTCGTGCTCAGCAAGTTCAAACAGTGCAAACCTGCAGCCTCGCTCGTCTGGTTTCCATTTCGCTGCCAGATGACGATGGTGCCTCTCCCCATGGCCAGGCTGCCGTGTAACAATCTTTAAAACAATGGCCCTTACGCTTTGGGAGATCATTCGACGGCGCTCGTGTGCCATGCAGCCTGCCTTCTTGATTCACGAATTGTTAGTTTGCCCAACGCGTTTCAAGGTGAAAACCTCTTCCTCTGGGGCTGCAAATTATACATCTGAGGCAAGCATCATGTGTATCACATCCAATTTTATTGCATTCTTACACCGCCCTCCAGTAGGCTTGTGCACAGTGCTTGTTGTTATGATGCATGATGGGACATTTAGTCCTTGATACGAGAGTCAATATACATTTTAGTATTTTCAATTGTTCATTTGCACAATTTTTATACATTATTTCCTTGGTAGGTCGTTTTTCATTCCGGCAGGCTAAATTTGCATATAGAGCGTCGTGCTCAGCAAGTTCAAACAGTGCAAACCTGCAGCCTCGCTCGTCTGGTTTCCATTTCACTGCCAGATGATGATGGTGCCTTCCCCACGGCCAGGCTGCCATGTAACAATCTTTAAAACAATGGCCCTTACGCTTTGGGAGATCACTCGACGGTGCTCGTGTGCCATGCAGCCTGCCTTCTTGATTCACGAATTGTTAGTTTGCCCAACGCGTTTCAAGGTGAAAACCTCTTCCTCTGGGGCTGCAAATTATACATCTGAGGCTCGCATCATGTATATCACATCCGATTTTATTGCATTCTTACACCGCCCTCCAGTAGGCGTGTGCACAGTGCTTGTTGTTATGATGCATGATGGGACATTTAGTCCTTGATACGAGAGTCAACATACATTTTAGTATTTTCAAATGTTCATTTGCACAATTTTTATACATTATTTCCTTGGTAGGTCGTTTTTCATTCCGGCAGTCTAAATTTGCATATAGAGCGTCGTGCTCAGCAAGTTCAAACAGTGCAAACCTGCAGCCTCGCTCGTCTGGTTTCCATTTCGCTGCCAGATGACGATGGTGCCTCTCCCCACGGCCAGGCTGCCGTGTAACAATCTTTAAAACAATGGCCCTTACGCTTTGGGAGATCACTCGACGGCGCTCGTGTGCCATGCAGCCTGCCTTCTTGATTCACGAATTGTTAGTTTGCCCAACGCGTTTCAAGGTGAAAACCTCTTCCTCTGGGGCTGCAAATTATACATCTGAGGCTCGCATCATGTGTATCACATCCGACTTTATTGCATTCTTACACTGCCCTCCAGTAGGCGTGTGCACAGTGCTTGTTGTTATGATGCATGATGGGACATTTAGTCCTTGATACGAGAGTCAACATACATTTTAGTATTTTCAAATGTTCATTTGCACAATTTTTATACATTATTTCCTTGGTAGGTCGTTTTTCATTCCGGCAGGCTAAATTTGCATATAGAGCGTCGTGCTCAGCAAGTTCAAACAGTGCAAACCTGCAGCCTCGCTCGTCTGGTTTCCATTTCGCTGCCAGATGACGATGGTGCCTCTCCCCACGGCCAGGCTGCCGTGTAACAATCTTTAAAACAATGGCCCTTACGCTTTGGGAGATCACTCGACGGCGCTCGTGTGCCATGCAGCCTGCCTTCTTGTTTCACGAATTGTTAGTTTGCCCAACGCGTTTCAAGGTGAAAACCTCTTCCTCTGGGGCTGCAAATTATACATCTGAGGCTCGCATCATGTGTATCACATCTGATTTTATTGCATTCTTACACCACCCTCCAGTAGGCGTGTGCACAGTGCTTGTTGTTATGATGCATGATGGGACATTTAGTCCTTGATACGAGAGTCAATATACATTTTAGTATTTTCAAATGTTCATTTGCACAATTTTTATACATTATTTCCTTGGTAGGTCGTTTTTCATTCCGACAGGCTAAATTTGCATATAGAGCGTCGTGCTCAGCAAGTTCAAACAGTGCAAACCTGCAGCCTCGCTCGTCTGGTTTCCATTTCGCTGCCAGATGACGATGGTGCCTCTCCCCACGGCCAGGCTGCCGTGTAACAATCTTTAAAACAATGGCCCTTACGCTTTGGGAGATCACTCGACGGCGCTCGTGTGCCATGCAGCCTGCCTTCTTGATTCACGAATTGTTAGTTTGCCCAACGCGTTTCAAGGTGAAAACCTCTTCCTCTGGGGCTGCAAATTATACATCTGAGGCAAGCATCATGTGTATCACATCCAATTTTATTGCATTCTTACACCGCCCTCCAGTAGGCTTGTGCACAGTGCTTGTTGTTATGATGCATGATGGGACATTTAGTCCTTGATACGAGAGTCAATATACATTTTAGTATTTTCAATTGTTCATTTGCACAATTTTTATACATTATTTCCTTGGTAGGTCGTTTTTCATTCCGGCAGGCTAAATTTGCATATAGAGCGTCGTGCTCAGCAAGTTCAAACAGTGCAAACCTGCAGCCTCGCTCGTCTGGTTTCCATTTCGCTGCCAGATGACGATGGTGCCTCTCCCCACGGCCAGGCTGCCGTGTAACAATCTTTAAAACAATGGCCCTTACGCTTTGGGAGATCACTCGACGGCGCTCGTGTGCCATGCAGACTGCCTTCTTGATTCACGAATTGTTAGTTTGCCCAACGCGTTTCAAGGTGAAAACCTCTTCCTCTGGGGCTGCAAATTATACATCTGAGGCTCGCATCATGTGTATCACATCCGATTTTATTGCATTCTTACACCGCCCTCCAGTAGGCGTGTGCACAGTGCTTGTTGTTATGATGCATGATGGGACATTTAGTCCTTGATACGAGAGTCAATATACATTTTAGTATTTTCAAATGTTCATTTGCACAATTTTTATACATTATTTCCTTGGTAGGTCGTTTTTCATTCCGGCAGGCTAAATTTGCATATAGAGCGTCGTGCTCAGCAAGTTCAAACAGTGCAAACCTGCAGCCACGCTCGTCTGGTTTCCATTTCGCTGCCAGATGACGATGGTGCCTCTCCCCATGGCCAGGCTGCCGTGTAACAATCTTTAAAACAATGGCCCTTACGCTTTGGGAGATCACTCGACGGCGCTCGTGTGCCATGCAGCCTGCCTTCTTGATTCACGAATTGTTAGTTTGCCCAATGCGTTTCAAGGTGAAAACCTCTTCCTCTGGGGCTGCAAATTATACATCTGAGGCAAGCATCATGTGTATCACATCCAATTTTATTGCATTCTTACACCGCCCTCCAGTAGGCTTGTGCACAGTGCTTGTTGTTATGATGCATGATGGGACATTTAGTCCTTGATACGAGAGTCAATATACATTTTAGTATTTTCAATTGTTCATTTGCACAATTTTTATACATTATTTCCTTGGTAGGTCGTTTTTCATTCCGGCAGGCTAAATTTGCATATAGAGCGTCGTGCTCAGCAAGTTCAAACAGTGCAAACCTGCAGCCTCGCTCGTCTGGTTTCCATTTCGCTGCCAGATGACGATGGTGCCTCTCCCCACGGCCAGGCTGCCGTGTAACAATCTTTAAAACAATGGCCCTTACGCTTTGGGAGATCAGTCGACGGCGCTCGTGTGCCATGCAGACTGCCTTCTTGATTCACGAATTGTTAGTTTGCCCAACGCGTTTCAAGGTGAAAACCTCTTCCTCTGGGGCTGCAAATTATACATCTGAGGCTCGCATCATGTGTATCACATCCGATTTTATTGCATTCTTACACCGCCCTCCAGTAGGCGTGTGCACAGTGCTTGTTGTTATGATGCATGATGGGACATTTAGTCCTTGATACGAGAGTCAATATACATTTTAGTATTTTCAAATGTTCATTTGCACAATTTTTATACATTATTTCCTTGGTAGGTCGTTTTTCATTCCGGCAGGCTAAATTTGCATATAGAGCGTCGTGCTCAGCAAGTTCAAACAGTGCAAACCTGCAGCCTCGCTCGTCTGGTTTCCATTTCGCTGCCAGATGACGATGGTGCCTCTCCCCATGGCCAGGCTGCCGTGTAACAATCTTTAAAACAATGGCCCTTACGCTTTGGGAGATCATTCGACGGCGCTCGTGTGCCATGCAGCCTGCCTTCTTGATTCACGAATTGTTAGTTTGCCCAACGCGTTTCAAGGTGAAAACCTCTTCCTCTGGGGCTGCAAATTATACATCTGAGGCAAGCATCATGTGTATCACATCCAATTTTATTGCATTCTTACACCGCCCTCCAGTAGGCTTGTGCACAGTGCTTGTTGTTATGATGCATGATGGGACATTTAGTCCTTGATACGAGAGTCAATATACATTTTAGTATTTTCAATTGTTCATTTGCACAATTTTTATACATTATTTCCTTGGTAGGTCGTTTTTCATTCCGGCAGGCTAAATTTGCATATAGAGCGTCGTGCTCAGCAAGTTCAAACAGTGCAAACCTGCAGCCTCGCTCGTCTGGTTTCCATTTCACTGCCAGATGATGATGGTGCCTTCCCCACGGCCAGGCTGCCATGTAACAATCTTTAAAACAATGGCCCTTACGCTTTGGGAGATCACTCGACGGCGCTCGTGTGCCATGCAGCCTGCCTTCTTGATTCACGAATTGTTAGTTTGCCCAACGCGTTTCAAGGTGAAAACCTCTTCCTCTGGGGCTGCAAATTATACATCTGAGGCTCGCATCATGTATATCACATCCGATTTTATTGCATTCTTACACCGCCCTCCAGTAGGCGTGTGCACAGTGCTTGTTGTTATGATGCATGATGGGACATTTAGTCCTTGATACGAGAGTCAACATACATTTTAGTATTTTCAAATGTTCATTTGCACAATTTTTATACATTATTTCCTTGGTAGGTCGTTTTTCATTCCGGCAGTCTAAATTTGCATATAGAGCGTCGTGCTCAGCAAGTTCAAACAGTGCAAACCTGCAGCCTCGCTCGTCTGGTTTCCATTTCGCTGCCAGATGACGATGGTGCCTCTCCCCACGGCCAGGCTGCCGTGTAACAATCTTTAAAACAATGGCCCTTACGCTTTGGGAGATCACTCGACGGCGCTCGTGTGCCATGCAGCCTGCCTTCTTGATTCACGAATTGTTAGTTTGCCCAACGCGTTTCAAGGTGAAAACCTCTTCCTCTGGGGCTGCAAATTATACATCTGAGGCTCGCATCATGTGTATCACATCCGACTTTATTGCATTCTTACACTGCCCTCCAGTAGGCGTGTGCACAGTGCTTGTTGTTATGATGCATGATGGGACATTTAGTCCTTGATACGAGAGTCAACATACATTTTAGTATTTTCAAATGTTCATTTGCACAATTTTTATACATTATTTCCTTGGTAGGTCGTTTTTCATTCCGGCAGGCTAAATTTGCATATAGAGCGTCGTGCTCAGCAAGTTCAAACAGTGCAAACCTGCAGCCTCGCTCGTCTGGTTTCCATTTCGCTGCCAGATGACGATGGTGCCTCTCCCCACGGCCAGGCTGCCGTGTAACAATCTTTAAAACAATGGCCCTTACGCTTTGGGAGATCACTCGACGGCGCTCGTGTGCCATGCAGCCTGCCTTCTTGATTCACGAATTGTTAGTTTGCCCAACGCGTTTCAAGGTGAAAACCTCTTCCTCTGAGGCTGCAAATTATACATCTGAGGCTCGCATCATGTGTATCACATCCGATTTTAATGCATTCTTACACCGCCCTCCAGTAGGCCTGTGCACAGTGCTTGTTGTTATGATGCATGATGGGATATTTAGTCATATTCCGCAAAGAAACAGCTGGAAACTCGATATTACATGCAGATAGCTCCCATCCACAGCACCTTATAAACAGCATACCATATGGCGAAATGTTACGCCTGAAGCGGATATGCAGTACCACAATGGATCTGAAAGTCGCTCAAGAAGCTAGTAAAAATAGATTCTTGGAGAGGGGATACTCTCTAAAAATCATTGAAAAGGCCATTTCTAAAACAAGGGCAATTGATAGGGAGACGCTATTACTAGACAAACAAATAACAACTATCCCTATGAGAACCACAGAAACTGTGAACACCAATAAAAAGGAAGAGGTTCGTCTCATCATGAGCTATAGTAGACAACATAAGGCTATCCACAAGATCATTCAATCATGTTGGCCATTGGTATTATGTGACCCGGTTATAGGACCCCTGCTACCGCAGAGGGTGTCCATTACCTATAGTAAGGCAGCATCCATGAGAGACTGCCTGGTGTCCACAAACCCTGACATTTTGGAGAAGAGCTCATGGTTACAAACACATAAAGGCTTCTTTAAATGTAAGGTATGTAAAGCCTGTGCCCATGGAATTAACACCTTGACATACACCACCCCCTTCTCCAATACCAAGTACAAAATATCTAAACTACTCACTTGCAAAACGGAATTTGCTATTTATGTCTTGACATGCCCATGTGACTTAAAATACATTGGTAGCACAGAATTGCAAGTGCACAAACGCATTTTACAACACCTACGTGCAATCACCAATGAAGATAGCACATATCCGGTGGCTAGGCATTTTAAAAAATACCATCACTCTAGCAACAAAGATCTCAGATATTTTGTCATAGATGCAGTACCCCCGAGTAGAAGAGGTGGTGACCACGAAATCAAACTAAGGAGATTGGAAACAAGATACATAATACAACTTGATACCAAACACCCTAATGGCCTTAATATTACAGAAGATATGTACACATGCCTGTAAATATTATATGTACAATTTGTTCTTTCGTTGTGCCCTAAACAGATGAACAGAACTACGTAAATATTCAGCAACTTATGTGGTATTTTACCTTGAGTGAGTTATAGTTATCTGAACTAACTATAACGGGGGAATTTCAATGGTTTTTTACGAGTGAAATGTCCAGCTAAATATAACATGTGTGAAACCTATGGTTTTTTAAGTGAATTTGAAAGGTTTTTTAAATGCTTATTCCTAACTATAGCGTGTGTAAAACCTATGGTTTTTTTAAGTGAATATATATATATATACTTTGAATAAAGCGTCCTGACAAGCCCCGCTGTGTCCCTGCCTTCTGTCCAGGAGGGAGAAGTTGTCTTCATATTTCGCGCACAGCCTGTGGTGCGCCCAAAGGGACCCTTCCTGAAAATGAGGTCGTGGAAAACACTGGCGTGTTGAAACTTTGTGTGGAAACTAGTTGTGTCCGAGGTATCGGATATCCACGACACCCTACTCACCTGAGGTTACCGATTGCTGCTGCGGAATGCAGTCTAACACTGTGTGGAGAGGCGCATTCATTCAGTTGTGTCTCCAGCCTTGGTGCCACTTCGTGAGAAAGGTGGGAAGTAGGGGACCCAAGGACGATAATTCCCCCAGCAAATCCATTCAAGATTCCTACCACAGCTCGTAACATTCCAGCCAGGTGTTTGATGGGATCAGTAGTCCGTGGCAAGGGAGTACTGGGCGTCAACACAGTAACGAACTGCAGCTGGGCCCTTGCTATTTAGGTGGGAGGAGCTCAATGGATCAACACTAAGGACTCTGTGTAATGGACTGAGGCATTTGAAAAAGGCTGTAAGCCGAAACCGGTCATGCCGACTTCTTTGAATAAAGCGTCCTGACGAGCCCCGCTGTGTCCCTGTCTTCTGTCCAGGAGGGAGAAGTTGTCTTCATATTTCGCGCACAGCCTGTGGTGCGCCCAAAGGGACCCTTCCTGAAAATGAGGTCGTGGAAAACACTGGCGTGTTGAAACTTCGTGTGGAAACTAGTTGTGTCCGAGGTATCGGATATCCACGACACCCTACTCACCTGAGGTTACCGATTGCTGCTGCGGAATGCAGTCTAACACTGTGTGGAGAGGCGCATTCATTCAGTTGTGTCTCCAGCCTTGGTGCCGCTTCGTGAGAAAGGTGGGAAGTAGGGGACCCAAGGACGATAATTCCCCCAGCAAATCCGTTCAAGATTCCTACCGCAGCTCGTAACATTCCAGCCCGGTGTTTGATGGGATCAGTAGTCCGTGGCAAGGGAGTACTGGGCGTCAACACAGTAACGAACTGCAGCTGGGCCCTTGCTATTTAGGTGGGAGGAGCTCAATGGATCATCACTAAGGACTCTGTGTAATGGACTGAGGCATTTGAAAAAGGCTGTAAGCCGAAACCGGTCATGCCGACTTCTTTGAATAAAGCGTCCTGACGAGCCCCGCTGTGTCCCTGTCTTCTGTCCAGGAGGGAGAAGTTGTCTTCATATTTCGCGCACAGCCTGTGGTGCGCCCAAAGGGACCCTTCCTGAAAATGAGGTCGTGGAAAACACTGGCGTGTTGAAACTTCGTGTGGAAACTAGTTGTGTCCGAGGTATCGGATATCCACGACACCCTACTCACCTGAGGTTACCGATTGCTGCTGCGGAATGCAGTCTAACACTGTGTGGAGAGGCGCATTCATTCAGTTGTGTCTCCAGCCTTGGTGCCGCTTCGTGAGAAAGGTGGGAAGTAGGGGACCCAAGGACGATAATTCCCCCAGCAAATCCGTTCAAGAATCCTACCGCAGCTCGTAACATTCCAGCCAGGTGTTTGATGGGATCAGTAGTCCGTGGCAAGGGAGTACTGGGCGTCAACACAGTAACGAACTGCAGCTGGGCCCTTGCTATTTAGGTGGGAGGAGCTCAATGGATCATCACTAAGGACTCTGTGTAATGGACTGAGGCATTTGAAAAAGGCTGTAAGCCGAAACCGGTCATGCCGACTTCTTTGAATAAAGCGTCCTGACGAGCCCCGCTATGTCCCTGTCTTCTGTCCAGGAGGGAGAAGTTGTCTTCATATTTCACGCACAGCCTGTGGTGCACCCAAAGGGACCCTTCCTGAAAATGAGGTCGTGGAAAACACTGGCGTGTTGAAACTTCGTGTGGAAACTAGTTGTGTCCGAGGTATCGGATATCCACGACACCCTACTCACCTGAGGTTACCGATTGCTGCTGCGGAATGCCGTCTAACACTGTGTGGAGAGGCGCATTCATTCAGTTGTGTCTCCAGCCTTGGTGCCGCTTCGTGAGAAAGGTGGGAAGTAGGGGACCCAAGGACGAAAATTCCCCCAGCAAATCCGTTCAAGATTCCTACCGCAGCTCGTAACATTCCAGCCAGGTGTTTGATGGGATCAGTAGTCCGTGGCAATGGAGTACTGGGCGTCAACACAGTAACGAACTGCAGCTGGGCCCTTGCTATTTAGGTGGGAGGAGCTCAATGGATCATCACTAAGGACTCTGTGTAATGGACTGAGGCATTTGAAAAAGGCTGTAAGCCGAAACCGGTCATGCCGACTTCTTTGAATAAAGCGTCCTGACGAGCCCCGCTGTGTCCCTGTCTTCTGTCCAGGAGGGAGAAGTTGTCTTCATATATATATATATGTATTACCTACTGGCGGTCGCCAGTAGGTAGTTATAGTTAGGACCATGTTTCCATAGGAAGAACATTTTTTGTTTTGCTTATAACTTTGATGTTGTTTGATGAATCTTCATGAACTTTTCCAAACTAATTCACATCAGCTCCTATGTGGGAAGTTTGGGGGTGATTCGAGAAGGGGGGCTGTGAAAAAAGGGGGGTCCCAAAGTTTGTTTTCTCCATGTTAATTTCCATAGGAAACTTTAGACAAGGCTACAGGTCAAACAGGTGAACGGAATTGCCCCAAATTTGGCAGGGAGAAGGGTCTTGGTCTAGAAAGCACGCTTTTGTTTATTTGGTGTAAATCCATTTAGTAGTTTTGGAGAAATATCGAAATTTACAGATATCGATATTTAGGAATTCTGCCATCTGATTGGCTGAGGTGTTACGAGCACAAGCTTGCTGCTTATTGGCTGTGAGCGGTGCGAGCGGTTGCAACTACGACATGTTGGCTGCCATTTTGTGATTACATTGAAATGAGTAAGGGGGAAAAAGGGTGAAAAAATTAGGAAAGGGGAGGGTAGGAGCACTGTAATATCTGTGGGGTGTTTAGGGTGTGCTATACAGGGAGTGTGAAGCAAAGTATTTAGTCTTACCGGTGTGAAAGTGCTGTTTTGCTGAGGTGAGGTGCCGGTACACTCGGGGATGAAAGTGTGCACCTAAACCGTGAGCTGAGTGCTGTAAACTGATGTGCTGAAGTATTTATCCCTACCAGTGTGAAAGTGCTGTTTTGCGCAGAGTGAGATGGTGCTGAGGTGAGGTGCCGGTACACTCGGGGATGAAAGCGTGTGCCTAAACCGTGAGCTGAGTGGTGTAAACTGATGCGGTCTGGGCGCTGTAGCATACTGGCCGCTGTAGGATAGCTGTGCAGGTGGTGTTGGTGTGCGTTTAGAGTATAGCGGGAAGCAAACTTCTCACTGGTACTGGTCTTAAGACTCGGGGATGAAACCGTTAGCATAAGCCGTGAGCTGATTGCCGTAAAGTGATGTGTGTGGGCGTTGTAGGATACTGGCCACTTTAGCATATCTGTTTAAGTAGTGTTAGTATGTGTTTATACGATACAGGGAGTGGAAAGCGAACTACTCACCTCTACTTTCTGAAGACTTGAATGCAGTGTTTTAGGAAGCAGGAATAAAGAAATAATCATGAAGAATATAATGCAGAATGTTGCAATGCCACAGAAGAGCAATGGTGAAATCAGGTGTGTCTAAGAAAGTGGGTGTGTGTAATAGGAAGGAGGAATAAAGAAATAATTGGGAAGAATATAATGCAGAATGTTGCAATGCCACAGAAGAGAAATGGTGAAATCAGGTGTGTCTAAGAAAGTGGCTGTGTGTAATAAAGCGATGGAGTCTAAAAGTTATATAAAGAGTGTCTTTATCTAAGTGCCATAAATGGATCCACTGGTGCAAGAGGTAAGGCATTCAGTTGAGGCAAATTCCAACCGCCTCTGCTGTATTCAAACGTAAGCTCCTGCATCAGTGAATTCCACATTACATGTTACAGTTCCATGTGACATAAACAATACCTATTACACTTGAATGACTCGAAATTCTATAATGAAAATAAAGGTAGGATACGATTAGCACATGTATCCTTTAAGAAAAGAAACAAAAAAAAATTGCAAAGTGTAATCATCAAACTTCTTTGGTACCCTGGTACTCCTTTGTTGTAACACAAAATTATGAATAGTAGAACAGTCAGCAATCTCTTGTACGGTAGATTCAATTTGGTACGTGTCAGAATTGGTAATAGTTCTAGTCACATCAGAACTTTGAGGAGGAACACAAAATTGTGCTTCTGGGAAGCACATTAGGTACCCTTCTCGTCAAACCATACATTATTGTCTTCAGCTCTTTCAAAAAAAAATTATTGTGCAAAGAGCTAATGCACCGAGCTGAGGCAAACTCCAACCTATTCTGTTATATTCAAATCTGAAGCTGCTGCATTAGTGAATTCCACATTACATGTAACAGTTCCATGTGAAATAAACAATAGCTATTAGACATGAATGATTCTATAATGAAAATAAAGGTAGGATACGATTCGCACACTGTGCCAACCAGTTCCTAAACAATGTCGTGTTTTTTGATGTTGATCGCCAGCTCGTGAGTAGAGGCTGAGGACGAGTAAATTTGTGTGAAAGGGCTTCGTGGATAACAGGCAGGCAGAGAGATGTGTGCACAAAGAATAGAGATGGTTTCAAAATGGATGTCGGGTTTAGGCTAATTTAGGAAGTAAATAGCATATTTGGATAGGCCATACATCACCCATCCCTGGTTAGACTGGAGATGTAAGGGGCAATAATGAAAACAGAGTTCAAATGCCTGAACATACTTAGAAATGTATTATATGAAAATAGTTCAATTTAAGTGTATTTAAAAAATTGAAAGGAAAAAGTCAAAAAAAGTTGGTAAAAATCAATCCAAGAAGAACGTGAATTTCTTACAAGTCTTTGTGATTGCAGTCCGGAAGTTCTTCAGCAGCTTGAGATGCATAATGTTCCAAGAGGTCATTGTTGCCATCGTGTGAGAAAAGGGAAGCGATCCAATTCATATCTTCGAAGGGACAGTAATGTTCCTCGAATGTTGGAGCGGCAATTTGAATTGGCAGGCAATCTGCGATGTTGTCAAAGGTCGTACGTTGCAGCAGTTCTTTCGCGGCTGCGCAGAAATCCCATTCCTCCACGATACCTTTTTGTGTTGCATCCGCCATTGCTCTACTGCCTGAACAATCGAGGTCATGGTTTTCAAGATACTCCATTACCTGCTAGATATCGGGACCGATTGTTGGGATGTTGGCAAGGCATACATCCATTCGCCAGTCGAATGGGCAAGTTTTGCAATAGAAAGATGGTTGCACGCAGATTGTATGTGTGTAAATAAATATCATGTTGTAGCT
Source organism: Triturus cristatus (assembly GCF_964204655.1). NCBI lineage: Eukaryota > Metazoa > Chordata > Amphibia > Caudata > Salamandridae > Triturus > Triturus cristatus. Next base: position 1,010,668,633 of record NC_140593.1, on the reverse strand, counting down.
GGCTCCAATAATAGATAGAGGCAGGCAGCCGAAATGTTGTTCCATTTTTTCACGGTATTGATGTAGCTTCGCGTAGAGGTGTATTCTGTCAGAGATGCTTGTTACCACAGGGAGTGCAGTCATTTTTTACAAGCAAAAATAGTAGTAGGATGGCCGCAAAGAGAGCGAGAGTTTTGGGCACTGTTCCTGTTATTCCAGAGATGATCGAATGAATGAAGTGTGGTATTATACCAAAAACTGTTTGAAAGGCTGTGAGAGGGCCAGAGGACACCGTATTAAAAAAGTGTGGCAGACCTTGAGTGTGAGATGTGTTGAAAATTGGGTAACAATTCACAAAGTGTAATGGGAGGTTCAAATTTGAAAGGGACTGTTTTGTACTGGAAGTTTGTGCTATCTGCAGGCGATAAATTTCTTTTGCAGAAGTGAGGGACACTTCTGTTGTGAAGAAAAGTGCTTTAATTTGGTTAGTTTAATGAAAACTGTTTGCAAAGTAGGGATTCAAGGCCAAGTTGAAGTTTGGGAGTTAGTTTGTGTGGGTGGGAATAGACATTGCTACAGGAAGTTACTCGGTTTGAAACAGTAAGGACATACGGTATGCCACCTCACATTCCGTAGGAGTGCATGTTATTGAGAAGCAGATAACTGCCGTTAGAAAGCTGTGTGAATGTTGGTGTGATTGTGGGAGTTGCTGTGCTTTCAAGAATGCAAGCACGATTGGGGGCTGTAAGCTTAGAAGTGTTGTGCAGTTGGACATTTTTGCATAGTAATGAATGACTGCCATTGTGGTCACAGTTTGCACCTGTGAGAAAAACCTCTGTATGCTCTTTAAGACAGCGATATGTAAATGGGAGAAACCACTGCTCGTGAATAAATGCGCTACCTTATATAATCACATACAACCTGACAAACAACATGTACACCTATCAGACACAATGATACAACGTACTGTGGGAACCGTGGCTAGCCATGTACACAAAGAAAACATGGCATAGCACCTCTGTTACACAATGCAGAATGCGGGGAGAGATGGGAGAAAAGTATGTGCGAAGGTTGCAAGTGCTTCTCGATTATAAAAGTATACAATGCAAAGTGTTGAGGGGATGTGCCGGACAGACTTGAGTATGCAGAGCACACACATGTACATGTGAACATACACTGATGGTCTATTGAGTGAAGTAGATAGTGGACGGAACCATCATAGTACAGTCAGTAGGGAAGATTTTGAAAACATAGCGCGTACGTGCCCTTCCCCCCCCCCAAATCTTTAGTGTAGTGGGCTGGCTCGGCGTACACAAGGCTAGCGTAGGGGTATGAATAAAAGGCACGTTTCTCTGGGTGTGGTTCTCTTCCGGAATGGCGAACGTATCTGCCAGGTCTGCGCAGCTTACATCGCCACAAAGTTGACCTCGTGAGTGAAGGGGGCTGCGTGAATGATGCTCTCAGCCTGCTGGTACTCAAAAACCATCGTGGTCGCTGCGACGCACATATGCCCCACAGTTCACCTTTCGCTACCACATTATGTGAAAGAGGGTCCACCACATGCCGGCAGAAGCTCCTGGGGCGAGGTCTGCGAGGTCGGAAGGTTCCTCAGATCAACGCTGGCTACTGCGACAGAGGCAGACAGCGCCCAGCCTGATGCCCAGCACCGTGGAGTGCTATGTATACTACTAACACAGTAGTCGATCAGGTACCAACAGTGGAACGGTGTCTTGATCCCACAATGGACGATGTTAGAACTGCATCTGAGGGTGGAGATGAAGGTACTCCCTTGGAGCAGGTGCAACCAACTCTAGGTCACAATTGTGGAACGGTGTATTGAGTCCAAAATGGACGATGTCCGATATTACCTGCTAGTGGGTTTTCACAGAACTCCTTTTGTTCATGTGCATCAGACTCTGTACTTCCATAGGTAATTGCTGCACATGATTATTGGGCTTGGCTGACTGCAGTGAGTACACCGCGCTATAGTAGGTCCAAACAGTGAAACGGGGTCTTGATCCCACAATGGACGATGTTAGAACTGCATCTGAGAGTGGAGATAAAGGTACTCACTTCGAGCAGGTGCTACCAACTCTAGGTCCCAACAGTGGAACGGTGTCTTGATCCCACAATGGACTATGTTAGAACTGCATCTCAGAGTGCAGATGAAGGTCCTCCCTTCGACCACATGTAAGCAACTCTAGATCCCAACAGTGGAACGGTGTCTTGATCCCACAATGGACGATGTTAGAACTGGATCTGAGAGTGGAGATGAAGGTACTCCCTTCGACCACATGTAAGCAACTCTAGATCCCAACAGTGGAACGGTGTCTTGATCCCACAATGGACGATGTCTGATATTACTTGCTGCTGGGTTTTCAGAGAACTCCCTCCATTGAGGTGCATCAGACTCTGTGCTTCCGTAGCTAATTGCTGCACATGATTATTTGGCTTGGCTGACTGTAGTGGCTGGAGTACACCGCGGAACAGCAGGTCCGAACAGTGAAACGGGGTCTTGATCCCACAATGGACGATGTAAGAACTGCATCTGAGAGTGGAGATAAAGGTACTCCCTTCGACCAGGTGCTACCAACTCTAGGTCCCAACAGTGGAACGGTGTCTTGATCCCACAATGGACTATGTTAGAACTGCATCTCAGAGTGGAGATGAAGGTACTCCCTTCCACCAGGTGCAACCAACTCTAGGTCCCAACAGTGCAACGGTATCTTGATCCCACAATGGACGATGTTAGAACTGCATCTGAGAGTGGAGATGAAGGTACTCCCTTCGAACAGGTGCAATCAACTCTAGGTCCTAACAGTGGAACGGTGTCTTGATCCCACAATGGACGGTGTCCGATATTAACTGCTGCTTGCTTTTCAAAGAACTGTTTCCGTTGAGGTGCATCAGTGTCTGTGCTTCCGTAGTTAACTGCGACACATTATTATTGGGCTTGGTTGACTATAGTCGGAGGACTACACCACGGTACAGAAGGTCCGAACAGTGAAACGGGGTCTTGATTATATGATTGAGGATGTCAGAAGTTAAAGTCTGTGATGATTTCTGTGTACCCCCTCTGACCAGGTGCAACCAACTCCGTGCATCCGAATGAAACGGCATGTGGCTGTGAGGTGTTAATGACCCTTACATCTGGCTTACCCTGCAGTCAGCAGGGCTCACAATTCTGATCGAGTTGTGATTGTTTAGTTACAGAATTCAGTAGGCAACTAACTACAACGTCTTGAAATATACAGAATATTCTTTTAGTATATTTGCTTGAAGAATTTTTTTTAGATGAGTTAAAGGTTTAGTACAATGGTGAAATCCATCTTGCAAGTTCAAAGAAACACTGAATAGTCTACACTGTGGACAGTAGAAATCGCAATTCGAACTGTTTTGATTTATTTATTTTTAGTTTTCTGTAATTTATTTAGCTGTATTTTGGGAAGAGGAAGTGAGAAAAAGTATTAATGGATGTCTGTGTGACTAATGACTTCAATTTACACTGCAGACAGCAGTGTTCACAACTCAGATCGAGTCGGTATTGTAGATGACGCAGTCCTGTAGGAAAAGACATTGCTGTAGTGCACTCTGTCCGCACCATGCATACGCGTCATCACAGGCTCCGCAGACGCTTTTTCTTGCTTCGCATACAACAAACTGTGTAGCTCAAGTCCACGTTACGTAGCTGTAGGTCTTTGCTGACCGCTCTCTCTGGCCTACACTGCAGACAGCAGTGTTCACAATTGAGATCGAGTCACTATTGCAGATGATGCAGTGTTGATGGCAACAGACATTGCTGCTAGTACGGCCCGCTCGCAGCACGCTTCATCGCTGGCTGTGCACATGCTGAATGCTTTTGATGTGGCTATCTGAGTGCACTAGAACTGCTGGACCCTTTATGATACAATCTTTTTGTGTATTGTTTCAGATCTATTGCCTGTGTCTGAATATAGCACAAGTTGTGATTCTTTTATGATATAATTTTTTCTGTATTATTTTACATCTACTGTCCCTACTTTACTGCAGCACAAACTATTGACTCTTTTATTATTGAATCTCTGTGTGTGATCCAAAGATTACTGTTGTAGTTGATGCTAGCAGCAACCATTCTCTGAGGGCTGGTTTACACTCACCCCACACGCATCCAGCACAGACGTGTCTGGATATGTGACCCTGGTAATAAAAAGGAGTCGAGCGCACGTGCCCGTACCCAGTTCCACTATCTATCTATGTCCGTGTGTTCATTATCTATGGATGATAGTGTCCCTGGGCCATACCACATTACATTGTGCTGTGGATAGCGTAAGCAAGCATGTTACCTCTGGCAGTGGGGAAAACTTTGGCTATGTAAGTTTTAGGTGTGTGCCTATCACAGATGGAAGGCTACTTTACAGACCATGAATATTGATGAAGATGATGGTTGCATGTTGTGTGTGGTGTAAGATATGTGTATAGAAAAACGTTTTTAAAAAGGCTCTCTAAGCAGAAGAGGTGTGTCTCATCAAATGCTGTAGAGAGAATGGCGAAAATGGGTGGCGTTTTCCAACTGGTAGAATGGGAAATGTTATGAACCAATCAAATGCTTTTTTTTAAGGTCACATGGCAATCGCGCACTCAGCGCGCAAGGAGACCGCACCCGACGCGATTTTGAAAAAATATATTTACTATAATATAAGTTTATTACAGTTAGAAATATACAAATGTTTAAAATATTTTATATTATCGCTTGCTCTCATATACACTTTAAATTTATGTAGATATAGTTTTGAGACATACAAAAAAAATGAGGGAATGGCGTAACCGTGACAGAAAAGCGGCTGGATGTTGGATTGTGGGACCAGCATAGAGGTGCCTGTGTGATTGGTGCAACTGGCAGGATTGAGAACGCCACCCACAAGGGGGAAGGTACTTACCGGGCGCCCCTACTTCTGCTACGCCCACCGTGTCCTTCTCACCTATCGGAGTGAAGCAGGCGCCATTAAATGATGGATACCGACGGCACTGTTCTGTTGAGAAAGGCATCTGAGGAAGGATGGAATCCGAAATGCATTATGCCATTCCATTAAATCTGCCGGTCTAAGCGATCCATTGTGTGTGCCTGGTCTTTCTTTGCGGGGGGCCTTGGACGTGATATATATATGTATATATATCTTACCGACTGGTGCTCCCCAGTAGGTAGTTATAGTTAGGACCTAGTTTCCATAGGAAAAGCATTTTTTGATTTGCCAATATCTTTGGTGCCGTTTGACGAATCTTCGCAAAATTTTCCAAAAACAGGTTCACTCAGGTCAGGTCCTGTCTTGAAAGTTTTGGGGTGATTCGTCAAGCGGGGCCGAGAAAATAGGGGGGCCCAAAATGCATTCTCTCCATGTTAATTTCCATAGGAAACTTTAAACACGGTGACAGCCCGAACTGCTGAACAGAATTACACCAAATTTGTCAAAAATGTAGCTCTTGGTTCAGAAAGCACCCTTTTTTTACATGGTATAAATCCATTCAGTAGTTGCTGAGAAATTCAAAAAATGTAACCCTCCGAGCATGAGCTCAATTCTGATTGGCTGCCAACACTCCAAACCAGAATGTGTTGGCAGCCATCCTGTGACTCGGTACCCGAGTCACAGGAAAACAGTAGAAAAAAGTTTAAAAAAACAAGAAAAGGGGGCAGGGTAGAAACACCCTGACCCCCTAGGCCTGCTCAGGGAGCTAAAAAAAGCATTTTTCAGAAAAAATCAGCTGAATTTGCGCTGGGTGCGCAAATCCAGCCGAGAAGAACAAAAAAAATGAAGCCAGCCTCCCGTGCTTCATTTTTGAAAGCCCCTGGGTGGGCCAGGTCCCGGGGCAATGCTGTTTTATGTAGTGGGGGCCCTGCAGCCCCGGGGACTGCCACCTCCCTGGGGCTTCATTGTAAAAATATGTGGTGGCCTACTGCCCCGCATGCTGCCCTGGGGACCGCCACCTCTCGATTTACGTGCGGGGGCCTTGCAGGCCCCCCAAGCCCCAGGGACCGCCACCTGCCAGGGGCAAACTTTATTTACATATGAGAGTTTGTTGCAGACCCCTTGGCCCTGTGGACAACCATCTCCCCGAGGATTCACAAATGTTGGGAGGGGGGCCACGCGGCCCCCCTCCTGGAACCCTCCATGGCCCTGGGGACCGCCACCCCCCACGGCCGGCTCCTGCAATGTTCAAGGGTGCCCACCCCCAGGACATTGCTTTTTGCTATGACAGGGCGGGAGCACGGCTCCAGCTCCATCATTGCAAACTCCTGCTTTGCTTTGTTGAAGCGAGAGCAGGAAACCTGCTCTTGCTTCAACAAAGCAAAACAGATTGCTTTTGGGCAAGGAGAGCTGCATGTCATCAGCTCCCCTTGCCCAAAAGCAATGCCGGCTCCCAGCAGGGACCGTGGGAGCATTGGGGCTCCCCCCACGGTACCCTACACTGAGGGCCGGCCCCCAGGGATGTGGTCCCCGGGGCCAGTAGTGGCCTGGGGGGGAACACGGTCCCCCTCCCTTTATTAAAAAAAGATGAATCGCCGGGCCCCGGGGGATGGGGACCCTAGGGCCAAAATCAGCCTGGGGAGGGGGTCCATGCGGCCCCCACTCTGGTATAATTGTTAAATTTTTTTTAAATGAGGACAGGCCCCAGGGGATGGAGTCCCGGGGCCAAAAGTGGCCCAAGGAAGGCTTCCCTATAAATGCTAAAAAATAAAGGAGGCCATGCCCCGGGGGATGGGGTGCCCAGGGCCACAAAAATATTAAAAGAAGGGGGGCCCTTCTAACAAAAAAAATTTCTGCATCTCGCCAGAAACTCCGCCCCCCTTCAGCACCACTCTGCAAACGCGCCTACTGGTGCGTTCTAAGTTGGGTGATTAGGTCCCTTTGAATTCTGAGGGTCCCTGGGGGCCAACTAGTCCACCAGGTAACTCCAGTAAGCCCCACACAGTGGGAATGCTGAGAGGTGGTCCGAGGCCATGCCCCTTTTTACACCACTCTGCAAATGTGCCTCTTGGCGTACTGCTGGTGGGGTGATGAGGTCCTCTTGTGTCCTGAGGACCTCAGGACACTAGTGGACTTCATCCCCCGAGCAGCAGTGCACCAGGTGCCACGTTTAAAGAGTGGTGTAAAAAAGGGGCATGGCCTAGTACCACTCTCAGCAATCCAGCTGTGTGGCGCTTACTGGAGGTACTTGGTGGACTAGTTGGCCCCCAGGAACCCTCATGAAGAAAGGGGGCTTCATCCCCCAATCAAGAGTGCACCAGGAGGCGCGTTTGCAGAGCGGTGGAGAAAGGAGGTGTGGCTTGTGTCCACCTCTCAGCAATCCCACTATGTGGGGCTTACAGGAGGTAAGAGGTAAGCTAGTTGGGCCCTAAGGACCCCCAGCAGTGAAGGGGAGTTCAATCCCCATCGAAGAGCGCACCAGGGAGCGTGTTTGCAGAGTGGTGGGCAAAGGGGGCATGGCCTGTAATGAGAACTTAGCAATCCTGCTGTGTGGTACTTACTGGAGGTAATAGGAGGGCTAGCTTTCCCCCAAGGATGTCCTTGAGGCAAAGTACCCCTCTTGTTACCTCCAGTAAGTCCCACACAGTAGGATTGCTAAGATGTCTTCGGAGGCCATGCCCCCTTTCTCCACCACTCTGCGAATGTGCCTCCTGGCAGACTACGGGATGGGGGATGAAGTCCACTTTACTCCTGAGGGACTGCTACCGCCTGTAAGTCCTATGCAGTGGAATTTCTGAGCGCTGGTCGGAGGCCCAGCACCCTTTCTCTACCACTCTGCAAACGTGACTACTAGTTAAAGAAGCATGTTTCTGCACCTCTGATTTAGAGGTACTTTTAATCCCCCTGCCTTATTATGTACTAGGGCCTTACAGGAGAGGTCATGCCAATAAAAGGTGTACCCCAACCCATAGTGTACCTTGGTGTATGTAGGTGTTTTCACTGTATTCTAAATGTCTTTTAGCATAGCACTGGCTCTAGGCCTGGTTAGTCAGAGTCAGGTACCACCAGTACCCGTCAGCAAAACGTTGGGTGCACAGGATGACTTTGCAATAAGGCCTCTTTCTACACCTCTGTTGGTTCTTTCAGCATATCTCTTGCTTCTTTCTGCACCTTTCTTCCTCTTTCTGCACATGTCCTACCTCTGTAGGCATAGTTAGAAATTAGCATTTAAAAAACCTTAGAAATTCACTGAAAAAAACATGGGTTTCAGGGTCTTTATAGTTGGAAAATACCCTTTAAAAAAACTTTCAAATTCACTGAACAAAATATAGGTTTCAGGGGTGTTATATTAGGAAATTAGCATTTAAAAAACCTGTGAAATTCACTGAAAAAACCATAGGTTTCAGGCACGTTATAGATAGAAATTAGCATTTAAAAAACCTTAGAAATTCACCAAAAAAAACACAGGTTTCATGGACGTTAAAGTTAGCAATTAGAATTTAAAAAACCTTTGATATTCACTGAAAAAAACATAGTTGGACATTTCACTTGACCGTTATAGTTAGTTCAGATAACTATAACTTGCGCCCCCACAATGAACTGCTGATGACGTCACATATTACATCATTCAGGACATGGTCAGTGACATCAGTGATGACATCTCAAATAACATATCATCCACGGGATAATCTGATGCAACTCCTCACACCCTAATATAACCTTTGATACACCCTCTCTAAAATACAGACTACTATTTCAAAACGATAGACAAACCAATACCAGCTACTACATACCCACTCACTGATTCCTAGGTCTACACACACATCCACCTTTCACCCATACAGCCACAAAAACATGCAGTCACTTATCAATACAGCACTATCATATGCACTCATACAACTATACAGATACACACAAACCGCCATTCACCCATAGAGTTACTCACACACTTAGTTGGTCATGCAAAAATCAATCACACTCCCATTTACTCACCTACACAGTTATACACACACCACCTCACTTATTCATACAGATACTAACACATATTTACTCTCTTATCAATCACTGATACAAGCACACAGTCATCCATACAGCCACTCTCACAATCAGTTACTCTCACATATAACCATTTATATACTTCAACACTCACATATACTGCCTTTTACATATGTAGTTACTCACACATGTACCACTAAGACATCCATCACTCACCAACACACCCATACACACACTCACTCACCCATACAGTCCATCACAGATGCACTCTTGAACCCATACACCCAGTGAATCACCCACTCACACATCTATGCACAAAGTCACATACCATCCACCGACCCACACAGCCACTGAGGCACCCATACAGATACTCAGACAACCAATTAATAACTCGATAGACACTCATTTAGCTACTCGCCAACCCATGCAACCACTTACACACCAACTGACAGACTGATACAGACAGTTACACAGTTTAGTCACTAGCCCACGTTATAGTTAAGATCAGGTAACTATAACTTGCGCGCCCACAATAAACTGCTGATGACGTCACATAGTACATCACTCATGACATGGTCAGTGACATCACTCATGACATCAATGATGACATCTGAAATTACACATTGTGGATTGCGGTCGCGCAAGTTATAGTTACCTGATCTAACTATAACGTGGAATTTCATTGGTTTTTTACGAGTGAAATGTACAGCTAACTATAACATGTGTAAAACCATGTCATGAATGATGTAATATGTGACATCATCAGCAGTGCATTGCAGGGGTGCGAGTTATAGTTAGCTGAACTAACTATAACGCCCACATTTTACTGATTTTGTACGAGTGAAATGTTCAACGATGGTTTTTTCAGTGAATTTCAAAGGTTTTTTAAATGTAAATTTCTAACTATAACGTCCCTGAAACCTGTGTTTTTTTAGTATTATATATATATATATATATATATATATATATATATATATACTGGTTCTCTGATCACTGTTACTCCAATCCTTTGTTTGAAGCAGGCACGGACACAAGGTTTGTGCAAGATAATTACTTCATTATTCATCGGCAATTACGCATCTCGGTCCAGCCGGACCTTGGTCACATGACAGTGCTGCCATACTGTTTTTTACCCTTTTAAAGTGACACGTGCAAAATGCCTAAAGTGATTTAGCATAAGCAGGAAAGACATAATTTGAGAATTTCAAGGCAGTAATCCACAATCTCAATTGTCATCGACAAAACCACTTTGAAATAAAAATGTTATAATTTCAATACATTCAAAATATAACAATATATACTTTTAAATGTGAAAGTCCTCATATTCAATAAATACCATAAAAATATCCTAAATACAAAATCTTGATCTAATGGGGGAGGTAAATTTCATGAATTGTCGCATAACGCATTTAGAATTCCCTCCCGTTTGCCCATATGGGTTCCAACATGTACAAATACATATCATGAATTTGAAATACAAATCTAGCTGTGGTTATTAGATCTTGCCTGCTGAATAGAAAGAAAACAAACTGCTAATGCAATCTTGATCAGTGCAAACCATTAATTGAATCTTAGTTACCCGTGTTACTAATAAAGTGCCCAAGTGCTGTAGATTGTTAAAAAAACACTGTTTCTATGGTTCAGGTCGAAAATGCAGCAACCTACTTCTTTTTTTGTTTGTTTTTTGCACATACACAAATCTCCATGCCTTTTCATCATAAAACCATCAAGAAACATTGTGCATAAATATATATATATATATATGTAGCTATCGCAACTATATATATATATATATATATTACCTACTGGCGGTCGCCAGTAGGTAGATATAGTTAGGACCTATTTTCTATAGGAAATCCGCAACATTCTATTTGTAATATTGTTGGCACCGATTGATGCATCTTCGCGAAATTTTCCAAACTTTTGGCCAGCTCTGGTCCGCTCCTATCCTGAAAATTTCACGGTGATTCGTCAAGCGGGGGCCTAGAAAAAAGGGGGTTCTCAAAATACGTTTTCCCCATGCATTTTCCCATAGGACCTGTTGACGCAGCTACAGCCCGAACTGCTGAAAGGAATTACACCAAATTTGGCAAAGGGGTAGTCCTCAGTTCAGACTCATGCCTTTTGCTTAAATGGTGTAAATCCGTTCAGTAGTTCCTGAGCTGAATTCTAATTGGCTGTCAACACTCCAGATCAGGAAGTGTTGGCAGCCATCTTGTGCCTCGGTAGAACCAAGGCACAAGAAACCTATAAAACAAACGTGAAAAACGCGACAAGGGGGCAGGGTAGAAACACCCTGACCCCCTAGGCCTGCTCAGGGGTCCCACAAGGACCCCCAGGGCCAAAGAAAGCATTTTTTTTTTTTAAATCGGCGAGATTCGTGCACCCAGTGCGAATTTCGTCCGAAAATAAAAAAAAAGATGAGCGGGGACCCCGCCCTTCTTTGGTAATTTGCCCCAGGGGGGCCAAATCCCGGGGGCAGAATTTAAAAAAAGTGTGGGGGGGGGTCCCAATCCCCCCAACACTGCCCCGGGGACCGCCACCCCCGGGGCTCAAAGATACTATATGTGGGGGGGCTCATGACAGCCCTGCAGCCCTGGGGACCGCCACCCCCGGTGCTTATTGAAAATGGGTGGGGGGGCTCGCAGCCCCCGGGGACCGCCACCCCGGGGCTTGAAATTGTTTGGGATGGGGGGGCTCTCAAGCCCTCAGCCCGAGGACCGCCACCCCCGGGACAAATTGTCAGTGTGGGAGGGGGGCCACACGGACCCCCTCCTGTAGCCTTGAATAGGCCCTGGGGACCGCCACCCCCCAGGGCCGGCTCCTGCAGCGTCCCGGGGTGCCCACCCCCGGGACACTGTAGTTTGCAATGACAGGGCGGAAGCCTCGCGGCTCCCACCCTGTCATTGCAAACTGCTTTGCTTCATTGAAGCGAGAGCAGGGAAACCTGCTCTCGCTTCAATGAAGCAAAGCTGATTGCTTTTCCACATGGGGAGCAGCATGTTAGCTGCTCCCCATGTGGAAAAGCAATGCCGGTTCCCGCAGGACGCGGGGAGCCGGCTGGGACCGTGGGCGGATTGGGGACCCTCCCACGGCCCCCAACAGAGGCCAGACCCCGGGGGATGGGGTCCCCGGAGTCTTAAAGTGGCCAGAGGAGGGGGGATACGCAGCCCCCCTCCCTAAAAATATAAAACATTTTTAAAAAGGGCCGTACCCCAGAGGATGGGGTCCCCGGGGCAAATTATGGCCTCGGGAGGGGGGCCACGCGGCCCCCTTCCCGATTTTTTTTTTTTATAAACAAAAATTGGGGCAGGCCTAGGGCCAAAAAAATGGAAAAAGAAGGGGGCTACACAGCCCCCCTTCTAAAAAAAAGAAAGAAAAAAAAGACCGGGATCGGCTAGAGGCCACGCCCCCTCCTTACACCACTCTGCAAACGCGCCCCCTGGCGCGTTTGCAGAGGGGGAACTAATTCTCCTTGGATACTGGGGGTCCCTGGGGGCCAACTAGCCCACCAGGAACCTCCAGTATGCGCCAGGGGGCTGTGTTGCAGTGAGCCACACCCTTTTTTACAACTCTCTGCAACGCAGCTCCGTGGCGCTTACTGGAGGTACCTGGTGGCCTAGTTGGCCACTAGGGGACCTCAGGATTCAAGGAGACTTAATCCCCCAACTTAAAACGTGCCACGGGGCGCGTTTGCACAGTGGTGAAGGTAGGGGGCGGGGCCTGAGGTGATACTGTGCAAACACGCCCTGTGGCGCGTTTTTAAGTTGGGGAATTCATTCCTCTTCAATCCAGAGGTCCCCTGGGGGTCAACTAGCCCACCAGGTACCTCCAGGAAGCGCCACGGAGCTGCGTTGCAGAGTGTTGTAAAAAGAGGCGTGGCCTCTGAACACCCCTCTGCAACGCAGCTCCCTGACGCATACTGGAGGTACCTGGTGGGCTAGTTGGCCCCCAGGGGACCGCAGGATTGAAGAGGAATTAATTCCCCAACTTAAAACGCGCCACAGGGCGTGTTTGCACACATCACCTCAGGCCCCGCCCCCTTCCTTTACCATTGTACAAATATTCCTCTAAAATCGGCCGAACTACGAATTCCGATCTACTCACCTGTTATCAGGAGAGAACCCAGGGCTGCATCTTTTAGACCAGCACTGACCCTGAAAAGTAAATCTAAGCGTACTTACCAGTAACTTGTATTTCCTTCCATAGGAATCCATTGTGTGGTTTTCAGCAGAAAAGTTTCTAAGTGTCCATTTTTGAAACGTACAAATATTCCTCTAAAATCTGCCGAACTACCAATTCCAATTTACTAACCTGTTATCAGGAGAGAACCCAGGGCTGCATCTTTTAGCCCAGCACTGACCCCGAAAAATAATTCTAAGCGTACTTACCAGTAACTTGTGTTTCCTCCTATAGGAATCCATTGTGTGGTTTTCAACAAAAAAGTTTCTAAGTGTCCATTTTTGAAACGTACAAATATTCCTCTAAAACCAGCCGAACTACAAATTCCAATTTACTCACCTTTACTCAGGAGAAAACCCAGTGCTGCATCTTTTAGACCAGCACTGAGCCTGAAAAGTAATTCTAAGCATACTTAACAGTAACTTGTATTTCCTTCCGTAGGAATCCATTGTGTGCTTTTAAGTAGAAACGTTTCTAAGTGTCTATTTTCACAAACTAAACATATTCCTAAAAAATCGTCTGTATGACTTAAACACATTCTTTCAACTGTTTACAGGAGATTCACCTGTGCTGGATCCAGGATCCACCACTGAGTAAGAAAAAGTAACGATAACACTACTTACCTGCCAAGTGAATTTTCTGCCATAGGATAACATTGGTGATTGTATGTGAAAAAGTTTCTAAGTGTCAACTTTTAAAATACAATAATAATCCTTAAAAATCACTACTGTAACCAAAACGCTTTTACTCAACTGTTTTCAGGAGATGTCCAAGGGCTGAATCTAGCATCCAGTCCTGTGGTTAGAAAAGTAATCCATAAAGTAACTAATTGCATTTGACTAGAAATTCACATTGAGCTCAATGTTGCTTTGTGTTTGAAATTGTGTTGCCCATTGCAACAACTGTAACTACTGTACTTAAAAGTCTATTGCCTATTTGCAAAGTATTTAAACTAAAGTAATTCATTCTGAGAAAGTATATTTGTATTGTAATGTATAATGTAAATAAAAAAATAAAATATCTAAAAATAAACAGTTTAAACAATGTAGTAAATCAGTATCAAAATAATCAGTATAACAATTAATACATTAAACATTGTCATTTACAAAACCTTTGAAATTCACTGAAAAAAACATAGGTTTCAGGCCTGATATAGTTAGGAATTAGCATTTAAAAAATCTTTGAAATTCACTGAAAAAACCATAGGTTTCAGGTCTGATATAGTTAGGAATTAGCATTTAAAAAACCTTTGAAATTCACTGAAAAAACATAGGTTTCAGGCCTGATATAGTTAGGAATTAGCATTTAAAAAACCTTAGAAATTCACTGAAAAAACAATAGGTTTTAGGGGTGTTATAGTGAGCTGGACATTTCACTCAAACAAAACCATTGAAATTCCTCCGATATAGTTAGTTGTACTAACTACATCTCGCGCGCCCGCAATCCACTGCTGATGATGTCACATATTACATCATTCATGACATGGTCAGTGACATCACTGATGACATCTCAAATGACATCACTGATGACATCACTGATGACATCACTGATGACATCATCCACGTGACAATCAGATACACCTCATCATACACTAGTATAACCTTTCATCACTCACTGTAAAATAGAGAGTGCCAGATTTAAAACCATTGAGACACCAATACAAGTTTCTAAACAGCCACTCTATGATTCCCAGTTCTATACACACATCTAATCACTTACCTATAGATTCACTCATACATGCTGTCAATGATCAATAGAACACTATCAAATATACTTATACACCTATATCGACATTACACACCAGCACACATCCTAATCACTTATGAAGTCATCCTACTCACTTATGCAAACAATGGATCATACTTACTTTTACTTAGCTATACACTTATAAAAACACCACTTCATCTATTCATATAGATAATAACTCATACTTAGTGTGTTATAAAAACAATATTACAACTATACAGTTATCCATACAGTCACTCATACAATCACTGAGTCTTATGTATACTTATTTATATACAACAACTGACACATACACTGGCTTTTATTTTTCTAGTTTGTTGGACATGTACCATTAAGACATATATTGGCTCATTGCCACACCCATAAAGATATTCACTCACCCAAACAACTGTTATAACATGTAGTTTTAACTTCAGATACCTACTGAATCAACTATTCACACATCTTTGGGCAGTCACACACCCCCCACCGAACCACACACACATTCACTCTCCCATACAAATACTCAGTTAACTAATCAATAAATAATATAGACTTTCACGTAGCTAGTAACCAATTGGTGCAGCAGTTTACACAACAACTGACAAAGTGATACAGATATTCACACAGTTTTGTCACTATCCAATATATTTAGTGAGACACTATAAATTAGTCAAGTAAACAGTCAATCACACTGCTACTAAATCCTCCATCCAGATATTTATATTTATATATCCACCCATTCTTCAGTGCAAATTGCTATATATATATATATATATAATACATATTTGAATAACCAACCAAACCACATTCACTGGATGATGTAATCAGTGATGTCATCAGTGATGTCATTTGAGATGTCATCAGTGATGTCACAGACCATGTCATGAATGATGTAATATGTGACATCATCAGCAGTGGATTGCGGGCGCGCGAGATGTAGTTAGTACAACTAACTATATCGGAGGAATTTCAATGGTTTTGTTTGAGTGAAATGTCCAGCTAACTATAACACTCCTAAAACCTATTGTTTTTTAAGTGAATTTCTAAGGTTTTTTAAATGCTAATTCCTAACTATATCAGGCCTGAAACCTATGGTTTTTTCAGTGAATATATATATAAACGAAGATAAAAAGATGATAAAAGACATGTACAAATGCTGTAAAAGGCCACACCTAAAATGTTATGGCGTCTAGGATTTATGAGGGGGAAAAATGAGTTTTTTCTAATGTAGACAGGTGAACAAATCCTCTGTTGTATTTAGACCCCCCGGATATCTGCAGCCGAGATTTAAAATATATCTGGTTTTCAATTTTCTAAGGGTTCCTTCTCTGTCCCCTCCTCTCCTGTTGATCGGTACTGCATCTATTAAGTAATAGTTAAATGGGCCAGATTATTTTTGTATATTTCTTTAAAGTGGCAAGCTACTGGATAGGTAGGATACTGGTTCACTATCGCTCGTATGTGCTGTAGAATTCTTTTATTTGCCTGCAGTTTGGTGCTTCCTACATATTTTAAATTGCAGGAGCATTCTAGCACATATTGCATGGTCTGTTTACAATGTAAGGATTTTGTGATTTTACATTCCCTTTTGCCGAATGGTATAGTATATGTTGTCTTGTTAAATCCATATTGACAAACCTTCGTTGCTTTTTGGTGGGGAGCCGCTTCGTTGCTTTTTGGACCGGCTACTCTGCAATCCTTTGCTGGTGTGGACTTCGTTGCCCAGGTGGCTCAGCGAGGCTGCTAATTGGCCGCAGCTGACGCGGGGCAAGGGCTTTAAAAACTCCTCGCCACTCCCGATGCGCGGGACGCGCGCTGGCGTGCGCCGGGCGAAGCCCGGGCCAAGGGCGGGCCTGTTTGAGCCCGTTCGAGACAGGTAGAGGCTGGGCTGGGCCCCCCCTCGTACAAGTGCATGGTCAGAGTGCGCTTCGTTTGATCCCGCTACATTGGATTGCAAAATTGATCTGTTTACAGGTTTATCTCTAGTCCCATTTATTGTGTTGTTTATCCAGTCTTGGACATTCAATTTCATCTTACCATGAATTTGAGGGATGGAAGATCCACAAAATGCCATTTGGGAGGGAGTGTTACAGGAACTTTGGATAATTTTATCGTTAGGGCTGCTTCCCTATTAGAACGGGAAATTACACTAACTGAGAGGCGGCTGTCCTTGGATCCCCAAGGGAATAGAAGATCGTCCCAGGGCTCCTTAGCGACCGTTATAACCCCCGATAGGGTGTCTGTTATAAATGAAGAACCAGCTTCCCATTCCCTAGGAGCTAGTGTTCCTACCTTGATGCATCCTCCTCGGCCCTGGTCCGGGGGACGTGGATATTATTGCCAGCCCGAATGGAAGATTTCCAATACCTATAAATTCAGATTTTTCATCTGCCCATATGTTGCCTCCGAGATCTAAGCCAATAAAAAAAGCCAGTGCCACAAATTTCATGCAAGGACCCTGTTATTACCAAAAGAAAGCGAGGTGGGAAGCTACATCCAGGAAAACCCGCAAAAATGTCTAGGTCCGCAAAAATTGCTGATGTTAATACATTGCTTTCCCCTTCTCTTTTGGTAACTGATAGTCCCCCTGTGACCACTATTGACTTAGACCCTCCTTTGTTAAGCTCCAATCTGCCTAGCGGTTACGAGGAGTACCTCTTACCGAAATTAAAGGAAATGCTAACCCTCATGCTGAATCCGGTTTTGGATAAATTGGCCCAGATTGAGCAGAAATTCTTGCTTTGCGACCATTGTGCTAAGGCTAAGATAGCATCAGGGGCTGTTAAATCTGTGGGCCTTCAAACTACTTCTGAGGCTCCCCTTGCTTCTAATTCCAGTTCATCTAGTGGAATTGCCTTGCCTAATCTTTCTGTTCCGTTCCCTTCTATTGCTTCTTCATCTTCGAGTCACCTAGCGGAGGGTTTTAATTTGTGTCCTTTGACTCATTGTACACAAGTTAAGGGCTCGGAATCTGCAAATTTGTCAGGGGAATCAGCGCTGTTTATTTCTAGCTCCACCCCCAAAATTGTAGACGAATGTTCAAGTGGGCCAATTACAGATTTTGAGACCAGGCATACCCGGATACTGGGAAACACTGCCCAAGCAAGCTTGTCTAATAATTTGGGCCAAGCTAGATCAGTTTACGGGCGTGCGCCGGGAGTTTTTGACTTGCCCCCGGCAGCAGCCCTGCTGGTGGTAATACTTAGACAAGTGCCCCCAGTGCAAGAGGGACAAAGCGAAATGACTGATCAGCTGATGCTGAAGGTGATGCATTGGCTCAACACCCAAATGAAAAAAAGAGTAAGCCCGAAGTGGGATATGAGTGGGTATTTTATAATGGCGAGGCGTTGTTCTTGGTTGGGCTCGGCAGCAAAAACAGAGAGTGGAGACTGTGTTGTGGTTAATTTTAATAATTCTAAAGTAGCCAGTATGATTTTGGATTACTTAAGCTTAAATAATGGGGGTTGTTATCCATCCAATATCTTTGTTTGCCCCTTAAGCTCTTTTTATAATCCCCCCAGTCATCTCACGCTAAGTTATAGAAGGCAGGGTGTCTCTACAAGAGACAGAGGGGTGTCACAGGTAGGATCCCAGGCGGTCCCTACCTTTAACCGGTTTGCTCCGCTATTAGGGCTTGAAGAGTGCGACTGACATTTGCAGGAGGGGCGGGGAGCTGTGAACCCCAAGCTGCCATCCATCACCCTGGAAGATTCTACTGAATACCCTGTGGTTGACAATGGCAACTCTAGAGTTGTTTCTGTCGCCGAGAGAACTGACAACTTGGGGTCACCTAGTCTATTTGTGTCCAGTATATTTAAAATACTTTCATGGAACATAGCGGGCTTAGGATCCAAAGTTGACTCAGAGTATTGGTCTTCCTTTATAGAAGAGGCTGATATTATAATGTTACAAGAAACTTGGGCAAGGGAAATACACTTTAGGCCAGGTTTCCTGTCCTTTGGTAAACTGGCCACCCCTGCACCTAGAAATAAGGGTAGATCTATGGGAGGTCTTCTAATTTTGGTCAGACAACGGGCAGATATTAGAGTTAAGGAGATGGAAATAGAAGATTCGGATATTCTGGCTCTCTCTGTTACGGTTGATAATGGCCTCAAATGCACCTTAGTGAATGTCTATGCTAGAGGTCAGGTGGGTGGAAGAATATCCCCAACAGTGATTGCTCTTGACACCTTTTTGCAGTCCCATAAAAATTCTGGGAATCTAATTATTGCTGGAGATTTTAATTGTACCTTCGAACCTCTTGGTTTTGAAGATGGTAATCTCACGTGTGATGAGGATTCAGTTTGGGGCATCCCATCTTTGACATTAGATCCTGCCAAAAATTGGTTGGCAGCCGCACTCCAGCTAAAAGCACTCACAATGGAGTATGGGCTCCGGGCTGTCAATGGTAGGTCTAAATCAGATCCCCAGGGCAAATCCACGTATAACATGGGTAGTAAACATAGCAGGATAGATTATTTCATTTTAAATGTTGAATTGTGGCCCAAATTGATCGACATGGAGGTACGATCTAGGACAGAGAGTGATCACGACCCTCTTCTAGTACAGTTGGAAGTCTTTACGAAAGAGAGAGTAGACACTGAGAAAGCTGGTGGTCTGTCCTCTAATTTAGTTACCAACAATAGTCGTAGAGTTAAGTGGGATCAGATTATAAATGACGAAGCTAGATGCTCTATGATTAGGCAAATCTTATTAGATACCCTAGCTGTTGTCACCCAGTTAAACTTAGACGCTGCAGGAGTTAACGTTCAAGAGGTAACAGCACATCACTCAGAATTGGTCAAGAAGTTGAGGTCAATCCTTTTTTAATCAGGCCCAAGTCAAAATTGTTCTAATAATAAAAAATACAAGTCGGCCAAATGGTACAACGGCGACTGCAAGAGGGCTTTTAGAGCTCTATCTTGTGCAATCAAAGCGGGGTTAATCCCAGAAATAAGGAGATGCCGTGCGGCATATAAGCAAACCCAATATTTAGCAAAGCGGATGTTTGATGAGTCTCGTTGGAGGGATTTGTTGTTATCTTGTAGGGATAGGAACTGGAGTAAATTTTGGCATCTAATTAAGTGGGAAAGTGGTATTGATAATCCAAATCCAGTAAACCATGTATCCCCGGAGGACTGGGTTATCTTCTTTGAAACCCAGTTCGCCTGTCCCAATTCAATGATTCCGTTTTCCCTCTTGTCTGACTCTAGAGTGGGGACATTATCATTTTCTTATGCAGAGGTGAAGCATGTTCTGGATGGTCTACCGTCCGGGAAAGCACCAGGCCCGGACGGGATCCCTTCTGATATATTTAAAATTGAACGCGTAAACTGGGTTAAGTATATTCATATACTGATTAATGGTATTGCAGGAGGCGCCCGATTACCCGATTCATGGCTTGGGGCCGAAATCATCCCTATTTATAAGAAGGGTGATCGGGCCCTGCCATCTAATTACAGGCCCATCCGCCTGATCGACACAACTCAGAAGCTGGTGGCCAAAATTGTACTTAATCGGGTATTAGAGTGGATAGATGAAAATGACATACTATCTAATTTCCAGGCAGGTTTCCGGAGCAAAGTTAGCACTATTGACCAGGTCTTTAGATTTATGATGTTGTATTGGAATACAGTAGTGCTGGGAGGTGGTGTCCTATATGCAGCTTTTTTGGATCTTAAATCCGCCTTTGACCTGGTTCCACGAAATAAGCTCTGGGAATCCCTTGCAAGGGCTGGGATGCCATTAGAGATTTTATCGTTTATTGTAAGGCTCCATGGAAATAACTCTGCTTGTGTGAGATGGGGAGGGCAAGGGGAGACTACTAATAGTTTTAAAGTGGCTAAAGGTGTGCGGCAGGGGTGCGTGCTAGCCCCCACCTTATTCACCCTTTTTATTAACAATGTTGTCCCCTATTTTACTGATTACCCCACGGACGCCCCCAGACTTGATGAGTTCAGAATTCCGATTTTAATGTTTGCGGACGATACCCTTTTATTGTCCAAAACTAAATCTGGCCTCCAACGTGCTCTGGATCGCTTCCAACTCTTTTGTAGCGATAATGAGTTGGAGGTTAACGTTGGGAAGACAAAATTTATGGTCCTACACAAGAGGAAAAAAATCAGTACTACACTTAGAATGAATAATGCCCCTATTGATCAAACTGATTTTTTTGCATACCTAGGGGTGGCTCTGGGACGGAGACTTAATTGGAATCATCAGTTGGATCTCTCAGTAATTAAACATAATCAATTAGCGGGAGTCCTTCTACAAGAACACAGATCTTACCTAACTAAACCCATAGCTCCAGTAATGAAGTTGTATCATGGGAAGGTTAGAGCGTCAATACTTTATGGTGCGGAACTCTGGGGTTTTGAAAACTTTCGACCCCTGGTACTTGCCCAAAATAAGTTTTTGCGATCTCTTACTGGTTTACCCCTTTCTACACCCCTAAAACCATTGCTGCAGGATTTGGGGTGTGTGTCTTTAGAAGAGACAGCAGGGTTTAGAGCATTGGCGTACTGGAGACGCTTGTGGACCACCCCAGAGTTAGCACCTTACGCTTTGGCTCTTAAATATCTTATAGGGGTGGACAAGTGCCGTAAAATCCCTTGGTTGTATAACATCAGAGCAGTCCTTATGGCTATGAATCTAGGTCATCTTTGGTTAGATCCAGAAGGGACTCCCTTCCCTTCGAAGAGTGAGCTTAATAGACTGTATGTTGAGATATTTCAATTTAAGTCTCACGCCCAGATTACCAGGGATTCATTAACTGATCTCTTTATGGACCATAAGGTCGATTATTCATTGGAACCCTATTGGGACATTATTATTGGAAACAGTGATAGGAAGTTGTACCATCAATTTAGAGTTGGAAGTTTACCCTTAACATTTTTTACTAAAAATTGGGGCAAAAATCAGGGTTTAAACACGGATACTTCCTGTCACTGTTGCCCAGGGATCCCTGAGACTATTCCACATGTGTTATTCGTCTGCCCAGCATACAGAGCACCCCGTATGAAGTGGATCAAGCCCCTGTGCAAACAGTTAGGCATTAGTTCAGCGCAAACAGCTCTGCGTATCCTCAAGTGTGACACTAAGGAGGTCATTGTTGTTGCTGTGGCAAAGTTCTGGTCCACGTGTTGGGCTATAAGAAGGAAATATCTGCAAATCTAAAGCTATTATTGGGTTTTTTGTGTGAATACTGTTTTATTGATTGTTATTATACTAGTCTTGGTGTATTTAATACTTGTTTTATGTAATTTATTGATGTGGCTTATACATTTGTTGAGGCTGCGTCTTTTATGATTTTTAATCGAATAAAGACTAAATAATGATGACAAACCTTACAGTTCTTACATTTAACAAAACCATAGTGTTGCGTCAGCCACATTTGGTGTTCTATTATCTCTGGGCTACTTTTGACCAAACATTTGCCCATATATATATATATATATATATGTATGGTCATAGGGGGAGCATTGTGGAGGTATGAGTTATAGTTATCTCAGGTAACTATAACCGCTGAATTTCTCGGGTTTTGTAGAAGTAAACTTGTGAGCCTAATTATAACGGCCATGTAAACTTTGTTTTTTTCAGTGAATTTTTAAGGGTTAAAAAAATGTATATTTCCTAATTATAACGTCCCTGTAATCTTTGTTTTTTCAGTGAATTTCTATGTTTTTTAAAATCTATTTCCTAACTGTAACGTACATGTAACCTTTGGTTTCAACAATGCATTTCTAAGGGTTTTTTTTAATTCTATTTCTTAACTTTAACGTCCCTGTAACCTTTGGTTTTCTAAGTGAGCAGAGCATACATAATTGAATGAGGATGTGAGTGGTATATGGATGATTGAATATGTGCATAAGTGGTGCATTTATAATTGAATGAGTGCATGAGTGGTGCATGCATGATTGAATGAGGATGTGAGTGGTGCATGGATGATTGAATGATTGAATGAGCGCATGAGTGGTGCATGTATGATTGCATGAGTGCATAAGGGTGTGGTGCATGCATGACTCAATGAGGATGTGAGTGGTGCATGGATGATTGAATGAGTGCATGAGTGGTGAATGGATGATTGAATAAGTGTATGAGTGGTGATGCTTGATTGAATGAGGCTGTGACTGATGCATGGATGATTGAATGTGTGCATGAGTGGTGCATAAATGACTGAATGAGCTCATAAGTGGTGCATGGATGACTGAATGAGTCCATGAGTGGTGCAAGGATGATTGAATGTGTACATCAGTGGTGCATGTTTGATTGAATGAGGTTGTGAGTGGTGCATGGATGATTGAATGAGTGATGCATGGATGACTGCATGAGTGTATGAGTGGTCAATTGATGATTCAATGAGTGCACATACAAGACACATACATACACATACGTCATTTTTGACTACGTCAGTAAGTGGGTGTGTCAGTATCATAGTGTGTCATTGAGTGGGTATATAAGTTTTCTGAATGGCTGTGTCACTGGGTGCTTAAGTGTCAGTAACTGAGTGTGTGAGTTCCTAAGTAAAAGTCAGAAAGGATGTGTGCAAATATATACATATACTTTTTTTTCACATTTTACAAATAATTGGGACGTTGTTGCGGGCGTCGCTAAATCACTGTGGCATTAAACAGGGGCTGCACTGATGATCGCGGTCTTGTCGCAAATATTGCACACACTCACAAAAATCTATTTTGGACACATAACTTGTGTCATTAATACCCCCATTTGTCAAACATGGGGTCACAGTACCTCCACCCTGATGCTTTATACCAGCTTTCACAGAACTTTTCAGCCCCGGGAACCCTTCCCTGGTCCATAAAATGTCAGCTGCAACTTTCTCTTCAGGTTGCAGACAGCCTTCACGAATGGCCACGAAACGTTCCATGCACAATAAGATTCACCGGAACACTTTTTTGGCACAATTTCATGAAGATTTGTCAAATGGCACAAAAGATATAGGCAAATTAAAAAACACTTCTCCTATGGAAATGTATATATATATATATATATATCATCCAAGAACACTCCTTCTGGGCTGTCGGGAACCCCTGGAGAGTGACGCACATACCGGCGAAGCACACCGGCACAATAATCACTTTCAGGCCACGATACGCGCACTCTCAGGATAAACAGACTCTGCATCAATAAAGTTTCCACAAGTGTTTAATCCACAACGCGTTTCAACTTCCAACATAGTCTTGATCACGCGATCAAGACTTCGTTGGAAGTTGAAACACGTTGTGGATTAAACACTTGTGGAAACTTTATTGATGCAGAGTCTGTTTATCCTGAGAGCGTGCGTATCGTGGCCTGAAAGTGAGATATATATATATATATATATATATATATTACCTACTGGCGGTCGCCAGTAGGTAGTTATAGTTAGGACCCCTTTTCCATAGGAAATCCGCAACATTCTATTTTGAATAACTTTGGCGCCGGTCGATGAATCCTCGCGAATTTCTCAAAATAGGTGGGGCGCTACGCTCCGCTCCTACCCTGAAAGTCTCGGGGGGATTCGTCAAGCGGGGGCTGAGATAAAAGGGGGGTCCCAAAACGCGTTTTTCCCATGCATTTTTCCATAGGACCTTTAGAACGAGCTACAGCCCGAACGGCTGAACAGAATTACTAGAAATTTGGCAGAGAGGTAGTCCCTATGTCAAGGAAGTGCCTTTTGTAGGTTTGGTGTAAATCTGTTCAGTAGATTCTGAGAAAATAGCCTTTAAATCAATATATATATCTGAGCCCGCTTACGGTACGCTTACCGTACGCTTACCGTACGCGTACGGTGGCGTGCGCGAGCGCGATTCTGATTGGCTCTTAGATCTTAGTAAACATTCGAATCGGCCGAAACCAGGAAGCGGCGTCCGCCATTTTGTCTCTCGCACTGAGTGTTATTTATCAAACATGATGCCCAAAAACATGTTACGGGGCTGTTTTGACAACTCCCTCCCACATAGTCATGTTGAGGGAGTCCCCAAACATCCCCCAAGAGCAAAAACGGTTTTATTTTTTTTTCGGCAATTTCGCCGAGTACGCTTACCGTACGCTTACCGTAAGCGTACGGTAAAAAATAGAAATAAAAAAAACACTATCCACACTTACCCCACCCCCTGTGCTTTTGGTGGCCGTAGGCCACCAAATGTACAGGGCTTATTAAAGTTGATAAAAACCGTGCACGGAACGCACTGCGTTAAGTGGGCGCGCACGCCTCGAATGGCGTAAAGTAACTTAGCATTTAAAAAACCGTACAAATTCACTGAAAAAACCATAGGTTTCACACACGTTATAGTTAGGAATTAGCATTTAAAAAACCTTGCAAATTCACTGAAAAAACCATAGGTTTCACACATGTTATAGTTAGCGGAAATTTTACTGATAAAAAACCAATGAAATTGCCCCGTTATAGTTAGTGCTGGCAACTATAACTCACGCGACCGCAATCTTCTGCTGATGACATATGTGTCTTTATAAAAAAAAATATTTGTAATATATGTATAGCTAAAAATGTATGGAAGAAGACATGGGCAAATAAGTGTCTAAATACAGTATTAGCATCAGCAGAGGATTGCGGTCGCGTGAGTTATAGTTGCCAGCACTAACTATAACGGGGCAATTTCATTGGTTTTTTATCAGTAAAATTTCCGCTAACTATAACATGTGTGAAACCTATGGTTTTTTCAGTGAATATATATATATATATATATATATATATATATATATATATATATATATATATAGGGGGTCGAATGTTGTTTTATGCACCCGCATAGCTGCCATGGTTTGATGAATTACTCTGTTAATTTTGCCTTCATTTTTTCTGTTTAATTGACTAGGCTAAAATGGCCGACACACAACGATTGATTTTCTGTAATCTATATGATTAGTCCTCTGTCGGTTTTGCTCACTTTCCTTCTTGTCCAATGAAGACAGTTATTATTTATATGTGGCTTTTTCAATGCATCAACTGACACTGACGAAGGCCAGGGTGCCGGAACGCGTGTGTCAGCTTTCCACGGAGAGTGTTTAATAAAGATTAAATTTTGGAAAACGAGCTCGGAGTGCGCTTCACGTTATCTTGGGAGACGTGGTGTTTTTGGAGATATATATATATATATATATAGATATATATATATATGAATGTAAGTTCGTCTGTAATGCTGCCTTTCTTCAAAAGACGAAGAACGGACCCAGGAATCAGTGCCAATCATGTTAGTTTATTTTAAATATTTTCGAACCAGTCCGACATGACGCGTTTCAGCCCCCACTCGGGCCTTGATCACATGACGCGTTGCAAAGGGAAATAGCAGCATTTAAAGGGGAAGTACATCCGGATATATCCTAGTCATGGACAGTGAAGAGTTATTTGAAATCATTCACATTTCTCTCATCATTGTGGTATGAATACCTGAGGTAATTTGCACACAGTATAAATGTAACATGGTTCATACAAATATCTATCAATAAATAAATATATAAATATAATAAATATATAAATAAATATTCGTATCAAAAATAAACATTTGAAATTTATAAAAATGCCTCATATACACAGCAATATCCGTAAAATACCAAAGCTGTAAAAATTGAACCACACACATCTATCTGTAGATAATTGATTGAAAATTCATTATTCAATGTGATGATTTCAAAACAAATTGACCCCCATATAATAACAGGAGTTAAAATGCATATTGTCCTTCTGTTCAATAATAGATGCCCAAGTGGGCCAATGCATATTAAAAAATGGTTATAAAACACTATCCAATGTAGTCTCAAATTTTCCCAATGAAACTGATAGGGTGTTAATAAAACAGATTTTGATTGTGTATATAAAAAACATCCCCGTAATAAGTAAGGCAAGGAATATCTACCCTGTCTCCTTACAATTCCCTCACCAAGAATAAATCTAAAAAAATATTTCTAAAAACTATACATAAGTTGTTACATTCGAGATTGGAGTACTTATTGTTATTTTCAATTTTTTGTTATATTTTTTCTCTTTAAATGTTTGTTAGTATCATAATCTATTGACTTATGGGTTTCATTCAAACGTAGTTATGCCTACTTAAGTTTTATGCTGTATCTCTTCTCAATGTTTAACCCAAGTGCAAGCTGAATAAATTCATGCTTGCTTCCTCTAATAACTATAGGAAAAGATGGAAAAAACTCCTATCAGAAAATCTCCAAATCCTTTACGGGATGATAATATGAGCCCACATTGTATCACCTCCAAAGAATGACTATATGAAAAAAGAGCTATAAACATGTGAAGAAATCCTCACTAGAGTTCAGGCCGATCGGATTTTTCGTATCTAGTTCTAAAATATATCTAGTTTGTAACAGCCGAAGTTTAGCCTCCCGATTGCCACCCCGTTTCATCGGTAATACTGAATCGATGACATAATATTGTAAGTAACTGGGGTTGCCATTGTGTTTGTCCTCAAAATGCCTAGCTACGGGGTAGGCCTGATCCTTGTTTGAAATCGCTCTAATGTGCTGCAATATTCTCTTATGAGCCGGCAGCTTGCTGCTGCCCACGTATTTAAGCCCGCAGGGACATTCCAGCACATAAATTGCAAATTCGGTTTTGCACGTAAGTCTTTTATTGATTTCAATAGGTGTTGTTTTAAATGGACTTACAAAATGAGTTTTACTGCAACCAAATTTGCATGATTTGCAATTTGAGCATTTCCTGAAGCCTTTTATTTGTGACATCCAAGTGACTGCAGGAACAGAGGCTATTTTTTACCAGACCATCTTTCAATGAAAATGCTTTCCTAAATGTTATTGCTGGTTTGCAGTTGATGGTACCCCCAATAACCGGGTCGCCCTGGATCAAATTCCAGTTACGGCTAAAGATCTTCCTTAGTTCTTGGTGTTGCCTGCTGAAAGTAAGGATTACTCTCGATTGGAAACTAGGTGTCTTGTCCAATATCTTATCTGATCTAACCTTTGGTAACAGTGCTTTAGATCTAGATAAAAGTCTTGTTTTTTTAATCGCATAATCTACTGACTTAAGTGGGTAGCCCCTAGCAAGGAATCTCTGTTTGCTTGCCTCTTGGGCAATACCACATTCTGAATCAGAACTGCAAATGCGCCTGATGCGGAGCATCTCCCCATAGGGGATGCTCCGAATGCGGTGTTGGGATGATGACTTGAGGCATGCAAGATGGTGTTACCTGCAGTTAACTTCCTGTAAAGTCTGGTGGCTAATGTGTTATTGTCTACAAATATCTCAACATCCAAAAAATATGCAGCTTGTTTGCTGATTGAAGATGTAAACTTGAGATTGAAACAATTAACATTGAGTAAGTCTACAAAATCCTTTGCACCCTGCTCCGTGACCCTCCAAACAAAAAATAAGTCATCAATGTACCTCAAATATAGCACAACATGTTCCCTAGTAATGGCCAAATGGTCACCCTTAAGGACCTGCTCCTCCCACAACCCCATGTGTAAACATGCGTAGCTGGGGGAGAAGCAGGCCCCCATCGCAACACCTCTAATCTGATGATAAATCTGATTATCAAACAGAAAAAAGTTCTGCTCCAAACATGCGGATATCATCGACATAAGCATTTTGTTGTGTGCAGCGCAGATCATAGGTCTCAAGTTTAAATAATATTACATTGCTTTGAGACCATCACAGTGTCTTATCGAGGTGTATAAGGATTTCACATCCAAAGTCATTAAAAACATATCACCACCCCACGATAAATCATGAATTTTGCGGAGAAAGTCCGAAGTGTCCTGTACATAAGATGTTAAGCTGCAAACCCATTCCTGTAAGAAAAAGTCTATGTATTTGGAGGTTCTTTTCCATTATACTATTAATGGCAGATATTATCGGTCTACCTGGTGGGGTTGTGGTGCTCTTGTGCACTTTAGGAATCAGATAAAAAGTAGGGATAACTGGGTATTCCTTTTTTAAGAACCGATATTCTGCCTCCGTTAATAAACCTCCACTTTTCCAAGCCAGGAGTTTTAAGTAATGTTCTTGCCATGCCGCTTTGACCACAATGATGTTGCTTTTCCGATAACATGCTATATCATCAAGTTGTGATTTCGCTTCATTCATATACAACTGGCGTGGCCATAGGACTACATTTCTGCCCTTATCTGCCTGTCTCACAATTACATTAGTGTCAGATCCCAGTTTTTTTATGAGATTCTGGTAATTGAGATTGTGTTTGTTTCTATTGCAAAAAGTCCTATTAGAAGTTGTATATAGTTTTTTCAAATCTTGGGTCACCAACTCGTGGTATACATCCAGATTATCGTGCAAAGAAATGGGCTGAAAGGTAGATTTGGGCTTAAATGGAGTTTCACAAGTTCCTCTATTTTCAATTAGTGCTGGCTCCCTTGTGATTCCTTCCACTTGCTCTGCGACTAGGGACCAAGCATCTTGAAATAAAGCTGCATCCCCCGCTGTAAGTAAAGGGGGACTGATCCGGTTAAAGGTGGAAGGGATTGTGGCCTTTTTGGGTTGAAGTAGGTGAAATTTGTGTAATTTAACCTTTCTCACAAAGCGATAAGTATCCAATCTGGTATCTACATAATTGAAATCACACGGTGGACAAAATGATAAACCCAAGCCCAGGATTTTCTCTTCGGCCGGAGATAACTGTACATCAGTTAGATTAATTACTGCATTGCAATAATTGCTGCTGTTCAATTTTTGCTCTGAAAGCGATTCCATCTGCCCCTTGGCGCTTTTCTGCCCACATTTTTGTTTTTGTTTTCTTTTGGCACATTTTCTTCTCTGATTTCGTTTGTAGTTGTGTCTTTGTTCTTTACTACTGGAGGTCCACGAGGACGTAGGGTCTCCCGTCTATCTTGACACAAGCAGTCGACTTCCTGAGCCAGGGATATATTTATATATTTATTTTATTTTTTCCCAACAATCTCCACACCTCCACATGGTGAGGACTTTGCGGCACCATAAAGAGCAGACTCGACAGGTAGTTTACCTTTTGAAATAGTATTTATTCAACACACCATAGTGCAAAACATGGACGGTCTGCACCTTTCGACTCGCCGCCTCCAACTGGACCATAAAGTCCCATTGTCTAGATCGCCTATTTAAAGTGAAAAAGTGCATTTAAATCCTTTATCGCTTTCCATTGCTGTGCAAATGCTAGACTACTAACCCTCATATTAGAGCGATGGCGAGTTTTATCCGCCATTTTTCACACATTGCTATTTGTAAAGTACATTTAGCAATTGTTTTATGGCAGAAATGCAAGTGCATAATTTAAATTTCTTGCGTGGAGATAAATTTATAATTTATACAATTTATAAAAAAGGGGAGTGAGAAAGAAATATTCAATTAAAAGTACATCAGTATTTGTAGCTCATAATTTCATGAATATTCGTGATTATATATATAAAATCTGTATATTTGAGATTAATCAGTTTAAATACATAAAGTCAATTACAGTAAAGTACTAGATACAATTAATAAAACTGTCAAGAATTCCTGTCATACAAGGGAAACACGCCCTTATGTAAACAGGAGAGCTGTTACATAACTCAAGGGAAACACACCCTTATGTAAACAGGAGAGCTGTTACATAACTCAAGGGAAACACGCCCTTATGTAAACAGGAGAGCTGTTACATAACTCAAGGGAAACACGCCCTTATGTAAACAGGAGAGCTGTTACATAACTCAAGGAAAACACGCCCTATAAAGGGAGGAACCGGGAGGTACAAGGCTGTCGGATATTGTGTTTACACCGACGTACCTGCTTCGTGAAGAGCAGTGTTCCGGAGTGGTGCTCCAGTAAGGCAAGAACGGAGGTAGGTCGAGTCGTTACTCCCTGGGCCGTGTCTTGCCCCATCGTCACCTGTGAAGGACCCGGAAGCTCTACCGGTCAACCATTGAGCTTCGCTTTTTGACTCGGCTGAGTCCAAGCGCAGTGGCGCTTTTGCTGGTTGGAGTCGTAACTCCCAGCCCGACCAGAGACACAGGGACTGCCAGCTGTAACGCACACCAGGAGGTGTTTGCCGCGTTACAGACTCGGAAGTCCACAGGATCGATCGAGCGGCTGCTCTCGGTTCAGTCTTCTTGCTTGTGATTGGGGTATCGGTAACGCATCACCAGGAGGTGACTCCGCGTCCCGGTGCAGTCTGAGGAAGAGGTTGAGCGGCTGCTCCCTTCAGGTAGAGACCCCGGCTGGGTGTTTCCCTGACTCCTCGATTCTCCCCAACACTCTTCGTGCCCCTCACAGCCTACCGATTGGCATTGTCGGCCATTTCATTTCTGCCCTCTGTTGGCATACGCCGGGATCGGCGTATATGCAGAGGACTGTTAGGACCATCCGTGCTGTGGGCTGGTAACGTACTTAGCCTGGAGGATTCCAGTGACTATAACTTTTGTTTGTTCTTTGTATTTTATTTGCCTTCATTAAAAGAACTAACCCTTCACAAGTGGTTGCGTCCTCATTGTCGTGTCTGTTAAACGATCCTGAGACGTTCAGGGCGTTACAAAATATCCGACCTTAATAACACTAACTGTCTCCCGGTCGATAACAGACATGGCAACACTTGATGATGTGCTGGCTGCTTTAGCGGCCATGCAAGTTGAAGTGGCTGCCTCTAGGCAAGAAACAGCCGATGTAAAAGCCAGACTGGATGCTATCCAATTGGACCCGCTCACGCCCAGCACCTCCCTCACGAACCAGACCCCTGCGGTAGTAGTGGAAATGCCAGTAGCCATCCCCTTGGCAACACCAGAGAGGTACAGTGGGGATCCTAACACAGTGCAGGTATTCCTCACACAAGTGGCGCTACATTTATCGTGCAAACCAAAGGCGTTCCCCACGAGTCAGGCTCGTGTGGCTTTCCTTATATCCTATTTGGCTGGAAACGCGGCACAATGGGCCGTACCTCTGGTGAGCAGGGACGACCCCCTCTTATGTGATTGGGGTGCTTTTCGCGAGGAATTCCTGAAGGTATTCGACAGAAGGGCTGACTCGTACACGGCGGACCGTGAAATGCTTGAGTTGAGACAGGGATCCAACGACCTGGTGCAGTATCTCAACGCGTTCCGAAGGCTGGTTGCGGAAACCAAGTGGCCTGTTGCTAAACAGACGGCGCTCTTCCATCAAGGGCTGTGCGATGAGCTCAAGGACGCCGTGGCTCATATTGACCCTCAACCCAAGACATGTGAGGGCCTTATCAACCTGGTATTACGGCTGGAACATAGGCTAAGTGAAAGAAAGGGGGATCATGGGAGAAAAGGAAAATCCCTTCCATCCTATGTGACGGTGGGAAGTCCTGAAACTTCCACCGCATCCAAGGGAGAACCCATGGACATCAGCGCAATACGAGCGAGCCTCACAGCTACGGAGAAAGAGTCACGCCGTAAACAAGGATTGTGCCTATATTGTGGCAAAAAAGGCCACTACGTACGTGAATGCCCTGCCAAACCGAAGACGTCACGTTATCGGGCCAACCGGTCGGTAACAGCCGTGGTGGACATACCGGCGGAAAACTAGAGGACTCCAAGACCAGAGAAGGGGCATCTCGGAGTCACTCATCCATCCCTTCACTTTCCAACTCGGTCACTAAGGGACAACGACACCTGTTTATCACGGTGCACGTGGGAGTGCATGACCAGTGGATACCCGTTGTGGCCATGGTGGATTCAGGGGCCACTGGCATGTTTATGGACCACAACGAGGCATGCAGGCTAGGGCTAGTGCTTCTTCCCAAAGCAGTACCCGAAGACGTCTATGCGGTAGACGGAAGGCGATTGGTGACGGGGCCCATCGGACAGCACACGGGGGTCCTTCCGATGAGATATGGGAGGAACCATTTGGAACAAATCGATTTTAACATCATCCGAGCGCCCCAATATGGCGTCATATTGGGATTGCCGTGGCTACAGAAACACAACCCCTTTGTGGATTGGCCAACACATCGCATCGAAATGACGTCACCGTATTGCATCCTGCATTGTGGAATAAGAACGGAATCCCTTGACGCAGATGAGAGCGGGAGTCAGACGGTGGCTACAGCGGCAGAAAAAGATGTGGCTCTCCCCCAGGCTTATCACAGTTTTGAGGATGTATTTGATGAGGTGAAGGCGGAAGTGCTACCATCACATAGACAGTTTGACTGCCAGATCGACCTGGTGCCAGGGGCCAGCGTTCCCAGCGGCAGGCTGTATGCCCTGACGGAGCCTGAAAACGTGCATCTCCGGGGGTACCTGGATAAACTCCTCAAGCTAGGATTCATCCGCCCGTCCAAGTCTCCGGCCGCCTCGCCACTCTTCTTCATCCCGAAGGCTAATGGGGAGCTGAGAGCCTGTGTGGACTTTAGGGCATTGAATGCGATAACCATAAAAAATCGGTACCCCTTGCCTCTCATCAGTGTACTTCTGGAACAGGTCAAGAAAGCTCGTATCTACACCAAGTTGGATTTGAAAGGGGCATACCATCTGGTGCGCATGAGGGACGGAGACGAGTGGAAGACCGCCTTTAAGACCAGGTTCGGCCTTTTTGAGTACCTCGTCATGCCGTTCGGTCTGTGCAACGCCCCGGCAGCCTTTCAGTACTTTTTGAATGAGGTATTCAGAGAGGAGTTGGATATCTACGTGGTCGTATATATCGATGACATCCTCATCTATTCGTCCAGTGTGGAGGAGCACGTACACCACGTCAAAGCTGTGCTCCAAAAGCTGAGGGAAAACATGCTGTTTTGTAAACTCAGCAAGTGTGACTTCCACGTCACATCCGTGGAATTCCTCGGAGTGATGCTGAGTCCAGAGGGACAGGAGATGGCAGAACGAAAGATCAAGGCGGTGAAAGAATGGCCGGTGCCCCAAAGCGTGAAGGACGTCCAAAGTTTCATTGGCTTCGCCAACTTTTACAGGCGGTTTATAGATGGATTTTCAGGAGTGGTGGCCCCAATCACACAGCTACTGAGGAAGTCCAAGGAGTTTGTCTGGTCCCCTGAAGCGAACAAAGCCTTTGAGGCCCTGAAAAGCGCCTTTGGTAAGGCGCCGGTGTTGGCTCACCCCGATCCGGATCTCCCCTACGTGGTGGAAGCAGACGCGTCGGATGTGGCGCTGGGGGCTATCTTGTCCCAACGCAACCACGACACAGGGGTGCTTCATCCCGTTGCGTACATGTCCCGCAAACTCAACGACGCCGAACGCAACTACCATATTGCGGAGAAGGAGCTTCTCGCAATCAAGGACGCCTTCACCGAATGGAGGCATTGGTTGATGGGGGCAAGACATGTGGTATCGGTGTACACGGACCATCGGAACCTACAGTTCATGACGGCCACTAGACACCTTTCTCCCAGGCAGCTGCGGTGGATGATCTTCTTTGCGGGGTTCAACTTCCGCATCACATATCGGCCGGGGACAGAAAACCGGAAGGCGGACGCCCTGTCCCGTCAATCTGCAGTTAAGGAACCATTGCCTGCAACCGAGCGTTCCATCATTTCCCCGAGGATGGTATTGGGGGTTATCCAACCGGATACTTTCCTGAGGGGAATAAAGAGAGGGATCAGGTCATTCGCATGGCGGAGGTGGCTCCTCAGTCACAGAGAATGGCAGCTGAAGGACGGGATACCCCTGAAGGGCAGGTGCCTATTGATACCCACGCCTAGGCTAAGGAAACAAGCATTCATCTGGTGCCATGACTCTCCATGCGCAGGTCATTTGGGCTTTGAAAAAATGGTGGCTAGCATGGGACGGCATTTCTGGTGGCCAACCATGAGAGTGGATGTCAGGAGGTGGGGACAGGAGTGTCCTACGTGTGCTACCATGAAGGTCGACCATGGCCGAACCCAAGGGCTCTTACATCCACTTCCGACCCCGGATAGACCATGGGATAGCATATCACTGGACTTCGTGGTGGGCCTACCGGTAGACCAGGGGATGACGGCAATACTGGTGGTGGTGGATTACTTGACGAAAATGGGGCACTTCATCCCCTGCAAGAGAGTCCCTACGGCCGGGGAATTGGCGTCACTACTCCTAAAGAATGTGGTACGACTGCATGGATTACCTGGGGTGATCGTGTCGGACCGGGGGTCGCAGTTTACTGCGCAATTCTGGAAGACTTGGTGCACTGCGCTGCATGTTAAGACCGCCCTGTCCACCAGCTACCACCCTCAAACGGACGGCCAAACCGAGCGCCTGAACCAAACGCTCAAACAGTATCTGCGATGTTTTGTGGACCAGGGCAGGGAAGAATGGGTCGACTTGCTATGGGTTGCAGAGATCGCCTATAACAACGCCACTCACAGCTCCACACAGTCATCTCCGTTCTATAGCAACTATGGCCAACATCCCAGGTTCTTGCCATTTCTACATCCGTTTAGAGAGGACAGGATTCCCGCCACAGCGGACAGGGTGGCACACATAAAAGACACGTTGATGCGCTCAAGGGCTGTCCTAATAGAGGCCAAGAGAAGATACAAGGCTGCGGCAGATAGGAAGAGAAGGCCCGGGCCACTGTACCGCACTGGAGACTACGTCTGGATATCCACAAGAAACATGAGGTTTCGAAAGAACAGTGTGTTCCTTCCCAAGTACATGGGCCCCTATCGAATTACCAAGTGTATGGGTCCCGTGAACGTGAAGGTGTGCTTGCCCCAGTCATTGCGGATACACCCTGTCTTTCATGTATCATTGCTCAAACCAGCACCCTCCAAGCCGTCTGGGACATCTAGGCCGGTATGCGTGGAGTCGGAGGTGGAGTATGAAGTGTCGGGCATACGGGCGTCCAAATGGCGCAGGGGGAAGCTGTGGTACCTGGTTGCGTGGAAAGGCTATGGCCCGGAGGAGCATTCATGGGAACCGGCTGAAGGGGTTCATGCTCCGCGCTTGGTCTCCTTGTTCCATCGGCGTTTTCCTGCCAGCGCTGGACCCGTGGGGAGCCGCTGAGAGGGAGGATGTACTGTCAAGAATTCCTGTCATACAAGGGAAACACGCCCTTATGTAAACAGGAGAGCTGTTACATAACTCAAGGGAAACACGCCCTTATGTAAACAGGAGAGCTGTTACATAACTCAAGGGAAACACGCCCTTATGTAAACAGGAGAGCTGTTACATAACTCAAGGGAAACACGCCCTTATGTAAACAGGAGAGCTGTTACATAACTCAAGGAAAACACGCCCTATAAAGGGAGGAACCGGGAGGTACAAGGCTGTCGGATATTGTGTTTACACCGACGTACCTGCTTCGTGAAGAGCAGTGTTCCGGAGTGGTGCTCCAGTAAGGCAAGAACGGAGGTAGGTCGAGTCGTTACTCCCTGGGCCGTGTCTTGCCCCATCGTCACCTGTGAAGGACCCGGAAGCTCTACCGGTCAACCATTGAGCTTCGCTTTTTGACTCGGCTGAGTCCAAGCGCAGTGGCGCTTTTGCTGGTTGGAGTCGTAACTCCCAGCCCGACCAGAGACACAGGGACTGCCAGCTGTAACGCACACCAGGAGGTGTTTGCCGCGTTACAGACTCGGAAGTCAACAGGATCGATCGAGCGGCTGCTCTCGGTTCAGTCTTCTTGCTTGTGATTGGGGTATCGGTAACGCATCACCAGGAGGTGACTCCGCGTCCCGGTGCAGTCTGAGGAAGAGGTTGAGCGGCTGCTCCCTTCAGGTAGAGACCCCGGCTGGGTGTTTCCCTGACTCCTCGATTCTCCCCAACACTCTTCGTGCCCCTCACAGCCTACCGATTGGCATTGTCGGCCATTTCATTTCTGCCCTCTGTTGGCATACGCCGGGATCGGCGTATATGCAGAGGACGGTTAGGACCATCCGTGCTGTGGGCTGGTAACGTACTTAGCCTGGAGGATTCCAGTGACTATAACTTTTGTTTGTTCTTTGTATTTTATTTGCCTTCATTAAAAGAACTAACCCTTCACAAGTGGTTGCGTCCTCATTGTCGTGTCTGTTAAACGATCCTGAGACGTTCAGGGCGTTACAAAAACTGATAACTCGCATGGCATTTTTATAGGATTTTTCATAAAGATTATTCAACTTTTCTTAAAACCGACATGGGAACAAAATACTAATGAGCAATTTCATAGGGGGTAAGGCTAATCACGATGTAATAATTTTACATTTAAAATTTGAGTATCTGGAGACATTTGATTAGGATTAAGAGAAGTGATGTAAGGTCTATATGTCACAAAAATGGCTTTATGCTTTTTTGTTTTCTCTTGCAAACCATAGTATGAAAAATTATAAAGTATATTTT
Organism: Triturus cristatus; assembly: GCF_964204655.1. Lineage (NCBI taxonomy): Eukaryota > Metazoa > Chordata > Amphibia > Caudata > Salamandridae > Triturus > Triturus cristatus. The sequence goes on along the minus strand of NC_140593.1, from coordinate 1,010,631,584 downwards.
TCATAAAAAACAGTCTCAATGATAATTTATACATATTGACCAAACAATAAAATGATACCCCTTGAAAGATTGAGTGATGAAAGTCCATTTGATTTGAATTAAGTCCCATTGACATTCTGTGCAGCAGATTGCTTGCATTTTTTTTTCATTGAGTTTCTTTCAAAATCCCCTTTTTTATTAGAATGTCAGTGAGTTTGTTCATAATGAATATTTTTTTCAGTGACTTTTCTCTCTGTCTGTCCCTGTATGGAGTATCTTGCACTCATTTATACAGAATCTTGTTTATTTCCAATATAGGTGCAGCTGCTTAAGTGTCAAAAATATTCGTACATTTGATTATATTGCAGGTGTATATGCAGTTCTGCATCCAAATTGTGGTCGAATGGATTTTCAGTACAATGGCTAAGATGTATCGAGATTCCGTTCTCCTTAAATCCCTAATTCTGTCACCTCCTCGCTCTTTCTGCCTCACAATTTTTATGACAAAATATTTCAATTGTGGGCTATCACTTGAGTGGTGTTCAGAGAAGTGTTTTGTAATTGGAAAAGTCTTTGCTTTTAATGGCTTGTAAGTGTTGGAGTATTCTCAGCTTCAATTTGTTGATAGTACTCCCCACATATTGCTTCTTACAGTGGCTTCAATACATCCACCACATATTTAGATTCACAAGTAATATAGTCAAAATTGTGTTCAATTTTCCCATTTTTAAGTTTATAATGTTGAGGTGTTTTGGCCATGTTCGCAGGCTTTACATTTCGAACACTTCTAAAATCCAGGAGTGTTTAGCCATGACAATTTTTAGGCTCCTTGATCTCAAGATGGCTGTGTGTTAGAATGTCTCCTAGTGAAGCAGTTTTTCTGTATGTCATGTTTGGATTGTATGGTAATTTTCTTTTCAATGTCTTATCTAGCATCAAGATGTTCCAATTTTTCTTTATGATGTCTTTCAGTTCTTTATTTTCGTTACTAAAATCTACAATCAGCCGTATTGTCTCATCTTCTTCTTTTTGTCCTTCTAGTTCTTCTCGTTGTGATGTTAATAAATCTTTTCTCGGTTTCAATTTGACCTTTATTCTAGCTCTTTTTATGACTTCTAGTGGGTAGCCTCTCTCCAAAAAGCAAGTGTTCATTTCATCAAGTTGTTGTTCGATATCAATTGTTTCGGAGCAATTTCTCTTTGCACAGAGCATTTCTCTGTAAGGTATACTCCACTTTAGGTGTATTGGATGCCCACTGTTTGCGTGGAGTATACTGTTGCAAGCGGTCAGTTTCCGATGTATTTTTGTGCGGCTCTTTTGATTTTTGATGAATACTTCCACATCCAAGAATATGACGCTGTTTTTACTGAGTGTGGATGTGAATGACAAATTGTGGTTTATTTTCGTTCAGTGATTGGACGAAGTTTTCAAGATCTAATTGTTCTCCTTCCCAAACCACAAAGAGGTCATCAATGAATAATGTCCAGATCTTGATGTTAGACTTGTATTCGGTGGTTGTACATCAGTTTCCCATTATGCCATGAGTAGAATTGCATATGTGGGGGCAAATGATGAGCCCATTGCTGTCTCCTGCTTTTGTAGAAAGAGATCCCGATTGAAGAGAAAGATGTTATGGGTTAGGCAAAACAGCAGCATTTCTAAGAGCATCTCTAAGTATTCCAAAAAGCTCAATGATAAAAATTAAAAAAAAAATTTTAGAATTGTTTGACAGCCATTATTCCATCTAAATGGAGAATAGACGTGTACAAAGAGGTCACATCTATTGTTGCCAGGATGAGTCCATCGTTCCATTGCATATCCTTGATTTTATTAAGGAAGTCAGTTGTATCTTTTAAATATGATGGTAAATATGTTACATAATCCATTAAAAAGATATCGATGAAGTGTGATGTCTTTTCGAAGAGGGATCCAATCAAACTCACGTGTCAGGGGTTGCTTTTATTCATTTCAGGTTGGCTTGGATGGTATTTAACCAATCCTAAGCTGTAATACTGTGCCTGGAGTGGTAAATGGCTCTTTAATTTAACAGCTCGGCATGGATAGTCCCTTTCTATCTCGCCGTGAATAGCACTGTGCTAATCCTATGCTCACAAATTTTTATAGAAAAGCAGACATTTAAGGTGAGCACATCTAGAGTGTCACTGGTATTGACGGTGTTCTATACAGAAGCTGCCTTCCACCTAAACTTGGGAACTATCCAGAGTTCTCTTCTTCTTTTTTACATAATTTATGCATCACTCTATACCTGCAAGGGTATTCTCTTGACCTATACTGGGTGCTCCATTGTGTCTGGACAAAGCTAAACCTCTCTGAAGAGCTGTAATGACAGCGAAACACGTGTCAGGGGTTGCTTTTATTCATTTCAGGTTGGCTTGGATGGTATTTAACCAATCCAAAGCTGTAATACTGTGCCTGGAGTGGTAAATGGCTTTTGTCATTCAACAGCTCGGCATTAATAGCACTGCGCTATTCCTATGTTTAAAGATTTTGCTGTAGAAATGGCAAAAGACTTTGTCCCTTTCTATCTCAGCGTGGATAGCACTGTGCTAATCCCATGCTCAAAAAAATTGATAGAAAAGCATACATTTAAGGTGAGCAAATCTAAGGTGTTGCTGGTGTTGAGGGTGCTCTATACAGAAGCTGCCTTCCACGTAAATTTGGGAACTACCCAGAGTTCTCTTCTCCTTTTATATATATATATATATATATATATATATATATGCCGGATATTGTTTACAGTCAATGTATGCTCAACATTATGATTTGTACTATTCCGTGTGATTTGTTGGAGTGTTGAACTCTTTTAAATGAATTCACGTCAGTTTCATGGTGATTCCTCAGTTCTCTAGTATTTTGTTTATTTTCATTGAGCACGAAGGAATTGATTGGGTGTTACTATCTTTTTAAAGGAAGGTCCGGTCTCAGCGCGTCATGTGATCAAGATCGCGGAGGCGATCGAAACGCGTCTGAGGCGGACACTTGTCTGACTTAAATGGAATAAATCAGAAATGAAATGAAACTTTAAACTGCTTGGCGTATTCTCATTGGACAAACAGCAACGTGTGGGTTTCGAGGTCCGTACCTGTTTCTAGACTCCCCAGCTTGATTGGGAGTTCAGGACTTGTCTTCATACAATTTCTTCCAGAAGCTGGCTGAACTCTGGATTTTACGGACCCTCTCCCTTTGAAGTGGCGTGATCGTGGTTTGGCCGGATATCACTTTCAGTGATTATACTTGACTCGGAAGGAGTAACTTGGCCACGCCCCCCGTCCCTCCGATCAGCGTTGCAACACTCCGTTACCAGACAAGGAAATTTTGAGCCCTCCGGAGTCGGCGGATTCCTGGTCCCTGGTCCCTAGTTTCTGTTGCCGGTAAGGAGTCATCCGCTGTTCTAAGGAGGTTTCACTACGGGTTGGGAGATATTTGCCTACCGTTGTTTGTTTTTACGTCCACGCCCTACAGTGTAGCGGTTTTTGCTATCTGATTAAAGCAAGCTTGTTAGCTTATTATGTCAGCCCAGGACGCGCTGCGTGACCGGGAGGCAGCAGCAGAAGCTTTATTTGATAATTTACCAACTGCCAGTGTTGAAGCTGAAACAAGAATCTATGAGGGAAACGCCAATGATGTTAAGGGCATGTTGAAAAAATTGGAGAAACTACAAAAAACGGAGCTTTCAAAGTGGTGGGAGAGTAAATCACTTGAAAAGTATTGTGATGCAGGCAGGGTGCCGCGAGGACTGCGAGTTATGATTGCACCCTCTTATGAGAATCCACACCCTGACATGCTCTCAGAATGGGCTACCAACAACCTTCAATCCTCTATGAACATGGCTCATATTTTAATTAAATATGCTGTGATTGATAGAGAACGGATTTTAAAGGAGATCGATGAATTAAACAACGTTCTCGATGCCCATGAACATAAGGATATCATTGCCAAGGGAAGAATCACAATAGGCAATAAACTAAAACAGTACGAGGATACTATCAAAACTCGTAAGGGTTTTAAATTTGCAAGGGACAGGGATGATTACTTGGCGGGAAGGGTTTTCACGTTTTCACGCAAATTTGACAACATGAAAAGAAAGGCCCTCACTGATCAGGTTACCCTGAACCGCACTAATGTTGACAATGATATTACTACCATTGATGTTGAATCTGATACTAACTCGCTCACTAGCGGGGATTCGGAGGAAGGCCCCAGTATACAAGCTACATCCAGCAATGTGACAATAAGACATACTTTAGGGGAGGAGCTTAATTTTTTAACTATGGACAGGCGAGCAACCCTATGCCCCAGGAATCCCCAGAGTCAAACCAACGCAGCATCAGCCAGCGTCGGAGAGAGAGGCGCAGGCAGCGCCTCAAGGCCATCAAACAGGGGCAGAGGAGGACGGAAATGGAAACGTTAGACTCTCATGACAATACCATCAACAATTTAACGGACACTATACTATCTGAAGCTGAGAAACAACTATTAATGCTAGGTTTGTCATTCTGTCCTGAGTCCAACTTTTCATATAAACAGTCACGCATTGATGTCTATAAATTCATTCGTAAGATCAAACTAAAGAAGTTCTTCCAACTTAACAAGTCTACTACTGAGGTTACTACCTCTAACACTATGCTGGATGCCTTACAAGTCCGGGACTCCAACATGATACAAATGATGCAATCCTTGGCTAAGGAAAGCTCGGACTCTCCAATTTGTGACAATGACTGTGAACAACTCGAAGGGATCAATACGGGATTGGCGGCTGCCAGTCCGTTTCGCCCTCCGTCTTGTTTTTACCCAATGATGCCTAAAGATTCTGTAGATGTTTTTAGTGACATGGTAATTGATGACTTGAAAAAATTAAATTTGTTGACTCACTCCAAATGTGGTAAAATTAATTGGAAATTGAGGAATTATTGGGCATTAATCAAAAAGATACGTGACAATGGTCAGATTGTGGTCATGGGTGCTGACAAGGGAGGGAACATAGTTTTATGGCCTAAACTTGAGTATCTTCAGGAGGCGCAACGCCACTTATCGGATACTGCTTGCTATTGTAAAGTAGGTCGAGATTATCTCACACAATTTAAAAAAACTGTCTCCTCCTTGCTGGCACAATGGAAAAGAATGGGGCTTCTCTCCAAAAATGAGTATTTATTTCTCAAGAATGATCATCCAACTACAGCCACCCTTTACTTCATTCCTAAGGTTCACAAGGGAATTCATCCTATACCTGGCAGACCTATCATCTCTGCCAGGAAGAGCCTTTTGGAAGCCATGTCCAAGTATGTTGACTATTTTCTTCAGCCACATATGACTGTGTTGCCGTCCTTTATTAAGGACACTGGCGATTTTTTGAAGAAAATACAAGAAGTTCATTGGCAACCGAATTTCATGTTGATCACGCTAGACATTGCTTCCCTTTATACGAGCATAATACACTCACAAGGATTGGAGGCTATAGAATATTTCTTGGGTTTTCGCTCCATCAATTTCAAAGAGCATAATGTCATGCTCCTTCAAATGATTGACCTTTGCCTCAATAACAATGTATTTCTCTTCAATAAAGTTTTATACAAACAACTTAGGGGCGTGGCCATGGGGGCATGTTTTTCCCCAACCTATGCCTGCCTTTTGGTGGGTTGGTGGGAGGAACATGCCCTCCGAGCCACACACAAGAACATGTGGGATTCACATATTCGATACTATGGCAGGTACATAGACGATATTTTTATCGTTTGGGAAGGATCTCAAGAGGAGGCCTTCTCTTTTGTGAATTCAATTAATACCAACACTATGAATTTACAATTTACGGCAAACATCAGTAAGGAGAGGGTGGAATTTTTGGATGTGGAGGTCTTTATTTTAGACGACCACATAGAAACCAAATTACATAGAAAGAGCACAGCTGGGAATTCCATCTTACATGCCAGCAGTGCCCATCCACCCCACCTCATATACAGCATACCGTATGGGGAATTTCTTCGCCTACGGCGTATTTGCAGCCGTCAATTTGATCTTGAACAATGTCAGAAGGAAGCCTTTGATCGATTCCTTGCCCGAGGTTACAATCAAGTTAACCTTAAAAGAGCACTTGATAAAGCCAATCTTTGCTCACGTGAATCCTGCCTTCCCACTCAACAACCCCATACCACATTTCCTGAGAGTGGAGTAACAAATGAGGTTACGCAACCAATTAGATTAATTACCACTTTTTGCAAACAACATAAAAATTTCCGTGGTATCATTTACAAACACTGGCCCATTGTCCTGACTGACATGACCCTCAAATTTTTGTTGCCTGACTTACCTAACATCACATTTAGGAGAGCACCCTCTATGAGGGATGCTTTAGTTAAGTCTAATCCTGAAGTCACGGAAACAGTGAGGTTCTGTAGCGATCCGAACCCGTGAAATCGGTATCGTAGTACTGACACGAATTTGGTACCAATGAACCGCAAATGATCCGTTACATACATGACGGTGTTTTCGCTACGCAACTAGCATGAATTCACTGAGAAATAGGGCATTCTGTTGTAAAGTCATGGCATCCATTTTAGTTACGGCATCCATTTTGTTTCTTGCCCTCACATAGTCAATGAACGGGCAATGACCCCGACAGAGTCACCTTGTTAAGGACACGTAAGCTCGAGCCCCGAGAAAGGCTGACGCTGCATGACTAGGCAGAATCAAGCTGCCTCCCTTGCCTGAGGCCAGTCCTGCTATACTGGTTCTCATGTCCGTTGTCCTGACTGAAAGGCCGAAGACGGTAGCCATGCCCGTTTATGATCCATAAACACCTCTTATCCTACTTTTCAATCCTTTGCACCTGGCTCTGCTCCTCTCCTTCTGGGCTTTTACAATGGGGAGGTTACGATTTTTATGATGGGGAGGATCGGGTAAAGAATGGAAAACTGACAAGGGGACCTGATCGAATACCGAAAACCTACGACTAATTATTGTTTGATGTCTATTTACTGTTTATTTGGGATACCGGTTTGGGCATGAGAAATATTCATGTAATGTTGCCTAAAGACATTTTCCGTGTATTTAAGGAACAACCCACTTAATGCAATTCGAACAGTCTCGTAGATTCTGCCTCTGTGTGGTTCCTATGACTTCTGTGTCCCTGCAGTAAATAAACCTTGGTCTTTGACGCCACCATCGAGAAGCCCGTGTCTCTGTTTATTTGTGCACCGAGACAGGAGGAACTCAGGGGTCTTTGGGTGTTGTTTCCCTGACACCTCTGGACTCTTAAAAAGTCCAGAACCTCAAATTGGCGCCCAACGTGGGGCGACGTCATCCGGTACCGGTCCAAAGCCTGAAAAGTTCGAGAAGTTTCGTGTGAAGATTCCGGAGGGAGGTACCCCGCTTCATCGATCCCTGCATGTCGTAAAAGTGGCCCGACGATCTCTTCCACGAGGGTTCCCGTTCCCAGACGGCTACAGAGGACCGCTGCCCTGACTGTCGCCCTGTCTTGGACCCGAGGTGCAGACCTTAGTACGGCGAGACGTAGACGGGTTCTCCTTGGTGACGTCTTCCACATTTCAGTTAAGTATTAAGTGGGTTACGCTCAGTTTGGTTGTTCTTTGTTGCTCTGGTTTAATTCGTAGATTATCATTGGTTGCTCTTGTTTTGATAATCTTTGTTTTGGTAATAGTTTATTTTGGTAGGCCTAAGTTCTTTGCGCATTTTGGTTGGAATTTGTCTTTGTTTGTCGTGACTACCAGTAATAATTGTTTCCTGTCCTGGTTACGTTGCAACGGGGATTCCCGGTTGGAGGATTTGTGTTCAGTTCCTCCGATTGGAACTCCTACATATGAGCTCTATTGTAAACATGGTGTGGGTCCTATTACGTATAATGAAGTATGGGTCCGTTACACCAGAAAAGATGGTGTCCTTAGTTGGCCACCGCATGGTAGCTTCGAAACCGAAATACTAGACAATCTAGAAATGAAGTTGTTTAAGAGAAAAGCCCGTCCGGCAATGTTTGATTCTTTTCGCGTATGGCGCAAAGAAGCCAAACAGAGAGAAATCAGGAAGACGAAGAAAGAACAGAAAGAGAAAGGGTTGACTTTAATGGAGTCTGCTAGGCAGCTGCATGTCAACGAGACTGAGAAAGCAATGGAGATGGTGAATAGAAAATATAATTTGGCAATTGATAAATGTTACGCTGTATTGCCATCTTGTCCTACTAAGCCGATGGAGGATCATGAAAAGGATCCTTTGTTGTCTTACCTGTTGAATTCACCTCCACCGTATGCACAGGGTATTACAGTACCACAGTTACTACCTGTTGTACAGCCAGCTGCTGGTCAGCCTGGAATAGTTGCTCCACTTCCTTTGATTCCAGCACCTGTCCTTCCCGTAGTTAATGTTCCTTTGGCACCCCCTCTTCCTGGGTCACCTGCTCCGCCTTTGCCTGTCGTTACGCAAACTGCTTTACCTGCTACTCCCACCCTTACTATTTCATCTGCTCCAGCTGCCCTATCCCCGAACCCTATGAACATTCTGACTCCGCTTTCCGTTCGTCGGAAAATAACCGACTCTGTAACTAATATCTTAACTCCTCTCTACAGGTCTTTAATTGGGACCCCCGTTTCTGACTCTATACAGAGACGTAGCCAGCTTCCTGGTCCTCAGGAACGAGACATGTTAGATTCGACAGCTCTTAGGTGGGTGTCGAAAGCTGTGAAGTATGATGCACAAAGAGTATTAGATACTTTTATGCAATGGAATGAACCAACTCAACGTTATGTTTTTGACGTGATGTGTTCTCTTGTGCGTGAAGAATGGGAAGATGATGACTTAGATTCCGTCCCCTCTGATCTGATAAATATTCAACAGAAGTTCGCCGCAGGAATGGTGATAGGTTCAGAAGTAAGGGGAGCGATAGAACTGATTTTAGCTTATAGGGATGATTACCCTCTTCGAGCGACAAGGGACCCTGATGGTTCGCGATTACTACTAGGAAAAAACAAGGTCAATATCCGATGAGGGAAGTTCCACCGATATGGCGTGATGCAGTTCAAGCTGATGCGGCTAATGGTATTGCAGCTGCCCCGGCACAATTCCAGAGAGTGTGGATACACATCCCTTGGAAACGGGCTGAAGTATTAGCAGTAAAACAAGCGTTGCCAGACCCACGTAAAAATCCTGCTGGTTATTACAAAGAGTTTACGCAGACAGTTCAGGCGTGCGTCATGAATTTGGCAGACATTGAAATGATATTTGGTAATGTAGTGCCACAGCCTATATGGGCCAAGATTCGGCAAGAGAACCACCCAGTCGCCTTAGGAGGTGATTGGCCAGCTATTGTAGCAGCAGATGCGCAACAAGTTGGCGGTGCTAAACCTGAACCTCTGATTGCTGCCCTACCTGGCAGAATAATTAATCTGATGAAAACGCTGATGCCAGCGTTACGAGTTAATTGGGATAAACTATCGGCATGCAAGCAAAAGAAGGACGAAAGCGTCTCTGACTTTTTCACTAGATTTGAAGAGACCTTCGTAGACCACAGTGGACAAGATATGAGTACTTAGGGAGGCCAGAGATTGTTTGTCGACGAGTTCGTGTTTAATTTGTTACCTGAACTTAGTAACAAGTTAAAGGATTCTGAAAGTGCATGGGCAGTGTCGACGACAGCACAGATACTTGCAACTGCTCAGTATTACGAGAATAGAGAGAAGGAAGAGAAGGAAAAGTCAGAAAAGAAAACAAAAGATTTAAAGACTAAAGTTCTTTTGCAACAGGCGTATCCGCCTCGCTCGAATCAGTCAGATTCACAGCAGCGACCCCAGTTTCAGCAGCAGCCACAATTCCAGCAAGGGACGTCCCAAAGATTTAATTATGGTTTTTCCCGACAACAGTTAGCATGGAATCAGTGTGCCTATTGTAAAAAGGAGGGTCACTATAAGAATGAGTGTCCGGTACTGCACGCACAGACTAGTGGTGTCCCAGCTCAGAGAGGTAATGTTGGGTTTATGCAAACTCCTAGGGGTAGAGGACGTGGTACAATGACACCACAGGCTGATCGCCAATCGAATTATTTCGATCAGCGAAATGCACAATCTGCGCAACCAGGTAGATCTCCACAGTATCATGTTGAAGATTATTATGATCATAATGAAGAGATTCAGAGAAGCGAGTACTAGGACAGCCACAGGCAAAGAGAGGGAGTAGTATCAGTTCCAGTTGATCAGAGTGGACCTTATGTCGCAGTAGTTACATCAGGCGTGGTCGAACCATTTCTGTTGGATACTGGTGCGGCAAAAAGTTCAATTATGCATGCGAAACTCCCTGGCGCACCTTTGTCTGGCTTAACGAACACTTCAGTAGGTTTCTCAGGCGCCCCTGTTCACAATCCTGTTTCTAGTCCTTTGTCAATTTCTGTTGGGCCATGCGAACTAGAAGCACCCCTTATTCTAACAACCGGTTGTAATGAGAATCTGCTTGGTTTAGATCTGTTGAAACGCCTACATGCGACACTGTACTGTTCTCCTTCGGGAGTACAGCTCACATTAGGCAAAAGAGTAATCTCTCCAATGTATATGTCGATGGATAAGCTCCCACCGGAGCTGCGCTCTCTCCCTGATACTCTTTGGGCAACTGGTCCTAACGATGTAGGCCTCTTGGAAATTCCCCCTTATGTGGTAAGTCTGAAAGCGAATGTTAAATTCCCACGAATCCCACAGTATCGGATTTCGAATGAAGGGGAACGTGCACTCTTGCTGATTGTGAAAGACTTGATACAGAAAGATGTGATTGAGGAAACTAGAGGAAATGTCTGCAATAGTCCTGTTCTACCGATTTTGAAACGTACTGACCCTTCCAAACCTCCAATCTACCGGTTTGTGATTGACCTCAGAGAAGTTAACAAAATAGTGATTCCACAGTTTCCTGTGGTACCAGATATCACTGCATTATTAACGTTGATTCCTGCCTCAGCCTCATGGTTTACAGTGATCGATTTGAAAAATGCATTTTTCAGCATTCCGATAGCCGAGGAAAGTAGATACATTTTTGGTTTCTCCTTAGGAGTTCGCAGTTTCAGATTCAAACGCGCTCCACAAGGTTATTGTGAGAGCTCTTCAATTTACAGCCAAGCATTGAAGAGTCAATTAGATGCTCTTGTACTTCCTCCTGGTGTTGCTCTGATCCAGTACGTAGACGATCTTTTACTGGCTGCTGATGACAAGGAAACTTGCAAAGCAGCTACAATTTCTCTATTACGTCATTTGTCAGACTTACATCACAAGGTGTCACCTTCTAAACTGCAATATTGTTGCCAAGAAGTGACCTACTTAGGTCATCTTTTGTCAAAGGAGGGAAGAAGGTTGACCCCAGAGAGAATCAAAGCAATTTCGCAGATGACTGTACCAAGCACACAGAGAGAAGTGCGTGCGTTTTTGGGTATTACGTCATACTGTAGGCAATGGATCCCAAATTTTCTCTCATGGCAAAACCATTGGTAGCCCTGACTGGAAAAGGTGTTCCGAGCCCTTTGCCATGGTCTGACGAATGTCAACAGAGCTTCTCTGACTTACGTGATGCGCTGTGTTCAGCTCCTGTGTTGGGTACTCCTGACTACAGTAAGCCGTTTACACTATATGTCCATGAAAGAGAAGGTTGTGCTTTGAGTGTTTTAACGCAACAATTTGGTGACAAACAGCGGCCTTGTGCATATTTCTCATCTACATTAGATCCGGTAGCCAGAGCATTGCCAAGTTGTTTGAGAGCTACAGCAGCAGCTGCAGTGTCTATTCGACAGTCCGCTGGACTAGTCATGAACAACATGTTAGTAGTCATGGTTCCACATGCTGTGGATACACTCATGAATCGAACGAAAACTCAGCACCTCACCAGTGCTAGACTATCAGGCTATGAGCTGACACTTTTGGCAAACCACATTCAGATTAAGCGATGCAACATATTGAATCCAGCAACGCTGTTGCCGACTACTCTAGAGTCGAGTGATTCAGAGCCCCATGATTGCTGTTTTAGAACTGAGGAAGAGACAAAAGGTCGGATTGATTTGAAAGATACTCCGTTACTAGATCCAGACGGCACTTTATATGTCGATGGGTCATGTTTTAAACTACAGAATGGTGATGTGACGGCCGCATATGCAGGTACGACTTTGAGTACGATTGTTGAGACTGCAAGAGTAAGTCAGAATTCCGCCCAAGCTGCAGAATTAATTGCATTAACAAGAGCGTGTGTTTTAGCTGAGGGAAAGAGAGTGAATGTGTTTACTGATAGCCAATACGCCTTCGGCGTAGCACATAGCTTTGGACGTCTCTGGAAAGAAAGAGGTTTTCTCACGTCCCATGGGACTAAGATCCAACATGGACAGTTAGTCAGCGATCTATTGGAATCCCTGACCCTACCGAATGAAGTTGCGATTGTAAAGTGCAGTGCACATCGAAAGATTACGGATGATGTTGGCCGTGTGAATGAGTTTGCTGATGAGGTTGCTAGAGAAACGGCCAAGAACATGACGAGCCGAATGTACGTTGCAACGTCTGCAAGATGGATTGCTGAATCAGGGATGTGTGAGAATACGATTGAAAACGTGAAGGCAATCCAGAATGAAGCAACTGAAAACGAGAAGAATGAATGGAAGGAGAAAACGGGTAAAATGGATTCAAGTGGATGTTGGGTTGATTTGTCTGAGCATCAGCGTTGGATGCTACCTGATGCGTATGTGCTCGCAGTAGTCACGATGGCGCATGGAGCGGCGCACATCAGTTCGAAAGGGATCTGTAAGATGTTAGCTCCAGTATGGAAGAACGATGGAATTACTAAGTGTGCGGAAAGAGTGGTGAAAAACTGCATGATATGCCTGATGCATAATCCTGGCAAGGGAACCCCAACCCCAACTGGTCACTTTGCTCCCCCTTCTTGTCCCTTTGAAGTGATTCAATTGGATTTTATCCACATGGACAGGTGTAATAATCTTAAATATGTCCTAGTGGTAGTCTGTGCCTTTTCAAGATGGATTGAGGCATATCCGTTAAAGGATAACACTGCTATGTCCACTGCCAAAATCCTCCTTAAAGAGTACTTCCCCAGGTATGGTATGCCACGGATTGTATGGTCGGACAATGGAAGTGAGTTTGTAGGGAAAGTTATGAAGAGTGTGTGTACGGGTTTGGGTATTACCCAAAAATTTCACAGTGCGAATCACCCACAGTCAGCGGGTTTGGTTGAAGGGTACAATGGCACCCTGAAACTGAAACTTGCTAAAATTCAAGCTTCCACTGGTCTATCTTGGCCAGATGCACTGCCTTTAGCTCTATTGTCCACCAGAGCGACTGTACACTCTCGAGTAGGGCTTAGCCCATATGAGATTGTGTTCGGTCGTCCTGCTAATGTTTGGGGAGTCCCTAGGCCAAAGGAATTCAAACAGATTGAATACCCAATGTTGATTGATTATCTTTATGATCTGACTGCTAAATTAAGCCTTATTCATCAACAGGTATTCGAATCCTTGCCTAAACTGCCAGAGAGTCCAGGCCACACGTTGAAACCAGGCGACCAAGTTGTAGTACGGAACTTTGAACGAACTCGGAACCTCCAGCCAAGATTCGTGGGTCCGTTCCAGGTACTCCTCACAACAAGAACTGCTGTACGCCTAGCTGGAAGGAAGAATTGGGTGCACGCTAGCCATACGAAACGTGTCCCTCTCCCACTTCCCTATGACAACTGGGTTAGACAGGGATTTGGCGTATCCGAGACAGAACCTGTTCCTAGGCACATCCCTTTCAGTGATGCAGAGTATATAACGGACCACCCACGAACTGAAACACAGAACTTTGACACCTCAGCAGGAACGGCTCCTTTGAATCTTGGACCGAGTATTGTACAAAGTGAACATTTGTCAACTATGGAGTCGAACATTTCCGCACCTGTAGACCAGCTATTTCAAGATCAGACAAGACCCGGAAAGTACAGATATAATCTACGTTCTCATGTTATGAACTAATGACATTGCATAATTACCTTTCTGTTTGAAAACTGTTTTGATCTTACTGCATTCCATTCAGTCAGGAAGTTTGCTCTAAATTTTTATCTTTTTGTTTTTATTGTTTCTCTCACCTTGCCATCTGGGTTACCGTAGGGTCGTAACGTGTGCCTTGTTTTAATTTGCAGGGAATCAGACATAAGGTCGATTTCTTCTGTCTATCCTGGGAACTCCCAGGGTAAACAGAGGCAAGTTTTTAACAGGTACAAACCATCCGTTGCGAACGGTTGTAGAAGATGGAGCTTCCTGAACTGCGATGGGTTAATGTCATAAATGTGCACAAGACAAAGCTATATGACATATTATATAGCAAATGTTTTCTAATGCAATGTACTCTGACACTTCTAATTGTTTTAATAACTTTGGTAGGCGGAATTATTTTTAGTATTCAGTTGATCTTTACACCTGTTACATCTACAGTATCTCCCCATGTTCCTGTTTCTCCGACTGTTGTTTCTCTTCATTCTTTCCATCCTTTTCCTGCCCACGAGCAAGCTCGACGCTCTGAGTTTATAAATAACACTTTCATTCAGCTCTTGCACCAACATCAACTAGTAGTTAACACAACAAACTGCTGGGTGTGTGGCTTGATACCACATACCATGGACAAGGGCATCCCTTATCTGGTTCTGCCCTTTAGTTATAATGGATCATTCTGGGCATTTCAGACCATGTTCGCTTATGCCCTAGAGACCTATCCTCCACGACCTCCGCGTTCCACTCGGTATAACTCCGCTAATAGAGCCTTGGTAAAAGGAATCACTGACATGGTTAGAGATGTCAATAACACTCCGTTCATTCCCAAGGATGAATTGCGAGTTTACATGGGTTGGAATGTTACGGAATATGGCATTACTCTGGGTGAGAACAAACGTAAAAGCTCGACTCCGATCTGGGTCGTACCCCACCAAGGTCAGGTCTGTTTGCAAGGAAATGGGAGGAATCCGAAAGCTCGACTAGGGAAGAGTGACTGTATCGAAACATATGTTTTCCCGTCACAGTCTTCCCCTGCATTCTTAGCTGCTAAGGGTACCTATTTTGTTTGTCAAGACAGAGCATACACATGGCTGCCTGCTGACTTCTCAGGCTCATGTTATATCGCTCAACTGCTACCTCCGACATACACTGCTGCACCGGACTATCACAAAACTAGAGTTGTGAGAGGTGTTTTCAGTAAAGAAGATACTGCTGGCCAAGAAGCAGAAGACTTCTTCAAAGGTTTCCTTCCGTTCTGGGGGCCTTTGGTTAACAGTAGAAACTTACGTCAACTAACACGGGTAGTTGAATCCACTATCACCGAAACTGCGGGTGCCCTTAGTAACCTGACAGCTGAGCTTCAAGCGGATCGCCTCATGACGTTACAGAACCGTATGGTTCTTGATGTGTTACTTGCTGATCGAGGTGGAGTATGTAAGATGATCCAATCGAGTTGTTGTGTTTTTATCCCAGATAATGCGCCAACGGTATACAAGGCCATCTCTAAGTTACACAAAATCTCTGACTCTATTCATGTAGAGGAAAGTGACTGGTCATTAATGGGATGGTTCTGGAGCCTGTTGTCTGCGTGGGGATGGAAGGTTCTGATAGTCACTGGTGTTGCGTTGGTATTTTTATTTTCGTGCTGTCTCATTGTTCAGTGTGGTCCTGCCTTATGTAATCTCTGCATTTCAACATGCGTAAGAAGACCACCTGTTTTTAGAGATACGCCACGGGATAGAGTAATGCTTCAACAACATATCAGTGACCTGATGAACATAGAAATGGACTCCGACATAGAGTAAGTTATTGCCTATGTAAGGGCAAAAGGACGGTCTGAGGTTCTGTAGCGATCCGAACCCGTGAAATCGGTATCGTAGTACTGACACGATTTTGGTACCAATGAACCGCAAATGATCCGTTACATACATGACGGTGTTTTCGCTACGCAACTAGCATGAATTCACTGAGAAATAGGGCATTCTGTTGTAAAGTCATGGCATCCATTTTAGTTACGGCATCCATTTTGTTTCTTGCCCTCACATAGTCAATGAACGGGCAATGACCCCGACAGAGTCACCTTGTTAAGGACACGTAAGCTCGAGCCCCGAGAAAGGCTGACGCTGCATGACTAGGCAGAATCAAGCTGCCTCCCTTGCCTGAGGCCAGTCCTGCTATACTGGTTCTCATGTCTGTTGTCCTGACTGAAAGGCCGAAGACGGTAGCCATGCCCGTTTATGATCCATAAACACCTCTTATCCTACTTTTCAATCCTTTGCACCTGGCTCTGCTCCTCTCCTTCTGGGCTTTTACAATGGGGAGGTTACGATTTTTATGATGGGGAGGATCGGGTAAAGAATGGAAAACTGACAAGGGGACCTGATCGAATACCGAAAACCTACGACTAATTATTGTTTGATGTCTATTTACTGTTTATTTGGGATACCGGGTTGGGCATGAGAAATATTCATGTAATGTTGCCTAAAGACATTTTCCGTGTATTTAAGGAACAACCCACTTAATGCAATTCGAACAGTCTCGTAGATTCTGCCTCTGTGTGGTTCCTATGACTTCTGTGCCCCTGCAGTAAATAAACCTTGGTCTTTGACGCCACCATCGAGAAGCCCGTGTCTCTGTTTATTTGTGCACCGAGACAGGAGGAACTCAGGGGTCTTTGGGTGTTGTTTCCCTGACACCTCTGGACTCTTAAAAAGTCCAGAACCTCAACAGTCACTTGGTTATCACGTTCTGGCTTTTTTAAATGTACTTCATGCCGTGCTTGCAAATTTGGAACCAATGTTTCTGAATACACTACAGCGTTCAGTAACATTCCAGTACAAATAAAACACCATTACACCTGTCGCACGGATCATGCAGTTTATGTGCTTGAATGCACTTGTCATCTCAAGTATGTGGGCAGTACAAAATTACCGGTTTTCAATCGCATTTTGCAACATCTTCGTGCGATTGTTAACTCGGATTCTACGTACCCCGTTGCCCGACATTTTAAAGCCGTTCACTCCAACAAAATCAGTGACCTAAAATATTTTATCATTGGGGCAGTGCCCCCTTCCATCCGTGGGGGCAACAGAGAGAAACAACTTCGCCAGTTAGAATCCTCTTTCATCCTATTGCTTGACACTAAAATGCCAAATGGGATGAATACGAGTGAGGACCTGCACAATTTCTTGTAAATAATGTATAAACTCGGTATCTGATCCTTTGGATATGTTTTTTTATGTAGATGAGCTAAAAACTTTTGGATTAGTCACTTATACATTTAGTTGTTTTATGCTTCACTGGCAGTTTCAATATTAAATTTATTTCTTCAAGATTATTTTTTCTTTATTGTCTTCTGCTTCACCTCATTTTCTCTTTTCTCTTTCCTTTCACTGTTCTATTACTTTGATTCTCTTTTACCCTTCTAACTGTTATATTTTAGGATTTTAAGTAATTATTGTTCACTTAATTTCCAAGTTTTTACTTAGAGAATATGAGCCTGAAACTGCGTCATTTTCAACCAATGAACCGTGGATTTTGTGTTTCAGTACATTTCAATTTTGATTGAGATCTATCACTGTATTTAATTAATTCTGGGGCACTTGCCGGATATTGTTTACAGTCAATGTATGCTCAACATTATGATTTGTACTATTCCGTGTGATTTGTTGGAGTGTTGAACTCTTTTAAATGAATTCACGACAGTTTCATGGTGATTCCTCAGTTCTCTAGTATTTTGTTTATTTTCATTGAGCACGAAGGAATTGATTGGGTGTTATTATCTTTTTAAAGGAAGGTCCGGTCTCAGCGTGTCATGTGATCAAGATCGCGGAGGCGATCGAAACGCATCTGAGGCGGACACTTGTCTGACGTAAATGGAATAAATCAGAAATGAAATGAAACTTTAAACTGCTTGGCGTATTCTCATTGGACAAACAGCAACGTGTGGGTTTCGAGGTCCGTACCTGTTTCTAGACTCCCCAGCTTGATTGGGAGTTCAGGACTTGTCTTCATATATATATATATATATATATATATATATATATATATATATATATATATATATATATATATAGTTGAACTAACTATAATTCGCCCCCCAGCAGTGCACTGCTGATGACGTCACACATTGCATCATTCATGACATGGTCAGTGACATCACTGAGGACATCACTGATGACATCTTATATGACATCACTGATGACAACATCCACTGACTGTGTGTTTTTGTAAAGTTTAAATATGTTTTATATATATATATAAGCCAAGGTGTATTGAAGTATGAGTGGGTGTATGCATATCTGAATGGATGATTTAGTAGGTGCGTGACTGACTGTATAAGTGAGTGATTAAAAGTGTCTTAGTGAATGCATGGGTTAGTAAGTACACTGTGTAAATGTCTGTATCAGTCTGTCAGTTGGTGTGTAAGCGGCTGCATGGGTTGGTGAGTAGCTACAAGAGTGTCATTATGGGTTATTGATTGGTTGTCTGAGTATCTGTATTGGTGCCTGAGTGTCTGTGTGGGTGAGTGGGGGGGTGTAACTCTGTGCATAGATATGTGAGTGTTCAAGAGTTTATCTGTGAATGGCTGTATGGGTGGGCGAGTGTGTGTATGGGTGTGTTGGTGAGTGAATGGATGTCTCAGTGGTACATGTGTGAGTAACTACATATGTGAATCACTATATGTGAGAGTGAGTGATTGTGAGAGTGGCAGTATGGATGAGTGTGTACTTGTATCAGTGATTGTATATGAGAGTAAGTATCTGTTAGTATCTGTTTGAATAAGTGAGGTGGTGTGTGTATAACTGTATAGGTGAGTAAATGGGAGTGTGAATGATTCTTTGCATGATTGACTAGGTGTGTGAGTAACTCTATGGATGAGTGGCGATGTGTGAGTATCTATATAGGTGTACGAGTACAAATGATAGTGCTGTATTGATAAGTGACTGCATGTATGAGTGACTGTATGGGTGAATGAGTGGACGCGTGAATAGACCTAAGAATCAGTGAATGGGTATGTAGTAACTAGTATTGGTGAGTCTTTTGTTTCAAAAATGGTAGTCTGTATTTTAGAGTGGGTGTATCAAAGGTTACATTAGGATGTGAGGAGGTGCATCAGATTATCACGTGGATGATGTCATCAGTGATGTCATTTGAGATATCATCAGTGATGTCACTGACCATGTCATAAATGATGTAATATGTGACATCATCAGTAGTGCATTGGGGGTGTGAGTTATAGTTAGCTCAATTTCTCTGGTTTTGTACGAGTGAAATGTCAAACTAACTATAACGTCCCTGAAACCTATGGTTTTTTCAGTGAATTTCTACGTTTTTTTAAATGCTAATTTCTAACTATGCCTACAGAGGTAGGACATGTGAAGAAAGAGGAAGAAACGCACAGAAAGAAGCAAGAGAAATGCAGAAAGAGGCAACAGAAGTCCAGAAAGATGAAGAAAAGTGCAGAAAGAAGTAAGAGATATGCAGTAAGAACCAACAGAGGTGCAGAAAGAGGCCTTGTTTCAAAGTCATCCTATGCCCCCAACTTTTTACTGACTTGTACTGGTGGTAACTGACTCTGCCTAATCAGACCCAGAGCCAGTGCTATGCTAAAAGACACTTAGAATACAGTGAAAACACCTACATACACTAGGGAACCTATGCGCTGGGGTTCCCCTGTAATTGGCATGACCTCCTCTGTAAGGACCTAGTACATAATAGGCAGGGGAATTAAAACTACCTCTAAGTCAGAGGTGCAGAAAGATACTTCTTTAAGTAGTGGTCACATTTGCAGAGCGGTAGAGAAAGGGTGCTGGACCTCCGACCAGTGCTCAGGAATTCCACTGCTTAGGACTTACAGGAGGTGCCAGGAGTTTTTTTTTTTTTACAGCGTTTTATATAGCGTGAACTTGACCCGAATCGGGTATCAGAGCGCTTTACATAGCACCAGTTGCATTACTTGAGGACATATTAATTTTTTTTGTTAGGCGCAGGGACATTAACTGATTTGCCCAGAATCACAGGATGTTCAGCATCATTTCTGGGACTTGAACCGAGGTCCTCAGATTCAAGGTCGGCCGCCGTAGCCGTTAGGCTAACTCCTCTGGCCCTCAGGAGTAATGTGGACTTCATTCCCCATCCCATAGTCTACCAGGAGGCATGTTTGCAGAGTGGTGGAGGAAGGGGGGCATGGCCTCCAAAGATTTCTTAGCAATCCCACTGTGTGTGATTTACTGGAGGTAACAAGCGGGGGCCAACTACCCCTCCTATAACCTCCAGTAAGTACCCCACAGCAGGATTGCTAAGTTCTCATAACAGACAACCCCCTCTTTGCCCACCATTCTGCAAACACACACCCTGGCACGCTCTTGGATGGGGATTGAAGTCACCTTCGCTCGGGGGTCATTTAGGAGCCAACCAGCATATCTCTTACCTCCAGTAAGCCCTGCAAAGTGGGATTGCTGAGAGGTGGACACAGGCTACGCCCCCTTTCTCCACCACTCTGCAAACATGACTCCTGGTGCTTTCTAAGTTGGGGAATTTAGTCCCCTTGAATACTGAGGGTCCCTGGAGACCAACTAGCCCACCAGGTACCTCCAGTAAGTGTCACACAGTTGGATTGCAGAAAGGTGGTCTGAGGCCACGCCCCCTTTTTACACCACACTGCAAACGCGCATTTGCAGAGTGCTGCAGGGAGGAGGCGGGACCTCTGGCGAGATGCTGGCTTTTTTAAAATGTTGTTTTTGAAAGGGGGACTGTGTGGCCCCCCTTCCCTGAATTATTATTGGCCATGGGGACCCCATCCCCAAGGGCCTGAGCATTTTATTTAGTTTTTCCCAGGGCAACTATTAGGCCTGGCTTCATTTTTAAAAAATGTTAATTTATATTTTGGAGGAGGAGAGCCCTGTGGCCCCCCCTCCCCTGGGCCCTTTCTGGCCACAGGGACCCCATCCCCCGGGGCTGGCCTCTTTTTTTCTTAAATAATTAAAGGGGAAAAGGCCTAGTGGCCCCCCTCCTGGGCCACTATTGGTTCCGGGGACCCCGTCTCTTCAGGCCCCGGGGATCCCATCCCCTGGGGCCGGCCCTTAAGTTGGGGACTGTGGGGGAGCCCCAATGATCCACCGGTCCCGCCAGCTCCCGCCTACTGCGGGAGCCGGCATTGCTTTTGCACAGGGGGAGTTGCTGTGTTTCCTGCTCTCGCGTCCAAATTCCAAAGCAGAGTTAGCTATGGCAAGCCATAGCAAACAGCAATGTTCCAGGGGGTGGGCACCTCGGGACATTGCAGGAGCCGGCCCTGAGGGGTGACGGTCCCCAGGGCCATCAAGGGCTCCTGGAGGGGGCTGCATGGCCCCCCTCCCTCCCCTTGTAAAGCCCTGGGAAGGTTGTGGTCCCCGGGGCCTGTAACGTACCCCCGAATTTGAATAATTAGTACCCCGGGGAGGTAGTGGTCCCCGGGGCAGACCAGTAGCTCCCCCACACTTATTTTATAATGATTTAAGCCCCAGTGAGGTAACGGTCCCTGGTGCTGTTAGGAGGTCACATGCCCTCCATGCATAATTAAATAAAGCTCCGGGGAGTTGGCGGTCCCCAGGGCGTGGGGGGGCCTGGGAGCCCCCTTCATATCCAATTAAAGAAGCCCTGGGGAGGTGGCGGTCCCCCGGGCTGTGGGGTGGCTGTGTGCCCCCACACATATTTAGCATAGCCCTGGGGATGTAGCGGTCCCTGGGCCTGTGGGGGCCCCCGCAGGCCCCCTTCTATTTAATTTTGCCATTGCCCCCGGGACCTGGTTCACCCAGGGGTTCATTAAAATGAAGCGCGGGAGCCTGCGCTTCATTTTTTACAAATTTTCTCAGCAGGATTTGCGCACCCAGTGTGAAATCTGCCGATTTTTTAGCAGGGCTAGGGAGTCAGGGTGTTTCTACCCTGCCCCCTTTTCTTGTTTTCAATCTCTTTTCACCCTTTTTCTTGTGACTCAGTTACCGAGTCATAAGATGGCTGCCAATACTTGGTTTGGAGTGTTGGCAGCCAATCAGAGTGAAGCTCGAGCCCTGGAGGGTTCGCGAACCCTCCTCGGTGCTCAGATATCGATATTTGTATTTCTTGAATTTCTCAGCAACTACTAAACGGATTTATACCATTTAACAAAAAAGTCTCTTTCTGAACCAAGAGCTACCTTTGTGCCAAAGTTGGTGTAATTCCGTTCAGCAGTTCGGGCTGCAGTCTGTTCCAATTTTTCCTATGGAAATTAACACGGGGAAAACACGTTTTGGGACCCCCCCTTTTTCCTCAGCCCCCGCTTGACAAATGACCACAAAACTTTCAAGACAGGAGCTGACCAGAGCGCCCCATCAGTTTTGAAAACTTCTCGAAGATTCATCAAACTGCACTAAAGATATTGGCAAACAAAAAACCTCTTTTTGAATAGAAACAAGGTCCTAACTATATATATTTTCACCCAAAAAACATAGGTTTCAGACACGTTATAGTTAGGAATTAGCATTTAAAAAACCTTAGAAATTCACTGAAAAAACCATAGGTTTTAGGGTAAGTTATAGTTAGTTGGACATTTCACTCGTACAAAACCATAGAAATTCCCCCGTTATAGTTAGTTCAGTTAACTATAACTCGCGCCCCCGCAATGCACTGATGATGATGTCACATATTACATCACTCATGACATGGTCAGTGACATCACTGATGACCTCACTGATGACATCTCAAACGACATCATAGATGACATCACTGATGACATCATCCAGTGACTGTGTGTTTCTGTAAAGTTTAACTATGTTTAATATATATAGGGAAAGGCGTATTGAAGAATGAGTGGGTGTTTAACTGTCTGAATGGATGATTTATTTAGGGGGTGCGTAACTGAGTCTATAAGTGAGTGATAAAACGTATCTTACTGAATGCATGGGTTGGTGAGTAAACTATGTGAATGTCTGTATGCATCTGTCTGTTGGTGTGTAAGTGGCTGCATGGGTTTGTGAATAGCTACATGAGTGTGTATATGAGTTATTGATTAGTTGTCTGAGTATCTGTAAGGGTGGCTGAGTGTTTGTGTGGGTGGGGTGTGTGTAACTTTGTGCATAGATGTGTGAGTGGGTAATTCACTTGGTACATGGTTTCAAGAGTGCATCTGTGATGGACTACATGGGTGGGTGAGTGTGTGTATGGGTGTGTTAGTGAGTGAATGTATATCTCAGTGGTACATGTGCGAGTAACTACATATTTAAAAGGCAGTATATAAGTGTGTTAGAGTATTTAAATGGCTATAAGTGAGAATGTGTGATAGTGAGAGTGGCTGTATGGATGAGTGTGTGGTTGTATCAGTGATTGTATAAGAGCATAAGAATGTTCTAGTATTTGTATGAGTAAGTGAGCTGGTGTGTGTATAACTGTATAGGTGAGTAAATGGGTGTGTGATTATTTATTTGCATGAATGACTAGATGTGTGAGTACCTCTCTGGATGAGTGGTGGTGTGTGAGTGTCTATATAGGTGTATGAGTGCATATGATAGTCCTGTACTGAGTGACCATAAGTATGAGTGACTGTACAGATGAGTGAGTGGATGTGTGTGTAGATCTAAGAATCAGCGAGTGGGTATGTAGTTATTGGTGTTGGAGTGTCAATGGTTTTGAGAATGGCCGTCTGTAATTTAGAGTGGGTGTATCAAAGGTTGCATTAGGATGTGAGAAGATGCATCAATTTATCACATGTATGATGTCATCAGTGATGTCATTTGAGATGTCATCAGTGATGTCACTGACCATGTCATGAGTGATGTGATATGTGACGTCATTAGCAGTGCATTGCGGGGGCGCGAGTTATAGTTAGCTGAACTAACTATAACAGGGGAATTTCTATGGTTTTGTACGAGTGAAATGTCCAACTAACTATAACTTACCCTAAAACTAATGATTTTTTTAAGTGAGTTTCTAAGGATTTTTAAATGCTAATTCCTAACTATAATGTGTCTGAAACCTATGTTTTTTCCAGTGAATTTCTAAGGTTTTTTAAATGCTAATTCCTAACTATAACGTGTCTGAAATCCATGGTTTTTTCAGTGAATTTCAAAGGTTTTTTAAATGCTGATTTCTAACTATGCCTACAGAGGTAGGAAATGTGAAGAAAAGAAAAAAAGCACAGAAAGAAGCAAAAGAAATGCCGAAACAAGCAACAGAAGTCCACAAAGACGAAGAAAAGTGCCTGATGAAGGAAGAGATGCAGAAAGAAGCGACAGAGGAGCAGAAAGAGGCCTTGTTGCAAAACCATCCTGTGGCCAAAACTATTTCAGACGGGTACTGGTGGTAACTGACTCTGACTAACCAGGCCTAGAGCCAGTGCTATGCTAAAAGACACTTAGAATACAGTGAAAACACCTACATACACTAGGGAACACTATGCGTTGGGGTACCGCTGTGATTAGCATGACCTCCTCTGTAAGTCCCCAGTACATAATAGGGCAGGGGGATTAAAACTACCTCTTAAAACATGCCACGGGGCGCGTTTGCACAGTGGTGAAGGGAGGGGGGCCTGAGGTGACATGTGTGCAAACACGCCCTGTGGCCGTTTTAAGTTGGGAGATTAAGTCCCCTTGAATCCTGAGGGTCCCTGGAGTCCAACTAGCCCACCAGGTACCTCCAGTAAGCGCCACAGTGCTGCGTTGCAGAGAGGTGTAAAAAGGACATGGCCTGAACCACCTATCTGCAATGAAGCCCTGTGGTGCTTACTGGAGGTACCTGGTGGCCTAGTTGGCCCCCAGGGGCCATCAGGATTGAAGGGGACTTAATCCCACAACTTAAAATGTGCCACAGGGCGTGTTTGCACACGTCACCTCTGGCCCTGCCCCCTCCCTTTACCACTGTGCAAAGGCGCCCTGTGGCACGTTTTAAGTTGGGGGATGAAGTCCCCTTGAATCCTGAGAGTCCCTGGGTCCAACTAGCGTACCACGTACCTCCAGTAAGCAAAACAGAGATGCGTTGTAGAATATTATAAAAAAAATTAAAATATTACAGGAAGGGGGCCGTGTGGGCCCTCCCCGGGGCTTAATATATATATATATATATATATTTTGACTTACCTTAGCTATATTTATCTGTATGCCAAAGGGATATGCATTGTAAAGTCATATGTGTGGTAAAGGCATGCACTGCAAAAAATGTATGGTAAAGGCATGCATAGTAATTCCTTGTGTTGTAATGTCATACATCCTTTTATAACGTTTGCTTCTACGAGGTATTGGTAATGTAATTTTGTTCTCTTGATCATTATCCTTTTATAATGAAATTGTGTTATGATATTTTTGAAATTCAATTGAACTTTCTTAGTTTTTGTAAACAGACCCTGTATCTGGTCACATGCCGATGCTAATGTAATTTTTGAGAGAAAAAATACATTTTAAAGTCTAAAAGGGGAAATAATGTCAGCTACACAAAAGTTTTCTGGTGGACATATAATTCAGCACACTGCTAATTGTCTTGTTTACAGAGTGACAAATATTACCAGGAACTCTCCTCCTTTTGGAAGAACTGATGAACTACATACCCATCTCCAAAGTCCCAGGCATAGGAGAAGGAAGCAGATTTCAGGTAACTGCTGGGGTCATAGAGAATGAAGGCTATCTGAATCAGCTCTCCTGTAGCAAGGTGGAATGCATTCCGGGTGAATACATTATTTTCTTCTATGATTTTGAGCTCTCCCAATAAAGATTCTGCAGGCAAAATTAAATAGAATTTGATGTGAAGAAAACTGAAATATAGCCTGAAAAATTCTGTGCAGACCTATATATTCTTATATAATACATGCAACACATATGCAAATATACTAAAATGAGATTTTTTTTAATTAGTATTTTATTGATGCTTACTTATGAGTAAAAAGGTATGCTCAAATTATCCTGTATAAGTACAAAATGTTTGTACATCGTAGTAGTAACAAAGTCTTTTCAAATTATTTGTGGGACGAAGGCTTCTAGTCAAGAAAGAAAGACTAAGCTAGATAATCTCTTCATGCTATACAATAAGATGCTTCTCTAGCCACCGAGTCTTACACCAATCTATCAGACGCTGCTGGCCTGCTCTTGCATCAAAAAATTTCCAAAGGTCCAATAACCGGGTAGAATAGGCGACCCTTGAGTCTTTCCCCTCTTGTAGAAAAAAGTATTACGGATGTTAAAAAAATATTTGGACTCTTATGTTCTTTTAACACATTTGTTGGTACAGCTGTGCTTTAGAATGTGAATGTAGAAGATGTAATGTGAAATTCTGCAAGTTTGCTAATTTTCTCTGTGAAATTTCAATTTTGCCCAGCCCTACGTATTTTGCTAAAATCAAAGATGCCATCCTCTCGTAAATACAACACTGGGACATGGTTTGGCTTGGGAATTGGTGAGCAGAAAAATGGTGTGAAAAGTGTTTTAGGCATGGTTTACTTAAACAAGTGTACTACCACCTGTAGCATTTTCATTCTGTACCTGAATGTTACCCTGTATTTTTACTTTTTGGCAACAGTATGTATTGCCCTTCAAACTGCAATGTTGGGGCTGCATGTAGACACCTTTTCTTGCACTCTAAGAGAAGAGGCCATAAGATGGTCTCTGCACCCTGTGTTCTACATGGACAGGCCAATTTGATCCTTTCTGCACAAGTCAGGATTGGCGGCAGCATATTGACAGTTATTTGAGTGCACACCCATACCTCGGTCAGATAAGTATATGACTCCACTTGTAAATGAAGTCCAGAAGCTTGGCTCAAATGAAAAACCCAATTGTCTTTTAATATTGTTTGCATGTCTGAGGTGTGTGCATGCATTATTAGTATCACATGTGCAGTGACTGATTCCTAAACATTTACTTTTGTAAAATTGATTATTGCTAGATGGAAGATGAATGAAGTTCACAGAGAACAACTCTAACCTCCACTACGTCTTCCACTGTTGTTCTTTGTTTTCAAGTGATGCTTGGGTGAAACACAAAATTCTCCTCCAGAGGAGCCCCAGCAATGTATGGTGTTCAGCTGCACATGGAAAGTAAACCCAACTCTGCATTTTGAAAGAAGGACCTTTGCAGCATCCATGAGGAGGTAAATTAAGACCCAGCATGAACATCTAAACCCTTTGAATGTGAAATTGACACTGACTGAATGACTGTGTGACTTGCTCAATAGCCTGAATTTGGAAACAGACACTGGGGATTCCCTTCAGCTCTCTGAACACCTCTTGGACCAGAGCTGCGTAGATCTTGCAAATGTTGGTGCTTCCAGAAGGTGGAACTGAGTGCTCCTAGTTTCCTCCTACACAGGAATAAGTCAAAAGGTCCTACTGAAGCTCTGTTGGCCTGTTTTGCCATGTCTGCTAATCCTGCCTGTATAGAAAGTCACAGTCAGCCAAATGTTCTACTAACCTTCTACAGAGAGTAAGAAAGAGCTGCCCAAGAAATCAACTGCTTCAAACGTAGATCACCTTAGTGGTGGATTTGCCTGGTAAGAGTGCTTTCTAACTGCTGTGCCTTTTGCTTCTTTTGTTCTTTAACCCTCCCTGTTGTTTTGTGGTGTTCCAACAGGTGGTTCCCTCGTTGGCCTGAGATAAGCTTTCCCTCTATTACTGTGAGTCACACAGGTTTCTTCTCCCTCTGTCATCAAGGTTATTCCCCCCATGTGTGAAAATCCAGTAACTGCGAGCTTTGTGGCAAACACAAAGACAAACCTAATAAAACCCATATGGCATAGATCTGACTAGGACAATGACGATTTTAAAAGGCAAATAGTCCTGTCTTCATAAGGGGACATACGAGGAATTACAAGATATCGCTATTTTACTTAATCCACGCCAGACCAACTTGCATGGCCCTGAGTGGCTTGATAAATCCAGAGAAATGCATTGCAAATCACTTTGTTGTGTTACTCTGACCAAGGGAGGCATTGTGTGGAACTTGAACATTTTTACGTACATCTAACTGTATAATAATATAGAAATGTGCCTTAACAGAAACATGAAACATGTCTATTAAAAAGTGTCTAGAAAATGTACTTTTATTAAATGGCCAACAATTGAAAATGCTACTTATTTCTGCAGAAAGCTCCCATTTCTATCATTCTTTCACTGCTAGGCCTCAATAGTTATTCATTCTTTCCTATCCCTTGAAGAAAATAAAAGCCTATTTGTAAAATGATGATTTAACGTTATAACTGAACTGTAGAACTTGCCATCTTCGTGAAAAGAGTTGTTTGCTGCAAAATGTGTTTCTTTTCTTCCTCGCACCATATGACTTAATTATATCTAGATTGTTTCTAATCCATATGCTTATAATGAACAAGTATATTAATGAAAGAAATGCTTGCTGTAGGTTTAAATTCCATGATCTAACCAGGACATGCTAGATAATAATGTTTCATATCATAGAACAGACCATTGTTACATAATGGGACACTAAACAGCTAAGTAGGTGTGCACAAGGTTCTCATGAGAAACTTCCTAGATGTATCTTTTTGAAATAGGCTCTAGACACATGCAAATAACTACATATCAACATGGACGTTTCCGAGGGAATCGAAGGAGAAGGACCATCAGAAGATCCTTCCTCACTGGCTGTATATGGCATAACCAACTGTTTTTGCAACATGTGTTATGTTTTCTATATAGTATGTGTTCCTAGCTAGAGAGTTCAGGCATTCTATGCACCCCTACCCTACCATTTCCCTAAGCACTTTATTGAGCTAGCCTGAATTGACATAAGCTACTGCTAATGGTAAATTCTTTGTTTTTGTATGATTTATGAGGACACATTGAATCTTTTGCCGATCATAGCTACTGCTGTGATTAATTCCTTTACCTGTTTTAATGGTTATTACTGCGGCTGTTAAGGAACTTAGCTGAGTTTCCAGAACTAGTGTTTATGGGGAGTCCAACCATTTACATAGCTATTAGACTTTCGCTCTAAAATTTGATTTGCTCTTTTCCAAAAGGAACTTTTAATGGGTTCTCTCTAGGATAGGTTAGGTCCTTTAGATTAGGATAGTGACTAATTCTTTATCGAACATGCTGTTATTTTGTTTGCTTGTTCTTAACAAATGTTCTCAAAATTTCTGTAAATTAAATTTTTTGACTAATCTGAATAAAAAGACAAAAATACAGTCTAATCTCTTAAAGAGAAAATACAATTTTGCATTTCACCAAACCTCTCATTATTGACTGAACATCTAATGTTGAAGACGATGTTTATTTTAGAGATGTGTTTGGGTTGTGCTCCATTCTAATACGATGGCAAAGATTCATTGACTCGAAGAGGATTTGAAATTGGAAGTCCAGTTGGTAAGCTTGAAGTGGAGCTACTTATAACCTTTTTATGAGATTTCTGTCCTCACAGGTCCATGGGTGGTGTGTGTGTGTTCCTATGCAACATCCATGGATTTTGGCACACTCCCAGATTAGAACAGAAACAAATTAAAGCTCCAGTTCTCAGTTTATAAACTACAGCTCGACTAACTAAATCATGTTTCGCGTGCTACACAGT
Source organism: Triturus cristatus (assembly GCF_964204655.1). Taxonomy (NCBI): domain Eukaryota; kingdom Metazoa; phylum Chordata; class Amphibia; order Caudata; family Salamandridae; genus Triturus; species Triturus cristatus. Next base: position 1,010,602,073 of record NC_140593.1, on the reverse strand, counting down.
ATTTGAGGGCTGCCAGTCCCCCATACTGAATTAACTGTGGATGTCTTCAGGTCAACATGTGCCTGAATAACTGTGTGCATTGCAGTACAGATAAACAACTTTTAAATCTTTACACACAAATTTAAACATTAACAATAACCACATACTTAATTATTTGTTTGAGTGATTTTCATTTTTCTCATGCTACATGTTAAATCATTACAAAACTTCTGTGATCAATGAATTACTTTCCATATGTAAAACAAATGATAACATAAATTAGAATGCCCAAACGTAAGTATATATAATACATGAATATATTCTTCTTTGGTGTAGCTCCAATTTATTTGTGTGATGCCTTATGCATTTTGGGACAGTGTGTCCCTTTCTCAGGGGCCACTAAAAAAACATAAATGAATGTAAATGAGCAATTAATTCAATGACTCTAATTAAGTTAATCACAAGCTACCAAGCATTTCTTACACTCGTGGGGAGAATCGTACAACCATTGGAAAAACAAAACTACCACAACTTGCTTTTACTAGAACTCTCCACACCTAAGGCCATGATAATGTCATCATCATATGGTTAACAGGGTTTAAAAACCTCAGAAATGTGAGTACCCAAGCTATTGTGCAAAACACTGCAACATCCTTGTTATTTCGCCTCAACATGTTTTCCACCTCCAGACGTGCTATTAATTCAAAATGAATCCTGGATAGTATTTATCTTGTGCACAAGATCACCCGTGCCTTTGCTACATGACCCAACACTGTACTCATGCTTACCCGAGAGAGGGTCTCAAAAAAGGTACTCACTACCATAAGTTCAAAGAAGTATGTGCAACTTTTCAAAAGAGGCAAATTTGGTTTTGAGAATCCTGCAAAATGAAAATAACCCACATGTTCATGCCTCAATTCATAATAAATCCCATGTCTACCATAAGTGGTAGACCTGGGAATATGTCAAAACTGCTACACATCCCAGGGGAGGCATAACAAGGTTTTCCTCTTTCTATGTGTTATGCATTCTGCAACACACATAGAAAGAGGAAAGTACTTCAGGGGATTGTTTTTGTGCAGTGAGGGGTCCCTTCCTGCACAAAAACTATCCTGATTACAACAAAGGCACCCTTTCACCATGGTGCAAGGGTGCCTGCATTGGCGCTATGCAGCACATTGTGCGCCAGCACTAGAAAAACACAGGAATGTGCTGTATTATGTTAAATACTGGGCATTCCTGCCCTTTCACTGTAACACAGCACAGCAAGGTGACTTGCTGCTCTGTGAGACTTGATGATAATTATACCCCCAAGTCTAATCACACATACTTTTGGCAGTGGTGCAGTACAAAGTAGGGATTGCTCAGAAGGTCATCTAGAGCACAGGGGTAGTCATTAAGTGGGAGAAGGTGGTTCAGTTTTTCTCTGACAACTGGAAAACAAATGCAAAATCCATATGGTACATCAAAAAGTGAAGCGCTGAAAGGCATAAGTCTGGAGCAATCAAAAACCAATCAAAAATAGGAGGATGTTTGCTTTCAAAACATTGAACACGGAGGACTTCAGCGTCTGATTCTTCTGCTAACTTTCTACTTCTTTTCACATCGTCTATTGTAATTGCAATACTAGTATAATTTGACTAGTAAACCTGCAGCTTTAGATAAAAGAGCATTTCACAACAGTGGCCCCTGAACATATAATTATCAAAGATATTGTCAACCAAATGGTCATTTATTCACAAGAGCACATATAAAAACCAGTATACAACCGTGCAGTGGGTGAAACAAACATGCTTGGTGCTCTCTCAACATCAGTGATTGTTGGAGGCCGGAGTCCAAGTCGCGCACCACTGTTACCAAATGCACGACCCGGGACTCCCCACTCAACGTTAGGCCAAGTAAGGGCACCGTTTGAGATAGCCCTGCTCACCCCCTTAGTAGCTTGGCATGAGCAGCAAGGCCTATCTCCAAGGCATGAGTATACTGGGAACAGTGGAGATAATACAGTGCGTAACGATACACCCCGGTACCTTGCAATGGGAGAAATAATGCTAAGCGTACCGCTACAATGATGTACTGCGCAATGAAGAAATAATGCAATGCATCACATCGCTACAATGATGTACTTTGCAATGAAGAAATAATGCAATGCGGGCCGCTACAATCCTGTACTTTGCAAAGGAGAAATAATGCAATGCATAGCGCTACCATCGTGTACTTTGTTATGCAGAAATAATGTCAGGCGTCCTAAGACAGTCCGGACATTCGTTAGCAGCAATATTGGCAATGTGTATTACGACAGTCAGCTTCTTTGATAACAGTTACCCCCAACACAGATTAACAATGACATAAAGCACAGCTTCCCACTGACCCCAGTACTGCCACTCCTTTGGTCAGTACAGGCCCCATTCTGAGCCGAAGCACAGGCTCACGTCGCCAGAAGGACTGAGAGGCCGAGAGAGTGTCCCTCCTAATCCGCACTAGGGGTGGGCGGAATTTGCGGAATTAACCTTCGCAAATTATCGCGAAAATGTTTAAAATTATCGCAAACAAGCAGAAATATCGCGAAGATGCGGAAGTTTTTTTCCGGCATGTTCGCGAGATTTTCTGCATGGTTGCGGGTCGCCAACTTACCCATGTGGTTGCTTGCGGGCGCGGCCATCTTGTTTTGAGTTGTTCTCGCGGTGCATGATCGCGAGAAGAAAGGCGTGATCGCGCGACGCATGACGTCACTGCGGGCGCGAACTGTCGCGAGACAGCGCAAATGGCTAAAAACAATACAACATCTCATGGAGAACGCGACCGGATCAAGAAAACTTGTCGGCGAACTCAGGGATTCAGGTAAGGCGATCGCGCGCGCGCGAGAATGTATTATTTTACAGCGCGAGCAAGAAACAAATTATCGCCAAGCTGCGGAAACCGGAATTTTTGACATTTTCGTGCTCTCCGCGGAACGCAAAAATGTCAAATTATCGCAATTTCCGCGAACGGAACGAAATTTTTGCCCAGGCCTATTCCATGTAGAACTTCCTCAATGGGCCTCAGCGTCTCGGCCTGGCAGCTCAGCTCCTCCGGGCTGCCGGTCCGGGCCGTGACTGTTAGGAAGGTCTCAGGTGGCCACAGGGCACATGTACCTCACGCCCCTGAGATTATGTTACTCCGGGTGCACGTTCACCACAGCACCCTCCGGGTCTCCACTGGCACAAAGCCACTCACACAACGCTGATGAGTCTTCCCGTTGACTCCGAGTGCATGTTCACCAGGCACTCCTTTCTGCGGTGTCAGTTGGCACCAAGACACGCACACCACGCTGCAGAGACTCACATTCTTCTGGTGCACACGATGATCAGCCGATCACCTCCACAGTCCCAGGATGCACCAAAGCACGCACACTGCTTCACTGAGACTTACTCCAACTCCAGTGCCCCGATATCCAGGCGCTCTTCACCAACACCTTCAGCCGCACCACAACATGCTCACCGTGTTCGAGCCTCACTTCTCCTCCGGTGCACTCGATGACCAGGCGCTCTTTACCAGCGCCGCCGGTGCACCTCAACACGCACCCTGAGCGTCCGAGACTCACTCCACTTCTGATGCACATGTTGTCCAGGCGGTCCTCACCAACGCCTCCTGTGCACCATGACATGTACCCTGCGCATCCGAGACTCCCGTCACCTCCGATGCACACGCGGACCAGGCGTTCTTCACCTGCGCCTGTGGTGCACCATGACATGCACCCTGCTCGTCCGAGTCTCACGTCACCTCTGATGCACATGCTGACCAGGCGCTCTTCACCAACACCTGCGGTGCACCACGACACGCACCTAGCATGTCCGAGACTCACTTCACCATTGATGCACACGTTGACCAGGCGCTCTTCACCAACACCTCCTCTGCACCACGACACACACCCAGCGCGTCCGAGTCTCGCTTCTCCTCCATGTGTCCAAGATCACAGGGCAACCTCCTGAGGGTCTCAAGCTGCCACAATACGCGCCCACCACATCGCATGAAACTTTTCCACGTCACTTGAAACTTCTCCTGTGTTTCCAAACAGGGAGCCAGCTCGGGCCCTTGGGGTTACAAGTCACAGCACAAAGCACAGTCTTCTTCAAGCAGGGGGACCCAGGCGCACGAAGCACAGTCCCAACAGACTCTTCCTTGGTTAAAACAGCAAACTGTAGACCAGCCCCAGATCAATAAGCAAGGGTTGCTCCTTCCCAGCACTCTCTTCAGTTGTTCTTTCCTTAGCAAAGGTTCCTTTTGACCACGAAATGGGTCCAAGCCTTTTCAGTCTCAATCCATTTCTATTCCAACGTTCAGGGGCCTCAGCTCTCATAGTTATACCCCTAAATGTCTTTGAAGTTCTTTGTGCTCAGGTGTCCCTGACCCCTGCCTAAATCAGTTCGGGTGTCTCCCTCCCAATGTCACCTTTCTCCCTTTGATACTGGGGGTCTGGATCCTTGTTAGATCTGGGGGTCTCTAGTTGGCAGAGGTATGTACATTAGACCAAATAGGGACCCTTGCTTCTAGTCAGGGTACAGGGACACACACGGTAGATAACCCCTGCTCCCCCTCATGGTAGCTTGGCTCGAGCAGACAGGCTTATCCCCAAGGCAATGTGTAAAGTATTTGCACGTAACAACTACAATGACCCCCCTAGTACACCACAAACGTAGACCACACAGTTGAGTATATAAAAAAATATAACTTTATCTAGTTTCAGCAGTGGAAATCAAATTATCAAAGGGTTGCACATTAATCGCTTTCTTGGGTTGTCAGGATCGTAAGAAGATAGTCTCTAGTCTCTTGTGTGACTTCGTATTCAAAGAAAAAGAATAAGTTCGTAGGCTCTCAGGGTTTAAATAGCCATGTTCCTCTAGCGGTGTCTCTGCGCTTATAACTAAAGCGCTCCTCTCAGGCTGCTCGGTGCAGGGCTTCCACAGCTCCCGAGCGATGGACCAATCCAGTCGCGGCCCCCTCGACGAGCCCCTAGTGACGATGTTAGATGTCACCGGAGTCAGCCACTGGCAGCACGGCTCCTCCGGGCAAGCCTCCACCAGCAACCAATCAGGTCGCGGCCTCCTCGTTCTCTCCTCCGCGGCTTCGCAGAGCGGGGAAGTGCAGCTTCTGATCAGTTTCGAGCCCCCGGGCCGCGGCGGTGAAGCGCGGGCAGGGTATTCCACGGCGCCCCGTGTCAGCGGGTCGATCGTGACGCCACCAAGCCTCACAGCGGCTCGGTTAGCACGGGGGGCGCCCGCAATCCTGCGGCCACAGCAATACACGTGCCGATGAGCACGTCGGTCTTCTCAATGTGGCAACCGGTGTCAGACCAAGATCAGCGCGGCACTCTCCAGCAAAACAGAGAGCAGCCAGCGCACTTCCCGGGGCAGATGCTTGGAAACTTGGTAGAAACAGCCCACGGTCCTTGCAGCACACAGCAGCACAGGGGGGACACAGCAGAGTCTTAAAGTCTTGGCAACCTTTCTGTCCCTGGGTTGCAAAACAGGAGGCCAGCTCTTCTCAGGCCCTTGGAGATTCAGAGTTGAAGACACAGCACAGAGCAAAGTCTTGTTAGGTCAGGTAGGCAGGGTCACAGCACACAGCAAGGCCCCTTCTCCTCCTTCAGTTGCACAGCAGAACAGGTCAGCCCTTAGAGCACACAGCAAGGCAATCTTCCTTCAGTCCTTCAGCGGTCCATCTTTCAGCAGAGGTTCCTCTTGATTGTAGAATCTAAAAATCTGTGGTCAGGGGTCCTGTACTTATACCCCTAAAAGTCTTTGTGCAAGTGGGTCCTGAGCCCGGTCTGATCCAGTTCTGGGTGTTGCTGGAGCACTTTGTTTTCCTGGCTTCTTCTTTCCTTTCAGAGTGAGGGGCAGAGTCGTCAGCCGCCCAGCAGGAGGTGGAGCCAGCAGTGTGGCAGGCAGGCACAGCCCTATTCACTCCCAGGTGCTATCTCCTCCCTCCACTCTACTTGCAAATGCAGTCATTCAGCAAAGGGCTGACTCATCCAACCTCCTGGGGGCTCCCCAGCCCCTGTCACTCTCAAACCAGACAGTCAATCCACAAGCATGCCCAGGCACACAGAAGGGTCAGACAAGAGAACAGCTACTCTCTAAAAAGTACTGTTCTCCAACTCAGGATTTAAAAACAACCTCTCCTAAACGATGTGTTATTAAATGCTGAGCTCAGGGATATCAAACACTCATGTCTTATCTTGTTCCCATGAGAAGATAGGCTGATGGCCATTGGCACCAGCCCCCCCCATGTTAGCCTATGGAGCAAGATAACCTTGCAGCAGTGAACACACAAAATGGCCGCTGTTCACTACCAGAGCATGATACCTGCACTAGTACATGCTCTACCTTTTACATACACTGCACCCTGCCCAGGGGGGTACCTTGGGCCTTCCATAGGGATGACTGATGTGTACAAAAAGGGAAGGGTTAGGCCCGGCCAGTGTGGACACTGGCCAGGAGGACATGGCAGTCCAGGGACTGCAGGCAGGCCTGCGGTGGCAGGCCTGAGACACCGTTTAGGGCTACTCGTGTGGGTGGCGCAATCAGCGCTGCAGGCCCACTAGTAGCATCTGTCATCACCAACCCTGGCACACACTGTGCACTTTACTAGGGACTTCATGGTGATACAAATATGCCAATCAGGTATATCCAATCAATACGATATTTTACACAGGGAGCACTTACACTCTGGCACTGATTAGCAGTGGCAGAGTGTCCAAAGCATCTAAACCAGCAAAAACGAAATCCAGCACTGCATCAAAAATCCAGGTAGCAGAGGCAAAAGATAGGGGAAAAACCCACGCCAAGGATGTCAGGTGTAACACGTGTCCCCTCCAGCAGAAAGTGGGGAGAACTACCCACCCTCTTGGGAGTTCTCATCACTAAGGCGGAAAAACCTGGACAGACCATCAGCATTGGCGTGTTCTGTATCGGGACGGTGTTCCACCGTGAAGTCCATTCCCTGTAGGGAGATGGACCACCTCAACAGTTTTGGTATCTCACCCCTCATCTGCATTAACCATCTGAGGGGCCTGTGGTCGGTCTGAACACGGAAGTGAGTCCCAAACAGGTAGGGCCTCAGCTTCTTCAGGGCCCAGACCACAGCAAAGGCTTCCCTTTCAATAGCACTCCACCTCTGTTCCCTGGGGAGTAGCCTCCTACTAATGAAAGCTACAGGTTGGTCCCCGCACTCGTCGTCCATCTGTGAGAGTACTGCTCCCACACCTTGCTCTGAAGCGTCTGTTTGCACTATGAACTCACTGGCAAAGTCAGGTGCCTTAAGCACTGGTGCTGTGCACATTGCAGTTTTCAGGGCATCAAAAGCAGTCTGACAGTCCTCGGTCCAATTCACTTTCCTGGGCTGATTTCTAGAGGTTAGTTCTGTCAAGGGGGCAACAATGGTGCCATATCCCTTGATGAACCATCTGTAATACCCGGTGAGTCCTAGAAAGGCTCTCACCTTTGTCTGGGTCTTGGGGGGTTCCCAAGCCAGAATGGTATCAATCTTCGCCTGTAGGGGCGCCACCTGGCCGCTCCCCACCTGGTGTCCCAAATACACCACTGATCCCTGCCCTATCTGGCACTTGCTGGCCTTGATAGTGAGGCCTGCCTTCTGCAGAGCCTTCAACGCTTCACAGAGGTGTTGCAAGTGTTCCTCCCAAGTGGAGCTGAACACAGCAATGTCATCCAAGTGTGCGGCGCTGAATTGTTCCAGCCCGGTCAGTACCCGGTTGACCAATCTCTGGAAGGTGGCAGGGGCATTTTTCAATCCAAAGGGCATGATGCGAAACTGGAAATGCCCCTCTGGTGTTGAAAATGCCGACCTCTCTTTTGCCCCCTCAGTTAAGGCAATCTGCCAGTACCCTGAAGTCAAATCAAAGGTGCTGAGATATCTGGCAGCCCCCAACCGATCCACAAGCTCGTCCGCTCTGGGGATGGGGTGCGCGTCAGTCTTAGTGACCGCATTGAGCCCACGGTAGTCCACGCAAAACCGAAGTTCTGGCGGGCCACCGGGTGTAGCAGCTTTCTTGGGAACTAAGACCACTGGGCTAGCCCAGGGACTGCTGGAGGGCTCAATTACCCCTAACGCCAACATCTTGAAAACTTCTTCCTGTGCGTTCACTAGATGTGCGTTATCGTTCAATCTCTGCTATTTTAAACATCGTTTTTAATTGTGTTGTATATTGACTCTTTTAAAAACATTTTGTATATTTTACATTGCTATTTGCACTACTTACCTCATTTGAATTGCTGAACAGTTGTGGCATCTAGCGTGGGGACTGAAACGGAGTTGTGTTCAATACTCCGGGGGCGACGGGGCGGCTGACATTTTGGGAGGAGGAGGTTAGCGGTGCAGTTGCCACTCAGAGCACGCACGTCATGGGTCAAAAAGGGCGGATGTGGCGAGCACGCAGCGGACGCGCGCAGCGGGCGCGCCGCTGGCGCACCGAAGGCACGCCTAAGGCAAGCCCGTCTGCGCCCGTCCGCGCCCAACTGAGACCAGAGGCCAGTCCCCTTGCACCTGCAGGTATAGTTCTGCACCCATATTCAGCTGAACAACTGAAGGAACTCCGGGGCACGGACAATTGTCATCACTGCTTGGGCCCCCCCTTTAAACAGATTAGCTGTACTAACTGTAAGTTTGCCCTGAAATTCGAAGATCAGACAGATAAGATCTCTCCTCTAAAAACCAATTTCAATATGAAGCTGGTAAATTGTCGTTCTCTACCTAAGCACGCGCTAGAAATTAGACTACTTTTAGAGGAGACCAGACCAGACGTAATATTTCTTACTGAGACTTGGCTTACGGGTTGGTCTAATCCTTCGGTAGTTCAGGCGCTCCCCCAAGGCTACTCCATCCAGAGGCAAGATCGATGAAGTGGCCGAGGAGGCGGACTTGCCATTATTCACAGGGAGTCCTTAGGCTGTCGAATCTCGGAGGGACTTATCCGGGATTGTGAAAGCTGCTCCTTTTCTATTAAGCTATCTCCCACATGTACATTTTCAGGCATGCTAATATACCGACCTCCAGGAGCCATAGGATCCTTCATCAGTGACTTGGTGGATAATATTTCCACATCGGTCAGCTCCCTGTCCAACTATACTGTGTTGGGAGACCTCAACCTACATTTCGAAACCCGATCAGCTACCTATGTAGAGGAAGTAATTGATGCATTAGAGGTCTTACTGCTGTCCCAGAAAGTGACGGGCCCCACTCATGTTCAGGGACACCTGTTGGATCCAATTTTTTCCAATATCCACCTCCAGATAGAGGTTCCCCTGTCGGTCCCTCGGACGGACCATCACTTAATTTCGTTCTCTTGGCCGACCTCCGTGAGCAGGAAGGCTGAAAGTCACTCCAAAATTCCGAACCGGAGCTAGTCAAATATCTCCAGAGAGGAATGGGTCGCTATCCTCAAGGGAACAAGACCTAGTCTTGATTCTGACCCCGAAATTGCTAACATACAATTTAATCAATGGATTAAAAATTCATTGGATGTACTTGCCCCTATAAAACTTAAAGACATGAAAAAAGGCACAAAAAAAGTGGCATGGTATACCATGGAGCTAAGAGATCTAAAACGGAACTGCAAGGTGCTTGAGAGGCACTGGAGGAAAGATTTTTCATCTCAAAAAAAGAAAATTGATCGTGATGCTTTAAAACTGTATAAAACTAAGATCTCCAAAGCCCAATCTACATTTTATGAGGCAAAGATTTTGTCTGCGCCCAACGCTCCCAGAGAAATCTTTAAAATATTCAAAGCCCTGACCACCCCTTCTGTAACATCAATGACACCGATTGATTTACAAGGGCGTTGTGACAATCTAGCAGAATTTTTTCACGACAAGGTTCAGGCGATCTACTCAGCCTTCTCGACCGTCGATAATTTTAATAATGACCTCTCAACGGTGGAAAATACAGGCCGCCGAGATCAAAGCTTGGAATTTTTCCCGCCCTTAGACGCAGACATAGTGGTGTCTTTACTTAGTAAACTCAAATCAGGTTCCCCAAATGACCAGGCGCCTCCCACTGTACTGCAGCAGGTTGCCCCAGAAGTAGCTCCTGTCATTGCTACACTGATCAACTCTGTTCTTTTGTAGCAGGTAAAGTCCCTGCACTATGGAAGGAAGCCATGGTGAAAGCCCTGCTAAAAAAACCGGGATCGGACCCGGAATTAATGGCCAACTATCGCCCTATTTCCCTGCTCCCGGGAATAGCTAAAATTGCAGAGAAACATGTTAATACTACCCTTTCCTCCTATTTGGAAGAACATAACTGCCTGCACCGGACACAGACCAGCTTTAGATCTCATCAAGGGACAGAAACCGCCTTGGTTGCGGTAGTGGAAGAAACAAGGAAAATCATGGACTCAGGAGGGTCAGCTGCATTGATTCTCCTCGACCTCAGTGCGGCCTTCGATACCGTTAATCATCAAATCTTGATTTTAAGGTGTCTCGAAATGAGGGTGACGGGCTCAGCACTGAGTTGGTTAGCCTCCTTTCTGGAAGGTCGCACTTTTCAGGTTTTCGAGGAGAACGTGTCCTCTAGGAAGGTTCCCCTGAAGAGTGGAGTGACCCAGGGCTCCTCCCTTAGCCCCACTCTTTTTAATATTTATATGAGTCCCCTAGCTAAAATTGTGGAGGAATTTGGCATACAAATAGTGATGTATGCCGATGACACTCAGCTGATTGTCTCGCTCAAAAATCTCGGTCAGCCACAAAGCAATCTCTCTAGATGCCTTGAAGAAATATCAGCTTGGATGAAACAGTCTTGCCTCCAACTGAATGGAGCAAAAACAGAGCTCATGCTGCTGGGAAAGCCTCTGCCCCCAGACCTGCCTTTGGCTTGGCCCAGCTGCATGGGATCCCTACCCACTCCAAAAAACCACATTAAGAGTCTAGGAGTGTGGTTGGACGAAAAATTAGACATGAAGACACAGGCCAATAAGGTTGCTGGCTGCTGTTTCGGGATCATGAAAACAACTAGGAAGATTCTTCCTCTTCTCCCATTCCACGCAAAAAAACTGCTCCTTCAAGCATTGGTTTTGTCACGTCTGGACTACGCTAATGCTTTATATCTAGGAGCTCCCCTATCTACAATAAGCATTCTGCAGAAGGTCCAGAACTGCGCAGCAAGAATTCTCCTACAAATCCCGCGGAGAGAATCAGCTAAAGGAGCAATCAGACAATTGTACTGGCTTCCGATCGCAGAAAGAATCCAATTCAAGGCCCTATGTATCACGCATAGGATCCTGAACAAGAATGGCCCTCCAATCCTTCAAAAGTTAGTTTCCCCGTACCATCCCAACAGACACCTTCGCTCTGGTAGTAAACACCTGGCTATGGTTCCGAGAATTCTCAGGTCCAGATGCGGAGGCCGTTCTTTCTCTTATGTCGCATCGAAGACTTGGAATATCCTCCCACACTCCATTCGAATGGAGGAAAAATATCTTCCCTTTCGTAGACTCTTGAAGACGCATCTTTTCCCCATCGCATAAGCAGTCAGCATCTCTGTTTACCTGGTTCTCAGCGCTGGGAGGCCCTAGGGTAGCCATGCGCTCTACAAATGCCTCTTTCATTTCATTTCATTTCATTTCCTGAGCGAGCTTCCTGAAGCGCTGTGTCTGGTTGCGGATGGCCAGCACATAGCTGAACACATCCTGGGGGGTTTTCCCACGGGATTTCTCCCACCCCTCCTTCCCCAGTGTGAGAGGTCCTCTAACAGGGTGGCCATACAGCAGTTCAAAGGGACTGAACCCTAAGGACTTCTGAGGCACCTCCCTGAAGGCAAACAACAGGCATGGTAACAAGACGTCCCACTTCCGTCTCATGGCCTCCGCTAGGCCCATAATCATACCTTTCAGGGTGCGGTTGAACCTTTCAACCAACCCATTCCCTTGAGGGTGGTAAGGAGTGGTGAACTTATAAGTTACCCCACACTCCTCCCACAGAGACTTCATGTACCTAGAGATGAAGTTGGTACCCCGGTCGGAGACCAACTCTCTGGGGAACCCCACGCGGGAAAAGATCCCCATCAATGCACGGCCCACCACGGGGGCTGTGATTGTCCTGAGAGGGACTGCTTCCGGGTACCGGGTGGCGTGGTCCACCAAGACCAGGATGAACCTGTTGCCTAAGGCAGTCTTGGGGTCCAGGGGCCCTACGATATCAATGCCCACCCGCTCAAAAGGGGTGCTCACCACAGGAAAAGGTTGGAGGGGTGCCACACACTTTCCTCCGCTCTTACCACTGGCCTGGCATGTTTGGCAAGACTTACAAAAGGTACTGACGTGCTTCTTCATCTGGGGCCAGTAAAAGTGGGTGACAAGCCTGTGATAGGTCTTGTCTTGCCCCAGATGTCCTGCGAGAGGCACGTCATGAGCCAGGCCCAGTAAGAAGTTCCTGAAGCGCTCGGGTACCACCAGCACACGGGCTGCACCGGGCTCAGCAAACTTAGGCTCACTATGAAGTAAGTCATCCTCCCAGTAGATCAAATGTTCCTTAGACCCTAGGCCCGCTGCCTGGTCTGCAGCCTGCTGCCGCACACCAATGAGAGAAGGGCACTCCTTCTGAGCCTGGCAGAATTCCTCCCTGGAGGGACCACCCTCTTGCTGCCAATGGGTCAGCTCAGGCAATTCCACCAGTTCGGCCACCTGTTCCCCTGTAGGTTCCAGGGCATCCCCCTCAGGTTCTGCTTCCTCCTGGACCGTGGGAACAGTGGGGGCCGGTTTCCCGCGCCCTCCGCCCCTACCTCTCCTGGCAGGTTCCTGGGCCATTGTTCCAGGCTCCAGTTCTACTAATCCACCCTTACTGGCTGTCATGGCACGTGTGGATACACAGATCGACGCTGGCAGTCCTAACATTTCCAAGTGAGTTCTGTGCTCTACGTCCTTCCATGGAGAACTCTCCAGGTCGTTACCCAACAGACAATCTACCGGCAAGGCATCACTGACACAGACTTCCAAGGTACCAGAGACCCCCCCCCCCATGTAAAGGGAACACGCGCCATCTTGCAGAGGCGCACTGAGGTGTCAGCTGCCACTGCTGGGCGGAGTACATTGGGAATGACTTGCTCTTCAGACACCCACTGGCACCGGACAGACGTCACACTGGCCCCGGTGTCTCTCAGAGGCTCTATCTCCCTCCCATTGATGGTCACCTTCTGCCCGTATTTTTTAGTGTTAGCGGGTATCAAGGTATCCTGGACCATCTCTTGGTCTCCTAAAGAGACAAGGGTCATCATAGCTAATCCCTCCTCCCCACTGGAAATCAAATCCCCTCCCAAAGCTACACTAGCTAACCCTGGGACTGGAGCAGCAGCTGGTGCTGGGGGTTTCTTGGGACATTTAGGGGCGATGTGCTCCACTTCCCTACAAGCATAGCAAGTAGGCGGTGGTCTGTTGTCCTGTCTGCCCTTATGGGGCCAAGACTTCTTAGGCTTGGGGGCTTGGGACTCCTTTTCCTGGGAACTGTTTTGGGGCCCTTTAGAGAACTCCTTACTGTTACCCTTGTCCTCCCCACCTTTCTGCTGGGGACCCTGTCCACCCTTGGCTGGGATACTTACCACCCCTTTGTTGACCCTGGTGCTAGCCCAGCGGTCTGCCTCTTTAGCAAGCTCACTGGGATCAGTTAACTTGCTGTTTAAAAGATGCTGGCGCAGCTCTGGAACACATAGACTACTCAAGTGCTCCCAACTAATCAAGTGACACAACCCCACATAATCAGTAACTTTGCTGCCCTTTATCCAACCTTCCAGTGCACGCGTGTACATACTCACACACTCCACCCAAGTACTTGAATCAAGTTTCTTGAAGTTCCTAAACTTCTGGCAGTACTGTTCTGGTGTAAGCCCATACCTGAGGCATAAGGCCTCCTTCATCGTGGGGTAGGTTAAGGTACCTGCTGCTTCTAAGGGTGCTAAGACATCCCTCCCAGAGGTCTCAAAATGCTTCCACAAACCTGCCCCCCAACTCTTTTCAGGCACTTCATTCATCTTCAAGGCAAGCTCATAGGATCGAAACCATGCATAGATATCCTCACCCCTCTGATAATTCTGCACCAAATCTTTTGGTATGTATACTTTACCCACCTGTACTGGTTGTGCGCTGCCACCATTAGGACTGGACTCCACCTGTTTGGCTTTAATGTCCAGCTCTCTCATGCTCAACTCATGAGCCAACTGGAGTTTTCTCTCTTCCAAAGCGAGAGCATTCCTCCTCTCTTCCGCCTTCTTCTCACTGTCAAGGCGCAATTTTCTTTCCTCCGCTTGAGCTTTGAGCTTAAAAAGTTCAATCTCATGGGCCCTAATCCTCTGATTTTCCTCCAGCTCCTCTGGAGAGAGGCCCCTACTGGAAGGGGTGATGCCAGCCCTAGATGCTGGCCTATTCACTGGCAAATCACTGGATTCAAATCCATGCTCCTGTGCACCTTCCTCTCCAGTCAAATCCTCTGGCGCAACATGTTTGGCCTCCCACCAGGCCCTTAGAGCTTTCTGTAGCTCTTCTTTGTTAGCGCTGCCCTTCACTGGGCATCCTAGCTGCTTGCAGAATTGCTTCAGCTGATCCTTTTTGTATGTGAGCAACTCCTTTACTTCAAATTGCAATTCCATCTCCTCGCCTACTCCATTCAGAGACATGATGCTTCCTAGGTCCTCCAAAAATAGGTTTCAAAAACTTTGCGCAATATGTAACTGCTAACTAGACTAGTGATGTACAAAGAATCACTGCAGGTCAAGTGCAAATACTGGTTCTGATCCCACCGCTGCCACCAATGTTAGATCTGGGGGTCTCTAGTTGGCAGAGGTAAGTACCTTAGACCAAATAGGGACCCTTGCTTCTAGTCAGGGTACAGGGACACACACGGTAGATAACCCCTGCTCCCCCTCTAGGTAGCTTGGCTCGAGCAGGCTGGCTTATCCCCAAGGCAATGTGTAAAGTATTTGCACGTAACAACTACAATGACCCCCCTAGTACACCACAAACATAAACCACACAGGTGAGTATATAAAAAAATATAACTTTATCTAGTTTCAGCAGTGGAAATCAAATTATCAAAGGGTTGCACATTAATCGCTTTCTTGGGTTGTCAGGATCGTAAGAAGATAGTCTCTAGTCTCTTGTGTGACTTCGTATTCAAAGAAAAAGAATAAGTTTGTAGGCTTTCAGGGTTTAAATAGCCACGTTCCTCTAGCGGTGCCTCTGCGCTTATAACTAAAGCGCTCCTCTCAGGCTGCTCGGTGCAGGGATTCCACAGCTCCCGAGCGATGGACCAATCCGGTCGCGGCTCCCTCGACGAGCCCCTAGTGACGATGTTAGATGTCACCGGAGTCAGCCACTCGCAGCGCGGCTCCTCCGGCCAAGCCTCCACCATCAACCAATCAGGTCGCGGCCTCCTCGTTCTCTCCTCCGCAGCTTCGCAGAGCAGAGAAGTGCAGCTTCTGATCAGTTTCGGGCCCCCGGGCCGCGGCGGTGAAGCACGGGCAGGGTATTCCACGGCGCCCCGTGTCAGCGGGTCGATCGTGACGCCACCAAGCCTCACAGCGGCTCGGTTAGCACGGGGGGCGCCCACAATCCTGCGGCCACAGCAATACACGTGCCGATGAGCACGTCTGTTTTCTCAATGTGGCAACCGGTGTCAGACCAAGATCAGCGCGGCACTCTCCAGCAAAACAGAGAGCAGCCAGCACACTTTCCGGGGCAGATGCTTGGAAATTTCGTAGAAACAGCCCACGGTCCTTGCAGCACACAGCAGCACAGGGGGGACACAGCAGAGTCTTAAAGTCTTGGCAACCTTTCTGTCCCTGGGTTGCAAAACAGGAGGCCAGCTCTTCTCAGGCCCTTGGAGATTCAGAGTTGAAGACACAGCACACAGCAAAGTCTTGTTTGGTCAAGTAGGCAGGGTCACAGCACACAGCAAGGCCCCTTCTCCTCCTCAGCTTCAGTTGCACAGCAGAACAGGTCAGCCCTTAGAGCACACAGCAAGGCAATCTTCCTTCAGTCCTTCAGCGGTCCATCTTTCAGCAGAGGTTCCTCTTGATTGTAGAATCTAAAAATCTGTGGTCAGGGGTCCTGTACTTATACCCCTAAAAGTCTTTGAAGTCTTTGTGCAAGTGGGTCCTGAGCCCGGTCTGATCCAGTTCTGGGTGTTGCTGGAGCACTTTGTTTTCCTGGCTTCTTCTTTCCTTTCAGAGTGAGGGGCAGAGTCGTCAGCCGCCCAGCAGGAGGTGGAGCCAGCAGTGTGGCAGGCAGGCACAGCCCTATTCACTCCCAGGTGCTATCTCCTCCCTCCACTCTACTTGCAAATGCAGTCATTCAGCAAAGGGCTGACTCATCCAACCTCCTGGGGGCTCCCCAGCCCCTGTCACTCTCAAACCAGACAGTCAATCCACAAGCATGCCCAGGCACACAGAATGGTCAGACAAGAGAACAGCTACTCTCTAAAAAGTACTGTTCTCCAACTCAGGATTTAAAAACAACCTCTCCTAAAAGATGTGTTATTAAATGCTGAGCTCAGGGATATCAAACACTCATGTCTTATCTTGTTCCTATGAGAAGATAGGCTGATGGCCATTGGCACCAGCCCCCCCCATGTTAGCCTATGGAGCAAGATAACCTTGCAGCAGTGAACACACAAAATGGCCGCTGTTCACTACCAGAGCATGATACCTGCACTAGTACATGCTCTACCTTTTACATACACTGCACCTTGCCCAGGGGGGTACCTTGGGCCTTCCATAGGGATGACTGATGTGTACAAAAAGGGAAGGATTAGGCCCGGCCAGTGTGGACACTGGCCAGGAAGACATGGCAGTCCAGGGACTGCAGGCAGGCCTGCGGTGGCAGGCCTGAGACACCGTTTAGGGCTACTCGTGTGGGTGGCGCAATCAGCGCTGCAGGCCCACTAGTAGCATCTGTCATCACCAGCCCTGGCACACACAGTGCACTTTTCTAGGGACTTCATGGTGATACAAATATGCCAATCAGGTATATCCAATCAATACGATATTTTACACAGGGAGCACTTACACTCTGGCACTGATTAGCAGTGGCAGAGTGTCCAAAGCATCTAAACCAGCAAAAAACAAAATCCAGCACTGCATCAAAAATCCAGGTAGCAGAGGCAAAAGATAGGGGAAAAACCCACGCCAAAGGGTCAATTGTTTTATAGCCGCAGCCCATGCCTCACCTCCCGGGGTTTCTCGTACGCCCCCTCTCCAAATGCAGGTCAGCCTGGTGCCTTCTCAACCCCTCCCTTCTCAGATCCAGACAGTCAATCCACATTCAGCAGAGACACACAGAAACACACAGAAATGATTAAAGCACAAAACTCAGCCACTTTCTAACACAAAGTGGCAAAACCACTTTCAAAGAAAGATGTGCTATGACACTGTGAGTTCATACATACGAAACTTCACCTCTCCAATTTAATCTGATGGGAAACTAGGCTAACAAACACAATGGCCTTTCAGCAGTGAAAACCAAAATGGAGTGTTTTTCACTGTCAGGACATAACACACACCTCAGTATATGTCCTGCCTTTTACTTACACTGCACCCTACCCAGGAGTTACCCGAGACCTACCACTGGGGTGCCCACTGTGTACGCAAAAGGGAAAGAAAGGTCTGATAAGTGGTTGTACTTGTCAGGACAGCATGCTAACTTATCAAACTGTGTGCAGACCCTACACTGCAGGCCTAAGTTTCCTTCTCAGCGCGCCTTTGTATTACTAGCCCTGGCACACACAGTGTACATCACTAGCGACTTTACTAGTAAGGCAAACATACTAATCATGGCCAACCAATTACCATTACACTTTACACAGGGAACCCTTGTACTTTGACACTGATCAGCAGTGGCAAAGTACCCAAAGCATCTAAATTGGCAACTCTATGTCAGGAAAACGGTCTAGGGGGAAAGCAAAAAGTTTAGGGAACTTTAGCCACAAAGGCCAAGTCCTACAGTGATCTACACATTTGACAAATAAAGATCAAAGGTGCGAATCTAAAAAGCAAGAATAGCACTCCCCGTTATCAATAAATCTGTAATATAGGAAAGAGTTTGTGAGTCATGTTGACATTACGATATTGTATTGAATGGCAGGATCATCATTTGGACTCTGTTATGTACAGCTGAGCCTGAGATTCATGATGACAGAGGGCTATGTATGTTCTGAAGAAATTTGAGATGGACCTGAAGAAATATGTGATGGACCAAAAACCTGGAAACTGTACTCCTCCTCGTAGCACAGCAGTGTTCTAATTGCAGGAAGATGGGGTAAAGCACTTAAAAAGGAAATCCAAAAATGGGCGTGGTACATGAGAGGTGTCCCGACGGCCACAGAAAACCAAGGAGAAGTGAAAGCAGCTCTCTTCTTCAGAGCTGTTGCCCGCTCTCACATTACAGCATTTCTTCCTTGGGCCGCGGGGACACTGATATTTTATTGAGCCCCTCCCTACCGTGCTGCTTTCACTTCTCTGGGTTTCATCCTGCTTCGCATTTATATTATTTTCCACAAAAACTTCTAATGTGGACATTTGTTTCTGGGACAAAGCAAAGTGACTGAAAAGGAGTTTTTTTCCTGCGCATAGGGATCATTGTTTGCTTTCTCTCCCTCATTTTCACCTAGGCAGGGATAACCAGAGATGATCAAACCCTCCTAAATACCTGTGGCCAGGACCGGACTGGCCGTAGCGGGCACCTGACATTTCCCCGGTGGGCCAGAGGGGTGGGGACGGTTTTGTACCCGTGGGGGCTGGTTTTGTTACTGGGGACTGGTTTTGCAGTAGTGCTGCAATATCTGCCCCCTTTAACAAAAGCAGTGCTTCTCACTAGCACACCCCCACCCCCGCGGCTGGTCAAGCAGCAATCTGTCAGGGATGGTTGATGTTTCCAGTCCAGCCGTGCCTGTGACCTTGCAGCACTGTAGTGGAAAGGTATCCTTGTCAAGAGTTTCTGACAGTGGAACAAGCTGAAACTCTGACATCAGAATCCCTCTATAAGCCCAAAGTAAGTGAGTCGTTAGAATAGTGGGTTTAGTTGAATTGGAGCTATGCCCTACTAAACTCTAAAGAGTCTCTAAGTCCACAATCAGAATGAAACATTAAACATGGCATGCTCTGACAGTTCACACTTTCAAATATTATAATGAATGTTATGAATGTCTTACCTGTTATCTGTATTTGAGTGGAGTTTTTTGCAACTGGATGGCAAGAATGGCAGCCTGTGCGAGTCACCCAAACTGAAATGGAGTAGTTTCCTGGAGATTTAGCAAGCAATTTAATTGCTGAGCTAGATGTATTTTCATATTCTGCTGTTAGAACCAAAGGTGTATGAATCCAGTGGAAGCGATATGGCCTGTGGCCCTCCATATAAGTAGAGCTGCCACCAAAAACACTTAAGGTGGCAGTCACTGTGGCCTGTGCTCCTGTTGTAATTGGATCATCAGCGTGGATTTCAATAACATGTTTCATCTCGGAATCTATCATCAAAACAAATATAATCAATTAATAATACACACAAAAAGTTTTTATTTTTATTTAATTTAGGGAAGCTGGAGTGGGGCTGAACATAACTATCTACCCAGCGTTCAATGCTTTGGTGCAGGACTTTAAGATGTTATTTACTTTGGTAAATATTACAGCATGAATTTACATAAGCTATGTTATGTTATGCAAGGTAGAAAGTGGATTATAAAGGGGAAGCACACTTCTTTACTGATCCTGCAGTCGTGGGTAATACCTTTATTGTACAAATCATTGTTAGAACTGGGGGTCTCTAGTTGGCTGAGATAGGTACCTTAGTCCAAATAGGGACCCTTGCTTCTAAGTCATGGAAAGGAAGGACACCTTCTCAGATAGCCCCTGATCACCCCCTCGGTAGCTTGGCACAAGCAGCCAGGCTTATCTCCAAGGCAAATGTGTAAAGTATTTGCAACCACGCTCTCAGTAACACAGTGATAACACCGCAAATGGACACCACAAGAGTCTCATAAAAACAATTATGTTTATGAAGAAAAGATAAGATGAGACCAAACGATAAAAATCCAACATATGCGAATTCGTAATATTTCACCTTGCTGGTTATTAGGCCAGCAAGTACTGGTAGGTTCTTGCAGTATTATGAGCAATTCTCGATGATCTAATGCAGTTCTAATGCAATGCTATGCAGTTCGTGATGCAAGAATCAGGCAATTGGTAATGCATCAATTAGCAAGTTCGTAATGCATAAATAATGCAATTCGTAATGCAAAAATCAGACAGTTTGCAATGCAAAAATAAGGCACTTCATAATGCAACTATCAGGCAGTTCGTAATGCAAAAATAATGTACCTCGGCACCGATCGCGGTGCTCTGGACGGTCTCTATGCCACTCTTACTGAATCGGGTTCAGCTACTGCCAAAATATGCCCCCAACACTGTTATGATGGAAAACAAAGTGCTGCTCCACACTCCGGCCCCGGTACTGCCACGCCTCGGCAAGTACAGGACACGATACGGACTTGAGTGGAGGTTCGCGCTGCAAAGATGGGAAAGGCCGAGAGCATTTCTCTCGTAGCCCGCACCCTGCCTGAGGCGGAGACACAAGCACGCTCACTGAGCATTACCTGGGGGGTGCGATCTCACTCTCCTCTCCTCACGGCTTGGGCCTCCGGTGCGACTTCGTTGATCTTGGGTAGTGGAACTCGGACCCCGGACGGTGATAGTTCGAGGTCTCTCCTTGGCAAAGGCAGGCTCGGGCCGGCGGCGGTGAATTCTCACAGCTCCTCTGGGGATGCCGGTCTGGGCTGATGGCAATGACGATCGCAGCACTTCTGGTCACACTGTTGATCAAAGCAGAGAACAAGACTGCTCCGGGACACACAGTCACGGGGCAATTATCACAAAGGTCTCAGGCTGCACGAAGCACATGCACACAGCATCGCTGAGACTCACTTGGACTCCGGCTGCACAGGATCACGGGGCAGTTCTTACGAAGGTCTCAGGCTGCAGGAAGCACACGCACACAGCGTCGCTGAGACACACTTGGAAACTTTTATGTTCCTGAGTTTCCACAACAGGGAGCCAGCTCTCCTTGGGTCCTTGGAGACACGTTACTTCAGGACACAGCACACAGCAAAGTCCTTTCAAGCAGGGGGACACAGCACACAGCAAAGTCCCTTAGCCTCTCCTTAGTTAAATCAGCAAACTGCAGGCCTGCCGAAGAACACACAGCAAGGGTCAGTCCTTCTCTTCAGTCTCTTCAGCTGTTCTTCCTTGGCTGAGGTTTCTCTTGACCGCGAAGTAATTTCAATCCTCTTCAGTCTTGATCAGTCCAGGGGTTTCAGCCCTCATAGTTATACTCCTAAATGTCTTTGACGTCTTTGTGTTCAGGGGGCACTGACCCCTGTCCAAACCAGTTCTGGGTGTTTCGCTGCCAGTGACACCTTCTTCCTTTGATTGTGGGGGTCTGGATCCTCAATCACTCAGCAGGAGATGGAGCCATTGTTTTATGGCAGCAGCCCAGGCCTCTTCACCTCCAGGGGTTATTCCTCCCCCCTACACTCCAGATGCAGGTCAGCCGTGGCTGTCTCACTTACTCCTCCCCTGGGTCAAGACATTTCCCAGATCCTATTGCATTCAAATCCAGACAGTCAATCCACAACCAGGCAGTTACACACAGAATTGTTAGAACAAAAAAACAGTCACTTCTAAAAGCGTGGTTTCTAAACCCACAATTCAAAAACCACCTTCACAAAAGATGTGTTATTAAATTGTGAGTTCAGGCACACTAAACTTCACCTCTCCATCTTAAGCCTATGGGAAGATAGGCTGGAAACATATTTACACAGCCTTCCCCATTCTGTCCTATGGGCAATATGGCCTTGCAACAGTGAAAAACTAAATGGGGAGTATTTCACTCTCAGGACATGGTACACACCTCAGTGCATGTCCTACCTTTCACAGACACTGCACCCTGCCTAGGGAGGTACCTTGGGCCTACCATAGGGGTGTCTGATGTGCATGGAAAGAGAAGGGTAAGGCCTGGCAAGTGAATGCACTTGTCAGGACAACATGGCAGTTAGCAAACTATGTGCAGGCACTGCAGTGGCAGGCCTGAGATCTCTCTTTAGGCTACTTGGGTGGGTGGCACAATTAGTGCTGCAGGCCCACTAGTAGCATTTGCATTACCAGCCCTGACACAAATAGTGCACTTTACTAGGAACTTTTACTAGTAAGACAACCATGCCAATTATGGACAACCAATTACCATTACACTTTACACAGAGAGCACTTGCACATTGACACTGATCAACAGTGGCAAAGTGCCCAAAGCATCTAAGTTGCCAACACCATGTCAGAAAAAAGGTCTAGGGGGAATGCAAAATGTTTAGGGAACTTTTGCCAAAAAGGGCCATGTCCAACAATCATTGATTGCTATAAATCCTAAAAGTAAAGAATCTAATACTCTCTTTATAAAAACACCCCCTGTTGTAAATACTGAAGTGCAATACAATTATAAAGAGCAAATGTTTGTTTACATCAACTGGTTGGTTATACTACCGACTGTGTCCAAATTGTTTGAAAGAAAAAACTTCTGAGAAATGTCATAAGATTGAGGATATAGGAATTACTGTGACCTTTAAACCAAAGATTGACAGCCTCTTCTATTGTCCTCAAGTTAAATTCTCTAAAATATTTCTGTAGATACTTCCTCTGAATGGACAAGAACTTTGGGCATAGACAAATAATATGTCCTATTGGCTCATCCGTTTAGCCAAACAACCCACATCCCAATAAATCAGGGCAGGAAATTCTCCCAAGATCTTTCAAATTTGGAAATTTGAAATATACATTAATCTAATCATAAAAATTCCAAATTCTCATGACCTTCCAAAATTGTGGTAAATATGGTTGTCTTACAGTGGCATAGGAATCTAACACCATATCTACATGTTTTTATTTCAATGATGCTAGAAAGTCATCCCTACGACTGCTGGCCAATAAGGAGGTCTTTATTTGCTTCTTTCAAATGTGTTCTATGCAGAACACAAACAAAGAGGAAAAAGCCTCCATTCATTGTGTTTGTGCAGGCAGGTATCCCTTCCTACACATATATAATTCTGCCAACAACGCAGACACTCTTGCACCAAGGTGTAAGTGTGCCTGCGTTGGTGCTAGGCACCAAATTGTGCTCCAACGCAGGCAAAAAGGACAGGAATGCACCGTATCTTGTAAATACCATGCATTTCTGCACTTTTTAATTGGCATAGGGTAGCGCAACAAAAAGACTTGCAGTGCTGCCCTTTGCTAATTGATTGCAAAAGAGGCCCCTAATTTATAAACTCACTTGTCCATGGAGGTAGTGAAGGCAAATGAAAAGACTAGGCAGGGGATAAAGTTGGGGCTACCTAAAAGATGCCAACGTAAGCAACATTGAATGATATGATAGAAAGTTGAAGTAGATTCCCACACATCCTTCAGGTAGATTAGCAGCATCTCTGGTTACGTTGTACACTGCCTTGATAATTTGATTATTGATTATTGTTATATAAATAAAAATGGCTGGATAGGGAGTGACTTTCGCAAATTATCGCGAAAATGTTAAAAATCTCCGCAAACAAGCGGAAATATCGCGAAGATGCGGAAGTTTTTTACCTGCCTGTTTGGGGTATTTTCTGCGTGGTCGCAGCTCGCAAACTTACCCATGCGGTTGCTCGCGGGCGCGCCCATCTTGTTTTCACTCTTCTTGTGGTGCATGATCGCGAGAAGAAAGACGTGATCGCGCGACCAATGACATTACTGCGGCCGCGAACTGTCGCGAGACAGCACAAATGGCTACCAGCAATCCAACATCTTGTGGAGAACGCGACCGGATCGGGAAAACTTGTCGGCGAACGAGGGGATTCAGGTAAGGCGATCGCGCGCACGCGAGAATGTATTATTTTACAGCGCGAGCAAGAAACAAATTATCGCTAAGCTGAGGAATGCGGAAATTTTGACATTTTCGCGCTCTCCGCGGAATGCGAAAATGTCAAATTATCGCAATTTCCACGAGCGGAACGGAAATTTAGCCCAGGCCTATTAATATCACTGGGTGCAGTTCTGCCACCTGTCCTTCTGTTATATGATCAACTGTCAGACATGGTTATGAACACTTCCTGACTTCAAAGTAGGTTTGCACAAGGAATGCTAATACCAGAGATCAGGATTTATATGAGGCCATAGAAGGGTGTAAAGGGTCCTCAGGTATACAGGAATTGAGGCCTTATTTAGAGTTTTTGCGGGTGTTTTACTTTGTCACAAACGTGAAAAATATGCCATCTGCTTTATTACAAGTGCACTATATATGCCATGGCACTTCTCATAAGGCGGGCAGGATATCTATCAGGTTTGTGAGGGAGTAACCCATCTGCCAACTGTAAATCAGACCCCTTGTCTAAAATTTAAGATGTGCACCCTGAATATCTTGACCTGAATATCTAGGGAGGCAAATATCAAGTACAAAATATTGAATACAAAATATTTGAAGGTAAGCATAGATTTTCTATACCCACATATATGTGCCTTGAAGATTTATATTCAACAAATGTAAATGTAGAGCTAGGAAAAGTAAATCTATATTTCCTCTATATGCACGTACATTATGGTATTTTGGTTTTCGATATTTCATCCACAATATCCTTGTACGACAATATTCACGGCCTCAATATTCAGTAGTGCAACCAAATTTAGCATTGTAAATGGCTAATGAAAAAAGGGCCAATGAAACAAAAATCATGAGTTGGAACATAAGTGGAGTGGCATACAAAGATTAGGATTGGTCTGACATTCTTCCAATGACGTAGGGAGACTGTCACCAGCCTGCAAGATATGAATCCGTCTATTTGGGATAATCAAACCTTCACAGCAAAGTAGGGTTCTAACAAATAATTTGCATCCTATCATATGCACTCGAGCGCCATTGCTGTTTCAATCCACAACTTTCTAGACCTTCATGCTGATGCTAATGGCAGAGTATTAAAACTTATGGGAAGGTTCTTGGGCACTCAAATAATTATGGGAAACTTGTAAAGTCCTAATGTTGCCTTCAAAAGTGTAATGCTGTGATGGACAAGGTTCACAAGATGGACCAGACATGTCAAGTCAGCCCCCTTTAGTTATGTCTAGATTTGAGGTATAGATAGGTCTCATACTGCTAATAGGACTTATCATTCTTTCTTTTTTGGTTCATGCCACCATGCCACACACCAACTACACCAACTACTAACTCCTTTCTGGCGATGTTTCACAAGGGTCACCAAAGCTGATATACTCCCTAGAACACTGTCAAACCTGTCCCTCAGACTTGGCTTTATGTATCCTTGAGTTCCCTACAGGGTACATTCTGATGATTTCCGCTGTGGCTCATATTCAATTGGTCTTTAGAACCAAGGTGTGCAGATCCATCGAGGGAATTTTGAGGTATCAATGTAGAAGAAGATCATGATATAGCAGACTTTCAAGTTCTACAAACATAGCATTTGAATAAAAAATCCCCCAAAAATGTTTATTAGGTAAGTAGCTCAGCCACATCCGTTGGAGAGCAAGACAGCAAAACTGAAAAACACAATCTAAACACTTGAAGAAAGAAGAGAGTCTAAAATAAACATGGAGGTGTTGCATTTTTGAGTCCTCGTGGATATGTAATCTAAACTGCTTGGTCAGGCCTGAACAATTAATTTGGGGGAGGTCGAGTTGCAAAGAAAGACAATGGCCTTGCTCTTCCAATATCCCAGTGCTCAGACTGGTATTGCGGCAAAGGAGAGGAGATATAAACGTAACTGCTGAGTACTATACTGATTTCTGCACATCTACATCCAAGGTTTTGATGGCATAGCTCATCCAATATTAAGATGTTTTACCCTGGCACTGATAGTTGACATCAGTAACCAGTCACTAGGAGAGCTCATTGTATTGGAGGAAGTCACACTGCAATAGAAAGTCTGGCCTGGGAAATGTCTCTGAGCTTTGATGGATTCATAACATAATTCTCTAAAAAGTGAAAAGGTCTGATCGTATCCGATTTGGTTGACATTTGTGAAGAGTTCATCACTGATTGTGTTTTGGAACCAACAACCAGGAGGCAATACCCAGGATCGTTTTAAAACCAGGAAAAAGACAATAAGCTATGTTTTTCTACTGACCCCTTTCGCTCATAATATTGTGAGCAAAATTATAGCTTGAACCATCATGAACAACTTAACTCTTTAATGGTGGGAATGGTGATATAATAGCAAGCCAGTTTTATTCTAGAAGAGCAAACACATGCAATCTTTGTACCCTCATTGGGGCGATAAACCAACCTCATCCTGAAATACTGAGTGTGGCAGTACTTCTCTATTCAGGAGAGGCCTTTGAGTCTGTATAATTGGAGTTCTTACTGAACGTGCTTAGGTGTACAGTTATAGATGGTGGCTATTTAATGCAGGTTTAATGCATTCACAGATGACCAATGGCAAGGGCGGTCTGTTCCTTGATAGAGCGCCATGAGGGTTTGAATATTGTAGGGGTGCATTATAATCACGCTTAGTCCGCACCCTCATGTACTCCTATTTTGTATTAACCGATGATTATTAGAAGAGTAAATGTAATAATGAACAGTGAGTTTAATGTTAGAAATGTAATCAGTATTGGTCAAGAAAGTAAAATGACCTTTGAATGAAACTTCCTGTTGCAAAGTGCCTAATGAATTAATTTATGTGAAATGTAATGCATTAGATTTAAACGTGCACAATATGAAAGTCTGCACGTGTAGGAATGATCAATTGTGCTTTAAACATGATGGAGTATAGTGCCTGCACATGTAATGCTTATTAATGTGTAGTTCTTGATGTGTAAAGGCCTCATTTATGTTTTGCTATGTGTTAGAAATGGGATCTCTGGTTGGCTAAGGCTTGCGCCAAAGCCAGGCAGAGACCACCACTCTAGTCAGGACAAGGGAGTTACATGCCAAAGATAACCCCAGCTCACCCCCTTGGTACCTTGGCTCGAGCAGTCAGGTTTATCCCGGAGGCAATGTGTAAAGCGTTTGCACACGCACACAGCAACAACATACCACGCACACCACAAAAGGAACTCCACACAAGGTTATATCAAAAATAGCCTTTGTAGTCTCATAACACATTAGAAAAGTAATCACATAATATACATTGTGCCCTCTGGCACTAGGTAATATCTACAAGTGATTATTTACACCTGACAGGGCCCACTGGCCATTGTCAGAACCATCACAAAGTGAACTTAGTAAAAGTAAGACATATCATAAACGTACAACCGGTAACCACTGGTAACCACGGTACTCAGCATCATCCTGTAACATAAACCATATTATGCACAGTATCACATTTAGGTGTGAATTACATTCTGTGCCAATCTCACCAGCATAAACACATTATGCAATCATCTCATAAGTCTAAATGCATTATACCCTAACCCCCTAAGCATAACTCACAATAGGGGCAAAACTCACAGTAGGAAATAATCTCACTGGCATAAAACACAGTATGCAAAACCTCATAATCATAAAACCACATTAGAGGCATAAATCAGGGTGCGTAACTCATAGTACATAAATCACATTTCCTAGCACCACATAAATCACATTAGGGCCTGGCGCCCTCCAACCCCAACAGTCCCCCTGGCTAACTGGCTTTCTCAATGGGGCTCAAATGCCCTATGTCCCAATGTCAGGGCGCGCTGCCAATGCAGCAATATCCAAAAAGCACGTAAATGTGCTGGGGCCGAGGAGTGTCTCTTACTCCTATCTCACACAATGCCCCCAAAAGAATGATGGCCTAAATGTTGCACCTGCCCACTACTTTCTGGGCAGCTGTGAAGCTGAACGTGGGCCTGTGTACTCAATCTGCCCTCTGAACAAAGGTGCGCAAAATGTTGCAGCTGCCCACGCTAGTGCGGCGCAGCTATGAATAGGATACGGGGCCCTGGCACCACTGTGCCCTCGGGGCCCACACTGGGGTTTTTAAATCAAAATGCCCCTAATGTTGCAGCTGCTCTCTTGCAAGCGGGGCAGCTGTAGACAAAAGGCCAAAGGTAGGGGCACGGGCCCATCTGGGCCCTCTTAAATATGCCCCCTTGTAGGAGCGGCCCACAACGGCGGGTCCGCTCAGCAAAGTAGGAACTGGCCCTGTGCCTCGTGCGGCACCAACAACACTGTGGCCACGGGGGACGGGCATCGGCAATATGCCCCGACGCGCCCCCAACTTTGGAGCGGCCCGCAACAGATGCAACTGGTTTAGGGGTGATTTGGAGCACTTTGTTTTGCAAGCCCCTCTTCCCCTTTGTCAGGTGGGGGCTAGGTGATCAGACATACTACAGGGGGTGGAGCCAGCATTCACTAGGGCAGGCACCATCCTATTCAGAGACAGGGGATTACCCCTCTCACTACTCTCAGCACAGATGTCCTATTCAACCCAGCGCTGACTCACCCTGCCCCTCCTGGAGCCACACACACCTCCCTGTCACTCACAAGCCAGACATGCAATTCACATCAGGCAGGCAGACACATAGCACACAGACATGCCAACTTCTAAAAGTGGCATTTCATAATAACCACAATAAATCTGCGCACACCATTGTGCAGCATTTATTCTCACAATTCCATACATACCAGCCGTGACCACACTGCTCCTCTCATAACAGGAATTACCACGGACACACACTGATCAGGGAATCCCCAATGCATTCCTATGGGAGGGTAGGCCAACCTTACAAATGTAACACAAAGAGCGCATGCACTTTACACTGGACCCCAGTGCTAAATAGGCCTGGGATAAAATTCCGTTCCGCTCGCGGAAATTGCGATAATTTGACATTTTCGCGTTCCGCGGAGAGCGTGAAAATTTTAAAATTTCCGCAATCCGCATTTTACCGGAAATGTTTTGCTTGCTCGCGCTCTAAAATAATACATTCTCGCGTGCGTGCGATCGCCTTACCTGAATCCCCGCGTTCACCGACAAGTTTTCCCGATCCGGTTACGTTCTCCACGAGATATTGGATTGTTGGTAGCCATTTGCGTTGTCTCGCGACAGTTCGCGCCCGCAGTAACGTCATTCGTCGCGCGATCACATCTTTCTTCTCGCGATCATGCACCGCGAGACAAGTGAAAACAAGATGGCCGCGCCCGTGAGCAACCGCATGGGTAAGTTGGCGAGCTGCGACCATGCAGAAAATACCGCGAATGGGCGGGAAAAATCTTCCGCATCTTCGCGATATTTCCGCGTGTTTGCGGAGATTTTTAACATTTTTGCGATGATTTGCAAAAGTGAATTTCACAAATTCCGCCCACCCCTAGTGCTAAAATGCCCACAGGCCTAAAACCACCAACAGCATGTCAGAACTAAGGCAAAAAAAATTAAGGGTGAACCTGCCAAAAAGGGCCAAGTCCAACACTACGAAAGGCCTACTCGCATTTCTTATGTTAGCTGAATTTTGCAGGCCGAAGTACATTTTCCCTGGGAAGGCGCTCATTTGGAGTTAGTCAGCGAATTTCATGTGCAGGGAAGGATTATTGGTTCTCAGGCTTCTGTTGCAGGTGCAAGGACACCGTTCTCATTAGCTAAGACTAACCCTTTTGTTTTAGGAGTTAGGTATGGAGGAGAATTGTTACAAGAGTCTCAAGGACTGCTGATAATTGGAGGATGCTACTTTCTGCGCAGAGGGAGCCTGGGACTCAAGGACGTCTCAACCATTATTGGATGAAATACAGGTTCTGATGGAAATTTACCTTCAGGAGGTGTCCAGCCAGAAGAGGTGTTACGGAGGCGTGTCCTTCATGTTGTGCATTTTGTATTAGGGGCAGTGCCCCGAGGGATGAGCAGCAGAGAAGAGGCAGATAGGGGTAGATGGAGCAAGGAGTCGTTCGAGGGTAGAAGGAGAAAATCAATACTGAAGGAGACTTAGAATGAAGCAGTAGCTTTGGCTTCTAACCCTTTCAACGTGAGTGTATTTCTTAGGAAGCCTTCACGGGCTGACAACTTTTCTTGATCTTGCTTTGGGAGATGCTAAGTAGGGATGTCACTTTAGTGGTAGAGTAGGGACAGACTAATCAATTCCTTTGTAGGTATCGATGAAGACTGATTTAGATATTGGAGCAGTTATCTTTTGTTTGATATTTTTAGAATTCATTATTCTTTTTAGTTTGGAGTTAGTGATTCTTCAGCGACGAAATTTATTGGTTATGGATTTTATCTGAATGAGTTGGTTCTCTCGCCTTTACACTCCACAGCAGGTAAAAGGGTCCATTTGGCCGAGGATTCTTAAGAGTGGTAAGAGATGGTAAGATAAGATAAGAATCCGGAGTTATCAGTTGGTAGCAGAGTAGGATGCTTATCTCTGTAGTAAGGTGAGAAGTAGAACAGGGTAGATATTGATCCCATAGAGCCCAAGTGATGGTGATCGAGCGGAGGACAACGGCGTTGATGGAAGCCGGCAGAGAGTAACGGTGCAGCAGAAGCAGCAGTTCATGGGAGAGTGAGTATGAACAGGGTTTTGTGTCTGTTAGATTGCGGTGTTGTGTTGATTGTGTGATGTATTGCGGAGTTGACGTGAGAGTCGAGTGATTGTGGTTTTGGACTGTGACCGCGCGTTGTCCATGAGATTTGATTTTGATATCCCGGGATAAGAGATTGTGGTGTAGAAGACACCAAGAGTTAAAATTGTCTGACCAGAGACTGTGGGAGTCATGAGATGTCGTTGACTGACCCACCGGTGATAGGGAGTGCGAGTGCATGAGTAAGCGACGGAGGTCGTGGGTTGCCATATGTGGAACATTGAGTGTTTGGATCCTATCAATTAAGTACATGACTGTCTGGGCATTCATGGCCAGATAATCTGAGGCAGTTGTCCGGTCGTTTCGCAGACAGACAATTGCAGGAGTTGAGGTCAACAATTGTATGAGACTGTCCGGTCGTTGATGGACAGGCATTTAGAGAAGTGACTGTTCGGTCATTGGTGGACAAACAGTTATTTCATTGTATGAAAGAGACGCATGAGTGTACGAGAGACGAATTGTAAAGGAGGGGAACTGCTGCACGCGGAGGAAGAGTGACATCAGAGGGTGCCACGCTGCGATAGGTTGGTTGGTGTAAAGCCGCGCTGGTATTGGTAGATTGGCATCAGGAAGTACAACGAAACGCTGCATGTAAAAGAAGTTGATTTAAGTTGATTTCACCATGAAATGTTTTAAAGTTTTACGAGATATGTGTAGAGGAGGTGGAGCGGTGGTTACTCGGGGAGGAGAAGAGGCTCCGCCCGAAGATACCCCAGCTCATTACATGGCAACTAATGTGGGATTGCATACTATAATTTGGCTTGAGAATTGGCATAAAATGACTGAAAAAGAGGGAGAATTGGCTTTTCCGAGATATGGTTCTTTCAGATTGGAAGCGTTGTATCAGTTGAAATCGGTGATGTTTTCGTGGCGACCTCTACCCAGACCAACACAGTTCGAAGCGCTACATGCATGAATCTGTGAACAATACTGGGTGTGGCTCTGATCAGCAAGGCTGAGCCGAATAACAATGTGAACAAGGAAGTGCCAATGCTTATAAGTGATTCCAAACAATAAATGGAGCGTAGAAGATAACCTCAAACAACCACGCTAGTACTAATTAATAGTATTTATTTCAATATCTTTGCATAAGAATATTGATTCATCTTATATAAAAAATGTTTTTGTGTACAAGAATAAGAAGCCGTCAACAAATTTAAATACATAAACAAGTGAACACGTAATAGAAAAAACAAATTGGAAAACATGAAAGAATACTATACTACACTTATCTGCCAGAAAGACAGACAAGATACTTTCAATGAACATTCATTCACCACTCCTCATACATCCAAACAAACATTCAAACACACTTTCCTTTGATAGCCTATTTCTTGCTTATTGGAATTTCCCAAAGGACCTATCAAACCTGGTGAGAATTGCACAAAATTATATAAAGGTGCATGACAACAATTGTTGCTCCAATCCTTCACAATTCAAGTAAATTTATAAGAATGCACCAGCTTGATATATTTACACCAGTGTTTGTCAATACAAAAAACAAAAGGTCGACACGTTTCGAACCCCTAGTCCTTGAATGGGGGGTTCTCCTCAGGACCAAGACACAGAGTGGCAGCGTGAGTCAAGCTTTTTAAACACGGGGCCAAATCTTATGACGGAGATGGTCACTTGGGATAAAGTAGAAGTTTTCTTATTGTGCAAAGTTGACAAATCCCATGATTGAAGTGGGACGAGGAAGCTCTTAGTTGTCCCTTCGTTGCCCCGCAATGTAGACTATCGAACTGGAGACGGCGATGCCAAATCTGAATCACGGCGAGAAGCACTTGATTTGCAGCAGAGTGCGGGCATTAGCTCGTTCACATGCATGAATTAGAGCAGTACATGACAGGAAACGAGATCGAAGTCAGGATGAGTGAAAAAGTCAATCAGAGTATTTCAAGATGGGCGATGGGATGCCTTGGAGAAAAGATAAAGGGTGGAAACTATTGAGGGGGATAGGCTATTCCTGTTGATGGTGAAGGTGGTTGACACGCAGGAGAATAGCACAGAAGAAGACAATAGCGACACAGATGACAGCTTGTTAGAGAGGTTATTGTCAGAGAGTCCACCCCCAAATATCCCAGACTCTGAAGAGGGAAAGTCAGTACCGACAGAGGGGATTGGGGACTCGCAGACTAAACCTAATGCAAGTGTAGTTGGAAAAATCTCTGCAGAAACAGAAGGGATGAGGGCACAGACACCAGCAAGTATTGAGGAACTGCAAGGTTACCAGATGCTCTTACAGTGCCGGTTACCATTGGACCCACAGTGTCACTTTATGATCCAGTTCAGGTGAGGAATGGGAGTTTTGTGCAGTCAGCAGTAGGAGATTGGATTAGCTCTGGAAGGAATGGCACAGTGAGCGGAGTAGCTCACCTTCCGAGACCAATAAAATCGAGTACGTCATTACCAGCCACTGCAGACTCCTCCAGAGGACAGGGGGATGTGAGACCGGTAAGACCAAAGTCCTTGGCCGAGTCGAGATCAGATCTAAGAATATGGGAGCCAACAGTAAGAGATCAGTGTGACAGAATGCCAGGAGATTGGGATTACGGAGACTCAGGAACCAGACCAGTCCTGAGAAATATAGCAGAAGCGAACCAATGTGTAGATCAGAGTAGCAAGAATGAGGGATCGAGTGGTGCATCTAGTCTAGGGACCCTGAAAGTTGCTATAAGAGCAAAGATGTTGGATGTGGTGAGGTTGAAAGCTGAAGTAGATGAGATAATTAGTGGGAACGTGCCTTTGGAAAGAGTGGAACTTTATGAACCAGACGAGTTGCTGTTTGTAGCGAAGGATGTAACTCTCAAGGCAAGGTCAGCACATGAAAAACTGGAAGAGTTGACAAAAAGGTATGAGGTAGACCTGTCCAAAACAAAGATGTTACAGAGAAGCCACAGGTTGCAGTACAGTGATCAGGAATTGGAAGAGAAGAGGGTCATAGGTTTGAAGGCTCGTATTCGAGAATTGATTATAGGGATACGCGCATGCAGCATGCTTGGTAAGTGGGAGGAAAGATGGTCCAAGAAGAAAAGCCCTAAGAGAAGCATAGGAGAGACGCCGTCTCCAGGAGGAGGAATGATAGGAGTGGAGAATTACCCTTTGCGAGAAGTACAGAACAGAGGGTATGTACCTTGGAGTAGAGGTGATTTTGCGGCATTCCCTAATGATTTTCCTCTGCTGAGGGAAAAACCTGTCGAATGGTACAAGCAGGTCGATCGTTTTGTTAAGATCTCAAAGGTGTTATGGGTTGATCTGAATACATTGTTTGACATTGTAGTACCGAGCCATTTGTGGGCAGCTTGTAAAGTTGCAGTTGATTGGCCAACTTCTGAACCAGACAGGGATTCTGTTACAAATGGTCCTTCACCTATTGTTATGAAAACGTTTGAGCAGGTAATTACATGGCTGAAATCCAAAATCTCGCCACAAGATATTGATTGGGTCAAGATAGACAGAACAGTTCAGGAACCAAAAGAATTCGTCCGCCAATTCTACAAAAGGCTCCGGCAAGCCTTTAAGCTGTATAGTGGGCTAGACACATTAGACCCCAAGGATATGGGACAGTTTGTTTCCATGTTCGTGTTGGGTCTCAGACCAGAGGTTAGCTTCATGATTCAGCAACATCTGATCTGCTGGCAGAACAAATCAGTGGATGAAATCCTGCGGTATGCCAGGTACTACAGTGATAAAGTGGATTCGAAACACAAGAAACTTAAAGATTTGATGCTGGTTCAAATGCAGACCACTGATAGAGAGCTCCAGATGCAGTCGAATGGAGGAACGCTAGGGAAAAGACAGGGAAACAATCTAGAAGGCAATCAGAATGCGCAGGGTCAAGGGAAAGGGAAACCTATAGACCCCAAGACAGGGATGGATGTGGCAACACTGAAGAAGACCACCGCACGTCACCATTGTCACAAGAGCGGGCATTGGAAGCGCGAGTGTAGATTGAATCCAGCAAATCAGGTGCAGCAAGAGGCAGAGATAGTGCAGGTACCTGAAGCTGTCAATACAGTAACGAGACCTAGATTCATGCAAGGGGGGATGATGGTCCCACAGGTCCAAGTCCTGCAACCTCCAAGAATTCCACAGGGAAATCGGACTTACCAGCAGATGCCCCTTTTCGAGAACTTTGACGAGTACAGCTCAGACCCGTTGAAATGAGGGGGGAGGAAGACTGCACTCTTGGGGCAGTCTTAGAGGTAGACCAGAGGAGACCGTTTTTAGAGACGGATGTTGATGGTCATCCTACCACCTTTTTGGCTGACACCGGTGCTACCCGTTCTACTGTAAGATCTGCAGTAGTTCCCAACCTACCCCTCTCGGGACAATAAATCCAAGTTGTAGGAGTGGCAAACAAGAAAATGACTAACCCATTGACTGAGCCGATTCCTGTGAGAATAGGAACCTTTCGAGATCGACATTAGTTTGTGGTGTGCGACTGAAGTCCAGTCTGCCTGCTAGGACAAGATCTTTTGTGCAAGTTGAATTGCACCATTTATTGCACGCCCAAGGGTCTGGAGGTACAGACTAAAGACGATGATGCCACCTTTAAGGTTGCAAACCAGCATTTGTGCATAGAAATGCATCCTGTGCTGATGGTGGAGGAGATTCTACTTGACCTAGGAGACTCTGTTTCATTGGATGTGTGGGATTTCACGGGAGAAGAGATTGGGTTAATCAAAGGTGTCGAGCAAGTTAAGATCCATATTAAGCAGAATGTTGAGTTCCCGAGAACACCACAGTACAATTTGTCACCAGAGACGATCGCAGGGATCAAACCTGTAATCGACTCATTAAGCAGGGAATTCTGAAGTCGATAATGGGCAGTCCATGCAACTCACCCATTATGAGATTACAGAAACCAAGTGGGAAATTCAGAATTGTGCAAGACCTGCGAAAGGTCAACACAATTGTTGCCCTATGTTGTCCAGTGGTAGCGAATCATCCCATATCAAGCCAAGTGGTTTACCGTTATTTACTTGTGTCAAGCATTCTTCTCGATACCTCTCCACGAGGAAAGCCAATTTTTGTTTGCCTTCCGGCTGGAAGACCGTTTGTTAACATGGTGTCATATCCCTCAAGAGTATACAGAGAGCCCCTCGATCTTTAACCAGATCTTGAAAAAGAACTCGGAGAGTCTTGTGTTGACGCAGAATTCAGTTCTCGTGCAATGCATTGATGATCTCCTTATTGCGTCGGAAACTGAGGACGCTTGCAGGATTGACACGATTACCCTACTGAATCATCTGGCAGAGAATGGGCACAAGGTGTCTCCAAATAAGTTGCAGTACTGTTTGAGTGAAGTACAATACTTGGCTCATCCAATTGAGAAAGGCAAGAGAAAGGTGTCACCAGATCGGATTGAGGCGATCATGAACATGGCTGTACCTACGACTCAGAGGGAGGTTAGAATGCTCTTGGGGATGGTTGGCTATTGTCGCCAATGGGTTCCCAATTTCTCACTGAAGGCGAAGCCTCTACAGAAATTGACTCGCAAGGATGTAAGTGATCCGGTACCATGGGACCATGACTGTCTGGTTTCATTCTTGGAGTTGAGAGAGGCCTGTGTTGTGCTCCGGCTCTGGGGATGCCTGACTACAGCAAGCCTTTTTCATTGTTCTGGTGTGAGAAAGAAAGTTGCACATTGTCAGTCCTGACTTAGAGTCATGGAAGTGTCCGTGGACCAGTTGCCTATTTCTCAGCTACTTTAGATCCAGTAGCTTCAGCGTTGCCCGGATGTCTTAAATCTGTTGCTGCAACGGGTGTCAGCATTGAGAGATGTGAAAGCATTGTCATGGGTCACCCCTTGATTGTGTACGTTCCGCAATCTGTTGAACTGTTGTTGAGGACTAAAACACAGTACCTGACAAACAACAGACTCACACGCTACGAGCAAGTGATACCTGCCGCGGAGAATGTGACTCTGAAGAGGTGTTCGGTTTTAAACCCTGCTACACTTATGCCTTTGCCAAGCGTAGATGATGAAGATTGTGAGGACCATGACTATATCGATGTGACTGAACTTTGCACCAAGTCGAGGCCTGACATTGTTGATGAACCTCTGCCTGACCTTAATGAGATTTTCATTGTTGATGTTTCATGCTTAAGAGACAATGTTGGCCAGTTGAGAGCAGCATTTGCTGTATGTACTGTGAGAAGTTGGCCTGATATATGATGTCACTAGTTCTAGTGTACACCTTGTATCAGTCCAAACAACCCTTATGGTGATTGGTTGTAAAGTCAACCTTATAGACCAGCTATCCTAGTGGTAGCATGGACAAGAGCAGTCTTAGGCTAAACTCTGTATGGCATGTGAAGCCAGCTGTTATACCATTTGTAACCCCTTGAATACCAAATGAAAGGACACCACAACAGATATATATAAAAATAGAATGTATTTATTCTAGTCAAACCCTCAGCACTCTTTATGAGATTAGAGGTAAGTACAACACAGTCTTATTTAAGCATACATTAAGTCACACAGGGAAGTAATACAGTAGGCCCTAGGGGCCACGCAAACCATATACTAAGTAAGTGGTATAAGAACCACTGTCACGAACACAGGATAGGCCTAGGCCTAGGGAATCGCTGGGGCTACACTATACTACCAAAGGTTAGGAAGTGGGAGGTCCACGGGATTCAGGTGCAGAGTGGAAACACTCACGCGTAATGCGTAAAAGTCGATAGAAATAGTAGTTATTAGGAATAAAGAGTTTTACGACACTTCTGGAATAGCTAGGAGTTCGAGACTTGGAAACTAGACCCTAGGATAGTCAATACCCTTGTGAGCACCGGAGTACTCAAGTTACCTAGCCCACGGGCTGCGGGTGCATAGGTGTGAACTTGCGTCGGGTTTCGTTGTTGACTCCTATGGATGCCTGAAGGAAAGTTGCTTACAGGCAGTCAGTGAAGAGTGTCCAGTGGATCCCAAGGTGGGGATCAAGAAGGAAGGAACCTGCAAGCAGAAGGGACAGAGTCTAGGTCACCAGCCAGGAAGGAACCAGGAAGGAACCAGGCGATGTCGTGCAGATGCAGGTGAAGAGGTGAAGCTTGTCGCAGCAGCCACGGGTACCAGGAGACGTCGAGGACGACCAGGACCAGGAGGTGGGCTGTCCCATGAAGGCTCTTGCTGTCGGCGGCATTGATGTCGAGCTAGGAGCCAACAAGCCTTGGCAAGTGGAACCCACGCAGGATGGAGGACTTGCTTCTGGTGCAGACCTGGAAGGTCTGGGGTGCTCCTCTTTCACAGAGGAGCGAGTGCCAGTCTGGAGGAGCCAGACCAGCAAGGTGAAATCAAGAGTTCGTCATCGTAGAGGTCACTAGCCAACGGGCCAGCAACCGGACAACACGTTGAATAACACAAGTGCAGAAGGGCCCCACGCAGAACACGTGAAGTGTGGGGGGCTGCTCTTCTTTGCAGATGGTGCTCGGGATTGGGGCTTCTCAATTCCCCAAGCACAGCCTCGAGGAAGCCTCAGAAGTCGCGCTAGTCAGTTCCTAGCCACTTTTCCCAAGTCGCCGGTCCCACGTCCCTCGTCGCCTCCATGGGTCTCAGCTTTGCTGTCGATGTGGATCTGGTTCAGAGGCGTCTGGAAGTCTTGGCGCTGGTCAGTCTCTGCAGTCGTCCCTCGTAGGATCAGTCGCAAAGCAAGCAGCGGTCGCTGGATGGTGCCTGGTTGCCCAGGGTGGTCACTCCTTGGCCACAAGGGAGATTCTTCAGTCTTCTTCCTGAGGTCGAATGTCGAAGGTCCAGAGTTTCTGTTCAAGTTGCAGATTCAGGATAATCTAATCCTGCAGGGCTCAGCTACCTGGTAATATACTGGGCTAGTGGGCTGGGCTACCTGCAAGGTCCCTCCTATGGGTGGGACCAGGAAGGGGAGTGCTTACACCCCCTTTCCTTTGTCCAGTTTCGCGCCAGAGCTGGGGCTGGAGTGCCCCAGTACTGGTTTGAACTGGACTATGCATGGGACACCTTGTGTGCCCCAGGCATGTCTCATTCCTTTCAGCCCTCCTTGCCCCAATACACTAAAGTCTGTCTGGGGAGGTGCTAGCACCTCCCCAAGCAGGAAACCTATTGTCCAGGCCTCCCTGGCTGGGAGGGCTCCCAGCTGCAGGAGGTCAGACTCAAGTCTGTGGCAGCAGCATCCATTTTGTGATGCTGAGGCTTTGGTCAGAGTTAAACAGCAATGTAGGATTTTAACATGTCTCTCCCTCTAGAAGGGAG
The DNA here is from genome assembly GCF_964204655.1 of Triturus cristatus. Taxonomy (NCBI): domain Eukaryota; kingdom Metazoa; phylum Chordata; class Amphibia; order Caudata; family Salamandridae; genus Triturus; species Triturus cristatus. The sequence continues at coordinate 1,010,563,260 of NC_140593.1, read as the reverse complement.
GAATAATATCCTCATCACCAGAAATGGTATGGGGGTATTATTCCAAAGTGTTAGACACCTTACACGACATGTTTTGATAAAGCCAAACCATAGTTACCATAACCGTTTAAGATTATAAGGCACTTTAAGAGTATATGGTAGGCGTTATCATAGAACAGCTATAAGGACATGGTTCCGAAAGCTGCAGACAGGCTCAGCTCATGCTAGAGCACCATCTCACATGTTACCAAGCACTCTGCCTCCAGGATTGTTAAGGCCTGCCATAGGAGTGGCTCACAGGTACACATGTGTCTATTTTAAGTGTAGATATAGGTATACTATATCTAAGCAAGGGGTGATTACACGACCTTGCCCCAGCTGAGTGATCAGCCAGTTGTGTCTGATTGGAAGGCCAGGCCAGGGGTGGCATGATACATGCTGCAGCCCCTGGGAGGCCTAGGGTACACCTATGCCCTGGGTACCTAGGGTACACTGTACAGGGTCCTATAAGGTGATCCTTACCAATTGGGTATGTACCTAGGGTACATGGAGTCCATTTTAAAGAGAGAGCAGACAGCTTGAGACCCTGAATGGCAGGATCTCAGGCCAACTAAGTCGAAATACCAGCAAGACACTAGGCAAAAAGTTGGGGGTAACCATAGTCAGATACCCACCTTCCTACATTTACCTTTACAGGAGTGGTTGAAGCTGCTTGTTTAGAGGGAGTATACTCCGCACATGTGGCCAAAATCATTGCTTTGACTCACGTCTGTTTGGCAGCAAATCAGATCCGAATCACCATCTACACTGACAGCCAGTATGGGTTCGGTGTGGTTCATGATTTTGTACAGCTATGGTCTCAGAGGGGTTACATGACATCATTTGGTTCACCTATCAGGAACGTGGAATACGTGAGACAACTACTGTAAGCCTTGCAATGTCCCAAGGAAATTGCTGTAGTGAAATGTGCAGCACATGGAAAGGGAACTGATTTTGTTTCTCTAGGTAATAGCTATGTGGATGAAGTTGCACGATTTTGCGCTGAACAAGGGTGAATATTTAATGGAGATTACACAGGAGAGAGCCAAGAGAGAACCGAGCTCAACATGATGTTAGCCATGGCAGACACTTGGGACGAGCTCCGGCGCCTGCTGGAAGAGGTTTCAGAATAGGAAAAGGAAGTATGGTTCCCAGTCTGGAGACAAGGGCAGAACCAGTGAGGGAAGTGGAGAACCCAGCTACTACTGTGCCAATGGTCCAATCTTCCAAAAGTAATGTAACAACTCCATATGATACACTAAAGGTAGCTTCCTGGAATGTGGCTGGGATCAAGGGTCGGCTACACTCTGAGGAGTGGTTGGAATTTATAGATACTTTCGACATTATATTACTCCAGGAAACTTGGGCAACGGTTCCAATCTACAGGGTTGGGTTTATTAATTTTTTTAAACCTGCAATTAGAGGTAGCAAAGGGCGTGCTTCAGGGGGGTTACTGATCTGGGTGAAGCAGGCTTTGGGATTCCATCTGTCTGAAATACTTGTAGAACATCAAGACCTTTTGGGTATTAAATTGAGTAAGGTTGTCCCTCGGGACCTGATTATAATTAACATCTATGCACGAGGCCTACCTGGAGGCCACTGCCCTGGGATTGTTGACGTAGTGGATAGGTTTTTCGATGGGCTGGGAAGCGATAATTTTCTTGTTTTAGCGGGTGATCTGAACTGCACCTTTGAGCCGTTTCAGGCAGCTGGGGACAGTTGGGGGTCTGCAGAGGACGCTGTCTGGAATATTCCGGATTTATCAATTGATAAAATTGCTAAAGGGACCGCGGCTGCTTTGAACTGGATGGCCTTATGTTTGAATAGGGGTTTAAGGGCAGTTAATGGTCGCTCTACATCAGACCAATGCGCCTGTGATACTTATGATAATGGTCTAAGGAAAAGCCGCATAGATTATATTTTGTTAAGGTTGGAATTCTGGCAATACATGATAGACATGGAAGTGGTATCCCGCCCAGAAAGCGACCATAATCCGTTGTCACTTAGACTAAGGCTGCCGGGAAAAAATAGATTGAAGGATCCAGATACTCTTAGGACAGGAGATGTCGCCCTGACCAATGACCGAAGAAGGATGAAATGGTCTAGGTTAGTGGGGGACGCCACTCTCCTTGAAAGTATTAAAAATGTGGTCACTAATACGGTGAACGAACCCATGCCCATTGAGTCTGAGGGGGCAGGTCTTGATCATGTTATTGAGTCTCACGAATGTTGTTTCGAGCAGCCTAAATCTCTTTTATCCATTCCATGTTCAAAAGGCCCGTTAAAAACACTTGGTTCCCGTCAGAAGTGGTATAATGGGAAATGCAGGGAGGCCTATAGTCAACTAGTTAAAGCGGTCAAGTCTCGGGTTATGAGTGATGTCAAGCTAGCAAGGGTACAGTATAAAAAAACCCAGTGGGATGCTAAAAGAGAGTGGGAAGATAGGCACTGGTCGGACCTTTTGGATGCATCCACATCCAATAACCAGACTAAGTTCTGGGAACTTGTAAAGTGGGGCAGAGACCCAGATTCCCAAACGCCTACAAATCATGTTTCTCCCGAAACCTGGGTGGATTTTTATGCTGCCCAATTTAGGTCTGAGAACTCGGAATCTTTTAAAATGTTAAATAGTGTGTATACATTGTCTGACCAAGGTGGAGCCCTGATCTTCACAGAACATGAAACCGAATTAGCCTTGGGTTTGACTCAGAGGGGGAAAGCACCGGGGATGGACCTAATCCCTGCTGACCTGTTTAAAGCTAACCTTGAACTTTGGGTACCGTATATTACCAGGTTAGCTAATGCAATAGCCAAAGGAGCTAGGAAGGGGAAGGGGGAAGAAGTCATGGAAGGGGGCTGAGATCCTTCCAATTCACTAAAAAGGAGATCGGTCCAATCCGGGCAATTATCGCCCGATTAGCCTCATTGATTCTCTTCAAAAGGTCACTGCACGGATGGTCTTAGGTAGAGTTCAGGGTTGGATGGTTTCTGAGGGCATCTTGTCTCCCATGCAAGCAGGCTCCAGATCTGGTACCAGCACCATCGACCAGGTGTTTAGATTTTGTCTGATTTACTGGAAGGTGGTGCTGCTGGGCGGGGAACAATCTTTGCCGTGTTCATCGACCTGAAAGCGGCCTTTGACATGGTGCCGAGGGCTAAACTGTGGCGTGTCTTGAGAGACTTAGGCTTGCCCATGGAACTACTTGACTTAATTGTTAAACTGCATGATGACAACTTTGCAAGGGTTCGGTGGGGAGGTCAAGGACAAGTGACGAACAGCTTTCCGGTAACACGCGGGGTCCGTCAGGGGTGTGTTTTGGCGCCCACACTATTCCTGTTATTTATTGACGAGGTTGTAAATTTTTTTAAGGCTTTCCCCACTGACGCTCCTTCCCTGGCTGGGACGAGGTTCCCCATGCTTATCTTCGCTGATGACACCCTGCTCCTCTCTAAGACCAGAAGTGGATTACAGCGGGCTCTGAACCGCTTTGAGGAGTTCTGTGTCATCAACGATCTGAAGGTAAACGTAGGTAAAACTAAGTTTATGGTTCTTACTAAGAAACTCTCGGTGCGGAGTTCGGTAAGCAGCTAAAACTGGCCCGCTTAACTGGTTGTCTTCTTAGGGAGCAAAAGAGATCCATCACCAAACGTGTGCACCAAGCGCTAAAAATTTATGACACAAAGATTAATGCCGCTATTTTATACGGTGCGGATCTCTGGGGGTACATGGATCTTTCTAGCCTGTTTAAAGCACAGTGTAAGTTCTTGCGGAGTTTAGTGGGGCTACCGCAATCCACTCCATCCATACCTCTTTGTTTGGATTTAGGATGTAACCCAATAAATGAGATGGCAAGGTTCAGATTGGTAGCCCTCTGGAGGCGGATTTGGACTTCTCCCGACCTTGTCCTTTTTGCTAATGAACTTGCTGAAGTTAGGTCTATTGAGGGCTCCGGGAGAATTCCATGGCTACGTACGGTAAAAACCATTTTGGTCGAAATGGGAATGGAACAGCTGTGGGTGTCTCCAGGAACCAATGTGTTTCCCACCAAACAAGAATTTAAAGCGCTGTATTGGGCCTCAGTTCGACAAACCTTAGTGATTGCCTCTAGCTCTACCAGTCTAACAGGAAGGTTCCTGATTAATAAGCTGGATCTCTCTCGCGAGAATTACTGGGATATTATTACCAGGCCTCTCGACAAGAAACTTTATCACCAGTTTCGGGTGGGATCCCTGCCTTTGAATTCATTCACAAAAAATTGGGCTTCTGGAGTAACCGAATTTTGTCAATGGTGCCCAGGCCATAAGGAGACTGAGGGTCATCTTTTATTTGCCTGTCCCATGTATCAAGACCCTCGTAGAAAATGGATAAAACCTCTGTTCCACCGCCTTACCTGCAGTAGGTCTGCGGAGGCCATTCGGGTATTAAAGACCAATACCTCAGAGTTGTTTATGGTGAGCATAGCGAAGTTTCTTGGTTGGGTTTGGATTATTAGAGCTAAAAAACAGGCAGAAAAGATTTCTCCTCTGAATTGTATATAAAACATTATTGTTCTGATCTAACGTTGGACATTGTATAGTGTATTAAGACTGTTTTAATTACTGTTTTTATACTCTTAAAATTATTTAGACGGGCTGTCTTTGTATTATTAGGATGTTAATAAGGGTTTTAATGTACTGATCTTATTGTGTGTAAAAATATTCGTAACTTGGACAGTTTATTGTGTATGTAAAGTATGAGTAGATTGATAATTGGTCCAAACTGTCTGTGTTAATCTTGCTGTCTTTTATGATTTTATTATCGAAATAAAGACTTTAAAACCTGAACCTGAAAAGGAAGTATGGGTCAAATTAGGCTGTGAGAAGAGAGACATTGACATTTGGGTTTCAAGTGATGGTCGAGCTGTATTACCAGATGACTTATTGAGCCCGATGGCAAGGTAGATTCATGGTGCTGTGCATCTTGGAAGGGATGTAATGGTGCAAGTGTTCAGACAGACGTGGTACAGTCCACGGTTTCGGACGGTTGCTGAAGCAGTGTGTCAGAGATGTATTACTTGTCAACAGATGAATGCTGGAAAGACACATTGGGAGGTCAGGAGGGCCTTTCTATCAATCAATCAATCAATCAATCACTGAATTTGTAAAGCGCGCTACATACCCAAGAGGGTCTCAAGGCGCTGGGAAGGGGGGGTGCTACTGGTCGAAGAGCCAGGTCTTGAGGAGTCTTCTGAAGGCCAGCAGGTCCTGGGTCTGTCGTAGGATGGTGGGGAGAGTGTTCCAGGTCTTGGTGGCGAGGTAGGAGAAGGATCTGCCGCCGGCGGTGGTTTTTCGGATGCGAGGGACTGTGGCGAGGGCGAGGTTGGCTGAGCGGAGGCTTCGGGTGGGGGTGTGGAAGCTGAGTAGGTTGTTGAGGTAGGTGGGTCCGGTGTTGTACAGTGCTTTTTGTGCGTGGATCAGGAGCTTGAAGGTGATCCTTTTGTTGACGGGGAGCCAGTGCAGGCCTCTCAGGTGGAGTGTGATGTGGCTGCGGCAGGGGACGTCGAGGATGAGTCGGGCCGAGGCGTTCTGGATGCGTTGGAGTCGTCTCAGGAGCTTGTTTGTAGTTCCTGAGTAGAGGGCGTTCCCGTAGTCGAGTCTGTTGGTGATGAGGGCCTGGGTAACGGTTTTTCTCGTGTCGAGGGGGATCCATTTGAAGATCCTGCGGAGCATACGGAGGGTGTTGAAGCAGGACGCAGAGACGGCGAAGACTTGCCTGGTCATGGAGAGAGTGGAGTCGAGGATGACCCCCAGGTTGCGTGCGTGCGTGGTCCGTGGGTTCTGGGGCTGTGCCTAGTGACGTGGGCCACCAAGTGTCGTCCCAGGCTGATGGGGTGGGTCCGAGAATGAGGACCTCTGTCTTGTCTGAGTTCAGCTTCAGTCTGCTGTCCTTCATCCAATCGGCTACGGCCTTCATTCCTCTGTGGAGGTTAGCTTTGGCGGTGTGGGGATCTTCGGTGAGGGATATGATCAGCTGTGTGTCGTCGGTGTAGGAGATGATGTTGAGGTTGTGCTGTCGTGCGACGTGGGCGAGGGGGGCCATGTAGATATTGAACAGCGTCGGGCTGAGGGAGGATCCCTGTGGGACGCCGCAGATGATCTCGGTGGTTTTGGAGCGGAAGGGTGGGAGGCGGACGCTCTGGGTTCTGCCGGAGAGGAAGGATGTGGTCCAGGCCAGGGCCTTCTCTTGGATACCGGCGTCATGGAGGCGTGCTGATAGGGTGCGGTGGCAGACCGTGTCAAAGGCTGCTGATAGGTCCAGGACGATGAGGGCGGCTGTTTCTCCTTTGTCCATCAGGGTCCGGATGTCATCAGTGGCAGCGATGAGGGTGGTCTCGGTGCTGTGGTTGCTGCGAAAACCGTATTGGGAAGGGTCCAGGATGTTGTTAACTTCGAGGTAGCGGGTCAGCTGTTTGTTGACAATCTTCTCGGTCACTTTTGCCGGGAAAGGGAGCAGGGAGATGGGCCGGAAGTTCTTGAGGTCCTTGGGGTCCACCTTGGGCTCCTTCAGAAGGGCATTGATCTCGGCGTGCTTCCAGTTTTCTGGGAAGGTTTCTGTCTAGAAGGAACAGTTGATTGTTTTCCGGAGGTGGGGCGCGATGGTTGCGCTGGCTTTGTTGAAGATGTGGTGAGGGCAGGGGTCCGATGGGGCTCCGGAGTGAATGGAGTTCATGGTTTTGATGGTGTCTTCGTCGCTGACGCTGGACCAGACGGTCAGGCGACTGGTGCGAGTGGTAGTCGCAGGGGTGGTGGGCACGGTGGTGGGTGCGGGGGAGTCGGAGTTGAAGCTGTCGTGGATGTCGGTGATCTTGCAGTGGAAGAAGGTGGCCAGGGAGTCGCAAAGGTCTTGAGATGGCGGGATGTCGTTGGTGTTGGAGCTGGGGTTGGAGAGTTCTTTCACGATGCTGAAGAGCTCTTTGGTGTTGTGTGCGTTGTTGTCTAGGCGGTCCTTGAAGGCGGTCTTCTTGGTGGTCCTGATGAGTTGGTGGTGTCTGCGGGTGGTGCTCTTGAGGGCTGTGTGGTTGTCTGGTGTTCGGTCGTGGAGCCATTTCTTCTCCAGCTTCCGACAGGTGTGCTTGGTGATCCGGAGGTCCTCGGTGAACCAGGCGGCTTAGTTGTTGGTGTGGTTGGTTGTAGAGGTCTTGAGAGGGGCGAGGGTGTTGGCGCAGACGTTGATCCACTGTGTGAGGTTGGTCGCGGTGGTGTCTGGGTCGGTGGGGTCGGTGGGTGGTCTCAGGGCGAGGGCGGTAGTCAGTTGGTCCTCGGTGACCTTGCCCCAGCAGCGGCGTGGTATCTGTTGGGTGAAGTGGACGCATCTGTGGTCGGTCCAGTGTGGTTCAGTGGTGTGGTTGAAGGAGACGTGGGGGCTTGCGGAGAAGATGGGGTCGAGCATGTGCCCAGCGGCGTGAGTAGGTGTCGTTACGAGCTGTTTGAGTCCGAGGTTGTCGATCAGGGTGGTGGAGTTGGCGTCGTTGTTGTTCTTGAGGTGGAAGTTCATGTCCCCGAGGAGGATGTAGTCCATGGAAGCGAGGGCGTGGGTGCTGATGAGGTCGGCGATGGTGTCACTGAACTGTGGGCAGGGTCCGGAAGGTCTGTAGATGAGAGTTCCTCTGAGGGTGGTGTTGGGGTCGGTGTGGATCTGGAAGTGCATGTGCTCGGCGGTGGTGAGGGTGTCATTGGTGTTCGTTGAGATTTTGATGGAGTCTCTGTGGATGATGGCGATTCCTCCTCCCACTCCGTTTGTGCGGTCTCTGCGGGAGATCTTGTAGCCCTGTGGGATGGCTATGGCGATGTCTGGTGCTGAGGTGGCGTTCAGCCAGGTCTCTGTCAGGAAGGCGATGTCGGGGGCGGTGGATTCTAGGAGGTCCCAAAGTTCGATAGCGTGCTTGCGAGCAGAGCGGGTGTTGAGGAGGATGCAGCGGAGGTGGTTGGGTTCTCTGGCTGGTGGTGTGGAGGGTTGGATGCTGGTGAATCTGCAGTTCCGGCAGGTGAAAGGCCCCGGGTGCGTTTCGGAGTGGCCCGGTTGCAGGGGTGGTCTTGTCTGGTGTTTAGTGCGTGGAGAGTGCTTGCGTCGTAGTGCAGTCTGGCGTTGTGGTGGGTGCGGGGTCCAGGGGTTCTGGCGCTGGGTGCGGTCCAGGCGCGGACGGGCGCAGACGGGCTTGCCTTAGGGCTTGCGCGCGTCCGCTGCGTGCCCGCTTCGCAGCCTCCATATGAGGGCAGAGGCAGGGAGGAGCAGCTGGGAGGTGGGAGCGGGGGTCCAATGGGAGTGAAGGGGGCGGGGCCGAAGGGGCTCAGCGGTGGGGGAAGACCCGGGGAAAAAACGGCAGGAAAGACGGCGGGAGAGGGACAACAGAGCACAGGGGTACAGAAAGCAAAACACAGGGGCACAGAATGAAAAAACAAAGTGGCACAGAGAGCCAAGCGCAGGGGTACAGAATAAGAAAGGGAGCGAGCAGTCAGGCGGCAAAAGCGGCAACGGAGGTTCAACCCACAGGGGGCTGCGTGGCTGATGGGGGAGCGACCTGCCTGGTGGCCGGGTCAAAGGTCGCTCTCTACCACCGCTTCGCGGCCTCCATATGAGGGCAGATGGAGGGAGGAGCAGCTGGGAGGTGGGAGCGGGGCGGCAAATGGGAGTGAAGGGGGCGGGGCGCAGGTGCTCAGCGGCGGGGGAAAACCCAGGGAAAACCCGGGGAAAAAACGGCGGTAAAAGACGGCGGGAGAGGGACAACAGAGCCCAGGGGTACAGAAAGCAAAACACAGGGGCACAGAATGAAAAAACAAAGTGGCACAGAGAGCCAATCGCAGGGGTACAGAATAAAAAAGGGAGCGAGCAGTCAGGCGGCAAAAGCCGCAACGGAGGTTCAACCCACAGGGGGCTGCGTGGCGGATGGGGGGAGCGACCTGCCTGGTGGCAGGGTCAAAGGTCGCTCTCTACCACCGCTTTGCCGCCTCCATATGAGGGCAGGGGGAGGGAGGAGCAGGTGGGAGCGGGGCGGCCAATGGGAGTGAAGGGGGTGAGGCCGCAGGGGCTCAGCGGCGGGGGAAAACCCGGGGAAAACCCGGGGAAAAAACGGCGGCAAAACACAGCGGGAGAGGGACAACAGAGCACAGGGGTACAGAAAGCAAAACACAGGGGCACAGAATGAAAAAACAAAGTGGCACAGAGAGCCAAGCGCAGGGGTACAGAATAAAAAAGGGAGCGAGCAGTCAGGCGGCAAAAGCGGCAACGGAGGTTCAACCCACAGGAAGCTGCGTGGCGGATGGGGGGAGAGACCTGCCTGGTGGCAGGGTCAAAGGTCTTGATCCACTGTCTTGCATTCTATAGGCTGCAATTAGATTTTATTGAGATGCCTAAGTGCAATGGATTGAGGTACATTCTAGTGGTGGTGTGTGTATTCTCACGGTGGGTGGGAGCTTACCCAACAAGATGTGTGACACCCTCACAGTGGCAAAGCTGCTATTTAGGGAGCTGATACCGAGGTTCGGTTTTCCAAACTCGTTGGAGTCGGATAGGGGGACACACTTCCACAGCGAGATCATGAGATCATGAAGTTGCTTTGTGCCCCCCTAAATGTTGATCAGAGACTCCATTGTAGCTATCGACCAGAGGCTTCTGGGATAGTGGAGCAGATAAATGGAACTTTAAAGACACGGATGGCAAAAGTGTGTTTGACTACATCTTTGAAATGGCCTGATGCATTGCCTTTGGTGTTGAGATGAGTATTCACAGTGTCCCAGATAGAAGAACGGGTCTTTCCCCGCATGATATCCTGATGGGGAGGGCGATGCGATTGCCAGCAGTACCGTCCACAGCTTTGATAAACATCACTGATGATTTCATCCTTGACTACTGCAAAGGCCTAGCTGACGTGGTCCGTTCTGTGTCTCAGCAGGTGCAGGCTGCCGCTGTTCTAGCTTCAAGTGATCTATGCCATGATTTGTACCCGGGAGATTGGGTACTTGTCCGTAAGCATGTGAGGAAGAGCTGCCTGGATGCTCGGTGGCGAGGCCCTTATCAGGTGACACTGGTAACGAACACGGCAGTGAAGTGCGGAGGATTGAAATCCAGCTGTGGCAGCAGGGCCACGAGAGAGGACAAGTCAAGCTGTAAGGGTTGCTGGAGAAGCTGGTCGCTCACCAGACCAGGCTGAAAAGGGTCACATTATCCATAACCCAGATATCGACTCTAAGCAGGAAAGTGATGTTGGGAGTGGAATCGAGTCAGATTCAGCAGAAGGAAGTGGTGCACAGAGTGATCGAGAAGAAAGCAGAACGGCTAGAAGAAGCCTGGCCTGAGAGACAGAGAAGGCTGAATCTGAGACTAGCTCCCGAGAGAGATCTAGGGGTGGGGGGAATTTGCGTAATCGCGTTACGCAAATCTCCGCGAAACGGTAAAAAATCTCCGCGAACATGCAGAAATTGCTTGTTCGCGGTGCTTTTTTCCTGTTCACAGTTGCTGTTTGCGTGCTCGGGGAGAAATATCTTGCGAACACGCATTTTGAGAACGCGAACAAGAAAAAATTTCGTGAAGTCGCGGAAAGCAGAATTTTGGACAATTTTGCGTTCTCCGCGGAACGTGAAATTACCGAAATTCCGCAAATTCCGCGAGCGGAACGGAATTTGCCGCCCAGGCCTAGACAGATCTTGCTCCTGTGTCTGAGGTCACTGAATTGGAAGAGAGTGAAGGAAAACACTCTCAAAGTCCGAGAAGATCAAAAAGGACAAGAGTACCTTGCCAGACATAAGCTGCCCCGGAGTGGACTTACGCAGTAACCGATGCGGGGAGTAGTGTGTTCCGGGAGGCTGAGGTCCGTGAAAGTGATCAGCAGGATTCCTCAAATCAAAATCGATGTGGAACTGCTAGTTCCAGGACTTGAAATCGAAGGTGTGTTGACCATCATGGTTACAGAACCTTCAGTTTCGAGTATGGTATGAATCCTGATCTTGCACAGATTGGTCTTTCCATCGTTTGGATTTGAATTGCCACCTCACCAAATGGTAGATGTTTGTCTTGAAATTTTGCATCATGGTCTAGCTGCAATTGGATCTGAACTTATCGTTGATTGCGAATGAACTGTGTTTTGTAAATAAGTGCTTAAAAGAAGATAACCTAGGCCCGAGTGAAGAAGAAGAAATTCAGGGACTTTCCGTAGATGAAGAAAGAGGGTTAAGGAAGTCTTTTTGGACTGTGTAAATAAGGAACTAAAAGTACTGTAAAGGGAATTTCCAGCACTTCCGGAGTGGTGTTTTGAACTGGTTTGAACAGCAACCTGTGTTGGAGAAAGAGACTCTTAAGTGTTCGTTTTTGAACCCAAAACCAACAACAAAAATGGAGGCTGGAAATCCGAACCGTATGTCCAAATATTTGATAGGTACACTCATAGGAGGAGTGATAGTTTCAATAGTTGTAGGTATTATAGTGTCAGTTGCTATTCCACATGAGGTAGGAGTCGTAGAGGTGAAGGGAACACCTACACCCAGTACTTAAACCAAGAAAGAGGGCATCATAGGAGCTGAAAAGGCTTTGCTAGATCAAGATAGTTGTAAATTGCATGTAGAATTGTCTAGAGGTGATTTTAAGCTCAATGTGTATGCCAAGCTGCTATATGAGTATGTTGAGGCGATGGATGCGAATGATTGTTATGTGTGTATGCAGTTGCCTGCCTCATTGGACGAGGGGATTAAGTATCACCATCTTCCACTCACGTATGAAATTTCATGTAGTTTGTTGCTTAGTATGTTCTATGGAAGAGGTCATTATGAGTACTTCTTTTTGAATTACGATGCAGTGCTTTCAAGTGTTTGTAAGCTGGTATAAGCTTACAAACACTTAAATAAGTATGATTATTATAATCAGGAAGATAGGATTGGGAAGTATTTCACACTGACTTCAACACTAGATACAGCATATGCCCATAGACACAATCTGACTTGTTCATTAACTGAGGTAGAGAAGAAATTTGAAGATCAAGTAGAAGATAGATATAGACAGCTAACATAAACAAATGATACTGGAGAGAGTCCAGTAGATTGGACTGAGGAGGAGAGATCTCACAGAGAAAAGGGGAGTTATAGCCCTATAGGGTTGGACTTTGTGCAGAAGGGGAAGCTGTGTGTGAAACGTGTACAGACCGACTATGATAAGGTCTATGTGGGACAGAGCACGTGCGATCATGTTTTCACTATGGAAGAGTCTGCAAAGTACATTTTACAGGGTCCGGTGCAAGTGGTAACAACAGTATATTATGTGTGTGGAAAGAATACTTATGTGAGATTGCCTGTGAATTGGTATGGAACTTGTTATTTGGGAATTATCTTTCCCAAAATATACCACGCAGAAGAATTAGAACCTTTGGAAGATGGAAAGCCCTCTAGAGTGAGAAGAGGTGCGAGTGCAGGAGCAGTGATTGGAGATATCTTTGAAGCAGTGATATCAAGTCTGGGAGTTATCCTGAATGATGCGAAGATTAGGAGATTGGCGACTGTTGTTGACGATTTGTCAATGAATACAGCTAAGTCGTTGATACTTGTAGACGGAAAGATGTTATCGATAAGGACGATGGTGATGCAGAACCGTCTTGCTTTAGATGTCTTATAGGCAAAATAGGGCGGAGTCTGTAAAATGTTGAAGGTTCAAGAGTGCTGTACTTATATACCAGACAACAGCAAAGATCTGAAGAAGTATATAAGTAACATCACTGTGATCCATCATGAGATCCAGGATCTGACTGAAGAGGGTGTTTGGAAAAAGGTTGGAAAAGAATTTGGCAGTGTGAGAAATTGGTTTGCAAATCTGGGAAAGGGTATTCTTGGTTACATTCTTAAGCCTATCATTATCATAGTGGTTTGTGTGGTTTGCTTGTGGGGATTTGCCAGAGCTTATCAGTGGTACAAGCCGAATCAAGTTGAAGGGTCCCTTAGGGAGCAAGAGATAAGAATGGCTAGACTGCAGGACAGTCACTACCAGAATATCAAGAATCTTGAGAAGTTCCGACAGGGAAGAACGACTACGAGCTCTGTTTAGGTTGTTTCTTTCTCCAGGGAGTTGTGATATTGGTGATGACACTTGTCACGAAAGGGGAGAACTGATAGAGTGCCATGAGGTTTTGAAAATTGTAGGGGTGCATTATGATCATGCTTATTCTGCACCCGCATGTACTCTGATGTTGTATTAACTGATGATTATTAGATGAGTAAATGTAATAATGAACAGTGAGTATAATGTTAGAAATGTAATCAGTATTAGCCAAGAAAGTAAAATGCCTTTTGAATGTAACTGCCTATTGCAGGGTGCCTAATGAATACATTTATGTGTAATGTAATACTTTAGATTTAAACGTGCACAATATTAAAGTCTGCACATGTAGGAATGATTAATTGTGCTTTAAACGTGATGGAGTATAGTGCCTGCACATGCAATACTTATTAATCTGTAGTTCTTGATGTGTAAAGGCCTCATTTATATTTTGCTATGAAAGGCCTACTTGCATTACTTATGTTAGCTGAATTTGGCAGGCCGAAGTATATTTTCCCTGGGAAGGCTTTCATTTGGAGGTAGTCAGCGAATTTCATGTGCAGGGAAGGATTTTCGGTTCTCAGGCTTCTGTTGCAGGTGTAAGGACACTGTTCTTGTTAGCTAAGACTAAACCTTTTGTTTTAGGAGTTAGGTATGGAGGAGAATTGTTGCAAGAGTCTCCAGGAATGCTGATAATTGGAGGATGCTACTTTCTGCCAAGAGGGAGCCTGGGACTCAAGGATGTTTCAACCGTCATTGGATGAAATACAGGTTTCGATGGAAATTTACCTTCAGGAGGTGTCCAGTCAGAAGAGGTGTTACGGAGGCTTGTCCTTCATGTTGTTCATTTTGTATTAGGGACAGTGCCCCGAGGGGTGAGCAGCAGAGAAGAGGCAGATGAGGGTAGAAGGAGAAAATAAATACTGAAGAAGGAGATTTAGAATGAAGCAGTAGCTTTGGCTTCTAACCCTTTCAACGTGGGTGCACTTCTTAGGAAGTCTTCACGGGCTGACACCTTCTCTTGATCTTGCTTTGGGAGATGCTAAGTAGGGATGTCACTTTAGTGGTAGAGTACGGACAAACTAATCAATTCCTTTGTAGGTATCCATGAAGACTGATTTAGATATTGGAGCAGTTATCTTTTGTTTGATATTTTTTAGAATTAATTATTCTTTTTATGCTTCATCGTATTAGGTTGTTAGAATTAATTATTCTTTTCATGCTTCATCGAATTAGGTTGTTGGATAGATTAAACTTTGTATTAGTGCCATGTACTTTCTTAACCTAGTCATGAGGTGCTTGTATGTCCAGTTATTTTTGGCTTTGTAATAAATCCCCTAAATCTTAATTTGGAGTTAGTGATTCTTCGGTGATGAAATTTATTGGTTATGGATTTTATCTGAATGAGTTGGTTCTCTGCCCTTTACACTCCACAAAAAGGTCCATTCAGCCGAGGATTCTTAAGAGTGGTAAGAGATGGTAAGATAAGATAAGAATCCGGCGTTATCATCCTCACAGATGGTTTAGTCCTCTATGTACTGGAGATATAGAATATTACATCACAATCTTCTCCATTGCATGTACTATACTTGGTGGTAATCAAAAAGAGTTAGGAAATGCCACAAGTGCAGAGATTCAACAGTGAACCCACCTTGCCTGTACTGGCCAGCGGGGTAAAGGATTTCTGCGTGTTTCTATTCAATACATTGTGCAAACAATTAACAATGATTTCTTAAATCAATTAGCAGTAAAGCAGACTCTTGATTCTTTATGCCTGAAGTACTCATCTTCAGATAGGAAAAACCTGGGCCTGTACCAATCAAAATAAATGTGTCTCTGTGCAAAAGAATATGCAATAGCTTGAATGTTTAAACAAAAGGTACAATAGGTGAACTAGTTTCCTTGAAAAATTCCAATGTGAAGACAACTGCAGAGGCGTCAGATGTGTACGATATGTGCTTTAGTGTAACACCCACGTCACACATAGGTAAAGCAGGCAATATGCCGCTTGACCCCTCACTTGAGCCTGAATTCAATGAGCGTCATTTATGAGGCCCCTTGCCCGCTGGAACGTCCCTTATTGTGACGTTCCATTGAGCAGGAGCCTGCTCCATGTTTACGAGGCAGCACTAAGCCACTTTTTTGGCTTAATTCTCCCTCATAAATATGGTCCACTTTAACTCAGTTTCTGCATTAAAGGGGCGTGCAGTGGGTGTTGCTGGAGGCATCCCCAGCAACATGCATGGCTTTTTGTCCCTGCCACAGATTTATGAGAATTTGTAAATCTGAGGCAGCACCAAAAACTTAAGCCTCCCATGGAAGGTGTAAGGAAGGCACAATGAGCAGAAGTATCTTTATTTCTCCTAATTTTTCCTTTGCCTATGTGTGCTGCATTCTGCAACGCACATAGAAAGAGAAAAAGCCTCTTATGATTGTTTCCCTTCCTGCACAAAAATAATCATCCCCGCAACACAGGCACCCTCGCACCATGGTTTAAAGGTGCCTGCGTTGGCCGGGAGGGACGAATAGTCCGAGACGCGCTCACCTTGACGAAAGTGTGACTACAGGGAGCCGATCTCGCTCCCCCACCAGTTCAAGAGTAACAATTGATGAAACTCGAAGTTCCTAAGCTCTGCGTTTCACTCGTACCCGGAATACGCTTCGATTCAGACGTTCTGAAGCTCTGCGCTTTACTCGCACCTGGAATACGCTTCAATTCAGAATTCCACCCCGCTTGGAATCATTCCTGGATGTATGCTTGCACGCGCTCATTTACACTGTTCAAATCTCTCAGCACTGTCTGAATTTCACAATCCGGTCCTGATGATGATCCCAAATCGTGGGGATCGAAACGCAGTCGACTTGTCAGCTTAATTGATGGCACCATCTTGTTATATGGTTCTATGAAAAATGGCTAATATTCAATTTCATTGTTAAAATTGAGTTTAGAACCGCTGACTGTATTATATTGTATATACTCACCTTCACTGCACCTTGCGCCGTCCCCTTGCTGACTCCACTTTGTCACTTGTGTCGCTATCTTTATGTGTCACGTACACTTTCCAGCACCAAGTACAATTTTCAGATTGTTTTATGCTAATTGATCCTGCTTGCAGTGCTGATATAACTGTAACTTTCTTCCTTTGAAGATTGGTTCAAACCTTTAATCCTCTTCCTTTTGTATAAATCGTATTTAATACATGATTGCTTTTTGCTAAAAAACTTTTACTGTTTGAGAGTCTTCCTTCTTTGCTTGCAATGTTATAGACATGCATGTATAATTGCCTCTGAATGAGACCGGTTGAGATCTCTTGTTGTTTATTTACTGCATTGGCGCACAGCAGTCCATTGTGCGCTGGCGCAGGGGAAAAGTACAGAAATGCGCCGTATTTGATAGATACGACGCATTCCTGCCCTTTTCTTTTGCCGTAGGGAAGCAGCAGGAAGGCCTGCTGCGCTGCCCTACAGCAAAATCTCATAAATAAGGACCACTAGGTATTAGGATTTGGAGCAAAACCAGATCACACCAACTGTGGAACTCATTTACAAGAAACTGCAGCAGCGTGGCACCACAAGCCCTTTGGTGGCGCCACGCGATGGCACTTTCACAGCACAGGGATGCATCATATCTACAAGGATATGATGGATCCCTTTGCTCTCCCCGGAGCTGGCGCACAATTAGCTGCAATGCGCCGACGCAGGCACCCTTGCACCATGGGGCTAGGATGCCTGCGTTACGGGGATGATTGTTTATGCGCAGGAAGGTGTCCTTTCCTGCACATAAACAATCTGAAATGGCATTTTTCAACTTCTAAGTGTGCTGCACAACTTGCAAAACTTCATATTTTTAAAAATGATTGTTTCTGTGCAGGAAGGGACATCTTCCTGCACAGAAACAATCACCAGAGGTGATTTCCTCATTCTGTGTGTGCTGCAGAATGCAGCATGCATAGAAAGAGGAAAATATGAGGAGAAATTAATACATTTCTCCTCGAGGAACCTCCCTACATCTCCCCTGGGGAGGTGTCGCATTCAAGTTTACGATTTCTCGTAAATCTGGAAATGTGTCAGGTTCCATGAGTGTTGCGTGGGAACACCTACAGCAACACCCATGGAACGTCCCTTTCACACAAAGGGCTGCGTGTAAAGGGCTCATAATTACAAGGACATAAAAAGTCATGCAGGGTGGCTTTTCCTGTCCTTGTAAATATGGGGCAGCAAAATGTTCCGCCGGTGCGTCACAAAAAGTCATGCACTGGTGGCACAAGGGGCTTGTAAATAAGCCCATTAATACATCCAGCTTTGCAACAAAGAACCCATGATGTTGCTGGATTCCGCTACTGACACACCCCTTTGCCCAAATTGACAATAGTTGGCGCAAAGCAGCCTTGGCACGGCGCAATCACTAACTTTCAGTGCAAAATTGCTTTTGGATGCAAAAGTTTATCAACGCTGTATTTCTCACGAGCGCCAGCACAGACTATTAGTAAATCAACGAACCATATAACTCACGTAGAAAACATTTGCAAACGTTCTTTTGAGGTTTTTCTCCAGGTAAAATGTCATTGCACAAAAGTGCGTGCTCCAGATCTGGCCAGTCTTGACTTTAAGTGACACACACACTATTAATGTTTTACAACCAATAGGTACATGTATATCGCTGAAAGATACCTGAAACATTTGACAGTTCATTATAGTTCCTCAACTGAAAGTGCGTCCCTTAATTTATTGTCAACATATTTTGCAATAACCTGCTAAAATACAGAACAACGCCGCCTCGCCAGGGGTAGTAAGCGCTATATAAATACAATCGCATCTCAAAAACACAACGGCAACGTACCCACCACCGTGCGTGCGCGTCTAAATACGTGTTTCAGGCGCACGTCGTCGATGTCTTTCGGTATATCTTACGTGAACACCTGCTTTGACAATAATACAAAGCCCGGGGTATCATCGCCTTGTGAGCTTAACCAACACGCATATGACGTCACTCCCTCCTTTAGGCATCAAGAAAAACAGAAATGCTTTGGCAGCGGAAAGCCTGGAATTACGTGGCCCTCCCCTCCAATCGGGGCCTTAGAGCTCAGATTACTCACCCGCATAACTGAAGTGGACAAAGACTATCACAGCAAAACAGAGCATCGTTGATCGAAATTCATGTGCCATGTTATCTGTATAAAAAGCCGAACACCTGCATCCATTGCCTGGCTCCACGATATAACAATGCAAGGGAAGCAGTGGGTTTTTCCCTTTGAAAGGTAGGCTCTACTGCCATCTGGCGCCTCTTTTCTGTCCCTGCAGCACACCAAGCATGTGGCTTCCTGTCATGATGAGCAAGCTTTTTTTGTTTGCTTTTTTTTACATTGTATTTTTAAGGACTCTTAGGGCTACATAAAGAGAAAGATGGCAATACTATCTTCCATAACATAGTGATACATTGTATGGTTAAACAAAATGAAAACCAAACACCTACACACTACTACAGAAACAATTTACATGGCAGTGTATTAGGAACATTGATATGTTGGACTACCAGAAACTTTATAGAATGTGTCTTTGTGTAATGTAACTGTTACTCACGCAAAGCGCTCCGATACTTTTGGGTCGGGTTCTCGCTATGTAAAAATAAAAAAATAAAAACCTGCAAACTGCATAGTCGTGTTACAAGCCAAAGTAAAGGTGACATTGGGGTGGATTTTCAAACATTTTGCGCTTGGGTTAGTGTCACAAAAGTGACGCTAACCAGCACAAAATGTTTTTTTCCTAATTTTCTTTCCAGTGCAAAACTTGTGGAGCGCTGGGAAATACCCTGAAAGTAACGCAAAACCAGCACAGCTTTCCGTTACTTAGAGCTAAGGGGAGGTTACATGGGTGGTACATGGGCGTGCCCATACTACCACTCATGTGTTTTGATGCAAAACCCTAACAAAAAAAAATAGTAGACAGGGTTTAGCGCCAAAAAGTTAACGCAGTTTGAAAGGAGGCGTTAAAAGAAGAAATGATATTATTTATCTTTTTTTTCCGACTTTGCAGGCGTGCTGCACTGTTCAGCACAGATACAAAGCAGGAAAAGTTTTAAAGTGTGTCTCAGCATAGTATTATGTACTGGAAGGGTACCCCTCCAGTACAAAACCTAGCCTAGACTCATGCACACACCATTACACTATGGCGCAAAGGTGTGTGTTTGGAGCTTGACAGCTGAAATCTGCGCCTGCGATAGGCAGAGGGGAGGGGAGAGCCATCTCTCTGTAGATATGTCCCTCTCCTGCTCCCTCCCTGTCATGCAATGCAGCACAGCATTTTTGGCTGCTGGGCTGCATTCCATTCCTTTTTTGAAAATATAGGCCTCAGTGTACTAAGAAAGCATTGACAAAGACAATACCTCTTACATTGACTGCTAATCTTTTTGCCTTGCCTGTGGTTGATTTGTTTGCAATTTTTTTTCCATAAAAGTTAAATACAAAAACCATTCAAAAAAAGTTACTCATGTGTGCACATGCATGCAAACGCATGCACAGGAAGCCATTTTTAAATGGTTTTGCAATAAAGTTTTACAAAAATTATTAAAAGCTGGCTGCCTTTACAAGTTCATGTGAACACACATGCGTCCATCTTAAATATTTTTTTCTTTTGTCAAAAATATTTAAAGATGCCTGCCTACAAATGCACATGTGCATTCACACATTCAAAGTCATCTTTGATAATTGTGACAATTTTTTTTTTAAAAAGCAAAGATGGACACCTATATGCTCTTGGGTGCGTATGTGTTACCATATTTTGATATGTTTTTAAAAACCATGCGGATGCAAGCACATGCATGGGGGGGGGCTCCTTTAGATTGTAAAAAAATGAATTATACAGACAATGCATATGAAGTCAAGGTAGCAGTGTGAGTGGCTCAATAGCAATGTTGGTGGAGATGTTGGACCAACACCAAAACAAGAAATAGAAAAAGGGCAACTTGTGTTTGCCATCAAAAAGCACACGTTTGGCCAGGGATCTATGGAACCAATGGAGATTACTTTCTGAGTATAAGTGGACATCATGCAAGAGCAGAAAGCTATAACTCGCAATTAAGTATGCCAGTTGTTTAAATGGACTGACCCTGTTGTGTGGTGGGCAGAACAAAAATGAATGATAAAAGAGAACAATAGATGAAAAGAGCTGACTGGAAACATACATAAGAAAGTAAATTAAATATATAATTTTATTAAAATTAAAAGGAAATTTCTAATGTCAGGCCAAAAAATGGAAACTGGAGAAGAAAACAGATTGGCTTAAACAGGTAATGTAAACAATATTCATGAATAGAGGATCTATTTTGTTATGTTACATGATATTATGTTTTGCGATGCTAAGCTATGTTATGATATAGTTCATTATTTTATGTTTATTTGTATAGCACACAACTCAACTGGTAGTGTATCCTGGAGCTTAATTAGGAGTTGGACAGGCCAAGCTAGGGACCGGGCTAGGTGACGTGTTAGGTATTCAGTTTCTTGCAAAAATCAAGAACTGGGAAGGAAGCTCTGCTGTGCAGGGGAAGTTTTGTTCCATGCTCTGGGAGCAAGATAGGAGAATGCACGACCAATGAATCTGGTTCTGTGTAGGTAAGGGGTGTGCAAGTCACAGTACGGCTGAGTGGTTATGTCTGGTACATTAGTAGATGTTTATGAGGTTGGCGAGATGGGTGGGGTCAATGTTGTGTAAGGCTTTGTATCTGTGTGTAACCAGTTTAAAAAGCTCTTGTTAGTAGTTTGGGAACCAGTGAAGCTGTTTGAGGTGTGGGGTGAGAGGTTGAGGGTGAGCCTGACAGCTAGGTTTTTGCATAGTCTGTAGTCTTCCTGTCAGTTGAGCATTGGTTCCAGGATAGAGTGTGCTGCCGTATTGCTAGTGATGAGGGCTTGGGTAATAGTTTGCAAGTGTTGGTGAGGAGCCATTTAAGGATCTTCTTGAGCATCTTGAGTGAGTGGAAGCAGGAGATGGAGCCTGTGTTCACTTGGCCGGTCATGGTAAGTTACTTGTCACTTACTATTCTGAGGTTCTTTACACAGGTTACAGGGAGGGGTGTGGGTCTGAGTTCAGCAGGCCACCAGGTGGAGTGCCAGAGTGAGTGTATTTGCCAAAGATTACTACTTCCATCTTGTCTGTTTTGTGCTTGAGGCAGATGATTTTCATCTGTCTGGCAACTTCAGTAATGCAAGTGAAGAAGTTGGAGTGGGTGCTTAGCATCTTGTCAGAGAGGCACAGTATGAGCTGGATATTGTCAGCGTCAAATTTGATGTGTTTTCCATGGGTGCGAATAATGCTGGCAAGTACGGTCATTTAGTTGCTTAACAGGGTGAGGCTGAGTGAAGATCCTTGTGGAACTCCATAGATGAGTTTTACGGTGTCCGAGGAGAAGGGAGCCAGGCTGACCGACTGGGCGCAGCCTGTCAGGAAGGAGAACATACTGCAAATTCAGGTCCTTGGATACCGGCTTTGGGCAGTCTTTGAATAAGGATGAGGTCAGAGACAGTTTTGATGGCTGGAGACAGGTCCTGCAGAATGGGTGCCACAGTATCTTCCACAATACAGGTTCATGCTGTTCTTGGTTAGTTTATCTGGCCAGAGTGGTAACTGTCCCGGGCATGAGGAAGAGGAGAGCAGGTAGCAAGATCAAATATTATTAGTGTTATTCACAATGGAACATTGGCAGAATCTGTAGGCAGAGTTGAAAGGAGCTGATGTGGTAAAGAGAGAAACTGAAATTGTGAGGCAAACATTGGAGTGGTAACAGTTTTAGGAAAATATGGGATGAAAGCAAGTATGTTCTATAAAGTGTGAACTGGGTCTGTTCACTGGAAAGAATTTAGTCAGGCTGGATTGAGTCAAACTGAAGTTTTGGAAGATGGAAATTCCAGTAACTTTCGAGATTTCCAGGAGTGCAAGGATTGTGTAAGACCGACCTGGGAGACCTACTACGGATGTAGGAAATTGGATTTTTGGTTGATGGTGTTGTGAACCCTTCTCGTACAACAACCACAATCCCTGTCAGGTTGAACCACAAAAGGCATGATTGAGCTGGATTTTCTATATCTTAATCTTTTGGTATAATCATTAAATAACCCCTGCCACCGGTCATATGGACCCTTGTTTGTCGACAAAGGGAGGTGTGGAGCAATAATTTGCATAACAATAAATCATTAAATACTTTTAGTTCAGTCCATAAAGAGAGTTAGTGTGAGTTATGGGATTTAATTTTCAATTATTTTAGGGGCACATGTATCATGCATTTTTGTGTTCGCAAACGGGTCGATTTCCAGAATCAGCCCATTTGCGCACGCAAAAAATGCTTTTCAGATGCAGCAAACAGAATTTTGCGATTCGATAATCTGTTACCGAATCACATAATGGGTTTGTGATTCTCTATTTGAATGGGCATGTGTAGGGCGGCTCTTCCAAATAGCGAATCCTAAGGGTATGCATGAAAGTTTTGTGACCACGAATGCGGTCGCAAAACATTTGCATTGTACCACCTACTTTAAGTAGGTGGTAACCCATTTGTAAATGGGAAGGGACCCCATCCTCTTTGTGACTGTTTGCAAAAGTATTTTTTAAGAGCAGGCAGTGGTCCGACGGACCACTGCCTACTCTTAAAAAATGAAAAGAAAACTTATAATTTTTATTTTTGAAATGCATTCCATTTTCCATTAAGGAAAACAGGCTGCATTTAAAACAAAAAATCCTTTATCTAAAAGCAATCACAGACATGGTGGTCAGCTAACCCCAGCAGGCCAACATCCCTATGATTTTTGCGATTCCTAGGGGGTCACAAATTGCGACCTACCTCATTAATATTCATCAGATAGGTCATTTGCAACCCCTTAAGAATCGCAGAAAGTGTTCTACACACTTTCATGCATGCCGTTTTGCGATTTCCTAGTTGCGAATCGCAATGATTTGCAATTAGGAAATCACAAAATGGTTTCTTCATGCATCTGGCCCTTAGTCTTACATCTATTTATTCATTTGATTTTAAACCATAGATTTCAGAATAAAAATGTAATATAATCCATCAATCAATATTTGATTATAAAATAGAACAAAATGTTTGATAAAATCACACTTAATACCGTAATAATACAGCAAGCCTGCTCCATTGAGAAAAAATATGTATTCTAAATAATTTGGATTAATGAGAGAAGAGGTGTTAGTTCAGATACCCAATAAAGAGCTCTGATGAGAGAGAAAGCTATGCACAAGGTTGAAAGTATTTTCAGCTCAAAGTTATCAGCATTCAATTTTTATGAAGAGAAGGAATCAGTAACTAAAAGGTGAGTCTTCAGTCAGAGAGTCAGGGAAGGAATCCTACCCTACTCTAGGAACAAGCACTAACATAAACACACAAATTCTAGATTACAACATTATTTTCTTACGTCTTCTTCATCCTCTAATAGAATATCCTCAAACTCCTGGGAATAAGCAAACTCCCCATTTTCTCATTAGCGCACAATAGGCTTTCAGACATTGAACCTTGAAAAGTTACATAGTTGATGTTTTGGGGCCCAGACAGTTATTTTCATGAATCATCCTTCCGGTCACCTCCTCTTTCCCAGTGAGAGCTCACTATCAGTTGTCTAATACCTAACAAACCCCTATTCACTAGCTAACAGAAGGCTTCTGGAAAAATACAGCATTTGAAATAGAAAAAAAAATTGTGCTCAAACAACTATTCAATTTGAAAAAAGGGCCTTTCAATTTTAATGCATTATTTTTCAGTGAGCATGTCATCGACAGATAGGCCAACCTAAATCAGCAATTTTAATAATTTGCTATAACAGTTAGGTGTGACTACCCACGGCAAATGTTTTCCATTTAGCATATGTTTTATTTAAACGTAAGCTTTGTACATTATTAGCAAAAGTATTTTGTCAGCAAATAAAGTTTGCGTCAACAGTCCCAAAATGAACTTAGGTTTAACCCTCTAGTAGCTTGGCACAAAAGTAGTTCGGCTTAAGTTAGAGGCAATGTGGTAAGAATCTATGCAGCACATAAACAGCAATAAAGTTAAAACACAACACAAGAACAAACCCCATAGCAATTTACAAAAAAGGAGAGAAATTAAAAACATGGGGGGTGCGGCCAACAGCGAGCTCCGCTGGCCCCGATTTGAATCCTGACTTAATCCTGCTCCTCAAAGCCATTCAACCATTCCTACCTGCTTCGGAAGAGGCTGTGTCTGTAGGGGTACTCCCGGTTAGTGGATTGCGGACCTCCTACGAACAGGCGTGCTGCTCCCAAGATGGCGGCCGGAGCAATTTGACGAGGGCTCGGAGGTGGAGAGACGGAGCCTTCGCCAGGCAAATGAGTGGAGGGCTCTGGCTGCAAATAAGACCGTGAATCCAAGAGCAGGTACTGACACCGACTTGCCCTTGCAGCGGGGACACTGCGGCTGTTGGCTTTGGATCGCGCGCTGGGATGCCCGCAACAATGGAAGAGGATCTTCGGCGCCGACTTGGGCGGGGGCCCAAAGGCGGAGCGAACACGTGGCGAATGGTGTGGTTGGCCCTAAAAGTCACTGTGGACACGGCTTACGAACGGAGCCAAAGAGACACTGCCTGGGGGCTGCGCGCCACACACAAAGCTGCAGTGAGTGGCGTGCTTGGCTCAGTGCGCACCGCCTGGGGGTAATAGGTGATGGGAGCGCACTGTACTGCCCTGTTCCCACTCCACACGGGGGCCTGAGGCTTTTCTCCCCACCCCACTCCACGACTTTCACCTGGGGCAGATGGAGTGACTGGAGGCCAGAACTGGCGGTGATTTACACCGGCAGACAAAGGCGTAATCAGGCCCCCACTATGACTCGCACAGGCTGTGAAATCTGGAGGAGGAGAACGCCTGCTGTGGAACGTGTGCTACCTGGGGTCCCCTGCAGTAGAGGTACTGTAAGGTCTTGGGATTTCTTGCAGCCCCTTGAATTAGCCCCTAGACTTTGGCGGCTAACCTGCTGGGCTCCCTGGTTGGACGGTGAGGGGACCACAGGTTTGCCATTTTTCAGCACGTTGGTTCTATATGGGAGTGAAGCTTGCCCCCTTTGGCCCCCGGGATATACAGTTCAGGACTGGGAGACAGAGATGGTCAGACGCAGAGGCTTTAGACACCTGAAGAGACCTGCTTTTCTCCCTCCCTCCCTGATCTGCCTGCTTTACTGGGCGTTGGGGTGACCTGGCTGATGCCTGCTGCGCATCTGAGGTCCGGATATCTGTGTGCTGTGGGAAAGGGTTTCCACCCTGCCCATTCCACTACAGAGAGACCCTCGCGTAGGGTGTCAGCCTTGGCCCTCTACTCAATCCTGATGGCAAAAGATGAGGAACCCGAGGCGGCCAGACAGGGGAAGATGGACCGGTACACTAAGGTTCTCCCTGCACCCGCTGGGGCAGCGGGGGGCCCAACCCCCCACCCAGACACAGAGGAGATTCTACACGCGATCGGTGCCTTACGAGTGAGCCTGGAGGGCAAGTTAGCAGAAGTGCAAATGGAGATCTACTTTCTACGACAAAACCTTCGTAAGGTCTCGGAACGAGTGACGGAGGTCGAACAGCGTGTCTCAGAGCTTGAGGACACCTCAAGGACTGAGAGCAAAGATGTAAAGGATCTTCAGGCCGCAGTAAAGGAGGTAATCTGGAGAGTCGACGATGCCAAAAGCAGGGCACGCAGAAACAACCTGCGCTTTGTGGGCATTCCGGAAAATGCAGAGCGTACAGACCCGGGACACCACGCATTTTTTCCAGGCACCGGAGGAGACATGGTCCTGGATTGAGGAAAGGCCTCAATTGCGACGTGTGCTGCCTTCTCCTGCACCACTGCTGCCACTAAACAACTGAGCCCTAACTGGGAAAAGCCCCAGGCACAGAGACGAAGGCGAAGGATCCAGCGCCTGACCTCAGTTGGGAGCACACCAGGATGATCCCTGAGACCCAGAACCTCGAGAGCCAACGTGTTGGACTCGGACGATGACACGGCCCTGGAGTGTGCGTCAAGGACTTCTCGGAAATCTAACGACCAGGGGGACTCTGATCAGTCGAAAAACCTCAACTCCCAGGCCTCGGATGCGGCACACCCTCTTATGGAGACTATTCAACACCTGGAGGCCTCGGGCCTGGGTCCCCCGAGTGGGGATCCTTGCTCGCTGCCGCCCCCACACAAGGGCGAGGAGGACTGAAACAGAGGGGCCAGACACCCTCACAGAGACGCTGTATTGTCCTTGCGATATTGAGAACATTTGATTCATCAACAGCAAGGAAGGGAAGTATACAGTGGGTTGTGTGATTTCCTTTTTTTTCTTTTCTTTTTTTAATAGTATTGTATAGTTGAGTGGGTGGGGTGTGGGCTACAGACCTTTGGGTGGTTTACCCGCGCCGGTGTTGTCCCGTTGAGAAGTTTTGGGGTGGTGGGAGTGCCTGCAGAGTGTGGGGTGGGGGAATGGTGGGTGTTGCTAGCGATTTTGGGTTCTGTGTTTGGGGTGAGGGGGGTATGTTCTTTTGTTCTGGACAAATATACACATATTGACACTGAAACTGGGTGGCAGAACGGTGCGACAGCATACATCAAGACATTGTGGGGAGGAGGACAGGGATCCCCTGACGAGTTAGATATGCTACACTACCGCGATGGCTACATCTAACACAGGAATGTATTCAATCTTTTCATGGAATGTGAACGGGATGAAGAGTAAGGTTAAGAGAGGTTTAGTGGCGGCATATTTTAAAAGATTGAAACCTGATATCATTCTTTTACAAGAGACACACTTAAAAGGCACTCAATGTGGGTTCCTGGGCCGAGGGGCATATAAAACAATGGCTCACACTGGATTTTCGATGGGGGTAAGGGGTGTGGCAATACTCATCAGAAAAAAAACACCCTTTAGAATAGAACGCACCTGGACAGACCCAAACGGTACACATGTAGCGATCAAAAGAGTATGGAATAGGAGACACATCACTTTTGTTAGTGTATACGCACCACCCAAGCTCCAACGGAAAACAATGGATAAGCTTGCAGCATTTTTTTGTGAGGCGGGGTCTGATACACACATTATCTGGGGCGAATTTTATGACGTAATGGACCCCATGAGTGATCGTACGACTGTCCCAATGGGGAACCCCCAAAGAAACACCGCTTAAACGGTTCACAGACACACTAACGCTCACAGACATATGGCGCAAGCAGCATCCTCAGGCCAGAGCCTATTCCTTTTACTCAGGGGCACACAAAGCCTTTTCAACGATAGATTACATATTTGCACCAATGGGGGAACTCGGGGAGTTGCACAAGATAGACTATTTGGCAAGGGGCCTCTCAGATCATTCACCCTTGTGGCTCACACTGGGTACACGTATACAACAACAGAACGGGGAATGGAAATTGAACCCATGGGTACTTAAAGACCCACAGGTTGCTCAAGAGCCCAGGGTAGACATGCAGTTGTATTTTAACGAGAATGTGGGGTTGGTAGATTCTGCCATTACACTATGGGAGGCATACAAGCCTGTATTAAGGGATAGGGCACAAAACATTATTGATCACAAAAAACGGAAAGAGGACGAGGCGATCACGGGACTAGAAATTCAATTACTACTGCTCGAATCACAGGTGAGCAAAGGCAGTGATCCCTCCATGCTACGCAGTCTGCAACTCCTTCGTCAAGAATATTTTTCACTGGCTAAAAAAGACGCACAACACGCAATACAAGCTATGCACCGATGTCTATATGACGTAGGTGATACGACTGGTAGGTTACTGGCATGGCTTAGCAAGAAGGAGCTTGACAGTAAACTGATACAGACGGAGGATGGTCAAATTCATCTGACCCCGGTTAAGATAGCCAACGCCTTCACAGACTATTACGAGGCCTTTTACAAGCGACGTGAACTAGCTAAGTTGTCACAAATACATGCATATCTTCGGGAGACACGACTCCGTAAATTAGAATTCAGTGAGTCCGAGAAACTAGACGATAAGATTACAAAAGAAGAAATTATGACAGCTATTGGCCAACTGAAAACGGGGAGGCCCCGGGACCTAATGGGATGCCTTCTGAATTTTTTAAGCAACATGCAACGCTGTTTGGCCCACACCTTCTCCAACTATATTTGGAGGTGCATGAGATGGGAAGCCTCCCAGAGACTTGTGGACTGCCACAATCGCAGTCATCCTGAAAAAGGACAGACGGCCACAGGCATGTAGATCGTATTGCCCTATCTCCCTCATAAACATAGAGACCAAGATACTAGGCAGAATATTAGCAAACAGGCTCACCGTAGTAATTACTGCCCTCATTCATAGAGACCAGTCCAGTTTTATGCCCAAAAGTTCGACAAGGCTCAACCTGAGGAGACTACATAACTGGCTGGAAGTGGTTAACAGAAGAGAAGATCTGCACCTTGTCCTCTCCCTTGATGCCGAAAAGGCATTTGACACTGTCCACTGGCCTTTTCTTATGTCTGTTCTGGAAGAGTTTGGGTTTGGTCCGGTATTCAGACGTTGGATCACTGTACTTTATTAGAGACCCGTGGCCAGGGTTAGAGTCCATGGGGTAGAGTCACGGGAATTCCCAATAGGTAGAGGTACTCGACAGGGCTGCCCGCTATCTCCCTTGCTTTTTGCCCTGGTGTTAGAACCACTTGCCTGTGTGATCCGATGCCACCCGGACATCTCGGGATTCTGGAATGAAGAGAATGATGAGACCGATGAACGTATATCCCTATATGCAGACGACATATTAATGTACATCACAAACCCGGAAACGACACTCCCTACAATCATGGACAGCTGTGAGACATATGGTGCACATGCGGGGTACAGGATTCATTGGGAGAAATCCTACCTATATCCAGTAGACAAGAGTGGCAGCTATACTATAGGCCCAAGTCAACTCCAGCTAGCGCAGGAGGGCATAAAATATCTAGGGATCTACGTTACAACGAACGTAACTATGGCGCTGGATCACAATCTCTACAGGGTGTTTAGGGATTTTTGAACGACGTCAAGAGGTGGAAGACTTTGCCACTGACGTTGCTAGGTTTGGCAGCACTATATAAAATTATAGTGCTCCCAAAATTTCTCTATGTACTGCATAACACATATCAGTGCATTCCGGTGGAAGTGTTCAATAAAATCGATGATCTATTACAGACTTTTCTCTGGGATGGGAGACCACCGAGAATAGCACTGGCGACGCTACAACGTAATCAATACAATGGCGGTATCTCCCTGCCCAATCTTCGGGTGTATTACAGGGCAGCACACCTGGTTGTTTTGAATGAATGGCAGCACTTAGAAAGAGATCACCCCACCTACGCACTAGAACATACACAGTTCACCAAATGCCCATATACATATTACTTATACGGGGGAGAGGAGCGGCGCAGCTCCTGACAGCAACGCAGATAGTGGTGACAGCATGGAAACAGACGGAGCGACAAATGACATGGGATGGCCGTGTCACAAGGGAAACCCCACTCTGGGTGGTGATCCGGCTTCAGGAAATTACAAAATTGCGTGGTTTCCGACAGTGGGATTTACTAGGCATCTCACAACTTAAGGACATACTGCACCATAAGGAGGTGGTTACTTTCCCACACCTTCAGGCTACATACGACATGAACATGACTCAACACTACAAATACCTGCAACTGGCCCATACATGGACAGCACAACACATAGACACTACTGACATCCCTGAATATGCACCTTTGGAGGGGCGACTCCTGATAGGGGAACTAGTGGAGAAGGCTGTTTCCTGGACATATACAACGATAATAAATAACAAACCAAACACATTGCAGAAGCTACGGGCGAAGTGGGAATCAGAGCTGGGGGAGTTGGAGGATTTAGATTGGGAAATGGCATTGATGCACCCCCGGGAGGTAGACATTAAATCCAGGCTTCGAGTGATCCAATTTAAGTATCTACACAGAGCATATTACGACAGAGCGCGATTGCACCATATAGGGAGGGTGGAAACAACTGACTGTTTGCGCTGTAGGGCACCCACAGGTACATTTTTTCACACAGTGTGGTATTGTCCGAAGATACAATTGTATTGGGCTACCTTGCCTAAAGAGCTGGGAAATGTCCTAGGAGAGGTGATTCAGCTTAATTCTCAGTTTGTTTTGTTGGGAATCTCCACTGAAATTGACCTCCCCAAACCTAAGTTAATTCTACTGCAATTGGGATTAGTGGTAGCAAAACGTGACTTGGCTAAGGCATGGGGGCAGTGGCGAACCCATCTCTGATTGAATGGAAAAAAAGCATGGATATGTACATGTTGGGCGATAAAGCAAGGGGTTGCTCCAAAAAGTTTTGGAAAATATGGAAACCATGGCTCTCATACTATGGACTCTTGCTCACTGATTCACAATGATCTTTCATGGTGCGGGTGTGGGTTGTGAGACCCGCAGGATCTCAAAATTATGTCCAAAGATGTGTTACAGTTGTTTGCTTGTCCACTGCTTTCGTTCATGTATAACACTGATGTCGCACTCAATATGCCGCTACGTTTTGCTGCCAAACAGTTTGTTTGTAATGTATTTAAGAAAATGTCAATAAACATATTTATAATAAAAACACACAAAAAAAAGATATTTTCATACCAAAACAAATACATTTCAATCAGTAGAACCGGAGTTATGAACTTTAAAATTTTCTGGTGGAAAAAGCACCTAAAAGATCAAAGCGCCAACCACAGGCATCTAGTTGAATGAGACCAAGGCAAATTGAAAAGGTATGGTGGGCCACAATGGTGCGCATTTTGGATACATTAGGTGAATTGGGCCTGGCCTTAGCTTACCTTTGGACTAAAAAGAAATGTTGAAGAAAAATGTCTGAGAAGGTAAAGTTCAGAGGGGCAAGGCAGTCAGCGGCATCCAAGGACAAGGTGCTGGATAAAGGTGCGGTGAAGATTTCTGCGTTTCAACATTGTAACTTTTTTGGAAGTTGAAAATATCCTGGTGAATGAAACTTCAGACTGTAGCCCAACAAGGGTTCCAGGAAGCTAGATGCCCTTCATAAGAGAAGCTGCTAAACAGGATTTATTGCTGCAGATAAGAATGTAGTGGGAGCTACTGTGTAGTCAGGTGATGCACTTTGGGTATATCTGTGAGCAGGTAGGTCATGATCTCCTGTCAGTTCTGACACCACTTTTTAGTGGCAAATTTCCCAAGTTTTGTTTTTTGCTGTTTGGGCACCTTTAGCACCATTTCAAAGGATCCAGAACTGAGTGAACAAAACATGGTGAGGTGGGTTCACTGCAGGCAGCGTCCAGGTGTGGGTTTATGGTTGTTGCAGCTTTTTGCGTCCCTGTAGCTCAGAACAGGAGACCAGTCAACTAGCCCTTAGAGCCACTCTTGTAGTCCAGGGATCAAGTAGTAAGGCAGGTCTCAAGCAGAAGGACAATCCTCTGAGGGTACAAGGCAGAATTCAAGCAGCAGGGCAGTTCTCTGAAGTATAAAGCTGGCCTCAGGCAGCATTTCAGTGTTCTGAAGTACAAGGGAGTCCTTCTGGGGGTCCTCCACAGGTCCAGGAGTCAACTGAAGAGTCGACTGAGGGTCCAATATTTATACCTGGTGCCATTGATTGAAACAGGTGAAGCTTCTAGACTTCTCCCCATTTAGTTCTGTAAATCCCCCCTTCCTAGTCTCCATGAGGTCTGGGGGGACAAAAGACTGATGCTGGTTACATCTTCATCCAACCTATCTCCACTTATTCCTGTGATGAACCTTAGAGTTTGGTCATTGCCATCATCATTATGTCCTACCGTTGTCTGTAACTAACGTTCAGTTGCACTTTCTAGCCCTAACTCCTGCATCCACCATGCCCACTTCCCACTTCCTCCACACTCCTCTGCCTCCCTATGCACAGATTGCCTCTGCCATGGATCCACAAAGAACAACCAGCCCCATTATGGAGCAGCTGGACGGTATGCTTATAAAATTAAATACC
This sequence comes from Triturus cristatus, assembly GCF_964204655.1. Classification (NCBI taxonomy): domain Eukaryota; kingdom Metazoa; phylum Chordata; class Amphibia; order Caudata; family Salamandridae; genus Triturus; species Triturus cristatus. The sequence goes on along the minus strand of NC_140593.1, from coordinate 1,010,531,207 downwards.
CCATGACTCAATCAAAAAAAGCATCCAAGTCCTTAAAACACAAACTCCTCTAATCTCATTTAGAAACTCTGGTCTCCAACTCCTACTTTTGTACAAATAAAGGAGCTATAATTAGCGATCTAATTTTTTATACAAATAGACAAGCACAATGGAGGAAAGCCCTGCTCTCACTAATAGTGATCTCCACAAACAGAAAAATGCTCCATTGTCTCAAACTATCGGTATCAACTTTTTCATCATGCAGACCAGCAGTCACCATTACCATCCACAACAATTGTATTATCCTCATCCAGTCATCAGATCACCACCTTAAATTATTTGAGGAATTTTTCCCTCTCATCAAGAACACAGCAACAATGTCTAATTGCTCCTCCATTCCTCCTAATACTGCAGTCATCACTAACACACCCTTTGGGACAGAAACCATTGCCCACCACACTAGATTGCAGCCTCATCCCACAGACAGAGCAATTACCTCAGATTTACATAGTCAAGTTACCAACACCCTTGCCCCGACTATATATCTGAGGCAGCCACTATCTATCCAGATTGCTGATCTCCCAACAACATCTAATGTCATACTGTTAGGCCTTCCTCTCACCTATCTACTGAGCTCTCCCCCTCCTAACTGCGATCTTACTTCCACCCCCAGTCCAGCCTCCCCATGCTCTTTCCCCATACTTCAGCATCCTATACCCAACGAGATTATCACCCCTTATCCCGCTGCTATCTGCTGCAAGTAAAGACAGCCCGCCCCCATGTAGACTTCAGCATTGTAGACTTCAACCTCCACTGGAACGATCCTGCATTTAACAGTTTTAAAACCTTCCTTGATGATCTTAACTTGACCCAATTTTGTGATAGGCCCACCTACAACAAAGGGTTGACCTTAGATCTTATCATCGCGAAGCCCAACTCAATAGGAATCTATCCTTCCCTGTGATTGGACCGATCACCACTGCATCACATTTTTCATAAGAAAAGCTCTGAAAACCAACACAGCCCAACTAACTAAACCCAGGCACGGGAAAAGGAACATGCCCAACATCAACAGTAATGATCTGACCTCTCTTAGCCACAACATCCTGCCTCCTCCTCGAGGAATGTCAGATGTCAATAATCTTACAAATCATTACACTCACTCCATGGTGACTGTTCTTGACACGGTCGCTCCACTACAGCTAAGTGCTGCAAAAGATTCCAAATCTTGTTATAATGGTAGCCTCAACACAGACAGATGCCACTTGAGGCTAGCTGGACTTCAGCGGAGATCAGCTCCGTCCCTTGAAAACCTCAAGCATTTGAGATCATCGAGGAACACATACTACAAAAGCATATTTTTTTCAGAAACTAGCTGGATCAAGCCAACAACCGACCCAAAAAACATTTCATCCCCTGCTTGATTTATTCTGCTTCCAAATTGGGGAATTCACCTCCTTCTTTCTCCAGAAGACAGAGAGCTTGATAAATGATCTGCAGACTACCACAGAACAACGTCCTCTCCCGCCTCAATCCATCCTCTCTGCCTCTCGGACTACTGTTCCTTTGTGGCCCTCGGGGCACTTCTCCTAAAAACAATCCCTCACGGAACTCTTTCAAAGCCTTTGAGAAAAGCACCATTCATAATCATTTAACAACGCTCAAACCCTCAAACCACTTCAATGATACTCTACCTCCCAATTCCTCATGGAGATCATTCCCGCATTACTCCTGCTTTGGACCAAGATTGTTAATGCCTCCCTCCTTCAAGACACTATCCCACACTGCCTAAAGCCCAGTCAGGTTTCCCCCATCCTAAAAAACCCAAAAGCAGATCAAACTGACTTCATCAACTTTCGACCTATCTCCATTATTCCTACCTTGGTGAAACACGTTGAAAAGTGTGTTCATATCCAACTCTGTAACCACATTGATCAATTCCAATGATTAGATCAATTTCAATCCAGTTTCTGTCCAGGGCACAGCACCAAATTGGCTTTAACACACATAGTGGATTATGCCCTTAAAATGGTGGATCAGAACCAATACTGTCTTTTAATACTCCTTGAACTATTAGATACGGTTAAGCATGACAAGCTACTAGACCTTTTCGAATACCGGATGGGGTTCACAGGATCAGTCCTTGACTGGTTCTCCTCCTATCTTCATAATAGGACTCAAAGAGTCAAGGTTAGTCACTCACTATCGCAGACTACGCCAGTCACTTCAGGGGTCTCTCAGGGCTCCTCACTTTCGTCCACTCTCTTCAACCATATCACATGTACGTTGTTGATACCCAACAATACCTAAAAATCTCTGCCCCAAAAGACATCAGTTCCCTCAACACAACTCTTCAGAAAACTCAAGATTGGCTAGCATCTAGTCACCTCAAACGTAATGCTCAAAAAAGTGAGGGGCAGATTTATAAGCCCCTTGCAAAATGTTTGCACTGCTGTTGCATCATTTTTTGTGACGCAGCAGCGGCATAAATAATGTGCCACATTGCGGCCCATTTACAATGTGACGCAACTAGGGAGATGCATCACCTTGTAAAGCCCTGCGCCGCATTATATCCGCTTTAGGTATAATGTATGCAGGGTGGGTGTTCCCACGCAGGAAAGCCTTATAGAAGTGACGCAGTGAAAGCTACAAGATTTCACTGTGCCACTTCTATGACGCCGCTGCATCAAAACCCTTTGCCTGCTTGGAGCAGGTGTAAGGGATGATGCAGTGTATTGGGAATAGGCCTCTCCATTCATTGGTGGAGTTGCTTCGTGCTTGCAACACGACTCCAGCATTGGGGGACTTTTGAAGCAACAGATGCGTCAGAATTTGTGATGCATTTGTCAATCCTTGCACCATGGTGCGCCGTATTGTAAATACAGTGTATCCGTGGTGGCGCAGAGGTTTCATATGAAGGTGCAGGGAAACTGACACACCTGTACAGATGCGTCAGTTTCTTGTAAATCTGCCCCTGAGGGTCTGCTTATGAGTCTGGCAGTCTTGTAACCACCAGACTCACTGTGGCACAGGAATGACGGTCCACCATTTTGCCGATTACGACTTTGTAAGTCGTATCGGCGGTGGACAGCCGGCTGTGCCAGGGAACAGTCATTCCGTGTCGGTGGTTCAGGAGTGCGACAACGCATTATGCTGAGCAGGGACTGGCGCAGTCCAGCTCAGCATTTTTTGAGTTCCTGGACCGCCAGCCTTATTATGGCGGAGCCCTACCATGAAAAGGCTGGAAGTGCAGGAAAAAAGGGGGACCCTACAGGGCGCCCTGCAGGGCCCCCATGTCCCCCCCACCATGGGGATACATTCAGGGGGCAGACTACTAGTACTAGTAGTAGCAAGGACCAATGGGTTCTCTGAGTCTTACAGTACCACCACTAGGCAGTCCACAAAATTTAATGACTGAAAAAGCAGAAGAAAGCAAGCTACAGACTGACTAATACAGAGTCAGAGGCAGTTTAAGGCAAAAAAAAAAACAGACACTAAAAATATATAAATAACTAAGTTATTAGGTAATGCAGGAATAACAAGCATTTAGAAACAGATAAATCGAAGAGGATTTGGGAAAAAATTAGGAAACGGAAACAATAGTTCAAAATAAGAAGCGGTAAAAGTTAGGGAAATATATATTATTAATATTAACAACAGGACAGAGGACTTAATGGAGCAGCAGAGCCCTTTTCTGAGGAGTGTTCCTGCCTCTTGGAGACCCTTCTAGCTCCCACACTCACCTTGAACCTTGTTTCGTCCCTGGATGCTGATGATCATGTAAGACATAATTAAAGAGACACAAAATTATTGGTGTTAAATAAATATTAAACGATCGCTCCCAAAATATTTTTTGACATGAAGGAAATGGCAATTGTAATAACATTGACCTTTCCTAAATCAGATTGACTAGAAGTAGACTATCATGGTCGTGGACCATTCTATCTTTTTCATTCCACACTTCCATTCATATTCCTGAATCCTTAACCTTCTTAGCCCACCTATTCAAAAGACTTTGGAATAAATTGCAAAAAAATTATATTTGCTTCTAAGTTCCAAATCTCCGATCTCATTCACAATCATCTCAACCCCTTTTGATGGGCCAATTCACTAAGTCTGCATTTAGTCTTCTTAAATGCATGGATGGACGCATTAATGAATGAATGAAATAGTTTATATAGCGCCCAATTCCCTAGTGTGCCTTAGCGCTGAGCAGATCAAGAGCTGACAAGGGGCATCAGGCTGAGGAAAAAACATGGGTGACTCAGTTATTTAAAGTGGGAAAAGCCAGGTCTTCAGCTGCCTTCTAAAAAGCTGCAGGGTGGGTTTTGAATGGAGTGCAAGAGGCAGGGAGTTCCATAGTTTTCCCCCTTGGTACGCAAGCGTTTGGCCGCCCCAGTTTGCTCTATAAATTCTTGAGACCATGACCATGCATACTGCATACATTAAATTTATTGGTTGCTATGCACTCACTATACAAACTACAAAAAAGCCAGGTTCTACTCAGGACTAAGGAGTCAAGGACTGAAGTCATATGAGAGTACGCATAATGCGGGCTGCTAAATTACTAAGTAATACTTAGTAACTAACTAACTGCCACTATCCTAGTGGCAGGACGAAGGAAAAGAGTCTCTCTAGTCTGCATTACCTAACTTAAGTTCTTCAACTTCTCATACATTCTCAGGCCGAGTGAGCACAAAGTTTCAAACAGCTCCAAGTACGATTAGTAGTGCGTAGCACCTGTATAGGAGAATAACTATCACATAATATAAGATTTTAAATGTATCTTACCTGCATTGAATAGAATATTTTATTTGCACAATTAATTAAAATCATTGCAATTCGTTCAAAAACAAGTTAAAAACACTTTCCAAGTTCTATTAAAAAGAGGAATTTATGGTAGCAAAGGGGTTCATAGCTGGCAAGGTAAAGATTGTTGGTGGTCGTCTACTGGTAACACGAAATTGATCTCAAACATGTATTTTACAAAGTGGGCGGCCATATGAGCTGAGTCGCGCTTTATACACTCCTCTAGAGCTTTTTGGCATGTCCGGACATTCAGGATTCACCAAATTGGGTGCAGCCAAAAAGTTTGCAAAGGGAGTAAGGTTCTGCAGATGCACAAGACGTGGATTACATTTTCTTCCCCGTTGTTACAAAAACAGCACTGTGTGGGCACATCTTCCTTGTACCTCCGGCCATATTTGTACGCCATCAGCGGGATTAGGCCAAAACATAATCTCATTAGATGATGTTTCGCACGTGGTTTCATAGATGATGGCAAGTAGTATGGCAGTGTTTTAGGGGTGTAGAGTTTTGATGCCCAACTGCCATGGGAGAGATTTTTCACAGCTAGCGCATCATGTTCAAGTGACAAGATCTTTGCTTGTTTGGTCAGGACTTTTGCAATCGACCCAATGGGCAGCGAGCTTGCCCATATATCTTGAGCCTCTAGTGCCTCACGGCAGAATGTTAAAAATTGGCTCCAGGAAGTACTAGGATTGTTTAACAGAGACCATATGCAACTCTTTAGTGTAAAGCCGCGAGCTGTTTTGTTTTTAAAACAATAGGCGATAAATCTTGCTTTCATAACCCAGTGTTGAGATGACAAGGAGAACTCCATACGAATTTGGGCGGGACAGGTCGAGTTAGGTAGGTGGAACACTCTGCTAAAACACGCTGACTGCGCTCTGTCTAGCCTGGTGAACATTTTGTCTTTAATGGTTGTGGCGCCAAAGACTATTGTCGGTAAAAGTTTGGCGCCTATCACTCTGATTAGCGGCAAAAAATGTAGAGAGTGAAGGGCTTTCTTGGTTCTTACAAAAGCCCCCTCCAAGCTGCGGGCCACACCTTGCATTGCGGCGATATGCTGCGCCGGTCTCCCTCTGTGATCCATCCAGACACCCAGATACTTATCTGCAGTCACTATCTCTATTGATTTCCCTTCAATGTACCAAGAGCGCTTTCTGATTCATTAGCACAAGACTATCATCACCTTAGTTTTGGTGATGTTCATAGCCAACACGTTTGTTTTGCAGTACAGAGCCAGAGAATCGAAGAGTCTTTAAAGGCCCACCTGGGTTTGATCGAGAAGGATCGTGTCATCAGCGTATTGCATCATTTGAATTTTAGTAGATTTGATTTAAGGTGGAAATGCTCAGGAGAGGGCCAGCCACTCGGGCAGGTCTGCTAGATACAGATTGAAGAGTGGAGGAGCCAATATGCATCCCTGCTTTATGCCTCTATTGGTCGTGATTTTATTGGTGGTTGACCATCTCGAGGAAACTCTTCTTTTTACCCAGGTGTCAGGATATAGGGCTATGAGAACGTTCAGTAGGGGCTGAGGGATGGCCCATTTTATACATTTTTCCCAAAGTTTGGGGCAAACAATGCTATCAAAGGCTTTTCCGAAATCAATGAATCCCAAGTCTAGCAATTTGCCTTTGGTAGCGATAATTTGTGCTTAATGTTCATTGTAAATTGCTTATGCTCAGAGAGATCGGGTGTGATTGGAGTGGGGTTGTTTGGCCTTTTAATTATCTTTGTGGCTAAGTTTTCTCTGAGGTCCACCACTGCCATTTCCCACGACAAAGCAGTCAATTGTTCACTGGTCTCCTGTTTCAATTTAACCAAAAAGTCTTCCATCTTCTCTTCAATTATTTCCTGGTTAGTCACAGTCCACCGTAGTTTTCTTACAAGCTCCAGGTTGGATTATTTCCCAATCAGATGGATTTTTGGGCGATAACACTCCGGAGACACATGTGCGGCAGTGGCGTAACGATAATTGAGGGGGCCCCCCTGCAAGGGACTTGGAGGGGCCCCCTCCGGGCTCTATCAGGAGCTCCCCAATCCAAGTGCAGTGCTGAGGAGGCCCCCTGGAGCTTGGGGCCCCCCCACACTGTGGGGGATGCGGGGGCCTGTGTTACGCTCCTGATGTACAGACACTGCTACCAATGAGCACTTTAGAATGTTTTGCAGCGCACTAGAATTGGCTGAATTGCTATCCATACTCCAATCCTACCTTACCTTACACAATAAATCCCTCCCACCAAATAGGACTCCCAAGATAAATTCGACAACAGGATAATGTGTGATGTGACCCAGATTTGCTGAGAGTAAGGACAAATTTTATCCAATATAATGTACTTCATGTTCTAGTTTTTTTCACCTGGAAGTACTCATTTTGTAGCCGGCCCCATTTTCTTTCTTCATTATTGGACCTCTGCAGCTTCACCATGGAAGTGAGTGCAGTGTAACTGCTTTCATTTTTGGGCGGCAATGACCAGTTTGTCCCACTGCTGCGGCATTATCATAGCTGCAGCCAAACAAATGGACTTCTATGCTAAAAGCAAGATCCCGTGGGCTCAGGTTGATTTCTCCTGTGAGCACTGGGAGATCTTAAGGCCACCTGTTACAGCTTGATTTGGGTAGGAGAAGCAACATCCTCTGCACTGTGCAGGGCTGTGGGAGAGTACTAGGGGGCAGATTTACAGGCCCCTTGCGCCACTTTTGCGACACTTTTAATATGGGAAAAAGTGACGCACTGGTGGCGCAAGGGGCTTGTAAATAAGCCCCTCGGTATTTACCTCGTAATGAGCCATGTTATTCTGGTGTACTTTACCCTTCTGATTTTGTGTGCTCCATCTTCTATTTCCCCCAACCTTTTTCTCTTCTGTAATTTTTTTGATTTTACCTGCATCGTCCACGATTCTCAAAACCCATTACTGTGACTCTTCATCTTTTTTATAGTTTTATGTAGCACAAACTGGGCCCAAAGCCATTAGAGCACTTTGCACATGCTTTGGTAAGGGGAGCTTAAGTGATAATGAAACGCTCTATGAGATAAAATAACCCTGATTGAGGCATTTTCAGTGCAATGTGCCAATTCCGTCCACTCGCAGAACTCACCTGAATCTCGCAGAGTTTTCATGTAACTCTGTAGAATTCCAAGGAGTAAAACTCTACGAGTTCCACCCACCCCTAATTTTAAGACCAAAGCTATAGACCGAATGGGTTACCAAAGTAAAATGAGTTCTTGACTGCATAAACACCACTTCCAAGCCTACTAATAACAGGAAGGTGATGCAATTGCCATAAGCCAATAGCTGCGGATCATCCAGGACAGTATCAAGATGGACTGTGTACCACTGGCTGAAGATCATCCAGGATAGTATGAAGGATGGACTGGGTACCACTGTGTGGCCATGGCACAACCACTGAGATCAAAGGTGGTGTTTAATAGTCAAAAAGACAAACTGGCCCCAAGGCCTGTGTCATTGTGAAGGCTGCAGAAAGGTAAGAAATGGGACTAAATATGAAATGTATAACATTTGAAAATTTTATGCTACGTACATTTTAAGAATCTCACATTTCACAGCTGTGAATTTCCACACAATTGTGGGTGGAAAGAAGTAGTTCTGGCTATGTGTAGTGCATTCCATTGTGTTTGGAAGGCGATGGCTCTATGCAGATCAGTTTTGTTTCTGCCCCAAAACTGCCAGTCCAGCATCAACTGGCAGGACAGGCAGTCTCGACCTACTCGCAGACCAAGGTGCTTTGTACCCATATGGCGTCAATTCCATGGATCTTAATTGAACAGCAAACTAAAAACCTACTTCTGGGCATAAAGTTACAACTGCAGAATCTCTTCTGAGTATGAAAACTCTCAAATCAATGTGAACAAGTATAATTATAATGAAGAAGAATCAGTGAAAGTTTGACAAAACATGTGTAATTGTCTAATCGATAAATTAGGAGGCAAATGTATGGAGGTTTAGCATTCCCCATGAACCATACAAAGGGGGTGCAAGGGTGGCAGAAAGCTTAAGTTAGATATATCAATCCACTTAAGGCCACCTTGCGTGGCCCTAAGTGGCTTGATAAATCCTGAGTAACGCAATGCAGTGCAAGTCGCTGCCTTGCGTTACTCTGCCTCAGGGAGGTCTTCCATAGTTGTTGCATGGGTGTTCCCACACATCCACCTATGGATTTTGGGGCATTCCCAGAGTTACCATTACTGGTAGACCTGAGAACGAGTCACAAGGCTACGCCTCCCCAGGTGCGGCGTAATGAGTAGAAATATCTTTATTCCTTCTCTTTACTTCCTCTTTCTACGGGAATATGCCCCACAGAATTGTTTTTGTGCCGGAAGGTCCCATCCTGCACAAAAGCAACCCTACTTGCAACAACACCGGTTCCCTTGCACAGGGTACCTACATTGGCAATAGGCAGCACATTGTGCACCAGCGCTGGGAAAGGGCAGGAATGCAGCATATATTGTTCAGTACGGCACATTCCTGCCCTTTCCTTATCACGCAGCGCAGCTGCACTAAACTGCACTGCACTGAGTGAAATCCTTAAAAATATGCCCCTAGATAACTAGTTCAGTTTTGAGGAGGATTTTCTTTTTTTTAAAACTATGCAGTGTGATAATTAGTGATGGTGGTGCAATTGTTATTTGAAAACCTCTGAATAAAAAAGAGGTTAAAAAGTAACCATAGCACATTCTGACATATAGGACAGCCCTCGATATGCAATAAAAAGTCATAGAGTTCCTAAGGACGCTGCACCTTGGCAACCATCGGTGCACAGAAGCAAAGACGAGTGTAGGCAGAGCTTCACTGATGAATATACTGCTTACATAAATTGAGTAGCACCTCAGCAAGGGCCAGCAATAATTATTGCTCAGCGCTCTTAGCGTGAGGATAATTATCGCTGGCCAACTCAGAATTTTATCGCGGAGCTAGCGTGCTATCAGCAACGCTTATCTCCAAAGCGATAAAATTCAGAGCGCAAGCTGCCAATTGTGAGATTATCGCTGGAAATACAGCGATAATCCCACAAGGTTTGGCGATAGCTTGCTGATAGGGATAGACATACTTAGCCTTGATATCCACCTTACATAGGATATCATGGCTAAGTCAGAAAAATACCAGACGTAAAAAAGCAGCGTTAACCGCGGCTAGCGCTGCTTTTTTTATCGCTAACAGGGTTAGAGATATGCTTGATAATAGGAGAAATGTCGCTTAGCGGCATTTCTCCTATTATTTTACTCTGGAACGCCCCCTTTGCATCTCATTAGAGCTGCAAGGGGAAGCGTAGAGAAAAAGGGTTCTAACAGGCAAATTTGTGTGTTAGCACCCTGTTGCTGATAGGGCGCTAGTTTTATCTCTGCTTTTTTGGCTTTTAAAGCCAAAAAAGCAGAAATAAAGCCCTTGTTGATATGCCCCCAAATTCGGTACTACTAAAACCAGGGATTGGAAGCACCTACAAACGGCATATGCACTGCACTAGGTGCTACATAAAAACAAGGTATTAGCACTATGTAGGTTTTTTTCAATGCCTGTGTGTCTCATAAAAGCGTCAGGGATGCTTATTACTTACTATCAGCGCTCAGAAACAAAATCCAAAAGCTTTCACTCAGAGTGGGAAATAATACTGGTTAGAAATAGATTTTATTTGACAAAACTAAGCACTGAATATCCATTCATACCGCTGAGTTTGTGTGAAAACTGAATAACTTGGAAAGCTGCAATTTTAATTTTAACAAAAATGTAAGCTTGACAATAACATTAACTTTAAACATTGGTGAGAAGATGCACACCTTTTAAATCAGGCTTTTCCAACGAGTAGCTCGTAAGTAGCTCTACTGTGTGCAGTTCAGCCTACTAAAACAGAAACTTTTGTTTAGTTGAATTAATATACGTATACCAAAAAAATAAAACTGTGTATTTTCAGAATCCATCATTTCCAAAATATATTTAAAGGTTTGATGTGATGATAAATCATGCAGCATTGGGACACATTACTAATATTAATAGCTTGGTACCAGGGGGCATTGCAGCTGTGTCTTTTACGTATTTTCCTTGTAGAGGCATTCCAAATTGACTAAGCCCTTTTTATATTACTCCTGGCAATATTGCACTGAGGCAATCATGGCTAGTAGTCATGCATAAGGAGGCAACTGATGTAATATTGTCTGATGTGTACATCACTAGTAATATTAGTAGCTTGGGATGATTTTCAGTGAGCATAAGATGCTCTTGCTTGAGAAAAGGTCGGACACCACACTGTGTTAATAGTAAGATTGCTGGTAAAAGTTGGCTATTTGAATGTAAGTACAGTAGGTGGCAGTATAGACCAAGAAATATGGCAGTTTTGTACTATGGTAAATTGGACTTTATGAAAGTAAGCAAAATCAGATAATGAAAAAATATTTTCATATGGATTGTTCTAATTTTTTTGTTTGTTACTTGAATTTAAGTTTGTGCATATGTTTATGTAAATCCATTCAAGCCCTTAATTAAATTTAAACAATAAACAATCTTGTTTTTTCCTCTTTATTGTGTGCTGCATTGTGCAGCACATAAAGAAAGGGGAAGATGCCTCTTAGGATTGTTTCTGTGTAAGAAGGTGCCCCTTATTGTACAAAAACAATCCTGGCAATAACACAGGCACCCTTGCACCATGGTGCGATGCGAAGTGCAGCAGTGCTTGTCGCGGTGCTGGTAGGTCACGGTGCATGCTGCAGCTCCGTCGTTGCTGAAGCGCTGTCGTCGGCTGACGAACTGGAGTCAATGGCACCGGTGTCGGTAGGCCAAGGCTGAGGTGCGGGATGAGGACAGTGCGGGATGAGGACGGTGCAGTGTGTAACTTACGAGTGGTGCCCTCGAACCATGCTGCAAGCAGCGGTGTCGATGTCGGCGTGAAGCAGCATCGTCGGGAATACCAGGGTGATGGCGTGAAGCGAGGCGGTGCAGTGTGGTGCCCACAGGTCACGTAAAGTAGCGGCTCAGTGGCAGCATCAGGTGGCTTTGTCAGTGAAACCAGGGTTGTGGTGCAGCATTGCGGCGGTGCCCTCTGCGGTGCCCTCAGGACACAAAGTTGGCAGCAGCGTCGGGTTGCTTTTTCTTTTGTTGCAGCACAAAACAGACAATCTCTAGTGCTGAGGGCAGAGGAACTTGAAGTATTTGCTGTTCCTGAGACTTCTTGAACAAGGGGCAAGCTCTACCTCAAGCCCTTGGACAGAAGCTGACACTGCAGGCTAACACAGCAAAGCACACAGCAAAGTGGTAGTCCCTCCTTGCAGCTTTGCCAGCTCTTCTTCTTCGCAGTCTTCTTAGTTCCAAAAGAGTTCTAAAGTTTAGGGGTTTGGGCCCCACTTTTTATAGCCCCAAATCCTTTGTCCTCTCAGGCAGAGAGTGTCTGTGCCCAGCCAGAACCAATTATGTCCTCTTGGCAGTAATTCACTATCAGGACATGCCACAAACACCAGGGCATTTCCTACCTTTGCCATACACTCCACCCTGCCCACAGGGCTACTTTGAGCCTACCTTAGGGTTAGGTTAGGGCCTGGCAAGTGGGTGCACTTGCCAAGTCGACATGGCAGTACCAGACTGCACACAGGCTCTGCAATAGCAGGCCAGAGTCACATTTACAGGCTGCTTGTGTGGGTGGCACAATCTGTGCTGCAAGCCCACTAGCAGCATTTGATATATAGGCCCGGGGCACACACGGTGCACTGTACTAGGGACTGACTAGTAAATCAAATCATGGAAACACCAATCCATAATAACAATTTACAACAGGAGCACTAGCACTTTAACACTGAATAGCAGTGAAAAAGTGCGCAGAGACACTAAACCAGCAAAAACAGAGTAAAAACCAGGAGGTCAGAAACAAAAAGTCAGGGAAAACATGCCGAAAGATGCCAAGTCTAACATAAGCCATTAACAGAAGACATGTAAAACAAAGATAAAAATGTCTGCTTGGAACACGAGAGGGTAAACACTGGAAGGTTGTGTAGGCAGTTTAATTATCTCAGAATATATAACATTTGCAATTGCATCGCTCTAAAAATGTACTTGTCCACACATACATCATTCCACATAACCACTTACCAGTTGACATCAAAGAAACCATATCTACATTGTTTGTTAATTGCCACCAATTCATTTCTGAGTATTGGGAAATCTTCACTAGTTCTACAAAACAGTTTAAAATAAGGCTGTCTGTGAGGTAACTTCAGACAGGTCCCTGGAGGAGTGGTGCGGTAATTACAGACCTCGCCGTGGAGGTCGGTGTGGGATAATTTGTGATGCAGCCCATATACACAAAGCTCTGGCAGGCTGCACAGCTCCACTCAGAGACTGGTAATCTGTGTGCTGTAACTACAGACCAATGTGGGAGAGGTGAGTGTGCAGTAACTTCTGAAGCAGTTCACACATAGCCCCCTCTGCCTGCAGATCTCCCACTCCCGACAGCAGCCTCGCATGGTAACAGCACTGGGACATCTCCACTGGCACACACTGCCAATGATGACAGCGCGGGCCCTAACAGATGCAAAATCCATTTTTCAAGCCCTTTTATCTCCAGGCACTGTGTCGCATTTTCAATGCACTGAATTAAAAATAGTAGCCCACCTTAGTGCTATAAAAAAAGTTTGATTTATCTACTGGGAGGCAACAGCGCTCCTAAAAATGTATCGAACAAAGATTACCCCTATATTAACGTATGGCTTCGAATACAATCCTATAAAAAGATGGACTTTTTAAACCTTAAAGAGAGAAAACTCTTACGTATGCTTACTACTCAAGTCAAGCTATACCTGTTCATGCTGTCCAACTGGAAATAGGCGTAGTGAGCGCATTTACAAGAGCCCTGGCAAATCTTGTCAGGTGGGCCTAAAACTTATTGCATGCACCTGAAGACACATTGGGAGCAATTTTATGTCAATAAACGTTTAAGGCTGAATCAGGGAAAAACACATTTACAGAAAATATAGAGATTGCTCTAGAGCACTTCCAATGCTCTATGAATCATTTGAAAAGTTGGTCTCCAGTACTCCTGCAGTTTTTTCTGAAAAAATCGACTAAGAGATTGAGATATGAAATGGATAAGATTTATTGCCTACAGTTATCCCATTATAAGCTCTCACTAGCCAGTGTGGAGTATAAAGTGCCCCCAAGATATCTGAGATTCACACTGGAACATAACGTTAGGTGGGGAATCCTGATGCTAAGATTGAGGACATTACCACTAAAAGATACAACAAAAAATTGGGGTGGTAGTTTTGATAAAACCGGCCAATGTGATCTGTGTAGTGGAGGAACCCAAGATGTGGTGCATGTCCTATTTGTCTGTCTAAATAGCTGCTTGGTTAATGCACGCTCTCAGTTTTTTAAAACCTATTTGCACAAAATATAATATATCTGGATCTAGGGGTTTGACTGAGCTAATAAGATTGCCTCCAGATGAATTTGTATGTTATAAAGTTTTTTACTTTTTCAAAGAGTTTCTTCCGCTGTTTTAGAGTAGCTTCAATTAGGACAAATAATCTTCTTTGTACTTTATGTATTTTTTTTTAATATCCAGGCACTGCGACGGAACATGACTACGAGCTAAATTTGAGCTGGGAGCAGATGAATGCACCCGTGTTCCTCGATGGGCCTGACACAGCTGTACACGGGTCTTCCTGGCACCAACTAATTCCCTCATTTCCAGACTACGGATCTTCCGTTTTCCGCACTGGATGTAGGTTTCTCGATGTCTGACAAAACATCCAACAAATCTAACCAATCGTGAAGCTTTTCTCATGCCATTTCAGCAAGAGAGTAGCGCCATGATTGGTCAGAGCAGGATAACACAACGCTCCTTTTCACACTAGGAGCTTTTGCCTGCAGTCCACCTGGCTGTTACACAGCTAGTATTGGAGTTGGCTGAAGTGCATATGTCGGGCTGGCCACAGCAAGAAATCTGGTGCAGTTTAGGCTTTAGGAAAGTCATTCCTGCTGTCAATCAGTAGCAGGAATGGCCTCGACCCTGAGACAAGAGACACAGTGCACTTTACTAAAATTGTCATGTCCATTGACCATTTTATCAAAGTTGCAGCTGCTGCACTCACAGACTCTCCTCTGCCCAAATGGGGGAACCGCCTCACATATGCTTGATAATATAGACATAAAATGAACTTTTCTAATCGATGTAAAATCAACTGTTCTTCCAATTCCAGTAAAACCCTTGTGAAAAGTCAAAGTGGTAAAAAGCCCAGAGTTGGAGAATTATCACCTAAATCAGTTATGGTAATTCCTGTTACCATTGTAATTTCCCAGTTCCATGGATACCCTAAGGGCCAAATGACGAGCCTGGCATTCTGAGGACCGCCAGACTCAGGGGGGCGCAGCGGTGGCAGCCAAGCCAGCGCCGCACTGACGGTCCGACCGCCGCATTACAAGTTGGGCGGTTGGACCGCCGCCAGGGAACCGTCATTCCCTGGAGGTGGCACGGTGGTCAGAGAAAGCAATATGCTTGGCGGGACTGCAGTGGTCCCACCAAGCATATTACGTGTTTCCTCTCCACTGGCGGTGACATGGAGGTTTCTACTCCATGTCAACCCTGGTGGAGAGGAAACAAAGAGGGCCCTAGAGGGCCCGCTGTGCCTCCTCTGCTTGTGCATGCACATAACATGTGCCCCCTGTGTGCATGCACAAGAGTTCCTGCACAGCATGGGCTTTTCAGTCCATGGTGAGCAGAAACCATGTGAGACGTTCCTATTGCGGTGCCTTTTTCAAGCGTTTAAAAGAGGCACCACCCTGGGAAAACCATGCCACCCACCGCCAGACTACAAATAACTTGGTATCTGGTAGGCAGATGGTGGCAAGTCTCAGTGGTGCGGGGGCACGGCGGTGGAGTACCAGCCGTCCCGCAAGAACAAAAATCATAATCGGGCCCTAAGTGTACCACGCTAGGGGGCATATTATCAAGACAGGCAATAAAATTATCGACGCTTTAGCGGCAGAAAACTGCCGCTAAAACGGCGATAATGGGCTTGGTAATATGCTCTATGGAATTCCAATTGAAGCCCATGTTAGATGTGAAGGACATCTAACCTGAGCTTCAATTGGAATTTCATAGAGCACATTATCAAGCCCATTATCGCCGCTTTAGCGGCAGTTTTCTGCCGCTAAAGCGGCGATAATTTTATCGCCTGTCTTGATAATATGCCCTTAATACTGCAATATTCCTCCATTCCAAACCTATGACACCAGTGCTTACCATGTAAACGAGAGAAGCACCAGGGTAGTTGTCAAAAGGCCACTGCAGCTTTCACCATCCATTGCCCCTGCCAGCACTGCCAATAACCGCACCACCACAAACCCTAACCATGACACTCCTACAAGTGTGACAGTCCAGACTATTCCAGGACACCCAAAACTATAAGAATCGCTTGGACAGCAGGTATTAGTAATTTTTTATGTAAATGGAATTATAAAACAACTGTTGTTGCGTAGATTACAAAATTAGATAGACAGCGCCACGATGTGGCGTACTATCATAAATGCTAGTGCTTACAATTAAGTGGTGGAGTCGAGCTCAGGAAACCATAATCTCAAATTAAGCACTGCACCACACATGCACTGCCCCAAATAGATTCCTAATTCTTACCCTAATTAGTACCCCCAGCCTAACTCCACTGTTCCTTTCTAAATAAAAGGCTAAGATTACCCCATGTCAAAACCCTAATCCAAGTTTTAACCCTACTACAAACTGGCATGTGTTGAGTTATCTGCCTCGGAGAACTCTATTTATTCTCCCTCCCATGTCAGAGGGTGTCTGCCCTGGGTAGGTATAGCTCACTGACATGAATTTTGGAGCTGTACAGCCAGGAGAAGCCTTCCTAGGTGCCTGCCTGCCTGCTTCCTGGCGCTATAACATCTTAGGCTGACATCTAGGGATGAAGCTATTACTAGTCCAGCAAGTGCAGTTTCACAGAGGGCCAGGGATATGGGGAGTCCACTACACCGCAGTTGTGGCTCTCAGTTTCGACCCAGCCAAGGAGGCTGATTTAAAGTTGTATTTATTAGTTTTTATAAGTTAATAAGAACTACAATTAACATTACTAATTCAAGGAGAAATATCGTATACTTGTATTAAAACGAAATTTAAGAAGATACAAAATTTGGAACATTACATATTTTAAATCTGCTGGACCCTGGGTCTAATTTATTCAGAAATCAAAATTACATTATTCATAGTGGCCAACTATATTTTAATTTTACTTTAACCACAAACCCAATTTCCTTCCACATTTGTGCATTATTTCCTTCGAATGAAGGTTCATCTTCTCGATTGAGGTTCATCTTCTCGATTAATTTAACAATTCTTCCACAAACTTTTACATCAAAGTCCTTAATCGAACATAACCTTTATTTACGAATATCGGTTTTAACCACATTCTGACAATTTGAGATTAGTTGATATAGCAGACATTTGAGATTTGACTTCAGGGTTTTTCGTCCATTAATTGACCTCAAGTTTGCATGGTGGCGAATATCGTGTTTATTACATACATCCATGACGAGGCAGATTTTAGCTCTGAACTACTTCGAAAAACTACAACTTTAATTAAAGTAATATATTATATACAAATAAAATGTATGTGATTTTTACCTCTGAGGAAAATTGTCTTGGGATTTATTTGTCAGATCTCTCTCACATCTGTCGTAGAGTATTGATCTGGGATGTATTTCTGGACAGAGGATTCTCGATTTTGTAAACAAAAAAACTAAATGGAAGATTGAATTTGAAAAATTAAAGGTAATGACAGCCATGGTCAAATAAAAGCAGTAGATGGCAGCATAGCACAGTAATACGTGGCTGTAAATTGTGATTTGGTTACTGAGGAATTTAACTTCTTCGCTCGCTGAGGAGTCCTTGACCCGTTTGTGCTTGTTGCCTTGTGGAGCCCCGTTGGGCATTGCCTTGATTGGACCTGTGTGCTGGGAGCCCCGGGGGACATTGGAAGAAGACTGGGGAGCTGCTGTGCAGGAGGACGGGACTGCGAGGACCAGCAGGCTGTGCGTGTTCCATCGAGCACACCTGCCGCCTCTTCCCGTGACTCCGCCCCCTGCTGATCGCTGATAACTCCTCGCGGCCCCCGCTTCGCGGGAGCCGCTCGCTGAGGAGTCCTTGACCCGTTTGTGCTTGTTGCCTTGTGGAGCCCCGTTGGGCATTGCCTTGATTGGACCTGTGTGCTGGGAGCCCCGGGGGACATTGGAAGAAGACTGGGGAGCTGCTGTGCAGGAGGACGGGACTGCGAGGACCAGCAGGCTGTGCGTGTTCCATCGAGCACACCTGCCGCCTCTTCCCGTGACTCCGCCCCCTGCTGATCGCTGATAACTCCTCGCGGCCCCCGCTTCGCGGGAGCCGCTCGCTGAGGAGTCCTTGACCCGTTTGTGCTTGTTGCCTTGTGGAGCCCCGTTGGGCATTGCCTTGATTGGACCTGTGTGCTGGGAGCCCCGGGGGACATTGGAAGAAGACTGGGGAGCTGCTGTGCAGGAGGACGGGACTGCGAGGACCAGCAGGCTGTGCGTGTTCCATCGAGCACACCTGCCGCCTCTTCCCGTGACTCCGCCCCCTCTATTAACAGGCAGCATAAGACCTGAAGTCATTACGCGTCAGCGGGACGCGTGTGCGGGACATCACCCGGGACAAAGCCCGGACTAAGGGCGGACCCTCTAAGACCCTCATAGACCCACAGAGACTGGACTGGGCCAGAATCCCTGCCCGAGTACTGACCATCATAGGACTATTGTGTAAGTGTTTGGGGGGTACAGTATATTATCTATCATTATGTCTATTGAGATACTAACCCCGGAGTTACCTGGCCCTGAGAAGCCGGTGAGTCTGGTAAATGGGAAATTAGACAAGTACTTTAAGAAAACCCTCTTGGGTTCTCCAACCCCCCCCCACCCTTGAGGAACTTCGGGCTGAACGACGGCGGTCGATTGAAAGCCTAAAGAATAGAACATTCCCGGTGTCACCAGTATTAATTAGCTCTACGGGGGATGGAACTCTTACTGAAAGAACCTGCACTCCCTCGCAGGATAGCATCCCTCTAATATGTAGAGAGGGAATACCTACGAGAGAATTAGAACCCTTAGGCACTACTAGTAATTTGTCAACCATTGTTACCACTCCCAGTACAACTAAATCTATCGTTATAACCAAAGCACAAATTACCCCTATCCCTAAACAAATAAAAGTAGTTAATAGAAGGGTAAAAAAAGTCACGCCAGTTAAAACCTACGGCCCTCCTCCGACAAAAAGGTGTAAAAATAAATCTGACCTCCCAAGGAGGAAAATTAATCATGCAGACTTTGGCATTAAAAAGGATGACAGTACTAGGGGAGGACGGGTTAAATTAACAGATAAAGGAAGAATAGTAATATCACCTACACATCCATGTGTAACCCCCCCTATTGATCCTGTCATCTCTACCGCCGACAGCCCCCCAACGGTGGTGACGCTACAGGAACCTGCAAATAGGGCCCTGATCGATAGCATAGAGTCTATAATGAGGATCTATTCTCTGGCTATCGTAGATAGACTTAGTAAATTAGAAGACAGACTTGGGAAGATAGAACATGAACTGGGAATCAAGATAGTGACTAATAAAGTGTTGCCTAACCTGCCTATACAAGCTCCAATTGTACCCTCTTCATCAGGTATCTCTACTATAACTACTATTCCCCCTGCTGACCAGACTACCATTCAGCGTCAATTATCAAATAATATGAGTGGAAGTATATTAGGGAGTAAGTCTGTTGGACCTAATAGTAAACCTACATTATCCCTGGCTGTAACGACTAATGGACAGCGGAATAATCCTGGTCAAACCCTAGGGAATATAAATAGAGAAGGAGGAATTGAGCGGCCGGCTCGAGGTAATTATAACAAGGGCCCCCTTCCAGAACTCCCATCAGAAGCTGTGCCCTTGGTAGTAGTCCTTACTGGGGTACCAGAGCTGGAGAAGAACAAACGGGAGGGCTATGCCCAGTTAAAAAATAAAATATCGCATTGGTTAAGTCTACACAGACCTATTGCAAATAATATCAATGGAGAAATTATCCATGTCCGCCGCCTTCCTTGGCTGGGAGGAAGATCTAAAGACATTGAGGGAGACATAGTGGTCATTAATTTTAGAGATCCGAATGCCGTCCATTTTATACTTAACTGGCCGTCTGATCCCAGTAGTAAATCTATTACCCCCCGCCCCCTAACATATTTTTATCCTTGCTCAGTGGTGTTTCCACCTAATCATCAATCACAGCGAGCCCCCCCACCCCCGTTATTGAGGCAAATGCTCTCAAACCCATACCGTCCACCTGTCTACAATAACGGCCCTATATCTAACGATGAGCAACCACCTATAGCTGTAGATCTGTATGGGTGGAATACTATAGGCCCAAGGTATAACTCCCTAATACACAGGAGAATGGATCATCTCATACCTTTTACACCCCTAGATACCACCAACAGGTTTGACGTCCTTAGTGGCCTGGAAGACTGTGACTGATGCCATCGAGCCACAGGGGAGGGGGTGAAGGTATTCTGTGGAGACACAGGGGGTGACTCGGGTGTAGGTATGGGGGGAAAAGGCTCAACTGATAATAACCCACCCAATGGGTACAATGCTACTTGCAGCACTGGGGGTAATACATGTAATTCGGGACAGCTCTACTGTAACCCAGATACTCTTACCCCGGCCAATGGAAGTACAAGTCCGACCCTACTATCTGATGACCCCATGCCAGGGGAGGCAACCCATGTCCACACCTTACACCCACCATCCATTGAGGCTGTTAGTCCAATAGAAAGGGGATATAAGATGGCGAGTTGGAATATTGCTGGATGGAATAACAAGATAGATCGTCTAGGATGGTTAGAATTTATAACCCAATTTGATATCTTATGTCTCCAGGAGACTTGGGCGGCCGAAGATGTCTATTTGGATGGGTATGTTGCCTATAATTGCCATGCTCAGCCATCTAACATGGGGAGAGCCAGTGGTGGAATGGTGATATTGCTTTCTGTGAGGTTGCCGGTTCGAGTAAAAATCCACCGGACCGTCGGTCTGCACTCTCAGTTGCTGTGGTTACAAAACAGGAATGGGCGAAATGTGTTAGTTATTAATCACTACAACAATACCTTTAACCACTCCAAAACAGATATGGTTGATGAACTTGAAGTGGAGGTGGAAAGGTTATATGGGCGCAGTGATGTGTCTTTTGATATTTTGTGGGGCGGAGATTTCAACATTCACATGTGCCCATTTGTTGGCAAAAGGGTGTGTGGGTATGGGGATGAGGGGGGGGAAGACCAGATTCACTTTATACACTCGGTTTATGGGGAATCCCTAAACACTTTTATGCTTAAAATGGATTTATGCATTATGTTATCTGGCGTGGACAGTGAGGGTAATTCGGTGCCAACCTTTATTGGTAGGAATTGTGCCACGGTTATCGACTACCTCATTGTCTCTTCCAGTATTACAGCTTTGTGCTCCTTACCCGTAATACTAGATCCAGCCCTAAGCGATCATAATTGTCTAACAATGTACCTCTCCTTGTGGGGGGATAAAGTAAAGGCGGTACATGGTACAGTGACAGATATAGTCCCACATAGACCCAATGGCCCTAGAATTAAATGGAGTAGGCAAAATGAGGAACATTTACTATGTACCATTGTGTCTGCCTGTATAGATGAGGTGGAATGCTGTCTCGAACCCGAAAAGGATAATGCTGATATTCTAGCTAGTTTTGATATCATTAATAAAAACATTGCAGAAATCTTAACGGGAAAAAAACCAAAGGGCCCTAGGATTAACGGGGGATGGTTCAACAGGGAATGTACTAAATCCCTACAAAGACTCAAAGTGGCTCTTAAGGGTAAACCCAGAGATAAGGAAGCAGTTAAAACCCTCAGAAGGGAATACTTAATCCATCTGAGGGATAGGAAACAGGAACTAAGGGAAGAGGCTTGGAACAACCTGACTAAGGCAGTGGATCTTAAGGATACTAAGCTGTTCTGGTCCACTGTCAATAGTCCCTTCCTTCAAAATGAAGAAGTCCCGGTAATGTCTGCCCAGGTATCTGAGGAACAATGGGTGACTCATTTTACTAGTATTTTTAACCCTGAAGGACTAGCTGTAGGGGGGGATAGTGAAACCCTGGCTTTTATCCCCATACCTCTCAATATCACAGTCTCTGAGGTGGATGCTGCCATTCGGGTCAGTAAGGGGGGAAAGGCGCCGGGCCCTGATGGAGTACCCGTTGACCTTTACAAAGCCGAAATTTCCATATGGAGCCCATTGTTAACAAAGGTTTTTAATGCCGCTGCAATGATTGCGGCCCCACAGACTTGGGGGGAATCAATCATTATTCCGGTGTATAAAAAAGGGGAGAGGGGTGAGGCAAAAAACTACCGCCCGATTTCTCTTCTCACTGCTTCTCTAAAAATTATGAGCAGGGTATTACTGAGTCGCCTAGAGGAATGGGTAGAAGATAAAGGGATCCTCGCGGATTCCCAGTACGGATTCCGAAAGGGGTTGGGCACTATAGAACAGTGCATTAATTTAGACCTTATTATATGCAAATATACACGGGCCAAACAAGGCTCGTTGTTTCTTTGCTTTGCCGACTTGTCCAGTGCCTTTGACTTGGTTGACCATGGTCTTCTGTGGTCAACCTTGTTGGACATGGGAGCTCCACAGGATATCATCTATTTCTTGGCCCAACTTTACAGGAATCTGACAGCTAAGATATGATACGGGCAATCGGGGGAGTGTACACCCAGTGTTAAAATAGGTTCCGGAATTAGGCAGGGATGCGTCCTTGCACCTCTACTTTTCTCCCTTTTTATTAATGCAATCGAGTCGGAACTACGGTCCACCAGTGCAGATGCACCGACTGCTGGCGGCCTGTCCATCCCAATACTGCTTTATGCGGATGACGCGGTTCTGCTCTCACAAACCCCTCTAGGGTTGCAAAAACTTATGAATAAATTTGCAGATTTTATTAATGGGAGAAAATTAAAAATTAATAATTCAAAAACTTTTATAATGCCCTGTGGGAAGAAAATTAAAAACCTAAGGTCCTTCACAGTTATGGACCAAACTATAAAAGTGGTGGATAAATTCTGTTATCTGGGTATCACTTTTAATAGTGGGGGGATGTGGACACCTGAAATGATTAATGTGAGAGCCAAAATGGCCAAGTGTTCTTTTGGCATATTCAGGTTTGCATCCAAGCTAGGCTCAAGACGGATACCAGACATGTTGTACTTATATCGTCATAAATGTGTTGCTCTGGCCCTATATGGTTCAGGAGTGTGGGGCCATTGTAATAACAACATGCTCCAGGTTGAGGAAAACAAATTTGTCAAAAAACTCCTGTGCTTACCATCTTCTGCTTCAACAAAGCTGATCCATCAGGAGGTTGGTCTAGAATTTCTATCTGACTTGATCAGATTAAGACCCCTGTTAGTATGGAGATCTATATGGGCCAAGGAACAGACTGGTTTTACAAGAAAGATTATTTTAGATTGTCTCTACATGGACAAATGTTCCCGCATCCCCTGGCTTAACTATATTACTCGAACATTTAATGATGTTTTTAATCTCACGGTGCGTGATAACCCTTCTTGTGTTTTAGATATTCTGAAGAGTGAGATTAAACATGAATTTCTGAGGAATAGCATGGTGAGGCGTAACGCAGCTTCTGCTCTGTTCTCCTCACATGTTTTTTATGACAGATACACTAAGGAAGAATTCGGGCTCTCCGGATACCTTAAAATGGTTACTATTCGATCCCACCAATATGTATTGACAAGACTACGGATGGGGATTGTTCATTTGCTTGTTGCGTACCCTGTAATGAAGACTTATACTACCGCCCCCTGTCCGTGTGATGGGACCACAAAGCAAAGTACAGAGCATTTTTTATTGTTATGTCCTCTTTATCTCCACCTTCGAAAAGTATATCTGAAACCGCTTTTTAAAAAATATAATGTATTCAATATTGTTTCGGCCATGGGGCTTTTATTTGGACTTAATTCACAGAACATCTGTTTTTTTACTGCTGTATATATTTTAAAATCGATACGTCTGAGGAAAAGCACTCTTTTTTCCGATATGTGATTAACTTAAAATCTGCTATATCCTCATGTTTTAATGCTTATGTACGTATGTACTTTTATGATTATTAATCAATGATCGAATAAAGTTTTTGAATTATGAATTATGAACTTCTTTCTTAAACTTTTAGAAGAAAATTGGAAAATGAAGGAACACATTTCGTCTTGTATTTATTTTTATTAAATCCATACTATTTCCATGTAAAACCATTGAATCCATTAATTAAAAATACAAGGGGCCTTATTTATGAAGGCCTTTGTCACTTTTGCGCCACAGTTGCATCACTTTTATTGACGCATCGGCAGCGTAAATAATGTGCAATGTTGCACCATATTTACAAAGTGATGCATCTAGGCAGATGCGTTACTTCGTAAACCCCAGCGCTACATTATACCTGCATCAGGTATAATTTATGCAGGGTGCGCTTTCCCCTGCAAGAAAGGGTCAAAGGAATGGCGCAGTGAAATCTATGAGATTTTGCTGCGCCACTTCAAGGACGCCAATGCGTCCAAACCTTACGCCTGACTCATGGAAGGCGTAGGGGTGACACAGGCCCTCTGACATGGGGCTTGCCCCATGTAAAAGGAACATTGCTGAAGTTGTGTCATGCTTCCGACACAACTCTAGCTATGCGCCACTTTTGTGCTGAAAGATATGTCAGTAATACTGACGTATCTGTTGTTTCTTGCGACATGATGAGTAATACTGTAAATATGACACATTATTAGTGTCGCAAGGAGGGCACACTGAGAAGTGTTGCATTGCTGCTTTCACGCAGAGATGCACCACTTCTCATAAATGAGGTCCAAAATATTTATTACATTTAATACCGTCAATGACATATTTTAAAATATCATTTTAATAATATCCAAGTCGTCTGAATGCAATTAAACTTAACTTTTAAGCATTTTATTTTAAATGTGGAGCAACAGTATTTCTTCAGAATGGACTTGCTTCCAGGCAGTTGTGCAAATCCACCATTCTTAAGTCACCCATAGGGGTGTCTCTATTTTAGATATACAAAGTCATGCTCATCCACTCCAAAATAAAACAAAAATAAAAAAATAAAAAGATGCAGTTCTGGATTCATGGTGACGCTCAGGTCCATGGAACTGAGGAATTTGGGCCTGATGGCACTAGAATAACCAAGCAAGGTCACACCTCGATTGATGTCCATCTATGACTTCCAATACAGATGTGGTTTGTGTCCTTAGTAGGCCTGGGCGAAAATTTTGTTCCGTTCGTGGAAATTGCGATAATTTGACATTTTCGCGTTCCGCGGAGAGCGCGAAAATGTCAAAATTTCCGCATTCCGCAGCTTGGCGATAATTTGTTTCTTGCTCGCGCTGTAAGATAATACATTCTCGCGCGCGCGCGATCGTCTTACCTGAATCCCTGCGTTCGCCGACAAGTTTTCTTGATCCGGTCGCGTTCTCCATGAGATGTTGTATTGTTTTTAGCCATTTGTGCTGTCTTGCGCCCGCAGTGACGTCATGCGTCGGCCGATCACGTCTTTCTTCTCGCGATCATGCACTGCGAGACAACTGAAAACAAGATGGCCGCGCCCGCGAACAACCACATGGGTAAGTTGGCGAGCCGCAACCATGCAGAAAATCTCGCGAACATGTGGGAAAAAAACTTACGCATCTTCGCGATATTTCCGCGTGTTTGCGATAATTTTTAACATTTTCGCGATAATTTGCAAAAGTGGATTTCGCTAATTCCGCCCACCCCTAGTCCTTAGTAGCCCCTTGTCTATGTTGATGAGCCTCTGGCCCAGCTCTCTGTGGTTCTTTTACAGTGTGCTTTGAGTCGGAATTCTGTATGGAGAAGTTACTAAGTCACTCAGAACGGAGAGTTGGGCCAAGCAATATAATTATCCCTGGCCTATATCATGTAGGGCTGTGTTGCTTCAGCGCACAGTTGTGCGCCTGTTTTAATGTGCCTGCATTAAGTGAAGGCAACTCGTTTAAACTTGTTATTGCTCAACGGGAGGGCTTGTTTTTCTGGCTGCACTGCTCTGACACAGTGAGGAGGATGTGCTACTTTAGTTTTTTTAGCTATTGTTGTACATTGAGTTTCTGGTTGGTAGAGGTATGCACCCTATGCAATCAGGAACCACGATACTAGCCTGGCTAAGTTAGATACACACCCTAAATTAAGCTGTGCTCACCCTCTGGTAGCTTGCACAGAGCAGTTCACCCTCTGGTAGCTTGACACAGAGCACTTAGGCTTAACTTAAGAGGAAATGTTTAAAGTATTTGGGCAACACTTCAAACAGTAAAACATTGCAGACACAACACACAAAGACACCACATACTGTACAAACCAAATAATTAATAAAACATGAATGACATATAACATTAAATGTGGCAACAAAACAATTACATAAAATGTAGCAATTGCTTTTGTATAAATGTTTACCATTGAGGAACTGCGAGTCATGAACGCGAGCAGTGCTGAGGGAAATGTAGCATTGATTTAACCCCAACTGCATTTATGTTTGTTCCCAATGGCCAGTGTCTTTTTGGAACTATATGAGTTATATACAAAAACGATTGCTACATGTGTTCAGAAATAACTGACCTGTTTATTGTTGTTTTGTTGCCGCATTTAATGTTGTTGTTTTGTTGCCACATTTAATGTTATATGTCATTCCTGTTTTATTAATTATTTGGTTTGCACAGTATGTTATGTTCTATTTACATGACTTATTGTGTTGTACTTGTCTGAAACAAATAGTGTGTTTCCCATTTCAGACGTGTATGAAATGTTGAAATAACATAAAGAATGTATGAAATAGTGGTTAAATAAATAACCAGGACCAATGAAATGAAAAAATTGTCCCTTTGTCTGTATAAATAAGTAGCAGCACATAAATTAGTAGCCAGGTTCTCCGTTGTTGATAACTTTCTAAAAGTGACACTTTCAGAATTACAATTTAAAATCTGACTTCACCATAAGTTGTGATTTTAAATCGTGAATCCAGAAACACCAAACTTGGGGGTCCTATCTCTTCCCAATTGCAAATTACATTTATCAAATGTAATAAGGAAATCCCAATGTTATCCAACAAGAGAGATAGGCCTTGCAGTAGTGAAAAATGAATTAAAGAGTTTTTCACTACCAGGACATGTAAAACTTAAAGGTATTGATAATAATTTTGCTGTAAACGCAGCAGTTGCAGAATTGCATAATTCCAGTAGCCATGTGGAGGGAGTGGAAAAGTCTAATGCCACAGGTCATTGCTGTTGATGGTGTTTGGCCAGCAGAGTTGCAGGATTTTTCTCAGACAGATGTAGATTAATGTCTAGACTTTATTGGTGATGGTCACTGTAGTCCTCCATGTTTTTGCTCCACAAAGATGGACCCATTTTATGTTGATGTTAAACGCCTGATCTTTATTTGCAACGTTAGGTCTTTAGAGCGCCAGATCTTCTTTAGCTGAACAAAGGCAGCCCTTGCTTTGCTGAATCTTGCCTTGACATCCGTGTCTGTGCTGCCCTGCTTGTCTATGACACTGCCCAGGTAGGTGAAGGCCTCAACCTCTTCCAGTGCATTTCCTACAAGAGTGACTACAGTTGTGCTGCCCTTATTAGCTTTTAGGAACTTTATTTTTCCCCCGTGGATGGTTATGCTGATATGGCTATCACACTGTTGGCCTTCTCTTGCATCTACCAATAGGTATGAGAGAGTAGGTCCTGGTCATCTGCAAAGCCCAGGCAGTCGAGTGGTGTTGAAGGTGTCCACTGGATCCCATTTCTTCTCCTTGGTGTGGATGTCTTCATGATCCAGTCCATTGCCAGCAGGAGGAGAAGAGGCGAGAGCAAACAAGCCTAGCCAATTCCAACCCTCACTTGGAAGGCTTCTGTGAGTTGTCCTCCATGGACTTTCTTGCAGGTCATTCCCTCGTAAGAGTTCCTGATGATTCTTACAAATTTATCTTGCACACTGTAGTTGCGGAGGAATAACCAAAGGGTCTCTCAGCCCACGCTGTCGAATGCCTTCTTATAGTTGATGAAGTTGACATAGAGGGGACAGTTACATTCCATTGACTGCTCAATGATTATGTGTGCAGGATCAATCTTTGTGTAAGCCAACTTGCTGGTCTCACAACTGAGTGTGGACTTGTTCCTTCATTTTGTTCAGGATGACTCTGTTGAATACTTTGCCTGGGGTTGATGGAAGAGCTATCCCTCTGTACTTTGCACAGTTACTCAGATCACCCTTCTTGGGGATCTTGATGAGATATCCCTCCTTCTAGTCTGATGGCACCTTTCTTCCTCCTAGATCTTTCCAACAAGGGGTTGGAGTATTCATAATAAGCACCACAGGATTAGGGCTACTGAAGCCAGTGATGGAATGATTATTATGTCATGTGATTCTAGGCTTCAAGTGGGACAACATTGACCTAATGTATACCGACACCCCTACATGTGCTGTATTGTATGTGGAGGGGGTGTACTGTGAAGTTTGAGGTCCTGACCCTTTAGGTTCAAATGTAATGTTGACAAAGGTATTTCCACTAGTCTACTCTTATGTATATTTGTAAACTACTGCATAGTATTGAGTAGTGTGTGCGGAATAAATGTGTTTTTAGTTTTCTACAGAAAAAGCACAGGCTGGACAATTATTTATTGTGTATTATTATTGCATGCTAGTGAATGGTGATTACTAGCCCACACCATCTCCCCTGAGTAGGCCTTGGACTGCTCTGCTTTAGTACCCTGACATTGTCAAGCGCTACAATAGGGTGCTTGATTCCCAGTGGACCTATTACTTGTGCAGGCCACACAACTAATAACCCATTTCCTACAACTACCATATGGTTGTCTTAGAAATCTACCATAGAAATTTGTGGTTTGGCAATGCTAGTAACAAAAAATCAGCCATAGTGCAGCTGTCAATAAAACAAGACTGCTAAGAGATGTGCAGCTGTAAAATAGGTATCACAAGATGACGTTTCCTACTCATAGTTCAACATGGCTACGGCCTGTTTTTATTTGAATTTGTTTTATTATGATTCAATTATAAACAGGGTTAAGGAGTTCCCAAGTCCAGACAAGTCACAATGCCAAGTGTACATCAACATCATATGTAAAACACATGGGAACATTATCATATCTTAAAATATGTAGTACTCAGTAGCCTCACAAATAACAATGAACAGGCACTTGGTCGTACCTAAAGGACTGTTGGCATGACTGTCTCAGTGCATGGGGATCACTACTGAGTGCTCATGGACGTCCTACTTCAGGGCCAGCAGCATGCAGCATTAGCAGAAGTGCAGTCCCTTTTTAAGATCATCAACAATGGAAGGCATCAAGGCAAGGAGAGAAAACGGTGGGAAATACAAACAGGGAAAAAGGAGCTAATGGAACAAACTGGCCCAAGTTAGGTCTCCATCGCTTTCCCCCTTTCCCTCTGGTACGTCAAATATATTAACCATATACACATCCCCAATCAATTAACCCGGCAAACCTTAATTGTGAGGTGAGCATGAAAGTATTGATTATCATCTTGCACGCTTGTTATGCCATGGGAGGTCCGGTCTCTACATGTACTACCTCTGCTCCTGCTGGGCTGTTTGGGTGACCCGACTCTTGTTGTGGCTTGTTTTGAAAGTCATGTATTACAGTTTCCCAGTTTGCAGCTATAGGGATCTTACGCAGCCCTAGGGTATCCTCTTTGTGCAGTGCAATTATTTCGGCTTGGGCCCATACAAGAAGCAATTGTCTCCAGGCCAAGAGAAGGGGAGGTTCAGATGACTTCCAGTGCCTCATGAATAGTTGCTTAGCTACCAGCATACCCAGATCAAGAAAGCGGGAAGTGACCCTTTGTCTTTTACTTCTATGGAAGAGACCTAAGATGCACGTTTCCCACGTGTGTGTCATGGTGTGCCCCGTACAGCCGTACAATTGCATTATAACGCCTCACCAGTAAGTTACAAGAAGTGGACAGGTCCATAACATGTGAAAGAGGTCAGTGTCTGGCAGTTGGCATCGGTATGGTGAAAGTATTGGTTTATCTTAGCGGGGTGAGGTAAGCCCTCTGGACAATGTAGTTCTGTGTGAGCTGAAAGCAAGAGTTGCAAGGGACTCGGATTGAGCTCCCCAGTATGGCAGTCCATTCTTTATCTGTGCAGGTGCAGGGTGGATTTTCCTCCCAGTGTCACCTCAGAGATAAGATTGGTGTTGCCATATGTTGGTGCAGTGAGGCTGCAAACTATCTCATGAGATGCCTATCTGTCCCCATAACATGTAGATATTGGACAGTAAGGTGTGTCAGACACCCACTCGACATGTCTCCCCATTTGCCACCAAGTGCTGTAAGTAGTAAAGTATGCCTCAGAAATTGGCCGAGAGGAAGACCTTCTTCATTTACTAACTTGTCATAAGGTATTAGGGCACCATCTCAGTAGAGGTCCCCTAGGGTGTGCAGGCCAGACTCTAGCCAGATGGAGATCTCCACAGACCAGGTGGTGGTACAACCTCTAGGTGTGCCAAGCAGGGGTAGCACCAGCGCATATGGGACAATGGAATGTGTAAGGTACAGGCTTCTGTGGTAGCACAGATACACAACTCCAAGTAGCAGTGACCCTGGTGGCTTTCCACGAGTGCAAGGATGCAATAGTCAGAGTAGAGCTGAGAGTGACGAGGCTGGTGCCAGCATGGCAGTGTCTGATAACTGTAACCTGGGTCCATATTGCCACCCATTGGAGCTAGGAGGCAAGATAATATTGTTCCATATTTGGTACTGCAGGCCCGCCGCGGTCTGTGGGTAAATAAAGTTTCGAAAGTGCCACCCTACAGCGGGAGTTGTTCCAGATGAACTCTTTCATGGTACCTTTGAAAGAGCAGAAAAAGGGAGGTGTAACATACAGAGGCAAGTTGGTGAAACGATAGAGTAGCCGAGGTAGGACCACCATTTTGAGAACTATGCGTCCCATGACAGACAGTGGCAGTGTGAGCCAGAAGGACATCTAGGATCTGATGGCAGTTGTCGGCCTTCCAAAGTTACCCTCTAACAGGTCAGCTGGCTGATGATATAGTCTGACCCCTAAGTAACAAGACGTGTTGGGTTGCCACAATATGGGAATACCACTAAGGACAAAGGTGGGGTTGGGGCATGCAGGGGAAAATGGAAACAAACACGATTTGGCCCAGTTAACCCACAGACCAGAGAGGGCAGCAAAGTTGTTGAGCACCTCGGCCAATATGTAAGGATCTGAGCTCATGTCGCAAATGTACAGGAAAAGGTTGCCTGCGTACAGAGAAATTGAGTGAGTTTCGTCCCCCAGCAGAATACCCCAGTCTGCACTATGCACCCAGATAGCCACGGCTAGTGGTTCTATGGCTAAGGAGAAGAGTAATGGGGATAGCAGGCATCCTTGGCGGGTAGCTCTGCATGAAGGAATTGAGTCTGATATGTGGGAACCCATCTTCACTCTAGCCATCTTCGCGGTATAATGGAGATGGAACAGGCATAAAAACAACACCCAAGGTGGCAAACAGAAAATCCCATTCTAGGGAATCGAAGACCCCTAAAAGCAAAGCATGAAACATTATCAGAGCAGAGGAACAACAGGTATCCGTCCAAGCATCCAAACTAGCAGTGGCAAGTACTGGCACGATAGGCTGGTCAAAGGGCGTGTGGGAGGAAGGCATGAAAGCAAAAGATGCATCACCCCTAATGTGCAGGATGCGGAGGTACCATCTGTAATAGTAAGTTAACAATCAACTGTCTTACATTTTAAAATGTAAACTGTCTGTGTGTCACATAGGCGGTACCTCGATAATAACTGGGTCCTCGGCGGCTGCAATATTAGAGATGTTAGCATTGGCACATAGTAAACAATACAAGAATAAAAAAACTGACAGTGAAGTAGGCATGTCTGCAGGATTGACTGCTACCGGCAGATCATATAATGCCATCTGCAGTCTGTGAAGTCATATCAGGTGGGGCCAGCGAGTCTGGTCTAGAGGTCCACGTGCTAGAGGAGACATCATCACTGAAGGATTTTAATGACCACGTGTCCAGATTCAGACTCTGGGCATGATCTTGCATCGTGGATGTTATCTGCAAGGTTTTGTGTCTCTCTAAGATGACTTGCTCCAGGTTCAGTGCAGTGCTAGGCTGTGAAGGTTAGCATACCCACCTGTGGCACCCTTGGCGGCCCCCGTCGCATCTCGTGATCGCCTCATCTCAGTGGGTGGGGGGACGATGCCGCATGTTAGACAGACTCCATCCAGTCCCATGCCTCCTCAGAGGAGTCGAAGATGTGTGTAGTCCCGTCAACCACCACGTGGAGACGGGCGAGAAACAGGCGCGAGTAGCATATGTTTAACTGCCGGAGACACATCTTAATGGCTAGAAAGGAACACCTCTGCCTCTGCACCACCATAGTACATTCAGGAAAGAGTATGACAGGAGCATTGTCCACCTTTATCTACTGCAGGTTTCGTGCCTCACTGAGGATGGAGTTGTGATCATTGTCGTTTAGCAGAGGGAACAGAAAAGGCCTGGGCTTGGGGCTGGGTGGTGGCTCGCGGATCGGTACATGGTGGGCACGTCCAATAGAAAAGATTTGTGCAGCACCGGGAAGCAGGCTACGGATCCAGGTTTCAGAGTATGTCACTGCATTTTTGCCCTCCACACCTTCTGGAAGACCGGCCACCCATATGTTGTTTCTCCTAGAGCAGCCCTCCACATCTTCTGCTCTGCACTCCAGTGTGTGCATATGATCTACCAAGGTCTGCAACAGGGGCCCCGATTCACAGGTTGTCGGTTAAAGTTCGGCTAGCGTTTGCTCAACACCATGTACTTTGACAGCATTTTTACGGTGGTCCGCATATAATAGGGTGAGGTCTGCTGTCACTTTGTCAATTCTGCTTTCAAGCGAAGCACGTGTCTGCTCAAGAGTTGCTCCGAATTTCTCCACGGCCTATTCCACAGTGTCAAGCTTAGTGCCAAGGGACATACCCGAGTCACGTGGTCCCATTGCCACCATTTTTCCAGATGTCTGCTCCATAGCTGATTTCTGACACAGTATCACAGCCTGGGTACCCGAGCACTGGTGACCCATGGCCTACTGTCTTGCACTGGCAATCAGAGGGGCTAATGCCAGGAGGGATATGTTTGTGGTCTCCGGGCTCCGGTCTCTGGACTCGTCACAGCCAACACAGCTGTAGGGGAAGGCAAGTGATAGGGCAGTGGTCCCACGGCACCCTTGCTCATCTGTCACAGTCAGACTCAACAGGTGTCAGCCGATCCACCCTCATGTCTTGTGGGCGCAGTCTAGTCACCTACTAGTAGGGGTAGCTAGTCTAGAGTAAGGTTCCATCCGATCAGTGCTCTACCGGTGGCCGCCAAAACAATTGCCCCACAGGCATGTCACCAGGCAGGCAGGGGGCAGTCATGGTTGCAGGTCTGCACACCTTTACAGCGCCGGAAAAAAAACGTTGCAACCTCAGACGTCTTCATCTGCGTGCTCACCGTAATGTCAGCTCCTGGGGTTTGTATGGCAGGGCAGTGACACTTATCAGTAGGAGACAGCAGCAGGAGGTACATGAGGCAGATTAAAGCAGCAGACAGTTCATTTTGGCCTGGATTAATCAAAGATAACAGGGTTGGTGCCACTGAGCCTCATTAGAGATGCTCTGCATCTTGGCCTTGCTAGCCATGCTGCTAGCCATGCCCTCAACATGGCTGATGCCTTGAGCCAGTAGGGCAACATATTTAAGGGACATCATCAGAATGAGGGAACTGGAAAAAGTGTTAGGTGAAACTTTAAGGCACACTTAGAAGGAGTGTGTGTTTCTTGAACCAGAAATGCATTTTGGTGAGGTGTGGCATTTCCTGAATGCTGGGAGTGTTTATGTAAAAAGGATGCTGGGTATTACATTTTCATTTTTGGTATACTTCATGGGCTTGGATGTGGCCTGTTGACCAAAGAGCTGAGCTGAGGGTCACATTGGTGTTTATGTTCTGTTCACTTGGCTCTCTGTTTTCTTCTCACTTGTCAAAGCCATTTTGGAGGAGTACATCTGCATTGCTTGAGATTCAGCAGGCCTTGGTGAGTCTTGAAGCCTGGTGCCTTGATGGGATTTACAGAGGCTGGGACTTAAGGTACTCCAAGAATATATGTTGTTGCCAGCACAATTCAGCCTTCTCTGGCAAATAATTGTTCCAGATCAAAGAGTTTACTTCCTATCTTATCTTCGTTCTGGCATGAACCAGGAACAAGAAGAAAGATTTTTAGACCAAGACTCATTTTTTTGATTCTTAGCCATATGTAGCATCATCATCATAGTCTTTATTCGAATTTTTTAAAAATTCATAGAAGACACAAACATACACATAACACACAGTTATCACTAATCAAATCCTTATAAAATACATAAATTCATCCATTAAATATCTAAAAGTTACAGTTAAGACAAAAAATTAAACATGTTGACAAGCTAAAAATTACGATTTAAGACAAGAATTAAACATAACAAGACTAAAGATGGAAACATGTTATAAAAAACAATTCATAGTAATACTTCTGTTCGTAGAAGGGGATTTACTACCAACAACCCATATAACCCTACGGGGGTACTCCCGCGGATTCCCTAAGAGCCCTATGCCTTAAGGACCAAGCCCAACCCAGGTATTTAGCTAGGGCGATTGAGAGTACTGGAAGAGTACTTGTGCACAGAAGTCTTAGGGCAACGACAGAACTCCTTGTGGCCAGGGTTTTACACAAAGGAGACAGCCATGTTCTTCTAGGGTTAGCATATGCAGGGCAGACAAACAAAAATGGGCAATTGTTTCCTCATGGAGGCCACAACCGGGACAGGTCCCTACACTTACTCCAGACCACCCATTAGTTAGAACCCTGAGTGGAAGCGAGCCTGCTCTTAATTGGAAGTAAAGTTTCCTATCTCTGGGTAGGGTGATCAAATCCCAGTAAGGTTTGAAAAATGGGGAAACCTTCGCCTCCAAAAATCGGTTAGTCATCGTAGGAGAGGCGGAGTCGCTCCAGACCCGGTGATTTACCCGTTCCCAATATAGCATTTTCAGGGATCTCTTCGAGGGGAACCCGGTAGCCACAGGATCGCTCCATAGCCCCTCCATGCCCAGGTCTATCATAGTTTCCCGGAGGTTCCTCAGCCACCCAATCTTATGGAACGTATCGGCCTGTATTACGTCCATAAGGCCCATAGCATATGAGTGGAGCTCTGGAGTGGCCAGAGTCTCCTCCAGTATAGGACCGGGCGGAGTTTGGCTATATCCTTGATTGCCTTCCTACCCAGGTCATACCGTAATGGAACCAAGGGCGTACTCTGCGGAAGGCCGACTATGTTACAGTAAAATTTGTTTTCAACGACTGCTAAAGATGATGATGCGTCGAAACCCCATAACTCGGCCCCATACAACACAGAGCTTAGAGCCTTGGCCTCATATACTTGGACCAATGGTTTAATAGGCCTGGTGTAAGATTTTTTATGTTTACTGATCAGAGTTCCGGTTATCTGCCTGAATTTCAGTGTGGACATTTCCAGATGTCTATTCCACTTATTATCATGTGTCACATGCATGCCCAAATAGACAAAGTTTTCAACTTCCTCGAGTTTCTGCCCACTCATAAGAAACTTTCCTGCTCTATAACTTGGGTGAGGGTTAAAGGCCATAAGTTTGGTCTTGGTCACATTCACCTCTAGGCCATAGTTTCTGCAAAAATCTTCAAAAACTAACAATGCCCTTTGCATGCCGCTTGGAGTTTTGGATACAATAAGAGTATCGTTAGCAAACATCAATATCGGGGTGCTCTCTCCAGCCAACTTGGGAGCATCGGTGTTAACTCGTGACATATAGTCTACTATTCCATTGATGTATAGGGAGAAGAGCGTGGGTGCCATGTCACATCCTTGGCGCACACCTCGCTCAACCGGGAACTCGGGGGTAATGTCCCCCGAGCCTCCCCACTGGATTCTTGCAAAATTCGGCTCATGAAGCCGCCTAATTAAGGTCAGAAGTTCCAAGGAGAGCCCTAGCTTTTCAAGAACCCTCCACAACTGCTCTCGAGGAACAAGGTCAAAGGCAGCTCTTAGGTCAACAAAAGCGACGTAGAGACTGCCTTTGCCTAATGTTACTACTTTCCAGTGCAGTTGTACGAAGCGGAACACCTGGTCCACCGTGCTGGTAAATTTATGGAAACCAGCTTGAAAACAGGAGAGTATCCTATTGTCTTCGATCCAATCCAATAGCACATTCAGGACCATCCTCCCTATGACCTTTTGGATTGTATCTATTAGACTAATAGGTCTATAATTTCCTGGGAGGGATTTATCTCCCTTTTTAAAAATGGGAATTATAATTGCGCCCCCCCAAGATTTGGGCACAGGAGCCCCTTCAGCCACAGCGTTAGCCACTAGTGAGATATATTTGCTCCATCCGGGCTTGTTGTTAAGGAAGAGATCAGATGGGACCCCGTCCAAACCCGGTGCCCGCCCAGCAGCTACACAGGCCAGGGCTACTAAAACGTCGTTTGGGCTAAAGGGACCACGCGAATAAAAAACGTACGATGTCAGCCCTAGACATTTGTGTAGGGGATTACATGCGTATTGTGGTTTAAAATACCCTATCCAGTCCTCTTGAGTAACATGGTTAGATGGACTATCAGGCGTGCCACCTCTGTTCCATTTAATCACATTCCAGAACAATCTGGAGTCCCTAGCATAGCATGCTTCCTTCAGATCAAGCCAATACAATTCATCCCATCTTTTTTTTGCTTGAGCAAGTCACTTCTTGTAATGGTGTCTAGCTATTTGAATAGATGTCTTGCTCCCGCTAGAAAGAGCTTGCGTCAAATTGCCTCTGGCTCGTCTACACTCCTCATCATACCATCTTAAGCGTTTGAAGAGTGGCTTATTGCCCTTACTTATTGGCTTGTAGAAAAAACTGCGTAGTCCCTCAAAGAAGGACTCATGTAATCTAGTGACTTGATCGCTGCCTTCTTTAGTCTCCAGAACATCTTCCAGTTTTACAATAGTTTGGGCAAGCTCATCATCAATGCTAGCTATGACCTTGGCATTGATCTTGACCTGAGGCCACTTTAGTCTTCGCATGTCGTTGGTAGGAACACGGTCAGGGTGACCCGGTTGAGGTTCCTCACTCGCCATGCTACAATCCCCCCACCAACTATGGGTAACGCAAATAGGGTTATGGTCACTTTCGGGTCTTGATACAACCACCATATCAGTAGTGTGCTGCCACAACCTCATACAACAAAGGACATAATCGATCCTTCTAACTGAGCGGCCATTGTCAAAGGTGAATGCACCATTCTTGTCCCCTAGGGTCCTTCCATTCAAGGCCCTTAGGCCTTTCTCGTAGCATAGTGCATTTACCTGCACTGCTACCGTAGACCACCTTTTAATTGGGGGAAGCAGCAGGGCAGGTATTCCCCACAGCCGGTCCTCTTCGGGGTCAAGGCCCCATTCGGAGTCCGGATCTAGGAGGGGTTCAAAAGTAACGTTAAAATCACCCGCAACAATCATATCCCTATTGCTCGAGTTGGTTTCAGACTGGTCAGAGTGTCCAATACCCGTGACCTTTTCCCTTTTGTCCCACGTAAATATAAATTGTAAATGTCTAATATATGCGTTGGACCGGAGGTTAATCTCACTAATTGGATATCCGGGGAGCCCGTATCGATCATAACTACCTTAGAGAATAAATCCTGTCTGGCCCAGATGGTTAATCCGCCCATAGGGCGGCCTTTTGGGCCCTTAGTCGCTGGAACATAAAAGTTCAGGTAGCCCAGCAAAAACTGGGGTTCGCAGGTCCAT
This sequence comes from Triturus cristatus, assembly GCF_964204655.1. NCBI lineage: Eukaryota > Metazoa > Chordata > Amphibia > Caudata > Salamandridae > Triturus > Triturus cristatus. Next base: position 1,010,493,416 of record NC_140593.1, on the reverse strand, counting down.
GTTTCCTGCAAAATACAAACATCATGTTTGTTAACAAAACCCACCCATTCAGGAGAGTCTAGTTTGGGCTTAATACCAGCTAGATTCCAAGATAGCAAAGTGCCTGGACTTTTGCCCAACAGAATGCCATGGTGTGCGACGGCCTGACTTGGCTCACTTAACTTTCCACTCGTCCTGCGGAGGCTTGTTAAACAATCCTTAGGTGAAGTAGGCACCCCTGTTAAAACAGGGGTGACAACATCACAGCCGCAAATAAAGTCGCATTCATTTGCCCTTTGAACTTTGAAAGATGTAAAGTTTGGCTTACGGTATAAGTGTCAATATCGAGGACCTACGTCGTAAAAATGGTGTAGGGTATGTACCTCTATCCCTGATCTAAGCCCATGTAATGTGTGGTCAGCAATGAACCTCGGGATTCGGGTATCTTCAAAATTAACAATAATGCAATCACCCAGCGTATTTTTAGTACTTGAGCCTACCCATTTTACTCTTCTTACAAATAAAATTCTCCCATTCAGGTTGTTTGGAATTGGCCTGTTTGTATTTAGCCAATGACTCACTTTATTTTTCAACTCCTGAAAAGATTCAGTTTTGCTAACAGATAATTCTGGGACACCAGTTAAAACTACTACATACGGGATAGATTCAGGTGGTAAATGAATTTGGACTAAGGGTGGACTTGAAGGTTTTACAGGAGTGACAAGGTTAACAACTTCTCTCCCTTCCACAGTATCCTTTGCGTTATTACTCGTAGGTTCATTGCTTGTCCCTCCCTCCCGCCCAGGCAACTGGTGGATGTTGGTCACAGGATTAGATAAGCTAGTACCTAAACCAGTATTGGTTAATAAAGTATGTTTTTCAAATGGGGGTGGTATACAAGTCGAAGAGTTTACAATGTGGGGACAACTAGTTTTGACAATGTCTCTAGTAGACATTTTGACAACATTCTTTAATGAACAAAAGTTGTCCAAAATGGTTTGTTCCAGCCTATCAACTTTTTCAGTAACTATCTTGACCCTTTCTAGAAGTGGTAAAATTAAGGATCGAACAGCCTGTTCTAGCTGGGAGATCATGTCACTACTATCTAACAATAAAGGGGTACTTGTACTAGCATCCTCCACATTTAAACGTTCCTGGGTAAACAAAATGTCGGGCGTTGCAATATTTTTAGATCTTTTTGACACTTTCGCCTGCCTGATACCTTCCATGGTTCCACCCCTTTTCCTTTTAGAATTAGCGGGTCTAGAGAGTTTAGTCGCAGCCCTTGTCTGAGGGGGAGTGGCTTTAAAGTTAGATGGGGCCGTTACTGACGCTGCAGATGCGCCATCGATCGTAGCGATAGCTTCAGGCAACCAATCTGAAGATATAGACACATTGGGAAGCGTTTCAGACTCAGCAAGCGAGGGTGCGTCCCCCCGAGTCTGCTCCCTTGATTTAGTTGGCGATTTGGACTGGGCCAATAGGCCTAATGAGGAGCGTCTTGCGTGCATGGGGTCAGTAGAAAGACGCCTCTCAGTGATGGCAATTTCATGCTCTATTACCGAGACTGCTCTGGTAATGAATTGGTCCATGGTGCCAGACACTGTTGTAGGTGCTGTGGCACGCTTCCCCTTCCCAGCCATGTGATACGGTACTAATTGGTTCTTAGGGAGTGTTATAATTATATAAACAACACAAACGACACTGTTCGATTAACGGTTCCACCGTCGACTTACTTCAAACACTCGCTGGAAGAGGGATTGCCCAGCCCAGCCTTGGCCAGCCCCGGACGGCCACAGACAGCCCGCCCTTTCTCCGGGCTTCGTCCGGCGCGTACGGTGAAAGAAACCAGCAACTCTGCGCCAGGTAGGACTAGCAGCGAAGCGGGACCCCATATGTAGCAGTATTTTATGCTTTGTGATATGTGTCAGGCCTTGATAACCTGTGTTTCTGGTAGAGCATGACTTGATGTTTTTGGGGGGTATTGTATGGTATTCCTGTGTTATGGTACAGCATTAACTGATCTAATTTCAGATTGATGAAAAATATGAGGATCTTACTAGAGTTTTGCAGTGTGAGGAAAATGTAAATTGTTTTATTTTTCACATTTAGACTTGTTGTCATTCAGTTAGCGCCAAACCTTGCATCACTTGTGCAGTCAAACTTTATAGTCAAGCTGGTCTTATTAAAATAATTACGGGGATGCATTTATGCACGGTGTACACTAGGCGTAAGAAGAGACAGGTGTCATTTTGAGCATTGTGGACATTCAACCAATCCTCTGGGCCAATGTTATGTAATGTTATGTTATGTTATGTTATGATATGTCATGTCATACTATGTTATGTTATGTTATGATATGTTATGTTATGTAATGCATCCTTTAGGGTATCCAGGCACTTTGAGAAGGTGTAGGGTCTCACCAATTTATTTGAAAACACAGGTCTCCAGCTTCTTGCAGGATTTGCGAAGAGAAGAGGAAGCCCTAATGTGTTGCTGGAGGTTGTTCCAGGTTTTGAGTGTGATGTAGGAAGCAGATCGTCCTCCTCTTCTGTGCGGGGGATGTGTGCGAACGCAAGAGCGGCTGAGCCCTCTAGTGCCATCTACATGGAACAAGCTGCCACATTAGAGATCCCAGGCAGGTTCAGAGGAGTTATATCAACAAAAGCCCTTGTGACTGTGGTCCACTCACCACTGATTTAAAAAAATGAGAGACTAGAGAGAATGTCCACCCTGCATGTATTTGTACCGTTTTTTAAGTTGAAGTCTCCCAGACAAGTGCAGCTGTCTAGTTTGTTAAAGACATCGTGGGGATTTTCAGAAAGCTGAGTTAGGAATGCATTCTGCCCGTTGCTTACCATTGTCTTTGTGGATGTCAACTCTTATTTTCTGGCTTTCTATTTGCTGGCTTTATTTGCTGTCCAGCTTGAGTGTGTCCATCCCGTTGCCCAAACCTTGTTTTTACTATACTCTTTCACAAACTCGCTTTCTGTAAACAGGCCTTTAAATCTTGTTCTTATCTTGTCACATTTGATGTGCATTCATAGAAAAGGTCAAATTTCAGGCTCTCTCTTTTAGGTAGCTTGGTATTTATTTTTCTTTCTCTGACTTTAAAGTGTAAGAACTTATGTGACAATCCTGCTGAGTACCTATGTAAGAGGAGAGGGTGTAATATATTTTTTTCTAGAACACATTCCATCTGGTTGTGAGTAGGATTTCAGGGTACTAACAGGAACGGCTCATGGCAGGGAAAAGAGGCGGGTGGGGGAGGGGATCGGGGGTAGATGAGGTACGAGGGTGACAAATAAAAAAAATAAAAAATAACTTACCTGCTGCCCTCCAGGATCGCATTCTCTTGCTCCTCTCCACTGCAGGCAGGCACAGGCTCCCAGACTTCCCTGTGGCCAATCCTGAAGCTGCTCTAGTGCATGAGAGCAGCTTCAGGATTGGCCTGAGCACCGATGATTTGTGCTCCCAGACAGACAGGGAGCCTGTGCCTGCTCTCTCCAACCCAGCAATGCAGCTGGAGTTGGAGAGAGCTTCACTGGGCATGTGGGTTTGGTTGGTCTGAGACGGCCGGCCAAACCCACATGTGCAGTGAAGGAAGTGAGCACCACTCCCCCTCCAGCCTGTCATCACCCTGGCCCCATCCCAATACTAGCACAAGAAAAATAAAACAGGTCTTAAACCCTTTTTATTGTATTATTTTTCATGTTTTTGAGAATGCTGGCAGAGGGCGATGCTCCGCCGCCATAGGGGAGGAGTCGCCACTGGGTACTAAAGTCGAGTTTTTATATACACCAATCTGCATTTCTTAGTGTGCAAGTGCGTTTGTGTAAGAGTTTTCAAGTTTAAAAATATGTCAAAGGCCAATGCAGTCATTCAGAATGCTATAGTGTATGGGTGGTCATGTCATATAAATCAATTTCTTCTTCTTTAAACGACTAATTTCCCATGGTCAGAGGATTTTTCCAGTGGACAGGCAATGCGTATGACTGTTTATTTTACACAAAGGTGCCATCAGCTGCCAGCTATCACCTTTCACAATTTATGGCACTTTTAAATGCTTGAAAATTGCCATCACACTAACCCTAACCTACACTGCCGAGAGACACACCATACGCCACCCACCAAAACTCAAAGTAGTTTTCGCTGACCATTTCACTAACTAACTGATATCTAAATGTATGCCGTCCTTGATAAAATCTTTCTGGGTGATTTCAGTATTGATTGGGGCAACCCAAAAGGCAAGCCCTTTCTGATTCTTTACGAAGTAGCTTAATCACACAAACCCATCAACACTCTTCTCAGCCCAACAAAACAAGAGTAAAATACTAGCTGTACTCTCTGCTGATCTCAGTTTCATCAAATGTTTCTTTTACTTATTTGTTAAACTATTAGGTCATTTTCCAGCTTCTTTTCACATCCTTGTCTCATGCTGTCTCCTATTATGACTAATCAAACGTAAGACACGGACTGATGGATCCAACCAAAAAACTATCACGGACTCTCGAAAACTCCTTCTCTCCTAAATCATTGCATTTGTCCTTACCTGCTGAAATCAATGACACTGTCAATAAATACACCATTAAGTTTTGATTCAGAAAAATAATGATGAAAAATATTGAAAACAAATGGCACAAAACCAGCTCCCCTTTACTGCCCATACTAAAACAGATGGGGAGAGATTGCATGCAATCAACCTTATCCACCAAATCTATCTTAATTCAAGTCTATATAAATATCTCATCCAAGAATATACTTTGTGTCTTCTATAACAACGAGTGAAACACCTCAGCCTTTGTCTATTTTGCATCCCCCTCCTCTATCGTCAAAATTAATTAATGACTCTAATTTTTGAAAGACAAAATATTTTCTATTAGAAACAAAACTAAATTAATATCTTTGCAAGGCCATGCCCTTCCACCGAAAAAAAAACTACAGGTATGTGGGACACCTTTCTAACCATTCAAATTAAAGACCATTACTCCCGGATCAGGGACCTGAAAGTGTCAAACTATTATATAGACCCAGGATACAAGTCCTGAAAAAAGAAGTGGGGGTAGTTATCAAGTTAGGTAGTATAGAAGTGACATCATGGCGCGCAACATCACGGAGCGTGACATTGCATGTGACAACACAGGAAGTGGCATCACAACCCATGACCGCTCAGGAAGTGACATCATTAGAAGTGACATCTGATCTTAATACCTTCCACATATGTTTAGTAGGTCTGTCATGAGTACAGTTGAGTGCACTACAATATTTAAAAATTTAGATTTTGCGTCAGAGTTGTGCTCAAAAAGTGACGCAACCACAATGCAAAATCTGGGCCTCAACGTATACATTTACTTTTTAATAAGTGAAACGTGGCCTTAAATCTTTTCTAATTAATTGGGTACAAAGTCTGCATTTTAAAATATCTAACGAGGTTAAGGCGCAGGTCATAAATTGTAAGTATTATAATATAGCTCACTGAGCTATGAAGGATATGTGACTTTTACACATTGTAACATTCACTGTCTTATGTCAATCAATCGATCAATCAAACATTTGTAGAGCACACTACATACCTGTGAGGGTCTCAAGGCCCTAGGGGGGGGCGCTACTGATCGAACAGCCAGGTCTTGAGTAGCCTCCTGAAGGTCAGCAGGTCTTGGGTCTGTCGTAGGCTCAGTGGGAGGGTGTTCCAGGTCTTTGCGGCGAGGTGGGAGTGGGATTATGTAGTACATCCTGTTCACTGACATACACACACATAATATATTGTCAATGTATATTGTCTACGTGCGATGCCCTGGGTTGGGATGAGTAGTGCTATAAAAATATTTAAGCAAAATAGTGGAATTTAAATAGTTATTTCTGTTCATAGTGGGACTGAACAACACATCTGACATTCTTACTGTGATTGCATCTCTTATACACAGGGACAGAACACACTCAAAAGCATGCGTTTCTTAAGGCATAGCCAGGACACCTATCATGGTGGCAACGTTCTGATGCCTCTCCGCGCGGTCACCTAAAATCCGTGTACACGCTGATACTGAGGCCCTGCCAGATGGTTGAGCAAGGTCCGTCCCAATGACAGTTGTGGTTGGGGAGCACCTTGACATATGCAAAAACAACAGCTGATGGACAGAATGCAGAACAATGTCATACATTCACCCCAGTACAGAGATCTGGGCCTAAATCCATCGTTTTTTTGCTCACCATGCTGTTCCAGTTTGAACCCAGACATATGCAAATCAGTCTTGACCCTGTGCCTCATGGGAACAGTCCAGCCAGAATTGCCAAGCCAGGTCCTCTCTGGATTGGAAACAAGCATCCTAGGACCGGTTTTGGTTTTGCTTTGTTCACCCTAAGTTGGCACGGTATGCCCAGATGTGGCTCCCTTGCTCACTTTGCCATTGGATTCAAGCTAGCCTGGCTGATGACGGCTGATTAGCCAGAAACCGGTCTCAGGATGCTTGTTTCCGGTCCAGGAAAGACATGGCTTGGCAGTTCGGGCTGGACTGTTCCCATGAGGCACAGGGTCAGACTGATTTGCATATGGCCATGTCTGAATTATGATGGTGGAGTGAGCTAAAGAATGATGATGTATTAAACCCAGATCAGTTGACTGGGGGTGAGTGCTTGCAATGTTCAACACTCCGTCCATCATCCCCTTTGGTTTTGCTTTGAGCACCTTGACATACCTGGGAGCCCCCTCAGTAGCTGATGTGGGGCTCACGAATGGGCTGAGGGATGCAGCTGTGAGGTGTGGGCTGTAGCAGACTGCAGTACGGCGAACTTGGCTCATTGACGCTTGTTTACAGAGGGTGTGTCACTGGAGTCCTCTCCTCCACCACTAGCAGGAAATTAGAGCCTTCCTCCTCCTCTCTGCTTGTGGAGTTTTAATTACAAAGCCTGGGCCGAATTCTGCACCCGACTCTCAGTCCCGGCTCTACGCATCAGAGGGGGCACATCTTGGCCCCAGAGCGGATGTTGATCTTCTACCATGAGGCTGGTGCATCAAATGCGGGTAAAGTGACGGCTGACCCCAGGGTGAACTTTTGGTGGGGCTAACTCAGGAGGCAGGCTCTAGAGGGTTTACCACCACCAGACCTTTGAGACGATCTTCCCTTTTCTTCTAAGTGCAGAGGAGACAGAAGATTTCGGTGAAGGTGGTGCCTTCCCTCTTGGGCCAGCAAAGCAGGCCGAGGTTTGCCAACGCTCCTTGGCCTGACTACATGTATTGGAAGCTGCTGGCTGTGAACCCACACCGGCAGCCAACTAACCCACTCCACTCTACTCTAACCCACTCCACTCCAACATACCCTAATCCACTGCACTCCATTGTTCCACAATCTACACCATCCCACTTCAATCTACCCCAATATATCCTACTCCACTCTACCCCAATCTATTTGACCTGTCGCCTGGGTGGATGTCCCTGCGGTAGCGACAATCCCTGTAATTTGTGAAGTGACTCATAGGCATCAACACAATGCATTTGTGGTCCTTCTTCTCGCTCTAGTAATGCCTCAACAATTGAAGTCTGTACTGGGCATAATTTACAGCTACAGTGTGTGACCTTGCTAGGTGGCCACGCTGTGGGGAAGGTGTATCTGCAGCGAAGGCGACCAAGCCAGGTCTTGGTGCAGGTGCAACAATATACCACATCACCCTCACACCAAGACTCCTTACATCACACCAGAACCCTTTGTGGTTGGCCCCACTCTGCTGTGCCCAACAGGTCTGGTGGGTCTACAGTGCTCTGTGCCACTCTTACTATCATGGCCAAAGACCATGCTCCACATGGCGCCAAGCAAAACACTCTTGACAAGTACACCCAGCCCAAGGGGCCTCTCCTACCCACTGGGGCCTGTGGACATGAAGGACCAAATCCAGACAATGTTGCACTCCTGGCAGCCATAATGCACTCACACAACATGTTCGATGCCAAGATTGGTGTGGTGGGCACCAATGTTACATTACTCCGTCATGATGTACAACAGGCCATCAAGCGGATCACAGAAGTCAAAACTAGGGTCTCAGGTGTGGAAGAGAGAATACTCTTGAACTTGCATACTCCCCTGTGCATAGACTCTGACTTGTCCCAGGGTGACAGACTAAATCGACCTTCGAAAACCCAGGCAAATCATCAAAACAGGTCTTGCTCCACGTGGAGGAGCTCCCGGTGGGATGGAGAAACCCTGGCTGCTGGTGGCAAGCCCCGACCTCCTGGCTATTGACCACAGTAAGCACTAAGTAAGCTTGATGGGGGTTATGCTCCTTGTAGTGCCTCCTGTGAACTTCAGCATGATTCCTATAGTTGTGACTGCAAGATGTTGCAGGTGTTGTTTTTGCTCATCTCATGTATTAACTCATGTTCAATTTTAGAATCCATTGGGACAGGTCTGACGAGGATCCCTGTTGGGGTCTTGGGACTGTCTGCCTCGCAACAGATACTTCCTGTTCTCAAAGTATGGTGGGGGTTGGATATTTGTTTATGTTACTGTTGCTAATTATTACTTCCTATAACATGTGTAATTTTTGTTTCGCACAACTGCCGCTCACCTACTTCACTATTCACCTCAGTTGATGACAATATCACCCTAGCACCTCATGAGTGACCCAACACTGGATAGTTCAGTTCACCAGCTCCACAGGGTGCCATGGAATCTGAATGGCCTACTGGACAAGATGAAAAGGGGGACAGTCTTGAAACATGCCAAGAGGGTAGAGGCTGATGTTTTTCTACTCCAAGACTCTGTTTTTCTCCTCCAAGACACTCACCTCCTTGGTAATAAGGTCCCATGCCTAACCTGATTTGGGTGCACTCAAGTCTTTCACTCTGGTTTCATGAGTGGCTCACAGGGTACTGGCATCCTGATCAAAAATACTGTTCCATTCCAACACGCCAGGATGTGGGTCGACCAACAGGGTAGATATACTGCAGTGACCGGAACGTTATACGGAGAAACTCTCACATTTATGTGTTTATGCTCCTCCCCCCTCAGTCAGTCTTTTGTAGATGTGATAACAAGATTATGGGGTGAGCTCCCTAGGGGCTCATGGTAATGGGACTTGATTGGAATAGCATTATAAATACTTCTTTCTACCAGTGGTGTCTGCTTGCTGGGCCCCAGGAGGCCAGTACAACCGACCTGTCCTCCATTATCTCTGTACTGGGTCTGGTTGAGGTCTGGAGGACACATCATACATCAGTAGGGGGCTACACCTTCTTTGCTATCACCCATGGCTCCTTTTCCCACATAGATTATTTTTTGTCTTACCTACATAGGTCGCTGTTCTGTCTTGGGGACTATCTAACCACTCCCCCATAAGCAATTTGGCTCCGAGTGGGCCGCCACGCTTTGCTTTCCACTGGCGTCTTTCACCCTGGCTTCTGCACAAACCAATATACCATATACCCATAGGACGCTCCATCAAGGAATATCTTATGCACAACGTGGGCTCCGCTACATCCCCTACAATACTGTGGGAGGCTTTAAAGCTCACACTGTGAGGAGCAGACAAGAGTTATTCCATGGGGGAGTAGCAGCCTGGGCCAGTCTTAGATGCTAAGGGTTGCCGGAATAGTGGGCAACTGGCGTGTAGACAATTGGGCCTTTTACAGCAAACGTGGCAACAGACTATATTGGATGAGGCCAAACAGTCATAGCTAGCAGCCCAGAGCTACATCTATCAATGGGGAGATAAACCAGTAGGATGCTTCATGAACGTTATCAAGGCACCCAATATCTCTCTTTGATTCCCCTCATCCGAGACTCCTCGTGCATATGACTCACAGATCACAGGATAGTAGCAAGTAGTTTTGCTGCCAATTTCAAAGGTGTATATACCCATAAAGATGCCCTATCACAGGAGCAAATAGGGGATTTGGTGCATGACCTTCCTCTTAAGACCCTCTCCTTGGCCAATCGTGAAACACTGTACAGTGCTCTCACCGGGGAGGAGCTCTCCTCAGTCCTGACAGGTCTATGTTCTGAGAAGGCCTGAGGTCCAATGGATTTCCCTGAAAATTCTTTAAAGCCTATATGCCCAAAGTCCTGCAACACAGTCTGGGAGAGGTCCTCTGCATGATGACTGCGGCCCCTCTACCGCCCGATTGGTGATATGCAGAGATTGTGGTCTTTCCAAGCTGGGTCGGCCAGTTGATGAGCATTCCTCATATCACCCGATATCCCTATTGAATCTGGTGGTGAAAATCCTGGCTAAAGTGTTTGTGAACAGGCTGGTATGCATAATCCCTAACCTAGTATATACTGATCAGGCAAGGTTTATGTCTCACCGCTCTACCCGCCATATCATGCGATGATTTTATAACACGCTGGTGCTCACAAGTTGGACCAACAGCGATCCTCCACTCCAACATCAACAAAGCATTCAACTCTGTGTGCTGGGAGCACTTATTTGCCCTTCTTCAATGCCTGAACTTTGTCCCCCAGTCTATTTCAAATCTTAAGCTGCTGTACACTGATCTGACAGCAACAGTGCGGGTGGCGGATGCCAGTTTTGACTAATTTCTGATGCAGCAGGGGACACAGCACGGTTTATCCCTGCTTCCCCCTGCTGGATGCCCGGGCCATGGAGCCGCTGAAGGTCTGGGTGAGGATGGATGTTCAGGTGTGGGACTTTGAGAGGGGGAGGGGCTTTCTGATAGAATAGCATTATACGCTGACAATGTCCTCTTCTTCCTATTGGAACGGGAATAGCGGAGGCCCCGTATCCTACAAATTATGCATATCTTTGGGGAAACCTTGGGTCTTCATATTAATGAGTATAAATCTGCAGTGTTTTCGGTAGGCACCTGTCCTCAAGGCTTTCCATGGGCGTCGAGATTGTGGATTGCATTGAATGGATTCAAGTATCTAGGTGGTTTTGTATCCCCTGATAGGACGCTAACATGGGCACGTAATCTGTAGCCTGTATTGACTCACCTACGGGGCAATGTCCGGACCTGGTTGATTTTGCATCTGTCTCTGACAGGTCGATCTGCCATGTATACAATGATGTCTCTACCCCAGCTTCTGTATCAACTATAGAACTTCCCATATGGTATTCCATAACACTGGTTCTGTAAATGTATTCTATTCTTACTACCTTTCTCTGGGAAGGTGAGACCTCTCGTATCGTCCTCAGAAAATATTTTCAATCCACTTATTGCGGATGCATCGCCATTGCGGATGTCGTAACCTATTATTGTGCATCCCATCTGTTTATTATAAGTTATTGGTGGTACGACATCCAGGGTGACCTCGCATATGCATCTGAGAAGTAGGTGATGGGAGACACCCATCTTCTCTCCTATCTTTATGGTGGGGAAAACTGTAATGCTCTTCCCCTGGCAATGAGGGTAGTCTTGAATCAATGGTGTTCTTCTCTCCAACAAATGGGGTGGTGGGAAAGGTTGACGGAGTGCACGCTGCCATGACAGAACTGTCTGCTATCACAGGTGGCAGCATTGGATGGCTTTCGCAAGTGGGACCTAATTGGGATATCAACCTTGAGGGATGTTATGAGTGGGACTATCCTCAAATCTTTTCAAGCCCTGCAGATGGAATACCAACTTTATTGAAGCCAGTTTCATTGCTATCTTCAACTTTGCCATGCACTGGCTCCCTATATAACTGTCCTCTCTGTTCTTCCTGCATTTAACCCATGGGAAGGCAAACTTCTTGTGGGTGATTTGGGGGACCATAAGGTCACGAAGATTACCAGACGCTGTTCTCCAATCACCTTGACACATTCAGTGCCCTCCGAGAGGCATGGGAGGCCAACTTAGGGGCTCTGGGAAATAAGGACTGGACTAAGGTGTTGGGAGCACCTCGTGTGGCTGTCATTGCAGACAACCTTCAACTGATCCAGTTTAAATATCTCCACAGGGCGTATTTCATGTGCAATTGGCTCTGGTGGGTGGGGTTAATTGCCTCTCCACTCTACCTTCGGTGTAACATGGAGAAAGACACTATCCTGCAGATGGTTTGGGGCTGTTTAGCGTTGACTTAGTTCTGGCGCGGAGTGACCACGTTCTGATGAGGTGCGGTCCTGGGTAGTCCACATGGATCGAAAACGTATTCTTCTTTATATCACTGGCACATTAGGTGGCAACAAATATAAACTTTTGAAATAGTTTTTGAGTCTGGCGCTGCCAAACAGGACTTTGCACAGGAGTGAAAGGCAAAGACTCCCTCGTCCCTGGCTTTATGGAAGTGGTGAATGGACAGCTGTATGGGCTTAGAGGTAGAGGTGGTGGTGGTATATAAAGCAAGAGGCTGCCCTCAGAAACACCACCCAAGATATGTAAATGTATTTGTACTTATATAGCGCACAGCTACCCCGGACCGGGGTCTCCCGGCGCTGTATTCATACTGCTAGGGAACCCTTCCTGGCTTTTTTCCCTGTGAAATGTCCACTCCTGGGCATCCCAGGGTGAAGCCAGGCATCCCCAGCGCTGGGGGGCCGTTGTGGAGATTAAGCAAGCTATTGTCTAGAGTTGCAGCGTGGGACCCATGATTAGAATAGGCACTGAGGCGAGAATATCAGGTCCACGGAATTTTATAGCCCAAGACCCTGCCGCGACAGGAATCGAACCCTGGTCCCGGACCAGTGCTCTGCATCAAGGTCTGCCGCTCTAACCATTGAGCCACACTTCTCCAATATAGCAGGCATTGATGAACTATTGGGACATAGAGTTAGAACCCTGACATTCGGTGCACCAATTGATCTATGAGAAGGTTCGGACATTCACGGAATGAGAGAGGTTTAAGTGGATATGGGACAAATGCTGAACTACTTGGCCTTACTTTGTGTTTCATTCACAGACATTAAGTGGGGTGTGGGTCTGGAATATGGGAGCGAGAATATGTTTTTCATTATGCCTTTTTCTTTCCTTATTGTTATATTACTGTATCTTGGCCTTTCAGACCCTGTATCTTGCAAAAAATCAAAATAAATAAAATTTGTTTAAAAAAAGAGCATACACTTCTTAAGTACATGTGAAGTGATAACAAGCTGTGAGCCTTTGTTTCCCCTCCATTACATTTGCAGTTAAGTGTGCGTTTCCAGTTAGCTCCGAGCCAGGATACTCAATCAAAAGGAGGCCTGATCAGTGGTTAAATTGTAAAATAAAAAGTGCCGGGGCTCTCTTCAGGAGGCAGCGCTGACAGGAGAAATGTGCTGGTGCATACTGCCTCTTGACTAGAGCCCCAGCACTTATTAACCTGGAATGGACTTGCTTGAATGGGTAGAGCTGCCGATTTCAGAGCTGGAGAACCCGGTTCGAGTCTTGGGTTTGCTCAACATCCTGTGAGTCTGGGGAAAATCATGTGGACTCTAAATAAGTGTATCCTTAACTGGCACCAGTACAGAGAATTAGGTGCCGGTGCTGAGCACCGGAAATCACCTGCTCAAATTAAGCACTGGGCCTGATGACCTTTGTTTTGGGATCAGCTTGAATTTCAAAAAACAAACCCCTTATTTGCCCTTTGCTGCTCGGAATGAAAGCAGGCACGGCGCTGATACATGTGTACCATGCCTGAAAATTCCACTGGGATGACTTCAGCCTATTTCTGTGTGTTCCAACTTCTTGGCAGGGGAGATGATGTCCACCCTGATAAAAAAGTGGGCAGACACTGTACACCTGCGTGTACCCTCAACTTGTTCCCTGCATAGACCATCTACTAGCTAACATAGTCTACATCTTTTATTCCACTAGATGCAATCTGACCAATGTTTGCTCCTATCAAGACGTTGAAATCAGTGTTGCTCTTCAACATTTGTTGTCAGACCATCAACCAGGCTTCAGTATTGAAACAGTGTCTCTGAATATTTTGTACCATTTCAGGCCACGAGCCACATATAGGGTGCTCAACTGACTTGCCTATAGGTGTGTATGAATTCATTCAAGTTCAAACTAAGTTTAAACTATCACTTTTAATAAATACCTTGTAATGCAGTAATAAAGTCCGATATCCTGAGGTGAATCGCTTCTGTATGTTAAAGAACTTCATTTTTTTTTTTATTGAGACTTTATTATACTTATATATGATGCTTGTTGCACAAATTACTTGCCTAATATTTACACGGATCAGCTCGTGCGTGGGCCCTTGCCTTGAACCTTACCACTCCTTGGTAATTTGATGGTTCGCTCACCTCTAGTTATTAGTGGTATGTTTCATTTTCACAGACGTGTTGCCCATTTCCTCTGAACAGCATTGTTCTCACGTACCGCATTCCTTTTACAATCCTCTAGGTGGCACCCTCTTCCTGTAATAACATTCAAACACACTGAAGTGTTGAAAAAGTGTTGCCACTGAAACCATAAAATTACTGGAGTTCTCTTTTATAGACAGAGGGCCTCATTTACAAGCCCGTTGCGCTGCCGGTGCTTCTCGTTTTTAGACGCACTGATGGCGCAGTGTGACTGTCCATATTTAAAGGGCCAGGTAAAGTCACCCTGCGTGACTTTAAATGGCCTTGTAAATATAGGCCCCTTTCACACATTAAAAGGGGGAATTTCCTGGGTGTTGCTGTGGTTGTTATCGTGCAACATTCATGGAACCTGGAACATTCCCAGACTTACAAAGTGTGGTAAACCTAGGAATGCGTCACAATCCTACACTTCCCAAGGGAAGGTGTAGGAGTGGTGCAAGGAGGAGAAAAACTTTTATTTCTTCTTGTTTTTTTTGCTCTTTCTGTGTTTTAATGATTGTTGATGCACAGGAAGGCGTCCCTTCCTGCACATAAACAATCATCCCTTCAACCCAGGCATCCTTGTGCCACTACGCAAGGGTGTGTGCGTTGGCGCACGGCTGCTGTTTGTGTGCCAGTTCAGGGGAGAAGGACAGGAATGTGCTGTATCTTGTAGATACAGTGCATTCCCGCCCTTTTATTTTGATGCACGGCAGTGCAGCAGGAAGGCTTGCTGAGCTGCCAAGCATCAAAATATAGTAAATGAGGCCCAGAGTGCAGCACGGTAAAGTGACTTAAAGCACAATGATCCCCCCCCCCCCCCTATGTGATGAGGGGGCCTGAAATCTCCCATATCTCACAAAGCTTCATTGACCTTAGCCTGAATGATGGGGGACCCTTGAAGGATTGAAGCCACCTTGAAGAGTTGGGGACTCTGTGTTAAGTCCCTGCCAAAGTAATTTCGTCTGCTCTAGACGCTAGAGATGCCGTTAAACGGTACTATGTTAAGACTGTTTATAGGTGTGTTTTTTAAATATTTCATATAGTGTGGAGGTAGCACCAAGAAGCAACAAAGTGCTTTAGAGAGAATGTCTTTGCATTGAAGCGCATGCGCCTCATACACGAGTTGCTGAAAATAGAGCAGTGGTGTGGGGGTGGGTGGGTCCATCTGAGGAAGGATAACAGCATCCAGAACATAGGGGCATATTATCAAGGACGGCGTTAAAATTAGCGCTGCTTTAGCGGCAGGAAACTGCTGCTAAAGTGGCGATAATGGGCTTGATAATATGTCGCAGAGAATTCCAATAGAAGCCCATGTTCACACCAGAACATGGGCTTCTATTGGAATTCTCTGCGGCATATTATCAAGCCCATTATCGCCGCTTTTAGCGGCAGTTTCCTGCAGCTAAAGCGGCGATACTTTTAACGCCGTCCTTGATAATATGCCACATGGTGAGGAAGAGGCGGTTAGAAGGTGGAGAGTGATACTATGTGGAAAGTTCTAGACGGCACTGTGTTCGTATTTCAGCAAAGTTACTACATGAATAACAAGGGGCAGGGTCATTTCAAATATTCCTATGGTTTTTGTGCAAGTGATGAAGCCATAGTGTCTCTGTGGTCCCTGTCGGCGATTTTGCCACGAGATCACCTGGCCCCCCATACAATTAAATAGGCAAATACTAGTAGAGTGAATATGGACTTACCAAAAAAACATCCTTCAGTGGATTTAACAGGTGACCTGAGTAAGCTGCAGAGACTTCTTTTTTTTAAATATTTCTATTATTTTTCAACAGGAGGAACATAATTTAATTGGATCACGTATTGAATGAATATTGTTCAGATAAAAAAACTGCAAAAACAGTAAATCACTTTAAGACAATACATTATAAGCAATTAACTCATTACAAACATTTAATCCTTTTCCATGCTGTTAGTAAAATTAATCACCAATGGCCACTTCACAAACCAGAAATCCATTACGCTGCTTTTTACCCCATTTTTAGGACAATTGTGTAATAAATTCCGACGGATACTGCATATGATATGGGCCCGACCAATTACTTGGGTACATTATGATTATGAATGTCAGCACTTCCCTTGGAACCAACCTTGCATGGTGGTCCAGATCTGCTTCCCCCTTTTCTGACCCTTCCAGTGAAATAGGCTGCTCTCCAGATGAAACACTGCTAATAGCCTTGCCAGCCATTGCTGAAATCTACAGGGTACAGGAGTGATCCAGGCCGCCGCAATGCATATACGGGCTGCCGCCATTGCAGCAATAACAAAAGCTTACCATATATGCCACCTCCGTTATTATATACCCCCAAAAGCATGAGCTGAGGAGATGCTACCACATCTGTTTGCAAGACAGTCCCAAAGAGCAAGATACCTCTTGCTTAAAATAATCTAATACCAATTCTCTGCCTGCTTCTCAGATATTCATAAATTTGACTTATCTTGCTACCAGCAATGTTGCGAATCGACTCCAACAGTGCTTCCCTGGTGAACCCAGTTGCTCCGCCACATTACTTTGGCAGAAAATTCCTGTACTGATGATATTTAAAAAAAATCTCTTTCATCCAGCCCATACTCCAGCTGTAACTCCCGAACAAGAGTACATTATTTCCATCAAAGAAATCGCTTAGTTTCTCAAACCCATTGGCTTCCCACATGAGACAGAATGTATTGTGAAAAATCTTTGGGAGTAGTGGGAACCTCCAAATAAGGGTATATAAGTTGAATCTCCCGATGTCGATCTTCTTCCTAACCATCAGCCAGATCTTAAATGCAGCTTGTAAGGTCTTGAACTTAACATTTTTGTAGAAGATTGACTCCACCATCTTAAAGAAAATATGCGTTAGCATCATCTCCTAATTGCAATTCATAAATAATAGGCATTGCCTCTGCCACCTCAGAATCAATCTGCTTACCCACAATTAGGGATTTAATATAGCCTTATAGCCCGCCGTAGCGGGCTATACCGGCTGTTAAAGGCCCGCTGCAGCGTTAAAGGCCCGAGCCGAAGGCGAGGGACTTTAACAACAGCAGCGGGACTTTAAAAGCCGGTATAGCCCTGCTACGAAGGGCTATAAGGCTATTAGAACATTCTGCCACTAGAAGGCAGAATGTTCTAACAAAACGAAGCCTTCAGGGAGTGCGAGGGGATTGAAATCCCCTCCGGCTCCCTGAAGTCTTTGTTCACAGCCAGAGCTGTGAACAAAGACACATTGGAATGTTGGCGCTCCGGGCTTATACCAGCCATTATAAGCCCGGAGCACTCCATTGTTTTCAATGGAGCTGCCAACATTCCAATGTTCTAATATATTGTAGGGCACTGATAAAACCTTAAGTTTGGTACGGCCCAGCTCCCTCTTGCCCTAGGCAGCATCATAAACTTGTGGGCCCTTCTGGCCCTAGTTTAGGACCATATAAAACTGCATATAAAGCTGCTAGAAATCTAATCTATCTTCTTAAACCAGCTTCTCTTGAACTGAAATGGTATTCCCCTATATATAAATACAGGACTTTCGGCAAAAACAGCATTTTTATGACATTGCACTGGCCTATTACGTGAGATAGTCCATTTGCCTAAAGTCCGTTTTTGTCTTCCCTATTACTTGGGCTCAATTCAGTTACACTATCTGATAAATTTTAGGTGTGATATTTACTCCCAGATAAACTGATTGATCTACTATACAGTCATCCAGAAATTGTATCTGATCATTAGCCACCAGCTGGGTTTTATTCCAGTTCATAAATTAGACGGAGATCTTCCCAAAATTTGAAGCCTCAATTTCTAGCACCTTAATTGACCCTTCTGGATCCGATGTCACAACCTCAATGTCATCCATGATTGCGAGAATTTTTGTGCTGATACCATGAAACTTAATTGGCTTAATTTGCACATTGGATTCCAGTTTTCTTAGCAGCAGATCAATGTAGAGAAAAAATAAGAAGGGTGAACAGGGACACCCCTGTCTTGTACCCCCTTGTCATTTAAAAAGAGTTTGACAACCCCCCCATAAATTGGAGCCGCGCTGTTGGATTCCTATAGACTGCTTTAACTACCCGGACAAATCCCTAACCCTCCAGCAATGACAGCCGGCCAGCCATCACCGCCTGGACCCCGGTCACCACTGAAGATACCACCACTACCATGAAGAGCACCCACTCAGGAGCCCCCACAGACCCCTGCCCTCCGCACATCTTCCACAGAGCCGCTGTCGCCGCTGCGCCCCAGCTATGATGCACCATCAATGCCACTTTCGAATCCGGCGCCTTCCCACATGACTGAAATTGCGCAGAAGTCAAGCCCCTCCTCAAGAAACCCTTGGCAGATCAGACGGACCTGAATATCTACCCACCCCTCTCTCTCCTTCCCTTCGCAGCCAAAGTCACAGAGAAGATCGTCGACACCCAGCTGACAAACTTCATCAAAGAGAACTTCATCCTCGACCCCTCCCAATCCGGACTACACAGCAACCACAGCACAGAAACTGCCCTCCTGGCTGTCACAGACGACATCCGCAAGCTCCTCGACCAAGGCCACACCACAGCCCTCATCCTACTCAACCTCTCACCAGCTTTCAACACTGTCTCCCACCGCACCCTCGCAGCCAGACTCCAGGACGCCGGAATACAGGGAACCGATCTCGACTGGCTCCGCTCCTCCCTCGCAGCAGAACCCAAAGGTTCAAACTCCCGCCTTTCCTCTCCGAACCCACAGAGATCAACTGCGGAGTACCACAAGGATCATCGCTCAGTCCCACGCTCTTCAACATCTACATGACCCCCCTCGCCGCCATCGTCAGACAGCACGGACTCAGCATTGTATCCTATGCCGGCGACACCCAGCTTATCATCTCCCTCACAAATGACCCTGACACCACCAGACTCAGCTTCCAAGAAGGAATGAAAAACGTCACATCTTGGATGAGCAGCAGTTGCCTGAAACTCAACTCGGAGAAGACAGAAGTCCTAGTCCTCGGACCCTCCCCCTACGCATGGGCCAAATCCTGGTGGCCCTCTGCACTCGGCACCCCCTCTATCCCCACAGACCACAGCCGAAACCGTGCCATCATACTCGACTCCTCCCTCACCATGACCCGACAGATCAACGCCGTCACCTCTACCTGCTTCAACACCCTCCGCATCCTCCGCAAGACCTTCAAGTGGATCCCCCGAAGCCAGAAAGACTGTCACCCACACACTAATAACGGGCAGGCTGAACTACGGAGACACCCTCTACGCTGGTATCAACAAATCCCTGCTACGCCATCTCCAGACCATCCAGAACACCACGGCCAGACTTGTCCTCGGCATCCCATGTCATGAACACATCACCCACCACCCACAAGACCGCCACTGGCTCCCCATCGAGAAGAGATTAACCCTCAAGCTACTCACCCATGCCTACAAATCCCTCCACAACAGCGGACCCAAATACCTCAACGAAAGAGTCTCCTTTCACATTCCCATAAGGAATCTCCGCTCAGCTGACCTCGCCCTGGCAGAAACCCCACGCATCCATAGAATCAGAGTGGGTGGAAGAGCCTTCTCCTACATCACAGCCAAAGCCTGAAACGAGCTTCCAGTCAGCATCAGACGCTCCTCTACTCTGCACACCTTCAGGAAGAGCCTCAAGACCTGGCTCTTCGGCTGATCCAGGGCTGCACCCCCCTCATGCCTTGAGATCCTCACAGGTGAGTAGCGCACTTTAAACCCCCTGATTGATTGATTGATTGATTGACTGAAATTTATACCACCTCAACATAGCCCAAAGGTAATCCTAAGCCACCTGATCAAAAGTCTTTTTGGCATCTAGAAGCACTAAGGCCATAGGACCTCCTATCGATCTAGCCCCATCAAACAGAGCTGTAAGAAGGCTGATATGGGCAGTAGTTCCTCTGCCAGGAATAATGCAGTCTTGTCTAATTTTCCAATAATACGGCCCAGCCTAGAGGCCAAAATGTAAGGATATAATTTGGTATCACTGTTTATCAGTGAGATAGGTCTATATGATCCTGGACCATGAGGGAGTTTTATTTTCTTATTAAAAACGACAATATTTGTAGTTGCATAGGACTCCGGAGCCTGTAACTACTTTGTACCTCCCACAAAATATTAACCATGTCCCCTTCTAAAACCAAAAAAGCTTTGCAAAACTCAGAAGGAATCTTATCTGTACTCACTACTTTTTCAGAAGGTAGGGCTTTGAGTGCCTTACTAATTTCTTAATTGACAAAAGAGACATCTAAATTACCCAGTTCTTCAGAGTTAACCATACTACCTACAATAGACTAAATATATTTCTGTATATTGCACTCGTCAGAGATGTAAAACAATAGTCCAATCTGACATGCTTTCTTTGGGGGGGCAGAGATAAAGGTATACCCTGGGTCTGGAGCCTTACTTTTTGCCAAATGTCCACCAAACTCTGATTTCTCTTGGATTGCTGCAGCGATTGAAAAACCATTGGCTTCCTGTCCAGATAGTGCCTTTCAGTTAAATCAGCTGGACCACTTGCTATTTTTATATTTAGATCCCCACAAATTATGATTGTTCTAGGCCGCAGAGAGTTCAAGTGATCAAGAACAGTTGGGTTGTCTAGAGTGGTTCCACAAATAGAACAGAGCGTAGATACCCCTTTGGCAAACTGGCATCCAGTTATAACCTATCTCCCTTAATTATTAGGCATGCTGCGATTAAGGCTACTCACATAACTATGTGCCAAATTGCCATCCTGTGTATTTGTACCCTGTGTGGTGTATCCTAACAAAGAATAGCCCAAAGACTCCAGAAGATCTTTCCTAGACCCCTCTATATGGGTTTCTTGAATACAGACAATGTCTGCTCGCAATAGTTTCATCCCTTCTCCTACAGTCCTTCTTTTTGACCGATCATTCAGAACACAAAGAATAATAGTGGCTATACATATCTGAGTTGCTCGTGCCATTTAAAAAATCTATTTCTTCCCTATCCCACCACACTGAATATTGCAATGCAATCGGGCATAAAACTGACATTAGACTGAAGCCACCAATCCTGCTGAATTTTGCAAAGGGCTGGTCCTTCGCTTCTCCTCTTGTGTTATCTGCCTCCTCCCCCCCCCCTCACCCTGCCTCCCCACACCAGTGACCCTCCCCCACCCTGCACAACCACTCCCTCCAATCCCCCCACCCTATCCTACTTGTTGAAGCAATCAGACCTCTGCTGGTCTGAGTGATGGTTCACAAACTCGCCTTCCTTCCCAGCTTATATATTCACCAATTCGAAACCCCCTTCTTCCAATGAGAGTTAGAGAGGACAGATGGAATAATCATTAACTCAAATATAAGACAAAATCCCCCAGGTAAAAATTCATAAGCATCCTAAGAAACAATACAGTTCTAAGAAAGGAATAAATATATAAGAAGAATAAAGAGGGGAAAACAAATCCAATTGAAAAACAACGCCTGTTAGAACTGGGGGTCTCTTGTTGGCAGAGGTAGGCACCTTTGATCAAATAGGGACCCTTGTTTCTAGTCAGGGTAAGGGGGTACACTCCTAAAATAACCCCTGCTCACCCCCTTGGTAGCTTGGCACGAGCAGACAGGCTTATCTCAGAGTCAGTGTGTAAAGCATTTGTGAATACATACAGTAATCCAGTGACAACACTACAGATGGACACTACACAGGTTGTATATTAAAAATAAGTATTCTTTAAACAGACTTATTACAAGACCACAAACAACAAAAATCCACAATACAGTACTTAAAAAATGGTAGAAACAGCTTAGGTCTCTTAAGATGGTAAATGCAACACTTTAGGTTCAATGTACCTTTGGATGCGTAACGCTATACAACGAAAGGGTTGCAGGGAAGGTGATGCGTCGGTTCCTTACACGCAAGAACGGTGATGTATCGGGTCCCTACTGATGCGTAGGGGATGCGTCCGTTCTTCTCAGCGTGGGGAGGTTATGCGTCGGTTTCTTACTGAGCTTCTGTGGCTATGTGACCAGCAGCGCCGTGATGCGATGAAGATCCGGTGCAAGGAAACAAAAATGGCATCTTCTTCTTGTTGCGACACGATGCGTGCACGCCCAGTGGCCGTGCGGCGACTCAACGATTCTTCTGAGCCACGACAGGCCCTGCGACACGCTTCTCCAGTGATGCGACGGCATCTGATACGACAGCGACACTCTTCTGCGGTGATGCGAGACGCATCGGTGATACGATGCGACAGCTGCAGCAGCACCCTTCTTCAGTGATGCGACAACAGCGGTTGCGGCGGCGACACGCTTCTCCAATAATGCGACGGCTTCTGATGCAACGGCGAAACTCTTCTCTGGCGATGTGAGACAATTCTGCGAGGCGAAGCGACAGCGGCGACAGCGGTGACACCCTTCTCCAGTGATGTGACGACATCGGCCGTGGTGGCGACACGCTTCTTCTTCGTTAGTCGTGCTTCCAGCTCCTTGCGACACGCAGTCCCTCAGAAAGCCGCGCACAACAGCAAGCACTTCAAAAGAACTCTTGGGGAGCTGGATGGTGAAGTCTGTTGTCCCTGAGACTTCAGCAGGAGGCAAGCTCTATCTCAAGCCCTTGGAGATCCTTCACAAGTTGAATTGAAAGTAGCACAAAGACCTTTCTCCTTTCTTTGGCAGTCAGGCAACCACTGCAGGACCAATCCCCAAACAGCACTCAGCTAGGGATAGTCTCTTCCTCAGTTTCTCTGGTTCCTCTCCTCAGCAAAGGTTCTTCTTGTTTCCCAAAGTGATCTAAAGTTCTGGGGTCTGGTTCCCCCCTTTTATACTCATTTTCTCTTTGTTCTCTGAAGGCAGAGAGGCCTTTGCCTAGTCCTAACCAGTTCTGGTCAGTCTTAGAGCACGTTGTTGACAAGACTCCTTCTTTCCTTTCACAGTGTAGGCCAGGGACATCAGACACACCACAAGAGGTGGAGGCAGCATTGTGGAAGGAAGGCACATCCCTATTCAGGTCCCAGGTGCAACTCCTCCCACCCATTTACAGGCAGATCTCTCTATTCAGCCCTGTGCTGACTCACCCTGTCTCCTGGAATCCCCCAGCCCCTGTCACTCAAACTCCAGACAAGGAATACACAACCTAGCAGAGGCAGGCTTGGATAGTTAGGCAGGAAAATACCTACTTTCTAAAAGTGGTATTTTCAAACACAGAATGTTAAAACCAACTTCACTAATACATGTATTCTATCATTCTGATTTCAGGCATACTAAACCTAGTTCCCTGAGTCAGTTAGGATTGTAAAATGTAATAATCAAACTACCCATTCTGGCCTATGGGGAATAGGTAGCCTTGCTATAGTGAAAAGCGAAAATGGCTGTAATTCACTATCAGGACATGCCACGCACACCAGGGTATGTCCTTCCTTATATTTACAAAGTACCCTGCCCTTGGGCCTACCATAGGGGTGTCTGATATGTAGCAAAGGGAAGGTTTAGGGACTGGCAAGTGGGTGCCCTTGGCCAGTCAACATGGCAGTACCAGACTGCACACAGGCTCTGCAATGGCAGGCCTTAGACACATTTTACAGGCTGGTTCTGTGGGTGGCACAACCAGTGCTACAAGCCCACCAGCAGCATTTAGTTTACAAGCCCTGGGCACACTCAGTGCACTGTACTAGGGTCTGACAAGTAAATCAAATCAGCCAATCATGGAGTCACTAATCCATACATCAATTTACCTTAGGGAGCACTTGCACTGTGGCACTGAATAGCAGTGGCACAGTGCACAAAGCATCTAACACCAGCAAAAACACATGAGGTAACAGCAAAAAATGGAAGGGAGACCCACGTCAATGGTGCCAGGTCGAACAACGCCAATAGGACAAATTTCAAACCCATGACCGAGCTAGAAGTCTTTAATATCATTGCGAAATTAAAGCCGACCTCTCACACCAAAGACCCTCTCCTGGCAAAACTAGTACACAACCTAAACCACCTCATCGACCCATGTTGGACAAAAATCATTAACACCTCCCTTACCTCTGGGTGCGTACATGAATCCCTTCAACTTGGGCTAATCACTTCCATACTTATTTACTACAAGGCAGACCCTAATGATCCCAACAACCTCTGTCCCATCTCTTACCTCCCGCTCCTAGCTAAAACCATGGAGAAATGCATCTTACAACAACTCGACAGACACATAGGCAAATACAACCTACTGGACTCCTTCCAATCTGGTTTCAGGAAAGGCTGTAGGACTGAAACCGCCTTGCTTAACATTGCTGATGACATACATCGTTCCTAAGAGATTGGAGATACCTGCCTTCTTATCCTACTGGACTTTTCAGTGGTTTTCGATACAGTCAACCACACATCCCTACTGGAATCTCTGAAGATTCATTCTGGCCTTAATCGCACAGTCCTAAATTGGTATACTTCCTACCTTCAACACCGAAGACAACAAATTAACATCAACTCCGGGTCCTAAAATCCTACTCCTGTCTCTATCGGTGTCCCTCAGGGGTCAGTACTCTTCCCCTCTCTCTTCAACCTCTTCATGGAACCCCTTACTATCATTTTGAAACAAGCTGGGATCAATTATCACCTTTACGCTGATGACACGCAACTCTACTACAAAATCAAATCACACAGCGACATCCTCCATCTTAACACCACATTGAGCAAGATTCAATCCTGGTTTTATTCCAACCGTCTTAAATTGAACGCCAACAAAACAGAAATATTCTATTCTCCCCCAAAGGTAACCACCTCCCTATCCAGAGCTGGATCACCGTCCTCAAGCCCTAAGCTGTCCGCTCACTCTACCCAACACGGCTAAACGCCTAAGTTTCACCGTGGACAAAGATCTGTCACTGAAGGGCCATATCAATAACTCAGCAAAGGAAGCCTTTACACACTTAAACACCTAAAACACATAATCAAACCTTTCACCCCATCTGACGATCGCTAGTCCTCTCTAAACTTGACTACGGGAACACTATACTCAACGGGACCCCTAAAACTCCCCTCTCTCCCCTCAGATCAGTACTCAACATGGCTGCACAGCTTATAACAGACTGCAGACGGTACGAACACATCACACCTGCCCTCAAGTCCCTCAACTGGCTCCCCATCAAAGGAAGATGTATATACAAGACTGCCTGCGTCCCCCACAAAGCACTTCACTCTCAATCCCCTGACTACTTAAGCAGCAAACTCACAAGAGCACGAAGGGCCAGACCGAGGAGAAGCTTCAATACTCTTCTTCTCGTACCCCCGTCGTTAAAAAAGAAATCTACCCAGACTCGCTCTTTTTCAGGTAATGCTCCCAGCATCTGGAACGCCCTCCGAGGGACATTCACTGCAACCCCTCCTACCCAGGCTTCAAAAGAGACCTGAAACGCCATTGCCTCAATAAATACTGGAGTCCATGACTCAAACCAAACCTGATTTCTACCAGGCTCCTGTGATCTTGTTATCCCTCCGCTGATCTGTTGGCCTTTCTCTTCCGTGTGTTCACCTTATTATCCCGCTTGCCTTGCTCTCCATGGTCCCTCATTTATTATTGTTCTAACCTAATTTCTGTAATTTTCTGTACAGCGCTCTGTTACTGCTGTCTCTAGCCTAGCCAGCACTTTATGTCCCCAAAATTGTTAATTGTTTGGTCTTCATTTCAGTAACTCCATCCCCAATGTCCCTACAAATGTTTCTTTGTATATATTAATGTGTGTTCCTCTGTTTCACTTCCCTTATTTTTAACTGTATGTAATCCTCTGATCCTATGATTATTGCCTTGCTCTGGATTCGGTGTAGATTTTTCACTTCCCTTATTGTTATTTTGTATGTAACCATTGTTCCATTGTTTATTGCCTTGCTCTTGATTCTGTAAAGCGCTTTGAGACCCCTGGGTCTAGCTAGCGCTATATAAAACCTTTAAATAAATAAATAAATCAACAGTAGCATTATACAGGTTATTGGGCTTAAGCAAGTCAATACCTCCCTTACGACTCAGCCACTCATGCTGAGCCTGCAAGTTCATCTAAGTACTCTTTAGCCTTAATCTCTGAGGCAAACACGAGTCTTGAGATGTGCACAGTTCATCAAATAGGCTTCAACTCCATTCTCCTAACAAGGCTTTATAAGTTGTCTGAGTCTTCAACATCTTTCCACGATAATATGGCAAAAATCCGGCATTCTAAAAAAGGAACACCAATCAAAATTTTGTTTGGAATCTGGATGTGCTTTTTCATAGACTGCCTGCCTAAGAAGAAAGGTGACCAAATAAACAATAATAGCCCTAGGCCTAGGGGTGCTATCCCCCTGTGATTGACTTTGGTTATTCAGCACAAGAGGGAACCAATGGACTCTCTGAATCTCTTGTTCCCAGTTCCAAGATTCCATTTCAGGAAAAGCTCCCTTGAATAACTTAACCACAAAAGATCTAATATCATTGCCTTTGACCTCTTCCATGAGGCCCAAGATTCGTAAATTATGTTGTTGTTGTCTGTTATTCAAATCCTTGAGGTTTCAATGTATATCCAGAATCTAAGATTCTTGAGCATCTCATTGACCTTTGGGACCCAACAGATCTGTCTCTAATGTTGAAGCCTGGCTTTTGACCACCATAATCCTTTCTCCGATTTCAGTGCAGGCCTTAGAGATCTTTTCCATTGCTCCCTAGAGTTTCTTTGTTGCCATTCTTACCTTATGTCCATCAGAGCGAGTTTCTTCCTTGTGTTGTTTAATGGAGCGATATGTGAGCTCAGTGTTGGCTACCCCAGTGAGCCAAATGAAATTGCAGGTGGCGGGGAGTTCTGCTGTGGATTAGCTAGATCATCATGCACCTGCTGAGTTGCTGAATAATCCAATTTCAGTGCAGAGACCTTCAGATTCTCGCCTTTTTCGCCAGCTGTTTTCTAGCTTTTACAACTATTGTTGCACCTTATGTGCTAAGATGACATCGTGGGACCCAGCTCTACTGATGAACCACTCTTAGTATTAACCAAAGCTGATAAATGGTCTACATCTTCCCCACTAGAAGTATCTGATACTTCGGTTAACAAGAAGAATTTATCGCCCGGCTCTGAGGGTTTGTCTAACATCTTGCATATTCTGCAAATGTTCTCAGCATCCACAATGCCATTACTGCATGTCTCGGTTATCTCTACTGCTGCGACTCCTATTAACTTCAGAAATACTGCCATTGATTACTCCAGCTGGAGCAAGTGGGGATGCATTAGCTGCTTCTGACACTTCTACTGAGTTTGTAGAGATCCCATTGTTGCAGAGGGGGGCAGACATACAGACCTTTGCAATAGTGATGGATGGCACAGCAGGAGAAATCAAAGGATCAGCAGTGGAAGCTGCAGAGATTTAATCGCAACCTTTTTTTAAAACTCAACATTAAACTGGAAAGGCTATCTCTGCAATGTACCAAAGGATGTAACAAAGTTCTTTAACTGGGCAGGTACTATCAGGTACTCAGTACCAGCAGTTCTTTAATTTGGAAGGGACAGTACCAACACTTCTCAGCACTGCTCCAATGCTTCTAAAGAGAGAGAAAACCTGCTCTTCTTAGCAGCAAACATGTACTCTGGTATAAGAAATGATGTCCTTCTATGTTTACATTTAAAACCTTGTTGTAACAAACATCTTTCAAAAATGAGCTCGACCAGGAATGGGGGAGTACTTATCACTTGTGTGGCAGGAAGGTTGTATTTAAATAGCACTTCCTATCCCTGCCAAGGTGCTGAATGAACTGCTGGCATGATTATTGGCAACAGCTATCCATTGTTGAAACTTTGTGCAGCGTTCATTCAGCCACCAGAGCAGTGTCCCTTTATCTTTGTTCTGGACAGGGCCACAGACCAGGTGCAACCACTGAAAACTTTAATCTGTAGGCAAGCATCATTAATCTTTCCATTTTTTTTATTGTTCAGGAGTGACTGTCTTATAGCATCACTTAAGATGATAGGTTGTGCTGTCCCCAATAAAACATTATTGGGAATAGGACAAGTCATGGGGAAAATAAAACCTTTGGCACCAGGAAGTAGAAAATGAGATACTGATATTCTAACTAGTACACTTTTAATTGCCTTGTAAAGGAGAAGGCAGCTCTTGCATATTGGACCATGCATCAACCCAGTAAACAATTTTCCCGCTTTGGTGAGAAAGCCCTTGGCATTTTTAAGTCTGGGTGGTAAATTCCGTTCCGCTAGTGGAATTTGCGGAATTTGGGTAATTTCGCATTCCGCGGGGAACGCGTAATTGCCCAAAAATATGCGTTCCGCGCTTTCGCAGAATTTTTTGCTTGTTTGTGTTCTCAAAATGAGTGTTTGTGAGATATTTCCCCCAAGCATGCAAACAGCGTTCGCGAACAGGAAAAAAGCATCGCAAACAAGCAATTCCGTGTGTTTGCAGAATTTCTGCGTGCTCGCGGAGATTTTTTACCATTTCACGGAGCTTTGCGTAGCGCTACTACGCAAATTCCTCCCTCCCCTAGGCATTTTATGCTTCATCAAACAAGGTGAAAAGTATCAGTGTTAGTTTCAGAAGGGGTAAGAGAAGATGTGGGAGGCAGAGGTCATACCAGGCTTGAGTCTTTCCCTGGGGCGGGGAGGCATTGTTTGCGTCCCCATACTGCTGCAAGGGTCCGGTTGGAACAGGTCGTGTTCCTGTCCACTGCCTGTAGAGCATGAAATAGAGGGACCGGTGTTTTCAGGACTGGAATTTTCAACTCAGTTGTTTGCCGACCACATCATTTGGCCCCAGAGATGCCAGGACACTCAAATTCACTGGTAGTGGAATTCCACTCTGAGTTATTGCTCCGGGTGAAATTCCTCCACTCATAAACAGGGCCTTAAAGTTAATAAGGGGAGGTCTGCAGGAGCCTACGAGGAGCATGGACTCTCAGCTCTATTCTTTTAGTATGACTTTACAGAATTCAAGAGCAAATACATTGTTCATACACACTCTCCTAATGCATAATTGTAGCCAATATTATGTGTGTGCTGGAAAGGGAAGATGAGCCTACAGAAAGGAGAAACGATGGAGACTCGGCTCTGGTCCCACATTCTGCTGATGCTCCTCCAGATGAGACTGCCTTTCCTGAAATTTCCCAAGCCATCTCTCCATACTTCCTCAAGTATTTCCTTCCTGTAATGAGGTTTTGTTGGAAGGTGGGTTATTAGGAATGATAGGTAGGCACCTAACACCAGCAATAAGGCTAAACTCTGTGTATGGCTTATTTCCATAAACTCCCCCACTAACATCTGTGAATTCTTCCTTAAGCCTAACATCTGGCAGGAAGAGGTGGTAGCCATGGCTGACAGGCTTGCTTGACCTGTTCTTCTTTTGAAGTTGATGCTTTATGGTTCAACCCCCTGCTCTGGCATTCCTGTGCCCCACAGAGCTCCATCCATCAGCTAGCCAATGCCTGGCAAGGCCTTTTATCACCTAATCAAGGCAGCTAGGATAATCCCCTCAGGGTTGACCAATGGGGGAAGGGTGCTAGAGGCTGGATTTTGGCTTACAGCAAAGAACGTCTTAAAAAGTTTCTGTACAAGTTATGATAAATTTAACAATGCCAAGTTGTTGGATTTATCAATAACATTCTGTTCAGTCTTTGAATGTTAATTTTATATACTTTCCTAGCAATAGTTATGCATTCATATAATATTGCCATTTTAGCCTATGAGGCCCACTATCTTCAATGGGGCAAATGAAATGTGCAATTTCTTCCTCACCAGGGTTAATAAAACCTTTTATAAAGCCCCTGCTCATTCTTACAGAACCACCACCCCTGGAACATGTAGGGGAGACCTGGGGGGTTCCTAATATGCAAAAACAATTTTGGTTTTGACTTCCCAGTGCCCACAGCACCAAATTTGACTTTGTAAAGAATTTTTCACCAATGGGGAAACATAAAATGGGCAGCTTTCACTCACCAGGGTTTATAAAACATATTTTATAGGGTCCCTGCTAATAGTTACACGACCCCCCCCCCCACCCCTGGAACACCTAGGGGAGACCTTGGGGGTACCCATAATTTAAAAATAAGGAAGACTATCACTTTTAAAGTGCTCGTGCCACCAAAATAAAGTTTGCAGGGATTTTTACTTTTAAAAGCAGTGCTGTAACACAGGGCTGTTTTTAAAATGACCTCAGGCTCTCAGCAGTGCACACATGCAAGTTTAACAAAGGCAGCTGTCCCCTAAACAGCCATGCCCTATTATATACTAGGGACTTATAGGTAATTTTTAATCCCCTTGCCCTATTATCTATTAGGGACATATAGGGTAGGTCTAGCAAAATATAAGTGCACCTCAATGTGTGTGTTTGTGTTTCACATAGCACTGGCCCTGGGCTTGGCTAGCAAAGCCTAGGCACTGTCAGATAGCACAAACAAATATGGGGTGACCAGGCAAAAAGGGTTACTTTCTAACAGGTTTCTAAAGGGTTAAGTTGGTTTATATGGCAGACTTTTATATAAGGCAATGTATTGTCTACACAAAAACAAAGCCCCTCCATGACTTGATTATGTTAGTATTTTTACACTGCCTTTGGTATAGTCTGAACTTTAAATAATTTATGAGCGATCTTGTGGATGAGCAACCACCTGTCAAATTTTGAAATGTCCATCAGCCTGACAGACATTTCAACCTTTGACAGGAACGTGATATCAAACATGATAGAACCGTACAGCAAAGTCTCAAAATATTTTTTATTTTTAAAAACAAACACCCAAAAAGGGTTTTTGTTTTTGAAAATAAAAAAACACAATGTCCCCATTACCATGGAAGTCTTCATCTACAGCGAGGGGGGCATTTTTGTTTTTTACTGCTCCTTACTGCCACAGTTGTCCTGGTGGTGAAGCACAACAAAAAACAGCTATATGTCCACCCATCTAAATTGAACAGGTGGGCATATAGCAATTTCTGCAACGGCCCTTACTCCATCAGGAGGTCAGAGAAGTTTGGCCACAGCAGAGACGGAGTAGCCTCCACCATTGCCAAACTATTGTCCGCCAGCATCTAAATTCATCGGTCGTACCATTATTGTGGCAATAAACATACTTTATTGCCATTGGGATGGGATATGCTTACCACCAAGATATTAATAAGGCTCTAAGTGACAAGGGCTGGCAGAAATGGAAAATTATCCAGACCAAGTCAACATTAGGCAGTTAGAGTGGCATTGGGATAGCTGGCAGCTGGACTGACAAGAGAACTAAAGATATTCGAGGAGCTGCAAGAAACAGTCTATTACAACATGTTTTGCTATGCTCCTTTCTACTTAAGAGTGGTAGATAGAGTTATGTTGGCATACAAGTCACACTCCTCTGATGTCTGCAAGGCAGCAGTATCTCCTGCGTCGCAGTGCTGTATTCTTCAATTCAATCCCCATTATGCCCCACTGAGTCCCCGAAATCCTTTCTCTTTAGCTGAAGAGGATTTTAGGAAGTTCACATTTATTTTTGCTTGCTTTTAGTCTTCTAGGCCTGTTTCTTTTCTTAGGTCAAGACTGGGCAGCCAGCGTATGCGCTGCTCTGCGAGGCATGCTGTATTAAAGTATGGACTTGAAGCTCCGCCCCCTCTCCGCCCATATTTTTCATTCACTTGTGGCATTGTCCTTTCTAAATGCTGGTTTCTGAATTGTTAATAGGCTTGTTAGTCCCTCCTCAGTACCGCTTTGTCTTCATTTGTACCCTCCCCCATGAGGACTAGCCCTTTTATTTTTGTTGTTACATAGTAAGTCTTATTTAGTCTGTAAGCATTATTTTCTTTAATGAGTTTCTCCTACTAGAGGTACGGCATGCTTTCCTGCAACATTCAGCGCTCCAAGCAGCCCGGGACAATGGCGGCCGCTTCTTTGAAGTGAAATAGCTCTCGCATTTACAAGAGTTTGAGCTATTGGCATTGTAAATGACAATGCCTTTTATTTTTGTGTTAATTATCAAAAAAGATAAATAAAAGGCATTGTTATGTACAATGCCAATAGCTTAAACTCTCACAAATACGAGACCTGTTGCATTGCAAATGCTTGTTTCTAATATAAATCATTTTCAGAAGACAAGACATTCTTGTTCTCAAAAGTGGTCCATGATATGAAAAATACAGAAAAAAAAATCACAATTATTTCCATCTCTAACCACTTCTGTTGCGTCTCATATTTGGTTTTGTGAAGTGTTGCTTCTGCAATGAGAAAGTGTAATGATGCCACGTCATGCAGTAGTAAGCTAAGACCTGAGGAAGGACACAGTGGTGTTGGTGCAGATCGGAGCTTCCGAATCCCCCTCTACTTCCACGGACGGAGTGATTTCGCAGTCACACGCGCACACATACATCACACGCTGGTGGGGCCCATAACACCAACATTCATCCTACCACTCTATCCGTGCCATGTATAAGGGGAAACACTTTCCGTACTTAACCAATCTGCATATCCCTTGAGGTCAATGGCATCAACTAGTTGCTATAGATCTAGTGAAAAACATCATAATATTCTTTATATTCTATAAACATGACAATAAAATAACCACCCGACACAGTAATTCAAACAGAATATTGTTTATCTAAAATTGTAAGAAAAGCCAATTAAATGCAAGTTCATTTCTCTCATATTTACCTATTCTGTCTAAAAGTCGTTTTCTAAGTCAGAACCGGTCCTCAGCAAAATAATTAGAGTTTCTAGCCGTCATGTAGAGTCACCGTCCTCTCCGTCAGCATCGGGACTTCTGATCATCAGTTCGGGAAGAAGTGGCACTAGACCTCTCTAGTCTACTAATATTTATACGAAATTTACATTCCAAAACGTTGCAATCATATCACATAAAACGGATGAATGGCGGAAATAATGTCGTCTTGGTACACTGGGTTACATTGGTAAATTTTCACACACATTGATCGTCTCAAATAATGAATAAAAATGAAGAGTCCATAACTAATTTGTTACTTCTACGGATGTCTCTTTTAGATAAATTGTATCCCATTTGTGGGATCATTTCAAGTTCATAAAGTCAGTATTTGGTTTAGTAACAAATTTCATGTTCAGGGGCATTTGGCATCTCTCCTGGATTTGTCGTCATGATCATGGCTTTTCAGTTCGTCAGGAGGGCAAGGTCACAGGCAGCGCGAAGCCTCCTTTGCAAAATTTCCATCAACTCGAATGCAGGCTGCGAGTGGTGGCCATTTTCTTGCAGGCCACAATGGTCAACTTAAGTAAAATGAAACACAAATCATAATTACTGCATGGAAATGATTATACAGTGTTTTTCCCCTGCTAATACCCTTATGTGTATGCATTTACCTAGCTAATTGCGACATCAAGAAGCCATTAATGCGTATTAATTATAAGCGCAAACAAAATAACATCACATAAGCAACATCTATTCTGTCAGTTTGCTTCACCAGCTTAGTTCACTTATTATTTTTGCCATGCAATAGCATTCCCACGTGTAATTCTTCTGTTAATCAGGTTGGTTAGACATAACTCGACAAATCTTTAATAGTTAATAATTAATCAGTAGTACTTTTAATTATGACATACGAAAATGAAACAGGTATCTGGTTTTAAAGAAAAACCCTGCTCCATCAATCCCCCCTTTGGTGATATCTTATCACCACAAAAAAAATTAATTTAATTTCCCCCTTTGAAGAAATTCAAAATGTCTTCTTGTTTATCTTTAAACCCTTGTTTCCATCTCATCTTCCTTCTTAGTTTCTATATACATGCTTTCTCTTAATTCTTCTAATTCTATTTCTTGCAGATTTCTTTTGTCTCTTTTTAACATTTTCACTTGTTATTTTCTTTTTATTTCTTCTATATCTACAACACATACACCCTAATCCAAGAATCAATAATGCCACAATTACAAACGTTAATGGAAATAATATTTTTCCAAAAATGGTACTACCTATTTTAGCTACATAATTCTTAATAGCAATCATCTTATTAGCCATTTTAGTCCAGATACTTTCAGCTTCCAGTGGTACTAATTCTTCATGCAAATCGGTAATATTTTTGATATAGACTTTTAGATCTTTGCTTTCGTCAGGAATGTAAGTGCAACAATGTTGAACTTTCAGCATTCCACAGACTCCACCCTCTTTTGCCAAAAGAATGTCAAGGGCAAGTCGATTTTGCATCGCCATAGCGCGTAAAGCAACCATTTCAGTATTTACCAAAAGAAAGCCTCCAGCGGTGCTTGTTGACAAGCGATCCACCACTGTTGACAGCTTCCGAATGCCATATGCATTCAATGAAATTCCCACTGCTGGTATTAAAGCTCCAAAAATATCTCCTACAATTTTTGTCCATGTTTCTCTTCTATAGCATGTTAAAGGATTAGTATGTTCAGCATCGTCTACTCTATCCATGTGAAAAATCTTTGGAAAGACCAGGCCAACATAACATGTGCCAAACCAATGGTCAGGCAAACGGTAATAAGCCTTGTTCCCACAAATATAATACACTCCCGGAAAAACTGGATCTTCTCCTCCTCTAAATCCCCATCCGGTTGCAATAAAGTATGTATCATGGCACTCACTGGTCCCTATGAAATAATAATCATACTGGGATCTCTTCCTGGTAATGCATAGTTTGCCTTTCTGTGGTGCATCTATAGCCATAGTTGGACTGGCTCCATTTTTCAATTCCTTTTCTTTCTCAATATCCCACATTGTTTCACTCATTTTATGCCCTTCTGCTTTCTTGTGCATATTCAACCTTCTTCTCTCAACCATATCCAGGAAAGTTTTCTCTTCTTCTTTCAAACTGCAAGTTAAATTGTTTCTGAAAACATATTCTAATGGTAATTCTCTAGTTTCTATAAAAATCTCACCTAAAGTGTTAGCCTCTTTAGCAGGATTCAGTTCTTTATTCATAGGCAGTTGCCCAAGAATATTATCTATGTTAGACATATTGTAATCTAATTTCCCTAATTGATAAAATATACTAATCAACACACTACATGAAATTCCATACGTAGCCGGATGATGATGATAAGTCACTCCTTCCGAAACAGAAGCAGGTAATTGCATACAGACGTAGCAATCCCTTACATCCATTGTCTTTACGTATTCATACAGCAATTTTGAAAACACATTGCTAGAAAAATCATTAATTGACCTATCCTTATGTATATATACATTGCTAGTTCTAGTTGGAACTATCTTCTGTGATCTCTTCCCTATGTTAGTCCTGTTCTCAGTATGTCCTTCTAAAGTGTCTATTGTTACTCTAAAAGAGATCAGTAGAGCAAGCACGCTCCAAAGCAGCATTAATAATCCTGTACAGCAGCAGCACATCTTGCACCATCTTTTCAAGAAGGTACATCTACTTTGGTTATTCTCAGTGTTAGCCATCTTGTTAATTTGACCGTGTCTTTTGACTTAGCCTCTTCTACTCCACTACCGAGTTTTTCAGGGCAGCAAGTACCCACCAGATTATTACAATCTATTAGTTCTTAATTTTATTTCTTCACTTTCTTCTTCAAGTGACTTCTCCGGATCTACTCAATTTGGATTTTCATCACTTTTCACTGTTTGCTCATCATCATCGAACTGTATTAGGTCCTGAACATCCGTCTCTTCTCCAATGTCGGACAAGATAACTCTCAGGATTCCCACTGCTTCTTCTTCATCAACCACTTTCAGTAAAGCCTCCTCTGGACTTCCTTGACTGCCTGCCTCTTCTCCTTGTTCAGGCAGTGCCACATACGTCCATTCTGGTGACTTATACTTCTGGTTTGGTTTTCTGATTCTTTTAGTTCCTTCAGATATCTTTGTTTCCTCTTCCTTCGTTGGATTTTGACTTGACACTTCGTTCACCTGTTCAGCTTTCGAGGAGTTAACTCGTGTCAGTCGATATCTCAGTCTCTTTATCTTGTTAGGCCAAAGATCTCCTTTAGCATTTCTCTTTTATTTTCCTTCTTTATTGTTTCTCTCTCCAATCCAAGTTCTCTTTCTCAGAACTCGTCCTCCATGTATCTCATTTTCACTTTCATCAGATTCTGTCTCAGTTGCTTCTTGTTCATCAATAGTTTTCTCTTTTCCACCCGCTTCTTTTTCTCCAACAGTCTCTTTTCCCACTAATTGAGATTTCCCTACTTCTGTCCCTCCTCGGGTCTCCAACACGCAATCTTCTTGCTGTCTACTTGTCCCTTCACCTAGCTTGTTGTTGATGTTCCCTACACCTCCTCTGGGTTTTTCCACAATCTGTCCCTCTCTTTCTTTTTCTGTCCCTTCTTCTTCAAGAATTATCTCAGGTGGAACTTGTCCAATTATTTCATTTGATTCAGGTATTATTTCTGTTGGAATGTTCTTTTCTTTTCTTTCTTTCTTTTTGTATTTGTCACTGTCAGTTGGAACTTCAGGCACTTCTTCAGAATCTGGACTTGTCTCAGGAGTTTGTAATGTTCTTCTTAGAACTTCCTCTGGTGGGATTAAAATTTCTTTTGACTCACTTTCCCCACTCTCAGGATTCTTTTTTCTTCTTACTGTCTCACTGTCTGCATCATCACTGGAATCTGATTCTTCAAAGTATTCTTTTCCAGTGCCGTCTCTTGGATTTGGAACTCTCAGTTTGTGACTTGCATGTATCCAATTTTTCACTCCGGCACACTTCACAGCAGTTGTTGTGGTCAGAATGACTTGTCTTGGCCTTCCCCACCTTGGAACCAGACAATTCCTTCTTCTGTGGACTTTTATTCTTACCCAATCCCCTGGGCTCAGATCATGGGCTGGTTTCTTTTCAAGTGTGGTGGCGTCTTCTCCAACCTGGTGAAACACAGAATGAACTGCGTCAGCCAGGCCCTTACAGTAATCCAAAATCATGTCATCAGTTATAGTCATTAGCTTGTTGACTGGTACAAAGGCATGTCTCATAGCACGTCCCATGATAATTTCATGTGGACTCAAACCTGTTGTTCTGTCTGGAGTAGACCTAATTGTCTTCAGGACTAGAGGCAAGACATCAGGCCATTTCATTCCTGTGGCTAGGCACATTTTGCCAATTCTGTTTTGGATAGTACCATTCATTTGTTCAACCACACCAGAAGCCTCTGGTCGGTAAGCACAATGTAGCTTCTGCTGTACACTCAATGCTTCACAGATCAAACCCATGATTTCATTATAAAAGTGTCCTCCTCTGTCTGATTCAATGGTCACTGGGAACCCATACCTTGGGATGAATTCTCTTAACAGTAGCTTGGCCACTGTTATCCCATCATTTCTTCTTGTTGGATATGCCTCCACCCACCTGGAGAACAAACAGACCACCACCAGGACATACCTCAATCTGTTGACTTGGGGCGTTTCGATGAAATCTATCTGCATTCTTGTGAAGGATCCTCCCTCCCTGCCTATTGTACCTATGCTCACCACTGTTCTCTTTCCAGGATTGAATTGCTGACATATCAGGCATCTCTGACAGAGACTCTCTGCTATCAGCCTGAATTTCGGACTATACCAGGTCTGCTTAAAGGCCCTTATCATAGCATCCCTCCCCAAGTGTCCTTGGCCATGATACATCCTTGCCATAGTTGATATCATGCTATTGGGCATGACTGGTCTTCCATCCCTATAGACCCACACATGGTCCTTTTCTCTTGGTACACAACCTGCTTCCACCCAATCTTTCATTTCCTCATCTCCAGCCTCATCCTGCAACTGCTTCACTTCCTCCCATGTTCCTACCGCATTAGTAAACATTAAGGAACAAGAAGACATTTCTCTTTCTTTACTCCGATTAATAGAATGATTATTCCTTGCACAATATTGTGCTATGTCATTGGCAAATTTGTTCCCAACGGTGACAAAATCATCACCTTGACCATGAGCAGCACATTTTACAACTGCTAGTTCTTTAGGCAGCTGTATCGCCTCTAGCAATTTTCCAACCACTTCAGCATTTTTTATGGGAGTTCCACTTGAGGTCAGGAAACCTCTTTGTAGCCATAGCTGGCCAAAATCATGGACAACTCCGAAGCCATACTGGCTGTCAGTCATCACAGTCACTCTCACATTTCTTCCAATCTTGCAGGCTTTTGTTAGTGCCACCAATTCTGCCACCTGAGCGGATTTAACTCCCTTCAAAGGTGATGCTTCCACAACTCCTGAAACTGTACACACAGCATATGCAGCACTCAGTGTTCCCTCATCCGTTCTCAAGCAAGATCCATCCACAAACAACACATGATCACTCTCAGGCAGTGGCAGATCTCTTATGTCTGGTCTTGGTTTTGTACAGTAATCAAGCACATCCAAGCAGTCATGATCAACTTCATTCCTCACTCCCACACATTCAGCATCAGGCAATAGTGTTGCTGGATTCACATTCACACATCTCTCAAGGCTCACATTTGTTGCACCAAGAATGACTTTCTCATATTTAGTCAGTCGACTATGAGACATGAACTGTGTCCGGCTCCTTGTTAAAAGGATTGCCACATCATGAGGTACGAATACCCGTACAGGATATCCCATTATGATTCCCTCACTTTGTTCCAGACTTCTGCATGTAGCAGCTACTGCTTTCAGGCAACCTGGTAAACCCACAGGTACTGGGTCAAGTGTTGATGAGAAGTATGCAATTGGCCTTCTCAGACGTCCATGTTTCTGGATTAACACTGAAAGTGCACATCCATTTCTCTCACTACAGTACAGCTCAAATTCTTTTTCGTAATCTGGCATTCCTAGGGCAGGAGCTTCACATAGCCTGTTCTTTAACTCTTTAAATGCTGCCATTTGTTCTGAGTTTAATTCCAATGGGTCTTTCACCTCACTGTTTGTCAATTTGATCAGTGGCTTGGCAATCAGGGAAAAGTTACTTATCCACTGACGACAGTAACCAACCATTCCCAGGAACATTCTTACTTCTCTTTGTGTCATTGGGGCTCTCATCCCTCTGATGATTTTAATCCTGTCAATGGTCACTTTCCTCAGGCCTTTCTCAATATTATGTCCCAAATACTGGACTTCTTTTTTGCAGAATTGCAATTTGGCTGGAGATACCTTTAATCGCCCATCTGCCAAGTGATTCAGTAAAGCAATGGTGTCTACTTCACAGGCTTCACGTGTTTTTGATGCCACAAGCAGGTCATCAATGTATTGGACCAAAACTGAATTTTCAGGCATTGTTAGACTCTCCAGAGATTTCTTCAGCAATTGATTAAATATCGAAGGGCTCTCTGTATACCCCTGTGGAATTCGGCACCATGCCAAAATTCGCTCTCCAAATCTAAATGAAAAAATCGTCTGGCTGTCATGATGCAATGGGATTGAAAAGCATGGCATAAATCAATTACTGTATACCATTCTGCATCATGGGGAATCTGATACAAAATCACTGATGGATTTGGCACAATGGGACAACATGACACAACAATCTTGTTAATTTTTCTCAAATCCTGTACTATTCTGAACTTTCCATTGGGTTTCTTCAGTCCCAATATTGGTGAATTACATGGGCTGCTCAATATTTCTCTTAACACCCCCTGCTGGATCATTTTCTCAATTATGGGTGTTATTCCTTCAATTATTTCAGGTGTCAGTCTGTAAACCACTCCCTCTTTTACGGAAATTTTTACTGGATCTACATTTCTCATCAGGCCCACATCTTCTCCAGTAAAATCCCAAACTGCTGCTTTTACTGTCTGTTTTAATTCTGGGGGTAATACATCTGGATTAAACACAGTATATGTTCCCATAGCCTCACATTCCCTGTTATCCATTGTCATTCTGTATAGGACATCTTCATCTGGTGTTTCAAAGGTTATTCCATCTGGAGTACAGAAAATAGTGCAATTCATCTTGCACAGCAGGTCCCTTCCTAGCAAGTTTACAGGACTAGTGTTGCACACCACAAATCGGTGCATTTCTAAAAATGTCCCTATTCTAACTCTTACTGGTTCCGTAAAATGAGTTTTAATCTGTGTGTTGGACACACCAACTACTTGGATTGCTTCATCCGAAAGAGGAAGATTCTTTATATCAGCTGACCTGACAGTTGATCTCGTAGCTCCTGTGTCAACTAAAAAAGTAACACTTTCACCATTAATTTTCCCATCTACAAATGGTCCTGCCTGGTCTATTTCTAGAGTTGTGCCAAGTACGCACTCTCCCTCCTCTCTTCGGCACCGTCAGAATTCTCCCTCAGAGTCACTTCCCTCATTCTTTAGCCAATATTGTGACACAGCGCTTGCGCGTTTTGGCTTGTTTACCTGCTCTTCATCGTAGAACCCCGAATCTTGACTGTACTTCTGGGATCCTCTTCTTTGTGGCAAGGGTGGTTTTGGCACCTGATTCTGCTGCTTAACAGCCTTCTGCTGTTGCTGATGCTGACCACACCCCTCACTCTGCACCTGTGAATTCAATGATGGATTGTCATCATTAGTAGACAGTGAATTCTTACACTCGGATTTCCAGTGCCCTAATTTTCCACAGTTGTGACAGGGAAACCTTTTCTTTGCTTCTTCAATATTACTTTTCCCTTTTCCTGGGCCAAATCTGGGTTTATTTCCTGGGTTATTTGCTTGTTCAACCAACTGAGCTTCCTGTCTTTCTGCAACTTTCACCTGTGCCCACATTGCCTTTTCCTTCAGTTTCCTTTGCTTTGCCTCAATTTCATCACTGAAGTATTTTGCATGTCTCAGGATCTCATCAATCTTTTTGCTCTGCCAGTCTACGGTATGCTGCCTTATCATTTCACTGATTTCAGGTCGCAAGCCATACACAAATCTATATACAAAATGGCTTAGATCCTTGTCACCCAGATGTTCCTCTCCACTGAACTGTTTGAAAGCCAGTATTAGTCTTTCATAGTAAGCATGGACTGATTCTTTCACTTCCTGATGTGTTCGATCTATTTTAACCCAGTCTGTTTCCTTGGGGGGGTATCTTATTTTTCAGGAAAGCCATAACCTGCTCATACTTTTTCATAACCTCCGGGTCTGGAGCTCCTGTCTTTGGATCTCTCGGATATTCTTTAGTAGGCCAGTCTATGACTATCTTACATTCAGCCCACAGGTCTGCTGGTACAATTATATCAAACCGACTATTCAAGTCAATCCCCAGCACCTTTGACAACTTCACAAATCTGTCTACCTGTCCATACCACTCGACAGGCTTCTCTCTTAGTCGAGGGAAATCATTTGTAAATGACAAAATATCTTGTCTGGTCCATGGGACATGTACGTACCCTCCTCCTGGAATCTCCCTCATAGGATAAGCTGTCACTGCTTTCTCCTTTTCTTTCAGGGGGAATGTTGAATAAGATCTGTCTGCTGCATCCTCTCATTTTCTATACCATCTATCTTTCCATCTTCCCATTCAGTCAATGTCTCAAATTGTGTAGGCCTAGGCTGAGGCTCTAGGCCCATCATCCTCTCCCGTAAGTTCCTCATTATGGCCAGATTAAATGAGCCATGCTCTGGGAAAGCTAAAACTCCATCATCTTTAGTATACTTTACCCAGTTATCTAACCAAATACAGGTATGATACCCATACTTCGCAACCATGAAGGATGCGGGGGTCCTTATAGGAGGAAGTAACTGTCCTTCCCTAGTCACAATATCCTTATCCTTGTCAAACCAGTTCTTAACCTTACTAAACAAGGATTTCTTTTTCTTTTCCTCAGTATGATAATACATTTTGTTATTTTCCGCAACCCTTTTGTCCTTCTACAACTGTACGATCTCCTGTCCAATTGCAGCGCGACTCACACTAACGCACCAATCCTAGAGCGTCTACGTCACTGACTCAGTCCACGAATCTCAGCGCGACTCACACCAACGCACCAATCCTGGAGCGTTTACGTCACCCCGTATGTCTCCCAATCTTTGCGTGACGTACCCTAGCACACCAATCACCGTGCTTCCACCGTTCTAACCCACTGTCCAATCACAGCGCGGTCTTCCTGACGTCAGCAGTCGCTGCAGCAGCTTCTGCTCCTGTCTCCTGTCTCTCTCTCGTCTACCCCTCCTTTACAAAAACTACTCGGTAGACTTTGTTTCAACTTCTACGAGTCTGTTAGTTACAACATACAAACATCTCCATTGTCTGCTTCGCTAGCCACAGAACAGCAAAAGGCCTTTCCCACGAGAATTCTGCCTTTCCCGAGAGCAGCGCTTACCTCTGCCCTACTACAGAATCGTTACTTCCGTTGATAAAGTAGCACATCCATCTACTCTACCCTTCTAACAAGCATCAATTAACTGTTTTCTCCGGAATGCTCCTAAGAGTTTCACAATTAACCAGAATGCCTCCTCATTCACGCACTTTCACATCAGAAAATGTAGTACATTCACACAGAATCCTGTCTTTCCCGAGAAAAGCAGTCTGTCCTACTACAGAATTATATCACACATTAACAAAGCAGCGCTTACCTCTGCTCTGTCCTTCTAACGAGCTCAGAGAATACCTATTACCTTTCTAGTGATAAGCGTTAACGGAATGCCATAAGGATCCCTGATACCTAAGACCAGAACTTCACAGATAACCTTCGCTATCATATACACTCCTCTCACACAGAAAATACGTTTCTAATGGCAACACACGGCGATGCTACCTCATCGAACCCAGACAATGCGACGCGTAACTTCAATTGTCACACGTTTTCCCCTGTCTACATACAGGGTTAACAATCCCGCCTTTTTCTGAGAGCAGCACTCCCTCTGCCCTACTACGGAACTGTCACCGACTTCCTACATCCCAGAAGCCGTTCACACTACACAAAACTGAATACGACTTCAACATACAGTGTTAGTACAAACATCAATATCAATCAATAATCAATAAGCTTATATACACGCAAATTCACCGATCAAGACAATAGTTAACCATCATTCTGCTACCAAGAAACTGGTGCAGATCGGAGCTTCCGAATCCCCCTCTACTTCCACGGACGGAGTGATTTCGCAGTCACACGCGCATACATACATCACACGATGGTGGGGCCCATAACACCAACATTCATCCTACCATTCTATCCGTGCCATGTATAAGGGGAAACACTTTCCGTACTTAACCAATCTGCATATACCTTGAGGTCAATGGC
Organism: Triturus cristatus; assembly: GCF_964204655.1. Taxonomy (NCBI): domain Eukaryota; kingdom Metazoa; phylum Chordata; class Amphibia; order Caudata; family Salamandridae; genus Triturus; species Triturus cristatus. The sequence continues at coordinate 1,010,450,223 of NC_140593.1, read as the reverse complement.
ATCAGCTAGTTGCTATAGATCTAGTGTAAAACATCATAATATTCTTTATATTCAATAAACATGACAATAAAATAACCACCCGACACAGTAATTCAAACAGAATATTGTTTATCTAAAATTGTAAGAAAAGCCAATTAAATGCAAGTTCATTTCTCTCATATTTACCTATTCTGTCTAAAAGTCGTTTTCTAAGTCAGAACCGGTCCTCAGCAAAATAATTAGAGTTTCTAGCCGTCATGTAGAGTCACCGTCCTCTCCGTCAGCATCGGGACCTCTGATCATCAGTTCGGGAAGAAGTGGCACTAGACCTCTCTAGTCTACTAATATTTATACAAAATTTACATTCCAAAACGTTACAATCATATCACATAAAACGGATGAATGGCGGAAATAATGTCGTCTTGGTACACTGGGTTACATTGGTAAATTTTCACACACATTGATCGTCTCAAATAATGAATAAAAATGAAGAGTCCATAACTAATTTGTTACTTCTACGGATGTCTCTTTTAGATAAATTGTATCCCATTCGTGGGATCATTTCAAGTTCATAAAGTCAGTATTTGGTTTAGTAACAAATTTCATGTTCAGGGGCATTTGGCATCTCTCCTGGATTTGTCGTCATGATCATGGCTTTTCAGTTCATCAGGAGGGCAAGGTCACAGGCAGGGTAAGCCTCCTTTGCAAAATTTCCATCAACTCGAATGCAGGCTGCGAGTGGTGGCCATTTTCTAGCAGGCCACAATGGTCAACTTAAGTAAAATGAAACACAAATCATAATTACTGCATGGAAATGATTATACAGTGTTTTTACCCTGCTAATACCCTTATGTGTATGCATTTACCTAGCTAATTGCGACATCAAGAAGCCATTAATGCGTATTAATTATAAGCGTAAACAAAATAACATCACATAAGCAACATCTATTCTGTCAGTTTGCTTCACCAGCTTAGTTCACTTATTATTTTTGCCATGCAATAGCATTCCCACGTGTAATTCTTCTGTTAATCAGGTTGGTTAGACATAACTCGACAAATCTTTAATAGTTAATAATTAATCAGTAGTACTTTTAATTATGACATACGAAAATGAAACAGGTATCTGGTTTTAAAGAAAAACCCTGCTCCATCAGTGTAACGCAAAATGATGGGCCCCCTGCATAAATTAGAAAAGGGCCCTTCAGCCTCCCCATGTTTCACATATATGAATTGGTCTTGCGCTGAATAGTGGGCCCCTGATGAGCTGGGGACCCTTGGGGACTGCAGCACGTCCCTGGAAGAACAATAATTATGGTAACGAACTTTGAGGCATATTATCAAGACAGGCGATAAAATTATTGCCGCTTTAGCGGCAGAATTCTGCCGCTAAAGCGGCGATAACTTTATCGCCTGTCTTGATAATATGCCCCTCTGTTCCTCGAATACCTTATCAGTGGGTGAGTAAGACATTTGTCCGATTTCCCTTGACACACCCCTCCCCCTCCACCCCTTGATCTCCCCCCCCCCCCCACCCCCTTCCCCCTCCACCCCTTCACCTCTCCATACTCTCACATTTGCAGCTCTCCTCGGGAGAAGGCAGTCTGCCCCCGCGTGGCTGCCAACGGCCTCCTGACACGCGCCGCTCATTTCTGGAACCGCGGCTCTAATTAGTTTTGAAATGGCTCCACAGTTCAGCGCGAGACTCGCTTGTTACAGTTTGCAGAATCGCCAGCAGTAGGTTTGACTGCAAGCGCTTTCTCTGCGGAGATAAAAAAAAAGCATTTCTGCAATACGAAGCGGCGAAAAGAAGTCAGTTTGAAGTAATTCATCAAAGGGCAGTTTAGACGCATGAATGCCGTGCTTGGAAATATTGTCTCTTCGAAGGCCTGCTTAATTAGGCAAAATGAAAGGGATATTTTAAATAAGCAGTGCAATTTTGATTAGTGCTGCTTCGAACATTAAAGGCAGCGTAGGATTTCAGATTGTACCCAATGCCCATGAAAATTGGGCATGATTGTCACAGTATTTGTGGTGCTAGGGAGATTTAATGTTATGCAGTCGTTCTCTAAAGTCTTCCAGAACGTGTGTGTCGGCGGCACAGATTTCCGGATTATGCAACGCGGATAATATCTGCAGCATCGTTGAGAGAAATAGTTTGGGTGACCACACACTCATGCCAGGTATAAAAGGCGAAAAAAAGACTGATTTTCCGCTGCTCTGTTAATAATAAAAAAACGTTTTTGCATTTAAATTGTTCATATTTAGTTTCGAATCCATCGCTGGTGTAGTACAAAGCAGTGAACTAACTAACCCAGCCATGTGTATCACTGTCTTTTGAAATAGAAATGCAGAATACGAGATTTTTGCTGTGATATATATTATTGTTAACTACTAAAGAAAATGCGTTTTAGCAAAGTGAATGTCTTCAGTATTTCCAAAGTGAATATTGATGTGTTTCACATGTCTGTGGGGCTTTGCAACATGCAAAAAGAACTATTGATGGACAGAATGCAGAACAATGTCATACATTCACCCCGGTACAGAGATCTGGGCCTAATTCCATCATTTTGTTTGCTCACCATGCCACCCCAGTTTAGACCTGGCCATATGCAAATCAGTCTTGACCGTGTGCCTCATGGGAACAGTCTAGCCCGAACTGCCAAGCCAGGTCCTCCTTGGACCGGAAACAAGCATCCTAGGACCGGTTTCCGGGTTTCACCCCTTTTCAGCCAGGATAGCTTGATTCCAGTGCCATGGAGAGCACGGGACTCACGTCTGAGAACATGGCCAGACTGGCCGTAGCGGGTGTAGCGGTCTAGCTGGCGCATGGTTCCGAGACCCTTAGCCTGGAAGGGCATCTACACATTGTAGCACTCTCTGGCCAGGCATGGCCAGAGAGCATAAATAAACGGGCGGAGTTCGCTCGTAACTTCCGGGCCCATAAAAGTATACTGTGTGCCTGTGTCCTGTTTGAACTTCCCGCAGCTGAATCAATGGTGTCGGCCACACCGCGTCACACAGGCGACAAGTGTGGGCGTCCTTCATCCATGCACCGCGCCTAAACCCCTGCCCGTCTGGCACCTACTTACTGCTCGACGGCCCCGCAGGATGAAAATCAGTGTTCTCGCTAACTGCCGCGAAGACCCTGGACCCTGTTCATCTTGCCCCTGCCATGAATCTGAAAGGCCGAAGACTCAGGCACCATCTGCCCGCCTGCCTGGTAATTAAATAGTGACGGCACCTCAAGGTACAGAGCATCGCCTCTTCTCCCCTACCGTGTCTCTGCACGTTTGCTGACAGGCCCGGCAAAGCTGTGCACTCCCGGGGTAGGCCCGATTTCAGCCAGCTTTGTCCCGCGAGACGCTTTTCTTTTGAGGACCAGCTTTGCTTTCACTAAAGTCTGAGGCGCACTTGATTGAAAACGAGAAGGCTTGCGAAATTCAAATGGTTTGGTTCACCCAATGTTAATATAATCACAAAGGCAATGTAATGTAATGTAAGGTGTATTTCTATAGCGCCATTATCACTCGAAAGAGTATCATGGCGCTCACCCAACCCAGATGGACGGGGTTGGTGGGAGAAGGTGCTAAAAGTATTTCCTTGAATCCACTCCGAAGTCTCAAAGGTACTTTGATACTCACACGCAGTATTTCCTAGGCCTGGGCGGTAAATTCCGTTCCGCTCGCGGAATTTGGGTAATTTCGCGTCCCGCGGAGAACGTGGAATTGCTGAAAATCCTGCGATCTGCGGCTTCGCGGAATTTTTTGCTTATTCGCTCTTTCAAAATGCGTGTTCCTGAGATTTTTCCCCCCGAGCATGCAAACAGCGTTTGCAAACAGGAAAAAAGCATCGCGAACGTGCGGAACAAGCAATTCCGTATGTTTGCGGAACTCTGCGTGCTCGCTGAGATTTTTTACCGTTTCGCAGAGCTTTACGTAGAATGGCTATGCAAATTCCTCCCACGCCTAGCATTTCCCAACATACGCTCTGTGTAGAAATTAAAAGAAACACTTAACTCAAGGTCCAATTATCCAGGGCGGTCTTCGCTGTTGAAGGCTAGGTTTCCTGGAAAGGTGACGTGATCTCCTTGGCAACAGAGACGCTTGTCAAGTGCTGCAGCTCTGACGAAGGAAACACAAAACCAAGCGCCGTACCACATTGGGTGTGGTTATTTATACCCTATACGAGGGCGTTGTTGCGTGCGTTGAATACGTGTTGTTTTCACATGTGACCAGCAACGCCATGCAAGTTCTAGAATATTCCCTTGACGATGTATGGTAAAGGAAAACAACCCTATGCACAAGTCAAGCAAACAAGCATAGGTAAAATCCCTACATTCCTTGGACCCTAGAAACAACATTGGTATTTTCTAAATGCACACAAACACGTGATTGACAGACTAACCACAATGATGTTGGCAGATAGCACTCACTTGGTGGGATTTCCTAACAGTCCTCCCCCTCAAAGATCCTGATACAGGTCGTGGTTTAGAGGGATTTAGGTGAAAGAAGTGTCTTACCAGTCGTGGGGCATGCACTGAGGATGCGAGTTCCCATGGATTCTCTTCTGGTCCATACCCTTTTCAAGCTAAGAGATAATGTAGCACCCCCCTAATTCAAGTGGAATCAAGGACCTTGGCTACCTCAAATTCCCAGTTGTCATGAACCTTTAAAGGAGGTGGTGGTGGACCGACTCGGGTATTATCGAAAAAAGGTTTAACAAGGGACACATTGAAAACTGGATGCCTTGGCAAATCCGCAGGGACGTCTAATTCTATTGTGACTGGATTTCTTAATTTCTTAATAGAGAATAGACCTTAGAACCTCGGGTGCAATTTGCGGGAAACACTTAGTTTTCAATTTTTTGCAGAAAGCCACACTCGATCCCCAACAGCATAAGAGGGAGTTGGTTGCCTATGTTTGTCTGCCTTCTTTTTCATTTGTTGTTGGTATGACTGTAGATGTTGTTTAACTTGTGTCTGAATGCGTAATAATTCTTCATGATGGTCCTGTACTGCTGGAACCAGCAAAATGTTTGGAGTGTGTAGTAGTGGAAGCATGCAGGGATGATAGCCTAAAAGACAGAAAAAAGGAGAAACCCCTGTAGCAGAGTGTATGGTGTTATTGTATACAAATTCTACCATAGGCAGTGTTGTATCCCAATCCGTGGTCCAAGTAAAGACAGAGCAACGCAGAGTTTGTTCCATAGTTTGGTTTAACCTCTCCATCTGTCCATCTGTTTGAGGGTGTAAGCAGAAGAGAGGCGAACATCGCTGTTTAAGGACGAACAAAAGGTACGCCAAAACCGGGCGACGAATTGTGGTTCCCAATCAGATACGATAGTGGAAGGAAGACCATGTGCTCTAATGATAATGATAATGACATTTGTAAAGCGCAACAAATACCCGGAGGTGTCCTGGCACTATCTAGATCCTCTGAGACTGCTAACGGAAAAAGACGAAGAATAAAAGACCTGCTCATTGTGAGAAAAGCCGCGTTTTTAGTTCTTTCCGAAAGGACAAGAGATCCATCGTATTTCTTAAATGGAATGGCAAATCGTTCCAGGCTTTTGCTGCACCATAAATTAAGCTTTTGCCACCCCATCGGGCTTTGTTTATGCACGGCACCAAGACCAGCTTGGCTCCTTTTGACCGCAGTGTTCTTTCAGGAATATACCATTGAAGTCTGTGCTTTAGGTAGTCTGGACCTATGCCATGGAGGGCCTTAAAAACCAGGCAAAGAGCCTTGAAAAGTAGTCGACTTTTGACTGGAAGCCAATGTAATTTTTTAATATCATTGGAAACCGAGGAAAATCTCGATGTTCCAGAAAGCAGTCTAACTGCAGCGTTCTGTAACATCTGCAATTTATTCAAAGATCTTTTTAGAACATTTAAATAGAACCCATTGCAGTAGTCCAGTCTTACCATTACAAGGGCCGTAACCACAGTTTGTCTGCTTTCCCAGGGCAAAGAAGGCAGCACGTTCCTCAGCATTCTGATAACGAACATAGTTTTCGGTACCACCGCATTCACTTGAAGCTCTAAAGTGAGTCTTTCATCAAGCATTATGCCCAGGTTTTTTATCTTTCTAGTGGGAACAGGGAGAGTGCCCATTGAGTCCGACCACCAGTTGGGTGTCCAGAAGTTGATGTTGTTACCAAACAATATCACCTCGGTTTTATCCGAGTTAAGCTTGAGGCAATTCTTAGCCATCCAGCTGCCCACTGCTAACATACACTCCCGAAAGCGTCCTTCAATACCTGCCTCTTTCCCAGGTGTCAGAGATACCACAATTTGCATATCATCCGCATAGGAGATAAGGCCAAATCCAAATGCATTTATGACAGGGGCCAACACACTGACATAAACATTAAAAAGAGTTGGACTGAGAGATGATCCATGAGGGACCTCACAAGGCGATGTGAAAGGTTTGGACTGAAAGTCCCCCAGGGCCACAATTTGTTTTCTGTCCGCAAGGAAGGATCTTAAAAGATCCCAAGCTTTCCCGCGAATACCACATGTTTTTAGACGGTTCATCAATATTATGTGATGGACCGTGTCGAAAGCGGCGGACAGATCCAACAGGATTAGTGCCGCCCTGCCTCCCTGATCCACAGCTTCCCTGATCTCTTCTGTAGCTTTAATGAGTGCGGACTCTGTGCAGTGCCCTGCTCTAAAGCCATATTGGGAGGGATCCATCACTTGTGTCTCTACTAGGAAGTGACCTAATTGTTTGTTCATAATTTTCTCGATCAGTTTCGCCGGTAGAGGGAGTCTGGAGATTGGGCGAAAATTATTCGGATCTAACTATATGTTATATAAATAACTTTGTTAGTTCTTTAGCTGAGGGCATTTTTTTTAATGAGGGGAGATGTACCACGCATATGATGGAATACCCATTTGATTTTGGTAGGTCAGTAACGAAATCCATACTTAAAGTTTGCCAGGGCATGGGTGGTATAGGTATAGACATGGGTTGTAGTAAACCAGCAGGAGCAACGTGGGATCCCTTGGATTGTATGCAGGTAGGACAAGACTAGACATAACTTTTGACATCATTGAGTAAAGTTGGCCACCAAAAGGTTCACTGACATAGCTCCAAAGTCTTTTTATAACCAGGATGACCAGCTAAAACAGTATCATGGTTCCACTGTAGAACAGTATTACGTAAAGCCTCAGTAGGTATGTATATACGATTCTCAAAATATACCAACTCTGCTTCTTTGGTGTTTTCAAGAGGTAAGGATGCAGTTTTTAGGTCGAGGGACCGTCCGGTCTGCCGAAGGCAGAACCGGAAGTCCAGAGATTTTATGTTTCTTAGAGTGGCTATTTAGCCCGCCTCTCTTTTTGGCTCACCTCCATTGGCTAGCTTCCTAAACGGAGGCCATCCATTGGAGAAGAGAGCCGTCCCTCCAAATAGGCTCCGTCTTTTTCAGATTCGGGGGCGTGTTCCGTGCTGTTCTTTCCACTTTTTAGCCACGTCCTTTTTAGAACAGCAGGAACACGCCCTCGAAGCCGAAAAAGTTTCGAAGCTTCCATCCGCCATTTTTTAGCTATTGTCTGGCCGTGAGGATCTTCTTGCTGTTGTGAGTGTAAATTAAAAGGAGTAGTGCTTTTTATCGGTGCAGAATGTGGGGGGTTCTAAGTAAGGCATTCTATTTATGCGTGCACCAAGACGGGGTCAGCCGCAAGTTGTTTCAGCTCTTATGCAGAGTGCCGGAGCTAGCAGTGCAGCATTCACTGACTATCTTTCGGCAGCGTGCGCCTCTTCGGTCTCCCCCTGCCCCGAAGGTGCTGCATTACCCTCCTAACTTCTTCTCTTTTGCCACCTATCTAACGCTCATTGCAAGGCACCGAAGACATGTGCGCCGACATGACAACCCTCCCTATTCCGGCGGGAGGCTACCGCTTTCACGGCTAGACTCCACCAAGCCAGGCTTCCACGAGGAGGGGAGGAAGCCGCCTGTGCCCCCCCCCCTTCCTCCCTTTAAGCTGCGAAGATTTCTTCTGGAATCCTGGCCCAGTATATTATGGTGACATGTGTCTGCACATGAATAACTGGGGATGCTATTAACTATTGACCCATACTGCACAGAAATTGTGGGTTTCGTCATTATTTTCTTTAAAGGAAACTTCACCTTTGTGAATGCTGCAGAAAACGATAGCCTTTAATTGGGTCAACTTGTGTAAATCAAGTGGGAGCATAACTCACCCGCCCGTACCATTAGGCCTGTAAAGTTGCCGCTCTGTCACCCCGCCCACCGCCTTATTATGCGGTAACGATATTATGAAAACGCCCTGACACTCCTGCCGTTCGCTGTACCCTACGTGCGCAACAACAGCCTTAGTGAAATAAAGGCGCATCCCACCGTCTTTTGCCGCCACTCTGGCACACTGGCGTATAATTCTACCACAGGCGCAGCCCCCACCATCTTTTATGCGGTAACGGTAGTATGGAAAGGCACCGGCATTCTCGCCGCTCTCCCCAGCCCTACGTGCGCAACCCTGCCTAGGTAAATTAAAGGCGCATTCCGCTGCCTTTGCCACCATTGTCGCCCACTAGCCTATCATTCAACTACCGCAATACCATCCCTATGAACTCGGCTGCCCCTGCTTCCCGCAAAATTCGCAGTCACAATAGTTTGCGAGAAACTATAGCTCGTTAATCCCAATAAATGTAAAGTTTAAAATGTTCCTCCATCGTCACAATTATAAAACCATGATCAGGGTGATTTTGTGCAAACCGCAAGAAAATTTAAACATAGTAGGGTCATATCTGCAGAGTCACCAGTCACCTCCGCCACCCAACTGGGTCCAGCCTCTGCCAGCCCATGCATTCCCGCCTTTACCGCCCGGACCGCGGCCATTATCCCGGCCACAAAACCCTTCGAAAAAACCCCACCGAACCTGTCCCCAGCACGCGATGCACAACCTCCACTGTACCCGCTGCTACATGTGGACTGCTGATGACAACCTCCTAACTTCGCCCCTGCTGCACCATCCATGAACAACTCCCGTGCCTCTCTCTAACCTTGCCATCCCACTCCGGCTTTAATGCGCCTCCTTGTGCTCCCCTTCTCCTCCCGCTCCAAAGTCAGTGGCTCGTAGCCCCCCATTTCCCCCCGAGCCCATTACTCCTGCTACCAACTAAATGACGCCAACCCCTAACTTTGGGCTCCGCACCCCTACAGTGCCCGGCCTTGCCACCCGCCACCCAATGTGAGGTAACACCCACTGGAGCCCGGGCATGACCCATACCGCCCACCCCTCCCTCCCCCAAATTCCTCCTCCTGGATGCCCTCTGTCTGCCCCCAGAACCCACAAACCAAGAGCGCCATGCCTGCCCCCTTTCCACCTTCTTTCGTACGTGAAGGCGCCCAATCCCCCGAGAGCCCTGTAGGGATCGAGAGCCATGTCCACCCCCGCCCTCTTTCGTCTGCGAAGGCACTCCGGTCCCCTGTCCCCCGAGTCTCCTGCCGGGACCCTTGAGAGGCCTCAGCAGGGCAAAGCTACACCGCTGTTCTGCCGCATAACCACCGCCTCAATCGTCCTGAATGCGCCCTGGCACTGTCAGCCTCTGTAACCGCCTTCCTCTCCCATATTAGTGCAGAAACTCCTCTAAATATCTTGTAACATCCTTAATACCCTCCATAATTCATCGTCATAAATCCCCGGTCGAGCGTGGGGTATTAACTTGGGGAGGGGCCTGCATAGTTTGCTCACACACTCCCTGTCCACCCGCACGCCCATTCACGCATATTGTCCCCCCCATAGGATTGTGACCAGCAGCTCTGCATCCCTGTGTCAACAACACCCCCAGGGTCGGAGACACAGCCCACTCCACGCAGCCCCGCCTCTATCTCTCCTTGCGCATCCTCCCCCCTGCCTCGCCTCTGGTGTCCCAGCTCCAATGCAACAAACAGCCGTTGGGGCACAAAAGCACCCCCCACCCCGCCTCAGTTAAAACACGGCGGCACGCTACAATCACTCTCTATCTCACTACCTCACTCTTTCTATCTCACTAAGGGGCATATTAACAAGCCAGGCGATAAAATTATCGCCGCTTTAGCGGCAGAAAATTGCCGCTAAAACGGCGATAATGGGCTTGATAATATGCTCTATGGAATTCCAATTGAAGCCCATGTTAGACGTCCTTCACATTTAACATGGGTTTCAATTGGAATTTCATAGAGCATATTATCAAGCCCATTATCGCCGTTTTAGCTGCAGTTTTCTGCCGCTAAAGCGGCGATAATTTTATCGACTGGCTTGTTAATATGCCCCTAACTCACTTTCACTCTCTCTTTCACTACCTTGCTCTCTATCTCAGTACATCACAACATCACTCTATGCTTACATATCACTACCTCACAACATCCCTCTCCCTCACTACCTCACTCATTCACTACCTCACTCTCTCTATCTAACTACCTCACTCTCTATCTACCTCACTCTCTATCTCACTACCTCACTCTCTATCTACCTCACTCTCTATCTCACTACCTCACTCTCTATCTACCTCACTCTCTCTCACTACCTCACTCTCTATTTCAATACCTCACTCTCTCTCTCTATCTCACTACCCCACTCTCTCTCTGCTAATGCAATAGGTATCACATATGCAAAAAAAAAGCTAATGCAAATAGAAATGACAATGCCATTTATTTAGGGATACAAAAATGATAAAAAAATTATGAGCAATACCAATAGCTCTACCTATAATATTGCCGAGACCATTGCATTGTAAATGCTTGTTAATGCTTGTTGTACATGTGCTAATAAGTCTTTGGAATCACACAAAGCAACAATTTTATGTTCAGGAATAATGGATTTAGAAGGGATTGTTGTATTATCAGTATTGGAATAATTTAATCCTGACAAGGTGTCTGCTTTTTGCTGGTCTTTACCCAGTCTGTAGGTGATTATGAAATCAAATTTGTTAAAAAACAATAGCCAACGTAGTTGTCGTGGTGTTAATGCCTTAATGTTCTGGTAAAATTGAAGATTACGGTGATCAGAATAAATTGTGACTGTGTGGCGGGCTCCTAATAAATAGTGTTGCCACTCCTGAAAGGCCAATTTAATGGCTAGCAATTCACGTTCGGCTACCGTATAGTTCTGTTCTATCTGCAGTCAGGAGATTTTTTAGAGAAAAAGGCCACTGGATGTAGATCTCCAGAATCAGGATCTCTTTGAGAAAGGACTCCCCCAACAGCCACTTGAGAAGCATCAGCTTCAACAAAAAATAGTTGGGAAGGATCCGGGTGATGCAAAATGGGGGCTTCAGTGAAGGCTTTTTTGAGTGCCTGAAATGCTTGTTATGCCTCTGGGGCCAATGAAACTTGACTCCCATTTTTAACGGATGAGTGATTGGAGAAACAACAGAAGAGAATTGGGGAACAAAACGCCAGTAGAAATTAGTGAATCCCAAGAATCGATGGATATCTTTTAAGGATCCTGGAGTGTCCCAGCGCAAAATGGCCTGTATCTTGGATTCTGCCATAGCAATTCCTTCTGGTGAAATCACATAACCTAAAAATTCTATATTAGTGGCATGAAAAACACATTTCTCTAATTTGGCAAACAAATGGTGCTCTCTCATTTGCTGCAAAAGTGCCCGGACATGACCAACATGTTCTTCAGATGAGGATGAGTAAAAAAGGATGGTACAGTGAAAGGTTTGATCATGGAAAAAGTTTGTTATATAGATCAATGAAAAATGGCATCCACCATTCATTTTTCTTGAATGCTTTAGTCATATTTAATTAAAAAATCTTTAACAAGCATTATATGCAAAATCAAATATTCTGATGGCAACACAGTTGCTCCTGAGAATGATAGCAATGATAGTATTATTAAAGAGTGCTCTCAAAATTAGAAAATAGAGAAGAGTGGGATAGGGAGTGTTGAATCAGTGAGTGAGGGACAGGAAAAAGGTAAGGTGAGATATATACATTTTAGCACATGAAATGGAACCTTTTTCAGCCTGTCAAAGTTCCATAGTTCATAGTATCCAAACAATACTCAATTGTACATGTTAATCGTCACATTTAGTTCATTGAGCTTGTGTAGAGGTTTGTAAGTAGTCTATGTTTCGACCCCAGATGGAGAGGGTGACTTTCGTCCTCACGCGGGGGTCTTCTTCAGGACAGTGTGATGAAGAACATTTGAGGAACAAAACACGTTGAGTGTGTAATCAGGAAGGGATAATGCTCGTGAGCGGCAGAATGTCCCGGAGTGAGGTCATCAGTCTCTCACGTGTAGGAACGAATCCGCAATCTCATCCGCGGCCGTCTGGCTCGTGAATCAAGTAAATAAGGATGTAATCGATATAACAGATGACAAACAAGTCCAGAAAGTCTTGCAGCACCTCATTAATAAAAAATTGAAATGCTGCAGGGGCATTGCAAAGCCCAAAGGGCATCACGGTGTACTCGAATAAGCCAAATTTGATCCGGAAGGCGGTTTTCCACTCGTCTCTGGCTTTTACCCTAATCAAGTGGTACGCACCCCGCAAATCTAATTTGGTAAAAATGGTTGATTTACGCACCTGATCCAGTAAGACAGGTATGAGTGTAAGGGGGTATCTGTTCTTCACTGTGACTTTATTGCTTGCTCAATAGTCGATGCAGGCACGCAATTCTTGGTTCTTTTTTGGCACAAAGAAAAGTGGAGAACTAACTGCAGAGGTGGAATGTCTAATAAAGCCCTTTAACAATAGGTCATCCAGATATTCTTTTAAATAACAGGTCTCGGGTTCAGAGAGGGCGTAGACTCAACTGCATGGTAGAGCGGCTCCAGGAATAAATCGATCCGACAGTCGTAAGACTGATGGGGAGGTAATTGAGTAGCCTGTGTTCCAGAAAACACATCCTGAAAATCGTTACATAGGACTGGTATTTTCATTGTTTCTGTCTTGTTAATTATTGGTTCAGTGGTTTCTAGAGTGGAGGCACAGTGTAAGGAAATAACTGGTTGTTGACTAGTAGTGTAACATGTTTGCCAACAATGTGCTGAATCCAGGGATATTGTTCATTTGACCCAATTGATTTTAGGATTAGGAAGTTGGAGCCAGGGGATGCCCAGAATGGCTCCAAATGCTGGTGTACCAATTAAATCAAATTGGATCTTCTCCAAATGGTCATCTGCACAAATCATAGTCAAGGGTGCTGTCTGATGAAGAATTCAACCCGAAGTTCGGAACCATCGACAGCTCTCACGGGTTCAGGAACATCTTTTTTTACAGTAGGAATGTTTAAAGTGCTGGCCAACCCGATATCTACAAAATTTCCGGTAGCTCCGGAATCTAGCAATATGGGTATTACTTTACGTACTTGGTTAGGAATTAGCAAGGTTACTATCTGTGTCAGGTGTAGTGGTGTGGTGTGGATGTAATGGCATTTGCCAAATAGTGATATAAGACCATCTTGCCCAAGGCATTTGTTAAGGAGGCCTCTGTCCTTACCGGGTCAACTAGTTTTCTGACTGAGAATCTGTTAAGAAAGATTGTGAGGTTTCTGTGACACCTACTGCTTTTCTAGTGTTGTTTTTTGCTAGGCAATATCGAGCAAAGTGACCTGAGTGACCAAGTATAGACATAAATTGTGGCGCCGCCTTCGGTCTTTTTCTTCTTTTGACAGGAGTCCCCTGATACCCCCAATCTGCATTGGTTCAGTGGAATCAGAGGAGGGTGTTTCTCTTTTGTCCTGTTTTACCACAACCACACGTGTAAAATCCCCATGACCTTTTTCACCCCTACGCTCACCAAGGCGGTGGTCCAAACGAACCACCAAGTCAATAAAGTCTGCACAATCTGTAGGAGGATCTACAATTTGGGCAATGACATCTTTCAATTCGTCTCGGAGACCACGATAAAACAACAAAGTCCTTTTTTCTTCTGGCCACTCCGTCTCAGCGAGAAGTCTATTAAATGTGGTAATGTACGATAATAAATCCTGTTTTCCCTATCTTAAATTCAAAAGTTTGTTGTCGCTTGCCTGGACGAAGCGATGTTTTGCAAAGAGTTTCTGCATCGTGACCTTGAATCTTCGAAAATTATGCATGATGGGATCGTCCCTTTCAACATATGGTATGGACCACGTAGCCGCGGTTCCACCCAAATATGAGAGAATGAATGCCACTTTAGTATCGTCATCAGGGAACGCCAAAGGGCTACAAAGAAAATGTAGTTGGCATTGATTCATAAAAATAATAAATTTAGTTGAATCCCCAAAAAACCGTTCAGTAGGAGCTAAGGGAACAGGAGTAGGTGTGGTGACTGAGACGTTACCTGGCAGATTACTAGATGTGTCAGGAGTACCTGATGAAAACTGAAACCGTGGTGGTTGAATAACCTGTTTGGGCAGAACTGTGGCATCCTCCCAGGGCGACTCTCATGGTTTGTATCTTTGCAGCTCACACTGCAAGGAATGGTTGGTTTGTTTTGAAACTGTTACCCCATGTTGTAAGGCCTCAAAAGCTTTGGATAGTGCCTGCATGGACATGACCTCATCTCCCGGGGCATCCATCGCCCAGGCAAACGATGATCTTGTGGCTTGGTTTTATGACAGGTGAGATACCAGCCACTCACCTGAATTCCAGGGTTGTTTGCAGGGGCGATGCGAGATCTCCAGTCCTCTCAGAACAACTCTCGGCGCTACTGATGCAACAGGAGCGCCGGCAGATGTTCCCAGAGGGAAGGGGAATGGGACAACAAGAGAGAGAAGAGAAGAGACTGAAGGCACTGCAACCATCTACCACCTGGGCCAGCCAGGATCTGTGATCATAAAAGCAGGTGTTGCGTTGTTCCTCAGCCTGGAAATAGAAGGGGTATATTAGCAAAGTGAAAACTCCTAGACTTGAACCCCCCCAATCCTGTTAAACACAATCTAACAAGGAAGTACCTTAATAGTGTTGCTGCTGAAACGCAGGGAAAGGCCTCACTATATTCTTGGGATAATCAGGGCTTGATTATCTATATTGAGCTACGTAAAAATATTGATTCTAAGAGACAACACATATATAACACGTTAATCTGATATGTCATATCTTATTAAATTGACTGTTACACAGGTGTGAATGAACACTGTACCTTCAGCGTATATTGCTATTATACAAACAAATTACCCAATATTCTGCCACATTTATAGCAAGTTCAAAAGTCTCTTGTCAAGCTCTTGCGCTTTTCTTTTGAGGACCAGGTTTGCTTTCACTAAAGTCTGAAGCGCACTTGATTGAAAACGAGAAGGCTTGCGAAATTCGAATGGTTTGGTTCACCCAATGTTAAAATAATCATAAAGATGCTAAAAGTATTTCCTTAAATCCACTCGGAAGTCTCAAAGGCACTCTGATACTCACACATGATATTTCCCAACATACGCACTGTGTAGAAATGAAAAGAAACACTTAATTCAAGGCCCGATTATCCAGGGCGGTCTTGGCTGTGGAAGGAATCCGTTCTCAGCTGCTGAAGGAGTCCGATGTCTGAAGGCTGGGTTTCCTGGAAAGGTGACGTGATCTCCTTGGCAACAGAGAGGCTTGTCACGCGCTGTAGCTCGGACGAAGGAAACACAAAACCAAGCACCGTATCACATTGGGTGTGGTTATTTATACCATATACAAGGGCGTTGCGTGTGTTAAATACGTGTTGTTTTCACACGTGACCAGCAACGCCATGCAACTTCTGGAACACTCCCCTTGCAATGTATGATAAAGGAAAATAAACCTATGCACAAGTCAAGCAAACAAGCATAAGTAAAATCCCTACATTCCTTGGACCCTAGAAACAACATTGGTATTTTCTAAACGCACACAAAAACATGATTGACAAACAAACCACAAGGATGTTGGCAGATAGCACATGCTTGGTGGGATTTCCCAACACCCACAACCCACTGGTGCCCTGGAGATTGCCGAATCCCTGGTCACTGCATTGATCTACACAGGGGCGTCTGTGAACGTGATGGGGTGTCAACAATACAAGCGACAAAATCCAAGACCCGCATTGTCCCCGTCTCACGTCAGAATTCTCACATATGGCAGCCAAATGCCGCTACCGCTCAAGGGAAAGATGACCATCCAAGTGAAAGCAGAGGGCTACAAAATCAACACCACCTTCCACTTGGTTGACAGGGAAGCCAACATCTTGGTAGGAAGCCACACAGCTGAAGACCTCGGCTTGGTCACATTCGCCAAGGTAGTCAAGACCCTACAGACCGAGGATGTACTAGAACCTTTCCAACAACTATTCAGAGGACTCGTTGTATCAAAAGGCCCCCGATACAGCTGCACATAGACAAGGCCATGAAGCCAGTTGTGTTGCAACACAGGCGAGTACCCTTCAACCTCAAGCCACACGTCGAGAAAGAGCTCCACAATCTGGAACAGCAACGAATCATAGAGAAAGTCACCGGTCCAACGCCCTGGGTGTCGCCCATGATGATCGCCGAGAAACCAAAACAGCCCGGCAAGATCAGATTTTGTATCGATATGCGCCTGCCCAACCAGGCGATCAAACGTGAGAGGCACCTGACGCCAGCAGTTTATGACATTTCGGCTGATCTAAATGGGTCACTCTGGTTCTCTAAGCTCAACCTCAATGCCGGATATCAACAGCTGAGGCTAGCCGAGGAGAGGTGGTACATCACAACCTTCTCAACCCATATGGAGTTATGCTGATACAAAAGACTGAATTTTGGGATTTCGTCGGCGGCAGAAATATTCCAGAATGCTGTCCGAGAAATTTTATCAGCACTCGAAGGAGTACTCAATATCAGCGACAACATTCTTATACACTCAGCAACGATGGAAGAACATCACCGCCATCTCCGGGCCACGCTCCGGCGCCTCACCGAGCCCGGGGTCACCCTTCACCGAGATAAGTGTTCGTTCTTTCAAAAAACCATCAACTTCTTTGGATACGTATTCAGCCAGGACGGAGTGAAAGTAGACCCCCGGAACTCGTAGGCCATACAACAAGCCCCCGCACCGATGAACGCGTTGGAGACCCGAAGCTTCCTAGGGATGGCCACCTACTGCAGGTGGTTCATATCAAACCTGGCCACACTAGCCGAACCGTTACGCACCCTGACAAAAAATGATGCCATCTGGAAGTGGGGCCAAAGAGAAGAAGGCGCTTTCCAGAAGATCAAAGCAGCACTTCTTGGAAAACCACCATGGCATACTTCGATGCCACACAGAAGACAGAGCTCCTGGTGGATGCCAGCCCCATGGGGCTAGGAGCTCATCTGACCCAGGAAACAGAACAATGAAAACGGACCCCACTCACATTTGCAAGCAAGGCCCTCTCGCCAACAGAAGCCCAGTATTCCCAAATTGAGAGGGAGGCGCCAGCCATCAAATGGGCTTCCAACCACTTTCACCTGTATGTCAGTGGGCACTCATTTCGAGTAGTAACGGACCACCAGCCCCTAATCCCGTTGTTCAGAGGCACTGCACCACATCCTCCACCAAGGATTGAGCGTTGGGCGATACAGCTGCAGCACTATCAAATGGAACTGGTATATCGACCCGGGGATAAAAACCCTGCAGACTTCCTGTCACGGCACCCACCAGAAGCGGTTGGAGATGGAGGCGATCAGGAGCGGAAAAAGGAAGAATACATGAATATGGTGTCCCAATTGGCATGTCCGCAAGCCCTATCCATGGAGGAGATCAAATCAGAAACCAGCACATACGTCGTCCTCACAAGGGTGTTGAACTCACTCTAAAGCGCATCCTGGGAAGACTTCCTACAAGGCGCGAACGGAAGGAACGAAGTGGAGAGAGACCGACTAGGGAAATTTTGGAAAGTATGAGATTAGCTGAGCGCCGCTGCAAATTGAGTGATACTGAGAGGCTTCCGAATCCTCATCCCGGATCACCTCCAAGAACGAGCCACTGCACTAGTTCACAAGGGACATCAAGGGGCCATGCGTATGAAGTCTTGTTTGAGGGGAAAAGTGTGGTTCTCTGGACTAGAAGCTGCAGTGGATACTTTGGTGAGAAATTGCAGACACTGCCAGCTCACAAGCAGCCAAGAACACCCCGCCCCGGTGATAACAAAGGACCCGGAAACATCCCCGTGGGCACGAGTAAGTCTGGACTTTGGGAGTTTTCTGGAAGGAAGGGTTGCAGCTGTAATAATCAACAGCTACACAAAATACCCCATAGTCGAAGTGATAGCATCAATATCCTTCGCTCACCTACAACCAGTCCTGGAGAAGATGTTCGCACTCTTTGGGTTACTCCACAAAGTCAAGACCGACAATGGGTCCCCTTTTCAAGGAGCAGAGTTCCAAAATATGTTGGCGTTTTTGGGAGTCCGTCACCACCACATCACTCCCCAATGGCCTCAAGCCAATGGGGAAGCCGAACGATTTGTGCGGACCCTCAACAAAGTGATCCGGATCGCAGTCTCCGAGCAGGCCGACCCGGAGGTGACGCTGCACAGGTTCCTACAGGAATATCGCAGTACCCCACACTGCACCATGCTGAGATCACCCTGGTCCCTGATGCTGGCTGGGTCCCGGCAAGATACTATTCCTGCAGCCAATGGATGGACCCCGGAACCGTAGAACCCACTAACACCCAAACATGGAGAACGAGGAACAAAGAGCGGGCTAGTGAGAAGAGAAGGACCAAGAACAGGTTCATCACGCCAGGGTGCACAGTCCTAGTTCAGAACCGCCAAGGCAGAGGGAAATTCTGCACAGCGTATGAATCAGGGGAGTGGACCGTGCTGAAGATCAACGGGACTGCCCTCACAGCTCGGAAACATGATGAGACTATCACCCGAAATATATCCTGGTTCAAGCAAGTGCTAGACCTTGAAACAAACCTGATACCCTCCGACCCTGTGGAGGACAGGGGAGCACCGGCGGACAACCTCTCGCCAAGACTGGACCAAGAACAAACCGGGGCAAGCCCACCGTCACCCGTAGCTGCAGGAGCAACCATGGCCACCAGCACCTTAAAGCAGGACAGCCCAAAAGGTAAGTCGAGGGAGCCACCAACGGCGGTACAGTCGAAGACCTAACCCAAGATCATGTTAAAGACTCATAGACTTATGTGTTGATTGTTTTATTTGTTTGAACACCAACTTGGGATGGGATGTAGCGGTCTAGCTGCCGCATGGTTCCGAGACCCTTAGTTCAGAAGGGCATCTACACATTCTAGCACTCTCTTTCCAGGCATGGCCAGAGAGCATAAATAAACGGGCGGAGGTTGCATGTGACTTTCGGGCCCATAAAAGTATACTGTGTGCCTGTGTCCTGTTTGAGCTCCCCACGGCTGAATCTATGGTGTCGGCCATGCCACATCACAGCGTGCACTGAGTGTTTCCCCGTTGGGCCACCGGGAAGGGGGCCTGTTTTAGACCCCCTAGGGGGCCGTTTTTGTTACCGGTAGCCGGTATATCCATCCCCAACAACAAAAGCGGTACAAAGCTTTCTGCTAGCACCTCTGCTCCTGGGGACGGGCAAGGTCTTTGCCAGGGCAGGTTTCGGTTTCCAGTTTGGCTCTGCTGTACACTGTACTGAACATTGACGAGGGATCGCAACTTTGCATGTTTTTAGGCCTGACTCCGCTTATGACCTCACATATTACATCTACGAGGAAGAGGTGTAGTGCCGCGGCCAGGGCGACTGACTCCGGAATCTGGGGATCACGGTTCGAACCCCGGGCCCGGCGGCAGATTAGCCCATCACCATGTGACTCTGGGCAATAGCTTGCTTAATCTTCCCGACGGCCCCCAGCACATTGAGACCCTTACGGGTGATTGTTCGCGCTTTACAAATGTGGATTATTATTATTACGATGACATCTCAAGTCGCACCATCGATGACATTACTGATAACACCATATTCATATACAGTATAGAGTTACTCTGTGTACACATGTGGGTGAAGAGAACAGAAGTAGTGTAAACAGGGCAGGCAAGTGTGTTTGAGCATGTTGAAAGTACATGTCCTTGTACCAGGTCCACTTTGCTGCCTCGTCAGCAAGTCTCCCTTTTTCCCTCCGTGCTCAGCTGCTTTTTGTCCACTTTTTGTTATGCCTGCCTTTATTCACCCTCATTTGCCTTTTGCATAGGATTATAGGATTTGCTGTGTTTGTTAGTCCATTTTATTTACTTTGCTGTCTCTTACTGTTTTGCCTTGCTGTTTCATTATCTTGCTCTACTGGTGTTCTGCATTGATATTTTCTTGCTTTCCTTGCTGTAACATTGAGTGTGCTTGTTGTGTGCAATAAATTGCTTTCCCCTGGTTTCTTTATTTTTCTTACTTGCACCGCTCCTTCTTGACCATTTTTGCCACGTACTTCCTGATTGCCCCACACACCACCACCCTGCACCCCTCTCTCCTCCAAGGACCTACTTGATGGACACTGCAGTGTGGCCGTGCAGTGGACGCATGCAGTAGGTGTGCCACCAGCACTCCAAAGGTGTGCCAAAGGCATGCTTGTCTGTGTCTGTCTATACCCGGACCACACCCATTACCAGGAACCCTAGCTCTCTTACTCCTCACAGATACACTGCATCCGAACTCCAAGTCCTGGAACCCAGACACTGCAATAAATTCTGTTGCTCCTCTCCACCATCAGTGTTAGGATCTTTTTCCTGCTGCCACTGTCTCTTTTACCCCACTATGCCAACCATGGCTATGTCAGAATAACTCCACTGCCTCCTGCTCAATGCCTGGTCACTCTACAAGCATGTCGTCAATATGTGGGTCACCATCACTTCCCTCACCCCAATGTCATGTTCCCTACTGAGACCTGGCTGAACCCCACAGCCACACCTGAAATAGTCTCAGCAGTGGCCAACGGCTAAACGATAGCAAATTGGAACCGTATCAACAAACTCAGAGTTGGAATCACCATCAACCACAAAGAAACCATCCACTGCACAACCTATGCAGATGTCTTCACTCCAATCCTGGAACACCTCAACTTTCAACTCAAAACCAATGGTAAAACCACCATCGGTGGCACCCTCACCTGCAGGCCTCCAGGACCATGTGCCAGTTTCTGTGTCACCATCCTCAAATTCATCGCACTGCTCGCCATTCACTCCACACTCTACATCTTCTTTGGAGACCTTAACTTTCATCTTTACGACCTTACACCAACACAGCCAACCTCTTCGAAAGCATAAACAACATAAGCCTAACCAAACTATTCACCAACCCCACAAACAACCGAGGAGACACGCTCGACCCCATGTTCACAGCAACCTACAAAGTTAAGTACAGCAATGTCATCAATCTCACCATGACAGACCACTCCATTGTCCACTGCACCCTCACTGTATACCCCAGCATGGCTAAAAAGCTGCCCAGGACCTCACACCACAGCTGGAGCAAAGTATCAGAGTACCAATGGACCAATGCCCTCAACACCTTTCACCCTGACACCACAACCAACATAAAACAAGCTGTCAAGAACGTCTCTACCTCGATCACCGATTGCGCCAACAGAGTCACCCCAGTCAAACCCACCAAACTCCATAGATCCACCAAATAGGACAGTTAATATAACATGGAACTGAGAACCATGAAACTCAGTGCAAGCAACTAAAAAGGAAATGGTGCATCAACAAGGAGCGCACAGACCGTACCACCCTCAAGCCATCCCTTAACCACCACCACCAATTCCTGAGAGTGTCGAGAAGGAATGCACTAGTCAACTGCTGTTTGAAATCAGGACCTGTTTGCAGTTTCCCTTCACCTTTTGCCCCATTTGAGACCCCTGGATGCTGGTTTTCCTACTCTGAGAGTGAATTGGACTCTTCTGGACAGACCCAGGGCCAGTACTATGTCAAAAACACTAACTGTTACAGTGAAAACACGCACATACATGAGGGTACACTATGTGTTAGGGTACACCTATGATTGGCATGACCTACCCTATAAGTCCCTAATACATAATATGGCAGTTGGATTAAAACTACCTTTAAGTCCCTAGTATATAATGGGGCATGGCAGTTTAGAGGCAGCAGCCCTTTTTGCACCTGCATGTGTGCCCTACTGAGAGCCTGAGGTCATTTTAAAAGCAGCCCTGGGTTGCAGCACTCCTTTTAAAGGTAAACTGTGCCCAAACATGACTTTGGTGGTAGGTGGCACTTAAAAAGTGATACACTACAGGTTCCAGGAGAGTGGGGATCATGTACTTATAAGGAAGGCCCTTATAACAGAGGCTTTATATGCCGTGGGGATAGAGAAATTGCACATTTCACTTCCCTCATTGTAATAAAGTGCTTCCCAAAATCGACTTTTGTGCTAGGAGCACTGTGAAGTGAGGATCTACACTTTTTGCACATTCAGGACCTTTGGAGTCTCCTCTAGGTGTCTCAGGGGTGGAGGATCATGTAACTATAAGCAGGGCTTAAAAAAAAATGTTTTATACACCCTGGAATGGGGGGGAAATTGCACGTGGCATTTTCCCTATTGTAGATCCCCAACCACATAGGGTAACATGGCAGTAGGTTATTAATGCATAACTCTTGCTAGGAACTCACAAAAATATAATTCAAAGACTTTGGAGAATGGTATTGATAAACCCAACAATTAGCCAGGCTGCTTTGATGGAGGGATAAGGGGCTCATCCAGAGAGAGGCTGTCTCTTGGAGAGACCTCTGCTACACAGGAGTACCAGATCAGTGGGGAGGGATCGTTAACTATGCAGCTTCAAAGGGGGATAAGACAGGGAGGGTATGCCAAGCCCATCTACCCACCAGCTCCCCTGATTCAGCCAGACGGCAGGCTTAAGGCAGGAATTTTCAGATAGTAGGGGGAGGAAAGATATGGATGTGAGCCATACTGGAGGATAGTTTAACTAGTTCTTTCTCATCTTCTGCAAGTTCAGCCATACTAAATTTTGGAAGAATAGTGCTTTCTGGGAAAATAATATGTCGCACTTTGGAGGAAGTGGTCATGCTTTGGGGTGTTGCCCTGCTCCTCATTGGACAGGAGTGCTCTCCTGCTTGGCCCCATAGAACATTGAATACATATGTAAGAGATGCAGAGCCTCTCAGATCTGCTGCTTGAAACTGAGAGAAGAAGAAGGCTTTCCAAACTGGAAACTTGATTTCCCCTATCAGTCCCTGCATTTTGATTGACTGTGCCTGCTGCATTATCTGGAACTACAGCCCTTTGGATGTACCTTGCTTCAAGAAGAATAAAGAGTGGACTCCCTTCAAGCTACAGGGTAACAGACCGCACCTGGACCAGCACCACCAAGAATCGCCAGCCTGGAGTGTATCCAGTGGATTTGTAAGGGTTTTGTCCAAGTAGGTTGTGGGAATGGAAGTCCAAAAATTTCACGGACCATATTGGAGATTCCAGACACTTGAATTGGGTTTTGTACGCTTTAAACCACCAAGAGGAACTCCAGAAAGAAGCTCCAGAAGTTTGGAGCAACTTTGGAAAAGAGCTCCATAAGCTCAACCGTGAGAGCCAAGCCGGCGACCTTCAACCGCGAGCTAGCCTGCCTTGCTGGTTCATCCAGCTGAAAAGCTCCGAAGGTCCGACTTCCAGAGTTTGACCTGGAGCTCCCTGAAAAGCAAGCCGGTGAACCCGCACTGAACCTGGACTGGCGAAGAGTATTGAGGGACCTCGGCAGAAAAAGCTCCAGAAAAGTTTCCAAGTTCGAAGGTAAAATTTTGACTGAGACCTACAGCGAGGGCTCCATTGTGGTCGGCCTTAAACTTTGACTTTGTCCTGGTCAAGTGCGACCAGATGTCCTAATTGGCGCTATAGGTTTTTAAGTGCTATATAGTGCTAAATCTTTAAAAATTAATATCTCAGGTTCCCAACATTACATCATTGTCATTTTGGTTTTATTTTAAAGCTAAACATATTTCCTATATTTATACATTAGTGTTGGATATTTATTGTGTGTTGTGTCTTAATTATTTACTGAAATTGGTGTTTTTAAATGCTTTACATACCTGTATCCTAAGTTAAGCCTGCCTGCTCGCAGTCAAGCTACCAAGGGTTGAGAATGGGAATAATGTATTGAGACCTGTACTGAGCCCAAGACTGTGTTAGTGGCCTTATTGCCAGTGGCAGATGCGTATTTACCACTACTAATTACCTACTTTCCAACAACCGCATTGAAGCCGGCTCCACAAACAGCAAAGAACTCTTCAACATTGTCAGAGAGTTCTCCAACACCTCACCCACCAAAAAAATCATCACCCCTTCCCAAGAACTCTGCGACACCCTGGTGGCATTTTTCCACAACAAGATTTCCACCATCTACAAACACTTTAAACTGCAACCCAACGCTTTCGACATCCTCAGCCTCCTCGCTCACACAAATGCAAACTCCGACCACTGGCTCACCGGCTGGGACCAGCTCACCACACAGAGCACCACAACCATCATGCACTGCGTCCACTCAGGAACACCCATGGGCTAATTTTGCCACCACAACCACAACCTCGGGAGCAAGATGATCAGCAACGAGCTTGCCGCCAAGTTCAATGCCAAGTTCAATGCATTTATTACCACTGCCACTTTCCACAAAGAACGGAAACATGCAGAAGTCAAACTCCTTCTCAAGAAACCATCTACTGGCCATAACGAACTCAAGAACTACGTCCCATCTCTTTGCTCCCCTTTCCTAAAAAATTCCTCAAACAGGCCATCAAATGCAAAGAAAAACAATCTTCTGGACACATTCCAATCTGGATTCCACTCCAGTCACAGCACCAATATCAACCTGATCGCTGCCACCAATGACATCAGAATTCTCCTAGACTGGGGATAAACGGTGGCCATGATCCTCCTCTGCCTCTCAGCAGCATTCGACAACCCATCCCACCACACCCTGATAAAGAGTATCATAACATTGGGGTCCAAGGAGACTCCCTCAAATGGATCACCTCCTTCCTCACCAGAAGAACCCAGAGAATCCGCCTATCGCCATTCACCTTGGAAACCAAGAACATCATCTGCGGCATACCTCAAGGTTTTATCCCTCAATCCTATTTTAACATCTACATGACCCTCCTTGGCCAACATCAGCAGAACCCATGAACTTAACATCACATCCTATGCAGATGACACCCAGCTCATCCTCTCTCTTTCTGAAGACCCCTTCACCTCGAGGGCCAAATCCACCGGCGCATGACCAGTGTTTCCAACTAGATGCAAAACAACTGCCTTAAGCTCAACACAGACAAAACGGAAGTACTGATCTTCGGGAACAACACCTCCCCTTGGAACGACTCCTGGTGGCCTTCCAAACTAGGACCCTCCCCCACTCTGACAAACTATACCCACAACCTCAGCATTATCCTGGACAGCAACCTCATCATGAAAGGCCGGATCAACGTAGTCTCCTTCGCCTGCTTCCTTACTCTTCACATGCTCCGTAAGATCTTCAAATGGCTTCCCATAAGCACCAGGTGAACTGTCATTCAGTCCCGAATCACCAACAGACTGGACTTTGGCAATGCACTCTGCATAATAATCACCACACACCTCCAAATGAGACTACACACCATGCAGAACTCAGCGGGCAGACTCATCCTCGACCTCCCCAAACAGACCCACATTATCCCCCACCTGAAGAAGCTCCACTGGCTCCCCATTCAGATAAGATGCCAATTCAAGATGCTGACCCACATATACAAAGACCTTCACAATCAAGGATCAGCATACATCAACAATCTCTTGAACTTCCACCAACCTTCCAAACACCTGCGCTCCACCTCCCTCGTTCACACCCCTGCGCCTGCTGAAGCAACAGTGGAGGATGCTACTTCTCCTATCTCACTGCAAAGTCCTGGAACAGCCTTCCCTCCACCTTTGGACCTTGCCCTCCATTTTGGAATTCAGGAAGGGACTCAATACCTGTCTGTTCAACTGAACCCACCTGAAGCAGCAAGGCTTTCAGCGCCTGGATACCCTTGAGGGTGATTAGCTGTGCTTAATAAATCACGTTTGATGATGATATGCTAAGGATTGGGGTGAAAGTATTACTCCATGTCAAACAAGGTAAGGGCAGAGCACACCTGATGTGGATTGCAGAGGTACGTTTCAAAGTCGTTTGTGGCTCAAAGCTGCAGTCTGTTGCAAAAAAATCGTTGAGAAGGGACAATGTTCTGTTTACAATAATATCCACCAGTTGATATTTAGGTATTAGGATGAATCCTTTGTAACAAGGATGTTTACATGGTGTGAATGTAGATTCACTGATGATTTTGAGGCGTTGCAGATTTTTGAATATTGTATAATGTTGGGGCGTTCCACTTAGAGGTGTTTTATTTCACACTGAGGTTGTAAGAATGGCTCCAAGATTTTATGCTCTTCAGGAATTACTTTTCTGTTATATATTGTCTTTCTCCTATACTCGCCTAGGTTACTAGGTAAACCACATGCATGTTTTGGACTATGCACACCTCAGGCATGTCAGTAGTGCTTTTTACTAATTTATTGCAGGTTGCCATAGAGCCCGTCAGAAGCTGCCTTTTCAGTGGCAAAAGCATACCTGTAAATTTATTGACTTAAACCTGCGAGTCTTGTGAGACATTTAGGATGGTCATTCTGTTAAGATGAATAGAGTACAAACTCTTTCTAATTAGAGGGTGTTGAAGGTTTAAAAAGACCATTAAAATCTATGGAGGCAATTAGCTTACTAGGTGGATGGATACCAGTAAAAAGAGGGTAACATCTAACAAATACTGGTGACTTAATAGATATGCTATGTATCTACCATATGGTCAGATGTAATGTCCATTATCACATGATTGGTGAATGAAATGTGGGCACAGGTGTAGCTTGTTGAATTACTTCAAGTCCACAAACTATATTAAACGCTGCCACAATGACTGGATGATGTCATCTGGGATGTCATGCGTTAAGTCATTTGAGACGTAATCAGTGATATCGTCAATGATGTCATACAACATGTCATGAGTGATGTAATATGTGAGTTCATAAGCACTGCATGGTGGGGTGACAAGTTATAGTGAGCTGAGTAAATTATAACTGTATGTGCAGGCCTTGCATTTTCCACAGGGAAAAAATCCTTTCAAATATTGGGTAACTCTTTCTTTTGTTCCTTCTCTGACTTTCCACTATCTCATTCCAAATTGAAAGTGATTTTCTAAATGCGATAAGAGGGTGTGGTGGCAAATCTTTTCCTATGATATCATCTGTTTTCAGGATCTTCCAATTTCTCTGCATTATATTTCTGATGCACTTTGCTGCATTAGAGAATTTGGTAATCATCCTGAAATTATTGTTTGTTCCATCTAATTGTTCCTTGGTCTTATCTTTTAATAGGTCTTCTGTGCTTTTTTCCTTCACTCTGCGCATAACGCATCAGTGAGTGTTTTCTTACGATATCCTCTCTTTCTGAATCTTTCTATACTTTCCTGTGCAGCTGCCTGAAATCAATTTTTCTTGAGCAGTTGCGTTTTATTCGCAGCAGCTCACCGTACGGTACGCTGTTAATCAATTTGCTAGAGTGGCTGCTTCTTGCATGCCGTACTGAATTTACCACAGTCGGTTTTCTAAAAAGGGACGCACAGATTTTATTTTCACAAATGAATACCTGTAGATCAAGGAAATTTACCTTCTCTGCACTGATTTCACTTTCTAAATTTAAAATTGATGGAGTTATTGTTTAGGAAGGAAATATATTGCTTCGCTGACTCTTCTGTTCCTTTCAATATAATGAATAAGTCATCTATATACCTCCCCCAACTGATTATTTGTTTGACCCAGTTGTCTAGGGCATCCGACCACACCACCTGCTTCTCCCACCAGCACACAAACAAGTTTGCATAGCTGGGGTGAAGCAGGTGCCCATGGCGGTCCCCCGTGTCTGTCTATACAGCTGTCCTTGGAACGTAACATTTTTATTATTTAGACAGAACTCAATGAACTCCAGCAACATCTAATTATGTTGTAAGTATCTTAAAGGACGTCTTGTAAGAAAAGTGGCTTACAGTTTCTAGTCCATCTTGGTGCCCTATACTCGTATATAGGTTAGCAATGTCGAGTGCAATCATGAAGAAGCTGATTTCCAAATTATACCCTCAATTTGTCGCAGGAAATCTTTAGTATCTCTTGTGTAAGATGCCAGTTCTGATACAAATGGAAATAGAAAATGATCCACATATATGGACATGTTCTCCATGAGACTTCCTATTAGTGAAACAATAGGACGTCCACGTGGATTGTTATATAACAATGGGGTAACCCAAAAGACCACTGCAACCGGGTAATATACAGTACAAAAGAAAAGGTCACAGCGGTACACTATTCAATAAACAAAATGTAACGTCTCCCTGAAAACACATCTTACAATGTATCAAATTTCATCATATGTTGATTTATTCAATGAAACAGCATGGTTAGTATGTACATTTATATATAAAATGCAGGTGCTCCAGAGAAAGTGAGGAGAAATTGCTTAAAGGGAAGTGTGCACTCATGAGGGTTTGGCAAAGGAAAGGCAATGTGTAAATAATTACATCGGCGAATTGATAGAGACCTACCCAGCCACATAGAGGCAAATATTACATATGGACATAGTTACATTAGACATAGATAATCAATTTGTAATGTCTGTACTTGTCCACTCTGACAAGGACCGTCGACGTTTTGACCCCCTGTTTCATGTAGGTGGATAAATCCTTACAATGGGGTCTTCATCAGGACCAAAAGAGGGGAGGAGACACCTACAATAAATTTAAGGACGCAATCTTATTATTCTGGTGATGGACATGTAGGATTAACGGTAATTAACTTAAAGGACACTGAATGTATTACCATTCACTCACGGCACGATGAATCTGACCGTCGTTATCTGAATGAAACGGGCTCGTAGGCTCCAACATGAAAGAGGCGAAAGGGACAGGGTACTCGCTGTAGATACAAAACAAAAGGTGGATTGGTCCTGGTCTTGTGGACCTTTGGTAGATGGTAAAACATTGGTAACCTGGGATGTAATGTTCATAAAAATTCATGCTCATCTGTGGATAGCATCCCTATCAGATGCCATATATGGCTCCAGTTATAAAAATCATTTATACTGTTGTCATATTCCCTTCTCGTTATTGTCGTATAGCTTGTCTTGTCCTTCAGTTGACAAAGTGCTTCCTTGTAATAGTTGTTCTTAGTTTGTAAGACGATGTTTCCTCCTTTGCCTAAAGGTTTATACACTATTGTGTCATCATTGTGTAAGTCATTAAGAGCTTGTCTTTGTTGTAACGTTATGTTGTCTTTCATCTTTTCTTTCTTCCTTTTCCCTATGCGTGGGTCCAGGAGATCCTTATTAACACTGTCTGCAAATATATCAATGGCATCCAGAGGTACTTGGGGCATAAATTTGGATGCCTGTTTGAACTTCGTGGGATATCGTATTTGAATTATTCCAAGACTTTCCACTCTATTTAAATTGTCCAGTATATCTGCTATTAGTGAGAAGCCTTCGAATTGTAATTCTTCTAATAGTACCAATGTGTGTAAATCGTCTCCTGTTAAGGTTTCTGTTGGATTTTCAAGCATACTTTGTTCCCATCTTTGTATACCGCTCAGTTTTCCTTGTCCTTTCAATTTGAAAGATTTGTCTATTTTTATTTGTATATATTCAAAGACTTTCATTGGACAGATCGTCAATCCTAGCTGTAGTACGGATTTCTCTGTTTCGGGGAGTTCTTTAGATGTCAAATTGATCATCGTTAGATTTTCGACTTCTTTTTTGTTTCTTGCTTGCCCCGTGCAGTTCGATTCAGGACATTGCCTATGCCGTTTCCAGCCTTCTCTCCTCGTTGTCAGTTTCCTTAATGTTCTGGATATATATGTAACATCAAAAGGTGCCGAGCCCAATTTCAGAGACAACACACATTTATTTTCCTCCTGAAAAGCACCTCACTCTTGTTCTTGCACTCCTTCCATGTTTCGGCTTCCCATGAGCCTTGTTCACAGGTGAGAGAGGTTTACAAATACCGTAACTGCATGATCTTTTATGCATGCTGTTGTCAAGTTAATATCCTTTTCTCACCTCCATGCAAAATAAACCTCAGTCAAATCCTTTTGCTGACATGGGGAAGAGCGGGTCATGCTCCTCAACTTGATCCACAAGATGCACGAACAGTTCTTGAATGAGAGGAGCCCCCGACCCTGCGGGGCGGCTGCAGCGAAAACAGGAATGGAGCAACCCGTTAAACTTAAAAAACATGAAAACATGCCGAGCCCAATTTCAGAGACAACACGCATTTATTTTCCTCCTGAAAAGCTGCGCACTCTTGTTCTTGCACTGCTTATGTGTTTCGGCTTCCCATTAGCCTTGTTCACAGGTGAGAGATGTTTACAAATAATGTACCTGCATGCTCTTTTATGCGTGCTGTTGTCCCGTGAATCAGGGTTGTTAATATCCTTCTATTACCATAATGCACCATTGATGTAATCACACGTTTTGTCAGCATTGCAGTACAGATATTGATACAGCATAATTGTGTCTGTGGTGCTGCAATTGTTTTTACAGTGTCCGCTTGTACGTGTATATATGGTTAAATATCAACAGCAGTCTGATAATATTTGACACTTTCTTCAAGTTATGTGCAAACCCCTGTGTCCCTTTCTCACCTCCATGCACATGTATACATATACATATATTGCTTAGTGGCGGTTGGCACTAGGTAGTTATAGTTAGGACCCAGTTTCCATAATAAAAGCAGTTTTTGTTTTGCCAATAACTTTGGTGCTATTTGACAAATCTTCACAAAATATTCAAATTAGTACGATGCTCAGTTCAGCTGCTGTTTTGAAAGTTTCGGGGTGATCCGTCAAGCGGGAGCCGGGAAAAAGGGGGGGTACCAAAATGTGTTTTCCCCCTGTTAATTCCCTTTGAGGTTTCTGATATGGCTAGAGCCCTAACCGTAAGAAGGAATTACACCAAATTTAGCAGAAAGGTAGCTCTTGCTCTGGAAAGCGTGCTTTTAGTAATTTGGTGTAAATCTGTTCAATAGTTATCGAGATATTGACTGAAAACCAAATTTGTATCTCTAGGGATGCGGATCCTCCATAGATCCATGTGCTGTGAATCCAGGGCTCCATGCACCAGAACAGGATCCTTATTGGCTGGCCGCAACTTGACAGAAAAGTTGCAGCTGCCATTTTATATCTCAGAAAACGGTCCCTGAGGCTGAAGAGTTGCTTCCATACTAATTGAAGGGGTTAGGTGAGAGCCTTCCTGACCCCTTGTGTATGTTACAAATTAAGTGAAGGCATGCTTAATGGGAAGTAAAATGCTCCAAAACATCTTTTGGTCACGTGCGGTAACAGTGGAGCTACCATAGGGCCCATCACGGCCCTCCATGTAAATCCACGAACCTAGCAGCGAAGTTGCACAGGGGGCCACACTGAGCATCACAGTGGATCCGCAGATTCATGAAAGAACCCAATAAAATCGGGATTCTTCACAGGAAACATGGAAAGGATTAAATAAATACTGACTGTTTAGAAGTGGTATAAAAACAAAAAGATGAAAGAAAGCCTGTAATTTGTTAACTAGAGTAGCCTAAATAAGAGCACATGGTGAGAGGTGGCCATTTTACCTGCTTTTCTACTGAGAGGAGATTGTTTTACAGAAGTTCTTCCCGGAGATTTTAAATAAAAACAGATGTTTTCAGACAAAGCAATACAACTGAGAGAATAGCAAAGAGCTTTTCCAGGTATGTTAATTAGGTTGAGGTACATAAAAGTATATTTAGAAAATAAATAGTGAGTCTATATAAGGTGAAACAAAATGTGTAGATACCAGACCAGGCTTTTCCAACGAGTAGCTCGTGGTCTACTAGTAGCTCTCCAGGTACCTGTAAGTAGCTTTCCTGTGTGCAGCCCAGAACACTACATTTGAAGCTTTTTACTTGGTTGTCATTATATGAATACCAACATTTAGAGTGAGACACAAATGTGATTATTTTCAGAACTCAAAAGCTGATACTTCGAGAAAAAGTTCTGAGTTTCCAAAATATATTTAAGGATGAGGATTGAGGGATAAATCACGAAGCATTGGAAAATATTTTTACAAATGTTACCTTGCTGCCAGAGACATTGCAGCTATGACTGTTATGTACACTATTTAAAGGAATTATATATTGGCAAATCTTTTTAGGTCTCGCCTGACCCAGCGCATGCGCTGGCCTGGCGAGACTTATTGAGAGGGCTCCAAAAAGTGCTACCAGGCCAGCCTAGAGGTACAGTGCATGTACGCGGGCGCGCGCGCCCCACTTTACCGCGATTACTTTCACTTTCGCGGCCGCTTTGCATAGCCAATAGGTGTCTCTTTTGGGACCTTATAAGTATTTAGTTATGCAAATGTTGCATGGCTAAACACTTATAAGGTCCCAAAGGCGAGACCTATTGGCTATGCCAATGCTTGTTATATGTTGCAACTTGCAGCCATGCCAGATGGACTAAAGTGATTGCTGGTAGTAATCTTGCATAAGGTGGCCACTAGTGCAATCTTGTTTGATGTGGTCAATATTCCAGTACTAACATTAGTAGCTCTCATTGAGTTGCATTGAACAAAACAAGCTATTTTTACAAAAAAGGTTGGAGACCCCTGTTCTAAACAGTATACTAGAAGGGAAAATAGAAGGTTGCTTAGATGAGAATATTAACTAAAAATACAGTGAGCATAAAAGGAACAAGAGGAATTGCTATACTGAATGAATAGTATTTTTATTATGCTAGTATCAATGAATGCATTGGAAATTAGTGGTGGGTGTTTGTTTATAGTATATGATTCAACTGTATATAATTTGCAAATGCACATACAGTCAGGGAGGCACTTACAGACCTAGTTACATTCTCAGAAAAGCAGGCATATACCCATCACTCATATAGCCAGACAGTGACTGTCACACTCACGCACACACCCATAAGACCATTCACACACCCATTTATTCATGTTTACATTCAAGTTTGAGTACTACTTTGCCCTTAGATCCTGGTTGGCCATCGGAGAATGCAACCTGCACGACAAGAGGAGTTTGAAGAGAACTGCTTCAGGATTCTAGAAAAGGGAGTTGTAATTGTAGTTGACCTCAAAATCATGGCCCCAAAGGGTAGTGGGTTTCAGAAGGAGGGAGAGGAGTGGAGAAATTAGTGGGTAACGTCTCCAGAAGACAGAGGGGATTCCCCAAAGAGAGTTTTCTCTATTGGATACCATGCAGGAAGTACTATTTCCTCCCAAACCCAGTCCCCTGAGGATTTCAAGGACAGACAGGCTGAGTGGGACCTGAGGCTACAGCGGGCCCAGCTGGGCGTAGAGGAATGAAAAGGTGAGGCTAAGAGAGCCTTGGAGGAGAAAAGGGTATTGCTGGCTGGGGTGACTAGGAGGTGCACTTGAAGGTCAAATAGCTGTTAGAGTCTGGGAAAAATGGTGTGAGCACCACTACTGTGTCCAATGCAGAAGAAAGAGTTTAGATATTCAGAGTCTTGGTGCCTGACTTTAAGGAGGAGGTTGATATAGACTGGATATTTCTTGCATAAGAAGTGGCCGTAGAGGTACAGAAGATGTCTGAGGAGGATAAAAGAGGTGCTTTTGGAGTCCTATTCATGGTGATGGGATGGATAACGTACTGGCTCTAGAAAAGGGGAAGCGGTTGAGGTATTCAACTATGAAGGAGGCCCTTGTCAGTAAGTATGAATTAACCCCAGAGGAGTGCAGGTTGAATTTCAGAGTTAGTCAGAAATTGTGTCACTAATGCTGGGAGGATTTTGTGGGGAACTTTTCAAATGTTTGTTAAAATTACTGATAATATTTACGATTTATACTTTCCTTTTTTCCAAAGGGAACCGAGAAGAAGCAACTAGTTTCATGCCACAAATGGAATACATATGGAATATGAAATCTAGGGTCCTCAGAATACAATCTTATTGATTTGCATTCTGCTGCAGGAATTTGCACAGGGCAGTCATCGTACCATCCGCCTAGTCCAATTCACAATAGTTGAGGAAAATATTGAGCCTCTTTCTCCAGACATTCATTGCAGTTCTTATAGCTTGTTCCATCTGATACAATTCAATGACATCCCCAGTAATCTCTTTTGAATGTAGTGGAAGGATACTGTAATGCCCACGTATTTTTTCTCGTTTCTACCTCGTTTTGGTAGGATCTGGACTCTGTGCATGCATCAAGTAAAATTTTTATGGCAGCAACAGTTAGATGGAGTAAATTGGCTAGGCCCTTCCTTAAACATTATAAAATACATGTGCTCGTAGATTTGAATAATGAACTGCAGTATTGGACGCTATTTGGCATAACCTATATTTCACTGCAGTACCAATAGAATTATGGAACTTGTAGTATTTGACTACAGAGGCATGTGACATTTGCAATTAAAAGCACCTGAGTACTGTTAAGACATTACCTACCTGTAAACAAGGCATCATTGCTGAAACACGTCAGGTTGAATATTGTTGCTGCAGCCAATGTTATTGTGTAATTGTTTTCTGGATCTGGGCCTTGGCACCTTATATTTGGTATATATGTACACTCTCCAAAGTTTCACAACACCTCTCAACCACTCATTACTCCAACCCATGGTCTGAGTGTGAGTCCTTTCTAATATCCTTCCAACAGTCGGTGCAGTTCCACGCACAAACATCCATGAGTCACCAATGATTGTTACAAACAAAGTTGCAGCACTCCAATTCCCAACGCGTTTTGGAGACAGCCTTCTCCTTGATCACAAGTCAGGGAGTAGACACTCAAAATTCCATTTATTATGTATAAACGTAGTATTAAATATCGAAATGGGACTCGTTACAAAGTTGAGTGCATTTTTCAGGAAAATACGTGCCCTATTTTGACACAATGTGCAATACATTCAAGATATTGTGAATTACTCTCTTGCACGCTTCCATCACATGACATGAACACCATTATAATTAATAACAACCAGATCAATTCTACTTGTGTATGATGCATCATACAAATAAGCATTTAAGGTAATCTCTTAGAACAAAGGTATGGAAGAAAGAAGGGGAAGTCATGTGAAGAAACAATGGACAATAACTATTACCATATGTGTTTAGATGTAAATAGCTTGTAAACTTGTATAACACATGACCTAGGTCTCCCAGAATGCAGATACTTTCTCAAAGCCCGCCCACTTTAATTTCTTCTTCACTCTGAAATGTTGGTGGATACGATGGAAAACTGTGTAAAAACCAACTACTTTCTCTTTGATCAGAACATCTACTGCCAAACCAGGTACATCATTACTAATAGTTTATACCTTCTCCCTTTTTAACCATACCAACTAGAGGCCTAAATAAATACCACTTTACCTACTAGGCTGGTATTTTTAACATTACTTTTCTATTTTCTCATCATTTTTACATCATTTAATACACACTAATAAGTGCTCCCACGTTGGTTGCAACACACCCCGTTCTGCAGCAGAACTGGATGGACCCGATGATGAAGCATGCCGCCAAGGGGTAACCCTGGTGGGTGAGGGTTCTATAAGAAAACCTAGTGTTTTCACCATTCTTGTGGAAGGTAAATCCATACTAACTGTTGGGCACCTTTTGGTTTTGATACATTTGGTGGGAGGACGAGCCCTTCTGAATCCATCTCCTCTTTCTCCCCTTTTTGTTTGAAAGGGACATTTTTATTGAAACTTGTTTTAAATTGATTACGTTCTTGGGCAGAGGGCAAAAAATTGATTTTGGTGACACAAGTGATCTTTCAAGCCAAGGCATCCAGAATATATTAATGCTATAGGCTATGGGAACTGCTTAACCATGCCTTCAGTAAAACAGGTTCTATTTTTTGTTTCTTTGCCAAGTATACAACAGCTTTCGGTTCTATAGGGCTTATCATGTGATGGAACAAAATAACTTTAAAGGTTCCTTTCGTTCTCCATTGTACTATTCAAATTCTTTACATCAAGATACGAGTGTTTCTAGAATTATCATCGAATAGATGCTGAGGTAGTGAACATCGTAGTAGGAATGAAGGCAATAAGCAAGGTTGTTTGCTTGCACCTTTACTTTTTAATCAATTTATCCCTGATATTTCACCGCAATAAGTAGCAGCAATTTATTTTCTTCAAAATACTCTTTAAATACATTTTATGTTCATTATGTTCTATTTGAAGATCATCTGGTCAATTTAGACATGAAGCATTTAAATGTTGCAAGGAACTGTACTGCACTTCCCAACTGCTGTATTGATAGTATGCTTGTAGTTAATTTATCTAAAGCCAAAGTTTTATTATTTGGAAAAAGGCACTTGAAGTACGGAAGGTACCTTGGTGCAGTCAAATAGAAATAGGAACTAAATACATCTGTCTGGTTATGTTACTCCCCAAACTATTAAAAAAGTGAAGCAAAAGTGGTGCAAGGGGCTTGTAAATCTGCCCCATGGAATCCTCATATTGAAAGCATGAATGCAAAGGAAGGTTTTTTTTTGCCTGGCCTTCTCTAAATGAGCTGTCCTCTGCAAAAGTGTTTCTACAGTCCTTTATGGACCTGAGATAACTGGGCTAGATAGCCAAAAAATTACAGTTCAGTAAAAGGACACGCAATGAAACCTGATTTTAGTATTCCACACTTATCCATATTGCCTGCTTTGTGTCTTGAGTTAGGTTGATATGCCTGGTAATTTTCAATGGAATGTTGGTACACTAAAATCGTCTAGAATGTGAGAGACTCATTTTCCCCAAAACGTTCCTCTTTAGCTCTGTTATCAGGATCTTCTGAATCTAATTAAGGACTATAATTGACAAGGCTAATTTTAAGTTGAAATTATGTTTTGTATACTATCAGTACAACCACTAGAAAAATTCGTCTAAAAAGCTATTTAGTGCAAAATGTAGTCAAGAAGACATGGCACACTTAGTATCAAAAGATTTAGTGGCTGACTCCACATTCTTTTTAGGTTAAAGATTTTTTAAGAGTCTTTTCACGATCCAGTCATGAGGAGATTGTTATTAAGGTGGATGATGGGGGTTAACCCAGGACAGGCCATCCTTGGGTTTGCTGCCATGTTTAACAAGTGTGAAATGTATGCCCTCATGCTCTACAAAGGTAATGTTCGAGTATAAACATTGCTCTACATTAAATGTCTCAATTGCCATCCTAGGATATTGATTTTGCCCATGGGGAATGTATCTGTAAAATTGCTCATCATTGTATAGAGGATTAAATGTTATTTTATAATCGTTTTTAAATATAATGGGGTTTGGCTAATTTAAAGTGGAATAACTTTCACGTATATTCAGAGTGGAGGCTGACACACATAATATGTGACCAACAGTGGTGCCGGAGTTAACAATGCTATGGGGCATCTGCCCATATTCTAAAATCCCATGAAAGGAGATTGCAAGCATGGAGTCCTAAAAAATGTAAGTAGTTCCACAAGAGTTTATCTGAAATCGTTGGCTGGCCCATTTACAGAATATACTGACATAGAGATGTAAGACACAGAGGAGTGAGAAAGATTACGCAAAAGCTGCTTGTCGAGGATGCCACTGACAAAGAGAAACAGAAGACGATTGCTTAAAGATGTCTGCAACCCTACCTACCTTTCTACAGACACGCTCAAAACTAAGGGGCAGATTTACAAGCCCCTTGCGCAACTTTTGCGTCATTTTCCCCATGTTAAAAATGACGCAAAAGTGGCGCAAGGGGCTTGTAAATCTGCCCCTAAGTATTTTGTAGGCATTGAAAACTGTTTAAATATATATCAGGGAGGAGAGTCATGTATCGAAGACCCAATGATAAAACAGATTTAAAGCATATTGTATAGAACCAACTCTGGGATTTTAGACATTTATTTAGGCGCTAATCATGTAATTTTCATGAACCAGTGGCAGATACCTGAAGGTGCTCGATCAGAGTGAGTGGTGAGGCATGGTTACCGATGTGGTTGATTTCAAGTAATTGGGTCATGGTGTATGAATGGTGGAGTCCTGGGATCAAACCAGCCTGAATTCTGGTGCTGGACACAGTCAAGTCAAGGAAAGCTTTATTCGGCTGCTATATAAAACAGTCATAAAATCTGGACACAGTCATGACGCAGATGAGGCATTCATGATGATAGGCATGAAGACACCATGCGAGAACCTGTGCAAAACATTAGTTAATAATGCATCGACTTTATTAAAAAAGTGAACATTTAAACCAACACAAGAAAAACTGACTAGCATAGGAAAATCAATAATTGCAAATGATTGAGAGAGATAATTAAAATCCCAGACCAAGCTTGGACAGCTTAGCTGTTTATTATATAGTGCACCATAACAGAAACTACTGTCTTTATTTCCCTGTGGGCAGAAGTTCAGGCGCCTTCAGCAGTGTTCAACCAACAGGACAAAAGTGCCTGACTGATTGATACCGTATTCCATGTTGACATTGCTATATCTACCCCGTGCCCCAGTGTATCCGTTTCCCTCTATTCAAGTCTGGAAATAGAATTTATTTCAAGATCCAGTCATGGAACAACAATAAAAATGAGTCCCCAAAAAGTAAAACCACTCAATAAACGAACACCTAAAATTATCAGTTGTCTACCCAAGTTCAGGATGATGATGACAGGATGCCTGGGGCTACTTTCTAAAAGTAAGCAATCATGGGTCCAGTTAATAGGGCTACTATGGACCCAGATGTTAGTCATAGGAAACAGTTCAGAATGAGTTATTGGTCAAACTGTTTCCACAATCAAACTTAATGCACAGGGACTACTAATGCTGGTGACATTTGTCAGGAGGCAGATTCTTAGGCATGGCTTACCGCTAGCTATGCAGTGAGTGTGGTGACGCCATACCTCAAACTCGTCTACAGTAAGTAAAAAGTAAAACAAAATTGGCGCAGAAGGTGGCAGTGTGCATCATGTGTTGCCATAGTCTGGTGAAATGCTTTGTGCTTGAGGGTTGCATTATGAAACACCACCCGACAACAAACGACATCCCCAAGGAATCATCAATCTTAAACAACATTTGGAGATGGCTACACCCATCTTCAATTGTCAAGTAGAATGTTTGTTGCCTTTCATGGCCTCCTTACGTTGCAATCAGGTTACAATGTTGCTACTGCCAGGACCCTTGCTTCATGGATTCATGTTAGACTATTTATTTCTTCAGAGCTTGCTAAAAGAGTTTATTGTTAATGAGAAGTGTTCAGGAAATCATTTCAAACTTTGAACTGGCTTCAACACGATGTGGTGGCGACCGGATCCCCGGTGATCCGCTGCTGAGCACTTGTCAATCCACCTCCCCCACCTCGTTGTTTCCACTTCCAGGTCTTAGATGCCGGAGCAACAAGGAGGCAAACGCTGATAATGCCTTGAGCTCAGTGAAAGTAGCAGCAGCGACATGGTGGAGCCAGTTGGTGACTGATGCAAGCGGCGACTGTTAGATGTTTACCTACTTGAAGGAAGCTTTTCTGGGGTCATAGAGCATTCTCGCTTTTCTGCGCTAGCCATGGAAGGACCCCCCGTGTAAGGAGTGGCCATTTTGGGTGAACCACCATTTTTCTCACCGGGGGTTAGTGCTCTGCATGCATCTCGGACAAGGCGCTGGTTCACTACCCGGTCAAGGTTCACTGGGTAGGCTTCTTCCTATAAGAGCCCCCAGGGTCGGCAAAGCGTATTCTGTGCCTGCTGCGGTCTTTATTCATGGGTCAGCAATAATATCGGCTGCCTGTTTACAGTGCTTTTAAAATATGAGACAGCATCTTAGGCCAACGAACACGCCCAGAAATTTGGAATCTTCTTCAAGTTTGATCCATAATGCTAAAAAATGTGCCAAGCAAAGTTAACTGCTGAACAGGCAAATCGTAGTTTCCAGCTGCAAAAGGTGCTAAGGATAGCAGCGAGTTCAGCAAGCTCAGAGGATAATTTGGTTATCATACAGAAGCAAAGTGAGATGTGTGTATGAAACCATTTTGCGATCGCAAACACTGTGAATCTCAAAAAAACAGTGTTTGCGATCTCAAAATAGACAATCGCTATGTATGACACATTGCATCGCAAAATAAATAATAGCAATTTTAGCGATTACTTATTTGGTGAGGCCCGAAATCTGCGAATTTCCATTGCGAATTCGCTAATTGGAATACACACACTGCAAAAATCGCAAATAGAGAAATCGCAGTGTGAGAATTCGCTAAGCAATGTATGAAAAATTTGTATATTGCGATTTCGTAAAAATCGCAAGTTTGCACTGAAATTTTACCACCAATACAATGCAGGTGGTAACTAGGTGCAAGCTATATAAACAAGCCGACAATGCACAGGGACTTCCACAATGGCAGGACTATGTGATAGCCAGGAGGCTGCGAATTTGTGCAGCAGCACAGAGGAGGCGGCGACAGGAACGGATCTTCAGAGTGCGCATCACTCTGTTCCAGCAGACTGAGGAGGAGATCCATGAGAAGACCATTTTGGAATGGATAGATTAGCTGAAACCCTAACTGGAACACCCAACCGGCAGGACCCAAACCATTCCAGCCCATGTGCAGGTCCTGTGCTCACTGCACTTACTGGCCTCAGGGAGTTTTCAAGGGGTGATTGCAGTGGCAGGTGGGGTCTCCCAGAGTTGCCTGTCACGCTTCTTCCATGCATTCTTAGATGCAATGGTACAGAGGCTACGACACCACATACAATTCCCCAGCACGCAACAGGCAATACAGCAAATAAAATTGGACTTCTACCAGATTGCACAATTCCCCCACGTAATTGCAGGCATAGATGGTATCCATGTGGCCCTCACGCCCCCATCAAGCAACGAATATGTATTCCAAAACCGGAAATCATATAATTCGCTCAACATACAGGTCATCTGCAATGCCAAACATATCATCAATGATATTGTAGCAAAATACCCAGGCAGTACCCACGACTCTTTTATCTTTAGGCACAGTGGGATGTACAGACGTCTCAATGCTGGCGAGTTTGGTGAGGGCTACCTACTAGGTAAATGCATGTCAAACATCCCAAAATACAGTACATCACTGGGGTGGGGGTCATTGACTCCCCTCTCGTTTACATTCCTGCAGTGACTGCATATGCAGTGTGGGACTTCATCCTGACACCATACCTTAATCCAGCCAATGCAAGGGAGAGGACATTTAACCGCACACACAAATCTACGCGCTGCATAATAGAGTGGATATTTGGGATCCTGAAGAGCCGGTTCCACAGCCTGCATAAAAGAGAAGGCGCACTCCAATATAGCCCTGAGACCAGCTGCAAGGTTGTGGCTACCTGTACAATGCTCCACAACATAGCAGTGAGAAAAGGCATCCCAGTAGAACTAACTGATACTGATACTTCTGAGGATGATGGCCCAGGTCCCCCTGGCAGACCAGCAGTTGGAGCTGGGGCAGCTGCCGGATGACAGAGACAGGATGAGATCACACAGAACTATTCCTAGGGGAGTAATAATGACATGATGCAAAATATATTTTGATTCAGGTTTGTGTTTATTCAAACCCTTAGCTGCAGGATAGAATATTGTCACAAAGTCTGAGAGACTCCGTGAGTGTCGCTATACGTAGCACGTTATTGCCACAACGCAGGTATGTATGCAAGTCAGGAGTCCTGTTGGAATGGGTTGCCTCACCCATTTTTGTGACTCAGTGTTGCCAGTTCATCTCCTCCTGGGAATGACTGCTGCTGCCCGCTCTGGGTGCTGACTGCCCTCCCTTGAGTCCACAGGTGTTGCACCCTGTCTCCCACTGCGCCGCCTTGGCTCGGGCACTGGTGAGGTGATGCTGCTCCTGCTGGACACCTCCTCAATCTCCCCTGAGCCCAGGAGTGCTGTGCCACCTGTGTTGGCTCTCTGCAGTTGTTCCACAGCAGTAGTGACCTGCACCAGGCCTTTCGCCACATCCTGCCAGCAGTGGGACATCTCCACTTGCATGCTCACGGTGCGACGTGTCAGCTGTCTAGTGGCAGTGCACAGGTGGTTCACCGCCTTGGTGTAGCTGTTCAGATGGCTGTCGGCATGTTGGCTCACCCTGCGCCTGGCTGCCTGGACCCTCTTTAATGTGGCACACAGTTCACGGATAGCACCTGCCATGTCCATGATGCCCTCCCCCATGTAACGAAGGCTTTTGTTGACTGTAAACAGCTGCCGGTTGATGGAACACATTGATTTTTGTTGCAGGCCTTGTATCTGCAGCATGCTGCCCTACAGTCCAGCAAACACCGTGGCCTCTTCATCTGTGGCAAAGCTGCTGCTCGCCCTTGGCCTGCGTCTCATGGCTCCTTGCTCTCTATGTTGCAGTGTGTGCTGTTCCGGCACCTGTGTCACATGCTGCCCTGACTCAGCCTGAGCATCATCCTCCCCTGTGAACTGTGTCTCTACATCCAGGGGTGGCAGTGGTACCACAATGGTGCGCTTTCTCCATGGGACAGGTGTGGTCTCTGTGGTATCATCGGGGTCCTCCTATCCTGCCTGCTCATCCATATGTTCCACCTCCTCAGCTCCTGCGCTGTCATCCTGTGTCCTAGGTTGTGCTGTGGATGGAAAGGGAATTTTTGATTTTGTGACATGGTCTGCATTTCCACTCAATAAAGTTTTCTCAATTTGTATTGGCTAACTGCTATCTATCACTTTTTCCCTGTACAGAAGTTCACGTACTGCTTCAACATTGCTGTGTCTCATTGCCTCACTGTGTTATGCATCTGACTACGTCTCCCATGATGCATTGCTGTGTGTGCTGGACTAGAGTGGCAAAAGTAGTTTGTGTTTGGTGCATTCTTGAGTGTGTGAATGGGATGGTGATGTGTGCGGCTGCATTTGGCATGCATCTTACCTTGGCTGTTGGTTGCAGGGTCGGAGCTGTCTATGTCAGCCACACCACTGACGGTCTCGGGCAGAAGGGGTGGACTCCACCAACTCCTCATGGGGTGTTGAATCGGTTGCAGTTGATGTTCCACCCCCAGTCTTCTTGGCCTCCACCAGTCTGGTTGCCACCTTCTCCTTGTGGACCATTGGCACATGTCATACCATCTCTTCCTTAGTTCCTCGACCGCGCGCTGGGTCACACCGCAAGCATTTACCTTCTCCTGTATATCCAGCCAGATCTTCCTCTTTCTGGACTCAGGTACACGGAGTGCCTTTTTGCCAAATAGTAGTTAATGGCTGCCCACCATCTCCTCAATCAGCACCTCCTGCTCCCTCTCGCTGAACTTGTGCTTTCTCTTTATCACTGCCCCCTCCTTGTCCTTCTCTTTGTCCTGGGAATCCATTGTAGCTGTTCGGGAATGCTGTGTTCACTTCTCTGTCTCTCCTCACAGCCTCTGAGTCTGCCTCAGGCAATCAGGTGCAGCATGTCACTCCCACTTCCTGGGTGTGATGTCATCAAGCTACACCTGAATTGCAGATTCCCTAATTTTGCGATTCTTTATTTGCAAATTTCGCAAATAAGGAATCGCTAATACGGGATTCACAGTCAAATCTGAGAATTTTTAGGAATCGCAAAATATTTGCGATTTTTTATTAACATAGCGGTTTGCAATTCTCAAAATGCGAATTCGCTAAAATTCACATTTTGAGAATCGCAAGCCGCTTTTTTGATACATATGCCCCTGGATCTCTTGCTCATAAGAGTGAGACTACTAGGATTCTTTCAGTAACTACTGCTGAGGCAGAATCAAATTACATTAAAGCACAAGAATATCCCTTGTTTGCTAAGGGGAAAGCAGTGTCATCCAGTTTGTCAGAGTTACCTCAGTCCATAGGCACACGATCTATAGTAGTAACATAGGCCCCCAATATCAATGTCATGGACGGACCCTTCCCAGGCGGAGGTTTCCCATATGCAGGTACTAGTGTCCCCCAGTTCAGATTTGTTCAGTGCAGCAAATGAACAGTGGTAGCCTGAGCCAGTGGTGGCCCTCTAGACCATAGAGGGGCAGCAGCACAAGGATCAGCAGCCAGATCAGAGGGGGGGGAAGTACTGACTGTGGAATGTGATGTAAAAAACAACTATGCTTAGCAATATTCTGGGCAAGATCGGGGAACTTAAGGCTAACAGGTGATTGAAATAGCAGCATTACATGACAGACTGTCTAAAATTCAACAAACTATGGCTCAACTCCCAGAGTTATTGAAGGAGTCTGAGTCCAGAATATTGTAACTTGAAGATCAAGGTATTACTGTGCAAGAACAAGTCAGCCAGTTTCGAAACTGAACGTCTTTGCTGGAGTACTAGATTGAGTTGCTCGAAAGCCATTCACAGAGCTCTAACTTACACCGAGTAGGGGTCCCAGAGGAATGCAATGGCCAACAGGATCGCCAATGGGTGGATGAATTTATTAAGACTCATGTGCCGCCAGAATACTTGGGTGATTTAACTATAACAAGAGCTCATCATGTTCCTGCCCAATGTTTTCCTAGTTCGAAATTTCCACGTATTATCTTGATTAATTTTTGGGACTATCGAGTAAAAGAACACATTCTGGCCAACGCAATTGAGAAACAACAATTTTCAACACCTGAGATACCCAATTGTCGTATATTTGCAGACATGTGGGCCTCAGCATCTTGCCATCAAAACGACTTTGTAAAAATGTTGCATTTGTTTAAGGTGCAGGGTGCTCAGGCAACCATTGTGCAAATTCTAAATTGAAGGTGCTGGTAAAGGGGCAGTGTCATCTGTTTTCTAGTCTGACAGAGGCTAAGGAGCTTCTGCAGAAGATCTCTAATTAATCATGAGTGTTTATTGGCTTATGACATAATGGTGATGATCTTCACCAGGTTGATAATGTTGATAGACACTGTTCACTGGTGGAGCAGGCATGGCTGGATGGTTAGCGGCGCATAAG
Organism: Triturus cristatus; assembly: GCF_964204655.1. Classification (NCBI taxonomy): domain Eukaryota; kingdom Metazoa; phylum Chordata; class Amphibia; order Caudata; family Salamandridae; genus Triturus; species Triturus cristatus. The sequence goes on along the minus strand of NC_140593.1, from coordinate 1,010,405,432 downwards.
GCTGCAACTTCAGAGTATCACGTGGAGGCGCAGAAGTTGCCACAGAAGACCTCTAATTAATCTTGAATGATGATTTGCGCCTTGGTCTTGAGGATATCAAGGATATTGATGATACCAAAGCGTTATGTGTGGTGGCAGTGGTGGGTGTGGTGGCAGGGCCACGTGTGCTCTTGGATGCAGTTCTTTTATAGCATCCCACTTAGTTAGAAGAGCTGCAAGAGGTATTTTGGGCGATTCCCCCCTTGCTGGGTTAAGTTTTTTTTGGGGGGGGTCACGTGGGGTTCTTGGGTTTGGTTGCAGGAGTGGTGGGAAGCAGTTACATTGAAAAGGAGCAGAATCCAAACAGGATTTGAGGCATTAATAATTAGTGACAAAAGAGTGCTACTAGTTAGGAAGGGGTACCTATATAATTGGTTTTAAAGTTAGATTTAGCTCATTTTTTTTTTTTTTTTTTTTTTTTTTTTTGAAACCGTTTATTGCAGTTTATAGAAGTTACAGGTATGGGCCTACAACCACCCGGCCGGCCGCTAGAGCATCAAAAGCATAATACAGACATACAGCAAAAAATTTTTCCAGCGGTGCACAGTAGGAAAACAGGAGTGATCAATGGTGCAGGTCTCCAAGCTCCATGCCCACAGTACGGTTCCATTTTCTTAATACAAAACAACATAAACAAACCACAACCGCAAGGCAACCCTCGATCCAAGTGACAACACGTGCTCCATAAGTGGGGGATCCACACCAGCAGCAAAATTCTGAAAAGGGGGACGGGAGTAGATCAGGGACTGGGGGACCGCGCGCCAGCGGCCAAGGGAGGGGCGCCATCTAGGGAGACGGAGCCGGCGAGGCCGCCGGTAGCAGCGGCGGCTCACAAATACCCCCGCGGTAGGCGTTCCAGGGGCCCCAGAGTTTCATCCACGCCCCAGGCTTACCCCTCGCCACATACACCACCTTTTCACGAAACATACACCAATCCATATGCTCTTTCCAGGCCGACACCGCGGGGGGCCTCTGGGATCCCCACAATTGGGCAATATCACGCTTGGCTATCATATATCCCAGAGTCACCCACCGCGCCTGCGGGACTGAGTAGTCATTTGGTTCCCAGACATTCAGCAAGCATCTCCTCGCTTCAGGCAGCAGCGTGACACGCGTAACCATTCGTAGAATCTCATGCACACCACGCCAGAATCGCTCCACCTTCGGGCACTCCCACAGTATATGCATGAAAGTCGCCAACGCACCACAGCCACGCTTACACATTCCATCACCGGCAAAACCCATACGTAAAAGCCTTGGCCCTGTCACGTAGACCCGGTGAAGGATCTTGAGCTGGACGAAACGAAGGCGAGCCGGGACGGCCACCTCTTTCGGAGAGGCCACCGCGGAAATCCAATCCTCGTCGTCCAGCTCCAGCCCGTCGGCAACCCAAGCCTCGCGGAGACTGGTCAGCAGACACGATCTATCGTTAATCAATTTTTTGTATATGAGGGAGATCGTGCTGTCCGGGACATGGCCATCTAGCACTCTGTCCTCCAGGGGGGAAGACTCCGGAATGGATGCAACATCCGGGAAGACGGAGCCCAGCGCATGGCGAACCTGCAGGTACCGAAAGTACTCACTGCCCTGCAGCTGAAACTCCGCCTGCAGCGTCTCAAAAGTTTTGAATCCCCCCCTCGTCCAGAGATCTCCCACCGTGCTGATTCCGATCGTGTCCCACTTCTCGAAGCCCTTCGACGTCCACAGGGAGCCCAACCTCTCAGATGCATACAGCGGAGACGCTCGGGTCAAACGGTCCTTCCACCCCATAGCTGCATTAGCCGCGTGCCAGACACGCACCATGACACGCGTCGGTCCCGTCAAACGGGAGGCGGGCGCGCCAGAGTAGAGCGCTCGATTATAATCGCCACCGGGCAGAAGCGTCCTGTCCATCTCGAATGCCGGGTTCAAGGCGGGCCCGTAAAGGCCATGATTAATTGCAGCTAGTTGGGAGGCCCAGTAATACCGTTTGATGTCCGGGAGGGCGACCCCTCCGTCGTACCACGGGAGCGTCAATTTAGCCAGAGCAATACGCGGCCTCCCGTCCCAGAACAGGCGCCGCTGGAGGCCCTCCACCTCGCGGAAGTAGCGTGCCGGGACCAAGTCCATGGTATTCTGGAGGGCGTAGAGGAAGCGCGGCAGGGACATCATTTTAAATAAGGCCGCTCGGCCGAGCGGCGAGAGCGGCAGACGCCGCCAGCGCACCACGTCCTCCCTCAGACGCTGGAGGGGGGGCAGCAAGTTCCGCTCATAGCGGGCCTCCGGGTCAAGAGTGATATATATACCCAGGTACCGGAAACCCTGGGAGGCAATCTGAATCGGACAGTCCCGTGGCAGGACCGGGGCCTCCCCGGAGAGCACATAGACACAGGATTTCGCCCAGTTGATGACCAGGCCTGAGTTGCGACCGAAGGAGCGCAGAACATCAACCAGGACGATCAATGACTTGCGCGGGGAGGCGAGATACAAAAGGATATCGTCAGCGTAGAGAGACACGCGGTCCTCATGCTCTGGGGTCCAGCGGAGACCACGGATAGAAGGGTGCCACCGCAGCCACTCCGCCAGGGGCTCCATGGCCAGGGCGAACAGGAGAGGGGACAGGGGACAACCCTGTCGCGTGCCCCGCCCCAGCGCGAACGGGGCAGATACTCGCCCATTCACCACCACCTGCGCCAACGGGCCCGAATATAACAATTTGACCCAGCTGACGAAACCCGGGCCGAACCCAAACTTCGCCAGCATCGCCCAAATATATGGCCATTCGAGCGTATCAAACGCCATGGTGGCGTCCAAGGACGCCAAGATGGCTGGCTCCCGCACAAATGGGACACGCGCGAGCACCCCGTGCAAGCGCCGCAGATTAAGCGCCGTGTTGCGGTGCGGTATAAAGCCCGATTGGTCTTGGTGGACCAAATCGCTCACCACGCCAACCAACCGGTTGGCCAACACCTTGGCGAGGATTTTGGGCTCCGCGTTCAAAAGCGAAATCGGCCTATAGGATGTGACCCGCTCACGGGGCTTCCCCTCCTTGTGGATCACCACAATTGTAGCCAGACGCTGGTCCGGCGGGAGGGAGCCCCGCGAGTGGGCCGCAAGGAACATCGCGCGCAGGTGGGGCGCCAACACATCCGGGCGCAACTTGTATAGCTCAATGGGAATACCATTGGGGCCCATGGCCTTGCCGGATGCAACCGAACGAATAGCCGAGGCAATTTCGTCCGAGGTGGGAGGGGCGTCCAGCGAATCCCTGTCCTCCACCGTAAGGGAGGGCAGTGCGATGTCCCGAAGCAAGGCATGGGAATCTTCCTCCGAGCAGGGAGAAACCGGGGAGTAGACTTCGCGGAAATAATCCGCGAAGCAGGAGACAATGGCTTCCGGCTCAGTGACGCACACACCATCCACGCTCTCAATCAAAGGCACCACGCGGCTCGCTCTCTCCCTCTTGTCCAACCACGCAATCAATTTGCCAGCCTTGTCACCCACATCATACAATCGCCCCTGCTGCTCTCTACTGAGGCCCCTGGCCGCCTCCGTAACGAGGGCCCGATAGGCCGCCTGCTTCAAATGCAAAACATGCAACTTGGCGTCTGTTACCCCGCTCCCCAGGTCACCCTCCAGTTCTGCGATCTCGGCCTCAACCCGGGTCACCTCCTCCCGCTCGCGCCGCCGGGCATTGGAAATAAAGGAGAGGGCCTCCCCTCTAAGAACCACCTTGAAAGCCTCCCACAGGGAGATGGCAGATGGGACCGACCCCACATTCTCCTCGAAATAGCGCTGTAAGGATTTGATCAAGTCGGCACGAATGGTGGGGTCGCGCAAATACCATGCATTGATCGGGGCTACCCTGCCATCCCCCCTCGGGAAGACATCGAAATGCAACAACAATGGGGAGTGGTCTGAGATACCCCGTGCCAAATGGCGCACCTCCCCCACCCTCCCTGCATGGGCCGCCGGGACAAGGATGTAATCAAGCCGCGAGAGGCTGCCATGGGCCCCCGAGTGGAAGGTGTACTGTTGCAATACGGGATGCTTTAAGCGCCAGCAATCCACCAGGCCCAGCGTGTCTAAAAGGCCGGGCAGCCACGCCTGTGCCCGGGGGAGGTCCCTAGGGGGATGGCGGTCCATTGACCCAGAGGCAACCGCGTTAAAGTCCCCTCCAACCACCAACAGGCCACCCGGAAGGTCCAGAAGGAGGCGCCCAAGGTCCGCAAATGTAGTGGCTTGTAACCCAGGCGGGACGTACACTGATATAAAGATAAACACTCTACCCTCCATTCGTCCCACCAGAACAGTGTAACGTCCCCTCTCATCATGGCGCACCTCGTCAATCTCCAGCGGGAGCGAGTTCTTGACCATAATGCCCACCCCCCGCGAGCCCGAAGTGAAGCCGGAGTGGGCCGCCAAACGATATCCCCGCCGATTCATTGCATGAAAGGTGTTACCTATAAGGTGTGTCTCCTGCAGGAAGACAACATCTGGTGAAATACGTTTTAAATACTGCAGGACCACACCACGTTTAATCCTATCCCCCAGGCCGTTAACATTCCATGACAACACAATCAAATCCCTACCCCCCATGATACGTCAAAACAATCGGTCGCCCCCCACCGAGCATCTTAAAAACGACAAAACAGTTGCGGGTTTGCCTTGCGGTGTTAACAAACAACACACCCCCCCCACCCCCCGGTCCCAACAGAACTCCCCCCTCCCTGCACCCCTGCATGAGCCCAGACAGCCCCCCCAAAGTGCAGTGTGCCTGTCGCCCCATAGCTAAGTACTAACTAGTCCCCCAGAGGAGGAGGGAAGCCCCCAGCAGACCCCGCCCGACCTCCATGGGAGGGGAACCTACAAAAGCAATATATGGTAAAGGAGCAATATCCCGAGCAAGGCCTATACAGTCACCCCTCAATTCTGATCCGGCGGGCCCTCCCCGCCAGCCGTGCCCCCCCCACCCCGATCTCCAGGCAAAGTATCTAACCAGTCCCCAGCCGCCTCGGGCCGGTCGAAGAAGTGCGTACGGCCATCCACCTCCACCCTCAGCTTAGCCGGAAAGAGCATTGAGTACTTGAGGTTTAGGTCCCGTAGGCGACGTTTAATACCGAGAAAGCTCTGTCGCTGCTTCTGGACCGCCGGAGTAAAGTCTGGGTAGAAGTGTACATCCATGTTGTCCAGCCTGACCGGTCCCTGTTGCCTGGAGGTCTGGAGGATGGCGTCTCTGTCACGGAAATTAAAAATCCGGGCAATAATTGGCCGCGGCGGGGCACCGGTCTTAGGGCGGCCCCCAGGGACCCGGTGGGCACGCTCCACCGCAAAAAGCTTACTCAGCCCCCGGGGCTGGAGATGGGTCAGGATCAATTCTTCCACAAAGAGATCCGCCGCCTCCGCCTCTCGGCCCTCCGGCACACCAATAATGCGAACATTGTTCCTCCGGGCCCGACCCTCGGAATCCTCCAGTCGCCGGTCCATCAGGGCGCTCGCCTGGCCAAGCCGGCGCACCTCCTTCTGGAGGGCCACCACGTCCGTCGTGAGGCTCGTTGTGGTGTGGGCCAGGGAGTCAACTCGGTCATTCGTTTTTGACAAGTCTGCCCTCACAAGGCCCACATCCACCAGGACCGAGTCAATTTTTTGCGCCAAGGTATCAAAACGCTGGTCCACCGAGGCCTTCATCTCTGCGATGGCGCCCATGACGTCCCGGAGGGTCAGGTCCACCGGTTGGGCAGGTGCCTCCGTCGGGCCCACCAGGGATGACCGCGCTGTCTCAGGAGAACCCTTCTGGAGCGTATAGCGATCCATACTATTGGCCTGGTGCGCCGTGCCACGGCGGGTTGTCTTCAGCTTCGCCCGGTCGCCATCTTGTTTGGTGGACATGCTGGCCCTTACACCGTCGTGCCAAGATCTCCAAACGGGCCGCCACACCAAATCACGGGTGTCAGGGGGGGGGGCGGGGGCGACCACCGGGCAGCGGGTCAACCCACCGCCGGCGGATCAGCCGGGCACCTGGACAAGGCAACACCACCGCACCCCGCTCCGCAGCCCGACCCCGCCAGAGGCAAGGAGGGCGCAAAAGCGAAAGTGAAAGTGCGGGGTATGCGAGTCGCTCAGCCCCGCTCGCCGTTGTTATTCACTTCGTCCCCGGATCGCCCCACTACTCCAATCCGGGGGGCCGGCGAGGAGAAGGCCGCAACCTTCAATCGACGCTCCCACCGGTGTTCGGGGTCCGATTCGAGCCCAAAGAACGGGCGGCGCCTCAGCTCGGGTTCACCGACACAGTCCCCTCAACAAGGACAGGATATCGCCAGGATTAATTCAGGAGGTCGCGGAGGTCCTCGGGAGCCTCGCACCTACGCGGCCATCTTGGTTGCGCGCTAGGCTCCTCTCAGATTTAGCTCATTTAATCTCAATAGCATGTCAAACAATCGGAAATAAGGGGGGCTGATTAGATGGTTGGTTTTATTTTCCCCAGAAGTGCTATTTTTACAGGAGGCCCATCTCAAGAATAACTTTCCTGATTTTTTCATTCCGATTCTGAAGCAGTACCCAAATGTTTATTTTGCTTTGGCTGACTTGGCAGGAAGGAGGGTTGTAATTTTACTAGGCAGGGTGCTGGACTGGCTGGTAAGCAACATAATTAGATATCCTCATGGAATGGAGCTATGGCCCAACATTTTCTCTAATGGAACCCCACTAAATTTGGTCAACTACTACGCCGCAGTTTCTGCTGAGGTAGATCCATGATCACAGATCTACAAAATTGCTATGGGAGCAGTGGGGCTGATAATTTTAGGGGGTGATTTTAATTATATCCAGGACTTGGTATTGGACACATGGAATAAAGCTAAAAAAACAATTGAAGCCCCAAACTAAAAGAGTGATTGATATACTAAACAGTATTTCCAATAAATCGATCCATGACATAGTGACCAGTGAAATAGCTTATTTTTCTCTGAGATTATCAGGCTCTTATATTGGTAAATCAATAGTTCATAATTAAATTTTTCTTCTGGGGCATAATTAATTTTCCAAGCCCTTTCTTGATGACAACAGCTTTTCTTTAGATTTCTAAGCTTGGAGTAATGCCAAGGGGCTGATGGGCAAGATCTGTGATTGGTGTCCTTCTTGAGCAGGGCCAGTTTATTGGCTGCGTCTTGAATCCAGTTAAAATAACAGGAAGCTGCTGTGTTGGGGGTATCCGTGAAAAAGAGTTGGGTAGTCTCAAGGTTCCTTATCAGTTCTGTTGACTTTACTCCAGGTCTTGGCCAGTTTACCCTGAGTGGTGTGGTACGAAACTACTTTCGTTTGGGTAAAGATGATGCTAAACTTCAGTGCCATGTGGTCAGACCAGGTGATAGGAAGGATGTCTACTAACTGTTGCTCAGGGAGGTTTGTAACAATACCCTCTAGTGTGTGTCCTGCACGATGAGTTGGAGAATTCACCAGTTGTCGGAGATCAAAACCAAAGAGATTGTCCGATAAGTGTTTTAGAGTCTGTATTTTCAGGTTCATCTAAATGGAAGTTGAAATCCCCTAGTACTGTGATGTTGCCAAATTGCATGCTCCTCTCAAGAAAATCACTGAAGGCATCTAAGAAATTGGTTCTGGGACCTGGGGGTCTGTAGACCAATAGTCCATAAAGCCTGGCATGATGGTTTGATTTGCAGCTAAAAGAGAGGGCTTCACAATCTGCCTACACAATATCACCCTTCTGAGGAGGACTGGCAGATTGTTTCGGTAACAGGCTATAAATCATTAAGAGTGGCAAGTTTTAGGAGGATATTTTTGTTATCCCGACGAATGGCTTATTATACTTCTGCAGCCCTTCAAAGATATCCATCAGTCGAGGATCGCTGCTTTTGATGCCAGCAGCGGGGGGAAGGGACCTGGCTCCATACTTTTTAATACTTGCCACATGCTGAGGTTGTTTTGGGAACAGCTCTTCTTCGCTCTCAGTCTTGGCCTAAGTTAAGATAGATCCAGATGCTTGTTTGGTACTTTTCTGGCTTATCAATCAGAGTCAGTGCTCCATCATTGACAATCAGGGGCAGGTGTTTATAATAATTGCATTTTATATTGTTCGCACCTTGATTTTACAAAAGTGAAGAACATACAGAGTTCCAACATACCTAGATGGTTGAATAAATTGCTTAGAACAAAGAAGTTCGAGGAAGCGTATACAAGAAAGGTTGGGGGCTTAAAGAGATTGAATGTCTCCGAGCAGTATCTTAATTTAATTGAAAAGGCGGGCCCTGACCCTCTATTAGTAGAACCTGAGATAACTGTATGGCTGTGTTTATTCTGGAACTTTGAAATGGTGTAGTTGCTGTCCTTGAAATACATGTCTTCTGCAAGTTTTTTTTATATGGGTAGGGAGCCACTGCACGGTTGCACTTTAGTATCTTGCCCTACCTGTTTTCTGCGATTTGGTGGGGGGGGGGGGGGGGGGGGGGCAGGGATGCTTTTCTTCCTGACGCTGTCATTTCTTTTACTGGCTTGGTACTAGAAGCTTGGTTTCGCTCATTGCTGCTATCCTACTTTCATTGTATATAATTGGGATCAATGATACGATGTTTTAATTTTACGAAGCGTGATGGGACTTTATGTGTTATATCTCTGCTGTATAAAATGTGATACTTCATTTGATTTTTGTGATTTCCAACCCATCGACTGTCCTAATGCTAACTTTTAGGATTTTTTGCTGCAGACTATTTATTTGTGTAGGTTTTCTATATATATATGGATAAGGAGGCATGATGTGATACTTTACTCCATTTGTGTATCTTATGTCTTCCGTACTGTATTATTTGTACTTGCTAATATAACGTTGCAACATTCTGCTCAGTAAAGACAAAAAAAGAACTTTTAACAGTTTTTAACATAAATATATTAGGTATTGACTTTGGATCTATTGCACTTTAGAACAGATTTCAGCAACACATATTATAATGTACATTAGAGGTAAAAGTATTATGCGGTGAACTATATATGTGTGGTTAAGACCAGCAATCACAGAGTGATAATGAATGTTGATTTTTTTTCCCGTTTCATGAAAGGCGCAGGCAGAACCTAAGCCGCTCAGTATGAGAAAGGGCATATTTGTGAACTGGAGGTACTTATTAGCTAATATGTTGTGGGGGTAGTGAGCATTATAGCATTCACTATATTTCTAGTTTCAGGAACGTCAGATTGATATCCAGAGAGCTGGTTACTCAAGAACATCTTTAAGGGATATGATTTCACTGTTGATGTTTTTTATTTTATACAGAGTTTTATATAGCACAAACTTGAGTTGACCCGAAGGTATCAGGTGTCAGAGCGCTTTACATAGCACCAGTTGCATTACTTGAGGACACAGTCCTTTTTGTTTGGCACGGGGAGATTAAGTGATTTGCCCAGAATCACAGGATGTTCAGCATCCTTGCCGAGACTCGAACCCAGTTCGCCAGATTCGAGGTCGACCGCCCTAGCCGTTAGGCCAACTTCTCTCCCCATGTTAGATGCAAAACGTTCATGGCAGATCATTAAAGGTCTTCTGTTTGTCCTTAGATATCCATTCCCACCTGTAGACATCCATGCCCAACAAAGTGATAAGATGACGAGGTAGAGTGGTATTGTCCGGTGTCTCTGTTTTGTATCTTTTGTCCGGTGTCTCTGTTTTGTATCTTTTGTCCGGTGTCTCTGTTTTGTATCTTTTCCGATTCTCTTTACCCTGCTTCCACTATTGTACCACATGTTATACTGTGCCTTGTCAGCAGAGGTTGTGGTGAGAGGCGGAAGAGTGCATTGCTCCTGTTGGATCGATGGAACAAGGGTAGTATCATCTGACAATGGCCTAGCAGGCAAAGCCTGTGCCTCAGGAGGTGTGAAATATTGGAGGCCTCATTTATGAGGCCATACCGGCACTTTTGCACCGCTGGAACTTCACTTTTTTGATGTTCTGATGGCACAATGTGCCACTGGCATATTTATAAGGCCATGTAAAGCCACGTTACGTGGCTTTTCATGGCCTCATCAATATGTGCCACTTTCATGCATAAAACTGCATGCAAGGGGCGTGCAATGGGTGTTGCTGGGGGTGCTCCCAGCAACATCCATGGTTTTTGACACTGCCCCAGATTTAGGAAAAATCCTAAATCTGAGGCAGCGTAAAAAACGTACCCCTTCCCGGGGGAGGGGTAAGGGAGGCACAATGAGGAGAAATATCTTTATTTATCCTCGTTTTTCTCCTTACTATGTGTCCAGCACGCATAGAAAGAGGAAAACGCCTCTTGTGATTGTTATTGTGCAAGAATGTTTCCCTTCTTGCACAAAAGTTATCATCCCTGCAACACAGGCTCCCTTGCACCATGGTGCAAAGGTGCCTGTGTTGGCGCATGGCAGCCCATTGTGTGCCGCGCAGGGGAAAAGGACAGTAATGTGCCGTAATATATACAACGCATTCCGGCCCTTTTCTTTTGCCGTATGGAGGTGCAGCAGCAAGGCTAGCTGCGCTGCCTTACGGCACAAATCCCGTAAATGAGACCCCCGAATGTCTTACATCTCTGAGCTGGACAGCGTTGGTGGAGATTTTCAGTTGCCAGTGGCACTTGTAGGAGCACCAACTGGACCCATCAAAGGGTACTAGGGAACTGGAATTTAAGTATATCGATACTTATAGCTCTAAAATCATGAGGGAGAGAGGCAGAGCTTGTGTATGTGTATGTGTATGTGTGTGTGCATGCTTGAATGAATGTGTGTGCATGCATGTATGAATAAATGTATGTGTTGGTGCATGAGTGCATGAATGAATGTGTGTGTGCATGAGTGCATGAATGAATGAGTGAATGTTTGTGTGTATGCGTGCATGAAATATTGTGTGTGTGTGTGAATGTGTGTTTGTGTGGGTGTATATTTGCATTGGTGCCATTTTCAAGTCGTACATCCTATCGTATATTACCTCCTTTTAAGGCTGGGTTGGAAGCTGTGAGCATTGTGCTTGTAGTGGGTCATAATTTATAGAGTGTATACTGCTGTTGTTCAAGTACAGCCGTTTTGCGCCTGGTAGTCCAGTAGAAAGCTTGAGAAACTAAAGCCCAATGACTTCCTATAAGCAAAATGGTTACAAAAGGTGTAGCTCATTTGGGTTCTGGTAAAATAAAATTGCGACGATGAGGAAAGCTGCTTTCTCTCCTTCATTGTAGGTCCGCTCGTTGTTTTTCGAACCCACAAGAACACATACCATTCACTACCTACTCATTTTCCCAGCATGCGAGCCTTTTCAGGAAAGTACAATACAGATTCCCACAGCTTAATTTTACCAGTTTTCTATTTCCTCAGTTGTAGTCATTGTAACAGCTGTCTTTTGGAGGGAAACGGTCATTTTGTCTTATGTATTACACACTCTTTGTAACTGTCACTCATTTTGAGTGTCACAAAACTCATTTCGAAAGTGATTTCATAGCCTTGCTGCACCTGCACAGAGGTCTTTGCAGTTGTTCTGTGCGTGCAATGGGAAATGTTCTGCTGTCATTGAGGGTTCATTCCATTCTTCCCTTTGACACACAACAACCTCGCGGTGACGGATAGCCATAAAAAGTGACAGCCGATGATTTGTCGTCGGTTGCCCTGCCAGTCTTCTGTTCTCTTGGTTGGAACGTCGCTGTCGGCGGGCTGTGGTGCCTCAGCAACACGCTGCTGTACACCCTGCTTGCACCTGGCAGCTTGCTGATGTCTAACTATTCAGGAGGGTGGTTTTCCGTCATAGTTGTTAGGAGTGGCTGATTGTATTTTTGCACCCCAGCCAGTGGCGTACTGAAACTTAAGGGGGGGGACTGCAAAGTGAAGAGAGGGGGCCCCCCACGCTCTGAACCCAGTCAGAAGCTCTTAGGCCCCGCCCAGGGCCGACTTTAGGGCAGTGCGGCTGGTGCGGTCGCACTGGGCGCTGACCTGTGGAGGGGGTGCCGACCTTAAGGGGGGGACTGTGTTTAGCAATAGCTTAGGATTGAAGAGATGAGGGGCACTTTTGCCCGGTGGTAGTGAGAGAATCCAAAGATGTGGTCACGGGGGGCGGGGCACCAAAAATTATTCTATCACTGGGCGCCACCAGCGCTAAAGCCGGCCCTGGCCCCGCCCGTGCACAGTGCCAGAGGGGGCCACCTGGAGTTCGTCCCCCCCTCCCACCATGGGCTATTGTGATGCCACTGGCCCCAGCACAAGTGGGATATATTTTTTTCTTTTTCCTAGCTGTTGTAGGTTTGTTACTTGTTTCATTTCTGATCAGCCGAATCTAGCACCCTACGTCTTTTGTGAGTTTCTTAACTGGTCCTTACAGCCACCTTGCCAATGCTCTGCACAGTCAGCGACTGGTTGTTATTTTTTACTTAGCCATTTTGGATTGGACATTTGCTGAGCATCTGTTCACTGTGGATGCCACTTTACTATTGGCCTTGCCACTCCTTTGGTGGCTTGACATCTGTCCATAATGTAATTGTAGTTGTGTTAATATAGCGCTTACTAACCCTGATGAGGTGTTGAAGCGCGTGTAGATGGTGGTGCCAAATTATTTAATTGCAGACATTTCTCACTAACACATGCGTTCACTTGATACTGCGAAAATGATAATTGCAAAAACAACAGCTGATGGACAGAATGCAGAACAATGTCATACATTCACCCCAGTACAGAGATCTGGGCCTAAATCCATCGTTTTTTTGCTCACCATGCCATTCCAGTTTGAACCCAGCCATATGCAAATCAGTCTTGACCCTGTGTGTCATGGGAACAATCCAGCCCTAACTGCCAAGCTAGGCCCTCCCTGGACTGGAGACAAGCATCTTAGGACCGGTTTTGGGGTTTCACCCCTCTTTAGTCAAGATAGCTTGATTCCAGTGACATAGAGAGCACGGGACCCACGTCTGGGCATACCCTTCCCACTTGGGGTGACAAATGGAAAAACAACAGTTGATGGACAGAATGCAGAACAATGTCATACATTCACCCCAGTACAGAGATCTGTGCCTAAATCCATCGTTTTTTTGCTCACCGTGCCATTCCAGTTTGAACCCAGCCATATGCAAATCAGTCTTGACCCTGTGCCTCATGGGAACAGTCCCATGATTCACAGGGTCAAGACTGATTTGCATATGGCCAGGTCTAAACTGGGGTGGCATGGTGAGCAAAAGAATGATGGATTTAGCCCAGATCTCTTGACTGGGGTGAATGTTTTGCTTTGTTCTGCATTCCGTTCATCAATTGTGTGTCTTTTGCTTTCTCGCCCTAAGTGCGCCAGGTGTGCCCAGACGTGGGTCCTGGGCTCACTGTGCCACTGGAATCAAGCTATCCTGGCTGAAGAGGGGTGAAACCCCGAAACTGGTCCTAGGATGCTTGTGTCCGGTCCAGGGAGGACCTGACTTGGCAGTTCGGTCTAGACTGTTCCCATAAGGCACAGGGTCAAGACTGATTTGCATATGGCCAGGTCTAAACTGGGGTGGCATGGTGAGCAAAATAATGATTGATTTAACCCAGATCTCTTGACTGGGGGTGAATGTTTTGATTTGTTCTGCATTCCGTCCATCAATTGTGTGTCTTTTGCTTTCTCGCCCTAAGTGCCCCAGGTATACCCAGACGTGGGTCCTGGGCTCACTGTGCCACTGGAATCAAGCTACCTTGGCTGAAGAGGGGTGAAACCCTGAAACCGGTCCTAGGATGCTTGTTTCCGGTCCAGGGAGGACCTGGCTTGGCAGGTCAGTCTGGACTATTCCCATAAGGCACAGGGTCAAGACTGATTTATATATGGCCAGGTCTAAACTGGGGTGGCATGGTGAGCAAAAGAATGATGGATTTAACCCAGATCTATTGACTGGGGGTGAAGGTTTTGAATTGTTATGCATTCCGTCCATCAATTGTGTGTCTTTTGTGAACATTATAATGGCAGCAGGTGCAAAAATTGAGTTATCCACTTGTAGAGGATCCTAAAAATCAGTCCAATATGTAATGCTATGACTAACCTAAATATCAGTCCAGGATGTTATGTCATGTAATGTTATGTTATGTTATGTCAGTTTGGATAGTGCACTAATCACACACTATGGTATCCAGGCACTTGAGCAGGTGTGTAGGCATGTGGTCACTGTAGAGTTATTCTAACAGCCAGGTTTTCAACTTCTTAAGGAACTCCAGAAGTGAGGAGGAGGCCCTGATCTACTGTGGGAGGTCATTCCGTGTTTTGGGTGCACCTCTGTGGTGAGCAGAGTATTTTGTATACCCCATTAAGCGGTTGACAACCATCACAGGGCCCTGTGTATCCCAATACAACACTTGCTACCATGGCTGTGCCTGAGCCAAAACACACTGCAAGAAGGCAACCTGGTTTGCTGCTTAGCCCTGAAGCCCTCAACATTGCTGCTTCTGAGGCCAACTGGACACCCAGACAGGACGGCGCATAGGCTGATGGACTCTCCTTAACAAATACGGCTTCAACTTGGATGATTCCGTCTTCTTGAGACAGTTTTGGTTTAGATTTGTGGCACTCCCCGGCATGCAATAGTATGGTGGGGCAATTATAACTTGGTGCTTGATAAAAATCTAAACTGCTCCAGCACCACAGCATGTGTGCACCATGCTGCTGCTGCTCTTGCCTGCACTAACAATATGGGCATGAGTGGGTTGGTGGATATATGGAGACACAGATATCCCACTATTATATCCCACTCTTCAAGAAGGTAATCCTATTTCCACTGCACATGGTTCATGGGCAAGGCTGGATTACTGGCTGGGCACAGCAATGTTTGTAGTTGGATCTGTTCGACTGAACATCTCCCTCGCACTCTGTCAGGCCACTCACCTATTAAGCTATGCCTAGACATACCTGGCTCCAAGCACCGCTCCTTTGCCTGGTGCTTATCGCCCACAGACTTATTAGACTCCGCCATTAAAAGTGAAGTACAACCCGAAATCCTCAACTACTTTCATAATAACAAGATATCTGTGGCATCGTTGGGCATGATCTGGGAGACTTTTAAGACATATATGTGTGGGATCTGCATTGTCAAACACTATGGTGTGCTGCAAACACTGTGCAAAAATGTTTTTGGTTGGAATGGGAACTACACAAGCTCGAAACACAATATACATTTATGCCATCATCCCACACCCTGACCAATATCAGAAACAAATTATTGGAATTTACAGACCTTGCAGAACTATAAATCAAACACTCATGCAAACATGCAGTAGCCAGAATGTATGGTGAGGGAGAAAGGCCAAGTAGAACACTGGCCAACTTGTCTCGCCAGATGACTTCACCGCCGGGCATTCTCCAGCTAGAGACTGAGAGAGGCGACAACCTCTTTGAGGTTGGTGATATCCTGGGGGAATGTGTTTCCTTTACTCATAACTCTATACCTCCTGCATCTCTCGATCTCTTCAGGTCTACACAGAGTATTTTGATCACATTACATTAGCCTGGATTGAATTTTTTAAATTGGCCATCACCCTTAAAGAAATTATGATTGCTACTCTCACCACTTGAAAGGCCCCAGGCAGTGACTGGTTCACCTCTGCAATCTGTAAGGCCTCTGCATTCATTCATGCCCGACTGATCCACACATTTACATTATGGCACTACAGTTAGGAATTCTTCACCAGTCCCTCCTGGAATCCATATTAATCCCTCTCCTGAGGCTAAGCGCACCACCCTTTCATATGGACTCATATCATCTACTTTCTCTTATAAATACAGACACAAATATATTAGCAAAAATTCTTGCAAATTGTCTATCACTGTATCTTCTGGACCAGGTATTACCATGTCAGGCAGGGCTTATCCCAGGATGATTCACAACGCACAAGTTCTGTACACTCTTCGCCCTACTGTAGCAGCTCCAGCCAAAACACAAGGTGGTGGTTGTCTTCTTAGATGCCACTAAAACCTTTGATTCCTTGGAGTGGGGTTATCTCTTCACAGTGCTGTCTACACTAGGACTTTTAAGAGCATTTTTAAACTTAATGTGATTGCTATACCCTTTGGTTTTGCTTTGTTCGCCCTAAGTTGGCAGGGTATGCCCAGACGTGGGTCCCTGATTTGCATATGGCCATGTCTGAGCTGGGGTGGCGGAGTGAGCTAAAGAATGATGATGGATTAAACCCAGATCAGTTGACTGGGGGGGAGTGCTTGCAATGTTCACCACTGCGTCCATCATCCCCTTTGGCTTTGCTTTGATGCCCAGAAGTGGGTCCCTTGCTCACTTTGCCACTGGATTCAAGATAGCCTGGCTGATGAGGGTTATGAACCCGAAACCGGTCCCAGTGTGCTTGTTTCCAGTCCAGGGAAGACATGGCTTGGCAGTTCGGGCTGGACTGTTCCCATGAGGCACAGGGTCAGACTGATTTGCATATGGCCATGTCTGAGCTGGGGTGGTGGAGTGAGCTAAAGAATGATGATAGATTAAACCCAGATCAGTTGACTGGGGCTAAGTGCTTGCAATGTTCAAAACTCCGTCCATCATCCCCTTTGGTTTTGCTTTGTTTGCCCTAAATTGGCAGGGTATGCCCAGACATGGGTCCCTTGCTCACTTTGCCACTGGATTTAAGATAGCCTGGCTGATGAGGGTTATGAACCCGAAACCGGTCCCAGGATGCTTGTTTCCGGTCCAGGGAAGACATGGCTTGGCAGTTCGGGCTGGACTGTTCCCATAAGACGCAGTGTCAGACTGAAGTTCATATGGCCATGTCTGAGCTGGGGTGGCGGAGTGAGCTAAAGAATGATGATGGATTAAACCCAGATCAGTTGACTGGGGGTGAGTGCTTGCAATGTTCAACACTCCGTCCATCATCCCCTTTGGTTTTGCTTTGTTCGCCCTAAGTTGGCAGGGTATGCCCAGACGTGGGTCCCTTGCTCACTTTGCCACTGGATTCAAGATAGCCTGGCTGATGAGGGTTATGAACCTGAAACCAGTCCCAGGAGGCTTGTTTCCGGTCTTGGGAAGACATGGAGTGGCAGTTCGAGCTGGACTGTTCCCATGAGGCACAGAGTCAGACTGATTTGCATATGGCCATGTCTGAGCTGGGGTGGCGGAGTGAGCTAAACAATGATGATGGATTAAACCCATATCAGTTGACTGGGGGTGAGTGCTTGCAATGTTCAACACTCCGTCCATCATCCCCTTTGGTTTTGCTTTGTTCGCCCTAAGTTGGCAGGGTATGCCCAGACGTGGGTCCCTTGCTCACTTTGCCACTGGATTCAAGGTATCCTGGCTAATGAGGGTTATGAACCTGAAACCGGTCCTAGGATGCTTGTTTCCGGTCCAGGGAAGACATGGCTTGACAGTTCAGGCTGGGCTTTTCCCATGATTATAAGGTAAACAGTGGTTCCGTTGGGTGAAAGAATTACTTTACACATTAGGCATAGTCAAGCGTTATTCAGAAAATATACGATATTCCACTGTAAGCAACACACAAGACAGTTCATATGCAAATCAAATTCTTTATATATAAATTACGTCACTCATATATGTATGCATCGATAATTCATGAAAGGCCGTCAAGCAATAGTGTGATGATACAAGTGACACAGTGAATAAGTGCTCGGTGACAGTGTGCGTGATATGTACAGTTGTTTAAAAACAAGGATATTCGAAAGTGGCCAGAAGGTTCAATAGTAAAGCTGCGTGATGGAAGAGTTCCTTTTGGCGCAGATCCTATGTAAAGGTCCACATAGTAGTCGACGTTTCAACCCTAGTACTGCACTCTTGGTAGGTCAGTGCGGGTCTTCATAAGGACTTGGATAAAGGGTGACGGCCTGTTGGTGACAAAAGGACTTGGTCAGGTGTGTTGGCATCAGTGAAAGGACAAAAGTACTAAGGGTGGCAGGTGACTCACCTTAGTAACAGAGAAATTCAAATTCAAAATAGTTTGGGCCTGTGGAGTGGATAAGCATCCAGCATCAATCTCAGGATGGGGTTCCACTTAAGTATTCTGTGTTGGTGAAGGGCCTGTAAATAATTCAGGGTCAATTAAAAAGGGGGAGGGAGGGGGAAGGAGGGGGGAAAAAATCAACGTAAAGGGGGAGCCTGACTTGCTCACCTATGTTGATTCACTGGTCCCGTCGCATTCGGGGCTCCACAATTGTATCTAAAATTGGTTGCATCTAGAAAATAATAAATAGGACGTTAGAGTAAACAACCGCTGCAAATCGACCGATAAATGGATCGAATAGTGCAGGGTTGGCGCTCACCTAATTTCATGCGAAGTGCTGTCTGAAATCCAGGCGCTTCTAATCCCTTAGTGTGGGTAAAGTTGGCTCTTCAACCGAAGTTAACTATAAAGAAGCAATAATCAGGTTTGAATTAAAAGCCTGAGAGCCAAATGGGAGCACGGACTAAGAATATACGGGTCGCTTGGAGAATTCACAATTACCTCGATCGGAAGATCGGGCGGCAGGCCATGGGGTCCTGGCTCATCTGATTGAATCGGCCGTCACGTCTGCTGTGAGTCTGCATAAAAGGCAGAGAGTGACGTGCGCGTGTACGCCAAACGCTGTGGGTTGCTAGGCAACGAGTTGCGCTGGCGCCAACGAACGTAACTAATCATGTGTTACCATGGTAACAAAGTAAACAAATACGTCATATAGGGAAATTCGGCTTAGTGGAAACTCATGCACCAATTGCTGTGCAACGAGTGACGCGTGGCGCTGGCGCCAACGAACCTGACTAGTCATCATCTGTTACTAGGTAACAAAGTCAACAGTTGCGTCACAAAAGGGGGAAGTCATGCACCAAATGCGGAGTATCGAGGCACAATTAAAAATCGAGGTGCAGAGTCGATGATACCCAGTGTGGGTAACCTGATTTAATGAGAGCTCCATACCTTGCAAGAAAAGTGCCATACGAACACATTTTGTAGAGGTCAGCATAAGATTCAAGTCTCCATTCAAAGTTTTAGAATGTGCTCGGGTAGCCGAGGTACAAGTAACAAGATACCACTAATTCGTGCTACATTGTACGGTTCACAACAGTAATTCACATATCATAAAAACGTACATTCATGTCAGCAAATAGAAATCAGAAAATTCAGAAAGTGCAAATACGTACATAACTGAAAGATTCAGACAGTTCTATGTTTTAGTCAAAAAATCATGTATACTGAGAAGGGTCTGACTGAGCATAGGGGTGTTGATCAAAGTAGGCCCAAAGTAGGATTCAGAACGTGCAAGTACGTACATGAGTGATGGATTTCAGACAGATCAATGTTTTAGTCAAAAAACCATGTATACTGCAATGGGTCCAATTGAGCATAGGGGGGCTGATCAAAGTAGGCCCATTTGTTTCGAGATCTCCTCCATCTCGTTCAACCCGTTCTGGACCGAGTTAAGCAAATGGATCCATCTACACTCCTTGTAGTTCAGTATCCTTGCAATCGACCCACCTCTGCTACTAGGGATGATTTTTTCTAGTACCCACCATGTGATGTGGTTGGGAGAGTGATTGTGTGATGTATAATGGTCAACCATGGGTGCCCCGTGTACCTTACATCTTATCCTACTCATGTGCTGCAAAATTCTGACTTTCACTTTCTGAGTTGTTTGTCCAACATATGTGAGTCCACAGGGACATTGAATAGCATATATAACATTCATGCTATTGCAATTAGTGAACTGGGAAAGTTTGTATATTCTACCAGTATGTGTGAATGTAGATCCTTCATAGCATAAGTCGCATGCCTTGCATTGCCCACATTTGTGGTGTCCAGATACAGGTGCCAGCCCCAGGAGATCCCTAAGGTCAGGTTGTTTAGGTGTGTCCAAGTATGCATTCACCACCGAATCCTTAATGTTCTTGCCTCTTTTGAAAGCAAATGTGGGATCCTGCGATATATGTTGTTCACTCGCGACTAGGTTCCAATATTTCTTTACGACTTTCTTTATTTCATTGCTTTTGCTGTTGAATGTTGTCACACAGACTATCGTGTCTGTCTCCAGTTGTTTTTGGTTAATCTCTAGCAATTGTTCCCGGGGGCAATACCATGCCCGTTTCTTTGCCCGCTTGAGCAGACCTGTAGGGTAACCTCTCTCTCTGAGTCTAGACACTAATATTTCAGATTCCCTGAAATAGTCTGTCCTTCTTGTGCAGTTCCTCCTCAGTCTGAGGAATTGGCCATAAGGGAGGTTGTCTCGCAGGCTGCGTGGGTGATGGGACTGGTATTTAAGTAATGAGTTTCTTTCCATGGGTTTGCGATACAAATCACAGTATAGCAGATTGTCTTGTGAACGGAATGTTAAGTCCAGAAAATCAATTGCTTCGTTGTTAAATGTCATTGTGAACTGGATATCTGTGGATCTCATATTCAACCAGGTGAAGAAATTATTGAGTTCAATGTTGTCCCCATTCCAAATCATTATCACATCGTCTATATAACGCTTCCATACTGAGATGGCATTCAAGTATGGGTTGTCCAGAATATACAAATGTTCCTCTTCGTAATGGTCCATGTACACATTAGCTAGACTTGGGGCATATGTAGCACCCATGGCTACGCCTTTGCACTGGTAATAGAATTGTTTTTTGAAGGTGAAATAATTCTTTTTCATGGCAATTTCAAGTAGAGAGATCAAAAATTCTGTAGGGATCCAATGTGGTCTTGATCTGGAGTCCAATGTGTTCCTGATAACATTCAACGCTGCGTCTTGGGGAATTGAAGTGTACAGGGAGGACACATCTAGTGTGACCAAGAGTTGAGTCCGGGGATCAAATGCCTGACCTTCTAGTATTTGTATAATGTGCGTCGTATCCCTTACGAACGATTTTGTTTTTGATACGAAGGGTTGTAAAAAATAATCTATGAATTGATTGAGTGGTTCCAGGATCGAGCCACATCCCGAGACAATAGGTCTTCCAGGTGGCTTCTCCATTCGTTTGTGTATTTTAGGTAAAGTATAGATGGTCGGTATTCGAGGGTCTTTGCTATTGAGGAAATCATATTCATGCTGGCTTAGGAATCCTTTGGAGAGACCTCCTTTGGTCACCTTTTCTATCATAGATTTCAGAAGAGGTGTGGGGTCACGTGGGGTTGGTTGGTAACTATCCTCCATTCCTAGTTGACGTTCAAGCTCCTCCACATAATCGTCTGTGTTTGGTAGTACCACTGCACCACCCTTGTCAGCTGACTTGATGACAATGGTTTTGTTATCACTCAAGGAACGTAAGGCACATTTTTCTTCTTTGCTGATGTTGTATTTTATGTACTTCTTTTCAGCCACAATTTGCATGGTTTCTTGAAGTACAATTTTCTCATATGCAAGTATTTTGTCACTCACCATGTGTGCCCCTGGGGTGAAAGTTGAGCTAGGTCTAAATCCTGTGGCAGAAGGCAAAGGGTTGTAGGTATTCTTGCTGAAATAGTACTTCAATCTGATTTTGCGAAAGAAGCGTTGTAGCTCAATTTTGATCTGGAACGAGTCAGGGATGACTGTGGGGACAAAGGAAAGTCCTTTGGAAAGCACATCCCTTTCAGCCTGAGACATAGTGTGACTTGATAAGTTGATGATTGGATCAGATGAATTAGTGCTATTCTGATTCGTTGTGACAATGATGTTGGTTTCAGGTAGATGGGGTATGGGTTGCAAGATGGTCCCCGATTGGTCAAGGGACTGGACAAGGGGTGTATGAGCCTCTACCATCTGTAAGTTTGCCTCCGTGTAGAGATTTCCCCGTGTGTTTCCGGTTGGTAGAACCGAACTCGTGATGTGCCTTGCTGAGTGTTCCTGCCCCTGTTCCATCCTCTCGGTCTCTCCCAGTTCTGAGCTCTCCCTCCGCCCCTGTTGTTTTGGCGGTAGCTCTCTCCTAAAAAACTTGAACCCTGGTTGGTTTGTGGGTTAGAAGAAGGTCCGTCAGATTCAGTATCTGAGCCACTGCCTGCAGAGGAATTCGAGAAGGTGTAAAATCATCTGGGTCCCTGTCGACTTCTATTGCTAAAGAAACCTTGGCTGTCTTGCTGGTAATAGTCGTCTGATAAATATGGATAAGTAATGTTTTTGTCGTAGTTCCTTATATCCTTGGATAGCTTATCTAGCTTCCTATTCAGAGTGATGGTATTGAAGTCAGAGAGTGTCTTTTCAGCTCTTTCTAATGCCTCCCTAGCGTTGGTAAGGGAAGGGTCATCAATAAGTTCCTTTTTAAGGTCCGCTATTTCTTGTGTAAGTTTTTTTACGTATTCTAATGCTGTTTCTACCCCAAGGACCATCCAATGTCTGGAGCAGTTGTTCGCTACGTAACTGAATCCCTCTCTGAATTTCGGGATATCTATGAATATAGCGGGTTCATTACGTACTTGTAGGCCTTTGGGAATTATGTTAGACTGGAGGTATTTTGTCAATACATGCCCGTGAAGGCGTGCTCTGATTAGCTTCTTCTCCAATCTCTCAATTTTAGCCAATTTCTCATTCAGACTGGTGTCTGCTGGCACTCTATCCGAGCCTAGTAGAAAGCCAGAGGCTCCCTGGTCATGTATCAATTTGGCTATATAGTCTTCGCTATATGACAAGGTTTCTCTTTCAGACATACTACGACGATACACAAAATTAAACACAAATTGAAAATTAGTCCACAAACATTAAATGAGAGTAAAAAACCCTCGCAGGTAGAAACCTGCACCAATTATAGTTAAACAAATAATGGGGTGACCCAGTATCCCTCAGAACCTGGGCAGTAAGTTATAAGGTAAACAGTGGTTCCGTTGGGTGAAAGAATTACTTTACACATTAGGCATAGTCAAGCGTTATTCAGAAAATATACGATATTCCACTGTAAGCAACACACAAGACAGTTCATATGCAAATCAAATTCTTTATATATAAATGACGTCATTCATATATGTATGCATCGATAATTCATGAAAGGCCGTCAAGCAATAGTGTGATGATACAAGTGACACAGTGAATAAGTGCTCGGTGACAGTGTGCGTGATATGTACAGTTGTTTAAAAACAAGGATATTCGAAAGTGGCCAGAAGGTTCAATAGTAAAGCTGCGTGATGGAATAGTTCCTTTTGGCGCAGATCCTATGTAAAGGTCCACATAATAGTCGACGTTTCAACCCTAGTACTGCACTCTTGGTAGGTCAGTGCGGGTCTTCATCAGGACTTGGATAAAGGGTGACGGCCTGTTAGTGACAAAAGGACTTGGTCAGGTGTGTTGGCATCAGTGAAAGGACAAAAGTACTAAGGGTGGCAGGTGACTCACCTTAGTAACAGAGAAATTCAAATTCAAAATAGTTTGGGCCTGTGGAGTGAATAAGCATCCAGCATCAATCTCAGGATGGGGTTCCACTTAAGTATTCTGTGTTGGTGAAGGGCCTGTAAATAATTCAGGGTCAATTAAAAAGGGGGAGGGAGGGGGAAGGAGGGGGGAAAAAATCAACATAAAGGGGGAGCCTGACTTGCTCACCTATGTTGATTCACTGGTCCCGTCGCATTCGGGGCTCCACAATTGTATCTAAAATTGGTTGCATCTAGAAAATAATAAATAGGACGTTAGAGTAAACAACCGCTGCAAATCGACCGATAAATGGATCGAGTAGTGCAGGGTTGGCGCTCACCTAATTTCATGCGAAGTGCTGTCTGAAATCCAGGCGCTTCTAATCCCTTAGTGTGGGTAAAGTTGGCTCTTCAACCGAAGTTAACTATAAAGAAGCAATAATCAGGTTTGAATTAAAAGCCTGAGAGCCAAATGGGAGCACGGACTAAGAATATACGGGTCGCTTGGAGAATTCACAATTACCTCGTTCGGAAGATCGGGCGGCAGGCCATGGGGTCCTGGCTCATCTGATTGAATCGGCCGTCACGTCTGCTGTGAGTCTGCATAAAAGGCCGAGAGTGACGTGCGCGTGTACGCCAAACGCTGTGGGTTGCTAGGCAACGAGTTGCGCTGGCGCCAACGAACATAACTAATCATGTGTTACCATGGTAACAAAGTAAACAAATACGTCATATAGGGAAATTCGGCTTAGTGGAAACTCATGCACCAATTGCTGTGCAACGAGTGACGCGTGGCGCTGGCGCCAACGAACGTGACTAGTCATCATCTGTTACTAGGTAACAAAGTCAACAGTTGCGTCACAAAAGGGGGAAGTCATGCACCAAATGCGGAGTATCGAGGCACAATTAAAAATCGAGGTGCAGAGTCGATGATACCCAGTGTGGTTAACCTGATTTAATGAGAGCTCCATACCTTGCAAGAAAAGTGCCATACGAACACATTTTGTAGAGGTCAGCATAAGATTCAAGTCTCCATTCAAAGTTTTAGAATGTGCTCGGGTAGCCGAGGTACAAGTAACAAGATACCACTAATTCGTGCTACATTGTACGGTTCACAACAGTAATTCACATATCATAAAAACGTACATTCATGTCAGCAAATAAAAATCAGAAAATTCAGAAAGTGCAAATACGTACATAAGTGAAAGATTCAGACAGTTCTATGTTTTAGTCAAAAAATCATGTATACTGAGAAGGGTCTGACTGAGCATAGGGGTGTTGATCAAAGTAGGCCCAAAGTAGGATTCAGAACGTGCAAGTACGTACATGAGTGATGGATTTCAGACAGATCAATGTTTTAGTCAAAAAACCATGTATACTGCAATGGGTCCAATTGAGCATAGGGGGGCTGATCAAAGTAGGCCCATTTGTTTCGAGATCTCCTCCATCTCGTTCAACCGTTCTGGACCGAGTTAAGCAAATGGATCCATCTACACTCCTTGTAGTTCAGTATCCTTGCAATCGACCCACCTCTGCTACTAGGGATGATTTTTTTAGTACCCACCATGTGATGTTGTTGGGAGAGTGATTGTGTGATGTATGATGGTCAACCATGGGTGCCCCGTGTACCTTACATCTTATCCTACTCATGTGCTGCAAAATTCTGACTTTCACTTTCTGAGTTGTTTGTCCAACATATGTGAGTCCACAGGGACATTGAATAGCATATATAACATTCATGCTATTGCAATTAGTGAACTGGGAAAGTTTGTATATTCTACCAGTATGTGTGAATGTAGATCCTTCATAGCATAAGTCGCATGCCTTGCATTGCCCACATTTGTGGTGTCCAGATACAGGTGCCAGCCCCAGGAGATCCCTAAGGTCAGGTTGTTTAGGTGTGTCCAAGTATGCATTCACCACCGAATCCTTAATGTTCTTGCCTCTTTTGAAAGCAAATGTGGGATCCTGCGATATCTGTAGTTCACTCGCGACTAGGTTCCAATATTTCTTTACGACTTTCTTTATTTCATTGCTTTTGCTGTTGAATGTTGTCACACAGACTATCTTGTCTGTCTCCAGTTGTTTTTGGTTAATCTCTAGCAATTGTTCCCGGGGGCAATACCATGCCCGTTTCTTTGCCCGCTTGAGTAGACCTGTAGGGTAACCTCTCTCTCTGAGTCTAGACACTAATATTTCAGATTCCCTGGAATAGTCTGTCCTTCTTGTGCAGTTCCTCCTCAGTCTGAGGAATTGGCCATAAGGGAGGTTGTCTCGCAGGCTGCGTGGGTGATGGGACTGGTATTTAAGTAATGAGTTTCTTTCCATGGGTTTGCGATACAAATCACAGTATAGCAGATTGTCTTGTGAACGGAATGTTAAGTCCAGAAAATCAATTGCTTCGTTGTTAAATGTCATGGTGAACTGGATATCTGTGGATCTCATATTCAACCAGGTGAAGAAATTATTGAGTTCAATGTTGTCCCCATTCCAAATCATTATCACATCGTCTATATAACGCTTCCATACTGAGATGGCATTCAAGTATGGGTTGTCCAGACTATACAAATGTTCCTCTTCGTAATGGTCCATGTACACATTAGCTAGACTTGGGGCATATGTAGCACCCATGGCTACGCCTTTGCACTGGTAATAGAATTGTTTTTTGAAGGTGAAATAATTCTTTTTCATGGCAATTTCAAGTAGAGAGATCAAAAATTCTGTAGGGATCCAATGTGGTCTTGATCTGGAATCCAATGTGTTCCTGATAACATTCAACGCTGCATCTTGGGGAATTGAAGTGTACAGGGAGGACACATCTAGTGTGACCAAGAGTTGAGTCCGGGGATCAAATGCCTGACCTTCTAGTATTTGTATAATGTGCGTCGTATCCCTTACGAACGATTTTGTTTTTGATACGAAGGGTTGTAAAAAATAATCTATGAATTGATTGAGTGGTTCCAGGATCGAGCCACATCCCGAGACAATAGGTCTTCCAGGTGGCTTCTCCATTCGTTTGTGTATTTTAGGTAAAGTATAGATGGTCGGTATTCGAGGGTCTTTGCTATTGAGGAAATCATATTCATGCTGGCTTAGGAATCCTTTGGAGAGACCTCCTTTGGTCACCTTTTCTATCATAGATTTCAGAAGAGGTGTGGGGTCACGTGGGGTTGGTTGGTAACTATCCTCCATTCCTAGTTGACGTTCAAGCTCCTCCACATAATCGTCTGTGTTTTGTAGTACCACTGCACCACCCTTGTCAGCTGACTTGATGACGATGGTTTTGTTATCACTCAAGGAACGTAAGGCACATTTTTCTTCTTTGCTGATGTTGTATTTTATGTACTTCCTTTCAGCCACAATTTGCATGGTTTCTTGAAGTACAATTTTCTCATATGCAAGTATTTTGTCACTCACCATGTGTGCCCCTGGGGTGAAAGTTGAGATAGGTCTAAATCCTGTGGCAGAAGGCAAAGGGTTGTAGGTATTCTTGCTGAAATAGTACTTCAATCTGATTTTGCGAAAGAAGCGTTGTAGCTCAATTTTGATCTGGAACGAGTCAGGGATGACTGTGGGGACAAAGGAAAGTCCTTTGGAAAGCACATCCCTTTCAGCCTGAGACATAGTGTGACTTGATAAGTTGATGATTGGATCAGATGAATTAGTGCTATTCTGATTCGTTGTGACAATGATGTTGGTTTCAGGTAGATGGGGTATGGGTTGCAAGATGGTCCCCGATTGGTCAAGGGACTGGACAAGGGGTGTATGAGCCTCTACCATCTGTAAGTTTGCCTCCGTGTAGAGATTTCCCCGTGTGTTTCCGGTTGGTAGAACCGAACTCGTGATGTGCCTTGCTGAGTGTTCCTGCCCCTGTTCCATCCTCTCGGTCTCTCCCAGTTCTGAGCTCTCCCTCCGCCCCTGTTGTTTTGGCGGTAGCTCTCTCCTAAAAAACGTGAACCCTGGTTGGTTTGTGGGTTAGAAGAAGGTCCGTCAGATTCAGTATCTGAGCCACTGCCTGCAGAGGAATTCGAGAAGGTGTAAAATCTTCTGGGTCCCTGTCGACTTCTATTGCTAAAGAAACCTTGGCTGTCTTGCTGGTAATAGTCGTCTGATAAATATGGATAAGTAATGTTTTTGTCGTAGTTACTTATATCCTTGGATAGCTTATCTAGCTTCCTATTCAGAGTGATGGTATTGAAGTCAGAGAGTGTCTTTTCAGCTCTTTCTAATGCCTCCCTAGCGTTGGTAAGGGAAGTGTCATCAATAAGTTCCTTTTTAAGGTCCGCTATTTCTTGTGTAAGTTTTTTTACGTATTCTAATGCTGTTTCTACCCCAAGGACCATCCAATGTCTGGAGCAGTTGTTCGCTACGTAACTGAATCCCTCTCTGAATTTCGGGATATCTATGAATATAGCGGGTTCATTACGTACTTGTAGGCCTTTGGGAATTATGTTAGACTGGAGGTATTTTGTCAATACATGCCCGTGAAGGCGTGCTCTGATTAGCTTCTTCTCCAATCTCTCAATTTTAGCCAATTTCTCATTCAGACTGGTGTCTGCTGGCACTCTATCCGAGCCTAGTAGAAAGCCAGAGGCTCCCTGGTCATGTATCAATTTGGCTATATAGTCTTCGCTATATGACAAGGTTTCTCTTTCAGACATACTACGACGATACACAAAATTAAACACAAATTGAAAATTAGTCCACAAACATTAAATGAGAGTAAAAAACCCTCGCAGGTAGAAACCTGCACCAATTATAGTTAAACAAATAATGGGGTGACCCAGTATCCCTCAGAACCTGGGCAGTAAGTTATAAGGTAAACAGTTGTTCCGTTGGGTGAAAGAATTACTTTACACATTAGGCATAGTCAAGCGTTATCCAGAAAATATACGATATTCCACTGTAAGCAACACACAAGACAGTTCATATGCAAATCAAATTCTTTATATATAAATTACGTCATTCATATATGTATGCATCGATAATTCATGAAAGGCCGTCAAGCAATAGTGTGATGATACAAGTGACACAGTGAATAAGTGCTCGGTGACAGTGTGCGTGATATGTACAGTTGTTTAAAAACAAGGATATTCGAAAGTGGCCAGAAGGTTCAATAGTAAAGCTGCGTGATGGAAGAGTTCCTTTTGGCGCAGATCCTATGTAAAGGTCCACATAATAGTCGACGTATCAACCCTAGTACTGCACTCTTGGTAGGTCAGTGCGGGTCTTCATCAGGACTTGGATAAAGGGTGACGGCCTGTTAGTGACAAAAGGACTTGGTCAGGTGTGTTGGCATCAGTGAAAGGACAAAAGTACTAAGGGTGGCAGGTGACTCACCTTAGTAACAGAGAAATTCAAATTCAAAATAGTTTGGGCCTGTGGAGTGGATAAGCATCCAGCATCAATCTCAGGATGGGGTTCCACTTAAGTATTCTGTGTTGGTGAAGGGCCTGTAAATAATTCAGGGTCAATTAAAAAGGGGGAGGGAGGGGGAAGGAGGGGGGAAAAAAACAACGTAAAGGGGGAGCCTGACTTGCTCACCTATGTTGATTCACTGGTCCCGTCGCATTCGGGGCTCCACAATTGTATCTAAAATTGGTTGCATCTAGAAAATAATAAACTATTCGATCCATTTATCGGTCGATTTGCAGCGGTTGTTTACTCTAACGTCCTATTTATTATTTTCTAGATGCAACCAATTTTAGATACAATTGTGGAGCCCCGAATGCGACGGGACCAGTGAATCAACATAGGTGAGCAAGTCAGGCTCCCCCTTTACGTTGATTTTTTCCCCCCTCCTTCCCCCTCCCTCCCCCTTTTTAATTGACCCTGAATTATTTACAGGCCCTTCACCAACACAGAATACTTAAGTGGAACCCCATCCTGAGATTGATGCTGGATGCTTATCCACTCCACAGGCCCAAACTATTTTGAATTTGAATTTCTCTGTTACTAAGGTGAGTCACCTGCCACCCTTAGTACTTTTGTCCTTTCACTGATGCCAACACACCTGACCAAGTCCTTTTGTCACTAACAGGCCGTCACCCTTAATCCAAGTCCTGATGAAGACCCGCACTGACCTACCAAGAGTGCAGTACTAGGGTTGAAACGTCGACTATTATGTGGACCTTTGCATAGGATCTGCGCCAAAAGGAACTCTTCCATCACGCAGCTTTACTATTGAACCTTCTGGCCACTTTCGAATATCCTTGTTTTTAAACAACTGTACATATCACGCACACTGTCACCGAGCACTTATTCACTGTGTCACTTGTATCATCACACTATTGCTTGACGGCCTTTCATGAATTATCGATGCATACATATATGAATGACGTAATTTATATATAAAGAATTTGATTTGTATTTGAACTGTCTTGTGTGTTGCTTACAGTGGAATATCGTATATTTTCTGAATAACGCTTGACTATGCCTAATGTGTAAAGTAATTCTTTCACCCAACGGAACCACTGTTTACCTTATAACTTACTGCCCAGGTTCTGAGGGATACTGGGTCACCCCATTATTTGTTTAACTGGGCTTTTCCCATGAGGCACAGGGTCAGACTGATTTGCATATGGCCATATCTGAGCTGGGGTGGCGGAGTGAGCTAAACAATGATGGTGGATCAAACCCAGATCAGTTGACTGGGGGTGAGTGCTTGCAATGTTCAACACTCCGTCCATCATCCCCTTTGGTTTTGCTTTGTTCGCCCTAAGTTGGCAGGGTATGCCCAGACGTGGGCCCCTTGCTCACTTTGCCACTGGATTCAAGATAGCCTGGCTGATGAAGGGTTATTAACCCGAAACCGGTCCCAGGATGCTTCTTTCCGGTCCAGGGAAGACATTGCTTGGCAGTTCAGGCTGGACTGTTCCCATGAGGCACAGGGTCAGACTGGTTTGCATATGGCCATGTCTGAGCTGGGGTGGTGGAGTGAGCTAAAGAATGATGATGGATTAAACCCAGATCAGTTGACGGGGGGTGAGTGCTTGCAATGTTCAGCACTCTGTCCATCATCCCCATTTGGTTTTGCTTTGTTCGCCCTAAGTTGGCAGGGTATGCCCAGACGTGGGTCCCTTGCTCACTTTGCCACTGGATTCAAGGTAGCCTGGCTGATGAGGGTTATGAACCAGAAACCGGTCCCAGGATGCTTGTTTCCTGTCCAGGGAAGACATGGCTTGGCAGTTCGAGCTGGACTGTTCCCATGAGGCACAGGGTCAGACTGATTTGCATATGGCCATGTCTGAGATGGGGTGGCGGAGTGAGCTAAAGAATGATGATGGAT
The DNA here is from genome assembly GCF_964204655.1 of Triturus cristatus. Taxonomy (NCBI): domain Eukaryota; kingdom Metazoa; phylum Chordata; class Amphibia; order Caudata; family Salamandridae; genus Triturus; species Triturus cristatus. The sequence goes on along the minus strand of NC_140593.1, from coordinate 1,010,374,885 downwards.
TAAACCCTGATTAGTTGACTGGGGCTAAGTGCTTGCAATGTTCAAAACTCCATCCATCATCCGCTTTGGTTTTGCTTTGTTCGCCCTAAGTTGGCAGGGTATGCCCAGACGTGGGTCCCTTGCTCACTTTGCCACTGAATTAAAGATAGCCTGGCTGATGAGGATTATGAACCAGAAATCGATCCCAGGATGCTTGTTCCCAGTCCAGGGAATACATGGCTTGGCAGTTCGGGCTGGACTGTTCCCATGAGGCACAGGGTCAGACTGATTTGCATATGGCCATGTCTGAGCTGGGGTGGCGGAGTGAGCTGAAGAATGATGATGGATTAAACCCTGATCAGTTGACTGGGGGTGAGTGCTTGTAATGTTCAAAACTCCGTCCATCATCCCCTTTGGTTTTGCTTTGTTCGCCCTAAGTTTTCAGGGTATGCCCAGACGTGGGTCCCTTGCTCACTTTGCCACTGGATTCAAGGTAGCCTGGTTGATGAGGGTTATGAACCCGAAACCGGTCCCAGGATGCTTCTTTCCGGTCCAGGGAAGTTATGGCTTGGCAGTTCGGGCTGGACTGTTCCCATGAGGCACAGGGTCAGACTTATTTGCATATGGCCATGTCTGAGCTTAGGTGGCGGAGTGAGATAAAGAATGATGATGAATTAAACCCAGATCAGTTGACTGGGGGTGAGTGCTTCAAATGTTCAACACTCCGTCCATCATCCCCTTTGGTTTTGCTTTGTTCGCCCTAAGTTGGCAGGGTATGCCCAGACGTGGGTCCCTTGCTCACTTTGCCACTGGATTCAAGGTAGCCTGGCTGATGAGGGTTATGAACCCGAAACCAATACCAGGATGATTCTTTCCGGTCCAGGGAAGTTATGGCTTGGCAGTTCGGGCTTGACTGTTCCCATGAGGCACAGGGTCAGGCTTATTTGCATGTGGCCATGTCTGAGCTAGGGGTGGGCGGAATTTGCGAAATCCACTTTTTTCAAATTATCGCGAAAATGTTTAAAATTATCGCAAACAAGCGGAAATATCGCGAAGATGCGGAATTTTTTTTCCCGCATGTTCGCGAGATTTTCTGCATGGTTGCGGGTAGCCAACTTACACATGTGGTTGCTCGCGGGCGCGGCCATCTTGTTTTGAGTTGTCTCGCGGTGCATGATCGCGAGAAGAAAGACGTGATCGCGCGACGCATGACGTCACTGCGGGCGTGAACTGTCGCGAGACAGCGCAAATTGCTAAAAACAATCCAACATCTCAATGAGAACGCGACCGGATCAAGAAAACTTGTCGGCGAACGCAGGGATTCACGTAAGGCGATTGCGCGCGCGCGAGAATGCATTATTTTACAGCGCGAGCAAGAAACAAATTATCGCCAAGCTGCGGAAAGCGGAAATTTTTACATTTTCGCGCTCTCCACGGAACGCGAAAATGTCAAATTATCGCAATTTCCGCGAACGGAACAAAATTTTTGCCCAGGCCTAGTCTGAGCTGAGGTGGCGGAATGAGCTAAAGAATGATGATGGATTAAACCCAGATCAGTTGACTGGGGGTGAGTGCTTGCAATGTTCAACACTCCGTCCATCATCCCCTTTGGTTTTGCTTTGTTCGCCCTAAGTTGGCAGGGTATGCCCAGACGTGGATCTCTTTCTCACTTTGCCACTGGATTCAAGATAGCCTGGCTGATGAGGGTTATGAACCCGAAACCGGTCCCAGGATGCTTGTTTCCAGTGCAGGGAAGACATGGCTTGGCAGTTCAGGCTGGACTGTTCCCATGAGGCACAGGGTCAGACTGATTTGCATATGGCCATGTCTAAGCTGGGGTGGCGGAGTGAGATAAAGAATGATGATGGATTAAACCCAGATCAGTTGACTGGGGGTGAGTGCTTGCAATGTTCAACACTCCATCCATCATTCCCTTTGGTTTTGCTTTATACCCTGGACGCACCATCAGTATATGACTAATAAATAAACTACTCTCTGACCCCTTCCATATTGTGAGAGGCACACACCAAGGATGCCCCCTCTCACCTGTTTTTCTATTCTTTAGCCTCAGAACCCCTGGCATGCACAACTCGCCATATACATGGCCATAATGGCCTTATGTTTTCATTGCTAAAGCTAGTGGTTTCCCTTTATGGAGATGACATCCAGAGCGTTGTAAACCCCACACTTTACCAGCTACAGCGTGTGTAGGATTTTTAATGGGCCTTTTCCATCTGCAACTCGGCAGACAAAAGCTCCTATTTAACAGAAGAAAGATTCATTGAAAGGAAAGGAAATAAGGATGGAAGGTTAAAATTAAGATTAAGTGAAAGTCTTCTTGGGTGGGTGGATAAAAGAATGTATGGGTGGGTGAAAGGTTGAGTGAAAGGGTGTTTGGGTGAAAAGATGCGTGGGTGGGAGAAAGGATGGGTGGTAGAAAGAATGAGTGAAAGGATGCATGTGTGGGAAAAAGCATGGGTGAAAGATTGAATGGGTGAAAGGATACATGGGTGAGTGAAAGGACGGTGAAAAGGTTGATGAGTGAAATTATGAATGAGTGGGAGAAAGGATGGGTGAAAGAATGTATTTGTGGTTAAAAGTATGGGTGAAAGGTTGTATGGGTGAAAGGATGCATGGGTGAGTGAAAGGTTGGGAGAAGGGGTAGACGCATCAAAGAATTGGTGAAAGGGTGGATTGGTGAAAGGGTAAATGGGTGAAAAGATGCATGGATGGGTCAAAAGATGGGAGGATGGGTGAAGGGATGCAATGGGTCTAAGGGTGGGTGAAATGATGAGTGAATGAATGTAACAATGCGCGGGTGGGTAAATGCATGAAAGGATGCGTGAGAGGCTAAATGGGTGAAAAGATGCATGGAAGAAAGGATTGGTGAAAGGGTGGATGGGTGAAAGGATGCATGGGTGGATGAAAGGATGTATAGGGGAGTGAATGGGTGACAGGACAGGCAAGATGGTGGATGGGTGAAAGGATTGGTGAAAGGGTGGACGGGTGGAATGGTGAAAGACTGAATGATGGATGAAAGGATGACAGGATGTAAAGCTGAAATGGTTGATACATAGATAGATGTTTAGACTTGCTTTGTTTTCTTAATTCTTTCAGAGCTTTGGTTCAAAGTGGGGGGTATTTTAATGTTCTACCTAATACCTTGATGACATCACACTAATTGACCCAGCCCGGAACCTCACTCCAGTCATCCGGGAATTCATACTCTTCAAAGCACTATCTGGTATGACAATAAACTAGAACAAGTCCAATATTTTCCCATTGACAACAGCTGCACATGTGAGGGATTTGGACTTCCCTTTGTCCTGGACCGCCACGTCCCTGAAGTACCTGGGCATCTGGGTTAGCAGAGACCAAACTGCAGTTGTCCCGGAAAGTCTTTGTGTACATCTCAGTAAATAATTTAATCCATGAAACTTGACTCCATATCTACATCAATATCCCCAAATAGTATTCAATTTGTAAGATCTCAGTATCAATTCAACTGTAATTCCTTATTCCTGTTTCCTTGCAACAAGAACGCTGAGTACACATTCTCCCGGTGTTTGTGTTTACCGCCGACTTCCATCCGATTTGGGGATATTGAATTATTTACGAAAATGTACAGGACTTAACGGGACGGAAGTATAACCGGTTGTAAGGTGCTCAATGATATTTAGCAGAAGAAGATAGCCCTGAAGAAGTTGTGGGGAATGCCCTATATGACGAAACACGTGTTGGCTGGGCATAAAGAAAGACATTTAAGAACAAGGAACAGAATCTTTGCACTTGGACCTTAACTTTGTCTGTAATAAGATTACTCGAGGTTCGAACGATGAGATAGCATCGGCGATTCGCTCAGTCCGTTCAGGAAAGGCTCTCGGCCCTAACGGCCTTCCGATTGAGCTATACAAGCTTCGTCCAGATAGGCTGGCACCTTATCTCCGCGAGATGTTTATTGCATCCCGAGAGGCCGGCTCCCTTCCGCGTGATCAACGTCTAGCGACTATTGTGGTGATCCATAAAGAGGGCAAGCCACGTGATTGCTGTGCGTCTTATAGGCCTATCTCACTCCTAAACGCTGAACCTAAGATTCTCGCTAAAGTACTCGCTAATCGTTTGATTAAAGTCATTGGTGATCTAGTACATCCGGACCAGTCTGGCTTTATTCTGCACCGCAACACCGCGCTGAACCTGCGGCGCCTCCACGGAGTCCTCGCGAGAGTTGATTCTATTCAGGAGCCCGCCATTTTGGCGTCCTTAGACGCCACGATGGCGTTCGACACGTTGGAGTGGTCGTATCTCTGGGCGGCGCTGGCTAAGTTTGGTTTTGGTATCCAGTCTATAGTGCAAATAGGAAAGGGTTCCTTTTGCTAGCGCGAGCACAATTTCAAAGGGCTGGTATAACCTCTAGTATTTTCATCGAAGTTATGAATCAGTAGTCATAATTTTCCAAGCAATTGATTTATTCTCAATGTGGATGATTTATAGATACTTTATAGTTGTTGGCAAACTTCTTCACGGTATTGAGAAACATTATCCGTCTTATGAAGATGACAACCATAAACCCAATGCATTTCGGGTTCAAACCGAACCCTTCATCAGGGGTAATTCTTCAGACTGTGAATAACAAAAAGGCGAATCAAAACTGTGGTCCCCATTAGGAAAATTCAAGTATAATAAAAAGGTTGCGAAATGTCTTTTTGCATTAAATGTTGAGTGACTAACCCATAGTAAAACAACGCACTCAGAGTGATCTAGAATCGAGGAGCACATGCCTTGGTGAACATCAGAGGTGTTACGATATCGGAGATCTGTTAAAAGAACGACAGTAAAGAACAAAATGAACCCATATGAAACACGAGTGTGACGGAAGCCAAGTGAAAAGCAAATTATATCTGAAGACCGGTGAGTCGTTAACCAGTAGGAAACAGGCTGAATTGCGTGCAAATGGTTACGATAGAAAGTTGCGAGGAAGTTTGAAATGGAATAGAACCGAGCAGTGATATAGACGATATAAACGAGTCCTGAAGAGAACAACCTTACGAACTTACCCGGGAGGTGCAAAAGCGTACACATCCGGCGAGAACACGTCCGGCAGGGCGCTGGCGTGTGTTCGTCGGAGCGGGAGGAGGGGTTTAAGTGCAAAATAGAAGACGGGTGATGTGCTTAAAGAGTAGACATAGAAAGAGTACACACCGAAATTAACATCAGATACACGTTATGAAATGTTACGTTAGTGACAAAAATAGAAAAGGTACACACTGAAAGCATAATATGTTGCATGACAATGTTTACGAAATCGGATTCAAAAGAAAACAAATGTTTAAAAGAGAGCACTAGTATGAAGTGCGATAGAAATACGTGATGCAAGGCACAGCAATGTTTACAAAAAGGAAGTAAGTTCAATACGATCATTGAGTCCCAGAGGCTGGCGGGATTGCAATTTTTTGGTCCAATAAAATTCTGCCCTTGGTTTTGGACCTGGATTCATTGGATGGGTGAAGTTGTTATACGTGGAACCGCTGGCGCAGGTGGTGGTGAATGGTAGAGTTTCTACCCCCTTTTTGCTTGGGAGGGGCACGCTGCAGGGTTGCCCCCTGTCCCCGCTTCTTTTTGCTCTCGCGTTGGAGCCCCTGGCGGCGTGGCTCCGGTGGGAACCCTCCATGACGGGTATTCGGTGGACACCGACGTTTGAGGATCGCGTGTCGCTCTACGCAGATGATCTTTTGCTCTATCTCACCTCCCCGCGGAAATCGTTGATAGTGTTATTTGATGTATTAACCTCCTTCGGTCGCAATTCAGGGCTTGTCATTAATTGGGTGAAATCCTGTGTTTATGTGCTGGTTGGCGACCCCCCTTTTCTCCCTCGCGGCTGTCCAATTCAGATTTCACATTCTGGATTTAAATATCTAGGTATCCACGTGTCCCTGGATCCGGCGGTCCGTTATGCTCTGAATCTGCTGCCCCCGCTCCAGCGGCTGCGGGCCGATGTTGCTCGTTGGCGGAAGCTCCCGCTATCGCCGCTTGGCCGGGCAGCCTTATTCAAAATGATGTCTCTTCCACGCTTTTTGTATGCATTGCAGAATACGCTGGACGTGGTGCCCGCCCGATATTTTAGTGAGGTAGAGAGCCTACAGAGGCAACTAGTTTGGGATGGGAGACCACGAATTGCTCTCGCTAAATTGACCCTTCCGTGGTATGACGGTGGCATAGCTCTCCCTGATATTAGAAGGTATTATTGGGCGTCCCAGTTGGTGGCGGTGAACCATGGGACATATGGCCCGGCGGTGAACCCCGCGTACGAGATGGATAAGCTACTGTTGCCGGGCAGAGATTTCAATAGGGCGCTCTATTCTACGAAGGGTGGCACTAACTTAACAGGTCCTACGAAAAATGCAGTCCGTGCCTGGCACTGCGCCACCGCTGCTACGGGATGGATGGGCCGTCTGTCTCGTGCGACTCCACTGTATGCGTCTGATGCGTTGGGTGGTTTATGGCATACTAAGGGCTTTGAGAAGTGGGATTTGATTGGAATTAGTCGTGTGGGGGATCTCTGGACGAAGGGCGCTTTTAAAACGTTTGAAGCTCTTCAGACGGAATATAAGCTGAGCGATAGGGAGTTCTTTCGCTATGCACAGATGCGCCATGCGCTACTTTCCGCTTTCCCGAATCCTGCAGACATCCCTGAAGCCTCCCCGTTGGAAGATCGTTTACTTGATGGTTACCTGCCGGATAGTACTATTTCCCTGATCTACAAAAAACTGATCAATACTCGAGCGGACCTCCTCACACATTTGCGAGAGGTCTGGGTCGCCGATGGCCTAGAATTGGATGATGAGGACTGGGTCGCGGCCATAGCCTCACCGAGGGAGGTTGCCATACCGGCTCGCCTTCGATTTGTGCAGTTAAAGATATTACATAGGGTCTATGTCACCGGTCCCAGCTTGCTTCACATGGGTTACACAAGTGATGGTTTATGTCGGCGTGGTTGTGGCCTGCTTGGTACTTTTCTTCATATTCTGTGGGAGTGTCCGAAGGTGCTACGTTTCTGGACTGGTGTGCATGCAGTGATAGAGGAGGTTACGGGTGTGGCTCTGCTCCCTGAGGCTCGGCGATGTGTGTTGAATGTGTGGGAACCGACTGACTGCGATGTGGCACAAGAACGCTGGGTGACTTTGGGCAACATGATCGCTAAAAGAGACATTGCACAGCTCTGGGGTTCCGGTAGGCCTCCCACAGTTACGAAGTGGAAAGAGAATATGGATTGGTGCCTGTTCCGAGAGAAGACGGTTTACGTGGCCAGAGGCAAACCTAAGAAATGGAGTAAGATGTGGGGTCCCTGGAATTCCTACCGTGGGGATATATGCACCCCCCCCTTGGTGGTCACACCAGACGTAACGATGTCCCCTTGACTTTGATGTTCCTGATCTTTTTCCCCTTTCGCTTTGCAGGATTGATGACCGATCTCTTCCCTGCCCCCCCCCCCTGCCCTTCTTAACGCGAGTAACTGTGTAATGGGCTGCATTGTCGCTGTTGTCCCCCGCTCATGAGAGAGCAAGTCCCTGCTAATGGAGTTCTTTTGCCTGGTCTAAGTTTCCTTTTGTTGTTTTTATTTATAAAACAGTTAATAAGAAACCTTTCTGTAGTGCTGGGTTCAGTTGTGGGCGGCTGCAGCCGTTACGCGTGCGGTTCGCTCCTGCTCTCATGATTGCTGTATTATTGTTTTCCTCCCCTTTTTCTACGTTAGCGGCCGGCCCAGGCGGTTGTAGGCCCATGACTGTGAATATTTGATGTGTAAATAAAGGTTTAAAAAAAAAAAAAAAAAAAAAGATTACTCGAGGTTTGGATTGTCTCATGTTAAGAGGTCAACTTGGATCCAATGAAGGAGTTCGGGTGATTCCTCCTTTCCTGGGAGCACAGCTATTGATATATATTGGACAGTTACAATAACTCACCAAGAGTGAGCACCAACTACATATCCGGTGAACCATCACCCTATTGTGTATAAAATGATCCTGCAATGTTTTAATTGCTACCTTACAAACCACCACTGTTTCATCAAGATCCAGATGAGAACACCAACATCATCATCATACAGATGAGAGCAGCACCAGAAACTATTCGGTTCCTTTCCTGTTCATCATGGCTCAATCCTCATCACTCACAACATTCACCAATTCCAAAACTTGTCTCAAACTCTTTAAGAGCTAGATGGCAAACAACTACCTTAAACCCATGCTGACCTCAACAGAATTCCTCCTGTTTGCTAATTACAAAAGTAAACCTCAAAGGCAAACCCAGTTCTTTGAAGGGAAATTTGACTAATTTATCTCACAATTAACCTATAATTGGTTTTACCCTTTAAACTAACTTCTCCATCAAAGCACACTTGCCAAAGAATGCCAACTAAGTTTGGTGCTAACTGTTTCCCCTATTAAAAGTGAAACTTTCCTTCACAGAATCCAGCTTCGATATAGTGGTCTAAGCCAGATTCCCCTTGTACCTGCACAGATGCAACACCCTACTCTCTGTCCTCCCTGCTCTCACTCTGTCACCCGGAACAGTAGCTTTGATGTTGCCTATGTCTCACCAAAGGCTTAAAGAAGTTCGACTACATCTCTAATGCTATTACAATTCCTTCCCACGTCACTTTTAGAATTAGATGCATAACTTACAAGTCCACTAGAATCAGAGGCCCTGCACATCTGGACTAGAAAGTCAAGACATTGCCGGTCTGAGAAAAAAAACTGCAAAAGAGGTAAAACCAGAAGACAGGCCTTCTTCTTATTTGCTCCAAGGATCTGGAACAACATCACAATGAACAACAGATTTGCTCCCACCCTTCAATTCAAAGTGTAACTTAATATGCACCACTCCAGAGAACATTAAGCCTCCAAGAGTTTGGACATGCCTTCAAATATTATCCTGTTTGATTGTAAAAATAACCTTTAGTGCATTCTATGCTTCTGTTGCTCCCCGGCTTGGTCTGCCCTTTAGAAATAACTAAACATATACATACATAGCACTAGTTTATATTTACACAGGATTTCCACAATACACAAATTCCACTGATGATTGCGTTTTCAATAAGAATTGCACCACTTCACAAGTTAAAAAAACTACATTTGTGCTGATTGACCTGTGCAAATCAATATTTTGTCCTGGTTGGTGGTAGAAAATCGAAGACTACTTTTTTGTAAACATTACCATGGTCAAAGTCGAAATGGTGATGACCTCAACAAATAACACCTACCAGTATTTTAGGGCTTCGCCACCACTTTCCATGTTCCCTCAACAAATGTTATCTCGGTGATCAATAAATGATTAAACTCTGGTCCTCTGGCTCTCTTATACACATGAGGTCCTCAAAGACTCTAATTCAAAAGTTAGCCCATTGCATAACTCTCGGAGTCAGAGTATGTATCAGGTGAGGTACTTATACGGTTGAAAAATCTACCTTGAATCCAGAATGTCCCCTTGACTTTGATGTTCCTGATCTTTTTCCCCTTTCGCTTTGCAGGATTGATGACCGATCTCTTCCCTGCCCCCCCCCCCTGCCCTTCTTAACGCGAGTAACTGTGTAATATGGGCTGCATTGTCGCTGTTGTCCCCCGCTCATGAGAGAGCAAGTCCCTGCTAATGGAGTTCTTTTGCCTGGTCTAAGTTTCCTTTTGTTGTTTTTATTTATAAAACAGTTAATAAGAAACCTTTCTGTAGTGCTGGGTTCAGTTGTGGGCGGCTGCAGCCGTTACGCGTGCGGTTCGCTCCTGCTCTCATGATTGCTGTATTATTGTTTTCCTCCCCTTTTTCTACGTTAGCGGCCGGCCCAGGCGGTTGTAGGCCCATGACTGTGAATATTTGATGTGTAAATAAAGGTTTTAAAAAAAAAAAAAAAAAAAAAGATTACTCGAGGTTTGGATTGTCTCATGTTAAGAGGTCAACTTGGATCCAATGAAGGAGTTCGGGTGATTCCTCCTTTCCTGGGAGCACAGCTATTGATATATATTGGACAGTTACAATAACTCACCAAGAGTGAGCAGCAACTACATATCCGGTGAACCATCACCCTATTGTGTATAAAATGATCCTGCAATGTTTTAATTGCTACCTTACAAACCACCACTGTTTCATCAAGATCCAGATGAGAACACCAACATCATCATCATACAGATGAGAGCAGCACCAGAAACTATTCGGTTCCTTTCCTGTTCATCATGGCTCAATCCTCATCACTCACAACATTCACCAATTCCAAAACTTGTCTCAAACTCTTTAAGAGCTAGATGGCAAACAACTACCTTAAACCCATGCTGACCTCGACAGAATTCCTCCTGTTTGCTAATTACAAAAGTAAACCTCAAAGGCAAACCCAGTTCTTTGAAGGGAAATTTGACTAATTTATCTCACAATTAACCTATAATTGGTTTTACCCTTTAAACTAACTTCTCCATCAAAGCACACTTGCCAAAGAATGCCAACTCAGTTTGGTGCTAACTGTTTCCCCTATTAAAAGTGAAACTTTCCTTCACAGAATCCAGCTTCGATATAGTGGTCTAAGCCAGATTCCCCTTGTACCTGCACAGATGCAACACCCTACTCTCTGTCCTCCCTACTCTCACTCTGTCACCCGGAACAGTAGCTTTGATGTTGCCTATGTCTCACCAAAGGCTTAAAGAAGTTCGACTACATCTCTAAAGCTATTACAATTCCTTCCCACGTCACTTTTAGAATTAGATGCATAACTTACAAGTCCACTAGAATCAGAGGCCCTGCACATCTGGACTAGAAAGTCAAGACATTGCCGGTCTGAGAAAAAAAACTGCAAAAGAGGTAAAACCAGAAGACAGGCCTTCTTCTTATTTGCTCCAAGGATCTGCAACAACATCACAATGAACAACAGATTTGCTCCCACCCTTCAATTCAAAGTGTAACTTAATATGCACCACTCCAGAGAACATTAAGCCTCCACAAGTTTGGACATGCCATCAAATATTATCCTGTTTGATTGTAAAAATAACCTTTAGTGCATTCTGTGCTTCTGTTGCTCCCCGGCTTGGTCTGCCCTTTAGAAATAACTAAACATATACATACATAGCACTAGTTTATATTTACACAGGATTTCCACAATACACAAATTCCACTGATGATTGCGTTTTCAATAAGAATTGCACCACTTCACAAGTTAAAAAAACTACATTTGTGCTGATTGACCTGTGCAAATCAATATTTTGTCCTGGTTGGTGGTAGAAAATCGAAGACTACTTTTTTGTAAACATTACCATGGTCAAAGTCGAAATGGTGATGACCTCAACAAATAACACCTACCAGTATTTTAGGGCTTCGCCACCACTTTCCATGTTCCCTCAACAAATGTTATCTCGGTGATCAATAAATGATTAAACTCTGGTCCTCTGGTCCTCTGGCTCTCCTATACACATGAGGTCCTCAAAGACTCTATTTCAAAAGTTAGCCCATTGCATAACTCTCGGAGTCGGAGTATGTATCAGGTGAGGTACTTATACGGTTGAAAAATCTACCTTGAATCCAGAATGAAGAACTCCTTTCTCCTTCCCAAAGCTTCGCCCGATTTCCATCCATTTGGGTCCATCTCCTTAATTTTCAAGATTTTGGAAGCAGTAGTCAACAATAAACTTCAACCAGGCTTCAATTCTAACCTCATTCTAAATCCCAGACAATCGGTATTATGCCACTACCACAACACAAAAACTACTACAAGTAATGTAGTGAAAAACCTCCTTTTTCACATGGTTATCACTTCCTCTGCAGTCTGCACTCTGACCTTGCTCGACATCTAAGCAGCTTTTGATCTTTGGGAGCAAAACATTCTGTTTTAATGTTTCTTCAATGGGCATCATTTCACAGCAAGTCATTAAATGGCCCAAAACGAGTGTATGAATGTCACAGTTGTGAATACTGTGCCCCACTGCTTCTACTCCCTCTAGTGTCCTGCAGTTTCATCTTCTTGCACGTCTTGTAGAACATGTACATTTACCCACTGAGAGAATTACACATTTTTGCGGAAGTAGTTTGCACATCCATGTGCCTGACACTCAACTCTAGATGGGTCTGCCGGGACATTGTTCTATTGAAGAACAGCAACTATTGGGGGCAGATTTGTTAACAATTTGTGCTGTGTTTGCATAACAAAGTCACATTACTCTGCATCACATGAGGCTTTTTAGTAAATATATCCCTTTGTATCCTGAAATCTACTCAAGGCTGGGTAAATGATCACATGATTTGCCTCAAGATGAATAATCTACAGTTTGTGTTGCTATATTCACTCACTGCTATCCTATCCCTTCAAGAATCATGTAGCTACTTGACCTTTATCACAATCAATATCTCACTTTTGAACCCCACATCAATTTCTCAATCTCATCTGACAACCTCACCCTTAATTGTATACCCTGCTTCACTTTGACCCCTCTAAGATCATCAGACACTTATCACTTCTAAACTAGATTTCTGCAATGTTATTCTTGAAAGATTCCAATCCATTGTACTGCAGAATCTTCCAGTATACTCCAGACCTTTGCTGCAAGAATGATCTAAAATACTAACTACCACAATTATGCGAAATTCATAATCAAAAATTCTCAATTTCTTCCTGTGTGTGAAAGATGCCAGTTCAAAATACTTCCCCTGATCACAAAGCGACAGTAAAAAGGCACTACAATATTTGACTGCCTTGATTATTATTTTTTTAAACATATTTTTATTGGCATTTGTAGTTTACATAAACATGGTGCATTAGGATACATTTGGTTTGCTTGCATTCTTTGCATTTTATAGCATTATACATTGTTTATCATACAATAGATGGACATGTATCCTGCCATTATTAAGGTCTAGCATTAAATGATTTCTATATAGAACTGGGATGCAAAACTGGGGGAACGTTCACGGGAACTTGACTGCCTTGATGTACCCAGATACAACCCAAAGGTGACTCCACTAACAAACTCTCGATAAAGGTGCAACAGCTCAAATACTTTAATCTGAAAGGTTATATGGTTGCTGCCCACATTCCTACACAGTGGAACCACTTGCTACAGAGCCTGTGACAGAGTCATAACCTGATCCATTCCGCAAGCGTCTCCAGTCTGTCATTTGAACAAGCCTTCTACAAGCCCTCTCTCCTGCCTTCCTTACTCCACTTTCACTTTGCCAGGTCAATGAGATGAATAAATAAATAATGTTGATGTGCCCAAACGTAAAAACTTTTAATCAGGCCAGCCACCAACTAGGGCCCTGTTGTGTTCATTCATCGTTCAGCCGCAAAGGGCGCCTAAGACCTACTCAACTGCATTGAAGGCAATGTCGTTTTTGTATTTCCTTATGACAGTGAACAATTTTGGCCCTTCAGTCTATGCATGTTTTTTTATGACATTCCCGTCATTTGGTTTCTTAATTTATGTTGACTGTATTTTTAATAAGTTGTCTCGGGCCCCCTCGGTCAGCTGATGCATTTGGCTCGCCTATTAATATGTAACTCCAACCAACACAGTCATCACCAGCCCAGCACTTGCATGCACCTATATACCTCCGCAAGAGTAAGACAGCTGCACTTCAGGGCACACTCGTGGCAGCAAGGCGCAGGGGGGTAACAAAACTTGATGGGGCCTCCCTGCAAGGTCCGCGGAGGGGCCCCCTCCAAGCTCAATCAGGAGCTCTCCGGCCAGAGTGCTGTGCTGAGGGGGCCCCCTGGAGCTTGGGGCTTCCCCGCACCGCGGGGGCTGTGGGGGCTTGTGTTACGCCTCTGGCAAGGCGCTATACTAATTGCAAAGCAGTGGCAGTCTTCCCGTGGGAAAAAGTGTCTCCACAAATAGATATTTTTTTTCTTTTTTCAAATTTGATCTGAGAACTGGTTTGGAAGCCAAACTGGCAACATAGTGATATGATATTTTATGACTAATTTAAAAAAATCACTTGATGGATTTCCAACAGATCACAAAAAACATACAGAGGCCCAGATTGACGAATGTTTGAGCGCTCAACTCCATGCACTGCTAGGTGTCGCAAAGTGACGAACACTACAGCAAGGGATCTTTTCAAAAGATACTATGACACAAAGTTCAATCAATCAATCAGTACATTTATAGAGCGCGCTACTCACCCGTGAGGGTCTCAAGGCGCTGGAGGGGGGGGGGGTTGCTACTGCTCGAATAGCCAGGTCTTGAGGTGTCTCCTGAAGGTGAGATGGTCCTGGGTCAGTCGTAGGTGTGCGGGGAGGGAGTTCCATGTTTTGGCTGCAGGTAGGAGAATGATCTTTGAAAGTTGAAACTCGTATTGCTCCAGAACTGCTTTCCACCACCCTCCTTTTAATTTAAGTGAAGGGGAAACGTGGGGGTCAGAAGTGCATATATGCCCTTTGTACCGTGCCACCTAACTGCGTGCATCTTGCATTTGCTCCACCCACTTCCTAAACATATCATTACATGCGTCGCGTTTTTTTGTAGTTATACGCACGAAATGGCGGAACATGACTGATCCGAGCAATTTTTTAAACATCAGTTACAATGAGTTACTTGCAGAGAGAGAGTGAAGCTGAAGGAAAAATGTTGCACGTTTTGGATGAAGGTTTCTGGCAAAACCTGTTACTTAATTACAGTTTTCCCGCTCTCTCGTTTAGAAGAGCCTGCACGGGCGCCTCGAGAAGAATGGATCGATAGATTGCCTTGATTACATCATGTTACTCGCCTATAACTTTACTTTACAGTAAGGATGTCTCATTTCCTGGTAGTAATGCCCGCGAATGGCTGAAGGTTTCCTGAAGTGTTTTTGGAAGCGTGTAATTATGAGGTACTGCAGAGAGCATCCTGAAATCACGTCTCTGCGGTCAGACCAGCCAATCACCGGGCTATTAGAACAACTTAGCTCTCTCGCCCACATTGCTGGCTGTCATCTCAGTAAGCATTCTATAGTCTAACTTGGCTTTCTGCCCCTAGAGACCCATCATCAATTCCTTATAATAAATGTTTTATCGCAATGGCTCATTAGTGCACACAGGATTGTCTTCCCATCCATAACAGAGCCTCCTATTCACATACCAGCTGTCAGTGTGAAACCTGGGCAGAACCAACATTGAGGCGGCCATGATATGTTCATTGCCATTGACCTGTACAATGAGCACAGGGTGTGCGAAGAAAACTTTTGTAGATCTGGGCATGTGTCAGGTTCCATGGATGTTGCGTGCAAATACCCACAGCAACACCCATGGAATGCCCCTTGCACGCAGAGTAAAGCGTGAAAGGGGCCCGTATTTACAAGGCCATGAAAAGTCACGCAGGGTGACGTTACATGGCCTTGTAAATAAGGGCAGGCACATTGCGCCGGAAGTGCGCCAAAAAAAAAGTGACACACTGGTGGCACAATGGCCTTGTAAATGAGGGCCACAAAGTTTTGAAATGCTTGGAATGTGTCAGAATCCTACGCCTCCCCAGGGGAGGAGTAAGAATGGCACAACAAGGAGAAATACTTTTATTTCTCCTTTTTTCCTCTTTCTATGCGTGCTGCATATGAAAGAGGAAAATGCCATCGATGATTGTTTTTGTGCAGAAAGGTATCCCTTCCTGCATAAAATCAATCATCTTTGCAATGCAGGCACCGATGCAACATCACGCAAGGGTGCCGGCGCTGGCGCATGGCAGCCAATTTTTCACCAGGGCAGGGGAAAGCACACAGATGCGTCATATTGTTGTTAATATGAGGCATCCCTGTCCTTTTAAAATGACGCAACTCGGCACAGCAAAATGGCTTCAGTGCTGTGCTGCATCATTATTTTTGTAAGTGAGGCCCTTAGTACTTTGGGCTTCATTTAGACCCTGACGGATGGACTGGCCAATATCTTGGCTCGGCACAGATCCTTCCTTCGCCATCTCAGCTGTGGCGCACCCACTGTATTTTAAGATCTACTCTCGGTTGACGTAGAATGACGGGGGTCCCAGATCCCACCGGACATGGTAATGCAGTTGGGTTAGGCGGGTGCAAAATGCAGGCAGGTTTACCGCTTCTCCACTTTCAGCTGTGTCAGGGCATGCAACAGTGTATGTACAGATCTCAGACACTATATAGGCTCCCTTATTCAGTGTATTGGTTTTGATTCTGAAATCTTGCTTCCTTGTGCTCCGGCTTTCACATGTGAATGAATATGACTAAAGTATTCTGTATTGCTTGTTTCATTGTATGTATATTTTCTTTGACTACAGGCAGATGCTGCCTACAAAAGCCTAAATAAAGAAATAGCCCCCCAAAAAATATCTCTGCTAGGTAGTGTGAATACTTAACCAAAAGTGCTTGTGCTGACACCAACGATCTAAGTTTGTCAACATGGTGTGCATTTTTATGTTTTTGAAAAATATTTGCACAAAGGGTTTGGTTTTAGAAAGCAATACAAAGATTGAGGTAGTTAAAGTGCTGGGGATTTGCTTCCTCAGTAGGAAGGACATCCACCACGGAGCCAGCGGTTCTGCCGTGGCTGGCTCCATGCAAATTAGGTTTTGATAGCAGAACCAACTGACGATGCACCACTGGAAACAAGCCGTTCGCCCACGTCTAAAAGAGGGGGAGTGATCTGTGGGCAGGCGGGTCATCTGCCAAGGTTTGGTGGATGCCTTGTTACATCCAACCACAAAATGACTCTCGCTTCATTGGTGTGGAAAAAATGTATGCTCACGAGGATGAGGCTGAAAGACTGATGAGATGAGTCTTTGCTGGGTCTGGCTATGCTGAACATGAACCCCTAGTAGGAGAGTTAAATGTAAAGTCAAAGCCTCCAGCCTGGAATGCATGCCTCGCTGTTGTTGAGGTGCAATGAAAGGCTGTTAGATTCTGCTGGGGGCTTTCGAAAGCTTCCGCAGCTCCAGTTGAATGGTCAGTCTTGCATTGTGTAGCTGCTGTCTACCACTGGTATCCTGGGACCTTGAGACTACCACAGGCTCATTGAGAATGAATCCCTTTTTGGGTTTCTCCAAAGGGTAGGTTAGTTGAGCAGTCAAGTCTTACTTTAGGAGGTGCTAAGTTATTTCAGTACAGCTGTAGTATGACACGGGGATAACACTTAAAAAAGCCGTCGGTCCAGTCAAAGATAGATCATTTGAAATTATAAGTCACAAACAAGCATGTACTATCGGTTTATGAGCTCAAGAAACATTACCAAATGTCATTTTTTTTTGTTTAGAAATTGTAATTATGAGCTCTAGAAATAGCAGTAAAAGTCATATTGTTTGTGATCAGGTATGTCTAGCAGTTCAGTACTCCGAGTTTAGGTCCCTGGGTAAGGGTCCATACATGTCAGTTATGACTCAATGAAGCGCATCAAAGTAAGTAGTCTGCTCTAATATGGCGGCCTATTGCACTAGGTTGTCTGCACCTTGGAGGTAAGGAGTGGGAGTTTACTTAGCCCGAACCAGTGCTTTGATGATCAATCCTAAAATTCAATAGCCCACAGCCCAATGGTGATCCTACCATAAACCAATGGAAAGGGGCTGCTACTGTGTGGCAAATGAATGCCCAAACAAAGTCTCAAGTTCAAGGATTCCCAATGTAGTTTATTCTAAGTTCTGATGCTAAATCCAGCTAATTCTAGGGGGTTAGCCCTATGTGGTATCATGTCTCTATTTAATTTGCTTTCAAGAAAGCATGCACATAAAAGTTGCAAAAGAGGAGACAGGGAGACATTAATAGATATAGCAAATAAATGCAAAAAATGGTCTGTATTTAAACAGAAATAAACAGAAAAAGGAGGGACAATATGACGGCACTCAGTTACATTAAATGTACATGTAACCTCTATAGACTTGTGCACATTTATGCTCGTGAAAAAACAAAGTGAACTGCGCAAGTGACAAGTGAAAAAACATACAGCGATAAAGGGGCACAAGAAAAAGACACAAACAAGATATGCAAAGAACTTTTGGTGGTTCCAATACATTAGTACATAGTTAGGAATAAAAGTAACTTTGTTGTACCACGAAAGTAATGCCAAGAGTTGCGCTGAAGGGTTGAAGGCGTTTCGAACGGTACAGAATTCAGGTCATCTTCAGGACCAGGTTAAGCATTTGTAGAAGTGCTGCATAGGAGGAAAAAGAGAGGGATCAGAGCCCGGTAGTGGGGGAAGTGGGAGTAGGGGGGGGCGTAGAAAAGAGGGGAAAAGAGAGGAGGAGGGGAAGGGGTAGAGTTGGGTAGGGGGCGTAGTGAGTTAATGGAGGGGAAAATTACCAGTGTATCGACCAGAAACAGAGGTCTGGCAGGGTCAAGTCATGAGGTCATGAGGACCTGGGTGGCTGAGTGGTACCTAGGTAGGAAATAGAGTGGGGATAGAGCAAGAGTGCAAACAGTCAAATGTGTGTACAAAAAATGGACCACTGAATTTAATAAATTGGTCTCACCATGTGGTTTTTTAAAGAAACATGGGAGCCGACGGCATGTAACATGTACCTGTTGAGAATTTTTTTTTGCTAAACAGTAATTACCCAGGTCTCAACTGGGTCTACAGGTATCTTCCTGGTGTTTATTTTCATGTATTTAATTTGCCACACTTGTTTGTAGTAAAAGGAATGCCTTCACCCTACTACGTTTTTTAAGGCATAAGAAGGTAAACGTTATGAATGATGAGTTCTTCTATAACATGCAGCTAATCGAGTAGAGTGTTCTGCGCTGCTTAGTCGACTCAAAGGGGAACAGAGCCAAGGGCCACTGGAATCCTGTCATCACAGAAGTCTGAATAAGAGAGGTTTCAGCAGGTTTTTTTTACATTTTATTTAAACTGAAATGGACCTCACATGTTGAGGCAGCTGATTCCACATACCAGCCACTTTAACAGTGAATTAAGAGCCTCCCCTCCGTTGCCTTTTAAAACAGGGAACCTCAATTAATCCAGGTTTGCGATAGCACCGGGGTCTTCCAGGGCTTTATTCCTTAATTCTTTCATTAAGGTACATAGTCCCCATGTTGTGGAGGTCTTGATGCATCAGGGTCAATGCTTTGTACATTATATGTTTTCAAACTTGCAGCCAATGAAGTCTCTCCCGAAATAATGATAGTGATGTGTATTTCAATATTTTATACTGTAGGCAGACAGCCATATTCTGCATACATTGTAATTACTGGATCAGATATTCAGGGAGGCCCAGATATAAAGCATTGGTGTACTCCAGTCTTTAAATAATCAGTGACCTGACCACTGTGACTTGGGCATCATGTGGAAGCAAGTGAAAAACCTTTTCAGCATGTGAAAGATCCAAAAGCAAATTTTCACTACTGATGATAGGCATGGTTCGCTTCCTGTAGACGTTTTATAGCTGGTCGGAGAAAGATGAACCAGAGCTCCGAATAATGCTTTTTTTTTTAAAAATGTATGTAAAATTGAGGAGCATCTCTCGTTCTTTTGTCCACTTTATGCAAAATCTTAGATCTACATGGCTTGTCCCAATGTGTAGGCGATTGAGTCTACCCACCAGAGGAAAAGCATATAGGGTATGCAAAAGTGAAACCTCTTGATTGTTGTTGTTACTGTTTCAAAATGTCTCCAAATGCGTGGTCAATCAGTGGCAAAAATTTAGATGAAACTAGGCTCAAACATATTCAGCTGATTTTGCCTGAGGCAGTGGCTGCTGCTTTCAGGTTCTATTTTGTTGGGGCAATTGATTGTATTGTATTATTTACCATTGTTTTCAACTCTGTATTAATTTTTGTTGTATGCTCCTAGATTTTAAATTGTACTGTTATTGTCTGCTTGTATAGAATTGTAATGTTTTTATGTGTGTTTTGATGACCCCCAAAACAGACTTAGGGGCTCATTACAATGGCGTAATGATCACCACCGCCGAGCCGGCAGTTTGACCGTTACGCCATCGTAACGAGAAATACCCCCGCCATATTATGATGGCGGTGGGTATCACGGTGGACGCAAAGTCCGTCCGCCGCTTTTCCGCTTGTCAGCAATCATTTCGATTGCTGGCCGGGCAGTGCTGGGCCAGTAATATGGTGGCGGTGCCTAGCAGGCACCGCCAGCCATATTATGATGTGGGTGGTATACAGGCCTGTCCACGGTGGCAATGCCGCCATGGAAGGGCTGGCGGGGATTGGATTTAGGGGCCCATTGCGGGCCCCCGGGTGGGTGAGGGAGGTGCACTTGGGGGGTACCCATGGTACCCCCCTGCAGTTCCCTGCACCAAGCGGCAGGCACCGCGTGGTGCCTGCCACGTGGTGCAGGGAAATGCTGTGCATGCCCTTTTACCATTGCGGACAGTGCTGTAGCCAGCAACATCGTCCGCAATGGTAAAAGGACATGATGCACCCGCCAATATGGCTGGAGCATCCTTATTGGGCAGGTGGGACTGCCGCACGTCTGGAGGTCGGTCCCTTCACCGTTATGGTGGAGAGCAGACTGAAGTCTGCCCACCATCATAATGAGCCCCTAAGTGATATGGGGACAGCCACAATTCCCTCTCAGTACCTAGTATGAAATGTCCTAATGCTGTTAAGGTCAGCAATCAATTCCAGTTTATTCACAGGTAACCTCATTCCATAAATAGATTAAGCTTTCAAAACAGCTCCACAGCAAAATCATGTTTCACAAATGAATTAAGCCATCAGTTTCAAGTTACAGGTATTGATATATCATAGTAAGAGGCCTGATGTGGTTTCCCGCATCGATGGTGGTATATGTGATATATTGTTTCCTAAATGAAACAATATATGAAAATGTTGTTCAAACGAGGAGCCAGTATGTGAGAAGAGGTTTACAAGCTTTGCTAATTTCGCTATTATTAAGAAAGTCTAATTTCACTGCCGCAAACACTTAGGAGTATATTTACAAGGGAAGACGCGTACCGCGGCGTTAGCTTTCTTGGCTTAACGCCGTGCTCCCCTACTTTAGAACCCCAGGGCTGCACTGTATTTACAATATGGTGCAGCCCTGCGTTTCTCCCTGCTCTGGCGCTAATTACAGCTGCCTAGCACCAACGCAGGCACCCTTGCACAATATTGCAAGGGTGCCTGAATTGTGGGAATTATTGTATTTGTGAAGGAACGTGTCCCTTCCTGTACATAAACAATCTAAAATGGAGATTTATAACTTCCATGTGTGCTGCTTTGTGCAGCACACATAGAAGTTGCAACTCATCATTTTTAAAATGATTGTTTATGTGCAGGAAGGGTCACAGTGCAGCACACTTAGAAACAGCAAAAACGAGGAGAAATAAAGAATTTCTCCTCATTGAGCCATGTTAAGACTAGGTTTTTTTGGGTCTTAATTTTGGCACTACCCCATGTTTATAACCCCTGTAAATATGGGCAGCATCAAAATCGATAGGTTATGTGGCAGAATGCCCACCACAACAACATTGCCCTCCCATTTCACATTAAGGGCTCGATTCCGATGTCGTTCGGAAGGGCTCTAAATTGCCGAAGCCCTTGTTTCCGACCGAATCGAACACACTTCCGAATGACCAAGTACGATGCCTGGAAACCGGTAGGGCTGTCCGAATATGTTCTGAAAGGCATTCGGACAGGTCGCATCTTTCTGAGCCGAATCGTACAGCTCTATGGACTCGGTTTACAAACGTGCAAGTACGATGACTGACTCGGACAGTCTTTCCAAATCGTTTTCTCTGGAACGAATCCGCTGCCGAAATCTGTCTTTGGGGTCCCGTAGCAGGTACCCTTCACTCAGGACCTTACGAATCGGTCCCGCGGGGGTATCCAGGGGACCCCCCTTTCCAACCATGCACGGTGTGGCAGGCACCACAGGGTGCCCGCCACAGGGTGCACGATTTTCCCCAACCACCCCTTTCTTCAATGGGAGACTGTGTTCTCATTCCGAACACAGGCTCCAATTGAAGTCAATGGGAGCCCAACCAAATCGTATCCGGAAGCATCCAGATGCATCGTACTCACTCGGTCGGACTCCCCCAATCAGAGTCGTCCAGAAAACATTCCGGAACTGATTCAGTCGGAATGCTTTCCGAACGAGATCGGAATCTGGCCCTAAGTATAGCGTGAAAGGGTGCCTTATTTACAAGGCAACGTTAAGTGGCTTAACACTGCATTGTTAATAAGGCAAAGCCCATATTGCTACAGTAATGTAAAAAAAGTGACTTTCCTGTGGGAATACGGGCTTGTAAATATGCCCCTTAATGTGTCAAAGCAAACACACATCCAAAATATGTCTATCTGGCATTTTACTTCTCAGCTAATGCATATAATTTAGACTACAGTGTTCTTCAAATCTAGCAGTCTGCATCTGTTATGAGTAGTTTCATGTCCTTGCTCGTTCATCTCCTGGCACCCAAAAGGCATTAATAGGCATGTTTCACCCATTAATTATTTCTAAACATGCACTGACAAAGCCAGTAGGCATTGTCTTTCCAATGTGAGCACTTAGTTATTAACAAGACAAGAACACTCTTTTTAAGTTTTATAAAATGGCATTTCATGATGAGTGTAGTATGTGCAAACACGTGTGCACAACCAGAAGCCAACTTGATTTTGTTTTTTAATAGCATGATGGGATGCCAACGTCCATCTGTTCCCCCAATATGCTTGGGCAACCATATTGGATTTTTTTCAGTCTAACATCTTGTAGCTCTTTTTGTTATACATTATTATTAATTTACACTTCCAAGATGGTGAAGGAGGCGCACTGTCAATGCACCTCCTGAGAGCTTCTTAGCCTCTGCGCCCACATCTGTAGTACGGCGCGGTTGCAGAGGCAGAGGGATTCCCTCATTTGCATAGGGCATACCTCCATGCAAATGAAGGAATGCCCCCTGAAGATAGCACTGGCGCTTTAAGTCCGTCGGCACTATCGGTATTACAGAAGGGCCGCACAGGCGTCTATAGCCCCTTCTGTAATACCAAAGTGCCCTGGGGTGCGCAAAGCAGTCACAATTGCTTGTTGCACTCTCGGGGTACTTACACAATATGGCCCCAGACTTGATGTTAACTTGCACCATTCTTGCCATACCCTGCATGGAAAGCCAACAAGGCTACTTAGGACGCCCGCTTCAAGAACACACATGGCAGGTCACAGTGGTAGATTATGCCTAAAAGATAACTGCCAAGCAGGAATATTCTAAGGCGCTTTGCACACACAATAACTGACACAACTGTGAAATGCCAACTTGCCAAGCCCAGAGGTTGGAGGAGGAGCCCACCCATCTGGGATACAGATAAGGCAACACTTTTAGAGTGAAGATGCAGGGCTTTAAATGTTCGATGTTGAAAGCACTCTGTGTAAATACATTTCTTTAACCACTTGTGCTGAAGGATATTTTCTTCGGTTTTTGGAGGGCAGAGTGTTTGGATCTGTCTTTCAGAGAAGCAACAGTCAGCCTTTGTGTGTGCTAGTTATTATCTTTACTTTTCTGAAATTGCTGCAACCAGGGATGTACCTGTGATGTTTAGAAATAATAATTATTCGGAGCTGGTGAGGCATCAGGCAGAGTTCATGTCTCAGCTATTGAGCTGAATTAGGCCAAATGTTTCTTTAGTTACATATTTTAAAATTATTGGACGTGATGCACACATTTAATTGTGATAGGATTACCAGTCTGCCATTCAAGTGAGTGCAGTTATCCTGGATTTTCTTTGAATTATTACAACAGCAAAGTGTTATTTTCTACACCACAATTTTATCCTGTTAAATCTCCCATCAGCCAAATTGAAAAAGAATTGGTGCGCATGTAGTTATCATGCACACAAAATATAGATGCTTTATAAGAACACAATGAGCAGAAATTTAATTATTGAGGTTTAGCTGCGCACATTTATAACAATTATGACTTAGGTGATGGTCGCCAGCTGAGAGGCAAGGCAAAATGATTGAAAATTACCACTGTTAATGCGCTTTTATTTTATTTTGTTTTTAAACTGAATTCTTCATCTAGTTTCAATTGCTTACTCTGGTTGTTCAGTAGTTTTTTAGATTTTTTTAATGTATTATTTTTTTGAATTTCTTTATATTTTATTTTTATATACTTACATTTTGTCCTACTTTTATTCTCTCACACCAGTTGTTCCAGTTGTTTTTTAAGAATTTGTTTATTTATTATGTTTACCTTCCAT
Source organism: Triturus cristatus (assembly GCF_964204655.1). Lineage (NCBI taxonomy): Eukaryota > Metazoa > Chordata > Amphibia > Caudata > Salamandridae > Triturus > Triturus cristatus. Next base: position 1,010,350,810 of record NC_140593.1, on the reverse strand, counting down.
TTATGTGCCGCCTTTTTGTGTTTCATGCTCTAAAAACGTGTCATGTCTGGTGTAGTGTTTATACAGCCTGCTACCAAGGGTGTAACACAAGCCCCTGCAGTCCCTGCGGTACGGGGTTCCACCCGGAGGACCCAACCCATCAGGGTGCCACACTTCAGCCCATGGCCAATGCCCATCTGTAAAATATAAGAGATGCAGGAGCCCCTCATCTGTTTCTGCGGGGGAAGCATTATTTTGTGTTACACCACTTCCTGCTACGTGAGTGATCCCTGGGCCACCAAGTGTATGTGGGAACATCATAAGGTGCTGTGATCTATAGCATGCTCTGCAATCAGTCAGAAATCCTAGAGGGCTTGCATTTTGAAGTGCTGGCGATAAAATCTGTTCAAATGCAAGAAGGACAATTGATGGGTCTGAACTGAGGTGGCGAAGTGAGCCAAAGAATGATGATGGAGTCAACCCAGATCTGTGACTGGGGGTGAGTATCTGAAAAGTTTCAGTGCTCTGTCCATCATCTCCTTGCCTTTGCTTTGTTCCCCCTAAGTTGGCTGGGTATGCCCAGACGTGGGTCCCTTGCTCACTTTGCCACTGGATTCAAGCTAGCCTGGCTGATGAAGGGTATTACCCAGAAACCGGTCCCAGGGTGCTTGTTTCCGGTTCAGGGAAGACCTGGCTTGGCAGTTCGGGCTGGACTGTTCTCATGACACACAGGGTCAAGACTGATTTGCATATAGCTGAGTCTGAACTGACGTGACGAAGTGAGCTAAAGAATGATGATGGATTCAACCCAGATCTGTGACTGGGGGTGAGTGTCTGAAAAGTTTCAGTGCTCCGTCCATCATCTCCTTGTGTTTGATAAAATCTGTTCAGCCAGAATGTTGGAGTAATGTAAATAGTCCTAGTTTAAAAAAGATCTTGATGAATAAGAATGAAATGTATTTTGTTTAATTAAAAAGCGTTGACTACTAGTTGTGGCTGATGCAAAACATTGTGTTACATAAATGCGACATGTTGAATATGCATGTACATCATGGACGTAGTAAGAGAATGTTTTCTTAGCCCAACAGATTATGGTCTATGTACACTTCTTGTAAAATTCCTTTACTTTTCTCATTTTCCTTTTAATGAAATTTGTTTGTATGATTAAAAAAATTATGTTTTCACTGAAAGGTCTTATTTTTTGCTAGTATACATACTAGTTACAAATTAAAGCACCTCTACCATTCACAGCTCCAAAGGGCACCAGGCGGTCTTCTCATAGAGGTCAGCAACATGTCTCCATGTGACCTGGCAGACTTCACCACTAGGTAAGGGCAATCGCTGATGCCTCAATGTCTACCGCCATGACCCAGCAACTCCACAGCATCTCCGAATCCCACTCCGGGTCCCAGATGCAGGCACATTGAGGCCTCCGGGTCCCAGGGACTGTCCACACTTTCAGGGTTTTGGCTGCCATGGTGTTGCAAGGAGGGAGCTATGAAAAGTGGTGCATCACAGGTTTTCTCCAGCGATGCGCCTCTTTTTATATTGCCCTGATTGTGCATTTCCTCTTCCCCTGGGACTCTGGCTGGTCATCCTGGCTGTTAGCGGGTTTGGGGTGGTTGTTGATCTGTGCTGCACTTGTCCCTGCCTGCTCCATTCTGCATTCCATTGTTTTTCTTTAATTGGTGGTGGACTTATTGGCTATTTTTGCCTCTAGAGGCAGAAAAGGTGAAGTTCTGCTGACTAACATGAGTTTTTTTGCCCGCAATTGGGCCTTTCATTAGTTTTCACCCGCTAACGTCAGAGTTTGTATCGCCTTCACGCTAGTGTTAGAGGCAGTTTTCACCGCAGCTACCTGAAACTATCGCCATGTAGCCATGAATTGTAAATTAACTGCTAACAGGGTGATAGTTTTTGGTGATAGGCCGCGTTAAGAAAACTGCCGCTAACTAACGCTAATGCTAGTTAGCGGCAGTTCTTGTACATATACCCCAAAGTCTTTTATTTCAATACCCTCGTAACAGAAAATAATCATGTTGACTTCATTTACCAAGAAAAATTAACCCCAATTCTGTGGAGGTTAATGCTTTTATCAGCTGGTAAATGTGTGCAGGTGGCTGTAAGGAGTGGAGAAGGGGGCTTAGATGCATGGCAAAGGGACGGGAAGAATGTAGGTTGGCAGCATGTAGTAGCATTTTCTCCATCCTCTATGAAGTGGTCTGGTGGGATTCTGGCACCCAAGTTCTTGCTACTCTGGCAGTCCAAGACTGAAAGGAGGTTACCAGCCATATTTTCTGGTCAGTAAAATTAGGTCTGATATTTACGCAACTGGGCAAGGTCATATTGTACCCGAGACACTGCTCCTCTCAACTTGTAATGAGGGCCCCTTAGTGCAGGGCTTATGCTTGAACCATTCAGGCACAGGTTGGATGATCTGAATGAATTTTCAAGAGCATTGCAAAATGTCTGCAAATTCCATTAATGGGACTACTGGGTAGCCTTTAGTCACATTTTCATGCAAATAGCTTACTGGTCTTTCAATTCCTAATAACTTCTGATGATCCAAAGTAGGATTAAACCTATGTAAGAGCATACACTAAGAACACACAGATCACATGAATTTACTCAGTAGTCATGGGTTATGAACAATGGCAAGCAGTTTCTATGGAAATGTTGCCCAAACTCTTCAAAGCATGAATCAGAACTGAGCGCCTCATGTACAGTGGCGACTACTTCGCAAAGGCGGAGGAGAGTTGCACCACTGCCTGGCTCAGAGCCAGTAAATGAAAAATAAAACAATGTCATTGTTTTATTTTTCATTTTCGGGCTCTGAGACAGCTTGTGAAGGGAGGTGCGGGCATGGGGAGGAGAAGTGCTACATGCACTCCTTAAGTGTGCATGTGTGTTTGGCCCCGGCTATCCAAAACACACATGCACACTTAGGTTTTCTCCAGCACCGCTGCTTTGAGCAGTCAGGCTGGAGAAACCCCACAGACACCCTGTACTGAGCAGAGCATCTTTCCTGCCCGCTCAGACCAATCCCTGCGCTGCTCTCTCATGAGATCAGCGTGGGGATAGCAGGGAGTCCGTAACATGGCCCCAGTTCTTGCTGGGACCAGGAAGGACTATGCCAAGTGCAACGCAGAAGGCTCCAGATACGTTTTTCTTTTTAATTTATTTTTTGTTATAACCCAACCGTGCGCTCCCTCACCCACGCTCCCACGCGCACCCTCCACCCACCCCACCACCACTTTCTTGTTTCAGCTGCGACTCTTCATGCACAAAGGTGTTTTGTGGTCACAAAGTCTGTGACTTGCATAAACACAGAGATTGCAGCCCAAAAACACTTTTTTTAAATGAATAAAAACCCTTTTATTAGTCCACATTTTTTTGGGCTCATCAAAGAGGTTTGTGATACATTATGAGTCGCAAGTAGGTTGGGGTGTGAAAGAGGCATTGCCCTCTTATTTAGAGTTTGCAATGAAATGCACTGTTATTGCAGTCACAAAGCATTGATGAGTTACCAACCCCGAACTGAGGAGGTAACTGGTTCACAAAGGGAAAATGGTCCATGTGGGACGGATTCAGCTATGGGAATTGGGTCAGCGACCTTGAGAAGGAAGCGTGTCTTTCTAAAGCAGCAGCTACCCCTTTGATGTACATGGCTGAGTTTTTTAATAAAAGTATTTCCTGTTTAGGAATGCAAATCCTGGGATGGAGGTCTCCTATCCATTGCAGGCTTCCATCCCTGCATTCACATCAATCACGCGGAGTCGCAAATTGTGAGCTGCCTAATTAATATTTATTAGACAGGTTGTATTGTGACCCTGTGTGAATGTGCAATGTGTGGTGTAGCATATATATATATTTTTTTAAACATATTTTATTTGTCAAAAGCACATAGAGCGGATCTCTGTAACCCAGAAGCTTCCGTAGCATCAATATACATTATCGTGACTTTGACACTTTTCTCATGTATGAAAAGAATATTGAAAGGACTTGCAATTAAAACATAACAAAAGAGAAAAACAAAGAAACATACAATGCCCCCCGCCCCCCTCCCCATCGCACTGTTAACCAAACAAGATCAATATATACAGTCAGAGCATCAGTACTATGCTCACTACAGTACATTTCTAAGAAGGCTCAATTCCACCCAGTGTAAATAAAATAAATAAAAAACCCCAGTAAGGGGGGGGGGAGAAGATTAGAACCGGTCCGAGCCCTGTGCTGGAACAGGCTCCAATTCCAGTCCCCGATAGTCTGCCCAGCGCTTCCAGATTTTGTAGTGTTTACAAGGACACCCCCTCGCTACAAAGATTGCGGTCTCCAGGCCCATACAGAAATCTAGACCTGTCTTCCAAACCGAGACGGAGGGCGCTGCTGTCGCCTTCCAGGCTCTGGCAATATCGCATTTGGCAAGGGTAAAACCCAGGAGCATATGGTGACGTTTGTAAATGTTGCCCCTGATATCGTCCATGACATGTAGGAGAACCAGCTTAGGTGAGCGAGGGAGCAACCCAAAACCTCTGACAGGCATGTCATTACTCCCTGCCCAAAACCGCACCAGCGTGGAACAATCCCATATGGTATGAACTAAGGTGCACTCTTCGTGCATGCAGTGAAGACACACCGGGGAAGCCACCAAGCCCACCCTGTACAACCTGAGTCTATTGAAATATGCCCTATGGAGGTATTTAAACTGGATAAGTCGACAGCTCATTGCAATAGCCGCCCCACGAGGGGAAGCAAGGGCCTCCGCCCAGTCCTCCTCCTCAAGCGAGCCCACATCACTATCCCATGCCTCACAGAGACCCTGCAGAGATGGGGAGCTATGTGTGACCAGGGATTGATACATTTGAGAGATCTTTTGGTCTTGCAAATCACGCATGAAGGCTTTCGCCTCCACTGGGCTGAAGTCGGCCAGCTCCTCCAATCCCGCTAAGCTTGGTGAAATTGTAGATATTTAAAAAATTGGGTACGTGGCATTTGAAAGTCTTTCTGCAGGTCCTGAAATGAACTCAAGACGGGCCCCCGCATAACGTCCCCCAGGGTAGAGATCCCAGTCGCATCCCAGTCACGGAATCTAGGCAGGACCGCCAACTGCGGCAGGTGTCCATTTTGCCACAGCGGGGTCTCCCGGGTCAAACGGTTCCACCAACCCATCCTACTCAGCGCCTGCCTCCAGATCCGAAAAACGAGCTGTGCGACCACCGGCAACGCCCGCCACAGAGGTGCAGAATATAGGAGCGTGTGCAATGAGTGATCAACCATGAGCCGCCGTTCTACAGCATATTCTGGATCCAGCCTATCCCCGTACCACAATTCATTAAGAACCAACAAGTGCAAAGCCATATAGTACGAAAGAATGTCAGATGTCGCAAGCCCCCCACATTATGTGGACTGAAAACAGGTACGGAGGTCCACCCTGGCAGCCCCACCACCCCGTAAAAACTGACCCAAGGCCATATTGACCTGGTGGAACCATCTTGGATACATAGGATATGGATGATTTTGTAGCTGATATAATAGACGAGGAAGAGAGACCATTTTAAAGATGGCCGAGCGACCATGGATAGATAAGGGCATGTGGGACCAGGTCTTAATATCCTTGCGCACCCTGGTCCACACTGGCACTAGGTTTCTGTCCCATGTCGTTGTCATGCCCCCGTGCACCACCCGCACAATGGAGGTCCAGGCACCAAGATCACCCCCTCCGCCCAAGACCCAAAGAGTGGACTTTCGCTCACTCATATAGAGGACGGAGGTCTCGCCGAACACCTGCATGATGTGCAGCAGCCACGGGCCAGTCCTGCCAAAATCAGTAAGAAAAAACAACATGTTGTCGGCATGTAGGGCTATGCAATCTGACAGCCCATCGGCCCATTCGAGACCGGCCACTTGCGCATCGAAGCGCACCCAGGCAGCCAGGGGCTCCATAGACAAGGCGAACAGATATGGAGATAATGGGCACCCCTGCCTGGTGCCTCGACCAATAGTAAAAACCGACGAGACTGAACCCGCCACACGTACAGATGCCATTATATCAGTATAGAGTAGGGTTAAATAGGACAAGAAGTGAGGCCCTAAATTCAATCTGCGCAGGAGTGCAAATAAATACTCCCAACTCAAGGAGTCGAAAGCACGATCCATGTCCGTGAGCAATAGCGCTGCACGCACCCCCAGGCCTCTGACTGCTGCGATAGCAGTGTGCGCTCTGCGAATATTGTGGCGGGTTGCCCGCTGGGGCATAAACCCGGCTTGGTCCCGATGAACTAGGGAAGAGATATGGGACCGGAGACGGTTAGCCAATGCCTTGGCCAGGACCTTGGCCTCGGCATTAAGGAGGGAGATAGGATGATAAGACGCGTGGTGTTCGGGAGAACTACCGGGTTTATGAAAGACCACCACCTCTGCATGCCGCCAATCACTGGGCAGACGACCATGCTCCCTGGCTTCCTCCACAACTTTGCGATAGTGAGGGCCAAGTTGTAGGAAATACTGTTTAAAAAATTCATTCGGGAAACCATTGGGACCTGGGGCCCTCCCGGGGTGCAACTCCCGGAGGGCGGAACCTAGTTTGTCCTCTGTAAGTGAACGGTCCAGCTCCACACTGACCTCGTCCGACAGGGCTCTAGGCAGGAGATCCTCTAAAAAACAGCCTATCGCCTCTGCTGGCAGACAGTCCCTAGGTGCATAGAGGTCTGCATAATACGCCGCAAAACTCTCTGCTATGGCCAACGGGTCCAATAATGGTGACCCATCAGGTCCGATAATACCCGGGAGAACCAGGGAGCCCGACGCTCCTTGACACAATCTATGTAATAGCTTACTCGACTTGTCTCCCCACTTGTATATCCTACTCCGGGTTGCCAACCAAGCCTGGCAGGCTTCGTCTAGCAAGTGGGATGAGTAGCTTTGTTGAGCGAGCAACAGTTGGCTGCGGACCAGCCGCCCCCCTTCATCCCTGCTACACGTCTCCAGATCCAAAAGTGTAGCTTCAGCCTGAATAAGAGACTCCCTATGGACCCTGCGGGCCGCGGCGCAAAAGGAGATGTTTACCCCACGAAGAGTGAGCTTCATTGCCTCCCAGAGAGATTCCGCCGCAGACACCGACCCTACATTATGCGATAGATACTGATCTATAGCCTCTTCCATGCGTTCCCTGTAATCCTCATTCTGAAGATTCCATGTGGAAAGGCGCCACCGGAAGGGCCCACGTGCCAATGCAGCGTGCAGAGTAATGGCCACCGGCGAATGATCCGAGAGGCCAGGGGGGAGAATATCCCCCTCAACCACCCTGCCAGAAGCCCCCTGGGAGACAAAAATGCAGTCAATACAAGAAAAGGAGTCATGGACCGCTGAAAGATAAGTGTACTCCTGGGTCCTACCATGCAACCTGCGCCACAGGTCCACCCAATCCTGGCCCCCACCAGGGAGTGGAGCTTGGTGGGGTGGCCAGCCACCGGGGGCCGGCCGGGCCTCCACCGGTCAAGGACAACATCAACAACATCATTCCAGTCCCCATCAACCACTGCGAGGCCCTCTGGAATGTCCGCCCACACAGTGACAAGTTTCTCAACTAGCCCCCAGGATAATGGCGGTGGGGCATAGACACTACCCAATATCACAGACTCGCCTCCCACCGTGTGCAGGAGGAAAAGGTATCTGCCCTGCGTGTCGGCCCATGTCTTCGTGTGAGTGTATGGGACCCGTTGGTGTATCAAGACTGCGACTCCCCGGGATCCCCGCACAAAGCCTGAATGAAACACTTGTATGTATCCAAAGCGCCTTCGCCCCCATGAGGTGCGTCTCCTGCAACATTAAAATATCCGCGCTGGCGCGCTTTGCTTGCTTAAGGATTGCTCCGCGCTTGATCTTGTCTAATGCCCCCTTACATTCCAGCTCAGTATGCGTAGGGACCCCAAAGAATCTTGTGGCCTACCCGATATAGCAGCCATTTAGGGGCTTCATGAGTATGGAGAACACTGGTGACCTATAATAAGTAGCGCAGCAAGGCTCCAACATGTAATTGAACAGTGCGGTTAAAAACAACAACTCCCCTGAACAACCCAACCAACCCCCTCCCCCCACCCTATACCTCAATAACAGTGAAGTATCTGTCGCGGCGGGCAGAGCAGGCTCACCCCAACCCAACAGGAGGTACCACCCCTCACCCGCCTATGGATCCCCAACATACAGCCCATCGTCCTCTGGCCCGTATCCCTGACTGTAAAAGTACAGTAGAGATGCCATCCGTCTTCAGGCTCCTCCGGCCAATCTTAAGTTCCTGAGGACTTTAAGTGTGTGAACACAAACATTAATCAATCGGCTGGTGCCACTTGTCCCGAGGCGGGTCCCACACGTGACGGGGCATTGCCGGACCTGGACCGCCTTCTGGACCTGGAGCGTCTAGACCCCCTCCCCTTGACATTAGGCAAATTCCGAGCCACCCCACTTAAGGATGAGTCAGAGTCTCTCCCGGGCGGCGAATGAGGGCGCAGCCGCACTGTCTCATCTGTCCACTGGAATACCTCCTCTGGGGAATCAAAAAAGTACATGAGAGATAAACGACCCGCAGCCGGACCGGATAGAGCAATGCATATGGGAGCTTGAGCTCTCGCAGGCGGCCCTTAGCCGCTAGGAATGATTGCCGCTGCTGTTGGACCAGTTTAGTATAGTCAGGGAATATCAAGATGGGGGCATTGTCATACAGCAAGGGTTCTTTGGTCCTGGCCTGTTTCAGGATAGCGTCCCGGTCAAACTGACAAACGTACCCTCTCAAATTCCTGTGCATAGAGTCCATTCCAATAGAGTACAGGTTGCAGTGGACGAGAGTACAAGAAGCGAGGAGAGCGTTACTGGTGGTCATTGGTGTATCGTGAAGAGCAGGCCGGGTGTGGCAGATGGTAATCACTTTAGTGTGAAGTGTAGACCTCCCCTTGTGGGTCATCACTGGTGCTCACTGTAGCGTGAAGAAGGGGGTTCACAGGAGCTTCACAATGGCGGTCATCACAGGTGGCAAGATCTCAGCACAAATGTGTCTGTTCACAGTAATGAAGAGCCCCGAACTTCAGGATTTATCCCCTTCTTTACAAAAGGAGCTCAACTGATGACAGTCAAGGGCACAGTGACAGGGCCTGGGGAGACACCTCATGGGGAACAGAAACTCACTCCAGTCGAGGCCTGCAGTGCTCAGGCAGGTCCATGCAGGTGCAGTGCAGTAGGTCAGCTGAGCAGTTACAGCGAGGCCTCTGGAGTTTGATGTGTCCATGCAACTTAGAACAGGAGGCCACCCAATTGACATATGGAGTCATGCAGGTCTTCCTAGGAACAAGGAGATTGTTCTCTTTCTTTCAAACAGCAAGGCAGTCCTCTGAAAAAAAGGCAGGCCTCAAGCAGCAGTGCAGTCCTCTGGTAGCAGCAGGGCAGCCCTCTAAGAAACAAGACAGGCCTTAGGCAGCAGGGAAGTCCTCTGAGTACAAGGCAGTCCTTCTAAATTCTTCAACAGATCTAGGAGTGTACTGAAGAGTTCATCTAAGTACTGTAGTGTACTGAAGAGTTGGTCAGATGCCAGCCTTTGAAGTGGGAGCAACTTCTAGACTTCCCCCCACATCTGGTTGTGGAATGTCCTTCCTCCAATGCCCAGGCTTCAAGGGGTGTAGGGTGACAATGGACTGTGTCAAGTTCTTTGTCAGTGTGCTGGGTCAGCCACTTTGAAATATAAATGGAGTAGGTAACGGCTCTGCCCTCCATCCTGGCAGGAGGGCCCATCCTTCAAACACATAGTCCCCCTTTGTCTCACTATCTGGGAGGAGTACACAAGGACCAACTACACACAGTCATGTGACACAGGCTGCAGGCACCAAAGGGTTAGGACAGGAGAATGGCAACTTTCTAAAACTGTCATTTTCAGAATTGTGACTTGAAATCCAACTTTATCATTAAAGTGCACTTTAAATCACAATTCATTTGAGTGCAAACATGACATTCCTACCTGCTGCGAATCAAAAGTTTTGATTTAATAAATGTTATTCTATGGGAGTGGTAGCCCTTGCAGTAGTGATAAACAAATTCACACGTATTTCACTACCAAGACATGGTACATTTCCTACTTTCAAAATACACTACACCCTGCACTGTGGGGTGGTTAGAGCCTACCTTAAGCGTGACTAATATTTATTAAAAGGGAGATTTAGGCCAGAATGTTTTTTTATTTTGCCAGATTGAAATGGCAGTTTAAAACTGCACACATGCTGCAATGGCAGGCCTGAGACATGTTTTAAAGGGTTACTTAAGTGAATGGCTCAATAAGTGCTGCAGATGCACTAGTAGCATTTAATTTTACAGACCCTGGGTATAGGTTTTACAGCTTTACGAGGGACTTATAAGTAACTCAATTCAATTCAGTTAATCTTTCTCAGCCAATTTTTGGCCATAAAAGACACAAAGCAATCAGACATTAGACAACATTTGTATAAAGTGCAAGGTGCTAAAAAAAACAAGTAAAACTTGTTAAAACTATGATAAAAAGGGTAAAATACAGAATTTATATTTCGACAAACAGAGAAATATTGTTTCAACAAAGCAGGCCCTCCCTGGTTTTCCTAGTACTAACTCCAGCCTTCGGAAAATAACATACACTGAACCAAACATCATGTGTATCCAATAATTGCAAATGGAAAAAGCTGCTCTACATTTGCGATGACCCAATTATTTTAAAAGAGGTTTGAGCAAACGTCTGCGATAGTATCTAAAAAATGCCGCAGAAAAACATATGATGTGATAGTGATTGTTCTGAGAACCCATTGCTGGAACAAGTTAAAATATACCCCCCAAAATATCAGTTGGGTTACCTGTGCTCATGAGTCGCAAAACCGTACCAACCCTAAAACGGAAAAGGAGAGACCTCTCACATAGAGTGAGGCATAGTGTCAAATAAAAAATGGACTCTGTGCTAGCAGAGTGTCTGTAAAAACCAACACCATGTTTTTCGGTAAATCAGTTTGCAGCCTTCTAGTTTCACAAAAATCCCAGAAGTGGCTTGTGACCAATGATTTATCATCTTTATTAATACTCTTCAGGGACAAAAAAAGGAGAAGCCAAACCCAGCTCCTGAAATGTGCGCCACATGTAATTTAACCAGGCAATGGTGCTCCATTTATCCAAACCCAGCCAGTCCCAGATGATGTCTCTACAGAGTTGAGCGTGTGGATAAGCCCACACGCTGATCCACAATAATAGTGGGACTAAATGAATCCTGCCGGCTATGTATCACTGGTTTAGCTCCAGGTGCATAATATAACAGAAGACTGTGGGTGACAAGAGTAAAAGCCTTCGGCATGCACAAGTTTCCTCTAGCTGGAGAAGGACACTCTTGTGGCATCCCCAAACCCCTGCCCCAAACGTGGCACCTGGGACTCACTGTGTGTTATACAGACCCTGCAGGATTTCGCAATTTCATGATTTGCAAAAGAATCGCAATATCTGCAGTTTTGTAGAAGTGCTGCGATTGTTACAAAACTGCCTGCGAAATTTGGAAAACTTAGAGGATGTATAAATAGAACAGTGATGGGCTGGGGCGGTGCAGGGTTTGCATTGAGGTGAGAGTGGTATGAACGACTGAGAGGTGGCGCAGAGAGCAGGAGCTGCTCCAGGCAGACATTCAGGGAAGAAGAAAAACTGCTGAGAGGAAGGTGGACTGTGTAAAACTTCCGATGATAGATACCAGGTCTGCATAGAAGGGGTCTTTTCAAACATACACTGGCTGGATGCGCCACTGAAAAACATGCGCGTTTCTATAATTCAAACCACGTAAAACTAGGGGTGGGCGGAATTTGCGGAATTAACCTTCGCAAATTATCGCGAAAATGTTTAAAATTATCGCAAACAAGCAGAAATATCGCGAAGATGCGGAAGTTTTTTTCCGGCATGTTCGCGAGATTTTCTGCATGGTTGCGGGTCGCCAACTTACCCATGTGGTTACTTGCGGGCGCGGCCATCTTGTTTTGAGTTGTTCTCGCGGTGCATGATCGCGAGAAGAAAGACGTGATCGCGCGACGCATGACGTCACTGCGGGCGCGAACTGTCGCGAGACAGCGCAAATGGCTAAAAACAATACAACATCTCATGGAGAACGCGACCGGATCAAGAAAACTTGTCGGCGAACGCAGGGATTCAGGTAAGGCGATCGCGCGCGCGCGAGAATGTATTATTTTACAGCGCGAGCAAGAAACAAATTATCGCCAAGCTGCGGAAACCGGAATTTTTGACATTTTCGCGCTCTCCGCGGAACGCGAAAATGTCAAATTATCGCAATTTCCGCGAACGGAACGAAATTTTTGCCCAGGCCTACGTAAAACCATTACGGTCTTCAGTGTGCGCATATGTGCCCCAACCTTCAAACCACCAATTAAGAAAGAAGTGCACTTGACAAGTTTGCGGTATTCAACGGAAGACCGTAGCTCAGATGGACTTCCAAACTTATAAAGTCGCAGGTTTACGAATGGTGTAGATTGTATGCAAATCCGTACACTGAAAAACACGTTACATTTTGTGACAATGTACATAATGATGACATAGCATTTCACTAGGCCTGGGCCAAAATTCCGTTCCGTTCGCAGAAATTGCGATATTTTGGCATTTTCGCGTTCCGCGGAAAGCGCGAAAATGTCAACATTTCCGCATTCCGCAGCTTAGCGATAATTTGTTTCTTGCTCGCGCTGTAAAAAAATACATTCTCGCATTCGCGCGATCGCCTTACCTGAATCCCCGCGTTCGCCGACAAGTTTTCCCGACCCGGTCGCGTTCTCCACGAGATGTTGGATTGTTGGTAGCCATTTTGCGCTGTCACGCGACAGTTCGCGGCCGCATTGACGTCATTTGTCGCGCGATCACGTCATTTGTCGCGCGATCACGTCTTTCTTCTCGCGATCATGCACCGCGCGAGTATGAGAAGATTGAGATCTCGAACACGTCATTCTACATTGGGAGCCAGAGGGTGAGGACGCGGGCACGTCTAATTGAACGCGAACAGGAGAAAGAGACCCCGAACACGTCATATCCAACGCGACAGGGACAATGAGAACGCGATCATGTCATTTTCGACACGCCGGCGGAAGTAATGTGAAGCTCGAGAACTCAACATGTAAAATTTTCATTTTGGAGAGGAATATCAGCTCTAGCAGCATGAAACCTTCTGCAAATGCTGATTTTGGATGAAAACAACTCCTTACATTGACATTTGGCTGTCCTTTTTTGTGAAAGGAGTCCTTTTTTTAAAAGGTGGAGAGAGGGAGGAAGTGACACAGAATCTCCAACTTCCTGTTCCTGTCCAGCAGTCTCCTCCCAGTGCTTTGTCCATCTCCTGCTCATTCTGCCTTTGGATTTGGAGCTGGAAAGATCACTCTTTTTGCCTGCTGCATCATTGCAATTGGATTTGAGGATTTTTGGAATAGGATATTTTACAAGTAAGTGGTTGTTGTGTTTGTTTGATTGTGGGCATTGCAGTTGTAACTACAATTTATTTTTGATAATTAATTATCATCATTCCTTTTTTTATTTTTTTTATTTTGTGGGTAGTAGTAGTAGTAGGCCCGAGCTAGCCATGGGCATGGCCTCATGGGTGTGTATGTGCATGATGAAGCAACTGTTCCTTTTGTTGTTTTTTGAATGTATTTCATTTTCAAGCACATTTAGGGCATGGATGGCATTGGATTGAGTTGGGGAAGTGTGCTTTTTGGGGGTGGCCTTTGTGATTTTGTTGGGCCTGGCCATGTGGCTGGTGGCCATTTTGAAGCCTAGGCCTGCAAGCTTGCCTGGCCTTGTCTGCCAACAGGCCTGCTTTTTCATCCATTAGGATCAGAGCAGGTAGCCACAGCTTTATTAATCAAGTGTTTTCTGTGTGATCCGTTGAATTTAGACATCATTTAGGGCATGGATGGCATTGGATTGAGTTGGGGAAGTGTGTTTTTTGGGGTGGCCTTTGTGATGTTGTTGGGCCTGGCCATGTGGCTGGTGGCCATTTTGAAGCCTAGGCCTGCAAGCTTGCCTGGCCTTGTCTGCCAACAGGCCTGCTTTTTCATCCACTAGGGTCAGAGCAGGTAGCCACAGCTTTATTAATCAAGTGTTTTCTGTGTGGTCTGTTGAATTTAGACATCATTTAGGGCATGGATAGCATTGGATTGAGTTGGGGAAGTGTTTTTTGGGGGTGGCCTTTGTGATGTTGTTGGGCCTGGCCATGTGGCTGGTGGCCATTTTGAAGCCTAGGCCTGCAAGCTTGCCTGGCCTTGTCTGCCAACAGGCCTGCTTTTTCATCCACTAGGATCAGAGCAGGTAGCCACAGCTTTATTAATCAAGTGTTTTCTGAGTGATCTGTTGAATTTAGACATCATTTAGGGCATGGATGGCATTGGATTGAGTTGGGGAAGTGTGTTTTTTGTGGTGGCCTTTCTGATGTTGGTTGTCTTAAAGACATGCTTTTGTTGTATGTGTCTGGTGTGTTGGTGTGCAATGCATGCACCCTGCAGACCTTTTTGGGGCCTGTGAATGTTCGTATTTCCATATTTTTGCATTAAAAAGGCAGAGCAGTGTGCTTTAGCATGCATCCTTTACCTGGCTTTTATAGGCCTTTTGTCAGTTCCTGGTGTTTCCCAGGCCCCCGGCTTGTTTGTGATTTGTGAGTGTCCATGTGGGTGGTGGCCTTTTTTGGTGTTTTGACTGTGAGTTATTAGTGTCCTGCTTTTGCCATAGGCCTGCATGGTTTTCCTATTGGCTATTTGGCTTACTGCTTCCATCCATCCACCCCCTTTGCCAGCAGCAGCTCCATGGATGCTGAGATGCTCAAATAATTTAATGGTCCACCCCACTTTCATTACATTTTTATTTTGGTGGTTATTATTAACTTTCCTATCCTTCCTGAGAGTGTAGTGTGTGGCTGTACACAGTAGTATAACATAGCTCTAGTTAAAAAAAAAGTCATAAATGGCTAGACTATCTTTTGTTTGCACTAGTACAGTACTAAGTAACTGACCCACAACAACAAATGCAACATTTCACTGATGTTCTTCTCCTGTCTTATTTGCTTTTAGGTGCACAAAAGACAGAGTAGGAGGTGTCATCAGCATCACCCGGCTACCCGTTGTACTGCCAGCCAGACAGAAGTCCTGCTGCGCATCACGTCCACGTGTGACCAGAACTTGTTGTGCATCTGCATCCTGCCTGACATCTGAAGAAGATGGCCCCAAAGAAAGGTACCAGGTCCAGTACCAAGGAAGTTGCCGGTGAGAAGAAGGAACAGAAAAAGGAAGTGCCATTAACCACGACTGGTGGTGTGCCGGCCAATGTTTTTCTTGGCACCAAAGCGTTGTCCGGGAACCAAGCTGGGAGCAGCACAGCGGTCCAACCCCACCAACCTAGGCCCAAGGGCTTTAGTGTCGCAAAGGTAGCCAGTCTACTAACGAGTAGCGATGTTGAAGAAATGTCATTACCGCAAAGTAGTACACAATCAAGTTCAACGCAGGCGCAAACTCAGCAGATCAGTGTGCAGCCGCCGCAACAAGAACAGCAGCAGCCGCCGCAACAAGAACAGCAGCAGCCGCCGCAACAAGAACAGCAGCAGCCACCGCAACAGCCCACCATAGTAGTTGTTGCTCCTGACGTAGGGGCATTTCAGGAAATCGAGCTTCCTGCAGACAAAGTGGAGCAAAGTCAAACCACTGTTTCAGAAGATCTATTGTCTTCCAGACCACCAGCAAGGAAAAGGAGGCTTAGTCCATCATCTTCTTCTTCAAGCCCCGCTTCTGATGATCGTGATGACACTTGGGTCCCACCAGCTCGGTCTGAGAGTGATATACGCCACAAGGCAATGCTTCTGAAAAGGAAGGTCCCAGAAAAACTTAGAGTTATGGAGGTAGATGTAGAAGAGGGGGTGATGATGTTGATGAAGACGAGCCAGTCATCACGCACATTACTCCCGCCCCAAAGGGATTGGAGACCAACATTCTCACCCTATCCAGAAAGGCTGCTACTGAGCGGGATGTAGCACGGATCTCACCAACACAGGTTACACCACCACTACCTCCAGCTGCCATATTTTCCAAGGACCGGCAGGGACCTACATCCAGCTCAACCATCTCAGTAGGTAGTGGTAGTAAAAGTCACAGTGTAGGTGCACAGGGGCACACACTTTCAAACACCTCCTCTAGTTCATCTGGTGTTGAAAGTGGCACATCCAGCAGTGCCAGAAAGTTCTCCTCCCCAGTTTGGGACTTCTTTTCTGTTAGCGCCAAGGAGGAGAACGTTGCTATATGCTCAATTTGTCGGCAAGGTGTTCGGCGTGGTAAGCTTGGTACAAACTATGGTACCGGAGGACAAGCAAGTCATCTAAAAATACACCACACTATCGTGTGGGAGGATCACCTACTTAAGTTAAAAGAAAGTAGAAAAACTCAACCCATTGAAGTTGGTCGGGATGAATCAGAGAGCGATATTATTGTGGTGGCAGGTGAAGAAGAGGGAGGCATTTCTAGCCCTGTCCCCAGTAGTGCAGTAACGCCCACATCCTCCTCAGTAACATCAGAGTGGCACCGCAGTAAGAGCCATACTCAGAGTCTGGGTGAGACACCAAGGCGACCGGCGAGTACCTCAATGAGACAATCTGTGTCGTTGAGCCGTAGTGGGTTAATGAAAACAGCACCACTAAGGAAAGTAAGCCAGCCTACCATTGAGAGCATGTTTAGGTTGGAGGGGCAGTTCCAACGCAACCACCCAACGGCATTGTACAATGCGAAGCTGGCTAAAATGTTAGCGCTGGACCTTCTTCCTTTTTCATTTGTGGAAGGGGTGGGTTTCCTTGAATTTGTGTCTGCCATCTACCCGAAATGGAAAGTTCCCAGCCGGTCCTATTTCGCAAGAATTGCTGTTCCGGCACTACATCATGATGTGCTGGAATTGGTTGGACACGCTTTGCAGAAGAGTGCTGTGCACAATATCCACCTGACAACAGACATGTGAAGCAGTTGCCAAGCCACAGATTACATGTGCATCACTGCACACTGGATCTCTTTTGTGGGGGTTAAAGATAAAATATCTGCACGAGGTGTTGTTGACACAGCTGCGATTTTTGAAGGTACTCGGAAACATGCAACTGTAGCCATGTTCGCCATGGAGAAATCTCATACGGCTCAAAACATTTTACACGAGTTTCGCACCAAGGTTTTGGAATGGCTGCGGCCCAGAGGGCTTCGTATTGGTTTTGTTGCCACAGACAATGGCAGTAATGTACTTAAGGCCATGGAACTTGGTTCCTATTTCATGGTTCCGTGTTTGGCGCACTGCATAAACATTATAGTTCATTATAGACTTTCTGAAAAAAGAACCCATAGTCAGCAATTTACTGGCCATCTGCCGAAGAATATGCACTCATTTCAGCCATTCTTTTAAAGCTCGGAAGCAGCTGAGGATCATCCAACGTGAACTTAGGATGCCAGTCAAGGCACTCATCCAGGAGGTGGCAACACGTTGGAACTCAACGTATTACATGCTTGATCGTCTGTACAAACAGCACATGTCACTCCATGAATATGTCTGGAAAAGAAGAGGGGATGCTAGTGCTACTGTTAAAGGCATGATCCTTGACATGGAGCCTAATTAAATGCCTGACTGAGATGCTTTCTCCTTTTGAGGTCTTCACACGTGAAGTCAGCAAGGAGGACTGTACAATGGGCCAAGCTATCCCATTATTGCAAATGCTAGAGTATGAGCTGAATAATGTGTCTGAATCATACAAAGGTGTAGAGGACAGAAGGCAAGCCCATGACTTGGTGGAGAGCTTATCCCGGCGCTTAACTGAAAATGTAAGGTTACAAAATAAAATTTGGTCACAAGAACATTACATTTGTGCCACAATTCTGGATCCACGTGCAAAATTGGGACTACTGAAGACATTCCTTGCTTTTTCCGACAATGATGTTGCCCGCTACAAAAGTTGTATAGCTGAAGCAGCCAGTAAGTTGGAAAACAAATGGCTGCTAATTAAAAGCCCGCAAGATCAACCCACAAGAAGTACTGATACTGAAGCAGGCCATGCAGAATCAAGTGCAACTTTGTCGGCTGAGGGCAGTGTGGTTGGCTCACAATCACAACACTCACCATCACTATCGACTACAGAAACAATAACTGGATCATTAGGCCGAGTACAATCATTATCATTACAGGATTGGTATGTAAAGATGGGCCTTTGTAAGCACAGTGCTGATGCACAGAAAAAACAGCACAAAAGCTTACCAGCAGCAACCCTGAACATTGAGCGGATGGTCTAGGCCTATCTGGATGACCCAACAGAGGTGTACGCTGATCAAAACCCATTGCAGTATTGGTATAGGAAAAGGTCTGAATGGCCACAGCTCAGCAGGCTGGCGATAAGCTATCTGGCTTGCCCTGTCGCAAGTGTCTCTTCCGAACGTGTTTTCAGTGCTGCTGGTTCCATTGTAACATTGAGAAGGACCAGTCTATCTCCAAAAAACGTGGAGAGGTTAACAATGATCAAAATGAATCAGCACTTCATACCACCGAATTACACAATACATGAATCAACGGAGGAAGATGAGGACAGCGGCTCAGGTGACGGAAGTATTGTGTCAGATGATTACCTACTACTGGCTGAACCCCCAGAGTTTGAGGACGAGCTATACTTCCCTGACAATTAGGCTCGCACTTACTGTCTTCCTCCCTTTTTTCCCCCTTTGTTTATGTGTCTGTTGTTCCGGTTATAAAAACTTGTGAATCACAACAAATCCATTACCACTGTCTTCTACTCTTCTAATTTAATATACAAGTTTCAGGTGTCTGCTATTTGACAGTACAGTCCTCCGAATCCAGCTCCTCCGCTCCATCATACTGAATCTCCTGCTCAATTCCATTTCCCTCATGAATGATGATTGGACGATGGTAACAACAAATTCAAACTTTCCTAGTCCTTCCAAAAGAAGTGGACCATGAATCAGATGACTACTATAGCTATCCTCCTTTCAGAGCCGAGAGAGACTGGCCATTAACTGAAAATAAAATGGAACAGGTAATGATTGATGCCATGCATTGGACGCAGAGTCGCAGACTGAATGATTTAGATTTTGTTGTGTTTGTTGTGCATGAATTTATGTAATTGTGCACTGCCACTAATCAACTTTCTACAGAACACACTAATTTCCCCCTTCTTGCAAATAAGAAATTGGTACTTCTCCTGCAGCTTGGTGACCCATTGCTTTTAATTCAATACAGGAAGGGGACTCACTCAATCTGCGCAATGAGTATGATTGACACAACAGCACCGTCCATCATGATGATGGCGAAATAGACGGCCCGTTAACTTAAGATGAGAAGGGACAGGTAATGATGACAATTAATGGCATGCATTGGACACCTGACTCTAAGCTATTGGTCTTTGTGTTTGCGTTGTTTGTTTGTTGTGCACAAAGTGATGTCAAAGTGTACTAGTAATCTATCTTTCATAAGAAGGACTCAAGTCAGTAATATTTATATTTCTACTCTTGTTGTGTCATAAAAATTTTACTTATACTGCAGGCCGATCTTCACAGTCAGTCAGTAAAAGTATCAGAGATGATGATGATTAAGTCAGGACTCAGGAGGACGTTTCATGAGTGGCATAAACGGAAAAGCCAAAAGGTAAACACGTCAACAACAACAACCACAGCAGACCTAAATGTCTGTGTAAAAGTTGAATAGAGTGTAGCGGTGGGATGACTGCAGTGCATTGATTTTACTAACTTAAACTGTAAAATGCTATGTTTGGAATGGATAATGTGCTTTGCGTTTGTCCAACTCTTTGAGAGAAAAAAAAAAGAATTTTAAGTGTTAACGTAGGATGTGCTAAATGCTAAGCACTGTGGGCCTGCTCTCTCCTGTTTCTGTTGAAGGTCAATGCCGGAAACAGACTAGAGTAGAGATGATGCATAGATGCCACCTCGGAAAGTGTTCTTGTTGCACTACACCATCACTTGTGCATTTGTTTTAACTTTCTTTCTCAATATCCCCTTTGGTTTTCAATCTACAATTACAGGCCAGGCCTTGCCCGAAACTTTGTAAAACATTACAATGCATATTAATTACCTTACCAATCAATCACCTTTTTTTTTCCAGCCGGGCAGTGGCGAGTGGCGAGGCGACACACCCAAGATTGATGGACGTGAGGAGCAAGAGGAATGCCGAGATGCAAAAATCCAGTACACATTTTTGACCAGGATAAGACAGTAACAGTATCCACTTTTATCTTATTTTAAATAATTTGATTAATATCTTGTATACAATCTTTACAACGGTGTGTTCTTGGAGTTGTTATTATCAATTCATCATTAGGTTTGCTCTGTGTAATTACGATTCTTCCCTACCAATATTTAAAATTTCTATTTGCTATCTGTTAAAGTATTAAGGCCGGCACAACAGAACAAGAACTAGAAGTGTATGTAATACGGGTCTCTCATCATCATGCATGCATTGCCTTTTTCTCCCTTAACATATGGATATGGTAGTCTTCAATGATTGTCGTTTGTTTGTCTATGTATGCATACTGTTTTTCTATGTCAAATCTTTCCCAAAAACCCCCTTCCCATCCATTCAACAAACCCTAACCCTCTTCCCCCGGGCTGTGTGACTTATTGTCGAGGTGTAACTAAATTAAATCAATCAATCAATCACAGCATTTATATAGCGCACTACTCACCCGGAGGGTCTCAAGGCGCTGGGGGAGGGGGGTCCGCTACTGCTCGAACAGCCAGGTCTTGAGCTGCTTCCTGAAGGCGAGGTGGTCCTGGGTCAGGCGGAGGTGGGTCGGGAGGGAGTTCCACGTCTTGGCGGCCAAGTAGGAGAAGGACCTTCCTCCTGTGGTGGCTCTTCGGATCCGGGGGACGGCGGCGAGGGCGTGGTCAGTCGATCGAAGTTGGCGTGAGGGAGCATAGAAGTTGAGGCGGCTGTTGAGGTATCCTGGGCCTTGGTTGTGTAGGGCCTTGTGTGCGTGGGTGAGGAGGCGGAAGGTGATTCTCTTGTTGACCGGGAGCCAGTGCAGATCTCTCAGGTGTCCGGAGATGTGGCTGCGACGGGGGATGTCCAGGATGAGTCGTGCTGAGGCGTTCTGGATCCGCTGGAGTCTCTTCTGGAGTTTGGCGGTGGTTCCGGCGTAGAGAGAGTTGCCGTAGTCCAGACGGCTGGTGACGAAGGCCTGGGTGACCGTCTTCCTAGTCTCGTTGGGGATCTACCGGAAGATCTTGCGTAGCATTCGCAGGATGTTGAAGCATGACGAGGAGACGGCGTTGACTTGTCTGGTCATGGAGAGGGAGGAGTCTAGGATGAAGCCCAGGTTGCGTGCGTGGTCTGTTGGTTTGGGTGCGCTGCCCAGGGCGGGGGACCACCAGGAGTCGTCCCAGGCGGAGGATGAAGATCCCAGGATGAGGACTTCCGTCTTGTCCGAGTTCAGTTTCAGGTGGCTGCTCATCATCCACTTGGCTACGTCTGTCATCCCTTCATGTAGGTTGGCTCTGGTGGTGGTGGGGTCGTTGGTGAGGGAGAGGATCAGCTGGGTGTCGTCGGCGTAGGAGATGATGTTGAGGTTGTGTTGGCATGCGATGGCTGCGAGGGGGCTCATGTAGACGTTGAAGAGGGTTGGGCTGAGCGAGGAGCCTTAAGGAACGCCGCAGATGACTTTGGTGGCTTCTGATCTGAACGGGGGGAGGCGGACTCTCTGTGTCCTTCCGGCGAGGAACGAGGTGATCCATTCCAGTGCCTTCTCCTGGATTCCGACGTTGCCGAGGCGCTGCACTAGGGTTCGGTGGCAGACTGTGTCGAAGGCCGCGGAGAGGTCTAGGAGGATGAGGGCTGCTGTTTCTCCGTTGTCGAGCAGGGCTCGGATGTCATCGGTAGCTGCGATCAGGGCGGTCTCGGTGCTGTGGTTGGCCCGGAAGCCAGACTGCGAGAGGTCAAGGGATCCGTTCGTCTCGAGGAAGGCGGCCAGCTGCTTGTTGACGGTCTTCTCGATGACTTTTGCAGGAAACGGGAGCAGCGAGATGGGGCGGTAGTTCTTGAGGTCGGTGGGGTCGGCTGATGGCTTCTTTAGTAGGGCGCTGAGTTCGGCGTGCTTCTAGCTCTCCAGGAAGGTGGCGGTGTCGAAGGAGGTGTTGATGATGTCCCGCAGGTGGGGTGCGATGACAGTGTCGGCCTTGTTGAAGACGTGGTGAGGGCAGGGGTCGGTCGGAGATCCGGAGTGGATGGAGTTCATCGTGTCTTTGGTGCTGATCGGGGTCCAGGCGCGGAGGATGGTGGTGTTGGGCGGTGGTTCAGTCGTGGCGTGCGTCGGTTGAGGGCTGAAGCTGTTGTGTATGTCCGCGATCTTGTTGTGGAAGTAGGAGGCGAGGGAGTTGCAGAGGTCTTGCGAAGGGGTGATGTCATTGTTTCCGGCGTTGGGGTTGGAGAGCTCTTTAACGATGTTGAAGAGTTCCTTGCTGTTGTGGGCGTTGTTGTCCAGTCGTTCTTTGAAGGCAGTTTTCCTGGTGGTGTGGATCAGTTGGTGGTGTGTTCGGGTGGCGAGCTTGAGGGCAGTCATGTTGTTCGGTGTTGGGTCTCTGCGCCAGGTTTTCTCGAGGGCTCGGCAGTTCTTCTTGGAGCTCTTCAGTTCGTCGGTGAACCATGGGGCTTTCTTGCTGCCGGGTCTGCTAGGTGGGGTCTTCAGGGGGGCGAGGTCGTCTGCGCAGTTGCTGATCCACTTAGCGAGGTTGGTGGCCGCCTGGCTTGGGTTCGTTGCGCTGGTGGGAGGGTTCATGTTCAGGGAAGTCGCGAGCTGGTCGGCTGTGATCTTGTTCCAGCTTCTGCGTGCAGCCTGTTGCTGGTGGTGGTGGATCGTGGTTCTTCTGAAGCTGAAGTGGACGCAGCTGTGGTCCGTCCAGTGGAGTCCGGTGGCGTGGCTGAAGGAGACGTCCTTGCTAGATGAGAAGACGGGGTCGAGTGTGTGTCCAGCGTAGTGGGTGGGGGTGGTCACCAGCTGCTTGAGACCGAGGTTGGCGAGGTTGTCCAGTAGGGTGGTGGTGTTGCGGTCGTTGTTGTTCTCCAGGTGAAAGTTGAGGTCCCCGAGGAGGATGTAGTCAGCGGAGGGGAGGGCGTGCGGGCTGATGAAGTCGGCGATGTCTTCGCTGAATTGGGTGCGTGGTCCCGGGGGTCTGTAGATGAGGGTGCCTCTGAGGGTGGTCTTGGGGTTGATGAGGATCTGGAAGTGCAGGTGTTCGGCGGGTGCGAGGGTGTCGTCGGTGTTGGTCGTGACGCGGATGGAGTTCCTGTGGATGATGGCGATGCCTCCTCCTGTGTGGTTGACGCGGTCCCTCCGGATGATCTTGTAGCCGTCCGGGATGGCGATGGCGATGTCGGGTGCTGAGGAGGCGTTCATCCAGGTTTCCGTGAGGAAGGCGACATCTGGGGCTGTGGTGTCGGGCAGGTTCCAGAGCTTGACGGTGTGTCTGTGGACGGAGCGGGTGTTGAGCAGGATGCACTTGAGGTGGTTGCTGCTGGAGTTCGGCTTGGTCGGTGCTGGAGTGGTGCAGGTCCGAATGCAGGTGAACTTGCAGGAGAGGCAGCAGAAGGGTCCGTGGGTGCGTCTCGGGGTGGCTCGATAGCAGCCCGGGATTCTGCCGGCGTTGAGTGCGTAGAGTTCGGTAGCATCGTAGGTCCGGCGGGTGGGCTGGTGTCTGCGGGCGCCAGGGGTCCTGGCTTTGGGCGCGGTCCAGGTGCGGACGGGCGCAGACAGGCTTACCTTTGGCGCACCTTTGGCGCTCAATCGGTGCTCCCGCTGCACGCGTCCGCTGCGCGGTCGCTCTGGGGGCGTCATAAGAAGGGAGTGGTGAGGGAGGGTCCGCTGGGAGGCGGGAGCGTGGGAGCCAATCGGCTGGCGGGTGAGCGGGGCCGCAGGCAGGCAGCGGCGGGAAACCAGTGCGGGCTTGGCGGTCGGCCCTGCGGCGGCTGGGGCGCCGGAATCGGCGTCGGCGATCAGTCACAGGCAGCAGGTGAGGCTCAGGAGGCAGGAGAGGCGAGGAGCGTGGGAGCGACCAGGCCGATGAAGGCGCAGTGGTTGCTCCCGAGCAGGAGACTAGGTCCCCTTAAGAAGGGAGCGGTGAGGGAGGGTCCGCTGGGAGGCGGAAGCGTGGGAGCCAATCGGCTGGCGGGGGGGCGGGGCCGCAGGCAGGCAGCGGCGGGAAACCAGTGCGGGCTTGGCGGTCGGCCCTGCGGCGGCTGGGGCGCCGGAATCGGCATCGGCGATCAGGCACAGGCAGCAGGTGAGGCTCAGGAGGCAGGAGAGGCAAGGAGCGCGGGGGCGACCAGGCCGATGAAGGCGCAGTGGTTGCTCCCGAGCAGGAGACTAGGTCCCCTTAAGAAGGGAGCGGTGAGGAAGGGTCCGCTGGGAGGCGGGAGCATGGGAGCCAATCGGCTGGCGGGGGGCGGGGCCGCAGGCAGGCAGCGGCGGGAAACCAGTGCGGGCTTGGCGGTCGGCCCTGCGGCGGCTGGGGCGCCGGAATCGGCGTCGGCGATCAGGCACAGGCAGCAGGTGAGGCTCAGGAGGCAGGAGAGGCGAGGAGCGTGGGGGCGACCAGGCCGATGAAGGCGCAGTGGTTGTACACCAATACTTCATCACACACTTGCTGGGGCGGATGTGGTGAAAGCAACACTACTTCAATTTCAAGGCAGAGCGATAATCTTCTTCTGCTTGGCCACCCATGAGTAGGATATTTCAGAGGTTATCTTTTTTTAGCAAAGGAACATATACCTCAGCATGAATTGCCGCCATTGATTGGATTTGTTTCTTGTCATTCCTCATATACAGCACTAACTGTTAGGCTGTAGGCCTAGTCAAGTGACTCGACACAACTATAGTTTGTAACTCTGTCTAGTAGGCTATCCTCCTAACCACCATTCTGTTTTTTTTGTCAAATATTTGAGCATATTATTGTTGCTCGGTAAGTTCTGTACTGTACTTCATTCAACTACTCCTAACAGTCTCTCAAAGGCGATTGACTGTCTCCTTCTCTTTTTTTGCAAATGCTGCCGCCCTGCCAGTGTCTACTACTACTACTATGTTGCTACCACAACCACCACCACCCCAATCATGGCATGTATGAAAAAGGAAACCATCTTCACCATGCAGCCAGTGCTGTGCCACAGTTGGACATAAACATCAAGCACCGGTAAGAGAGAAGTTTGGGGGAGGCAGAATTAATAATGGACATGTTGTCAATGATTTCATTTTCACACACCACTCCAAAGAATGCATAGACTACAGGGCAGACTGAAAGTACTAGAAGGACCAGTCAATGAGTGAGGTGTATCACATCTATCTGTTTGTGTCTTATACAGTCAGCCAATTATTGAAATCAAACACAGGCTATGGGCGGCCATGCACCAGCAAGGAAACAGTGTGATGTAAAACAGTTACCCCACCTACAAAACATTAACAACATTGCATGTAACATAGAAAAATATATTTAATTTACCCTAACAAAAATAAACTAAACCCACAAAAGCTGACCCACCCCCTCACTAACCCAAACCAATGTCCATAGAAGTCCGTAACACCCAAACAAGTTCCCACCCACCCACCCAAACAAGAATTAAAAAAGGGGCAGAACAGGATGACAGGGACTAAGTGGTGGGGCGGGACTGAAGGAGGACACGCATCTGGCGCATCTCGTCCTCTAAACGGGCGACGCGGCGTCTAAGGCCCCGGCAGTTGCAGCCACAGTGGGGGGGGGCACCGGAGATGGCACGGTGGCGGCGGGCAGCCGCCAGACGGTGGCGCCGTACCGCTGGAGGGCAGTGGCTGGGGCCCGGGGCACTGGAGGAGGCTTGAACAATTGCTGCTGCAGTCTCCTCCTCCTCCTCGGCTAGGGCCACCAGCCGCCGGTATTCCCGCTGGATTGCCTCCAGCTTCCGGTGCTGTGCCTTGGCGGCCAACTCCTTCCGGTTGAGTTTCGGAGTAGCTGTGTATCAAAAAGAAAAAAAAAAGACAATTGTAAAATATACTCTTAGAAAAACAGTAGGACAAGTTAATTATTTATACACATAGTGGCATGGTAGAGTAGCACTATAAAATAAAGCACAGTAGTACATAACATTTTAAATGTCGCCCGTCCTTCTTCCTTCCACCCGTCTTTCACTTTTTAGTTGAACAGTGCACCAGGTGCTCTTCTCCATAAAACTTTCAAAGCCGAGTTGAAATCAGATAGATGAGGCCATTGGTTACTCAATACTCCGGCTCCTAGTCCTATGCCAATTAAAGGGAATTCTAGTCTTCTAGTTCACTCTTCAAACGTCCCCAACAACTCATACTTACTTACGACATCGGATAGCGGGCGGACTTTGTCCGCCCGCCATCCTCATGCTAAAAAGGGTGGGGGCCCCGTGGGGACAATTAATTAGGATGATGCGCCCGGCACAGTGGCGGGCGCATCCTGGTTTTTTTTTAACATTCTGGTTGGCTTTGCTGAAAGCAATGCTAAAATGTTGTGCTGCTTTTCCAAGCACAACATGACGGGCCCCGCACAGAGCCTGTCACGTTTTGCTTTGAAAGGCGGGGGGTACCATAGCATAGGTAGGTACCCTTCATGGGGGCCCCCAAGCATACTCTGCAATGTCTGCATGCCTTTCCGTGGTGGACGGCAATGCCGACACTCAAAGCCATTCCAAAATGCAGATTATATGGCTGGCGGTGTGTTCAGAGAGACACCACCGCCATATTGAACCCTTTTCCGCCTGGTCGACATGTGGGGGGTCTGAATATTTTCTACAGGGATGGCAGGAGGTTTGCCCCTGCGGTGTCGGCAGTGAATTCCAGCCGGCCCGGCGGGGGCAATACGCCCACCATCCTAATGGGGCCCTAAGTCACAACTGTACAGTATACATATACATGCAGTACACCCTTGCAGTGAGTGTACTGTCAAGTTCAACAATAGTTGAGGATTATGAATCTAACTTACCACCGCCTGCCACTGGTGCTGCCACTCCCCCTACCGCTCCATCGTCGGTATCGGCAGCAACTGCCGCATCCTCGCCCTCTGCGTCGCCTTGTTCGCTGGCCCCGGCAATGGTGGTCGGTAGTGCGCCTAGAAAACATTAGACATTTATTAGGCGTCATATACACCTCCCCCCTATTGATCAGTAGCAAGGTTGAAAAATGAGTTAATACTAACATACATCACTAGTACAAATCAGGTAGTAGTAGAGTAGACACTAATAGTTATATATGATCATTGTAGCCTTTGCTTAATTAGCCCTAGCCATGCTACCATTTTACCTTTGTGTCTTTTATTTTTGCACATGTGACGTTACCTTGCAGCTTCTTGTATAAGACACCTTTGAGCCCACATGACCTGCCTCACACTGCTACTGTCTAGTCTACGCGCTGCGTACAAGCGGTCAACAAACATTAATAAACAACTTTTTTAGGAAGTACTGGTGTACTACTGTTACTGTTAGTCCATATTGCTTATCCATAAATGCTACACTTTTTGGCACGGCTGAGAAATGCTTGCAGGTTGCAATATACTAACGCACACCATTTCATTTTTCGCATTACAGACGCGAGATTCCCTTCTACGAACCAGAGCTTCTGAATGATGCAACAACTACCAGTACTAGGTTCTTCTAAGGTGAGGGGTCCCTTCACTCACATCTTCATTTATGAATTTATATAAACTAAATTGCTATGGGATGGTGGTGCTGCCTTCCACCACTGTTCAGTTATCATGATTTAATTCCCAACTGTATAAGTGTAACAATGTATATTGTTTTAATGTTATTGATTTTCCGGTTGGTGCTGCATTTATAAGAAAACAGTGTACAGACCTTCTCAAATTGAAATAAACATTTTGAACTTACATAGACTTGGTGGTATTTGGTGTGGACTAACTTACACGAGTGAGCAAATTAAAGTAAGGGTGTGCATGTGAATTGCTTCCACGACTGAGAGATTGGGTGTGTTATGTTCTGGGTTGTCTACTTGTTGGGTATCTTGGGGGGAGGGTTCCGAGACCTAATAGGTATGACAAGACAGTACTATAGTCAAGCAGTGGAATTGTGGTGGGTGCGGAATTTCTGATTGAGGTGTGCAAGGAAGGTCCAACCTACCATCACCAACATCCTATTTTCTGGTGCAAATGTCTGTGTATGTGCAAGATCCCTACAACAGTAGTATGTCCTATAGGGTATCATATCAAAATAGGAATAAATCTGGTAAGGCTGTTGCTGTGAATTTTCAAAGCCTCAAGATCTATAAGAGTAAAAGTAGTACAAGACAACGACCCAACGGATTGGACTCAATGGCTCGAGCTACTGGTGAATATCAGTTTTATATTACAACCTTTCACAAAGAGTGGCACTGGCCAACTGTGCAAGACTAGCTACTACAGTGCAGACAGAATGATAGTATGTAGTAGTACTCAGAGTCATCATAGCGGAGGCAGGGATAAGATTTTTGGAACCGTACAAATCGAAGGATAATTGGTGGTAAAAAAATAGCATTTGGAAACAAACAATAGTTCGGGAAAAATATGGGGCAGTACAAGTTATGGAATAAGAAATATTATTAAAAACAAGAAGACTTACTGGGGCCAGCAGAGGAGCCCTCAGCGGTGTCCTCCTGGTGGTGTTCTTCTGTGTGTCCCACCGACTGCCCAGTCCCTGTCGGTCTGCCCCTGGGTGCTGACGAACAGGAAAGATATAAGAAAGAGACAAACATTGATGGATGGTGTCAAACAAATACAATATTTTTCAACAACGCTCAAAAAACACTTATATAAACAACAATTGCAATAACTAAATTGACCGATCTCATCTGGTCAACAAGTAATATCGGGGGATTCGCAGTTCGACTACTTAAGTTACTATTAATCAACAGTAATCCAGTCTTCCATTCTGATTCCAGAATACCAAGTTACAACTAAGCCTAAGTACAACGTACCACCCAACCTAGCCCACCTATTCCAGGCATGCCAATTGTACATTAACTGTGCATTTCCACTGTATTCCTCAACAATGCATATGGTCAAATCATGGAGGACACATGAACATGACTACATGTTTTGTATACACCAAATTTGGGTTTGATTGATTGATGCTGATCTGCTAGTGCTAAGTAACTGCTAAGCCTACCACCACTCATTGAACAAACTAGAAAAGGTTCTAATAAAGACGGCCGTACTACCAGCACGTCATGTAACTGAGTGAGGGGGCATCACACATACCACTAACAAATTAGAAGCTCATACAAAGTACCTAAACCGAAGTATCAATCCGCCCCTATCTATTAGTGACAGGACAAAGTAAGGAGTGGACTAGAGTCACTGTAGCATTACGTAACTTAATTTCTCTAAAATAAACTCGTAAAGAATCACGCTAAGCAAGCGCAAACGCAAAGCTGCAAACAAGTAAGATTAGCGCAGAAGAGCACCTGTGTCAAAAAAATCACAGACTTTTAAACGTAATACCCTCTTATACCCTCCAAATCAGTTAAAAGCCTTGGAGTAATAATCAGCAATGACCTGTCCATGAAGCCTCAGATCGGTGCAGTTACATCCTCATGCTTTTTCCATCTACGCAGAATTCGGAAGATCGCAAGATTCTTCACCACCGAGGCCCTCACTGTGATACTCATGGCCTTAGTCATTTCACGGATAGACTATGCCAACTCTCTTTATGTTGGGATCCCTGTCTATCAACTCCATCGCCTTCAGCTGGTTCAGAACCAGGCCGCACGCCTCATAACTCATCAACCACGCACCCAACATGTCCGCCCCTTGCTGAAACTTCTTCACTGGGTCCCAGTAGCCAAACGGCGTCTGTTTAAACTGGGTTGTACAATTTTTAAAGCCCTAATTGGTAGGGGGCCTGCTTTCATCTCCTCCTTAATCTCTCGTTATTCCCCCACTAGTGTACTTCGTTCGTCGCATGCCAATTTTCTCACCCCCTCTCGTTTTAATCGGAAAAAACACGGTGGACTCAGTTTCTCCTTTCTGGCACCTCAAACGTGGAATTCCCTTCCTTTGGAACTCAGACTCGAAATATCTCTGCCACGCTTCAGATCCCTCCTCAAAACTTTCTTATTCATTCAAGCCTACCAGTAACCTCCTGATTTAGTACGTCACTGCCATAGCACCATGAAACCTTTGGGTGTACATGCGCTCTAGAAATAAATTTAACATAACATAACATAACATAACAATTAACCTGGAATGTAAGCAGCAACATTCTAGCTGGTTGGAAGAAAAAAAAAATATTCGCAATATATAACACAGAGCAGAAGAACAGACACAAAGTAGTAATAATTAAATAGGTACTCACCAAGCCCCGGGACCTCCATTCCCAGCAGGTCCAGCAGGTCCTGCTCACGGTCCAAGATGTCGGACCACCGGTCCGTCAGCTGCGCCTGGGTGCGCCGAACACCAGAGCAGCGTGACACTGCCCGGCGCACCTTCCCACACCGCTGCCGATGCTCCCAGAGGCCGTACCCAGACCCAGGCCTGCCACCTGCTGCCAGGGTTGAGGGGAGGTGGCGCTGCACTAAGAAAATTAGTGCAGCCAATTCCACCTCCCCAAATAAGGGCCGTGCCTGCACTCCTTGTGGGCGCCGTCTTCCGCAAGGAAGGCTGTCGCGGCTCTGGCTGCGCCAGCGAACAGCCCTACCCTTGGACATGGTTCTGGGGACGGGGCGGGAAAGAAAAGGTAAAATAAATAAAGGAGTAAAGGAAATAAATAGCAGGCACTAGAAAGAGAAAAAGTAGCTAAAAAACAAAAAAAAAGTAGACAAAAACCAAAAATACAGAGGCAGGAAAATAGTTAGAGAAATAATAAGTAATAAAGATCCAAAAAAAGTGGCTATAAACAAAAGAATTGAAAAGATTTTGGGAGGATTCAAAATCAGGCCCCAGAACCATGCAATAGAGTGAAAAACAAGATGGCCGCGCCCATTGCGACCATGTGCGCAAGTTCGCGCGATATTTTCTCCCGAGCAAGCAAAAAGCAACGCGATCAAGTAAAAGCGGTCGCGAACAGGAAATATCGACCGCGAAAGGGCGCGAACATGCATTGCGCGACCCGGAACAGGAAGTAAGCATCGCGAGAGGGCGGGACAAGTGAAAACAAGATGGCCGCGCCCGTGAGCAACCGCATGGGTAAGTTGGCGACCCGCAATCACGCAAAAATTACCGCGAACAAGCGGGAAAAAAACTTCCGCGTCTTCGCGATATTTTCGGCGTGCTTGCGGAGATATTCAGCATTTTCGCGATAGTTTGCGAAAGTTAATTTCGCAAATTCCGCCCACCCCTACATTTCACCCATGTACAATTTTAACAACCCCCCCCCCCACAACCACGGGTCAGATTCCCGTCACCAGGAAACATTTCTATAAGATATACTCAGACAAGCACAGAACCTGCAGTTGAATACAGAGTTTGTATAGTTACAGAACCAGTAACCAGTAAACGGCTTCCGAAACCGTCCCTGTATGAGGTCATGCTGTGGGCTTCTCCAGGGTAGGCCGAAAGGCAATTCAACACCCACCTCACTCTACAACCTGTCCCTGTGCCTAGCTCAAACTTTCATGGATATTGTAAAGAAACTTCAAATGATAGGGTTTTATGGCATAAAAATTATCTCTTTTGACACAATTACTGCCATAGGGTGAGTAGGTCACAGGCAACCCCCCCGCGCCCAACACACCCCCACCAAACGATCTACTAGTTGATCCTGTAATTCAGGGAATTGTACTCCAACTCTGAAGAATTCTACCAAGCCAACTACAAAAGTCAGTGTCTGATAGTGAAAGAAAGTGCCCTGCCTCCGGTTATAAGGAAAGTCACCCTTGTGCACACAGAACATAGACAGTCACTTGATAACATCAAGCAGAGTCATAAGTGGAGACCGGCGTGTCCTCTGCCTCTTGTTTTTTTTCTGATCCAGAGGTGAACAAGACAAAAGAGGATTACCTGGGGGACAGCACAGGTTTATAAATCCCTTGCCAATCCCCCCAGATGCGACACCACCCAGACAGAAATTACACCTTCCATAAGGTGATGGGGCTAATTAGGAATGGCTTGATGACCTATGGGGCTTGGGGGAATGCAGACTCCCTGCGCTCTGGATCCACTTCAGCTCATTAACGGCACCCCTCTGCTCTTACCATACATTCAAGAATACAGACAATGGCTTTCTACCCACACCAGGAGCACAATTGTCAGTTTTTGTGTCAGAGCGGCAAAAAACTGCCCTGACCTACAAAAAAAGTTACACAGTGTTACCCTTAATGGGTTGCCAGGGTGCACTGTCTCCTAAAACCTTACTCAAGGGAGGTCGTAGTATTGTAATTGAATTTATATAGCGCTTACTACCCCTGACGAGGCATCAAAGTGCTTTTTCGTCGAGTAGCACGCTACTCCGGAACCCAAGAAGGATTAGTGTTGAATTAGTATAGTGAAATATGAAAGTAGTTTGAGTGGTGGATAGGTTAGTCAGTTATTTGGATTCAGAAGGATAGCGGAGGGATAGAAGAGGGAAAACGGTTTGCATACATATAGCTCTTGTTACTCATACAGGGGTACATACATGGGCACTAGAACATCCCAGGGAGAAATACAGCTCCCTCCCACGAGGTTAGGACTGGAGCTTCCGTAGAGCTGCAGACACATTAAACATGCCTATTTCAAAGTGGAATACTCTGCTAAAACAGTTTCCATTGACTTCAGGCTGAAAATGAATGATTATTTGTAAAATAAAGTCCTGCAAAAATGCAGCTAAATGTCAATATTTGTGCCGCTAAATTTCCTTATTGGTGCCGCTAAATTTGCTAATCCATGCCGCAATATCCTGGGGGGCCAGATGGTTCCCCTTGTTATAAGTAAATTGATTGTGCCAGTGGGTGTAAGCCAATTCTACTGTGTTTCAAGGAGAGAGCACAAGCACATTAGCACTGGTTAGCAGTGGTAGAGTGCACAGAGTCCTAAACATCAATAAATGGGCTCAGAAAACAGGAGAAGAGGAGTCAAAAAAATTGGGGGTGACCCTTTAGAGAAGGCCAAGTCCAACAATATGTTTTTCTGCCTTAAACTAAGCTAGGCCTCAGTTATTCCTTGTCTCTCTCTTTGTTAAAATGAGTGCTGTGTTTATATTTCTCACTTTATCATCACACATATAAGAAGGGGAGAGAGGCACTACTTCTTTTCCATCCTCCCTATCGTACACACAAAGGAGGAAGAGGTCAGTGTCCAAGAAAACACCCCTCTCTAGGAAAACAAAGGGTCATTTTTTCTTCCTCAGGATTAGTGATCCCGTTTTTTTATATAGATCCCTATTCAGGTAAATATCCTGATATTCAAAGGGATGCATGTGTTTGAAAAAAAGGGTATTTCTAAATACAATGGCCTTGCTTGTCACTTTCTGTGTAGACACTCTCAGGTGTTTCAAGTTTCATCGGTAAAGTTGCTCAAACTGGAGCAGCCCCCTGTTGTCACCTTTTCGTCAAGTGCTGGATGCCACTAGTATGCTACACAGGGCAGCGAGAGGAGCATACTAGTGGGATCCAGCCTTCGACGAAAGTGAGACTACAGGGGGATGCTCCCTCTTGCACTCCAGTTTGAGTGACTTTACCGATGAAACTTGAAACACCTGAGAGCGTCTACCCTTAGAGGGCGGCAAAAGTGGCTGAAACATGTCAACATAGTAGCAGTACAGGCAAGACAAGGGGTCCTAATTAGCCCCTAGACTATCTCCGGTTCTTAATTTTTAATCCTATCCAAAGAACCTATGAATAAAGATTTCGAAGGGTATCCCTGAGCTAGTTTTACCCCTACACAGTCACTGTCTGTTTACATGTAGTTTACTGCATGGATCCCAACATATATATGTTTGTATTGTCTTCACCCACCCTGTGCTCCATCAAAGACGTTGGTCTGCGTAGGGATATTGGAGCAGCCCTATGATGAAGAATGCCACCATTTAGTGGGTGAGGGCATTTTTTTGAAAACCCTACATTTTCCTAGAGCAGGGTGTTTTCTTAGACACTGACCTCTTCCACCTGTTCCTCTATTTGTGGGTATTGTGCATTTCACACTTGACACTATAAGTAGCAAGATGTTCTCTATTTATTTTGTATGACATATTCTTCTAAAAGAACTCACTGGAGAAAGCCTTTTTAAATTTTCCAAGGTTCTTCTTACTAGCACACTGTATTGCATTCATTAACAATTGTTTTCTGTTGTTTATGCAACTAGTTTTACACCTCGGTATGATATTAGACCAGAAGGGATGAATCAATATTTATGTAGTGGGTTAGTGCTAAGATGGGAAGGCTATGCAACGTTTTAGAAATTTGATTTTCTGTACTAATGTTCACACTATGGTAACTTTGCGATTTCCATGATTTCTTATCTTAGAAATGGCTATTTATACCCTTGAATTTGGGGTGAGCCAGATCTTTCAAGGCCACGACTAGTGATGCGCTTCAATTTCTTAATGATGTGCTGCACATTTGGGGGCATATTTATGATTTTATCATGCAGCACAAGTAACCTTGCTGCGCTGCATGATATGGAAAGGGCAGGAATGCACTGTATTTAACATAATACAGAGCATTCCTGTAATTTCTCAGTGTTGACGCACCTTGTGCTGCCTCGCACCAACGCAGGCACCCTTGTACCCTGGTGCAAGGGTGCCTGCATTACAAATAGGATTGTTTTTCTGCAGAAAGGGACACCTTCCTGAACAAAAATAATCCCCTGAGGCATTTTCCTCTTCCTACATGTGTTGCAGATTGCAGTAAACATAGAAAGAAGAAGAAAAGAGGGAAAAAAAAGATATTTCTCCTTGTTTCTCCTCTCCCGGGAGGCGTAGTAATTTGACACATTCCCAGGTTTACTGCTGATGGTTAATCTGGGAATGCGCCAAAATACATGGGTGGATGCATGGGAACACCAATGCTCCACCCATGGAATGCCTCTCTTGGGCACAGTAACTCAAAGCAGCAATTTGTGTGGCATTATTCTGGATTTATCAAGCTACTCAGGGCCATGCAAGTTGGCCCTATGTGGCTTGATAAATCTACTTAGGTTTTGTGTCGCTCCTGTGCCCCCTTGCGTGGCACAAGGATGGCGCAAAACGTACTTAAATATGCCCCTTGGTACTTAGTGCACTACCTTAATTTTGCCATTTGTTTGGTTTTATTCTTATCACTGAGAGCCTGTATGGCCATTGACTTCTATATTCTTGGGTTGATTCAGTGTTGCATTTTCCCTTTTCTATTTTATGTATTATGCTTTAAAGTTACTAAAGGTTTAGGGCCATATTTATGTATGGGTTGTGTTGCTTTGACACCATGCAACGGGGGGCTCTTCAAGTGTGACCTGTCTGTCTTCTTTTCAGTCTTCATGTATTTTTTCACTAGTACTATATTTACTTTCAGAGGATCTATTTTTGCTCTTCATTTCCTTTACTGTCCTGATGATGACCCTATGCATACCTTCTGGGTCGAAACGCCATAGACACTAAGGGGCATAAAGACACCAAATTAATGAGTTGGTTCACCAGGAGCTTGTAAGAAAATTGATGGATTCTTTTCATTTCCAAAAATGATTAATCTTTGTATTAGCCTTATAATGGACGGTTGCATTGTGTACAGACCATTTCATTGATCATCCTTTGCATTTTCTTAACAGTGTACTCACTAGCACTCTGTGATCACTTTATTTTATGGATCACCATTGTTGCTTTTGTAGATCATTCTTGTGTAGTATATGAATTTGAATTTTCGAACAACTTCTGTATAAAACGACTTTTGTACTGGATACAGGTCTTTCAATCAATCAATCAATCAATCAATCAATCAATCAATCAATCAATCAATCAATCAATCAATCAATTTAATCTTTATTTGGATATAAATATATCCATAAAAGCACAGGTCAAGTAACAGCAAGAAATACATTGGACTATAAAAATAAATTTTAAAAACTCAGCAGCATCATAAAAAAGGTAGAAGATTCTCAATAGGGACCTGTAGACACAGATCAAATAGCAGCATAGAATACATTGGACTATAAAGGTGCAATCAAATAAATCAGTCGAACTCCATAAGACAGGTCTTTACTGGCATTCATTTATGTGTAATTTTACTAATTGTCAATCAAATATTCATGGTAATTATATTGTGAAATGAAAACTAGAGGGATATGTGTTTATGACTACTGTAAAATAAGAGTTTATCGGATAAACGGCACTCCAAAAGCAATTTAGAACACCATTGGCAGAAGGCAGGAACTGGTGAGGCTGTAATGTGCATTGGTGCATCAAAAGCGTCCTTATATTACATCAGGTTCTAAACACAAATACATTACTAAAGTAATTCTTCGGTAAAAACTGAAACTCTGATGCTGAAGGGAACTAGCTTGATGTGTGAAGGTGCTCACTGTGAAAGAGCAAAATGAAGTCACTCAAAGTGAAGATAACTAGTGACTATGACCTATGCTGTAGTGGAGGAAGCAAAATGTGAATGACACAACAGCAGACCAATAAATGAATAGAGCTGGCTGAAAGCCCCTTTAAGTAAGTAAATTACACATATAAATTTAGCAAAATCAAAAGGTCTTGGCTAAGGTCAGGCATGAAAAGGGAGACATGGCTGAGTCGGCTAATCATTATTACTGCTGTATGAATCAGTGACTCGCAGATGCTTTAAATCTTCACCATTTAAAAGAAAATGTTGATCGAGCATGCAAAGCGTGCATTTACAGGAAATTGTTGAATATTTCTGAAAGAACTGTGCATCACTTTATTGGTTATTATTCAGTCCCGTTGTTTGCAGTTTTTAGGGATGAAAATACTGTAACAATATAACAATAAATTAGAAATTAATATTACAATGAATGGCAAAAGTTGTTCGGTACAACTAATCGTTTGCCTGAAAAAGTGCGAATTTTGCAGTACATGTGAAAAAATATTAAGTGGCACTGTGACAACATGGCTTGCAATTGCCTAATATATCTGCCTCTGCATTTACTCTGAACCAGAATTAGTATGCAGTTCCTAAGATGTGGCAGGTAATGGTAAGAAAATCAGAGGTACCGGGGTATGGGTGAGGGCAACAGCAGGAGAGAGAATTCCTCCTTATGGAATGGAGACCCTCACACACCCAACAAGCGGGTGTCTTGCTTCATCAACGGGTCTAGCTCCTTATCGAGTCGGAGGTGCAATACCCGATCAGGCGCCGCAAGGGGCCTTCTTCGCGGAGATCTTTTTTCCAATGCCGATGGGTGTGGTGCGTTTGAGGGCCCTATAGTAACTAGTGTAGGTGACAGTGATGTGTGAAATAAGTGAAATATATAACACAGGAGATCGTGATCCACTCAGAACAATTTTAATGAGTTGTGGTCACTACCCTGATTAAAACCAAAGTGAAATGCACATTCTCACTCTAAGTTTTGTGAGGGTATGTGCTGGAAAGGTCAACATGTTTCTTGCCTGTTTATCTATTAATTGGCAATTCGTCAGGACCAGGATAAATTCTACACACTTTTTTTGGTGGTGGTCACGACCTCATGGAGGTATCAGAGTTGACCACACGTACAGCACCCTAAAAAAATGTGTAGTACCAGTTGATTAACATCACAACCTGCAAAATAGAAACAAGTGAAAAATATTAAAAGCAACATATCAAGGAGAATGCGAAGTACAAGGAGTTACTCCAACAGGTATATCAATTGCATGCTCGATATATGTGTGCCGTGACATGCATCAACTGAGTGTGGTAAAAACGGAGCACATGTAAAAACATAAAATTAGTAATGAGTGATACACAGATGAACACACAAAAGAGGAATGTCAAACATAGTGACAACACAAAATAACTCACCCTCATTGGGTTTATGGTGAGTGGCATCGGACAACAGTAGAGGAATGCACTAGAATAAAGTGTCCTAGTAAAGGACAATTAGCTAAACATTGTAGAGAAAAATCTAGCAGCCGCTAGATAATCAAACAGCATAACACTGCAGAGCCTGCGTCTTGCAGTTCTCAAGGGTGGCACGTAACTGATGGTAGTGCAGGCAAATAGTTGGGACTATAATGTCAAGGTTGTGTAAGGCGCCTCCGTGCTGCCGTAGTGGAGGGCAATCGGATCGCTGAATGAGGTAAATGCCGTCAATGTCGGCGAACATGATATGAGGTTTTCCTGACAACCAAAACACACCGGACAGCCCTGGCTAGACCGGTAACTAGAGTCGCCCACCTGGAGCTGAACTCCAAGAAATCAATGCGTGCAATGCCACAAGAAGCGTGCAAAAAGTAAACCAATCCGATATGGGGCGCCCGTGATTTTTAAGTTCGGCATATCCCAAGTGACAAGCAACATGGATTTAGCGGAAGTGCTGCACCGTGGAAACAATCGTAGGAACCAAAGAAGCATGCCTTACGCTTAACATCAATCCCTACCCCCTAGGAGGTGTCAAGTGCTGCATTAAGTACTCACTATTCTTGAGACAAGGAACCATCTGTATTCCGACTCCCTCCCTCTACCGGACCGGACTGCTTCCGTGTGGACTCGTAAGCGGATGTTTATCGTCGGCCGGCAGAGGGTGGGAGGCGGGACTTCCGGCGGGACCGGCATGTCGTGTGTATAGAGGCTGCACCGCTAACCTCCTGATAAGGAAACGCACGCTTCACCCAATAACGGAAGCGGCTGTGACGATGTAGCCGATTGGAAGACAAGGATTCTCAATGTCTCCTTATTAGTATGCGTCAGACTACAAACAAGAAGGAGGGGGGAGGGATTGTTTACAAATGTGCAGTTACCCTGTTTAAAATATCCAACCACTACATGAACTGTGTATATTATGTTATGCTTATAACAATGTATGCAAAGATAATTAACGCACCATGTTGTGGACTAGAATAAAGTCTACTGTAATGAAACTCAGGGGACAAAAAGGGGGGAGTAACCTTGTGCGGAAATCAAGTGAGGACTGGAGACTCCAAGGTATGTCCTTGTTGAGCCCATTTTTATCAATGGTTAGGCGTAGAACACAGCGTTGTTCTTGGCGGAATAATGACTGTTTTGACATCCCAGGGTGTGATTCTAGAGCAACCCATTGGAAGGAGTCGGGGGCATGTCCCTCTACATGGTAATGTGTTGTCATCTTGGTGTTAGCTTTGTCACATCTAAAGTTACTTTTGTGCTCCAAAATGCGTGTCTTCACTAATCTAGTGGTCATTCCTACGTAGGGGAGTCCACAGGGACAGGTCATCATGTAAATACAGTTAGATGAATTACAATTGGTGTGCTTAGAGATTTTCCAGGTGGTCCCATTTTGGAATGTCAATTCCTTATTGACTTTTGTTTGGGGGCACACGGAGCAAGACCCACAGGGGTAGTGGCCCTTAACGGGTGGAAGATCACATAGCACCCATTGTGGTCTGTTGTGTTGTCTCTTAGGTCTAGTGTGTATGAGTAGATCTTTGAGATTACTTGTTCGTTTAAATGCAAACCTGGGTGTTTGTAAATTCAGGTCCCCAGTGTTGAGTATATTCCAGTTCTTGCGAATGATGTTCCTGATTCGGTTGGAATCAGGGGTGAACGTGGTGACACAGGTAATGGATTTCTCAGGTTCTTTAGTTATGTTTTCCAGTAAGCTCTCCCTGTTGTGTCTTGCTCGCTTGCGGGCAATGGAGACCACTTGTCTGGGGTATTCTCGTTTGATCAAGTCATCCATTAGAGTGGAGGACTCTCTCTGATAATCTGCCAGAGAGCTGCAATTCCTTCTAATGCGTAAAAATTGCCCGTAGGGCACATTTTGTCTTAGTGCCTTTGGATGATAACTGATGAAAAGCAGAAGGCTGTTCCTGTCAGTCGGTTTGCGATACAGACTGGTGGTGATATGGTCTCCATCTAGACGAATGAGGAGGTCTAAAAAAGGGATTTCTTTCTCAGTGATAGTGTGGGTGAATTTCAAAAAAGGATTCAAATATTGATCCATATGCAGAACTCGGCACATCTTGTGCGGTCTCCTTTCCAAAGAATCAGTATATCATCTATGAACCTTCTCCATAGCAGCACGTTCGCTTGGTATGGATTGGGTGAAATGTTGATTTCTCTTGCCTCAAAGGCTGACATGTACATACATGCTAGACTCGGTGCGAACGTGCTGCCCATCAAAGTACCCTGTGCTTGATGGTAGAGTTGTGTGTCGTATTCAAAGAAGTTCTCGGTTAGTGCCAAACTGGCACACTCCATTGTGAAGGGTACGGGGGTGTTGGAGCTCCACTCGCTATTGCTGAGTGCATCCTCGATCACTTCAAGAGTCGCCCCCTGTGGTATGTTGGTGTAGACGGCCTCAACATCCAAAGTGACCAGTAGATCTACTTCTTCTGGATGTTGGGCCTCCTCCAAAAGACGAAGGATGTCAGACGTGTCCTTCACAAAGGAGGGCGTGGTTTTGACCAAGGGCTGGATGAAATGATCAACAAACTGTGAAAGTGGTTCCAAGATGGAACCAATCCCTGATACTATCGGGCGTCCGGGCACCGGGTTGATCCCTTTGTGGATCTTAGTTAAGCAGTAAAAGTAGGGGATTTTGGGTTCTTTTTCTATTAGGAAGTTGGCCTCTTTCTTAGTAATCCAGCCTTCTACTTCAGCAGTGACGACCATTGAGCAAATAGTCCTCTGTAACCTAGGAGTGGGATCTTCCTTGATGGGTGTATAGTATCTCCTATCACTCAACTGCCTACGGCATTCTGTGTCATTATCTGGTGCGGACATGATCACTGTTGCGCCACCTTTAGCTGCTTGTTTGATGACGATGTTGTCATCGTTGGCCAGGTCTCTAATGGCTGTTGACTCACTTATTGATAAGTTATGGTAGGGGGCTGGAGTTGTCTCGATATCTAGTTCTTTAAGTACTGCCTGTTCGAATGTAAGTACTTCATGGGGGACCATACTGCTATTTGGAGTGAACGCCGAAGGTCTATGTAGACCAGAGTCATTCATGATTGGTGATGGACGATCCTGAAAAAAGGCCTGTAGTCTGATTTTGCGGAAAAAATCCTGGACCTCGCACATATCTCTAAATTTGTCGGTCTTAGATGTAGGGACATAGCCCAAGCCTTTTTGAAGTACCTTTTCTTCAATAGGGGTGAGGACTCTGGTGGATAAGTTAATAATTAGTCTCTCTTGCCCCTGGTCTGGCTCCTGGTTTCCACTGATCGTGTGGGTTGTTCCTGCCATTGTACTCCTTTTTGACCTCTTCTGCACCCTCTTCCTCTGACCCAACCTCTGTCTAAAAAAGGTGGCTCAGTGCTATGTTGGAAGAAAGGTGGGGGGCCTTGGTGATACATGGGGTATTGCCAAAACTGAGGTCCCTGGTACGGTTGCATGTTGTATGGTGGGTACCCGGGAGGTTAAAAAGGTCTCATCTTATTATTATTCCAACTCCCTGTGCTTAAGTCTAGGGGTGGGCGGAATTTGCAAAATTCCCTTTCGCAAATTATCGCGAAGATGTTAAAAATCTCCGCAAACACGCGGAAATATCGCGAAGGTGTGGAAGTTTTTTTCCCGCCCGTTCGCAGTATTTTCTGCGTGGTCGCGGCTCGCCAACTTACCCATGCGGTTGCTCGCGGGCGCGGCCATCTTGTTTTCACTTGTCTCGCGGTGCATGATCGAGAGAAGAAAGACGTGATCTCGCAACAAATGACGTTACTGTGGTCGCGAACTGTCGCGAGACAGCGCAAATGGCTACCAACAATCCAACATCTCGTGGAGAACACGACCGGATCGTGAAAACTTGTCAGCGAACGCGGGGATTCAGGTAAGGCGATCGCGCGCACGCGAGAATGTATTATTTTACAGCAAGAGCAAGCAAAACATTTCCGGTAAAATGCGGATTGCGGAA
Source organism: Triturus cristatus (assembly GCF_964204655.1). Classification (NCBI taxonomy): domain Eukaryota; kingdom Metazoa; phylum Chordata; class Amphibia; order Caudata; family Salamandridae; genus Triturus; species Triturus cristatus. The sequence continues at coordinate 1,010,308,862 of NC_140593.1, read as the reverse complement.
ATTTTGACATTTTCGCGCTCTCTGCGGAACACGAAAATGTCAAATTATCGCAATTTCCGTGAGCGGAACGGAATTTTAGCCCAGGCCTACTTGAGTCACTATTAGATGAAGAGCACCGTCTAGAGGTGCCTGAGTTCTCATCTGATGAGTAACCTGTAGCTGATGTAGTATAGTCAGCTTTAAGGTAGGGGTAGACTTTTTCTGTTGAGAATTTTTGTATATATTTCTGGAGTTTAGAGAGTTTTTGTTTCATTAGGTACTCCCTATTATCTGCGATCTCAGCATTAATCTCAGCTAATTTGGTTTTATACGCTGTTGTTTGGATAATTACCTTAATAGCACCTTCTGCTGTCTGGATCTTAATTAGCAGAGCATCCGCTATTTTTTTGCGGTATTGATAATAAGGATGAGCCAGTCCCTAGTGCATTTCCAAGCTACTAGGACCACTCCTTCTTGAAGGTCGCATCCTCCAGGAATAATCGAGGAAAGTTGTTAACAATCAGGCCATTCAGGGCTATGTTGGCTCTAAGGTATTCTGTCATCATTGCCCCATGAAGTGTCACCTTAAGCCATTCATGTTTCAAATTGGATAGAGAAGTCCAGTCTTCTGCATGGCTGCCTGAGGCAGAACTGCCATCTGGTGCTAGGCGTGATGGTGCTCTGAGTATTTATGCTACTGTTTCATCGGCGAAGCTTAGTCCTTGATAGTTTTCCATATGGAAGATGTGGGGTCCAGTGGGACCCGTGAGGGAGTAGACCGGGTCAGGATGGACCTGGCTCTGGGTAGAGGCTGGTCCAGGGGGACATATTAGAGCCACCTGGTATCATGTATTTCCCACGGGGGTAACCCGTGCATTCAATCTATTCAAAAAAGGGGAATAGTGGGCTTTTAAATAATGAATTGTTTAATTATTAAGGTCCAGCATACGTGCCCAAAAGACAGAGAACCAGAATTAGTATGCAGTTCCTAAGATGTGGCAGGTAATGGTAAGAAAGTCAGTAGTACCGGGGTATGGGTGAAGGCGACAGCAGGAGAGAGAATTCCTCCTTGTGGAATGGAGACCCTCACACACCCAACAAGCGGGTGTCTTGCTTCATCATTGGGTCTAACTCCTTAGCGGGTCGGCGGTGCAATACCCGTGCGGCGCCCGGAAGGGGCCTTCTTCGCAGAGATCTTTTTTCCAATGCCGATGGGTGTGGTACGTGTGAGGGCCCTATAGTAACTAGTGTAGGTGACAGTGATGTGTGAAATAAGTGAAATATATAAAACAGGAGATAGTGATCCACTCAGAACAATTTTAATGAGTTGTGGTCACTACCCTGATTAAAACCAAAGTGAAACGCACATTCTCACTCTAAGGTTTGTGAGGGTATGTGCTGGAAAGGTCAACATGTTTCTTGCCTGTTTATCTATTAATTGGCAATTCGTCAGGACCAGGATAAATTCTACCCACACTTTTTTGGGTGGTGGTCACGACCTCATGGAGGTATCAGAGTTGACCACACGTACAGCACCCTAAAAAAATGTGTAGTACCAGTTGATTAACATCACAACCTGCAAAATATAAACAAGTGAAAAATATTAAAAGCAGCATATCTAGGACAATGCGAAGTACAAGGAGTTCCTCCAACAGTTGAGGTATATCAATTGCATGCTCGATATATGTGTGTCGTGACATGCATCAACTGAGTGTGGTAAAAATGGAGCACATGTAAAAACATAAAATTAGTACTGAGCGATACACAGTTAAACACATAAAAGAGGAATGTCAAACATAGTGACAACACAAAATAACTCACCCTCATTGGGTTTGTGGTGAGTGGCATCGGACAACACTAGAGGAATGCACTAACACCTTTCTTCCAACATAGCACTGAGCCACCTTTTTTATACAGAGGTTGGGGCAGAGGAAGACGGCGCAGAAGAGGGCAAAAAAGAGTACAATGGCAGGAACAACCGACACGATCAGTGGAAACCAGGAGCCAGACCAGGAGCAAGAGAGACTAATTATTAACTTGCCCACCAGAGTCCTCACCCCTATTGAAGAAAAGGTACTTCAAAAATGCTTGGGCTATGTCCCTACACCTAAGACAGACAGATTTCGAGATATGTGCGAGGTCCAGAGTTTTTTCCACAAAATCAGACTACATGCCTTTTTTTCAGGCTCGTCCATCACCAATCATGAATGACTCTGGTCTACATAGACCTTCTGCGTTCACTCCAAATAGCAGTATGGTCCCCCATGAAGTACTTACATTCGAACAGGCAGTACTTAAAGAACTAGATATCGAGACAACTCCAGCCCCCTACCATAACTTATCAACAAGTGAGTCAACAGCCATTAGAGACCTGGCCAGCGATATCAACATCGTCATCAAACAAGCAGATAAAGGTGGCGCAACAGTGATCATGTCCGCACCAGATTATGACACAGATTGTTGATCATTTCATCCAGCCCTTGGTCAAAACCACGCCCTCCTTTGTGAAGGACACGACTGACATCCTTCGTCTTTTGGAGGAGGCCCAACATCCAGAAGAAGTAGATCTACTGGTCACTTTGGATGTTGAGGCCCTCTACACCAACATACCACAGGGAGCGACTCTTGAAGTGATCGAGGATGCACTCAGGAATAGCGAGTGGACCTCCAACACCCCAGTTCCCTTCATAATGCAGTGTGCCAGTTTGGATACGACACACAACTCTACCATCAAACACAGGGTACTTCGATGGGCAGCACGTTCGCACCGAGTCTAGCATGTATTTACATGTCAGCCTTTGAGGCAAGAGAAATCAACATTTCAACCAATCCATACCAAGCGAACGTGCTGCTCTGGAGAAGGTTTATAGATGATATACTGATTCTTTGGAAAGGAGACCGCACGAGATGTGCCGAGTTCTGCATATGGATCAATACTTTGAATCCTTTTTGAAATTCACCCACACTATCTCTGAGAAAGAAATCCCTTTTTTACACCTCCTCATTCGTCTAGATGGAGACCATATCACCACCAGTCTGTATCGTAAACCGACTGACAGGAACAGCCTTCTGCTTTTCAGCAGTTATCATCCAAAGGCACTAAGACAAAATTTGCCCTACGGGCAATTTTTACGCATTAGAAGGAATTGCAGCTCTCTGGCAGATTATCAGAGAGAGTCCTCCACTCTAATGGATGACTTGATCAAACAAGCATACCCCAGACAAGTGGTCCCCCTTGCCCACCAGCGAGCAAGACACAACAACAGGGAGAGCTTACTGGAAAACATAACTAAAGAACTTTTTGAAGTCCATTACCAGCGTCACCACGTTCACCCCTGAATCTAACCGAATCAGGAACATCATTCGCAAGAACTGGAATATCCTCAACACTGGGGACCTGAATTTACAAACACCCAGGTTTGCATTTAAACGAACAAGTAATCTCAAAGATCTACTCATACACACAAGACATAAGAGACAACACAACAGACCACAAAGGGTGCTATGGGATCTTCCACCCGTTAAGGGCCACTACCCCTGCGGGTCTTGCTCCGTGTGCCCTCAAACAAAAGTCAATAAGGAATTGACATTCCAAAATGGGACCACCTGGAAAATCTCTAAGCACACCAATTGTAATTCATCTAACTGTATTTACATGATGACCTGTCCCTGTGGACTCCCTTACATAGGAATGACCACTAGATTAGTGAAGACACGCATTTTGGAGCACATAAGTAACTTTAGATGTGATAAAACTAACACCAAGATGACAACACATTACCAAGTAGAGCGACATACCCCCGACTCCTTCCAATGGGTTGTTCTAGAATCACACCCTGGGATGTCAAAACAGTCGTTATTCCGCCTAGAACAACGCTGGGTTCTACGCCTAACCACTGATAAAAATGAGCTCAACGAGGACATACCTTGGAGTCTCCTCACTTGATTTCTGCATGAGGTTACTCCCCCCTTTTTGTCCCCTGAGTTTCATTACAGTAGACTTTATTCTAGTCCACAACATGTTGGCTACATCGTCACAGCCGCTTCCGCTATTGGGCGAAGCGTGCGTTTCCTTATCAGGAGGTTAGCGGTGCAGCCTCTATACACACGACATGCCGGTCCCGCCGGAAGTCCCGCCTCCCACCGTCTGCCGGCCGACGATAAACATCCGCTTACGAGTCCACACGGAAGCAGTCCGGTCCAGTAGAGGGAGGGAGTAGGAATACGGATGGTTCCTTGTCTCAAGAATAGTGAGTACTTAATGCAACACTTGACACCTCCTAGGCGGTAGGGATTGATGTTAAGCGTAAGGCATGCTTCTTTGGTTCCTACGATTGTTTCCATGGTGCAGCACTTCCGCTAAATCCATGTTGCCTGTCACTTGGGATATGCCGAACTCAAAAATCACGGGCGCCCCATATCGGATTGGTTTACTTTTGGCACGCTTCTTGTGACATTGCATGCATTGATTTCTCGGAGTTCAGCTCCAGGTGGGCGACTCTAGTTACCGGTCTAGCCAGGGCAGTCTGGTGTGTTTTGGTTGTTGGGAAAACCTCATATCATGTTCGCCGACATTGACGGCATTTACCTCCTTCATCGGTCCAATTGCCCTCCACTACGGCAGCACGGAGGCGCCTTACACAACCTTGACATTATGGTCCCAACTATTTGCCTGCACTACCATCAGTCACGTGCCACCCTTGAGAACCACAATACGCAGGCTCTGCAGCATTATGCTGTTTGATGATCTAGCCGCTGCTAGATTTTTGTCTACAATGTTTCGCTTATTCTCCTTTACTAGGACACTTTATTCTAGTGCATTTCTCTACTGTTGTCCGATGCCACTCACCACAAACCCAATGAGGGTGAGTTATTTTGTGTTGTCACTATGTTTGACATTCCTCTTTTATGTGTTCATCTGTGTATCGCTCAGTACTAATTTTATGTTTGTACATGTGCTCCGTTTTTACCACACTCAGTTGATGCATGTCACGGCACACATATATCGAGCATGCAATTGATATACCTCAACTGTAGGAGGAACTCCTTGTACTTCGCATTGTCCTTGATATGTTGCTTTTAATATTTTTCACTTGTTTATATTTTGCAGGTTGTGAAGTTAATCAACTGGTACTACACATTTGTTTAGGGTGCTGTACGTGTGGTCAACTCTGATACCTTCATGAGGTCGTGACCACCACCAAAAAAAGTGTAGGTAGAATTTATCCTGGTCCTGACGAATTGCCAATTAATAGATAAACAGGCAGGAAACATGTTGACCTTTCCAGCACATACCCTCACAAACCTTAGAGTGAGAATGTGCGTTTCACTTTGGTTTTAATCAGGGTAGTGACCAAAACTCATTAAAATTGTTCTGAGTGGGGGGAGGAGCCTAGCGCGCATCCAAGATGGTCGCGTGAGCACAGGGCTCCCCGGACCCTCGCTGCTCCTCGGAATTTATCCTGACATTATCCTGACTTGGCTGACGGAATCTAGAAGGCGAATTCTTGCTGAACGTTGACCTTCTTTCAGAATCCGAATCGGACCTGGGAATCCTGATCTACGGTGGTTGGAACTTTCGAGGCCCAATCGATGGCTGGGCCCGGTGCGAGGGTGACCTGTGGAGCCGTGGCGTAATTGAACAACAGCGGCAGCGGATCTGTGCCAGTGGCCGCTCCATTACTTTCGGTTTCACTTTTGGATCCCTGAGGGGCTGGACATCGTAACTGCTTGGAGCGGCTGGGCGTTTATCTCTGCTGGATGCCCTTGTCTCCGCCTGCCGCCAGTGTGCCCGTTGACTTTGGTTTCCTCGCCCGGCCGCATCACGGTATCTGGTGCGGCTTCTGACTGAGTGGCCGGTGCCCCCTTGACGCTTGGCCGGTGGTCCCCGTTGGTGAGCGTGGTTCTCATGGGTGGCAGGGGGGGCCCTGAGGGGCGTAAGACTAAGACATCCCTCCGCGGGGGTCCGGTCCAGACGAACAACATGGACCGCTATACTCAAGGAAGAGGGTCCCCTGGAGCGGCTGGTGCCCCCTCGGACGAAGCTGGTGGTGGCCCGTCCATGTCTTCGGATCCGTCCCTGCAGGACATTATGGGCGCCATTAACGGCATCAAGGAGACTATTGCTACGCAATACGAGGCCTTGGCCCGTAAAATCGACACGGTGGCTATTGATGTCGCACTGATTCGGGCGGATCTCTCCAAGACCAACGAGAGGGTTCAATCGCTTGACGTGCGGACGTCCACCCTGGTTGCGGATGTGTCGGACCAGCGGGCCACTCTCGGCGACCTCAAGTCGGCCAACGATCTGATGGCCCGGCGGCTGGAGGACTTTGAGGGACGGGCCCGCCGCAATAACATCCGCGTCATAGGCGTCCCGGAGACCTCCGACAACCACCCGGTGGATCTCTTGGTGGAGGAGCTCATCCTCAAGCATCTTGCCCCCGCCGGCCTGAGTAAGTTCTTTGCCGTGGAGCGGGCCCATCGAGTTCCGGGCGGTCGGCCGTGGCCGGGGGCCCCCCCGAGGCCCATTGTTGCCAGACTTTTCTACTACAGAGACCGAGATGTGATTTTGCAGGCCTCGCGGTCCCATGGCCCGGTCCGCCATGAGAATGCGTCTATTAACTTTTTCCCGGACTTCACCCAACTTGTCCAGAAACAGAGGATGGGCTTCCAGGGGGTGAAGCGTCGCCTCCGCGACCTGGGTCTCAAGTACTCCATGCTTTTTCCTGCTAGGCTCCGAGTGGAGCACGACAATCGGACAACCTTTTTTGACTCTCCCGCGACTGTGAGTGACTGGCTTGACTCGCTGCCGGGCCGCGGGGACCGGCCTGGGCCCTCTGCTGGTACCGAGGGTGGCGGGTCTCCCTCGGAGTGACTTTGGTCCTTGACTTTGCCATTTTGTACTGTTCGGCTGGGTTCAACTTCTCTTTTGCATTTTGTTTCATTATGATCTATGTGGGGGGCGGTTGGGGACGGGTCCCTCTCCTCCTCCGGGGTCTTTCCGTAGAATGGGGTTTATGGGGCGACAGGCACACTGCAAGTTGGGGTGGTTTTTCGGGTCGCAGGGGTGCAGGGTAGGGGGAGTTGGAAGTTGGGGGTGGTTGGGGGGTTTTGATTTGTGTGTTTTGTTTTTAATGCGAGGTCTTTGTTCTGTTCCAGTTTCGGGCGTTGCCCTATCTGCTGGGGGACCCTTGATCGATTGGAGGGGATGGGGGGGGACGGGTTGAGGTTGATGTCATGGAACGTCAATGGATTGGGGGACCGTATCAAACGGGGTGTTGTGCTGCAGTATTTGCGACGTATGTCTCCTGATGTGGTGTTTTTACAGGAGACGCATCTGGTGGGTAACGTTTGTCATGCCATGAACAGGGGGGGTACCGACTCGTTGCCCATTCTGGTTTCACCACTGGCTCTAGAGGGGTTGGCATTCTCCTGCGCTCTTCACTTCCGCTGGAGATCACCAGGGTAGTCCCGGACGATAGAGGGCGCTATGTGGCTTTGACTGGGCGGTGGGAGGGGCAGTCCCTTTCCTTGGTCTCTGTCTATGTTCCCCCGGGCCTCCAGAACTCCACCTTTTCAGACTTGGGTCGAATGCTGCTTGAGCTTCCTGACAGTCTTCTGCTTATGGGTGGGGATTTCAATTCGGTAGTCTCGGGCGACCGGGATCGCCACCCGCCCAGGGCCCTCCCTGCTGCGCAGGCGTGGCTTGGCGGATTCTTGGAGACCTTCGGTCTGGTCGATTGCTGAAGGTTAATGCATCCTACACAGTGTCAGTACACCTTTCACTCTGGGGCGCATGGGAGTCTCTCCAGATTGGATTACTTTCTGATGCCCGCGGCCCAGACTGCCCGGATTCGAGAGGTTAAGCATCTGGCCAGGGGTATTTCTGATCATTCCCCACTGTGGTTGCTCTTTGACACTGGGACGCGGTCTGCTGGGCGGATCGCTCCTATTAACCCTTGGTACCTGCGGAACCCCACGATCCGCTATAGCCTGGTCAAGTCGATTGACCAATATTTCCTTGAGAATGATGGGTCGGTGATGTCCGCAGTGTCCCTGTGGGAAGCTTTTAAGGCAGTACTCCGTGGGCAGGCCCTATCCCAGATTGTGGCGGCTAAGAAGGTTAAGATGGAGGCGGTGGTGAAGCTGGAGACCGACATCTTGGGGTTGGAGGCGGCCTTGGAGACGGGTGTCACTCCGGATGGGCTACATGCCCTCAGCCTGAAGCAGTTCGAGTATAAGTCCCTTGTCACTGACGCTGCCAGGACCATGTATAGGGAGCAGCAGGGTAGGTTGTATGATGCTGGAGACAAGGCTGGTAAATTGATTGCTTGGCTGGATAGGAAGGAGAGAGTGAATCGTGTGGTCCCAGAGCTCCGGGTTGCTGATGGAGTGTGTGTGACTGAGCCTGGTGAGATTGTGGAGTGCTTTGCTGACCACCTCCGGGCGGTGTATTCCCCGGTGTCTGATAGAGATGAAGACGACTCTCGTCTTCTACTACGGGATATTGTCCTGCCCGGCTTATCCGTCGAGGACCGTGAGCGGTTGGATGCCCCCTTGGCCGTCGATGAGATTGCTACTGCGATTAGCTCCCTTCGCTCGGGCAAAGCCATGGGCCCCAATGGCCTGCCGATCGAACTATACAAACTACGCCCGGATAAAATCGCGCCCTTCCTCCGTCGTATGTTTCAGGAGTCGAACGAGAGGGGTTCCCTTCCCGCCGACCAGCGTCTGGCGACTATAGTCGTGATTCCTAAGGAGGGTAAACCACGTGACCGCTGTGCTTCATATAGGCCTATCTCCCTCTTAAACGCAGAACCCAAAATCCTGGCTAAAGTCCTCGCCAACCGCTTGCTGAGCGTTATCTGTGATCTGATTCATCCGGATCAATGCGGCTTCATCCCCCACCGTAATACCGCTCTTAATCTGCGGCGTCTGCACGGCGTCCTAGCTAGGGCGAAATACTTTTCTGAACCAGCCGTATTGGTTTCCTTGGACGCCACCATGGCCTTTGATACCATCGAGTGGCCATTCCTCTGGGCGGTCTTGGAGAAGTTTGGCTTTGGGGAGGGATTTCTTAGCTGGGTGAAGCTTCTTTATGCCAGACCAATGGCTCAGGTGGTTGTCAATGGGCGGGCTTCCCGGCCTTTTGCTCTCGGGAGGGGCACTAGGCAGGGGTGCCCGTTGTCCCCTCTGCTTTTTGCTCTTGCCTTGGAACCGCTCGCCGCCTGGCTCCGCTGGGAGCCCTCTATCAGAGGGATCCGGTGGGCCCCGGGCTTCGAGGATCGGGTCTCGCTGTACGCGGATGATATTCTTCTGTACCTCACCTCGCCGCGACAGTCGCTTAATGTTCTATTTGATGTCCTCACTTCCTTTGGGAAAAACTCGGGTTTGATAATTAACTGGTCCAAATCTTGCGTGTACCCTATCTCTGGTGGCCCTCCCATTTTGCCGCCTCTACTTCCTATCCAAACGTCCTCATCCGGCTTTAAGTACCTGGGGGTATATGTTTCGTTGGACCCGGCGGTCCGCTATGAGCAGAACCTCCTGTCTCCACTCCGACGTTTGAGGGTGGATACGGCTCGTTGGTGTAGGTTGCCCCTGTCTCCGCTTGGTCGCGCGGCCCTGTTTAAAATGATGTCCCTTCCCAGATTTCTTTACGCACTTCAGAACTCCTTTGATGTCATTCCGGTGGCCTACTTTCGGGAGGTGGAGAGTCTGCAGAGGAGACTGGTCTGGGACGGGCGGGCGCGTATCGCTCTGGCAAAGCTTACTCTCCCCTGGTATGACGGGGGCATCGCGCTTCCTGACATTAGACGGTACTATTGGGCCTCCCAACTGTCGGCAATTAACCATGCCACGTATGCTCCTGGTCTGAACCCGGCGTATGAGATGGATAAATTCCTGCTTCCCGGCGGTAATTATAACAGAGCGCTTTACTCCCGATCTGCTGGTAGGACCCCCACGGGCCCTACCAAGATTGCGGTACGGGTGTGGGAGGCGGCGAATGTAGCGATGGGCTGGAGTGAGCGTTTAACGTGTGCTACTCCCTTGTTTGCCTCAGACCGCCTGGGGAGCCTCTGGACGACGAAAGGCTTTGAGCACTGGGACACGATTGGCATTAGCAGAGTGGGGGATCTGTGGGTTAAAGGCGCGGTCAAGACCTTCGCGGCGCTCCGGAGCGAGTATGAGCTTAGTGAGAGGGAGTTTTTCCGCTACGCTCAGGTTCGGCATGCCCTGCTCTCGGTTTTTGGGGAAGGGTCCACGGTCCCTGTTTCTTCGCCCCTCGAGGACCGCATACTCGACGGTCACGTTCCCGATAGTACTATCTCTTTGATCTATAAAAAATTGATAAATAATCGGGCTGACCTCTTGGTGCGTCTACGGGAGGCATGGACGGGGGATGGGGTTGAGTTGGACGACGAGGACTGGCAGTCCGCGCTGTCATCTCCTAAGGAGGTTGCCATCCCGGCCCGTCTCCGTTTGGTCCAGCTTAAGATCCTCCATCGCGTTTACGTGACGGGTCCCCGATTGGTCTCGATGGGGTTTTCTGAGGACGGGCTCTGTAAGCGTGGCTGTGGGCACAGTGCCACCTTTCTCCACATCCTGTGGGAGTGCCGCGAGGTGGTGGAATACTGGCGTCAGGTGCATGAGGTTATGAGGCGAGTCACCGGGGTCACGCTGTTGCCGGAGGTGCGTCGTTGTGTTCTGAATGTTTGGAAGCCCAATGAATATAACGCGGCCCAGACTCGGTGGGCGGCCCTGGGGAACATGATAGCAAAGAGGGACATAGCGCAGCTTTGGGGGTCGCAACGGCCCCCCACCGTGTCTGTCTGGAAGGAGAACATGGACTGGTGCATGTTCAGGGAAAAGACTGTGTATGTGGCTCGTGGTAAACCCGGGGCTTGGAGCAGAATTTGGGGGCAGTGGAATGTGTATCGTGGAAGTATTTGTGCTCCCCCCCTGGTGGAAACGTCTGAGGTAGACTTGTCCCCCTGATCCTTGATGGTTCCTTACTTATCTGGCACATCTGAGTATAGTTTTGGTATTCCCGTTTCTCCCCCCCCCCTCTACCTCTTTGTTCCCCTTCTTCTTGACTGCCATCGGGTGGTCGGATATGGAAGTGCCCCTGCTGTGGCCCGACGCCCATCTCATGTTTTCTTGCCTCGCTTTTGTTTTAAGTTGTTATTTATGTTAAAAGGGTGTATCCTGATTTCCTTTATGTGCAGTCTGATCTTCTGTAGGGTGCGGAGCCCCGGTGGGCCAGTCATTGTGTTTGCACTGTTTGAACTTTTACCTACTAGCGGCCGGCCCTGGTGGTTGTAGGCCCGTGCTTGTAACCTTCTTTCTGCACGATAAAAATTTTTCAAAAAAAAAAAAAATTGTTCTGAGTGGATTACTATCTCCTGTTTTATATATTTCACTTATTTCACACATCACTGTCACCTACACTAGTTACTATAGGGCCCTCACACGCACCACACCCATCGGCATTGGAAAAAAGATCTCCGCGAAGAAAGCCCCTTCTGGGCGCCTGATCGGGTATTGCACCGCCGACCCGATAAGGAGCTAGACCCGATGATGAAGCAAGACACCCGCTTGTTGGGTGTGTGAGGGTCTTCATTCCATAAGGAGGAATTCTCTCTCCTGCTGTCGCCCTCACCCTTACCCCGGTACCACTGATTTTCTTACCATTACCTGCCACATCTTAGGAACTGCATACTAATTCTGGTTCTCTGTCTTTTGGGCACGTATGCTGGACCTTAATAATTAAACAATTCATTATTTAAAAGCCCACTATTCCCCTTTTTTGAATAGTCTGAATTTAATCTAGCATGGTTGTGACATGCTACTATAACATTTGATGTATTTTTCTAAATAAATAATTATAATGTTTAAACTGATTCAGGAAATTCAATCAAAAATACACCCTTTTCCAGGCATGTACAATGTCTCATCTGCTATTTCAATGTGAACTAATGAAACTGTAGCATGGATATAATGTCCTGTCATGTGTACTGTACTGTTGAAAGATTTCTCTAACATTTACAATACCTCTCTCAGTCCCACTGGAGTTATTAACCATTCCCCAGAAATATCAGGTACAACCAATGCCGCAGCATGAACCAGCGGTACTGCACTAAATCTGAGACCTCGAGGCGCTAGTTTGCGGCCCATCAAGCAGTGTGTGAGCCAGTGAGCACGTGCATTGCCGGACCCTAAATCCCTCTCCATCAGTGACGAGCGGCGCACCAAGGAGGTGGCGCTGTGTGCACGAGGATAATAGACCTGTCAGCAAATCAGCGGAGGGAAAACACCTGCCACTCAAAGCGGTCCCTGGAAAATTGCTTCTGATTTGATTGTACAGAAGCCACTGGAGGAGGTAATGCTGTGAATCTCTATTGATGCAAGCACTCCAGATGCAGAACTGCGCTCAAGGCAAGCCTTCTGTTCTGGCGAATCCGGAGCGGCTGCCCTAGCACCGCACCCTTTGTATTGAATGCTTAATTATAAAGCGCTCCCATAGTAGCTCTTCCTTCACAGACATAAAGCGCTTTCAGATTGACGAGTATGTAGCTACTCCGTATCAGTTATATCAGTGGGATCCCCACTTCATCTATATTTTTTAACACAATTAGCAGTCCTCATTTGAATTTATTTCAGGGGTATAAGCAACTGCAAAGGGAGTTTTGCTCTTCATTTTTTCTTCTATCTTTCATATGAGAGACTGATAAATAACTCGCAGACTTTATTGCTATTTGCTGAGTGGTGGTCAGTGCTTAATTTGTAAAAACATAAATGCCAGGGCTCTCATCACGAGGCCACTGCAACTTGTACCACACATTGCCTCTGCCAGACCTGCCAATGACAGTACCAACACAACTACTAACCATCACACTCTTACAAGTGTGACAGTTTTTACTGTTTCAGGCCCCCAAAGCTATAAGAATGGCTTGAGCGGCAGGTAATAGTCATTTTTAATGTACATTTAATTAATAATCAACTTTTGTTGTGGTCACCTCTACATTAACTAGACAGTGCCACCTTGTGGCAGACTGTCATAAGCACCGGTGCTGACAATTAAGTGCGGGTGCTAAGCATCGGAAACCTCATGCTCAAATTAGGCACTGGTTCTCTCTGTTGTCTGGGAGGAACCATAACAGTGATGTGAGGGAATAGTGAATGAGCCCGTCAAAGAATTTGTATTGTGCAAATATTGCACATCCCAAAATTATGTCCTGCAGCTAAGGCAAAACGATGATGGAAGTGGAGTAGCTGCATGATCTTTTTGGTTAGAGGGTGCATTTTGAGCATTCGCTTGCATAATAAGGGTTCGAAAAGCACCTTTTGAAGGTATTGCAATACGTTGCACCGAGTTGTTGGTGTGGTACCAGAATACGAGGTAAATATTGTATGACAAAAAGATTGTGTCCTAAATATCATTTTGAAAAGATTGCAGCGTTGGAGATAATAATAGAAAATCTACACCCAATGGAACAACATTTTTGCAATCAATGTTTATGTCTTACGATAAAAGACACACAATTGAGGGACGGAATGCAGAACAAATCAAAACATTCACCCCCAGTCAAGAGATCTGGGTTAAATCCATCATTCTTTTGCTCACCATGCCACCCCAGTTTAGACCTGGCCATATGCAAATCAGTCTTGACCCTGTGCTTCATGGGAACAGTCCAGGCTGAACTGCCAAGCCAGGTCTTCCCTGGACCGGAAACAAGCATCCTACGACCAGTTTGGGGATTTCACCCCTCTTCAGCCAGGATAGCTTGATTCCAGTGGCACAGTGAGCCCAGGACTAAGGGTGGGCGGAAATTGAGTAATCGCGTTACGCAAATCTTCGCAAAAACGCTAAAAATGATTCGCAATGTTTTTTTCGTGATCGCATTGGAAATGTGTCGCCAACTTGCCCATGCGGTCGCTAATGGGCCCAGCCATCTTGTTTTCACTTGTCCCGCCCGCTCGCGATGCTATTTCCTGTTCCAGGACGCGCAATGCATGCTCGCGCTTGTTCGCGTTAGGTATTTCCTGTTCGGGAACGCGTATTGCGTGTTCGCGATGCTTTTTGCGTGCTCAGGGGGAAAATATCTTGCGAACATGCCCATGCGGTCGCAATGGGCGCGGCCATTTTGTTTTTCACTGTATGCTATGGTTCTGGGTCCTGCTTTTCAATCCTCCCTCTATCTTTTCAATCCTTTGCTTCTGCAAACTTTTTTTTAATCTTTTTTATTTATTATCTCTCTCTCTATTATCCTGACTCTATATTTTTTGTTTTTGTCTACTTTTTTTGTTTTTTAACTACTTTTTTACTCTTTTTCTATTACCTGCTTTTTTCATTTCTTTTACTTACTTTTTAAATTTTTACCTTTTCTTTTCCGCCCCCGCCTACCCCAGAACCATGGCAAAGGGCCACAGGGGGCATCGCAGCCTGAGCCGCAACCCCCTTCCTTGCGGAAGGTGGCGCCCACAAGGGATGCAGGCACGGGCCTTATTTTGGGAGGTGGAGTTGGTTGCACTGGTTTTCTTTGTACAGCGCCACCTCCCCTTAACCCTGGCAGCAGGCGGCAGGCCTGGGTCCAGGTACAGGCTCTGGGAGCGTCGGCAGCTGTGGGGGAAGGTGCGCCAGGCAGTGTTTCGCTGCTCGGGTGTCCGGCGCAGCCAGAACCAGCTGACGCACCGGTGGTCCGATATCCTGGACCGGGAGCAGGACCTGCTGGACCTGCTAAGAGTGGAGGTCCCGGGTCTTGGTGAGTAGCTATTTAATTATTACTACTTTGTGTCTGTTCTTCTGCTCTGTGTTATATATTGCGAATATATTTTTTTCCGACCAGCTAGAATGCTGCTGCTTACATACATTACAGGTAATTTACGTTTAAAAGTCTTCTGTGATTGTTGTGACACTGGTGCTCTGCGCTACTAATCTTGTTATTTGCAACTTTGCGTTTGCGCTCGTTTTGCGTGATTATGTAAGAGTTTATTTTAGAAAACTTAAGTTAGGTAATGCTAGAGTGACTCTAGTCCTTCCTTTGTCCTGTCACTAAGAGATAGGGGTGGATTGATACTTAGGTTTAGTTACTTATTATAAGTTTGTAATTTTTTAGTGGTCTGCGATGCCCCCTGTATTACGTCACATGCTGCTGAGTGCTGCTACTGCTTACCCCAGTCCTTAGTAGAACCTTTTGTAGTTTGTTCAGTGAGTGCTAATAGGCTTAGCACTAGCAGAACATATGCATCAATGAACCAACAATTTTGTGTATGCAAAAATACAGGCATATGTCCTCCATTTATACATTTTTGAGGACTAAAAGAAGTGGAAATGCTTACTTAATGTACAATTGTCACGCCTGGAAAAGGTGCGCTCGGTCAGGTGGTACGTACTACTTAGGCTTAGTTAGTATTCTGGAATCTGAATGGAACACTGGATTAGTGTAGATAAATATTAACTAGTCGGTCCGCGAATCCCCAGATACTACTTGTCGACAAGATTAGATAGGTCAATTTTATTGCAATTGTTGTTTACACAATTTTTTTTTGACAGTCTTATAAAAATATTTTATTTGTTTCACACCAATTATCAATGTTTGTCTCTTCCTTTCTTATGTCTTTCATGATCAGCACCCAGGGGCAAGAAGACGGGGGCAGAGTCGGCGGGAGCAGTTCCAGTCAGACAGGAGGACCAGAACGAGGGCTCTTCTGCTGGCCCCAGTAAGTCTTCCTGTTTTTAATATTAATTCTTATTCACTAACTTTTACTGCATCGTATTTTTTTTCCCGAATTATTGTTTCCGTTTCCTAATGCTATTTTTTACCAACAATTACCCTTCGATCTAGACTATCTGTTTCTATATTTTTGTTATCCCTGCCTCTAACTGCCTCTGCTATGACTCTCTGTACTACTACTATTAGTCTGTCTGTAGCTAAGCATGCCCAGTTGCCCACTCTTTATTTAAAAGGTTTTAAATAAAACTCAGATTCACCAGTAGCTCTAGCCATTGATGAGTCCAGTCCTTTGGGTTGTCGTCTTATACTCACTCCTTCTATTCTTCTTAATCTTTGAGGCTTTATTAATCTTGACGTTTTTCGACAATTCCCACCAACAAAATGCCCAACCAGATTTTACTATTTTGATAGAATAGGACATACTACTACTGTTGTAGGGATTTTCCACATACAGAACATTGCCGTTGCACAAGAAAATAGGATGTTGGAGATGGGAGGTTGGACCTTCCTCACACTCACACCTCAGTCAGAACAGAACCCACCACAATCCCCTGCCCGACTAGTTATAATAGTGTTTTATTACTATTAGCTCTCCGAACCCCCCCAAGATACCCAATGAGTAGACAACCTAGAACATAACACTCCCGACCTCTCAGTTGTGGAAGCAATGCACAAGCACAGTTTGCACACCCTTCCATTCGCTCGATCACTCGTGCAAGTCCATCCACACCAAATACCACTGAGTCTATGTAAGTTCAAAATTTTTATTTGCAACTGACAAGCTATGTACGTTGTTCTATAATCAACAGCAAAATGCATAAGATTAAAACTATAAACATTGTTGCACTTAGTTACACTTACAACAAATACAAGTCCATAGAACGAAGAACAAAAAAAGCGAAATCATGATTAATAAATAAGTGAACAGTGGTGGAAGCACCACCATCCCCTTTGTAGGAATAGGAATATAGTTTATATAAAATTATAAATGAAGATCTGAGCAAATTCTGTGGACCCCTCACCTTAGAAGAAGCTAGTACTGGTTACATCATAAGCTCTGCAAAGCTCTGGTTCGTAGAATGGAATCTTCCGTCTTCTAGGAGAAAAATGGTGCGCGTTAGTTTATTGCAAGCATTTCTCAGTCGTGGCAAAAAGTTTAGCATTTTGGATAAGCAATATGGACTAACACCAGAACTCCATAACAAAGTGGCTTGTTTTGATTGACCTTGTACGAAGCGCTTAGACAGTAGCAGTATGAGCTCATGTGGGCTCAAAGGCGTCACTCTTTATACAACGACGCATGTGCTAAAATAAAAGACACAAAGGTAAAATGGTAGCATGGCTCTGGCTAAAAAGCAAAGACTAGAATGACTCTAGGGACCATATAACTACTAGTGCCTACTCTACTACTACCTGATTTGTACTAGTGATGTATGTTGTATATATATGCATTACTATTAACTCATTTTTCAATCTTGCTAGTGAAAAATAGGGGTAGGTGGATATGACACCTAAAAAATGTGTAATGTTTTTTCAAGGCACACTACCAACCACCAGTGCCGGGGCCAGCGGCGACGCGGCTGATGACGGAGGAGAGGAGGAGACGGCAGTTGCTGGAGGAGCTGTATGGGGTGAGCAAGCAGCAATGGCGGGCGGTGGTAAGTTAGATACCTAGGGGCATATGTATCAACATCACCATTTGCGATTCTCAAATAGAGATTTTTAAGGAATCGCTATTTGAGAATTGCAAAACGGGTTGGTGGTAATTTGCGATTTCTTAAGGAGTAATCGCAATCCTTTGGTGAGTGTTACATTTCATTTAAGAAATCGCAATTTGCGATTTCTTAAATGTTTACGCAAACTTAAGAAATCGCTAAATTAGCGATTCCTTAAATTTGCGTTGGGAATTTGCCTAATACATCCCGTTTTGCGAATTTTTAATCGCAAACGCTGTATTTTGCGAATCGCAGCGTTTGCGACTAAAAATTTGCTTGATACATATACCCCCTAATCCTTACTTATTGACATTACACTCACTGCAAGGGTGTACTGTATAATACTGTACAGTTGACTTGCTAAGTAAGAGGTTGTTGTGAACGGTTGAAGACACCCTTTACTTAGCATAGTAAAAGCATTAGTAGCGGGAGTGTTGTTGAGTAACCAATGACCTCTTCTATCTGATGATTTCAACTCAGCTGTGAAAGTTTTATGGAGAAGACTAAAACTCAGATCAGATGACCTTGATGGATGGGTTGAACGAAAAGGGAAAGAAGAGTGGAAGGAAGAAGGACGGGCGAGATTTAAGATTTATGACTAGCAGAGAAGGATTTGTGGGATGCATGCAGCATGCATACTGGTGGCTGATAGGAATCAGATGCATGGTTAGTTGAATGTCTGAAACTCCCACAAATGTTAAAGTCCAAGAAAGTCGGAGGATAGATAGTACATACCACAAATGTTATGTGCTTGCTAGTGCTACCGTGACACTATGTGTAGAAATATTTGTCTTACTGCTTTGCTAAGAGTATATTTTACAATAGTCTTGTTTATTCTTCTTCATATATAGCTACTCCTTCCAAGGGGAAACCTGACTGGAAGGAGTTGGCGGCCAAGGCCCTGCCTAGAAACTGGAGGCCATACAGACCGAATATCGTCGGCTGGTGGTACTGGAAGAGGAGGAGGAGGAGGCGGCAGCAGCTGCAGCCTCCTCCAATGCCCCGGAACCCAGCCACCGCCCTTCAGTGGTATGGCGCCACCATCTGGCTGCCGCCCGCCACCGCCCCGCCATCAGTGCTGCACCCCCCTGTGGATGCAACTGCCGTGCATTGAAGCGCCGTGTTGCCCGCCTGGAGGAGCAAGTTTGTGTCCTCCTGAAAAAAGCCCGCCGAACTTAGACCCTGTTCTTATTGCCTCTTTTTAAATTATTCTTGGGGTGGGTGGGATCCGGGCATTGGGTTTTCTCTTTTGGACAATTGGACATTTTATTTACGGACATTGGTTGGGGTTAGGGAGAGGGGTGGGTCAGGTGTGGGATTCTTTTTACATAGTTTATTTTTGTTAGGGTATTAAATAATATATTTCTACTTAAGTTTACATACGATGTTGTTAATGTTTTCTGGGTGGGGCTACTGTTTTACATCACACTGTATCCTTCTTTCCTTGCTGGTGCAGGGCCGCCCACAGCCAGTGTTTGATTTTAATAATTGGATGACTTTGTAAGACAGAAACAGATAGATGCGGGACCCCTCACTGAGTGACTTGTCCTACTACTAGTACTGTCAGTCTCTTCTACTCTAGGCACTCTTCAACTGGACTCAAAGGGGTGTGTGAAATTTAATTAATGAAAACATGTCCATTATTAATTATGCCTCCCCCAAACTTCTCTTACCTTTGCTTGATGTTTAACTTAGGCACAGCGATGGCTGCATGGTGATGATGGTTTTCTTTCCTAACATGCCATGGTTGTGGTGGTGGTAGTAGTAGTAGACACTGGCAGCAGCATTTGCCAAAAAAGAAAATGAAACAGTCAGTAGCCTGAGAGAGACTCTTCGAGGAGTAGTAGAATGAAGTACAGTACAGAACTTACTGCCAAACAATAGTATGCCCAAATACAACAAAACATAATGGTGGTGGAGATAGCCTAGTAGTACACACAGTTATAAACTCTAGTTGTGTCGAGTCACTTGACTAGGCCTACAGCACACTGACACAAGCGTAACTGTTAGTGCTGTGTAGGAGGATGACAACAAATGAAATCCATTAATCCAATCAATGGCGGGAATTAATGCTGATGTATTAGCCGGTTCCTTTGGTAAAAAAAATTACCTCACAAATATACTGCTCATGAGTGGGCAAGCAGAAGAAGATCCCCGCCCTGCCTTGAAATTGAAGTACTGTTGCTTTTGCCACATCCGCCCCAGCAAGCGTGTGATAAATTATTGATGTACATTTAATGTTGTCATACCTCAATAAGTCACACAGCCCGAGGGAAGAGGGTTAGGGTTTGTTGAATGGTTGGGAAGGGGGTTTTGGGGAAAGGTTTGAGAAAGAAAAACAGTATGCATGAACAAACATCAAACGACAGAATCTTTGTAGACTACCATATCCATATCAATATGTTAAGGGAGAAAACGGAAATAATGCATGCATGATGATTGAAGATAAGGAGAGACCCGGATTACATACAGTTTGTGTTCAGAGTTACCAGGCTTACTTTTACATACAGCAAAGAGAATTTTAAATATCTGTAGGGAAGAATAATAGACAGAAAGCAAACCTAATGGTAATAATAGTAATAACAACAAGAACACACTGTTGTAATGATTGTAGACAAAAAAAATGAATCAAAATATTTAAAAGATGAAAGTTGATACTGTTACTGTGTTATCCTGGTCAAATGGTGAGTTGAATCTCAGCATTCCTCTTGGTCCTCCCTTCCATGGATGCTCGGTCCATCAATCTTGGGTGTCGCCACTGCCTGCCTGGCAGATGTAGATTCATTGGTAAGGTAAGTGTGCTTTGTTGTTTTCCCAAGTATAGCACAGGGTAAGGCCGGACCTGTAATTGTAGATGCAAAAACAAAAGGGATATTGAGATTGAAACCAAGTTGAAAAAAATGGAGAAGTTAATGTTGTAGTGCAACAAGAACACTTTCCGAGGCGGCATGGATGCATCATCTCTACTGTAGTCTGTTTCCAGCATTAACCTACAACACCAACAGGACAGAGCAGGCCCACGGTGACAGCACCCTTTGCACATCCTCCATTTAGCGTACATTTTTTGAAAGAGTTGGACAAAGCACATATCCAGCAACATAGCATTTTACAATTTACGGCAGTCATACCACCGCTACACTTGACTCCACCGCTACACAGACATTTAGGTCTGCTGTGGTTGTTGTTTACTTGTTTACCTTATATGCCACTCATGAAACAGCTTGACTTACTCCATCAATCATCTCCGATCCGTGTACTGAGTGACTGTGAAGATACCATGTCACTGTGGTCATCATGATGGGGTTATTCAACTCAGTCTGGGTGTACCGAGTGAGTCCCCTTCCTATATTCAAAATGCAATGTATCGGCCTGCAGTAGAAGTACACATTTGGTATTAACAAAACAAGAAGGGAAAAGGGACTTGAGTTACTTTTAGTGTGTAGATTATTACATAAAGTACACAATGAAGTAACTTCATGCACAACAAACAACAACAAAATCACTCAGTCAGCGTCCAATGCATGGCATCATTCAGTACCTGTTCCTTCTCATCTTCAAGTAATGGGCAATCTCTCTCGGATCACAAAGGAGGATAGCTATAGTAGTCATCATCAATCATGTTCCACTTATTTTGGAGGGACTTCGAAATATTTTTTCTTTTTTCTTCTATTTTGCATCATCCAATCATCATCTGACTTCTTTAGGGCAATGGATTTAGGGAGATTCAGGAGGATGGAGGAGCAGGATTTTGAAGAGTGCACTGTGATATGCAGCCAGCCGAAACTTGTATATGCCAATAAAACAATTAGAAGACGGTGGTGATGGATTTGTTGTGATTCAAAGTTTCTAACCAGAAAGACAGATACACCAATAAAAGAAAATAAGTGAGGAAGAAAGTAAGAACTGGAAGTGCAAGCCTAATTGTCAGGGAAGTATAGCTCGTCCTCAAACTCTGGGGGTTCAACCAGAGGTAGGTAATCATCATCTAACACACAAGTTCTGTCACCTGAGCCGCTGTCCTCATCTTCCTCCCTTGATTCATGTATTGAGTAAATCGGTGGTATAAAGTGCTGATTCATTTTGATCATTGTTAACCTCTCCACGTTTTTGGTGAGAGACTGGTCCTTCTCACTGTTACAATGGAACCAGCAGCACTGAAAACACGTTCCGAAGAGACACTTGTGACAGGGCAAGCCAGATAGTTTATCGCCAGCCTGTTGAGCACTGGCCATTGGGCCCTTTTCCCATACCAATACCTCAATGGGTTTTGATCAATGTACACCTCTGTTGGGTCGTCCAGATAGGCCTGGACCATCCGCTCAATGTTCAGGGGTGCAAAACTTTTTTCTGGCTCTTTTCTTGTTGCATCAGCACTGGACTTACCAATGCCTTGCTGTAAATACCAATCCTGTAACAATCTTACTGGGCCTGAAGATACAGCTCTTGCTGTTGTAGATAGTGTTGGTGAGTGTTCTGAGCCAAACTCACTGCGCTCAGGCTCCCAAGTTTAGCTTGACGCCGGATGCCCTGCTGCAGTACTTGTTGTGGGTTTATCTAGTGGGCTTTTAATTAGCAGCCGTTCATTTTCCAACTTACTCGCTGACTCAGCTATCCACGTTTTGTACCGGGCAACATCCATTTCTGAAAAAGGAATTAATGTCTTCAGTGCCCATTTTGTCCGTGGATCCAGAATTGTGGTACAAATGTAATGTTTTTGTGACAAAATCTTATTTTGCACCCTTGTATTGTCAGCTAAGCGACGAGCTAAGCTCTCCACCAACTCTTATGCTTCTTTTTTTTCCTCTACATCTTTGTATGCTTCAGACACCTCCTTCAGTTGATGCTCTAGCTTGGCCCATAGTACAGTCCTCCTTGCTGACTTCACGTCTGAAGACCTCGAAAGGAAGAAGCATCTCAGTCAGGCATTTAACTAGGCACCATTGGTCCATCTGAAGGCTCATGCCTTTCACAGTAGCATCCCCTCTTCGCATGACATATTCACTGATTGGCCTGTACTGCTCAAACAGACGGTCAAGCATGTAATAAGTTGAGTTCCAACGTGTTGCCACCTCCTGGACGAGTGCTTTGACTGGCATTCTATAGTCACGTTGAATGATCCTCAGCTGCTTCCGAGCTTTAAAAGTATGGCTGAAATTAGTGCATATTCTTCTGCAGATGGTCAATAAGTTGCTGAATATGGCTTATTTTTTCAGAAAGTCTTGAACAATAATGTAAATGCAGTGCGCCAAACACGGAACCCTGAAATAGGAACCAAGTTCCATGGCCTTAAGTACATTACTGCCATTATCCGTGGAAACAAAACCAATCTTAAGCCCTCTGGGGTGCAGCCATTCAAAAACCTTGCTCTGAAACTCTTCCAATATGTTTACAGCAGTATGAGATTTCTCCATGGTGAACATGGATACAGTTGCATGTTTCCGAGTAGCTTTAAAAATATCAGCTGCGTCAACAGCACCTTCAGATAGCTTATCTCTTAACCCCCACAAATGAGACCCAGTGTGCAGTGATGCACATGTAATCACTGGCTTGGCAACTGGTCCACATGTCTGTTGTTAGGTGGATATTGTGAACAGCACTCTGCTGCAAAGCTTGTCCAACCAATTCCAGCACATCATGATGTAGTGTTGGAACAGCAACTCTTGCAAAATAGGACCAGCTGGGAACCTTCCATTTAGGGCAGATGGTTGACACAAATTCCAGGAAACCCACCCCTTCCACAAATGAAAAAGGGAGAAGGTCCAGTGCTAACATTTTAGCCAGCTTCGCATTGTACAACCGTGCCGTTGGGTGGTTGCGTTGGTACTGCCCCTCCAACCTAAGCATGCTGTCAATGGTAGTCTGGATTATTTTCCTTTGTGGTGCAGTTTTCTTTAACCCAGTTAGGTTCAACGACGCACTTTGTTTCATAATCATTGCAGTACTACTTGGTCGGCTTGGTGTCTCAGCCTGACTCAGACTCTTACTGTGGTGCCACTGAGATGTTGCTGAGGAGGATGTGGGCGATCCTACTACACTACTGGGGACAGGGCTAGAATTGTCTCCCTCTTGTTCACCTTCCACCACAATAATATTGTCCCCTGATTCTTCATGCCCAACAACAATGGGTTGAGTTTTACTTTGTTCTAAGCGAAGTAGGTGAGCCTCCTACACAATAGTGTGGTGTATTTTGAGATGACTTGTTTGACCTCAGGTACCATAGTTTGTACCAAGCTTACCCCGCCGAACAGCATGTCAACAAATTGAGCATATAGCAATGTTCTCCTCCTTACTGCTAACCAAAAAGAAGTCCCAAACTGGGGAGGAGAAATTTATGGTGCTGCTGGATGTGCCACTTTCAGTACCAGATGAACTGGAGGGTGTGCTTGGAATGTGACTCTGAGCAGCTACACTGCGACTTCTACCACTACCTACTGAGGTGGTGGTTGAGCTGGATGTAGGTCCCTGCCTTTCCTTTGCAAATGAAAATATGGAAGCTGGAGGTCATGGTGGTCTTACCTGTGTTGGTGGTGTCCGAGCTACATCCCTTGCAGCCATTTTGGATAGGGTAATAGTGTTGGTCTCCATATCCTTTGGGCCGGGAGTGATGACATCAGTGATGATTGGCTCGTCATCATCATCATCTCCCTCTTGTACAACTACCTCCATAACTCTAAGACTTTCTGGAACCTTCCTTTTCACTAGCCTTGTCTTGTGGCGTGCATCACTCTCAGACTGAGCTGGTGGCTTCCAAGTGGCATCAAGATCATCAAAAGCGGGGCTTGAAGAAGAAGATGATGGAATAACCCTCCTTTTCCTTGCTGGGGGTCTGGAAGACAATGGATCTTCTGAAACAGTGGCTTGCCTCTCTTTGTCTGCAGGAAGCTCGATTTCCTGAAATGCCCCTACTTCAGGAGGAACAACTACTATTGTGGGCTGTTGTTGTGGCTGTTCTTGCGGCTCCTGCTGTTCTTGCGGCTGCTGCTGTTCTTGCGGCTGCTGCGGTTCTTGCAGCTGCTGCGGTTCTTGGGGCTGCTGCTGTTATTGCGGCTGCTGCTGTTCTTGCAGCTGCTGCTGTTCTTGCGGCTGCTGCTGTTCTTGCGGCTGCACCTGCTGCTGCTGTTCTTGCGGCTGCACCTGCTGCTGCTGTTCTTGCGGCTGCGCCTGCTGCTGCTGTTCTTGCAGCTGCGACTGCTGCTGCTGTTCTTGCGGCTGCACCTGCTGCTGCTGTTCTTGTGGCTGCGCCTGCTGCTGCAGACTTATCTGCTGAGTTTCAGCATGCGTTGATTGTGTACTACTTTGCAACACTGACATTTCAACATCGCTGCTCGTTAGTAGACTGGCTACCTCTGTGACACTCATGGGCTTGGGCCCAGGTTGGTGGGGTTGGCCCGCTGGTGCGGATGTGCTGCTCCCAGCTTGGTTCCTGCTGGACAACGATGCTGCAGTCGTGTGTTTTTTGGTCCCAAAAAACACATTTGCCGGCACACCAGTCGTGGTTAGTGCCTCTTGCTTTTTCTGTTCCTTCTTCTCACCGGAAACTTTCTTGGTACTGGAGGACCTGGTACCTTTCTTTGGGCCCATTTTCTTCAGAGGTCAGGCAGGACGCAGGTGCACAAGTTGCAGAGATGTCTGTGGTCACAGTTGGACGTGATGTGGTGTGCAGCAGGACTTCTGTCTGGCAGTACAATGGATGATGTTGATAGTTACCTCCTCCTGTATCTTTTTGTGCACCTAAAAGCAAATAAGCCAGGAGAAGAACATCAGTGAAATGTTGCATTTGTTGTTGTGGTTCAATTACTACTAGTACAAACACAAAAATAGAAGATATAGTGTAGTCATTTATGAGACTTTGGCAACAAGGGCTATGGTATACTACTTACTGTGTACAGTATACACACACTACACTCTCAGGAAGGATAGGAAAGAATAAGAACAACCACAAAAATACAAATGTAATGGAAGGGAGCTGTTGCTGGCAAAGGGGATGGATGGAAGCAGCAAGCCAATAGGAAAACCATGCAGGCCCATATTAACTCCCACCAGAAAAGGCCACAAGCCACATGGACACTCACAAGCATCAAGCAGGAGGCCTGGGAAACAATGACCTGCTAAAAGGCCTATAAAAGAAACCAGGCAAAAGATGCATGCTACACCACACTGCTGTGCCTTTTTAATGCAATAAAATGCAAAAACGAAAATCCACAGGGCAAAACAATGTCTGCAGGGTGCACACCAACACACCAGGCACACACAACAAAGGCATTTCTTTAACATACCCCCAAAAACAGAAATCCCCCCCAAAAAACACATTTTTCAACTCAATCCAATGCCATCCATGCCCTAAATTATGCTTGAAAAACATTCAACACACACCAAAGGAACAGTTGCTTCATCATGCACCCACCCATGACTAGCTCTGGGCCTTCTGGCGTCCCCCAACAATAAAAAAAAAAGAATGATAAGTACCAAAATTGTAGTTGCAGCAACTGCAATTCCCCCAATCAGACAGACACAACACCAACTTACTTGTAAAATATCAAATTCAAATGTCCTTAAATCCCATGATAATGATGCAGCAGCAGACGCAAAGAGTGATCCTTCCAGCTGAAATCCAAAGGCAGAATGAACAGGAGATGGACAAAGCACTGGGAGGAGCCTGATGGACAGGAACAGGAAGATGGAGACTCTTGGCACTTCCTACCTCTCCCCCCGAAAAGTTTTTTTTTAAAAGGACTCCTTGTACAAAAAAGGACAGCCAAATGTCAATCAGAGGAGTTTTTTCCATCCAAATCATCATTTAGAGAAGGTTTTATGCAGCTAGAGTTAATATTCTTCTCCAAATCGAAAATTTGGCGTGTTAGCGATCGCGACCTTCACCACACTTTTGCCGGATGTCGATGGCGCGTCCAAAATGATGTGTTTGCGATCTCATGGTATTTGTCGCGGTAGAGATTGACGTGTTTGTGACCTCACGCTCTCTCTCGCGCTGGAAAATGACGTGTTTGCGATCGCAGACTCTCGCGGTGTCTGATGGCGAGGAGAATGACGTGATCGCGATCGCAAACTCTCACGGGATAGCGCGACCGGCTATCAACATCTCGTGGCGCACGCGAACGGATTGGAAAACTCATCGGCGAATGCAGGGATCCCGGTAAGGCGATCTCGCGCGCGAGAAATCATTTTCAAAGCGGAACGTGAAAATGTCAAAATATCACAATTCCGTGAGCGGAACGGAATTTGACGCCCACCCTTACCCAGGACCCACGTCTGGGCATACCTGGCGCACTTAGGGTGAGAAAGCAAAAGACACACAATTGATGGATGGAATGCAGATCAAATCAAATCATTCACCCCCAGTCAAGAGATCTGGGTTAAATCCATCATTCTTTTGCTCACCATGCCACCCCAGTTTAGACCTGGCCATATGCAGATCAGTCTTAACCCTGTGCCTCATGGGAACAGTCCAGCCCGAACTGCCAAGCCAGGTCCTCCCTGGACCGGAAACAAGCATCCTAGGACCGGTTTGGGGGTTTCAATCCTCTTCAGCCAGGATAGCTTGATTCCAGTGGCACAGTGAGCCCAGGACCCATGTCTTGGCATACCTGGCGCACTTAGGGCGAGAAAGGAAAAGACACACAATTGATGGATGGAATGCAGAACAATTCAAAACATTCACCCCAGTCTAGAGATCTAGGTTAAATCCATCATTCTTTTGCTCACCATGCCACTCCAGTTTAGACCTGGCCATATGCAAATCGGTCTTGACCCTGTGCCTCATGGGAACAGTCCAGCCGGAACTGCCAAGCCAGGTTCTCCCTGGACCGGAAACAAGCATCCTAGGACCGGTTTGGGGGTTTCAATCCTCTTCAGCCAGGATAGCTTGATTCCAGTGGCAAAGTGAACCCAGGACCCATGTCTGAGCATACCTGGCGCACTTAGGGCGAGAAAGCAATAGACACACAATTGATGGACGGAATGCAGAACAAATCAAAACATTAACCCCCAGTCAAGAGATCTGGGTTAAATCTATCATTCTTTTGCTCACCATGCCACCCCAGTTTAGACCTGGCCATATGCAAATCAGTCTTGACCCTGTGCCTCATGGGAACAGTCCAGTCTGAACTACCAAGCCAGGTCCTCCCTGGACCAGAAACAAGCATCCTAGGACCGGTTTCGAGGTTTCACTCCTCTTCAGACAGGGTAGTTTGATTTCAGTGGCACAGTGAGCACAGGACCCACGTCTGAGCATACCTGCGCACTTTGGGCGAGAAAGCAAAAGACACACAATTGATGGACAGAATGCAGAACAAATCAAAACATTCACCCCAGTCTAGAGATCTGGGTTGAATCCATCATTCTTTTGCTCACCATGCCACCCCAGTTTAGACCTGGCCATATGCAAATTGTCTTGACCCTGTGCCTCATGGGAATAGTCCAGCCCGAACTGCAATGTCCGGTCCTCTGTGGACCGGAAACAAGCATTCTAGGACCGGTTTCGGGGTTTCACCCCTCTTCAGCCAGGATAGCTTGATTCCAGTGGCACAGTGAGCCCAGGACCCACGTCTGGGCATACCTGGCGCACTTAGGGTGAGAAAGCAAAAGACACACAACTGATGGACGGAATGCAGAACAAATCAAAACATTCACCCCCAGTCAAGAGATTTGGGTTAAATCCATGATTCTTTTGCTCACCATGCCACCCCAGTTTAGACCTGGCCATATGCAAATCAGTCTTGACCCTGTGCCTCATGGGAACAGTCCAGCGCGAACTGCCAAGCCAGGTCCTCCCAGGACCAGAAACAAGCATCCTAGGACCGGTTTTGGGGATTCAACCCTCTTCAGGCAGGATACCTTGATTCCAGTGGCACAATGAGCCCAGGATCCATGTCTAGGCATACCTGGCGCACTTAAGGCAAGAAAGCAAAAGACACACAATTGATGGACGGAATGCAGAACAAATCAAAATATTCACCCCCAGTCAAGACATCTGGGTTAAATCCATCATTCTTTCTCTCACCTTGCCACCACAGTTTAGACCTGGCCATATGCAAATCAGTCCACCCCGATGTGGCAGGCTAGGTCCTTTCTGGACCGGTAACAAGCATCCTGGAACTGGTTTCTGGGTATAACCCATCATTTGTCAGGTTAGCCTAAATCAAGTGGCATATTGAGCACGGGACCCACATCTAGTCATACCCCTCCCACTTATGGTGACAAATGCAAAAAGAATAGATGATGGACAGAATGCTGAACAAATCAAACATTCCTCTTCAGTCACAGATCTTGGTTAAATCCATCTGTTTTTGCTAGCCACTACATTCCAGTTTGGACCCAGCCATGTGCAAATCAGTCTTGACCCTGCTCCCCATGGGATCAGTCCAGCTCTAACTGCCAGGCCAGCTCCTACCTGGACCAGAAACTAGCATCCTGTGACCAATTTCGGGGTATCACACATCATCTGCCAGGCTAGCTTGAATCCAGTGGCACAGTGAGCATGGGACCCACATCTTGGCATACCCTTACCGCTTAGGGTGACAAACTCAAAAACAACAGATGATGGACAGAATGCTGAAGAATTCAAAAATCCACCTCCAGTCACAGATTTGCGTTAAATCCATTAATCTTTAGCATTTCTCTCTGCTTATAACTTTTCTGCTTTTCAGCCTGACACCAATCTATATCTAGGCTTGGGTAACAACTACACTTGGTGTATACTCTCCAGACTGCCACATTACAGGAAAAGCTCGGTGTGACAGGGATTACATCTGCATTCATTTGTAGGGGTGGGCGGAATTTGCGAAATCCACTTTCGCAAATTATCGCGAAAATGTTAAAAATTATCGCAAACATGCGGAAATATCGCGAAGATGCGGAAGTTTTTTTCCCGCATGTTCGCGAGATTTTCTGCATGGTTGCGGCTCGCCAACTTACCCATGTTGTTGCTCGCGGGCGCGGCCATCTTGTTTTCAGTTGTCTCGCGATGCATGATCGTGAGAAGAAAGACGTGATCGCGCGACGCATAACGTCACTGCGGGCGCGAACTGTCGCGATCCAGCGCAAATGGCTAAAAACAATACAACATCTCATGAATACAACATCTCATGGAGAACGCGACCGGATCAAGAAAACTTGTCGGCGAATGCAGGGATTCAGGTAAGGCGATCGCGCGCGCGAGAATGTATTATTTTACAGCGCGAGCAAGATCCAAATTATCGCTAAGCTGCGGAATGCGGAAATTTTGACATTTTCGCGCT
This sequence comes from Triturus cristatus, assembly GCF_964204655.1. NCBI lineage: Eukaryota > Metazoa > Chordata > Amphibia > Caudata > Salamandridae > Triturus > Triturus cristatus. The sequence goes on along the minus strand of NC_140593.1, from coordinate 1,010,279,174 downwards.
TTCCGCGGAACGCGAAAATGTCAAATTAACTCAATTTCCGCTAACGGAACGAAATTTTAGCCCAGGCCTATTCATTTGCATACCGATGGTCTTCCAGAGCCTGGAGAGGGAGAGGTTGTTAACACTTTACATTACATTTGTATAGGTTGTGTCCTGCCATAACACAAAGGGCTGATTTACCCCCATTGATGTCTGGAGCCAGGGCTGTGTTGAACGGGATTGTTGCATACTTCTAAGGGTTCCTTTTGAAGTCACCCCTTCATCAAAGACATTCATCAGTATAAGTACAGGGGCTCTGAACCTATGTTTTTACACACAGTTGGACTTGTAATTAGGCCTGGGCGAAGCACTACGCTACGCTCGCGTAGTTTGCGAAGTTCGCGCTACTTCGCACTACGCGAACTGCACGTAGCACAGTGCGAACACGCGTAGCGTAGTGTTGCGTAGTGCTGCGGTCATTTTTTGCTTGCTCGCGGTCCTCAACGTCAAGTTGGCGACCGCGAGCAAGCAAAATGACATCCTGGCGAGACTTTTTCCTTGTTCGCGATCGCGAGCATGGAAAATAAACCTCCCGGCGAGATTCACAACGCGAGAAGGTCAGGTTTCTCATTGCGAGGGGTCGCGTATGCTCGCGACCGCTCGCGATGAGAAACTACCAGTTCGCGTTGAGAAAGCTGCAGCTCGAGGAAAAATCTACTCGAGCAGCAGAAAACTACAGCTCGCACTGTGCAAGATGCCATTTTCAATGATTGCACAGTGCCGGTTGCTTGTCCGCACTGTGCAATCATTGAAAACAACATCTTGCACAGTGCGAACATGTTACTTCGCAGTTCGCGAAGTGCTACGCGTAGCTCGCGTAGTGCGAACTTCACTTTGCGTAGCTTCGCGAAGTGCTACTTCGCGAACTACGCCCACCCTTACTTGTAATGAGACATCGCTGGTTCTACATTTTGCACATTGCCAGAAGGAACTTTTTTGCTACCAGGAGAGACTGTCACTTGGCTAACTGCTTTGCTGTGTTGGCCTGCTGCTTTCTGTGTGCTGTGCTTCAGGAAGGACTACTGCCCTGCTGCTTGCCTTCTGTTGCAGGCGAATGTATGACGTTACTACTCATACATTCACCGCACATGGCTTTACAATGCGGTCATTACAACGACTGCGTTGTTACCACGCATGCCATTAATTACATCACAAGTTGTAACAACGACTTGCTGTAGGGGGCGCGCTCGACTTAGTAATAGTATTAATTACTATTCCTACTCCAGTTTGTGCAACAGCAGGCAAGGAATGCAGTCGTTGTAACGACCACGTTGTAACGTTACTGCGTTGTATTTATGGCATTGTAAATGCTGTTTCCCGTTGCAGGCCTGCTGCCTACTACATACTGCTGTGTACCTTTAAGTGTTCTCCAATGGCTTGTTGGCAAGTCCCCTGTGCAGGAGGTCTCAGAGTCAGAAAATATTTCAAGTTGACCAGCATGTTGAGCGTTCCTGACTACAAGCACAGGGTGTGCCTGAGCCCATGCTATAGCACACCCTTACTCTACAACACCAGTGTGTTCAGTGGCCTTACGTTTCACCACAGTGCTCGCTCTGTCTTCAGAATGATGTGTGCATATCTTCCAGACAGTAGCGTGACCAAGCAGTGACGGAGTCAGAATCTAAAGCAGCACCCCCAATTGCAACCTGCCTCTGTCGGAGTGTTGCTGGGTGACCAAGTGCACTGTCTCTACTCTTAGCTGAAAGCAAATCACCTTTGTGGTAAGCAAAGGGCCGAGGAGGAGCGCGCTTTGCGTGAGCATTGTTGGAGGCCCTGCCCGGCATGTGTGCCGCAGCCTCGCTTTTACCTCCGTGCTGTCCCGCAGCGCCTCTCAATTGACTGTGGCCAAATTCACACGCCAAGGTACGGGGACACATGGATCAGGCCCTCTTATATTAACTGCCATTTTCTACCTTCATTGAAGACGCAAAGGGACGAGTTGAGTCCTGTTTTCAAAACCTGATTGTGGTGAGGTAACCAAACTACCGTAAATGCTCTAAAAGGAGCTCAGCTGATTCCAGCACCAATCTTGTGTTTATGCCCTGAGAGGTAATCTTCAAAAGTGCATATCTCCTGATTGCCTCACACGTTTTAGGTTGTTGTGGGCTTGTTTTGTGCATGCTAACAAGGGTTATCCTGAAATGTGTACATTGTCAAAGTCTGATAACAGGAACAGTACTAGGGTGATTTATATCGTTTTTGCTCTTCTTTGATCAGCATAACCGGTACTATTGATTATTGTGATATCTTTTAAAATATATGTGATATTCATGTTGTTTTGGTTCTAATGTGTTTATAATACAACGTCTTTTTATACATCTTGTATGGAGTCTCTTTTGTAGTGTACTTATTGTGTTTCTGTGTGAGTGTGTTGCGCAAACACTTTACACATTTCCTTTGATGATAAGCCTGCCTGCTCTGCACCAAGCTACCAGAGGGTTAGCACAGTTTATATTTGGGTATGACTGACTTGCCCTGACTAGAGTGGTGTGTTCTGCCTGGCTTAGGTGTATACCCTAGTCACCCAGAAACCCCATTTGTAACAATGTATGTTTAAGAAAAGCTGTTTTGTTATAAAAGTAACAAGATATTTCCATTTGACCCATATCCCACTCGGTATTTAGCATGACATTATTTACTGCCTGTGGTAAGTTGAGCACAATTATTTAGCTTCATGACATTTCTGGTGGGTGGTTGTAGCATCCTACAGGGTCTTATCGTACTTTAGAATTCGGGACCGCGTAGGAGACAGGGCCCCACCCCTGTCTATCTCGGTAATAGTGAACCGCGAATGGTTAATGCGGTATGTACGAGTGCTTTCTGTAACGTTTTAGCTATGAATGCACTGTGTATACGCTGTTTCACATCACTACGTGGGTTCCATTTTGTATCGGTGGCCATCTTATGGTTGCCCTCACATAGGCTATATAGTATAAAGCGAATACGGGCCTTTTAGAGCACATGTGCCTTTCCTTGACTTTTCTGTGACCTGGGCAGCTTGGCTCCGCTGCCCCGGGTCAAACTGGTCTCACGAGTTCCCCGTCCTCTGGCCACCTGTGATTAGCATCAGGGCTTGACGCACCATAAAGTCTTTTCATCCTACACAAGCCTCCGGCTAATCTCTTTCACACATTGCTGTTCCTGCTTTATGGCTTGTTTCCCAAAACAGGAGATGCTCATGTTTATTGGGGCCTATCGATATCTGATGTGGGATCTGAGCTTCACTGTGTAGATAATTGCGGGCTGGCTTCACTGGAATGTGGGATGGTCATCACGACTCTGCCTTTTTCGTTTGTAATGTATACTTGTAATAGCCATATCATAAACTAAAGAATGTATGCCTGAGGCAGGAAAATCTGTATTTAAGAAGAAGCCCGTTTCTGTGATTTTCAGCAGTCTCCTGAGAACATACACGCTGTTGTACTTCTAGGACGCCTGTAATTGGTCTGCAGCCAATAAACTGATCTTTGACTTCACCCAGAAGACTCTGTGTTTCTGTAGGTCTGAAACAGGAAGAACCCCGAAGTCTTAGGGTGTGTTCCCCTGCACCGCTGGGCTTAAAATACCCAGTACTTCAGTTGGCGCCCAACGTGGGGCGATTTCAGCGGTACCGGTCCAAGCCAGAGGTTCGTGAGGAGCTTCGTGTGGAAATTCTGGAGGAAGGCCGCCACTTCATCGACCCCTGCATGTCGACGTGGTCCGAAGGTCTTTTCTGCGAGGTTCTCCGCGTCCCGACGGCTACAAAGGACTGCTGCCCTGATTAATCGCCCTGTTTTGGACCCTTGACGATTTTGGTAGAGCGAAACAATCGAGAGAGTCTTCTGGTGACGCCATCGATCATCAATATTCAGTTAAGTATAAGTGGAGCGTCTCCCAGTTTGAATTTGGTATCCTTCGGGATCATTTCGATTTGGTGCTTGCAAGTCCCAAAGCCAGAGGACTCGTGTATTCACGAGACTATCGTATTCGATAATCCTTTGACGTTTTGAAACTAGACTAGTGAGCGAAGATGCCTGGTTCTAGTGTACTTTGTAGATTGTTTTGTTTGGGTTGTGGAAGGGATTTCCAGTTAGAGGATTCGTGTCCGGTTCCTCCAATTGGAACTCCTACTTATGAGCTTTATGTAAAACATGGCGTGGGCCCCATTGCATATAATGAAATATGGATCCGATACACCAGAAAGGACGGTGTTTTAAAATGGCCCCAAAATGGTAGTTTCGATACAGATATCTTAGATAATTTGGAGGTTAAATTGTTTAAAAAGAAAGCCCGGCCGGCGATGTTTGATTCTTTCCGCCTATGGCGAAAGGAAGCCAAACAGAAGGAAATAAAGCTAGCGAAAAGGAATAAGAGAGAGAGAGGTATGTCAGTGATGCAAGCAGCTGTGCAATTTAAAGACAATGAGGAGGAACAAATGAAGGAGCAATTACATAGACAGCGCAAACTAGGGATTGATAAATGTTACCCTGTTTTGTCACCCCTTGTGCAAGATGAGACAAAAGAGAATGAGAAAGATTCCCTAATGTCCCATTTGCTAAGTTCGCCACCCCCATATGCGCAAACTGCCACAGCACCTCCGCAGCTTGTAAATGTGCAACCTCCAGTAAATATGCCGCAAGCCTTCCCACAGCCGCCAGCTCCTCTTCAGCTGGCTCCTATCCCTGCAGTGCAGCCCTCTCAAGGGCCGCCAGTTTTGCTACCTGTTACCCCCGCGCTTTCTGCGACTTTGCCTAGCACGCCAGCGGTTTCCTCTGGTGCTCCTTCTTACACTACCCCGGTACCTGTATCTGAGTCTGTTTTTCTTCCCTCTGTCTATCCATCTGTTTTCGCCTCAACTTCTCCTTCAGCACGACAACGACTAGCTAATGTAGTTACTAGTCTAATGTCGCCTCTCTTTGGGTCATCTAGTGTGACTCCTGGTTTACAGCGTAAGCAATTGCGTAGTCAGCTACCTGGCCCCGAAGAGAAAGAGGTGTTAGATCATCTGGCGCGTAGGTGGATTGGTTTCCCTTCACTCTATGATGTGGAACAGGTTGTTCACGTTTTTCACCAATGGGATGCCCCAAAACAGAGGTATGTTTTTGATAAAATGTGTGAATTCCTCTGTGAGGAATTGGAGGATGAGGGTGCAAACCCAAACCCACAGGAATTGTGTCGAGTGCGATTTGATTTCGGAGCAGGTGTAATTGTGGGCCCCAATGTAGATAAAGCAGTTGCGACTTTACTGTCCCTCAGAAATGGCGATTGTCAGCAATCATTGTTTGACCAGGATTTCCCTGTGGGGAAGGAGGGAAAAGCGCGACAATACCCCATGAGAGAAGTCCCTCCGGTATGGAAAGAAGCCGTCGCGGCTAATGCCGCTCAAGGTATTGCTGCTGCTCCAGCACATTTTCAGCGTGTTTGGGTACATGTCCCATGGAAGCGATCTGAGGTGTTAGCACTTAAACAGACATTACCTGATCCCCGTAAAAACCCTGCAGGATATTATAAGGAGTTGTCCCAAACTGCAGAATCATGTGTAATGAATCTAGCCGACATAGATATGCTGTTTGGGAATGTTGTCCCGCAGCCTTTATGGAGATCCATTCATAATATAGATCATGCTGCAGAATTAGGCGACACGTGGGCTAATATTGTTGCCGCAGACGCTAGACAAGTTGGTGGTGCAAAACCTGAGCCCCTCATAGCAGCGCTCCCTGGTAGAATTATTAACTGCATGAAGACCATAATGCCCGCGATGCGCGTAAATTGGGACAAACTATCTGCATGTAAGCAGAAGAAAGATGAGACAGTGTCTGATTTTTTCACCAGGTTTGAAGAAACGTTTATCGACCACAGTGGTCAAGACATGAGCACTGAAGGTGGCCAACGGTTATTTGTCGATAAATTTGTACAGAATCTACTCCCCGAGTTGTGTAAGAAACTTAAAGACTCAGAAAGTTCTTGGGCCGGTTCCTCTTCAGCGCAAATACTGGCTACTGCACAGTATTATGAGAATAGAGACAAAGATGAGAAGGATAGAACAGATAAGAAAACGAAAGAACTAAAGACAAAGGTCCTTTTGCAGCAGGCTTATCCACCACGTGGAGGACAGAATAATTATAGGCAAGCACAAGGTGTCTATCAGCAGCCCCAACAGTTTCAGAATAATCAGCAAATGAATGGGTATTATCAACCACGAATCCCTATAGGTCCCAACCAATGTTCATATTGCAAAGAGGAAGGTCATTTTAAATATAGTTGCCCTAAATTGATGCAGCGTAACAGTAATGCGTATGGCGCAAGAGGTAGAGGTGGTCAGCAAGCTCCTAGGGGCAGAGGGCGTGGAAATGCTCCCCGGAACGCGCGTCCTCTTCCGCCTCAAAATACCATGAATAGCTTCGATCAGCAAGCCAATGCGACTGGCAATACAGCTCAGTACTACAGTAATGATTATTGTCCAGAAGATGACAATGTAGAAGATGATGATTACTAGGATCGCCGTGGATAGAGAGAGGGAGTTGTTTCAGTGCCAGTGGATCAGAGCGGACCCTATGTTAAAGTAACTACAGCAAATGTAACGGAGCCCTTTCTGCTGGACACTGGTGCTGCAAAGAGTTCAATTATGCATTCAAAACTCCCTGGCGCGCCTTTGTCTGGCGAAATAAATGTCTCCGTAGGTTTTTCTGGCGCCCCAGTTAGGAACCCGATTTCTAGTCCTATGTCACTTTCTGTTGGACCTTGTGAGTTGAAAGCACCCCTTATTTTAACGACAGGTTGTGGTGAAAATTTGCTAGGCTTAGATTTGCTAAAAAGATTGCATGCCACGCTGTATTGTTCTCCTTCAGGAGTACAACTTACATTAGGTAAGAAAGTGATTTCCCCGATGTATTTGTCTAAGAATGCAATGCCACCTGAATTGTCATCTCTTCCGGATGCCCTTTGGGCTACTGGTCCCAATGATGTGGGTCTTTTGGAAATACCGCCATATGTGGTTACTTTAAAAGCCAATGTCAGATTGCCACGTATTCCCCAGTATAAGATCTCCAATGAGGGTCAGAAAGCGTTGTTAGAAATTGTTAATGATTTGATTAAGAAGGGCGTAATTGAAGAGACAAGAGGCAACGTTTGCAATAGCCCTGTTTTACCTGTCTTAAAACGAACGGACCCTTCACAGCCACCTGTTTACAGATTTGTGATTGATCTTAGAGAGGTTAATAAGATTGTTGTACCACAGTTTCCAGTTGTCCCTGATATAACTACCTTGTTAACCATGATTCCAGCATCCGCTGCATGGTTCTCAGTGATCGATCTAAAGAATGCTTTCTTTAGCATCCCAATTGCAGAGGAGAGCAGAGACATTTTTAGCTTCAGTTTAGGAGGCCGAAGCTTCCGCTTTAAACGCGCTCCCCAGGGCTACTGTGAGAGTCCATCAATATACAGTCAGGCTCTGAAAGCGCAGCTTGATGCACTGGTTTTACCCAGTGGCGCTATCCTCATTCAGTACGTCGCCGATTTACTGATCGCCGCGGATACTGAAAAGATTTGCAAAAACGCTACCTTGTTATTGTTGCGTCATTAGTCTGCCTTCCATCACAAAGTGTCTCTCTCGAAGCTGCAATATTGTCGACAAGAAGTGACCTACTTAGGTCATCTCTTATCGAAGGAGGGAAGGAAACTGACCCCAGAAAGAATTCAAGCCATTGCACAGTTGAGTGTGCCAAGAACACAGAGAGAAGTGCGTGCTTTCTTGGGCATTACTTCATACTGTAGGCATTGGATACCATGTTTTTCCTTGTTGGCAAAACCTTTGTTAGCATTAACATGTAAAGACACACCGAATCCTATCCCATGGTCTGAAGAGTGTCAGAAAAGTTTTTTGGAATTGCGTAATGCATTGTGTTCAGCTCCTGTGTTGGGTACCCCTGACTACAGCAAGCCTTTTACATTGTATGTTCATGAGAAAGATGGTTGTGCATTGTCGGTGTTAACACAGCCTTTTGGCGATAGACCACGTCCATGCGCGTATTTTTCGTCAACCTTGGACCCTGTAGCGAGGGCATTGCCAAGTTGTCTGAGAGCCACAGCCGCTGCAGCTATGTCTATTCGACAGTCTGCTGGACTAGTAATGGATAATACATTGATTGTTATGGTTCCACATGCTGTGGACACATTGTTAAATAGGACCAAGACACAACACTTGTGCGCGACTATCTGGCTATGAGCTGACATTGTTAGCTAACCACATACATATAAAGAGATGTAACACGTTGAATCCAGCTACACTATTACCAATTCCAGCAGACCTAGATGAGATAGAGCAACATGATTGTCTGTTCAGAACGGAAGAAGAGATGAAAGGGAGAGTAGATCTCAAAGATACTCCCCTGACTGAGTGTGATGGTACCTTATGGGTGGATGGTTCGTGTTTCAAGCTTCCAAATGGTGATACGACTGCTGCATATGCTATCACGACTTTGCACACGATTGTGGAAACTGCGCGTGTGCCACAAAATTCGGCTCAAGCAGCAGAATTGATTGCCCTTACGAGAGCATGCGTGTTGTCTGAAGGTATGAGAGTGAATATATATACAGACAGCCAGTACGCCTTTGGCGTGGCTCATAGTTTTGGGCGATTGTGGAAGGAACGTGGGTTCCTGACTTCGCATGGAGCTAAGATTCAGAATGGCAAGTTGGTGAATGATCTCCTGGAGTCACTGACCCTACCATTGCAAGTTGCGATTATGAAATGCAGTGCGCACAAGAAAATCACTGATGATGTTGGTCGTGGTAATGCGTTTGCTGATGAAGTCGCGAAAGAAACAGCAAGAGATGTGAAGACTCGAATGTATGTTGCAGGCCCTGCCAGATGGGTTGGTGATGTTGGAATGTGTGAAAACACAATAGAGAGTGTAAAGTCCCTTCAAGCTGAAGCCACAGAGAAAGAGTTGAGCAAGTGGAGAGAAAGTATGGGTAAGTTGGATGAGAATGGTTGTTTGGTTGTTGGATTGATTTGTCAGAACATAGGCGATGGTTGTTACCTGATGCATATGTGCTTCCAGTGGTTACTATGGCACATGGAATGGCACATATCAGTACGAAAGGAATCTGTAAGTTGTTGGCTCCAGTATGGCAGAATGCTGGAATTCCTAAGTGTGCAGAGAATGTGGTCAAGAATTGTATGGTATGCTTGAAGTACAACCCTGGTAGGGGAACCCCAACTCCAGCTGGTCATTTTGCGCCTCCATCATATCCATTTGAAGTTTTGCAGCTAGATTTTATCCACATGGAAAGGTGCAACAACCTGAAATATGTATTGGTGGTTGTTTGTGCTTTGTCAAAATGGATAGAGGCCTACCCTCTAAAAGATAACACTGCTCTGTCCACAGCCAAAGCCCTTGTGAAGGAATTTTTCCCTAGGTTTGGAATGCCAAGAATGGTGTGGAGTGATAATGGGAGTGAGTTTGTGGGTAAAGTGATGAAGAATGTGTGTGAAGGACTAGGTATAAGGCAGAAGTTTCACGCTGCAAACCACCCCCAATCAGCAGGATTAGTAGAGCGCTACAATGGCGCTCTCAAACTTAAGCTGGCCAAAATCCAAGCGAGCTCAGGTCTTAAATGGCCCGACGCTCTGCCTCTAGCACTCCTGTCCACCAGAATGACCGTACACTCACGAGTGGGACTTAGTCCCTACGAGGTCGTTTTTGGCCGCCCGGCCAATGTATGGGGTGTGCCAAGACCGATGAAATTCAGTGAAATCGAGCATCCGGTACTGTTTGATTACTTGCACGAATTGACAGTTAAACTGCGTGTTTTACACCAACAGGTGCATGATACTCTCCCCCCGGCTTCTGAGGCTCCTGGACACCCTATCGAACCAGGCACGTGGGTCTTGGTGAAGAATTTTCAGAGGAAGACCAATGAGGAGCCCCGCTGGATTGGCCCTCACCTCGTGCTGCTGTCGACAAGATCAGCTGTCCGAGTGAAGGGGAAGAAAAACTGGATCCACGGCGCCCACATCAAGAGGATCTCTTTGCCTCTGCCGTATGACCAGTGGGTCCAAGAGGGTATCGCAGACTCTGAAGCCGACACTGTACCTCGTTTTGTGCCGTTCAGTGATGCACGCATAAAAGGCACAGCTTCAGCGCAGGAAAATGACGATATTTTGCAAGAAGCTGTGCCACCGTCAGCTCGATTGGACACTACAGAGCCTGAACTCTTGTTTCAAGACCAAACAGTACCTGGCCGTCTCCATTACAATCTGAGGCCCAGGCCTATGGACAAATACATATTATTTTCCTTTACCTTTCTATTTTTTTTGATAACCAGAGCTCTCCCATCTGAAGGACTTTCTTGATTTTTGTTTTTCGAACCACCATCCGGGTTCAGCCGCAGGGTCGCGGTGCCAAGACTTTGGGGTACAGGCCGAAGACGTTAGGTCGACGGTTCTGGTTGGTCTAGGGCGTTCCCTGGACTGACAGGCGTACTCCTTAGCAGAAGATACTCACCCGCCGCGAGCGGCACGATTAGAGGAGGGAGTTTTGTAAGATGGAGAGACTCACTGAGGAAATGAACTTTAAAACAAGAATGTGTAAAATCATGACACGCAAACGTTTTGTATTATTATGCCTGTTTGTATTGTGTAGTATGGTAGTGTTCACTGTAGGATTTGTATTCTTCTCCTCTCAAGAGCCCATTGCACCCACTGTACAGCCTACACCTCCTCCTACTATCTCCTCACACTCTTTTCACCCTCTGCCTGAACATGAACAAGCTAGACGATCAGAGTTTGTGAATAACTCATTTATTCAACTCCTGCACCAGCACCAACTAGTCATGAATACAACAAAATGTTGGGTGTGTGGTTTAATGCCACATACCATTAATAAGGGTATTCCCTATCTGGTGCTGCCGTATAGTTATAATGGATCGTCATGGGCATTCCAGACCATGTTTCTCTATGCACTAGATGCGTACTCCCCGCGACAACCACGTTCCATCAGACCTAGCACCAATAATAAAGCTCTAGTGAAAGGAGTTGCCGATATGAGTAGAGATATCGATGCATACTCATCCATTCCCAAAGAAGAGCTGAGAGCTTATGTAGGGTGGAACGCGACGGGGTATAGTATTAGTCTAGGTGAAAGACAGCGGAAAATCTCATCCCCAATCTGGGTCGTACCCCACATAGGTCGGTTCTGTTTGCAAGGTAATGGTCAGAATCCTAGAGCTCAACTGGGAAGAAGTGACTGTACTGAAACGTACACTTTTCCGTCACAGTTTTCCCCTGCGTTTTTGGCTGCCAAAGGTACATATTTTATCTGCAATGACCGAGCATATACATGGTTGCCCCCTGATTTCTCGGGCACATGTTATATTGCAAATCTGCTACCGCCAACATTTACTGCTGCCTCCGACTATCACAAGACCAGAGTTGTGAGAGGCGTGATTAGTAAGGAGGATACTGCCGGTCAGGAAGCGGGAGACTTCTTTTTGGGTTTCCTGCCGTTTTGGGGACCTATGGTCAATAGTAGGAATCTGAGACAGCTGACTCGTGTGGTTGAATCCACTGTTAATGTTACGGCTGGTGCCCTTGGTAATTTGACAGCTGAGCTCCAAGCGGATCGCCTCATGACTTTGCAGAACCGCATGGTTCTAGACGTCATACTTGCAGACCGTGGTGGGGTATGTAAGGTTATCCAATCCAGTTGTTGCATTTTCATACCAGACAACGCTCCAACAGTTTATCAAGCCATCTCCAAACTGCATAAAATATCTGAGTCCATACACGTGGATAAAGGAGATTGGTCACTGGTGGGATGGTTCTGGTAACTGATATCTGCCTGGGGTTGGAAAGTTCTGATGGTCATTGGAATGATCTTAGCCATCCTTTTCCTGTTCTGTCTGTGCATACAGTGTGCTCCCGCGATATGTGGCCTCTGTGCTACATTATGTGCAAGGAAACCTGTATCGAGGGACGAGCTAAGTAATAGGATGATGCTACAGCAACATCTCCATGACTTCGTGAACATTGACCTAGACTCGGATTGAAATGAGAATAGTTATTGCCTATGTAAGGGCAAAAGGAGGGTCTGTCGTACTTTAGAATTCGGGACCGCGTAGGAGACAGGGCCCCACCCCTGTCTATCTCGGTAATAGTGAACCGCGAATGGTTAATGCGGTATGTACGAGTGCTTTCTGTAACGTTTTAGCTATGAATGCACTGTGTATACGCTGTTTCACATCACTACGTGGGTTCCATTTTGTATCGGTGGCCATCTTATGGTTGCCCTCACATAGGCTATATAGTATGAAGCGAATACGGGCCTTTTAGAGCACATGTGCCTTTCCTTGACTTTTCTGTGACCTGGGCAGCTTGGCTCCGCTGCCCCGGGTCAAACTGGTCTCACGAGTTCCCCGTCCTCTGGCCACCTGTGATTAGCATCAGGGCTTGACGCACCATAAAGTCTTTTTATCCTACACAAGCCTCCGGCTAATCTCTTTCACACATTGCTGTTCCTGCTTTATGGCTTGTTTCCCAAAACAGGAGATGCTCATGTTTATTGGGGCCTATCGATATCTGATGTGGGATGTGAGCTTCACTGTGTAGATAATTGCAGGCTGGCTTCACTGGAATGTGGGATGGTCATCACGACTCTGCCTTTTTCGTTTGTAATGTATACTTGTAATAGCCATATCATAAACTAAAGAATGTATGCCTGAGGCAGGAAAATCTGTATTTAAGAAGAAGCCCGTTTCTGTGATTTTCAGCAGTCTCCTGAGAACATACACGCTGTTGTACTTCTAGGACGCCTGTAATTGGTCTGCAGCCAATAAACTGATCTTTGACTTCACCCAGAAGACTCTGTGTTTCTGTAGGTCTGAAACAGGAAGAACCCCGAAGTCTTAGGGTGTGTTCCCCTGCACCGCTGGGCTTAAAATACCCAGTACTTCAGTCTATGGCATGAAATCATACCATATATTACCTGCAACGCTGCATCATCAAAAGCAAAGCATTCTTTTTTTTGTACAGGAGTAAATCTAGTGAGCAAGAAACATTAATGAAGCAAAAATAAGAAACACAAAGATATGAGTGAGCAGCAGAGCAACCTTCTGGAGTCAAGGGGCCACTGCTGCCCCAGTACCCGGCCTTCAGCCATCAGTGCATTCATATGTCATATTACTTGCTGATCCATCCATAAACTCCTCCATTTATTCAAGGATATACTTATCTGTTTGTCTAAAGATGTACTCACACATCCATTCATCTATACAGTAACTCTTCTAATTTTTCATTCACTCAACTACATACCCAGTCATCCCCTCATCTATCGATGAACCAATTCAATCACCGATTAATTCATACATTGACCCAGTCACTCACCCCAGAGTCATACATGCACTCTATGATTCAATATCAAATCACCTCTTAACTTATCTGTGCAACCATACATACAAGTTCATCGTCCAATTAAAGAAGGACTTTTGTTCTTAAGGAACATCTGGGATACTGGCTAAATCAGTTCTCGTCTCTGATTTGCAGATGCACAATGTGGAGCTCTGTAGAAATAATACTCTCGGATACCATGTCAAAATCTGAAGAGTTACAATTTTAATGCATTCCTTCAAAAGAGAACATGTAGAATCCATGGCTTTCAGAAATAAATATGCGATTTATACATAAAAAAATGTCAAAAGTCCTTTGGTGGTGGTCTGTTCACCCTCTCGTCTATCTGAATTGGAAAAGCAGGAGCAGAATTCAGATTATATGCTCCCTATGCAGAAGAGAGGACGATAACACCATGAACTGCGCATCACTGCTCATTGGCTCCCCCACCACTCCTGGGTAGGTGCCATACCCCAGACAAAGATGGCGGCTGGAAAACACAGCTTGTCTAACTGTCACCTGATGTTAATATTTTCTCTTGAACCCCAATCCCCCCATACCAGATAATTACGCTTCTCAGATATGCCAAATGTACAGGTTATGGAGAATGACAATGTGTGATACTAAAGAAAAAAGAAACAGAATACATTGACTGTCTACAATAAAACTGGGTACTCAAGGTGCATTTTCTTTATCAAAGGGGATACACTTGAATTTACTGGGCCCGTATTATGTATGGGACACACTTTCACAATCATCATTTGCCTTTGTTTGTGCAGATGGGAGATGGTTTGCACTCAAAGGGAGACAATGATTTCATTGGAGGCAGGTGCAGTGTGTGACTGCATTCACCTGTGAGGAGATTCCTTTAGAGTCCCTCCTGCTCCCTTTCCCCGCTTCCTAGGGGCGCCCTCTTAGTGGCACAAAGTGAGGGCACTCTTTGTCTATGCACCGGCATCTGTAATATTAAGATCTTGCTGACATACATGTAGCACCCTGTTAGAAATGGGATTCCTGGTTGGCTGAGGTATGGAGCCAGGCCGGGCAGGTACTACCACTCTAGTCAGGGTAAGCTACATAGATACTAAAAGATAACCTGTGTTCACTCTTTGGCAGCTTGACACAGAGCAGTCAGGCTTATTTAAAGAGGCAATGTGTAAAAAATGTGTGCAACACATAGTAACATCACAAAAAGACTCCACACAGGTTTTGAAAAATTGATTATTATATTCTGAACAAAACAAGACCAAAATGACAAAATGCAATGTATAGAAGTTGATATATTGAACTTTATAGGAAGAAAGGAAGTAAAGGGCTTAGAAGCAAGTAGCACTAAAAAGGTTACTTTAGATCCCGCTGGACCGGGGCAAAGTCAATGTTCGGGCCAACCTCATTGAAGCGCAGGCCGGCTTCAGGACCCACGTAGACCCCAGTGAACAAAGTACGCTTTCCTGGCTGCAACCAGCGAGATGTGTCTATGTTGTGGTCCACAGGTGCAGAATGTCGATCTTCTCCAAGCAGTGAACGCGATGCATCAGTTCTGTAGATGGGTGCTGGAATCGAGAAACATCAAGAGATGTGCCAGATTCTCTCATGCAGTCCAGGGGATGTGTCAATCTCACCAAGCTGCAGCGGCAGTGAAACGCTATCCGATTAATCGATCTCTGGAGGCAAAGCACTAGTTCTGATGCAATTTGTCGATTTTAGTCCTGCAAACATGTTGATGCACTGGTTCTGCTACACGCAGGCAAGAGACGCGTGAAAACCCTTGATGTAAGTATCTGGGTCACTTACAGTGAACCAGGCACAGGAGCAAGAGTAGAGACTTTGATATCTCTGAGTCTCAAGCAACCAGAGGCAAGACAACCAGACCTTGAAGATCACTCGGAGAGAAGGCAGAGCCCAGCTTCCCTTCAGATGAGTCAGAGAGCAGCAGGCAGCAGGGCAACAAACAAAAAAGCAGGCCTTCCAGATCAGTAGTCCAGCTGAGTCCTTTAAAAAGCACACCAGTTCTTCTGGCAGAGCTTCAGTTACAAGTCCAGTAGTATCTGATTTGTGTGAGCTAGGGACCCAGTATGTATACCCAAAAAGTGCATTTAAATTGGAGGTGACATAAAAGGCTGGCCTCTGAAGTGCACACAATCCTTTTCAGCCCAGTCCTGTCTGCCAGGCTAACCCTGGGGGATAAATCAGTGATTTGTGGTGGACAGGACACTCCCTATTGAAGTCACCCAACCCAGGAGTGTATTGTAGACCGGCTAGAGACACAAAAGAGCTAAGAGCAGAGCAATGTCCACTTTCTAGTAGTGGAATTTCTAAAACAGTCATGTTAAATCCAATTTCACCACAAAAGAGAATTTATGAAGACCATTCCAAACATATGAAACATGAAAAAGCTCTCCTCTCTGATCAGGAATTACAGCTTAAATGTGTAGTAAGGAATACCCAATGCTTACCTATGAGAGGAGTAGGCCTCACAGTAGTGAAAACTACCAGCACATGTCTTTCCTTTCATTTACACTTCACCCTGCCCTTAGGACTACCCAGGGCCTACCTCAGAGGTGACTTATTTGTAATAAAAGGGGAGTTTCGAGCTTGGCAAATAGTTTTAAATGCCAAGTCAAAGTGGTAGTAATCTGCATACACACAGGCCCTGTAGTGGCAAGCCTAGACAGGTTTGAAAGGCTACTTCTGTGGGTCACACAATCTGTGCTGCAGGCCCACTTGTAGCATTTATTTTACAGGCACTGGGTATATGGTAATCCACTTTACACAGGACTAACAATTAAATCAATTATACCAAACAGGTGTAAACCAATTATACCATGAGGAGAGTGCTTATGAATGTTAGCACTGGTCAGCAGTGGTAAACTGCCAAGAGTATTAAAGCCATCAAAAAGAAGGCCAGAAAAAGAGAAGGAGGAAGGCAAATAGTTTGTGGTGTTCCTTTAGAGGGGGCCATTTTCCAACACACCTGCATCTGTAGTATTGAGATCTTGATGGCACACATGTAGTGCACGCATGTGCAATATTAAAATTGTGCTGTCTCACATATAGCAGTGGTGCTACCTGTATCACAGACAGGTAGCACAAGTGTCCACAGCTGCTTCTGTAACACCAAAGTACCACAGGGCTGAACAAAGAGGGCACACACACCTGTTGTGCCCCTGGGTCATTTGTGCAATGCAACACAAAGTATTAAAGCTTCAATACCTATGCCCATATGAGATGTCCTGTAGACCAGTCACCAAGAGAGAGATATAGGCAGCAGTTGCTCGAGAGTTTAGCTGTAAACAAAATGACAGCCCTAACTTGGGAACCAATAAGGAATCCTGCTGTTTCCCCTGAAGCTGAACACCAAAATTGGCAGTGATATAGAATCAAGATCAAAGCACTCTCAGAAAGATTCCACAGTTACTGAAAGTCAGATAACGTTTTTAATTCTATCAAAATCAGTGTTGTAGGGTGTTAGAAAAAATCCAAAAATAGGCAAAATATTTTAATGCATTCGCATTCATTTATTAGAATTAATATCCAAAGTATGTTTTGGGGGCGTTTGATAGAAAATGAAGCTTTCTTTGCATAATGAAGAAGTTCTATTCATCCTTGCTGTAATTGGTGGCACAACGCCAGCAAGCAAACCTTCATGTGTCCCGCGTCCCACTGAGCAGCATCTATTGGGCATCTGGTGTCCTACTTTTTCAAAGATGTCTACATGTATTCTTGTTTATCTGCTGTGCAGTCCTCTCTGTGTAACCCTGTTGTCAATGTTTCAGCATTACCCCATGTAAGGTGTGAGAGGGAGAGCCACAATGTGTTTTAGGTCACACCGCTTTGCATTCTTCTACATGAGGGTTTGATTTCATATCGGCACTAGATGCTCACATAAAGTGCATTCAGCTTGTGTTTCTATCCTATCTCCCAGCACATTACTGAGTAAACATGTTGTAGAATTAGATATCTGCAACCTGAATAATAGTGCAGATCCATGGGTGTAACACAGGCCCCCGCAGCCCCTGTGGTGCGGGGGGCCCCAAGTTCCAGGGGGTTCCCTCAGCACAGTACTTCGGCCGGAGAACTCCTGATTGAGTCCGGGGGGGCCCCTCCATGTACCTTGCAGGGGGGCCCTCATGTTTCCTTACGCCACTGTGCAGATCTCTCTTTTAACCAGTGTTTTTAGGAAAAGACACCTGGGAGACTTTTCATCATTTAATGACCAAGAGCAAGAGAGAGAAAGGTAAAAAGATGGCACGATAGAAAAATGGGATAAAGGGGGGAAAGGAGTAGTGAAAGAGAACATGTAAGAGCAAAATAAAGACACCGGGGCCAGGTTCACAGACTGCATTTTGTAGTAGATAAATTAGCCCTACGAACAAACTACAAAATTTGTATTACCAACATTTTGGCCATAGACCCTAATCTATACCTCTCCTTTCATTTCTGTGATGAAGTTTCTGCCATGGTTGCTGAGATATCCGCTCATGTAGGTATACGCTTCTGTATTTTATGTGGGAGGGGCCCAAGGAACTAGAAGGGGGGCTTAAGGAAGGATGTGGTAATACAAATTGCACCAACAAAAGAATAAGACAATTGCAATTCACAAACTACACTTCTGAAGTTACTGCAACCCTAAAAGTGTCAACACAGGTGTAAATGTACTCTAGCCGAGCATTGGAGTAAATGAAACATCACATATGGCCAACCACTGGTACTGCTACACACTAAACAAATAGTGGAAGGGGTTTGAAATTATACTCCATTGGAACTAATGTTAAAGAAACTAAAATAGATTGTAACAGTATACTGTATGAACATAATGTTATAAACTGCAGAGTGATGACTTTATGTGTGTTCACACTTGCATACTCATGCTATATATTTTCTCTTGCTGTTTTTCACCTGCCTTGGTTATTTTATGTTGGGTTTAGGATTAATACAAATTGATACTTGCTGCCAAATTTCTTGTACAGCTCTGATGAAGAGGACCCATATTACCATGAAACATAGCTCCTCCTTGTATTGGAGTCTGCTTTTTGTTATGAAGTGGTTACATTTTTAATATTTACTGACACAAGAGAAATGATAATTAAATATTTCACGTATTTATTGTGATTTTTTTTTTCTTCTGTGATTATAGTATCTGTGGGTGTAACCCTTGGAATATAATAATACTAAGTACTTTCATTCATTCCAATGATTTGTGGTTTTTCAATGTGACTATTGTACTGATAATGTTTGAACTCTCTAGTAAAAAGACACCTATGGGTTCTATTAATATTTAAAACAATATGGTTGGTTAGGTTACTATCTTAGTAAGTAGAAACACGTGCAGGGCGTGGGAAGGGAACATTTGCACCAGTCCATCCCTCCTATTCCCTAATATACCCAATATATATTGTCTCGTATAGTATGCTTAATCCTAAAGGAGGTTGCTTTCATAAAGAAAGTCTCTGACTATGTACACATATGTAATATGTTAACATTTAGAACTCTTTATGCATGCTTCTGCCTATTTCTTTG
Organism: Triturus cristatus; assembly: GCF_964204655.1. Taxonomy (NCBI): domain Eukaryota; kingdom Metazoa; phylum Chordata; class Amphibia; order Caudata; family Salamandridae; genus Triturus; species Triturus cristatus. The sequence goes on along the minus strand of NC_140593.1, from coordinate 1,010,260,249 downwards.
CTCAATACAATCATCTTAATGAATGATAATAGTTTAGTTGAAGCAGGTGTATCCCTCTGTGAGTTAATTAAACATATCTTTCTCTTAATGTGTATTCCCATATGAGTTTGTTATTTACATTTAACAGTCAAAGATGATATCGATACCATTATTTTGTATGTCATGCATATGTCTGTCTCTACTGTTGTATTATATTAGCCTCCTACAGTACGGTTCGAACCAAAAAGGGGCCGCATCTCAGTTTAATTTTAACCGCCGTATTGCAATGCTGGTGGTCAGAAATTAAACCAGCCGTCATTCTGGCTGACTTCAAATGGGCTCAAGGAGGCTGCTGGCCAGTCGGAGGCCGGTACGTAATCCCAAAGGGGCGACCTTTCCGCCCCTGTGATTACCATAATCAGACTCCGGCAGACTCTCCATGTCACGCTTTCCGACATGGAAAGCCTGTCGGAGAGCAAGCATGGGGGCCCAGGCAGAGCCCCCTTGCCTCTCTGCGGCCTCTGATTGGGTGCTGAGGGGTCACCTATGGTACCCCCTGTTCATACCTGCACCATGTGGTAGGCACCGTCAGGTGCCTGCCACACAGTGCAAGGATGAAAACAGGCTCCCGTTCCTTTACGAGAGCTCGTTCTAGCAAGTTTACGCTCATAACATGAGCTCCCATAGAGGAATGGAAGTATGCGTCCGCTTGACATCATTATAGGCCCCTCAGTATTTGCACACATAACAAAACGTACATTTGCATATTTCCATTATTTAACACAATGAGCATATTTGTAGAAGGAACTTTCTCCCCAGGGACGTCTTTTTTCAGTGAACAGATCATAAAGGTTTATTCATACTCACCCCAGTTGTACTTAGCTTTTCAAACTGAGAAATATGAAAGATTTAGTGGATTCACCTGCTTGTGAATATGTAGCCAGAAATCCAATCACAGTTAAGCCTTCAACAACATGGAAGGTCAAAGGAAAAGAAAGTTTAGGTTCACCTTCAATTTTAATGGAAACTATCAAAAAGAACCTGAAATTAGATAACACATATTACAATTATTCAAAACCTAAAGTGGACATCCAATCATAAATATTGAGTAGGAATAACACATTAAAAAAATACTACTGCAAGTGTGCCAGAATACTGCAAGACAACATTTAATGAAGGCTAAAGTCAGCAAACCACTCTGTAGCTTGGAACAAATATATGTCAAGCACCTCACAGAAACAACCAAGTGGCAGGGTCCAAGGTTCTTCATGGAACATACCTCAGGCTTCTCACCATTTGCGTTTTTTACAGAAAATGAACGTATAGGGATGGAAAACGAGTCTTATGTAGTGTATCCTGCTAAGACAAGACTGTGTAATCCACACCAACCTTTTACCTTCCCATAGGGAGGTTTGAAAGAACAGAAAGAATAGAAAGGTCAAATCTGTATGAATTGTTCATCAGTCTACACACTATTCCTTTATTTGGTGTGTGACAAGGCACTGTAAGTGAACGTTTTAATTCACGTGTGGACTCTTTAAGAGAAAGTGCCTGCCATGTGTCCTAGCAGGATTATACAGTAGTCCACTGAGCCACTAAACCCTGTAATTGCAAGTGTTAACTGACATTTGTTATCCTCAAACGGTGAATTTGCACGAGCAAATAGATCCATTCATTCCAAATCTTTATTTCGGTCACTATGGACCATAAAAGAATGCAACTGAATACAATTATCAATTGAACATTACACATAAAGTAATAATAAAAAATTGCATGTGCCGCTCGATATAAAACATTTAAAATTGAAATACATTATTATTTAGACATAATAAAACGGTTACGAATAAACCACACCGCAGTTAAAAATTTGGCTACGGCAAATACAATTGGGGCAGATAGATCAGACTTTAGAATTCTATATGCGGGTTGGTGTTCCCTAAAACCCAAGTTTCTAAGGAGTGGGACAAGCCAGTGTTTCCGTGGGTTATTGTATGCAGGGCAAAAGAAAATAACATGTACTTCATCTTCTCGCAAAAGAGGACATACTTGGCAATTTGGGGTAGAATGGATCTTATGCCAATGATCTGTATGGGCCCTCAAGGGGAGAGTTCCATAGCGCCACTGCATATACAACTTCCGTGTTAATGGTGGACCCATGTCATCAAAGACTGATTCCAAATAATAGTGATCTTTGATGGCAAGGAAATGTTTGGATAGTGAGTCCTGGCGTAGGGGCTCTGTTGCTACCCGTAGCTTGTACTCGTAGTATGCCTCCGCTAGGGATCTACGAGAGATCCTAGGGCAAGCTCTCAACGGGTCTAGCCACAGCTCCGATCTCCCCATCGCTTCAAAAGTGTACTTGATATATTTAAACCAAGATATTTGTAACACTTTTGGAAGGTGCAAAATTTCTTCAAGTTCTGCTCTATAGCTTGATAGCTCCAATGAGCTCCATATTCTGCGCCAGTAAGTCAGGGGTTTAAGACCCAACTCCTCGGTAATTGATCTTAGGCCGAGGTCAAGTCTTAACGGGAGGAGTGGGGTGCTAGATGGTAGTGCAGCCAATTGCCTAATGAAATTGTTCTCAGTTGTCTGTAGTTTCGGGCACACTATATGCCCCCATAACTCGCCCCCGTAAGTTACTGCCCCTCTTGCCTGGGTTTTATAAATGTGGAGAGGTGGGCCTAGTGGCTTATACGAGGACCTAGATATCATCCGTGATATGCCACCTGATAACTGGGCAAGTTTCAGATTTGCCTTCGTTATATGCGAGTCCCAAGTCAGGGTTTGATTTAAAGTTACTCCCAGATATTCGAAAGTAAAAACCCTGTCTAATCTAGCGGAACCTATCATAGGGTTAGGGCGGGTTGTGGGGGGTGGGTTGAAAATCATGAACTTGGTTTTAGTCGCGTTCACTTCCAAACCACGCCGCTCACAAAAGTTCATGAACCCGTCCAAGACCCTCTGAAGGCCCATTGGGGATTTGGAAAGCAGCAGGGTATCATCCGCGAACATAATTGCGGGTACCCTGCTGCCGTCCAGCTTTGGGGCATCAATATTGCTTAACCCTGTCAGGAAGTCTATGACCCCGTCCACAAAGAGGCAAAACAGGGTCGGTGCAAGAACACAGCCCTGTCTGACCCCTGCGTCCACGGGAAAGGCATCCAACAGTGCTCCCCCTCTGCCGCGCCTCACCTTGGCAAAATTGCCCTGGTGCAATCTCATCAGCATTGATAAGATGTCAACCGGGACATCTAGATCTTTTAATACTGTCCATAATTTGTCCCTAGGTACCAGGTCGAACGCTGCTCATAGGTCCACAAAAACCGTATACAGGGTGCCTCTACCTATTAGCGCCGTCTTCCAGTATAAAAGGTTGAATCGGAAGATCTGATCTATGGTTGAGACACCCTCTCTGAACCCAGCTTGATATGGGCTCAGTATATCCCACTCTGCAATCCAGGCCTGGAGCCGGTTCAATAACAATCTACCAAACAATTTTTGAGGAACATCTATTAAGGTAATAGGTCTATAATTGGAAGGGAGCAGAGGAGATCCCTTTTTGAATATTGGGACAATCTCTGCTCCCAACCAAGTATTTGGAACCTCCATACCACACAAAATAGAATTAAATAAGCTCAGTAAATATGGAGCCCAAACAGCTGGTTCTTGTTTAAATAGGTCACCTGGCAGACCATCTAAGCCAGGTGCCTTACCAGATGCTAACCTATCTATTGCCTCTTGTACCTCCATTATTGTAAATGGAGGCCCTTTTGATTCTGGGTTATTAAGATTAATTGAATTTGGAATGGCACCATCAGGTGAGCTATATAGAGATTTAAAATGATTTTGCCATACAATGGCTGAAATATTTGGCTCAATTGCATCGGGCTGTGATTCTGACCCTGTATTCACGAGACGCCAGAATGTACGCGAGTCTCCTCGTGCCAAGGTAGTTTTCAGTTTCTCCCATTTGTTATGCTCCCATTCCTTTTTAGCGAGACCGATCAGACGTTTGTATGCCGATCGCCTAGCCCGGACAACCTCCATCCCCATGCCCTTTTTCATTGCATCCAAGAGATCCGATTTGGCCTTCCGGCATGTGGGATTATACCACGTGGGGCAATAAGGGCGTCTGTTAGGTCCTTGCTGAGTTAAAAAGAGGATATCAGACAATGCTAAAATTAAGTCTTCGTGGAGCATTCCCCACTCTTCCCGGGTGTCAAGGATAGTATTTTGTTCAGTAAGTACAAGAGCTTTTGTGAGTATTGGGATAACCCGGGCGTAAAGCCTAGGTAAATTCTCTGGATTTGAAAGTAGTCTCTCCCATCTCACTCTCCGTCTGTTACTCGAAAGAGTTAAGCCCGTCCGGGATGTCAGGATCTGATCCCCTATAGCCTCGTGGTGGAGAAGAGTATATTCCGTTTCCAGAGCATCATGGTCACTATCCATCCTCGGGATTACCCGAAAGTCTTTGATGAGTGACCACGATGCCAGGGGGACAAGAATATAATCCAATCTGGATTCCCTGCCACCTCTATTGAATGTATGTTTTGGTGGAATATCAGATTTTTTCCGGCCATTGCAGGCCCGAAGACCAAATCTTTAGGTTAAAATTGTGATTTGGACAGCAAGAGGTGTCCATGCTCTTGGGCCAGGTGCCTCCAGAGGAGGTATGGACCAGAGCACATCCTCCTCATCAGCCAGACCGTCCAGTGAGCCATAAAGTGGCTCATAGTGACAGTTTAGATAACCCCCAATTAAATAAGGAGTACCTGCGGGAATTTCGCTTAAGACTACAGCGAGTTCCTCTATAGTGCAGGATTCGAGCCCATTATTAACCCCTTCAGTGCCCATGACGAGTTGGACTCGTCATGGGCTGCGGTGGCGCTGTGCCCATGACGAGTCCAGCTCGTCATGAACTCCGCCCGCTAATAAAAAGCGCGGCACTGGGGGGGGAAAGGGGCGGGCATGCAAGGGGTTAACTGGGCGAGAATAAACGTTTACCAACATGAGTCTGTTTAGGTTAGGCCATTCCAATAATACAACAAGGACGTCCTCCGTCATAAGTGGATGTAAGACAGCACTACATCCCAGATCTGCTGCCAACCAAGTTGCAAGTCCGCCTGAAGGGCGTCCCTTCCCTCCCCATTTCGCTTTTGTGAAAAATGTTGCGTATCCTGGATAAATCACCTCTTGACATGCCCAGTCTTTACTCCTGTGTTGCAGGGATTCTGCTTATACACAGAACTATGCGTAGAACCCCAGGACCTCAGTGAATTGTGGTGTACCAGAAACTCACCTCAGAACCCAGAACCCAGTATCCGGCTAGCATAAGTGTGCCATTCGTTATCCGAGGTTTAGCTCGGCGGTCCCAATGAAAAGACAACCCAGAACAAGCGACTCAGTGTACTCTCAGGAATGGTGGGAATCGGAAATACCTGTTCGTATATTATTCTCACATCAGTCCACAACAAGAATAAACAGAGACACGGTGAAAATAAAAAGAGTTTATTTTATAGACCACGTGTCCTAAGATTCAGTACTTTGGCTAATACAAGCAGACAAATGATTATAATTAAAACCATCAGCATCGTTACAATACCATAGAATATAAAGGGAGTGATCATGTTATACATGACAGTGGATACTACCACCTTCCCTTTACTAAGAAGCTAATATTATTATTATGCTAATAAAAGGTCTCTTATGCTTGAATGGGGGACCCCATACCTCAAAGATCAGCTTAGTGAAATCACATCACAGGAGCATCAGAAGTCTTCTCGCAGGAAGGCTCGTCTTCGGTCTGAATATTAAACATGATGTCTGCAATATTAAAAGCACCAACTTTCAGGTATTCGCAGCTGCCTGTATGTTATGGCTAAATAGTGAGTCGATCAACCTAGAGTGGAAAACATGCATTGTCTAATGACCCAGACTGTTCTTGTTACACCATGTACAGACCAAGGTCGCTGCGCAGAGCTCGGGATGGTAACAACAGATTGCTCTCGTGTGAGGCAAAGCGCGAGCCAGCAGTTTGTTTAAACAATAACATGTAGATGCAGTGTCGTGCGCAAAAGCAGCAAGATGGCTTTCTAACATCTAACGTGGTTATGCGAACTTAACAATGTATGTACGTATTTAAGGGATTCCTTACTACATGCCCCCTTGATCGAAGCACTAACCAGTAGGGAAGAAATGAGAGAACGCAGAGTTCAAATTCGACAGAGCAAAACAAGGTGTACTCAAATGGAAACCAAGTATCGGTGCAGAGAAAGTTCGAAAGAAAAAAGAAAAGCAAAAAACCTCAAAAAGGGAAAAAAAATGAAAAATGCTGCTTTAGCTAGCAATCCAAAGTCACAGGTAATGTTTAAGACATGGTTGAAAAAATATAGTGGATGACAGTTCACTCAATCCATGAACGTGTATGCATCATACGTAGCAACAGCTTCCAACAGAAAATCGTTGGCACGGCCACTAAAAGTTTCAGCTATCCAGTTAATCAAAGAAAAGGAACATACATGTTCTTCAATAAGCGGAGCCTCTAGCACCATCAGAGGGCAACCGACGTGTTCCTCCAGATAACTCATATCCAAGAAGTCATAGGCAGCCCTTGCGATGTCCCAATTACCCAGGATACCATGCGCCGCACCACAGGCCATAATCCGAACACCAGAACAGGCAAACTCGTGAGACACTAAGGGCCTCATCAGTCGATCATAATCCGGGACCGGAGACACCGTGTTGGTTATGCACAAATCCAGAGGCCATTCAAAGGGACAATCTAGGCAGTGAAAGACATGTTGCACGCAGGTAAAGTAGGAATACCGGAAGGATAATCCATACGCCAGGCTCAAAGTCGCCAATGGCAGCGTACCATAATATTCAAGCATCCTGTCACGAAGAAGATGCAGACGGGGCAGGTTGTCGTGAGGCACAGAAAGTGCAGCCATTTCGTAGTATGAAAAGTAAAAGTAGCACACCTGCCACCAGCGCCAGAATCAGCGGGACACCGCCAAAGACGCTCGAAAAAATAGAATGAAAGAATGCCGGAATCACACCAAAAATAGTTTGGAAGGAGGTCACGAGGCCTGAGCCTACAAGTTTAAAAAAATGAGCCAGGCCAGTTGTTGACGAGGCATTGAAGATTGTTTGGATCAAAGCGCCAAAATGCAGGGGGAGGTCAGTATTCAAAAGCGCCTGTACCTCAGTGCGCGTATTTGCCACGTGAAGGACAAATGTTTCTCGGGAGGAAGTCAATGGCACCTCCTTTTGGGACAATAGAGCTCTTATTCTGCTCATCTTGTTGAACTCTGCTTTCAAGGTCGGAATCGAAGGCCAGATGGAAGCATCCAGCCGCCCATGCGGGGATGGAAATAGAACATTATTGCAGCAGACTACTCTCTGCGATACAGTTACTATATATGGGATTCCCACCAACATCCCGCAGCAAGCTTCATTATTCAAAATGAAATAACTACCGTTTGCAAGCAGCGTGAAAGATGGTGTAATCACTGGCACTGGGATTCCTTTGAGGACGCAGGCCAAATTTGGGGCGTGTACATTGCATGCACCGTGTAACTGAATGTGCCTACATACTACAGAATGATCAGGTGTCGAGGTGCACTCCTCACCTTTCAGGTAAACCTCTTGACCGTCCCTTGTACATCTATACGTAAAAGGGAGAGACCAAACCTCATGAAGGAACGCGGTACCCAACTGTTCATATCTACCCAGAGCATAGTGTTTCATGCAAGACGTAAACTTAAAAAGCGCGAAAGGGAGCGTGATCAACCCATGTACTAACCACACGGCTGAATTCAATTCCGCCACAGAGAAAGGTAACGGCTCCAATTTTTCAATGTGTAGCAATGAATATGTAGCATCTTTCATGGACATGAACTGCTGCTTTACAGTAAGGTTAAAGGGAAGGAATAATGATGTCGTATTCATATAGTCCCAGGGGACCTTCCCCGCCTTTAACGTTTGTAATGTCCATGCAAACTGCATAACAGAACGCAACTGGTTTTGACCATGATACAATACAGACATATCATCATGTACAATATCAACAATTGAAGAAACAATATTGTCTAATGTATAAATCCTGGAAGAAAGAGTGTTAATGCTGTTATCTATAACGGCCAAGACCTTTTCCATATTCGCTTGATCAATAGCCCTCAATCTTGAAGCCGCTTCAATTTGCGACAATTTCCATACTTCGTTGTAAATAGCATACGCCCACCTCTTGGATCTGCCACCCACAGGACCTTTAACAAAATCATTCAAATCTATTTTGTCATGTAATTTTGATAAATGAACTTTGACAGATGCCAAGGTGCAATGTCGCAGCCAGGATTGACATAATTTCCCCACAGAGTAGGTAGTTACAGTATGAGAGGACTCAAACCGAGGGTCTGCGCGTTGCTGCGTATACCCCGGTTTCAGACCTAGAAAACGACGTTGACAGGCATCTGAACTGCTTTGCCAAATTAACCATCCTTCTCGACTAAATTTCGAAATATTGAAAGATGCATTAGAGACTAATGACTGCAAAGCATGAAGGGACAGATCCGTTTGGTTATCCCAATTTGGGTAAGCGCCCAGATCTGGAACAGAGTGGAAATTTCGTTTTTTAGAAGTGGCCAATCCGAAACAGGTGGTCTGGAAGATGGTTGAATTTAAAAACAACATATGATTTGGTATAAGACAGGCACGATGTAAAGCTTCAGTTCCCTGAACCTGCCACGGTTTGGAACCCCAAACCGATTTAAGATCAATAGTAGCCTTCCACAGATCATAACCTTTGATTGACAACTCATCCATGAAGCACTTAGAATATAGTAATTTGGTGTGTGTCAGTCTAACCTTCGAGGCAGACTCAGCCATCACTTTAAAATAAAAGGATGCTGGGCTGGAAACACTGAAATCAGTAAAATAAGTATATTTATCAACCAATGTAGGTGAACTGCCTAAAGATGGTGTAGGACAGTGTTCCCATTGGGTAAAATTTACAAAATTTCGAAACGTATTTGCTTTATGCAGGAAGTGATTGCCATAATGTTGAAAACAATACTGTTCTGCATAGTTAGCCGCATTTTCATATAAATCTTCTGCATCAAAAGCGGCATAATATTTCAAATCAGAAAACAGTGCTTCAATGGCATGATTATCCCAATCATCAGAACGAATGTTCTGCTTAACCACATCACCCATAGAAACACGAAATACATTAGGTACATTGATGACCTCAGTAGGACCATGAATTTGGAATTTAACAGCATCCCACGCAATTCCATCCAAAACGGGCCAGGCAGTAATATTCACAAAAGTCTGGTCCCTTTTCATGACGTGGGACGAGGAGTGGGGGGCCAAAGTTCCATTGATAAGTCTAATTGTAGATCTCTCCTTGAGATAGTGGCCATTCACCAGACGGAAAAATACTATTACAAATCCAATGGACATAAACAAAAAAATACTTATAAGCACCAGCCAAATGTATGTCCAAGGGGGAATCAAAAAATGTCTTTTGAACCAACTAACAAAAATAGCAATGTTCGAAGGGGAAGTGGAAGGCAATGAGTTAGTGTCAAAGGAGAAACGTGACTGGGTAACCGCCGTAGATTGTAAAACAGGCGATTGACCATTTGTAGGATAAGCATACTCAGTCTCTTCGGGTAGACCACCAGCCGGCGGTATCAACAAGGGATCAGTAACTGACTGCATCTCGATGGCAACATCAGACAGGGTGGGAGAAGCAGGAACCAACACTGAATTTCTTTGCATCGTCTGGCATGAAACTGCTGGAGTCACACTAAGAAGTATCGGCCACTCGCTGAAGTTTGACATTGTCAATAGAGATGTACCTGTTATCCTTGCGACCAGGAAGTGGAGGTAAAATGACTGTTCTTGTACCGTGCACTCCAAGCACTGGAACCGGTGCACGATAAGAGGGGCCGAACTCCTTCCTGTTCTCCACCTTCTCACGGACCAGGTCTCCAACTCGGGGTAGCCAGCCGACTACCGGAATCTGAAGCTCAGCATCAGATGTGGAGGGCAAGTGTTCCTTCGATAGAGTGTCTCTGGCTTCTTGTAGGGTCTGCAAAACAGCACAGTGATCATGTACGTCAAAGGGTGCGGCCGACGCCGCCATGTCTAGACCATCAAGGTCTGGGACAAACATTCTGATTCCGAAGAGCATCATGTATGGGGTCCGCCCACCCAGAGACCTTCTAGGGAGATTATTAAGTGCACGTTGGACGTTATACGAATGGGCTAGCCAATTCAGGCCTGTGCCTAAAACTCGTGCTGTCAAAGATTGCTTTAAGTCATGGTTCATTCGCTCCACCACACTATTACCCTCAGGTCGGTAGGGGGACGAAAATTTGACTTGGACCCCCAAATTTCTCATAGCCTCCTTGTAAGCCTTAGAGGCGAACGCAGGGCCCTGATCAGAATGGAAGGTACTACACGCAAAAGTTCCCACAAAGACACGCAAATCCCTGATGACAGTCCGCGATTCAGCACTCCTTTGTGGCCATACACAAAGAAAACGTGTGCACGAATCCACTGCAACCAAGATATACTTGTACGCAGTATCAGAAGAAAAAGGACCGCAGTGATCTAGATAAACACAACCAAATGGTTTATTAGATATGTACAACTGTGTTTGTGGTGGGCGCGCAACAGTGGAAGGTTTAATCTGTTGGCAAATGTCACAATCAAGAACATAAGCGCGCGTCTGTTTGTATAAACCGAACCACCAGTAACGTTGTTGTAACAGAGATACAGTAGCGGACACGCCAGCGTGGGCAGATGCCAACCCCTCGTGCGCTGCTAGTATCAGAGATGGTCTGCAGTCCGCGTTGGGAATAATTCTGTCACCAACGTCGTTAATCCTCACCAACGGGACGTTATCAGGACTTAAGTGATAAAAATAACGAGAAGGAAAACCCTTCGGGTAATCACTTCCCTTCTCTGTAGCAGCAATAGCTGCCAAGATGTCATCATCAATCTTACTTTTAGATCTCGTAACTGCTGCCACTAAGTATGTAGCCACTGCTGTTTTTGCTGCCTCCACAGCCAAGCTGTTACCGACAGCATGGACACTAAGTTGTTGGTGACCAAGAGTGTGAATAACATTCACAAGAGGGAGACGTTCTTTAAAGTCTGCCACTCGAACCCAAAGCAATTTATGCTTAATTGTGCTACCTTTGGTATCGCGATATTTGTTTTGAGACCAGAAGTGTAAATTGTCATTATAGGACTGGACACAATAAAAGGAGTCACTTACTATGAGAGTAGTGACTCGGGGATCAGCAAACTCCAGTGCAAGCACCAGAGCCCGGAGCTCCGCCAGTTGCGCGGTACAATCACCCAACGACTGCGTATGCACGGCATCAGATTGGAATTCACCATTTACGAATGTACCAACGACAATTGCGCAAGCCGCTGAATAAGCATGCTTTGATCCAATCGCCGGCTGCGCCGAGCCGTCAGTGTATATGACACAATGGTGTTCTTCGAGCGGGCGCAAAGACAGAGGAGCCGGATGAACGAATTCATACTGTAAGTACTCCTGAGTCTGTAAAGAGGCGTCAAAGATATAAGTGACATCTGGTGATGTCAGAGTCGTGGCCCATTGTATCCACCGTGGATGCAAAGCTTTAGAATTTGGTACACTTGCTTTTGTAACTGCCTCTAGGGCAGGATACGGTGTTACAACCAGTATGTGTTTTCCTTGTGACTGCCGTCAGAACTTTCTCGACAGTGGAAAAACGCAACTCAGCAGAGGTGTACAAGTGTGATTTATACGCAATAGGGACTGTATCGCCCTCATTGAACGTCAAGTACGTGAAACCCACTGCGCCCGGTACTATTCTTATTACCAGGTTAGTGCGGTTATCACATGTCAGTAAGTAATGTGAAGCAAAAAGATCAGCCTGCAAAGACTGTAGAATAGCAGAATGTTCTAGCTGCCAGCTAGACTTCGAAAAAGAAGGTTGTACCAAGGCGTAAAGCGGCTTGATACGCTGGGCATAATCAGGAATATACGTACGTCCGAAATTCAGAAAGCCCAGCAAAGATTGTAATTTTTTCAGTGTTGTAGGAGCACGCAGGCATGCGCACTTCTCCAGAAAGTGAGGAGCCAATCCCTTACCCTCATTGTTGAGCTCGTAGCCCAAAAACAACACTGTATATTCCGCAATGTGAGACTTCGCAAAATTAAATTTGTAGCCATATTCCGCAAAACCCGTAATGATATTGTCGACTCGAGACAGATGTGGCATCAGCTCATCATCCGTGAGGTAGATATCGTCAACATAGGAGTATGCGTCGGGGTCCATTCTTTCTAAGAGAGAGACCAAGCGAGCGGCAAAGACGCCAGGGCTGTTTTTATAGCCCATGGCTAATCTTGTGAACTGTTTTTGTTTGCCGCCTGAAGTAAACGCCGTCCACTGGCTACTCAGTGTGGACAGGTTATGGCTAAAAAAGCCATTGGAGATGTCAAGTGTCGTTTTAAATCTCTTACGCACGAGACTGTCGACAAGAGCCGAACTGTGAGTATTTTGTACCACGCAGGTCCGGCAATGCGAATTTAAGTGCCGGGTATCCAAAACTAAACGGTACGACCCGTCAGGCTTCGCCACTGTGAATAAAGGGTTATTCATAGGGGACACACAAGTTTCAATAACACCCTGATATTCCAATTGGTCAAGGATTGCAGCGACGTGCTGTCTAACTTCACGACGCATAGGATATTGGGGCTGTGGCTGGGGCATAGACCGCAATGGAATCTCATGGCAGGGGGACAACCGGTCCCATCCCACCTGAGTGCGATACAATGCCGGCGCTAGCGCCTTGCCCACTCCTCAGCGTACACTTCAGCCCGGTCCTTAGGCACGGGGTGCGCAAAGGACGGGAGGATTACCTCCTCCCCTCTAGGAGCGTCTAAAATGAAAGCTGGGGGCCAATCTGCCCCCGCTAGGAGGATATCATAGGTGGTAGTCAGATTATCCCAAAAAATCCCTTTTATTGTACGTTGTATGTCACCCTCAATTAGTAAGACTATTTCATAGAGTCTGTCAGGGGGAGCCACTCTGGTGTCAGCTGTCTCAACAGTAACTAATGTATCAGTTGCTGTCGCTGCCAGAAATGGACGCAGAGCTTGACGGACTATGGTAATTTCCGCTGCGCTGTCCAGTAGCGCCCATGTCCGGTTCCGAAGCCGTGTCTGCACTATCTGAGGCATACCTTGCCGTCAGAGCAGCCACTTTCTTCTTCTGAAACGGGGGTCTTTGTCTTGCGAATTCTTCTTGCTTGCCTTTACCCTCAGTCTGTCGGGGTTGGTCACGTGTTTGTGGAGCACCCCGACCTTTGCCACCGCCTCCGCCACCGGACTGTGAAGCCGATGTTTCCTGTGAAGAACGAGGAGAACGTTGTTCAGAAACCTGAAATCTATCAGGAGACTTAATAGTAGCACGATCACGCAGATCATAAGTGCGCTCACTACCTGACTGAACGGGAGAGGCAGGCCGAGACCCCTGTTTCTGCTGCTGCTTTCCCTGTTGTTTTGACCGCCAACTCTGTTTCGGAAAGTTTGGACGGTCATCCTTACCAGAGGCTTCTGCCTTACCCTGCTGCTTAATTTCGGGAGTTTTTACAACAGGTTTAACTCCTAAAGAGCTACGACCCAAATCTCTGTATGCCGTCGAGATTATTTTCGCGAACTCCCGCGGCTTATCCTCATCAGCAACCTTCTTCAGTTCATTACGAACTTGGAATTGCATAGCATCACCCTTAAGGTTACACATTACCATGGTAGCCACCAGGTCGAACTGTCCGAGGAGCCGCATGCCTAATTCTATCGCAGACTCCGCACCGTGGTTATCTGGAACACGTTTAATAACGGAGGGCAGTACCGACATAGACGGAGTGCCAAAGCACTGCGAGTACGTCGCTGCAAAGACCTTGCCCCAGTTTACACAATCATCAATGTCGGGGACCAAGTCTTTAGGCAAACTAATGGTAAGGATCCTGTGTTTCTCCACAGGAGATGTATTTGGGTACACCGCTTCTATTTGGTCAAATTTTTCAGCAAGCCAAAAAGGGAAATCATCCCTATTTGGGGGGAGCTTGCCCATAACAGAATTAACCATAACAGGACTAATGACCACTGCGTGGTGGTCAGTAGGCTGCCCCGCAACAGCAGGTGCCCCCACCTGCACATTGCGTGACACGTACTGTACCAAAGCCCTATGTACTGTAATAAGGGCAGTGTGCAGTACACGCAAATCAGCCACCGGCACCATTAGGTAACGGGGATGAGGCGTATATCCGGCTAGTACCGGCCAAGTGGCCCCTGCAATTGACAAAGGGCCCATTCTCGGCGGCATAACCGCATGGGGGAGGGCGCCATTAAACCAAATAAGATGCTGCCAAGCAGATATTGGTATTTCTTGTGTCCTATACGGTGTATAGTTCGCTGGCACGGCAGTGGCAGTGTAAGTATGAAAAGAGTTATCCTCCTCACTCACCGCCGGAAGCGTCACCCAAGAGTAAAACAACTCATAAGGATGAGCCGCATCGGCTCCTACCACAAAGATTACGTTCATACCAGTGTCCGGCACCCCATACTGCGTCAAATGACGTCTCAGAGGTGCTCGACTGTGCGCCGCTATTTCGACCGCCATAAGGACAAGCTACACTCGAAGCAATTAGTAGCACAAGGGTTCAATAACCTTTTTAATGATCAAGCTTGAAGAAACCTATATCAACAGAAATAGGTAGGTTTAAATCCGTCAGACTTGTTATCCGGAAACAAGAATGAGGGTGCTGTGGACTAATATAAGCACTACTAAGGCGTTTCAACTCATAGACCAAACGTTAGGTGCGCCATGTTGCAGGGATTCTGCTTATACACAGAACTATGCGTAGAACCCCAGGACCTCAGTGAATTGTGGTGTACCAGAAACTCACCTCAGAACCCAGAACCCAGTATCCGGCTAGCATAAGTGTCCCATTCATTATCCGAGGTTTAGCTCGGCGGTCCCAATGAAAAGACAACCCAGAACAAGCGACTCAGTGTACTCTCAAGAATGGTGGGAATCGGAAATACCTGTTCGTATATTATTCTCACATCAGTCCACAACAAGAATAAACAGAGACACGGTGAAAATAAAAAGAGTTTATTTTATAGACCACGTGTCCTAAGATGCAGTACTTTGGCTAATACAAGCAGACACATGATTATAATTAAAACCATCAGCATCGTTACAATACCATAGAATATAAAGGGAGTGATCATGTTATAAATGACAGTGGATACTACCACCTTCCCTTTACTAAGAAGCTAATATTATTATTATGCTAATAAAAGGTCTCTTAGGCTTGAATGGGGGACCCCATACCTCAAAGATCAGCTTAGTGAAATCACATCACAGGAGCATCAGAAGTCTTCTCGCAGGAAGGCTCGTCTTCGGTCTGAATATTAAACATGATGTCTGCAAAATTAAAAGCACCAACTTTCAGGTATTCGCAGCTGCCTGTATGTTGTGGCTAAATAGTGAGTCGATCAACCTAGAGTGGAAAACATGCATTGTCTAACGACCCAGACTGTTCTTGTTACACCATGTACAGACCAAGGTCGCTGCGCAGAGCTCGGGATGGTAACAACAGATTGCTCTCGTGTGAGGCAAAGCGCGAGCCAGCAGTTTGTTTAAACAATAACATGTAGATGCAGTGTCGTGCGCAAAAGCAGCAAGATGGCTTTCTAACATCTAACGTGGTTATGCTAACTTAACAATGTATGTACGTATTTAAGGGATTCCTTACTACACCTGACAAATGCATTCCTGTCTGGGCAGTGCAACTTGTTAGTGAGGCCCGCCACATTCCATGATAATATTTTTAATGCGGGGGAGGTGGTACTAACAGTGGATTCATTTGAAGCAGAAGGCCTATGGACTTGATGCGCCGTGAATATACTGGTGCCGGTATTAGGGACTTGAGAAGTCTCCACCTCCCGAACAGGAATATCGAGGGGAGCAAGGAGAATAGATGTCTGATTCTTAATATCAGCCTTCACAAGATTGGCTTCCTCAGTGGGGGAGGTTATGGGGTAATCCTCATTGCTAACTATCCTGTGCTGTCAATCTATCATATCTAAATTCCTATACCTATTCTGGGTAGGGAAATAATCAAAATACGATGTTTCAGTCGTGAGTGGAATTCTCCTTTCCCCATTGCCCCTCCTGGAACCTCTGCCCCGTACCAATTCCCAACCTCCATCTCCCTGATCTTGTAATGCGGGTGGATAGAAGAAAGATAATGGTAAAGCTTGGATTGAGGTTCCCCTATCACGGTAGGGCCAATTGGATATGTATGAGACGGTCCTGGGGTCCCTAAAGTTGACCAGGACACAGTCTCCATCGATTGATTTATTTGTACCACCCAGCCACGGAGTTCTTCTGACCATCAGAACTTCGCTTCCTATTCCTTCAGGGAGCGGTCTGTTAGTGGATAGCCAGTTAATGACCTTATTTTTAAAAGATTCCACCGACTCCTGCATAGATTCTTTGAGTACAGGGATACCAGCTAGGATTACTATGTATGGACTGGCCTCAGGCGGTAAATTAATTAGCCTTTGTTTACCAAAGTTACTATTATTCAAACCCTCATTGCCGGACACAGACGGTTTCTCCTTCGCGCTACTAATTGGTACCTGACCTATGACCGGTAAATTAAGATGAGGAGGGGAGGTCTGGGACTTTGGGAGGTCAGGAGCAGGGCTCGTAATTATAGCTGGGGGGGTATTTTGGTCGTCACTCTACTCGACCCTATATCTGGTAATCTGCTGTCTTTTGCACGGGCAGATGATATACGGCCCATTTCCTTTTCCATACACTGTAAGGAGGTTTCAATCTTTCCTAGCCGTGCTTCCAATGGTTTGAGCATCAGCCGCATCAAATTACGAATGTCAGAAAGTGTGATATCCTCCTCCCCCGAGGTTAATCCAGTATTAGGGGATTTCTGGGTTGATACATGAGATGGTAAAGACCCTTTGTGTTTTAATGGAGTTTGCCGTTTATTACTTATCTCGGTCTTCTCCCTTTCTATTGGAATTTGATTTTTAACATTTTTCCGTTTTTTCCCTAGTGGCTTTTGGGGCCTCTTAATAATTTTTGGAATCGCTCCTTCTCTCGGCCCTAACTTGTGTGGTTCGGATATTTTAGACCCAGCGGTGTTTTCCTCCCTACCCTGCAAGATGGTATTAGGGGTAGGATTAGGTTGTGAAAGCTTTGGTAAAGGTAGGGGTATTATACTAAGGTCTACCTGAGACAGAATGGTACAATCTACATCAGGGATGCTAGATATAGTAGAACAGTGTAGTCTAGATATATCAAGCATATCAACTGGACCCTCTCCCCCAGCTGCTGATGGGCTACATTCGAGTCTATGATTCGGGGTAGTTACAGAAGCTAGGGGGCCCAGAGACGATCTCCTTACCCAGTCAATTTCTTGGGAGATACGTCGTTCCAATGTAGTAATGTCTTCAATTAGTAATGTTCCAGCCTTTGCAAAATAGTTGTCTAGGGTACATTGGGACTGCCCGGCAGCCATCAGAGTCTTGCTTCGTGTCCCTCTCATAGACATTATCCAGGAGCAAGCTTAGCAATAGTACCAGGGAACACAAGGGAACACGATAAAATGAGGGTGGCCCAGGTCCGAGCTCGTCCGTTCTCGAACGGCCTCAAACGGCCCGCTCTTTGCCCGGTCTTCGCCCCGAGCTTCACCCCGCGCGCGTCCCGCTAGCGCGTAGGAAAGTGGAGTGTTCAAATAGGTAATGTGAATTACGGGAGGAGCTGGCGGGAAGAGGGCGCAGGTGCAGCGGTGATTGCCGCGCTCGTCACCTTGGTCCTCGCAGTCCCGCCGGCTAGAAGAACACACACAGAGGCTCCCGCGATGCAGGCGATGTCCTTAGCTGCAGGAATGGGCTCCCAACACTCTCCCAGCAACACAGTCCAGAGATTAGAGCCAGCAAGCGTCTCCCGCGAAGCGGGGGCCGCGAGTCTTAAGTAGAAGGTGAGGGTGATGAGAATTACGGGAGGAGCTGGCGGGAAGAGGGCGCAGGTGCAGCGGTGATTGCCGCGCTGGGCACCTTGGTCCTCGCAGTCCCGCCGGCTAGAAGAACACACACAGAGGCTCCCGCGATGCTCCCGCGATGCAGGCGATGTCCTTAGCTGCAGGAATGGGCTCCCAACACTCTCCCAGCAACACAGTCCGGAGATTAGAGCCAGGGAGTGGCTCCCGCGAATCGGGGGCCGCGAGTCTTAAGTAGAAGGTGAGGGTGATGAGAATTACGGGAGGAGCTGGCGGGAAGAGGGCGCAGGTGCAGCGGTGATTGCCACGCTGGGCACCTTGGTCCTCGCAGTCCCGCCGGCTAGAAGAACACACACAGAGGCTCCCGCGATGCAGGCGATGTCCTTAGCTGCAGGAATGGGCTCCCAACACTCTCCCAGCAACACAGTCCGGAGATTAGAGCCAGCGAGCGGCACCCGCGAAGCGGGGGCCGCAAGTCTTAAGTAGAAGGTGAGGGTGATGAGAATTATGGGAGGAGCTGGCGGGAAGAGGGCGCAGGTGCAGCGGTGATTGCCGCGCTGGGCACCTTGGTCCTCGCAGTCCCGCCGGCTAGAAGAACACACACAGAGGCTCCCGCGATGCTCCCGCGATGCAGGCGATGTCCTTAGCTGCAGGAATGGGCTCCCAACACTCTCCCAGCAACACAGTCCGGAGATTAGAGCCAGCGAGCGGCACCCGCGAAGCGGGGGCCGCAAGTCTTAAGTAGAAGGTGAGGGTGATGAGAATTACGGGAGGAGCTGGCGGGAAGAGGGCGCAGGTGCAGCGGTGATTGCCGCGCTGGGCACCTTGGTCCTCGCAGTCCCGCCGGCTAGAAGAACACACACAGAGGCTCCCGCGATGCTCCCGCGATGCAGGCGATGTCCTTAGCTGCAGGAATGGGCTCCCAACACTCTCCCAGCAACACAGTACGGAGATTAGAGCCAGCGAGCGGCACCAGATCCATTCACTTGTAATATTGCACCGGCATTGCATGTTTTAAGGTGAAAGTGAACATTCTACTGGGGGCGGAATGTGGCCTTTAAGGCTTTGGATTCCTACACACGTGGTAAAGCACTTGCACACTTGAGATTCTGAACATGTTCACATCTTGGTAGTTTGAGATTTACTCATGTGGAGGGGAAAAGTACATGTTTAGGGTAGGAGTAAGGTGGAGAAACCACTAATTTACAGTGGATTGGGGAAATGTTTTTTTTCCTACTGTGTTACATGTTTCCCTGTGCAGGAAAAACGTTTAACAACTGCAAGTGCACCTGGTAGACATATTTAAACAGTTGAAATATGCACTCTGAACGCTTTTTAAATTTTGGTCTGTAAAAATGTTTCACCCTGGGATTGACTTGGAATTCTGAAAGAATTTTTTAAATGATCCCTGGACACAAGCAATAGTCCTAATTTCACAAATATATACCTGAAGGTTTCTGAAAATTCCAAAAAGTCAGACATTTAGTCATAAGACAAGTGAAATAAAACATCTGCCTTTTTTAAGAATATACATTAAAAAAAATGCAGTTTTCAGGGGTACTTTACTTTGCATGCTTTACTCGTACGTACTTTTATACTTCACGCTTTTAAGGACATGTTTAGTCCTGTGTGGTTTGTTATATAAACCTCTTTATGTCAGATTTTTCACAGGGATTTCCCCATGCTGCTTCTACGACAGCAAAGTTTGATGTATTTACATCTTAGTGCATGCCTGGGTTCATTTTTATCATTTATTTAACAATTTTATTGAGGACTAATAGTAGAATCGTGGCCGTGCTCGGTACCAAACGCCACGATGTTCAAAGCAGTCTCGAGCGAGTCAGCTGATTTCTTGCTCCCTTTTTCTTACGCTTTCTATGGACATCCATTCACCGAAATGCCAAGGGTAGCGGAAGTGACACCACACGTCCTTTGACCTCCACTTTCACTCACACACACATATGCACAATTTCACACATATACACTCTTTCACACATAAACAGACTTTATCCCACAAGCACGCACCGAACATACATTTAAAAGCATTTTTTACTTCCCTCTGCTGTCATGGAAGTGCATATTCCAGCTTATAGTACTCCATCACTATTACACTATGAGTGAAAAACTATTTTTATTTATTCACTATTAGTGAAGTAAAAGATTTACAGAAAATAAAGTCGAGCCCCAGCTGACCCTGTGCTCCTGGCATTGAATTTGCCACCTCTGAGGGCAGGGGTCACAAAGACAGTGCTAGGGGTAGCAAAGGGCGAGTCAGGGGTCACAACTGCGACCCCTGGAGACTCCTAAATGACACTTATGACCCTTTCTGACTCTCTCATTCTTTAACCCTCCAACTGTAACTCTATGTTTCTCTTTCCCTCACTTTTTCTCTTTCTTGTGTTTTCTCCCTCTCTCTCAATTACTTTCAGCAGCAACAGAATTACATTTACAGCTCATGAACGCCTTAAACAATCTTCATCATATGCTACACTTGTAATGACCGATTACCTTCTCTGCATTCCACTTCCTCGATAATAAATACTTTAAAAATAATAATAATACAAAAATAAACATTCAAAATCATACTTACCAGGATGTATGTACCTCTGGACACTTAGCAAATGTCCCCTTTGTTTGCTGTAGGGCTCGAAATGTTACGCAGAAGTCCAGGTGGGGTTGGGAAATTCCATCCAGAATGATTACATCCATAGCAGTCCTTTATAAGTATGTCATGAAAACTGCTGCAGAGTATTCATTAAATTTCACAAATCATAACAGAGGAAACATTTTACACAGTATTTTTGTTTAAAGGTGTGAAAGATGTTGTGTCAGTTTTGTTAAATTAGTATAACTGACTTCTTCGAAATGTTCATGTAAACATTTTGAAGTTTGAAGTAGGTTTCTCAGAAGAGTCACTATAAAAATGTAGTCTAAACTTCTCTTCACTGATTAAACACAGTCTGGTGTTTGCAGCACTCAGTAGTGTAGTCCCAGACTTGAGAATGTGAGTGCATATTTTTTTTTCATTTCAAAGTATTTTATTGATTGTTATATTCAAAGACATTAGCATTTCTGTTACAAGGTTAGCCATTCGTAGCTTGTATAACAGTGTTTACCATCGCTTCAAAACATATGCTTGACTAACCTCACCTTATGTGGCTTAGTGAGAGAAAGAAAGAATGTGATAGAAAGAAAAAACAGAAGAGAAGAGCACAAGAAAGGCTCTGTAGCTGTGAGACTTATAATCGCCTGACCAGGCCGCCACATCACTGGTTTGCTTGTGGCGATATAGGCAGACAAGTCAGTCCATCCGATTCGTGGGGCCATAGTGATTGCGCTCAATTACATTCCTTTTACCGCACTTTCCAGGGGTCAGGGGGCCAGGGGGTTTGTTGCCAGGAAGACTTGGTTCCATGGGGGGTTTCATGGGGGTTCGTAAAAGTCTAGGTATATGTAGAGTGACTTCCACATCCCCCTGGATGCTGGTCTCCAGGGTGAGTTCTGTAGTGCAATGTTGTCCGCACCTCTGAGGTGCGTAATCCAGTTGAAACCAGGCACGATTTTGAACAGTTTATCCCTTCAACGATTGACTCAATTACCGTGTTAAGATGATGATCTGTATTAAATGAGAGCAAGCCCGAATAATTTTTACGCTGGTACTGGCATTTCTCATAATTTTTGATTTTTAAAATTTGTATTTACTTTATGAATAATTTTCCTCTTTTGTTAGAGAGTACCTTAAATGCCCTTGATCTATTTTCTAGGAGCAAGGATTCATCCGATGAAAGGATTGTTGATTTTCCTACAGGACAAAATTGAACTCAGTAGCATTTTGAATAGTAATCAGACAAAGAAGAACAAGAGAGCTTAAGAAGTACAAACTTTGTGTATCTCTCCATGAAATTATCCAATGATGACTGTTAGAAATTGGGGTCTCTAGTTGGCAGGTGTTAGCACCTTTGTCCAAGTAGGGACCCTTCCTTCTAGTCGGGATAAGGCAGTTGCACTCCTAAAATAACCCCTGCTCACCCCCTTGGTAGCTTGGCATGAGCAGTCAGGCTTATTTTAGAGTCAGTGTGTGAAGCATTTGCACATAACCAACAGTAATACAGTGAAGACACTACAAAAGGACACCACACCAGTTTAGAAAAATATCCAATATTTTTATTTATCGAAAACAAGACCAAAAATGATAAAAATCCACCATACAGTTCTAAGAAATATTCAGTAATCAAAAGAGACTTGAAATAAAGTTCCTTGAAGTCGATAGCTTTGTCTGGGGCTATCATGGCATCGTGAACAACAAATCCAAACAGTTCTGGCTGACCCCGGTGTCACAGGCCAGCTACGGTGTTTGGAAGACCTGCAAAACAGTACCTTTAGAAATGTAGGGCATCGGCGACCTCTCGATGAGCCCCGAATGGCCGGCGTCCGTAGGCGTCGGTTCCGGAGGTCGGTGCAGGAGTCGTCGGGCCCTTGAAGTCACAAGCGTTGTTGATCGAACTCCTCGCGGTTAAAGTCGGGAGCACTGGCGTCGGCAGGCGTCAGGGGCTGCGGTGCAAAGGACAGCGGTGCAACGTGTGGTGCCCTCAGGTCGCGGTGCAGGCAGTGGCTCAGTGACGGTCATCCAGCTGCATCAGTGAGACCAGGACTGCAGTGCGAAGTGATGCGGTGCTCATCGTGGTGCTGGCAGGCCACGGTGCAAGCAGCGGCATCGTCACTGCTGAAGCGCTGTCGTTGGCTGGAGAACTGGAGTCGATGGCGCCGGCATTGGTGGGCCAAGGCTGCGGTGCGGGATGAGGACGGTGCGTTGTGTAACTTACGAGTGGTGCCCTCGAACCACAGTGCAAGCAGCGTCATCGGTGTTGGCTTGGAGCGGTGTAGTTGGGGATACCAGGGCGAACACTTGATGCAAGGTGGTATGGAGTGCAGTGCTCACAGGTCGCGGTGTAAGCAGAGGCTCGGTGGGGGCATCAAGTGACATCATCGGTGAGACCAGGGTTGCAGTACAAAGTGTGGCGTAGCCCTCTGCAGTGCCTTCAGGACACGGAGTTAGCAGCTGCATCGTTTACTTCGTCAGGTTGCTTTTTCATCTGTAGCAGCACAAAACACAGAGTCCCCAGTGCTGATGGCAGAAGAACTTGAAGTATTTGCTGTTCCTGAGACTTCTTGAACAGGGGGCAAGCTCTACTTCAAGCCCCTGGAGAAACTCAATAAAGAAGTTGCAAAAAGTTCAGTCCAGTCCTTTCACTGCCCAAGACCGAAGCAGCCACTTCAGGCCAACACAGCAAAGTGGTAGTCTCTCCTCACAGCTTCTCACGTCTCCTTCTTGCAGGGATGTGGAATTCCTATAGCCCGATACCCGGGACATATTGTTTGGGGTCAAGGGCAACAAGTTTCCATGTGTATTTTGTCCTTGGGACAAGTAGGCCCAACCCCCTATATCACAAACCCTTTGACTGCCAGTTTATAGACCCACATGATGGATCAGGGAATGCATTGCCTGCAGTTAAGGTAATATTTGTTTCCATGTTTTAACGCTGTTCAAACTTGTATTTATGGTTCATAAATGCAAAACCTTTATTATTAGGGTGAGCGATCTAAGTACATGTTGTAAGCTCAGACTACTACTGACAGTGGTTAAAGTATAAAAATGGGTGCACACGCTTTCATTGTTTAGCACTATGAGGCTATGCATACTGCTCCCAGAATACTCTCTGATTAGTTGCAAATATATCGAGACACTGGAAAGCAAGATTGATTATTCTTAGCTTTTAAGATAAAATGTTCACAAAAAAAGCAAAAACATTTAGCTAAACTACTATAACAATTTAGGTAGCGTTTTTCTGCAGCATCATTTAGTTAAATGTGTTGATGCATGCTAATATTTCCCAAAAATATTCATAATGGAAAATCACTGTAACCAGTTTTAATAAGATTATGGGAAACATAAAAATAAACAAGCATTGGTAAAGCCAATTGGCCTGAAATTGTTGGTCAGTCTTTTAGTTTTATCAATGCGTGACTTGTTTTGGCATGTTTTTTGTAAAACCTTATTGGTGTGGGTGCTGCTGGGCCCTCATCATTATAACAAACATTGGCAAAAGCAAAAATTGTTTCGGTCTGAAAAAGTACACATTGCCACAGTCAATCCTGGCACTGAACAAAGCGACTGTGTGTCAATTATGCTCCTTGTGAAAGAACAGAATGCTGTCATTCAAAGTGAAGCTAGCCAACTGACAGAGAGAGACATTTTAATAAACACAACATGTCATGGTTAACGCCAGACCTAATTAGGGGGCCAATTATTAAGTAAAGTCTCAAAAGTGCACTTATGTCCTTGCATTAAGTGCAGATATATGACTTTCCTGAATTCACAAGACTTTACAGAAGTAGGCCAAGAAATAGTACTCCTAGAAAATATTGTTGAACTGCATTTTAGCATGAGCAAATATGCATGTGTAGATTTGCTCATGCGAAAATCCGAGCATTTGCAAGTTTACTTCCCCTCCAACCCCTTTCTTCCAACCCAGGAAGAAGTTTTATGTCTGCCATTGTCAGGAGTAATTATCCAACCTTTCCCAGTATGGGAAAAGATTAGAGAAGAGTTGGTGAAAACCCTTAAAATATGCATGTTGGTAGGTTTGCACAGACTCAAAAGGGCATTCCAACCCTGAAACTGTTGCTTAACTTCAGCACCAGTATGTAGATCTGCGGAAACGTGGCAACATAAGGGAATTGCTAGTATTCATACCCTGCTATGGAAGGAGCCCTGGCATATTCAGAGAGGCTATTTCGGAGCTCTTATATAAGGGTATTGCTGCCATAATTTGTCACCACATTACATGGCACAAAAGGGACAAGTGGATTTTGTTACAGGACAAGTAGATTTATGAAGTAACCTGCCCCATGGACAAGTAGATATTTTATTAAATTCCACACCCCTGTTCTTGGCAGTCTTCTTGGTTCCCAAAGAGTTCTAAAGTTCTGGGGTCTGGGCCCCAGTACTTATACCCAAAATTCCTTTGTTCTCTGGTGGCAGAGAAGCACTGTGCCCAGCGAGAACCAGTTCTGTCCTCTCAGTGTAGCTGCCCAGCAGGAGGCGGAGACAGCATTGTCTCTGGCAGACCAGGCCCATTCAGGTGTGAAAGGAATCTCCTCCCCCTACTCTAAATGCAGACCGGGCCTATTCAGGTGCTAGTGAAAACTCCTCCCACTACTCTGAATGCAGCCCAGTTCTATTCATTCCAGCCCTGACTCATCAGACTCTCTGGAGCCATTGCACCTCCCCAGCCCCTGTCATCCCAAAGCCAGACATGCAATACACAAACCTAGCAGAGGCACACTGGCTGGCTAAGCAAGAAAATACATACTTTCTAAAAATGGTATATTCAAACACAGAATGTAAAAATCACCTTTACTAAAAGTTGCATCTTTAGATTCTGAGTACAGGCATGCTAAACTTTATTTTCCTATCTGGTCCCAATGGGAAATTAGATTTATAAAATGTTATAAATTAACTCCCATGCTTTCCTATGGGCCAGATAGCCTTTCAATAGTGAAAACCCAAATTTGCACTATTTCTCTATCAGGACATGCCACACACACCCGGGCATGTCTTTCCTTTCACATACACTGCACCCTGCCCACAGGATGACCTTGGGCCTACCTTAGGGGTGACTAATATGTAAGACAAGGGAATGGTAGGGCCTGGGAAGTGGGTGCACCTGCCAAGTCGACATGGCAATTACAAACTGCACGCAGACTCTGCACTGGCAAATTTGAGTTACCTTTGAAGGGCTGCTTGTGTGGGTGGCACAACTAGTGCTGCAAGCCTGCTAGCAGCATTTGATTTACCGGCCCTCGGCACACACAGTGCACTGTACTAGGGACTGACTAGTAAATCAAATGACCAATCATGGAATCACCAATCCATGACAACAATTTACAACAGGATCACTTGCACTTTAACACTGAACAGCAGTGAGAAAGTGCGCAGATACACTAAATCAGCAAAAACAGAGTCAAAACCAGGAAGTCAGAAAGCAAAGAGACAGGGGAAACACGCCAAAAAGATGCCAAGTCTAACAATGACAGATTTAGGTCTTTATCTTCTTGTATCGCTCAACGGTGTTCAATGTTGTCAAGTAATCAATATTGATTTATATTCCACCACAAATGTGTGGAGAGAAATAATTCTTTCATGACCAGGCGCGGCTGGTGCAGGTAAGAGCAATGGGGCGGTGGGTGGGGCGGGGTGTGGGAGGAAGTCAACAGATGATGGAATTGGGAAAATAAAATAAAAAATACACAAATTCACTTATCTTGCGCTCCCCCTGTTGCCAGCTCAGCAATGTGGCGAGCGAAAGGTAAGTGGTTTTATTTATTTTTTTATGTTATTTTCCCTATTCCCTATTCCGTTGTCTGTCGACTTACTCCCCTCCCGGCAACCCGTCCACCACTCCTACCTGCACCAGACGCACCTTTTCTTAACATAAAGAAACAAAATAGCTTTCACAAAATAATTTCTATCCAGACCTGGACAAAACAGAATCTGAGTAGTCCACCTAAAGGATGTAGCTAGGCTGCAGCATGATTTTAATTTATGCAGTTGTAGCCCATGACAATATGTTGAAGAATCATATGAACTTTAGGTTACTGTCAGCAAAAAAACAAAACAACAACAATTACTGTGGTCTAATCCACAGACACCAAGAAGCAGGTCATATTCCCTCAACAGGCTCTGTCCATGAACAAAAGAATGAAACACTGATGTCAAGGGAAAACAGAACTGACCAGGCTTCATTACTCAATCAACCACAAGTATGGACACCTTGAACTGCAATTACCATAATACATAGGGAACTGGGACAGACCAGTGCATGACTCCACCCCTTTATGTTTAACGTGCTACGACATGTAGGTGTCGGAGATGTGTTTGCCAGACTGGTCTTGGTCCCGTACACTTTACCAGCAATGCGACTGAGGATCAATAATATGACTTCAAGCCCCATCAAGATTGAAAGAGGCACCAGACAGGGATGCCCTATGTCTTCCCTTCTTTACGCCTTGGTCACACAGCTGCTGGCATGTGCCTTACGGGAGTGCCATGCCCATAAAGAAATGAGATTCCCAAACTATAGCCTCATAATCTCTGCATACCACTCCGGACTAAGAGTCAACTGGAGCAAGTCTATTATTATCCTGCTTACTCCAGCTTTGGAGCCAGTGCCTCTAGAATTTCAACTCCAATGGACGTCAGACCCGTCCGATACTTAGGAATTCAGATACACGCAAACCCTAAAGTTGTGATAAAGGCCGCACAGACACTGGCAGACAACATAAAACGCTAGATTAGATTGCGGCTGTTGCTCGCTGTCCTCATAGCTCTGATGAAGGTCGTGGTCTTGCCCTGTTTTCTGTTTTGATTTATGAATATTCCGATACTCTTGCCTGGGTTGTTGTTTCAGTGACTCTGAACACTTCTGACACGTCTGGCCTGCAAACAACAGAGTGAGCTGGGAAACACTTACCTTGTCTTACTCAAGGGGGTGGACTAAATGCCCCTGACCTAGAAACATATTCTAGGGTTGCCCAATATGCCCATGCCCATAATTGGGTACATGGCCTACAAGATTTCCCCCATTTGTGGCTGGAACGGGATGCAGCTGGCCCTACCACAACTACTGTTCGGAAAGTTGACACAGAATTATCGATTTGGTAAACAGGATGACTAATTCCGGGCAGACATTTCTTGAAAAACAGGCGGCATCTTTTTTATACTCTGCAAATACCCCAATAAGGTTGGTCCACATGGTTCCCCATTGGGAAGGAAAAGGGTCACAGGAATTGCTAGCTGCCCTAGGAATTAGAGTTATGGGAGATTTGTGTGAGGATGGCAAGGATGACACTATGTTAGGTTGGGAGGAAGTGGGACGGCGATTAGCTTACTCCACAGCCCTACAACAATTTCACTTTTTCAGAGTCTGACACACTCTGAGAATTACTTGGGGATCCAGAACCCCCGGAAATGCTGGCATTTAGGGCTTTAATTCAAATATCCTCTGCTGGCTACTTGTTGACTAGACTCTACGTACATGAGCAGGAAGCTCACACATCAGGAACAACTAAGGTCGACATGCATGGCAAAATGATATGGGAGTGACTATCAGTGAAAAGCAATGGCAATATTATGTATGTAACTAACAGTATCTTTAAACACCAGACACAGACTAATACACTTTAAATACAGTAATAGAGTGTATTACACCCCTGCCCGAATATTTAGGTATGGGCTATGGCACACGCCTAGCTGCCAGCGCTGCAGAACGGTGCACGCTGACTTTGCGCATCTGGCCTGGTATTGTATGGGAGTTGGGGCTTTCTGGCGAGCTGTCATTAGGGATTTGGAGACTATCACCAGGATATCACTGGAACTGTCTCTGCTAGAAGCGTTGTTGGGGTAAAACAAAGAGATACAACGCAGCGTAAGACACTTATTGGCTATAGGAGTGTTACTAGCGAAACGTAGAGTCGTTATGCGATGGGGTCGGGCCCACTTCTGACACTGGAGGAGTGGCACAAAGACATGACCTATTGCAACACTCAATCAAACACATGCCGGGAGGTCCTCCCACCGCACGGTCGCCCTAAAGAAATAATGGGGGCTATATCAGACTTACTTGGCAGGCCATGGCAGGGAGGGCTTGGGTGGTGTTACTCAGCAAGATGGAAAGTGGGGATGTGGCATGAGAGGTAGTGACTGTGCAAGATGATGAGCCATGCCAAACTGAAAAGAAGTTCAATGCAAGTGTAAAATGCTCCGCAGTATGGAATTATGTATTAATCAATTTGCTACTAGGCTATCACTGTGTCTCTCATGCAGGAAAAACCTAACTGCAAAAGTGATGTTTATGGAATCATCATGCAATGCAAAAAGGTCGAAGTGCAGTTGCATCCGTGACACTAGACATATTGCTTTATGTGTTTGAAAATCATAAATAAAGAACTTTTTCTAAAAGCATTAACAAGCTCTAAAATTCGTATTGATAATTATATCTTTAAAAATGGCACAGCTTTACTGAAGGGCTTCCCTTCAAAATATTCATATCACTTAAATGATCAATGTTTTCTTTTTGCAACTATTGCTGATGTTGGTGATTGTGTGATTCCCAATGCAGACCGCAGAGAGTATTTAATTATAGCAGCAGACGATGGAGTATCTTCCACTCATGCTGGAGTTACATTGTGTCTTGTCCACCACAGACATCTTTTTATTTCTAATCAGCCTTTTGGCTGTTTTTACTTAGATCATTGTGGCCTACTGATTTCATATACTACGTATACATATATTTTGGTTGC
Source organism: Triturus cristatus (assembly GCF_964204655.1). NCBI lineage: Eukaryota > Metazoa > Chordata > Amphibia > Caudata > Salamandridae > Triturus > Triturus cristatus. The sequence continues at coordinate 1,010,230,807 of NC_140593.1, read as the reverse complement.
AGTGTATACTTGCTATAGATTCCATTGGGTTTGGCCACATCGCTCGGCTGACGTTAGAATTGTTATTAAAGAATTGCAAGTCTTTGTCGGTACATATGCCTGGTGCGCATTCCATTCGGATCAAGGGCATAGCTTGTTGAACCAACTTTATGGGGTTCAATGAGCATTAAATATCTCCCTTCAAGATCTCTGGGTGGGCGGACCCCATATGAAGTAATTTTTGGCATCAAAATGTATGTTCCAGACCTTGATGGTCCTGATGTTGTGTGGCTGCCACAACATTTGACGTAGGTAACCATTGTGCTGTCTTACAGGATCTTCAAAAGTTTTGTACTACAAGAACTGGATCTTGATTGGTCCCGAACATTTCAACCGACCTGGTTTATCTGTGTGCAACCCGTGTTCCATTGTATCTGGTGCCCCTTCGAATAGGCATTAGACATTTACCTGACTTTGCAAATTCCCACTACCACATATTTTGGGCTGTTAATGAGTCCCTTAACGACCCATTTTCAGAACGGTTTCCTGGGCTTGCGACTTCTTTACAATGCAATGTTTGAGCCATCAACGTACAGAGAAACATTTGCATCAGCACACGGACAACGGGATGTAGGCTCCACTAACACGGATGCAGGTTGCCTGGCAACTGTATCAGCATCGGCTGAGACTGGAGATCATGTTTGTTCCTTGGAGTTCATGGCTTGAGCAATAGACCAATCCTTGCACACAGAGTCAGACTCCTTTTTTGAGTTCTTGGCCTTCGAATTGGCGAAGAGCACAATGGATTCCTCCAAAACACCATCATTTGACTATTCTTCCAAATTTACACTTTCTTCAATTAACTTTTATTCCATGCCATTTTTATACCTATGCCTTGAGTATGTTTACCTTCTAACAACATATATTTTTCATTTGGTATTCTCTTTTGTGCTATTATTGGGACCAAAGGGAGAGTGGTGTGTGTTTCCTGCATGGCCCATTGTAGTTTTCCCTAGGTTAGCCTAATTGTGCTGCTGCCAAATAGTGAGCTGCCAAATGGTGAGCCGCTGCCAAATAGTGATCTACTGCCAAAGAGTGAGCCGTCAAATAGTGAGCTGCTGCCAAATAGTGAGCTACTGCCAAATAGTTAGTTGCTGCCAAATAGTGATCTGCTGCCAAATAGTGAGCCAAAAAATAGTGAGCTGCCACATACTGTGCCGCCACATTGTGAGCTGCCAAATAGTGAGTCACTGCCAAATAGTGAGCCTCTGCTAAATACTGAGCCACTTCCAAATAGTGAGCCACCAAATAGTGAGCCGACAAATAGTGAGCTGCTTCCAAATAGTGAGCCGCTGCCAAATAGTGAGAACCCAAATAGTAAGCCCCAAATAGTGAGCTGCCAAATAGTGAGCCGTTGCCATATTGTGAGCTGGTGCCAAATACTGAGCTGCTGCCAAATAGTCATCTGTTGCCAAATAGTGTACCACTGCCAAATAGTGAGGTTCTGCCAAATAGTGAGGCACCATGTAATAAGCAGCTGCCAAATAGTGAGGCAAAAAATAGTGAGCTGCCAAATAGTGAGCTTCCAGATAGTGTGCTGCCAAATAGTGAGTCGCTGCCAAATAGTTAGCCGCCAAATAGTGAGATGCTGCCAAATAGTGAGCCACTGCCAAATAGTCAGCCGCTGACAAATAGTGAGCCACCAAATAGTGAGCCGCTAAATAGTGAGCTGCCAAATAGTGAGCTACTGATAAATAGCCGCTGCCAAATAGTGAGCCACTGCCAAATAGTGAGCCGCTGATAAATTGCCGCTGCCAAATAGTGAGGCACCAAATAGTGAGCTGCTGGGAAATAGTGAGGCACGAAATAGTGAGCTGCGACCAAATAGTGAGCCACTGCCAAATAGTCAGCTGCTGCCAAATAGTGAGCCACTGCCAAATAGTGAGCCACCAAATATTGAGCTGCTGCCAAGTAGTGAGCCGCTAAATAGTGAGCTGCCAAGTAGTGAGTCACTGTCAAATAGTCAGCCGCCAAATATTGAGATGATCCCAAATAGTGAGCAGCTGCCAAATTGTGAGTCACCAAATAATGAGCCACTAAACACTGAGCTGCCAAATAGTGAGCTGCCAAATAGTGAGCCACCAAATAATGAGCTACCAAATAGTGAGCTGCTGCCAAATAGTTAGGCACCAAATAGTTAAATGCTGCCAAATAGTGAGCCGCGGCTAAATAGTGAGCCACCAAATAGTGAGCCGCCAAATAGTGTGCTGCCAAATAGTGAGCTGCTGCCAAATAGTGAGCCGCTGCCAAATAGCGAGTCAGTACAAAAAAGTGAGCTGGTGCCAAATACTGACGCCTGCCAAATAGTTAGCTGCTGCCAAATAGTGAGCCGCTGCCAAATAATGAGCGGTCATATAGTGAGCCACTGCCAAATAGGTGGGCCACTACCAAATAGTGATCCACCAAATAGTGAGCTGCTGGGAAATAGTCAGCCACCAAATAGTGAGCTGCTGCCAAACAGTGCGCCCCCAAATAGTGAGCCACAAAATAGTGAGCTGCCAAATGATGGGCTGCTGCCACGTAGTGAGCAGGCGCAAAATAGTGAGCTGTTGCCAAATAGTGAACTGCTGCCAAATAGTGAGCCACTGCCAAATAGTCAGCCACTGCCAAATAGTGCGCAGCTGCCAAACAGTGACCCTCCAAATAGTGATCCACTGCCAAATAGTGAGCCCCTGTCAAATAGTGATCTTCTGGGAAATAGTGAGGCACCAAATAGTGAGCTGCTACCAAATATTGAGCCCTCAAATAGTGATCCACCAAATGGTGAGCTGCGAAATAGTGGGCCGCTGCCATATAGTGAGCTGGTGCCAAGTAGTCAGCCGCTGCCAAATAGTGCGCCGCTGCCAAATAGTGAGCCTTCAAATAGTGATCCACTGCCAAATAGTGAGCCCCTGCCAAATAGTGAGCTGCTGGGAAATAGTGAGGCCCCAAATAGTGAGCTGCTACCAAATATTGAGCCCCCAAATAGTGAGCCACTGCCAAATAGTGAGCCACCAAATATTGAGCTGCTGCCAAGTAGTGAGCCGCTAAATAGTGAGCTGCCAAGTAGTGAGTCACTGTCAAATAGTCAGCCGCCAAATATTGAGATGATCCCAAATAGTGAGCAGCTGCCAAATTGTGAGTCACCAAATAATGAGCCACTAAACACTGAGCTGCCAAATAGTGAGCTGCCAAATAGTGAGCCACCAAATAATGAGCTGCCAAATAGTGAGCTACTGCCAAATAGTTCGGCACCAAATAGTTAAATGCTGCCAAATAGTGAGCCACCAAATAGTGAGCCGCCAAATAGTGTGCTGCCAAATAGTGAGCTGCTGCCAAATAGTGAGCCGCTGCCAACTAGCGAGTCAGTACAAAAAAGTGAGCTGGTGCCAAATACTGACGCCTGCCAAATAGTTAGCTGCTGCCAAATAGTGAGCCGCTGCCAAATAATGAGCCACCATATAGTGAGCCACTGCCAAATAGGTGGGCCACTACCAAATAGTGAGCCACCAAATAGTGAGCTGCTGGGAAATAGTCAGCCACCAAATAGTGAGCTGCTGCCAAACAGTGCGCCCCCAAATAGTGAGCCACAAAATAGTGAGCTGCCAAATGATGGGCTGCTGCCACGTAGTGAGCAGGCGCAAAATAGTGAGCTGTTGCCAAATAGTGAACTGCTGCCAAATAGTGAGCCACTGCCAAATAGTCAGCCGCTGCCAAATAGTGCGCAGCTGCCAAACAGTGAGCCTCCAAATAGTGATCCACTGCCAAATAGTGAGCCCCTGTCAAATAGTGATCTTCTGGGAAATAGTGAGGCACCAAATAGTGAGCTGCTACCAAATATTGAGCCCTCAAATAGTGAGCCACCAAATGGTGAGCTGCGAAATAGTGGGCCGCTGCCATATAGTGAGCTGGTGCCACGTAGTCAGCCGCTGCCAAATAGTGCGCCGCTGCCAAATAGTGAGCCTCCAAATAGTGATCCACTGCCAAATAGTGAGCCCCTGCCAAATAATGAGCTGCTGGGAAATAGTGAGGCCCCAAATAGTGAGCTGCTACCAAATATTGAGCCCCCAAATAGTGAGCCACCAAATGGTGAGCTGCGAAATAGTGGGCCACTGCCATATAGTGAGCTGGTGCCAAATAGTGAGCTGCTGCCAAATAGTGAGCCACTGCCAAATAGTGAGCCACCAAATAGTGAGCTGCTGCCAAGTAGTGATCCGCTGCCAAATAGTCAGCCGCCAAATAGTGAGCCTCTAAATAGTGAGCTGCCAAGTAGTGAGTCGCTGCCAAATAGTGATCCGCCAAATAGTAAGATTTTCCCAAATATTGAGCCTCTGCCAAATTGTGAGCCACCAAAAAGTGAGCCACTAAACAGTGAGCTGCCAAATAGTGAGCTGCCAAATAGTGAGCCACTGACAATAAGTGAGCTGACACCAAATAGTGAGCCGGTGCCAAATAGTGAGCATAGTGAGCCGGTGCCAAATATTGAGCCACCACATAATGAGCCACAGCTAAATAATGAGCTGCTGCCAATAGTGTGCAGGTGCCAAATAGGGAGCCACCAAATAGTCAGCTGCTGCCAAATAGTGAGCCGATGCTAATAGTGAGCCACTGCCAAATCGTGGGCCGCCAAATACTGGGCAGCTGCCAAATAGTGAGCTGCAAAACAGTGAGCAGCTGTCAAATAGTGAGCCACTGCCAAATAGTGAGCCACTACCAAATAGTGAGCCCCCAAATAGTGAGCTGCGAAATAATGGGCTGCTGTCATATAGTGAGCTGGTGCCAAATTGTGAGCTGGTGTCAAATAGTGAACTGCTGCCAAATAGTGAACCACTACCAAATAGTCAGCCGCTGCCAAATACTGAGCCAATGCCAAATAGTGAGCCACTAAATAGTGAGCTGCTGCCAAGTAGTGGTCCGTTGCCAAATAGTGAGCCGCCAAATAGTGAGCTGCTAAATAGTGAGCTATCAAGTAGTGAGTTGCTGCCAAATAGTGAGCTGCCAAAAAGTGAGCCACCAAATAGTGAGCATAGTGAGCCGGTGCCAAATATTGGGCCACCACATAATGAGCCGCAGCTAAATAATAAGCCTCTGCCAAATAGTCAGCCCTTCCAAATAGTGAGCCACTGCCAAATAGTGTGCCACTGCCAAATAATGGCCTCTGCCAAATAATGAGCTGCTGCCAATAGTGTGCAGGTGCCAAATAGTGAGCCACCAAATAGTGAGCTGCTGCCAAATAGTGAGCCGCTGCTAATAGTGAGCCACTGCCAAATAGTGGGCTGCCAAATTTTGGGCAGCTACCAAATAGTGAGCCGCAAAACAGTGAGCAGCTGTCAAATAGTGAGCCACTGCCAAATAGTGAGCCACGGCCAAATAGTGAGCCCCCAAATAGTGAACTGCAAAATAATGGGCTGCTGTCATATAGTGAGCTGGTGCCAAATCGTGAGCTGGTGTCAAATAGTGAACTGCTGCCAAATAATGAACCAATGCCAAATAGTCAGCCGCTGCCAAATAGTGACCAATGCCAAATAGTGAGCCACCAAATAGTGAGCTGCTGCCAATTAGTGGTCCGTTGCCTAATAGTGAGCCACCAAATAGTGAGCTGCTAAATAGTGAGCTACCAAGTAGTGAGTTGCTGCCAAATAGTGAGTTGCCAAATAGTGAGCCGCCAAATAGTGAGCATAGTGAGCCGGTGCCAAATATTGGGCTACCACATAATGAGCCGCAGCTAAATAATAAGCCTCTACCAAATAGTCAGCCCTTCCAAATAGTGAGCCACTGACAAATAGTGTGCCACTGCCAAATAATGGCCTCTGCCAAATAGTGAGCTGCTGCCAATAGTGTGCAGGTGCCAAATAGTGAGCCACCAAATAGAGAGCTGCTGCCAAATAGTGAGCCACTGCTAATAGTGAGCCACTGCCAAATAGTGGTTTGTTGCCAAATAGTGAGCCGCCAAATAGTGAGCCGCTAAATAGTGAGCTGGCAAGTAGTGAGTCGCTGTCAAATAGTGAGCCGCCAAATAGTGAGTTGATCCAAAATATTGAGCCGCTGCCAAATTGTGAGCCACCAAATAGTGAGCCACTAAACAGTGAGCTGCCAAATAGTTAGCTGCCAAATAGTGAGCCACTGACAATAACTGAGCTGACACCAAATAGTGAGCCAGTGCCAAATAGTGAGCATAGTGAGCCGGTGCCAAACATTGAGCTACCACATAATGAGCCGCAGCTAAATAATGAGCCCCTGCCAAATAGTCAGCCCTTCCAAATAGTGAGCCACTGCCAAATAGTGGGCCATTGCCTAATAATGGCCTCTGCCAAATTGTGAGTTGCTGCCAATAGTGTGCAGGTGCCAAATAGTGAGCCACCAAATAGTGAGCTGCTGCCAGATAGTGAGCCAATGCTAATAGTGAGCCACTGCCAAATAGTGGGCCACCAAATACTGGGCAGCTGCCAAATAGTGAGCCGCAAAACAATGAACTGCGGTCATATAGTGAGCCACTGCCAAATAGTGAGCCACTGCCAAATAGTGAGCCACCAAATAGTGAGCTGCTGCCAAGTAGTGGTCCGTTGCCAAATAGTGAGCCGCCAAATAGTGAGCTGCTAAATAGTGAGCTACCAAGTAGTGAGTCGCTGCCAAATAGTGAGCTGCCAATATTGAGCCGCCAAATAGTGAGCCACTGACAAATAGTGTGCCACTGCCAAATAATGGCCTCTGCCAAATAATGAGCTGCTGCCAATAGTGTGCAGGTGCCAAATAGTGAGCCACCAAATAGTGAGCTGCTGCCAAATAGTGAGCCGCTGCTAATAGTGAGCCACTGCCAAATAGTGGGCTGCCAAATACTGGGCAGCTGCCAAATAGTGAGCCGCAAAACAGTGAGCAGCTGTCAAATAGTGAGCCACTGCCAAATAGTGAGCCACGGCCAAATAGTCAGCCCCCAAATAGTGAGCTGCAAAATAATGGGCTGCTGTCATATAGTGAGCTGGTGACAAATCGTGAGCTGGTGTCAAATAGTGAACTGCTGCCAAATAATGAACCAATGCCAAATAGTCAGCCGCTGCCAAATAGTGAGCCAATGCCAAATAGTGAGCCACCAAATAGTGAGCTGCTGCCAAGTAGTGGTCCGTTGCCAAATAGTGAGCCACCAAATAGTGAGCTGCTAAATAGTGAGCTACCAAGTAGTGAGTTGCTGCCAAATAGTGAGTTGCCAAATAGTGAGCCGCCAAATAGTGAGCATAGTGAGGCGGTGCCAAATATTGGGCTACCACATAATGAACCGCAGCTAAATAATAAGCCTCTACCAAATAGTGAGCTGCTGCCAATAGTGTGCAGGTGCCAAATAGTGAGCCACCAAATAGTGAGCTGCTGCCAAATAGTGAGCCGCTGCTAATAGTGAGCCACTGCAAAATAGTGGTTTCTTGCCAAATAGTGAGCCGCCAAATAGTGAGCCGCTAAATAGTGAGCTGCCAAGTAGTGAGTCGCTGTCAATTTTGAGCAGCCAAATATTGAGTTGATCCTAAATATTGAGCCGCTGCCAAATTGTGAGCCACCAAATAGTGAGCCACTAAACAGTGAGCTGCCAAATAGTTAGCTGCCAAATAGTGAGCCACTGACAATAACTGAGCTGACACCAAATAGTGAGCCAGTGCCAAATAGTGAGCATAGTGAGCCGATGCCAAACATTGAGCCACCACATAATGAGCCGCAGCTAAATAATGAGCCCCTGCCAAATAGTCAGCCCTTCCAAATAGTGAGCCACTGCCAAATAGTGGGCCACTGCCTAATAATGGCCCCTGCCAAATTGTGAGTTGCTGCCAATAGTGTGCAGGTGCCAAATAGTGAGCCACCAAATAGTGAGCTGCTGCCAGATAGTGAGCCAATGCTAATAGTGAGCCACTGCCAAATAGTGGGCCGCTAAATACTGGGCAGCTGTCAAATAGTGAGCCGCAAAACAATGAACTGCGGTCATATAGTGAGCCACTGCCAAATAGTGAGCCACTGCCAAATAGTGAGCCACCAAATAGTGAGCTGCTGCCAAGTAGTGGTCCGTTGACAAATAGTGAGCCGCCAAATAGTGAGCTGCTAAATAGTGAGCTACCAAGTAGTGAGTCGCTGCCAAATAGTGAGCTGCCAATATTGAGCCGCCAAATAGTGAGCCACTGACAAATAGTGTGCCACTGCCAAATAATGGCCTCTGCCAAATAATGAGCTACTGCCAATAGTGTACAGGTGCCAAATAGTGAGCCACCAAATAGTGAGCTGCTGCCAAATAGTGAGCCGCTGCTAATAGTGAGCCACTGCCAAATAGTGGGCTGCCAAATACTGGGCAGCTGCCAAATAGTGAGCCGCAAAACAGTGAGCAGCTGTCAAATAGTGAGCCACTGCCAAATAGTGAGCCACGGCCAAATAGTCAGCCCCCAAATAGTGAGCTGCAAAATAATGGGCTGCTGTCATATAGTGAGCTGGTGCCAAATCGTGAGCTGGTGTCAAATAGTGAACTGCTGCCAAATATTGAACCACTGCCAAATAGTCAGCCGCTGCCAAATAGTGAGCCAATGCCAAATAGTCAGCCACCAAATAGTGAGCTGCTGCCAAGTAGTGGTCGGTTGCCAAATAGTGAGCCACCGAATAGTGAGATGCTAAATAGTGAGCTACCAAGTAGTGAGTTGCTGCCAAATAGTGAGTTGCCAAATAGTGAGCCGCCAAATAGTGAGCATAGTGAGCCGGTGCCAAATATTGGGCTACCACATAATGAGCCGCAGCTAAATAATAAGCCTCTACCAAATAGTCAGCCCTTCCAAATAGTGAGCCACTGCCAAATAGTGTGTCACTGCCAAATAGTGGTTTGTTGCAAAATAGTGAGCCGCCAAATAGTGAGCCGCTAAATAGTGAGCTGCAAAGTAGTGAGTCGCTGTCAAATAGTGAGCCGCCAAATAGTGAGTTGATCCTAAATATTGAGCCGCTGCCAAATTGTGAGCCACCAAATAGTGAGCCACTAAACAGTGAGCTGCCAAATAGTTAGCTGCCAAATAGTGAGCCACTGACAATAACTGAGCTGACACCAAATAGTGAGCCAGTGCCAAATAGTGAGCATAGTGAGCCGGTGCCAAACATTGAGCCACCACATAATGAGCCGCAGCTAAATAATGAGCCCCTGCCAAATAGTCAGCCCTTCCAAATAGTGAGCCACTACCAAATAGTGGGCCACTGCCTAATAATGGCCTCTGCCAAATTGTGAGTTGCTGCCAATAGTGTGCAGGTGCCAAATAATGAGCCACCAAATAGTGAGCTGCTGCCAGATAGTGAGCCAATGCTAATAGTGAGCCACTGCCAAATAGTGGGCCGCCAAATACTGGGCAGCTGCCAAATAGTGAGCCGCAAAACAATGAACTGCGGTCATATAGTGAGCCACTGCCAAATAGTGAGCCACTGCCAAATAGTGAGCCACCAAATAGTGAGCTGCTGCCAAGTAGTGGTCCGTTGCCAAATAGTGAGCCACCAAATAGTGAGCTGCTAAATAGTGAGCTACCAAGTAGTGAGTCGCTGCCAAATAGTGAGCTGCCAATATTGAGCCGCCAAATAGTGAGCCACTGACAATAAGTGAGCTGACACCAAATAGTGAGCCGGTGTCAAATAGTAAGCATAGTGAGCCGGTGCCAAATATTGAGCCACCACATAATGAGCCGCTGCTAAATTATAAACCTCTGCCAAATAGTCAGCCCTTCCAAATAGTGAGCCACTGCCAAATAGTGAGCCGCTGCCAAATAATGGCCTCTGCCAAATAATGAACTGCTGCCAATAGTGTGCAGGTGCCAAATAGCGAGCCACCAAATAGTCAGCTGCTGCCAAATAGTGAGCCGATGCTAATAGTGAGCCACTGCCAAATAGTGGGCCGCCAAATACTGGGCAGCTGCCAAATAGTGAACCGCAAAACAGTGAGCTGCTGCCAAATAGTTAGCCGATGCTAATAGTGAGCCACTGCCAAATAGTGGGCCGCCAAATACTGGGCAGCTGCCAAATAGTGAACCGCAAAACAGTGAGCTGCTGCCAAATAGTGAGGCACTGCCAAATAGTGAGACTCTGCCAAATTGTGAGCTGCTGCCAAATAGTGAGCCACTAAATAGTGAGTTGCTGCCAAATAGGTAGCCACAGCCAAATAGTGAGCCGCTGCCAAATAGTAAGCCACAGCCAAATAGTGAGCCGCTGAAAATTGTGAGCCACCAAATAGTGAGCTGCTAAATAGTGAGCCATTAAATAGTGAGCAGCCAAATAGTGAGCCACCAAATAATGGTCTGCCAAATAGTGAGTTGCTGCCAAATAGTGAGCCACCAAATAGTGAGATGCTGCCAAATAGTGAGCTGCCAAATAATGAGCTGCTGCTAAATAGTGAGCTGCTGCCAAATAGTGAGCCGGTACCAAAAAGTGAGCCGGTGCCAAATACTGTACGGCTGCCAAATAGTTAGCTGCTGCCAAATAGTTATCTGCTGCTAAATAGTGAGCCACTGCCAAATAGTTAGCCACTGCCAAATAGTGAGCCGGTGCCAAATAGTTAGCCGCTGCCAAATACTGTACGGCTGCCAAATAGTTAGCTGCTGCCAAATAGTGAGCCACTGCCAAATAGTGAGCCGGTGCCAAATAGTGAGCCAGTGCCAAATAGTTATCCGTTGCCAAATAGTGAGCCACCATATAGTGAGCCACTGACAAATAGATGGGCCACTACCAAATAGTGAGTCACCAAATAGTGAGCTGCTGGGAAATAGTGAGCCACCAAACAGTGAGCTCCCAAATAGTGGGCCAATGCCACATAGTGAGCAGGTGCCAAATAGTGAGCTGTTGCCATATAGTGAACTGCTGGCAAATAGTGAGACTCTGCCAAATAGTCTGCCGCTGACAAATAGTGGTCCACTGCCAAATAGTGAGCCACCAAAAAGTGAGCCGCCAAATAATGAGCTGTCAAATTGTGAGCCACTGCCAAATAGTGAGGTGCCAAATAGTGAGATGCTACCAAATAGTGAGTTGCTGCCAAATAGTGATCCAACAAATAATGAGCCACTAAATAGTGAGCTACCAAATAGTGAGCTCCTGCTAAATAGTGAGCTGTTGCCAAATAGCGAGCTGGTACCAAAAAGTGAGCTGGTGCCAAATAGTGTGCTGCCAAATAGTGAGCCACTGCAAAATAGTGAACCACTGCCAAATAGTGAGCCACTTCCAAATAGTGAGCCACAAATTAGTGAGCCACTGCCAAATAGTGAGCCCCTGCCAAATAGTAAGCTGCTGCCAAATAGTCAGCCACTGCCAAATAGTCAGCCACTGCCAAATAGTGAGCCACAAAATAGTTAGCTGCTGCCAAATAGTCAGCCACTGCCAAATAGTCAGCCACTGCCAAATAGTGAGCCACCAAATAGTTAGCTGCTGCCAAATAGTGATCCCCCAAATAGTGAGCCCCCAAATAGTGAGCTGCGAAATAGTGGGCTGCTGCCATATAGTGAGCTGGTGCCAAATAGTGAGCTGGTGCCAAATAGTGAACTGCTGCCAAATAGTGAACCACTGCCAAATAGTCAGCCATCACCAAATAGTGAGCCACTGCCAAAAAGTGAGCCACCAAATAGTGAGCTGCTGCCAAGTAGTGGTCCGTTGCCAAGTAGTGAGCCGCCAAATAGTGAGCCGCTAAATAGTGAGCTGCCAAGTAGTGAGTCACTGCCAAATAGTGAGCTGACAAATAGTGAGCCACTAAATAGTGAGCCACTGACAATAAGTGAGCTGACACCAAATAGTGAGCCGGTGCCAAATATTGAGCCACCACATAATGAGCCGCAGCTAAATAATTAGCCGCTGCCAAATAGTGTGCCCTTCCAAATAGTGAGCCACTGCTAAATAGTGAGCCACTGCCAAATAATGAGCCTATGCCAAATAGTGAGCTGCTGCCAATAGTGAGCAGATGCCAAATAGTGATCCACTAAATAGTAGGCAGCTGCCAAATAGTGAACCGCAAAACAGTGAGCTGCTGTCAAATAGTGAGCCACTGACAAATAGTGAGCCACTGCCAAATAGTGAGCCTCTGCCAAATTGTGAGCCGCTGCCAAATAGTGAGCCACCAAATAGTGAGTTGCCGCCAAATAGGTAGCCACTGCCAAATAGTGAGCTGCCACCAAATAGTGAGCCACTGCCAAATAATGAGCTGCCAAATGAGAGCTGGTGATTAATAGTGAACCGCCAAATAGTGAGCCACTGCCATATAGTGGGCCGCCAAATAGTAGGCAGCTGCCAAATAGTGAACCGCAAAACAGTGAGCTGCTGTCAAATAGTGAGCCACTGACAAATAGTGAGCCACTGACAAATAGTGAGCCTCTGCCAAATTGTGAGCCGCTGCCAAATAGTGAGCCACCAAATAGTGAGTTGCCGCCAAATAGGTAGCCACTGCCAAATAGTGAGCTGCCACCAAATAGTGAGCCACTGCCAAATAATGAGCTGCCAAATAGAGAGCTGGTGATTAATAGTGAACCGCCAAATAGTGAGCCGCCAAATAGTGAGCTTTCAAATAGTGAGCCGCCAAAGAGTGGGCGGGTGCCAAATAGTGAGCAATTTTTAAATCAAATAAAAGTACAGATAAATACTGGTGCATGCCTTCTATCAAGCAAACAACACCCTCATACAAACGTTTTTTAACTTACTTGTGATACCACAATAACAAAATTCTGAAAATCCAAATATATATATGCAGCAGACAGAGAGTGATCCTTACACCTGGAAATTCAAATGAAAAGTGACCAGGAGATGTACAAAGCATTGGGAGGAGCCTGCTGAACAGGAAGTGGAAGTTGGACTCTCTAGGGCACACCCTTCTTGTTGAAAAAAAACCAACTAAGCACTAAAAAAAACCTGAATATTCTGTTGGAGTAGAATATTAACTTGAAAATAGATTTTTAAATAGATTTAACTGCTTCTCAAGTAGAGAATCTGCTTAAGATTCAGCCGCCCGCCAGCATCAAGTAAATGGTCCCGGAAGGGTCTGTGGTGACCGGAAGCCGAACTAGTGCTCAGGAAATCTCACAAGTGCTCGCTAGCTGCAGGCAAATATTGTTGCCCTCACCAGCGCATGCCAAAAAAAGTCTTGCGTTCGGATGGCGGAATTTAGTGGGAACTACATGTTACACACATAAAGTGGAGTTCTCTAATTGCTCCAACTCGGCGAGTAGAATTATATTTCTGCCCAGGCCTGCTTACAAGTAAGGGTGGGCGTAGTGGGGCTACGTGAAGCAGCGCGTAGTGTGCCCAAATCTATGCACACTCGCGCGCTCCGCGTAGCCCCACTACGCGCCGCCCGCCTCCCGCTCACCCTCCTTTTAAATAATACCCTGCATGTTAAATAATTAAAAGTAAAGAGACTTACCTGAAGCGCGGCGTCTCCGGGGCTCCCTCTTCCTCGTTTCCAACTTCTTGTGACAAATGCGCATGTGCGGACGCCCGTGCACGCGCTTTTCTCGCAAGAAATGTGCATGCGTGGGCGTCCGCGCATGCGCATTTGTCACAAGAAGTTGAAAACGAGGAAGAGGGAGCCCCGGAGACGCTGCGCTTCAGGTAAGTCTCTTTACTTTTAATTATTTAACATGCAAGATATGATTTAAAAGGAGGGCGGGCGGGAGGCGGGTGGCGGGCGGCAGGCAGCTACGCTTCGCCCTGGCGTGTGTGTAGCGCTGCCTGCTTCGCCTACTTCGAAAACTGCGAAGCAGGCAGCGCTACGTACACTACGTGGGCGAAGCGTAGTGTAATGCCCAGGGTTACTTACAAGTAAATTAAATGTGCAAATTGGGTGTAAGCCAAGAGGAGAGAACCTAAGCACTTTAGTACTGGCTAGGAATGGTAAAGTGTACAATATACTAAAAGCCAAAAAAACGTGCTCAGAAAACAGATGGGTGAAGGGAAAAAGCTCGGGGATGACCCTGCAGAAAGGGCAAAGAACAAAAATAGTTATTTTTCTTTTCCCATGCAATGTCTTGAGGCACAGAAACAGTCTGCGAATGGTAAACTTCAAGAGGAAAATTCTGTAGTCATTTAGTATTATACATAGAAAAACTTTATGGCAAGTAAACTTTCTAAGAAACGTTTTTCAGGTGGTTCGATTCCAGTGAAAATGATCTCCCTCTGCGGTGAAAATTATCTCCTAATATGAAAAAAGTTTTGCTGAAATGACTGTAAATCGCGAAACTTTGTAATTTATACAACGGTATTAAGTCTTGAAGTTTCTCACGAAAAACAAAAATCTGTACATATCAGTAGCTTTGAAATAATAATGAACTACCGAGTATCAAACTGTCCACTAAGATCTATAAAGTTATTTATAATTTATCAACGAATTCCTCTCTCCCAAAATCAATGACTGATACAGCGCAATTTGTATGCCTTGGGCTTTCGCCCATTTTTGCCAATAGTAGCTTTTGTCACGGACAATTATTAGAGCTCTGATGTGCTGCGCATATCATTTTCAGTAGAATGAATTTAAAAAATATAGGCTAGATAGCTATTCACGTAATTAAAAATACATTAATGTGTCGTCTATTTAAGAGACTCCATGAATTTATGTGACAGAGTAAATGAACAGACTATATATGTGTCAATACAATCCAAACCTTATGACTGAAAGTCTGATTGCCTAAACAGAGCACTATGGATTGGTGTGCCTTTTGATTGAAACATATACTGTGGAACTAGTTCTGTGTACTAAACAAATCCAGCACCTTTGCAATAGTCTGGGAACAACTACAGAGATATATATTGGCGGATTTGGAATTTGTCTGCTGTAAAATTCGTTGATGGTAGTGGAGTTTGTTGCTGGTAAATCGTAAAGATCTTAATGTTAGCTCTTTATTGCACCATATAGGAAAATGAGTAAGTGAAATTTGTGTAATTTACCTTCATGTATTTACTCAAACTTGTTTATCAAATATTTCATGGAATTATGCATAATTGCACGAAATGCAAATACATCTTTTGGCGCTATTTCACCACTAAATGTGCACTTGTGTCAATTTTTGACACAAGGACTCATTTTGTGCTAAAAAAATAGTGCAAAGGAAGGAACAAAAGCACATGTTCCCATGCACGCTCAGCAGTTTTTTTTACTGTGAATGGAGCGTAATAAATACAAAATAGAGAATTGGCGTAATTTCAGGAATTTCGTGTAACATACATAACGCGAAATTTCACAAATGGTGCTGGCATTATCAAAATTTGACTTAGGGCTCAATATGCATTTCATTAGCAAACAATATTTTATGCAATAGATTTACTTTCCATTAATAAACTGTTTTGCCAACACGAACACTGTTTGCATGATCGGCCACAGAGGCAGACAAATTCAACTAGATCTGGCCAAAATGTTCTTACAACACGTTCCTGTTAATTGTTTGAAATGAGCATTAAGAAAACTCAAGGCCACGCGAAATATACCACAATTAAATCAATGAATTCAATGACATCCACTTTCAATGGACTCTTATTCTGAACAAGGGTTTAATGATTGTACGGAAATGTCACTCTTGTTTGAAGGTCATGTGAAATCGACCAGTTCTATTGAAGGCATTAACATGGAGGAAAGCATCTCATAAATTAAGTGCTTTTTTGTAAGGCAGTCCTTCTTAATGTTAATCATCATAATACTTCACTTCCGGTAAAGACACACTTTGAAAATACTGAAACAGATGTTCCTATTGTCCAGAATGTATCTAAGTTCGATTGATCTGCATTACAGATATGGTGTCCATTTAGGGCAGTGAGACATTGTTAAGTAATACCAAGGACATGACTGCACAGATAAAGAAGAGGAAGAACCCTATACAAATAACATCATAGTACTCAATCAGTGATTAATTTGATATGGTGTTTGCCTGTGCTCAGCACCAGCACTTAATTCTCAACACCAGCACTTATGACAGTCCACCACAGAGTGGCACTGTTTGTCTCTTAATAAGCTGAGCCCATCACCAAATTGAATATTATTTAGATATAGAATGAAAACTAATAATATTTGCTGTCCTGGCCATTCTTACATCTTTGAGTGGCCTAGCATAATGAGAATTGTCACACTTATAGGAGCGTGACGGTTAGTGACAGTGTTGGTACTGTCATTAGCCTCACAGGCAATAAGTAGTGCAAGCTACAGTGGCCTCATGCAAAGCGCGAAAATCGGGTGACTGACTTCGCAGTTCTTTCCATCTGGTGGTCCTGGGTAAAAATAAAAGTAGAAATAAAAACAGCACGGAATAGGGAGCAGGAAAGACAGCATCAGACAGCGGAGGAGACGAAATAGCAAGCAACTTGGCAGTACTTTGCAGCTGACTATCCCTTATGAAAAAATAAAAAAGTAAATTCGAAGGGAGTAGATGGGAGTGTTGGTAGTAACATAGACCATGTAAGGAGGAGGAAAGAGGGAGAGAACAAGAAAACATATGCCTGCATTGGAGTACATAAAGCAAAATCGAATGAGTCCCATTAATTGTGCTGTGTAAGCATGCAATTCATCCAATGATAACACAGTGAGCTCCTAGATGGGAAGACACGACAATAGGTGGGAAAGTCTTTGAATCTGCAGCTGACAAACAAGCTAGACCACAAAGCATCCAAACATGACCAGCAGTTTGACCTAGAGCCCACTCTGAGGGGCATACTTACAAGCCCCTTGTCCCACAGTTGCATCACATGCAAACCACCAAATCCTATTTATGAAGCCACGCAAAGCCACTTTGCATGGCTTTGAATGGCATCATAGATATCGAGTATCAAGGCAGCGCAAATCGCTGCGTTGCCTTACTCTGCGCTAGGGAGGCGTTCAATGGCCGTTGCGGTGGGTGTTACCACGCAACACCCATGGATTCTGAGGCCCATCTGCGCCCAGTCAGAGCCCGGCTGAGGCTGGGCTAGGCCACTCCCCTAAAGAGTTCCAACTAAAGGCATATCGGACTATGGACTGCCAACACTAGAGGTACTGTCTTTAACCCCCATTCTACAAAGCTCTAAACAGTTCTTCTAGCAGCAATTAGTCACCTTTTTGATCTTGTTCTGTCCAACTGTATTTTTGCCGAATCATGGGGAAACAAAGTAATTGAGGGTGGATGGGAGGCACCTGAGGAAAAAGACAAAGAAAAATCTCCAGAATCCTAGTCCGGGGGTTGAGAGGGATGGGGAAGGCGGGGAGAGTGTGATTGATTGAACTGAGTTCATTCTATCTGATTGTGAGGGCTTGCTAATGTCATCTTTACCATATAATGTTACATCTGCCCCTCACCTAAGGCTCCCTTATCATCCGCTTCTCCACCGTTGCAGCTGCTAATAGAGGCCTAGGTAGTATACTAGCCTATTCAAAAAGGCAGCTAGCAAGAAACGGCTGACGAAAGAACCAGATAATATCGAAGTGCTTCCAACTAGCCCTCCAGGCAACCATAAGGAAGCTCAAGGCAGGACTCCTGTTGACCTATTTGTAAGCAATAGATTTGCACCTCTTGCGGAACACATAGCCACGCATAAAGAGAGCATCGGACACATGGACATAGAATTAGTAGGAGGGACACAGCCTCTCATTCTAGGAGTGGTAGGGTGGTGGGTACTGAATCAACACCAACTAATGTTGACCTCAAGAGGGAAATTTTGGCCCTCAAAGAAACAATAGGGACCTTAACCACTCTCATTTTAAAATTATATCTGATCATAGAAGATCTCAACACCCATGAGACACTACTACCCAAGTGGCCCCAGAGCACATGTACGACCGAAAAATCAAATCATCCCACTATCCACAACTCACAAGCAACATCCAATGCCTTAATTACCAACCGTGTACACCAAGCTGAAAACACGGGTGGCTGTAATAGGGGAACCCCTACAATAGACCGTCCATGTATGTCAAAACCCTAGAAGGCCCCAGGGAACTTCCTAGGGACAAGACCGGGACCTTGGTGGCCACAGCGAATGATCTACTCCATCAAACCGCAGGCCATAGAGAGGTGCCTTTATTAAGCCTGGGCAAAGCACTACGCTACGCTCGCGTAGTTTGCGAAGTTTGCGCTACTTCGCACTACGCGAATTGCACGTAGCACAGTACGAACACGCGTAGCGTAGTGTTGCGTAGTGCAGCGGTCATTTTTTGTTTGCTCGCGGTCCTCAACGTCAAGTTGACGACCGCGAGCAAGCAAAATGACATCCCGGCGAGACTTTTTCCTCGTTTGCGATCAGCAACATCAAGTTGGCGATCGCGAGCGTGGAAAATAAACCTCCCGGCGAGATTCTCAACGCGAGGAGGTCAGGTTTCTCATTGCGAGTGGTCGCGTATGCTCGCGACCGCTCACGATGAGAGACTACCAGTCCGCGTTGAGAAAGCTGCAGCTCGAGTAAAAATCTACTTGAGCGGCAGAAAACTACAGCTCGCACTGTGCAAGATGACGTTTTCAATGATTGCACAGTGCCGGTTGCTTGTCCGCACTGTGCAATCATTGAAAACGACAGCTTGCACAGTGCGAAGATGTTACTATGCAGTTCGCGAAGTGCTACGCGTCGGTCGCGTAGTGCAAAGTGCACTTTGCGTAGCTTTGCGTAGTGCTACTTCGCGAACTACGCCCAGGGTTAGCCTTTATTCCTTAGGCTGCGCTCATTCTTCAACAACGCCCTTCAGCCCATTAGCTATATGACCAATGTACCTAAGCTTGATTGTAGCAGCAAACATGAATATGGCAAGGGCCTAAAGAACAAAGCTGTCCATTGGATAAGGCATGTAAGGGGTTGTCGATCAGTGATAAGGGACTACATCTTAAGGGCAAGAAGATGTGTCCTGAACAATAATTCTGTTGACACAGTAGAACTCACCTTGACAAGTGAATATCTACTGCATAACTTAGTCGCCCTGGAAGCTAGATGTTGCCCCCTACGTACCACTAATATTTAACTGAAGCCAACCATTCCTCTATCCACTGCTACACACAAGAATGTATCTGTGCCCTTAAGGGACTTACCTCTCTCCTCCCTATCGCAGAATGACTGACTACCCCCAGAATCCCCGCAGAAACATGTGTGTTATTTTAATACTGATACTGATTTAATCTACACATTGAAGCACAAGGGTTCAGAGGATGGTCTTCTTGAGAATGAGGTAGAGACATCAATTCCTCACCCACTCCTATATGCCGAATCTTCCTTGCAAACAGGAGATGACGCCCAGGATGGCGTCACAACCACACACACTCACACGACCACTGACATGGACGATTTAGATTCCTACCCCCACAAATCACCTAGACACAAGAAAACTCATAATAGCTTTCTGGAATGTGGCAGGTATAAGAGGAAAATTAGATCTCCCCCACTGGCTTGAACTCATTAATCAACACATGATCTGCATCCTGCAGGAAACCTGGCGTCTGATCCCCGTTTTTTTTCACAGGGTTCGCAACGTTTCACAAATAGGCAATTTCCTCGAAGCATGGCGGCCCTTCCGGAGGGCTACTTATTCTGGTTAAAATTGCACTAAATTGTGTAATAGAGGAGCTTCCCACAAACAACAGTGATATTCTTTGGGTTAGACTAAAAGGCCCTCTAGGAAAGTGCATAGACATTCTTAATGTCTATGCAAGGAGCACCAGAGTAGGTAGGTCACCAACCCTGCGGTCACTAGATGAGTTGCTGGATGCAAAGCAGACAGTCCACCCCTTAATCGTGGCAGGGGGTTTCAATGTAACTTTCGAACCCCTCGATCAGGAAGACATTCTAGAGGCCAATGAGGAAGACAACATGTGGTCAGTTCCCTCACTGGTGCTGCCACCAATATAGAAGTGGTCCCAAGCAGCCATCCATTTAAACTCCATAACCCTAGCACGTAGGCTAAGGGCCGCCAATGGAAGGACCTCCTCGGTCAAGAAATTGGGGAATGGCCTTTGTCGGGCCCAAAAGGTCCAGCCGGATTGATTATATTCTTGTGGACCTCAGCCTATGGCCACTTGTAGTAGACATGTCTATCATCCAGACCTGTGAAAGTGACCATAATCCTCTTAGCCTTATAATTGAGTATCCGTGGGGAGAAAAATTAAGGACAACTCATGATCTCCTCTCTACAAGGGAGTTGACCCCCTCAAATGATAATCGCCGGCATACATGGCCCACAATTTTGGCAGACAAATTGAAGCTTAGCACCCTATAGAGTGAACTTGAGAACCATCTGGAGCTGCTGTTATCCCGGTCAAGAGACCCATTTGCACGAGTAAGCTGCAGTGATTTACATTCTAAGTTTTTTAGCTATTTGGCTAAAAACGTTATTGTCCACCAACCAAAGTCAAGATCGAGCCAGGCAACAATAAACAACACGTCCTCATGGTTCTCCAAAGAGTGCAGATCCCTTAAAAAACAGCTGTCCCTTGCTTTAAGGCAAGGGGACATCTCCTTAATTAGGGAATTGAGGAGGCAATACAAACTGGCCCAACTGAAGGCCAAGAGGGACTGGGACGAAAGGAGGTGGGCAGAACTCAGGGAGTCCTTCTCCAGTCAAGAAATCGGATTGTTCTGGTTACTCGTGGGCAAGGCAATCATGAAAGGTCTCCCTCTTTGGCTAATAACATCACGTTCCATGCATGGCAAGATCATTTGGGATCTCTGAACTCGACCCTTTCAAGCTATGGTATGGAACCAGTAGTCCCTGACTTAATCCAACCATCAGATGATCTCTCATTTACCAGAGAGGAAATATTGGCCTCTCTGGAAGCAATCATACCCACTAAGGCTCCCGGCCCGGGTGGCATCCCAGGTGATCTCTTCCGATCTGACAGAGAAAACTTGGCAACTTATATATTGACCCTTGCTAATGACATTGCGGGAGGAGGGAGAATCCCTGAATCATTGAAAGTTGCCGAAGTGATCCTATTTTCAAAAAGGGCGATAGGTCTATGCCTTCCAACTATCGACCAATTAGCCTGATAGATTGTGTCCAGAACGTTTTCTGCTGCATTCTTTTAGCCAAAATCTCTGATTGGATGGAAGAGAACAACGTTCTCTATCCCCTCCAGCGGGCTTTCATTGGAAGACTGGTACAATCAATCAGGTTTTTCGTCTCTTTATGATGTACTGGAAGGTGGTTCTGCTGGGTAAAGGGAACCTGTACATTGCAGTCATTGATCTAAAAACTGCATTTGATCTGTGTTAGACCCGGGATCCCTGGTTGGCTGAGGTAGGTACCTTAGGCCAAGAAGGGACCCGCATTCCAACGTCAGGGAAAGGAAGGTCACCTTCTTAGATAAACAAAAAACACAAGAGAGAGAAAGGGTTTTTTTGTTTGAAGGAAATACTCCTGGTCCCCTTGTAGAAGAGTAATCAAACAGTTGGAAGAGAACACCCTGGCGACACCTCAATGTGTCCGAGGTATAGGAAGAAGTGCACAGAAAGGCAAATTCCTCCTTTCTTAAGAAGACCCCTCACTCACCAACCTAGTTGGTGACATGCTTCTTCATCGGGGTCCCACCCGAATAGCCGAATGCTACCCGGGTGTTCTTCAACACCTTATTACAGTGGAGCAGGTTGTTTTTCGTGGTGCAAGTGAGTGAAAATAGTGATTTAAAAATTGGCCAGAATTAACTCCCTCAAAAGTTTTATTCTGGAGCAACTGGACAATATTAAAAAATTCGTAAGATGTTGTTCTCCGTTAAATTTGTAGTGAAACAAAAAGTGAATAAAAAATGGTCTACATGTTTCAACCTGATGGGGATAATACCAAGTTTTCGTCAGGACCAGTGGACGTCACCCGGGTGGTCTACACGTGCTAAGGTGTACCCTACCCTTGGTCACTATAAAACCCAACCATGTACTGACAGTCAGGCGCCCTCTCTTTAATTTTTGAAAGGAAAAATATCTGAAAAGACAAACAAACAATCACACGCAAAACACAATAAGTAGCATCAATGGTGTCTTAGAAAGAGTAATGAGTGCTCCTTTTACTCCCAATCCAGTGTATTTAAAAGTGAAAATACACAAGATGTGTCTGGTGATTATAATAAAAAAAAATCACATAAGGTGTGTCTCATAGAGTGTGAGGCATCAAGTAGTAATATTCGCCAGTCGCACAATCACTCAAGATGCACGATCAGCCCTTGATCATGAGGTACACCCCACTGTCAACATTCATTAAAGTGGGTGTCTAAGCGCTCAGGCAAATTCGTGAGGCAAATGCAGTGAAGTTATGCCAGTCGCACAATCACTCGGGGTACATATTCCGCCCGTGAGTATATTTTTCAACGCCACGTTCATTAATCATTTAAAGTGGGTGTCTACGCGCTCAAACATGTAGGTGAGGGCGTACAAAACAGTAGAAGCATGCATGCTGGTTTTTTAGCGTAACAATGGAGGTGCTGGGAATCACAGGTGCGGAGAAATGGGGGCTTACTAGAGACGCGAAGTGGCGTACCTCATGGAAGCCAGGGTCAAGGTGCTGGCTCAATTTCACAGTCTGAAATAATGTACGGGATGTCAAGTTAAAACGATCATAATGCCCGTAAAAGTATAGGGTTAAAAGGCGGGGAAGAGCAGGACAGAGCGGAGCCCACCCGCGTCGTGTCTGCCATACTCACTGTGTGAAGCCCAGTCACCGCCTACTCAATGACCTGACATGGCACCCCGAGGAACACCGGAGTGGTGATCCATTGCTGTATAAATGCGAGGCGCTTCTGGGTACGTGTCAAGGGGGCGTGGTAACGTGGTCACATGACTGGCGTCATCACGCTCGAGGTGCGTTACCGGGCGTGGTTATGTAGTTATGGCCGCTATCAGATGGGACGTACAGGCCGATACAATGGACACTGACGTGTGTAATGAAATGGGCGTGACTACAAGTGACTGATGTAGTAACGCTTCGAGGGCATGACCATCAGTTTCCCAAGGATGCTAAAAAATGAAGTGGGCGTACAATAGACCATATGTGTAGTCCAAGAGCCCTATGCCACCCCACGGAAGGGGGACTCGATAGTGGCGTGACAGAGTGGTGCATCAATTACCAAATTAAGGGCACGCGCTTCATGAGTGGGAGACTGGGAGCGCTCGACAATTGATGTACACTAGATGACCATATAAGTGAACAGATGCCTGGGCTGGAAAAAAGAAAAAGGGAAATGAAATACAAACAGACTCCAAAATTGAATGGAATGGAGTATGTGGGTTGCTACCAAAGGTGGGTGTCATGGGTATGATCCCAAAAATGCAGTGCTACGATCAGGTTAACCACATTATATTTTAGGAGAGATGACTAGGGCCCCCTAGGGTCAGACTGAGGGGTAGTGGCTAGGGTGGGAGTGTCTGATCCACCAGTTGGTGATCACTGAGACCTCGATGCGGTTAAAGCGAGAGAGGGAGACCAAAGAAGGACAAGGGGACTGATGGTAGTCAGCACTGGCAAATGAATCAGATCTACTTGGGAAGGACTGAGTTCCACGGGATATTTTCATTCAGACCATTTTTATGTGTGGATAGCCTGTAAATCCACCGCTGTTCCTTTTTGAATAAGCGTGGTTGGATTCTTTCTCCTTTTTATTTGTTCAATGATAGTCCATCTCATATCATTGGTTGTGTGGTTGTTCCGGAGAAAGTTCTCAGTAAGTTTTGTTGTTATTTTCTAGCACCTGATCGTGCTACGGTGCTCACAAATTCTCTGTTTGA
The DNA here is from genome assembly GCF_964204655.1 of Triturus cristatus. NCBI lineage: Eukaryota > Metazoa > Chordata > Amphibia > Caudata > Salamandridae > Triturus > Triturus cristatus. Next base: position 1,010,207,122 of record NC_140593.1, on the reverse strand, counting down.
CTTTCCTGCAGGTCATACCCACATACTGGAGGTCGCATGGGCACTTGATCAAATGCACAACCTTGGTGCTGTTGCAGTTTGTGTGTGCCCGTTGAGTCCACACTTTCCGAGGTTCCAGTGCTAGTGATTTGGTGTTGCTGGTTAAGTGGCACATGCTGCAGTTCCCACATTTGTAATGGCCTAAGGTGTTGGGTAGACACCCATCGTTGAGGACAGTGGCTGTGGTCTCCTGTCTGGTTTCCGTTGCGCATGTGCTCACTAAGGAGTCTTTTAGACTCCTCGCCTTTTTGAAGGAGAACAGTGTTTTTTCCCAATGCAAATTACCTGTTTTGAGGATGGACCAATGTTTATTAATGGATTTTGTCATTTGATTTGATGCTGTGCTGTTTGTGGTTACCCATGTCAATGGTATGTCTTCCTCAGTCTGTACCTTGTCTTCCAAAAGGGCCTCTCTCGGTTGATTGCGTGCTCTTTTCTGGCACTTGTTAAGGATTCTTTCAGGGTAACCTCTGTCTGAACGTTTTTTTGTGAGGTCTGTTGCTTGGCTACGGTAATCTGCGGTCTTACTACAATTACGACGTAGCCTGAGAAACTGGCCATAGGGCAAGTTTTCCCTTAGTGGTCTGGGATGCAAACTCTCATATCTGAGTAGGTTGTTCTTGGCAGTGGGTTTATGGTGGGTCTCTGTTTCTAGGCGACCATTTTCTTTGGTGATCACAACATCCAGGAATATCATTGTATTGTAATCCTTAGTGCGGCTAAACCTCAAGTTTTGATCACAGGTGTTGATTCATGTGATAAAGTCTGATAGGGCCTTGTTCGGTCCCTGCCATATGCCAAGGACGTCATCGATGTACCTCTTCCAGAAGACGATGTTAGGAGAGAAGGGGTTCTGTTCATTGAGTATGAATTGTTTCTCAAACTCAAAGACGTAAAGTCCTGCCACACTTGGGGCGAATGTGCTCCCCATCGAAGTACCCCTGGAGGTACAGGGCTCCCTCGAATTTGAAAAAGTTTCTCTTCAGGGCCAGTCTGGCACATTCTAGGATGAAATACTTGGGTGTCCTGTGTGTCCAGTTTGTTCCGTCCAGGGCTCTCTTCAGTTCTTCGAGAGTGTCATCCTGGAGGATGCTGGTATAGAGGTTTTTGATGTCAAAGCTCACCAAGATTGTACTTTCATCCACTACGATATCCGTAAGTAGTTTCAGTAAACACTTGGTATCCTGTAGGTGGGTCGTAGTGTTTTGTACTAGGGTTTTTAGAAAAAAGTCACAGAAGCGTGACAAGGGTTCAAGTAGAGACAATATGCCAGACACAATGGGTCTGCCTGGAGGAGGGGTCTTATTCTTATGCATTTTGGGCAATGTATAAAAATAGGTTTTTTTTTCCCTCACTGTTACAGAGAAAGTTTGCCTCCTGTTTCGAGATCTGTCCCATAGATTCAGCGTGCTCCACAAGGGATTTGATCTCTTGTTTAAGATCACTGGTGGGGTTGGATGTCAGCAACTGGTAATTCCTCTCATCTGACAACAGTCTTTGGCACTCTGCACAATAGGCTGTTTTGTCCTGGACCACCACGCCACCCCCTTTGTCTCCTTTTTTTTTATGACAATGGTGTCACACATTTCCAAGCTTTCTAGGGAGAGGCTCTCCTCTCTGCCCATATTCTGGAATGGTTGTTTGAGATCTAGATGTTAAATGTCATTGAAGTACGCCTGTTCGAAAGTTGCTATCTCTACCGGGATGGTATGTGGATGGAGGTGTGAAAGTAGATTTCAGCCGTAATCCAGTTTCATTAGGATCTTCTGTGGGTGTTGTCTTGTCTTGTTTTTCAAAGAAAGCCTTGAGCCTTAGTTTCCTAAAGAAACCTGACAGCTCACAATGGAGATGAAACTTGTCAAATCTTGAGGTCGGGACAAAGCTTAAACCTTTATTGAGCACTCTTTCTTCTATTGATGACAGGGGTCTTGTAGCGAGGTTAGTGACAAAGTCCTGCTGTTGCTTGTCCCTGCCAGGGGTTCCTGTGTCTTACTCTGAGTGTAGCTGCCTACTGGGTCTTCCTCTTCCCAGTGCACCTGGTTTGTGCCCTTCCTTCTGCCTCTTCTCCTTCTGCCCCTGCCTAAAAAAGGTGGCCTGAAGGTGTTGGGACAGAATAGTGGTTGTGGGAATGGTGGTTGCCATCCGTACATAGGGTAATGTTGTTGTTGGTTGTAGGGGCCCCGGAAGCCTGGCATCAATTGTGTGTTGTAGGTGGGCCAGTTGTTCTGAGTTCTATTGCTCCCTCTTTGTCTTTGCCTTCCACTTTCTGTACTGGAGCCGCTACTGCCTGTGGAGTCATTGCTAGAGGCATCTGAATCACGATCTGACCTCATTGGAGGTGTGAACTCTGGGTCTGAGTAGGGATAGGTCTTGACGTAAGAGAAATGTTTAAGGTCCTTTTGGAATTTTTGTACCTTTTGTTGGGTATCTTTGTACTCGTTGATATCTTTATTAAGTTTGTCAAGTCTTTTTTTATAGCCTGTGATGGTTCTTTTTATATGGCTTTCCGTAAGTTGGATTTCAACTATGATTGTCTCAGAGAGTCGTAAAGCTGTCTTGATGATCAGCACAATACAATCGCGCCTGCAGTGCCACACAATCTGTTCCCAGTCCTTTCTAAAGTCAGGATCATCCAAGAAGATCCTTGGTGCATTTGTAACCAAGAGACCCTTTGGTGCCATGTTATTTCTCAGATATTCCTTTAGGATAGTCCCATGCAGTATTGTTCTGATTCTGTTTCTTTGCATTTCGGTCAGTTTTTCCCAGTCGTTGTCTGTGATATAGTCTGTGCCATACTGGCATCAGCGAATAGGGAGGGATCTCCCAGGATTACATCCACTTCCTCGCTGGAATAGGACAGCCCTTGATTTTCACCCATGATCAAACAGTGTCCAAAAAAGGCTCAATGCAAAGAAAAGGCTCTCGCAGCTGTGCGCTGCCTAAACTAACAGAAAAGACAGGAGAGAGAAAAGTTTTTTTTGTTTGAAGGTAATACTCCTAGTCCCTAGAGTAATCAAACAGTTGGAGGAGTACTCCCTGGAGATACCTCAATGTCTCCGAGGTATAGGGAGAGGTGAACAGAAAGGCAAATTCCTCCTTTCTTAAGAAGTCCCCTCACTCACCAACCTAGTTGGTGACATGCTTCATCATCGGGGTCCCACCCGAATAGCCGAATGCTACCCGGGTGTGCTTCAACACCTGATTACAGTGGAGCAGGTTATTTTTCGAGGTGCAAGTGAGTGAAAATAGTGATTTAAAAATTGCCCAGATTTAACTCCCTCAAAAATTTTATTCTGGAGCAACTGGACAATATTAAAAAGTTCGTAAGATAGAGCTCTCGGTTAAATTGACCTCCAGTATCTTTGTAGTGAAACAAAAAGTGAATAAAAAATGGTCTACATGTTTCAACCTGATGGCGATAATCCCAGGTTTTCGTCAGGACCAGGGGACATGACCTGGGCAGTCTACACACGCTAAGGTGTACCCTACCCGTGGTCACTATAAAACCCAAACATGTACTCACAGTCAGGCACCCTCTCTTCAATTGTTGAAAGGATAAAAATCTGAAAAGACAAACAAACAAACTCAGTCCTTCCCAAGTAGATCTGATTCATTTGCCAGTGCTGACTACCATCAGTCCCCTTGTCCTTCTTTGGTCTCCATCTCTTGCTTTAACCGCATCACGGTATCAGTGATCACCAACTGGTGGATCAGACACTCCCACCCGAGCCACTACCCCTCAGTCTGATCCTAGTGGGCCCTAGTCATCTCTCCCTAAAATATAATGTGGTCAACCTGATCTTAGCACTGCATTTTTGGGATCATACCCATGACACCCACCTTTGGTAGCAACCCACATACCCCATTCCATCTGATTTTGGAGTCTGTTTGTATTTAATTTCCCTTTTTCTTTTTTCCAGCCCTGGCCCCTGTTCACTTATATGGTCATCTAGTGTACATCAATTGTCGAGTGCTGCCAGTCCCCCACTCATGAAGCGCGCATCCTTAATTTGGTAATTGATGCACCACTCTGTCACGCCACTATCGAGTCCCCCTTCCGTGAGGTGGCAAAGGGCTCTTGGACTACACACATGGTCTATTGTACGCCCACTTCATTTTTTAGCGTCCTTAGGAACCTGCTGGTCATGCCCTTGAAGCGTTACTACATCAGTCACTTGTAGTTACGGCCATTTCATTACACACGTCAGTGTCCATTGCATCGGCCCATCAGTGTCCCACCTGATAGCGTCCATAACTACACAACCACGCCCGGTAATGTCCCTCGAGCGTGATGACGCCGGTCATGTGACCACGTTACCACGCCCCCTTGACACGTACCTGGAAGCGCCTCGCATTTATACAGCAATGGATCACCACTCTGGTGTTCCTCGGGGTGCCGTGTCGGGTCGTTGAGTAGGCGCAGCAGCCGGTGACTGGGCTTCACACAGTGAGCATGGCAAACACGACGCGGGTGGGCTCCGCTCTGTCCTGCTCTTCCCCGTCTTTTAACCCTATACTTTTACGGGCATTACGATCATTTTAACTTGACATTCCGTACATTATTTCAGACTATGAAATTGAGACAGCACCTTGACCCTGGCTTCCATGAGGCATGCCACTTCGCGTCTCTAGTAAGCCCCCATTTCTCTGCACCTGTGATTCCCGGCACCTCCATTGTTACGCTCAAAAACCAGCCTGCATGCTTCTACCGTTTTGTACGCACTCACCCACATGTTTGAGCACGTAGACACCCACTTTCAGTGATTAATGAAAGTGGTGCTGAAAAAGATAGTCATGGGCTGAATATGTACCCCGAGTGATTGTGCGACTGGCATAACTTCACTTCATTTGCCCACTTTAATGAATGTTGACAGTGGGGTGTACCTCATGATCAAGGGCTGATCATGCATCTTGAGTGATTGTGCGACTGGCGAATATTGCTACTTGATGCCTCACACTCCATGAGGCACACCTTATGTGATTTTTTCATTATAATCACCAGACACATCTTGTGTATTTTCACTTTTAAATACACTGGATTGGGAGTAAAAGGTGCACTCATTACTCTCTCTAAGAGACCATTAAAGCTACTTATTATGTTTTGCGTGTGATTGTTTGTTTGTCTTTTCAGATATTTTTCCTTTCAACAATTGAAGAGAGGGCGCCTGACTGTGAGTACATGGTTGGGTATTATAGTGACCAAGGGTAGGGTACACCCTAGCACGTGTAGACTGCCTGGGTCACGTCCACTGGTCCTGACGAAAACCTGGTATTATCACCATCAGGTTGAAACATGTAGACCATTTTTTATTCACTTTTTGTTACACTGCAAAGATACCAGAGGTCAATTTAACCGAGAACGGCATCTTATGAATTTTTTAATATTGTCCAGTTGCTCCAGATCAAATTTTTGAGGGTGTTAAACCTGGCCAATTTTTTAATCACTATTTTCACTCACTTGCACCATGAAAAATAACCTGCTCCACTGTAATCAGGTGTTGAAGCACACCCTGGTAGCCTTCGGCTATTCGGGTGAGACCCCGATGATGAAGCATGTCACCAACTAGATTGGTCAGTGAGGGGTCTTCTTAAGAAAGGAGGAATTCGTCTTTCTGTGCACCTCTCCCTATACCTCGGAGACACTGAGGTGTCTCCACGGTGTACTCCTCCAACTTTTTAATCACCTCTGTAGCTTGGCACAAGCAGCCAGGCTTATCTTCAAGGCAAATGTGTAATGTATTCGCAACCACGCTCACAATAATCCAATGATGACACCACAAATAGACTCCACACGAGTTTCATAAAACGAGTATAACTTTACGTAAAAAGATATACGATAAGACCACACAATATAAAACCAACATATGAGGTTGCGTAATATTTCTCCTGGCCGGTTGTTAGGCCAGCCAGCCCTTGTAAGTTCTAGCGATATTAATGAGCACTTCTAAACATTCTCCTGCACTCCTAATAACATGTCATACAGTTCGTAATGCTAGAATCAGGCACTTTTGCAATGTAAAAATACTGTAATGCGTAACGTAGCAATCAGATAATCTGCAATGAAAAGAATGCAATGCATAACGCAACAGTCAGGCACTTTGCAAGATAAAATAATGCAATGCGTAATACAACCACCAGATATTATGTCGTTCTGCAAGAATAAGGCAATGCATATACACTAATCAGGTAATTCGTCATGCAGCAATAATGCCATGCGCAATTCGCTAATCAGGTAGTTTGTTATGCAGAAACAAGGCAATGCGTCATACGACAATCAGGAAGTTCGTTATGCAGATAAAATGCCATGCATCATACACTAATCAGGTAGTTTGTTATGCAGGAATAATGCAATGCTTAATACTCTAATCAGGTACTCCGTTATGCAGAAATGATGCAATGTGTAATATGACAGTCAGGTACTCCGTTCTGCAGAAATTGAATAATGCGTAATACACTCAGGCCCGACCACCGGGCCTTAGGCGGTCTCTCCGCCTCTCCTTCTGACTTGAAATCAGACTCTCACAATTGCCCCCAACACAGTACGATGTAATCCCAAAGTGCAGCTTCGTACTCCGGCCCCTGTACCGCTACTCCTCATTTTATCCTCTTTCTATGTGCATTCTGCAGCACAGCACAGCAAGGTGACTTGCTGCGCTGCTCACTATTTTATAAATTTGGCCCATAGTCTCTATCAATATGACTTCAAATTTCTTTAACATAGAGTGACTGGTTGCTGAAAAGCCAGTTATTTCCCAGTGCACAAATTGAATGTTCAGCAATTAGGGAAATCATTTATCCATTTTCCATCCATTTAATTTCCATTGTCTGAGCCTTGTATGGCAGTGACGGGTGTTGTGTTAGCACTTAATTTACATTTAGAAACAATTAATTATGTCAATTAAGCATGGGATGACTGCTAGGAGAGTGAGAATGTAAGAATATGTCTGGAAAATTCTTGGCCAGGGAGTTATTTTGCTATAACAGTATTTGCGAGTATTGAACATGAAAACTGTTCATTAACGTCTTCAAATGAATGTCTCCATCTTTATGAAAATGTCTACATTGGCAACTGTATTATCCTAGGATGGGTATGTTAACTTCTAAAATTGTTACAACATAATTCAAATGCTTTCATGATGTGCAGCTGGAGAAAAATCCCCTGAGGGCAATACAGCTCCAGGCCATTCTGAGAAGCATGGTGTTTCTGGACACAGGATTACCAGGTGTGAAAATACTGGAGCCGGTAATCCTGGGCCTGGAGAGACTGGGCCAGTGCCTTGTGCGGTGTTGCTGTGGGCAGCTCCTGAGTCCAGCCACTTGCACCCTCATCCTTTACAATGGGGAAGCAGCAGCGCTTTTTTTGAATTGGTGGTTGCACATGAGGCTCACCGGCAAACATTTTTGGGGACAGTCACTTATTATCAATTCCAGGGTTACATCTGCCTTGGACAAAGTTGCCCCAATTAAGACATTGAAACACACCAGGAGGAAACCCTCCTGGTGAAGAAAAGCTCATGTAAGAAGCTGGAGTGCGCATGGAGCAAAGCCTACGATCCTGAGGCCAAGTGTGCCTACCGAACATCTTTAAAACAAATTCATAAGCCTAAACATAACGCCATCAGAGACTTTTATGGCCTGCCAAATTAAGTCCTCCGACAATTCACTCAAAGACGTTTTTAAGATTGTTCATGGCTTTATTACACCTACGGCATTGGATAGCACTATTGTTCGCTCAGCTCCCCTTTGTGAGGACCTATCTCTCTTTTTTCAGGAGAAAGTGCAATGCATCTACTCCTCTTTATCCCTAACTGGGGCTCCTACGATTCCAAGACCTACTCCAGACCTCCCTAAGGGGTGGTCTGAGTTCAGCCCGTTTAGCCTTACTGCATCCCTGCTGGAATTGGGCAAATGTAGATCAGGTTCACCTGGCGATCCTTGCCCGGCTATGTTCTTTAAACGGCAGGCTGATGGGATCAATCGGCAACTGAACCATATATGGAACTGCTTCCTGAGGACGGGTATCTACCCCTCCATCTGGAAAGCGGACTACGTCCTGCCTATCTTGAAGAAAGCGGACACCGATCATTTGGAGCTCAAGAACTTTAGGCCTATTTCCCTCTTTCCTGTCCCGGACATGATCCTCGAGAAGGAAGTTCAGAAGCAATTATCTAACTTCCTTGAGTCTAACAACTGTTTGCATGACTCCCAATCAGGCTTTAGATGGGGATATAGTACTGAGACTGCACTCCTGGAAGTGACAGAAACTGTACGTGAAGCCTTTGATCAGGGTAGCTCAGCCATGCTTGTGCTGTTGGATCTCTCCGCAGCATTTGACACGGTGTCTCACCAAATCTTACTGGAGAGACTCGAGCACCTGGGAGTGTCGGGCACTGTGCTGGCTTGTTTCCGCTCGTTTTTAGAGAGACGGTCACAGTAAGTATTTCTGTGCCCCCATGTCTCCGCTCCTAAACCACTGGTGTGTGGGGTGCCCCAGGGCTCTGCCCTGAGCCCCACCCTGTTCAATGTTTATCTGGCCCCACTGGCTTTCCTTGTTGAGCATTGGGGAGTGAAAGTTGTCTCCTATGCTGATGATACTCAGCTGGTGTTCACTTTCAAAGAGCATTCAGAAGCAGCATTCACCAACTTCAAGAACTGTCTGGTCAATATCTCGACCTGCATGATGGATTGTTGCCTCAAATCAAATACTGATAAAACAGAGGTGCTGAAGACTTTTTGAATGGTGGTCACCCTTCTCCACTACTCCACTGATTAGCAACCTAATGTGATAATAATTTACTTCACTGCTAGTCACAAAGATCAGGCATTTGGGTTGTAGCAAATTGCACTTCATTACCTCTTGCTACATACTTTGGAAAACATTTCCATGTGAATTATTAAGAAATAATTGTAATCACCAGTGCAGGTGTGGGACATCATCTATTACCCTCCAGGTGATAAACGTAAAATCTTAGAAGAAATAATTGACCTCATAACTCGTAAATACCAGAAAGATTCCACAGACATCAGCCTAGGAGACCTGAACTTACAACCAAAAGATGCCAATGACACTACTGCATTCACCCAACACTGTGAAAAGCAAAACCACAACAAAGGTGTGACCCTTGATGTTATAATCTCCAACCATGATGCCTTATCCCTCCACTATATCCTACCCATGGCCTGGTCCAAACATCACCTAATTCATTTCAACCTTAAATGCAATCAACTTAAACTACCCACCTAAAGCCACCTGCAGAAATACTGGACAAGAAACATGCATCAAATCCAACAAACAGAGCTAAAAACCCTAATCAGCTCCCAAATCTTTCCCACACCCGAGGTGTCAGCCATCGATGAACTCACTTCTCACTACAACCAAAAATTACGTAATTTTTTTACATCATCGCCACTCTAAAACTAAAAAAATCTAGAAGTGTCCCCTCCAGATCATGGTTCAACAAGACCTTAACAATGAGAGTGTTAGACCCGGGATCCCTGGTTGGCTGAGGTAGGTACCTTAGGCCAAATAGGGACCCTAGTCTGGGAAAGGAAGGACACCTTCTTAGATAGCCCCCGCTCACCCCCTTGGTCGCTTGGCACGAGCAGCCAGGCTTATCTTCAAGGCAAATGTGTAAAGTATTTGCAACAATGCTCACAGCAACCCAATGATGACACCACAAATGGACTCCACACGAGTTTCATAAAAACGAGTGTAAATTTATATAAAAAGATACACGATAAGGCCACACGATATAAATCCAACATATGCGTATTTGTAATATTCCTCCTGGACGGTTGTTAGGCCAGCCAGCCCTTGTAAGTTCTGGCGATATTAATGAGCAATTTTAAATGTTCCACTGCAGTCCTAACATAATGGTATGCAGTTCGTAATGCTAGAATCAGGCACTTTGCGATGTAAAAATAATGCAATGGCGTAACGCAAGAATCAGGTACTTTGCAATGTAAAGATAATGCAATGCGTAAAGCTCGAATCAGGCACTTTGCAATGTAAAAATAATGCAATGCATAACGCAACGATCGGTAGTTACTTTGTTATGCAGAATTAATGCAATGCGTAATACACTAATCAGGTAGTTCGTTCTGCAGGAATAATGCAATGCGTAATACACTAATCAGGTAGTTCGGTATGAAAAAACAATGCAATGCGTAATACAACAATCAGGTAGTTCGCTATGCAGAAATAATGCAATGCTTAATACGACAATCAGGTAGTTTGTTATGCAGAAATAATGCAATGCATAATACGCTCCAGCACCGATCATGTTGCCTTAGGCGGTCTCTCCGCCACTCGTACTGATTCGCAGTCAGCCTCTTTCAACAGTTGCCCCCACACGGGTATGGTGTAAACAAAAAGTGCAGCTCCGCACTCTGGCCCCGGTACTGCCACTCCTTTGGCAAGTACGGGCCGTGATACGAGCCGAAGCAGAGGCTCGCGCTGCAGGAATGGGAGAGGCCGAGAGCGTGTCCCTCTGAGCCCGCATCCCGCCCCAGGAGTCGACACACGTTACCTGGGGGTGCGACCTCGCTCTTCTTTCCTCTTCCAGTGACTTGGGCCTCCGATGCAATCTTTGTGAATTCCAGGCAGTGGGACTTGGTCCCTCCCTCTACGAGGTTGGTTCGAAGTCCCACTCTGGCAACGGCGGGCTCGGGCCGGTGGCTCGGGTCCTCCGGGGCTGCCGGTCCGGGCCGCTGATGCTACGAAGATCTCAGGCTGCCACAGACCACACACATACAGCGTCGCTGAGACTCACTTGAGCTTCGGGTGCACGATTACAGGGCACTCCTCACAAAGGTCTCAGGCTGCACGAAGCACATGCACACAGCGTCGCTGAGACTCACTTGGACTCCGGTGCACACGATCACAGGACAATCCTCACGGAGGGCTCAGGCTGCAAAAAGCACACAGCGTCGCTGAGACTAGCTTGGACTCCAGGTGCCCACGATCACAGGGCACTTCATACAAGGGTCTCAGGCTGCAAAAAGCACACGCACAGGAAACGTTTGTGTTCCTGAGTTTCCGCAACAGGGAGCCAGCTCACCTTGGGCCCTTGGGGATAAGTTTCTTCCGGACACAGCAAAGTCCTTTCTTGCAGGGGACACAGCACACAGCAAAGTCCCTTTAGCCTTTCCTTGGTTAAAACAGCAAACTGCAGGCCAGCCCCAGAACACACAGCAAGGGTCAGCTCTTCCCTTCAGTCTCCCTAGTTGTTTCTTCCTTGGCAAAGGTTCCTCTTAACCACGAAGTAGCTTCAGTCTTGTTCAATCTTGATCAATCCATTTCTCCCTAAGTTCAGGGGCTTCAGCTCTCATAGTGATACCCCTAAATGCCTTTGAAGTCTTTGTGTTCAGGGGGCACTGACCCCTGTTCAAACCAGTTCTGGGTGCCTCCCTGCCAGTGACACTTTTTTCCTTTGATTAGTGGGGTCTGGATTCTCAATCACTCAGCAAAAGATGGGACCATTGTTGTATGGTTGCATCCCAGGCCTCTTCACCTCTAGGGGCTACTCCTCCCCCTACACTCCAGATGCAGGTCAGCCTGTTGCTGTCTCACCTCCTCCCCTGGGTCAAGACATTCCCCAGATCTTTTCACTTTCAAATCCAGACAGTCAATCCACAACTAGGCAGAGACGCACAGAAATGTTAGAGCACAAAAACCCAGCCACTTCTAAAAGAGTGGCTTCTAAACACACAATGCAAAAACCACCTTCATAAAAAGATGTGTTATTACATTGTGAATTCAGGCACACTAAACTTCACCTCTCCATGCAAAACATATTACACAGCCTCCCCATTCTATCTAATGGGCAAGATGGCCTTTCAACAGTGAAAAACGAAATGGAGATTATTTCTCTGTCAGGACATGGTACACACTTTAGTACTTGTCCTAACTTTCACATGCACTACACCCTGCCCAGGGGGTACCTTGGACCTACCATAGAGGTGTCCGATGTGCATTGAAAGGGAAGGGTAAGGTCTGGCAAGTGGGTGCACTTGTCAGAACAACATGGCAGTTTAACAAACTGCGCACAGGCACTCCAATGGCATGCCTGAGTTCCCTCTTTAAGGCTACTTGTGTGGGTGGCACAATTAGTGCTGCAGGCCCACTAGTAGCATTTGCATTACCAGCCCTGGCACACATAGTGCACTTCACTAGGGACTTTACTAGTAAGGGAAACATACCAATCATGGACAACCAATTACCATTACACTTTATACAGGGAGCACTTGCACTTTGAAACTGATTAGCAGTGGCAAAGTGCTCAAAGCATCTAAGTTGGCAAAATAAAATCCATCACAGCACCACAAATAGAGGAGGTAGAGGCAAACGGTCAGGGGTAACCACACCAAGAAATGCTACGTCTAACAGAGAGGTGACAACTCAGAATGATGGAAAGAAAATAGATAAATCCACACTCTCTTGTTATCACTCCATAAAACAAAATGCCTAAAATATGAAAAGGACATCTACAAAGACAAATGTGCCTTCTTCAGAGCCCATCTAGACCACTCCAGAAACCGTCTCAAAGACCTAAAATAATCAAAAAACAAACCTCATCCATTCCTCAATATAATTCAGATTCCCCCACTAAAAGATATGAAGAGTGTGCTAAATTCTTTGCAGGCATCATAATGTTAGACGGCGACCTCAGAGGAGCCCGGAAAGGGGTCCTGACTACTCTGAGACCCACCCTCAAAGTATCGTAGCCGGGCACTGGCGGGAGATTCCCCAGGGGGAGGACTCTCGCAACTAGGATCGTACTTCTGGCACCACACGACACAGAGGGACCACACTGGGTATTCTCAGAACAAGCTTTATCAAACAGGTATCACTGCAAATATGTACAAGGTGAGCACGGGCTCAAGAGTCTCGGAAAGGTAGGGGGTAGCGGGACTGTCTCTGGTAACGGTTCAAAGCAGGGACGTACCCGGCGCACAGCTCACAATCCTCGAGCTGGGGGATACGTGGTCGGAGTTGGGGTCCGGCGGGACCGTGAGAGTCTGGGGGAGCCGCGAGTCACTCAGCAGGGCTCAGGTACAAGTTCGGAGGTCTTACGATCTTCAGGGAGCCGCGAGTCACTCAGCAGGGCTCAGGTACAAGTTCGGAGGTCTTACGATCTTCAGGGAGCCGCGAGTCACTCAGCAGGGCTCAGGTACAAGTTCGGAGGTCTTACGATCTTCAGGGAGCCGCGAGTCACTCAGCAGGGCTCAGGTGAGTTCCAGTTCCAGGAGCCGCGACCACGTCAGCAGGCTCTCGTTGTTCCAGCGTCGAATCTGCCGGACAGCCCCAGAGCACCCCTTGTTATAGTTCGACCCCTCTTTGATGTCCGGAGTCTGTGCAGGCAGGGGTCTTGTCACCTGGGGGTCGCTTGTCGGGATTTCCTGCTATAGTCTTTTGATCCTTTCAGGGCCGGGTCGGGAGGAGTCCCAGACACCCAGCAGGCGTGGAGCCAGCCCTCAGGGAGGCCGGAGGGCCGATCGAAACCCATCGTCCCGGGGGAGTTCAGAGGTGCGATAGAAACTGCTCCTCCCTCTCTCATCCCCTGGAAGCGTGATGTCCTCCAGCCGGAGTGGCGCCTCTATGCCCGGGTCGCGCTGGGGCCGGGCGGCCATCTTGGTGCATGAAGTGGGCACGCGGGCCCGGGGTGGCCGAAAGGGGAGAGGCCAGGGACGGGGATGTCCGGGTCGGTGCGTGTGTCCTGGTGGGGAGGTTCGGCTGGGCCGGGGGCTTGGGCTGTAGGTACCAGGTTTCGGTGGTGCGGGGGCACGGAGGGCCATTCTACGAGGCCGGGTCCAACACGCGTCCCCCCCAGCTGAAAGCCGGAGAGAACTGCCCATCAGCTTGGGGGGTTCTCTTCGCTGAGGCGGAAGAACCGGGAGAGGCCGTCAGCATTGGCGTGGTCCGTACCAGGGCGGTGTTCCACGGTGAAATCCATCCCCTGGAGGGAGATTGACCACCGCAGTAGCTTGGGGTTTTCTCCTCGCATCTGCATGAGCCAACGTAGGGGCCGATGGTCAGTTTGGACTCTGAAATGGGTGCCAAACAGGTAGGGTCGTAGCTTTTTGAGTGCCCAGACCACGGCAAAGGCTTCGCGCTCTATGGTGCTCCATCTTTGTTCTCGGGGCAACAGCCGCCGACTGAGGAAGGCGACGGGCTGGTCTAGGCCTTGGTCATTTACTTGGGACAGGACGGCCCCAATGCCATGCTCGGAGGCATCGGTTTGGACTATGAACTCCTTGGCGTAGTCGGGAGCCTGGAGGACGGGGGCAGTACACATGGCCCTTTTTAGGGCATCGAACGCTTCCTGGCAGGCAGCCGTCCACTGCACTTTCTTTGGCTGTTTTTTAGACGTGAGTTTTGTGAGAGGGCCGACAAGGCTGCCATACCCCCGAATGAATCTTCGGTAGTAGCCCGTGAGTCCCAGAAAGGCTCGGACCTCCGTCTGGGTGACGGGTGGTTCCCAGGCCAGGATGGCGTCGATCTTTGGCTGTAGCGGGGCGACCTGGCCACTCCCGACCTGGTGCCCCAAGTAGACCACGGATCCTTGCCCGATCTGGCACTTGCTGGCTTTTACTGTAAGGCCTGCCTGGCGCAGGGCGATTAGCACCCTTCGGAGGTGCTGGAGGTGCTCACTCCACTCTGAACTGAAGACAGCGATGTCGTCCAGGTATGCCACGCTGAACTGTTCTAGCCCGGCCAGGACTCTATTCACCAGTCGCTGGAAAGTGGCCGGGGCATTTTTCATCCCGAAGGGCATTACGCGGAAGCGGTAGTGCCCATCGGGGGTGGAGAAAGCGGACCGCTCTTTGGCCCCTTCGGTGAGCGCAATCTGCCAGTATCCGCAGGTGAGGTCGAATGTGCTGAGGAACCGGGCTGCCCCTAGTCGGTCAATGAGTTCGTCGGCTCGTGGAATGGGGTGGGCATCGGCTCGGGTAACGTCATTGAGCCCCCGGTAGTCCACGCAGAATCGGAGCTCGGGGGCGACACCGGGGGCCGCTGCCTTCGGGACCAGGACCACGGGGCTGGCCCAGGGACTGTCAGAGGGCTCGATCACCCCCAGGGTCAACATCTTCGAGACTTCCGCTTGAATGCAGGACCGGACCCGGTCAGGAACCCGGTAGGCTCGGTGTCTCACCGGCGGGCTGTCCCCGGTGTCCACATCATGAACACACCAGTTGGTGACCCGGGGGGTCAGGGAGAAGAGGTCAGAAAATTGTCTTAGGAGCTGGCGGCAGTCCGCTTGTTGCTGGGCAGTGAGGGCTGGGGAGAGGTTCACTCCTTCCACGGAGCCATCCTGCTCCTTGATACACAGGAGGTCCGGGAGGGGATCCGACTCATCTTCGGCCCCGTCATCGGTGGCCAGCAGGAGGCTCAGTTCTGTCCGCTGGAAGTGAGGCTTGAGGCGGTTCACGTGCAGGACCCGGAGAGGATCCCGAGGCGACTGGACGTCCACCAAGTAGGTGACTTGGCTCTTCTTCTCGACCACTTTGTAGGGCCCAGTCCATCGGTCCTGGAGAGCGCCAGGCTTCACGGGGGCCATGACCCACACCTGCTGGCCCGGCTGGAACTCGACCAGAGTAGCATTCTGGTCGTACCAGCGCTTCATTTCTTCTTGACTCGCCTCCAGGTTGGCCTCGGCCAGTTCTCGGAACCTCCTGGTCTGGTTCCGGAGGGCCAGGACATATTGGAACACATCTCGGGGGGTGGTCTGGGGTGCTGCCTCCCACCCTTCCTTAACTAAACTGAGGGGACCTCGGACGGGGTGCCCATAGAGTAATTCAAACGGGCTGAACCCTAAGGACTTCTGGGGGACCTCCCGGTAAGCGAACAAGAGGCAGGGGAGCAGGACGTCCCACTTACGCCGGAGGGGCTCTTCTAGGCCAGCGATCATCCCTTTCAAAGTCCTATTAAACCTCTCTACTAGGCCGTTCCCTTGGGGATGGTACGGGGTGGTGAACTTATAGGACACCCCACATTGTTGCCACAGGGACGTCATATACCTGGATATAAAATTAGTGCCGCGATCGCTCACGACCTCGCGGGGGAAACCCACCCTGGAGAAGATCCCCATCAGGGCCCGGCCCACCACGGGGGCCGTAATGGTGCGTAGGGGAATAGCCTCTGGGTAGCGGGTGGCGTGGTCCACTAGGACCAAGATGAAACGGTGACCTTGGGAGGTGGGGGGGTCCAGTGGCCCCACGATGTCGATCCCGACTCGTTCGAAGGGGGTACTGACGACCGGGAAGGGTTGGAGGGGAGCCTTGCGCTTCCCCCCACTCTTCCCACTGGCTTGGCACGTGGGGCAGGACTTGCAGTGGGCCTCTACCGCTGCTTTCATCTTAGGCCAATAAAAATGGGTCACGAGACGGCTGTAGGTCTTGTCCTGACCCAGGTGACCGGCGAGGGGGACATCGTGGGCTAAGCCCAGGAGGAAATCCCGGAAGCGGAGAGGTACCACCAGTACCCGTCCGGATCCCAGTTCCACTGATTTCTGCTCACTATACAGGACGTTATTCTCCCAATAGATTCGGTGCGTTCCGGTCTGGTCACCTGCGGCTTGGCCCTCGGCCTGGCGCCGCAGCCCGACCAGGGAAGGACAGGTGGCTTGCTCCCGGCAAAATTCTTCTCGGGTGGGCCCGCCCTCGTGGCGCCAATGGGCCAACTCGGGTAGATCCCCCAACTCGGGGACCGGGGCGGGGTCGGATGGTGCGGGTTCGTCGCTGGCGACGGACCCTTCCGATGGGGGAACGGGAGGACCCTCGGCGGGGACGGTGCTGGCTACTTCGACCGGGGTGCTCTCGATTTCTCTCCGGGGAGTGAGTCGGGCGGTCATAGATCGGGTGGTGGCACACACCCACTCGGGGAGTCCCATCATTCCTAGGTGGGCCTTGCGCTCTACGTGCTTCCAGGGAGAACTCTCCAGGTCGTTCCCTAAGAGGCAGTCGACCGGCTGGGAGGTTCTTACGGCCACCTTGAGTTTGCCTATCACCCTTCCCCACTCAAATGGCACCAGGGCCACCTGACACATACTTTCCCTATTGTCTGCAGATATTACGGGGCAAAAGACATTGGGGAGGATCTGCTCCTCGGGAACTAGGTGCCTGAGGACACCGGTGATACTGGCCCCGGTGTCCCGCAGGGCCTCTACCTGGTGGCCATTGATCTTGACGAGCTGCCCATATTTCTGTGTGTTGGACGGTAGGAGGCTACCAGGGATCATTTCCCTATCTCCCAGGGATACTAGGGCCATCGCGGCTGGTTCCCACTCCTCGGCTTCCTCAACCTCCTCCCCTAGGGCTACGTTGGCTATCTGTCTCGCAGGGGTGACTTGGGTGGCCATGGGGCACTCTGGGTCATTGGCGTAGTGCCCGGGTTTCTGGCAGCGGAAACAGGTGACGGTCACCCGGTGTCCCCGTCTCCCAGGGGGCCCTGTTACTGGTGGGGGGGGCGCCGGGAAAGGTGGAGGTGGTGTCTTCGGGGGGCTAGGCTGGGACTCCCTCGGCCCTCCCTGGTTCCCTCCCCCTCTCTGGCGGGGTGGTCCCTGACTGGTTCGGGGGTACTCTCCTACCATGCCCCGGGAGACCCGGGTGTTGGTCCAGCGGTCGGCCTCCACGGCCAGCTTCCGGGGATCTGTGAGCTTGCTATCCAGCAGATGTTGACGTAGCTCTACGAAGCAGTTCGCAGCCAGATGTTCCCATAACATGAGGTCAGTGAGTTCGGCAAGGGTGGTGACTTTGCTGCCCTTGACCCACCCATCGAAGGCCCGACTAAAAAAGTTTACATACTCCACCCAGGTGGTGCCCGGGATCTTCCTGCAGTCCCGGAACCGTTGGCGGTACATTTCTGGGGTGAGGCCATATCTTGTGAGGAGAGCCTCTTTCATGTGGCTGTAGGAGGTCTGCAGGGAGAGGGGTAGGTCGAGCAGGGTGTCCCTTCCTTCGCTCAGAAACCGTCCCCACAACCCCGCCCCCCAGTCCTTCTGTGGAATCCGATGGGAGGTCATGGCGACCTCGTAGGCCCGAAACCATTGCTGAATGTCATCGTTTTTATAATATTCTTTGACCACATCCTTGGGGATGTGGACCTTCTGTTCCGCTGGGGGGGCCGTCTCTCGGTTCCCCGAGGGCCTCCCGTCCTCATTTCGGGCCTTGAGCTCGAGTTCCTTTAAGCTCCGTTCGTGCTCCAGTTGGAGCTTTCTTCCTTCGTGCTCCCGTTGGAGCTTCTTTTCTTCCAGTTCGCCTTGTACACGCATTTGCTCTACTGCTAGCTTCTTCTCCGCTAACTTCAATTCGCCCTCGATTTTGAGTTTGGCTAACTCGAGTTCATGACTGCGGCTTCTCTCTCTGTCCGCGAGCTCTTCCGGGGATAGGCCCCCGTCTGGTACGATGCCTCGCACCTGATTGCTACTGCTTTCATTTTGGGGGGGTTCGGCTTCGTCGGGGCGCTCCCCCGTGCCTTCCGGGCGGGAGGCCCCGGTCTCCACCCAAGTTTTCAGTGCTTTCTGCAAGTCTTCCTTAGTGTTGAGGCCAGTGGTAGCGATTTTAAGTTCTTTGCAAAATTGTTTTAGCTCTTTGTGTGTGTATTCTTCCAGATGCTCCACCTGGAACACTCTGTTGGCGTTGGTTTCTGCGGAGCTCGTGGCGCTTCCTTCTGCCATCTTTGTTGGTCGTGCGTCCGTCGTTTACTGTACGATCTCTAGGTGATGGGCCCGAATCCCGTCGCTTGCCACCAATGTTAGACGGCGACCTCAGAGGAGCCCGGAAAGGGGTCCTGACTACCCTGAGACCCACCCTCAAAGTATCGTAGCCGGGCACTGGCGGGAGATTCCCCAGGGGGAGGACTCTCGCAACTAGGATCGTACTTCTGGCACCACACGACACAGAGGGACCACACTGGGTATTCTCAGAACAAGCTTTATCAAACAGGTATCACTGCAAATATGTACAAGGTGAGCACGGGCTCAAGAGTCTCGGAAAGGTAGGGGGTAGCGGGACTGTCTCTGGTAACGGTTCAAAGCAGGGACGTACCCGGCGCACAGCTCACAATCCTCGAGCTGGGGGATACGTGGTCGGAGTTGGGGTCCGGCGGGACCGTGAGAGTCTGGGGGAGCCGCGAGTCACTCAGCAGGGCTCAGGTACAAGTTCGGAGGTCTTACGATCTTCAGGGAGCCGCGAGTCACTCAGCAGGGCTCAGGTACAAGTTCGGAGGTCTTACGATCTTCAGGGAGCCGCGAGTCACTCAGCAGGGCTCAGGTACAAGTTCGGAGGTCTTACGATCTTCAGGGAGCCGCGAGTCACTCAGCAGGGCTCAGGTGAGTTCCAGTTCCAGGAGCCGCGACCACGTCAGCAGGCTCTCGTTGTTCCAGCGTCGAATCTGCCGGACAGCCCCAGAGCACCCCTTGTTATAGTTCGACCCCTCTTTGATGTCCGGAGTCTGTGCAGGCAGGGGTCTTGTCACCTGGGGGTCGCTTGTCGGGATTTCCTGCTATAGTCTTTTGATCCTTTCAGGGCCGGGTCGGGAGGAGTCCCAGACACCCAGCAGGCGTGGAGCCAGCCCTCAGGGAGGCCGGAGGGCCGATCGAAACCCATCGTCCCGGGGGAGTTCAGAGGTGCGATAGAAACTGCTCCTCCCTCTCTCATCCCCTGGAAGCGTGATGTCCTCCAGCCGGAGTGGCGCCTCTATGCCCGGGTCGCGCTGGGGCCGGGCGGCCATCTTGGTGCATGAAGTGGGCACGCGGGCCCGGGGTGGCCGAAAGGGGAGAGGCCAGGGACGGGGATGTCCGGGTCGGTGCGTGTGTCCTGGTGGGGAGGTTCGGCTGGGCCGGGGGCTTGGGCTGTAGGTACCAGGTTTCGGTGGTGCGGGGGCACGGAGGGCCATTCTACGAGGCCGGGTCCAACACATAACATACATTGAACTCTCACACGACCCCCTCCCCTTCCCCTACCACCAAAGACCCCACCTCCAACATTGACCCCCACATACCACCTCACCCACAGATGTTAATCTCTGCAATCCCAACACCTCAGATTACCAGAGATACAGCGCCAGCCACCTCCATCCAAAAAGTAAGGCAAAATGGTCCAAATTTACAACCATATCTGAAATGGAAGTTAGGGAAATATTATTATTCCTAAAGCTGACCCCCATCTCTACGAAACTCTCTCCTCCTCCCTTGTAAAAAAAACTCAGTCACATCATCGCTCCAACCTGGACGAACATCATCAACTTCTCCTTATCCAGCGGCTTCATGCTGGTCACCCTTAAACTCGGCCCGATCACTCCCCTCATCAAGAAGCCTGACGCTGCCCCCAACGACTTCAATAACTACAGAATGATCACCAACCTCCCTCAACTTGCTAAAACCATTGAAAATGTGTCCTCTCTCAACCAAACAATGGCATGAGAAATTCAATTTACACAGCACTTTCCAATCTGGATTTACGAAAGCAGCAGTACAGAGTCTCCAATCCTGAACATCACTGATGACCCACACAGATCTTAAGGTAAGGGGGATGCCTTTCTTCTTATTCTCCTGGACCTCTCAATGAACTTTGATACTGTCAACCACAACACCCTTTTCAACACCCTTCTCAACACCCTCGCACAACGGCAGGCATCAGCGGCACCGTCCTGCAATGATTTTCATCATACTTGAACAATAGATCGAACTTCATCAAAATAAACAAGACCACATCAACAGTAACATTTGTCAACCAAGGAGTATCCCAAGGTTCAATCTTATCCTCCACCCTCTTCAACCTCTGCATTGAACCTCTTACACTGGTCCTACAACAAGCCAGAATTACCTACCATCTCTATGCCGATAACACCCAACTCTATAACAAAATTGCCTCACTCAAAGACATCCATCTCAACAACACTCTCTCTCTGATACACACCTGGCTGAACAACCCCCTAAAATTAAACCCCCCAAAAATCCAACTCTTTCTCATCCAGCCTGAAAACAATCCTTAGCCCACCCACCACTGGATAGACATTCTAACTGCACTAAACTGCAAACTATCTACGTCTAACTCTGTCAAATCCCTTGGGAGCACTCTCAACAAAAACCTGAATATGAAAGAACACATCAAAGCCTCTGCTAAAAGTGCCATCCACACTTCAAAACACATTAAAAAAAACAAGCAATTTATCCCCTCTGAAGACTGAAAGACCAGAATCCAATCCCTTGTCCTATACAAACTTGACTACGGCAACGCTATGATTACTGGCACTCCAAAACCCACCTTCTGCCAATGACATCCACAGTCATTGCAGTGGCAAGACTGATCTCGTGAGATAGTTAATTCGACCACATCACTCCCACTCTCAAGAAACTCACTGCCTACTAGTTGAAGTGAAGAGTATATTCAAAACAGCCAGCATAACACACAAAGCTCTCTACTATGGAAATCCTACCTGTCATGCTAATAAACTCACAAAAGCAGGACATAAAAAACCTCTACGAAGCTCCAGCACCAATCTCCTCATCCCACCATATTCAAGAAAACGAAATCCCTCACTCGATCCTTCTCTGGACATGCCCTAGCAATTTGGAATGCCCTTCCTAAGAAACTAGGTGACAAACAATCCATCTTCAGGAAATACTTAAAAATATCTCTTCTCAACAAATTCCTAAACTAATCCACCTAAACTACCCTGCCTGACCTACCAAATACCCCATCTAACCCACTCAATTATCACTCTGTTTTGATACCCCACCCCAGCATATACTGTATTATTATATGCTCCCATATGTATCAATCTCCTGTAAGTGAGCCTTGTTTATCTACTGCCTACCCTGTATTAAATGACTTTTCTCTCCCACCTATGCTATGCCTACTGTAAATGATGTAAATGATGCACATGTAACACCTGTGCAGCCCATTCATATGATTACAGCTCCTGTAATCAATCTATATGTAATTATAGCAACGTGCTCTGATGCCCTAGGGTCTAGTTCATGCTATATATAACTCAAAAATAAATGAATAAATAAATACTGTGTTCGACCCATTTAAAAAGCAATGAGTTGGAACTAGTGAGTGATGTTCATGGGGAACTGACTAGAAAGGCATAACCAAGTTAACAGCAGTACTCTGTCTAAGCCTGTGCAGAGTTCACGGAGTTCCGCTACTCGGAACTCTGCTGAGTGACAAGAAATGGAGTTCTGCAAGTGGCGGAGTGCACTTGATCATTCCTCTTCTGGTTGATTTTCAGCTCCTGGTGTTTGTCCTGCGCTGGAAAATCATTGCGAACGGCACCATATGCAGTGCAGGAGGGTGTTGCTTCTTTTCTGCCGCTCGAGTAGATTTTCTACTCGAGCGGCAACTTTCTCAACGCGAACGGAAGGCCTCTCAACGCGAGCAATCGCGACCACCCATGCCTACCCGCATTGAGAAATCCAACCGCCCGCGTTGAGAAATCTAGCTGGGAGGCGGATTTTTCTCACTCACACTCACCAACTTTACTTTGGGGAGCATGAGTGAGGAAAAATCTCGCTGGAAGTAGATTTCCTCGCTCAACAACTTGCCCTTAGGGAGCGCAAGCGAAGAAAAAACTCCATTCTGCTATACGGAGCCGAGTTTTTCAGAACTCTGCGTGCTCCGTGGATCACAAAGTGCTTAAAACTTTGCAAACTCCGCGAAAGGAAGCGGAGTTCACCACCCGAGCCTAATTCTGGCCCTCTTCTTCAGTTGCACATGAGAATTAACTGAGGATTGCAACTGCTTGTTGATAGACATGACAGCCATAAGGAGGTGTTCCCCCAAACTTTGTGACTTCCTCTCCATAGGACTCTAGGCACTTTCAGCTTCTAACCAGTGCTAAAGTGCATGTCCTCGCTCCTTAAAACATGGTGACATTGGTTTATCTCCAATTGGCACCTTTAATGTATTTATAAGTCCTTATTAAAGGGATACTACATGTATCCAGGGCCTATAAATTAAATGATACTAGTGGCTCTGCAGCACTGATTGTGTTACCCACTTAAGCAGCCCTTTAAGCATGTCTCAGACATGCCATTGCAGCTTGTTTGTGCAGTTTTAAACTGCCATTTCGACCTGGAAAAATAAACCTTTTTGCCAGACTCAAACATTCCTTTTTAATACATAAAAGACTCATGTAGGGTAAGCCCTGAACATCCCGCAAGGCAGGGTTCAATGTATTTAAAAAGTAGGACAAGTGTTTTTTTAGTTTAACATGTCCTGGTAGTAAAAAACTCTACATTATTCTCTGCTGCGGGGCCTACCTCTTCCATAGGATAACATTGGAGTTACCTTATTACATTTATTAAACTGTAACTTCAAAATAGGAATAGATACACAGTTCATGATTGGTGTCTTTGAAACTGTTATGAAAAATCCTCTCTTATGGTAAAGTGGATTTTAAATTAAATTTTGAAACTTCCACTTTTATAAAGTTGGCATTTTCCTGCCTTAGCCATTTAGTGCCTGCACCCTGTTTTGGGGTCACATGACTTGGTGTTACTGACAGTTGGGCTTAGTGTATTCCTCCTAGACAGTCACATGCTATAGAGCTTAGGTGTGCCAGGTTAGGTCATCACTGGCAGTATGGGAGGGCGGAGGTGTCCACAGCCCTACTTCCACCTGAAGAGGCTGTGTCCTGCCTCAACACCAAGGGCTGCAAAACCCCTGTAGTAAGTCTTGAGCCAGGCCGGGGGAGGCAGGAATCCTGTGCACCTTAAAGGGAAACCCCTAGAAGCCTTTCTGCCAGGAAGAAGGACTGCTATGCTGCTGAAAGGACTGCTGATCTGCTGCCCTGCTGGACTAATGCCTTGCTGGATTGCCACCCTGCTGACCTCCTGTCTGAGGGATTAAACCTGCACCCAAAGCTAGGACTCCTAGAGTGACTCCAAGGGCTAGTCTGCTGGCCTCCTGTTCAGAGCCATGGGGACATAACAGGCTCCTAAGCACCTGAACCAGGGAAGTATGCCCCTGATCTCAAAGTGGTGCCCCTCAAGTCCTAGATCCTTGGTGTGGCTTCAGTGGAACTGAATTGAAGTTTTGAGCTCTTTGCAATGGCGAATGTGCCCATTGGTGCCACACCTTTGTCGCTCACACTGCCCACCAATGGGAAGTTCCATCAACCTCACCTTCGTGCTACAGCAGTCACCGCTCACGAGAATTGCAATCGCAAATCTCTGGCCTGACCATCCCTGACATCAACCGGATCTTCATGCTACACCGACGACGATCCGTGGCATTTCATTGCTCCTTGGGCCCCTTCCACAACAAACGGAACTCTTTGTGCTGGACTGAGAAGGTAACTTTTCAACAGGACGAACATGGTCCCTGTATCCGATCGGCAGTCCATCGTGGTCCTCCTGAACTTGTGACTTTTTCCCAGTCTCGAATGACCCAATAGCCGTGAGTGTCACTTTGAGGTTTTTGGCACTTTTTTCACTTACATTTTTAAAATTGCATGTATCCAGTTTTACTTTTTCGTTCTGGTCTTGATTCATTTACTAATGTTTGCTCTGTTTGAAGTGCTGCATATATACTTTGCACATTGCCTCTAAGTTAAACCTGACTGCTGTGTGCCAATCTACCAGAGGGTTGAGCACAGGTTAAGTTGGGGTTTGCTTGTGCCTCACTCTAACAAGGATTGTGGCTACTGCTTGAGTAGGGTTTTACCCCCCAAAATCAAATAAGCCAATTTCTTACATCATAGAATTCCATTACATGCCACAATACATCACATCATAGCACACTTCCTAATGCCAAACCATCCCATAACAAACTAGACATACTGTAATAATTCCTAAAAGCAAATGCACACTAGCAATGTCACTTATCATCATATCACATCACCCAAAAGCACATAATCACAAATTATTTCAAACTAAATCAGATTGTCAAGCTCTTTTTTTTGGGAGAGACGTGAAATGTCATGGGCCAGTGAACACTCTAAAAGTGAGAAGGCTAATGAGCCTTACCAATGAGAGGAAAAATGAAATTGATGAGTCACAGAAAATTGACCTCACTTAGCCTCCCTGACTCTCTTGGTAGACACAGTCAAGGTTTAGCTGGATGGAAGTTTTGGACGCTGAGCCTTTGTACAATTATATCTAAATTATTACAGTTGTAATAAACATGTTCATGTCCAGGCAGAAGTCTCAGCACAAAGCACAAAACACTTTATATATTAACAGTACAAATGGGAATCCAAATGGTAGAAAACATGCAAAATACCATAACCAAATACCAACTCAACAGTGACATAACACAATATTAGGGCCCTGTCTATCGCCAGTATCTATGTCCCTGATCTCTGGATGATCATGTATATCATGACAATCATGTAAAACAAATGCACAATACTACATCAGTGCAGTCGCACAAATGTTGAAAGCTACAAAAAGTTCACAAATATATGATTGTGGTCACTAGCTAACTCTGATCAACACATTGGAAATGGATGAGCACAATCTTCCTGCAAAAATATAGTTATTTTGTTACAAATAGGTAATATGTTCTGTTCATGAGCCTAGCGCTCATTAACATCTAAAACTATACAGAGGTAAAGATAAAGCAATGGCTGGCAGTGTACCTAGTAACTTTCAAAAGAAGGGTATAGTTATTGGAGATAGAAAAGTCCTTTTTACTTATCCCCTAGAGGCAAGCCTAGTTCTTCAAATTAGTGTTAGTTATGTTGGTTACCCAAAATGGTGCTATATTGCTACATGTGGGCCGTACAAATACTGGGTCAGTGCCGCTACACTCTGAGTGGAACATCCTTAGAGAAGATGGAGTCAGACCTATGTCTGATCCAAAAGAATTAGAGCTCTATTCAGACCACACAGGCTTCTCTTGGGCTGCCTATATGGTAAGCCAATCAGCAATATCAAATGATGAGACTATAAAAGGTAGTCAAATGATAGAGTGTAGCCACCAGCCAGAGGTCACCTAAGCACCCATATGTGTAGTAGTAGATTCCTTGGGCACCAGTGGAGAAGCTAGGGGGGGGCGGTGGGGGTTGTCCGCCCCAGGCTGAACTATTTTGGGGGCGTCCGCGCCACTGGTGGCCCATTGGGGCGGCCTTTATAATTTATTTGGGGACACTCACTGACACTACTATCAGTCACAGGAGTGTCAGTGTCCCCAAAAAATTATAAAGGCCGCCGCAACGGGCCACCAGTGCCGCGCACGGAGCCAAGTTTGAAAGTGCAAGCGTGTGCCTGACCTGCTTGCTTGTTGTAACTGCTGCGCGGCGCCTGCAGACAGTGCTGCCAATTGCCGCCATGACGTCCCGCGTTTGTGCTTGCTTGTTGGTCCGTCCCTCCCACTTCCACATCAGTCCTGAGGAAGACCCCGCCAGTAAGGGTTGGAAGAACCTACACTCATACAGGGGTCGAAACGTCGATACCTCAATGATGCCAATTCCTTCAACAGTACTTGTTTTACTGTGAACTCTCTTTGTTACATGGCGTGGAATTAATTGTATACAGATGTTATGTATTATGACTTTATTTTTTGGCATTGAATAAGATATATCAGACAATTTGATTGTGATTTCTATCACCATTTAGACTTCACATACCTCACTACCTCACTTGAATCACCCCCCTTCCCATTTCACTTATTCATCTGGGCACTCCAATGAAGATGTTTTTTTTAAATGTGTTTTGCTGTAAAATGTCGCTCTTACAACTTGTACGTTATGTTCAGTGTGATTAAATAACACTCCAACATCAGCGTAGTTGTTCTTTGATTTTCTATTTAAATATTATTGTATGTTTTCCATTGACCCTGTTTTGATGTTGTACCACTGGGACCACCATACTTTATACTGTCTTGCACCCTGGTCCCAGTGATTTTGGGTATACCCTTTTTTTGTAACACGTAGAGTGAACTGGGCTGGTCTCTCAAGAAAGACCACAAGACTGTGTGACCCCTTGTCATGGCAAATGTTAAACCAAACTACTACCACAGCTAAAAGAAGGCAGGGACAGAGGTTGCAAGTTATATGATGAAATATCGCTGTGGTTCAACACAAGCTGACCAACAAGGATTGAGTATTCCTTATTCGTATATTCAATATAGTATGTAATCATGAGACTTGGGCTACTGAGCCCGTGCACATTGATGGTTTTAAATGTTATTGTTCTCCGGAAATTCCGTCAGCAGCATTGAGGGGGAAGGGGGGTCTGGTTGTTTCAAATCAGTAAAATTTAAGGATCTTACCATCAAAGTACTAGAGGTTAATCCATAGTATTTGATTTTACATATTTTTCGTCTGATTTTTGTTAAGTTATTTTGGTAAACTTTTATTTAAATCGTTTCTCAGTGCAACCTGTGGGCATTATAGAGGAACTGGGGGAAATATAGGAAAACCATTTAAGGCACAAGGGATGCTATATATCAATCATTTGGTTTGGTAATTACTTCCACCTGAAGAGGCGTCAGGTGGAATATTGATAATATTGAGCAATGTATTTTCAGTAATAATTGTATATGTGGATTCGCCAACAGTGAAAGTGAATATGTAAGTCACTTCACACACACTGCATATGGGGATGCACTAAACAGAATTATCCTCATAAATAATGTCTTTTTCATCTGATTCTAATTGTCAAAATTTCACCCATGTACCCACATTTGTAGGCAGAGGCAAGGGCCGCATGATTGATTTTGCGCTAATTTCTGAAGCTCTTACTCATCAACTATTAAATCACGGGGGTACACCCCCTCCCATACTCTGGCCATAATTCAATCATTCTAAATTTTGATATCCAGTTGCTTCTGGGCTCTGGTGATGCAAAAGACCTCCAACTTTATTTTTCAGCTAACCATGGAGTTAGGATAAAATGGGATTGCATCGACCCATGCCAATTTTTTGAAGACTTAGTGAAAGAAGCTAGCCAGGAGAATTCTCAATGTCTCTCTCCTGATGGTGACCCTAGAAAGATCTGAGATACCTACAAAGTAATATGTAAGACAGCTACCCGCCTGCTAACAAACACCAGGCTACCAAAAGATCACAAACAGCACCCTTGAGTCCATTCAGAATTAAAACCCTGATAAAAGGCAACCATCATAATCCCGCATAGCAGTTAGGCAATAACATCAGCCAGGAAATGCTACAAAAGAGTGCTAGAAATTAGGAAAAGGGAAATTAGGGGCAAAGTATGGGAAGACCTAGATAAAGCGGCCCATTTAAAAGACAGTAGGTTCTTTTGGGAGGTTATAAACCAACCTTTTTTAATGGAAGCCCTCCCAAATGGAATTGAATGCCACATTTTAGAACAGGAGTGGTTAGGTCACTTCTCCAAGACCTTTAACTCTAATGATCAATTTGATGAACACCACATGGAACCAGAAATTGATTCAGTTTATTTTGATGATGCCTGACTAAGCAAATGTATTGATCTAACAACGAATACCAAAGCTATCCAGAGCGCTTGTCCTGGCAAGGCCCCAGGTTCCAATGGAGTTCCCATTGACATGTTAAAATCAAACCTGGACTTCTGTTGCCCATTAGTGACTAATGTCTTTAAAGCAGTAGTAAAGTGATCCAATTTAGTGCCTAAATTCAAGAAAGGGAACAAGAATGCCTCATGTTATTGCCCGATTTCTTTGTTAGATGCCATAGTAAAAACTTTAGGACCAGTTATTTGGGGAAAGCTGTATATATCGGCAGAAATGAATTCCTACTTTTCAAAGGCTCAATATGGTTTTCGCCCTGGTTTTAGGACCATCAAGCAAGCACTTAACTTATCCCTCATCATGGGAAAATACGTCAAGGCCAGGAAAGGTTCATAACACATGGCGTTTATGGACCTCTCCTGTGCTTTTGATTTGGTAGATTGCGGAACGTTGTGGTCTTTGATAAAAGATGTTATGTGGGGATAGACCCACCAAGGTTGTTGAACCTCATTAGGTGGTTGCACTGATAAACTACCATCAAGGTCCGTTATATGCAACAAGGAGATTGTACACCACCTATAAGGGTAACCAGAGGGGTCAGCCAGGGCTGTATAATGGTACCTTTTCTGTTTTTATTCTATATCAATTCTTTAGACAAAGCCCTGAGCATATGTAGTGATGATACTCCTAAAATCATCCCACGACTAGTTCCAGTTCTTTTATTTGCAGATGACAGGTTTTAAATTCACAAACACCATTTGGCCTCCAGAAACTTTTAAATGGTTTTAACAGTTTTATGACAACCCTAAGTTTAAAAGTAAATCACCAGAAATCATTTATTTTAACGTGCGGCCCAAAAACCACCAAAACAAAATACTTTTTATTGGGTATACCTAAGGTTTTATTTTTCTATTATTTAGGTATCCTGTTTGAAAATAATTTGTCACGGTAAAGTAAGGTAATGTTATTATGCATGATTAATTAAACCGTTGCATGTACATAACATAAAGCATGGTAAGGTTGACCACTTAAAAAACATAGCAAAGTTAAAAACATAGTTAAAAAGGACCTGTTTAATCAGTTGTGTCCATATTGGAAATCTTCAAGTTCAAAATCAACACAAATGGCCGCTCTATGCTCCTTTCGTCCTTCCTGCACTGATACTATTTTGGCTGGAGGGGAATATTGCATTGATTTATGTTTAGGTGAGGTCTTGTGCGAGATGCCGCTATACAGAGTAGGCTTGTAAGATTCATAAAACTGTAGTTGAACTTACAGTTGAAGACCTCCCTGTTTGAATGATTGTTTGCTATTCAGTCTTTTATTTTCATTTGTAGTATAGTGTTTATGGAAATTATGCAATATGGAGAATTAGGATGCTTCTTGCTGCAGTCTCTTCTCTGCGATATCAAGAATTTTTGTGAATCGCCTAGCTAATTGTACGGTGGCACATTTGAAACACATCAACACTGCCTGTCTGCCAGAATGGATCCCATGTAGGTTGAAAAGAGGACGGAAGAGTAGGCATCGTTCTTTTGCTAGGCTTTTGCAGTTGCTTTATATATGCACAAGATCTTCTGTTCCGAGAGAACATAATCAACAGCTATTGACTCTGGCTTTCCTCTTCCATTGTGGTAGGTGTGGTAAGATCTGCATTATGCCCAACCTGTATTTTAAGAATTTCTCTTTCAGATAGATGTTAAATCCTTAGCTCAGATATTTTTGTGGTTTGGCGGTTACATAGTTGTGAAATGCATGCCAACCATGTGCTCTCTTCACAAGCGCAGCTTTGCCTTCTTCGAATGACAGTAATTTAATGGACTTTGAAACCGTTTTCTTGGATGGCGTGAGATGTCTCCCAGAGGTTGTTCAGGCCGAGTTGCCTTGGGAGTGTCTGAGGTACATTCCCATCGGTGAGTTCCCTCTTGATAGTTCGGCTCAAAGTTCCCGGTTTAGTGTGCCTTGTTCTGCCCCTTTGATCTTTTGCCAGCATTTCATAAATGCGTGCCTTCTGGCCAGGGTCAGCTTCCGTGGCCCAAACTCTAGCCATATTTGGGCGAGGGAAGTGTGTTTTGGGAGGCTGGAGATAGTTCTAAAATACTTATTGACTATTTTTTCTACAGTGTTGGCTTCTCTTTCTCTCATTGCCTCGCTCCCATATGTTATCGTCAGAAGGAGCTTGGCTTGAATGACATCTAATAGTTACCCCAGCGAGGGCCCGTGAGTCACTTTCTTAGGAGTCTTCATGGCGAATGATATTGTATTGCCTTTTCGTTTTAGTGTTTCCATATGAGGTTAAAAAAGAGCCGTTATTGTCTAGCAGAACACCCAAATATTTGTATTGGTTTGCCAATTCTAGTCAATGGACATCTAGAAGCCTGCAGAATATTTTCCTTTTATTGGCGTTTATAGTCATTATTTTTGTTTTGCTTAAATTGATGTTCAAGGCATTGTCATAGGATTATTCCTGAGTTACATCAAGTAAGTGTTGGAGACCTATTGGTGTTCGGCTTACTAGGACTAAGTCATCTGCATATAAAAGGTTAGCGATAGTTGTCTTGCCGAGCTTGGGGGCATGCGAGATGCAATTATTTAACTTTGCAGGTAGATCTGCCATGAAGAGATTGAAGAACATGGATGCTAAGACGCACCTCTGTTTTAGTCCCTTAGTGGTTGCGATTCATCTTGAAGGATGTGTTCCTGCCCGAAGTTTGAACTTGACCCAGGAATCAGTATGTAGTAACACTAGTTGTTTTAGTAGGAGTGGTGGTATGCCCATCTTTCCATCTTCTGCCAGAGTCTTGCTCGATGTATATGGTCAAAAGCCGCGCTGTAGTCAATAAAACACTGTTGTCTAGCTTCTTTTGCAGCATTGATCAGTAGAGTTAGGGTCAAGATGTTAGTGATTGTTCCCATGTGTTTGCAGAAGCCAGTGTGGTTTATCGGTATAATTGATGAGGATGTGGCCCAGATTTTCAATTCTTCCAGGATCAGCCCTGCATAGTATTTAGCTTCGTTGTCAATCAGGGCTACAAGGATGTATGACATTACAACGCGTGTCATTACAACGCGTGCAGTTACATCACATGCGTTACAACGCATGCGATGTTACAACGCTATGCCATTACAAAGCAAGTCTTTACATCGACTTGCGCTAGATGGCGTGCTAACATTAGAAAAGTGTAATTTACTATTCCAACTCCAGTCCACTTAACAGTAGGGAAGGTGTTGGGATAGTAAACTACACTATTTGTAATGTTAGCACGCCATCTAGCGCAAGTCGATGTAAAGACTTGCGTTGTAATGGCATTGCGTTGTAACATCGCATGCGTTGTAACGCATGCGTTGTAAAAGCTGCGCGTGGTACAAAACGCGTTGTAATGGCTGTTCCCCGGGCTACAAGGCAGTTGTTTTTCACATCAGCCATGTCGCCCTGCTTGTGAGTGAGATTATTGAGACTTTCCAAGAGTCTGGGATTATCCCCTGGACAAGATCTCATTGTAATTGGTCCCAGGATGTCAGACCAATACTGTGGATCACATTCGTATTTAATTGGCGGAATCCCATTTGGGCCTGGGGCTCCTTCTGGCCTCCCTTTTTCAATTTGCCTCATTATTTGTAATTTTGTTATTTTGAGTGGTTCATTTCCCAGATCTGGAGTTGGTTCATTGGCTAGTAGTTCCTTGCCCGCTTCACGGCAGTTGTCATTGTTGTCTGATTCCCATTCTGTTTCGTTCACCAAATTTGCCCCATGATCTTCCTCAGGACAATTGATTTTCTGATCTTTAGTATTAAAGTGGTCATGGAGCTGTATTGACCACTCCTCTTTTGGGCGGTAGGAGTTTATTTCATGGTGGGGAGAACCTCTTGAGGAGTTAATTATTTGCCAGAACTTTGCGTTGTACTTGCTTTTTGATTCGTGGACAAGCGTTTCCCTCATTAATTTGTTCACTTCCCTCTTTATGTCCCATTTTGTTCTTTTGATACTTGCTCTGAGTTTCTTCAGTCCCCCCGCAGGTTATCCTCCCTTGGGTGCTGGCGAAGTTTCCTTAGTATCTGATTAATTGAGGTTTTAAGTTGTATTATTTGAGCTAACTTGTCAAATGCTCCTTTTCTGGCTCCCACGTTTGTTGCAAATTTATCCTTGAGGGTGTGAGTTATGATCACCCACATGGTGAGATGACTCCTTTTCTGAGTGGTAATTTTGAGCAGAATCGATTTAGTTGATACTAAGAGCTGCTCCACTGAGTCCGGTCTGGACCTGGTCATTTATTGTTGGTCGTGTATTCTGTGGCAATTGCTTTGATCGCTGCATAAAGTGGGGGAGCGGCTCCTCTGAAGGTGACTTCTTGGGGTAAATGGTCACTCTCTGTCAAATCTCCTAGTCTGTATGAAGAAATGTTTTTAAATAGTGGGAGCGTTGTCAATGTATAGTCAATGTGGGAGGTGGCAGATGTTGAATGAAAAGTTGGTGCTGGCGGATTATCTTCATGGAACTGCCCGTTCAGGGCTCTAAGGTTGAGGTGTTCAAGCCCTCCTAGAAGATACACACTCGATCCGCTTATTTGTAGTACTTTTCACCTGTGGTGGGATTTCCTATGCACTGTTTAAATCCTGTAGCAAGTCGTCTTCACTTTGTGCACCCATAAGGTGTGGGTTGAAGTCTCCTGCAACTATGATATTATCTGTTTCTTTCTCCTATATAATTTTTAACAGCTCAACTATTAGTTGTTTTGCCCTCATAGCTTTATGCCTAGGGATGTAGGTAGATATTTACAATTATAATAGGGTGTTCGAGATTGTCAATTCTTTTTTTTTTTAACACATTTTATTGTGCTTATGGTCATACATGGGGCAAAACCCCTGATTCCAGATAGCAACAGCCAAAAAATACATTTCAAAGCATTGTCATTGACATTTAGTTTGCACCATTTCAAAATAAAGATCATACCAAACAAAGCAACCTGAACATACTGAACCCCACCTCTTTGCACTGTTCAACTGATGTGTCTCTTTTGCCACCACATCGACCATTCCAGTCAATAAGTCCCATAGCTATAGGTGTGGTCCCCATCCCAATGACCCCCTATGTCAAGGAGGGCATAGACGCGCCTGTGGGGGGCACCGGCTCCAAATATAGGCCAATATAGTCCGCCCATCGCTTCCAAATCTTGGGGTGCTTTTGCGGGCATCCCCTGGCCTGAAATATTGGTATCTCCAAGCCCATACAGAAGTCCAGTCTGTTTTTCCACGCCGGGGCTGGCGCCTTCCACTGTCTTGCAATGTCTGTTTTAGCTAGGGTGAGCCCCAACAGCAACAAGTGTCTTTTGTAGATATTGCCGCCAATGCCCTCCATGATGTTCAGGATTACCAATCTGTGCTTGGTGGGGAGCTCCCACCCCAGCACCTCTGCTAGGCAAGTCAGAACCCCCCGCCAAAACCTCACAAGCGCTGTACAGTGCCAAACTGTGTGAATGAGGGAACCCCCTCCCGACCTCATCGCAGGCACATCGGAGATGACACCAGGCCTGCCCTCCATAATCTCAGTCGGGTATATTAATCCGGGAGTAAATATTTGAATTGTATAAGGGGCAGCCGAATTGCAATTGATGCCCCCCAGGGGGAGGTGAGCACATCTGCCCAATCATACCCATCTATTTGGCTGAGATTGCGCTCCCATGCTTATCTAAGCTTGTCTAGCGTGGTAGTGCTGTTTGTCACTAGTGTCTGAAAGATTTTTGCAATTTTATGGTGTTGTAGATCGCCCATAAACACCTTTGCTTCAATAGGACTAAATTCGGGGAGAGCCTCCATCCCCGAGATGCTAGGAGAAATGGCATGCCAAAATTGGAGGTACTTATAAAATTGAGTTTTAGGCATCTGGAATTCACGTTGTAAATCTTGGAAGGATTTCAGGGTAGCACCTTGCTTTACATCCCCTAATGTAGAAATCCCTATGTTGTCCCACCCGTGAAAACCAGAGAGCGTGGCAAATTGCGACAGTCAACCATTATACCACATTGAGGTTTACCCCCTTAGCCTGCCCCACCACCCCATCTTGCGGAGGGACTGTTTCCAGAGCCAGAATATCACCCGTGTGGCCGACGGCAGGGAATTGTGCGGGCATGCAGAGTACAATATGGTATGGAGAGTGGATTCTCCCATGCGTCAGAACTAACAGCTGGGTTGCCATATAGTACGAGTAGATATCCGACGTAGCCAACCCCCCACAATACGTGGACTGGAAGCAAGTTCACAGCGCGACTCTAGAAGCCCCCACCCACAAAAAACTGGACCAATGCCGCATTGACTTGGCGAAACCAGGAAGGAAGGATTGTGTATGGTTCTGCAGTTGGTAGAGCAAGCATGGCAACGATACCATTTTAAATATGGCCGATCTACCATAGATGGAGAGGGGCATGCGCGCCCACGTTTTCATCTCCTCATGTACCCGCTCCCATACCAGAGCAATATTTCTGTCCCATGCTGCCGATGGGGTATCTGACAGGAAGACTCCCAGGTATTTAATTCTCTCCGTTTTTGTTTGAACGATTGATGCCCAAGAGCCCAACCCAGCCATTCCCCCAACACCCGCAAGGTAGACTTACCGGGATTCATAAACAGGCCCGAGGACTCCCCGAAGATATGCATGATATGAAGCCATCTCGGCCTCGTCCTGTTGATGTCCATTAAAAAGAATAAGACATCATCCGCATATAGTGCAATGCGGTCTGAAATTACGTGAGTCCACTCGAAGCCTCGTACCTGTGCATCCATCCGCACCTACGCCAGCAAGGGCTCCATCGCTAAGGCGAATAGAAACGACGACAGGGGGCACCCCTGGTGGCTGCCTCTTCCTATTGGAAATGAGGAGGAGGTGGACCCTGCCACCCACACTGATGCTGTAAGATATGTACATAGCAATTCCAAGTACGATGAAAACCGTGGTCTAAAATTGCGGCGATCTAGTAGTGCGAACAAATACACCCAACTGAAGAAATCAAAAGGCCTATGTGGCATCTGAGACTTGCTAGTCTATGATGTCATGGTGCTATGATTACCTATGGTTCCATGACCATGGTTATATTCTGTACTGAGTTTCCTAGGTTTTAGAATGTCTTTGTTCAAATGCCTGGAGCTGTTACCCAGACTGGCGGGGCTTGGATGGGTCCTTCCTTTCCTTAGAATAAACTTGAAGCTCTTCACCATACCTATGTCTTGAGTCATCTTTCAGCTGCATGAGAATCTTACACTGGCGTAGTCGGCAGCTGGAGTGAAGGAGGACCTAACAACCTCAACTTTTTCATCAACTTTAAATCTCCCTATACCATCTTCAAGGTACTGTACTCTAAACTACTTCACTTTGGGGACTGGGAGCTATCACCGCGTTTGTCATCTTTATTCCCCTGTGATTGTGAGTCGACTCTGGCTCGTCCCTATTTTCACCTTGATCCAGCCTTTACCTTTGGCTTACACTGTGCTGTGTGAGAGCTGTAAGGAGTTGCACATATTGTGGAACTATAACGAACTGTTTGTGGCATCTAGGGAGTACGTTTCTGCCTGTCCCTGTTTTATTTGAGACAGTGTTCTGTTTTCTTTGGGTCTCTAGGCAGTTAATACCCATCACCCTGTTTACTCAGCAAATTTTGTTAAGGGGTGTGGTTCCTGCGCCTGTCACAGCAGTTGAGGCCGTTTATATCTTTCACCCAGTTTATTCAGCATATTTTATTAAGGGGTGTGGAGACTGCGCCTGTCACAGCGGTTGTTGTTGTTCAAAAGCCTCTCAACCGCTATTCTTACCTTGTGCCCACGACCCATGTGGAGTCATCCATTCTCTCCTTGTGTTCTTTCTGCAGTGTTCCTTCGCTGGATCATCAGTACGCTGTCTCTCTTGTCAGTACGCAGCGTCCCACGGTTGGGCTTGACCTTTGGCAGCACGCATTTCATGTAACGTACCTCCATCTTGTTTTTTTGACTTACTTCCTGGTTTCATTCGTCCGCTGGGGCTCGCTGTGTACGATCACACGCTTTCCGATTTCTCATCTTGAGAGACATCACTGCGTGCCACTTCTGTGACACGCACCCATTGGGTGCCTGCTTTAAGTTTCACTTGTGTGCCACATCTGTGACACACTAACATTCCTGCTTCGTTTTACATCACCGCGTGTCACTTCTGTGACACGCACACATTGGCTACTTATAGTAAGTTTCACTCGTGTGCCACATCTGGGACACACTCACATTCTAGTGAGATTCCTCTGTGACACGCACACTTTGGCTGCCTGTAGCAAGTTTCGCTGTTTTTCTTGGATAACATTGTTGCGTGCCATTTCTGTGACATGCACACATTGACTGCCATCTGTGACACACACACATGCTTGAATTCATTAACTCTTTCTCTCATCTTTATTAAGCGTGCACCTGATGGTAGTTATAATGTTGAGTATCTATTGTAATTTTTTTTCTATGCATTGCACTCTGTTCAATGTTCATTTAGTTTATTTTAACTAGAGTTATTTTCTTTGTTAGCAGTCATGCAAAATGTAACAGCTCCTCCCTTCTTTTTGATGTCACCTGGTGAACCTGGGATTAAATAGCAGACGTGGGAAAAGGTTTTTGAACACTATGCCAAGGTTTGCGGTGTAAGCCTCAGTGCTGAGCGCAGAACATCTCTCCTTTTGCATTGCCTTGGCTCGGAAGGGCAAGATGTTTTTGATCACCTTCCCGAGCTTAGTGATGCAGAAAGCAGAGACCTCAATGAATTTGAGAACTGCATGAAAAAGCTTGACAAGCATTATTTGCCCAAAGTAAGCACCATACTAGAAAGGTACCAATTTGTCAAGAGACTACAAAATGATGGTGAATCGGTTGAGGTGTATGTCACCCAACTTAGGAAACTTCCCTCTTTCTGCAAATTTGGTGAGTTGCTTGATAAGAGAATCAGGGACCAATTTATGTTGGGGTGCAGTATTGAAAAGGTACGCGAGGAACTCTGGCTGAGAGACCAACCTTCTTTAGATGAAGTGTTACAAGTGGCGAAAAGGATCAAACATTATTTAAAGTGTGTTGATGCATTGAAGAAAGACAAGCAGGTTTCTGTTCAAGTTGTCAAGGAAGAAGCCAAGACGGTATCAAAAAGTGATAACGCTGTTAAGTCTAAAAACAAGCTGTTTGTTCCTAAATGTTTCAGGTGCGACAAAGTTGGACATTTCGCCAATGATAAAAAATGTCCTGCTTTGAATGTGATCTGTTCCAAATGCAAGAAAAAAGGTCATCTTTCTGTCGTTTGTAAGGACAAATTGTCTGCATCCAATGTTAAGTGTATTGAAACTGATGTTCTTGAGGAAGACTTTGTATGTGGGCAAATTGTTGTTCAAATTGATTCTGATTTTGAACAAAAATATTGTCCTGTTGACACAATTCAGTTGGAAGGTGAATCTACCAAAGTTCTTTTTGATTTGGGGGCTAAAATCACCATAGTTTCAAAAACCTTCTATCAAACTAAACTTGTCAACATGATTTCCCTTCTAAAGCCAGACATACACCCTTTGGCCTATGGTGGTGAGCCCATACCACTTTTTGGTTACTTCTTGGTTCTCATTGAGTACGGGGCGATATGTTTCCGGTAAAGGTTATGTTTCTCAAAAAAGTGACTCTTAACAAAACATGTTACCTCTGTCACCATAAATAAGCTTTTCAACTTTTTGAAGTAGATTTTTATTTTCCACTAAGTGCGTATATTATACAGATACTGCGAGTACGCACCAATGCGAGGAATAGTGTTGGGGTTGAGCCGTTGAAGCATACTGCACGACCCATCGCCCCGGAACAAAATCCCGAGCCGTAACGCAATTAATTTGTGTAAGGCCAGCTCCTACGCCATCGAGCCGCTACAGAACACGAATGCTCGCACTCCGGCTGAGCTAGTTTAAAAGATTTCCGCTTGGAGATACAAGAATCAAGAACCTTACATCTTCAAATACGCCTGTGATACCTCCAGTCCTCCGTATAATACTTGTCCACCCTGATGAAGACCTTCGACAATAAGTGCCACGTAGAAGGTCGAAACGCGTTGGTTCTTTGATGAGGCAAGCCTTAAAGAATCAAGGAAACAGAACGATGTCAAGTCTTCGCCAATACTTGCAAAGAATTCAAAATAGTGTCGCAAACCCGGTTTCCTAAAGCCTGTAGGCTACCTCCCTTTGGCGCTCTAATAGATTATCACCTTGTGAGGACCAGAAGAATAGGAGTCCCTGGAACTTTATGTGAACAACGTAGGACTTTCCCTATATGTACAACATTCTACATATAGTTGTCTAAAAAAGTATAAGGAGATTTTTTGTATCCATTATACAGAATTGTTGTTGTCTTTTATGTGAATACTGTTAAAGTATATGATATTGAGTTTATTTGTTATTTGATTATTGTTAAGTTTTCCGAAACAATCCTGCCTTTGTTTTAGCAACAGTTGCACAGAATCAACAGGTCTTGATGTAAGAATATGAAACGCAGTATCTGTATAATATACGCACTTAGTGGAAAATAAAAATCTACTTCAAAAAGTTGAAAAGCTTATTTATGGTGACAGAGGTAACATGTTTTGTTAAGAGTATTTTGATTCCAACCTCTGTATTCCTTAAGAGAATCAATCCCCTGTTGTTTATAGAACTTCTCAAAAAAGTGACAGCATCATTACCTGGTTTCACCAGGGAGACTTAGGAGTCATGCTGGACCCAAGTAGTTCCTCTCCCATCATTCTTAAACAGGATGTTCAAGCTATTCATGTGAATTCTGATGCCAATGTTGAAACACACATTAGAAGGAAATTTCCCAAAGTTTTTAGAGAAGGACTTGGATGTCTTAAAGATTTCAAATTGGACATTCCTTTATGCCCCAATTCACAACTTTCTAGCTGAAAGTTTAGATGCGTACCTTTAGCTGTGAGAGAAGAGATGAAGAAGGAATTAGAGAAGCTCAAAGACGGGGGAATGATTGAGGAGGTTACTGGTACCGATTAGCTTGTTCCGGTTGTGGCTGCACGCAAGGCCAATGGGTCACTCCGCTTGTGTGTGGACTTGAGACAGCTTAACAAATGCGTGGCGGTGGACAGATATCCACTCCCTAACATTTCAGAATTGCTAGCCTTGTCGGGAGGTGCCAAAGTCTTCAGTAACATCGATTTGGCATCCTCTTATCACCAAATTGAGCTAGCAGAAACTTCAAGAGATCTTACCTCCTTCATTACCCCGTTTGGGTCTTTTAGAATTGTTTGGATGCCGTTTGGCCTGGTGTCAGTGGCGTCCGTTTTTCAGCATGCAATGGAGAGGGTTCTCAAAGATTGCAATGGTGTCTGCATCTATCAAGATGACATTCTTGTGTTCGGTAAAGATCATGAGGAACATGAGAATTGCCTTGATGTTGTCTTGGGTAGGCTTGAAGCAGCTAATCTCACAAATAATGTTGGAGAAGTGTCGTTTTGTGACTTCTTCCATTCACTACTCTCAGGAGAAGGTATTGCACCTAAATCTGATATAGTAGACCCTATCTCTCACATGCCAGCCCCAGCTTGTAGAGAAGAATTTATGAAGTTTTTTGGCATGATTGAATATTACAATAAGTTTGTTGACGGTTTTGCAGATCATTGACCAGTATGAGGGGGCTCTTAAAGAAAGATATTGAGTTTAAGTGGAGTGATGATTGCAATCTTGAATTTGTTTCTCTTAAAAGGAGACTCAGTGATGCCCCTAATCTCAGGAGTTATAATCCCTCCAAAACCTCCATTGTTACCACTGATGCCAGCCTGAAGGGGTTGGGTGCTGTACTCCAGCAAGAAGGTGAGAAGGGCATGGAAACTATCACGTTCATCTCGCGAGGGCTTAAGGACCCTAAGTCACGTTACTCCGTGATTCAGTGCGAAGGTCTCACTGTGATTTGGGCCATTAGAAAACTGAAGAAGTTTCTTTGGGGTACAAAATTCTTGGTAAAGACTGATCACAAGCCCCTGTGTGAAATTCTTGCTGAAAAGGGGATTGACCAA
This sequence comes from Triturus cristatus, assembly GCF_964204655.1. NCBI lineage: Eukaryota > Metazoa > Chordata > Amphibia > Caudata > Salamandridae > Triturus > Triturus cristatus. The sequence continues at coordinate 1,010,166,639 of NC_140593.1, read as the reverse complement.
GTCTCCAGTAGGATTAGCAAATGGGTCATAGCTCTCCAAGAATATGACTTGGAGATCAGATACATCACTGGTGTGGAGAACAGTGTTGCTGATACACTTTTGAGATTGGTTGTTGATGGACCTCTTGATGATAGCATGGATGAAGATTAGTGTGAAAATGATGTTCATGTGTGTGTGGTGGGTGAAGGGATCATTGATGAATGTCAGTGGTGCTTCAAGTTATCCTCGGATCCTGTGTTGTCTGAGGTAATGGCTCTCATCCGTCATGGGTGGCACACAAAAAAACAGGCATCGGAGGAGGCTTCCAAGTTCTGGGGAGTCAAAGATAAATTGGCAGTGTGTGATGAGATGCTTGTATGTGGCATACAGTTAATACCACCACTTGAGCTTCGCAAGGAATTGGTAGATTTGGCTCATGAGTCTCACTCTGGTATGTTTGGGACCAAGGAGAGGCTCCGGTCCTCTTACTGGTGGCCTGGAATGGATGCACAGGTTGAAAGGATCATAAGGGACTGCATGGTGTGGGCTACGAGTGAAAAATCCAAGCTTCTAAGAGTTCAACAGATGGTTATCAGGGAGCTTCCTCGCGGGCCTTGGACAGAAGTGGCTCTGGACATTGTGGGTCCTGTTCATTCCAATGGTTAGCAAATTTTCATTTTGGTTCTCCTCGATTTATTTTCCAGGTAGCCCGAAATTCATTTTACCTCTAGCATAGAGACTATTCAAGCAATTACATTTTTAGAGACTTGCACAGCCAGACAAGGGCACCCTGAATCCATTCTCACGGACAATGGGGTGCAGTTAGTCTCAAAAGAAATAGAGGCTTTTTTGAAGAACTGGGGCATAAAACATATAAAAAGAATGCTCTCTTTACCATCCAGAAACCAATGATATGGTGGAAAGGTTCAATAGGGTGTTGAAGGAAACCATCTCCTGGGCCAAAAACTCTGGGCTTAACTAGAAGGAACAAGTCCTAAGAAAGGTTGAGAATTATAGAGTAACTCCTCACAGTTCTACTGGTCAGTCTCCCTTCGTTCTCTTCAAAGGAAGGGCTTCACGTACCCTAGTTGAACCCTCATGGGTAAGACGTCTCAAGGAGTCTCTCTCTGGATCCTCTCCCCAAAAGTCTGCAATTAACTGGCGGAAGAAGGAAGAGGCCAAATGTTCAGCTAGGATATTGAATTTTGATGCCAGGAAATCCACAAAAGATACGCTGGTTAAGGTTGGTGATAGGGTGGTTATCAAACTCCCGGGTTCTAAAGTTAGGTTCTCTAAGCCCATGCATGTTGTTAAGGTGTTCAAAAATGCTGTAAGGACTCAGGACCACAGAATATGGAATCTAAGTAGAATTTCTGTGTGTTCTGGTCGAACTTTTTGTGAATAGTCTAACCCTGAAGAAGATTCTTCTACTGACTCTTTTGTTTCTCCATGTGTGTCTTCTAGGGTTGTTAAGAAGCCATGCTATTTGAAGGACTATGTGTTGTGATCATCTTTTTTTTGTTTTGTCTGTTACCATCTTACACCTTTCTTGTCTGTGTTAACGGGGGAAGGTGTGTGGCATCTGAGACTTGCTAGTCTCTGATGTCATGGTGCTATGGTTTCCTATGGTTCCATGACCATGGTTATGTTCTGTACTGAGTTTCCAAGGTTTCAGAATATCTGTTCAAATTCCTGGAGCTGTTACCCAGACTGGCTGTGGCTTGGATGGGTCCTTCCTTTCCTTGGAATAAACTTGAAGCTCTTCGCCATACCTGCGTCTTGAGTCATCTTTCAGCTGCATGAGAATCTTACACCCTATCCATATGTGCCAGCAACAGGGCAGCCTGCTCCCCAGTATCTTGGATGGAGGCTATAGCAATGTGGGCACGTCGGATATTATGATGCGTTGCTCTCTGAGGCATAAAGCCTGCCTGATCGGGGTGGATCAGGTCTGTCACATAGGACTGTAGGCGATTGGCCAAGGCTTTGGCCAAGATCTTGGCCTTGACATTCAAGAGAGAAATGGGACGCTATGATGCGTGTTGTTCTGGAGGCTGGCCAGGTTTGTGAAAGACCACCCCTCCGCATGTCTCCATTCCCATAGCAGGAGGCTCCGGTCCCTCGCTTTGTCCACCACTCTAAGATAATGGATCCTAATTTGGAATCTTGAAAAATGTGCATGGGAATCCATTAGGGCCCGGCTCTTTATCAGAGTTCAAGTCCCCCATCACCACGCCAAGCTGCTACTCAGTAAGTAAGGCATCAAGGTCTGCTCTCGACGTATCCGAAAGGGTACGGGGCGGCATATCATCAATAAAGCGTTTAACCATGCTGATCCAGCGGAAAGGGGCAAAATTTACAGATCCTCCCTGCGTCACTTTTCTTATCCCTTTTTCAATTTTATGGCCTAAATACTTTTTGACCAAATTTTAATTTTGATGTGGATACTTTAAGTCCTCCATCTGCCAAGTGATTCAGCAATGCGACAGTATCCATTACACAGGCTTCTCGAGTTCTCGATGCCACCAGTAGGTCATCGATATACTGGACCAATACTGAACTTTCAGGCATTTTTAAATCTTCTAAAGACTTCTTAAAAATGTGATTGAATATCGATGGACTTTCTGTATACCGCTGTGGGATTCGGCACCATGCCAAAGTACGTTCACCAAACCGGAACGCAAAAATCTGTTGACTGTCAGGGTGCAATGGGATGGAAAAGAAAGCATGACACAAATTAATGACTGTGTACCATTCTGCATCATGAGGAATCTTATATAGGATCACAGAAGGATTTGGTACGATGGGACAACATGATACAACAATCTTATTTACCTTTCTCAGATCTTGCACTATTCTGAAAGTTCCGTTATGCTTTTTCAGACCCATAATTGGCGAATTGCATGGACTACTCATTATTTCTCTTAAAATACCTTGTTCAATCATTCTGTCTATTATAGGAGTCACTCCTGCAATTATTTCAGGGGTCAATTTATACTGAGGAATATTTGGGTAACTTGTTCCTTCTTTTACAGTAATTTTTACATGGTCCACATTTCTTATAGTCCCACATCTTCTCCCGTGAAATCCCATACCTCCATTTTCACTGTTTCCTTTAATTCCTGAGGCAATTCTTCTGGTTCAAATATAGCAAATGCCTCAGTAATCTCAGGTTCCATATTGGCCATGGTTATTTTGTACAATACATCCTCGTCAGGAGTTTCAAAAGCTAAGCCATCAGGAGTACAGAAGATTGTGCAGCTCATCTTACACAACAAATCCCTCCCTAACAAAATTACAGGGCTGGTGTCGCACACGACAAAGCGGTGCATGTCGGAACATTTCCCTATTTTAACCTTAACGGGTTCAGTAAGATACGCTTTTATCTGTCTGTTTGAGACTCCAACTACTTGGATTGTGTCATCCGAGAAAGGAAGTTTTTTAACGTCAGCTGATCTAACAGTTGAACGAGTAGCACCAGTATCTACTAGGAAAGTAATGTTTTCATCATTTATCTTTCCATCCACAAAAGGGCCTGTCTGGTCTACTTCCAGAGTTGCGCCAAGTACGCACTCTTCTTCCTCTCTTCGGCACCGTCAATAACTCTCTTCTGACTCACTCTCATCGCGTTGCAGCCAATACTGCGAAACAGCACTAGCACGCGGCAGCTTAGTTACCTGTTCTTCGGTGTAGAATCCTGTCTCATTACTGTATTTCTGAGGGTGGAAAAGGTGGTTTTGGCACCAGACACTGTTGGGCAATAACCTGCTGCTGTCGCTGTGGTTGACAACTCACCTCATTCTGCACCTGAGGATTTAATGATGCATTATCACCATTAGCACTTGGGGGTAATTTACACTCAGATTTCCAATGCCCTATCTTTCCGCAGTTATGACATGACCATTTCTTTTTGGCTTCTTCTATACTAATCTGTCCTTTTCCCTTCCCAATATTGGGTTTTTGTTTCATATGGCTCATGCCATTTGCCAGTTCAATCAGTTGGGCTTCCTGTCTTTCTGCCACTTTAACCTGAGCCCACATGGCCTTTTCTTTTAACTTATGTTGCTTGGCTTCAATCACATCACTAAAATATTTTGCATGTCTCAATACTTTGTCTATCTTTTTATTTTGCCAATCCACAGTATGCTGTTTAATCATTTCGCTTACTTCAGGGTGCAACCCGTACACAATTCGATATACAAAATGACTAAAATCTTTCTCACTCAAATTTTCATCACCACTGTATTGTTTAAAAGTCCTATCAATTTTTACCCTATCAGTTTCTTTTGGAGGTACTTTTGGAGGTACTTTATTTTTCAAGAAGATGACTACTTGTTCATACTTTGTCATTACATTTGGATCAGGGGCACCTGTTTTAGGATCTCTAGGGTAGTCTTGAGTGGGACAACCTATTGTAATTTTACATTCTGCCCATAGATCTGCTGGCACAATTATGTCAAATAGACTGTTCAAATCTATCCACAGTACCTTTGATAATTTGACAAACCTGTCTACCTGCCTGTACCATTCCACCGGCTTCTCGCGAAGACGGGGAAAGTAATTGGTGAATGATAAAATGTCCTGTCTTGTCCAGGGAACATGTACATAGCCCCCTCCTGGGATCTCCCTCATGGGACATTCGGTTACCACTTTCTCTTTTTCTCTTACTGGGAAAGCTGAAAACGTTTTGTCTGTTACATCGTCTCGTTTCCGAAACCACCTGCTCATCCATTTATCTACATCGCCCCATTTTCTTAGTAAAACAATCAGCTCTTTAATTTGAGTCCATCTTCCTGCGGTATTCAAATTCTTAATGTCTTTTTCAGCAAAGTCTACTCTGTATGGTTTCTGTAATGACTTTATTTTCTCAAAATCGATACCCATTTCACTTGCCACTTCTTCCAATTTTTCATGCAAACTTCTTGCCCTCCATGTTATACTTTTACTTAGAAACATCAGCTCTTCATCTTGGTATGCCTTTAATTTTTCTCTGGGAATAGTTCCTACTATTAGTTCTTCCAAAGTTATTTTTAATTTTGCCACATCTAAAGGTCGAGGTTCGGCATCTTTTTGCTGTAAGCTCCTTAACCACTCACTTAGTTCATCAGAAGTGGGACCTACAGAGATTATTTCATTCCTCACTCGTTCTAGACTCTTTGGGGATTCTGGTACTGATTCTGTTGTCATTAATATTTTATTTGCTGGACTCGGATTCACTGTCAACTTTTTAGGAGTACTTAACCCAGAAGTTCCTACTAATTGTCCCCATGGATTTTCTCCTGAATTCCTTTTCCCCGTTTAAGCCTGTTTATTACTGTTGTAAGGGATCGTTAGACAATGCTCACTATCCTTTTGCTTATCAAAGACATGCTTCTATTGTTACAGGAACAGTTACAGCTTCCATATTTTCGTCAATCCCCTAATCTTTTCAGTTAACTCCAGGGTTGTTCTGGCTAATTCAGCTGAGTTATCATTTGTCATTCTACCGGGCTGTGTATTTTCTGATTCTCTAAAGGGATTGTTTTTTCCTACCTCACGTGGCGTTGGCTCAAATTTTATATTTAGTGGTGCCTCTTTTACTGGCGCACTTAGTGTTAACATCGTAGAATTTGGTTGGTAAGAGGGAGGATTTTTATAAAACATGTCCTCAAGTACATCATCCTCCGACTCAGTCACACCATATTTGTAGCCTTCTGATCCTGTATTGTTTCTCTTCTCTGTACACTTTCTACTACTAGTCTCTTCAGCATTTCTCATAGGGAACATCCCATCAGCCATATTTGCACTCCTCCATCTCCTCATCCTGTCATCATGATTTTCCTGTCCACACGGTCTCCCAAACATGTATTTATACCTTCCGCCACTCCGCTGTCGCTCCCTTTCATACATCTCATCTTCCCATTCTGTTAATGCTTCAAACTGAGTAGGTCTAGGTCTCGGTTCTAGTCTCATCATTCTTTCTCTTAAATTCCTTAATATTGCTAAACTAAAGGAGCCATTTTCTGGGAATGCTACTACTCCATCTTCTTTGGTATACTTTACTCAATTATCTAACCAAATACACGTATGGTACCCATATTTCACCACCATAAAGGATGCAGGAAAAATTGGCTTATCCTTTTTAAATAAATTCTTAATTTTTCCAAACCATATTTTTTTCTCTTTCTCTTGTGGATCGTAATACATCATTTTCCTTATTCTGTATCGCTAGATTTCTTCTACGACTATTCTGTGGTCTTATCCAATCGTAGTGCGACTCACCAACGCACCAATCAGGAGCGTCTATGTCACTTTTGTAATTCTCCAATCCTAGCGCGACTCACACTAACGCACCAATCCGGAGCGTTTACGTCACCCTGTCACTTCTCCACTCCTAGCGCGGTGTACACTAACACATCAATCCGGAGCGTTTATGTCTCTTAATGGCTGACCAATTTCAGCGCGGTCTTTCTGACGTCAGCTTTCTCGCTACTTCTGTTCCTGCTGACCCCTCCTTTACAAAATTTATCGGCAATTTTTCTTCACGTTCTCTTTCACTCAAATTCTGTTAGTCACGACATAGAAACACCACCATTGTCCGCTTCGCTAAACCAAAGAGATAGTTTTGACCTTTTACACAAGAATTTCGTATTTCTCAAGAACAGCGCTTACCTCTGCCCTACCATGGAATTATTTCATTTGCCGATAAAGTAGCACTTCCCTCTACTTTACCCTTCTTACAAGCTTAGGGGAGACCTATTACCTTTCCAATGATAAGCGTAATCAGAGCTCACAATTGACTCCTGTTCTTAAGACCGAAATTTCACAGGTGGCCTTCGCTATCCATACACCACTTTCACACAGAAAATCCCTACCGATAACACACGACGATGTTACCAATTCGAACCCAGTCAATGCATTGTGCGACTCCAATCGTCACACGTTTTCCCTGTGTACCTACAAGGCAACAAGACAATACACCGTGCGACTTCACTTGCCACACGTTTTTCCCATGTACCTACAGGGCACCCAACTTCCTACATCCCAGAAGTCTTCAGAAACAACATAAAACGCGACACACCTCAGCATAGAATGTTAGTACATAAATCAGCAATCAATCGAACATCCGCAATCAATAATCAATAATAAGAAATCAAAATCAATAAGAAATAATCACCAAACCAATACAATAAAACCATCAATCTGCTACCAGAAAAACTGATCCAGCGGAAAGGGGTGAAATTTACAGATCCTCCCTGCATCACAGATCCGTCACTGCACTTACTCATTCACACACACATTCATTGGTGGGGCCCATAACACCAACACTCGCACGTCTTACTCCGAATCTGCAGTCAGGAGGACGATGTATCCGCTGGACATGTGGGGGGGTACCTTATTACCTATAGGGAAGGAAATATGCTTCAATATTTTACATATATAAATCAATACCCATAGAATCCTAACCATAACATCAAGGCACTCCACCACTTGGTCGATGGACCAATTAGTTGGACTGGTTGATGGTGATTTAGAACCAGCTAAAACACATTCAAGCTTCAGAATTCTTAGTCAATGCCCTATTTAAAGAACCACAAACTCGTTCTCTGTTGATCAATGTTTAGTTTATCTAATTAATTGCTTTTAGTTGCATAATTTAGCATTTCGGTCAACAAAGTTCCAAATTAATTAATCAACACAATTTAGCATGACATTTATATTTACCTATTCTTGCTATCGGGGTCGTTTCTCTAATTTTGTTAGCTCTGCATAATTCAATTCTCTTTTGATAAATCGTCCCAATCGAATGCAGGCCAAAATTCAAAATGTCCGAAAAGTTCCTTTGCTCAGCACGGCACAGTCCCAAAGATATCCAAAGGACCAAGCAATCGTGCAAGCAAGTCGATCACGCAAATTCGGGACACCCCTCTGGAACGCACTCAGATAACCCCTCCCTATTCTACTACCCTTTTATAATAAAATTCTAGGTAACATGAAACATTTATTGAACTCAGAAGAACTGTGATTGGCCAATCCTGCAAAAATTGTTATATGGTCCAAATTTCTCATAGTCTTGGGTTCTCAGGGAAATAGCTTGGTCATATCCTCAGTTTATGTCATTCTCATGCAACAATGTTGGTTCTTCATTATAGGTGACTATTGTTTCTTCGGGTAATTTACACTGACTGAAATCTGGCAGTCCTCCATGTTCCTATCCTTGACCAGGAACACTGTGCTCTGAATTGAGGATGCCTGGTGATCTTCGGAGCCATCCAAGTCTGCGAGTAGACATCGTGCTCACAAGACGGTGGCCACTTCCGAACTCCATTTTGAGTGTCGTGGCCTGGTAGGCCCGAATGCCAACTTAAGTGAAACAAACATAAAACATAATTAATATATGGAAATGAAGATTCTAATGTTTAAACCCACACTAATCCCATTATATATTAGTATTTTCCTAGCTTATAGCGACATTTAAAGCAATAATACTCACCGTTCGGTCCCAATAGGAACGCAAGCGTCACCAAAGCAACATAAATCATGCAATTTTCTATTACCACACCTTCTATTGTTAATAGGCGTACCACAGTTAGTCATTAAGTTATTATGCCATGCAAATAGCAATTAGTCCAGCGTGTAATTTGTGTTTATCAAAAATGCACTTTGTTGATTAATAAATCACAGCACACAGTTAATTCACATTAATATATAATTTGATTACGTCATTAGTTTTTCATGCAAAATAGAGAAGGTATACACATTTTAGTTTTACCTGCTCCATCAATGCCTTCCTGCAGAAGTTCCTTTGGGGTGTATAGCTCTGCGAAGTAGTTCGCAAAACTCTCCGCTATTAAAGAGGGATCACTTAGTAGTCTTCCATTTGGTCCCAGTATGCTAGGGAGAGTCTGGGGGTGTAAAGCCCCTTGACATAACCTATGCAGGAGTTTGCAGGAATTGTCGCTCCATTGATAAATTCTGCTACGAGATGCCAGCCATGCCAGACGGGCTTCATCCATCAACATATGGGCATGTGTCTGCTGTACTAACAACAATTGACGGCACACCAGACCCCCGCCCTCCCCCCAACTACGCTGCACCATATTTACTAGAATATGGTGCAGCCCTGCTTTTCCCCCTGCGCTGACGTTAACTTTAACTGCCTAGCGCCAATGCAGGCACCCTTGCACCATAGTGCAAGGGTGCCTGTGTTGGGGGAAGATTGTTTGTATGTGGAGGAAGGTCCCCCTCTCTGCACATAAACAATCTTTAAATTCCATTTTATAACTTCCATGTGTGCTGCACTAAGCAGCACACATAGAAGTTACAAAACTGCATTTTTTTTAAATGATTGTTTATGTGCAGGAAGGGGGAACTCCCTGCACATAAACAAACCATGGCAATTTGCTGTTTCTATGTGTGATGCACAAGGTAGCACACAGGAAATAGCAAAAACGAGGAGAAATAAAGCATTCCTCCTCGTTTTGCCTGTTTAAGACCAGGTTTTCCCTGGTCTTAATTTTGGCGCTGCCTCCTATTTACATCACCCTTGTAAATAGGAAGCAGCGTCAAAATCAATGGGTGTTGCGGTGGAATGCCCACCGCAACACCCATTGCCCTCCCCTTTCACGCTAAATGCACGTGAAAGGGTGCCTTATTTAAAAGGCAGCATTAAACCACTTTAAGTGGCTTAACGCTGCCTTGTAAATAACCTATCGCCATCAGTGACGTTGTGTTGGTGATAGGGGCTATGCCCCTCTGTAAGATATCTCGCTCACAGGCAAAGAGTGACGGAGGTGTCCAACTTCCAAGCTTTGTGAAATGTGGTAAATATTTCGTTACCGGTACTATTTTTTATGCGGTAAAGTCTATCAAGAATAACTCAGTAAATATAAGAGGCAGAATCCGTGGTATTAGAGGTTTAAAAATGCTTTATTCCTATAAAAAGGAAGACAATTCGAATTGTGGGCCTTCTATTCCATCACCACGAAAGTTCAGGAAGGAAGGGAGCATATATTATTGACAGATAGGCAGTTTTATAGAAAATACATTACAGTGAAACAGATGCAAGAGGCGTAACAGCTGATAAAAGGTGCATACGTAGCTAATAGAGGGCGTAATTCAAGAAACGTCATTAAACATGATGTCACAAGTGGGTGGATCCATAAAAGAATCCTGCAATGTCAGCAGAAATGTTTGGCAAAGATGCGCACGCAGCCGCATGACGTGTGATTGACGTGCAACTAGAGGGTGAAGGGGACTTGACATTTAGCTCTACATGTGGAGACAGAAGTCTGGGGTTATGTCAACCTAATTCCAAATCATATCTAATATCCTATGTTTAAAGAACTGTGTTATCCAAAAGGAAAGGTCTCTTAGGATAGAATCTTATTCTATACTGACTATACTGACTGTTAGTGCGTGTACAAGCGTCTAAGTGTCTACACTAGATGCGAGGGGGTAGGAATATTCCATGGTAACGGGGCTATGAATTACTTGCATGAGGACAGCGAGGCCTGGCCCTTTGCACGGTAGCTGGAGGAATGTTTACCTAAACTGCTAGACAGGAATGCATCGGATGAGGAGCGAAGGAGATAATCTCGAAGGTGAAATACAGTTTTTGGCAGGCGACAGGCTGGATCAGGCACCGTTAGCCGCGCAAGGAGTAAGACAAAGTTCATGGTCACAGATGCAGGCTCAGACTGGAGCTTTCAGAAGCAGAAGGCAAGAAAAGGCTTGATGACAGAATTCGGGCCTACTCGCCTGAATCTGTGAAATGTGGAAAGTGAACCACATAAAGTCGGTGGCCTTTCATACTTAGGAATGGAATATCTGACCCATTCATGGCGGATCTGAAAGAGGACATGTTGACGGTGGACGCACATATATTTGCGTCTTCAGAACTGGAGCAGGAGGGAACATACATGTACTTATAGCATGCACATGGAGCCGTTGGGGTCTACGATAGGGGACATAACTGATCACAAAATTCATATTTCCTCATTCCCTCCTTGTCCCCTTCGGACCCTTAGGAGATATCGATCTTCATCAATCCATCGATCTGTTCATATAGCATCATTTGTTCTTCTTTCTTCTTCCGGGATCTCGAATGAAAACTTGGAGGTGGGATACACGAGGTGGCACACAGACCACAAATCGCTGGCCCACATTGTAGACATAAGCAGCAACTGAATAGTATGAGAAAGCCAATACCTAGGAAGGATAGGATTCTCCATCCCCAGGCTGACAACACGCCCCAGAACCAACCGGACCAAGTCCAGGTGCCTGGACTCTGGTGTATCTGGCTTATAATCTTATGAAGGCGGGTTATGGCTTTATATACAGACGGTGAATTTTCTGGTATGAAAATGCAACAACTTGATCCGATGACCCTACAAGCTCCGCCCCTATCGGCCAGGATGACGTCAAGGACAAGACGATTTTGAAGCACAACAATCCGCATAGCAGACTGCTCTTCTGTTAAATTGCCTAAGGCGGAAATAGTCTCATTCACTACTGCTTCAAGGGTTTTTGTTAATCTACGTATCAGCTTACTATTAGTGACTGTACCTATATAGGGAAAGAAACCTTTATTGAAATCTGTGTATTTTTCCCATGCTGTTTCAGTGTAATCGACAATTGGGAGATCTCTCTGCTGTCTATTGTGTACTAAATGGGTATTTCTATGATAATCAGGAGGAGCTAGGAAAACAGGTGGCAGAGGGAATGCTATGTAACAGGTACCATCCCAATCTAAAGGTAGACATATATATGCGGTCTGGCCACATATGAAGTAGGAATGATGGGAAGCTCTAAATGTAGACTTGCCTTGGTCACTGAATTTTATTACAGTGGTGCATTTACTATGGCCCATGTGTATGGAACCATTCTTTCTTATACATAATTCCCCTTTTACTGGGAATACTGACATGGCGGGCAAGATTGGTGTAGCTTCAGATTCAACGTTCAGGATCATGAGGTTAAGTGTAAAGTTACCTAATCCATATACTTCATTTTCTAGATCAGTTCCTGTTCTTTTGGGGAGTCCCTCCTTGTTAGGGTAGCAGACTTTAAGCAAAACTAGGTTCAGGTTTCCCCATACCCAGTTGTCTTGATAAACTGCGGAATTTGAATCTAGGGAATTAATCAAACTAAACCATGCTCCACAGGAGCCATTGTGTGTGAACGGATAGGGAAAGAGGGGCAAAACTCCCTTATAGTTCTGATAGGGAGGGAGTCGGCCACATATCCAACAATTTGTGGCATTGCTGGTTTGATGGGAATGATGTAACATACTAATGAATGTGTTGTTGCGCAGCGCAAATCTATATGACAACTCATGCGGAGGAAATTCGCTAAAATAATGTTCTGCAGTTATATTATAAGCACATTTAAGAATAGGGTAATACATGTGCAATAGTATGCTGATAATGATGATCAGAAGACTTAGAGAAAACAAAATTAATAATGTTACTGTGCAGTGACTACGAAATGATTTACAATACGCATGCTTCTTGAGCTGCATCTGATGATTTCTTTCTCTATTCCGGTCTAGAGGATACATGTCAGGGACAAATTCAACCGATTCACCTTGGAGAGGACTTAAACAATCAAATTGTCTGACTTACTAGACCTCAATTTTAGTTTATAAATTTCTGAGTTCGATTGCTCAACCAAGGGGAGCTTTGAGTCTGTTTGTGAGGGAATACAGGGTTGAGTATCTACACCGGGTGGTAGTCCATAAAATTTCTTGATATGACTCGAGTGCAACCACCCTTTTCTTCCCTCGATTTTCACGGCTGTCCTTGTGGTGAGTAAAACCAACTTCGGTGACTTCCACCTAGGATCCAGTTGGGTCTTCCGGTCAAAATTCCTGACCAGCACCAGGTCACCAGGAACCACGTCATGGGGCTTCACCTCAGTATTGTCGGGAAAAGCTGCGGATACCTGTGAACGACAAGATTGTAGTGCAGACATCAAGGAAGCCAGGTAATCTGTCAGCATATTACAGTCAACGTCAGTGATTTTACGAGGTATAGGCGTCCCCCACATATTTGGTGGTCTACCGAAGATCACCTCATACGGGGATAGCCCTGTTCGAGAATGTGCTACCATTCTCATGTAAAAGAGCGCAACTGGTAAGGCTACTATCCAATCGACTCCTTTTTCTCTACATATTTTGGACAATCTAATTTTCAAAGTTTGATTATGGCGTTCTACGAGACCTGCTGCCTCGGGATGTCGGACACAGTGAAACTTCCATTGATAGCCTAATAGAAGGGAAACGTGTTTCATTAGTTCGGATGAGAACGGCTGGCCGTTATCTGAGTAGACAACACGTGGTAAACCGTACCGTGGGAAGAATTCTCGAACTAACTGTTTGGCAGTAGTCGGGGCAGTGTAATCTGAAACCGGGTATGCTTCTGTCCAACGGGAAAGAGCACAGACAACTACGAGAACATATTTGAATCCTCGACATCGTTCCATCTGGATATAATCCATCTGGAGGACTTCAAAAGCATGATTAGGAGGTTGAAATCCACCCTGCTCTACGGGGATGCTTTTACCTGGATTAAACTGACAACATATCATACAGGTACGAACCTTTTGTTTAGCTGCGGCTCGCAAGTGTTTGTTAAACCAAATGTGTTGAATGCTGTCTAGCATAGCTTTCTCTCCTAGGTGTGCTGGACTATGTATTGTGTTAATGATGACTTGTACCATAGAGTCGGGAAGAAACCATATAGATTTTTCCTTCGTCATCCATCCCTGATCTGTTTGGATCCCTCCTAATTCAGTCCATTTCTTTATTTCTTCTGGTGTAGCATGTGTCTGTATGTCAATTACATCAAGGGCGGGATCCTTAACTGTCATGCAATGTGTTAGTGTCGGGACTATTGTCTTTGTCGCGTCAATTGTGAGAGTCTGATTCTGAGCAGTCTGTTTAGCTGTTCTGTCAGCTAGGTCATTACCCTGAGAAATGATATCGGTAACTTTTGTATGGGCTTTGCATTTCATAATCGATATTTCAGTAGGTAGATGAATCGCATCTAATAGGGCTTGAATGAGGGGTCCGTGTTGGATGTGGGCACCGTGAGAAGTTAAATAACCTCTCTCTCGCCACAGTACGCCGAAGTCATGGACGACTCCGAAGGCATAACGTGAATCTGTGTATATGTTGACCTTTTTGTTTGTGGCTTGAATACAGGCTTGTGTCAGAGCGGTGAGCTCTGCTGCTTGAGCTGACAAAGTGTTAATACAATTTGTTTCAATGACTTCAGTGTCTGTTGTGACTGCGTAAGCGGCCACTAGCTCTCCTGTACTTGTTCTCATACATGACCCATCTACATACAATGTCAAGTCTGGATCTGACAAAGGGATGTCTGTCAAGTCTTGTCTGGGTTTCGTCGTGATAGTAATAACTTCAACACAATCATGTGCCAATGGATCTGTTCCGCTCACTGTTAACAGTGTGGCAGGATTTAACGTATTACAACGTCTGATTTCTATATGTGGCTGAAACAATGTTAATTCGTAACCGGTGAGTCTCGCTATAGTCAAGTGTTGTGTCTGTGTGCGGTTCAAGAGAACCTCTAGTGCGTGTGGTACTTGTACTGTCAATTGATGTCCTAACACTATGGCATCGCTTTGTCTGATTGCTAAAGCTGTTGCTGCCACTGATTTCAGGCACGCAGGAAGAGCCTGAGCTACTGGATCTAATGTACTAGAGAAATAAGCACATGGTTTATGTGATCCTGCTTGTTCCTGAGTGAGTACTGACAAAGCAGTACCTTCGCGTTCTGTAACGAAGAGTGTAAACTGTTTACTGTAACATGGTGTTGCTAGGACAGGTGCTTGGCATAAAGCTTTCTTTAAGCTTTCAAAGGCGTGTGTATGTTCTTGAGTCCAAGGGAGGACAGTCGATGTGGCTGCTTCCTGTGTTGTCAACTGGATGAGTGGTTTTGCTAGAAATGCATATTGAGGGATCCACTGCCTACAGTATGAAGTGAGGCCTATAAAAGCCCGCACCTCCTTTTGTGTCTTGGGTGGTGGCATGTTAGCGATTAACTGGATGCGGTCGGATGTAAGCTGCCTTCCCTCCTTGGACAGTGAGTGCCCAAGGTAAACAACTTGCTGGACACAGAATTGCAGCTTAGAAGGGGACACCTTGTGCCCTTTGTCAGCCAAAAATTTTAAAACCGTCAGTGACGCTTTTTCACATTCAGGTTCGCTTCGGGCGGTGATCAGCAGATCATCGACATATTGAAGCAAGGCAGTGTTAACTGGCATGTGGATACTGTCCAGTTCTCGTTTCAGTGCTTGGCTATAGATGCTGGGGCTTTCTGTAAATCCTTGAGGTGCGCGTGTAAATTTAAAACTTCGTCCATTTAAACTAAATCCGAATAAATATTGACTTTCCGGATCGATTGGGACACTAAAGAAAGCATTCTTGAGATCAATTACAGTGAAGAACGTAGCTTCTGCGTCAATAGCTGTGAGTAATGAAGAGATATCGGGAACCACAGGGTATTGTGGTACAATACATTTATTTAATTCGCGCAGATCAATAACTAATCGATATACTGGTGGAGCTTTTGGATCCGTTCTTTTAAGAATCGGAATTATCGGAGAATTACATACATTGGAGTCAGTTTCGACAACCACTCCTTGTGTAATGAGCTCGTCAATGATTTGCAGCAAAGCCACAACAGCATCGGGGGGTAACTTGTATTGTCGCATTCGTGGTAGTACTATTCCTGTTTTCAGTGTAACTCGATATGGTGTAATGTTCATGCAACCAACATCAGTGGGGCCTTGTGCCCATAAATGTGTAGGTAAATTCTGCAGTCGGTGATCCATATCTCTGGATACGTAGTGACCTTTAAAGTCACGTAAAAATAGTCGTACTCCTTCCGGAGAACAACATATTATAGCTCCTAGAGCTTTCAATGTTTTTATGCCTAACAAGTTTTCTGGACATGATTTAGTAAGCAATAAATCTGTAGTACGTGTCAATGGACCAATCGTAAGTGGAAGAGGTTGTGTCACATCATTAATTATAGGTTTTCCTGAGAATCCAAGGGAAATATTCTGTGAGCCTGAGAGGGGTGCCCCTGGAACTTCACTACGTCTTATAGTTGTTCTGCTTGCCCCTGTATCAAGTAAAAACTTTCTGTCTTCCCCTAATAATTTGCTATGTACATAAGGTCCCTCTTGGTCTACAGGAACCTCAATAAGGGGTAAGCCAACTTCCCTCTCTAGGCTATCTCATGAGTATCGCTGATAATCGGGATAATCTGCTTGTGCATACTGATACATCTGTTGTGTCGTTGCTTGTGTTGCAGCAATAGGCTGCGCTTGTGGTGGTGCTACAGTCTGTTGTGGAGCTCCCTGTTGCGGAGCTAATTGTTGCGGAGCTAACCTAGGTTGTGCATGCTGAGGTATTTGTTGTTGATTCTGATCCTGTCTAGGTGGACGTGGTCTCTCATGCGTTCTACCTGTGGCAATATTATGTTTCAGGACTGGACAATCGTGTATATAATGACCTGGTTGTTTACAATAGTTGCATGTCCCTTTCGCAGGGCCTGCGGAATCACCCTTTTGATGACTATCGGCTGGAACTGACTGTGCAACAAGCATTTTCATTTTTGTATCTTTCATACGTCTTTGTTCGTGTTCTTGTTCTTCTCTAATTCTATTGTGATGATATTGTAACATCTGTAGCATCTGTGATGGGGTATTACCTTGCCAGGTACTTTCGAATTTCAATACTCTATTCTTAACTTGTATCAGAGAATTTTCAACTAATTTTGTCACAAACAGATGTGGGTATGACTCACTACTGGCTTTTATGCCACTATTTATACCAAAACATTTTTCAAATCGGGAATAGAAATCACTAGTATCTTCGTCTGGCTTTTGTTTACAGGCTGAGATTGCACCCCAGTCTTCCTTTTTCGTAGTTAATAAACGTGGCAATACCTGTATTAGTAATCCTGCTAGTGCTGTAGTCTTTTCCCCAAGCCCTGCTCCTGCAGCTCGGGCCTTTTCTTCGTTTTCTAATGCTGTCCAATCTATCTTTTGGTCTCCCACCTCCCATTCCTTTTCTTTGAGTTTCTCATAAACACCGGCGGGTAGTAGGACTTTTAATATTTTCATAATGTCGGGGTAGGTATACTCTCCCATGAGTAACATGTCTTTTATCTCACGGTGGAAACCTGCTGGGTCTTTGTCATGGCTGGGTACTACTTTCTTCATTTCTAATAATTCTAATTTAGTTATAGGTGTGTACACAAATACGCGTGTAAAATTATCACCGGCACCTCTAATTGGGTGTACTTCGCGTAACGGGTTCTGTCTATCTATGTGATACATTTTTCTTCCCATTATGGGAACTGGAACGTGTTCTGGGCATACGAAATTTAAATATTGGTTTCGGGATTCTAGTATTTCTTTAATCAAATCAGTACCTGACCCTTTCCATATGTTCGTGAGTAGTTCTGTCAATATGTCAGGTAAGGGTCCTGGATCGGAGTGTTGGCTTTTATATAATATAAGGAGGTGTTGAATCATGTATATACTAGCTAAACGCTGTTCATATGGATCTAGATTCAGAAACGTGTGAGCAAGTACATCGTCATTGTATTCGCTGGGACTGTCAGCCCATTGTACTGCTGACCTGGCTAATTCTTGTTCGTCCATGGAATCGAGCATGTGGTACCCCCTTCGATCTCGGAGTAATTTATCAGCGGCTTGGAATAAGTGTTCGGGGGATTTTGTATTTAACATAGGGTTTGGAAAATGTCTATTATATTCTGGACGTATTGGACGTACCGGATCATTAAAACCTCTGGTATTATTATGGGGTCTTCCTCTACCTACATAAGCTATCGTTTCTACTTGCTCTGACTCTTGCTCCTCCTCTTCTCTGTTTAGGTTAGCGGCGTCTACCTCTAATCTTTCTTCGTGTATTCGTTCTACTTCTTTGCGGATCTTTCGGTACATAGCGACTATACATAACTGTTTATCATGTCTCCCTTCTGATATATTCTGACCCCAAGTGACAAGTTTTTGCATTTCTTCCGGATTTACCCCAGGCCGGTCTTGATTTCTGATTACACAGTTTATGAGGAAACGTAACAGTTGTCCCTGTACCTCCGCTTTCTGGTACTCCATGGCTCTGCTAATACTTTCAGGACTTCGCCCTGACTGGACAAAGTGATACATATTTTCTAAATGTGTAGTCATTCCTGGTAGCTTCGTTAAATATATTGCAGCTCGTCGAATACGTAATGATGACAGCAGCATTTCGTCCCGTTTACCGGGCACAGGATCATATCTACAATCTACTAGAAGTTCCTTAAGCATGTCGGGAGTTGCTAGTTTGGGCGTACGTTGGAGGGCTAAATCTCTAAGAGTCTGTTTATTTCGCGGCGGAGTGGCAAACATGTCTGTCGTACCTCCTGTAGCACCGTCTGAGGTGCTAGGCACGAAAGGATTCGTTGGGCGTAGGATAGAGATTGTAGATGTGGGAAAAACTGTAGAAACGGACGGGTCTGTTGGAACTTGTGTAGGAGTTTGTAATTGCGGGGATACAGACGGATGCTCTTGGTGTTGAACACCATCGGCAAGCGGTGTGGGTGGTATGGCATTAGCATACTCGGGAGCTGCGTCATCTAAATAGGACGAAAGAAAAACGTCCTTTGCTGTTTTGGGATGTGATTTGGGATGTGCTTTTATCGGAAACAATGGAGGTGGCAAGTCTTTTGGTATTTCCGGAGTAGCCTTAGGTAACCCTTCGGCCAGAAGTGGATACATACCATTCATAAGGGCGTTTCTTTGTCTATCTACTTGTTCTGATTTTACTCGGGTACCTTCCTCAAGTAATAGATTTTCTCGTGTTTTATTTGAATTCTCTCTACCTTTCTCTTCCTGTCTGTGTGCTTTTTCTGTACGTCTGTATGATTCTTTACGCCATAATTCAATGGCATCTTTCTGTGACTGTCTGGCTTTCTTTTTCCATAATTCTTCTTCTACTCTCATGATGCAATCTGCATCCCAGGTCCCCGTTGGGGGCCATCTCTGACTCTCTGGTAATTCTTTGGTGTAGTCCACCCATAAATCAAGAAATAATACGGCATCTAGACCATGCTTATGATACATAAAGTATCCTGGAGTATCCCTAGGTGGAATGGGAACAGCTTCTTCGAGTACACCTTTTCTAGTTTTGATCTGTCTTAGTTTCGAAAAGAGCGGCATCTTTAGATCTTGTTTCTAGAACACACTTTATACAAGAAAACACAATAATGAACAGTCATTCACACCACAATATATAGAACGTATTAAAACATTTAACGCTTAACAGTTTTAACGAACAATGATAACTAATAGAAAACTAGTTATTGACATTATACTGACACTAGATAATACTTATTTATATGCAAGACATACTATATTACTATATATACTGCTAAACAGTACAGATACACTGCTGAAACAGTGCAGACCGGATTTGTGTACCCAAACCCGTCTTGACCGGCACAGACTATGTGCACGTAAAATGCCTCCCCGGTAATGGTACTCACCGGGTAGCTCGGAACGGAAGGCCTCGGAACGGAACTGAAACTGGACCGGACTGGACTCGACTCGACTGGACTCGGAACTTCGGAACCTGGCGGGACTCTGTATACCTCGGATCTTGCTCTCTCAGCTAGGCTCTGGTCGGGATACTTCGCACTTCTCACCGCCTCGTCTGGGTGTTGATCGCAGCCTCAGTCGTCCCCGCTTGGCCGGAGGGAGATACAGGAAATCCTGCAGGTACGCGTTTTTGTCCGTTCAGCTGTGGCAGGAGACCGGGCCTGCAACGCACCGCCGGCGCGTGAGATGAGAAAGTGTCCCTATTCGGGCGCCAATTTATGTGGTAAATATTTCGTTACCGGTACTATTTTTTATGCGGTAAAGTCTATCAAGAATAACTCAGTAAATATAAGAGGCAGAATCCGTGGTATTAGAGGTTTAAAAATGCTTTATTCCTATAAAAAGGAAGACAATTCGAATTGTGGGCCTTCTATTCCATCACCACGAAAGTTCAGGAAGGAAGGGAGCATATATTATTGACAGATAGGCAGTTTTATAGAAAATACATTACAGTGAAACAGATGCAAGAGGCGTAACAGCTGATAAAAGGTGCATACGTAGCTAATAGAGGGCGTAATTCAAGAAACGTCATTAAACATGATGTCACAAGTGGGTGGATCCATAAAAGAATCCTGCAATGTCAGCAGAAATGTTTGGCAAAGATGCGCACGCAGCCGCATGACGTGTGATTGACGTGCAACTAGAGGGTGAAGGGGACTTGACATTTAGCTCTACATGTGGAGACAGAAGTCTGGGGTTATGTCAACCTAATTCCAAATCATATCTAATATCCTATGTTTAAAGAACTGTGTTATCCAAAAGGAAAGGTCTCTTAGGATAGAATCTTATTCTATACTGACTATACTGACTGTTAGTGCGTGTACAAGCGTCTAAGTGTCTACACTAGATGCGAGGGGGTAGGAATATTCCATGGTAACGGGGCTATGAATTACTTGCATGAGGACAGCGAGGCCTGGCCCTTTGCACGGTAGCTGGAGGAATGTTTACCTAAACTGCTAGACAGGAATGCATCGGATGAGGAGCGAAGGAGATAATCTCGAAGGTGAAATACAGTTTTTGGCAGGCGACAGGCTGGATCAGGCACCGTTAGCCGCGCAAGGAGTAAGACAAAGTTCATGGTCACAGATGCAGGCTCAGACTGGAGCTTTCAGAAGCAGAAGGCAAGAAAAGGCTTGATGACAGAATTCGGGCCTACTCGCCTGAATCTGTGAAATGTGGAAAGTGAACCACATAAAGTCGGTGGCCTTTCATACTTAGGAATGGAATATCTGACCCATTCATGGCGGATCTGAAAGAGGACATGTTGACGGTGGACGCACATATATTTGCGTCTTCAGAACTGGAGCAGGAGGGAACATACATGTACTTATAGCATGCACATGGAGCCGTTGGGGTCTACGATAGGGGACATAACTGATCACAAAATTCATATTTCCTCAGAAATTGTAACGTTTGTCACCATTGCGAATCTCGGCTGGCAAATAATGACATTTGGCAAGCTTTTATCTTTATTTTTTTTAGCTGTATTATCCACAACAGTTTACAACATTTTATGAATTAAAATGTTTAATTCGACACACCTGTAGTCCTATCATCTTTTGGTCCTGCAGTAACACATTACTAGCAAAAACATTACAAATGTTCCAATTTTTAGGTCTCGCGACCTGTGTTGCACTGCGCAGCAGTGCTCACACAGGCGAGAGTCCTTTTGTTCCGGGGTTCAGAAATCGACCTAGGAATCGCACACGCTCGACGTGTGCGATTCCTTTTCTGCAACCCCATTGGCCTTTACGTGCGTCTTTTTATAAAAGACTGCACGCAATTGGCCAAAGGCAGGCGCGTTGCTCTGCCTACGGCCTATTGGTGTCTATTACGCGCACCAAGCGTGTAATAGACAGCAATAGGCCATGTGGTTTCAATTATCGTACGCAGACACGGGCGCGATAATTGAAAGCACGTCTCGCTGTGGCGCGTGCGCACCACTCGCGGGATTGTGGTGAATACAGGGATGTTTTGTAGGATATTTAATAACTTGCGCATTGTGTCTTCCTCCAGTCAACAATGGGATGGCTGTCCCCTAAGTGAGCACGGCAGCTCTAAATATAGTCTTTATAGAAATACTGTGCCATAAGTTGCGCAACTCTGTTGTCAAAAACCTCTAGCGGGGTTGTTTGTGCATGCTCACTACACTGCACCCGCAGCGCTTGCTCAGTGCATCACGCCCGGATGCTGTGTGTTTTTCGGCGCATGCGTCGCGTTGATGAGGCGTGCTTGGTGGTGCGGAGGCGTGTTACTTTCTTTTCTCTGGGGTCCCCTTCTGCGGTGCCGGTTGGGTTTTGACAAGGACTGAACAGAGGCGTGGGAACAAACCCCAGAACAGCCGCAACAAGATGGTGCTCGGCCTAGACCTCTTCCGTGCTGAAAAAGGCAGTGCGGGAAACCCAGCGCAAGTGATTCAAGGATCCGGGACCGGTGGACCGACTGATTCAGGCTGACGGGGCCTGGTGACGGAGTGAGTACACGAGGGGGGCATGCACTAGCGTAGCTATATAGTGGTGGGCATTGGGATAGGCTGTGGAGCGGGGATAAGTGGGGCTGCTGGGAAGGCAGAGAGACTGAGAATAATAAAGCTTGGCTAAAGACTCTGGAGCGGCCGAGATACTGTGGTATTGGCTATCGGTGTTTAGTGAGAGTGAACGAGAACGGAGAACAGTATGACAGGTCGTCGAGATGATGAGAATGATGAGACGTGTGGAGACCCTTGATTGAAATACCTAGAGGCCATTGGGTGTGTGTAAAGTGGCCTGGTTTGCACTATCACTTCCTGTGTCATAATTACTGTGACTGCCGCTGTATCGATGTGATGCCTCTTCCTGTCTAGATAAACGTGTCCTCAATCTGGAACCTCCACTCCTCGTCTCATTTGTGTCAGTGTACCACCCAATTGCAATAGGAGTGGGCCTCCAACTTCTGTTGTGATATGGGCATGAGCTCATTCTTCGAGTAATAATGTTGTGACCCCAAACCCTGCTTTCAGTTTCCCCGATTTATATTTGTGATCTAGTCTGGCACACCCATGCCGTGTCTGTATGATCTCACGTCTGTGAGATAGTGATGTCACAAGGTCACTTGGAGTCTATCTGTTGCAATCCACCGGTCTCTGCCAACACCTTTTCCCAGTCAAAATGAAATACATTTGTGCTACTTTTCCAGAATAATTTGTAAAGGGTCGCCCATACTATTTTTCTTGGCTTTCAAAACCAGTCTGGACCCTGCCGATTTAGCAATTCTACCACAACGGCACACAAATTAGAATTAATTCAAAAACTGAACTATTTATTTCGTAATTGCTGTCTTACTCTGCTTATTTAAGATGCTTTCCAACTGTCCTTAAGATGCGTCCAGACCTTTTTTTTTAATTTTTATAGCATTTTCATTGTACTCTACGGACATGGGATGATGTGCAAGATTCATACCCCATGTGCCATGAACATTTCCTTGTGTAAAATGCACTAACACACTTTGGGATAACTGTGGTCCCTAGATCAAGTGGAGCCGCCCACGTTTGCCAAGCTACAGCTCCCACTGACTCATGCCTTTGGAAGGAGAGAAGTACCAGTGCTCTATTCCATGGTAATGACGCAACATTTCCCTGCACTTATGACATCCCGAAAGATGGGAGAGTTGTATGGGGAAATTAATTGCAGATAAAGATTGGGATGAGGATCTGTGGGTGCAGAGAGTATCCTGATCTGCCAGGTTAAAATCTACCCAGTTCAGTAATCTCCACAAAACATATAGGACACCTGGGCGTCTAGCCCACATGTTTACAGGGCTAAGTTCAGCTCGACCGAGTGTAATAATGAAGGATGTCTCGTAGACAGGCCGCTTAGAACAAGTCGTAAGTTTATTCATGAAGTTACAAAGTCTATATATAAGCTCATAAGATCTCTTGTAGAGCCCCACCAGGAGCAGCCTCCCTGCTGCTCAGCCCCTCTCTTCCAACTGCCAACTCCTCCAGTCCCACACACTCAACATTCCAAGTGACATCACTCATGGCTGAGCAGCAAGGGACAGAACATTAATAAGGAAGATGCACCACAACAACAATAGGTTATAACACATCTCCCTTCCTTACGAAAACTAAGCATAAAGATATAAATGCAACAAAACTAGATATCACCAAAATATCATCGTTTACATAAACAGGAATCAATAAGAAAAACATTATGCAAGTAAATCTACATCAGATCAGATGCCATGTAGAGGATGCAAGGTTTTACCACATGGTGTGGCAGTGTCTTTTGATTGAACAGCTCGGGCGCAGGACTCCGGTGGACCTGGGAGGAGATGATTGAGAGGTCGTTGCAGCTGGACCCCATGGTATGCCGAGATGGTATGCTAGAAGGTCAAGTGTTACTCAAGAAAACATCTGCAGCTTTTGTTCATTATTTAAGTTATGCAAAGTATGAGTTATTGGGTGTCGTGGGACAGGGAGATAGGACAGTGCGGGAATGAGGGAAACAGCTTTGCTGTGTTTATTGTGTTTTGTACAATGCTATACTCTAGATGTTAAGTATGTAACCAAATCTAATAAAGGGGGATTGGCATGCAGAATTCGGAGTAGTAGGGGGACACCAGGAGCCCTTGAATGCAGGAATGGAGGCCAAAATGAGACTTGTGGGCCAAAAATGTATGTTCACTTTTACATGTTGACTGATTTGTGTATCATTCTACCATAGTATTTCACACAGTTATGATTCTGAAAAACGAAAATAAACAGCAATTTAAAAACAAGCATTTGCGATGTAATAGGTCTCGCATTAAGGCGAGTTTAAGCTATTGGCATTGTAAATGGCAATGCGTTTTATTTATGTTTCAAAAACCAAAACATAAATAAAAGGAATTGTCATTTACAATGCCAACAGCTCAAACTCTCGTAAATGCGAGACCTGTTGCATTGTAAATGCTTGTTTATTTATACAATGCTGTTGAACACACTAGGCCCTAAGCAGGAATTAAAACCTCAGATGAGGATAAAATAAAGGTGCGAACCAGATCAAAAGTTTTCGAGGTGGCTTCCTCAGAAAGATTTTTGATACAGAGAGGTAAATGTAATTTGCGCAGGCCTATTAATACAAAGAGGGTATTTACAAAAATAAGCAACTACAGCTTTTGCCTGCTGATGACGTGAAGCTTCACACTTTGAACAGTGCGAACTTGTGAAAGAATTAATATTAATTTCTGCACTGTACCTAAAATAAATGTGTATTTTCGCACTCTGGTTCACATCATTGCCTGGGTACTGTACTCAAATTTCACCAGGCTAATCCTGAACTTCAGATACAAGGAATGCAGACATTTGCAGTTGCACAAATGTCACACAAGATCCGTCCACCCAAGCATTTCAAACTCGAATGGCCAAGGGGGTAGTAGTTTGATAATATTCAGTTAAGAAAACGAATTTCAACTGCTTTATGTAACGGTAAAAACAATGCCAAGGTTTAGCGTTTCCTAAAATGTATTGAATAAATATGAAAGGGTCCATATCAAAGGGTGGTGAATGATATACAATTTTTAACAATGATGTGCAAGTGCATAAGCGACCTACCTCTAATGGCTTCCTTTGCTTGAGTCTTGCCAAGGTACACTACTGTTACCTTCTGATAAGGTATTAATGCTTGTAAAACGAGAACGGAAAGCATTTTCTGAAACCAGACCGATTGTTTCAGTATGTACTTGCAAACATCTTTCAGCCAGCCTCTTTATACAATGAATTTAGTGTTTATCTCAGTAACCTGCTCCTGATCCTATGGCTTTCCTCTCGATGCTTATGTTTGTCTCACCCTACAAACATTTTGATCTCACCTTTTTGTCCGGCCTGTGCAGTAAAATACACTATGCATTCCTTCCTTCCTTCTTGTCGCCCTCCCCTCTTTTTCAGCGCCTACTGGTTTTATGTCCACCCCAGGTAACCACTTGCCTCGACCATGCACTGCCTTCCCTCCACCTGCTTCAAACTCATTAGCAGGCAACAATCTTTCGAAGTTTTGATAACCTTATGAAAACTGCTGTTGATGTATATATACCATGCAGGGTGTGCATGGTGGCCATCTTGGAATGGCTGCTAAGATTTATGAAAAAGCATTTTGAATTGGCTACCATGGTAAGACAGGCGAGACCTTTTGGCTTTTGCAAATACTTGACTACTTGATGGTAATCCTATGAAAAACACACTTAATACCAGACAAAAGGTTACATGTGCTGATGTTTATTCGGGCCTCAATTGGCAAATAGGCATGAATGACCTTAAAAGATAGTAACATTGATTGAAAAAATATTTTGGACATTTTGTCTGGGTTGATCTTTCTGGAATATGTTATGTTATGTTAAATAGGTACTTACAGAGCGCGCAGGTACTCAGGAAGAGTGTCCCGGGGCATTGTTATATTTAGGGAGGGTACACTGCTCAGAGCTACGTACAACATTTGCATATGTTTCAGGAATACTTTTTTAATTGTGGATAGAAGGAAAACGTGAAAGCAAATATGGACTGCTATGCCTACAATGTCTGCCCATTTCAGTACTATTTTTCAATGAGAAGGCATAGTTAAAAAAAAGTCTGAAATGAACTTCCATAGGGTTACTCCTACTTTTAGAGTAAATTTCTGACTTTTAAATGCTTGGATGTCAATTCATCAAAATCTCAAGGAAGATTGGGAGTAACATTGCACACCCTTAGAGTCTAATTACATAACAAGAGCTATCCTCACTGATTTAAAAAAAAAAATCTTGTTTACCTGCATTAAGTACAATAAAGGCATGATTATAACCATAAGAGACTTGACGGATAGGCTCACATATCATTTCAAAATAGAGCGGATTAATTTGCATAGAAATGTGTTAAGGAAAGAAGATTGGATGATGCACTTGGATTTGAAAGATACTTATTTCATGATTCTAATCAAGAGCACCCTGATGAATTACAAATTTGATGAAGATAATAAAAGTGAAAATTCCATTTGGTTTGACTTCAGTTTCATGAAGGGGTTGCTAGTAGTTGCTACTTTTTCAATAGACAATTATTTATTTGAGCAAAATTCATTGGCTAGTTTAAGAAAAAGACAATCTTGTGGAACAAACTGAAATGACAAAAAATATATTGAGGCGCCTGATGAACTAAGCTAAGTCCTATACCAATTTAGAAGATTTTTGTTTTGTGGTTTCTAATTCAGATGAAGGTTTGTGTTTTGAAATGCCCAACAGAGAAGTTAAAAACGTTTTGCACATAAGTAGATGAGATTTGTGTTAAGTGTGTGTTATGTAGTGTTCCCAGTGGGAAGCATCCTTAACCACGAAGGCTTTTCTACGCATTACGTTTACAACGGTACACTTACCACGTAAACGTCTTTACCACGCGTATGCCTTCCACGACCGTGTTTACCACGCAAGCTGGACTGGAACGTCTTCATCTTCGTCCGGTTCAGTCCTTTTTTAATGTCGGCAAAGACGTGTGTTAAAGGGTAACATTATAAAAAGGGGGATTGGGGGGTCTCCCCACAAAAATAAAAAGAAATGCGTGAGAAAAATAAGGGGGCTTGGGGGGGTCTTCCACCCCCAAAAAAAGAACCAGTTGAAACGTCGGAAAGTGGTGACAATCGGCGTCGTTTTAGAGGAAACAAAATGACGCTTCCTATTTCCGACGTAGGTCGTCAACAAGGAAGATCGAGAAGAGGACGTGAAGAGGTAATGGGAATAAAAGTTAAAAAAATATATATAGATTGAGGGTAACAGGCAGGGGTAATTATAATAAGGATTGGGGGGTCACGTAAGGGTACAGGGGAGGGGTATAAGCTTTCCCAAGAGTATGCCATTACCATGCAATTATGCGTGGTAAAGGAATATTCGTGGTAAAGGTTGTCCGTGGAAATAGCATTCTGTTGTAACGCATGCATGGTAAAGGCATGCGTTGCAACGGAATGCGTTGTAACAACATACAACCGTTCCCAGTTAGCTTTCATACTGGGCCCTGAATGGTGAACATTTGAGAATGGGTTTGAGGTATTCTCAAAAGAACTGCTTTGCCTGTGCAAATATCTGAACATTGTGCCCACGACCTTCAGTTGTAGCATGATTGAGATGGCCTCCATCCATACATTGCACTTGGTCCCCATACCCTGAGATCCTGCTGTTCATATTGTTGGCTCTAGGACAGCAAAGGGTATGATCATCAGTTATGTCTGCACTCAATTTTTATGACACTGAAATTCCATGTGCTTGGCACTTGACCATATGTAGAAGGCAAACATCCATTACAACGCAGTCATTACATCGCACTGCTTTTACAATGCAAGTGTTACAACGCAACTGTCTTTACATCGCATGCCATTACAATGCATGTCACTACAACGCATGCCATTACAAATCATACCATTACAACGCGTGCCATTACAATGCATTATAAGGTAAGTAATGGAGATTTTTTTGTTTTAGGGTTGGTATAGGTTTTGTGGTAGATGGGAATAGTAATTTTTACCCCTACACTATTCAACACTTTCCCTACTGTTGCACTCACTGGAGTGGGAATAGTAATTTTTCACCCTACACTATGCAACACTTACCCTACTGTTACCCTAAAAGTATTATGCGTTGTAATGGTATGCGTTGTAAAGGTATGCATTGTAATGGAATGCTATGTAATGGTAGTTATTAAAAATGGGTTGCAATGGCATGCGTTGTAAAATCATGCGATATAATGGTAGTTGCGATGTAAAAATCGCGTTGTAAAAACATGCGTTGTAATTGTTTGCATTGTAATATCATATATTCTGTGTAGACAGGTATGGCTGCAAGATGTGGCCTTTTGCCAAGTATCACACTTAGCTCTTGTGACCCTAGAGTCAGGGCACACAAGAAGAAGATTTGGGGACAAGTTGTGGTCTCCAGCAATGCCCTTTCATCGATGTCAGATGGTTTTAGGATCTGCTTTGCCCAGCTTTCAGTCATGCACAACAAGCAAAGACTACAATGAATGGCCTTCATACATGCCTGTGCCCTGTTCTTCTGACCCATGATCTTTTGCTTATTTATTTAAGTCGATTTCCATGGCTCCTAAGCATTTAGAGCATAGTGGTAGCATGTGTTCAATGTGTTCTTCGCCCAAAGCTTGGATTTGAACACTGAGAACCTGGGACCCCAGTGAATACTGTTGACACCCTTCCACTCAATATTGCAAACTCTAGTTGCTGGAACTCTGGAAAATAGGTACTTTTTTGGGTAGTGAGATATGTGTTTATGTTTTTCTCCTATTCTGTAATGGTCTCAGATTAAAATCCAGTTTGATGTTCAAGAAGCACCCAGTGCATAATGGCAAAAATAGTTCCCTTTAGCAATCAGATTTGTTTTCCGGTTCCATGATGGAATATCGTTAACATAAATATCGTCAGAAATAAATATCGTCACTAAAATATCGCTTACATTAATATCGTCATCCTATACTTAAACAAGGATTCACACAAATATCGATTTTTTTTTATCGACAACCCTAATATCGTTCACACTAATATCGACAACATAAATATCGACTACTACGTGATCGACTTTATTTTAAATAACATGACCTTAGACATATATATCGACTACACTAACATCGACAACCTATCTGCTTATAGAAATATACAAAACATATCGTCTTTTTATTACCAACTCGATATGCACTATTCTTTTATTTTACACACTTTTTTTTAACTATTTAACTTTACAAAACTATTCACACATATAATTATTTAACGGTTTTCTAATTCAAAATAACGTTGTCGACCAATGATTTTGAAATTTCACTAATTGAACCAATCAAAAGCTACCATTAATTAACTCACTAATATAAAAACAATTATACACTTAACGTAATTTACCATTTTTGAGCCAAACTTGGAGAAAAACAGTTACCTTGCTGAGATAAGAAAATACAAACCTACGACTACAACTACAAAACGTCATACTACACTTGAAGTAAGTAAAATCCCATTGCTTTTTTCATTCGAACTTAGCATAAAGTAGATAAACTCCCTAAATTAAAAAGTGTTCTTCTTTAGAGTGAAAAAACAACATGTTGAACTTATCAACAACAACCAGAAACTTACATGTAAAAACATTTATTAACTACCTTATCCATATCTACTTAGATAGCTGACAAAAATTATTTAAACTTGCTAAGTAAATGTACAATTTACTTCATATATTAACAACTACTATCATCCAAATACTATAAGTAACACAATGATTAAAAAAAAAAATGAATGCTGCACTAGGTTGCTGTCCAGTAGCACAGGCGCAAAGGAGGATAGTTCAGTTAATCCATGAATGTATAGGCAGCATACGTGGCAACTGCTTCCAACAAAAAATCGTTTGCAGGGCCACTAAATGTCTCAGCCATCCAATTAATTAAAGAAAAGGAACATACGTGTTCTTCAACCATCGGAGCCTCTAGCACAATCAGAGGGCAACCGGAATGTTCCTCTAAATAGCTCATAGCCAAGAAGTCGTAGGCAGCCGTTGATATGTCCCAATTACCCAGGATACCATGCGCCGCACCACAAGCCATAATCCGGACACCAGAACAGGCCAACTCGTGAGACACTAAGGGCCTCATCAGTCGATCGAAATCCGGCACCGGAGACACCGTGTTGGTCAAGCACAAATCCAGAGGCCATTCAAAGGGACAATCCAGGCAGTGAAATACAGGTTGCACGCAGGTGAAGTAGGAATACCTGAAGGATAATCCATATGCCAGGCTTAAAGTCGCCAATGGCAGAGTACCATAAAAGTCAAGCATCCTATCACGAAGAAGATGCAGACGTGACAGGTTCTCGTGTGGCACAGAAACAGCAGCCATTCCGTAGTATGAAAAGTAAAAGCAGCACACCTGCCACCAGCGCCAAAAGCAGCGGAACACCTCCAAAGATGCTCGAGAAAATCGAATGACAAAATGCCGGAATCACACCAAAAATAGTTTGGAAAGAGGTCACGAGGCCTGAGCCTACAAGTTTAAAAAAATAAGCCAGGCCGGTCGTGGACGAGGCATTGAAAATAGTTAGAATCAAAGCTCCGAAATGTAGGGGGAGGTCAGTATTCAAAACCGCCTGTACCTCAGTGCGCGTATTAGCAACGTGAAGGACAAATGTTTCACGGGAGGAAGTCAATGACACCTCTTTTTGGAACAATACAGCTCTTATTCTGCTCAACTAGTTGAACTCTGCTTTCAAGGTTGGAATCGAAGGCCAGATGGAAACATCCAGCCGCCCGTGCGGGGGTGACATAAGTCAGGGAAAGTGCTGGATAGTAAACCATAATAAATTACTATTCTAACTCCAAACATAACATAAGTCAGGGAAAGTGCTGGATAGTAAACCATAATAAATTACTATTCTAACTCCAATCCAACATAAGTCAGGGAAAGTGCTGGATAGTAAACCACAATAAATTACTATTCTAACTCCAATCCAACATAAGTCAGGGAAAGTGCTGGATAGTAAACCATAATAAATTACTATTCTAACTCCAATCCAACATAAGTCAGGGAAAGTGCTGGATAGTAAACCATAATAAATTACTATTCTAACTCCAATCCAACATAAGTCAGGGAAAGTGCTGGATAGTAAACCATAATAAATTACTATTCTAACTCCAAACAAAACATAAGTCAGGGAAAGTGCTGGATAGTAAACCATAACATAAGTCAGGGAGAGTGCTGGATAGTAAACCATAATAAATGACTATTCTAACTCCAATCCAACATAAGTCATGGAAACTGCTGGATAGTAAACCATAATAAATTACTATTCTAACTACAAACATAACATAACTCAGGGAAAGTGCTGGATAGTAAACTATAATAAATTACTATTCTAACTCCAATCCAACATAAGTCAGGAAATGTGCAGGTTAGTAAACAAAATAAATTTTTCTATCTAAATTATTTTTTAGACCCTATTCCCCTATAATACCAAAATAACGCTTCTTCAATATTAATTTAATATTTTTAATTAATATTAAAAAATAAATTTCGTGTAAAAATTTTAATTTCGATGTTAAATTTTGATTTCATGATACATTTCTAATTTATTAATATTTTATGCAATTTTTAAAGACTACATTTTAAAATCACTACCCACCCTAATCCCCTATAATACCAAAAACCCGCTCCTAAAATTTTTATTTGAAATTTTTAAATTTAATTACAAATTTAAATTCGTAAACATTTAGAAATTTAAAATTACATTTTTAATTTCTTAATTATTTTCAAATTTGTTTATATTTTATAATAATTTACTATTCTAACTCCAATCCAACATAAGTCAGGAAATGTGCAGGTTAGTAAACAATATACATTTTTCTATCTAAATTATTTTTTAGACCCTATTCCCCTATAATACCAAAATAACGCTTCTTCAATATTAATGTAATATTTTTTATTAATATTAAAATATAAATTTCGTGTAAAATTTTAAATTTCGAGGTTAAAATTTGATTTCATTATAAATTTCTAATTTAATATTTTATACAATTTTTAAACACTACATTTTTAAATTACTACCCACCCTAATCCCCTATAATACCAAAAACCCGCTCCTAAAATTTTTATTTGAAATTAAAAAATTAAAGTACAAATTTAATTTCGTAAAGAATTCGAAATTTCAATTTAAAATTTGGATTTCTTAAATATTTTCTAATTTGTTTATATTTTATAAATTTTTTATAAACCAAATTTTAAATTACTACCCACCCTTATCCCCTATAATACCAATAACCCGCTACTAAAATTTTAACAATTCTTTTGTAGAAAATATTTTTAAACACATATTATTACTAGTAGGAGTTTTGTAAGTTTTTTTAAAACATAATACATATTTTTTTAAAAATTTTATAACAAATTATATTTTTCTGTCGATATTATATGAAACGACATTTTGTTCAACGATATTCTGTTCATCGATATTTTTTAATGACGATATTTTTGTCATTCTCACGAAACGATATTTTTTAAAAAGATATTTTCTGTAACGATATTTTTCACAGTCGATATTCTTACCACGATATTAATTCTAGTCGATATTTTCCCGTCGATATTCTATCTTTATACCTTGTTTTCCGATTCAAATGCATTGTTCAATCCAAATGGTTTTTGAACCTCTCTCAAACCCAACTCAACTGAGACCCCACTTCACTGATCAGAATTTTTTTTAAATGAGCAATCATGCTATATGCGATGTTTGACATCTTACTTTGCTGGAAACAAATAACTTGGAACACTCTTAACAGATTTGGACAAGGGAGATCTGGTTCCAACCATCCATTTTAATATCTGTGGGTTATGGCTGGATCTGCAGATCAATGCATTCTGAGTGGCTTGCCTGAGTAAAACTTTTGTAGCAGCCTTCACAGGATGCAGTGGATTTGGAATCATTTGCAAATTATGTATCTCTAGAGAAAATTTCAGAAAACCTCTTCTGACACTAGAGAGATTTCGCATGATCATAAGGGACAGATAACTCCTTCAAAATCATGAAATAAATCCTGGCATTCACAGTGAAATCTGCTAATTCTCATGCTGGATCTACGTATAGCTCAGTTCCCATTTTACAGTGTGCTGCCTCTACATATCCAAGAATCCAAACATGCAGTAAAACTGGGGAGAGGGCTAGAGGAGAAGGCTTCTGTGAAATTGTGATAGATCCAGCCAAAAAAGTACACTCATGGTAATAAAACATGCACTTAAAACTGGGCGGTGATAATGCCTTATCAAAAACCAGACTTGTAATTTGCATAGCCGACAAAAAGTTTAGACATCACCTGCCAATCAGATCCCTCATATTTGGTCTGATTCCATAGATACTGTTGGACTTGGCCCTTTCTGCAAGGTCATCCCCAAACTTTTTGCCTTCACCGTGTTGTTTTCTGAACCCGTATTTGTTGGCTTTTAGGACTCTGTGCACTTTACCACTTCTAGCCAGTTCTAAAGTGCTTGTGCTTATCCTTAAACATGGTGACATTGTATTGGACCCAACTGGCACATTTAATATACCTGTAAGTCCCTAGTAAAGAAAGTGGTACTGCATCTACCCAGGACCAGTAAATTAAATATCACTAGTGGGTTTGAAGCACTAATTGTGCCACCCATTTGAGTAGCCCTTTAAACATTTCTCAGGCTTGCCATCGCAGGCTGTGTGCGCAGTTCACCTGCCATTTCTTTCTGGCAAGATAAACATCTTGCAGGCGCCGAAACCTCCCTTTTTAATGCATATATGTGACTCCTGGAGTAGGCCCAGAGAGCAGGGTGCAGTGTACTTAGAAAGTTGGACAAGTACTTTTAAGTTTTATTTGTCCTGGTAGTGAAAAACTCCAACATTCTTTTTTCACTACAGTGAGGCCTACCTCTCCCGTAAGTTAACATTGGGTTCCCTTATTACATTTAATAAGTTGTAACTTTCAATTGGGAGTAGACACAAATGTTGAGTTTGGTGTGCACAGAATTGTAATTTAAAACCCTCTTAATGGTAAAGTAAAATTTTAAGTCAAAATTGTGAAAATGGCACTTTTAGAAAGTTGGCATTTACTTACCATAACCATTTGGTGCCTGCAACCTGTATCCTCTATTACAAGACTAAGTGTAACTGGCAGTTGGAGTTTGTGTATTGCTCCCAGACAGTGAGATAAAAGTAGAATAGGTGTGGGCATGATGGGCCATCTCTGACTTGATAGAGGGCCGGAGCAGTCACCTACCACATTTTCACATCACAAAGCCTCTGCCTGAAAACTCTCACAAACTTTTGTGTACCCAGCCTAGATGGGGCAGGAAATTCCAAGCCCTTCTGGGGGAGATCTCCTCTAGAAACGTCTCCTAATTCAAGCTGTCACAAGGTATAAGCCCTCAGATCCAAGTCTTCAGTACACCTCTGGACTTGTGAAAGACTCAGAAGGACTGCTTTGCTGCTCTGCAAGAAGTACTGCTACTTTGCTGCCCAGCTGACCTGCTGCCTAAGTGGGAAGGACAGGATTTGCATCTTGAACCCAGGACCTCCAGCGTGAATCAAAGGGTTAGTTGGCTGGCCTCCTGATTAGTGTTTCAGGGACAGAAAATGCTTCAACCACCTTGAACCTAGCACTTGGACTCTGTCGGCTGTGTGTCTTGCCCCCAGGTGGTCCCACCCCAGTCCTAGACCCTTGGAAGTGATCCTGAAGGTGCTTTGGGAGCCTAACCTCTGGTCCAAGCAGTACCAATGCAGAATGACTCATCGCCTAGAAGCCTCGCACAGGAACTGCAGTAGTGTGACCAATCCCCACCGCAGGACTCGGCAGCTCCTAAGAACCAACGTTGAATAACGATTCTTTGACACAAGACCTCACATCGCAGCCCCACAGCTCATTGGACCTGCTGCTGCATGATGCAGGACCTCACAGCAGTTGCTGCCTGACGAAGTCTCGACGCAACCCGGATATAACGTACTTTGTTTAGTGGGCCTATCCTGGTCCCTGTATCCAGCTTATGCTCTCTCAGTTGACCTTGTGACTTTGTCCCGGTCTGGGGCGAACAGATGACCCCAGTTGGCACTTTGTGCTTTGAAGCCCTGTTTTCACTTACATCTTTGACACTGCATATCTCCAGTTTTACTAATTGGATTTTTGTTTTTTTGGTCTCAATTTATTAAATTCGACCTATTCTTCTAAATGAGTGTGTGTGTTTTGTTATATAGTGTTTTCACTTTATTACTATTTGAAAGGTTGCATAAATACTTTACACATTGCCTATAAATTACGACTGACTGCTATTGTGCCAAGCTACAGGAGGGTTAAGCACAGGTTAATTGGTGGTTTGCTTGTGTTTCCCCCTGAAAATAATTGTTGTTGCTGCTTGAGTAGAGTTTCACCCCCCTCAATTAGTCACCCAATTTCCTACAGATATTAAAAAGGTACAAATGGAAAGAGTATTCCTTTGTCCATTTAGATCTGAATTTATTTCAGATTTTTACAGCTGATTCTTCCTCTGATATAGATCTGTAAATAATTTGTGAATTAACAGAATTAAAGGTAAAATTAGCGCTTCAAAGCTACACAATACCTTTTTGTAACATAGATATATTTGAAACTGCTGAACAAATTTACTCCAACCCACGGGAAGTGGCTAATTACAGTAAATTCCACTTTCAATCTATGTTCGGGGTAATTTTGCTAGCGAGTTTTTACTGCACTGAGGAAAGAAATTCTCTAAAGGACTTAAAATAGAAGCCATTATTTTCACTTCACTGCAAATAACTTTGTCTCCCTGTGACCGATAAGCACAAAATCTAAAATGAAGAGGTCAACCATCGACTGACTGCAAAATGTTTTATTAGCACATAAAACCCACTACATGTTCTACGTAGACTCTTATCTCTTTGTAGCGCGAAGTAGGGGTATGAGAAGTACTAACACACATCCTGAAGGTCAATAGTGTTTTAGAGAAGAGACAAGAAGAAAATCGTTTGATAAGGCAAGGGCAAAGAACAAGAACGAACAGCCAGTCCCTCAGTCAACATATGAGACGTGTTGTACTGAACTGGATATATCAGTGAGCTTGCAGGAAGAACGTTCAGTGGGCAGAACCTTTTTCTGCCTCTGTAGTTATGTGTAATGAAACTTGCACTTTCCTAAATTTCCCTTCCTAAAATGAATCGATGTGTCTATTTTCTTACCACATAAAGGCATTTTTAATACAATTTTAATTTCAATGCATAATTGGCAAACTTTAGTACTCCTAAATAATGTATTTTAATGTATATACAGTTTCAGGAAGAAAGGACAGTGGAGAGGAGTCGGCACGACACGTGTTTTTCAGGTAGTATCAACTTCCTCTTCCCATTCTCCTCACTCCACCCTCATGTTTGACGACTGTCTGGTCTATTCAGATACTGATAGGAAACCACCGTGAAATAGACTTTGCATTATCCTCTGCATATTTTTAGAAAATTGAATGAGTTCTAGTTCTAATTGATGAATGATGGTTGAGCTATGAGAAACATCACCTTTATATAGCTCTCACATTGGTTTATTTTGTTTGTTTCAGGAAGATATGAGGAGGCATGCACATGTGTGGACTAGGTAAATCCATGTTGAAAGGGGCAGTCATTGGGCCTGATGCAAGGCGAATGGACTTCTTACATGGTGGAATGGTGTAGGAGGTAGGCGCGTGAAGCTAACAGTTTGCTTATGGTATGTTTTGTTGTTGGTTCCATAAGTCTATTTTGTGAAATATCATATATGCATTGCTCAGTAAGTTGTGGGCCATAATGGAGACTATGGGAGTAGAACCTGCGATCTTAGTTTTTATAAGGCAATTATATAGGAAGGCAATGGCAAGCATGCGATATGGAATGCAAGGAGAATGTTCTAAGTCTTTTAATATCGACAAGGGGGTAAGACAAGGTTGTGTGCTGGCCCCTGTTGTATTTGCCCTGTCCACGAACCAATTAGAGAATGTATTGACTGAAAATTTAAAAGACACCCATATGTCGATTTATGCCCCTTCCCAATACTTGTTTATGCAGATGATGCAGTCCTACTGGTCAGAACGCCTTTGGATCTGCAGTCTCATTGAGAAGTACACGTCTTTGATGGCCAGCTTACATCTACGTGTCATTGAGAATAAAACATTTGCTCTTATTACAGGGGCAGAGAATAAAAAAACAAAAATATTCACTATAGAATAAAAAAGGATAGAAGTAGTGAAGAAATGTGTATATCTAGGGGAACTTTTTGACAATAAACTAAACTGGAAGGCCGTGGTTTTTAACAGAGCCAATCAAATACAAAAGAACATAAAATCTTTATTTAGATTTGCTAAAAAATCAGGCTCAAAACTCATTCAGGAAATGGTGAAGATTTATCTAGCCAAGGCCAAATCAATCACTACATATGGGGCTGCAGTTTGGGGTATGGAAGACTTTGTGGAGTTACAGCGTATTGAGGACTTGTTCTACAAATGATTATTAGCAGTACCTCAAACCTGTTCAAACTACAATAGTCATGAGGAATTGGGATTACCGTAAATTGGCAATTTTATCAAAATGGCTCCCATATTGTTATGGCACTCGATATGGAAGAGGGAGATGGTCAAATTGAATCAGCTAATTTTTAGTGATAGCTTGAAGTTAGACTATGCACCCTGAATCACTTAGGGCCATATTATTAGGAAACTGCCGCTAAAGCGGCGATAATGGGCTTGATAATATGCCCTTGTGAATTCTCATAGAAGCCCAGGTTCTGGTAATGTTATTGCCGTTCCTTGATAATATGGCCCTTTTTTTATTTTATGTAAAGACTACTCTTACATCTCTGGGTCTAAATGAGCTTTATGACAATCCTCAATTGTGTGCCAATTTTTCAAAGGCCAAGCTTAAGGATATTTTTATGGTTAAAGTAAAAAGAGATTGATTTATTTTAGGCAAAGATAAAAGTACAATAGGAGTATACCAGTCTACCTCATTTGAAGCACTGTGCACTTTTTTATCTGTTTTTTGTAGAGAACTCCCTGAACAGATTTATGTTGCCAAGGTTTCAGTTAAACTACATTCCACTAATGATGGGTTACCCTGCAAATGCACACTTAGTGAAGCAATTATCCCCTTACCCGTGTGATGGAAAGTCCATCCAGTCCATTTCACATATTTTGTTTTTTTGTTCCTTGTACATTAGTCCGAGGAAAAAGGTTTTGATTCCATTATCGCAGAAATATAATTTTAGACAGTATCATATTGCTTTGTCATTTTTACAGCTTTGTATGTTATATGCTTGCATCTTTTCTGTGACAGCATTTAAAATCCGTTGCACCACTCGAATTATAATGGCCCATGGTTTTAGTAAGAGGCAGGAGAGGATGAAGAGTAATACCTAATCCCCTATTTTACTTACTAATTTAGATTTTTCATATTTTAATAGCCTAACCACATGGACATAAACTGTGCAGGGACACAGATTTGAAACACAATTATAGCTGCTAATTGGATTTTAGAGATTAGATGTGGCTATTTCTGTGCACCTTTGACATTATGTATGAATTTCTAGGTATTGAGATTCCGGATTGTTTTTGTAGTTCAGTGTATCTATTTTAAATAATCAACTAGAGTGTAGCAAGGCAAAAATTGTAAAAGATTGAGCTCAAGCTAGAGAAATTATATTAAGAGTTGTGGTGGTCAATGTGAAACTATTTATACAATTACACCAAGGATGAGATAAATGATTGGTTTTTACTGAAGATCATGCATTTTATTCGTTTTAGTGATTATTCTAATTGTCTTTATGTATTTTTATGCATTTTAATCAATGCGAAATAAAGTTTGACGACTTGACTTGAAAGGACGTGGAAAGGAGTACACAACACCTGTTATTCAGGTAGTATCAACTTCTTCTTCCTATTCTCCTCACTCCACCCTCATGTTTGATGACTGTCTGGTCTACTCAGATACTGATAGCAAACCACAGCAAAAGATACTTTGTCTGCATGTTCCTCTGTTCTTTTTGATGAATGATGGTTGAGCTATAAGGGGCATCACCTTTATATAGTTATTTTGCTTGTTTCTGGAATATATGAGGATGCATGCACATGTGTGGACTAGGTAAATCCATGTTGAAAGGGGCAGTCTTTGGGTCTGATGCAAGGACAATGGACTTCTTATATGCTGGAATGGTGTAGGAGGAAGGCAGGTGAAGCTCACAGTCTTATGGTATGTGTTGGAGCTGGTTCCACGAGACTGTGTTGTAAAATATCATGTATGCATGTTATTGCACAAAAGGTGTTTACCATGCATTTCTACATCTGTTTACTACCGTTTTGGTTACCTATTGAGAGTAACTTCTGATGAGGGCTCAATACATTTTTTTCCTCAAAGTTCCTGCCATTTTCAGGGTTCTTGGTCAGTTACTGGTAGTACGAGGTGGCGTCTGATGTCCACCATATTTTCCACAATCATGTGACATTTTTTCATGTCTTGGCAGGAGTCATTGGAGAGCTAGAACCCTTGTGGCGCCCACAGTCAGTTTACTGATTTTCCTGTATTTTTTCAATATCTCTTATGATGTGTTGAGTATGATGGAACCTGTGTGCTATTCGCGGAGCTTTCACCAGTTGCCAGCATTGAGTTTAGTGTGTCTGTTAGGTTCCAAGTTGTAATAGGATCCTTGGATGTCAATTTATCCTTCTTCTGACTTCTATATATTTTTCACTGTTTCTCCTGGGTCCTTGGATGTGAAGGAACCTTATGGTGCCCACATATCTTTGTATCTTTTCCCATTCTTTTTATGCTGGTGTTGTAGGTGGAGAAAGTGAATTGTGGTGCTCACAGATGTTTTATTGTTGTACACGTTTTCATTCTTTATACTAGATTCTTACGTGAGACAGAGGCTCTCTTGTGCCAAAAGATATGTTCAATATTTCTATGAATTTACCAGTGTTTTGTTGATGACTAAGATATAGTAGGGGCCCAGGTGATTGTTTCTAGCTTTTTCTTCACATTTGTGAGATTTTCTTGTTTAGTTCTATTGTAGATGGAAGGTCTTTTTCCATAATTTTCTATGTTACCTTACAAGCTACCCGAATTGTATGCCAACATGAAAGCACAAATTTAGTGTGTTTGTGTATGTGTGTAAAAGGTTTATGGCATAGGAAAACAAATAATCGGAATGGTAATGTTGACAGTGTCGGTGAGAAAGCGACATTATTTTCAATCATTAATTTCACAGCTGACATTAGTCATGCTAACAACAGAAAATTGAAAAATGTTCACTCTCTGAAAGTTGCATACAGTAATTAGAGCTACATGCACGATTAAAGGTTTGGCGGACGCAGGAAAGGCAGATAGGGTGCCAGAGAAATTTACATCTGATACCCTGCCTTTGCTTCACCTACCAAATACAGAGATGCCAGCTGGCACAACAGACATCTTTATATGTTTTCAGAAACCACAGTTGTAGCAGTTCCTGTCAATATAGGAAAAAAATGAAGACAGCTCTAGCAAACATAGTGACCGGTTGGCAAACAGTTCCAAACTTTTTTATTTTTCAAATGCAAACTCCCAAAGCAGGAGTTTATTTCTGAAAAATAAGACACTACTAACTCTCACACTATGGGAGTTTTCTCCCATGGTGTTAATTATTTACTGCTCCTCACAGCCAATATATACCTGGTGGTGAAGGACAGTAAAAGAAAGTCATCTGACTGCCTACTCTAAATATGGTGGGCATTTGACTAACCTCTAATGCCCTTATGCCCTAAGCCATTGATGGATCATAATCTTGGCAGTCAGCCCACTGCTGAATCATGCAGTAGACAATAATAGAAATGGTTACATTAGCCTGACCTCTGTATACTTCTGTAACAAAGGTTTTACAAGTGTTCTCGTGCAAAGATATGAGAAACAGTGCAGGAGTTCCCTTCCCTACTAAGGGGCCGATTCCGATTCCGGACGTAAAAAGTACCGACCGACACGGACCGGGAGCGGAGACCATCTGACACGGACCGGCGCCGTACGACCCGTGCAGTACGATGCAACGCATGTGAATTACAACCGACACGTTCAGAATACAAGCCGTACAACCGAGCCGTAGGGAAACTAGTGATTCGTTCGGAAACAGGACGCGATTCGCACCTACCGACACGCACCAGGAATGAACCCGACCGACACGTACCCGCAAAGTCTGACCCGCGCAGTACGATGCAATGCATGTAAAACCAGACCGACTCGCACGGAGCCCAAGCCGCATGACCGACACACACAGAAAACAGGGACCTGAAGCAATAGAGATCTCCGCGACTGACGCGTAGGAAACAGAGAAGAAATTCAGCGTGAAAGACCCGGAGAAGCCCACACGAGCCAACATCAGCGTCCATCTCGGTCAGAAGAACATCTCCTTCATACCTAAAAAACCCAAAGGAAAAAATACAAAAAAAGGACCAAACAAGCAGTGACAAAGTCAACAACTAAAAAAAAAAACTTGGAACAAAGACATACCCACAACTCCAGCTATATAAAGACCACAAATCACTACCATGATCCTTTGCAAATTCAAGAGAACAGCCAGCAGAGAACACCATCAGACAGCAACCACAGACACACTCACAACTCACCCATCACACAACTTTCACACCATTAGCACCTCTCCAAAAGCACTCACACATACACCTAGCTAAACTGACACTCACCCACCCTCAGTTGCACCCTCACACACATATCACTCAGCACCACCACCTATCACCATGCCCCCAAAGAAGAATCCAAAGTTCACAAATAGTGAGTTAGAAGTCCTGGTAGATGAAATCATCAGAGTAGAGCCACATTTATTTGGTACATTGGTCCAAAGGACACCCATGTCACAGAAAACAAAGATGTGGACGAGGATTGTGGACAAGGTCAACTCACAAGCACCAATGTCGCGCACAAAGGATGATATCCAGAACAGGTGGTATGACGTGCGCAGGAGGGTCAAGAAACTCAGCTATCCACCTATCCATACACGTCAATCACCTATTGAGCTTGCAGAGCACCTGAGAGGAGGAGGAGCCTGTTCTGAAATCCGCAGTTCAAGCGATCTGAGCGGTGCGAGCAGCGTGAGCTGAGAGCTGGTGTTTGTCGGCAGGAGCTGGGTTGGAAGTCGGCGGGAGGAATCGCAGTAAGCCGGGCTGTCCGGGGGGTTGCACGGGTGGGTTAGTGCGGTGGCAGCGCACTCTCCTGTTCTCGCGCCCCTCACTTCCCCGTTTTTCTTTCGGCTTTCCCAACCGCCGCTCCCGTCGCTCCCCCGCCGGGCTCTCTTAGGCTTCCGCAGGTCTCGTGGTTCACCTGCCTTCTTTGCCCT
Organism: Triturus cristatus; assembly: GCF_964204655.1. NCBI lineage: Eukaryota > Metazoa > Chordata > Amphibia > Caudata > Salamandridae > Triturus > Triturus cristatus. The sequence goes on along the minus strand of NC_140593.1, from coordinate 1,010,124,144 downwards.
GTGCTCTGCTCAGAGCCTTGCCCCGAGTTCCGAGCGAAGCGGGTGGGAGTCTGGAGCCGAAGCTGGTGACTGGAGCAGCACTCTTGCCTTTGCTTCCGCTCCCTCTGTTCTTCAGCTCAAGCAGAGGCAAACTTCAAAACAGACTAGTAGGGATGCGGTTTCTGTGCCCATAGATTTGGAGGATGTGAATCTGGCCTGGGTTTTCGTGGCGGCCTTTGTAAGCTCAACGGAGCTGGCAGAGAAGCGGACCGGTAAAAGTAAAGTAGAGCGTGTCTCTTTTCAACCGGGAGGACGGAGGAGAGAAGAGCAATCTTTACAGCATTTTCCACCTATCCCCTGCCTACCACTAATCGCATTATCCCAATCAACTGCAGCACCAACTTCTGCACCATCATAAAACTGAGTAAACTGAGTAAAAATTGATAGTCTGCATAGCCTGCATTTTCAGGATCATCAGAACCTGCCCCAAAGAGTTGCCCCTAGCAATCTATCGATCCAAATCCAAGTAATCAATCAATATCAAGTAATCAACCACTCAAGCAGGCTAGCAAGCAAGCAAGCAAGAAGACAATTTTGAACTAATCACCTGGGGGGGGTTAACTCCAACAGTAACCCCTTAAGAGAGCCATGAGGTCAGGGAAAGTCAGAAATATGACAAACAAAGCTCCGGCAAGAAGGCGCGGCAACAGCAAGCCCAAGGCACCAAACAAAACAAATAATTTATTGGTTCAGGTGCTATCTCCATCAGAAAACCTGAGCAGTGAAGAAGTAGACTTGGTAACCCTGAGCAGACCAACAACTGAGGGTCATCACCCAAATATTTATACAATCTTCTCATTCTTGAAAGATCCTGGCTCGCTCCTAAGCACCTCAATTAGCAACCTCAAGGGACTCACTTCCCCCATGGAACCCGAGGGGAGCACCCAAAACACTGCCCCTGGAGGCGAAAAAAGTGAAAACACTGAAAATATAACACAAGATACAACGAGACATGAGAGAGGCATAAGGGCTGGACGGGGGCAAGATCAAGGAAGTGGGATGGAGGGCAAGGCTGAGGGTGAATTGAGATCACACACACCCAAGGAAAGCCCCATTAAAGCCGAAACGACCGGCACCGGCAACGGAGGCTGCAGGGAAAATTGCAAAGTCAATAATAGCACCGCTAACGAAAGGGGCTACCCGCTTGAGCCGAAGATAGCAATCCTGCCAACTTTGCTGCCATCAATTACAGCAACAGGGGCTGAGCTAAACAATCAAGAGCTCGCAAACAACAGTAATTCAGATCCATCCAGAAATTCAGAGCCACAAACCTTAAGACAGCCATCAACTAAGGTCCCTAATGCTCTGGATCATTTAAGAGCAAATCGAGGACCAAAAATATCAGCAACCTAGCGACAGATATCACCAACGACCACGCCCCAGCCCAGTCGACTCAAGAAAACCATGACCCAGTGGGAGACGGGAGAGAGCTAGGAAAAACGCTCAAAAGAGAGTATACAGAAGAGACAGAAGAGATAGAAAAAACAGAGATAAAGTATGATCTAACGGATACCTCCAAACTAGAAAACACCCCTCAACTTACAACAGGGGAGTGGGAGAAGCTAGTAGCATCATGCTCTCCAGCTATCCCTCAGGAGGAAGTCAGCAAACAGGAACCCAATACAATCCCAAATACAATCCCAAACACAGAAGAGCCTTCAAAAGGACCGGAAATACTATGGTCATCCTTGCTAAACACGTTACAGCTATCAATAAAGGCCATGCAGCACCATTCGGACAAAATGGATATGCAATTACCCCTCCTAAACTTCCTAGCCATACATGTAGCCAATATTGATAACAAGCTGGCAGACATGAACAGCATGATTAACAGGGTCCAAGCAGAAACAAAACTAATGCAGCCAAGTTGTGCCTGCTACACAATTGTGGACAAACTTACAACGATCCCACTATTACTGGGGGACATCCTGTCTGACTTAAAAAGACAACTGACAACGCAAAAAATTAAGTAAACGCATCAACAAAGCCACATCTCAGCCAGTCAAGAGAACAGCTTGGGAGCTTAAATCTGCGGAACACTGTGCATGATCCCCGCATTAGCCTCAGCAGCAATAAGAGAGATTCAGACGGCAAGGACATAAGTCCACTCCAACAACCAGGTGGTAGCGGGCAGCTAATGAAAGAGACACAGAACCTACCCAACACATCAAATTCCAAAATCAAGAATGGGCATATGGCCCGAAACCCAAGCGGGGGTGAGCCAAACAGCCCAAATACCTCGGAGAAAATTAAAGACGAAACCTACGCCGCAGTTGCAGGAAAAGCTACAAAGACGCCCGCAGAAACACAACGAAAGGATTGCTCTGAGCAATCAAACACACAGCGCAGATATATGCAGGGGCAACAGGGGAAGGGTCCAGAAATCATAAATCACCAAAACCCTCAAGACAAAAGCATGGGGAAAGAAAGCCCGGAAAAACTTAGGGAACAAAATAAAAGAGGGCAAAAACAAAAAAGGAAAGGGAGAAAAAAGACCAATAACATAAAAGCATTCTTTAAAGTGGTAAACCCGACTCCAGAAGAAGAAGATGAAGCAGAAACAGATAGGCCAACTGTGACCACAACAACATCACCGGCCAAGGAGATTTACAAACCGCACAAAGCCGGAATTCCAACCATACAGGCAAAGGCATAAACAGCAAGAGCCAAACAGAAACCATTCACCGAAAAATTATGCCCAACAACGGGATAGAGAGGGCAGACAGTACTGACCCCCCAAAAGCCCAAAGGCTGGGAACGTCACTAGCTGGCATCAAGGGAACCCCCCCTGACAAGTTCTTCAATCTCACAGATGGTCACCAACTCATTGAGCCTAGGGCAAGCCCAAGGATCACTTGGACAAAATGACTGGAACTGGATAGCAAGGACCATTAACATAAGGGCCTTGAAGACATGACAAAATACGCAACAAAACATAAATTAAGATTATGTTCTTGGAACATTAATGGTCTAGGGAACAAAGCAGACGATACTCAGCTTTTACTTTACCTCCAAAAATTTGACATAATTGCCCTTCAAGAGACCTAGTCAGATCAACCGCATCAAATACAGGGCTTTAAAGCATATCATCTACTAGCTAAAAGAAATGCCAAATACGGCCACTTAAAAGGAGGCAAAACAATATACACTTCAATAAAGAACAAAGACGCCAAACAGTTAGGAAACAATAGCATAAAAACAATAGAGCTGGATCTAGGGGGAAAAGAACAAAAACAAAAATTAATACTGCTTAATTTATATCTATACCCTCGTGAGAAAAATGCTGTGATGAAACTACTGATTGCAGAAGTGACAAAAACATTGTCAGAGGAGCAAACATCTAACCTCATAGTAACAGGGGACTTGAACATGTATCTTGGAGGGACCCAAACAAGGGATTCACTTCTGGAAGAGCAGTTTTCTGCATGGGGCATACCACAACAGGAGGCAAGCGAATGTGGTAAACAAAACAGGCTGGCAAGTGACAGTTTAATGGATTTAGAACATCTTAATCTTGTAGCTTTAAACAGCCGTTTTACAAACGACAGCCCCTCGGCAGCCACTTTTCATAATTCGACCGTAAGCTCAACTATAGACTTTACATTTTCATCTCTACAATTTTTCGGCAAAGTGTTGGATTTCCGAATAGGAACAATGTCAGTGACCACTTACCGCAAGAGATCATCCTCAACATCTATCGGGTAGCGGTAACCTACGGAACGAATGCCTCTGAGGGAGGGATGCGCAGATATTGGATAACACAACAGCCATGTTAATGATATTCAACCGCCTAAGTATACCTCGCAGGCACTAATAAGGCTTGAATTTGGCTTGAGTAATCAAAGAATAGAAAGAATGGGCGCCTATGCCAAAAGTTGGCATAATATACAAGGAGTCGAAGTCTCAAACTTGGATCGCCATCTCTGGAAAGGGTTAGAAAGGAAAAATAAGAGTGCAGCTGCAAACTATTTAAAGCACTCAATAGACTCCTTGGAACTACAAGATGCCTAGAAGAGCATTGGATCTCAAAACACGTTCAAACAACTAGTAAATAAATCTGTAAGGATTATTTCGCTAGTAGAGGACAAAGCAACACTAGCTAACAGGGCTCACGGCTGGATCGTCATTCAAAACTATACCAGCAGCTCCTGTTAAAGCTACCTAGGAGTTGGTTACACACGAACCACAAAGGAGAAGTTTATACGATTACGGCTGGGTATTCTTCCATCACAATACCATCTCCCCCCGTGGAAAAGGCCCCAAACGATAACAAATTGCTGTTTATGTGGGGACCCAAAAGAGGATATCCTTCACCTAATATGCATTTGCAAAGGTCTGGAAAAGGAGCACAGATATCATTTAAAACCAACCCTAAAGAAACTGGGAATAAGAACATGCCGGCATGCTTTGATGGCAAAAACACCCAATTAGCAAGCCATCTTGTCAAATTTCTTGAAAAAGCGGAAAAAAAGCAGAACACCATAAGGGAGAGATTGAACGAATCAAATTCATACGGCATTTAAGTCCAACTGCCCCACTCGGCAACAAGGAATAATCACTTCAACGTCAAAACCTTACACACGCAAAAAACTTCGGACTTTTCTAACTTTTACGCTGGTATGAAGGGGGCTCAAGAAAACGGTATTTGTCATTAAATAATATAAGCTGCGCGCCTAGACAGTCTGGCTGCGCCCATCTCAATCACAAAATATCAAATACCTCCTTCTTTTAAAACAAGCATATACACTTCTGTCACTAAGGATCAGTCACAACGATACAAAACCGCAGAAGTTGTTTGTAAACAACGGTCTATCTTTTGACTGTCACGTCGACCTGACGGTGCTGTTTAAAATTTGCTCCAAGAACCTGCAGTCGTATGGATTTGAATACAGACACTTTGGGCCACACAACGATTCATTTGTATCTTAGTTTACGGAAAGTGCCAATGATGCCTAATTTTTAGAATGCACATTTTAGCCTTATGAAACGCTTTTAAAGCAATTTTAACCAAATTAATTTATAAAAAGGGTTGTACTAGATAAAATTGTATCTTAAGTTCGCTTATATGCATAAGCTCATGTAGCCGATTGCAATGGTTTTAATTAACTGAGCAATAAAGAATTACTTACTTACTTAGGGGCCTATTAGCAAGAAGTTGCGATATTTATCGCAAAACGCATTTAGCGCGTTCATTTTTATCGCTGCCTATCGCTGGATATTTTAGCGGCGAAAACATGCTATTAGCAACGTTTTTCTCCATTGTGCTAAAATATCCAGCGATAGCGGCGAAATGCGTGAATATCGCCGAAAATCCAGCGATATTCACGCATTAACGCCAATGGGGACTTAACCTGAAGATCCACCTCCAATTGGATAAACAGGTAAGTCATGTTTTTAGCAGGCGTTAGATTATAGCGATAATCGCGCTTAGCGCGATTTTGTTTATCACTATGCCTGCCTTGCTAATAGGCGATAACTGTGTTAGTGACTGCTTTCAGTCGCTAACAGTTTGGGTACACCCACTTTGCATGTCATTAGCGATAATTATCGCTGACATGTAAAGCGGGCCCCAAACCGGTCGCTATCGCCTAAAAGCTGTCGCTGACTGCTGTTAGTGCCAGCTTGCTAATAGGGTGATAGAAATATCGCCGCTTTAGCGGCAAAAAGTGCCGCTAAAGCGGCAATATTGCCCATCCTAATATGCCTCTTACTTACTTACTTACTCATCAAGAAGGATCACGCCTTGAGTCAGCGCACTGGTGGTGCCCCTCCTGCCAAACTAGTATACTTCAGGTCCTGGGAGGAGAAGGTGCGGGACATCCTACCACCAGAGAGCATCAGACATACCAGAGCCTGGTGAGTACACAACCAATATACTCAATATTGTGTGGCAATACACACACACATCACTGTCCAGGGGACAGTGAAACCATGCACCGTTAGCAAAGCCACAGTAACCAATAGATAATCATCCCATGATGTGTATGCTGGTCAGACAAACACAATACCTGCCATCTCATAGTGACTTGTAACTGTGTCATGACATGTACAAACCTACCAACAAATAGAGCAAGGCAGTGGCACAAATCTAAATAAACACTGTCAGACATTTTGCCACCACAAAGACACCACCTCACAGTGCAGCTGACTGACAGGAAGGAATAGTGGGTATGCTGGTGAAGTGAGTGTATCCAAAAGCATGATGGGGTTCGTAGTCAGATAATGCTCCCCCTCCCAATTGGCCCATCAAGACCTCTCTGAACCATGCTCACATCACAGGGAGTGGAAAATAACTGACAAGATGGCTGACACTGGGTCCTGCTGTGGGGAGCACAAGGCCCTGGTAGGGGTTGTGCTCAAATCAGAAGCAGGACACCACTGCCTGACATCCTGAAAGCCAACTTGCACGTCCTGCAACGGAAGCACGTTTCATGGTAGGATGTCTGGCTGGGTGGGAAGGAGGACTGACAGCTCTGACCATACTTAACAGCATGTTTAGACACACACACCCCTCAACACAAACTCCACACAACTCACCTGGGATAATGCATTGACTCACACTGTAGTGAAATATCAACCAAAGATACACCTCACTGGGTTCTGCTGTGTGAAGCACAGGGGCTCTCTTTGGACTTGTAGCCAAAAAAACACCAGGACTGCACAGTCAGCCATCTTGCCATTGCTGTCACACTCCCTCACAGGGAAGCAGAGTCAAAAGGAAGGAAGTATGGGCATGCTGGGAAGGGGGGTGTAGCCAAGAGCATGATGGGAGTTGCAGTCACAGGCAATCCCCACCCACCTACATGGCCCAGCAATCTCACACTGAACCATGCTCACCTCACAGGGAGTGGAAATGGACTGATAAGATGTGTGACACTGGGCTATGTTGTAGGGAGCACAAGGCCCTGCTGGGAACTGGACACCAACAAACAACAGGACTGCACAGTCAGCCATCTTGTCATTGCTGTCACACTCCCTCACAGGGAAGCAGAGTCAAAAGGAAGGAAGTATGGGCATGCTGGGAAGGGGGTGTAGCCAAGAGCATGATGGGAGTTGCAGTCACAGACAATCCCCACCCACCCACATGGCCCAGCAACCTCACACTGAACCATGATCACCTCACAGAGAGTGGAAATGGACTGACAAGATGTCTGACACTGGGCTCTCTTGTGGGGAGCACAAGACCCTGCTGGGAACTGGGCACCAACAAACAACAGGACTGCACTGACTGACATCCTGAAAGTCAACCTGCACCCACTGCAATGGTGGCACGCTCATGATGGGATAACTGGCCTGGGGGAGAAGGAGGTCCTGACTTGAAAACAAATAACACCGATGCTGGCCAGACACACACCTTCTCTGCTAAAACACATTGCACACGTGGTACCAGTCACTCACAAAGTAAATGCCCGGCAAGATGGCTGTCACATGGGCCTGATAAATGATGTGGCTGCAAATCACACATATGCACTGGCCAACCCAAACATGTTCGCACACACAGCCATTGCAACCGTATGTTCAAACTCACAGCCTGGGGATGCACTGTCCAGGGGTGCCCCCTGGCCTGGCTATGGAGGTGCGTCTTGCAGATGACAAGTGTGGATATCCATATATAGTACATTGCACAAAACACACAGTAACTCACATATACATCATTGACAGGGGACATCTGACAGTGAATGGAATGGACACACCAATATAGCTGACACCGTAGCATGGTCTCATTCACACTAGGTGCTGTTGTGAGCTGCATTCCACTCCTACATCGTTCTGCAACATATGCATCCTTCACACAACTCACCACTCACTGTCATAGACAAAGTAGACACAAGGTCTAACCTGGACTGCATTGGAGGAGACATGCTACTCACAGCAGCAAAACCGCAACACTGGCTATCACTGTCATGAGCATGGAAAAGCCAGAGAGCTGCCTTGCTCAATCCATATCACAATGGAGAACATTGACAAGTCAAATCACATATGCACGTGCAAAACTCAGCACCAGACTCATTAACTACGGTGACATCATCACTTGTATGAAATGAGATGGGAACTAGGAACACAGGGAAAAAAACACTCTCTCCCAAGAGATCACAGGCATACTGGACTGTGACCGTGTCGTACCAACACACCAATGTGACGCACAAAGAGTAGCAAAAAATGCTACCACACATGCCCCAATCTTGCAATATATCCTAAGTGGAATTGCACGTATGTCCTCATTAAAGGTCAAATGTGGACAGGCATGAAACACATGTGCCAGCCACGTGATGGCCCTTGAGTAGTAATGGCCATGTACAGTCAAATCTATACATGAGCTGGTCATGCACACACTTTGCCATGCACATTGAAATGCTTCATGTTGGCTGGACAATGTGCTACAACAATATCAATCTCTGTCCGTGGCAACTTTGGACAATGTAGTGTACAGGCACGCATCCTGACGTATAGTTGCAAATATCATATATGTAAACCATTGATTCCTGTAGAAACATAACTTACATTGTGTGTCTCTTTCAAACACAGGTGGTGCTGGGGACACAGCAGCAAACGAAGAGGAATCCCTGTCCCAGACTCCAGTGGACCCTCAGCTCTCTGGTGTGGATCAGTCTCTGTCCTCTTCGGATGATGAGGAACAACCAGGCACCTCCGGTGTGAGTCATCATGCAGCACCAGCAGTACAAACATCTGCACCCCCTGCACCCATGCCTCCAATATCTGGCAACAGACAGGGCACCCCCGCCAACACGGACAGACCAAGGACACAGAATTCTGACAGCACAGGGACACAGGCCACCCAGAAAGCAACGGACAACACCACCAGTAACAACACCCAAGGGGGCCCAGGGTCACCTCTGCGTGCCCCCGCAGGTCCTGCCCGTGTGGCTAGGGGTGGTGGGAGGGGTGGTAGGCAGAGGTCGCAGCTTGCAGAGGGGTCTGGACTGCATGATGACACCCAACTGGAACGCATCATAGATGCTTACCAGGATAGCACCGGAGGATTCAGCCAGGTAGTGGGGATCCTCAAGGACATTCAACAGGAGCAAGCTGCCCATCATGCTCGCATGGAGTCCAAGTGGGATGCACTTATTTCGGTGCACAGGGACATACTCACATGGCTCCACCAGATAAGCACCAACATGACCCCACCTCCCTGTGTGCCCACAAAATCTGTTGCCGCTAGATCCGCTAATGCCACAGGGAGGGAGGATGACACTGATGGAGAGTCCTCTGCACTGTACCTGAGGACCCCTCCCCCCATCTGTAGAAGAAGAGGGGTCTTCTGAAGAAACACAAGTGAGACGCAGATGGCCATGCACATCCCCCAGGGCCTCAAAACCTGTTCTGGAAAATGTTCTTTGTGTGCAAACCGTTCACCTTGTCATATATAAAACCAACTCGCCAACATGACATGGAGGGTTTATGTTGGTCTAATGTAGCAGATGACTGTGGAATTTACTCTGGACATTTCAACTACCAACACTTCCAACTCTTCTGTGAACTTTGGATTCAAAACCCAATGTACAGCACCCACCATCCTGTGCACTATCCTCACACATATTTGTAAATATACTCACCAGCTATACTTGCCTCTGTTGTGATTCAACTTGGTATGTGTCATGGAGATGATGATCTACTAAAGAACACAGTGCATGCCAACTACGACAGCAATGTGATCACCGTTATGTGAGTCATGGTGATGTGACACATGTGAGGGAGAGACACCACTAGGGCACCACAACACATACTCACCATGGCCATGTAACTCATCGCATAGAATGATGTTGACCGGAAATACAGTGGAATGCACAGACACCACACCTATCCACAGTCAGTGGTAACAAGCCCACAGGTGAGGTAAGCAAATGTCAGTCAGATGTGGGAAGACAGACAACGCACATAACAAAGTGTAGCACAGGTTCATTACACATCAGCAACATGTTTATTCCACAACAGTTGCAAGGTAATTCTACATGACTGTGGACACACGGTCACCAGGTGTCGAAGAATTGAAGTCCAGGGGTGTGTGGTACATCACTTGATGGGAATCGACAACTTCCACCCTGGGATTGGATTCTGGGTGTTGGGGGTCAGAGTTGACCAAACAACAGGCAAAGTACCCTGGGAAGGACAGACATAAGACACAGTCAAAAGCACAGCAGAACAGGAGAGAAATGCAATACACATGAACAAAACATGTCACAAGAATCCTACACAGAAACAAGTTAGCATGTCGACACTATTGTGGTGTACAGACTACCTGAAAGGACACATCACTGCACGCATCCAGTCAAGTAGCACACAGACACACAAACAGCAACAGAGCAGCCCCAACACATTTCAGGCTAACTCAATACATTGACATAACAACCCTGTAAGCTCACATTCAGGTGAAGAAGTTGTTTATGAGCTGTGTGCGGACGTCACCCTCATCATCATCATCACTGGCATCATGGCCCAGGCCTGGATCCTCCACAGGTGGCAGATGTAGGTCATCGTCATCCTGGATGAGAGGCAACTTCTTTCGCACTGCCATGTTGTGTAGCATGCATCATACAAGGATAATTTTGCACACCTTTGCAGGGTCATATGGGAGGGCCCCTCCTGTCTTATCCAGGCAGCGGAAGTGGCTTTTCAGGAGACCAAATGTCCACTCAATCACCCTCCTGGTCCGACCATGTGCCTCATTGTAGCGCATCTCGGCTGGTGTCACAGGGTTCCTGAAGGGTGTCAGCAACCACGGCATGTTGGGGTATCCGGAGTCACCTACATACAAACAATTGAACAATTAGCTGAGTTTTGAAAGAGGGTGGAATACAACATTGCCAAACACACACAATGGTAAACAGTCAGTACACACCGAAAAGCCAGGCATGCTGGTTTGGCATCTGGGACATCAGCATTGCAATGCGACTACTCCTCATGATGTGGGCATCGTGCACAGAACTGGGGAAACATGCACAAACATGTGTGATACACATGTCCGCTAGACATACCACCAGAGCATTGATGGAGTGGAAATGTTTCCTATTCTGATAGGTCTGCTCATGTGCCCGTGGTGGTACCAGGGCCACATGTGTACCATCAATAGATCCGATGGCGTTCGGCATCATCCTCAGTGTATAAAAAGCATCCTTTATGTCAGTGAGTTGACCTGGGCTAGAAAACTTTAATGTACAGGTCAAGGAAATGCAACATCCCCTCCAAGACATCGCGTAGCACACAACTGAACATAGTTTGCGACATACCACCAGCAGTAGTCACAGTGTACTGGAAGGTTGCCATCACCTTCACCTCTGGGGTCAGTGCTGTAGGGTATGTCCAGCCAGGTAGCAGATGTGGGGCCAACTGCTCCGGCCAACTCCTCAATCAGTGGCCTGGTGAAGCGGTACCGTCGGATGCAGTCGCGTTCCTGCATGGTTTCAAGGTCTGGGAACTGTCTATGGACAGCTGCTGCCCTGCAGTACAGAGATGAACAAAGGAAGATTGTTGATTCATTCACCCATGTGGCTATGACCAAGCAAAGTATCACATGATACATCATGACAATACACAATGTACTGAGATGTGGGCTATTGGGTATGGACACATATGTCACCTACATGCCCATCATCTCACATCTCAAGTCCACATGTCTACATAAGTTACATGTAGTGTAATGGCCAATCATTAGGCTGTGTCACAGTACCTATGTACTGCTGTCACGTTCCAAACACACACCACAGTGACAAGTGTGGCCTGATGTCTCCCAGGCAGCACAGCTCTTTGACAGGCAGATACCCAGGGTCCCTGTATTGCCACATGGACACTGGCATGACATGGCGTATCATGTACACTCCACAAAACAACCATGAGTCCCACAGGTAGTGGCCCCAGTTGTCTCTGCAGGCCATACATGGACGTCTCTGAGACACACACACAACATCAATGTTGATGCACAAACCACATGGATGTGGGGACTGTCTCCCATTGGGCACATGGGATCAGACACATCTGAGAAACAACATGCACACAGACTGTGGGTGTACTTCAGAATTGTGGCTATGGGTCTCACTGTGACGTACATACCATCCCACCCAGGACTCAGGGTGTATGTGACATGTCCTAAACATATCCAACCTGCAACTGTGTCCATGACTCATGCCCATAACTGTACAGTTGCACATCACAGTGGTAATGTGCACAACACACAAAGGATTTTGCTGCTTGCTCTTGCTGCCCGGACGATCTGGAGTCTTTGCCTGCCATCGTTGGATTGTGCCCCGTGCTGAGGGGAGGAACTTGCATCTTGCCGGACCTGCTGCGCGGGTCCCGCTGCGCTAGGAGTCACTGTGGGGAGGCGAGCTAAAAAAGAACTGAGCCCTCGTGAACCGGCAGGGCTGCGAGCAGCCCAGCAGGGACTCCATTGCCCAGGAGTCCCTGCGTGTCACACCTGCGGCCGCTCTCCCTGCCGGCCACGCCCCCCGACACCGTAAAAGCAGCCTGTGTTAGAAACACTGCGGGAAACCTTGCTGCTTGCTGTTGCTGCCCGGACGATCTGGAGTCTTTGCCTGCCGTCGTTGGATTGTGCCCCGTGCTGAGGGGAGGAACTTGCATCTTGCCGGACCCGCTGCGCGGGTCCCGCTGCGCTAGGAGTCACTGTGGGGAGGCGAGCTGAAAAAGAACTGAGCCCTCGTGAACCGGCAGGGCTGCGAGCAGCCCAGCAGGGACTCCATTGCCCAGGAGTCCCTGTGTGTCACACCTGTGGCCGCTCTCCCTGCCGGCCACGCCCCCGACACCGTAAAAGCAGCCTGTGTTAGAAACACTGCGGGAAACCTTGCTGCTTGCTCTTGCTGCCCGGACGATCTGGAGTCTTTGCCTGCCGTCGTTGGATTGTGCCCCGTGCTGAGGGGAGGAACTTGCATCTTGCCGGACCCGCTGCGCGGGTCCCGCTGCGCTAGGAGTCACTGTGGGGAGGCGAGCTGAAAAAGAACTGAGCCCTCGTGAACCGGCAGGGCTGCGAGCAGCCCAGCAGGGACTCCATTGCCCAGGAGTCCCTGCGTGTCACACCTGTGGCCGCTCTCCCTGCCGGCCACGCCCCCGACACCGTAAAAGCAGCCTGTGTTAGAAACACTGCGGGAAACCTTGCTGCTTGCTCTTGCTGCCCGGACGATCTGGAGTCTTTGCCTGCCGTCGTTGGATTGTGCCCCGTGCTGAGGGGAGGAACTTGCATCTTGCCGGACCCGCTGCGCGGGTCCCGCTGCGCTAGGAGTCACTGTGGGGAGGCGAGCTGAAAAAGAACTGAGCCCTCGTGAACCGGCAGGGCTGCGAGCAGCCCAGCAGGGACTCCATTGCCCAGGAGTCCCTGCGTGTCACACCTGTGGCCGCTCTCCCTGCCGGCCACGTCCCCAGCCCTGCCCCACCCCTAGATAACCAGCTGGAGTCACCGCTGCGCGGGAGCGAGCGGGAGCGACCGGGGCGAAGACCGGGCTAAGAGCGGGCCGTTTGAGGCCGTTTGAGGTCTGCGAGGACTGGACTGGGCCACCCTCTTTCGTTCTTTTCCCAACATTTCCTCGTCTGAGCCTAAATTGACAAACCATTCTATCATTTCATCCCAACTGTTAAGCCAGGGGGTTGCCCTTGTTGTTGTTGTTAAGTTATGTGCACCAGGTTAACACGGAGCAAGGCCGCCAAGGGTGGCCCTCCAATCAATGGCCCCATGGATGATTTCATCACCCGTACCAATATAGCCATAGACCATGAAATTTCTAAACTTCAGACTCGTGTCTCCCTGGAATTGGCAGCCGCCAGAAGACTGTCCCAGGTAATCGAACTCTCAAAAAAATCCTCCCTGGGCCACATAGCCACCGCGGTTACCCCGGAGCGTCCAGCCATTCCCCATTGTGTAATCACGCAGGTTGATGTTCACCACACCCCGACTCTTCACCCATTTTCCCCTACTTTAGAGCCACCAACTCAGGAAAGTGTAGTGAACCTACCTACCATTTCTCTCAAGCAGGATGTTAGTTTTAATTCCCCCACCCCTGTAATGTTTTCACCTAGGTGTATCACTAGTAAAGATAAACAACCTAAAAGAAAATGCAATTCTTGGTCTGCTTACTGTCGTAAGAAGGCTAAAATTGCGGTTGCACAACAGCTGAAATTGATTAGTGTACCGGTATCCAATGCTATAGGAGGGTGTGTTTCCAGGGAACAACCACAATGTGAGGGAGCCAAAGAGGGGACAGCCACTGCTTCTTCCACCATCATGGCAGAGGATGAGGGCTTACACGTAGAGGGTCTGGAAAGGAATGAAGGGGAATTTATAGGTTTAGTTTGGGAAACTCTCAAGAAACTTCTCTCCCCCCTTGATCTTAGACTCTCACGCATTGAGAATAACTTGCTTGAGATGGAAAAGAGCATTATTGCCCTGGCCACTCTCGGCCTGAGAAGTCTAGAAAATCAGGGCTTTCCTGTAGTTGACCCACCACCTCAAGTCCTAATTTCACAAGCCCCGCAACCCCCCCCTCCAGTACCAGCTTTTGTACGGCCGGTTCCCAAACCGCGGACCGTGGGTGTGGATCATATTACCACCGCCCCCAAACTTAAGGCTCCCAAGCGCCCCACCCCTCAACCATCAGTCAAACCTAATATAGGCGTCCCACATAGACCCCCTCCCAGTGAAGTGGCGTACCAACCAACCCAGGGCCCTCCTGTTAAGAACAATTTTAGAGGGGGCTATATCGATCTCCCTCCAGAGGCCAATGATTATGTGGTTGTGTTGACGGGTGTCCCCCAGATTGGAAACGGACAATACGAGAACCACTGGTCTCTGAAGAATAAGATAATGCATTGGCTTAATGTGAATAGACCAATTCCCAATGGCCGGAGAAGTAGAGTCCTGATAGTACGTAGAATCCCCTGGGTGGGTCCCACAAGGAAAACCAGTTCCGGGGACTGTATAGTTGTGACCTTTGAGGACCCTCACATGGCACACCACATCTGTTCCTGGCCCATTGGTGAAGGTTCTCTTGTTATACCTAGGCCACTGTCCTTCTTTTATCCACCACGCCCTAGACATACACGGGAAGAGGACTGGTCATTAGTACACCATCACACTTGGAGGAGTCACCCTAATATCCACCAAGATCTCCCCTTAAACTGGAATGGCCTCCCAACCTCGAATAGGTTTGGTGGTCTTGAGGAGGTAGATTGACTCCCAAGGCAATCTGCTCTCCAAGCACCTTCACCACAGGTCCTAGGGCTCACAGAATCTTTTCCTGTGTTGATTGAACCTTCTGCTGTTAGCTCCCTAGGCCCAGAGGGAATGCCATTTGCTTTACCTACAGAGGGGGGATTGAACACGTCATGCACTTTAGGCTCCCAAGTCGTAGTGGAACGATTGGACTCTCCTCGTATGATTCCCTTGCCACCTACTCAGAATGTCCCAACAGATAGGAAGTTGACCGATGCAGTAATGGCTCCCTACCATCACCAGATTGAGCCACTGCATAGGTTAAATAGAACAGCTGCGGGGGTAGCAGGACCTGTGCTCAATCTGGCTATACCTGTTAACCCTTCAAGGCAGATTACCCCAGCCGAACCCTTGTTAAAGATCATAAGTTGGAATGTGGCAGGGCTTGCCCGCAACTTTGAAATTCCCGAATGGAACGCCTTTTTGGACCCTTATAACATCTGTCTCTTGCAGGAAACCTGGTGCCTAGAACCCAGGCACAGAGTAGGCTTCACGACCTACTTCGTCCCAGCTTCCCAACAACATGGATGCAAAGGTCGCCCGTCTGGTGGCCTTCTTATATGGGTCAATATCGCACTAGGTTTAAGTGTAAGCCAAAAGTCCACTCATTCTCATGACCTTCAGAGGATAACTATACTATGCCCAGGGGGAAGGAAGTTAGAAGTTTTTAACCTCTATCTAAGGGGAGCCAGGGGTGGGGCATCATCTCTATCCTCTACAGGTTTAAACAGTGATCTAGCCGCCTGCAGCATTGATTCTTACGTTCTTCTTGCAGGCGACTTCAACTGCTGCTTTGAACCATTGGCTAGGGAGGACATTCTGGAGACTTGGGATGAGGACACAAGGAGAGGTATCCCCACCCTGACCCTAGACCCGATTCCTAAATGGACGCAGAGTGCGATAGACATCAATGCACTCTGCTTGGAACACGACCTAAGACCAACTAATGGACGATCCAAATCGGATCCTATGGGTGCGCATACCTACAACAGGATGGGACATACCTCCAGAATAGACTATATCATGCTGAATTACAATCTGTGGTCATTCCACTATGACATGGAGGTTATAGCGTCTTGTGATAGTGACCACAATCCTCTCTCTCTAACCCTGACTCCGCCTTGGCAGGTCGGGAACCTAGCCAAGTTTCCCCACAAGTGGAAAACCTCCCATGAACGTGTACCTTCAAACTGTGGCAGGCGCCTAAAGTGGGCTAAAGCAGCGGCGGATGAGGAAAGGATGGCTCAGGCAGGGACCATCATGTTAGCGGTGGGGTCGCGCCTCGATGCCTTAGATGTCACCAGCCAAATTGTTTTACCGATATTCACAGAAACCATTGTGGCATTAAGCGATCTGTTTATTATATCCCAAACCAGCGCGAGGGTTGCTGTGAAAGGTGCTTCTAGGGCAAGAGATAAGTGGTATTCCTCCAAATGTCGGGTTGCTAAGGGGGAACTCATTTCCGCAGTGAAAAGCAAGGATCCAGGCAATATCAGACTTGCGAGGAAATTTTACAAAAAAGTTGTAGCTGAGGCTAAGGAGGCTCATGAATACAGTTTTTGGCGGGATCTAGTGGAGGCAAGTACCAGGAAAGATTCCAAGGGGTTTTGGGATCTGTTGAGAGCCAGGGACAAACCTCTTGATCTTCAGTTTACCTGTAATATCCCTGGTGATGTCTGGTTTGCCCACTTTTCCAAACTGTATTCTGTTCCACGGGGGGCTCCCCAACTTAGCATGGGTCTTCTTGCCAGTTTTCCAGCCGAGATTTCATTTAACGACTGCCCCTTCAGCACTGAGGAAGTTGAAAGGGCAATCAGCTGTATTGTATCTAATAAGGCTGCAGGTCCTGATGGAATTCCGGGTGACCTGTTGAAGAAATACCCATCACTGTGGAGTAGACTAATTGCCTCACTCTTGAATGAGGCTCTGCTGGGAGGTTCTCTCCCTGACTCATGGAGGTGCGCTGAGGTCGTCCCTATTTTTAAGAAAGGCTGCCGGGACGACCCAGCTAACTATCGCCCTATTAGTCTGCTTGACTCTACACAAAAGGTTGCGGGCAAAGTGGTACTAGGTAGGATCTTGCAGTGGGCCGAAGAAAACCAGGTTCTGTCAGATTTCCAGGCAGGTTTTAGAACAGGGATAGGCACCATCGAGCAGACATTTCGCCTTCTAATGATATATTGGAAAGTGGTTGTGCTGGGTGGGGGCAGCTTGTATCTAGTCTTTATAGACTTGCGAACTGCCTTCGACCTGGTCCCACGAGCCCAATTGTGGAATGTCCTCGATAGGTTGGGCATACCCCCTTACTTGTTGGCTTTGCTCATAAAGTTTCAAGAAAGCAACTTTGCTCAGATTAGATGGGGTACCCAGGGGGAAAAAACATCTCGTATTCCCGTAGATAGGGGCGTCCGCCAGGGGTGTGTGCTTGCCCCCACTCTGTTTTCTCTCTATGTTAACGGAGTGGTGGAGCATCTGCTTCAACATCCGTCAGATGCACCATCCCTGGCTGGCAGGAAAGTTCCTACGCTCCTATTTGCGGATGATGCCCTCCTAATTTCAAAATCACCAGCAGGTATCCAAAAGTTGCTTTCTAGTTTCAAGGCCTTCTGTGACATCAAGGGCCTGTCCATAAATATAAGCAAGACCAAATTCCTTGTTCTTAACCCCCCCAGGAAATCTGTTGTCCCTCCTGTTTTAGACTCTGTTCCACTCGAAAAAGTCAAAGAATTTGACTACCTAGGCATTCGACTCTGTGACAATATGAGTTGGAAGGGGCACCACCAAAAGGTGTTTCTGACTCATAAGAGGGTTGCAGGGGCCCTGCTTAAAGAACATCGTGCCTCATCCTTAAAACCTATTGGGGCACTACTAGACATTTACAGGGCAAGGGTGGTGAGTGCAGCATTGTATGGCGCGGAATTGTGGGGCATACAGAGAGTCGACATCTTAACCCACCTCGAAAACAACTTCCATAAAGATCTTATGAAGCTACCCCACAGTACCCCTACAATCCCCCTCTTGCTAGATGCAGGTACACGCCCAATTTGCGAGCAAGCTAGGCTACGCCCCCTTTTATTATGGGCCAGGATATGGAACGTCCCTGAACTGTGTAGCTATGCAGATGCCCTAAGCGAACTTTTATCCCTATCAGGCTGGCATAAGGTAACCTGGCTCAGGGAGGTTAAGCGACTTCTTTATGAGTTGGGTTTAGGAGACGCTTGGGTCAACAGAACAACACCTTCAAAATAAATGCTAAAGAAGGCTTATTGGTTTTGGGTGGATAACGAGAGATTGTGCAACCCTAAACATTGTAAATCTGTTGCCCAGTTCCTGCTAGTTAAGGAGCTCCCCCTTAGAGAACCTTATCTGGTTTTAATCCATAACTCGGGCGACAGAGCATTGTACATTAAATTTAGGGTGGGTGTACTTCCCTTAGGATTGTTAATTTCCACCTGGAAACCTCCATTTCAAACTATACCTTATTGCCCCTTCTGTGACTCAAGGGTTGAGTCCACAGCTCATCTGTTGTTTGAGTGCCATGCTTATGCTGTGCCTAGGTTGAGATGGTTGA
Organism: Triturus cristatus; assembly: GCF_964204655.1. Lineage (NCBI taxonomy): Eukaryota > Metazoa > Chordata > Amphibia > Caudata > Salamandridae > Triturus > Triturus cristatus. The sequence continues at coordinate 1,010,105,299 of NC_140593.1, read as the reverse complement.
AGCCCCTATGTAGGAGTCTGGGCACAAGATCACATTTGGAAGCCTTACGCATATTGCGTTCAGATGCCCGTCCCTTTTTTGCCTGCTGTATGGCTAAATTTCTGGGCTGGGCTTGGAGGATAAGAACTGCAAGAAACAGTTGATACAGTAATGTGCTTCGGCCTGTACTGGCTCTTAAAATGTGGTTACCATTTTACTTTTTTTTTTTAAATGCCACTGTTGATTCTGTAGGCTTTTATACTGTGCTTTGTTAAACTGTTTTTTTTTTCTATTGATGTAATGTATTGCTTTTATGATATGTCTTTATATCGAAATAAAGCTTCAATAAAAAAAAACAAAGGATTCTGTCCCCATGAACACGAGCACAGTCTGGGAGTGGCAGCACCAAAGTGCCACACAAAAAACCAAATGTTGCCCCCCTACACACACAGGTAATGCAGCCTTACATGCCATCGGATACAGTGTGGCACATGCTGTAGTGTGGTAGGTGTGCACCTGAGTCCCTGGCAAGTAATTGTGTGTGGAATCCGTCAACAAGTCACACCAATGTCAACCGACGTGGGTGACTTCTACAGAGACGCATTGCACAGTTCTGGACCGAGCCGTGTGCACGCCTTGGCCATTGACTGCAATGTGAACCGATGCGGGTGACTATTATGCATACTCGTCATGCAGGGATGGACTGAGCCGTGCGCACGCATAGCCCATTGACTGCAATGTGAACCGATGCGGGTGACTATTATGCATACGCGTTATGCAGGCATGGACCGAGCCGTGCGCACTCATAGCCCATTGACTGCAATGTGAACCGATGCGGGTGACTATTATGCATACACGTCGTGCAGGCATGGACCGAGCCTTGCGCACGTCTTGGCCATTGAATCGTATGGAGACGGGTGTGTGTGGATTTTCAAACTACACATTGTACAGTTAGTTGACCGAGCAGTGTGCACTCATTGGCTATGGACTGTCATGGAGAAGGACGCGGATTCAAAACTTGTACGAGTCATGCGCTGGAAAATCAGTTTGCTGCCTACAACAATGTTGCAATTTCTAGGGTGTCATGAAGGTGAAAATTTGAACAATGCGGAAGACGTGTATGAGTCATACAATTCCATGGATTGGCCAGATACATAGAATGCAACTGTGTTGGACCTATCACTTAGGACACATGGCACAGATTCTGCCTCTGCAGCACAGATCTAAGGCTGGCTGGCCCCCAGGGAGCTCACTTGCCTGTACTACATGCTACTGGACCACATCTCTGCTACCACTGCTGCTGTCTCTCCATCCTCTGGCTACTGCTATGGCACATACTCTGGAGAGAGCCCCAGCCTTCACTGAGGAGGAGAACCAGGCCCTGCTGGACGGGCTCCTTCCACAGTACTGCAAGCTGTATGGGAAACCAGGGAAGCAGGTGAGTGTGCAGTCCACTGCCTTCCTAATTGTGCATGTTGTCTGACTAGCAGTGTGTACACCAGTGGCATGCGTACTCACTGAGTACTTTCAACCCCCAAAGTGTGTAGGTACATGTGATGAACAGATGTTCTACAGCAAAAGTGCATTTGTGCAAGCTTTAACTTCCCAGGCAATGTTAACATGTCAGACATGCAGGGCAATTGTCCATTTCCATGGGTGCACTACCTGTGTACCTCATTTACCTTTGTGATGACTACATGTATATCCAACTGTCTGAGCACAAATATGCAGCAAGGAGGGGGTAAGTCCACGCCTAATCTGTGTACTATGTCTGGCATGCTATTTGCAGTCTTTTGTCCTGGTCACACTTCCACATTACGTTGGTCTTGTAGTCCAGGACTCATGTCGCTCAATTGTGTAATGCACCCTCCTCATCTGATCCACAGGTGTGGCCCCTACAGTCTGTGACTTGTGTCACTCACTAGGGCACTGTGTTCCTGCATTCAGCTATGCTTAAGGTTCCGGACACATTCGGTTACTGTGACTCTGTTGTGTGTTTCATGGGTGGGTCAATTGTTTACACAATGCCTGAGATCAGACATGTGATCTGTGTGTGCCCTTGATATGTGTTCCAATTGCTGGTCTGATTCGCCACATGTGGCTGGGGTATTTCAAACACACCCATGTAGCTGGTGACTCCAAATTTTGGGTCTCAGGAGTATGTATATCAAGTGCGTCACACTTGCTTAGCCACCTGCCTACTGTCCAGGGCTATACGAGGTGTCACGTAGACCTGGGCAGCCATGCCTACTCCAGGGCATTTAGAAACACTCTGTACTCCCACTCCTGTGTATCAACTTACAGATTGCGCTTAGTGACATGTGCCTTCAGGTGTCTGCCTCTGTGTCATTGTGGTGTGGCTTCCTTTTCAGGACAACTGGGGTGTTCATGAGTTTGAGGGTCAGCAGGACATCTTAGATGTGACTATAGGAGACGAGACATGTGTGACATTTAGGTGTGTGATCACTTGACAGTGCACAATGGTGTATGCAACTGTGAAGTTCAGGCAGCTGTGTTTCATGCACAGCAGACTGTGAGGTGCTCATGTTCAAGGAGTTGTGTTCGCAGTCACTCATATGTCTGATTTGTATGATGTGGGGTCATCTGGGTCCAGGATATGTTGTTTGCAGGGGATGGACAAGTGCACTTGTTAGCTGCAGAGTTTGCTTTACCCATGACCTATGATTGTGACACAGTGCATACTGTTGTTGTCTGGGTGCCCTGCCCCTGTGACAGGAGACAGTGATGACTGACTTTCCAGGCATGCCTGTGCCATGGCATTTAACTTGCTATGATTAATCCTGCTTTGGAGTCAAATGTGCTCCATGCACCCCATTGTGGCTTTGACTATCAGGACATGAGAACATCATAGTGTGTGTTGCTGGTATGCATCACAAGCATGTGAAATTAGACTCTGGCCATCCCTTCTTCCTGACACCTGTACGGAGTCAGTGGCAAGAGAGGTGATGTGTGTATAGTGACAAACTTCTACATCAGAGGTCTTCAAACTTTTGTAGGTTGAGTCCCCCAGCTGAATTTTTTTAAATGTCGCCCCCCCCCCCCCCCCCAACCCCGGACAGAAATTTCTGGAATCTGGTACACTACATAATCGACCCCCACCCGCATATCCCGGGCCATATCCGGCAAATAATGTTCAACACAATAAGAGCGTTTAGTTCATTGCAGTTTTGTGAGTGGGTGTGGTTAAATGACAGAGGCTTATTACTCTGCACCAAACACCATTTTCCAAGATTACTCTTCTTACTAGGAACATTAAGGACAGGCATGGACATTCACATTAATGAGGAATGGGCTTCTGGTGATTTATTAGGCAATGCCTCGTCAGGGGCAGTAAACGCTTGATAAACACAAGGCTTCTGGCCAATAATTTGTGAGCTATGCATCACGGAAAGGAGTCACTGAACAAACAGCTGATAATGTTCACAAACATGTCCGCGAGTGCGCTGTGCGTGCACAACATGGGGCAGTGAGCAGCTGTTGTAAAACTGGAAATGATTATGCAAAGGACAAACAACCCGCCTACCTCCACTGGCCCCGCCCTTTGCTTGTGCTTTTCTGTGAGTCGTGCCCTGCCAATTGCACAATTGTTTTTGACAAATGATAAAGGTTTCCAGAATTATACAAAACTTGTGCAACTCATTTTTAAAATACATTGAAAATAGTCAGGAGCCTCACACCTAGATGAAAATGAAGTGGAGGGGAAACAAAGGTTAGCACTTCATACATACTTAAGAAAGGCAGCTTTTCACTTTGTTCAGTCCCTATTCAAGAGATATGCATGCACTGTAAGAATGTCAGATATAGAGCTTACTACACCTGAAATAATTCAAGTACCACTATTTTTCCTGTATCGCCCTACTCATCCCAATGCAGGGTGTCAAAGTGCTTTACATAAACACACGCATATTACATGTACAATACATTATATAAGTTTGTAAATTAATGTACAGGATGTGTTCCAAAAAACTGGGGGTTTGCAAGGTGTAGAAGTAACCTAACATCTTCCATAACTCACTTTGCTATTATCCCCCCAATGTGCTAAAACGTACACATGATAGACCTGCTAAATATATATGTAAGGGCTTTAGATCTGATGTCACTTCTTGTGATGCACTTCCTGTAAAGTCGTGGCTTGTGATGCCACATTCTATGATGCCAATCCCTGTGATGCCATGTGTGATGTTGTGCGCTGTGACGTCACTTGAATACTGCCTAACTAGGTCAGTCCCCCCCACTTCTTTTTTAGGACTTGTGCCGTGAGCAGATGCATTCAATATGTTACTTGGATGCAAATGCACTCTTGTGTTGCTCGGATTCCACAAGTTTCCATTTCCTCCTTACTTGAGGTTTCCCACACCAATAGGTCACTGATCCTCTCCTAACAGATTAATCGTGTCAGCTGGGTGTTGTGGGGGGGGGGTTGTCACACCTTGGTGGCTGAACATGCATTACATCAGCTTGCAAGCTCACTTTATGACACTTTTTAATCTCAGACCAGAACATGCTTAGATCATGAATGCAGAGTCCAGTATTCTCACTGTGACAGACAGGGCCGGCTTTAGGGCAGTGTGGCTAGTGCAGCCGCACTGGGCGCTGACCTGTGGAGGGGGCGCCGACCTCAAGGGGGGGGGGGGACTGCGTTTAGCAATAGCTTATGATTGAAGAGAGGAGGGGCACTTTTGCCCGGTGGTAGTGAGAGAATCCAAGGAGGTGGTCAAGTGGGGCGGGCGCCAAAAATTATTCTCGCACTGGGTGCCACCAGCGAGAAAGCCATCCCTGGTCACAGACCTCACTCTGTTAGACAAGTATTTTCTGAGGTACGAAACTCTTCCACTAAAAGTCACACTATGCGAGACATAAGTTCCTATTGCCCGCAGGCCGTAGCTTTTGAGCCTTCCATGTCTCTGGCACAGTTATTTGAAACACTTTCAAAGTTCCACAATGCCATTTTCAACACTTTCAAAGTCTTCACAGTCACTGGTGCAGGTGAGTTGTGTGTTGCTTGCCTTGTGAGAAGTTCTTGCTATTGCAAATAACAATGGTGCTATTTGCACCAGCACTATTCACACTGCTGCAGTGGTGTTCTTTTTTAAACACTAGTTTTGCCGTTTCTGTAATTTAATTGACATACTATCTGTAAAATGTAAATAGCCTAAGTCACAAACAATATCTGCCTCATTCCTAGAAAGCACAATTATTAAAACTCGGCCTGCCTTGGAGCATGATAAAGGTATGAGTGAGTCATTATTCAGGAAAACAGTAGATGGCAGCATTCTGCAGTTTAATGTTAACCGAACTTGCCCCGCTTTTCATAGAAAGGAGATAAAAATTATCAATACATTTTAAAAGTATGCACGATGTGCCCCATCGGTTTCCCCTCCCTCCCACTTCACAGCCACCCCGCCCCCCACACCCCTTCCCCACTGGACTTCTAGAACTGTGCAAAATGGAATGTATGTCGAAGGCTGTAAATAACAGAGCAACATTCAAGTAAAAAAACCCTTTTCACTTACCTGTTGACAATGTAAATGGCAAAATCCTTCCCAGTGAGTCTACAAAACACAGAATAACCTCGACAGCAAGCAAAGAATAGGCAACGCGCACAAGGCAAAGGACAGTGAAAAAAGCATCAGACTACCAAAAGGTAGTAGTATTCAGGAGCTTTATGCCCACAAATTTCGCTGCACTTCCTGACATGGACAATGCTATCCCCCTCATTGGTGGAACGTCAGTGGTGAAGTACCTATATTCTCAATGGCTGCTGTGCTCCAATGTTAAAGGCCCATTTGAAAATAATGTAGAAATGCAAGAAGCAAACGTACCTGCGACGTAGGAGTAGACAACAATGAAGGTGAGATTTTAGGGTGGAGTGCGTGCCCCCCCTGAGATGGTGTTGCGCCCCCCCAGGGGGGCACGCCCCACAGTTTGAAGAACTCTGTTCTACATGTTCACTTGCATGTCCAACAACTGTGTAGGTGGTGCATGTCTGCAGATTGGGGTATTAGCATCCAACATGCAACAGACATATGGGTGCAAGTCCAGGAGGGATATGAGTGCCATAGTTGATGGTCAGACTGACAATTGGCTTATTCAACACAGTGTGAACACTTTGAGCAGTGTTTGGATGATGATGCCAGGGCTTGCCCTGTGATGTGCTGTACTCACTGTGGTGTGTGTGGTCAGTGCAGGTGACTGACGTTGTTCTGTTTTTCCTAATTCTATCCAGATACATCCATGGCCACAGGAGGGGACAGTGCCATGGACCAGGAGGAGCCGCAGAGCCAGACTGGGACAGAAAGCGAGGAGCTGGAGAGACCCAGTGGCACGGAGGGCGAGTAGAGCCACCCTGAGGAGTCCTCAGCACCATCCACCCCAGCTGAGGACCACAGCAGCTCGGAGCATGACTCCCTTGTGGAAGCGGGTGTCAGCAGCAAGCAAACCCCAGCTAGTGAGGCTGTCCCCGCCACCATCACCACCATCACCACCCTCCCATAGGCTCCCATCCCAGAGGTCCACGGAGGCTCCTGTGTTTGGGAGCATGTCTCCTTTGTGCCAGGCACCGCACCTCCTGCCCCTGTGTCCCCTGCTGCCCTGAGTGTGGAGTCTGTGGACTTGCTTCGACAGATCCATGTAGGGAAGACATCAATGCTGAGTGTCCTCCATGCACACACCAGTCTGTTGACACAACTGGTGTCGTTCATGGAGGGCATGTCATTGGGCATGTCTGCCCTACAGAGGACCAATCAGTCCATGGCCTCCTCCCTGACGGCAGCAGTGTCCCTCCTCCAACAGTCCCTCACCCCTCCTACCCCTGTCCCATCCACAATTCCTAGCACCCTACCTGTCCCAAGCACACATACACCAGCACATTCACCAAAACCCACAGACACAGGCAGCACACAAACACCCAAACCAAGGTCTAGATGTGCACACAAGCAACCTCAGGGGACTGATACCACACTCACAGGGGACGGTTTGTAAACACACACACAGGCATCCACAACCACTCCGCAGTCCTCCGATACCTCTCCCTCCAAGACCCCTTCCCTTGCCTCACCTGCAACCCCATCTCCCAAGAAGCTATTCCTCTGTGACCATGGCCTCTTCCCCACTGATCCAGCAGATCCAGCGTACAAGGGGAAGAGGAAGTCCCCACACTCATAGGGGAGTGCCCCTCACACCTGGAAACCCTCCCCCAGGTGCACTCAGACTGAAGCCCCCACCCACAAGCCCCCTCGGACCCGGAAGAGCAAGACCCCACCCCCGCCCCGCAGCTCCACGACACAGTCTCCGTTCTTCATCCCCCAGGCCACCACTCCACAGGTTCCCCCGCCACACCCTGCCCCAGGTTCCCCCACCCACAGATACACCATCCCCAAAATGCTCAGGCCCTACCACTTGCTCTTCCGCCCCCACCCCCCCGGTCAGACTGTTTGTGCCACTGGCGTGGGGACCGTGCCCCCCCTCTGTCCTGCCGACCTCACCTGAACCCCATTCCGCTCCCATGGAGCTGGGCACTGCAGTGGAGTCCACGACCACCCCGTCTGACTTGGGCACTGCAGTGGGGACCCAGTCCACTCCATCTGACCTGCCCACTGCAGTTGTGCCAGCACCCACCCCATCTGACTTGTGCCCCACAGTTGTGACTGCACCCACTATGTCAGACACCTCCACTGCAGTTGCCAATGACTCTCCTGCACCCACCACCCCTTCACTGCCTTCTTCTGCTGAACCCTGATCCTGTCCCCGCGGTGCCTGGCCTTTCCCCATGTGTGCCCCTCTGAGTGGATGTCCCCTGTCCTTAGCAGTGCAGGAAAGCAATGTGTGACAGTTGTCACTCACACCCTGTTTTGACTTTGGATATGGACTGGCCATTGGCCTTTGTTTTGATAGGAGTTTGCATTTGCATTTCAAATTTGCTGAATAAAACATTTGTAGTTATCCTTGTGAATTTGATTTAGCTGTACATTATGTTGATTATGTTTACCATGACCTTGCTGTTATAATGCTGAATTTTTAATGTTGAATACTGAGGTGTTGATGTGATGTACTCCATGTGGTCCATGAGATATGTATCCTATTCTGGTCGGTATCCATGTCATCCTTTGCAGCAAACTAGGTGTGTCATGATTAACAATTTGTGAACATCTCTGTAAACATTTCATTTGCATGGTCACATCTGTGGCTTGCACCCATGCACATATGATGTGCTTCCCATCGTCCAATTTGTCTCTTTCACTGACTGTGGGCACATCTCCACTCGACATGCAGGTGTGGGCATCATTGGTGTAGGAGCAACTGGGTCCTCTGTGCAACTTGCTAGACATATGTATTGAGTATGTGCAGATAACTTAAGGGACACTCCCGTACCCAGGCTGATGTGACCAGAGCCTTCATTGGGTGGTAACTGAGGGCTGACTGACCAAGTGTTCTGCTGACATGACTGAGACCTGCTGGGACTATGTTTGGCACAGCTGAGCTTCCACAGGAGCTGAGTCCCCTCAAGTAAGTGTGCTGTTCTGTGACATTGCCTGGGCCCATGGTGTGTGTTGTGTGAGCATGTGTGTGTGTGTCCACATCCCTTTTTCTACACAGGCTGTGTTCCCTTGATATGTTCCTGTTGTTGATGCTTGCTGAGTTGTCCTGTGTTCATCCCACATCTTTGTCCTGGGCTACCAGATATGTGGGTGCATGACACACTACTGTTCATTGGTGTTTCATCATTGGGATTTATCAGTTCTGAGTGGTGATGATGTGGTCAGACACAGATGGGACACAGTCAGGGGTCCCCATGGCACTTGTTTGTTCGCAATATCATGTAGTTTTCCCTAGGTGGTACCTTTCGGTGATTGAGACATGTGTTTGTGTGTGTGACTGCTCCCACTCGTCAGGTTCAGAGCTGAAATGTTGGCAGGTGTCAGCATGTGTGCCTTGTGGCTCTCCTTGGCTTCTGCATTGTCCTGGGACTGTGGCAGGGATTCCGAAGGTTACGGGAGCTTTGTCGTCATGGCCATGTACCACATACTGTGCAGTATTGCTGTCATTCACCAGGGTTGTAGACTGACCTTGTGTGATGAGTCTGTGCACCTTAGTTCCTCCCAACATTACTGTGTTTGTCATGGGTGCATGTGCAATGTCACATGTCTATGTGGGCTTCACTGATGCACATTGGTGCAGTTCAGGGTGTGTGGTGTTCAGGGTGGACAGATGTGAATGTTTGCATGGCTTGGCCCCTACCTCAAGTTTGTCCCTGGATGATGAGCCATGCTGAGTGATTTGTGTTTGTGTAGGTGTGATGTACGTTTGTGGCACAGGACACATGTCTGAGTTTCACAGTTTGTACGACATCTACCTTTGTCATCACAGTGGACGTATCATGCATGCTTGTGTCACCCCAATGTATGGTCCCTGGGGGTAGTGCTGTTGTGTGTCAGTCTCTTGCTGTTTTAGTTGCTGTTCATTCCAGCTTGTGTCACATGTGTCTGTTGGGATCCCTCTCATCTCACAATGCCTGATTGCCCACTAAGGGGTGCCCAATTGATGGGTTACTTTTGTATGGCACTGTGCCCACATCTGTGTCACTACGGTTCAGCCCCCTCATGTGTTGTGTAGTTTCCTGGGGATACTGAGACACACACACACACATGTTGTGTCAGATGTGCAGTGTGAGGTTGCCTGTTTGTGTTTGTGCATCTGCACCAGTGCATTGGTATTACTGTTGTGGGCCATTGGCTGGATGTTGTTTGTGTGATTTTTCCTGCTGTCCCTGTGAGTCATCTCTCATCATTCTGCACATTCATCCTGTTTATTAGGTCCCATTGCTGCCATGGAATAGGATTTTGTGACCTGCCACCTACAGTCTACACAGGATGTATTGATGTGTGTGACTATTTTTGAGATGTGTGTATGCATTGTAATGGTCACTTCTGCTTTTGTGTCATTGTACACTGTATGCAATGTCAGCACCCATGGGTGGTGCTTGTCTGCACATGGCCGAGAGTATGTGAGATTTTCACAGCACTGTTTGCCACACCACATTTCTGTGGGTATGGGACACAACCACTACTTTGCCACAAAAGTGTTTCATGTGTTGGGACCAGGATCATACATGCTGTTTGGCATTTGCAGCTTTTACCATGATAACACTTACCTTTTGGTCATTGTGATGATGGTGGGTTTAGACCCCATTACCACAATGCTCAACATTTGCTGCAGTTTGGAACCCCACACTTAACTTTTGTTCTACACAGTGAGGGGGGTTAGTGCACATTGACACAGTGCTATTGTGATGCTTACCTCATGTAGGTCACACTCAGTTTTTGGTCACACATGTGATGGGAGCTACATTGTATGTTCAAAGTCATATTCACTGATGTGGGCATTTGTCACAGACTACACACTCTTGTCATGATGTTAGGGGGGATGTATTTTGCTGACATACCTAATGTTGGTGTATGATGGATGTGTGGCGCATCACCCATCCTATGAGTGTGGGTGTTGATATTGATAGTCACACAGCACCCTATGAGTGGGGGTGGCAGTAGTGATGGGCAACCGGTCCCCTATGAGTGGGGGTGGCAGTAGTGATAGGCAACAGGTCCCCTATGAGTGGGGGTGGCAGTAGTGATAGGCTACAATTCCCCTATGAGTGGGGGTGGCAGTAGTGATAGGCAACAGGTCCCCTATGAGTGGGGGTGGCAGTAGTGATGGGAAACAGGTACCCTATGAGTGGGGGTGGCACTAGTGATGGGCAGCAAGTCCCCTATGGGTGGAGGTGGCAGAATTCACGGGCAACAGGTCCCCTACGAGTGGGGCTAGTAGTGGTGATGGCCATGCGACCCCTATGGTGGCCTGTTGCTAGTGGACAGGATATGGATCCCCTGGGTGTGTGTGACATTTGGCGGGTACGTGTCATTTGTTTGTGTGGTCGGTGTCTGACTTACCGTCTGCGCCGTCCGCGTCTGTTCTTGATCCGGTCATTGATGTACAGTACTGGTATGACCTGCGCGATGAGATTCATGATGTGTTCGTCTCGTACACGCTGCTTGTTGCTCCGTCTCGTACCCAATCTGAGGTACAGCTCATACGGGAAATGCAGCTTGAATCGCAGCCTACTTCTCGGTCGGAATTGTGTCAGATATGCGCATCGTACTTCATTGCCTGGACGCACCTGCTCCCGGAACGTGTCGGTCGCAAGGTAAGGCTACGAACAACTCTCGGAGAGCTGTAAGACCCAGATCGGAATTGACCCCTGTATAGAGAATAATTGGAGGAACAATTATAATTGGATGTGAGCATTTGGGATGGGCAAAAGTGAGGACTGGAGGCTTAGGGAGAGTTGCTGAAGTGCTGACATCCAATTGCAGACCTGCTGGCGTTCTAAAGTATGCAGGGTACTTACACTGCTTGTCATTGATATATTTGCAGAGTTCTAACTATGCCTGGGCTGATATTTGATTACACCAGAGTAATTGGAGTGATTTTGGTGATTCCATGTCACACTTCAATGCGGAATTACAGATTATTACTCCTGCTTTTGTAATTAAGAATAATTTGGGGGGAATAATCCTACTGTGAGAGCACATTTGGTTAGTGTGAGTGGCTGCTCATGTTTTCTATTTGTGTCCTGCTGCATTTAGCCCTGTTGCTTAGCTCAAAATGCATCCTTCTGTCCATTGTGGATGTAAGGGTGCATTTTATGCTCAGACAATGGTGGTAAATGTTGGTAGCAGGTTGAGGGAACGTGCCACCCAAAGAGCACATTTGGTGCATGTGAGCACGTGCAATTCATGTTCTGTTGTATTTAGTGCTATTTCTTAGTGCAAATTGCATGATTGTATCCATTTTGGATGCAAGGTGACATTTTTATGCTAAGAAACAGCACTAAATGGAGAATTACTCTTCTTGCATGATTGATTTATAATCGCGCAGATGTTTTCACTAATTCTGCATGATTATGCTACACTGAATTACCCACCCCTAGCATCAATGGCTGTGATTTTCCTCACATCAGCTTTGAATGATTAGACAGCACACATAAGCTTAGCTACACCTTCTTTGGCATCCTGAAGAGAAAGCTTGGTTTCGATAGCCACTATTAAACCCACTGAACCAATGAATGGATCCATGTTCTCTAGAGCTCTTCTAGAGCAGTATCTGAAATCCAATGGAATTCATGAGTTGACGGGGCTCTAACCAGATGATGTCCCACCCCTTTTTCAGGTCACTTCGTTGTTAATGCAACTATAATTAATGAAAGCAGTACTTCAAACAAGATAAATTGAAAATAATTGCTCTCAATTCAACAATTGCATATATATTGGGAGTCACATACACCAAGATATTAGATATCTTAGAAGGCTTACTTTCTGTGAGGTCACTCTTTAAGAAAAATATGACATGAAAGGTTAACAGTAGGCAATAAAATTGAGTTAATTGTACCATCTGTTGCTTCTGCTCACCGTAGCCTGGGGCAAAGGATTAGGTGATTTTATCCAGTGGATCTCTTGTGCTGTGATGTCATTATGCTGCTCTGCCTAAATATTGAAAAAAAATATTGTGGGACAAGTACATTGTTGCAATGATATTCTGATGTCAAAAAAATCATTAACTTTAATACTGCAGTAAAAAACCTTTTTTTAAGGATTTATGATTCAATTTAATATCATTGTTCTATACAATGGTTTTGATTGAATTTTAAGTACTTTTTCTTTGACTTAGTTCAAGTTTTTAGGAACGGGATGTGTTGGTTATAGAAAAATAGGTTAAGGGTATTTGTTTGGTTTACAATGCTATAAAAATGTATGCAGTTCATTTGTGATGCATTTTTAGATGTTAAATTAAAAAAAAATGTTTTATAGTCTATCTTCTTTGTTTTGGGCTGTTCCTGATTTCCTCCATTTGCGGTTCCAAGTTCCTGTTCTCTAGGTGAGGTAAGAGCAGCGTTTTAATGCTTTTTGGGGTTTTAGTGTTATGGAAGGGTTTTAGGATTATTTTAGTTAGATTAGTAAATGGTTTTTAGTATTTTGTTTGGCTAGTGTTAGAATTGTGTTTCTTTTGTGGTAGTCAAGCTTGGTAGGCCTCATTATATTTTAGTTATAGGTTCAATGTGTTTCTATATTATGTATTGATTTTATGCATTTTGTAAATAGTATATTTGTTGTAATATTTATGCGGCTTACATGTTGTGAGGGTGGGTGTTTTGTTTTTCTATTACAGGTTTCTCATTTGGGTCAGGGGAGATGCTGTTTTTTGGGGTGCTTTTTTCAAGGAAATTGATTTTTGTATACTTTAAACAAAGTTTATATTTAATTCTCTTGATTTTTTTGTTTTCCTGGAGCATTTTAGATTTTTTAATTATTTGGGGTTTTAAGGTCTCCTGTAAATTGTTATCACTTCTTTGCAATATAATTTTGATTTTTTTACTTGGTATTTTTGGGTTATTTTTACATTGTTATATATGGATCGTTTTTACCTTTAAAATTATCATGGAATTTATATCTTCCGCTTCACGAATGAAAGTTATTCTTTTTTAAATATATTTATAAGGCGAGATATGTCACTGTAGATATGTTACTGTATTGTTTTGTAGTGCCTGTTGCTATATCGGTAATAATGTTTTTAAGTTCTGCCTATTTTATAATGCATTTTGTGTTATGTGTTCTGGTTTCGAGAATTGGGCATTTGTTTTACTATTTATTTATTTGTATGCAATGTTTTTTTACTGTTCAATAGCATTGATTCATTTTGTAAGCTGATTTTTGACTTGAGATTAAAGAGTAAAAATATTAATATTAATAGTTGTTTGTAGGTTACTTTTGTTGTGTTTTGGTGGTTTTTCTATTGATTAGTTTAGAGTAAGTATATTGCTATGGAGTCCATATATCATAGGTCTTGGTTGTTTATCAAGAGTTGCACATTGCTTTGTAACATAGTATGCTTTTGTGTGGTTTGTTTTCAGACCTCATTTTCTTTTTAAATTGGTTAGTGATCGTTTCATTCTTAGTTTTTGGTAGCTTTGTTTCTTTTTTTAAATTTCAAAAAATTGAAATAGTGTTGGGTAGCTGAGTCCTAGAGTTCCCTGGAAGGAAATGTGCCATAATTCTATTTTATTGCTGTTTTTTCCCTGTTTTCCCGTGGTACTGTCATAAACATTCCACCATGGTATGTGATACTAAAGTTGGCCTCTGTGTCAAAATGGTGCAGTCTTTCGACATGTATCTTCAAAGTAGTCATTAGGGGAACTAAGTTTTGCTCATGTCTTTGATAGTAAGGTGATTCTATTAGTAGGCTCTAATGTTTTGCTACTTCAGTCACTGGGACATTTGCTATGACATTGAGGTCTTTATTCAGCCTTCCTCGAGTATTCTACACTTAATGCGAATTCTTTCAGGTGTCTCTAGATACTTTTATTAAAGTGATAGTAACAGCCTTGAATAGCTTTATGTTTATTTGTTTTTTAAAACAGTAGAACTCATTGCTTGCATAAAGCGAAAATTCATTTTTGAGGATTGCAAATACTGTTTTGAAGTTTATTTCTTTTAATAGTTCTTGGTTTATTGCACTTATTCAGTAAAAGTGCTTTAAATAAAGGAATGTTGGTGGTATGTTATTCTCCATGGGTTGTGTAGATTTATGGAGGAGGGCATGATTTCAACATGCCATCCATCATCCATGGGTTGCTCTAGATATGTTTTAGTAGGTTATTCTTAATGGCATATATCACTATTATTCTCTCATTGTTTTTATTGTTGCTAAAGGAAAGTATCAATTGTGTTTGTTAAGTTTAAGAGACTTGATTATGAGAAATCAATGTAGTGCAGCTAAGCAAGATAACTTGCTGCACTGCATGACAGGGAAAGGGCAGGAATTTGCTGTATTTAAGGCAATATGACGTATTCCTGTCCTTTCCACTGTGCTGGCACTCTTTTGGTGCCTAGCGCAAGCATATGCACCTTGGTGCTGCATACTGGATTGTTTTTGTACAGGAAGGGGCATCTTCGGAGGCATGTTCCTCTTTCAAAGAGAAGAAAAAAGGAGAAATAAAGATATTTCTCCTCCTTGTGCCTCTCCTGTGAAAGTGTAAGTTTATGGTGCATTCCTAAGTTTACAAGTTCTTGTAAATCTGGGAATGAGACAAAAACCATGGGAGTTGCATGGGAACACCCACGGAATGCCCATGGAACCCCTTCCCAGGGTAAAGTAATGCAATGCAGCAATTTGTGCTGCTTTGAATTACCTCAGGTTTTTGGAGCCACTCCGAGCCACACAAAGTGACTTTGTGTGGCTTTAAAAATCTGACTTAGAGATTGGCATCATGCATGTACCATGTTGTGTGGTGCAAATTCAATGCAAGCTTCTCATACTTTCTTGGGTTGGGTATATCCTCAAATCACTTTGGAGAAGCAGGTGTTTTTCTGGTTGTTTTTTGAGTACTGGCTATAAGTCTTTTAAAAATTGGGATTTGGAGGGAGTTAGCCTGCAACGAATTCAAGAACATTTGGGATTATATCTTTTAAAATGGTGCCAGTAGGCTCTTAGGAGCTGGTACTAGCTTCCCTTAGTCCTTGCAGTACGTTTCTTACATTTTCTGTTATGTTGTGGGGTTGATTATGCTCTCTAAATTTGTAGTAGCACTACAAAGATTTTCATTAAATTAAATTAATACTTTGCACATTTCCAGTGTGTTCTTTCACTCCTTCTTTCTCTTTGCTATATATGTTTCCCATGTGGTTTAATAATAATGTTCCTTTGTGAGATCTTGAAAATGTGGCTCTGTAAAACGTTTTATCTGTGGCTTTTACAATACTAAAGTTTAAATACATTATTTATAGCTGAATTTTTTACCAGTTAAGCATTGATGCATTTGTAAAACATTTTTGTATGTGTACACCTACAAATTAAATGTTTTTTGTGATGTTTGGAAACTTAACTTTAATTGCTCCTTGATTTAGATATGTAATATGTGTTTAATTTGTACTGCTGCGTGTGCTGCAGCCTGCAGCAAACGCCGCAATGTAAACTATACACATTGTGACCGCTGAGAAGGCGGTTGCATTGTAATGCGGCCAGTGGGGCCGCTGAATACTAGTCGGGCGGTCCTGCTTCTGCCACGGTTACATCCGACCGGCATCGTAATGGGGCACTGTGTTCTACTATTTTTCTAAAACCAGCACTGTTTAAGCTTCTTGAAATGCAGTTTTAGTGAAACAATTTGTTGATCATTTGTGTAGGCTTCTTATACTGTTATTTTTATTTTTTATTTTGAAGAGTTATAATTGGTTAACTGCTTTAAAGTTTAATGTTACTGAGTGTTTTAGCTTTTTGAATTTTTATTTTTAACAGTATTTGGAGAATGCTAAATAGTGTTTGTTTGCTTGTGATTTTCCAATGCTCTATTTGAAAAGTATAAATATTTTTTTTAAAAAATAATAAAAAAATATATATATATATATATATTTATTTATTTATTTAGTATTGGTTATTATATATTCTTTATGATGTTATTGCTTTTTTCCTGTTTATTGTCATTTATTTTTAAAGTAATATATTCAAACAAATATTTCTTCATGTATATAATGCTCAACGTATTACATATATGTGTGTGTGTGTGTGTGTGTGTATATATATATACATATATTTTGTTTCTAAATATATCTTCCTGCAGCACGATCTCATAAGGACTTCAGAAAATCTTTAATTTATTGAGATAAATCAAAGACCTCAGCAAATATATATATATATATCTATCTATATATATATAATTTTTTTTTATTATTATTATACATTTTAGTGTTTTGAATTAATTTGTGGTATTTTTGTACATTTATGGTTGCTTAGGTCCCTAGTTTCATTGTTATATTGTTATAATAGCGATATGTTTACTGTCAATGTATTATTGGATATGGATATTTAGAAATGTTTGCATATTGCGTTGAGGTGGCAATATATAGTGTTTCTGTATTTTTGTTTGCAATATCTGGCATTTTAGATATTTTTGGTTTGATGGCGATATTGCTGTAGTCAATAATATTGTTTTATCTTTTTAAGTGTATGTTGATGATATTAAGGTAATAGATAAGTTATTTGCAACAGTTGTGGAGTTGAATATTGCTTCACTTGATATTGTGCCATACAATTGCTATTATGCCTGATCAGATGTGTATATCCACCCAAAATGTGCACTTCAGTGTAGGGTTGCAGGGTCAATACTTTACATTGTCAATATTATTTCTTCCCTTCCTTTATAATTTGCATTTTAATTGTATTAGTCATCCTTGTATGTTGAAATTATTTATTAATGTTGCAGTAATCAAGCCCAATAGAACCTTTTCTTTGTGTTAGTAATAATCATATTTTCCGTCTATGTGCAATAAGACAAAACATACTTTTTATACCTGCTATTTGTATTCACATATAATGAAGCACTGCTACTGTCACTAAAGACTGAATGTACTGATTGTTTTTTGAAAAGATTTTATTGCAAGCAGTTGGCTTGCATTTTTACCATCACAGCAGTTTGAAAAAGCCAGACCTCTTGGCTTTGACAGTTCATTTTGTAGCCTCCATTACCCGAAAAAACCCTTTTACAAGGAAGCCATAGTTACAGTATTTTCTTCATGACACTTAAGCCCTGGGGATTTTAGGTCTGTGATATTTTTTCAACATTTGTGCTCTTTTCTATCAATTTCATTTTTAGTATCTGCCGAATGTGGTTTGCTCCATACTGTTTGAAGCAATATGTTAGCGCAAAGTAAATAAATGATAATACAGAGTGGCGGCAACATATTGGGACTTCAAAAAATATGATTCCATGTCTCTATATAATTAACACTTTGGAACTTGTGATAAGATGTTCCAGTAACAGGAAGAAAAAATATGGCAACGGAAATAAAAAATCAGCAGATTTTTTTTACATTGAAACATTTCTAAATTCTTCTTTCGAAAGATGTAATGAACTGTTAGAAATATAGAGATGTGAAGTTGAAATGTACGAATAGTGGGCTTAAATTGATTTACAAAGGTGCAGAAACTGGTCATACAGTATTAAAAAGGGAGTGACTGATAATGCAGAAGTACATGGACAACAAATATAGGCTTATAATTAAAACTGCTTCCTTAGTGATTGCTGTTAGTGATGTTGTATTTTCTTAAATGTCCACTGGTTTTATGCTCTGACACAAAATGAAATGTATGCTATTTTATGCTGTGGCACAGTGCAATGGATTACCAACATCTATAAAGTGCTTTTTTAGCTCAGATAATCTAGTTTATACTATATTAACCCAATAATAAATGCATACATTGTTTGAATGTATGGATGGGTGAATAGTAGGGTGATCAACTATCCAGCATTTGCAAATGTATCCAGCAATTATGACTCCTTTATGAATAATCCACATTACAACGAATGCCATTACACCATGGTCATTACAACGACTGGGATATTATGCAGCATACCATTAGAACACAAGTCCTTACAACAACTTGCTGTAGGAGGGGCGCTGGAGTTTGGAATAGTATAAATTACAATTCCAACTCCAGTCTGTGCAACAGTAAGGAAGGTTGTTGGATTTAAAATCCAACACCTTCTGCCCACTACCGCAAGCTGTTGTAATGACTTGCGTTGTAATGGTACGCGATGTAACACACAGTTGTTGTAATGACCACGTTTTAATGGCCCGCGATGTATCAACATCGTAAACAATGTTTTCCCTCCTGTACAACTGCTCACACAGAAAAACTACAGAATGGCCATTGTTCCACATGTTCACTCCCCACCTCTTTTGTCCCTTTCAAGATTCAAGGAACTCGCACTGTTTCAAACCTTTATGAGCTGTGGGAGAGGTACCTTCGGTGGCTAGAAGGTAGGAGCTGCAGCACCGAAGGGGTCCTGGACAATGCAGATTCAGGAGCACATTTATCTATCTATAAAGAGCTGTGAATGTGTTAATGACCACCACGCAGTGACTCTGTCTTAGGAGAATGCTTGTGATATTGATAGCTTCCATTAATCCTCTTTCAGAGTTCTGACATTTTGTCAGATCAGTGGATAGAGGCAGAGGGAGTGTATGATTTGCCTCAGATCAAACAGTTTGTAAAGTTGACACCTAAATCTGCAGCACACTGCTCGAGGGCTCTAAGTTTACCACCATATGGCATTTTGATGAGCATTCCACGAGACTGGGCTTCTTCCTCTACCCCCTCTCTCATACCACATTCCGTCCCATTTTATCAAACACATGCTTACTAGCAGCTTTTACATTGACTCTAAATATTCCCAATCTTACCAAAAACGGAGAATAGGAATATGCTTGAAAAGCAATTGCCCGAGAGCAAAAATCTGGTCAAATGGGAGGCCAGGATTAAAAACAGTATTTTCTAGTTGTATCTCTCCAACAGGTCTAGTAGACCACACGGAGGATGGCAATGATTCTGAGAACAATGGCAAGAGGCCCTACTTCCCAGGTAAATAACACTGTATTGTGGACCTCAAACCAGCTTTAATGGTTAAAATGTACCAAAGGGGCTAGGGCCTGTGGTAGTAGGTGGTTGCTGGACAATGTTATGAATACTGATATTCATCATTAGTATTTCAAAGATTTCAAAATTAAGACTTTTTCATTCCATTTGGTACCAAAGTTGTTCATTTGCTGAGCTTGTTTCTCAACAATTGCAATATCAGCAGTCAGGGTTTACTCTGGTAGGTGGTAATGGGATTAGAATTCAAGTACAGTATGTTCACAGTACAGTAATCACATTCGATGAGCTCAATCTCCGGCCAAGTTATACCTTTTAAGATGACCTAATTTACAAGACTGGAATTTAAATGAAACCACAACTATGTGCAATGTGACTGATTCTTTCCCTGCTCCCCAACAAATGTATTCTGAAGTCTACATGAGTGCAACGTATTTCCACATGTGTGATATGTCTCCACAAGCGCAAAGTATCCTGCAAAATGATCATTAAAAATGTGCCACCCTAGAGAGTGGATAGATGTGAGAATATTTCAATTGCTGAAAGAATGGATAGTGTAAACTGACATATGGGTAGATGAATGGGTGTGACTGAGTGCCCCTTCACACTGACATGTCCTCTCCTTTCATAAACATATGCAGATTGCATTAAAAGTCACCCGAGGGTTCCACCTGAAGCTTGGGGTTTCCATGTTTGCGCTCTCATCCCACACTCCATTTCGCAACTCATCTCGTCTGCCCTCCCTGTGGTCCTCTTCCGTGAAACATCCTATATTCCTCACCACCTCTAGAGCTGTCATTTCCTTCCCAGGCATCTTGTTTCTCAACTCCAGGGTGTCTCTTCATTTCCATCTTGTCTCAAAGAGGAAGAGGCAAAGCAGCTGACAATTTGCCCCTGTAGAAGGTCAGGTAAAACAAAGAGCAAAATGTGTATGATACATACACATTCCAGTTGCTACTTTGCACCACAGAGTACCTAAGTGAAAATTAAGTTTAAGGCTGATGTTTGGCTAATGCAAAAGGGAATCCCTTGGAGAGTATAGAGAGCATAGAGTGAAACCATGATGTGACTGTCTCAGACTGCATGCGGTGCTAATTGCACCTTCGGGTGGCAGCCAGTTCATACTCAGTTTTACACTTAATGCTTGAGAGTCATGAGGCATGCTGGCACCAGGCACTGGTACCTTATCACTCTCCATGCCTGTGATGAGTACATGGCCACGGCTGACGAACGTGACACAGGATGGCTCCCAACAGGATCTGAACACGCTCCTGAGTTAGAGTCAGCCCTGGGGCTATGTCATCAGGGGGTAGGGCAGAAGTCTTGAGTCTGGAGGCCCCTGAAGCAGACTAAGGACTCAGACTATGGACTGTGGGCTTTTGACACTAGCACCTAAGTGCACTCTGAGTGGTGGCCATGAAGCCATCAGCAAAGACTCCTTATCTTCTAGGCTGCTACAGTACAGCAGAGCTACTCCATACAATATGACTGACACTTGGCGCTCCATATAGCTCTCTGGTGGGATGATCCAAAACATGAATGCCATTTTTAACATTCAATGACTGAAGGGGCTAACCCAAAGCCCTTTGATATGTAAATAGTTTATTGTTAACTTAGGGCCTGACTACGAGTTTGGCAGTCCGACCATCTGACTAGCACAGCGGCAGTCTCAAGAAGACTGTTACAGCGGCAGTCTTCTGTCTCCCATATTACCATGTTCCCGATGGACCAGCGGTGGTGTTTCAGAAGACGGTGTCTATTTTTTCAAATGTGTTGATGTAGGTGTGTATTTTTTAACTGCAGTGTACACATATGCATACCACGTGAAAAAATACCTACTACTTTCACATTTCTGGAGTCCGGACCATATATGTCCAGTCCATGCAAAGCATAAATAGTACAAAACTGACTTGCCTGTATTTGGGTGCCAACAGGGTCATGTTCGTCGGTGTAAAGATCCATCTGTGAAGGGGAGCCCAACAGGAAGGCATCCACGGCGGTGACTGAAGGGAGGAAAGGGAAATGGGTGAGCATGCACCCCAACTCCTTCGATTCCGCTGACTCGAAGCAGGCGGTCCCGATGCCACTGTTGGCTCGTCAGAATGCTAACTTGTAGTTCAGATGGCGTGAACTTCTCTATACCGCCCTATGACAGTTTTTGTTCAGCAAAGCTCTAAACTTATAATACGGTGGGTGGACCGCCTAGTCGGTGGCAGTGAATCCGTCACCGTCACGACTGTGGTCTGAAGACGTCCAAACTCGTAATCAGGCCCTTAGTCTCTGCCACCTAAAGCTATCTGCAGAAAAACCTAAAAATGGAGCAAACTCAAATTTGAAAACATAAAAACAAGATTACATTACATCAGGTTTAAAAAGCATTGTACAAGGAATGCACCTTTTTCAGGTATATTTCAGAATTAGAGTTATGCATCAGTACAGGCACACTATGCAGGAAAAGGGGAGCTGGGCCTGAGACGTTTTAAGCCATGGGCAAAGTGTCTAATTGCCCTGGGCCCCCACTTTCCTAGGGTCCCTGGCAAAGTGGAGTTTTTCTTTATTTTACTTGTATCTATTGTTATATCTCAACCTTTAACATATAATTCACTTTTGTTTGTCATCATGGCACTTAAATTAGCAGAAAATGTATACTAAAATTCAAAGTTTCTTCAAACAGGGTCCCCAAATTATTATTTGGCGAGGACTCTTGCATTTCTCAAGACAACACTACGCTGGGCAAAGTAGTTCACAGCATGGTTAAGATAAAATTCAGGCTTAGAATATAACTATTAAAAATTGGGCGCTGTCGGTACATGGGGAGAAATAGCATCACCAGATTGAAAATAAGAAAATGTAAAAACTAAAAGGAAGATGCCACAACATCTCCTGCAATGTAACCAGGCTGTACGATGGCATTGTAGAACTTATCCGGCAGGCAATATTCCTTCTTGACTTCTAGAAAGAAGTGAAGACATAGGGGCATAATAACAAGGAACAGGGAAAATTAACGCAAAGGGCGCTTAGCGTTAATTTTTTTAACGCCCGCTATCGCTGGATAATATCGCCTTGTTATCGCGTTATTAACAACGCTAACCGTCTAGGCGATAAAAAATCCAGTGATAGCGGCATTTTGGGAGGTTATCGGTGGTAATGCAGCGATAAAATTATAAGGATAGGGATATCCTTGTTGATTGCTTATGGTGGACTTAGCCATGTAATCCACCTCCCATTGGATTACATGGCTAAGTCTGAAAATTAGCAGGCGCAAAAAAGCAGTGTTAACCGTGGTTAGCGCTGCTTTTTTTTGTCTCTAGCAGGGTTAGCGTGAAACTTGATAATAGGAGAAATGTCGCTTAGTGACATTTCTCCTATTATTTTGCTCTGGAACGCCCACTTTGCATCTCATTAGAGATGCAAAGGGACGCGTAGTGAAAAAGGGTGCTAACATGCGATTTTGCATGTTAGCTAGCACCCTGTTGTTGATAGGGCGATATTTTTATCTCCGCTTCTTTGGCTTTTAAAGCCAAAAAAGCGGAGATAAAGCCCTTGTTAATATGCCCCTTATCTTTTAAAGAGCATCTCATCACAATGTAACCCTCAGCTGCGGAAATCTTTGAGAAACACCACCCTATTCCCCTATCCTAAACTCCAGCACACGGGAACTTCTTCTCCCGTCTCTGACAAAACCGACTTACCCCTACTACTGTCATGGGTTTACCTGGAACCTCCCTACTCTCCTATACTACACCTTCCTTCCATCCTCCTCTCTCTCCAGTATGGCTTCGTGACTATGATGTATCAAGATTTGTGAAATATAACTCTCATCACATGCAGTCATACTTGCATGATGCAGCAATGTTTGGGCATGGTATGGGAATATCCCCTGAATTAAAAAATAAATGTAGAAGCACAGGCCTAAAGAACCATGCTACAAGAGACAAATGCATTTTTGCATGGCGTGTTGCATCGAAACAGAATTCAAATGAATGTATACTGATTTTAAAAGGCAGTTGTAATAACAGGTAGGGTTTTTGAGTTATTTAGGAGTGTGCGAAATTTGAAAAGTTTTTTTCATGTAATACAGTTCAGGATATTAAGGTGCCGATTCCGATCCTGGAGAAATTTCCCCCGTCCGAATTGAATCTGGACGTTTTTCCGTCCGAATCGTACAAGTAGCGTACAAACTGCCAAGTACGATTCGCATGGGAAAAAGTCCATACGAATCGCATTGGGAATAATTCCCCACACGTCCTCGGGTCGGAAAATGTGTCCGACACGTCCCCGGACGATTTACCATACAAATGTGAAAAGTGAAGTCCGACCGCGCAAGTACGATCCATCCCGTGCGTCTGATGTTACAACCGTATGTAAAAAACACCGTCCGCACCGAACTCCCATAGCAACCATGGAGACATGTGCCCGCATACGTGCCGAACACCCCCCCCAGCCCCCGTATGTACGCGCCGAACCCCCACCCATGCATGTACACCCCGTACGTACGGACCGTACACCCACCCGTGTATATACACCCATGTACGTACGGCCCGTACCCCCACCCGTGAATGTATGGAGCGTACCCCCACCCCAACAGTGAATGTACGGCCCGTACCCCCACCCGCATATGTATGGAGCGTACCCCCACCCCAACCGTGTATGTACGGACCATACCCTCACCCGCGTATGTATGGAGCGTACCCCCACCCCAACAGTGGATGTACGGACCGTACCCTCACCCGCGTATGTGTGGAGCGTACCCCCACCCCAACAGTGGATGTACGGATCGTACCCTCACCCGCGTATGTATGGAGCGTACCCCCACCCCAACAGTGAATGTACGGCCCGTGCCCCCACCCACGTATGTATGGAGCGTAACCCCACCCCAACCTTGTATGTATGGACCGTACCCTCACCCGCGTATGTATGGAGCGTACCCCCACCCCAACAGTGTATGTACGGACCGTACCCTCACCCGCGTATGTATGGAGCGTACCCCCACCCCAACCATGTATGTACGGACCGTACCCTCACCCGCGTATGTATGGAGCGTACCCCCACCCCAACAGTGGATGTACGGACCGTACCCTCACCCGCGTATGTATGGAGCGTACCCCCACCCCAACAGTGGATGTACGGACCGTACCCTCAACCGCGTATGTATGGAGCGTACCCCCACCCCAACAGTGGATGTACGGACCGTACCCTCACCCGCGTATGTATGGAGCATACCCCCACCCCAACAGTGAATGTATGGCCCGTACCCCCACCCACGTAGGTATGGAGCGTACCCCCACCCCAACCGTGTATGTACGGACCGTAACCTCACCCGCATATGTATGGAGCGTACCCCCACCCCAACAGTGTATGTACGGACCGTACCCTCACCCGCGTATGTATGAAGCGTACCCCCACCCCAACCGTGTATGTACGGACCGTACCCTCACCAGCGTATGTATGGAGCGTACCCCCATCCCAACAGTGGATGTACGGACCGTACCCTCACCCGCATATGTATGGAGCGTACCCCCACCCCAACAGTGTATGTACGGACCGTACCCTCACCCGCGTATGTATGGAGCGTACCCCCACCCCAACAGTGAATGTACGGACCGTACCCTCACCCGCGTATGTATGGAGCGTATCCCCACCCCAACCGTGTATGTACGGACCGTACCCTCACCCGCGTATGTATGGAGCGTACCCCCACCCCAACAGTGTATGTACGGACCATACCCTCACCCGCGTATGTATGGAGCGTACCCCCACCCTAACAGTGGATGTACGGACCGTACCCTCACCCGCGTATATATGGAGCGTACCCCCACCCCAACAGTGAATGTACGGCCCGTACCCCCACCCGCGTATGTATGGAGCGTACCCCCACCCCAACTGTGTATGTACGGACCGTACCCTCACCCGCGTATGTATGGAGCATACCCCCACCCCAACAGTGTATGTACGGAGCGTACCCTCACCCGCATATGTATGGAGCGTACCCCCACCCCAACAGTGTATGTATGGACCGTACCCTCACCTGTGTATGTATGGAGCGTACCCCCACCCCAACAGTGGATGTACGGACCGTACCCCCACCCGTGTATGTATGGAGCGAACACACACCCCACCAGTCTAAGTACGGAGCGCACCCCAGGCCCCAACACCAGCACCCTCACCCAACATCGCGCATGTACGAGTCGTACCAAGCCAGAGACAAGGACAGCACTGTACAACAAAATGGGCGATGTACGCACCGTACAGACGCTAAAGACACACGTACACAACCAGGACAAAGCAAAACAACACAAGAAGACTCCATTTGAATCGCACAAAGCCACAAAACATGTCCAACAAGCACAAATACAACCTATTCACTGACCTGCAACTGCCAAACTCCCAAACAGAGGGCCAAAACACAACCACTCCTTATAACACACCCACCCAAAGTTCAAACACAGCCACACCCACCAATGGACCAATAAAAAGGCCCAACACACACAAACCATGATCCTTTGCAACAGACCCACTGCTGCCAGACCACACAGAGAAACAACTGCACCATACTACAACCTCCACTACACCTTACACCTGCACACCTTCACACAACCACCTTCACAAACACCCCCTCATCACACTCACACACACACACCCGCACAACCACACCCACACACCCACAACCAACCACACCCACACCCCCCACAACCATCCACATCCACACCCCTCACCATGCCCACTAACAAGAATCCAAAGTTCACTAGCCAAGAGTTGGAGGTCCTTGTCGACGAAATCCTCAGAGTCGAGCCACACCTCTTTGGAACATTGGTCAGACAGACCAGCCTTTCCGAAAAAACAACCATGTGGCAGACGATTGTCGATGCTGTGAATGCTGTTGCGTCCACCAGAAGGACCAGGCATGAATGCCAAGCCAGGTGGTACGTTCTGCGGAGGACGGTCCGCCGCAAAATGACCGACGACCACAACCAGGCCAACATCACTGGAGGAGGGCCGGCCCGCAGACGCGTACAATACCATCCCTGGGAGGAGAAGGTGATGGCCATACTGCCGGTGGTGGCAGTGGAGGGAGTAGAAGGACTCCGAGAGCCTGGTGAGTACACAAACAACTCACCTCACATGGGGGGAACGTCATCCACAACCAAACTCACAATCATGCACGCAACCACCCCAAAGCTATCGCATGACTCAACCACACTCCAGAAACACGCACATGCCACTAGCGCCACAATGCCCCATGCACCCAGCTAGACAATGCCAAGTCACAGGCCACAGAAAACACCAACACAAGACACGGTAACCCGGATGGCGGGAGTGTGGGCCTCAAAAATCACATAGTGCAACTCATAAGCAGACAACAATGCCCTCTGCCCATATGGCCTAGGTCACAGCCAGACAAACAGTGTGTCCCCACACAGGAAAGACTTGCCTGCAAAAGGGCGACGCCTTGCATGAAGACATGGGGGTGAAGGCACTTTTTGCACATGACAGCAGCCAATGAACAGCCAACACTGTGAAAGAGTGGCAGTACACACCACCACAGCAGCACACAGACACTACACCCAATGGGTGCCTGGAGATCAGAAACAAACTCACATGAACAAGCCAAGGGCCATTCAAAGATCTGCAAAAAGTGTGTGCCTAGGAAGCTGGGCTGAGGTGACAGAGGGTGACACACAGAGGGAGGGAGAGGGGGAGAGAGAGGGAGGGAGACACAGGGAGACGGACAGAGGGAGGAGGCTGACACAGGGAGGGAGGGAGAGGGGGACAGAGAGGGAGTGAGAAAGGGATACACAGGGAGACCAATTCAGCCTTGGGTGGTGTGGGTATGTCTGCTCGTCAGCAGGTGGACTGTGTGCATGTAGACAAGGGTGGCCAGTGCCTGAATCCCCCTCTCTTCTCCATGGCAAAACACTGGGCCATGTCTCAACCTGTGCACGAGCACAACGCCTGCTACCTGCATCATATAAGTGTGTGGAACAGCTCCATGTGCCCACGTACAGTGCTACATGGAAGGCGCCAATGCATGGCTCACCACACCTGCTCACTCCACTGCTGACTGCAGTCACAATTTACGCAGCAAGTAAGACTGTGTCACACATAGGTAAAGTCTCAAAAGCTGTGGCCAAGGGACATACCCATGCACTAGTGCACTGTGAGTGGAATGCAAGACATATCCAAATACCCAGAGGAAATGTGCCAACTTTGAAACGAATGAAACATGGATGTTGCATGGAACAAAAATAACATTGTCTCTCTCACACACAGGTCAACGTCGTGGATCACCCCCCAACACTGGGGGGGAAGACTTGCTCGCGTATGCGTACCCATAGTGATACGGACCGTACACACGCCTGTACGCTCACTATCACTATGGGTGTGCTCGCGTATGCGTACCCATAGTGATACGGACGGTACACACGCCTGTACGGCCTGTTGCTATGCATTTGGGGTGCCCTAGGGCCCCGGAACGCACCGTACCTGTGTGTGAATCTACAAATTACATAGGGGACACATGAGGGACACGTATAAAGCCCTACATGCATGCTGGTTGTCACGGAGACCAAGTTTAAAGTTTGAATTTTTTTCATCAGGTGCCCAGCAAAAGTCGGTTTGAAAGAATCTACTTTGTTGCAAAGTGGTTGTGGAGTTGACATCATGCTCAAGACAAAAAAATGCAAAGCCACTGACTGTGCTAGGTTTAAAGGGATTGGAGGAAACATAGGATGCAAATGTGAGTGACCAATCACTCTGTACTCCTGTGCATGAAACAGGCCAGCAAGGCAGATATGAGGCAGCCAGGTCCCATGAGAGAGCACTTGCCTGCACATCTTTTGATTCTACAACACTGCTGCTGCTCGTGATTCCCTGGCACCATGTCAAGGTCTGTGGAGAGGGCCCAGCCTTTCACCCTGGAGGAGAATCTGGCATTGCTGGATGTGATCCTCCCACAGTACCCCCTGCTGTATGGGCGACCAGGGTTTCAGGTGAGTGCAGAGTCCACTAGCACAGACTGTGTCCCTTTTTTTGTGACTGGGACTTCTGGCATTGTGTCCAGGTGTGACACACATGCATTGTACTGTAGAGTGGGTCCCAGGGGGGGGGAATGCCTGATGTCTCCCAGCAAAAGCATGCTGTGGTGCATGTCTGCCATCCTCACTTGCATTGTGTTTACTGTGACAATCACTGCATGGTGCATGCCACATTCTGCCTGTCTAATCCTCCTGGGAATGTTGCTTCTACAGTCCTCATGTGATTCTGTGGTCACCCCAGTGTGACAGGTGACTGTACCCACAGATGTGTGTTTGTTCAGTGTACCTGTGCTGAGAGTGTCCACATGATGTGGGCGTACCCTGGACATCGGTGTGTGTGTAAGTCCCCTGTGATGTGGGTGGGTGCAAATGTGGAGTGTAGCACCCCAGCTGCATGAGGGATGGATATACCCTGCCCATCTGATGCGAGCAGGGAGCAGTGCTGTGTGTCTGACGTGCAGAGCCAGCCCCACACCTGTGAGCCCCCCCAGTCTAGTGGCACATGTGCAGAGTGAGGTTTGTAGCTGCATTTGGCAATGGCAGGTGTATGTCCTGTGCCTGTGTGTGTCTGTGTACTCTGCTGAGGTAGCGTCAGTGGCCTGTGGCATGTGACTGCTTTGAGGTGCTGCACATAATCCTGGTGTACCTTATGATGCACAGTGTGAGTCTGGATCATTTATTGTGTCGTACCCCTCATGCCACCTGTGTACTTTCTATGGCACGTTGTGCATTTGCCCTTACACAGAGAAAAAAGTCCCTATGACAAAGGTGCAATGCTTTGGCTACATACTATGCCTTGTTGAAACCAGATAAATCGTTCTAATGTGTGTCTCTGTGACATGTGGCAGGTGTATTGATGTAGTCTCACTTTTTCAACCCCACAGGTAGGCGCCTCTGCCAAGGAGCAGATCTGGAGGGACGCCGTCAGTGCCGTGAGGAGGACGGAGGGTCGCAAGCGGCGCCTGGCCCAGGTGAGAAAACGCTGGCAGGATATCCGGTGCGGGACGCGGAGGATTGCACAGGTCCTGCTGGGGGACTCACCTGTGGGCCCTAAGAACCATGGGCGTCGCCGTCTGACCCACATCCACAAGCGTGTGCTGGCGGTGGTCTTTCCAGGCATGGACAGGCGCTTACGGGAGAAGCAGCAGCAGGAAGGGGGTAGGTACATGTGTGTTTGTTGTGTGTCAACAGCATTTGTAAGTGCGCAGTTGCATGGATACACTGCCAGTGTTTAAATGTGCGGTGCAGGTCCTGTCACCCACAGTATAGCGGTGCTGTCCTTCCTCCCTTCCCCTCCTTGCCATGTGTTCCCTGGTTTGTGTGTAGTCACTCTTTCACAAGGTCATCTGGGCTGGCAGTTTATCCACGTGACCACTGCTTGCAGCATCATGTGTGGGGGTGGTGTGTAACAGGTTTTGGGACCTTGCCTGTGCCCTGTCCAGTTCAGTACTTGTGGGGTCCATGTCAATTGGCACTGATGCTGAGTCCAGACATAGGAGTATGTCTCTGAAGTGTAATGCCTTACAGCAAGCATGTCCTATGTTGTGGCCTGTGACATGATGTGCATGAGTGTGCGATACGCAGAGTGCAGGGATGGTGGCCTGTGTTGCAGTCATTACCATTCAGGACCATGTAATATTGTGGCCACTACTGTCCCCTGGGGCATATTTTGCTAGGTATCATGTGTGTCATCACAATATGTGTACACTCTCAGTGTCTACAGCATAGGATGTGCTCTGTGCCATTGTCCCCTGGCACCATGTATATTTACGTAACGTGTTCTACAAGTGTCCACTGTGCAGCCTGACCTAATTTTCCTCGTTCATACTCACGGTGGCCAGTGCCTGTGTGTCTTGTTACAATTATCTGATGATGGCCATTTGTAAATGAGATCCTTGTACAGGCGCACATGGGGTATTTTGGGGCCAATATGGGTTTCTGGCAGCCCATGTGTATTTCTCCCAGACTAACAGATGCAAGTGCTTCCTGTGTCTCATCAAATTGTCGCATGTAGGGGGTGGTTGGTGCGGGCAAGGCCTACATGTCGCAACCTGAAATCTCATTGCTCGGTCTGGCCAGTGTGTGATGTTTGTCTGGACATACACTCAAGGTGCAGTGTCCCATTCATGTTGGGCATGTTTTTAAGTATTACCTTTGCAGCATGTGCCTCAAGTTCATGGAGATGGTCCCTGCTCATCCCTAGTTACGGCAACGCTGTGTGGTGCAGATGCAGTGCTGGATTGGCCCCAGAGCCTGGCTCCTCTGTCCAAATCCATATCATGTCATTTGGAAATGTGTCATGCTCTCCATACTTTCTCAGTGGAATGGTGGGTGAACCAACTGTGTGTTGCAGGGCCTATATATGTACCTCGTATTGTAGATGTTACTCATCTTTCATTTCAGGCTATGCACTGTAACCTATGTAGATTTGACTCATGTGACATATGTATACAGGTGTCTGATTAATTCCTGTTTCTTCACCTTGCCCACAGCATCGTTGGGGGACACGGATGGAGACACCGGCACGGACCGTGCGGAGGAACCGGGCACCAGTGCCAGCAGTGACATCTTAGCTGGCACAACGAGTGGAACTGAGGCCGAGGGGAGTGAGCCGGAGGACCTGTCCACTGCCACCACAGAATATGAAGCTGACGGGTCCGAGGCTGAGCTCTCCGAGGGGGCGAAGGCTGCTCCAACAGCTGACAGCAGCACAACATCTCTCCCCGCCCCCTCCATTGCCATCACCGGCCTCCCACTTGCTCGTGTCCATTCCCGGCGTGCTAGGTCACCACGTGTCTCCTTCCTGCCAGGCACCGCACCCCCTGCCCCTGTCTCCACTGCTGCCGCCAATGCTGAGTCTGTGGACATCCTGCGGCAGTTGCAGGTTGGTCAGGCTGCGATGCTTAATGTCCTCCATGGCCACAGCCGAGTGCTCAACAACATGGAGGCATACTTGGAGGGCATTTCAGCATCGCAGGCTGACCAACGCAACTTGCTGTGGTCTATTGACTCGACACTGACTGCAGCAGTGGGTCTCCTGCAGCACTTCGTCCCACCCCCTACCCATGCCCCATCCACACTTCCCACTCCCATGCCTGTCCCACGTACACCCAGACGTCAGCATGCACACACCCCACCAGACACAGGCACCACACCAGCAGGGAAGGCAAGGCGCACACCTTCTGGCACGCACACACAGGGTGAAGTAGGCACACCCACTGGGTCGGGGGGGAAACGGAAGACACGCAGCCAGAGTGGGAGTCCACATTCCTCACGACCACCACCCTCCAAATCCACTCCCCTCAGCTCTCCTGGCCAAGAGTCGGACACAGGGTCAGTCCTGCCCAGTCTGTCCATCAGCCCCAGTGTGGCACCACCCCGCAAGCGGTGGAGGCAGGACACCGGCAGGGGAGGTGAGTCCCCCCCCCCTGTCCACACCCCCCCCAGTAGCGCTGCGACCCATCCCTCCAACCCCCCCCTCCTTGGGGCCTGTGGTTCCTTCGGGTGCAGGGGAGACGCTGGGCGACCTGGCAGTAGTGTGCAGCGCCGTGCTCGAATCCACCTTTGGCGCTGCCCCACCCCCTGTGTTGGAGTCGTCCATCCCTGCACCCACAACACCTCCCCTTGCCCCTCCTGTCCCTGTGGTGCCTGGTCCTTCCCCCCAACATGATGCCCCCCCCCCTGTGGAAGACAAAGGAGTCTAACTGTGCAGGCAAGCTAGGGGACACATGTACCACTGTGTCCCCCATCCGGATTAGAGTCATGGACTGCCCTATGGGCTTTGTATATATTGACATTTATGATGATTATTACTTACATCCTGCTGAATAAAGCAATTTGTTTTTTCCTTGGAACACTACTGTTCATCTGGTATTGCTGTTGGTGGACCAGCTCCATGATTTTGGGTGGTGATAATGTGTTGGGTGTGTGGGAAATGTAGTCTTGTGCTGGACATAGGGTGGACCCTGGTATCTGTGTGCCATCACAAGCTGTTGGCTACATTACTTTGTTCATGTAAGCAGTTACTGCATGGTGACATCGTCCCAAGGTGTGTTCCTTCCTCTGTGTAACCTGACATCTTCCCTGCAGGGTGTTTCCACTATGTGGTGCTGAGCTGTGTTTACATCAGCTGGGCGTGTGACAGACTCCTTCAACTTTGCACATGCATGCTGAGCGATGTCTCCACCTGCATCATTCGTGGCATCCTTGGTGGTCACTGTACTTGTGTATGTAGACTGTTGACATGACTTCATGTGGACATGTTCTCTTTTAGGTGCTATGCATGTGTGTACTCCCAGCCTCGCACACATGTGGTACATGCACTGCAGGGTCTTTGTGCACCTGACTGACATTTGTGGGCATTGTATCTGTGGCTACTCCACCCTTTGCGTTCCATGGGCACTGCTGGGAGGACTCTGCACCCACCCCTCCTGTGTCTGGGCACTGCTGGGAGGACTCTGCACCCACCCCTCCTGCGTCTGGGCACTGCTGGGAGGACACTGCACCCACCCCTCCTGTGTCTGGGCACTGCTGGGAGTGATAGGCACCCACCCCTCCTGCGTCTGGGCACTGCTGGGAAGACTCTGCACCCACCCCTCCTGTGTCTGGACACTGCTGGGAGTGATAGGCACCCACCCCTCCTGTGTCTGGGCACTGCTGGGTGTGATAGGCACCCACACCTCCTGCGTCTGGGCACTGCTGGGAGGACTCTGCACCCACCCCTCCTGTGTCTGGGCACTGCTGGGAGTGATAGGCACACACACCTCCTGTGTCTGGGCACTGCTGGGAGGACTCTGCACCCACCCCTCCTGTGCCTGGGCACTGCTGGGAGGACTCTGCACCCACCCCTCCTGTGTCTGGGCATGTACGCTTCATACATACACTGTTGGGGTGGGAGTACGCTCCATACATACGCGGGTGTGGGTACGGTCCGTACATACACTGTTGTACATACACGGGTGTGGGTAGGGTCCGTACGTACACTGGTGTACATACGCGGGTGGGGGTACGGTCCGTACATACACTGTTGGGGTGGGGGTACGCTCCATACATACGCGGGTGGGGGTACGGTCCGTACATACACTGTTGGGGTGGGGGTACACTCCATGCATACGTGGGTGGGGGTACGGTCCGTACATACACTGTTGGGGTGGGGGTACGCTCCATACATACGCGGGTGGGGGTACGGTCCGTACATACACTGTTGGGGTGGGGGTACGCTCCATGCATAGGTGGGTGGGGGTACGGTCCGTACATACACTGTTGGGGTGGGGGTACGCTCCATACATACGCGGGTGTGGGTACGTTCCGTACATACACTGGTGTACATACACGGGTGTGGGTAGGGTCTGTACATACACTGGTGTACATACGCGGGTGGGGGTATGGTCGGTACATACACTGTTGGGGTGGGGGTACGCTCCATACATACGCGGGAGGGGGTACGGTCCGTACATACACTGATGTACATACACGGGTGGGGGTACGGTCCGTACATACACTGTTAGGGTGGGGGTACGCTCCGTATATACGCGGGTGGGGGTACGGTCCATACATACACTGTTGGGGTGGGGGTACGCTCCGTACATACGCGGGTGGGGGTACGGTCCGTACATACACTGTTGGGGTGGGGGTACGCTCCGTACATACGCGGGTGGGGGTACGGTCCATACATACACTGTTGGGGAGGGGGTACGCTCCATACTTACGTGGGTGGGGGTACGCTCCATACATACGCGGGTGGGGGTACGCTCCATACATACGCGGGTGGGGTACAGTCCGTACGTACCCGTGCCCACGCTGTGGAATGCTTGTGCGGCCCGTACCCAGGCCTGTGGCACATGGGTACGGGCCGTACCGCCATTGTTGGGGTGACGTGGGTGTAGGCGTGGTTCGACTCGTACCCACGCTCTTAAGGCGTGGGTACGGTACGTACCTGTATTGTTGTGTTCCGGTTCGCGTCGTCGCCCACTTCCGTTGTGGCGGACGCTGGCATTGCTGGACACGCCCCCACCCCCTCGAAGTGACCAGGGCCTGGAGGTCAGGTATGTCCAGGGCATGTGTGCTGTGTGACTTGGGTGGGGGTTTTGTGTCCTGCCCCTGCCCCCCCCCTTTGCCCCTGGGTGTTGTTCTGACCTTCTGCGGCGTCTGCGTCGGTACCTGTAGAGGAGGTCGACTGCTATGAGGGCCGGGATGACACGTAGGTTCGGGTCCATGTCTGTCCGTCGCGTACAGGTGCTCCTTGTGCGCGTCGTCCTGTTTCCCGGCAGTTTTTGGCTGCCGGAAAATATTCTCCGTGCGGGATGACGTCGGTGCGAATCGTACTTCCTGGTTCGTGGAAAGCAGGCTGCATGCGTCCCGACGTCACCTCTACTATTTCTTTAGTTAGAGCGCCATCCAGCGCAAGTCGTGCGTTGTAATGACCGCGATGTAAAGGCATTGCGATGCAATGCCCGCGTTGTAATGGATGTCTCCCCCTTTAAAAATACGCACCGTGAGCAACCAGGGATAGTGCAACCTATTACAATAATTGGTGGCTGCCAGAGCAGCAGTGAGCTCATGCTGTACTGCTGCAGTGGCTGTTTGAATCAGCCGCTCTGTCTTTCTCTGTCCAGGCAGTACACACCTGCACTTTGAAGCGGGCACAGAGATCCTCCTGCATGCAGTTCATGGGACCAACGTTCCCCATTGGAGTTGTCACACTCGGGGGGCGCCCTGACTATTCGCCAACTTTTTGTGACGCACTGTCAGTGCACCTCCTGATGACCTCTTCACCCCGGCACTTGAATTTATAATAGGGCGCAAGTGCAGAGCCCCCATGCTAGTGAGGGATGGCCCTCTGAAGAAAGCACCAATGCTCTACGTGCACCAGGCTATCTGTATTAGAGGAGAGGGTGCACAAGGGTTTATGCTTTCTTCTGTAATACCACAGTGCTCCGGGGGCTCAGAAAATGAGCGCACACGGCTGTTACATATCCACAAAACTGTTTGTAATATCGGCCTAGGTGGTGTTTGCCCCTTCACCCTGCAGTGGGTATGAATTATAAATATGCGGATTTAATCTTTATATATCCTCTAATTGTATGTTTTGTGGTTTAGAGTTAATATTTCATGGCACTCAACATATAAAAACCTTACGAAAATTATACTCCAAATTTTTTGGGGGGAATTCTTTACATATCTGTAAAATAATTCTCACCCTACGTGCGGAATCAAGAGTGTTTTGTGCAATAAGATAACTAAAATGGGAAATATAAACAATCAAGAGGGAAACACAAATAAAAACATAAGTGTTGCAGAGGGAAGACAACCTATGCAACCTCGAACCCCTACCTCTGATGCACCACTCAGGAAAGTAAATCTATGCCAAGACCTGGAACATATGAACACACCTTGACCGCAAACTGTAGAATCTCTGGTGTCACTCGACAACGTAATGTATATTCTCAAGAATGTATGACTTCTTTCGAATTCCCTGAACAAACAATTACTAATTTGCACAAAGAGGAAGAAAGAAAGTGGCCCTAAAAATGAAGTGTGATGACATTGGGTGGAATCAACAAGAATGGGCAGTACCTGTGATGGACTACATGATGCACACAATGAAAGTACCTCACTGCTATTGCAGACTTAGAAGATCACTATGAGAAGGTTTACTGATGAGGTGGGACAGGTTCAAGGGGAACATTTCAATAAATTCAGGTTATTCCACCTGCATGTGGGCCAAGATTTATCTACACTGTGGTCTCACTATATACAAGGCCCCATAAGCCTAAGAAACACTTACATACAGTGACCTAGAATGAAGTAGACTTTGCTTGGTAGATTTTCTTGGTGAAATGCAAGCCTTGGAGTTTCTGTGGCTGAATATATGCTGCAGATGTTACACCCAAACAAGGGAAGCCTTAAACACCCACACACTGGCCAGGGATACCTGTACTTGGATGCATTCAGTCCTGAAAGGTTAAAGCTGCAGACCTGCACTGCATGTCTGCAGAGCTGGCTTTAGCCCTGGTGTCGTCCGGTGCGACAATCATTTTTGGCGCCCTCATCCCCATTTCCTCCTCCTCGAACTCTCTCACTACCATCGGGCAAAAGGGCCCCTCATCTGTCCAATCATAAGTTACTGCTAAACACAGCGCACCCCCTTAGGTCAACACCCTGCTCCACAGGTTGGTGCCCAGTGCGGTGCGGCCGCACCGGTCTCACTGCCCTAAGACCCGCCCTGGATATCTCTATGGGGAACAGCGCTAATGTCCGTTTACTAGTCTGAAGAAACATAACACTGCCTTAGAGATGTTTGGAACTACAACTGACGAATCCATATACTGAGTTGCAGTGAATTTGCAAATTCATTTGGCCAATGAGATCTAGGGGCATATGTATCAAACGATTTTGTATTCGCAAACGCTGCGAATCGCAAAAAAACAGCGTTTGCGAATACAAAATCGCAAAATGAGATGTATGAGGCATTTCAGCAGTGCATTCTTAAGGAATCGCTAATTTTGCTATTTCTTAAGTTTGCGTAAGCATTTAAGAAATTGCAAATTGCGATTCCTTAAATGCTATGTAACACGCACCCAAGTTGTGCGATTTCTCCTTAAGAAATCGCAAATTACCACCAACTTCAAGTTGGTGGTAATTTGCGATATCTTTGAAAAATGCACTTTTTGGCATTTTTCAAAGTGCCATGTGGCGCACATACATTCCCTTAGGGCATGTATGTGCGCCATATGCACACACATGCTGATTTCAGGGATGCATCAGGGTGTCATCATGACACCCTTACACCTTTGAAAATATTCTCAATTTGCGATTAGCAAATAGCGATTCGCAAATTGAGAAAGACTTCCCATTCATTGCTATTGGCCTCCTGGCCCATAGGAATGAATGGGAAGGTATTCCTTAATTGCGATTTCTCAATTTGCTAATTGCAATTAAGGAATTTTAAGAATTCGCAAAATTTGTGCAAATTTTTAGATACATCCCATTTTGCAATTCTCAAATAGCGATTCTCAAAAAATCGCTATTTGAGAATCGCAAATGGAGATGTTGATACATATGCCCCCTAATGTGTTCTTGATAATATCCATTCTCTAGTTTCTCTTGTCTTCAGAGCGTCTTTGCATTAGTTTCAATTTTAAAAATTTCAGTATTTTGTATCCATCATAGATCCCATAAAAACCCTGTATTATGGAGTTGGTGACCCTCTTGTAGTCAGATCTGTGAAAGCAAATGCTTCCATTTCACTGCCATCTTGATTGAGCGCCATCTACGCATTTCTTTTACAGGATCTCTTAATCTCTCTCTTAAATGTGTGCATGTCACACCATTTATAAAAAGTGTCAACTTAATAACACATGCTTAGAGCCATACACCGCTCTTATATCCTCAGGCAAAATCCTGAAAGTGTGTGTCATTTTATTACAATCTATTTGTTATTTTGCTGAACTTCCTTGCCCTGTTTCAGTCTGGCATTTGTTCTGCAGATTGCACTAAATTTATAATCTTTGCAAACTTGCATATGCATTTAGGGATCTATTTACAGGAATGTCACACAGTGCAGCGCAGCAAGTCACTTTGCTGCAATGCGCTGCGTGACATGGAAAGGGCAGGAATGTACTGTCCTTAAGGCAATGCGATGCATTCCTGCATTTTTCCCCTGCGCTTGAGCCCTTTTGGTTGCGTAGTGCTAGGTAAGCACCATTACACCATGGTGCAAGGGTGCCGGCATTGCATGCAGGATTGTTTTTGTGCAGGATGGGACACGTTCCTGAACAAAAGAATCCTGAAAGGCATATTCTCCAGAATGCAGCACACATTGAAAGAGGAAGTAACAAGGAGAAATTGTTTCCCCTCACCTGAGAAGGCGTAGCCTTTTGGCGCATTCCCACGTCTACCACTTCTGGTAAATCTGGGAATGCATCAAAAACCAGAGGAGTTGCATGGGAACAATGGGAACAACCATGCAATGCCTTCTCAGTGAAGAGTAAGGCAACCCAGTGATTTGCCTTATTCCAGATTTATAGACATCTGAGCAGCTGAAAGAAGTTTTTATGGCCCCAGTGACCAAGCTGACTGCAAGAGACTCCTTTCCTCACCTTGCCCTGCACCAGGAGCAGTTCATGGTCCCTGAATTAGGCAGGCCTTGGTATCGCAAACATAGCACTCTCTGCATTCTCGCAGCGTGGGAAATCTGACCGGCTGAAAGAGGGGTTGGGGGCCCCCCATGACCATGCTGACTGCAGGAGACTCCTCACCATGCCCTGCACCAGGAGGCGTCCCTGCTCATTGATCCCTGAAGGGGGCGGAGCCTTGGTGCAGTGCATAAATCACGCTGGTTGTACACGGGCAAAGTCTGCACCCGAGAGAGCCAGGACAGGGCCATCCCCCTTGGTTATGCCGCCTTGAACAGGACTATTAAGCTTCCTGAGGAGATAATTCCACTGCTAGCTCTAATTGACTGTATAGTGAGCTCACGTAAGGTGAGTACTTTACGCTTCTGGATCAAGCGTTTGGACTGACATAAGCAAAGGAGAGAGTACTGTCCCAGGGGGCACTGGTGAGCGACACCCTTTACCTTAGACCCCGTTGTAAAATGGCATGTACCTGATGATCTATCGCCCTTAGCATCATCCTGGCCCAGTTCCTCCGTGCCTGAACTAGATACGCAGTGCCGTCCTGACCCAATATCAAAAGGCCTCCCTCCCCACTAGGTTTAGCCCCAGAGTCAACCACGCAGGGGTGCGCACACACTGAGGGAAAGTGAGGAGCTCTCTTCCCAGCTTTGCCATGCTGACATCTCCCTGTGGCATGGCCCAAATTGTATCTGATCTACCCGTGGGCCTAAAATAATAATTTATAAGAACAATTAAGTTACCAGAATTCAAACATTATACTAAGATATTAATTGTTTTTGTTACCACTGGAGATTACTGTTCCTCACTTGTGCTTTTTTTCTGCTTTTAACTAAAACCATAGGATAAAAGGCAGTACCCGTCTACACATAGAAATGTCTATTTGGTAATAGATCTTGCTAGGGTAGACCCGGAGTGTTCAAGTTGACCAACTATTGTCTTGTTTTATGAACACCATAGAGCGGGATAAATATTGTGAGCATTTATTGGTGACACAATGGTGAAATGCAAAGTATCTGAGTGACCACCTGGCAAGAGGTAAACCCCCCCCAAAAAAGAAAAATGCCAGCGAAAACTGCACAATGGCTGAAATAGATCACCTAATAGAAGAGATTAAGTCCACACTGGGTGAAAAGGTTAAATTGACTAGCACAGGAACTTTGAAAATTACCTCCTTTGATGCAAA
This sequence comes from Triturus cristatus, assembly GCF_964204655.1. Lineage (NCBI taxonomy): Eukaryota > Metazoa > Chordata > Amphibia > Caudata > Salamandridae > Triturus > Triturus cristatus. The sequence continues at coordinate 1,010,065,463 of NC_140593.1, read as the reverse complement.
GCAAGAAGCAGTGCAGGGAATAAGCAAATTGAATTCTTAACCAACCCTGGGCCACCCTAATTAAAAAACAAAGATCAGCATCCTGCCCCACAGAGGCCAGCAAACTGAGTAAACCGTCTCCAACCCAACTATCAGTCAATAACTACATTGAGTAGACGGGGCAGACGGGACCAGGAGAAGGCAAGCATTTGGAGGTGGTCACGGGGGTTACCTGTGACAACAGATGTCCCCCCTGCTGACAAAGAGGCACTTAGAGCCACTGTGACAGACCTACCAGCTCATAGCCCCACTACTCATGCTCTCCACCAATAGCTAAACCTCAAATGAGAAGAGAACCGCCTGAATTTCCAAAGCACGACAGTGTAGCCACATTGAAATAATAATGAGGGAGCGCACCTCGAAAATTGACATTTTCTTAAAAGAGGTGGTGGTTTTGAAAGGACTTGTGAAATCCTTGATGGCTCAGCTTGAAGGGCAAGGGGGAACATCACATAACATGAGCAGAGAGGAGCCCCACTTGTTACCTAAACCACTTCACCCACAGAGACCAGGCCTACCTGCTATACATTTCAACCAACTGACAAAATTAGCCCTGCATTGTCCTAACCCAGCCAGACTCTTGCTAGCAGACATGATGAGCATAACATGGAGTGCTGCTTAAGGCCATGTAATGTGGGATCCATAGAACCAGTGGGCCATAGTGCCCCTAGGACAAGCCAACGTCACTTACCGAAGTGAGACCCACAATACTTATGAACACCTATACAACAAATTATAACTGGGAGAGTATTGCCTAGTATGGCCCCGTATACAAAGGGTTCCCTTCTAACAACATGCACTACTTTGGTGAACAAGTAGACAAAGCTGAGGAATATAGAGTGTACATGGATAATATCCCTAAGCTAAGACAAGGCAGTTGCGAGGATGGGGACTTGTTAAAAAACAAGGTGATCCACTGGATTAGGCACAGCTGACAATGTCTATCAGTGGTGCATTCGGAGAAAGACTACCCGGTGGGGATGGAACCAATGATATTATTGCCCTCACCTTTACCAACAAGACCATAGTCAACTAGTTAATCAAAATGGAACCTAAAATTGTGCCCATTGTTGAATTCATCAATAAGGTCAAGCTGCATAGACCAATGACCAGGCCAGATTTTCTATTGGGGGATCCATCTACCCGGGCCAATCAGCCCTCAAATGGTCACAACATGGAAAATGCGAGGCTGTACATTGACTGATTGAACTCTCGTCACACCGATTGTAACACCACCACAAGACCAGTGCCAAAGGCCGAAGGTATTAAAGACATAAACTATAGTGGGGCTCTCATCCAGGCACTTGGGGGGGGGGGGTAGCGGGAAGCACAGCACAAGCATCAGTATGGAAAATGGACCAGGGTCTATGCTATTCAGTTTAAACAGGCCAAAGTTGAAACTCATACACCTATTTTCCTGAAATGTGGCAGGACCAAGGCAAAAGGTAATAGACTCAGACTGGCAAGAGTACATCAAACAGTTTCATCCCTGCCTCTTCCAGGAGACTTGGCTATTCAAACCACCGCATAAGTAGGGTTATCAAATCTTCAATATCAACACACCTGCCTCCATGAGTGACAGACCATCGGGGGGTTGGTTCTATGGAAAAGAAACCTCCCTAAACATCTCCATTGACGTGTTTCCCATAGACTTCTCAGATATACTGGGTGCATGCATAAAAACAGGCTATATATATATATATATATATATATATATATATATATATATATATATATATATATATATATATTCACTGAAAAAACTAAAGGTTTCAGGGGCGTTATAGTTAGGAATTGGCATTTAAAAAACCTTAGAAATTCACTGAAAAAACCATAGGTTTCAGGGGCATTATAGTTAGCTGGACATTTCCCTCGTACAAAACCCTAGAAATTCCCCTGTTATAGTTAGTTCAGCTAACTATAACTCGCGACCCCGCAATGCACTGCTGATGACGTCACATATTACATCACTCATGACATGGACATGGTTTTTTCAGTGAATTTCTAAGGTTTTTTAAATGCCAATTCCTAACTATAACGTGCATGAAACCTATGGTTTTTTCAGTGAATTTCAAAGGTTTCTTAAATGCTAATACCTATCTATAACTTATCTCTGAAGATATCATGAAAAGCATTCTTTTTTAAAAGTAGGGTGCACATTAGTTTTGTGGAAAAGCCTCTTTGTGATTGGTTAAGAAAAAGCAGTTTCAACGTGGAGTACATATCATAGGATAAAATTTGCTCAGCTCAACCACACCTGCTACTTGCATTTGGAAGGCACTGTTCGAACTTAAAACAATCGTCAACTTTTAACCTGCACATGTCGTTAAATGTTCAAGAAAATGTTACAAAAAAATATCGTAAAGTTTTAAAAAATTGATGAACTTTTAACCTGCACGTATTGTAGAGTGTTCTAGAAAGTGTGTTGATAGAATACGTTGCACTTCTGACTTCTATGTGTTGTTGAATATTTAAAAAAACGGTTCATATGGAAAATTAAAAAGAAACCAATAGAGAAGTTTTGAAACCTAAAAGAATCAAGGAACTTTTCTAATTTATTCTTTCCATGTATTTATGTGTGCAGCAACAAAATTAGAGACACAACAGCACTAGGAAAAGGAAAAAGCAGGGAGTGGGGGGAGGGGGGGAGATGGGCAGAATGGCACACATACACAATTAAGTACAACACACATATAGATTAACAATGTCCAAAATGAAACACACCAACAAGGAGCACAAGTCACACAACCTGCCAACATCACACCACTGAACGAGCATAGAAGGGAAAACCACGCTGCATTCATAGAGGATGTGTACAAAGGCCAGTCGTTGGTGTTGTGGGATGTCTGCGACCGTGGTTATCATGGATGAGATGCCCAGCATGTGGCACATGGTCGAGTTCACTGTGTGTTATGTTGCCAAACGGCTGCTCCTCCCTCCCACAAGACCCCACACTTTTGTACGGTGAGCTGTTGTATCTCGTGCACTCGTACGACACGCCATTGTAATGCCTATTTGCGCATCTCCTGCTACATTCCAACTACAACATCACAGTGCCGTTTGGAGGTGGTGCATGCTACTTTACAACATCGACTGCTGCGGCTCTTGTAACAGGCCACACCAGAACGCAGAGACACACTTACCGCACTTAGGCACACCCCTGCACTGACCTGTGAACGACAGACCAGCACACGCCAGTTGTGCATGCAGGAGGATGCGTACATAGCTACACATCCAGGCTCACTGCCAACGCTGAGGTGACTGCACACTGTGATGTTGCAGGGCTCGTGCCTATCATGCTAAGACAATGACCACAGGGACACACTTACTAAGATGTGGGTTTGGGGGGCATTGGCGGTCCTGCAGTTGTTGAGATGAGTCTTCTGGCCCTCATGGGTATCCCTGTATCATGCATATTGACTCTATGGCACCTGTGGGTGTTCTGGTGTGGCTCTTGGCTGTGTTCCCTTTCATGGTGCAGGTAGTTGTCCTGCTTAACACCAGCAGAAAGCAGGTGTAAAATCCCTGGTGCTAACGTGTCTTATCGCCGGAATTTGTTTCGCATTGCAATTGGTGTGAAAGTTGTGATGTGATTTTTTTCGTGTGCACAACAATATACAAACTGAGCAGCGTATCTCGTCAAGATCCAGCACCTGACGCACTATTCCCAATCAATATAAATACAATGAGATTTCTTAATAGATTTTGTGTGTACACTGTAAGTGCAGCCAATACCTCAGTGCAATACAATACAGGATTTTAGTATTTAGAATAATTCGCAAAGGTGCACCTCGTGTCTTTTTGCACGGGAACGGCTACTCTCCATTTCATTATCAGCACTTTAACGGAAGTAAATTTGAGATAAATCAAACACACTATTCAGAAGTTGGTGCAAACTGCAGATATCACCAGTATTCCAGCGATAAGTGCCCCAAAATTTAACACCATGGTGGACTCCATCAAATAACAGTAATAAGAACAAGAAAGAGTCACACAGCAGTTAAGAGAACAACCAAAAACTTTATTAATTTTTTTTTAAACTTTATTTTTTATAATAATAAATATATAAACGATAAACTATTTTCAAACTTTATTTTTTTATTAACATAAATATAAACAATAAACTAATAAACAAAATGTAACAACAATAATACAAAACAACAAGGCGGAACACTCCTGTAGGAACCACGGATGTCGACGACAGACCTGGAAAATCAGAAAGATTGTTAAAAAAAAACGAACATGGTATTCTCAACAAAATACCACAAGAAAAAAAATAACAGATATATAAAATGTATACAGCTAACAAAAATGTTATAAGTTTAATTTACAAAAACTGTAAATGTTGCCGCTTTAAAATATTTATCGAATCTGAGGAAATTTTTTTGCAGAAGGCACCACGCCCACAACGTTTTTCTTCAGTGGTGAAGACATTTTTAACTTTTTTCAAGGGGCAAACAAAGACCAATGCCACCTTCTTCATTCGCAAGATTTGCCAAAGAGTTCTGTTACGAGGGGATCCTAACAAAAAATACCCTTCATCCAAACAATCTTGCACGAGAAGAGTGCAAACAGATGAGAGACACTCCTGTTCTGTATCTGTAAAAAAGAGTAACAAATAAATGTATATTAATAACTTTCAAATTTATACTATTCCATTACTGTACAAACACATTTTATATAAAAACTGACTAAGAAACTATAGCCCTGAACCACAAGTGTGATGATCGTTAAAACACTACATGCATAGTGCATACTACTTTAAAGCAGTTCATGCCCTAAAGCCTACCTCACTAAAAGACTACATGCTAACTGACTAAATGATTACAGTACTATAAGGAGACACACTGGGTGAGTGACAGGGTGTTTGCTAGAAGAGTATGAATACTAACTAGGGTCCATGTGCTAAGGCCTGGCTCACTGCATGACTACTTGGGTACTGACTGAATGATTAGAGTACAGCAAGGAGAGTGCCTAGGTGAATTTATAAGTGCTAGGCTTTTCGCACAGGGAATGGATTAGTACTTGGTACTGAATGGGTCACTAGAGGAGTGCAAAAGCAGTCACAAGTGCTGGACTGTATGGATACTGACTAGGAAATTTAAAGTGTGAAAGACAAGTGTCTAGGTGGTTAGAAGACTGCATGCATAGTGCATAGGGGTTTGACACAGTCCATGTGCTAAGGTCTGGCTCAGTATATGAATACTTAGGCAGTGACTGAATGATTAGAGTACTGCAAAGATAGTATCTTGGTGAATTTATAAGTGTTTGGGTTTTAGCACAGTGAATGGATTAGAACATACTGTTGAATGGGTCTCTAGAGGACTGCAAAGGAAGTGACAGGATGTTTCCTGGAAGTGTATGGATACTGACTAGGGAATTGAAGGTGTAAAAGACAAGTCTATAGTATGTTAGAACACTACATGCATACTGCATAGACATTTGAAGCAGTCTATTTGGTACTTCGAAACTGACTAAATAATCAGACTACTTCTAGGACAGTGCTTAGGTAAAACTTTTACATTTTCAGTTCTGCCACATTGAACAGAATAGTACATGGTACTGCACCTTAGTGTCAAACCCTGACTCATTTTATCAATGCATAAGCAAAGACTAGCTTCTAATGCTACTAAACCTTGACAACATGAGAGGTTTTAAATTAGTTATCTGTCAGCAAATACACAATGTTACCAAATGCTTCTCTCACAGTGGTTCTCAAATGCACACAGACTCACAGTGTAATTCTAGACAACAACCACTATACCTAGGAGTTTACCAAAAATCATTCACTACTGTGGAAGTGGTAAGCGAACTGCACACAATCTTCATATTTCAGGACTGCACTTTTGTGTCAAAGCCTGACTCATTTAATCAAAGTATAAGCAAAGACTGGCTTCTAATGCTACTGACCGGTTTTAAAACAGGTATATGTCAGCAAATACACGATGTTACCAAATGCTTCTCTCACAATCCTTACCCAAATGCACACAGACTCACAGTGTGATTTTAGACAAGCAACACTATCCTAGGAGTTTACCAAAACTCATTCACTACTCTGGAAGAGTTAATGGTACTGCACACAATCTACATATTTAAGTACACCACATCAGTGTCAAAGCATGACTCATTTAATCAACGCATAAGCAAAGACTGGATTCTAATCCTACTAAAACGTCACAACATCACAGGTTTTAAAACAGTTATCTGTCAGCAAATACATGATGTTACCAAATGCTTCTCTCACAGTGATCCCAAATACACACTAACTCACAGTGTGATTCTAGACAAGCACCACTATCCCTATGAGTTTACCAAAACTCATTCACTACAGTGCAAGTGGTAAGGAAACTGCACACAATCTACATATTTCACAACTGCAATTTACTGTCAATGCCTGACTCATATAATGAAAGCATAAGCCATAACTGTCTTCTAATGCTACTAAAACTTGAGAACATGACATGTTTTACAACACTTATCTGTCAGCAAATACACGATGTTACCAAACACTTCTCTCACAGTGGTTCCCAAATGCACACAGACTCACAGTGTGATTCTAGACAAACAACACTATCCCTAGGAGTTTACCAAAACTCATTCACTACAGTGGAAGTGGTAAAGGAACTGCACACAATCTACATATTTCACGACTACACTTTAATGTCAATGCCTGACTAATTTAATCAACGCAGAAGCAAAGACTGGCTTCTAATGCTACTAAAACTTGACAACATGACAGGTTTTAAAACAGTTATCTGTCAGTAAATACACGATGTTACCAAATGCTTCTCTCACAATCCTTACCCAAATGCACACAGACTCACAGTGTGATTTTAGACAATCAACACTATCCTAGGACTTTACCAAAACTCATTCACTACTCTGGAAGAGTTAATGGTACTGCACACAATCTACATATTTAAGTACACCACATCAGTGTCAAAGCATGACTCATTTAATCAACGCATAAGCAAAGACTGGATTCTAATCCTACTAAAACTTCACAACATCACAGGTTTTAAAACAGTTATCTGTCAGCAAATACATGATGTTACCAAATGCTTCTCTCACAGTGATCCCAAATACACACTAACTCACAGTGTGATTCTAGACAAGCACCACTATCCCTATGAGTTTACCAAAACTCATTCACTACAGTGCAAGTGGTAAAGAAACTGCACACAATCTACATATTTCACAACTGCAATTTACTGTCAATGCCTGACTCATATAATGAAAGCATAAGCCATAACTGTCTTCTAATGCTACTAAAACTTGACAACATGACATGTTTTACAACACTTATCTGTCAGCAAATACACGATGTTACCAAACACTTCTCCCACAGTGGTTCCCAAATGCACACAGACTCACAGTGTGATTCTAGACAAACAACACTATCCCTAGGAGTTTACCAAAACTCATTCACTACAGTGGAAGTGGTAAAGGAACTGCACACAATCTACATATTTCACGACTACACTTTAATGTCAATACCTGACTAATTTAATCAACGCATAAGCAAAGACTGGCTTCTAATGCTACTAAAACTTGACAACATGACAGGTTTTAAAACAGTTATCTGTCAGCAAATACATGATGTTACCAAATGATTCTCTCACACTGATCCCAAATACACACTAACTCACAGTGTGATTCTAGACAAGCACCACTATCCCTATGAGTTTACCAAAACTCATTCACTACAGTGCAAGTGGTAAGGGAACTACACACAATCTACATATTTCACGACTGCAATTTACTGTCAATGCCTGACTCATTTAATGAAAGCATAAGCCATAACTGTCTTCTAATGCTACTAAAACTTGACAACCTGACTGGTTTTAAAACAGCTATCTGTCAGCAAATACACGATGTTACCAAATGCTTCTCTCACAGTGGTTCCCAAATGCACACAGACTCTATGTGACAAACAACACTATCCCTTGCACTATATCAAAACACATTTCTTCATCTAGAAGTAGTACTACATTTTAGTATAGAAACATAACATAACTCATTTCACAAATTCATAAACAATGACTGGTTTCTAATTCTACCAAAATATAAAAACTGCACAGTTATCTGTCTACAAACACTTGAAAAACACAAATGCCAATCACAGAATGTTTCTACATGCACACACATTGTAGAGAAAAAAAGTACTCCCTACACTTTAGCAGGAAAAATACATTAGTCTGATTAAAATCAAAATAGTCTACATACATCCCCTCACAATTAAATAACTCATCTTTCAAGTTCTTTTGTAGATTAAGGAGTATATCAATCACTCACCATATTTTCTTTTACAGAATCTCTGCACTGTGCACCTCTCAGCAAAAGCAAAGAATGAAAAAGTTTCCCTTTCAATTTCCACACATATACATGTAAACATCAAATCACAATCCTTCGCACATAAACTCAAAAGCAAACACACATTTCTATTGGTTAAACATTTCAACCCTTTCCAACTGAAATACAATTCAACCCTTCCCCCAATCTGCCTTCTGCCTGTTACCATAGAAACAGGTCATGGAACACTGCACTGAGCTCACAGGTCACAAGTTCAGCACACAATGTTCCTACACAAGACAGGAAGTGTGCTTGACTTTTCAACATATCAGCTTATCATATATAATGTTCCTTACAATCTGTTTTTGTTAACCAATAACAATCATACCTTTAAAAAACAAAAATATACACCCTACCTTTCAGTGTAGAAAGTTGTTATACAACCAATGATTTCTTTGCCGTGGTTCCGCGCACCCACTGCGAGAGAATCCGTGCATCCAACGCGATAGGATGCGCGCAACGTGCGCGCATTTCGCCGCTTTTTATTTTTTTTTTAAAAAGGGGGGCCACAGGTGGCCCTTCTAGGACCCCCTAAGCAGATCTAGATGGTCAGAGTATTTCCACTCTGCCCCCTTTATATCTTTTACACACTTGTTCCCCTTCCATCTTCAGCCTCGCTTCTACCGAGGCAGAAAATGGCCGCCAACAGTTCCTGGTTTCGAATGTAGAGACGCTCGACAGCCAATTAGCATTCAGCGCGCGATCGGGAGGGTGCGCGCTCTGTTCGGGGAGGGTGCGCTTACGGTGCGGGTACGGTCCACGGATCCTCCGCGGCCATAGATATCACTAACTTTTTTACCCTAATTTTCTCAGGAACTACTGAACAGATTCACACCAAATATGCAAAAGGCACGAGTCCGAACTGAGAACTACCTCTTTGCCAAATTTGGTGTCATTCCGTTCAGCGGTTCGGGCTGTAGCTGCGACAACAGATCCTATGGGAAATTGCATGGGGAAAATGCGTTTTGGGACCCCCCTTTTTTCTCGGCCCCCGCTTTACGGATCACCGCAAAACTTTCAGGGTAGGAGCGGAGCGGAGCTGGCCAAAAGTTTAGAGAATTTCGCAAAGATTCGTCAATCGGCGCCAAAGATACAATAGAAAGTTGCGGATTTCCTATGGAAAATAGGTCCTAACTATAACTATCTACAGGCGACCGCCAGTAGATAATATATATATATATATTACCTACTGGCGGTCGCCAGTAGGTAGTTATAGTTAGGACCACGTTTCCATAGGAAATCCGCAACATTCTATTTTGAATAACTTTTGCGCCGGTCGACGAATCCTCGCAAATTTTTCAAAATAGGTGGGGCGCTACGCTCCGCTCCTACCCTGAAAGTCTCGGGGGGTTTCTTCAAGCGGGGGCTGAGATAAAAGGGGGGTCCCAAAACACGTTTTTCCCATGCATTTTTCCATAGGACCTTTAGACACAGCTACAGCCCGAACGGCTGAACAGAATTACTTGAAATTTGGCAGAGAGGTAGTCCTCAGGTCAAGGAAGTGCCTTTTGTAGGTTTGGTGTAAATCTGTTCAGTAGATTCTGAGAAAATAGCCTTTAAATCAATATATATATCTGAGCCAGCTTACGGTGCGCTTACGGTGCGCTTACCGTACGCGTACGGTGATGTGCGCGAGCGCGATTCTGATTGGCTCTTAGATCTTAGTAAACATTCGAATCGGCCGAAACCAGGAAGCGGCGGCCGCCATTTTCTCTCTCGCACTCTGAGTAGGGCAGCATAAATGAAGCCCAAAAATGGGTAAAGGGGCAGTATATTGAAATAATAATCACCCAGCAATGATATACGGGCCCCCAAACAACCCACAAGGCCCAAAAAATTTTTTTTTTTTTTTCCGATAAATCGCCGATTACGCTTACCGTACGCGTACCGTAAAAAAATTTTAAAAACAAAAAAAAGTATCCACACTCTCCCCACCCCATGTGCAAATGGTGCCCAAAGGGCACCATTTGTGCATGGCTTATGAAATAATTGAAATTAATAAACAAAACATTTCACAACGATGCGCATAATATGTCCCCCATGTGCGCACGGTGCGCGAAGCGCATCGTGCGTACATGGCCCATCTCGCATAATGTGGTCACGTGGTGCGCGCAGCGCACCGCGTGACCACCGTGCGTGCATGGCACTAACTGCGTAAAGTGGGTGCGCGGTGCGCGAAGCGCACCGCGTGCTCACTGTGCGCGCACGGTGCGCGAAGCGCACCGTGCGCACACGGAATGAACTGCGTTAAGTGGGCGCGCACGCCACGAATGGCGCAAAGTAAGTTAGCATTTAAAAAACCGTACAAATTCACTGAAAAAACCATAGGTTTCACACACGTTATAGTTAGGAATTAGCATTTAAAAAACCTTGCAAATTCACTGAAAAAACCATAGGTTTCACACATGTTATAGTTAGCTGTACATTTTACTGATAAAAAACCAATGAAATGCCCCCGTTATAGTTACTGTAGGCAACTATAACTTACGCGACCGCAATCCTCTGCTGATGACATATGTGTCTTTATGAAAAAAAAATATTTGTAACATATGTATAGCTAAAATTTAATGGAAGAAGACATGGGCAAATAAGTGTCTAAATACAGTATTAGCATCAGCAGAGGATTGCGGTTGCGTAAGTTATAGTTGCCTACAGTAACTATAACGGGGGAATTTCATTGTTTTTTTATCAGTAAAATGTACAGCTAACTATAACATGTGTGAAACCTATGGTTTTTTCAGTGAATATATATATATATATATATATATATATATGCAGGAACTTCGCCACAGTATTCAAAGTGGTAGAAAAGGACGAAGCGGACCCAGTATCTGTGCAAGAAATTTATTCCAAAGGTATGTCCAGCACCGCCATGACGCGTTTCGGCCTCAGATAGGCCTTGATCACATGACGCTGGCTAAGGCAGCCCATAGGTTTATAAAGTGCATAGTACGAATGAGGTGATAGGTGGGCCAATAGAAATAGAAAACATACATTGTGTCAATACTTAACATGCTGGTAAAATACGGACATGAATGGCATTTTGCAAAATCATAAAATCCACTTGTTATCATAGCATAGTTTTATATATAAAACCCACAATTATAGTTTTATATAAAATAAGGGAGAGAAAAAGGCGAAGACTCATTTGCATGCCAAAATACCAAAGCTATGAATAGTGAGCTTACACGTCACTTCTGCCATACATAAAGAAATGTTTCTAGAGAACACAAGCAGGGTGATATTGCAGAAATCACTATAATGCTGATATTGAGATTAATCCCAATTGTGCAAGAATAGTGCAAAGACAGGCAAAAACTGCGAGATATAGATATATATATATATACAAAGAAGAGATTACTTCATCTGAAGAACCTGAGGGACGCAGCAGGGGAGGTCAGGCAGCTTTACTCAATGCAGTAGAGACGGCATGACGCGTTTCGGCGTTGCTGCCTTAATCACATGCCTGTTTGCATCGGTGATCGGCGCCTGTTACTTTTCATGTGTTACATCTTACTCCCATTGGTGGGAATCCAGCTGTGACGTTGGTTCGTAGGAGCCTCACCGTAGCCTCTCTTGGTAGACTACTGTACCCAAAAGACACCATCTCGGCCTCCGAGGCAAGCTTCACTCAACAACTTGTAACCCAAAGTGAGTGCTGGGGAATTTAAGACAAAGTACATATAGGTACTGATAAAATGAATGTCCTGATGCTCACTGCCGCATGAATACTTCTCCTTGGTCCCCAGACGTCTAAACCGCATATATATATATATTCACTGAAAAAACCATAGGTTTCACACATGTTATAGTTAGCGGAAATTTTACTGATAAAAAACCAATGAAATTGCCCCGTTATAGTTAGTGCTGGCAACTATAACTCACGCGACCGCAATCCTCTGCTGATGCTAATACTGTATTTAGACACTTATTTGCCCATGTCTTCTTCCATACATTTTTAGCTATACATATATTACAAATATTTTTTTTTATAAAGACACATATGTCATCAGCAGAAGATTGCGGTCGCGTGAGTTATAGTTGCCAGCACTAACTATAACGGGGCAATTTCATTGGTTTTTTATCAGTAAAATTTCCGCTAACTATAACATGTGTGAAACCTATGGTTTTTTCAGTGAATTTGCAAGGTTTTTTAAATGCTAATTCCTAACTATAACGTGTGTGAAACCTATGGTTTTTTCAGTGAATTTGTACGGTTTTTTAAATGCTAAGTTACTTTACGCCATTCGAGGCGTGCGCGCCCACTTAACGCAGTGCGTTCCGTGCACGGTTTTTATCAACTTTAATAAGCCCTGTACATTTGGTGGCCTTCGGCCACCAAAAGCACAGGGGGTGGGGTCAATGTGGATAGTGTTTTTTTTATTTCGATTTTATAATTTCATGTTGCCAAAATATAGTTTTTTTACTGATGTAATAAGCCCTGTACATTTGGTGGCCTACGGACACCAAAAGCACAGGGGGTGGGGTAAGTGTGGATAGTGTTTTTTTTATTTCTATTTTTTACCGTACGCTTACGGTAAGCGTACGGTAAGCGTACTCGGCGAATTTGCCGAAAAAAAAAAAAAAGGTTTTTGCTCTTGGGGGATGTTTGGGGACTCCCTCAACATGACTATGTGGGAGGGAGTTGTCAAAACAGCCCCGTAACATGTTTTTGGGCATCATGTTTGATAAATAACACTCAGTGCGAGAGACAAAATGGCGGACGCCGCTTCCTGGTTTCGGCCGATTCGAATGTTTACTAAGATCTAAGAGCCAATCAGAATCGCGCTCGCGCACGCCACCGTACGCGTACGGTAAGCGTACGGTAAGCGTACCGTAAGCGGGCTCAGATATATATATTGATTTAAAGGCTATTTTCTCAGAATCTACTGAACAGATTTACACCAAACCTACAAAAGGCACTTCCTTGATATAGGGACTACCTCTCTGCCAAATTTCTAGTAATTCTGTTCAGCCGTTCGGGCTGTAGCTCGTTCTAAAGGTCCTATGGAAAAATGCATGGGAAAAACGCGTTTTGGGACCCCCCTTTTATCTCAGCCCCCGCTTGACGAATCCCCCCGAGACTTTCAGGGTAGGAGCGGAGCGTAGCACCCCACCTATCTTGAGAAATTCGCGAGGATTCATCGACCGGCGCCAAAGTTATTCAAAATAGAATGTTGCGGATTTCCTATGGAAAAGGGGTCCTAACTATAACTACCTACTGGCGACCGCCAGTAGGTAATATATATATATATATATATATATATATATATAAAATACATATTCAACACTTAATAATCCCTGATTTAAAACTAAGCAATCACAATATGAATAAACGGGTAGAATTGTTTTTTCTAACTCTTGCATAATTGCATTAAAGTGTTCCGAAATTACATGTAAGTGTAATTTTCAGGGTAAAATAAGAAATGCCGGTTTCTTGTGTGAATTTTTTGAGGAGACTGGTTTGAGAAAAAATGTCGGTTGGTGGACAATTCTCTGCCAAACAATCTCCTGCTGGTATCTCGTGAAACATGTTTATACAAGGCATTAACTCTATTAAAAAAAGGTATGCGGATTTGCTTATTAAAAATTTTCAGGACATTGATAATTTTGAGTCATCTGTAATTTGGAAAAAAGAAGCTTAGTTCAAATTTCATCCAGGCCTCAATTTAAGTGACGTTACGCATAACAGAATTACCAGACAGGGTTACTGTCTCTGCCAAATCTACCACCACACCAAACCCCAAAAATTGTAGGTGGCTTAAAATGTGGGTTAACCATGTTTCTGCAACAATCCTTAATACCTATGTTAATATGCTCTTGATTACCCGGTGTTCTCGTTTTAGCCAATAGTAATATTTCAGGACTTGTCAGATCATAGTTAGCATCCTGCTCTAGAATCTCTGAAGTTCGAGGTTTAGTAGGAAACATCAGTAGGGACTATGGGAAAGAAACTGTGCAGTGAGAAAAAATCCTTTAGCACCAAATCGCCATTCTTAGAGGTTTCGCGTTTCGTAATGGCTGTCTAGTTAACAGAGCAGTCATTGTCAATCGAATTTCAACTTCTTTCACGACATTTTTAATTGTATCCATCATTTGAATAGACTTTCATTTGGGTTTCCTATTGCTGTTTAGAGATGAAGTGCATTTTCTTGCTCTACCCTTGGTCATTGCTCGAAAACATTAAACTAGAACTACACAAATGCAACATAGACTCCAACAAAGCCTACGACAGTGGCCAACTTGCTAAAAGGGCATACATGAGGGTTTATTTACAAGCCCCTTGCATCACCGGTACGTCACTTTGTCCCATCTCAAGGGGCATGTAAATAAACCCTATAGTGTGGACTCATCCAACAGGATCCTCTCATATATATTAGGCTGCAAAAACGTTCTAGTCAAAGGATTTCTAAGGGTGAACCGCTAGTGACCGCTCTAAACAAGCATTTGCAATGCAATCAGTCTCGCCTTTGGGACCTTATATGTATTTAGCTATGTAGCACATTAGCCTGGGTGCTGAAACATCTACTGTTTTTTAACATGGAGGGAAAAAAAGCACCAAACTGTGTGACACCCCAGGTACGGGAACACATGGAGAGAAATATTGCCTTTCAGCGGTAAATGGTATAGTCCAAAGCTCTGGGGCATATTCTCAAGGATCTATCGCCGAGCTATCGGCACATTAGCACAGCTAAAGTCGTGCTAAATTTATCTCCCCATTCACAAGCTGGTGTAAACAGCCGATATCACCAGTTTACCAGCGATAGCAGCCACAAAAAACATCGACACAGATGACCCCGGCAATTATCGCTAATGAGATGCAGAGTAGGCGTTCCCGAGCAAAAAGCCGCGACAACACCACACCGCAACATTCTCAATGACCAGCCACATCGGCGATAAGATCCCTAAACATGCGATAAGGTGAGTTAGCAGCAGGAAATTAACACCTGCTCTGACCTTGTGCAAAGTCGGACGACAGTCGGCACCAGAAAAGGAAACCCAGCCCACAGCAACACCTGAAGAACAGCAGAAGCCCTGGAGCTACTCATCATGCAGCTCGGAGACCCAACAGGGCCACAACACCCACCGCCACCACCTCCAGGACCGTATCTCCCCCCGGGCCCCCACCCCCCCCCCGGACCACCGTAGAGGCAGCATAGACAAAGACAGCGGACCTTCAGGAAACGCACCAGCCTCAGAGACTTAACACCAGAACATGTCATTGCCCACTACAGACTCAAAAGGACAACCATCCTCTGCATCCTGAACATCATTGCCCACAGGCTGACGGCACCAACACAGCGGACAACCAACATTCCTCCCCAGACAAAGCTGCTGGCTGTGCTGCACCTGTTGGCCTCTGGGACATTCCAATCAACAACCGCCAGGGTCGGAGGAATCTCACAGCCAGCCCTAGTTCCTTAAACCTGTCCTGGATGCATTCATCATCTTGGTACCCCAGTTCCTATACTTCCACCACACTGCGCAGGAACAGCTGGAGACCAAGCAAGGATTCTGCGCCATAGCTGCATTCCCGCACGTGTTGGGGGCAATTGACTGCACACATGTCATACTTGTGCACCCTGCCGACACTGCACACAATTACCGCAACATAAAGCTCACACATTCCTTCAATGGGCAGGCAATAGTGGACCACCGGGGACTCCAATGTCATAGCCAACTACCTAGGCAGTGTGCATGACTCATACATCTTCTGACAGTCCATCATCAACCATTGCTTCCAGGATGGCACCTACGGAAATGTAGTGCTCGTTGGTAAGTACCAAATGAACACACCTCAAACCCACAATCATGCAACTCACAGCTCTGGCAATGCACACGTTACAAAATCACATACAACATGCCAAACAACATGCCCACCCACCAGACACGGCAGCACAACTTACTGTGGCAACCTGGGCTAGCCATGTACATGAGCCATCAACGTCATGGCACCTCAGCCACACCATAGCGGAATGTGGTGAGAGGTGGGAACCAGGCATGTGCGAAGGAGGCAACTGACCCTTGAATGAGAATGTACACAATGCCAAGTGTGGTGTGGATGTGCTGGACAGACTGCAGTATGCAGACCACAGGCACATCCATGTCGACACATAATGCTGGTGGGGGTAGTGTTGTGGACAGTGGACACAACCATTTCACCCCAGCCAGTGGGGAAGATCACAGAAATGTAGCTTGTTAGTCCCCCCTGTAAGCGTGTGCGGTGTGGGCTGGCCCGGCGTATGCCAGGCTAGCGTAGTGGTGTGGATAAAAAGCATGTAGCCCTGGGCGTGGTTCTTTTCCTGAATGCCCAACGTGTCTGCCAGGGCAGTGCCTCTCACCCCGCCACAAGGCCGACGCCGTGTGCAGCCATGCCTGCGATCCTGGGTGCCTGCCGCAGCCCGGGCCGCTACTCCCCAAACCAGTCTTGTCCGTCCCTGCGCATTCCAGGCCTCACTGCTCACCTACCAACACCGGCGTGTCTCCAAGAGTGTCCACCACGTGCCTGTGCCAGCCACAAGCCAGAGGCCCTCGACCTTGGCAGCCTCCTCACACCATCGCAGACTCCGCGAGCAAGGCCCACAGTACTCCTTTCCCGTTGACGCACTCCACCGGCATACACAGCGGACAAGTAGGTTACACATTTGGAACTGAGTCTTGATTACACGATGGCAGAGTACATATTTGTGGCATTGTTTAAATCCCTATACTCCCTTCGATGTGGTGCCACCAACTCTGTGCATAGCATTCCGACAACACGTGTGGCCCCTGAGAACTTCAACCTTAGGCCTACACACTGGTCCAGCAGGCCTCAGACAAATCCAATTCCAACCCATCCCAGGCAGGACACGGCATCGTCAAAGGGTGCACATCCACTCAGCTCTGGTGCCCCCACCTCCGTCAACCAGAAATCTTCTCCACATGCCATTCCAACGCCGTGTGTTAGAGATTCAGGGGTAGCTGGCTGCACAGCGGTTGCCCCACGCTGACCGCTGCCTCCGGCACACACTGCTGTCGAGTAGGACACACAATTGGAACTTAGTCTTGATTTGTTCATTGCAGAGTTTATATCATTGTACAGGCCTCATCGCAGACTGCATCACCTCACAGCTCTGGTGCCACTAACTCTGTGCCACGGGAATCATGGGCACTCTCCCATTGAACTTTGTTGGCGTCTGAGTCTATGGCCTGGAGGTTGTCTTCATCATGTGGCTGATACTGACATGGTGGGAAAAAGGAGACTGTGGCATTCAACTCCTCCATAATGCCTGATTCTGCTAGCTTCTGCCCTCTGCATCATGCTGCCCTGGATGGACACCTTACACTGTCCCCCGTAACACTCTGCGAAAGTCTCCTTGGACATCAGCACTCATGGCCCTTTCTCAGTGCACCACAAGTCACCGTCCCTTGAGGGTGTGCCTGAGCCGGCCGCAGGCCATCCGGGGCCACTAACTCCGTGCAGCTCACGTCATGGACCCTTGCTGTTTGTACTTTGAACTTCTGATTGTCTGATCACTGTTGTAGTTGTTGCCAGCACCAACCAACCCCTGAGGGGTTGCTTACACTACACAACACCCATCCAGCATAGGTGTCACTGGGCGTGTGACCCTGGCAATAAAAGGTGCCGGGCGCACATGCCTGTAGCCAGTTCCACAAATTCTCTCAGTGTGTCTGTGTGGTCATTATGTATGCATGAGGGCCCCGGGCCATACCACATCACATTGTGCTGTGTACAGCGTGCGCAACCTTGTCACCTCAGGCAGTGGTGAAGACCTAGGACATGTGGCTGTGCCGGACCCCCCTGTGAGCGTAAGTGAGTGGACCGGCATATGGAAGCATGGCGTAGGGGTGTGCTCATTCAACACGTGGCTCTGGCTGTGGTTGAGTGTAGGCCTTGACAAGGAGGTAACTGATGCGTGTGTCTCTGGTGTAGTGTCTGCGCCAGCCGTTACGCAATGTGCAATGTTGCTATGTAGCGTGCCCACGGAGTGCGGACTCGGCCGAGGGGTACATGAGGGTGAGCAAGCCCGCCATGGGTCCGGGATGAGACATGCCAACCATTGTGTGTGTCGCTATTTCCGCAGCACAAGCCAAAGGTCTACCCTCAACCGCAGGGCGAGCTCAGCCAGGCATGTACTCTACATCTGTGTCCGCCCTGTCCTTACCATAGGCCTACACACACGTGGCCGCCCACCTTCTGAGCACAACATCACAGTGTCGTTGTCAGGCTTGTGGCCATGCGCAGACGGGCATGACAATGGTGTGCCGTAGGGGGGCCAGTGATGCAACCGTGCTGCGCACACTAGTGAATAGGCTTGGGGGAGGGAGGAGCAGCAGTGAGGCTACGTACTACACATTGATGCCGCTCATTTGCAACCAGCTGCTCTTTCTCTCCTAGTCTAAAATCATCAGTCATCATCCAGATCCTGCTCAGCCCTCACCCAACCCTGTTCCTGCTCACCCTCCAGGACATTTATCCTGAGAACTTTCCCTCGACAGCTGAGACCTAGCCATTTTGACTGATGCCTGGTGGAGCTACCTCGCGAGTTAAAGGGGAGATGGGCTATGGATTCCCTCCTTGACCATCACCTACTAAGTCAGTCTTTGGATAAACTCTCCTGCATCTCTCTAGACCTTGTCTCCCTCCTCCCCCTTCTCCCTACTCCTACCCTTCTCCGCTCTACTCTTCTCCTCTTTCCAGCTATTGACCTTTGCCCTCACCCGTCCTTGCCCATAATCCCCCACCCTGTTTATTCACTGGACTTTCTTCTGTGAACGTTCCCTCGTCAGTTGAGACCCAGCTATTTGACCGAAGCCCGATGGAGCTACCTGGTTTAGCTATGGGGGAGACGGGCTGTGGATTCTCTCCTCGGACATCACCTACCCAGTCGGTCTTTGGACAGACTTTCTTTCGTATCTCCTGTCATCTCTTCCCACTTCCTCCCTCCTCACTCTTCAACTTTCCCCCTCCATTCTTTATGTCTCACCTTTCTTTCCTCTCTCAATGTGTTGCTTATTTTTGATGTAATGTGTAATTGTTATCATTTTCTGTAACATTGTGAAACCTAATTTAAAGCGCTCTGATACCTACGGGTCTAGCCAGCGCTATATAAAATTCATTAAATACAAAAATACAAAAATGTCATACAGGAATCACAAAGTCACACATATCACACACCAATGAACCAGTGAGCCTGCCAACACATCATGCAGAACCAACTATTGACTCATGTCTCTCTGCACTGTCACAGGTGACCAAGGATAGGCACTCTGCGCTTGAATAATAACGCCCCTCCGAGCCCCGAACACACAGGCACAGAGGAAGTACAATGTAGCCCACAAATGCACCAGGGGCATCGTGGAGCGCACTTTTGGCGTATTGAAGTCACGTTTCAGGTGCCTGGGCGTCACAGGTAGAAGGCTCCTGTACAGCCCTGACATCATGTACAAGATGATTGTTGCATGTTATTGTGTTGCACAACATATGTGTATGCAGCAAGGCACCATGGATACCAGTTCCAGAGGCACCGGACGATGATGATGAGGATGAGGCAGGTGGACCACACCTGCTGCAGCCACAGCAGGAATAGCCTGCAGGGACACCATCATTGCAAATTTCTTCTGATGAGCACGTCACATTGTGACAGTCCTTGGCAATCATGGGACAGTACAGAATGACCACAGGCACAGCATGTGCAAATAAATGCATTCCAAAATAACATTCCCTATGTGCATGTCACTCATCTGTTCGGGCACATCACTCAGACAAGTGTGAGTGCGACATGTGTTGATGACGATTTTATGATGTGTCCATGGATGGTGGATGTGTCACCTCTGTGCAGATGGGCTGTTTGGGGTGTCACGTATTCAAAATGCCAGTTCTGTGTGTCACAGTTAGTAGGGTATCCCACTCTTCGGCGTTTCACGTGTGTCCAAGGTCATTCCATTTTGGCTGCCATTTGTGACCTACAGGTGACAACAGGGCTCCTTTTGGGGTCAGTTATGTACCACCATGATGCAGGGATGCCCCCTGTGACTCAAGTCCCACAACATGGGCGACATGTACGTATGTGGGAGTCACTGCCCCTACATTCGTCCACGCTGTCATTATTGATTGTTCATGGCGATGACACGTCTGTGCAAACAGAAGGAGATGATGTACGGAGCACTGAAGCTTTTCAGACACTCATCCCAGTCACATATCTGGTTTGAATCCATCATCATTATTTAGCTCACTTCGCCACCTCAGTTCAGACCCAGCTATATGCAAATCAGTCTTGACCCTGTGCCTCATGGGAACAATCCAGCCCGAACTGCTGAGCCAGATCTTCCCTGAACCCGAAACAAGCATCCTGGGACCGGTTTCTGGGTAACACCCCTCATCAGCCAGGCTAGCTTGAATCCAGTGGCAAAGTGAGCAAGGGACCTACGTCTGGGCATACCCTGCCAACTTAGGGGGAACAAAGCAAACAGAAGGAGATGATGGACGGAGCACTGAAACCTTTCAGACACTCCCCCACAGTCACAGATCTGGTTTGAATCCATCATCATTCTTTAGCTCACTTCGCCACCTCAGTTCAGACCCAGCTATATGCAAATCAGTCTTGACCCTGTGCCTCATGGGAACAGTCCAGCCTGAACTGCCGAGCCAGGTCTTCCCGGAATCGGAAATAAGCATCCTGGGACCGGTATCTGGGTAAAAAACGATGGATTTAGCCCAGATCTCTGTACTGGCGTGAATGTATGACATTGTTCTGCATTCTGTCCATCAATTGTTCTTTTTGCATTTGTCACCCCGAGTGGGACGGGTATGCCTAGATGTGGGTACCGTGCTCTCCATGCCACTGGAGTCAAGCTATCCTGGCTGATGAGGGCTGAAAGCCTGAAACTGGTCCTAGGATGCTTGTTAGGACCTGGCCTGGAAGTTCGGGCTGGATTGTTCCCATTGGGCGCAGGGTCAAGACTTATTTGCATATGGCTGGGTCCAAACTGGAATGGCATGGTGAGCAAAAACGATGGATTTAGGCCCAGATCTCTGTACTGGAGTGAATGTATGACATTGTTCTACATTCTGTCCATCAATTATTTTTTTTGCAGATGACGCGTCTGTGTGCAGGAGGGGTTGCCTGTACCTCTGCGTTGTGAAGGGGAGATGCGGTTTCACTGTGTGTTCCATGCATGTGTCTGCATTGGCGCAGTTGACATGCAGACTGCAATGTGCATTGTGACTGTGAGGGGATGCCTATGTGATGCGGGATGATGGTCATTTGTTCTACGTCACGGATGTGGGGTTGTGCTCATACATTGTCATCTCACCGTTTTTGTACTCTGTTTTTATGGTGCCTTTTCCGGCTTGACGTGTGGATATTGCAGGCCTATCGCTGGTTATCGCTGATTTTTGTATCGCGCTTGGCCTCATCGCAGCTTTTTTTGCGTTCATGTTTCGCATTTTTGTGGCGTCGCGTTGTTTTTAACGCAATCATTTTACACGTTGTCGTGGGCCTATCGCATGGTGCCACCGTGTTGTGAATACCACGTTAACACAGTGTTATTTTCCCGCGATAGACTGCGATGTGAAGAGTTGCGTTAAGCTACTTTTGCGGTAGTTATCACACGTTCTAGAGAATATGCTCCTCTGTTTTTTATATAAAATCAGGGCCTTCGGTGGTCATATCACTGAAAATACAAGATTTGAAAAAAATATTATTGTTTCTGGGTGCTTATGGAAGACAATTTCTATGGACTGGAATCTATAGAATGCTAAAGTGATTCTGGTATTGTACTGACCTCTGCTGGTCGTTTTCTATCAAGAAAGTTAAATAGAGACAGTTTCCAGAAAAATTAAAAAAAATAAAGTCCCTAAGCAGAAAGCAATTCTGGTATTTTACTGACCTCTGCTGGTCGTTTTCTATTAAGACAGTTAAATGGAGGTAGTTAAACAGAAAAAAGTCCCTAAGTAGAAGCAGACAAGTCCTAGGGCTCTATCTCCAGAGCCCACAAAGTACATAAACATATAAGTATATACTAAAGTACATACAAGTGGTCTCGAATGCTCGACCTAAAAACAAATTGTACGGCACAAATATCACAGAGAAGCCACTCACATACAAGCTGTGATCCTGGTCACTTGAGTGAAAGGCTCATGAAGTGACATTAAGAGAGGAAACAATAGAGCTGTAAAATCAGTTACTCTGGATATGCTCCCTATTGAACACACAACTCCTTTACTATCTCGCACCTTCCCTCTCCCAATCACTTACTCTGTCTTCATCTCCGCTTGCTATTGTTTACATGATATAGTTATTCCTATGCAGTCACCTACATAACCTCAATAACCTGAAATTATGGATCGAATTACTTAGTTATGTTTGTAATCTGGTTCAGAGGAGTTAGTTGTGACCCGTGGTTAAAGTTTCCGACCCTTGAGCTAAAGTTTAAAAGTTTGAGTTCTGCTGTTTTCATGGTTTTGTGTCTGTTTATTTAGTCTATTTCTAGCAGATAATTTCGAGGCTGACAAACAGGTAATTGTCTTCATATTGCACCAATATTATGTTTGCAAATTACTGTACACTAATGCATTTAAAAAAGCACAACACCACAGCAATGCAGTTCATAATGACTGTGCAATAATGTAATAAAAGCACAAAAATGCAGTTAAGGAAGCAAGTATAGTGTTCAGCAGTGTTTGCAAACAATAGATGACTGTGATCACTAGCTGACTTTAATCATTGCAAAATCAGGGGTTTGCAGTCGTTCTGCTACAATGTTTAGTTCTCTAAACTGGAAAAATGTTGTATTGACTACGTTATTGTTTGCACACACCTAAAAAAGCAAAATACAAATTAAAGAGCAAATGGCAAAAAAGTGACAGTTTACCCAGTAACATGCAAATAACTTGACTGTGTCTTGCAGTCTGGAGAGTGCGTTTATTAGGATCTGGAAGGTAAGGTATCCAAATGCCTGTGTTTAGAGTTAATGGTGTCAGTCAAATGAATAGGGATCTTTTGCCACCTTGAGGCTCCAAGTCAGCGCGTTCACACTCATTGAGAACCCAACCTCAGTGATCAGAAGGATCAGACAACTGTCTGCCCAACAGGACAGAATGGAGCACATAGGGAAAAACTGTTCCTCTCTGGTCATACAAACCTCTCTTAGTCCAGATAGTTGGGTAGCCCATCATGTGCTGGCCAACCACAACAGCAAGATCAAATGAAAAAAACAGTAAATAATAAAAGTCAGGGCAGAGCAGAGAGATAGTCACCAGGATGAGTCAACTCTAAGCTCACCGGTAGTGGCAGTTGTAGTCTCTTTTGGAAGCCTTGCTTGGGATCCAGTGAGGTGTAGAGTAGGTATATGGCTGCTATGTTGGTGTCACTGGGACATCCCGCTCTCTGGGATCTTCCACACAGGCTGGCAGTAATGTAGTAAGTCCTTTAGCCTAATTTCCAATCAAGATGTTGGTCCACACTCAGGAATCATCCATACCTGTCCAGGGTAACGCTCCAATTAATATTTCTTTTTTCGGTGTTGGACAGTAGCATACACACATTCAGAGTCGGTCCATTCAGAAAAGTTCAGAATCAAGGCAAGCAGTGGGCAGCACAATTTCTCCCTTTGGAGATGAGTCTGGAAAGGTCTTCTGCCCAGAATGCCATGCAGCTGTCACTGCTTAAATACAGGTTGCCGCATACAACTTCCAGGGGGTTGCGGTAGTGAGAAATCTAGAGGAAGTCTTGGAAACAAAGAACAAGAAAGGGAGAAGTGTGATAGTGGTATGTCCTGTGTGGGCAGCATTCATCCTCCATCTTGCAACTGACGTTGATACAAATATAAATGTTTGTTAACCCTTAGGACAGATGCAATAGTAGTGTTTGTGGACTATTTACTGTGCATACACCTTTTAATGATCACAATGAATATGGAAAAGTTATATACATACTTGTTGTCAACTTCTGAAACTTTAAAAAATAATAATTATGATGATGCCCCAATTGCTACAAGCATCTTATATCAAACTGTGGGGCTATTTGGAAGGCCCCATGGTAGCAACAATGCATCCCATAGACTATAAATAAGCTGCCAGCAGCCATGTTGTGTGCACTGGGGCTTAATGGGGTGTACCCATTGAGAATATTGGTCTGGGAGACACATTTAGGGCTTTCCCTCTCAGTGTACACCAAAAGTGTACCCATGGCGAGTATCTCCACAAATGGTTGGCAAAAACAAAAAATGACAGGGTAACTTCTAGGGAGAGAGGGACAATTGTGAAATAGCACAAATGCTTTCAGGCATACACAAGGACTGCACCTAAATCCCTGGTGGCTGTGAGGGTCTTCTGTGGAAGAAAAGCCTGTCCCTTCCAGGTCAGAAATGGGTGACTGTAGTAAATTGGGTTGTTAGTTGTGCAGGATGTGAGGCCTGTGCAAGTAATAGGTCCACAAATTTCCCTTTCCAGGGACCAAAAACCCCATTCTAGCATTTGACTCTCTCGGGTAGAGAAGCAGAGCAGTCCAAGGTCTAGTGGAGGTTGTGAGGGCTAGAATTTACCATTCGCTGGCATGCAACAATTGCACTCAATAAATGGTTGTCCAGTCAGTACTTTTTCTTTAGAAAAGGGGAATGTACATTTATTACACACACGCTACTAAATACTACACATTATTATACTAATATATACATTAGGCAAATTGAAATCACCATAGATGGCATTGTGTAGTCACATTTGACCCCTAAAGGGTGTTGACCCCCAAAATCATAGTCTCCCCCACCTACATCAGATAACACATCACAATATAGGAGGACATCTCTTTAGATAGAACAGACCCATTGACTTTATCAGGGGTTCACCATATGATAATAACCCACAGGTTAAAAACACCATCATTTTGAATTTAAATGCAATTATCAAAAATAATCAAGTGCAAATGCAATTATTAATATTAATAAAACATACCAACCTTGATCAGTAATCACTGACAACATTAATAAATCAATATAGCATTTCAAAATTAACATGGCATGTATCTGTGATTTTTTAAATACTTTCAACTTACATAGAATGTGACCATACATACAGCCCCTAGAGGACACCAGTTTCTAGCCAATTAAAATGCAGCCATAGACTTAGCTGCTATAGGGCATTGCACACCATGTACCTTCCTTATACATTACTGCATGATTCCCAAAGGTAAACTTAGACATGTGGTCTAAACTTATACCAAATGTCTAAGTTTATGACTTTGGGATTTCACAAAGGGGATTTACGAGTAGTATCTTTATGTCTGCCCTTGGGGTGGAGATCTGGCCCAAGTGCAGACATAAAGATACCTTTATGCCCCTTTGAGTAAAATCCAGCACAGGGCTGGGATCCATGGACCCTTGGAGCTCTGCGGAGGTGGCCCTATGCAAGCCCCCTCCCTGGGAACAGATCTATAATCCTTACGCCAAGCCTCAGGCCCACCCAAGAGGTCATTTTTGACTGGGTGGTGCTCCATTTGGAAAAAAGGAGTCAAAGGTCACTAACCATAAAAAAGGCCAGAACTCTGGGCAATTTGGCCAATTCTAATGATCTTGGGTTTGTCTCTGACATTACTTCTAGGGCCTTTTCCACCAAAAGTTCAAAGAGGAGCCCCCTCTTGTGTTGGCTTCAATTGTCTAGGCTTCCTCCCTGGTTCAGAGGGCCTGGGCTGTCTCCAGCTCTGGTGCAGAGTAACAGGTAATTAACAGAGGCAAACTTTTTTATCGCCATCCTTTCCTCCTCAGGGGCTGCAGGAAGCACTGTTAATTACTCCTTTCGTGTGGAGCGATCTTCGTTTCTGCTGCTGGAGAGAACTGTAATTGGCTTGGCACAGCAGGGTGACTGAAGGCCTGGGATCTGATCCTTAGCTGAACCAGAGAACTATGACAATCCTGGCTGACTCATAAGTTGTACAGATACCCACTTGGAACTCTCAGTTTTGGTTTTCTTGAACATGCTCCACACCAGTTTGATATGTCACTAGGCTTTGTAGCCCGAAAGGAAACAAAACTGCACTTTAAGGCCATTTCCGTGCAATGTGTATAATAAAGTGTCACTGCTGATAAAACAGTAAGCCACACTGACTTTCCCTGAGTGTACACTAATATTATAGGGCCTACTTCTACGCAGTTAAAGGGCTGTGCATGATGATAGTCTCCCACACTCAGCCCACAAACATGTGTACATGAATGTGCACATGGTTTGATGTCTAACAGCAAAGCTCCCCTTCCCTAGCTTATCCTAGCTTCGTCGCAGCAGCTTTAATCTTAAAAGGTGGACACTGGCAGTAAACATGTGCAGTCCATTTCAAATGTGATTACAATGGGTGAGACATATGCACTGAGACTCACCCACAGTAAAAGTAAAAAACTGGTGATCCAAAAAGTGTATGAATGGTGAAAGCCAATTGCAACAGGGAACAATTGGAGAGGTTGATACAAGGAGGAAAAACATCAGAGGGAGTGCAGACCACTCCAGCCCAAACCCAATTGAGAAGCCTCACTCACACAGCATTCCATAGGGTCTTTTGTAAAATTAGAACCTAACCCGTTAGATCATATAATGACAGGCAACTGGAGTGGGTCAGGAAATGAAGGGAAAAATGCACCATGGGCAGCACAGGTTGCCTTAGACCAATCCCAGAAAGTGTCTGTATCACTCATAGAGAGGCGTGCAGGACCGCATAGTAAAGTAAAGGAGAGCTGTAGTGGTCGGTAACAAGGATGTATATGTGACAAAGGCAGTTCCTCATAACAGCAGGGTTGCTCTGAGGGAAATTCAGTTGCCGAACAAGATTGGTCTCATTCGGCAACTGAATCTCCCTCAGAGCAACCCTTTGACCAGTTCCAGGGCAGGGGTCTTCAACCTTTTGAATAATAAGAGCTACTGTTGTTAAACAAAAATCATTGCAAGCTAATAATATTATTAGTGTTGTGCTAATGATCACATGAGGCAAGACTACATTACTGACCACCATGTCCAAGATTACCAGCATTGATCAACTCAGTGCGTCACTAGGGTGCCAGCGCGAATGTAAAAAAGGTGCATGCCAGCCACAGTTGCAGTGCTCCTGGCACAAAACTAATCATATTCGGAATGTCTCCACACATGATTCATCACTCAACAATCACCTTAAAATATATTTTGGAAATTCAAGCAATTTTTCTCCAAACATCAGCTTATGATTTCTGAAATACACATCTTTCCATCTTGGAATACACAATTTTGTCGTATATAGGTTAACTTAACCAAGCAAAACATTCCTGTTTGAAAGGCGCAATGCACACAGGAGAGCCCGTGAAAGGTAAATTGAGAGCTACCAGTAGCTCACAAGCTACTTGTTGAAAGAGCCTGCTCTAGAGGTAAAGCATTCAAGTCCCAAATATTACACAGGTGGGTAGCGGAAAGCCGCGGACCGTGCATGTAAGAGCGGTGGGTCCCGTTGGTGGGGGGGGGGGGGGGATTTCTATGAACAATGATGAGGGAAATTAATTATGTATTTAATTATCCCTCGTCATCGTCTGTCAAAATCACCTCTCCCCCCACCGGACCCCACCGCCTCACTGCTCTTACCTGCACGGGCCGCAGCTGGGAGCGAGAGAGGATGGAGTGGCAGCAGCAAAGCATTTGTGCCATGAGCTCTAATGTAAGTCAAGATAAATGGGCCCCAGGTCCCTGGTTTGGTAGTAGAAAAAAAAATATATTTAGGGAGCACCAATCCCCTCACAGTCCATGGTCCCAGTGCTACTGCACATGCTGCACTATTGCTAGCTTCACAGCTAGCAGCAAGCGAATTGCAGCAGGAGCAACCCTGGTCACAGCAGCCCAGCTTAGCCCAGCCCGAGCAACCCTGATCACAGCAGCCCCGCTTAGCCCAGCCCAGCCCGAGCAACCCTGATCACAGCAGCCCCGCTTAGCCCAGCCCAGCCCGAGCAACCCTGATCACAGCAGCCCCGCTTAGCCCAGCCCAGCCCGAGCAACCCTGATCACAGCAGCCCCGCTTAGCCCAGCCCGAGCAACCCTGATCACAGCAGCCCCGCTTAGCCCAGCCCAGCCCGAGCAACCCTGATCACAGCAGCCCCGCTTAGCCCAGCCCAGCCCGAGCAACCCTGGTCACAGCAGCCCCGCTTAGCCCAGCCCAGCCCGAGCAACCCTGATCACAGCAGCCCCGCTTAGCCCAGCCCGAGCAACCCTGATCACAGCAGCCAGGCTTAGCCCAGCCCAGCCCATCAGCTATATTAATACATATGTTTATCCGTAAATCAAATTTACATAGTCAGATCACATCCTTGCAGCAATAGACTGATCAGGATGTATTTTTTTCAGCACAAGATATGACATCATAATTAATTTGCATTTCTTTGAACGGTGTGTGGTTTGTGTTGTAAACCATCTGATCACAGGAGCAACCTCCCAGTACAAAGAAGCCGAGTGTGACTGGTAAACAGCAATTAAAATGCAGATAATGGGCAAAAGACTAGTGGTCCCCGATGAACACAAATCATCTGGAGAGAAACCCTGCTTAATATTTTCCTTTGTACCGGCGCGTGAATCCAACCCAGCCACGTGGCACGCAACTCCCTCCAAGCGCCATCTCTGCGTCACAAAAGAGAACAGGAAATCATTTGCATGTGAGATTTTTAATTAAAGGAACAAAAGTGACACTTTTACAAGAGTGAAGCTGCAGACAACGTCGGGGCTTAAGTGAAATCCTTCCCCTTAATTTAATTTTCCGCTCAAGGATTTAAAGACTGCCAAAGCCTCGCGGGAGCGAATGCGCTCAACATGTTTTATTCTCCAGGAACATCCTCATAATTCGAAGGGTGGAGGGTCAAAGCGGATTTTCTTTTTTTACTTCTTAATTGCACAGAACACAGAGAAAAAAAAGCAGAGATGCTACGTGACTGTTGAAAATGCTGGAGGAATCTTTTTGCTCTGGGTCATTACAAAATGCTATTTTTCTATGAATTACATTCTACAGGGATAGCAACTGTTGACGAAGACATTTTTGACTGTCCCTTAAATGTAAAAATTCACAACTGTACATTTATGGATGTCAGGTGCATTCCAGGCATTAATGCCATTTTAGCTAAACCAGTCGCTGACGGCATGACTCAGGGTTGGGGGCGGGTGTAACTTACCTTCGCCGGACAAGAAGCAGGCAGCCTCCCTCCCCTCCCCTAAGCCAATCACAACACTGCAATTGCAGCATTGTGATTGGTTGGGACGCCGACCACACAGGCGTCTATGGGGAGGGTGCGTATGACTGGTTTGAACGGCCCTGGGGCAGACAAAACCGTCAGCGCCCTCAGAGTGGGAAAGCCACTCCTCCCCTGCCCTAGAGCAGGACCACCTGCCCTAACCAAACCTTTCTGCTTTCTCGCAGTGCGAGAAGCAGAAAAATAAAATTTTATTTATAATACCATTTTATGTTTCTGTTTCCTGCACAGCGAGAAAGCAGTGGGGCGATGCTCCTCCACCCACATGGAGGAGCCACCCCTGAGCGAAACAAGTGTCAGATACCTAGTTCAATTTAACACCTCGTTCAGTTAATTGGCAAATCTCACATGGGCTTCAACAAACTAGCCCTACAAGGACAGTGCTTAGTTTGAGCTGGTGGTAGTAGGTGTGGCCCACTTGCACTTATTTTTGGGACCAACACTT
Source organism: Triturus cristatus (assembly GCF_964204655.1). NCBI lineage: Eukaryota > Metazoa > Chordata > Amphibia > Caudata > Salamandridae > Triturus > Triturus cristatus. The sequence goes on along the minus strand of NC_140593.1, from coordinate 1,010,035,390 downwards.
ATTTTTTCTCATCAGACTTCGACTCACAAAGGAAAAGATAATGACAAAAGGGGCATAAAGAGAAAGAACGAAAAACAGAGACAAAGGGAGAAAGCAAGGATGAAAAAGAAACTGCAAGAGTGAAATAAAGGGGAAGAGAGTGTTTGATGGTGGAAAAAGTGTCATGAGGTGGACTCAAGACTACGCAGACTATGCAGCCTAGGTATTCAACAGTCCGAATATTCGGTGGCACTGGCCGCAGGCTTCTGAGCAAAACCTTCTGCACCAGCACTTGTTTTACAAAGTAAGCTCTGTAAAGTGGCACACTCCTATTCTTGGGTTTAACTGTCTTTCCATTCCAGCCACTCAGATTGTATGTTTCCTCCAATCTCACCCAATAGAACCAGCAATATTCTTTTACATATTTAGGGACTAATTGCGATGTGGTTTGGAGCACAATCTACAGCTTATCGGTTGCGGTCCAAACTGCATCCACTGCTGTGGTCTGACCGACACATTAGTATGTGTGTGGCCAAGGGCAGCAGTCAGAGGGACAGACAAATGCCTTCCGACAGGCTCATGAAGGCCGTTGGTCAGTCGGAAGCTTCATAATCCTTTAAGGACGGCATTTCTGCCATTGGTATTATGATGGCACTTTCCGACAGCTATTTCATGTTGGCCTTTCAGACATGAGAATGCTGTTGAAAGGGTAATTGGGGGACCCTAGCTGGCCCCCCTTCCACCCTGGCCCTCCACATCCGGGCCTGCAGGGATTTTCACAAACTCCCATTTCTCAATGGGAGCTTGTGGTGCAGGCAGTTTCTGCCATTGAGAAATGGGACTTTTCTATGTGTGGTTGGATTTTAAATGGGTGTGTGGAACTGCCTAGCTAAGGTCAGGTGGTTCCTCGACCAAAACAGTGTCAGTCGGAGGCAACTCCAACCAACATCGTAATCAGGCTCTTAATCTGAAAATGAGATTCTTGACCGAAACACCACACCATCTGGACAAAGCCACTGCTATATGTTAATTAGAGAGAAATTCTTGACTTTGTGTTCCCCAAACAGTGTACATATGAACAGACAACATTCAATATTCATGTTAAGTACAGATGAAATGCCTTATGTACAATAATTTCAAATAATCCCTAATGAAAATGGATTGCCCTCCTACCACACAGTGGAACAGATAGTGAATGGAAACAGACTCGACATCCTCATTTCACTGCGTCCTTTACACCACGTTAAGGAGCTGGTATGTATATATGTATGCATGTGGTAATTATATGGCGTGAATCTAGCTAAAAGGCAGTGAAGTGCGCGCTCTACAAGGTCAAGTGATTAAATAGTGCCATCTTTCAAACTATGGACAAAGTTGGTCATCCCTGCTAAGTACCTAGCTGCATAAAATCGTCTGAGGAATTAGTTTACTCCCTTCCTCAACTAAAATGAAAATAAAGCAGAGCCTAATTGCCCAGGACAATCCAAACCACATCAAAGATAAACCACTTAAAACAATCAATTTGGAGCAACTGACCACAACCTTCAGACCAGTCAGTTATGGTTTGGCAGAAAGGGAGATCCACCATAAATTGATGGTTATGTTGTGCAGCCATACCTGCAGGTCCCATACCTCCTTTAGAGTTGTGGGAACTGGCATGTATCAACTGGCAGAGACACAGCTTTCTCTGTCAGTGGAAACCCTCGCCCCAATATTATATCCACTAAAGGATAGTTTGGCCCATGGCAAAACTTAAATTACGCCAATGTAATTGGCGTAATTTAAGGGATTTGGCATCACACTAGTTAAATTACCAAAAGTACATCATTATGCCACTGTGCATAACTATGCTGCAGTTTGCAGTAAAACTATACAGCAGAAGGGTGGAAACAATGCACACAAACAGGACTCAAGCAGCTGTTGTACTCAGAAATTGTGTTTTTGTGCTTTTTTTGTTCAAAATACATCCTCTCCTCGATAAATGACTGTAAGGATGCATTTCAAGCTAAAATTGAGCCCTAAATGACTGATTTACATTTGGGGTACTTACATGTAATTTGGAGTAATTTCTCTGAAATTTCGCACAGTTATGCTTAATCAAAGTATGCACATTTCTCACACCCTTAGTCACAGTGGTAGTTGCTCAGCCCTAGTTAAGGTGCGGCATCCACCACTGATTTCTATACCTGGTTCCCCTATATGAAGCATGCTTTTTCAAGACAGGAAAAACCGGGGCGTGGCTTGGCGCCCGCGAGTGATGGCGGCGCCCGAGTAAGGCTCCGGAGCAGCACCGTGAGACCAGCCGGTTCCTGCTTTCTATTCCTGGGGGCGAACAGATGAGAACGCGTCGGATTATGTCCTGATCGCACCCGACGGCGAATGAAGCCCTTCCGTGTCTTCGTGACGATGGAATTTGCCGCTTGAACGCTCCCTCAGAATTATCTCGTTGCGGCGGACATCTTAGCTCTGCAGTCCAGTGCGTGTTATTCTGAGGTAACTGCTTCGCCAGCTCATTCGGAGCACTAGTCACGCATACTGTATTTTCACAATGTTCCTTCACAAAGCGCCCTTTTTCAAGATGTGACATTATTAACGTCCTACTGGGATCTTCTCATGCCTTCATCATGGTTGCACGACTGGCTGTTCCTTTATCATCAATGCTATTAGTTGTTGTAGGTTTCTGTGAGGTACATTAGAAGCCATTTCGCTTCATATCTCGCCGTTTTGCTTGAGAACACCTTGCACTACGAAAGGTGATGTTGTTGACATTCTGCAAAACAATGCCACACTAACAGCATCCTGATACCATCACAATTGGTTCTTCTGTCTTTCCCCATGAGCCCTGGCAATTGATTGCGTCTGAGTATTATGGAGATGGTTGCTTTCTATGCCTGACGTACTTACCACCCTCGTACGCCTGCTGTGTCTTCTCCTGAGTTCTCTTTGGTCTAGCTTTTTGTGACCTTCAACGAGTCAACCATTCCACGGCTCTGTCATATGGGTAGACTCAAGTCAATGTCGCACTCATCTCGCCCACTCAAACCTCAGATTCTGAAGAATTCAAAGGTTTTTTCTGCTCTTTCACAACTGGAAGATTCTCTTAATTTGTCTGGCTCTGCTACGCCAATGCATCCTTCCAGGCACTCGCCGGATAACTCTAAATCCAACACGAAGAGGCTTAAGTCGGACTCCCTCTCACCTCCAAAGCATTCTGGTCCAGTATCCATGGAATTATTGTTAGAAGAAATAAGATCATTGTGTCCTTTCATGGAAGAGACAAACAGTAAGCTCCAGGTTCTCACGGACAATTGGTCGCAAACGGAGACGAGGGTTACATCAATTGAAAAATCTGTCCAGTCGTTCCAAGAAACATCTTCTTTTGTCTCGAACCTGAAATCTCAAGTTTCAGATCTCCAACAACAAGTAGAGCAGTTGGAAAACAGAAACAGACGCAACAATCTTCGTATTTATGGCCTAGTTGAAGGACTCGAAGGGTCTGACCCAATTACTTTCTTCAAGACGTTCCTTCCCAAGCTCTTGCATTTGCCACAGGATAAGGCTCTCAATATTCAGCGTGCTCACAGACTGGGTCGGCCACCTTCTTCTGCTTCTCCCTCACAGAGACCCAGAGGGGTCATCATCTACTTTCTGGAATACTTAGATCTCTTGATGGTTTTGACGGCGGCCAAATCTTCTCCGAATCTGTCTTGGTCCGGCTCATCCCTATTCTTTGCACAGGACTATGCTAAGGCCATCGCCAATCGTCGCAAGGTGTTTCTCAGTCTAAGAGAAGATCTGCGCGCGATGGGGGCACGATATGGCCTTTATCACCCATGTTTTTTCAAGGTTACCTATAACAACAAGACTACAACCTATGAAGATCCTGTGCGTTTAAAAAGCTTCATTAATGCGCACAAATCCTCTACCATGGATGTTTCCGGACCATCATCTTCTGCTCCTGGTTGACTAGTGCTTATGTGACTATTTGAAGGCTCTCTCTAGCTTGTTTTTGTTCAAGGTCCCTCGTTGGACTGCAGTTACCCTAAGTTCTTCTGTTTATTTAAATATCCACTTTGTCGATGTTCTGTTGTATATGCATGATGCTGTCCCCTGTTCTATTTGTTAGTCATAATCTCATCATAATCCCCTAGCATGGTTTAATTCCTTGTTCTTCTTTTTCGCTTTACAGGAATTTTTTCGTGTTCAATGGTGTCTCCCGGTCCCTGCTTCGTTGCTTGTGGATGTGCTACCTCACCCATGTGGTTCCTCCCCTCCCCCACCCTTTCTCGCATCCTTCCTCTGTAGGTATGTTCTTTCATTATTCCTTCAATTGTTTTTCCCGTGCATCCATCGTTCTTTCCCTCTGTCTCTTCCTATTCTTTCTTCCCTTGTTCTCATTTTTGTCCATTTGTATCCATCTTGTCTTCTTACCTCTGATCGGAACCTTTAGATTGTGTAAGAGATGTATCCCTTGTTTCCTTACACACATTTGTCTCTCCGCCGTTTTCTTACTTTTGACTCTCTGCTTAAGTTTTTGTACTCCTTCCCTACACTTGTCCTTTCTTGATAACAAGTATGCTCTTATTTGCCCTCTTTTCTTCCTTCTCTTCAACATTTTCATGCTATCTTCTCCTCTTTCTTTATATCTTTTCTTCTTTTCATGGGTTTTTTATTCACTACTCATGTTTTCCACACTTTTTGTGGAATTATTATTATTATGTCATTAAATGTATTGTCATGGAATGTGAAGGGTATTAACTCTCCGATTAAGCGTCAAAGGATTTTGTCACACCTAGCCAAGTTGAACGTTGACATTGCATTCCTTCAAGAAACGCATCTAATTGATACAGAATCTGTTAAACTCAAACGTGGATGGGTGGGCGAACTCTTTTATTCACAGGGTGACGGTAAACGTAATGGTGTGGCAGTTCTTTGTCGTAAATCTCTCCCCTTTCAGGTCCTTACCCAAGAATCTGACGCTTCTGGTAGATGGGTCTACGCCAAGCTATCACTTAGGGGTGTTCCAATCTCTCTCCTTAATGTTTATGGCCCAAGCACAGGTGAACCCTCTTTTTGGGCCAGTTTCTCTCCACTTCTAACTAAATTTATGGATCACAATTTTATTCTGGCGGGAGATTGTAACCAACCGCTAGATCCCTTTATTGATAGGACATCTAAGACCCCCTATACTCCCAACAAACCCCACAAGCTGTTTAGTCATGCTATTTCGCAACATAAGTTAGTAGATTCTTGGCGCCTATGTAACCCAAAATTACGGGAATACACTTTTTATTCTCCCTGTCACCGCTCCCAATCACGATTAGACTACATTTTTGTTTCCCATAATCTCGCCCAATCACTTTTACACTCCGAGATTGGCCCGATACTGCTTTCAGATCATGCTCCTGTTCTCACATGTGTCGATGTATTCCCTAAGATTGCTGGTCCCAGAAGATGGCGTTTTAATAATTCCCTCCTTGCCGATACCAAGTTTACAGCTACCTTCACCTCCTTTTTTGTTGATTTTTTCTCGATTAACGATAACGCCGCCCTCCCGGAGCATACTATTTGGGATGCCTTTAATGCAGCGGCGCGTGACTTTATCATTAGTTACGTTGCAAACAAACGCAAAACTGCTCGAAGGTCCACCAAAAATCTCCTTTCAGATATTAAGAGATTGGAACATGCCTATTTCACATCCCACTCTGCTGATAGCTTGACGGCCCTTGTTGCAGCAAAAATGAAATTTAATGAGAAATCTACAGAAGATGCCTCCCTGTACCTGCTGAAGTCGACTGCTAAATTTTATGGGGGTAGGAACAAAGCAGGGAAGCTATTAGCTAACTATTTGAGGATTAAGCATAATAAGTTAAATATTGAATCTATTTTTGACTCTGATGAAAATTTGAAACATGTAGATGCTGACATTCTTGCTGAGTTTTCACGTTTCTATGAGACTTTGTACACACCTGGGACTCAACCCTCTCCTAGTTCCCTTGCCCGCTTTTTCTCTACCATCCAAACACCAGCCAATTTCCCCCTTGACCTCTCTTCCTTAGAATCTGACGTTACACAAAAAGAATTGCTCATTGCTTTGCAACTTCTCAAACTCAACAAGGCTCCTGGCCCAGACGGGTTTACCGTTGAATTTTACCTTCATTTTTCTAAGTTGTTGTTTCCACGATTACATTCCCTTCTCCACACTTTTATTGTCCAAGGCGCTTCCTCAGGGACGTTCTCAGATGCTCATATTTGTTTGATACCCAAACCTGGGAAGGACGTTAAGTATTGCAAAAATTATAGGCCCATATCCTTAGTCAATATTGACTACAAGCTTTTCGCTAAAGCATTGGTGATTCGACTGGACCACCTTCTCCCTGATCTTCTGGGTGAAGAGCAGTCCGGATTTGTCAAAGGCCGACATATTACGGACAACACCAGACTCCTATTTAATATATTGTCAAAATCTTCCCGCTGTCAGCATTCCCTTGCAGCAGTAGCCCTTGACGCCGAAAAGGCGTTTGATCGAGTCGAATGGCGCTACCTTTTTCACACCCTCACTTGGTTTGGCTTTGGACCTAGATTTATTTCTTTAGTCTCCCTTTTGTACTCACACCCCAGAGCTGCAGTATTTACAAATGGTCAAATCTCTTCTTATTTTGATTTAGGCAGGGGCGTCCGTCAGGGCTGCCCCCTTTCCCCCTTTCTTTTCAACCTTGCTTTAGAACCTTTTCTGTCCAAATTACGTCAGAATCCCGCTATCCATGGATTCCAGATTGCAGACTCTCAAATTAAGCTCGCTGCTTATGCGGATGATATTTTACTTTTTCTTTCCAATCCTGCAGAATCCATCCCCGCTTTTCTGGACGAAGTCCGAAATTATTCCTCCATTTCCGGATATAAGCTTAATCATGATAAATGTGAGATCCTACCCTTGACTAAATTCACTTTCAAACAAGAATTTAGTGTCTCCCAGTTTACTTGGTGTCCCTCCCATATTAAATATCTGGGGTTATATATCACTTCTTCCATTCCAGATACTGTCTCTTTATGCATGTCCAAATGCACACAAAAGATTGCGGACCTCACTGCAAGGTGGCATCCTTTATACCTGTCCTGGTGGGGTCGCTTGGAGACTATTAAAATGATGATTTCCCCCATTATTCTTTATACATTGTCCAACATTCCAGTATTGATCCCATCGCGATTCTTTAAAAAGTTTAACTCAATATTAGCCTCATTTTTATGGAACTCAAAAAAATCCAGAATGTCTCTTGCCAGATTAACTCGCCCTGCTTCTGAGGGGGGTGTCAACTTTCCTGACTTTCCTGCATATCAGAAGGCCTTTTTGTTACGTCAAGCTTCCCTCTGGCTGCAAGATCCCACCTCTCCCTGTCCTTTGTGGGTTAAGGTTGAACGCAATCTCTTATCTCCCTTTTTTTTTTGCAGAATATCTTGTTTTCTCTCGTAAACCCTCTTCGCTTCCCACTCCTATCCATAAGTACACTCTCAAGCTCTTATTGTCTGCTGCCCCTAATACCCCTCTGACCATTGATGATTTCCTCTCCTCCACCATCTGGCACAATAAGTATCTCTTAATTAGTCGTAAGCCCTTTTTCTGGAAATCTTGGAGAACCCGAGGTTTGATTTGGATCGCGCAACTTTTTTCTGGTCCACCTTTCTTTCTTTCTCTGATCTCTGTTCTTCTTTTGGCCTACCCTTATCCTTTCTCCCCAAGTATCTTTTACTCAAAGCTGCTGTTCTTGAGACTTATGAGCGGATCTCGAACTCCTCGCCTCCCCTTGCTTCACCCGTCCCTACCTCTCAACTCCACTCTCTCCTACGCAGCACCCCCAAGGCATCTCTTATCTATAAATACCTACACACGCATGAGTTGCCTAGACCTAAATCCAAGGTTGAACATCAATGGGAATCAGATCTCGGAATAAGTTGGCTGATATCTATATGGGATAACATTTGGGCAAAACTCCGTAAAACCTCCAGAGCGGCCTCCCTGACACAATCCTTATTTTTTATCTATAACAGATTGCTTCTTACGCCCTCTACACTAAATAAGCGTTTTTCAAGTACCCCAGATGTATGCTGGTCGTGTGGTACCCCTAATGCTACCTTACTCCACATGCTGTTTCTTTGTAAACATGTCCACGACTTTTGGTTACAGGTGTGGGCTCAAGTTAATGTTATTTTCCATACTTGTATTCCTTTTACTCTCTCTCATCTCTTCTTAGGTAGCTTATCTCCTTGCTGGGAAAATGTAGATATGCATGTCCGCATTGTTGATTTATTATTGGCTGTAGATTTTCAACAAATTACTGTTAACTGGAAAAATGCATCCAATGTTTCCCTCAAAGCGTGGTGGTATAATGTCTGCCACAACCATAGACTTGATAATGCCTTTGTTTTTCCTGTTCACTTAGCAGCTAAACGTGCAGACCTATGGCTTCCCGTTACGCTGTATTTAAATCACTGTGCTGCTCGTTCTTTTAGTCCAAGGCCTGTTCAACAAGAAGTTTCTAAACCTCCATGATACCCTTTTCACATTCACGTTTTTCTAGCATATTGTTTTGTTTTTATTCTTCTAAGATTTGTTGTTTAATTTATAACGGTTATGCCTTTATGATTCTTTTCTAATGCCCATGATTACTGTTTCATTGTAGCTTTCTTATCTCCTACATTTTGCATATGTAAACCCTCCCCCCCCCTTTTTTCTTCCCTTCCTCCTTCCTCCCTCCCTTTTATAACTGATATTGTGTATTGATTATTCCTTTTTCATTCCTTAATAAAATTTCATTGAACTTAAAAAGGCAGGAAAAACCAACATTGGCCTTATGTGTGGGGGGTTCTCCATTGCTTGTCATTGGTATAGATTTCTATTTGTGAATAATTTTTTTTAACAATCTCTTGATTGGGAGGTCGATTCAGAAAAACAAAAAAGAATGGCAGCTGGTACAGACAAACATGGCATGGGGTTCTCAACCTCGTATCTCTCAAAATGCAAGTGTTTTTGCAGGTATGCATAATTAACAAGACTAGATGAAATTTGAAATGATGCTCACAAAATTAGCAAAATTTTGCATTATGTAATTTAGCTTCATTTTTCGCACACAGGAGTCTGCTTTGAACCGAAAACATACCGATAAGAGACATTTACTGCTCTAACTAGTCCCCTGCTGATACGTCTTATGCCTGTTTTATGGAAGGTACGCCCTCTCATGAATACTTTATGCAAGATACCAGTAAACCATATTTGACACCATTTGCATAACTCTTTTCACATAAAAAATGGTTCTACATACTTTTCATGCATAAGAGACTCTTAGCACTGCACTGCAGTATTGTTTTATCCTTTCCACCTGATGTGGGTCTCCTTTTTACATCTCACAGAAGGGTGGAGGACTGCCCTACCCAGATCACTGAAACCTGTGACCTTGAGGGTGAACATGACATCTAAAGGGTAACTTGGCAAGATGAGTAATAGAAATGCATATGTACAACTCAACTGGTATGTTGACTCCCTTAGTGGCCCTCATAATGGCTTGTGCTGAGTAACAGATTAGCAGTCGATAAATAAATATATTCAGAGAAGTAAATAGCCCTCGTTAATTCAAAATAGCCCCAGTTGGCCATTACAATGTGCCAATATTTGAAGGTTATTATCCAGCCCTACTGTAACAGTTGAACTGGTGCAGCTGTAATGATAAGACACAAAGAGTAATGTATGCTATTTGTCTACTCTGCAAACATAGATCTGAGGTAGTGTCTTAATTCGAGCTCCTCTGGGTCTGGGGTGGGCTCCACCTGCTGTGCTTGAACGACTCAGCTGGATCAGTCAAGGCATAACAGCTCCTTCCTGCATTTATTTGTACAGTGGAGCTGCAGGATGCATGCTAATCATCTCTGTGAGCACTGAGCATTTCTGCTGAACAGATGCAGTCCAGACACGTCTGTGACATCTTCACTTTGAGCTGCTGAAAGCATAAATTATCCAGTAAATGTGTGTGGCCATCAATGCCACTTGTGCCCGAAGAGAACTCAATTTGCATGTGTACTCATGAAGTGGTAGCTTTACGATTCTCCGTAATAGTACATAGTGCCAATAACTAATCAGGGAATTTTAAACTATGCTCCTCAGTGACTGGTAGGCTACATTGTGCCACATGTAGAAAGGTTTGCTCTCGAGCAAATCTGTTTCCAGACGTGGATCTGCGTGCTGCAGTTGTAGAAGGGGGGACTCAGGGGGTTCGTGGCGCAAGCCGGTCGCCCCCTGGGTTGTTTCGCACAATGGAGCGGCCACACAGGTGGTACGGAAGGGCAATCAGGGAGGCGGGAGGCACACGAGGGGAGGTAATATATAGATGGTAGGCGGGGCGGGAAAATCACTGTGCCCTCGGGAGCTGGGAGGAGGGGTTTCCACGTCATTTTTGTCCCACCCACCCTTCCCTCTCTTTTTTTCCATCTGTCTGTTCACATCTACTGAGAGTTCATGATTTTAGTTTTTGCTATCGTCAGAGCAGTTTTTCTTTTTCTTGCCACGCTAATACAGGTTTTTGTCGGTTAGATGGTTAGTTTGTTTTGGTAGGTGGGTTTTTGCTGGGGGGGTGGGCAACGTTGAGAGGGATTGTCCATCCTCCAACGGGGGAGGTGGGGGGGACTAAGTCACGTGGACAGGAAATGAGAATGAGGGGATGCTATCTACAGGGGTCAGTCATTCGGGTTCTGAGTGGGGTTTACATTGGGGGTTATGTTTTTGTAGATAGGTTGAAATAAAATTGAGGAATTTATTTCATCATATAATGACATGTGTTGAAGAGAAATTTTTTTGGCACCTGTCTTAATAAAGTGGCCTTTTTTGCTATACAAAGAATTTGTGGTTCGTGAGTTATTGTGCGAGCAGGGGTGGGATTAGCCTGCGTAAATCCATGTAGCGTAATTACACAGAACTTTCTAAAAATTCCATGAAATTACGCTTGAATTATGCGAGTAGAGTAATTCTGTGTTTAGCGCTATTTCTTATCTTATATGAACGCAAGGATGCCTTTTGCGCTAAGAAATAGCACTTAATGAAACATTCCCCCAATATACTACTTCAATTTAGCTCTATTTTATTAGTGCAAAATGCACCCTTGCCTCCAAAATGGACACAAGGATGCATTTTGTCTCTAAGAAACAGTGTTAAATGAGGCAGAACACAAATAGCGAGAGCAAGGGGCAGCTCGCAATTGCTGAATGTGCTCTTGAGGTAGGATTTTAGCCCCCAAATTTCTCTTAATTACGTGAGCAGGAGTAACTGTGTACTTATCTGTGATTCCACGTCAGAGAGAAAAGCAGAATTACCGAAATTACTCTGGCGTAATCGAAATTCCGTCGAGGCCTAGCAAAAAGCCACTATTTGATTATCCTATCGTTAGTTATCCCGTTTTTTGAGGGATCAAAGGCATCAGCTCCTTTTTATAAACATCAATCAAGTTTGTGTAGGTTGGATCATTGATGTCACAGATCTTGACGGTGGTGCGTTCCAGACAGAATTCATTCATTCAGTAGGTCTATTTTCCACAGGGGGCCTACAATATGAGATTTCATGTGATTTAAGCATAATACTATAAGTAATTTTTGTGTAAAGATGCATGCATTATCTTGGACCCCTACTTGGTTCTGCACGCCAGCATAGACACATGCAAGCATTCACCAAGACAGGGTGCCAGTTGTGGCAACTAGCTTAATTATAGGAAATGTGCAGCATGTATGCGGGCAAACTGCAGATGGTGCTTCTCTCCATGTGCACGGGAACTATGCATGAGTCGGGGTCCATCAGCATGTCATCCTGAGGGCATGAACAGTGGTGCCCATCTCCTGGTGCAACTGGAAAGCACCATTGTTGGTTTACGGATAACAGTATTGAAAAGATGATAAGGACAAAAAGTGAAAAGAAATTAATGTATCAAGCAAGGACATTAAAGAAAACGGTATGTAGACTACTAGGGGAAGAGTAAGAGAACTTCAGAAAAATGTTGCGAATTCTCAGCACATGACACTGTAATGTGGGCTCGTCTCAACTGCCACTGTCCTCAGTGGGCCAAAATTGAGGATGTGCCTGCTTACTTAGTAAATACGTTTGCCGGAAGAGGTAATGCGCAGGGGCCAGGGCAGCTGACTCCAGATCGAGTGGCTCATGGTTCAATGCCCAGCACTGGAGGCAGATCAACTCAGAACCACTTGACTATGGGCAACAGCTCACTTAATCTCCCCAACGGCCCCCAGTTCCTTGAGACCCTTACGGGTGATTAGTTTGCGCTTTACCAATTCAGTGTTTGTTGATAGATGAGATAGACAAATAACCAATCTTGCTACATGACGCAAGTAGGATTATGTTCAAAATTTATCTGAAGTTGACCAATAAAGGTGCAGACATAAACCACCAAACAGCATTAACTGTGAATAATGCACACTTTATGCAACAAGTAAAGCCCAATTACGAGCAACGTGTGGTATACAAAGTGCAGTAAAAGGCACCCAAGTTGATGAATGCGTTCCAACAAACCTTTGAGAGCTGATGAGAGTGTGCACAGTGGCTCATCCTGCGAAAGTGATAAAAAAGCAGGTCATTACAAGATGCAAGTCATTGAAGCTAACGCAGTTCATGAGTAGGTCAGAGATCCTCTCCTGTGGAGATCTGCCAGTCTATTCCAAACATGGAGTGCTGACCTAGGGGCAGTGATGACATCACTGACTATTAAAGAAGAGAATCATAGGAGAGGCCACAGGGGCTCTATTCACAAATGTAAATTTACACATCTAAACATGCTCTTACAATTTGGAGTAACTTTGCAACCACTACTACTTTTGTCTATTTACCATTTCCATGTGTACATGCATTCTAAAGTGTAGACTAACATGTCCCCACGTCCTGAAACCAGGGGGTGGAGCCAAATATACAAGAGTACAGTTACTGCTAGTAACTCTTCATACATATGTAGAGGTCCCTGCCACCGGGGAGGGGGGTCACCATGTGGTAAAGTAAAAGGAAAAGTACACCTAGAACAACTAAAACAAGTTACAGCACTATTATCTTAAAACTCAATTAAATAATAGTTATGTAAATGTATTGAAATACTATATAATTATTTATTTAAAGGCTTATTTACAAAGGAAATCCCTAAAATGTAAACATTTTATTTTTATTTGATATGTATCAAAATTACTAGTTATAATTAACAGAATTATTTAAGTTTTTTTTACAATTTGTTTTTAGTTAAATGTATTTTTACATTTTGAAAAATGTAATACATTTTGAGATAAAATAGTACTTATTTTATAATTATACATCATTTTTAAACAGTAAATGAAATGTATTTATAGTTTTTTAAAGTGACAATTTTAAAATATATTTTAACATTATTTCCTATTGGTTTTCCTACTGTAAGCCCCTGCCTCCATTATTTTCTGTGGAAGGTTGTTGTCGTTCCCTTGATGGGCCATTTGTGATGTTGGATTTACTACAGGTCTGAGCTGGACTTTTTTGGAGCCTTTTTGGCTGTAGTAGTTTTAGACGTGCTACTTGTGAATTGCAATGGGCTTACATTTTGTGTGTAGATGGCTGACCCTCCCTAAGGCCCCCTTATCCCTCCCTGACCCCCTCCTTTCTCCTATTTAAACCCCTCCGTTTAGTATGAAATTTTCCTAATTTTTCAACCACTCCACTTGTCTCTCCCATATCTACTACTAAACATATGTTTATATGTGCACAGATCTCTGCAATCAGGGTTGAGCTCACTGCTCCAGGCAGAGGCAGAGGCAGATTTCTCTACATGTAGGTTTTTGGATAGCAGTCTGCAGAAAATGAATAGCAGTATTGTGATACTAAACCATACAACAAAATGAAGGTTGGGAAAAGCCCAGAGGTCAAAATAGTTGTTCATCAAGTTAGGCACACACTACTGTGGTTTCTGTGGAGGGTCACTTCCACACTCGAAAATATATCAACTATCCAAATATGGTAAAATAATCTCTTTGCCAAGTCTAACTTTATTGGGATTAAAAACTCACTGTTATATCCTAATGTAGATCATCCCACAAGATAAAGAACAGGTCCGTTATCATTGTTTGAGATCCAGTATAAGGAGTCACCTTGATTCTCTTGGTCAATAAGATCTGTTAATTCCCTTGGACTTTCTCTAAGTCCATTGCTTCTTTATCCCACCATTTTAGGAAATTTCCTGGCCTGCCAGATTCTCTGGATCATGTATGCACAGGGCTACTGTGCTTGACAAAAAGGAGAAGACATATGATCCAAGTTAACTGGTGTATCAATACAATGCCTGCAACAGAAAGTGGGACTCGTCACATTCCCTTTAATTCTGTGTACATGTGGACAGGCAGCTAAGCCTAAGGTGATATGATCAGACTCTAGGTACAGCAGAACACGATTATCATAATTGCAAAAAATATGAAGATCTCTAAAGGTTTGCGTGTTGTGCAATCTTTTATACCGTATGTACAATAAATATATTTACAGTATAAATGGTAAGCAAAAATAAAAGGACACAAAACACAATGCACAAATATAATACAGAAATTAAATCACTCTAGGAACCAGTAATTTCACAATCAGAATACCAATGTTAGGTAGAAACTGGGAATCAAATAAAGAAGATGGAAATAACATAGCATAATAATGAAACTAGGTCTCCTGGCTAAATACTAAATTTTGAAAAGACCTGCAATTTACAAACCTCGAATGCTTGCAAACTTCAAATGTTCTTGAAGCTCGAAACACGCCTAGTACGAAAGAAACACAGTGACATTACTAGGCAGTATCACAGACGCAATATGGTAACACAAGGTTTGGCAATTGCTAATGGTAACCGCCTTAAAAAGAGCATCATTGATAAATGGAGGTTCACAGTCTTACAGTGAAGACTGGTTACTTTGTGAGACTTGACAATTGATTAAGATTCTTAGCCTTACAGTACCACCAGTGCTTCATTTTAGCCGGTGGTTTCTGGTGCTGGGCACCGGCACTTAATAGTCAATGCTGGGCTTGTAACAGTCTGCCACATGGTGGCGCTGTCTGCCTGATTTAAAGATGAGAACAACAACAGTTGTTTATTAATTCAATATACATTAAAAATGACTAATGGCTACCACCCAAGCCATTTTTATTTGTTTGGAGGCCTGGAACAGGATAACTTGTCTCACTTGTGGGAGCGTGACGATTAGACATTCTGTTGGTACGGCCATTTACAGTATTGGGAGGAGAAATGTGTGATGCAAGCTGCAGTGGTCTCCTGTCGAGAGCCCTGGCACATATATATTTTTTGCAAACTAAGAACTAACACATTTCTAAACAGTACTGGGAAAGCAACCACAATGGCAATTGTGGTTGGAACCTGTGAAGAAAAGGGGTGTGTGTGGCAGTTTCTGTCAGCATGTTTAGGTACAGCAGGGCGGTATGCCAACCATAGAGAATATAACAAGACACAGAGCTACATGTCTACAGTGCACTGGGATCACAGCAGACCGCAATGTCTCTAGATCTAGCCAATCAGGTGCTAGACCACCATACCTAACCAGGACAAGGGAGAAAAGAAAAGGGCCATTATAAAGGTCAGTGCTGTGGGGATTGTGCTTAGCAGGAGGAGTCACCACCCACCTCACCCATATAGGGAGCAGTAAACCTCTCAGGCAACCTTTCTCTGTCTTTAGTGAGGCGGGTGTGGGGCCCAAGGGATGGTCATGAAACTGACTCCAGTCTCGTGGTGAAGGATAGACCCGGCTTCATGGTGCAGGTTTTGCTGCTGTGGTCTCCTTGGACTGGCTGCATACTTCCACACAGGTATGGTGGCAACAGCAGAAGGACATTCCATTAGAGACTCAGAAGGGTCCATGTACTTAACCCCACCCAAGAGACGGGGTACAGAACGCATCTCCACAATTCTGAAACACTGACACGACAAGATCGACATAAGTCAAAGTCCAAAGTTTATTCAGAGAGCTGTAGGACAGTTCCAGCATATATTCTGAAACATATAGCTTGTAGCATATGACCAGTGCCAAATAGTGTCTGGTGCTTCTCACAATGTTAGTGGGTCAGTCAATCCGGCTGAGGCTGGTTCACCCTCATGGGGGCATACAGAACAGTATCCCTCCCAGAATCTTTCACCCAGCAGAGGGAAAGAAGAAGTGGGGAATGGTATTGTGTTCAGTAGGACCAGCAGTCCACCGTACAAATTCCATTCTTTCTCTAAAGTAAAATGTTTGTGACCATTTATGGGTTATTTCAGTGACAGACACATTGGTAATGCTCTGAAGCCCTATACCGCAGTTCACTCCTTTCTAAAGTTTCCCTCAGTGTACTCCAGTGCTGGGTATAATGTTAACAAACAATACATTTATAAAAAAAAAGCATGAATGTGCCCCCATCTGCTGGAGCCCTTGGACTTCAGTTTACATGTAGAGGCCCGTTAGGCGTCTCCACTGAGTACCGACCGACCCCAGCCGCATATCAAACAGAAAGGAACACTGGTTGCTTCCCAGTTGAGAGTAGTGGTTGGGGAGACAATGGGAGTGTCTCCCCAGGCAAGGTTCGCCATAAAGGGGTGACCATTAGGAGCACAGTCTGTAGTAGCTAGGGAGTAGGACCCCTCAAACTGAACCGAATAAGAAATTTTCACTTCGAAATTCAAGGACAAAAGAAAATAGTAGTCCTGAGTGCAGTGTGTTCAAAAATACCCAGGACATTATTATTGTTAGGAGAGGTGATGAGCATGAAGTCATTATCAAACTACACCTGGCTAGGAGGTCGGGGTGGCTAAATTAGGCCTCTGGAATCGGGTGATGTTTTATGGATATCCTATGTGCTGATGTCCATGCACCATTTTCTCTTTGGAATTGTTTACTCGTTTATTTATAAAATTTACAGAAATGTTCACGTTTACAAACTACGCCGGTGGGATGCCATACAAACTATTAAATTTAAAAAGAATGTAAAATTTACCACGAAAACCATCGGTTCGCCATAGAGTCCAAGTAAAAAAACAGCAGTAATAGTTAAAAATACAAAAATAAAGTAATGGTAGGAATGCGAAAATGCAATTGGAGTAAAACAAAGTAACTGTGAAGCTAACAGTGGGAAACATACATCAGCAGAGCTCATGCTTCAACTCTGAATTACTCGAAAACAAGCCATAAAAACGCAAATAGTAAAAAAGTGACATTCAAGCACCAGCAATAAAGTTAGAAGGTGAAAAACACATACAGTCTTATTGTTATCTGTAAGAGTGTGCGAGGTCGGCTTCTAAAGTGAAAGCAATTAACAAATAGATATGTTCCAAAAGGTATTTTCACAAGTGCTAGAGCAGGGACCCCTAGTTGTTCCTCGTGATAAATTAGGTAGTGGCCATATATACTCATACGTAAAAGAGAAAGGTTAATGTTTGCCATTCTTATGCATGTGAGAATGCCACAAGCATGACTCCCCAATACCAAAAACATAAATGGGTAGGGGGTGATTTACTAACATTTTGCGCTGGGTGTGCATTATAAACATGATGCAAAGCAGAGCAAAATGTTTTTTGTTATTATTTACTTTCCAGCAGAAAACCTGTTTTGCCCTGGAAATTGAATAAAAGTAATGTTACTTTGCGTTACTTAGCATCAAGGGGAGTTACATGGGCATTCTTATGCAACCGTCCTGCCTTTTTGAAGCCAAACCCTATCTACCAAAAATGTGAGACAGGGTTGTGCATTCAAAAATAACTATTTTTGAAACCAGGCATTATAAGGAGAAATATTTTCATTTCTCCTTTCTTTTCTGACTTTGGGTCTAATTACGATGTTGTCCATTGCACAATGGCATCCCCTAACCATAGGTTGGCGGTTCCACCCACTGTATTTGGATGCGACCACTCTATGGGCGGTCTGAAACTTCCATTTTACAATTGCAGCTTGTTCGGTGGGCGGAAAAGCGTCACAGCACAAGCTACAATTGTTAAATGGATGTTTTCATATATCCCTGCACCATATGGAAGGCACGCCATGCAGTGCCTGCACACAGTGCAGGGTGTTTAGGGTGGCACCATAGGTGTCCCTCAGGCCCTATAGTGGAGGTCCAGGGAGGAAGGGGGCCCTGCTAGTAGCCCCTAAAGTCTCTATCCGCCTGCCTTTTCATGGGCCATAAAAGGGCAGGTTGAAAGCAACATCGTAATCCCAACGGTGGAGCCGAGGCTGACTCAATTGTCATTATGGCTCCGCCGTTAGTATGGGATTACCATTCCGCCCACTGCCCTGATGGTTCTGTGAGCTCATCAAAGCAGAGCGGAATCCCCCGCCCGTGGAGGATTTCCACACTGCATCACAGGGTACACCCCCTTGGTGCTAAGTGATGCAAAGCTGCAATATGTGCTGCTCTGCGCTACTTTTGAGTGCTTTTCCAGCGCTAAACAAGTTCAAAGTGTGAAAATAAATTGGGAAAAATTGATTTAGCCTCATTTTGCATCATTTTTGTGACGCAAACGAGGCAGAAAACATAGTAAATATACCCCTTAGTCTGTTGATGGTGGGATGAGTAGTTAGTATATACAACTTGCTTCAAGAGAAAACCATACTGGGAACATGAGTTAATAATATTGAGATAAGAAATCTTGCCTAGGTCATTATGTTTTATGAAACATATTAATTGAGGGCAATTGTACTTCAATTTTGTCATGATTTGAAATCATTAGTTAAAATCACTACATGAAGTTGGTTGTATATGTGTCTAGGGCCAATGAGAGGTATATCAAACTCTTAAATAGCTTGCTCTACAAATTGATGTGGTGCAGAATTTTAAAAACAGTAAAAATTAAACTGCCTTATATCTTCAGGTGGTAAGGGATGGCTGCTTGTTATAGTGGATAGTTAAATGTGACTGAAAGTGAGTTCACGATTGCTGTTAGTAGTCTATTGTCATGGAGCAGTTTGACCCAAAGATAAGAGAAGAGTCGAGAGAGTCAAGTTATCAAGAGGGCAAACATCATTGGCTGATTACATTAGTGAGATTGTCAGGTCAGACTGAAGGAACTGCAGGATGTCCAAAGTAGTTCACCTAAAAATTACAAAAGTGATGTACACAGTTCTACTTCCTTTTTCAGAACAATGACTGTTGCTTCTAATTTTAAAATCCACTCCATTTATTCTTTTATAGGGAAAGTTCTGGATCCCTTCACTGAGTTTGTTTCTTGATCGGCTCTGTACCTTGGAACCTGAAGGTTTTGTTATACTCTTGACTCTTCTTGTAACCTTCGAACAAAGAATAGTTGGTGTTGTGACTGGATCTTCTATTGCGTGATGTACAGATGTGAGCCAGGGCCTGTGTTCCTGACTGCAAGTATGACTGGTATGCTGGTTTTCAGATTATAGTTTGACAAGGCCTTCTTACTTGTGTCATGTGAATGGGAGCCTAATGTTCCCCTGCTGGCAGCAAACCCAGAATCCTAGTGTTGAGAGCCTGTGAGGCTGGATGTGTGCATGTATGCCAGTGAAGTGTGGTATCCCTCATGAGTGCCTGAGTTATTAGGAGTGACACAGGCCTGTTGTGTTCCATTTTAGAAGACTCGGGCCTGTGCCAGTGTGTTCCTTACATTCCTTAAACCGGAGGAAGGGAACCAAGAAACTGAAGTGGGGAAAGACTTCCCCTTAGAAAATCGATTAGGTCCTTTCTGATACAGAGGGCTGCCATTTTTTCTTCGTGAGAATGCTATTTAGTGGATGGCACGGGTGGAGGGAGGGGCTGCAGCTGCTGTTGTCAGGGTGTTGTGGGTTCTTTGTGAGGAGAGCAGCCCTCTGTCTCTTTTCCTGATCACTATCAAGTGTAGTTCTTGATAGTCAGGTGCAGACTGTTAGTACCACTTTCTGTCGTCAGAGATGATGCTGCTGAAAGAGCCTCCCTCAAGGCAAAGGCTGAGGCTGAAAAACAGCCTCAAAAGGATACACAAAAAAGGAAGTGACCCAAATTGGGTCAGCAAAGACCTGGATTCTGCATCCCCTGTCTGATAAATTCACATAAACGTCCAGTTCCAGGTTCTCTCTGACTAAGGAAGGGATGTTCCACAGAGTACCCAGAGAAGCACTTTGAAAACAAGGCAGGTGTCTGACTGATAGCCAGCTTCCCAGAGATGAAGAGACATCACCTGGAGTCTGATCTGGCGTGAGACCTGCCTGGCTTGTTCTGGGAACCAAGGAATATACCTAAGCGAAAGGGTCAGAGCAAGCCACCCCAAGAGGAGCTGAACTTTAGAATGGGGTCATATGCATTTACCCAGGCTAAGGGGTCTGTCTCCCAGAGACTCACAGGCTGCACGATTGATGTGATTACAGTTGCAGACCAGTCTGTAATATTCTCGGAGGAACTGGGGCACTTCTGAACCATTCCTGAGTGGCTTCCTGTGTCATCTCCATCAACGATGCTATGGCACTTGTAAATGTGTAAACCAAATAAACCGTATCCTAGGATTAGGAGACGTCCCCCTGTGCACAGCTCGAAGCCCCTATGAACCGGGGTTGATGTGGTTATGACACTTAATGTTCATGAGTTTAGAAAGAATGAAATACAACGAGACTTTAGTTGAATATTTCGATTGATATTTAGTAGATCATATCAATGAGTCATCTTCCATTTTACATCCAAATGTTAATCATTTCGGAAATTAGCCCAATGCATTTCGGTCCCAAACGGACCTTCGTCAGGGGACATATCTATAAAGAATAACAAAACGCTAGAGTCAGGAAGTCATTGGAAAAGAAAATAGCTTTCATTACATAGAGGCGATAAAATGTTCCAAAGCGTGTAACTTAATGAAGTTGGTCAAGCATGCACAGTGGGAAATGACAAACCGTCTGTGAATCAAAAGCTGTAAAGTCGTGACTCTGAAGCTGTACGAATGTGGAAACTGAGTATAAACAGGTATACTGATAAATCGTGGTGAATAAAAAAGTGCTCGAGGATGTAATCGTGATCGTGAGTTAAGTTCTAGGTCAGTTAAAATACAAAACAAGAAAAGAAAGTCAAGTGCAAACGGGCTGTGCCAATTCAAGTATACTAAAAAAACGTGATTGGTGCTCGAGCGCGACCTGTACCGGTGCGCTGTTAAGTTAAAAGGTAGCGTGATTAAAAATCAAATATAGCGAACTGAAACGAAAAGGTAAGGAAAACTTACGAAACGCTAAGTGCTATCATGGTGCTCTGAATGTCTCGTGGTTGACATAGACGTGAACACAGAAGCGCGCTTCTGAGGTGATTTTAATAACGTGCTTAATGGATAGAGAAAGAGGACTGTGAAGAACGGACAAGTACGAGCGCCATGTTGAAATGGCAGAGTATGCAGAAATAAATAACCAATGAACAGTTACAGTTATTGTTGCACCTCTTCATCTGGAAGTGAAACTAGAACTAGGTCATCCAACCAACCACCCACGCGACCGCCTCCAACAACAACTCACCTGGATGCACCAACCCCCAGCACTTCGGCTTCTTCTTTTTTAGAGGATACCGGGGACAAAGACGACCCAGGAGGAGCAAAAGAAAAAGACAAGGAATCACTCGAACCGAAGACCATTCCGGCTACCAGCAAACGTCAGAAAGGGGGCAGGAAACCATAGATGACAACAACCTAGTTATCAACATTTCCTCTTACTCATTGAACTCCATGGAACTTAAAACTCTACAAAAAGGCACATCTTTTGTACCCACCTGCCACACTAACTCTCTGGAACTTCATGAAGTTACACGCTTTGGAACATTTTATCGCCTCTATGTAATGAAAGCTATTTTCTTTTCCAATGACTTCCTGACTCTAGCGTTTTGTTATTCTTTATAGATATGTCCCCTGACGAAGGTCCGTTTGGGACCGAAATGCATTGGGCTAATTTCCGAAATGATTAACATTTGGATGTAAAATGGAAGATGACTCATTGATATGATCTACTAAATATCAATCGAAATATTCAACTAAAGTCTCGTTGTATTTCATTCTTTCTAAACTCATGAACATTAAGTGTCATAACCTCATCAACCCCGGTTCATAGGGGCTTCGAGCTGTGCACAGGGGGACGTCTCCTAATCCTAGGATACGCTTTATTTGGTTTATGTGCTTCAACACTCTGGATCAGAGAGTGATACCCCAGTAGCACACCACAACTTCACAAACTGTCATAATCCCTGTTGTGCGCTTATCCATATCTCGCTTGCATCGTCTCCCTTCTGTTCTTGATAAGCGGCACACCATTCACCTTTGAATATGGCTTTCGACGACATTTCAAACATGACGGAATTACGCGCAGACACCTTTGCCTTCGTTGAAGATGACGTTTCCAAAATTTACGCATTGATTCAGGAAGAAATCACACCTTCTTTAAACATCAAAAACAAAGATAGCAACATCCGACAATTATTATACCTATCAAGGCGAGAAATTAATCAACGACTACACGCATCCACTCTCATCAAATACCATCGTGCACAGAGAATTCCCCGAGGATTACGGATTGCTTTGAAACCTCTTCTTTGCAGACATAGTCCCAAATTTGTAGAAAAATGGTATGCCATTCTTAATAGGTGCTCCCTCGACCTTATCTTGTTGATTATTGAAGAACTTTCAAAGGTGTTGGAAGATCTCTCTAAGGATATCTCAACAATCAAATCTGAACTCACTAATATGATGGATCCCAACGACTTCACCAAAATGTTGGAAGATATAAACACACAACTTGACAAATATTCTGTAGAAATCAATGAGAGGAAAATCCGCACATACAAACGCGATACAATCGACTACAAATTGGGAGAGGTCTATACATGGGCCGAAGTATACGCAAGACGCAGACAGAACCGCCCATCTGATAAAACTGATACAGACACCTCTTCATCTGGAAGTGAAACTAGAACTAGGTCATCCAACCAACCACCCACGCGACCGCCTCCAACAACAACTCACCTGGATGCACCAACCCCCAGCACTTCGGCTTCTTCTTTTTTAGAGGATACCGGGGACAAAGACGACCCAGGAGGAGCAAAAGAAAAAGACAAGGAATCACTCGAACCGAAGACCATTCCGGCTACCAGCAAACGTCAGAAAGGGGGCAGGAAACCATTGATGACAACAACCTAGTTATCAACATTTCCTCTTACTCATTGAACTCCATGGAACTTAAAACTCTACAAAAAGGCACATCTTTTGTACCCACCTGCCACACTAACTCTCTGGAACTGGAAATCAGTTTTTTCAAACTGATGCGCAACCTACGTCTTCAAAATGTCTTTGAAAATGTCACTCAAATTGATGATACTCAGAAAAGTGATTTCCTAAAAGGTCTCAAATCACCCAGTACCTACATGGCCCCTGTGAGCCACAAAAGCTTGGACACCTTCGAGACACTGGTAAAAAAGGACCTGCAATTGCTACCTTTTACCAAAAAATCCAAACACCGAAACCTTTCGGTTAAAGAGCATAACATCCTTCTGAAACTAGCTAACAACTCCAACATAACTTGTCAAAATGCCGACAAGGGAGGGGCACTAGTTATTATGGACACGGAGTTCTACATACAACAAGTACAGAACCATGTATCTAATACTGACACTTACATAAAGTTGACTCAGAATCCTACAGAAGAATTCACATCTATTCTTCAAGAAATTTTACAGAAAGCTCTTAATGATGGCGTAATCCAAGAGAAGGCATACAAATTTTTGTTGAAAAGCCATCCTCGGTCACCTTCCTTATACATGCTACCAAAGATACACAAGAACATTGAAAAACCTCCTTTTCGACCTATTGTTTCCACCAGAGGTAGTTTACACGAACCCATCGGAAAATTGTTGGATAGATATCTACAACCGTTTGTGTTAAACATGAGTAGCTATGTCCGAGACACCACTGCTTTTATCAACAAAATCAACAGCATTACCTTTGATGACAACAATGAATACTGGCTATGCACTGTGGACGTGACATCTTTGTACACTTCCATTCCACATGATGTTGGCAATTCTGCCATTGAACATACTCTTGTCAATTCAAACCTGGATCCTCAACTACAACTGTTTCTTCTAGAACTATTATACTTCACCTTGTACCACAGCTATTTCAAATGGCAAGATCAATGGTTCTTACAGCTCACAGGTACATCGATGGGCAATTGTGCCGCTCCGGCATATGCCAATATCTTTATGGAAAAATTTGAAACCGAGAACATCCTGAACAATATCACATGGCAAAATCACGTCACCATTTTTCTCAGATATATTGATGATATTTTTTTTATTTGGCAAGGAGCACACTCTGAACTCTTGTCGGCACTCAACACTCTGAATACCATTGATGAAAGAATTCAATTCACCTTTGAAATGCAAGAGGATTCTGCTACATTTCTTGATGTTAAAATCAGTCGGATTCACAACAAGCTTGAGACCACCATATACAGAAAAAAAACTGATCGTAACAACTTGTTACACTTCAACAGCTTTCATCAACCTGCACTCAAAAACCACCTACCATATTCTCAATTACTACGTGTAAAACGGATTGTCTCTCAAGCCCACACGTGCACCCAAGAAATGGAAAAGATGCTCAACAAGTTTTCACAAAGAGGATATCCACAACAAATCCTAACACAAGCTGTACAACGTTGCTCTACTACCTCCAGAAATCAACTTTTGACAAAATCTGATAAACCGACAAACCGACGAGCAGTTGTGGTATCAAAATTTTCAACTATGAGCAACTATTACAAAAGACTAATCCTAAGACATTGGCCAATACTGTCCATAGAACCGGATTTCAGAGGGCTATTCAAAGACAAACCCATTTTCGCATTCAGCAGAGGCAAAAACCTCAAAGAAATCCTCACTAAACCCACTGACACTTCCTCATGTACGACTTACAAAGGAACCAGACCCTGCTACAACTGCAGCAACTGTAACAATGTGATTACTGGTCCCTTCATTAACCATCCTAAGAAGGGTTACAAAATCAATCTCAAAGTGAACGCTACATGCAACACCATGAACGTTATTTACCTTCTCAAATGTCCTTGTGGATTTGTGTGTGTTGGCAAAACTGAAAGAAAAATAAAAACCAGGATTCTAGAACACAAGAGCAACATCCGCACCAACAACACCAAATCCACCATAGCCGCACACTTCACTGAATTTCATCACAACATCAGTCAACTCAAATTTATGGTACTTGAAACTGTGGAATTCAAAGAAGGAAGAGACATTCACAATCTGTTTTCCGCAGGGAAAATCACTGGATCAAACTGTTGAACTCAATGAAGCCTAACGGACTAAATGATCGCATGGAATTTTTGTGTTACTTGTGATCGCTATCACATCAGTTTCAAACCTTGTTTTGATCATTATTCCTTCATTCACGTATCTATTTAACTTTTCCCAGGTTATTTTTTCACTATTTCACTTTCTTTTCTCACTTATCGTTTGTCTTTTGCTCATATCCATCATCTCTTCAACTATAACTGCAACAATAACTGTAACTGTTCATTGGTTATTTATTTCTGCATACTCTGCCATTTCAACATGGCGCTCGTACTTGTCCGTTCTTCACAGTCCTCTTTCTCTATCCATTAAGCATGTTATTAAAATCACCTCAGAAGCGCGCTTCTGCGTTCACGTCTATGTCAACCACGAGACATTCGGAGCACCATGATAGCACTTAGCGTTTCGTAAGTTTTCCTTACCTTTTCGTTTCAGTTCGCTATATTTGATTTTTAATCACGCTACCTTTTAACTTAACAGCGCACCGGTACAGGTCGTGCTCGAGCACCAATCACGTTTTTTTAGTATGCTTGAATTGGCACAGCCCGTTTGCACTTGACTTTCTTTTCTTGTTTTGTATTTTAACTGACCTAGAACTTAACTCACGATCACGATTACATCCTCGAGCACTTTTTTATTCACCACGATTTATCAGTATACCTGTTTATACTCAGTTTCCACATTCGTACAGCTTCAGAGTCACGACTTTACAGCTTTTGATTCACAGACGTTTTGTCATTTCCCACTGTGCATGCTTGACCAACTTCATTAAGTTACACGCTTTGGAACATTTTATCGCCTCTATGTAATGAAAGCTATTTTCTTTTCCAATGACTTCCTGACTCTAGCGTTTTGTTATTCTTTATAGATATGTCCCCTGACGAAGGTCCGTTTGGGACCGAAATGCATTGGGCTAATTTCCGAAATGATTAACATTTGGATGTAAAATGGAAGATGACTCATTAATATGATCTACTAAATATCAATCGAAATATTCAACTAAAGTCTCGTTGTATTTCATTCTTTCTAAACTCATGAACATTAAGTGTCATAACCTCATCAACCCCGGTTCATAGGGGCTTCGAGCTGTGCACAGGGGGACGTCTCCTAATCCTAGGATACGCTTTATTTGGTTTATGTGCTTCAACACTCTGGATCAGAGAGTGATACCCCAGTAGCACGCCACAACTTCACAAACTGTCATAATCCCTGTTGTGCGCTTATCCATATCTCGCTTGCATCGTCTCCCACTTGTAAATGTGTGCCTAGACAGTTGGCCCAACTGAAGCCGGGATCAACATTTGTGCCGTGACACCCACTGCGGCCTGTGACCCCGGATGGCATGGCTTCAGCACAGCTGCCGCAGTGCCATCCTGTTTTGTATGTTTCCATCCTCTATAATAAAAACTTCTAAAAATCTTCTTTTATGTAGAATTCAATATCTATATATATATATATGCTATGCAGATGGTATTGCTCATGAGATTGCCACTGTTTATCAATATAGATAGAACAAGGTAGTGTCTGAGGTAGCGGGCTGGATATATTACAATTAAGGTTTAACTGCAGGCAAAGCAATCCCTTTCATCGTTCATTTTAAGAATACTTTTACAGCCCTACAACAGTAACAACTGTGGAGACACAGCTTAAGAATTAGAAGTCACACGTCAAAGTGATTCTTCGAAAGTTGAGTATCTGGGTCATCTAATTAACATTCAGGAACGAAGATGGATTGCCCTTCATAATTAAAATTAATAATAGTGCTCTATTAAGATTCCAGTGGGTCAACTCAGATAGTCTCTCTATTCTTCATGTCACAGAGACAATACATCTTACTCGTTATCTATAATTCTATAGCCACAGCAGATTTGGGGATTTAGTATGGAAGACACACTTCATTTATCCCATACTATGGAGTGAGGATGTGTTTAGAATTAATGTCCCTTTAATCTAGGCAGTGTAAGCGGAAGACTACCATCTCATGGTGTACCATCAGTGACTGAATGAATGGCTTTTGTTTAACACACAGATTGTAGCTAAATGGGGAAGTATGTTTAACAATTCACAAAAAAAGATTCCATTTAATTTGAATATACCATGAGCTATGTGTTTCTTAGTATGTATGGTGTTTCATAGGCTGACTCAAAAATGGCAAATGGCTCAATACGCTGATTACGGTCTGATAACAAGTTATGCTATAAAATACATTTAAACATTTCCTGAAAAAAATCTTTAAATGGTTTTGTATAAAAAAGTGAAATGACTTTGCTCAATGTATTTTCAACAAAACAGATGATGTCACTGATGATATCAGAGTTGATATTGCCAACAACATCCCTTTGTATACAAGACATATAGGTGGACAAGGTATCTCTGTGCTCCACTATGTCCTGTCCCTGATACACACATGGGCAAAGCGAACATTTATATCATGGACAAAAAGTCCATGGCCTGCTAAATGCAGGAGCGGTGGGCACATGAGTATTTAGCATTCGCAGTATGCTGCCTTCTGCAACATACAGGATGCAGGAAATGGCTGTGGTGCATAGAGGATCATAGAGCAAACCCTGTAACATGGACATGCAAGGCCTTTACCCAAGCCTGGTGACTACTGTACAGAGGAACATGAAGAAAGTGTGCATGGCCTCGCTTTTAGGTTGTACACAGAAAGCACAACATTTGGCGGTGCCTGTCCTCACACTAAAGAGGAGCATAGGACATGTATGCAGTGCGCACAGGGAATACATTTAGCCTTGCCCATTGTGTGCTACATATTTTGAAAAGGGCACCCATGGCATATGTCAATTTGTTATGTCATTTATTAACATCCTCTGTGTATTTCTATGTGACACGATGAGCAATGTATAGGGAGTTTTGTGCTTACTTTTCTGACTATAATCATTGGGTTTCAGTTATTTTATGTTTATACATCAACTGTATATTTTCACCAATTATTAGTATGTCATCTATAAAGAACGATGGTGAACCTCAAGTAAAGTTTTTTGTGCATCTTGCAGTACTAATGAGATATTTTATCTTGTGCCAGCAGTACTAACAGGGTATGGTCTGTGGCTTACCCTGCAGGTACTCCGTACTGGGGATGCCTTTTGGAGTTGTCTTGTGTGCAGTATCCCTGCTTGCACTGCATGCATGATAGATGTCAAATGTGACACCCATCGCCCTTGCCAATGATGGTGCTGGTGAGACACAATGGTTACCAACCACCATCACCTTCTTAGGTCTTCCTATCAAGAGCTTTACTATTATGCAACCTATTGTTACAATACTTTAACATATATTCACGCAGGCTCTAAAACTGTCCCTTGAACATAATTTGATGTCTTTATTTTCTTCATAACTCCTGCTCCTCATTCAATGGCTTTCCCCATTCTTGTGTTTGTCCTGCCTTAGGAGTATTTTGTCCTCAATGTCTTTTGAATAGATGAATTATATTCTTCCACTGCCCGTTTCAGACAACTATCTTTCCTTCTTTTTATAACATTCCACTTTTGGCATTACATTAGAGTGACTGGACCTTCCTCTTCCCCCTGGTAAGTCTCACTCATCATCACTTTCCTCTCACTGACCACTTCTGACCCCTCTCTCTTACTGTAGAGCATACTGTCTTGCACATTAAAGGACACAGATGTAGCTCTTTTCAAAGCTATTTTTAGGTCGAGCATTCAAGACCTCTTGTATATACTTTAGTATATAGTTATATGTATCTGTACTTTGGGGGCTATGGAAATCAGGCCCTAGGACTTGTCTGCTTCCGCTTGGGGACTTTATTTATCTCTTCAACTGCCTCCATTTAACTGTCTTAATAGAAAACGACCAGTAAAGGTCAGTAAAATACCAGAATTGCTTTCTGCTGAAGGACTTTCTTTTTTTATGATATTTATGGCAACTGCCTCTATTTAACTTTTTTGATAGAAAACGACCAGCAGAGGTCAGTAAAATATCAGAATCACTTAAGCATTCTCTAGATTTTAGTCCATAGAAATTGTATTCCACGAGCAGTAGAGGTCAGTAAAATACCAGGATTGCTTTCTGCTGAGGGACGTTCTTTTTTATGATTTTTATGGCAACTGTCACTATTTAACTTTTTTGATAGAAAACGACCAGCAGAAGTCAGTAAAATATCAGAATCACTTTAGCATTCTCTAGATTTTAGTCCATAGAAATTGTATTCCACGAGCACCAGTAGACAATATTTTTTTTTAATCCTGTATTTTCAGTGATATGACCACTGAAGGCCCTGATTTTATATTAAAAACAGAGCTTTAGACTACACCATTTCCAGCTGAAAGACACTATTTCTCTCCATGTGTTCCCATACCTGTCGTGTCAGGCAGTTTGGTTCTTACTTTCTCTCCATGTTAAAGAACTGTAGATGTTTCAGCACCCAGGCTAATGTGCTGCTCAGCTAAATACATATAAGGTCCGAAAGGCGAGACTGATTGCATTGCAAATGCTTGTTATATACAAGTGACTTGGACTATCTTTCAGAATTAAGGCACTATCTTCAAATTCATACAGAGATGCACTCAAAGCCTCAAAACCATTATAAACAAATAATGGGTATTTATTTAGGGTATAGAAAACAAGCAACATTTATTACACTTGCTGAACTGAATAGGCAAATATACATGTCCAACCCATACCCTCTCAGTAATCTGCCTCAAAATAAAAGCACAAATGAAGTTAGTGCCATTGTCCCCTTCCACTTTCAATAAAAATACATTCAAGTTCATCTGATCTGTTTATAGTTCTCTGGTGTCAGAAGACAGACAGGCAGTGGTGGAATACTATGAAAAACATGTGTCTGTCTCAAGGGACCTCTAGTAATGGCTGAGGGTGTTGCAGCCATGTACACCAATCATTTGTGTCTGTCTCAAGGAACATTTAGGAATGGCTTAAGGTACAATAAAACTTACTGTATTCAAATAAATGTCAGCCTCCAAGGGTGTTCATAAAGCAATTGTTTATATCATTTTCTAAATGTATACATAACATATTTTACGGTGTTTTTTAATTCATGCTAACCGATGTGTGATGGTTTCATAAATAATCTCTGATTCTGGAAATTCATATGATGAATAATGTATTCTTAAATCTTTGTTTTTATGGTCATCCTTATGACCAAATAAAGACTATTGAACTGAACTGACTTATGCCTGAGTCAAGTGGTCTCTAAACATTGCTCAAGGCATTTCACCCCAGTACAGCAAGCATTTGTGTCTTGCTTAATGTACCTCTAGTAACAGTAAGGTTCTGCAGTCAGCTACAGCAGTCTTTCATGTCTGACTTTAGGGCACTTTAGTAAACGCTAAAGGTACTGCAGCCTGCTACAGCATGGACCTGTGCCTGACTCAAGGGAAGGTTTGTAACAGCTTAAGATACTGCAGCCTTCTATGGAAAAAAACTGTTGATTGCAGCTTTTAAAGGGCAAGCAAATGTGCTCCTAAAAGTAGCAAGACATATTAGCCATGCAAAGCTTGTTGGTTCATGCACCAACCAAATCTGAAGTTGGGAGACTACCAGTGCTGGCAACGCAAACAGTGGAAGAAGAGGAAACAGCAACACATGAACAGGAAGAGGATATCAACCATCACATCACTGAATGTAGCATGGGTCAGAGCTCACCCAAAAACATGCCTGAAACTAGCAATCCGTGAAGGTAATCTTGGTGCAATCAAGCCTGACCATCCACTGCCTTTTTGGACTGATCAGGTTCAGCTGTATGTCTTTCATTTCATTCAAATGAAAGACAATAGCAGCAGGGGAGGGGTATGCTGGCTGCAAATGTCTGAGATAAAGGCCCTTATTTAGCGTATGACAGGCTGCACTCTTCTCCACCAGTTCAACAAAAGGATGTAATCTGATGCCCTCTGGAAGTAGAACTCACCATGATTAGAGCTCTCTACCAGGTAGGAGGAGATTTCTATGCCTTCAGCAGAGCCACCACTGGAGCAACGTCGTTTAAAGCACTGAACGTTTGCACAGTGGCCGACATGGATAATGTGATGACTAAGCAACAGTATTTGTTTTTGGAAAACAAACTCCCAAAGTAAGAGCTTATTAGTGAAAACAGAAATAAATGTCTCTGACAAGCTGAGAGTTTTCTCCAGGCATGCCGACAATCAGTTGTCTGCTTCACTGTTCCTGAATGCTTGGCTTTCCTTAGTGGTACCAAACTGGAATAAAGTATATGGTAACATCTACCCTAAATAGTGAAGACAGTCTGAGGGACTTTGACCAAAGACCCATTATTTGGTGGCCCTTTGGTCAAATGTTTCTGACTGCAGAGCTAGCATATGTTATGCCGGAACAAATGCGGTGGATCCACCAACTCCAAATAGAGTATGGAACTAGGAGTTTGACGGATCGCCTTTCCACCAGGTTTTTAATGGAGCATCCCATCCACCAAACCTTAAATGAGGGCCTATGTCATAATTTTAATGACTGCAAGGCAGAGATAAAAAGACACCATGGCATATGCCAATAACCATCATTTGTGCATTACCTATTCGTCAAAAAATACCAAAAATAAATGTTTATTCTCATTCAGTTGATAAAGCAACACATTCCTGTGTTTATACTATCCTCTTCTAAACATGGTAAAATACCTGAGGTGAAATGAAAACATGGTGTCCAGCCTAGTGGAATATGCCAGTTATTGCGCAACAACTAGTTCCAAGACAGTGTCAGGACAAATTATAGGAAAAATGTGGTTCAGCACGGAAAAAATTCCAAAATACGATAGATCATGTGTAGTATTTTTTATATGTATGCAGTTTTTTGGAGCTGAGACTTCCTCTCAGGTTAGTAACAAGAGGTAACAGCCAACACGTGTTTCGCCCTTTTACATCCGGCCTGGGGCTTCCTCAGGGCGTTTTGAATTCAATAAAGGACAGCGAATTGTCCAGAATGTTCCATTTGACAATAGCGTACATCTCGTAAATAAAGGGCGGAATGCCCGGGAGTGGTCTATGGTACAAATGAGACCCAGAAGTGTATCTGGGGAGTGGTCTATGGCAGTCGGCGCAACAACTAGACTTGAATAATGCATGGCTGTGGTAGGTGGACACAAAGCAAAACAAAATATGTTTTGTTAGAGAAGATCACATCTTTAATCATTGAGAAAACATCCCTTTTGAGGTGGTCACCCATTTGTTTGCAGAATTGTATTGATGGTTGTTAGACTCTGCACACTGGGGCACTGCTGTCCAGTGCCCAGTGTAAGTGCTGTGTTCCCTAAAACATGTAGAAATTGGCTAATCCTTGACTGACATATTTAACTCTCTTTTAAGGCCATGGCATATGGTGCAAAAATCGTACCCATGGTTTGGAAAGTTAAATGGCACCTGTAGACTGCAGTACTTATTGTGCTATTTATTGGTGTGACAAGTAACTCATGGCTTCAGGCCTACTATTGTAGCCTGACCGCTGCAGTTCAAAACTGCTATGCAGCCAGTTGTAACAACCCATTTTGACAGGTAAAAAAGCTTCCTTTTAAATATCAGTATGTCACCCCTATATTGGCCTTGTAGAAAGTTAGCCTTTACCATCCTGAGCTATCAGGAAGCTAATTTTTATGAGCTCTCTAGCTACTCACTGCCAGTGCTCAGCCTTGTATGAAGGAGGTGAGATATTTCTCCCAGGAGCACACAATAGTCTGAAATTAATGGGCAGAGATGATTCCTAATTTGGGCTCCATAGAATATGGAGAGTGGTGACAGTGCCTCTCCTGTTGACACCCGAGTGATAAATCCTGCATGACAATTCAGTCTGAAGCACATGTAAAATATGTGCAGCCTTCAAAAGGAGCAAACACGATTCTAAGACAATTCTTGTGTATTGCCTGTTTGCTTGCTGAAGGACCTTGCTTTTAGCCTGCCAGACTTCTGTCTCTGGGTTTTATGTGGGTGCAGTGCCTGCTTCAAATTAGATTTCAATGTTATATGTTAGTGGACACTAGGATTACCCTGGTCGGCTCCCTACACACACATCCAGCCCTCAAAGGCCCTGACATGTGGCAGTTTGGGTTTGTTTGCAGGAAAGCAAACAGGAAACCACTGCAAAGGTAGGTAGGTTAGGTCCTGGCAATCTTTACTCTATTGGTCACATTGGAACTAAGACCGTATTGCTGGCTCTTATTGGATCCAAGCTGGACTGCTGCAATGCCCTCCATCTTGGCACGTCAAAATACTTGGTAAAAAAGTTGCAGTCTCTACAGAATGCGGTAGCCAGAACCCTTCTGAATATCCCCAAGTTTAAACAAGTTTCTCAGCTATTACATGGCCTGCATTGGTTACTGGTGGAGAAGAGAATCTCATTTAAAACTCTGTGCCTAATGCACAAGGCTCTCTACGGTACTGGCCTTCGCCATTTCCAGGAGCGTTTTTCCTGGTATGCGCCCAATAGAACCCTCAGATCTAGTTCACAGCATAAGGTCCTGATTCCCAGAGTTAAATGAGTAAACTGGGGTGGCAGAACTCTGACCTTCCATACGGGAAAGTTATGGAACTCCCTACCCTATTACCCTCCGATCCCAACACAGCTTGCAGCTATTCAGAAAGCAGCTTAAGACGTGGCTTTTTTCCGCCGGTAAATAACAAGGTCACTCAGACCTAACTCGGTTGATGCTCCTTCCTCCGTCCCTGATTCACCTGGCGCTGAGACACCTTCGGGTAGTGCCCGCTCTATAAAACTATTTCCATTCATTCATTTTGAAGAGTGTCTTAGGGGTCCTGCACTCCCAGGCTGGAGAATCCTTTAAAGCTCGACCCTCACCTAGAAAACTGCTAGACTTGCAAAAGAAAAACAGACACACTGAACCTGCTGCATTTGCATTTGTGACCTGTGAGAATGATCTTAGGAGGTTGGACCCCCCTTCCATTTTAAATTGAAGTGCAAAGAAATCACCAAGGATCATCATAAGGCAAGTCCCCTGAGTAGCTCTAGGAACATAAAGAAGTGAAAGTGGGCATTTCTGTGAAGACTCCAGGCTGACCAGTGGTGACTGGACCTAGACCAGACTTTGCTGTGCTCTCTGCCTGATGCCTGGACAGTCTCTAAGTGTTCCAACTGAAGTACCAGGGCCTTTGTATTCTACTAACTTTGCTGTTTGGGAACAATATAAATATGGAAACCTTGTCAAAACTTTTGTTCCACGGATCCAGAGCTTCAAGGGGAGCAAACGCAAAAAGTTTCCAACCAGCGGTTTTATGGAATGGGACTGAATTTCAGTTTAGTCTTGCATGGAAAATATTTTTGTTTAGAAAAATGACAAAGTCCCTTACAAGATCAGATAAATATTGAGTTTACAAGGAGTAAAACTATAAAAGATAAATGCATATAAAAATGACATAAAATCAATATTGGAATATGTCACAATAATTATTTTCATTTAGCAATAATCAGTCCATATGCCTTTTTCATAGAGTCCATACTCACATATCTATAACAAGGAGTCAACAGTTCCCACTGTACAACCAGTCCGAGCTCGGTATCATTACCAAAAATGCAAAGTGCAAATGTAAGCAAAATCTTAGTCAAGGTGATAATTGAAAACAAGTACCACAAACTCATACAAACCAGCCCACAGTAAAAGTACAAAGACACTATATTGCATGTACAGCCAAGGGACCCATGCCTCTCATTATAAAGTGCCTTTTGGATGTGTAAACACATATATCATAAAGTGCCCTGTGCAAAGTGCAAACAGAGCCCCGGAACAGGATTGCTTTAGTGATGACTGCATGTTGTATGGGGGATATTTATTTCCCTGCTAAATTTCCCAGGTGGACAGCGGCAGAAATGTCTTTAAAGACCATTAAGCAAATATATTCTGTCTGTAAAAGCTGTAGATAAAAAAGGGCTGATCCGCACCTTCTTATATTCAGGAGCTTCAGTAGCAGTATTAAAAACTCTTTCCTAAATACAATATATTGTTTACCCCCCCAAAAAATGTAGCAATGATTGACTGGTGGTTGAGTCACACGGGCAGGGTTCTAGTAGGGTGTCACAATATACGTTGTTAGGGTATGACACTAAATAGTGGGTTATACCAAACCTAAACCTGATCAAGTAAAATATTAGTAGTGAATGACCAAATGGGAATGTAAGATTATTGTGATGTGTTTAACCCTGGCCGGACAACCACGCTATGCTCGCTAAGTTTGCGTAGTTTGTGCTACTTAGCTCAGTGCAAAATCGCGTAGCGTAGTTAGCATTTTCTGCTCGCTCGCGGTCCTCAACATCAAGTTGGCTACCGCGAGCGAGCAAAATGACATCCAGGCGAGACTTTTTCCTCGTTCGCGATCAGCAACATCAAGTTGCCGATCGCGAGCGTGGAAAATAAACCTCCCGGCGAGAGGTTTATTTTCCACGCTCGCGATCGGCAAGATTCCTGGCGAGATTCTCAACGCGGGGAGGTCAGGTTTCTCATTGCGAGTGGTCGTGTATGCTCGTGACCGCTCGCGATGAGAAACTACCAGTCCGCGTTGAGAAAGCTGCCGCTCGAGTAAAAATCTACTCGAGCGGCAGAAAACGACCACTTGCACTGTGGAAGATGCCATTTGCAATGATTGCACAGTGCGGACAAGCATCCAGCACTGAGCAATCATCTCGAACAGCGTACTACGCACTCCGCGCAGCGCTACGTGTATCTCGCGAAGTGCAATTCGCATAGCTACGCGTAGCGCTACAATGTGACCTAGGCCCAGGGTTAGATGTGTTCCAATATTGATTTTATGTGATTTTTATGGTTTTAATCTTGTAAGCCGAATAAAGATTTACCTGATCTTATCTGTCAAAGTGCCCTTTTTCAGACTGGGACTTGAAAACTTTTTTTTCAAACTTCCCTACTTCCAGGCTCTGGCAGTGCGAATCTACTCAGGGGTGTAGCTTCAGAGGGGGAGGGGGTGTTTGCGGTATTACACCCCAAGTAAATTCATTTTCGCCTAGGGAGTTGGATCTGGTGGCCCTGAGTCGGGTCTCCTATGCCTTTGTTGATGTTTCTTGTTGTCCTCGTTTGCCTAAAAGGTTTTAACTGGATACATTTTTTTTATCAGGAACTTAGATAAAGTTCCACCTAATGCAAATCAGTATTGAACCTGTTCCTCATGTCTCCCAGACCTTGATCATCTCTTGACTCTTTGGCATGTGTTTATTAGTTGGGAAATTTGCGATTC
The DNA here is from genome assembly GCF_964204655.1 of Triturus cristatus. NCBI lineage: Eukaryota > Metazoa > Chordata > Amphibia > Caudata > Salamandridae > Triturus > Triturus cristatus. The sequence continues at coordinate 1,009,998,883 of NC_140593.1, read as the reverse complement.
ACACTCTCCAAATTTCACTGACTAAGCTACTCCCCTGAACATATTTGCATAGACATCCAACCCGTGCTACATCGCTGTTGCCCTCAAATCGTGCATAAGTCCCAGTTTACTGTAGCTATTGAATACTGCTATTTTCACTCAAATCTTTAAGAATTCATGCTTACCAGTCCCTTTATTTAAGTTGTTTTGTGATTTTGTGATTTTTCTTATTACATTGTTATCTAGTTTTTTACATTAGATTAGGACTTTTATTGTGTTGTATTTAACCTTTTAACTGCTGTGGTACTTCTAAATACTTTACACTTTTCTCTAAGTTAAGCCTGTCTGCTCTGTGCCCAAGCTATCAGGGGTTGAGCTAAAGTTTAAAGTTCTGAAACTTTTGACTAGACCGAGCAGGATATTGACTAATGGCCTGATTTAGATCTGTCCTGCCGTCGCTTTTCCATCGGATTCACCATACCCCTAGAAGTCGGTCCTCCAACTCTATTTAGATACTGGCAGGTCAATGGATGAAATACCGCCAGGGTGCCACCGTCTATGCCAGATTGTTTTACCCCCGTCAACTGAGCCATAGGCAAATGCAACTGCTGGAGGGAGCACAGCCAGTTTGTCCTCCAAGCCAATCACAATGTGCCTTCTTGCTGACGTAACGGCGGCGGGGAAACCTCCACACCTGCGTTGGCATATTGGAATGGATATATAGCCAAAACTTGCCTTCTTTCTGTTTGACATTTCTTTTTCCATCATGGAGCTAATTGTCCGACTCCTTTGCTGATGCTACTTAACCATGAAACAAATCAACTCCATTGCCACCAGACTCTAAGGTAAGTTTCTATTGTTACTTGTTACCTTTTGACTTGTCCGTTTACATTTGATCTGGACTTGTGCATGTTGAAATCTCTCTTACAAGCAATAACATGCCAATGTGTAATGCACATGTGTGTAACGTTGTCAGTTAATAAATGTAAAGAAACACTTCTGTATAATTTTTTTGTAGTTTTACATTTAGTGTAAGCTGTCTTCGTATTATTGCACATTTACACAAAAATGGACATCAATAAAAAAATCTAAAACTGTGCATACAGGAGTGTTAACTTGATTTTCCTAAAATATAAAATCATTAACATATGCATTACACATTATTTGGATAATTGAAATGTAATATAAAGTAGAAATATCCCTTGACAAGGTGGAATAATTGTAAAATCAATGCTAGTACCAAACTTTAATCAACTATTATATTGATGAATTTAACATTACCATTCTCTTGTGCATTTCCTGTATTTTATTAAATGTTATTTGAATGCTTCTACCAAAATCAAATTGTCCGTCAAATATTTTATTTAGTAGTGTATGGACTATACAAATGAGACATTTTAAAAACTGTTGTATTTTATGTCTTAATTTTAAGTTAAAATATGTAAATCACATTTTAATCATTAACAGTTCTAGGAATCTTGGTGAAATTAAAATATTTTTTTTTATGAAGAAATTAGATAATTCTCTCAAATCAATATATTTTATTGCAAAACATCAAGAGTAAAAACAAACTGATGTTGGAGTGTTGCCCTGAACTTGCTTCCTACACAGATTGTCAAAAGGGAACCTCCTCAGGTAGGGGCATGTAGTGGGCACAGAGGAGGCACCTCAAGGATCTTTCTTGGGAGGGTTGAGTTTGGGTTTTACAGGGCTTATGGCCATGTAAAACATATATTCAAGAGGAGGAGTGCAGGTAGGAGGTGTGGGAGAGGATTGGGTTTGGGAGGTAGAGGGATCTGCAGTGCGTGATGTGCATGTGTCTGTTGATTTTGCAGTTGCATGTGTGTCTGGAGTATGTTGTGTATGTTTGGGTGTTTGTTTCCTGGCAGGTGTAAGTGTTCGGGTGAGTGTGTGCATTTGTGTTTGGTGGGTGCTGTTTTGAGTGTAGGTGTGATTGTTTGTCATGGGCTTGTAAAGCATGGCTACTCATCAGTGAGGGTCTCAAGGTGTTGGGGTGGGTGGGGGCTGCTGGTCCCTCTGGGTGTAGGATCATTCAAAGAGACAGGTCTTGAGGTCCTTCTTGAATTGGGTCAGCGATGCAGATTGCCTGAGGTGAAGGGGCAGGGTGTTCTAGGTCTTGGCGGGGAGGTAGAAGAATGAAGCTAGGGTAAGTGGGGTGGAACAGAGTTGTCTGGATGGTATGTGGAATGTTGGGAGGTGGTTCAGATATGCTGTTCCTTCATCTTGGAGAGCTTTGTAGGCATGTGTGAGGAGCTTAAAGATGATTCTCTTGCTGATTAGGAGCCAGTGGAGTTGTCGGAGGTGTTGTGTAATGTGGCTGCGGCAGGGGATGTTGAGGACCAGTCTGGCTGCTGCGTTTTGGATGTTCTATAGTTTCTTGAGATGTTTCTTAGTGATATCAGCATTGAGTTTGCTGCTGTAGTTGAGACTTCTGGTGATGAGTGCGTGAGTAACCATCTTTCTGGATTCTGTGGGGCACCATCTGAATGTCTTTTAAAGTAGACGAAGCGTGTGGAAGCAGGCTGAGGAAACTGCGTTGATTTGGCGGTTCATTGTGAGCAATGATTCCAGTATGATGCTGAGGTTGCGAGCATGGTCTGTCAGGATGGAAGGGGGTCCCGATGCTAGCCACCAAAAGTCATCCCAGGCTGAAGGGGAGGGCCTCAGGATGAGTACTTTGCTCTTGTCCGACTTGAGCTTGAGTCAGCTGTCTTTCATCCAGGTGTGTGGTTGTGCTTTTGAGGTGATTGGTGTGGTTGTGGTTCCTGTGGGCATGTGTTTTGCAGTTGCATGTGGGTCTGGTGTACGTTTGGATGTGTGTGTTATATCCTGTGTTAGATATAATGCATTCTCTCACTTGTTGGTATGATACCTGCTGCTCAGCCTGTGATTGTGTGTTTATGTATGCCTGAGGGATCAGTTGTAGAGAGTAGGCTGAACAGCAGGAGGCTGCTCCTGGTGGGGCATTGATCTGCCATTTACATGACATCGGTGCCCTGTATTAGGGACTAATATGTTCTAATAAATGTCATCATAAAACCTAGGTGACCTGCCTACAAAGGGTATTCTTTGTTGCAACAGTGTGGTTTCTGAGTTGTTTTGGATTCAGTTGAGTGTGTTCTTTTTTGTTTAGTTGGTGTTGTTTTGCATGTGGGTGTTGGTTTGGATGAGTGTGCTGTTGAGGTATTTGGTGTGGTTGTGGTGCCTGTGGGTGTATGTTTTGCAGTTGCATGTGGGTCTGGTGTATGTTTGGAAGTGTGTTATTTCTCAGGTGTTTTGTATTCATGTGAGTGTGTGCATTTGTGTTTGGTTGGGGTTGTTTTGCATGTAGCTGTGCATTTAGATGAGTCTTCTTTTGAGGTGGTTGGTGAGGATGTGGTGCTTGTGGGTGTGGTGTTGCTTGTGGGTGTCCTGGTGGTTGTTGGTGTGCTGGTGGTTGTTGTGCTTGTGGGTGTGCTAGCGGTTATGTTTGTGGTGTGGTTGTGGATTTGCTGGTGATTGTGGGTGTTCTGGTGGTTGTGGGTGTGATGATGATTGTATTGCTTGTGGGTGTGCTGGTGGTTGTGGGTGTATTGGCTGTGGCTGTGGTGTGCTGGTGGCTTTGCTTGTGGGTGTGGTGTTGGTTGTGGTGCCTGTGGGTGTAATGTCAATAATGTCTGGATGTTGTTTGGGTGTTTGCTTGTGTTTGTGTTTATGTTAGTGTGCTGCTTGTGTGTGTTCGAGTGGGTACCTGCAAAGAAGTAAGTGTGCTTGGGATTGTGGTGTGACCTTGAAATTGGGATGAGGAAGGGCTGAGTTGGGACACAAGGTTAGGCTAGTTGTAAGGCTGCAGTCAGTGACGAGGTTAGTCTTGCAAATGATCCCTAGTGGCCAGACAATTATATATGAATGACTTCCAGGCATGTTACCATTTGTTGTATTTGGCAACTAAGGCCCTAGGTGCCATTCAGGAGTGGAGTCTGGACCACAGAGATGCTGTGTAAGAGGTCAATCGCCTTCTCACTCATTGCAGCCAGGATGAAAGGAGCTGGGGATGAGGTGCCTGTGGCAAAGTAGACCCCAGCCTTTTTAGTGGGGCGGGCTTGGCCTACTTCGGGGTAGCAAGAGAGAGGGTGGAGATGGGTCGCTGGGTGGTGGACAAGGATGCAGGTGGTACAGCTCCTGCAGGATCTGCCACAACTAGGGACTGGTTGCTTGTGGAGGGAGGCCTCCAAAGATGTTGATGAGTTAGTGGCCTCCGTTCCAGCCCCCTCACCCTTTGTGTCACTATATTGATTGCTGTCTGTGGTCTCACCACCCGAAACACACTGGGACACTGTTTCCCTACTTTCATGGCCACTGTCCCCTTCACGTTCTCTTGAAGATGCTGAAAAGACATATACAATAGTTTTCTCTTATCTGTGTAATTAGAACGGATCATGAACTTTTTTCTGATTTTTTTTTTCACATTTTCAGATTTCACCTGCTTCAACCCTTTCAAACTTTGGCTCATTTTTATCATTATCTCCTGCATGTAGGAAACATCTTCAGAAACTATTTGGTACAAGTTTTGTAAATTTCCATTATTGCTCCTATATCATTTATGATCTTGTCGCTTAACCATTTTAAATCCACTCCAGGACCTGTTTATTACCTCTTGATGGTCCTGATTTGTTGTTTAGTATAGTAAACTAATGTACAAAACATATTATGAAGGAAAACCACGTTTGTACAGTGTGTATACAAGGCAAAGCAAGGCAAACCTAATGACAGGAATAATAGTCTGCACCACCAGAGCTTTCATCAACCAGCTTTAAAACACCACCTACCTTTTTCACAATTTGTCAAACTAAAAAGGAACATCTCGGACCTTCAGGATATAGTAATTGGTGGACGTGGGCCTTTTTGCAGGGTCATCCCTGAACTTTTTTCTAACCTCCTAGCCTTTTTTCTGACATGGTGTTGGTGGTTCTAGGACTCTGGGCACTTTTGCACTGCTGTCCAGTGTAAAGTGTGTGTGCTCTCTGTGGTAAACATGGTAAGATTGGTCTACACCTGTTTGGCATATTTAATTTACCTGTCAGTCCCTTGTAAAGTGGTATCTCATATACCCAGGGCTGGTAAATTAAATGCTACTGGTGGGCTTCCAGCGCTGATTGCGCCACCCACTAAAGTAGCCTTTCGAACCATGCCATTGCAGGGCCTGTGCACACAGTATTACTGCCGCTGTGACATGGCACCTAAAGTGTGTGCCACGTCTGTGACCCTCCTTTTACTACATGTCAGTCACCCCTAAGGTAGGCCCTAGCTAGCCCTATGGACAGGGTGTATTGTAGGTAAAAGGTAGGACATGTACCTTAAGTGTGTGACATGTCCTGGTAGTGAAAACCAGCTATTTTGGTTTCTCCACTGCTGTGAGGCTGCCCTCTCATAGGAATGCATTGGGGATTCCCTGATAAGTGTTTCAGTGGTAATTCCTGATATGAGAGGAGCAGCGTGGTCAAGTCTGGTATGGTTGGAATACTAATAATAAATGCTGCTCAATGGTGTGCGCAGATTTTTTATCACTGTTTTAGAAATGCCACTTCTAGAAGTTGTTATTTCTGTGTACAAGGTGTCTACCTGCCTGATGTGGATTGAATGTCTGGCTTTGGAGTGACAGGGACTGGTGAGGTGTGTGTGGCTCCAGGGCGGGCAGAGTGAGTCAGCGCTGGGCTGAATAGAGGATCTGCATTTGGATAAGTGGGAGGAGTAGTCCCCTCACCCTGAATAGGTCTGTGCCTGTCTGGGTGAATGCTGGATCCGACCCCTGTGGTGTGTCTGATGAAGAGCCCCCACCTGACAATAGGGAAGAGGAGCCCTGTAAACATAGTGCTCCAAAAGAAAACAGAACCAGCTCAGGCTGGTTCCCCCCAAGCCCTGTGCCATTGCAGACAAAGAAAAGAGTGTATAAATATTGGGGCTGTGACCCCATGAAAAGTTTTGCTTTCAGTGCTTCCTTGTGACTTTGGGAGTTGCTGCTGCTGGGCCCTGGGAGGAGCTGCCACAAGGGCCTGCATCCCTGATGGAGGGCCCCGTGGGCTGGCCTTCCTGGGTCCAGCTTTGCTTCTTGGGACTCTGGCTGCTGGCGCCTAGTGAGCACTATCTTTTTATTACCAGGAGAAGAGGAGCGGGAGTACTCTGCAGGGCTGGGCTATCAGAGTGAGCCGAGAGAATCCCGGCATGGGATTCCCCTGCACGGCGCAGGAGTCGAGTGGGAGCCCACCCCGCATTGCTGATCCTGGAGTGAAGCTGCATTTGAGTTCATTGAGAAGTGAGATCCCACCCAGCTTTCATGCACGATTGAGCCTGAGCCCACCCCGCATTGTGGTGTGCCCGATCGGAGCAGGAGCCCAACCCGCAGTTCTGAGGATCGGCTGTGGTAGAAGCGTGAAAGCAGAAGTCAGGCAAGTTGCCTTATTGGGGTGAGTCTGGAGTTCGGAAGTCGGCGCAGGCCTGAGCGGGACTCTGTGAGCTGGTGGGAGCCCTGTGTATGCAGGGAATAAGTCGGGAGTGGTCCCGGTGCAGGAGAACCTACTGAGACACATTGCCGGTGCCTTTCCCGTGCTGCAGTGAGACTGAAGGAGGCAGAGAGCATCCAGAGAAGCCACGGTGAGTGGGGCTGCAACCTGTGTATTGTGGGTGCTGATCGAGGACATTAAGGAGGAGTCCCAGAGGGGGGCTCCCAATGCACCATGGTACCGAAGTTAATTTCCCCAGCTGTACTGAAGTCGCGGGCAGCTGCACAGAGGTGGAAATTTGGGAATTGTAGAGTCCCGGAGTGGGGCTGCCCCCAGAGCACAGTGAGTGCTAAGTATATTTGTTTGATTTTTTTTAAAGAGTTGCGGTGCCGAGAGTGGCACCGGGAGAGCCACTGTAACGGGGGCTCACAAGGCACGGTGATGCCAGTGCTAATTTATCTTTGGGGCAATATTGTTTTCGCGTCCCAGTGGGACTCAGGAGGCACAGTTTTGCCAGGCCTCATTTCCCCAGATGCACCGCAGGAGCGTGGGCAACTGCAACACGGGGGCATTTTGTTTTCATGAGGAGAAAGGGTGAGATGCACCCCACGCCCCCAGTGCATTGCACACCATGGTTCTTGCTGCATTGGCAGCCAGAGGGCCAGTGAAAGACCCTACAATAGAGCCCTGATATTTTTGGACATAGGGCACTGGGCCCCAGAGAAAGGCTATTTGGCCTGGGGGCCATTATGGGTACCTGTGTGTATCAGGAGGGCTCAAGACCCTAACTGAAGGTGATGTAGGCACCTGGGGAGTGTTACTACGGTGCACTCCTATATGTGATTATTGCATAATGTGTTTATGCTTGTGATGCTTATTACATAATGTGTTTGTGCTTAGGATGTGTATGCATAATGTGTTTATGCTACAGGGATTGCATAATGTGGTTATGCTGATGATTATGCCTAATACTAATGTGATAATGCTGAATACAGTATTTTGCCAGTAGTTACTGGTTGTGGTATACAAACTGCTACTTGTGCTTTCTAAAAGTTCTGACAGCGGCCCGATTGGCCCTTTCATGTGTATATAATCCCCTGTGAATATTGCTTAGTGCCAGTTGGCACAGTGTGTATGTGTGATTATGATTCTAATGTGCTTTGGATAATACAAAGGGTGTTTTTGATATAACCTTGTGCGGAGTTTCTTTTGTGGTGTGCCTAGTGTGTTGCTGCTGTGTGTGTGTGTTGCGCAAACGCTTTACACATTGCCTCTGGGATAAGCCTACTGCTCGTGCCAAGCTACCAAGGGGGTGGTCAGGGGTTATCTTCAGCGTGTATCTCCCTTGCCCTGACTAGAGTGGTGGTTTCTGCCTGGCATAGGAGCAAGCCCTAGCCAACCAGAAATCCCATTTCTAACAGTAATAATGAATGAGAAATTAAATTCAACCAACTGGGCTACCTGCCTCTTGTAATACAGGAATCATCGAACCGAGTAGAACAATTGGATGGAAAGGATATGTTAAAAAAAAATGACCAAAAAGGAAGTCAAAGTAATGGTATATGTTTTGAAATATTTCACCAAAGCACTCCTGGTCAAATCAGTAATCAATAGATGATGGGAAATCATTCAAAATGAACTGGATTTTCAATGTTTATTCAACATGAAATCTATGTTTGCATACAGCAGATCCAAAAATATTATCCACCAAAAAACTGCCAGAACAGGAACATTATGGTATGCAATGGAGAATTAACTGTACGCATTATACAAGGTTATTGAAGGCAACTCCTTAGATCATCACACAAAAGGCAAAGCCATCCAATTGAAGCCTTCGGGTACTTGTGACACGAGGAATGTCATATGTGCACTGAAATGCCCATGTGGAAAGTCATATTTAGGGAAGACAGAAGGAAAAATCAAAATCCATGTCACGGAACACAAAAGTAATATATAGAAGCAGACCATAATGTGGCCCCATTACGTTTCCTAATTTTAGAAGTCAATATAAACAAGCCAGACATGGATTTACAGAAAAGACTTTATTGGATTAGGAAATTTGACATTATGCAGCCATCCGGGATTAATGATAAATTAGAATTTGCATGTTTTTTTATGATTCTAATTCATGTTTTTAGTATGTTCTCGGTTATAACTGTACAGATTTAATACAGTATTTTTCATAGTATCAGATATTACCCATATCTTACATGCTGCATTATTTTTTATTCAGGTAAGATGCCTACAAATAGCTTTTTAGGTTAGCATCTTTTGAGTCAGGGGGTTTTACAGGTTCAGGGTTTTACAGGTTAGGCGCACAATATGCATCACGTTGTTTCTGTATCTTTAATGGTGGAATTCAAAGCTCACCCTTTCACATGCGCGGGTCCCTTAAATTTTTGTACATGGAGCACCAGTGTAATATGTTTATTGCAATCGATTCACGTTGGGTGAAGTCAGTGGCACTGTCAACATCATGTTTACGAAGGTATAATGGCGAACGTGGTGCACGTTCCATAGTCGATTGTAGCAGTCTTGCCATGGAATACTGGTAAGCAGAATAGACATGCATAACTTTTGTGAGTGTCACCTGGGGAAATTCACTTTTGAGCACACACTGTAAATACTTCACATGGTGCATGGAGAAATTCGCAACAATAAATTTAGGCTTATTTTCTAGATGGCCAGCATGCATTAACTATGGCGCATTACGTTTCAGGCACTTGGTTCTACTTCAATAGATTGCGAAGCATGTTCTAATTTGCGTGTCACTCAGGTTTTTGATGTTACTACTTAATGAGTTGTGATTCTAATGCATAGTTTGGAGCTTTCAGCTCAGATTTTTTATGGATTTTATGCGCACAGGCATGAGTTCATATGCACAGCTATTAGAAATCCACAATATTACAGGCACTAAGGGGCATGTGTATCAAAGGATACATTTGCGATTGTCAATTAGCGATTTTTAGAGAATCGCTATTTGTGAATCGCAAAACACTATGTATGTAGGATTTGCAAATAATTTTGCAAATCCTACATATTCCTTAATTGGGAAACGCAAATTGCGATTCGCAATAAAGGAATACCTACACATTCAATCCTATGGGCCTAGAGGCCATTAGGAATGATTGGGAAGACATTCTCAATTTGCGATTCTCAATTAGAGAATCGCAAATTGAGAATGCAATTTTAAGGGTGCCAGGGTGTCAAAAGGACACCCTGTAGCACTCCTGAAATGTGCATGTGTGCACATGTGGCACACACACATGCCCTAGGGGCATTTATGTGCACCACATGGCACTTTGAAAAATGCAAAAAAGTGAATTTTTCAAAGAAATCGCAAAGTACCACCAACTTGAAGTTGGTGGTAATTTGCGATTTCTTAAGGAGACATCGCACAACTTAGGTGCTTTTTACATCGCATTTCAGGAATCGCAATTTGTGATTCCTTAAATGCTTTCACAAAATAAGGAATCGCAAATTTTGCAATTCCCTATTTTCCCGTTCGCAAATAATCGGCCTGTTTGCGAACGGGAAATGGGCTTCATACATATGCCCCATAGTCACTTTTTAAGTTTCACAGGAATACGCTCACATTTCATTATCTCAATCTACATTAAAGATTCTTGAGGTGCTGATATTTTCTTATGTTTATATTCATTCTTGAAACACCCCTGAAGAAGGGTCATCCGACTAGAAATGCATTGGGTAACAGGCATACAGAATTGATATCCATGTGATAATTTTATGGATTATTCAATAATTATACTGAAATTATTACAGAATTATGTTCTGCAGAACAAACTTAAAGGATCGGTGTGAATAAATAACACTAATCACCTTACAGAAGTGTGTAAAGAGCATCATTTATAATTGTTTGAGTGAAGATTTTCAAGTAGAACCAGCTGGTTCAGGTGTTAACCAGGACAAACAAGTGGGGATCCACTACCAGCACACAGTTTTATGATTACTAGGTGCAATACTGGGGACACTGCACAGTCCTGATCGCACAAGGACAATTGTAAGGAAGTTTTGGTTAATTTTAATAGTATTATAAAGATAGCGTTTTGGGAACACAGTCCAATAAAGATACACGCAGCCCATAGTTCTAGGTAATTTAGAAAGAACTGAAACTTCACTTCAATCTCTTTTATTTTAGCCTGTGATTTTTTTTAAAATAACAGTTATTCTGAATTACATTTTTATTTTCAACATGTACCTGTTTCTCTGGTTAGCCATAGAGCTGGCTGTACAGGGGCAGGACCTCCATATCCAGCAATTTGAGCTCCTCTGGTGAGAAGGCTGGGGCCCTGTCACCTGCTTTCCCGGGCATTATGGCTCCCAGAGTTTGGAAACAGCAGCAAAAGCTGAGAATATTTTGTTGGCTGCAGTGTTAGGAGGAAGATTAGTTTTTTTCTGGAACCCCCTGTACATGTACACAGTGTACACAGTCGTCAACGGAAACGGACACATCAATTGGCTTTCGCACGTTGCCATCACACATGTTAGTCTATGGCTGTGTCTGTCGTGGAGTATCACACTCACTACCCGGTCAACTTTCGCAACCGCCATCTGATAGCAAATGTCTTGATGGCGAGGTCAAGCTCCCACCATTTTAGATTGTGAAATAGTGTGTTTGTGAATGTTAAGTGCATCACCACCACTCAAAATGGAGTCTCTTTTGTTTACATATACAAATGCTAATGTTGTTAATTTGTTATCCCCAAAAAGTGTTATGTAGTTCGTTAATGTGGTTGGATGCAATATTTGCAATGAGATTATACCACCTTAGACAAACTTTTCGATGCAGTAATGTATTATTTGCAAATTTCAAAAAAAATCACATACACGAGTAAAAAATGTCATTTAGCAATTATAATTATATTAAACATATTAATTTTTTGTATAATTATGCACAAAAAATATATTTATTGCAAACTAGATGACATGTATGTGTTAATTTAAAAATATGCTAGCAAACATTCACAAAATGTTAATTATTTTAAATGCAGACATATAAACCCAGGTAGAGCGGCGAGATGACAGCCTCAATTGTGCAGACAATTTCCAGACCTTGCCACCATGCAAGAATGGGATATTATAAAAAAATTCAGATTGAATAGGCAAACCATTTTTGATTTATGTCATCAGCTCGAGGCCAGATCTTCTCCTCACAATAGGAATACCACAGCAATAACACCAATAGTCAAAATCATGACAGTGATAAATTTTGTGCCACAGGATCATTCTAATGCACTGTGGCAGTATCTTGTAGAATGTTAAAACTAACTTTTAGAGTTGTGCTACAAAATGTTTTTTCTTCAAAGATGAGACACATCAACAGCTTCATCCAGTTTCCACAAAATGAGGATTTTTACAATGCTAAGGGATATATTTATGCTTTGGGTCGCCTACCACATGTGTTCGGAACAATTGATGGCCCAGATTTTGCCTTTAGTGCCACCACACGCCAGAGTATACTGCAATGGAAAAAGCTTCCATTCAATCAATGTGTGCATGTTTTCCAGGACCAACCCATGATTCATTTGTTCTACAGAACAGCAGCATACTCCTGCAAATCTCACATCTTGGGCCTGAGATGGCCTGACTTGTTGGTAAGTACAGCCTAACAATATAATGGCTGCCTAATTTCAGGTTTAATGATCTAAAACATAGTTTACATTTTTGTGCAATATTGTTTTTCTTATGGAAGACTCAGCTTATCCTAACCAACCATGGTTATTGGCACCACTGAGGAATCTAACACTGCCATTGGAAGTCTGCTTCAGTGAGTCCCATGGAAGAACACGAAGGCCGGTTGATCGGGATTTTGATCTCCCAAAGACTCTCAATGTCTGGGTAAGACTGGAGGAACCCTCCTATACTCACTCGATAAGGTGTGCACATCACCATGGCCTGCTGCATGTAACAACACATAGCCCTGCAACAGAACATTCCATACATTATAGAGGATGGAGACTATGAAGAGCCATCAGGTGAAGATGTTGAAATGCCAAATGAAGATGAAAGTGATGAAGAGAAAGGAATTGACTTATGTCAAGATTGTATTGACAACTCTTCACATGAGAGTGAATATACAATTAGGGGCATATTTACAAGAGGCCTCCATCTCCAGTGGATCACTTTTTTTTTACACTCTGGTGGCATAGGCCTCTCAATCATATCTATGAGGTGACACAAAGTCAGCCTGCGTGGCTTTGCATGGCCCCATAAATATGGAGTAAAGCAAGGCAGTGCAATGGACTGCCTTTCCTTATTCTGCGTCAAGGATTTTCATTTTTTTTCCTTCTTTCCCCTTTCCATGTGTACTGCATTCTGCAGCACACATAGAAAGAGGAAATCACATATTGTGATTGTTCTAAGGTAGGAAGGTGCTCCTTCCTGCACAAAATCAATCCTGCCTACAACTGAGGTACCCTTGTACCATGGTGCAAGGATACCTACATTGGTGCTCAGCATTAAATTGTGCACCAGTGCAGGGGAAAAGACAGAAATGCACCATATTCCATAAATACAGTGCATTCCTGCCCTTTCACATTGGCATAGGGCAACGCAGCAAGAAGACTTGTGGCGCCGCACTAAGCCAATTCCTCGTAAATGGCCCTCACAGTTTATTATATTTCATGTTAAACCTACTTTTAATCTAATGAGGATGACAGTCTATGCTGGACATTTTTTAGAAAAGACAAGTTAAGAAAAATAGAGTGTAAATATGTTTGTTGATCAAAGGTTTGACACAATGAATACTCTGTTAATTTACATTGTTTATCTTTGATTGTTCTTAGAAAATGTGTCCTCAAAATTATTAATTTGTTATGTGAAAAATGTGTATAGTAATCAACTAATTGTTTTTTTTTCTTAGTCTGTTTTAGGTTCCCTCATCATGTCATCTTCATTTGGACATTTCAAAGTTGCGACATTTGCAGTAAGATGCTGCTGTTGCAAAGTACAAAGAGAACATGGGTTGATCCTGTGAAAGACACACAGAATTTGGGAGTGCATATCTTGTACAAGGACAACTTGCACAGTTATTGAATTGAAGTTTTTAAGATACATTAGACTTGGTTTCTCTGGAATGTTGACTCCAAGTTAATATGTTCTGTATAAATTGCTCTAACCTCAAATGGTAGTCAACACAACGCATATTGACCTCCCTTCACATTTGCGGAATTATTATTTTTTGTTAAGTATCTGAGGCTGTTGATGTGTAAAAAGAACTTCTTGTAGCCCAACATTTAATGCCACATGTATCAATTGTAGGAATCAAAATTACCTAATTGCGATTTTCTGTGAATCGCAATTAGGTAATCGTTATTCCTAATGTATGAAACTCCATGAGTTTCAATTAGCTATTCCTAGGGGGTCATAAAACAACCTACCTCATGAATTTGAATGAGGTAGGTCACTATTTGGGACCCATTAGGAATTCTTAAAATCACAGTGATAGTGGCCTGCTGGGGTCATCAGACAACCATGGCCATGATTGCTTTTAAATAAAGCAATACTTTGTTTTTAAATGCAGGCCATTTTCCAGTCGAATAGGGCCATTTGCAACCTTAAAAAAGGTACATACATGTGGCCCTTAAAGTTGTTTGTGACATTGCACCAGATACTGCTGCCCTGTATCGGAATGATCCCTGGCCAGGAAATGGAGTACTGCCATGAGTTAAACTATTGATGTTATTGATGTGAGATTCCTATTCTGGGCTAGGAGATCTGTTTCCAGCTGATGACATAAATCAATAAAAGTTACACTATTTAATATGATATATTTGATTATATTCTGTTCTTACATTGTGGCAAGGTCTGGAACTGTAAATGAGAAAAAGGCACTAAGTATTTGGGTTATGCATGGGTTGTAATGTTTAAGTAAAAAATGACAAAAATATATTTCTTCCAATTGAATAAACTACTACTTATTGATCAGTGGTTTTTGTTATGTTTGCTCATTTAAAAAAAATACTGGGCACATTACCTGATGGGAATTATTTAATAACCAAACAATCACTTTAATGTCTACATCTTAAAATGTATGATGTAAAGAAAAAATTAACCAATTGAGAAATGAAATGCAACAGCAGTCTTTCACTTTGTCAGTTTTGTTTTATTCAACATAATAAAAAAAACAGGATGAAATCATAAAACCAAACCAAAAATTAAATCAGTCAATCATGGTGAATTGATCTATTATTGCAGATGTCCAATGTCCAAAGTATGACTGGCATCAGAAAAGTAGATGTGTCTAGAAAATTTTCCACAGAGTGAATCGTAGTCTCACACTGGAGGAGATTAGATTCTGTGTCCCTTGCTGGTGGTGGTAATGGAGCTGTTGCCATCCTCTCTGGTAGTCCACTTGAACGTCCCTTCCTGAGGGCAGGAGGGTGGATCAACAGTTGCAGGGACTGAGGTGGGTGCAGCTGTTTCCTCTTGTGGCATGGTTTCCCTTTCTGTGGCTGAGACAGACGTAGTTGGACCACAGACAGGGAAAGATGTTTCTGGAAAAGCCCTGCAGATGTGGGTGAAAATATCATACAGCACCCCAGTCAGGGAGATGAAACTGGAATTCAGATTTTCCATGTGTACATTGTGGTCCCTCTACAACTGCTTCAACTCCCGGAGCTCTGTCATGTATTGGGACTGATGAAGGGATCACATGACTTGACTGATGGTGGCTTGGGTGATAGTGAACCCAGTGGCATCACTTTGCTGGAACACATATTCCCTCCCATAACTCCAACCCCCACAACTCTGTGGCCTTAACCCAGAATGCCTCCATCCCACTGGTTCCTGGCTGAACTGGAGGTAGTGGTGTATCAACAGCAGCCGAGACTGGGGGGACCAAGATTGATGTGATGTTGTTTTGGACACAGGAAGAGGAGGTATCCATAGGCTGAGGTGTGGTAACAGCTGGGTTGGGTGGGATGGGAGGTGCAGGTATTAGCCGAGTGAGACTCACTGTAGCTGTCTGCTCTGACAGACCAGATGCACCAGGCTGCTCCTCGTGAACTGGACTTGCAGGAGTATAACCCTCACTGAAGACTTGATCCTGGTCTGGAGTGGAGGTATCCTAAGTAGTAGATGATTGTCCATGTACTCTGGCTGTTGCACCTATTATGAATTAATAAAAATACACATTTTAAAAATCTGGATTCTACAACTAATTATTTTGAAGCAAAAATATGAAGTAACCTAGGAGTAAAAATTAAAAGATTATAACGATTGCACCTTTCAGTGGTATTATAATAGGTTACAGGAACAGTTTATATGACACAATACTACCTCAAAGAAGCAGGTGAAAAGATGCCCTGTGATGCAATAAGATGATTGGAAAGTATACATAAAATATACCAAACATTTCACATAACAGAGTAGAGATGTTAACTGTGAATTCAACCATTCTAAGGCCTAGCCGCTGATATTCTAACCTTTACACAACTTAAAAGGATATATAGCATTAGTCATTATATGAACATTACAGAGTACATTTTCACAAATATAATCACTTATAATCAGCATACAAAATGATATACCTTAAAATGTTTTAGTAAATAAACTTTGATTTGTGAAACAAATAGCATCAATTTAATCAAATAATAGAGATAGGAAAACGTACAAAATTAAACACAAAAATATTTCAATACATAGCAGGATATAGAGATTTATCAGTACATAACACATTGACATATATAAAGATGTGATAGGATAGAGAGAATGAGCAAGTTAACATTGCAATATTATCTTCACAAAACAAAAACAAGGCAACATGGTAGTTGTAATCATTTCAATTAAACCTTTAAAACACTTGCAAATGTGTAAGTTAAACATACCTACTGAAAATATGCTGTTAAAAAAGAACAGACATTTACAATATAAAAATCATACATGCAGTATGTTATTTGGTGTAAAAAAACTAACAAGCAACATTACTTCATGTGAAATGTTATGGACATTGAAACCTTACATTTGACAAAATATATTCAAACAAACAAGACAACAAACGAATTGTATTTGTATGTTTCTAAAAGGTGCAAAACACATTTAAAAAGGTAACTGAAAATCAAAAATGAGATTTATGTTTAGTGACATATTCAAAACTGTAACTTACCAGGCTCCACTCCATTAGGGATTCCTGTTAAGCCTTCAGGATGTAGGATCTGCAAGATCTTCTCCTCCCAGGGAAAAAGTTGTAAGGGGGAGCTGGGAGAACCACCACCAGTCCTCTCGACCTCTAGGTGAGGCTTGGTGGCTGGAGAATGCACTCTCCCCTGTAGGCTCTTCCACCTCTTCTTAATTTCCTCCTGTGCTCGCAGGTTTTTTCCTATAGCATTCACTCTGTCAACTATTCTGGCCCACATTTGACTTTTCTGAGATAAGGTTGTATAACTGACAATTCTCCCTCTGTAAAATGGTGATTTCTCCTCCCTCTCATTATCAAACTTAAACTAAATAAATATTATGACCCCCTAGAACATAAATGAGAGAAGGAAAAAGGGACAAGAAACAGAGAAAGCCGAAAACAAAACCTGACTTAACTGACAAACCTTCTGCTTGAAAATGGTGTGGTGCAGTGGAATGGCAAAGAATCATGGTCGAAAACTAATTGTGCTTTATAGTGTGGTATGCATGTGAACAAAATTAGCCTAAACATATCTGGTGTGTGGGACTAGCATCCACCTACAGCCACAGGAATAGTCCAAAGTTGAACGCGGCCAGAGATGGAATCACTCCATTGGCAATCAGCCTCTAGACCACTGCCAGCCCAACTGTAAAATCAAAATAGGCTCGGCGCAATCCCACCACCTTGATCGCAACAGAGTAATGCTAGCCACTAGAGAAGTCCACCACGTTAACAGCAGTGAACCGTTTACATGACGGAAAACATTCTGTTGAAGCGGACGGCGATTCATCCAGCACACAGTTAAATACAGCGGGGGGATTCTGTAAGCTTGGCGGAGTTCTTGTAAACTCTGCCACGGAGGGATGACGGGTGTCCCACCAAGATCTAAATCAGGCCCTATATTACTTCTTGTGGACACCAATCCATCCCAAGTAATGAACCCCTTTCTCACAACACCACTTCCAGAACTGACAGTGCAAGGTGATTGTCGTGGGATCAATTGCCACTTTGATCTATCTGTACACAAGCATGACATGACACAGAAGCCATTTCCAAGACATCCCTCTCTCTGTCTTTGTCTTTATCTCTCTCCCTTTCTTTGTCTTTCTCTCTCTGGTTTTGTCTGCTTTGACTGCTGCCACAAATCCCAGAGTGGAGGAGGAGACTGAGAGTTTGATTTCCAAAACCAGGTTCCAATGGCTCGAGCTCCCTGGGAAAAATGCCTGATTGAATAAATGTCCAATCTGTAGTGACTTTGGTTCACTCGTTTCACACACTAGTGTAGTGCAATTTATCGGAGGTGTTTACATCCCACCACTTTCAAATCTCCCCAGCCTCCTCTCTCCAAACTTTTCACTTGGAAAGTCATAAGTTGACTTTGCAGCATTAACTCCTTCAGTGAAGACATCCGTTATGGATTTGAAGATGAGGTGTACCTACGTTTACTCATGGAAGTAGCTTCCTACCCCTTGATTTTCACTGCTAACCTATCCCTGCATGACAGAATCACACTTACAGTCTAATAGAGGTGACAGATCAGATGGCAGATTTTCCCTACTCTCCTGTAGCTTATATGTACGTAAGTGATGCATTGTATGTCCATATGGATGTTAGATATATACCATTCAGTACAGAAGTAATCAACGTTAGCTATCTTATTTGGCATGTTAAAATGGAACATTGCATTTGTTTATTCTAAATACATAGCCGTCAAGCTGCTCCATGGCATGAGTGACATTTTGGGGACACCTTCAGCTAGTAATAGCGTTTTCGCTGAAACTCTTTCCATGTTGACATTATTAAGTTCATTTACACAATCTTATTTTGCGGGCCTCTGTATGGAACAATTTTAAATTTGAATGCTCATTCCCTGCTAATTCAAACCCACATAATCCCAGACAATACTAAATGATATGTTACTCTTTAACAGGGGCACACAACAAACAGTTAACTTTTGAAATATGTCTTGCCCAGGAATAAACTGCAAATTCAATTTGTCAAAATAACCCCTTTTGACAGCTCTAAACCTTCCTTATAAAATATTAATGTCACCCTTAAATCACCCTTACATGGCTTTAAGACAGGGTGTATGGTATATACAAACAGGAAAATAAAAGGTTAAAGTAAAGCATATTCTTACATTGAAAAGGCCTAAAAAGCTATTTCCACAATAGCGGGGATAGCTGTTCCATAAGAAAGCACTAAGAGTTCATCTTAAAATGAAAAAATGTTACATTCGCCTAGGATTCAGCCAAAAAGTGACTTTGTGGACTTTTTAAAATATTTATTACAAATTCAATTTATTGGTACAGCTGATTTGCATAAATTACAAAAATACCTTTTAAAATGTTACCTTTAGCCTACCTAAAGCCTCTAGAATCCCATTTACATGAGCTTCCAACTGTCATCCTGGAGCTGAATGCCTCCCTGATTAGGTGTGAATTGGTTCCTAGAGCTGAGAAAAAAGGCTTGTGAGTGGGGAGGTGTCTACTCCCATGACTGGATGACCATCTGGGCAGTGCCCAGGATCTTATTTATCATCAAAGGGGCCTGCCCTGTCACAGGCGCAAGTAGCTCAAACCTAGGTCACTGCCTACTCTATTGTCATCCTAGCCAGCCCGCCACCAATCACGATAGGAGAGTACCTGCGCACATTGCCAGTTTTAGGTGGCCACAGGGGAGGATGTGCTCATTTCCCTGGCCACATCCCTAGAGTGTGTACTGGAGCTCTGAACAAGGGAGGAAAGGTCCTGCCATCTTGGTTTGTGGTGGAGAGGAGCTCTGTGGTATTGCTTGTGGTAAGGCATGCAGTAACTGCTATAGAGGTTAGTAGGGTTACCCCTGGAAACTTTTTCCCTATTTGTCAGGGAGGGGCCAGGAGTCACCCCCCTCCCACCGTGCAGTACCAGACATAAAACTGGTACTTTGGGACACCCTCTTCCCAACACCTCTGGACATTTGGAAGAAAGGAGAAGGACTGCACCAGCTATTATGAACTGTGAGTAGAACCCTAAGCTCTGGACCTACACCCATGTGTACCCAGGACTGAGATGTGAACTCCAAGGTTCAGTTGCTAAACTCCTTTTGAGCTACAGGGACACAAATGTTGCAAGAAGCCCACTTCCGTGAGAGAGCCCGCAGACCAGTTACAACTGGACCCTCCTAGTGGCTTTTGTGGAATGAGTCTTGACCTCCAAGTGCTATTTCTCAGGTTCCAAAACCATTGGCTGGAGTAAAAGTGTACTACTCCTGCCTAAACCTAAAACCTGGGTCTTCAAGGATTTTTGTATGGAGAACCGACAAACGACTAGGACCAACCTGCCAAGCCAATTCACAGAGGGTACATCATGGATGGGCATGACTTCATTGCAGGTCCTGCTACATTCTTCTCTGCAGCAGCAAATCTGATTCACCGGGCACAATGAAGACAGGCATTGGATGACGTTGAACCCTCTCCAGCTGTAGCCGTGTCCCAATTAAGAAATCCAACTTCCAGAAAAGAGACTACATCCAAAAGTAGTTTTCTTCACAGGATCTCAGATCAATATTAATGACTTTCTGGGTATAAACTTCAGACTTTACCCACTCTGAGCTTTTTCCACCTTTGTCGACGGCTGCTCCGAGACATCGTTCTAAGTCAACCTGTCATCAACCACACCATCTTTGGATCCAGCCTGATGCCTTGCACCACTGAGGATCTACCATCTCAGACAATTTCCAAAACTGAAGGTAACTCTCTGACCAAGACCAACCTGGTCCTTGTATTCAATCCACGCTCAAATGTGGTCATCCT
The DNA here is from genome assembly GCF_964204655.1 of Triturus cristatus. Lineage (NCBI taxonomy): Eukaryota > Metazoa > Chordata > Amphibia > Caudata > Salamandridae > Triturus > Triturus cristatus. The sequence continues at coordinate 1,009,978,473 of NC_140593.1, read as the reverse complement.
TAAAACGTACCTTTTGTCCTGGTCTTGTGCTACCAGTTACTGACAGCTAGTACTTTGTGCTTTAAGGCAATATTTTTATTTAAAACTTCAAAAATTCATATCTTCCATTCCTCTTACTGAAATGTTATTGTAGTGACGTTACTTTGTTTCTTAAAATATTTTCTTTTTCATTAATCAGATTGGGTTTTTTGTGGTGCTGTGTTTTAAAGTTGTTAACTGTTTTGGTACTCTTAAATGCTTTATACATTTTCATAAGGCAAGCTTGTTTCTTATGTGCCATAGTTACTAAGAGATGAGCTCAGATATAGATTGCTGAAACTGTACTGGACCTAACAGAAATAGTGACTTTATTACTTGTGGTGGACTACCTTCTGCGTAAAGTAATAATCCACTTTCTGACACTAGCTATTATATTAGGTCTCCTGAAACAGTAGCTGTTTCTAAATGTTGCCTTAAAAAACTGTGGGGAGTTGGCAGCCAAGCCACCATCCAGTCCAGCCATGAATCATTTAGATGAGAAATGCCCAATACGGCAGAAACTGGGAAACCTGACTAAAAGTCATTTCCTCATCTCTCCTAAAGCGTGGACTGACCTTCTGCTACACATACGAGCATCTTCTTCACTTCTTGAACTCCACAAGATGCTGAGGACCTAGATGTGTGAGTAGTCCCACTAAGCCTTACATTCAGCTAGACTCACACTTGCTCAGCACCAGTATACCCTTTGAGGTGATAGTGCCCTCTCCAAATCTGTATAACATAGCAGAACTGTTAATTGCATTGATGACTGGGTGCAACTCCGTTAATATGCTGGCTCAAAGCGGCCTGGCAACATGCAATATTTAATCAATCTATCTTTCAAGCCTGTGACACGCCCTGTAGGCACCATGGCAACTTACTTGAATGCATGATGCTTCAGAGGAAAGTTGGCGCCTGGTTCTGTAGAGTCTGGCAGGCGCATGTTGTGGGAGATTGGGTTATTAGTTGTGTAGGATATGAGGCCTGCACAAGAAATAGGTCCCCTTACTAGGAACCAAGCACTCCATCTTAGCGCTTGATTCTCTCAGGAGAGCGATGCAGTCCAAGGCTTTTGCAGGGGAGGTGGTGTGGGCTAGTAATCACCATTCGCTGGCACGCAATAATAACACTGAATAAAGTATTGTCCAATCAGTGGTTTTTCTTTAGAAAAGGAAACGTGTATTTATTACACACACACACACTAAATACCACATATTAATTTACAAATATATACATAAGGTAGAATACAAAATGCCATAGATTGCATTCTGCAATCACATTTGATGCCTGCGGAACTATGACCCTCAAAATCACAGTACCCCCACTTATGCCAGACAACACATCACAATAAAAGGGGGTCTCAGTTTTAATTAAACAGACCAATTGGCTCTGTCAAGGGTTATTACATTAATAGACAAATAATTTACATGTTAAAACCACCATTATTTCATGTAATACATAATACTCAGTATCCCTTTTCACAAACGTGTTTCACATCACTTAAAGCAGCTATAATGGCTCTCGGTGATGAAGCCAAACACATTTAAGGCCCTCACCCTGACCTTTAGAGCCCTCGAAGGCAAAGGCCCTCTTTACCTGAGGCATAGACTCTGCCTGTACCAGCAAGACAAAATGCTGAGGTCCAATAACCTCCGTCTTATGCGACTTTCAAATACTCCAAAGTCTCATAGTTTTGATAGGAAAGCTCTAGAACACTTAACTGCTCAAGTTTTGCAGGGCTCAGTAAGTTGACATCTTTAAAAGAGAGCTAATAACTTGGCTGTTTGGTCAAGTGTAGTCCTTGGGCATCCGGTGTGGTTTCAGTGTCTGCTTTGAGAGCCAGGATGCTACTGCTGAAGCAGCCAGGAGCTTAACATATGCATACCATTGATTGACTGATATTCGGGTGTAAATGCAATAATCTTTCTCAATAAAGCATCGCATCATTGTCCAACAATCAATGTCAGCATAAGAGATAACTAAAGCATTGAAAATAAACATATAATGTGGCTCTGCCATTTTATACACGGTCAGGCCACAAAAAATGGTGCCCCAAGAACCAGCCCCTAGAAGGTACTGCACTGCCAGCTCTGGAACAAAAGCGCCAGCCTGTGGAATGCTTAAATATCAATAAAAATCCTATGGGGCTCATAATGTTGACCCCAGAAACAAAGGGTCAGGTCTTTGAAAATGTAATTGGGGGGAAACTGCTTCACTCCTGCAGCACCCACCCACACTTGGTGGTGGTACCGCTGCCATCCGGGGGCCACCACAAGGCAAGAGAAATAAGTTAATGTGCCTCTCCTATGATATCATGGGGCGCTCCAATGGGGAAAGGGTGAACATGAGATGAGTGGCTTTCCTGCTGCACCAGGGAGAGCTGCTTTTCATTTTCTTTTTTGATGAGTACACATGCTCTGCATTTCCTGGCTTTCTTTTGTTTTTGTTCCCTTTTTTGTTTGCAGTGCCTGGTCCCACCCCACATAAAAAAAAAGTTGTGGACAGATTGGGAGCCCACCGCCAGCTGTCCCTGTCAGTTCCACAACTGTCCGGCTCGTCCACAGCCAGAGCAGGAGCCAGCAGCCTGCTTTTCCCCTGCCCGCTTGGTGCAGGCAGGGTGTGCTGAGTGTGGTGGCTGCCCCACTCCCCTCAGGCATGGGCACAGGGAGCGGGGACACGCCGGTCACCATTGGAGCATGCGAAAGCGCTCCCCTGGTCTCCTTCTTCCTCTGGCCCTGGATATAGGTTTGTGGGCCTCTTCACTCAGTGCAGGGGAATGCAATGGTGCACCCCTTCATTTGTATTGGTTCCTAGGGAGATGTAGGCCCCCGGGAGCAATGCTGAAAGACGGAGGGGGCCCCATCCATGTCCTGGTTCCACTAGCTTCCTGTGCCAGTTCTTAGTCTCTGGTGCTCCTCTCCTTCTTCTGGAGCTTCCCTCAACTGGTCCTCAGTGGGTGTAACGGGGCTTGACTCACTGGCCCTTGGAGAAGGGGGATTCTCCTTCCTGTTGTCAATGACTGTCGTTGGGATCGCAGTCCCTGTAAACAGCACACCAAACAGTACTCTCTCTCTCCCTTGTGTAAAAGTTAATAAATGGTGGTGGAAAAATCTAGTAGCAAGGAACCCCATGTCAATTCTAGGGTGCCACATCACCTCTCCACTCCTGTCCTAGCTATCCTGCACAGCATGCTGGAACAGGTGAAGATAGTGCCGTCCAGAAGTCACTGGTCACATATCCCCTGAGAGCCCCATCGCTGCCCCTCACTGTCACCACTGCCAGGGCCTTTCCCTTCAAAATCTTAAAATGAGCCTCCTCCTGTGTTGGCTCCAGTTGTCTGGCCTCCTTCCTTTCTGCAATGCAGTGGGTTTCTTCCCCACCCCTTCCTCATCAGGAACTGAGGAAAGCATTTTAATTACTCCATTTGTGTGAAGAGGCCTTTCTTCCCTCTGCTGGGGAGAAATGTAATTCATTTGGCACAGCAGGGTGACAAAAGTCTTGCACGCTGATCCTGAGCTGAGCCAGAGAAATATAAAAATTCTGGATGACCCCATTAAGTGTTCTTGTATGATCTTGGGACCTGTGTATGTGAACTGGATGCACACTTTTCACCCCTGTTTGACATCTTGTGGAAATTTGTCAGCCGAAGGGAGGCGAAATTGCACTCTAATGCAGATTTCCTCCATGTGTTTAATAAACTGTCAAAGCAGACAAAACAGTAAACCATATCGATTTCACCTATAAGTGTCCACTACAATAATAAGACTTCCCTCATGTCAATATGTAACCCTGCAGAGTCCACTCTGTGCAAGGCTACCTGTGCACAGTTACCCATCTCCTCAGGCTGATAGTCTCACACCTGCAGCCCACACGTGTTCCCACATGAATGCACATGTGTTCATGTGTATCCAGAAAAGTGCCCCTCACCCTAGCTGTGTCGCAGTGACCTTATCTTAAAAGGCAGAGACTGGCGGTCAACACACAAAGTATGTGATTACTGTGAGTGAGACACATGTAGTGAGACCCACCCACAGTAAAAAGTCTAAAACCAGGTGATCAAAAAAAAAGAAAAGAATTCTGGGCATATTAACTAGGCAGAACCCATTTTATCATGAGTTTTAGAATCCACCAGTAATGAGAGGACTATGAGGTGGACGGGAAGTTTCTCCAAAGCAGCACTGCACATGCAACAAGCAAAATGACTGAGTGTGACTCCTTTGCTGCTTGTGTTGTGTTTTGGCTCAGGGTAACAGGTGCCTCCCAGCGTGCAATTTTAAATCAGATATGACCTGCTCTCAGTGCTGCCAGCAAATCATGTGCAGCCGGCTGCCTTTACGAGCACTGCTGGCCCTGCACACACCATGACAACCAGGCAGTAAGGCAACAATGAGACCCGACCAGTTGTGTCAAGGCCATATAGGTAAATATTTTAGGGAATCTTCTGCCCCAAACACCCACCTGAAGATATGTCCAGAAACAGTTCTCCTACTATACCGGATTTACATTTATTACGATGGAAAATGGGACCTTTTGAAAGAAATGTGCCAACATTTCTATTGTAGTATTGCACGGTATTGCTGCTTTGGACAAAAGTCGCTTTGCATTACATTGATGCATTGCTTTGTATTGTGTACACAAAACTGTATTGTCAGTCACAAAACTGTTGTGTTTAATAGTCTTACATTGTATAGAATTGCTGCATTGCACAGTATTGTGCATTGCATCAGTGGCGTAGCAAGGAGTGTGTGGGGGTGGTCCACCCATGGCATGAGTTTTGGGGGTGGTGACCTCCCATCGCACTTGCCTGAATTCTCAGGACAGGCACTCCCCCACAGCTCTTCCATCGGCCGCTGCGGGGTGGCAAACTCAGGGACCACCACGGCTGGCCAAAGGGCTAACTAAGCCACTGCATTGCATAGTATTGACATACACCATATAAGTAAATCGTTCCTCCAGCGAATGTTGGCGACAGGGAGAGACCAAAGCCGGCAGCTGCCAGCAGTAGCAAACACCACAAGTGTAAGCTGAGGGAGACTCAGGCATAGCAGAGAAGAGTACCAGTGAGTAGGGAGAGCTGAGATTTAGGCTGCACCCACCCCTCCACACGCAAGTGAATCATGCTAATTTGTTAAGTCAATTTAAAAGACTATTGCCAAGCAGGAAAAAGTCCCTACAATAACAGAATCATTGCACAATAGGCGATCAAAATGCAATACTAAAAAGGAAACTATACTTTTGCAAACTAATTAGTACTTTAAATATTAAATTGTGATGTTTTAAGTATATATATATAATATATATATATATAGTGTAAAGCATTGTGGAAGTGCAGCTACCATTTAAAGGTTGTGGGAATGAGACGTAAGCAAGATCTCCATGTTGATTGTATATAGAAAAACCCCAAAGGATTTGGATGGACATTTCTTTTTAACCGGCACGTTCAATGTGCAGTGTCATGGGGAAAGTGGCATCGCTCATTCCTGCAGCATACACTTTCATCTAGGGCAATCAGCATTATTATAAGATGTTTGCAAATTTTATCAGACAATGCTGTGCCTGACCTTTTCTTCACAGTCACAAGTCGAGCTGAGGATGAACACTCATGGGGCTTCTCAACAGGAGGAGGGGTGGCAATTGGATTGTCAGCACGGTCCCAGGTCTTTCAACAATTCTTCAGTGATGGGGGAATTTCAGAAAGCCATCTTGCAGCATGAATAGCAAAAAAGAAAACAGGAAGCAAATACTTCTGTCAATTATGATTAAAAACAGTATTGAAATGTACTGTACTACTTGTGGTTGCTCATTTTCGAATACATTTGTATGTGGCATATTTTCACAAGGAATTATTTTCTTGAAAAGTAAGACCTGACATATTATCACGCATTTACAAACTTGGGGCATCATTACGATGATGGACGGTCGGACTGCCGCTTGCCATCATAGTGGTCTTGGGATCCCCCAACAGGCAGGCCGTGGCCTAATTGCCCAAATCTATTTGACCACCATAGTGGGTGTCAGAAAAGTGCTCTATAACATTGCAGCTTGTACTGGGGGCCAGGAAAAGGCAGCAGCACAAGTCATAGGGTTAGAGAGCACTTTGTGCACATGCATGCACCGTGTGTGATGCACCATGTGGTGCATGGTATATGGTGCATGGATTTGTGTAGGGGCACTACATGTGCCCCCTGAACCACTTTGCAGGGGCCCACAAGGGACGGGGGTCCTGTTTGGGGCCCCAAAGTTCCTTTCTGACAGCCTTTTCATAGTGATGGAATTGCCATGAAAAGGCTGTGGGAAATGGATAACGTAATCCTGACAGCAGTGCCTGCTTCCGCACTGCCCCATTCTAGGGATACGAGTCTGACCACCACCCGATGGGATCGTAGATCCTGTCAGAGGCTGCAGTCTTACCCCTGATGGTTTTAGTCAGACCACCTGCTTCATAATGCAGCAGTCAGTCTGAAAGGGTGTCTGTTGTGGGACGCTGTTGGTGCCGGTCCCACAGACATCTTAACCAGCCCCTAATTTTGATGAAACTTTTGAGTAACTATGTGTTTATTAATCTAAATGTGGTCCTTTTAGAGTAGTAGGACTTCTTTCCAAAAGAGCTTTTAATTCTATTAGAATAACAGTGTCTTAGTTGTGTTGTTTATACATTGTTCTGCATAAGTTAGCATTTGGGGCACCATTTTATGTTTGACCGCCATTTTGATCCATGAGCGAAACTAATCTCTTTCTCCCTCTGCGAGAAGCAGCTTTGGTAATTTTTGTTTCCTCCAAGGCTGAGCCTTGCTGTACTAATCAATTCACTCTTCTTATTAGCGCATACCTTACCCACTAGATAGAGGCCTGCTCCCACTAGTCCAGCGATGGATACAGGCAGAATGACCTTGGCATAGAGATAGTGTGTGCCCAGTCTCAGGATCGAAACTTATCCTTCTGTACCTCCTTTGTGTAGCTGCCTCCATATGGAAATTTCAAGTCTCGGAGTGCCTTCTTTGGTTCTGAATCGTACATAATGTATCACCATGTTTTCTGATGTCAGACCCTCTGCAGCAATCCCTAGAGACTGGGCAGATTGGGCTCCGCTCGAGTGTACCTGAATAAATACATGGTTTGTATTCTCTACTGTCTGACCAACTCTTCACTTGTATGGAAGGCTGAGAGGTAGTCGTGAGTGACCCGGGTGGTCCTATTCGGGTCACTTCCTTCTGTTGGCACCCGAACAAGGATCCCATTGGGCGAGTGGCCCATCCCATCCTGTGGACGGGTGGGAGGTGGAGGCCGCCATCGGGTTGGACGGACGGACCAGAGATCCCTGCATGAGAGAGTTTCTGAACTCACAGCTGCCCCTTCTCTCCCACCAGATGGTGCCTCGCCCAACAATCATTCCGACTGGGGTCCTGAATGGTGAAACCCTTGGATATGACCGTTTGGTCTGAATAGTCGGCAGTGGAGAATAAATTTGTTTGACCTGTGTGCAGCAGGTGAGTTTGTTTTGGTTCTTTGTGGATATGGTACCCTTTTGGTTTGTATTTTGCACAGTCTGAGGACTGATTTTGGTACAAAGTGTTTGTGAACACTTTGCCAGGCAATATAACGAATTTGTCCCACTTTTTAAAAAGCCTGGATTTAGTAGATTTTTTGTTTCTTGTTGTCGTTGTTGTTCTGCAGATGCTCGATAGGAAGAAAGTCAGCCAGAGCCTGCAGAAGGCACTCTGAATTTTGATATGTATGTGAAGCATGGCCTTGGCCCTATTATGTTTAGTACGCTATGTCCCAAATGTACAAGGGGCAATGCCAAGTTGCAGTGGCCATTGACGGGCACTTTTGATGAACAAAAAATTTTTGTTTTTACAAGAGAAGTTGGTTGCAAAAAGAAGTAAACAGTCTATGGTTGATTCTCTTTGAACGTGGCAAAAGGAGGCTAAACAGAGGCGAATGAAAGCAGAGAAAGAGGCCAGGAAGGGGAGAATGCAAACATTGACTCAAAAGCCTATAGCACATGATAGAGAGAAACAAGAGATAGGAATTGAACTTGAAGATAGGAGATTTCGATTGAATATTGATACATTTTATGTGACCCAAGAAGAAAATGATCCTGCTCTTCCCTCACAGGCCCAGCTACCTGGTTGTTCTGTCTATGCTGTTTCTGTTTCTGTTCCTGTTGATCGGACTACCTTGACCACGGCACCTCCTGTCCTTTCTTTGTCCTCGCCGTCTGTGGCAACTATGGCTGTTAGTACTCCTGCAACACCTGTTGCTTCAGCATCTCTTTTGCCAGCTCTTACACCCGCGACACAGCCAGCAGCAAGGTTAGTGCCTACTCCCTCTGTTATCACTCCCACTGTGTTCTTCCATTCCCCAACATCACAGAGGAGTGGAACCCCAGTACGTGGATTTGAGGATAGAGACTGGACGAAATTAAAGGAATGTATGAGGCAGACGTTAGTCCGATCTGATGTGGGAGATGAGGAGAAAAGGGTAGTAGCTAATCAGGCTGCCTAGTGATCTCGGAATCCCATTTATGGTGTAGAAGATGTGTGGAGTACGATGAAAGATTATGAGCCTTTTGTACAACAGCATGCCCTTAAGCATAGGCCGGCTACTTTGATCCATCTTTGGAAGCAGCGTTTCAACGATGCAGCACCGCAAATTCTAAATGGTATTAAGGATCATGTATATGTTACTGATATGGTGCCTGGTCAAGTCTTTGGTAATGTTGCGACTTTGGTTGCTTATCGGGGTAGACTGCTTGAGAAGAGCCCCACCGCGGTATCTCGGTTTCCGATGCCGGAGGTTCATCCTCTCTATCATCCAGAAATACCAGAGCTAAGGGATCAGCATAATGTTGTTACTAGACATGGGGCAGTGGCCCGTTTTCAAGAACAATTAGTTTATACTCTGTGGAAAAGGAGTGAAGTATTGTCTCTTAAGACAATACTTCACTCCTTAAGACTTAACAGTTACCTGATCCAAGGAAGAATCTGACTGCTTATTATAAAGAATTGACTGAAGCTGCCTCTTCTACAGTGATGGCTCTTGCTAATATTGAAATGTTTTTTGGCTTACTTGTTCCAGTTGATATTTGGAGACAAGTACACACACAGGATCATGCTGTGGAATTGGGTGGTACCTTGGATCAAATTAAAGTATGGGATCAGGATTGGAAGCTAGCATCGACCAGAGATACTTGCTTTGCCCGGCCGTATCATTACATATATACATTCTCTTATTCATCCGAGAAAGGTTTATTGGGACACGGTATCGGCTTGCCGTCAACAGAAAGATGAGAGTGTGTCTGATTTTTTCACTCATTTGAAGGTGTGTTTCTAGTCTACAGTAGACAGGATTTGTCAATCGAAGGTGGTGTTTGATTGTTTGTTAATAAATTTGTTTCCAATTTACTTCCTGAGATTGCAACCTGATTACAGGCTTCCGAGAACACCTGGTCTACATCTTCCCCTTGTGTTATTTTCAATATGGACCAGTATTATGAACACAGGGAAAATGAGGGTAAGGAGAGGAAGGAGAAGAAGCACAAGGATTTGAAGTCGAAATTGTTGTTGCAGCGGGCCTCTAGGGGGAATGGTAGAGGACGTGGTGGTTCAGCCCAACAGCTTCCACGCACTAGCAGGCCTACAAATACCATGCCTTTAGGGCCAAATCAGTGTCCTGTGCTTTTGTAGAAAGTGGTGGTCCCGAGAGGATGAGGTTCTCTTGGACGGGGTCGTGGAGTTGGTGGCGAGGACAGGGCTCAGAATGCTGTGGCCCCGCAGGGTCGTTCTGATGATCAAAACTATTTGGATGACTATTGGGATAGAGTGAGGTACCAGTTTCAATACCTGTAAATCAACGTGGTCCTTATGTTAGTGTGGATGTGCATGGTTCGACTAAGGAGTTTGTGGAGGATACAGGTGCAACAAATAGTTCTATTTCTTGTTCCTTGGTTCCTGGGGCGGCTCTGTCTGGCCACAATAATGTTTTGGTAGGTTTGTCTGGTATACCGGTTTCGAGCCCCATTTCAAAACCTCTTGCGTTGACTATTGGCCCTTTCACTGTGAATTCGCCATTCTTGTTGACGTCAAATTGCGGTTAGAATTTGATGGGTTTGGACTTGTTGAAGAAATTGCATGCTATGATTTATTGCTCCCCGGAAGGGGTTTACATGACAATGGGTCCAGATGTTGTGAGCACTTTGCAGTGCCTGTCCAAAGATGCGCCTCTTCCTGCGGAGTTTAAAGATATACCGCCCACTCTTTGGGCACCAGGTGACACAGATGTGGGATTGTTACAGATACCGCCAGTTTTGATCCGAGTTAAAGACATTGCTATTTTACCTCGCATCCCTCAGTATAAAATAACGCAAGCCGGTGAGCGATCTTTATTGCAAATTATACAGGACTTGATTGAGAAAGGAGTGGTTGAGGAGAGACAACGGCTAATGATTGTAATAGCCCTATTCTTCCCATTCTCAAACAGACACCTTCAGGTTCCGCTGATGATCATGCTGAAGTTTATCGCTTTGTAATTGACTTGCGGGAAGTTAATAAAATAGTGATTCTCCAGTTTCTGGTGGTCCCTGACATAACGACTCTTTTGACAATGATTCCTTCTACTGCTACATACATTCTCAAGGCTATACAGAGAGTCCGAGTATCTATAGCCAGGTATTTTTAGGTCAGCTGGATTCCTTGTTGCTCCCTAAATGGAATATAGTGCTTCAGTATGTCGATGACTTGCTCATCACCTCAGATACAGAGCAAGGTTGTAGAGACAGTACAGTTAAATTGTTGTAACATTTAGCTCAACAAGGCCATAAAGTATCCCTTTCCAAATTTCAGTATTGTCGACAGGAGTTCACCTACTTAGGTCACCTACTGTAAAAGGAGGGTAGGAGATTGACCCCTTAGCACATCAGTAGCATTGTGAAATTGCCCTTTCCACAAACTCAGAAAGATGTGCGCGCTTTCTTAGGTATCACTTCTTATTGCAGGCAGTGTATACTTAGCTATTTGTTGCTAATCAAACCCCTGCTTGCTTTAATACTAAAAGATGTGCATGAACCCTTGCCCTGGATGCCTGAATGTCAGCAGTCTTTTGAGCAATTGAAAACTGCGCTTTGTTTGGCTCCAGTACTCGGCACCCCAGACTATACTAAGCAGTTTGTGTTGTATGGCCATGAGATGGCTGGTTGCGCGCTTTCTGTTTTAACACAAATATTTGGAGATAAGCAAAGGCAGTGTGCTTACTTCTCTGCTGTGCTCGATCCAGTTACACAAGCCCTCCCGAGCTGTCTAAGAGCGGTCGCGGCTGTGGCTGTCTCGATAAGGCAATCGGCTGGACTCGTACTTGATACTGATCTCACAGTCATGGTACCCCATGCTGTGGATACAATTTTGAATAAGACAAAAACACAGCACCTCACCTGTGCACATCTGAAAGGTTAGGAATTAACGCTGTTCGCCAAACATATTACGATGAAACGATGTGCCAATCTGAATCCAGCATCATTACTACTCCTCCCTTCTGAGAATAAAGAGATTGACATACATGATTGTATCTTCTGGACGGAAGAAGAGATAAAAGGACGGGTAGACTTGCCTGATGTTCCCTTATCTGACCCCAAGGGGAACTATATGTTGATGGTTCTTGCTTTAAATTACCAGATGGCACAACAACTGCTGCATATGCTATTACTACGCTGAGTATGGCAGTAGAGACATCACGAGTTCCCTATCAGTCGGCCCAAGCTGCAGAGCTTTTTGCCTTAATACGAGCCAACAAATTGAGTGAGGGACTTGTTGTTAATATTTATACTAACAGCAAGTACGCCTTTGGAGTCGCCCATAATTTCGGGCGACTCTGGGCAGAGAGAGGGTTCCTTACTTCCCATGGGACAAAGATTCAGCACGGTCATCTTATATATAGGCTTCTGTCCGCTTTGACACTCCCTAAGAAATTGGCAATAGTAAAGTGTGGCGCCCATAGGAAAGTGACTGACAATGTAGGTAAAGGAAATACTTTTGCAGATCAGACAGCTAAGGAAACATCCCGGACTAAGATGCAAAGAATGTCCGTAGCAGGTCCATCTAGCTGGGTGCCCGAGGTCACAATGTATGAAGATACACTTGAGAATGTGAAGGAATATAGAGTGAGGCTACAGTGGAGGAATTAGCAGTGTGGCAAGAAAGTACAGCACAATTGAACCATGAGGGATGTTGGATTGACAAGTCAGGAAAGAAAAGATGGATGTTGCCAGATGCATGTTCTTACTGTAGTCACAATGGCCCATGGCCCAGCCCATATCAGTGCTAAGGGGATTTGCTAGTTGTTAGACCCTGTATGGTAGAATGATAACATCTCCAAAACTGCCGCACATTTAGTGAAGTATTGCATGGTGTGCATTATGCACAATCCTGGAAAAGGTACCCCTACACCGCCTGGTAACTTTGCACCCCCTACTTTCCCTTTTAAGGTCCTTCACTTAGATTACATTGAATAGGACAGGGTCAATAATTTGAAGTACGTGTTGGTGGTTGTTTGTGCATTCAGTAAATGGGTTGAGGCTTACCCACTAAAGACAAGGCAGCTATTGAGACTGCAAGGTACTCCTGAAGGAGTTCTTTCCTCATTTTGGCCTGCTCCATTTAATCTGGAGTGATAAATGAAGTCACTTTAATGCCAAAGTCATACAGTTAATTTGTGACGGTTTGCACGCAAAACACAAATTTCATGCTGCAAACTACCCACAATCGGCAGGTTTGGTTGAGAAGGACAATGGTACTCTCAAACTGAAATTGGCAAAGATTCAGGAAACAACAGGTTTACAGTGGCCAGATGCTTTACCATTAGCTCTTTTGTCGACAAGAACAACAGCACATACTCAAACAGGATTGTCACCCTACGAGGTTGTGTTTGGATGCCTTTCAAATGCCTGGGGCATCCCGTGCTGTTAGATTTGGGGGTCTCTAGTTGGCACAGGTATGCACTTGTGACAAATAGAGACCCTTGCCTCTAGTCAGGGTAAGGGGGTCACTCCTAAAATAACCCCTGCTCACCCCCTTGGTAGCTTGGCACGAGCAGACAGGCTTATCTCACAGGCAGTGTGTAAAGCATTTGTGAACACATACAGTGATCAAGTGACAACACTACAGATGGACACCACTCAAGTTTTATATCAGAAATAAGTATTCTTTATATAGATTTAACACAAGACCATAAACGACAAAAATCCACAATACTGTTACTTAAATTGGTAGTTATAGCTTAGTTTTATTTAGTACTTAAAATGCGACACTCTTAGTTCAATGTACCTTTAGATGCGACACACAGGGCACCGAAAGTAGTGCAACGATGGTGATGCAATGAAAGATTGGTGCAAAGAAATAAAGACGTGAAGATCTTCCTGATGCGGCACGCTTCTCCGATGTTGCGAGAAGACTCGACTCGATGCGTCAGCCGCAGCGGCGACACCCTTGTTCCGTGATGCGACGACAGCGGACTTGGCGGCGACACTCTTCTCTGACGTTGCGAGATGCTTCCATTCGATGCGACAACTGCAACGGCGACACCCTTGTTCCGTGATGCGACAGCTGCAGCTCCGACGGCGACACGCTTCTCCGTGGATGCGAGGCGCTTTTCTTGATGCTGTGCAATGTGACAGCTACAGCGGCGACATCCAAGATGCGACGGCAACGGCTGCGACGGCAACATGCTTCTTCCTCGATGCAAGACTCTTCTCGTGATGCGGTGTAATGCAATAGCTACAGCGGTGACACCTTTGTTCAGTGATGCGACGGAAGCGGCTGCGACGGCAACACGTTTCTTCGGTGTTGCGGGACCCTTCTCGTGGTGCGGTGCAATGCAACAGCTACAGCGGTGACACCCTTGTTCAGTGATGTGACGGCAGCGTCTGTGACACGCTTCTTCTCCGTGAGTCGTGCTTCCAGATCCTTGCGACACGCAGTTCCTCAGAAGGCCCAAAACAGCAGCAGGCACTTCTAAAGAAATCTGGGGAGCTGGTGGTCGAAGTCTGTTGTCCCTGAGACTTCAGCAGGAGGCAAGCTCTTTTCCAAGCTCTTGGAGACCCTTCACAAGTTGAATAAAGTACACAAAGTTCCTTTTCTCCTCTCTTTGGCAGTCAGGCAACCGCTGCAGGCCAATCCCTCAAGCTTAGGGATAGTCTCTCCTCAGTCTCTCTGGTTCCTCTCCTCAGCAAAGGTTTCCTCTTGTTTCCCAAAGTGATCTAAAGTTCTGGGGTCTGGGTCCTCTATTTATACACAGTTTGTCTTTGTTCTCTGAAGGCAGAGAGGCCTTTGCCTAGTCCAAACCAGTTCTGGTCAGTCCTGGAGCACTTTGTTGACATGACTCCTTCTTTCCTTTCACAGTGCAGGGCAGAGACATGAGACGCACCACAGGAGGTGGAGCCAGCATTGTGGAGGGAAAGCACAGCCCTATTCAGGTCCCAGGTGCAACTCCTCCCACCCATCTACATGGAGATCTCTCTATTCAGCTCTGTGCTGACTCACCCTGTCTCTCGGAATTCCCCAGCCCCCTGGAATTCCCCAGCCCGTGTCACTCAAACTCCAGACAAGGAATACACAACCTAGTAGAGGCAGGCCTGGATGGTTAGACAAGAAAATACCTACTTTCTAAAAGTGATATTTTCAAACACAGAATGTTAAAACCAACTTCACTTAAAGATGTATTTTAACATTCTGAGTTCAGGCATACTAAACTAGGATTTCTACCATGTTCCTTGAGTCAGTTAGGATTATAGGATGTAATAATCAAACTGCCCATTCTGGCCTATGGGGAACAGGAGCCTTGCAATAGTGAAAAACGAAAATGGCTATAATTCACTAATAGAACATGCCACACACATCAGGGCTTGTCCTACCTTATACTTACAATGCACCCTGCCCTTGGGCCAACCATAGGGGTGTCTGATATGAAGAACAGGGAAGGTTTAGGGACTGGCAAGTGGGTGCACTTGCCCAGTCAGCATGACAGTACCAGACTGCACGCAGGCTCTGCAATGGCAAGCCTTAGACACACTTTCACAGGCTGCTTCTGTGGGTGTCACAACCAGTGCTGCAAGCCCACCAGCAGCATTTGGTTTACAAGCCCTGGGCACACTCAGTGCACTGTACTAGGGTCTGACAAGTAAACCAAATCAGCTAATCATGGTATCACTTATCCATACATCAATTTATAATAGGGAGAGCATATGCACTTTAGCACTGATCAGCAGTGGTAAAGTGCCCAGAGTCATAAAACAGCCAACAACAGGTCAGACAAAATACAGGAGGAAGGCAAAATGTTCAGGGATGGCCCTGCAAAAAGGGCCAAGTCCAACACGCGCCCTCATAGATTTTCCAATATTGAGTATCCATTATTAACAGACTATCTTTGCCAGTTAACTGAAAGTGTGCGTTCTATTCACCAACAGGTCCGCGAGGCCCTTCCACCCATACCAAAGAGGCCCGGACACGACATTCGGCCTGGCGATTACGTATTGGTGGAGAATTTCCAGCAGAAGAAGAGTTTGGAGCCCAGTTGAAAGGGACCTGAACAGGTCCTCCTGTCAACTCGAACTGCTGTGAAAGTCGCAGGCTGAAAGAACTGGATTCATGCCAGCCATTGTCGCAGGATACCCTTGCCTTTGCCCTATGATCAGTGTGTGAGGGATGGTGTTGGGGACACTGAGTGTGAGAAGATGCCTCAGTTCATCTCCTTCAGTGACGCAAAATGAATGTGGACCCAAAAGGATGCAGAGAATGATGACGCACTAAATGCAGCGGTCCCTCCAGAAATCCGAGCCATTAAAGAGCCGCTGTTTGTTAACCCCTCTGTGCCTGGAGTCACCAGGTACAAATTGTGCACCAAAGGAGAAGTCAGATTAGCCAGGGATGGACTGTGTAAATTAGGGTGTACTTTGCTATAGTACCAACGATGTTAGTTTAGGATGTTGTGAGAATGGTGCACTGTTCTGACATTGGACAGGATAGATCGAACGTGCTCCCTAGGAGGGGGATACATTATCCTGTGTGAAGTGGGATTCATCTTGAACTGAAGACTGAGCAAGCTCCAACGCCGGTGCTCAAAAGCGCCAACGTTGATGAACAATAGGAGCCTGTACCATTGAGGCTCTGACAGACACTGGGAACACATACCTTTGCCATCAGTTTTATTGCATTCCACTTCTTGTTCCATAATACATCTGTTTGGTTGACCTATTGAGGAGGAAGTACAGCCATTTGCACCATTGCGTTTAGCTCGGGGTTGGTCAACAAAGAGTAAAATAGTTGGCATATTAATTGTTGTGATTACGCTAATAACAATACTTGGAATATCCTGGTTTCTAGAGGAGAAATATTCTGTATATTCCTTGTTTGATACAACGCCCACTCCCCCTGAGCACATTTTTGTTACTTTGGCCCCTCAGAAAGAAGAGCATAGAAAGTCTTACACAGACAATATATTTATGCAAATGTTGCATCAAGCCCATAATGTGTCCAATACAACTAATTGTTGGGTTTGTGGATGGCTCCCCTCAGTTACTCATATGAGCAACAATTTGTTGTTCCTGCCATTGTCATATATTGGTAGCTATGAAGGTTGGTTGGATCTGTTCATTATGGTGCACTAAACCATTTCCAACTCTATACTCTGGTTATGACACCTGCTGATTCTCGCACTGTGGTAGAGTATATATGTTTTCATCATGGGTTTACTCCCATAGGACTTGCAGGACAAGGGACCTCCGGTACATTTTCCCCAAAATCCTAAATGAGCACATATGAAAAAGGGAAGAACGAAAAATGGCTTTGAATGGAAATGGCTGATTTTCAGAGGTTCAACACCTCTGAGTATTTTCAATCTCTCCAAGCTTGCAATAAAGAAAAGGTGGGGGAGAGTAAATGCAATTTCACCTACAGACTGAGAACGATTAATAGTCCGCCTTTGATCCTACCCCAAAATGGCTATTTTGTCTGTGGATCCCAAGCTCATGTCTGGCTTCCGAGGGGATAGTCAGGCAGGTTTTACCTCTCTTTCCTCCTTCCCCCTGAGTATGATGCTCTGTCCAATTATCATAAAGATCATCAGCTGCAACAAAGGAGTACATACTTGCCCTGAGTCAGAAGGGTTGTTGACACAAAGGATATATATCAGACAGATACCACCTCACAACAGTTTGATGATGCTTTGAAGGGCCAACTACCTTATTGTGGTCCCATGGATAATAGCCTTCAAATTCGCCAGCTAACAAGAGTTGTTGAAGGGGTCATCAATACAACTGTGGGGATAATGACAAATATCACTGCTGAGCTCCAGGCTACGAGATTAGTCACTTTACAGAACAGGATGGTGTTAGACGTCATCCTCGCATATCGGGGAGGGGTCATTCGTGTCATTGGCAGCAGCTGTTGCATTTACAGACCTGATCACGCTCCCAATGTGTATGCAGGTATACAAAAATTGCATAGACTCTCGTCTGAAATACACAAAGAAATAGGTTCTTGGACCCTATCAGGGTGGTTCTGGAATATGCTAACAACATGGGGTTGGAAGATTCTCATCTTTTTGATTGTGGTTGCTAGTATTATATTTACATGTTGCCTCTGTTTACACTGTCTCCCGACTTGTTGCACCTATTATGTAAATGCACTCACCCCTAAACCGAAAATATCAGTTTATGATACTAGTGCTGCGATCATGTTGCAGAAGGACATTGAGGACATGATGCAGATCGATGAGGGTGTCTTTGAATACTGATTATGTGAGCACCAGCTCATAGTGATGTTTCTTATCCTTGCAACATGTTATACGTTTTTGATAGTAACATAAAATTATTAGCTTCTGCTAAAAGGAAGGTCTGTTAGAATAGGATAGGATAGGATAGCCACTTGTAAAGCGCGAACGAATGCCGAAGCGTCTTGGCGCTGGAAAGTAGAGAGGAACAACCCCATCTTACCGCCGTGTCACATCAAACAGCCGCGTTTTTAACAGTTTTCTGAGATCTTGATGACTGTGTATAAGTCTCAGAGGACCAGGAAGCTTATTCCAGAGAGTGACAGCATGAGAAGAAAAGGATCTGCCTCCCCATCTGGCTTTCCTAACACGATGTAACTTAAGGAGGCCTTGAGAAGAAGACCTAAGTACCCGACCCGGGGAGTAGGGAATAAAGAGCTTTTGGACCCCCTTGCCTCCTCCACCAAACACTGCCTTATGTACTAGGCACAGTGCCTTAAACTCTATGCGCTGCTGGACTGGAAGCCAGTGAAGTGCCCTGATTCCTACCGTGACCGATTGGTCTCTGGGAACGTCCAGTAAGAGTCTGGCCGCAGCATTCTGCAGAACCTGCAATCTCCTCATCAGAGTCTTGTTTATTCCTAATAATAGAGCGTTGCAGTAGTCCATTCTGGACAGCACAAAGGCCACCACTACATTTCTGCGAAGCTCATAGTTAATAAAAGGGAAGATCTTCCGCAATGTCCTTATTAGATAGGAGCAGGATGAGGCAAGATTACTGATATGTGCAGAAAAATTGAGCTGGTTGTCGAACACCATTCCTAGGTTTCTGACCTTACGCATGGGACAGGGGCATTCACCGGCCTCTTCTGGCCACCAAATATCACTCCACGTGGAAATTCCCTGGCCAAACTCTATTATCTCAGTTTCCTCCGTGTTAATTTTGAGACAATTCGCTCGAATCTAGTTCATGATTTCTGACAAACAGCTATGGAACTCAGTAGCCGTGTCATTGGTTTGTTGATTCGTAGACACAATGAGCTGGGAATCGTCGGCGTAAGAAATGATCGTGAAGCCGTGAGCCCTAACCAGCTTGGCCAAGGGGGCTACATAGATGTTAAAAAGCGTGGGAGATAAGGCGGAACCCTGCGGCACTCCACATGGTAGGGTAAAGGGGTCAGACTGTAGACCCCCCCAGGACAGGTTCTGCTCCCTACCCTCCAAAAAAGAGGACAGTAGGGCCAACGCAGTTCCTTGGACACCAAACTCCTGGAGCCTCTGACGCAATATAGTATGATTCACGGTGTCGAAGGCGGCCGAGAGGTCCAGCATCACCAGGACTACCCGGCCGCCCAGATCTACTATAGTGCGAACATTTTCTGCAGCCAATAAAAGTGCTGACTCTGTGGAGTGCTGGGCACGAAAACCGTGCTGAGACACGTCCAGCAACTCATGGGCCCCCAGGTATGCTGTCAGGGAGCGATTTAGCTCCCTCTCCAGAATCTTGGCCGCCATGGGCAGAGCGGCAATTGGCCAATAATTTTTTAGAACAAGCGGGTCTAATGTAGGCTTTTTTAATAGAGACTTGATTATTGCTCTCTTCCAGCTTGAAGGGTAGCAACCAGATTTAATAGCTGTATTAATTAGCTGGGATAGCTCCTCCGCAATCACCTCGGCAGCAAGATGAAAAACTGATGGTGGGCATGGATCTAAGGGTGATCCTGAGGTGACTGAGATGATCAGCCTATGAGTTTCCTCCACCGTGATAGGGGCAAACTCACTAAGACCAATAGAGCCCCTAGTTCCGAGTTCTTGCCTCTGACCGCTCGACTCTAAACTAGGAGACACGCTACTGAACTGATTGTACATATCTTGAACCTTCTCCTGGAAATACACCGCTAACCTTTGGCAGGTTTCCAGGTCCGGTCGATAGGTATCATCCTGAGGAGTTTTGGCCAGAGCTGTAACGGTCTTAAATAACTCCTTGGCCGAGTTGCCCGCCTCACTAATTTTGGTAGCAAAATAGGCCCCTTTGGCTGCCACTATTGCTTGTCTGTATGCTGTGAGAGTGCAGAATAAAAATGTCTTAGCTGTGTTGTTTATATATTGTTCTGCATAAGTTAGCATTTGCGGTACCATTTTGTGTTTGCCCGCCATTTTGATCCATGGGCGAAACTAACCTCTCTCTGCCTCTGCGAGAAGCAGCTTTGGTAATTTTCATTTCCTCCAATGTTGATCCTTGCTGTACTAATGAATACACTTTTCTTATTAGCGCATACCTTTCCCAGTAGATAGAGGCCTGCTCCTAGAAGTCCAGTGATGGGTACAGGCAGAACGACCTTGGCGTAGAGATAGTGTGTGCATGGTCTCAGAATCAAAACTTATCCTTCTATACCTCCTTAGTGTAGCTGCCTCCATCTGGAAATGTCTAGTCTGGGCGTGCCTTCTTTGGTTTTGAATCGTACATAATGTATCACCATGCTTTCTGATGTCAGTCCCTCTGCAGCAATCCCGAGAGACTGGGCAGATTAGGCTCCGCTCGATTGTACCTGAATTAATACTTGGTTTGTATTCTCTACTGTCTGACCGACTCTTCATTTGTATGGAAGGCTGAGAGGTGGTTGCGAGTGACCCGGGTAGCCCTAATCGTGTCACTTCCTTTAATTCAGCAAATCATCTCTGCAACATGTGGAAAACAATGTTTCTATTTCATTGAAACGAAAGCTCTCCTTGATAGTCCTAGAATCCTAGAATATTGTTAAAGCTCGCATACATACTCCTCTGCCTTATCCAAGTTGTGAAAATAATTGCCTTAAAACAAAGGCTGAATAGGGTTTACCCAAAGCAACTAATGAATGAAGGGGGCTGACCCAAATGCTCTCTTTATTCATGTTCATGAAATAAAATCTTTGAACACACTATATCTAAAAAGGGTGCGGCTCTTTTACTGTGTAGCTTTAGCATGTGTGATGGGGCTCCAAAATATACATTTCATGTCATCATCACTCGTGAAGAATACAATTGCATATAATAAGACATGGAACCTATGCTGAAATGTGGAAACCCTTCAGGAGTATTCTGAGACCAGTGTATCGATCATAAGCGCATTGGTGTCATTTTCTTGGTAGTCAGTTCTTATGATCAAAGCATTTGTGCCATTGTTGTCTTTTCTGATAATTTCTGTGTTTCTTAAGAATTCTATGTTTTTCTCTGAAGTGCGCATTGTTAATCATACTCTGCTCATTGCCACCTGTCATTGTTTTAAAAAAAATCATTTTTCTGCTAAAACATCAAGTTTTATGGTACTCTATAAGTATCTGCAGTCTGAAAAGTGTCCAAAATACCTTTCCCAATCAGGAAAATGCTGTTTACCCATCTTCCTACTTCTAGATTTTCGCTTTCTGTTTAAAATAAAAAAATAAGAGTTTGATGTTTAAAGTGGAACAAAAACTCAGTTAATTTGATTGCAAACCTCCTGATAAAACAATTAAAATGTTTCAGATGTTCAAACTGCGCTTTATGCTTAGATCATGCAGCCTAGAAAATATTTTCTCCTTTTGGGAGTTATATTATGCCTTTTCCGACATGAAATTTAGGTCTTATCCTGACAATCCATTGCACAATTGTAATTGTTAATATTTATGTACATCGAGTCTCTTTCTCCATGTAAGTGACGGCTTGCTCAGCAGTCTCGTCATCTAATATAAGGGCATATCAACAAGCAGGCGATATAAAATTATCGCCGCTTTTGCGGCCGTTTTCGGCCGAAAAGCGGCGATAATTTTATCGCCTAATCAGCAAGGTCACGCTAACGCGTGAAACCTTGCTTTAGCGTCAGGATTCCTAACGCCCAGCTTTGCATCTCTAATGAGATGCAAAGTGGGCGTTCCTGACCTGGCATGACAGGAGAAATGTCGCTAAGCGACATTTCTCCTATCAGCAAGCCTAACGCTATGAAGCATAGCGTCAGGAAAAGTAGCGATAACCCCTGTTATCGCTACTTTCCTTACGCCTGCTTCAGGACTGACTTAGCCATGATATCCTATGGAAGGTGGATATCATGGCTAAGTTTGTGAGTCCCAATCAACTAGCTAACGTGAGATTATCGCTGGATTTTTATCGCTGATGAGATAAGCGTTGCTAAAAGCACGCTATCTCAGCGATAAAAATCGGCGCTAGCCGGCGATAATTATCCGAGCGCTAAGAGCTCTCAGCGATAATTACGCCGGTTGTTGTTGATATGCCCCATAGTGTCTCCCGAACCGAATGATATTGAACATTTTCTACATAAATCGACTAGAACAATTCCTAGTTGCATTCCTGAAACTCAAAGCAGCATTGGAGCTTCAACACTCTAAAACTACTGGCAATCTTCTTTAATCAAAGTAATACAGTATTCACCCTCATTATCCACATTTTCATCTACACTGTTCCCAAATATTATTAATCTTGTATAAGTATAATTCTATCGTTCATATCATTGTATATTTCATGTTTCTTTGTGCCTCTAATTAGACTGCTCTTAATTTGTTTCCTCTTCATTCATGTCATTGCTGTATCTCTCCAGTCTATGCAATGCTGTATGTGTGTTTCATGCTACCCAGCTCTCCAGTGACTTTCTGGGCCTTGTTTGCAGTCTCTAAAACACAATAAGTTAACATGAATAAATAACAACTGTTCAATGCTGCCTTTCAGTTTGCATATGGCTGGGTTCAAACTGAAATGGCATGGTGAGCAAAATAACGATGGATTTAGGCCCAGATCTCTGTACTGGGGTGAATGTATGACATTGTTCTGCATTCTGTCCATCAACTGTTGTTTTTGCATTTCAGTTAGAACTGTCAGTGAAAATTATCCTTTGTACAACAGCATATGTGGTTTATGCCATGGCATTTATTCATGAGTATTTGTTTTTAAAAAAAAAAGGTGTTTCAATGAAATCCGGAATGCAATGGGTTAGATTTGTAATATAATATAAACATTAATTGCTGCCAACTAGGAGAACTGTTTCCTTGTGTAAAACCATGGTAACATGCCATCTACTAGGCAGTAAATTGTGTTTTATCATATCTATTTCATTTTACCGTGGTAGTAACATGGAATTCGACCTTTTGAAAGTAGTAGTTAAGGTCTCTGATTGCCGACATGCATTGATGTCTTACGCCTGAGATATTTTTTCACCTCTTCTTGACAAAGCATTACCAAAAATGCCTAAAGACATAATGTAGAATGGGTTTGACCCCACTATTTTTGGATATTTGGTACCATCAGTACATATTGCAATTTTCTATAGCTTACACAAATGTCGCATATGTATATAATCCTGCTTTTTATGTCTCGTCTAGGCAGCGCTTGTGCTGTATCTGAGATGTATTCAGGTATGGACTTTCAGCTACGCTCATCTTTTCAATTGGCTCCTCTTACTGTATTTTTTAAATTGTGGCTTTTGCTTCATGAAAAGGCTTAGTATTCTCTCCTTAGTACCTCCTTTTATCCTGTTGTAACCTCCCATGAGGACTGCCCCTGTTACATGTGTTGTTACTCACTATATTGTAATTGCAGTCTGTGTGCACTATTTTCTTAAATGACTTTCTCCTGTCTGCTGTAGTAGGCAGGGCACACTCTCCCACAACTGCTTGTTCTTTCGTTTCATTTAAATTAAATTGCCCTTCATTTGCAATGCTGTCATTTAATATCCCTGTGTGTCTCCCTGCACCCCCTCTCAGAACACCGCTTGCCCACCTCCCCACTACCACTCCAAGATCGCTGCTGTTTTTTTTTCTTTACTATAGCGCTCTCCAGAAGCATGGGGGAAATAAAGTGATTTACCCAGAATTACAAGATGTTGAGCCAACTTTTCCAATACGCGAACACTGGTCCCCAGCCCCCGAGTAGGCAGCTCTGACCACAGCACCACATCCTCTCTCTCTGAGAGAAAGAATGGTTGATAAAGAAAAGCGAGAGGTTAATTCCAAAGAGGCTGCTCCTGTGCATTCTCCACCACTCCCTCTCTGGGATGCCATCGAGTTGTTTGTTAGTAGCTCTCTCGCGCTCTTCCCTTCGCTCCCCTCCCCTGCACATAGTCTTGGAGAATTTAGATAAGAAATCTTCCAGCGTGAAACAAAATCAGTCTTGTTTCCTTAGAAAACTGCAGCTGTTGCTAGTTTATATTTTTTCTTAGCACACAATACCACTTTTAGTTTGGAACTGCTTAATAGCAGGATCTTGTTGCCTTACCTGTGCACATACATTTACTGAATTACTAGTTGAGTTACTGTGCATTTTTGGTAAAATCTCTAACTCACAGTCGGTTTCTCCGGGAGAGCGTGGGGGATCCGCCCCTCTCTTATTTCAGCCCTGAAGAAAACATTTGCAATCTCAATCGGTCATAAAGATTCAATTTGTATTTTTAAATCATTAATTATCAGAGCCTGGCCTCACTCTCTGTCGTGGAGCAAGTCAGGTATTGTGGAGGAGCACAAACGCACCTGCGCTGTTGCACTTATAGAATGACAGCATGACGTAGGGCTTACCTTTCAACAGCCCACGGGACAAAGTAAGTAAAGCTGCGGGTGCCTTACAATACCTTAAGGCTGATATAATGCAGAACGTGGGCGTTTCCATGCGTAGTCCAGGGCTGGGCATCATTTCCATCAGATCTGTAATCACATGCCTGCATAACATGACCCTTCTGCCCCTCCCCTTTGACTCCTTAAGGCCGGTCCTGATCATGAGCCCTGCCTCTGGTAGTGTTGGTCACCGTTCTCGTATGGCAGATGCAGTGGCACACTATGAACACCTCCTGTAGTGCTGTTTACAGTTCTAGTCCAACAGATGAGGTGGTACAACATGAACACAGAGTTGTCCTGACAGAGAGGCGCCAAGCGACTGCTGCAGGGATCGGTATTTATTTTCATGCTCTCTAGAAAATTAAGGCTTGCTGCAGAAAACTTAAAAGGTAAAATAATTTGCATTGAGCTTAGTGCCAATATCGGCCACACTCACCAGCCCTCCCACAGCAACGTACAGGTAGCATAAATAAGCAGACAAGACAACTTTTGGTGGGGAAAATTGCTGCAGGTTTATTAGCATACCAAACATGCCAACATGGTGGATTATCTTACAGGCGATCCAAAGGCAAGCCGCCCCTCGCGGCCTTCCACCTGATGGGCCAACTTGCATCGTGGTCTTAGCCAATCGGTGCTTAGCGGTTGTGGTGAGGGGATAGCCCCTCCCACTTCCGGTGAACCATTGGTCCACCATATAACTCACTCCCCCCCTACGAGGGGTGGAGCGTTCAAGCGACCCCCAGTTGTACAGGTTTCCAACCGCCCGTAGGACAGATGGGGCGCCGTCGCACCCCAAGGTCCACCGCACAGACTTCCTGGGGATATTCAGCCTCAGCACCCTTTGTGCTCCTGAAGAGGGTATCCCTGAGTACCTTTCCACCTCTGGATCGCCATGTAACTCCGCCTGCAACACAAATAAAAAGATTAGAACTAAGCCTGGGCAAAGCACTACGCTACGCACGCATAGTTTGCGAAGTTCGCGCTACTTCACACTACGCGAATTGCACGTAGCACAGTGCGAACACGCGTAGCGTAGTGTTGCGTAGTGCTGCAGTCATTTTTTGCTTGCTCGCGGTCCTCAACGTCAAGTTGGCGACCGCAAGCAAGCGAAATGACATCCCGGTGAGGCTTTTTCCTTGTTCGCGATCAGCAACATCAAGTTGGCAATCTCGAGCATGATAAATAAACCTCCCGGCGAGATTCCCAACGCGAGGAGGTCAGGTTTCGCATTGCGAGTGGTCGCGTATGCTCGCGACCGCTCGCGATGAGAAACTACCAGTTCGCGTTGAGAAAGCTGCCGCTCGAGTAAAAATCTACTCGAGCAGCAGAAAACTACAGCTCACAATGTGCAAGATGCCATTTTCAATGATTGCACAGTGCCGGTTGCTTGTCCGCACTGTGCAATCATTGAAAACGACATCTGGCACAGTGCGAACAAGGTGCTACGTAGTTCGCGAAGTGCTACGCGTAGCTCGCGTAGTGCAAAGTGCACTTTGCGTAGCTTCGCAAAGTGCTACTTCGCGCACTACGCCCAGGGTTAATTAGAACATCCTTCCCCCCCACCCTGATTACGCCGGGTAAGCGGTAGGAAGGGAATCAGGGTCAGGGCGAGGGGACAAAGAGGCTGCCAGGTGGGCGGGGGAGGAATTTATACCTCTTCCCGACCCCACCCCAGCAGGAAGTGACGCGCGGGACCCCAAACGGTTCACTGGACACTAGGCTACCCAGTGTGCCATCTTGTGGCACTAAAGGGGCCGCCCTCTTATGAGGGTCGCCTGCGGTGACTATGTCGGTCAGCCTCCATTGCTTCCCCAGATCGGGCTCCCTGCCACAGGAGCCGTGGAGTGATCTCTGACCACCACAGTTCGCATGTCCCTAACTGATTGCTTAATTTGCAAATTGTGGCTTTCATGTTTTAAAGCAATGTCCTTTTTAGGTCTCACGTTTACGCAATCGCGATGTGAGAATCTAGTAAGAGGGGCATTTCAAAGTGCTCCCAAAAGTGGATTGCATGGCGAGCACGCGCACAATCACGTGTATCGTGCCGCCATGCAATCCGTTTGGGGAAGCGCTTCAGCCCACTGGCGCGTGCACATGTAGCCACAGCCTCGGCATCATACTTCAAAGTGTCCGCTACCCCGCCTGGAATGCGCTCCCCCGCCACAGCATGCTAAGAGATTGTTTCCTCATGGCGCCTCTCACAACTGTCCCTCCCCCACCATAGGGCTAGTCTCACGGACGCATTGCCATCCATCGATTTCACTTTCATGCCCGTGTTCTCTTTGCCTTTCAGCACACAGCCCACCCTCCCCCCTCCGTGTTTTCTTGCAGCTTTGCCCAGATCTGAGTCTCAAACAACCAAAATAATAAGTTTGCCCTGCACGCTTTCTGCGCTTACAAAGTTAACATATGCCGCGCTCATTCCCTTTTCATCCTTCTAAGGTCGATAACATTAGCTCCATTAATTCTGCATCTAAGGATTTAAATAACCATATGTTTTCTTGCAACTTTAGGCACTTCCCACACACAGCCCCACTGCTCACACACACAGGCATGAAGGCAGCAACAGAATGCTCTGAGCCCCACCAGTGTTTGCCACACACACATGCCTCTCGCATCTCGTGTTTTCTTCCAGCTTTGGCCTGTGTTCTTTTTGCCTTTCAGCACTCAGCTTCCCCGTAACCACCATTTAACTATCATCCTGCCACACTCATTCCATTTTCATCCTCGCTTTCACTTTCATGCCCGTGTTCTCTTTGCCTTTCAGAACACAGCTTCTCCGTAGCCACCATTTAACGACTATCCTGCCGTAAACACCATTTAACTACCATCCTTTTAGTTAAAATAAAAGAATTGCCTCTAAGGGTTTAAGGAACCATAGAAATACAAGGCAAGGCAGCAACAGAACGCTCTGAGCCCCACCAGTGTTTGCCACACACACATGCCTCTCGCCTATCTCTCCCCCGCCCTCCCCCTCTGTGTTTTCTTGCAGCTTTGCCCAGATCTGAGTCTCAAACAACCAAAATAATAAGTTTGCCCCGCACGCTTTCTGCGCTTACAAAGTTAACATATGCCGCGCTCATTCCCTTTTCATCCTTCTAAGGTCGATAACATTAGCTCCATTAATTCTGCTCTAAGGATTTAAATAACCATATGTTTTCTTGCAACTTTAGGCACTTCACACACACAGCCCCACTGCTCACACACACAGGCATCAAGGCAGCAACAGAATGCTCTGAGCCCCACCAGTGTTTGCCACACACACATGCCTCTCGCATCTCGTGTTTTCTTCCAGCTTTGGCCCGTGTTCTCTTTGCCTTTCAGCACTCAGCTTCCCCGTAACCACCATTTAACTAACATCCTGCCACACTCATTCCATTTTCATCCTCGCTTTCACTTTCATCCCCATGTTCTCTTTGCCTTTCAGCACACAGCTTCTCCATAGCCACCATTTAACGACCATCCTGCCACACTCATTCCATTTTCATCCTCGCTTTCACTTTCATGCCCGTGTTCTCTTTGCCTTTCAGCACACAGCTTCTCCGTAGCCACCATTTAACGACCATCCTGCCGTAAACACCATTTAACTACCATCCTTTTAGTTAAAATAAAAGAATTGCCTCTAAGGGTTTAAGGAACCATAGAAATAAAAGGCAAGGCATCATACACTCCGAATGCCACTCAGAGCCACATAATTACATGCCACATAACTACAATGCACTCAATACAACAGACACTCCAAAAACAAATCAGTGCCACATAGTTACACACCACATAATTACACAGCCCTCAATGCCACATACACTTCAAATACCACTCAGCGCCACATAATTACACATCACATAATTACACTACACTCAATGCCACATGCACTCCAAATGACACTCAGTGCCAATTAATTACAATGCAAACAATGCAAGATACACTCAAAATAACACTCAATGCCACATAATTACACGCCACTAAAATCAACATACACTCCACAGAAAACCACTCAGTGCCACATAATTATATTCTACATAATTACACTCTATCTATTTATCGCTCTATCTATCTATCTATCTATCTATCTATCTATCTATCTATCTATCTATCTTCTATCTATCTATATATCTATCTATCTATCTATCTATCTATCTATCTATCTATCTATCTATCTATCTATTTATCTATCTTATCTATCTATCTTATCTATCTATCTATTTTATCTATCTATCTATCTATCTATCTATCTATCTATCTATCTATCTATCTATCTATCTATCTATCTATCTATCTATCTATCTATCTATCTATCTATCTATCTATCTATCTATCTATCGCATCACCACAGCATCACTTAGCACCACCACAGCATCACTCAGGGGCACCACTACATCACTATGCGCTACCACAGCATCAATTAATGCCACAGCATCACTCGACACCACCACAACATCACTCACCGCCACCACAGTATTAATCTGTACAACCATTCAACAACAACTGGCTCTAATATGTTCTCTCAATATTTAGGCTTTATTACAAATGGCACAAAAAAATGATAATATTTAACTTCTGTTCTTGGATTTTAGGCGCAATTAAATACACTTAACCTAATCTTCAGAAGAGTTATTAACAAAAGTTTAAACGATTGCCATTATAATTTATATTAACTTTTATTTAAGTATTAATTATTTGCAAAAATTAAAAGCCATTGTTATTTGTAATATCAATACATCTAAGTCACGTAAATACAACACATATTGCATTCCAAATGCTATAGGTGTCACATTTGCAACAGTTAAAACTATTGAGAAAGCTAGTAATTTCAATATTTTCAATACCAACACATAAATAAAAAATTTGTCAATTTACAATACAAAAAGCTCAAACTTTCCTAATGCGAGACCTATTGCATTGCAAATGCTTGTTCCCAGGGCCATCAGGTCGTTACCCCCCAGGTGTATAACTAGCACGTCGGGGGGACTGGTAACTCCCCCCAGTCTCTGCTGAAGTTTGTCCAACAACCCATTCCATCGCATGCCCGGGTACCCCAGCCAAGTTATCTCGGTGTTTGAAAAGCCATGCCTCCACTTCCTGCTTGCAGCCCACTGTGCCAATCTGCTGACGCCAGAGTGGCTAATCACCCAGACCTTTGTTCCTGGTAAATAAAGAAATGTGATGTTGCAAAACGTTTATTAACAACACAGCACGCAAAATGAAACAGTAAAATTACACTGAACACACTGCCGCCAGTACCCGGAAAACCGGTTCCTGCGAGCAAATCAAATTACATGGCTCATGGCAATACACAATTGTAAACAGAATATTAAACACCACACCTCCGTCAGTCGCCAGGACCCCTCTGTTGAAAGACCAATAAAGTTCATGGGCTCATGGACGTATGTATCTCTTGAAACAGTGGGATTGCCAACGCCCCACCTGTTTGATACCCTCTGCTGGCAAGCCTTCCTTAAACGCTGTAGTTGCTGCCCCTATGCGGAAAGAGTGGCTGCAGAAACGCTTGCTAGGGTCCTTGTTGCCAGACAGCGCCAGGCACGTGTGCATAATGTGTTCCACCTGGTACTTTGTAAGGGGCGTGCTGTCTGCATGGAGGAAAAGGTAACCATCTGCTGCCGGGCGCAGGGCCAAATAGGTGGCGAACAGCCTGACTGGGCAATACTTGCCATCCCCCAAACTGCGCAGACAGAAAACTCTTCCCTCCCCGCTCTGATCAGTCTTAGACCTTCTTAGCGTTACTTTAAGGGAATCCCTTGAGAGCACCACATCCTGCATTTCCAGTGCCACCCCAGACTTATCATTCTTCGCTCTGGCCACCAACTCACTAATTTGAAGTGCCCCAAAGAAAGCCAGGCTGAACGTGGCAGCAAACAATGCAGCCTCAAACGCCAAGTGAGTGGCCTTGTGCATCCAACCTAGCATCCCCTCCAGTGTCTCAAAGTCTATGGGGGACCTATTGTCCGGTGCCTTTGGTTAACTCCTGGCCCACCCTTTTAATGCAGCTCTGATCACAAAGGATCTTGTTGGATCTGACTGCCCCTTTAGTTTAGCGTGGTGGTGGATTGCTGCAAGATGGCCCGATATCCATGAATGACTCTTCCCATTGTCTTTAGCCCACAGTATGAAGGACTGCACTCTGCTTTCTAAAGATAGTTCGCCTTCATCCCATGGCCCCAACACTGAACAAAATTTTTGCACGCAGGATTTATATCTCTTGTTTGTCCCGGGCGCTAGGGATAGCTCACGCAGCCCCCTCAGTCGCTTTTCCACTTCAACAGGAACCAAAGGTGCACTGGGAAAGGGGTCCCCTCCTGTCTCGCTCTTAGCCACGCCTCCCGGAACCGGCGCCACTGAAAACAAGAGAGAGCATCAGCCGCTGTGTTCTGCACACCCTGAATGTGTCGCGCCCTGCATTCAACATTGTTGTAAAGACAAGCCCGCACCAACTTCCTCAAGAGGCACAGAACCAGGGGACAACTCGCTGACTGGGAGTTGATGGTCTGCACTACCGCCAAATTGTCAGACCAAAAAAGGACCCTCTTAGCCGCCAGTACTGTAGGCCATAAGTGGAAAGCCACCACAAAAGGGAATAATTCTAACACTGTTGGTCGTGATCCTTTTCTTGTGCCAGGCATTGGGCCATTTCTCAGCACACCATTCCCTGTCTAGGATGGCCCGAATACTTCCCTGCCGGATGCATCTGTATGCAGGGCTCGGTCTGGGCTGCCTGCCCAGGGAGCCCACCAAATTACTGAGCCGTTAAAGTTGGCCAGGAACTCCGCCCACATGGCCAGGTCCAGTTTCATGCCTTTGACTAGCTTGACCATGTGGTGCTTCTTTAAGACCTTGGCGGTGGCCCTGGCCAACCTTCTGGCAAACACTCTTCCGGCTGGTATGACTCTTGCTGCAAAATTCAGTTTCCCTAGGAGCCCTTGAATGCATTACAGGGTGGCCCTGCCCAACCACAGACTGAATATGTTGTGCTAGGTCACGGACCTTGTCTGTAGGCAATCGGGATTCCCCTGCGATGGTATCAAGCTCGATCCATAGAAACGTTAAAACCTGCCCCGGACCCACCATTTTACCTGGCGCAAGGGGGACCCCCAAGTGACTGGCCAGCTGTTCAAAATCCTCAAGGGCCTGCTTACAGTCCAGCGTGCCGTCACTCCCTATGAACAAGAAGTCATGTAGGTAATGGGTC
The DNA here is from genome assembly GCF_964204655.1 of Triturus cristatus. Lineage (NCBI taxonomy): Eukaryota > Metazoa > Chordata > Amphibia > Caudata > Salamandridae > Triturus > Triturus cristatus. Next base: position 1,009,946,925 of record NC_140593.1, on the reverse strand, counting down.
ACCCCTACAACCCCGTAGGTCTCCTGGAGGGCCCATTGCAGGAAGCAACTGAATGCCTCAAAATATGCACACGACACAGCGCAACCCATGGGCATGCATTTGTCAAAAAAGTACCTGCCCTCTAGCTTGAAACCCAGCAGGTGATGGCTGCTCGGGTGGACTGATAGCAAGCATAAAGCTGATTCGATGTCCGCCTTTGCTAACCAGGCCCCTCTGCCCGCCCTCCTGACTACGTCCAATGCTACGTCCAGAGTACAATAAGACACGGAGCAGGGGCCCTCCTCTAGCCAATGGTTAACTGATGCCCCTTCTGGGTAAGAGAGGTGGTGAATCAGTCTAAACGCCCCGGGTCCTTCTTGGGCGCCACCCCCAGGGGTGAGACCACAAAGTTGTCCAGTGGGGGTTGCAAGAATGGACCCGCCACCCTGCCCAAAGCCCTCTCCTTCTCTACCTTGGCCCGGACTACCACTGGTTGCTCTCTTGCCGATCTGAGGTTATCGGACTCTCTGCTGCCCAGGGGGCCCATGTAGGGTATCTTAAAGCCTTCGTTAAACCCAAACAGCAGCGTACGGCTATCTGGTACGTTGGGGTACCTTCTGAGGAGAGGTGTGATGTTGGCCAGGCTGACAGGGGAAGGGCCTTTGGTGGAGAGCCCGTGTGTTGTTGGGCTGGATGCGGTGAGAAGGCTCCCGGATCGGTCTAAGTCGTTCTCGGGGACTTGATGTTGCGCATGGTTGGGCGATGGGTGGGGGGCAGGGGGGGTTTTAGATATCTCTAGTCTTTCTGCCTCAACTTTGTTGCCCACCTTTGTCGGCTGGCTGCCTATCCTGCTTGGTGTGGCAAGAAACTGCTGGGTGGGGACCGCCACATGTGTTACACACGTGCAGGAACTTGCACTTCTTACTCCAGGAGCAAGATCCATTGTTAAAAAGGCGGCATGTACCCAGGGGGGGACCTCTTGAAACCTCCCCTCTGTCTCCCTCCCTTGTGTGCCCCGCAAAATGTCTGTTTTCCCCTTGCGCCTGCTTGAAAGGACCCCCTGGAAGTCGATGGTCCCCCCTGTGCATTTACTTGGGGGCCTACACTCTGCTGTGAACGGGAACCCATATGGTCCATCCAAAGCTGGTCCTCTTTTTGGTCCCAACCCATCTCCCGGCACTGTGACATCTTCCTCCTGAACTCCCTATCATAGTTCAACCATCCATTTCCCCCCCACCTCATTACCTCGTTATGTATGGTCCTAGAGTATTGCACCAACCCGGGTCCCTGCTCTGGAAATTTCTCCATAGTCACAGAAGCTAGGATGGAGAAAGCCTCTAGCCAGTTAGCTATGTTCTTCTCCGGCCAAGGCTGGTATTTTACTTTTTTATCATCCTCCTTTGCGCCCATCTTCCTGGCGTCAAGCCCCTCTTGGCTCAGCATAAGCAGGGTAAAAATGTCAACAAAATCCCTCCTTCAAATACCCTTTTTGGCTGCCTGGGGCACTTGCCAGGCCAGTGAACACCGCCCAGACAGCAGCGGGGCACTCGTGACTTGTTGGACCATAGCGGGCAAGGGAGTCGGCGCGAGAGAAGACACTACAGCTGCGGCCCCCGTACTTGTATTCCCCGGAGGTGGAATTGGGCTTGCTGCTTGGGGGAGGAGCGAGACGGGTGTTGGCACTGTGGTAAGCCCCCCCGGAAGTAGGGTTAGGAGGAATTCCCACTGCCGCAGTTGCCCCCACCTGCCCCCCTGACTTATCCACACCTGCTGACCATACACTTGACGCTGCTAATGTGGCTCCTTCCTTATTCCCCCCACTGGTGCATGGATGCGGGAGGCAGGGGGCAACAGAACCTGCTTGAAGCTGAGACATAAAACTGTTCATAGTGTCCATGAGTTTAGCAAGCTCGACGATCCCAGAGTCCTCCTGTTCGGGAGCGTTCATGATGCCGTTAGCCCATGCCAGGGCTTTGACCTTGGCCATCTCAAAGAAATTCGCACATTGCGTGTCCTGTGAAGTGCCCGGCATTGAGTCCTCCACCTGGGATCTCTCCGGGAAAAGGGGGGGGGGGCCCTGACTATCCATGCCGACCTTCGTCTCCACACGGGCCCCTGATCTGAGGAGAAAAAATTTGGGGTCAGCAAACACGATTTGGCTTTGTTGTCTAGGGCGGACCTCTCAAGTCCCCTGCTGCCCCTGATGCTCTTTGCCCCCACCTTCCCCCGTACTTACTTATTGTGTGGTAGCGGTAGTGGGCTTGGGGTGTGACGCACCCAAAAGGCTGGCTCAAAGTGTGCCTTGTGTGTGCTGATGATGTGGTTGGGCTGGGGGGAGAAAAGAAAACGTTAGCTGGGACCGTGGTGCGCGATCAGCGACCCTTAGCGCCCGCCCGCATTGGTCCCGGTGTTCCCCCAGTTGGCCCCAGTGCTGTCTCTCCTGCTCCCACCTGCAGTTGCGAGCCCTGGCCAATACCTGCTCCTAATTCCTGCTGTTCATCCCTTTTCGTCAGACCCCTTGTGACATCGCTTCCTTAATGAACGGTTCTAACCTGGAATAAAAAGGAGAGTTTTAGTGCGCACCGAGACGATGCCTGTGTCCATGACCCCTCGTGCACTGTCACATCTTCACTGGAGACCGTTGGGTCCCAGTACCTGCCACGGGCACTGAAGCCACAGGACCACCGCAAACCAGTAAAACACTATTGAATGACGCAGCACCTGCAAATGAAGACAGGTTAAACACGCCCATCAATGTGCACATTTCATGAAGGCGCGTCCCACCACTTTGTTAATACAGTTGGGGGGGGGGCAGGCGAGCTCCCGCGCCCTGCACATGCCTCCTACGATCGCCCCCTCCATAATTGCCCTTGACCATCCACTGCTCAAGCAAGTCAGAATTTACAAACCAATAACGTGCTGATAACCGCCTGTATAGGATAATGCGTCATTAATCTTTTTTTTTTTTGGGGGGGGATAAAATAAGCAAATTAAGGGGCAACACCCCGGAACTTGGCGCTGCCTGCCTTTAAATGATTATCCTGAAACACCGGGAATACATCACTTAACCGTGGGACTAACTGCCAAGAGCACCTGGTATTCCCATTCGGCCTCCCATCCAAGTACTAACCAGGCCCGACCCTGCTTCGCCCCCGAGATCGACCGAGATCGGGTGCACTCTGGGAGGCAATGGCCGTAGGCGTGACATTCCCTCACGAGCAAAAACTCAAGCAATGAAGACGCGGGAAACAAAGAGACATCCGAATTGACAAACATTGAGCTGCAAGAAACTCCAAGCAAAGTCTTCTGGCCTCCCACTCACACGTTCCCAGTGAAGTTGTCACAATTCTAGAGACAAATCAAAGCAGCAATGCATGTGCGCATCTTAAATAGCTGTTGCCAAGTTCGAAACAAAACTCAGATTTGACAAAATTGTGTTGATACACATGGCATGCGTGAGGGGGGACACGCGATCGCCACGCAGGAGGAGTCCTGGGCCGGTGCCTGGAGACCGGACGTCGCAGGCTGCAGTCTAGAGAGCAAACAGGAAAAACACAAGGAAAGCGACCTCCCAAACCGGCTGTAATCAATATTCCTTCAATTTTCACAAAATATTGCAGAACAGATCGTTTAGGTGAACTTGGTTCACCGCACTATCAAATATAGGGTTGCTCACTTTAAACGGATGTGTACCTCAAAATAAACCAACGACATGCACTAACGGCTCAAAAAACACTAATACCATCTTAGGCTGCAGTCTAGAGTGGGGGAGCCTGGACCCGCCACCTGTGCCAGCCTTATGGCGCGGGGGTGCGGGAGGAGCCAACACCAACACTGGCCCCCCGCGGCCTGTACCGCTGGAGAAACAGGCCGACAACGTGCCACACCCCCCCCCCCCCCGAGGCGGGGACCGGACGGATTTGGGCCCACGACGACCCCACCAGACTGGATCAGAAAACGGGTGATCAGGCAGCCACGATTGGCTCCCAGATAGGCCGCCAAATCCACGGGCACATGCGGACTGTATGGGAGGGGGACGGCCCGCTGGGTGAAGGACTCAGATTGATCCCTCTTGACCACTGAGCATGCCGTAATATTGAGTAGGGGGCGTTGTAAAAGGGGGGGTCCGCCACGCAAAATTCCGGGGACCCAGGTACCCCCCCTCCACTGGGGGGGGAGACGATCGCAACTACCCCCTACGCCGTGGCATAGAGGGCGCTGCTGCCGGGTGATGACCCCATGCGCACTGCCCCTGCAACAGGCCCAACGTCGCGTGGGCAGCAAACCCCGTCCTAAACACCCATAGGGAAATGCAGGAAACCCGTTGTCTCCCCCATAAAGAGGCCCGGACGGTCGTGTCTCTCCTGTGCAATCCCTAGGCCCGGTGCCACTGCCCTTGTGGACCGGGCCCAAAGCCGTGTGCTCCTGTATGCCCCCACCAACACGGAGAGGAGCAGCACCCCAGCCCCCAGAAGCGACAACTACGGGGAAATGGTTACCATAGAAAAGTTGTGACCCTGTACACCGCAGCCCCCGCAGAGGCAAAACACCGTGCATGCTCGCCAGGTGCTGCTGCTGCCCCCCCCAGGTGGCCTCCAGCCCTGGCCGGGCCGACCTGCCCGTGATGCACCCAGATGGATGCTCGGGCAGGGGGGCCAAGAAATGCACTCACCGCGCTAATTGCTGCAGCAGCTCCCACGGGACACAACAATCGGCGTCAGGGCGAGGGGACAAAGAGGCCGCCAGGTGGGCGGGGGAGGAATTTATACCTCTCCCCAACCCCACCCCGGCAGGAAGTGACGCGCGGGACCCCAAAGGGGTCTCTGGCCACTAGGCTGACCAGTGTGCCATCTTGTGGCACTAAAGGGGTCGCCCTCTTATGAGGGTCCCCTGCGGTGACTATGTCGGTCAGACTGCAAATCCCATGGGAGAAGATAAATGGCACGCTTGGACTGACAGTTGAAATGTCCACTTTCTTTCCTGTTTTGCTTACATCTTCTAGAGCAATCCACAGATGTACTTTCAAAGGTGGGGGTGTTATGTTTCGTTCGTGAAGAAAAAAACTAACATGGAAAAGAGCAGATATTTCTTTCCCACATCAGACCAATACTGCCATTCGAAAAAAGTTCATTTGATTTGCTGCTTATGTTTCATTTCTCAACAAAAACCAAGTTAAATGTACAGCTGCCAGTTCGTATGCTGTTCCCTCCCAAATTTTTCATAATTGTTTTTTAGTAAATAGAGATAAGAGGCATTGGTTCAAAAGATTCTCAAATAAAATAACTAGCAAAGCAAGAAATATTTCACAAATGTGGGGCTGGAGAAGTATCAGTTGGGAGGCAGATTCTGGATTGTAATGTGGTTTCCTTTGGGGGACACTGTCCAGTTCTCTATTCTGTGTTTCCCTATGTCAATGTCTGGACTTTGCTCTCTGTGCACCCCTTCTCTTAAGAACGTCTCACACTCTGCTGTTTTCTTCCTATATCTGGTTTCTTCTTTATGTATAATACTTACTTTCTGACCTCTCTTGGCCATGTTTACCCCTTATTACTCTTTGCAGTCTGCCCTGTCTCACTGCTTGGTAACCACGGAAGGGTGAGAGTCTAATGGCAAAAAACAAGAATTGGGCTTATACACTCGAACATGTGTTAGAAAATGCACTGCTTCCCTTCAACCCGATGTGGGTCTCAGGCTCACGGTGCCACTGGATTCAAGCTATCCTGACTAATGAGGGGTGACACCCCAAAACCGGTCCTAGGATGCTTGTTTCTGGTCCATGGAGGACCTATCATTGGCAGTTCGGGCTAGACTGTTCCCATGAGGCACAGGGTCAAGACTGATTTGAATAAGGCCAGGTTTAAACTGGGGTGGCATGGTGAGCAGAAGAATGATGGATTTAACCTAGATCTCTTGACTGGGGGTGAATGTTTTGATTTGTTCTGCATTCCGTCCATCAATTGTGGGAAGAGGTGTGGCGGTGTGGCGCCGTGGCCAGGGCGACTCACGCTGGAATCTGGGGATCACGGTTCGATCCCCGGTGATGGCGGCAGATTAGCCCAGCACCACGTGACTCTGGGCAATAGCTTGCTTAAACTTCCCGATGGCCCCCAGTGCCTAGAGACCCTTACGGGTGATTGTTCACGCTTTACAAATGTGGATATATATATATAATTGTTAATGTGTCTTTTGCCCTCCATCTATACCATAGTGCCAAATTTGCACAGGAAAGCATGTTCTAAAAGCCCACACTTTGCAAACACAGTCTGTTTTTTCTACTTTGTTATTTAACTAGGTTTTAACTCCAAATCAAGTCGGGCTCTGGATGTCCTAGAACTACAGTTACTTGTACCTGGTTTTAAAACCCATGTTCACCCCTACCAGGTTCTTTGTTTCAGACACGTTTGTGTGAGTTTATGAGCCGCAACCTGGTACTCTCAACATGGCTGCTGTCATCCTGCTGCTTCCTACATCTGCTGTAACTGTTACAATGCTTGTTGTGACCACCATGCAACCTCATATATCATCCAGTCTTGACCAAATGTCCAATAAAGTGCCAACCTTTCCAGTTTATGAATATTTTCCCTATTCCTCCATTCTTCTGTTTCCATACCAGGCATCTGTGACTATCCTACCTGTTGGAAATGTCCTTTCTGCAGGGTTATTTCCATTTTTTTTTGCTTCTTCCTCCTATTTTGTCTGACCTGTTTTTGTTGGCTTTAGGACTCTGGACACTTTCCCACTGCTGATCAATGCTAAAGTGCATATGATTTCTGTGTAAATTGTTATTTTGATTGGGTACTCATGATTGGCATATTTGATTTACTGGTAAGTTCCTAGTGCAGTGCACTGTGTGTGCTCAGGGTCTGTAAATCAAATTCTACTAGTTGGCCTGCAGCACTGATTGTGACACCCACTGGAGTAGCACTGTAAAAGTACCTAAGACCTGCCACTGCAGTGTCTGCACACGCGGTTTTTAACTGCCATGTCGACCTAGCAAGTGCACCTCATTGCCAGTCCCTAACCTTCCCTTTTCTTACATGTAAGGCACCCCTCAGGTAGGCCCAAGGTACCCCCATGGGCAGGGTGCAGTGTATGTGAAAGGTAGGACATATACTGATGTGTGTGACATGTCCTGATAGTGAAATAATGTGTATTTCGTTTTTCACTATTGTATAACTTTCCATTGGGACAAGATGAAGAAATTAACTTTAGGCTCTCTGAACTCAGAATTTAATAACTTATCTTTTTCGAAAGATGGTATTTAAATTGTGCGTTTGAAAATGCCACTTTTAGAAAGCAGACATTTTCTTCTATAACCATTCTGTGTGCCTCTGCTGTTTGCATATTAACTGTCTGGTTTTGGAGTGATAGGGGCTAGGGATATGCATTCACTGTAGACAGCCACAAGGGGGGTTGAGGTGTGTCCTCTCTTTCCTGGGTGACTTATATTTGTGCTCAATAGACCTTGGCTGCGTTTAGAGTGGTGGGAGGAGTTTACCTTGCACATGAAAAGGCTGTGTCTCCTTTACACAATGATGTCTCCACCTCCTGTGGTCATTCTGTACCTGAGAGGACAGAACTGGTTTGGACTGTGCTCAGACACCCTGGCAACAAAGAGAACAAGCATTGGAAATGTAATGGCTCGCATTTGCTTAAGTTAAAGCGATTGTCGTTGTAAATGGAGTTGTAAATGACAATGTCTTTTATCCTTGTGTTATGGAGTGTATGTGGCGTGTAGTGAAGTTACCGGTTTCAGATTTACTTCTAGAGCTGTGCAGTGTTTGAAATAATAGTTCTTTTTGCAGAGTTCTTCATTGGTTCTTCCAACAAAAGTGTGTTACTGTCTCACTGCCCCAGACCGGCCTGCTGGTCTGCTGGCCACAGGTTCCTAGTAATTCTCAGCTAATCTGTTTAATACTTGCGTAATATCTAACACCTAACATCTAAGAACACACTGACATGATTGGCTGAATACTGTAAAAATGTGCTGAAGTACCTATGAGAAGAGAAAACGTTAAACTCAATAATTCTCGTCTTTAAATCTGACACCATTGCCTCTTTGTACTTTGATAAAATAAGGGGTTTGTTGGACACTTATTATTTTGATTGTTATCTAGCATGGACAAACGAAAGTGAGATGAGGGCTGCACACTGATGCCCCTGTCATAGGAGTGGCACTAGTATAAACGCGGTGGTTCTTGTAAAAATTGTTGTAATAATGCATGACTCTAGATTCATGTGAAGATCTGCTGCTCGAAAGTCACAGCGGACATGCATGTAATGCTCTCAACATATAGGACGAAATACATGGGAAATGTGATATAAATTGGTTTCATTTAAAAGGACGAACCTTCCACCTGTGAGCATAAAAGGGCTAAACAGAATCTTGCCCTGGTTCACCTTTCACATTAGTTTGGTCAAATTTATTAACAAGCTTACTACAAAAATGCCCCAGCAAAAGTACACATCATGTTGGATAAACTGTGTTAAGGGCTAGCTAACAAGTCACACTGAACTCCAATTTCAAAGACAGTGCTCTATCCTGGAGGGGTTTATAGTTCCAAATAAACTTTTACATCCATAACGATATATTAGTTTCAAATATGCTTTTCCGTCTATAGAATGTGTTGGTGCTCCGTGGATGCAAATTTTTTTGCGTGAAGAAAACAAAGTTTTCCGCTTGCTTACCATAATTAATTATTTCAAGATATGGTATGTTTTGTTTGAACCCTTACCATTTCTATGGAAGAAATGTCCTCTCCCTCACTGTTGAGAAAGTGTGCAACAATACAAGGAGGTGCACTTTCCTTAATGAGAGGCCAGGCGGAGTGAACCACGCTGCACATCGTATGCTGAAGTCACCCACCCCCGCGCCTCTTTGTTGCAGTGATGTGGAATGAACCACGCTGCACATCGTACGTTGGAGTCACCCACCCCTGCGCCCCTTTGTTGCAGTGATGTGGAGTGAACCGTGCTGCACATTGTGCGCTTCCAGTTGGTCCGCTCGAGTCACCCAGCCCCGTGCCCCTTTGTTGCAGTGATATGGAGACTAAGTGGGTGGCGAGGACGATGGGGGTGGGGTGGTGGGCATCACACACATGCATTGAGCACTTACACAAGCATGAAGAGCAAGGAGCATACAATTAACAAGCGCAGCCGAAGCGGACCGCTCTGAAAATGAAAAAAAAAGAGTGCTTACAGAGTTATGAAGGAGACCGTGTAACTCCACAAGTAAAAGATCCAGTCCGGGTGGGCGGGGCCAAGAGGATACAGGGCAGTAACAAGGAGGAACTAAGAAGCCTCCTTTACAATGAAAAGCCACCGTTTAGCATGAACGATTACTCAAGCCAATAGGAAGGATGGGCGGGGCTTCAAGTCCCTTACTGAAATCGTACCGATTACAATAAGCCTCGCAGAGTGAGGAGCGCTTGCACGCTCCAGCGCTAGGTCTAAAAAAGAGAAAATAGGGTATAAGAATTGGACCTTTAACACCAGAAAATCAGATCACTTCTGGACCCAAGAGGAATCTCTACCAAGGAGAAGAGCTGGAGTGCTGTAAGGATGAATGCTGCCCCTTTGCTGTGTGTGCTTTGCTAGCCTGCCTACAGTTACTGCTTCTGCTTCTGCCAAGGAGGGGAAAAAGACTGGAACTTTGCTGTGAACCTGCTTGAAGAAGAATCTCCAGCGGCCTGTGTGTGATGGCCGCCTGTTCTGAAGTCTCAGAGACACAATGACTTTACCTGCAACCCACTGACCAGCACCTGGACTCCTCTGTGAACTCATGTTTTCAAAAGGGTGTCAATTCCAGTTCTTGGGCCCTGAGAATTGTGTGGTTGGTGCTGCAAAGCAAGAAAAACTATCTCCCACTCCATCAGTGATACCGCCTGTGATGTCGCGACCTGTACTGAGGCCGAGTTCACAACTGGTGAAGGGCACAATGCACCGCCCCGCCTGCGCTGCAGCTCCGACACCCTTCGATGCCTGCTGATGCCTGCAGTCATGGCCTTCATGACACCCGCACTCACTCCAACGCCATCACCGCCAGCGCCTGCATCCCATTATCGCAAAGACGATAACTGATGAGGGTGACTTCAAGAACTCTTGGACTTCGCATCACCTCACCGGAACCTCCGCCTCACCACTGACCCAGCCTTACTTCCCTGTCCTGGACTCGACACCTCACCTCCTCATGGACTCAACGTCTCGCCTCTCCCGTAGCAGAAGAGAACCAGCTTTGCCTTGACACCGACATCTCACCTCCACGACGCCGTGCATCATCCATAGACTTCATATCCAAAGTACTGTTGTTTGGGAGTCCATGTGATGCCGTGCAACTAGCGATTGGCGCCCTACGTTGGATGTATGCCTGTCACAATGGCGTAATAGCCCCAGGTGGAGCTATTTTGTTTCTACAAGTTCTATTTTTGAATTAACTGTTTTAAAGTGATATCTTGATACATGTATGTTGTATTTTTGTTGTTTTGGTTGTGTTTGATTTGTGTGGTTTCCATTTGTGGTGTTTTCACTGTGTTACTGTGTTTATGGGTACAAATACTTTACACGTTGCCTTTGGGATAAGCATGCCTGCTAGTACCAAGCTACCAAGGGTTTGAGCAGGGGTTATTTGAAGTGTGTAACTTGCTTACCCTGCCTAGGAGCAAGGGTCCCTAATTGGACAAAGGTACCTACCTCTGCCAATTAGAGACCCCTATTTCTAATACTACCTATGCATCACCTACCATCTTTTACTTCATCTAATCACCCACACATCTATCCATCTACTCATGCAGGTATCTATCCATTCAAGCATTCATGAAAAAAGCTATCATTCGACCAACCCATCCATCCTAACTACACCTCTGCTTCTTAAATGTTCACATTATCTGGATGGTAACCACATAATTCCACTACACACCACATATATCCACTTCATAAAACATAAGTTAAAAAAATTGCATCTGCAACACCAATCGCTCTAACTCTCGTTTTCTAAATCTTCACTCTAAACATGTTAAAAACATTGTCATTTACAGCACCAATAGCTCTAACTTTCACAAATGCGAGACCGATTGCATTGTAAATGCTTGTTAATTTTTCAGCTCTTGTACTAGGGCCTCCTTCATGAATCTTGAAACCTCTTGGAGTTGTGAGGTTTCATTTTGAACATTTCAAATTATTGTTGTATTATGAATGCTTTCAGTGCCCGCCATATTTTCCCATCTTCAGTGGAGCCCGGGGGGAGGAGGAAAGGGCGATGCGCGCTTTATTGCGGCAATAGCTCTCTTTCGTTTTTTAATTTAAAGTCCATTTATCAATGGGAAGACAAGAGCAGCGACTATGGCAATTGCGGCAGGGCGGGTTTGGGGCGGAGGAAACAAATGCTTCACGAGCAAGGAGATGGCAGCGAACCGTAATGAAGTGATGAACTGAGAAATGCTCATTTCAAGCCTCCGCGCTCGGAAGGAAGCGAGGGCAGTGTGTTTGCAGCAGCCGCGGCGCGCGCGAGGCAGCCACGAGCCTAACAGCATTGGTTTTTGCCCATTAAGCACCGATCACATTTATGTTTAAGCATTGCAGGAAGAGAATTACTATTGAGGCTAAGAGCTAATCCAACGAAATAAATAAAACATGCTATTCTCATTCGCCTAGGCTTTTAGGGGAGTGAGGCATGCCTTGTTCAACGCTTATTAACCTTTTGAATGGCGGGCTGTCTGTCTTCCGGGGCCGCGTGCAAGTGCCCGCAACAGAGAACGTCTCCTGGCAGTCCCGATCGGAATTGTTTACTTTGTGGTGCCGATTCCGCAGGAAATATATCTACCTAGAAACTTCGGCATCGTGTTCGGTTTTATAATCCACACGCCCACATATCTGCAATGCTGGCTCTTTGGGTGCATTTGCTTGAAATATATATTGTTGATTTCTTTTCGCTGCAAATTCCATTCCTGCATGCGTTTTTGTGTCATGGGTAAGTAGATCTGGCCTATGGATGGGTCACAGCTCTGGAAGGTTTGTGGTTTATCATTCAAGTCCTGACTCTGTCACAGGCAAGCATAATTTGTCCTGCTGTAATTTGGATACATTTAGCATCGCTCCCGCGTTATTTGTTTTCTCTTCGGATCGATTACAATGCAATGGACTGGGAAACCAAGTCCCAAAACACAATATGTTATCTCTTAATAAGTACTTAGTGGAAAATATGACCCAGAATCCGAGTTGACGGAATGAAGGTGCTATTTACTGCACATGATAAATAATGATAGGGGTGTGGCCAAGATGGTGCACAATGCGTACACTTTGCTGTGAGGTGAGGCTCCGGCCTAGGCCAATTTACAATCATCGTGCCTAGTGACGGCCCACCAATGCCACACATTGTTAACTCCCCCGCGTGTGCTGACTGTGGCCAGAGGGAGTTGGTGTCTTGGGGTGGAGACAGCCCAGCAGCATTCCATTGTGGGCCCTCGCTCAAGCGACGCAGAGGCCCTCCCAGCAGATCTTCTCACCTGAGTCTGCGAGTGGGCGCCGGTCACGCTGAAAGTGCTGCACCCTCCCCACGAGACAAGGGGGGGTGCAGGAGTGTTCTAAAACTCACAGGCCAACCCGGGCACTGCAGGAGGTGAGCCGAGGAAGCCCTGACTACGTTTCCGGGGTAAACTCAGGTGATTGAGGAAAGAGGTGATCGCCGCCACAACGTAAAGGTCCAGTGAACGGACAGTGCCCGGGTCATGGAGCTCAGGAGAACCGGCCTGCTGCCTCCCCATCCCGAAGGGCCCAGGTGGGTGCAGGCCCCATCAAAGGCATTGTGAGCTCCCTGGGATCCGAGGAGGATGAGAAAGATGGACCAGATACTTGCTGACAGCTCGGGGGCTGGCTCGGGCATTGTCTGCAGCTCTGCAAGGACCTGGGCAGCAGCGTGAGATAGAGATGACAACTCTGATGAGAGGGGCCCTACCACTGGCTGGTGGACATTCCTTCAGTTGGAGGCACTGGTTTCTCTGCTGAGCCTGCTAGTGCAGATTCCAAAGGCGCCCTCCTCACTGAGCTCGAGGACCGCACAGCTCTTGAATGGCAGGGGAGCCCTCGTAGGACATGGACCAAGCCGTCTCCCTCACCCCGCTCCATGGCCTGTCCTATCTGCCCCCAACCTGCAGTGAGTAGGGCACACCACTGGGACATACACTCCAGCAGAACCCAAATTTGCAAGAATATTTAGCCGAAACAATGTCCCACGGCGAATGCATCCCAGAGGAGAGTGCGATGAGTGGCGTGCTGTGGAGACTGTTACTTTCAGCAACTGGTCCCCCCGGACACCACTGTAGCAGATTGGAAGAGTGGGACAAAAGGGCGTTGCGCTGATGGAGAGGGAAAGAGGCACCACCCTTACAAGACACTTTGGGACCGGGTTCTGCTATGGAATTCCAAGAGGGTCCTTGGCTCCTCCCACTAATTCTTCTGAATTTGTTACGCCACAACACAGAGAGTGCTTACCAATGGGGCATGGTCCGGCCGAAGACCCCCAAACCTGCCCCCTCTAAATCTTTCCTGGACATGCTGGCACTTCTCCGTACACTGGTGGATCCGATCCTACAGCTGGAAACTGCCCTAGAGAAATACACAAGGATGTTTGAGAAGGTGATGCATGCTATTTACAACTCCAAGATTGCGATGGAGGCCCAGCTGGAAGTGACACAAATAGAGACTGGTCTGTTACAGGCGGACCCTGCCAAACTAACAGACAGAGTGGATGAGGTAGAATCCTCCCTGACCACTCTGCGGCTTTCATGTATTTCCTGCATGGCCCGCTGTAGTTTTCCCTATGTTAGCCTAACTGTACGCATTGTAGGCCTCATTTTCCTTTTCACACATTACTATATAAACATGCTTGCCTTTGGGCCACATTGTACTTTCACATGGAACCTGCAAATGTCTTAATGTTCTGTTCTTTTCCTGGGAGTTAGTCTGAACACCACCGACAAGGTAAAACAACAGTGTCCATTGTTATTCTTTCTGTCCAGCACTAGCACCCAGACATAACACAAGAATGCAGCTGTTGTTTATGTGCACACATGTCCTATCGTACAGATGAGTATGTGAATCACAAAAAGACACACGGAAAGAGATTTCTGAGACAAGAGCACTGCATTCGCTGAGATGCAGAGCGTCCATGTGCATATACTAAGGTACGGGGTCTGCCAGTAATCCCAGAGATCTTTCATATAATCATGTAGCTTTAGTAGCAAGGGAGGGAGGTTAGGTTATGCTGGCCTATAAAATGACAGCTCTATTCATGGTATATGGATTATTAACCATGCTAACATTATTTTTATTATGCATTTGTTTTCTAATTGTGATACATATACTGCATTTCAGAGCATGATAGTTTGAAAAATATTCTAAACTTTCTTTGTGTCTCCTGGTTATCTCATTGTGGACAAGTACGAGTGAAAGAGCGAAAGGGTGTGTCCTGTTACCACGATCCCTAAGAGGGTCAAGAGTGTTGTGTTCTGGGGTGGCAATTCACTTGTTTCTCTAGTAAGGTTAGGAGGGCACGTGAGGCACTATATAGTTCTGTTCTAGAGCAGAAGCTCTGCAACACGGCCAACCATGGTGTCCATACAAGACCAACTCACAATGCTACAAACAGAGATACGTGAACTGAAGGTGCAAGCGAAAGATGCAGAGGGGCACTCCAGGTGCAACAATATATGCTTCTTGGGGTTACCTGAAAGATCAGAAGGCCCTCACATGGAACTCTTCTTAGAGGAGTGGCGGACATCCACGGTCTGGCAACCTGTATCCAATATTTTTTCTCCATGTAACCGGTGCATAAGATCCTGGGGTGGACCCCGCTCCAGAGGACCCCTCCACGCCCAGTTATAGCTCGCCTGTTAAATTACAGAGACAAGGACCTCCTGCTGTAGATGTTCTGTGCGAAACGCCCCTCGAGCCATAGAGAAAACCTAATAACGGCATATCCAGAATACATGGCGGGAGTACAAAAACGGTGTAATACATTTGGGGCTGGCAAGACGCATCTCCACACTATGGGATTGTCTTACACATTGCTCTTCCTAGCAAGACTGTGAATGCTAGAAGCAGATGTCATGCACTTCGTTTCCTCACGTGAGGAGGCCTGGACACAGTTACATTCCAAAGGGGCAGATGATTCACCTGGGTCCAGGAAAGATGACCTGCTGGGCTGGTCCAGAGGGAAAGCCCCAATGCTGTAGACCCTGTCATGTGCAATCACGACCCACTGAATAGCAGCCAGCTAGCGAAAGAGCATGGCTGGTGGTGTAGGCATCCACACATTTTGCAAACAGGTACCAGGTCCTGGCCCTGGACACTGACCTGGAGTTGCGGATAGGTCTCCCAGACTCAGTGTTCTCGGGACGAGGAAATCACAAGCACACCAGAGAGGTCGCCCCAGATTAAGATGCCAAAACAGTGATGATGTTTGGGTGGTGAGTACTGGAGATTGATACCATCTGTACTTGTTGTGGTGGAAAAGGACCTTGTGGGCCCCAATTGTTCCTGAGAGTGGGGGGCATTTATCACCAGAACACAAACTCTGACTTGGGGCACAATGTGGGCAGGCTGCAGACTTTGGCTACATGTGTGCTTTTCTTGTCCTTCTTTCCTTTTGACTTCCGTAAGGATGCTCCTAGCAATGGGTACGGTTATAGTGGAGTGACACTAAATACGGGGTGTTATGGCACGATGCATGTTAGCGTTTAAGCCAAAGGTGTGGGATTCATTACAGTTACAGCTTCCTGTTCTGATGAGGTGGTGTGTCAGTGGGGTGCTGAGGGTGTGGTGGGGAACTGGATCTGGGGCACAGCCACGGATACATGCCCCCTGTGACCAGCCAGAGATATTATGGCCACAACCTATATTACACTAGCCTGGAACATCAGGGGAATGGTGACTCACGTGAGTTTTACGCATTCCTTAGATGTAGGCACATACATATTGCATGCATCCAGAAGATGCATCTCACAGGTGGAGAACTGAAAAATGTATCCAGATGATGGAGTGGTCTG
Organism: Triturus cristatus; assembly: GCF_964204655.1. Classification (NCBI taxonomy): domain Eukaryota; kingdom Metazoa; phylum Chordata; class Amphibia; order Caudata; family Salamandridae; genus Triturus; species Triturus cristatus. Next base: position 1,009,930,906 of record NC_140593.1, on the reverse strand, counting down.
GACTGGGAACATTACATATTCAAGAGAAGGTCTCCCAGGTGTACCCTTTGATCACAGTAGAGTATTAATAGACTCAGAGTGCCGCTATGATCTATTAGAAGGCATGCTGAATGAATGCCCCACTCTGTGGTTTCCCTGAGGGAGGCTGAAAAGCACGCAGTGATGTTGGCTGAAGATCGAGCAAGACTGACAGCTTTACATGCTAGACATAGAGATGAATCGCGACATCAAGTAACATTGACTGTGAGGCCCACCTAGCCCAACAAGACAGGTATGGTGACAAACCAGGCCACAACCTGGCATGGCTCTTGAGGACAGCCATCCCCAGGACCATTACAGGGGCTATCTGAGATGCAGCCATTAACACAGAAACCAGACATTAATAAGGTCTTTTTGGACTGTTATGAGATGTTGTACTCCCCACCCCGTGGGGCCCTCACAATACCAAATACGGGAGTATGTACAGTCCACTGCTGTCCCTCGTCTATCGCCCCTACGATTTCAGACAGTGGAGCAGCCGCTCCAATTAGAAGAAACATGAACTGTGATTAGTCAGATGACTCAAAATATGGTCCCTGGCACCGACAGGTTTCCCGTAGAATTATATGCCATGTACAGTGCAACCCTAGCTCCCAAACTACTCGAGGTATATGTAGAGGCATACCATCACCAGTTACTTCCTGCCTCTCTTTGTGAAGACCTCATTGCTGTGCAGCCTAAACCTGGAAGAGACCCACTGAAAGTTAACTTCTATTGCCCATTGACAATGCTCAACATTGATTGTAAGATCTTAACAAGATGCTTGCGAATAGGTTGCTCCCACTGCTATGGTCGATGGTGCATCCTGACTAATGTGGATTCAAATAACATAGGGCCACCTTCTATAACACCCAAAGGTTATATCACATCATCGGGGTTCTGGAGGAAGCCCTGACCTCCCGGTGGCAGTGTCACCTGACATTGAGAAGGCATTCAACACTCTGGGATGGTCCTACCTGCTGCTAGTTCTTGAGGCCTTTGGAATGGGGCCTGAGTTTCTTGGCTGTGTTAGATTACTCTATGCCGCCCCTCAGGCTGTAGTGAAGATGGGACCCCAGATGTCTCAGCAGTTCGTGATTGGGAGTGGCACACAGCAGGATTGCCCCTTCTCTCCCATAATCTTTGCCCTGGCCATAGAAGCTCTCACTGGCCTACTGAGGTCCAGGGGGCCAGACTGGAGTCTAGCTGTGAAGATGATTGGCACATCATCTCCTTATAGGCCAACGATGCCCTGATTTACATACGCGATCATAGGCGGGTGCTACCAGCATTATTCAACTTTCTGGAGCGTTTTGGAGAAATGACAGGCCTTAGGATTAATTGAGGAAAGTCAAGCTTGTTCCCCTTACTCAGTGCCTGACAAGAGGAGATGGCAATGGCGAAGCATGAGACACTACCCTGGTGCTTTGATTCCTCCCGCTATCTCGGGAACCATGTGTATCATACTTATAGGAACCTATTGGGCGGGAACCAGGGTAGGGCCTTAACAGTGAAACGTCACTTCCTGAGGTTCTGGCCATGTCTCCCTTTGTCACCCATGGGCTAGGCATCCGTAGCCAAGATGCTGGTCCTACCTCACATCCTATATTCCTACATGGCTCTCCTCGTGATACCCACCGGTCCTTCTTCGTAGAATTAAGGGGGGTTGTGTCCGACCTGATATGGGGCTGAGATAGGAAAAGACTGTCCATTGCCACTCTGAATCGTCCGCTACTGGAGGGAGATCTGGGAATGCCAAACCTAGCGTTATACTTAACTGTAGCACAGCTACAGTGGCCCATAAAGTGGCTGGCTGGACAAGAGTTGGTGGAAAGCAAAGTGATTAGAAAAGAACTCCGGGGCACCACAGTGCTGGACTGGCTGCTGAAACGCAGCTCCCCAGCTCAGGAACTAATCAAACTCGCACTTTTCACAAAGATTTGATCGAACAAATATATCCAACCTCAGTGCCATACGTGCCACAGTTACCTCTGTGGAGCATATCAGGGGACGAAGGCCTGACTGGACACTCATAACCCTGCGCCATTGACCACCGTGTGGGTGAAACAGGTAGGTGAATTCTATATGGATTGCACCTTAAGATCATTTCAAGATCTTCAGACTCTCTTTGGCGCGCATTGCACTTATACTGGAGGTGCGTGGTGCTTGGGGCCTGGGTCAGGGGATCCGCAACTGCTCCACGGACTGCTATGTGCCTTGATTCATGGACTGAACAAGAGGGCAGTCCCAATGCTGTACGCTGCCCAACAGGCCTCAGACAGGAGTCAAACCCTACACAGTAAGCCCAGGTGGGATACATGCCTAGGGATAACTCTGATTGACAAGCAATGGGGAATGGCCCTTAAGCATGTCAAGCGGGTCTCACGTAACGCCCACCTTAAATTCACGCAGTTTAATTATTTACATCAGACGTTCCTCAAGCCACACCAACTTAATACGATTTTCCCTGGAGTTGCCACTGCATGTCCACACTGCAGATATGCAGACGCAACATTCCTATACATGGTATGGGACTGCCTTGTTCTCTGGTGCAGGTGGGGACACGGGTAATAGAACACATCTCAGAATTGAGAGATACGCAATTGTTCCAGAACACACTGCTTGGCTTACTGGGGATCACAAAGCATGTGAAGTGCACTGTTAATTATCTGAAACTAGGAGATTTAGGTGTGATCACCTTTAAGCGCCAGATAGCTATGTTGTGGAAGGCAGCACAGCCTCCATATGAGACATGCTGGTTCCGGGTGGTGCATAAGTGGGTATTGGTAGAAGCAAATGCCATGGCCTGCGATGCAAGATGACAGGGAGGGGCTGGAGCTGCTACTTTCTGGGACACATATGTGCTCAAATTAGCTGAAAAAATATGCGCCCCAACTTTACACTGCCAGGCCCCCCACTACTTGATGCTTCTCTAAGAGATAGGGCCTGATTTTGATCTTGGCAGATGGGTTACTCCGTCAGAACAGTGACGGATATCCCGTCCTCCGAAATATAAATCACTCGGGATATAAAGGGATTATGTTTTCACGGACAGGATATCCATTACTGCTGTGACTAAGTAACCCGTCTGCCGAGATCTAAATCAGGCCCATAATTTCCTTACATACTTCTACCACCATTAAAACAGAACTAGGGGGCATATTTACAAGCTGGCGATAAAAAATTATCACCGGTTTTGCGGCCGTTTTCGGCCGAAAAGGGGCAATAATTTTATCGCCTAGTTAGCAAGGCCACACTAACGCGTGAAACCTTGCTTTAGCGTGGGGATTCCTAACGCCCAGCTTTGCATCTCTAATGAGAAAGTGGGCGTTCCTGAACTAACATGACAGGAGAAATGTCGCTAAGCGACATTTCTCCTATCGTCAAGCCCCACGCTATGAAGCATAGCGTCAGGAAAAGTAGCAATAACCCCTGTTATCGCTACTTTCCTTACGCCTGCTTCAGGACTGACTTAGCCATGATATCCTATGGAAGGTGGATATCATGGATACATTTGTGTGTCCCTATCAGCAAGCTAACGCCACATTGCGTGAGATTATCGCTGGGTTTCCAGCGATAATCTCACGTTAAGCAGTTAGGGTGAGGATTTTTATCGCTGAGGAGATAAGCGTTGCTAATAGCACGCTATCTCAGCGATAAAAATCCACGTTACCCGGCGATAATTATCCTCACGCTAAGAGCGCTGAGCGATAATTATCGCCGGTTGTTGCTGATATGCCCCCAGTTCTCTTTTACTCGAGCAATAGATTAATCTTTTTCTGATATCTCCAATTCAATAAGCATCCTTCTTTCTTCATCACTTAGACTCTAATGAATATTCATTTCCCACACAAGGGTGAACACAATGATGAAGCATGTCTTATGATGAGGGTAAGTGTTCAACATCGTTTTGTGCTTAACCATATCACATCATCACAAAACACAATGGGTCTATTCACAAAAGCATTTTTTAACACTGGAACTAGTATTTTTGGAGGACTCCACACTCTTATATGCCTTTGTCAATCAGCACAGTAACATCAAATGCCTCATTAGTAAAAGCGTGAAGAGGTCCTTTCTTTTTGTACTAACTGTATATGAGCATTTCCCGAATATTTCCGTCTTATTTTCCTTTAGATGTTTTGCGGCCAATTCACAAATGCACATAGGAGTACGTAAAAAGAACACTGCAGGTGGACAAATTTGCACACTTCAAAAGCCTTTGTGAATAGGCCCACTTGTGCTTCACTTGAGAGGGTGCACTACTTCCTGTTTTTAAACTCTCTTTCTCTCTCATTATGCAATAAGTGGAATTGAAGTGTGAAAGGAAGTTTGCGGGTCATTGGGCTGGGATGGCTAGTATCCCTCTTCTAAGGGCCAGATTCTGATCCCGTTAGGAAAGTCCTCCAAACAACTCAGTTCTAGAGAGCTTTTCAAGTGAATTGCGGTCTGGGACTCCGTGCAACTGAATCCGATGCATTCGTATAGTGACGGACTCGGTTTGCTCGGACTCCCATTAAACTCTACGGGAGCATGTGCACCGAACGCCCACACAGGCTCCCATTGCAAAATTGGGGGGGGGGGAGTGTGCACCCTGTGGCGGGCCCCCCAGGGTGCCTGACACACTGTGCATGGTTGGGTAAGGGGGACCCATGGCTACCCCCACTTGCCCGATTAGGAGGGACCCGGGTGAAGGGGGCCCAGCAATGGGCCCCTAAAAACGGATTCTGGAAGTCTTTGTGCTCCGGGCAAACTGAATCAGAAAGACTGTCCGCATTGTTCATCGGATTTGCTCACTTGGAAAACCTAGTCCATAGAGCTGTACGAATCAGCTCCAGAAGGCTCTATCTCTCGGAATGCCTTCCAGAACTGATTTGGTCAGCGCTAAGGCTTTCCAGGCATCATACTTGGTCTTTTGGAACTGTGAACAATTCGGTCGGAAACAAGGGCTCCGGATCAGTTTAGGCAATTCTGAATTCGATTTGGAGCCAACTGAGATCGGAATCGACCCCTAAGTGTCTATTTCGTCTTATGTTTTCTAGGGCTAGGAAGCCAGAAAGAATCTGTTATAATCCAACAAATGCACAGCGAAAGCTCCGAAAATTAGTGCAACTCCACAAAATGGAAGTCAGCCTGCAGAGGCATAGCAAAGGAGCGACTCTCTATGGAAGTGTGTTTGAGTGGGTGTGTCTTTCTTGGGATATTTCAGATTTTTGGAAAATATTTAGAGATTCCACCTCATAGTTTGAACAGAAATGTTTTAACAACATATACAAGAAAGAAAGGGAGGGAAAGAGAGAGATAGAAACAAGAAGGAGAAAGAGGAAATAAAAAAATTAATGAAACAGAGGGATGAAAGGGACAGACATAAAGAAAGAGTCTCCATGTGTGAAGGCAAGTGAAAGACGAAATGTACTTGAGCTATTAGGTATGCATATCCACATCACACCTGACATTTTAATGTCAGGTTCAGCAATTTTGATCAAGCTGTTCCTTCCAAAATTACAGCCAACTAAGAAGTCACATGGACAAGACACCCCTTGAGGAGCTCCACTCTTCAGAGAAAACATCTACCAACAGAATTTAAAACTCTGCACCAGACTCTGTAGTATTTTGATCAAGGCTCTCACGACTACACAATTGAGTTGAACAGTGTTAAAGGGCGTAACTTTGAGCCTGATTCACAAAGAGCCTCCATAGTTGTGGGGGAGGCTCTGTACTAAGTAGGGGTGGACTCCCTGCATTGAGAAACCTCACTGTGGGGACTCTACAGTGGCATAGCTGAGGGGGGTACGAAAGGATGGGGGTGCGGTCTGCCTGTTTTTGGAGGTGGCAGAGATAAGCAAGTCATGTCTGTCGACTACCCCCCCCCCCCCCCCCCCCCGCAGAACAAGTCTTCCATCGGCCGCCAGCCCCGCAAATCTTGATCAAGTCGTCCATCGTCTGCTACCCCCTCTCTTACCTGCTCCGGGCAACAAAATTGGGGTCCACCCCATGGGGAAGTAGGTATAGCTTCGCCACTGAGACTGCCACTTCTGCCGAGGCTCTTTGTAAATCAAGTCCTTTGTCTGACCTTTAACAGGCAAGTTGTGACCCTGCCCTTATTATCTGTCCTCCCAGAGCTACACAGCCCTGACCCCATGCACAGTCAACTCAGGGCATGGCATCCATGCTCCACTTCATTAGTGGATAATAAAAAGTAGCCATACAAGTGGAACAGGTGATAGTATCCAACTAAGGAGTAGCATGAGTATTGTTAAACCTGGCATTTCTTGGCGTGATTACCACTGACATTTTGCCTCTACCTCCTCTATTTTTGATGCTGTGATGGAATTCGTTTGACTGGTGTAGATGCTTTGGGCACTTTGCCACTGCTGATCAGTGTCAAAGGGAAAGTGCTCCCTGTGTAAAGTGTAATGGTAATTGGTTGTTCATGATTGGTATGTTTGCCTTACTAGTAAAGTCTTAGTAAAGTGAACTATGTGTGCCAGGGCTGGTAATGCAAATGCTACTAGTGGAACTGCCGCACTATTTGTGCCACCCACACAAGTAGCCTTAAAGAGAGAACTCAGGCCTGCCACTGCAGTGCCTGCGCGCAGTGTGTTAAACTGCCTTGTCATCCTGACAAGTGCACCCACTTCAATGACAGACAAAGAATTCCTGTGCACACGCAACAAGTAAAACAGGTAAGTAACGCTGTTCTTGTGTTTCACAGATGTGAGACAAGCCGTGGAAACGTTGTGGTTTGTCTTTAATATGGATTTCCTTGCAAGACCAGCCACATGGTCCTTTGCTTTTGGGGGTTTAAGGGATATTTTCCCCCACCTGTAGCACCGCTGATATTGGTTAGAATCTGTATACTGTTCACGCTATTTGGTCTAGCGCCAACATTCTGCGCCTGTGAGAATTAATATCCTCTCCTCCTTTTCAGCTAAGTGCACCCATTTGCCAGGCCTTACCCTTCCCTTTCTATGCACATCAGACACCCCTATGGTAGGTCCAAGATACCCCCTGGGCAGGGTGCAGTGTATGTGAAAGGTAGGGGATGTACTGAAGTGTGTACCATGTACTGACAGTGAAATACTCTCCATTTCATTTTTCACTGTTGAAAGGCCATCTTGCCCATTGGACAGAATGGGGAGGCTGTGTAATATGTTTCCATTCTATCTTCCCAAAGGCTTAAGATGGAGAGGTGAAGTTTAGTGTGCCTGAACTCACAATTTAATAGCACATCTTTTTGTGAAGGTGGTTTTTGCATTGTGTGTTTAGAAATCACTATTTAGAAGTGGCTGGGTTTTTGTGCTCTAATATTTCTGCGTGTCTATGCCTGGTTGTGCATTGACTGTCTGGATCTGAAAGTGATAGGATCTGGGGAATGTCTTGACCCAGGGGAAGATTGAGACAGCAACAGGCTGACCTGCATCTGGAGTGTAGGGGAGAAGTAGCCCCTGGAGGTGAAGAGGCCTGGGTTGCTGCCATAAAACAATGGCTCCATCTCCTGCTGAGTGATTAACGATCCAGACCCCCACTATCAAAGGAAGAAGGTGTCACTGGCAGGGAGACACCCAGAACTGGTTTGGAAGGGGTCAGTGCCCCCCTGAGCACAAAGACTTCAAAGACATTTAGGGGTATAACCATGATAGCTGAAACCCCTGAACGTTGGAATGGAATGGAATTGAACTGATCAAGACTGAAAAGGATTGAAAATACTTGATGGTCAAGAGGAAACTCTGCCAAGGAAGAAACAGCTGAAGAGACTTAAGGCAAGGACTGACCCTTGCTATGTGTTCTGGGGCTGGCCTGCATTTTGCTGATTTAAACAAGAAGAGGCTAAAGGGACTTTGCTGTGTGCTGTGTCCCACTGCTTTAAAGGACTTTGCTGTGTGCTGTGTCCTGAAGTAACTTATCACCAAGGGCCCGATGAGATCTGGCTCCCTGTTGTAGAAACACAGGAACACAAAAGTTTCCAGGTGTTTCTCGGCGACGCTGTGTGCGTGTGCTTTTTGCAGCCTGAGACCCTCGTAAGAATTGCCCTGTGTTCGTGGGCACCTGGAGTCCAAGCGAGTCTCAGCGATGCTCTGTGCTTGTGCTTTGTGCAGCCTGAGACCTTCGTGAGGATTGTCCTGTGATCGAGTGCACCTGGAGTCCAAGTGAGTCTCAGCAACGCTGTGTGCGTGTGCTTTGTGCAGCCTGAGACCTTCGTGAGGATTGTCCTGTGATCTTGTGCAGCCAGAGTCCAAGTGGGTCTCAGCGATGCTGTGTGCGTGTGCTTTGTGCAACCTGAGACCTTAGTGAGGATTGCCCTGTGATCGTGCGCACCCAGAACTCAAGTGAGTCTCAGTGACGCTGGGTGCGTTTGCTTCGTGCAGCTTGAGACCTTCGTGAGGATTGTCCTGTGATCGTGCACATCCGAAGCTCAAGTGAGCCTCAGCGACGCTGTGTGTGTGTGCCCTGTTGCAGCCTGAGATCTTCGTTATCGCCATCGGCCCAGACAGGCATCCCCAGAGGAGCTGTGCTGCCGGCCCGAGCCCGCCATTGCCAAAGCGGGACCTCAAACCAACCCCGTCGGGGAAGGGCCCGAGTTCCACTGCCCAGAATCAGCAAAGTCACATCAGAGGCCCAAGTCACGAGAAGAGGAGAGGAGAGCGAGGTCGCACCCCCTAGGTAGCGTGTGCTCCCCCTGGGGCGGGGTGCGGGCTCGGAGAGAGATGCTTTCGGCCTTTCCCATTGTTGCAGCGCAAGCCTCTGCTCAAGCTGGTACAGTGGCCCATACTTGCCGAGGAGTGGCTGTACCGGGGCCAGAGTGTGGAGCTGCACTTTGGTTTACACCATACCTGTGTTGGGGGCATATGTTGGCGGAAGCTGACTGCGAGTCAGTACGAGTGGCATAGAGACCACCTAAAGCACCCTGATCGATGCTGGAGTGCTTTACGCATTGCATTATTTTTGCATTACGAACTGCCTGATTGTTGCATTACGCATTGCATTATTTTTGCATTACAAACTGCATGATTGTTGCATTATGCATTGCATTATTTTTGCATAACAAACTACCTGATTGTTGCATTACGCATTGCATTAGTTTGCATAACGAACTGCTTGATTGATGTATTACGCATTGCATTATTTTGGCATTACAAACTGCTTGATTGTTACATAACGAACAGCATTATTTTTACATTGCGAAGTGCCTGATTCTTGCATTACGAACTGCAAAGCATTGCATTAGAACTGCATTGGACCATCTAGAATTGCTCATTAATGCCACCAGAACCTACAAGGATTGGCTGGCATAATAACTGGCCAGAAGGAATATAACAAATACGCATATGTTGGATTATTTTTGTGTGATCTCATCGTATATCTTTTTATATACATATATCATTGTTTTTTATGAATCTCGTGTGGAGTCCATTTGTGGTGTCAGCATTGGATTGCTGAGAGCGTGGTTGCAAATACTTTACACACTTGCCTTGAAGATAAGCCTGGCTGCTCGTGCCAAGCTACCGAGGGGGTGAGCAGGGGCTATCTGAGAAGGTGTCCTTCCTTTCCCTGACTTGGAAGCAAGGGTCCCTATTTGGCCTAAGGTACCTACCTCAGCCAACTAGAGAATCTCAGTTCTAACAGGCACCAAAAAGGACCAGTCTGCCATCTTTCTATTCCTGCTCATTGGTGTTCATAAAAGTCTTCAGACTGGGAGGATTCTCAATGGAATCCGAGCAGATCGGTTCATAATTTGAAAATACAAGGGCTAAGGAGCTCAGACTTGTTATCGAGAGCTCACAGCTTAGGACTGTATTGCTGGAGCCCTTTTATTCTGGCAAGAGTACTTCTATAGAATTCTTGTGGAAGGCAGATGCTTCTCCCCTCCTATATGAGATACCTACACAATTGGGAGGCTTTCAAAATCGGTTTTGCTTTTGGTAGTAATAGACTATTATAAGATTACACTCAATGTTATTCAATTAGCTTTGAGCTAACTCAATGAATTCTTTTAGCATATAGTGATAGTTCAAATATTTTAACCTAAATATTTTCAATACAATCAGCCATGGCCTGTATCTCAGATTTTGTCCTGTTCTGATAGGTGGAGAACACAACTTCCCTCAGGTGTGCTCCGAAAGAGGCACCTTTTTACCCCCTTAAGATTATACAACTCACAAATATACATAGGAATGGGCAGCAAGAGCCTCTCAGTACCCTCTCCCAAGGTAAACAAAACAGCATCACCAGCAGCAGCATCTGTGACATGATGACTAATCCTTTTTGTGAATGATGGGAAGCTGACACACATAAAATACAGAGGTTTCATTCAGATAGAAACTACCAAGGAGGAGCTTCTAATTAGGAGTTTATATAAAAAATTGGTGAAAAACATGAACATAAGCAGCTCTCCTACTGGATGTGAAAGAAAAAGGCAGAGATTGGAACAAGGTCAGTAAGATGTCTAATTATCAAGAATTCATCGACACGAAGCAAGGACCATTTCTGGGTATCTCAGGCAGTCTTGCAAAATGGCATCTTGTACTGGCGCAATTTCTGTAGACGCACCTTATCATAATATAGCATCTGATGAGCAAATAGTTTCAAGTGTGCCACAAGTGGTGTATGACAGGGGTTAGGCTACTACCACAGTGATATTGTGTAGTAACTCAGATCTTGCATGTAACAGCTTCCAGCCCCCTGCATAGCGTGATCCGATCTGCAAGCCCCCTGCTTGGAGGGCCACTGCCCCTCACAATGGCTTTTGTCTCCTTTGCCCTCCTCCACTTGCTTCAGTGTCCTGATGCTCCTTCTTCCCGTAGGGTTGGGCAGTGTAGGGAGTGTATATGCACTGCCTGCACATAGGGCATGGGATGAGCAGTGATATTACAGTGCTTGGTCCTAACACTTTCAAATACTTTCTGGCAGACTATGCATAAACATTATTTTGATGACACCCAGTTATCAGTTCCAGTGAAAGTGAACACCGACTAAACAAGCATTTGCAATGCAAAAGGTCTCGCAATTTCGAGATTTTGAGCCATTGGCATCGTAGATGATAATGCCTTTTTGATGTGTTTAAGGTCAAAGTTTGAAAAATGTGAGACCTATTGCATTGCAAATGCTTGTTGTTTACAAGCGCCCCACGCTGCACTTTTATGTTACTAGAGGCCACGTCCCTTTCTTTCGACAAGCCGTGTTTAAAGAAATGTCAGGAGCTGCTATTAAATTGAAAGTGTGGTATGGGGAGCTATTACGAAAAAAAGCATTTCTTTGTCAAGTTGAGAAACAAATGCTTTTTATTTGTAAAAGCACCCCGTGAGAGCACGCATGGCTCGCTGAATGCACTAAATGTTGCAGGAAAGCATGTAGTGCCTGTAGTAGGAGAAACGCATTAAAGAAAATAGTGCTTACCGACTATAAAAGACGAACGTGTAACAACCAAATTAAAAGGGCCAGTCCTTATGAGAGGTTACAAATGAAGACAAGGCGGTACTAAGGAGGGACTAACAAGCCTATTAACAAATCAGAAACCAGCATTTACTAAGGACAATGACACAACCCACTGACAAATATGGGCGGAGAGTGGGCGGGGCTTCAATTCCATACTCCAATACAGCCTGCCTCGCAGAGCAGCGCTGCTCAGGCTCGACCTAAAAATGGACATGTTGGAAGGGGAATCTATACGTAGGCAGTGCACTGGTTGATGTTAAACAAAATAAAGAAGCACCAGGCAACCAGTTTACTATAACACCACAAATGAACCTGATCCAGGTCTTATGGGGTAATACAAAAGTAAGACAGTTACGGTGCACCAGACTGACATTTTACTACTTAATCAACTGTCTAGCCAACAATACTCATTTTATAAACAATGTAAGAAGTTGATTTTAAACCATCATGCAAGCAGCTCTACAACAGGCGTACAGCCGACAAATACAATTTTGGCTTTGAAGCATTTTAGTTGATTAGGTGGAAAGAAGCTGTGAGGGATGAAGCACAGCATGGCTAAAATACTGTGAAATGTAAAGATCGGCATTACTGGGTGCAAAGCACCAAATGGGCATTTAAATCATCTTGGGGAAGGGGGGGTGGGGAGAGGAAGAAAATTAGAATTAAAGATTCATATCTATATTGAACTGTTTGGCTGGTGTGCCAGCAATAGCGTGAAATTTTATGCAGTGATGCCACACATGACAGCATGCTTATATGAAAGCTCTCACAATAACCTCAGTGATGCCAGTCTATTGTATCACAGCAAGGCCTTTCCGCAAATCTACATACAGGAACAGGCAGAAGTGGTTATTCCAGGGTTGGAATGTCCTCTATATGCACATTCACAAACTTACTGGTTTAAGGGTAAGTCACCAACTTCTCTACAATCTCGTCCCACCAGTGTAAAATAGTTTGAAATTTACTCCTGCCAAAAGCTGAAGTAAAACATATTTTTCATAGTGAAGAATAAAGGGGGTGTAGAGAAAGTGAATTTTCCAATTGCTCATCAGATGCTCTAATGAGCCATTGTAAGCCAAGCATGTCTATTTGTTCATGTGAACATGGAAAGCAAGAGTTTGCTATCCGTATGTTTCCCATCCTACTTCTAGCACTAGGAAATATCTGAAAATGACAAAGATGTACTAATACAAGGACATACCCGCAATGCACTTGTGACTTTCGGTAAGAACTGGGACCATACTTTTTTTTTACACTTTGCCTATAACAGATTCTCCATTGTGTTCTTCATTTTAATTTTAGCATGTGTAAAATATATCTTTACTAAATAATGCCTCTAAAAACTGTATTGTCAATTGCAATATAGTTTAGCAAAATAATTCTGTAGATGAAAATGTTGACCAATCTTGCTTTGGTATGAATCGATATGGGAGTATTTTATGTAGCATGAAATTGTACAAAAGCGTACAAGTTTTTAAATTGGCTTCCCTGTTGCACCTGCAAGCCACGCTGACAGAGTTTCCTCTGACTAGTGAAGGCTTTTGAGTTAATCAATCATATGCAAGACTTAACACTTCTACATATGGATACATAATTTGCCTTAGTGGCAGACAATCTAATTCTCTTTCACAGATCCATAATGTGATATTATAAACTAGCAGCCAAAAGGTTGGTGCTGCAGAGGGTTGGGGCTACTTTGAATTGAATCAAAAGGTCCAGTGAACAAATTAAACATGAAAACGTGTTGTCTGACTCCCAAAAATAAGTCCCAAGCATCAGGCGATAGGAATCCCACAGCCCCTGATGCTTAATATATGGTGATGGCATCAGGTGAAACATGTATATTTGAGGACTAAAGGTCACGTACCTTGAAATGGACCCGCAAGTTGAAACCTTTCGTCTTGCATCCTGCAAAGGAAAAAGAAAACCCACAAATATTAATATTATGTAAGGAAGATTAAGATTCGTCTCCTCACAAACAACTCAATGGTACTGATTGTATTGATCTCAGAAAAGAGAAACAAATAAACAAACAAAGCCTCAGCAGACCATGCAGCCGGACACATTCAGGTCCCACAGGCACATGCAACTGTTCAATCATTATCTACGGACGTCAATACTAAATACGAGACATACGAGTGAATGTGACTTAGTTGGGTTCTCTGGGTCGAGCAGTGCACCATTTTCAGAGATTAACTGGAGAAGGAAAGAAAACTAAATGCAAAAATGCGAAGCAGGCAGGTTGCTCTACTTTTATGTAGGCTTAAAATTCCCTACTTTTCACTGCTCAGAATTCAAATAAATGTCATAATGAATTTAAAGGTATCCTTGGATCATCATTATCGCAGCAACATGCTAGCCCATTTTCGCATCATTATAAAGTGCTCTGTTTTTTTTAAATAAAGGGAGATGTACAAAAAGCGATGCAGAGAATAAACCAAAGCAATCAGAGCAATGGCGATAACAAATAGGCACAGGCACTGAAGCCATCTTGATATGGACAGCCATAGCCCTGTTGTGCTCCAAACTCCTGCAGGACCAAAACCCAACCGAGTTAGTCAACATAGAGGGTCCTGGCTGGGAGAATGATCTTGATCTCTGGAAGAACAAAGCAGGAGGCTTTCTAGATAGTCTGGCAAAGATTCCCAACGGATTGCATTTAGACTCCTTCTCTCACCCCCAGATGCCATGTCTCACTCACTCTGGAAGCGGCATGACGACTTTAAAATATCGCGAGGTCTTTTTACGCAAGCAATCCATGTTTAATTTACATCGTAAAGTAAAATAAATATCTGAATTCATGAAGAGCAATCGCGCTTTGAAAGCAATTAATGTAAATCAAATATGTGCATTGAATATGAATATGTTAATGTTACACTAAGGGGCCGATTCCGATGTCGGACGGACTCAGGTCCGTCCGACATCGGTCAGGAGCCGTAACCGACCGACCTGCTGTTGTCGGTTACGGCCCTGCAAGTACGATCCGACCGAACAGGGTTCGGTCGCACTCATATACTTCACAATTGAAGTATGCATTCCGAGCGGAATGCATGCTTGCATTGTGAAAAGCAGGGGTGCAGTTCATCCCTGCACCCTGTGGCCGGCACCCCAAGGTGCTGGCCACCGGGTGCAGGGATCCACAGAGGGGCACCATAGGTGCCCCAGGCCGCCATTCGGCAGCCTCACACCCATGGGGCCCTACGGGGGCCCCCAAAGACAGTTTCCGACTGCCTTTTCGTGCCGGAAAGACCGGCATTGAAAAAATGCCATCGTACTCCCTCGGTCGTAAAGAGGGGGCCGGAGTACTGAGGGATTTCCGGACGGCGGACATGCTCGCAGAGCCTGTCGTCAGCCACCCGGAAATCCGAGTCGGATTCCTTTCTGACCGAGCCCATCGGAATGGCTCGGTCGGAAAGGAATCCGGCCGACACGTTCCGATTCGGTCGGAAGGGCTCCGACCATCTTTCGGAGCCCTTCCGGCCAAAATCGGAATCGGCCCCTAATGGAATAAACTTTAGTACTGCCAGAGTGATACGTGTGTATTAGAAAATATCAAAATGCAAAACTATTTTTTTCAATTGTAAATGCTCACATTGGGCCACATACATCACTTTTTATCGGTCGCACACGGGCCTATTCTCAGAATCGGCCTGTTTGCGACCTGAAAAAGCCCTTTTCTTATGCATGAACCCATTTCCATTCGCAAATTAGGTAATCACAATTTTTTGCGATTACCTACATTGCAAATGCATTTAGGGAATTTCAAATTGCGATTCCCTAAATTCAATGCATCAGGCCTTTCCTAAATGCAAACTGTGCATTTTGGAAACGCATATTACCATCAACTTCAAGTTGATGGCAATTTGCAAATTCTTTGAAAAATACACAAAAGTGCATTTTTCAAAGTGCCATGTGGCGCACACACATGCCCTTAGAGCATGTGTGTGCACCACATGTGAACACTGGCACCCCTGGCACCCTTGGCACCCTGGCACTCTTGGAATTGCATTCACAATTTGCGATTACCAATTTGGTAATCGCAATTTGCAAATGCATTCCCATTCATTCCTATGGTCCTATAGGAATGAATGGAGTGACAATATCTAAAAGCGATTTGCAATTTGCAATTCGATATTAGATAATGTTCAGGAATCGCGAATTATTTTGTGATTCCTATATGCCTAAGGAATTGCAATTCCTCAATAGTTATTCCTTACAAATCGCTATTTAGGAATTGCAATGCCTTATGTTGATGAATGTGGCCCATAATGTCTAAAATGTAGATATTCATTTACCACAACAATTTTATTTGAATTCGAGTTTGCAGCCCCACTTCTAAGATGGCAACCAAGTTTGAAAAACACCCAGCTCATTTCCGCAGTCCTTTCCTGACATGGCTGCTACCTTACTAATAAAAAGGTTACTCCGTAACTATTTGAACACACAACCTGCGCCCTCGAAGACGGGCATTCTGGTGAATGCCACACAGGGAAGCATTCTATTATTCCGTAATGGCACAGTTTATGGCCGCCACTATGTAGGGCAGCCACAAGCGGCGGCAGAAAGCAACAAAGTAGCAAGGCGCGATAGCAGAAAGCATCAATTAAAAAAAGAGTTCTCCCACACAACATCTGAAGAGGGACATCGTATGGAAACTGTAATTGGCCGGTGCGCCTAAGCCTCGCAGGAAAGTGAAGTATCAGCAATTCCAACCAGTTAGGAGGCAGCAAGGAAAAGCGATGGTGGAGTGAACCAATAGTGGGTAGGAGGTGGGAAAAAAGTGATGGTGTTGATTACAGCAGGTCTTTCAGACTGCGCATGCGCACGGATGCTCGACCTAAAAATTAATGTTGTAGAATATTTAAAAGTACAGATTCCTCATTCAGGTTTGAAATGCATTCTCCCACTTCAACATTTGAGAATAGACAGGTTTTTTTTGTTTTTATGACCTCTAACTTATTAATAGTGGCCTTCAAAAAAAGCTTAAGCCCTCTAACTTCTTTCCCACTTGAGATGATTCCGCTGACCTTTGGCATTTAAGGTTGGTTATTTCTGGTTGTCTTTAGTTCAATATTGCATATATTTACCAACTCCAAAATGGCACAATCACTCGTTTAACATTTTCAAAAAGAAACCTGTATAAAGTAGGAACCTGCTAAAATTCTCATTTAGATTACATACCAAAGCTCCTCAACATTAATGTTGTTCTGGAGCAGTCTACCAGGGTTTCTAGTGTACTTCATGGCAGAGGATGCAGCACCCTGCCAGCCCAGTAACTCGTCAATAACCACAAATAGCATACAACAAAATTCTCCCACAAGACCTATAGTATTTCCATTTCGGCTAATACAAGCTCTAGTGCGCTTCCTTTTCTAAATAAATCAAAGCCTGCTACATGATATCATTTAAACATTTATTCAAAACATATGTTTCTTTTAGTCAAAGTAATATTTTTACTCCATAGTGCACTTTTTTAAAAATATGAAACATTTACAAGCATCGTTTTTTTATAAGGTGAAAAACATTTTTTTTTATACATGTGTTATTAAAACATGACATGAACAGCATATTTCATAATTGGAAATGCATGTAAATACACTTTCAATAATGTAGAAAAGGCTTTTCTTATCCCCATCAAAAGAATTGAGAATTTGTAGAGAAAAATCAAATCACACCACACCTCTCACTCCTGTTTATCTTCACCCAAACCATACATACATGCACACATTCAACCTATCATTCACCACCAAGCTTAAAATAACGTGCTAATAAACTGCATGGTAGAGATCCTATTTATCCATCCATGGTGTAGCAGTCAGCCGGGAGTACATCTAGCCAACGTACGTTTCGGTGGATTCAGTTAATTAATGTCCACCTTCCTCAGGGCCATCCAATTTATATTCTGAATCTCAATAGTAGAGGTGCGATGGGGACATCCTGTGTGGATAACCAGGAAGTTTTCTTTGCCTGCAGTCTACTGTTCACTGGCAAGCCAGGGATGAAATCCTAGTATTGATACGTCTTACAGCATAAGAAGTTGGATTATAAATATGGTGCAATAATGCTTATATCTCAGTACTGTGGGGTTCAAGCGCTGAGTTTTAATGTAGAGGTCTCTTGAAATAATATCTTCAGATGTATTATAGATTAGATCTTTAGAGCAGACTCGTGGTTCAATCAATCAGGCTGTAATTATTTGTATTAATCATGAAAGTCCTCCTATGTCGAATCTCTTCGTCCTGCTTAACCACGCCACACTCGGAGAGTAGGTTTACACATCTTTCTTCCGCTGCTTGTAAGTCAGAACTCAAAATTCTAAGCCTACCTTCAACACAGCCCTTCAACACTTACGTCACAGGCCTAAGGTGTACAGTGGGAACCAAACTAGTCCCCAAATTCTCCTATTTATAAGACACTACATCTCCTGCTTTGTTAAATAAAAAGTTACAACTTTTCAAAATAGATAAATAAATAAATAAATGAAGAAATACAGGAATAAACACACAGATGATCATAGATATAAAGGCAATTCTAATTCTTCAATTATTTATTGTGGCGCCTGAATCACACATCCTGATCGGGTCACTTGAGACCTGGAACTGGCAGTCGAAGTGTCTGTGATCTGCACTGGTGAGGTGAAATCATCAACAGACACTGAGTCATCAACAGTCTGTCTGGACCCGAACTCTACATTGACATTGATGTCTGGTGAGTGATGAACACTGTGTCAAAAATGCCAATAAAAATGTTTATTTAAAAAAAAAAAGTGTCAAAAATGAGAAGAATCTTTCATTAGGGACTTGCCAGGACACAGAGCAGTCACCATGTGTCCTTCAGTGCTAGTGATGGTAAATGGGTCAGCCTCAAAAGGAACATAAGACTTGTTTTTTCTGGGTTTTCTGACAAACATTCGATCTCCTCTTGTAAAGGTGACATCTTTCACATGACGTCGCCTGTTAGCATATATTTTCATTTTCGATTTGCAACCCAAGTCCGTAGTTTGAATGCCTTCCTCTTTCTTGGATCTGAGTTTGGTCCATTGGGGCAGCTTGGTCATCATGGCACCTCCAAACTTGATAGCCAAAGGGCTTTTCCCTGTAGAGTAGCGTTTAAAACTACTTTTTTTTTTTTAATAAACATTTTTATTGGCATTTTTGGTTTACAGCTACACACAGAGTAAAACAACCAAACAGACAGGTCAGTATTGAGCACCACCCCCACCTCGCCCGCCCTCCACCCCCACCCCTCTCTCATCACACCGGAAGTCTGTTTCGGACTTATGCCGCGGGTGACACCAGCGTCTTCAGTATACACCACTGTCTGTGCCCTAGGGCTGTAGACGTCATCCATGAACCATGCCGGCCCCCTCCATTCCACCGCCCCACTAGAGCCCCCCCTCCAGGCCGTGATACCTCCGCCATCTGGACCACACCCTGGTGAATTTTTTGGGGCAGCCTCTCGCCTTGTACGTGACCCTTTCTGCCGCCATGTAGATGTCAAGACCTCTCCTCCACTCCTCTAAGCGGGGTGGCGAGGGCGCCCCCCAGTATTTTGCTACGTCCCTCTTCGCCACCACCAGAGCCAGCACAAGGAAAATCAACAGCGGGCGGGGGAGGTCCACATCATGTGTCATACCCAGTAACACTAACTTGGGGTCCTCCTGCAGTGGCACCTCCAGCACCTTACTCAGTTCCCCTAGGATCCCCCGCCAGTACCCCTGAATCTGCGGGCAGAGCCAAAGTATATGATAGAAAGTCCCTCCCTCCCTTCCGCACCTCAGACACGACGTGTCCCCCACCCGTCCCATTTTGAACAGTCGGCGTCTATCAAAGTACGTTCTATGCAGAATATGGAATTGGATCAGCCGTAGCCGGGACTTAATCGCCACCTCTCGTGGGTGCATGAGAACTGTATCCCAGTCCACCTCGTCCATCTCACCCACGTCCGCCTCCCAGGTCGCCCGAAGCGCCCCCAGATTATCAGGCATATTGTTCATGAGGGTCCGATATGTGAGGGACACCGCCCTTTCCACCATGTGTTCCTGCAGCAATCTTCCCTCTAGAGGTGCATATTCGGGAAGAGAAGCCGTCTGTATCCCTTCTGCCTGCCAAGCATGTTTCAGTTGCGCGTACTTATAGTACTGCGTGGGGACCATTCCAAATTCCCTGCGGAGCACCGAGAAGGATTTCAACTCCCCCCTCACTAGC
The DNA here is from genome assembly GCF_964204655.1 of Triturus cristatus. Classification (NCBI taxonomy): domain Eukaryota; kingdom Metazoa; phylum Chordata; class Amphibia; order Caudata; family Salamandridae; genus Triturus; species Triturus cristatus. The sequence continues at coordinate 1,009,911,245 of NC_140593.1, read as the reverse complement.
ACGTCTCCCAGTGTCGACACCCCGATGTTATCCCATTGCGTGAACCCCCTCAACTTGTTTAGTTCTGGTAGCCACGTGCAACGCCATAGGGGCGTCTGTCTACTTAGTTTCCTGTCCCAGCCAATCTCCCGGGTCGCCCTTTTCCAAATCGCCAGGGTGATTTTAGTGGCCATCAGTAGCCGTCCCGTACCCTTGCCACCATATAAGTAATAATGACACGAGTGGGCGCCCATGACATGTCTTTCCAAAGCAAACGTCGGGTGCATTGCCGGGGCGTGAAGCCAATCATTAATGTATACCAGGTGTTCCGCCCAGTAGTAGGCCTCGATGTTGGGAAGCGAGATCCCCCCGCTATACTGGTGCCTCTGCATGGTCTTTATCGCCACCCTGGGTTGTCTACCAAGCCAGAGAAAGCTACGGAGTTCCGAATCAATTTCTCGAAAGACCCGCCGAAGGACCGGATAATATTCGTTCTGTAACGCATACAGGAACCTGGGCAGCGTTATCATTTTAAACATGGCTGCACGCCCCAGCAGCGTAAGCGGCAGTCGACGCCATCTTTGCGCATCCTCCACGAAATTGGTCAGAACCCTCCCAACATTCCTGTCGTAGGAGACAGTCCGGTCTAGTGTTATAAACACTCCCAGATATTGAAACCCCTCCGTCGTCGCCTGGAGCCTGTCTGGGAGACTCGGCCAGTCCCCCCGCCCCTCCGGGGCATATAGCACCGACTTTTGCCAGTTCACCCTGTAACCCAAGCGGGCACCATAGCGCTCTAGCTCTGAAAGAATTACCGGGATTGTCGTATCGGGGTGCGTAACATACAGAAGGACGTCGTCCGCATACAGAGATATTTTTTCCTCCAGGTCATCTAGCGGACCCTTCCGAAAACCACGAATCTCTGGGTGTTGTCTGACCCGCGCCGCCAGCACTTCTATCATCAACGTGAAGAGCAGGGGGGACAACGGACATCCCTGCCGCGTACCCCTGCAAATAGGGAATTCCCCCGATGTAACCCCATTGACCCTCACCCGCGCCCTCGGGCCCGTATACAGTAATCGCACCCATTGGCGGAAGACAGGTCCGAATCCCAGACGCCCCATGACGCCCTCCAGGAAGGGCCAATGCACCGCATCGAACGCCTTTTCCGCGTCTAAGGAGAGAAACCAATGAGGGTCCCGCCGGCCCCTTACCACCTGTAGCCAATTGTGCGAGCGCCTCAGATTCAATCTCGTCGCCCTACTGGGGAGGAAGCCCGTCTGATCCAGGTGGACCAAGTCTGGGATCACCCGCCGCAGCCGGAGGGCCAGCACCGTCGCCAGTAATTTCACCTCAGTGTTAAGCAGCGAGATCGGGCGGTACGACGTGCATTCCTCCGGCGGTTTCCTCTCCTTGAAAATCGGGACGATCGTGGCCAATCTAAGATCCGGGGGGAGACACCCCTCTTCCCGCGCCCCCTCAAATAACGCAAGCATATGGCGGGCCAGAAGATCCGCCGTTTTTTTAAAGAATTCCGCGAGGAACCCGTTCGGACCCGGCGCCTTCCCCACCCGCAGCTTGGCCAACGCCTTTGTAACCTCGTCTAACGTAAGGGGGGCCTCCAGCTCCTTGATGTCTCCATCTGCGAGCGCCGGTAGGTCTAAATCCGTCATGTACTGTAGCGCGTCCTCTTGCGAGCCCAGGTCTCGAGCAGCATAGAATGCCCGGAAGTGCCCTGCAAAGGCTTCCGCGATCTGCGCGTCGGAATTCACTAAATTCCCCCTATCATCTCGCACCCGTTCTATCCACCTTGCATCTCTCTCTTTTCTACTGAGCCACGCCAAGAGCTTGCCTGACTTATCACCGACGTCATATAAACGGTGGAGTGTTGCCAACGCCTGTTGTTTGGCTGCTCCCGTAGCCAGATCCCGGTACTGCCACTGAACGTCAAGCAACCGGCGTAGTGTCTCCCGTGCCGGGTCCGCGAGGTATTCCCTGTCCAACTGAAGTACCTGGCTCTCCAGCGCCTGTAGCTCCCTTTGCCGTTCCCTATTTTCCTCTGCAATCCTATCCTGGACTCTACCCCGCATGACCGCCTTCATAGATTCCCAGAGGGTCACCGGCGACGACACCAAGCCCACATTGTCAGCTAGGCAGACTCTAACATCCGCCCGAATGCCCTTCAGCACCTTCGAATTCTGGAGGTCCCATGCTGAGACTCGCCACTGCCCCCTCCCCGGTACCCGGGGGGCCACTGTCACCAGAAGGGGAGAATGATCCGATAGGCCCCTTGCTTTATATTCAGCTCGAACCCCCTCATGCAACATGTGACGCGCCATGAAGATATAGTCCAACCGGGAATACACCCTGTGGGCCCCTGAGAAAAAGGAGTACTCCCGCCGTGTAGGGTGTAACCAGCGCCACACGTCCGTCAGACCTAGAGTCTCCATCGTGGTGGCGAGGGCCGTCCGAGGCCGGTCCCTTCCCCTATCTCCCGTCCTGTCCAATGCCGGGGCTAGTACATCATTGAAGTCGCCCCCAAGCACTTCCACCGTGTCGGATGTGGCAAGCAGTATTTCCGCCACGCCTTTTAATGTGGACGCCTGCAGCTTAGGTGGAGCATAGACCGACACTAACGTGTACTCCCTTGTTTAAAACTACTTTGAGGTTGAGCTTCTCCAATGTAGCCCATGGAACAGCTTTCTTCAGAGTACTCATGAACTGTTCTACATGGTCATTGGCCTAGTGCCAAAGAGGAGTGCTTTTTGATGCTTTATATTGAGGTGATTAAGAAAGTTTTTGAATTCAGAACTATTAAAAGGTGGGCCGTTGTCAGATTTTAAGATTGCAGGTACACCAATGTTGCAAAGATGCCATCTGATCTTTGAATACCCTTTTCAAGTGTAGTGTATGAAAAGTCTTCTACCAATGGAAAACAGGAGTATTCTTTAACAATGATTAGAAGATGCTGTCCATTCTCAAGAATACCAAAGAAATCAACAGCAATTCTCTCCCAAGCATGATGTGGCAATTCTGATATATACAAACGGTGTTGAATAACTTGATATGAAACACAGTTGCATATGTGACAAGTATTTATTTCTTTTTTGACCCTTTCATGAATATAAGGAAACCAGACTCGGTCACAGAGAGCACTCTTTATGGCAAATATTCCTCGATGTTCCTCATGGGCGACATTGATCATTTGTTGTCTTTGACTTTCAGGAATAACAATTTGTGTACCTCACAGGCCTTCCTAAGTCACTGGGGAGAGGTCTACAGTGCTGCTTCCACGATTGATGAGCAACAATATCTTTTAACTTTAACATGTCAATATCTTGGCGCGTGGCAGTGACAATCAGTTCTAACGACATGGCAGTTGGGGTTCACTGGCACAATATCAAAACTATAAATATCGTGATATGAAAATATTGTGTCAAATATATTGATTACAAACATATAATTATTCTAAACATATAATGGTAAGTACAAAAATATCAGAAACAAATTGTTTACACTAATATCCAAAAATATATTAAAAAATATAATTTCTGTTATATATGTTATATATGTGGTTTGAATAAGTAAAACTTGAATAATTTAACATATAGCAAAAATATTACATCAAATAAATATTTCAAATAATATTAAAAAACATATATAATATATAAAGAAATATATACTAATATAAGCAAACCCATACATATATATTTAAGTGTGTATGTTTATATGCACATATATAATGTAAACTTATTTAAAAATATTAATTTTAACTTATATTTCAATTTTACACACACATTAATATTTACATACACATAAAAAATAAAATTACAACAAATAAACAGCAAAACATTCAAATATTTTCAATTTAATTGTACATAAAAAGTAAACAATATATCTTATAATTTAAATAGATTTATATATATGAAAAATATTAAATTAAATACACAAACACATAATACTTATATAAATGTAAACAATATTAAGAAAAAAATTAAACTGTATAAATGATATATATACTATTCACACTCTAATTTATACAACAGTAGGGAAAGCGTTGGACTCAGGAGGGTAACATTTACTATTCCCATTGCAGTCTGTGAAACAGTAAGGAACACGCTGGTCTCAGGGGGTGTAAAATCTACTATTCCCACTCCAGTCTCTGCAACAGTAGGGAAAGAGTTGGACTCAGGAGGGGTTAAAATTACTATTCCCAGTGCAGTCTGTGCAACAGTAGGGAACATGCTGGACTCAGGATGGGTCAAATTTACTATTCCCACTCGAGTCAGTGAAACAGAAGGGAAAGCTTTGGAATCCGGGGGGGGGGGTAAAATCTACTATTCCCACTCCATTCTGTGCAACAGTAGGGAAAGCGTTGAACTCAGGAGAGGTAAAGTTTACTATTCCCACTCCATTCAGTGCAACAGTAGGGAGTATTTCACTTCAAATAAATAACATATTTTAACAACTCTATGAACAACAAAAAATGTACATATTTAAATGACAGGCCCTCATTATGATGTTGGGAGGACTGCCACCATCAAGCCATCTGTCCAACCGCTGCATTACGATGCTTTGGTCTGAGTGATAATGTCGGGGGGAAGACAGGATCAAAGATAACATTGGGCCAGCGGATTAGGATATCCCTTTCCACCTGCCTGGTAATGGCGTCCCACCTCTATGAATAGGCAGACAGAAAGTGAATTTGGTGGCCACAAGCAGGTCTCTCATCCCCCGTTGGCCACTGCTAAGTGGCCTGGGGGGCACTACACATCCACACACCATGTGCCAGGCACCACATGGTGTCTGGTACACAGTGCATGGATGTGCATAATGTGCCTTTTTCCAGTGTGGCTTGTGCTGCAGCCCTTTTCCTGGGCCATAGCACAACCTAGAAAAAAGCATTTTACTACTGCCAACACGGCGGTCGTATCCTAACAGGATGGGCGGGACCGCAGACTCATTGTCGGACGGTTCCTGCCCAAGATGATGGCGCTCGGCGGTGTGGCCGACCGCCATTGCAATGAGTCATGATATGTAAAATGTAACAAAAATTCAACAAAGTACATAATTATATATTTTTTTTTAATAATTAGTATCAGTTAAAAAAATGATATTAAATTAATTAATATACCACACTATATACTCACAATTATAACAACCAACAATTAAAATGTAATTAACATTAAAAAGAATAACACAATTAACATATTGCATAATATAGTTCTCAATTTTTCATGAATGAATAAATAATTTTAGATGTATTATTATTTTAATAACTTCCCATCCTATACCTCTACAAACTTACCAACACACACCTGGAATATAGCTTAATGAATATGATAATTTCGCAATTTATATAATAATTAAATAATTATTAACAAATTAATAATTTATTATCAATAAATTATTTCTTAATTAAATTCCCACTCTCTGCCCCTAAAAACCCAACAACCCATATCTAAAATATATCTTAAAAATTATAATAATTACACAATGTACATAATTATCAGTTAAACAATTAATAATACTTAATAAACAATTATTTAATTATATTTAATGATCTTCCCACCCTTCACCACTACAAACCCAACAGCCCGCTACAAACCTAAAAATTACAATTCACAATAAAATTACCTATAAAAACAACTACAAATTTACAAACTATATTTAAAAACATTAACAATACTTACACAAACAATTTATAACGTATGCAATTAAAACATATACTAAAATGCGTACAAATGATTAAAAAACGTATATTCTTTACAACAATAATTTTGTAAAAGATATTAACAACATAGATATTTTTTCAAATGACTTCTACAACATAGATATTTTTAGCATCAATATTTCTTACATTAGAAAATCAATATTCTTGTCAGCTATACTCCTGCATCACTATATTAAAAACTCAATATTTGTGTCACTCAATATTTTGTGCTTGAAATTTTGTCAGAATACCAAGAGTTGGTTTTCTCAATTTCTGAATAAAATTGATGTAGACCTCCGCTGTCTTAGGTTGAGTACCAGGGCACTGCAGTGGCGCTCTTGAAAAATACTCAGCAGGATTCTTATCTTTCCCTGGACCATGAAGGCTGGTATAGTTGTATTCTTGTAATCTCAAATCCCAGGGTTCAATTCGAGGAGGCATTTTGGCTTTGGGTTTGCCAAATATCGTCAACAGTACTTGGTGATCAGTCACTACTGTGAAAGGCTTGCCGTACAAGGACACATGAAAATATGTGCAAGCCTAGACTACTGCCAAATTTTCTTTCTGAGGTTACGAGTAAGCATGTTACATTTGTGATAGGCTTTTACGGGTGTATGCCACTATATTTCTCCAGCCATTTGGTTCTGCTTTGTGCTTTGCAAGGATTGGGCTTGACCCGATTGGGTAGCATCAACTACAACGTCTGTATGAAGTTTGGGATCAAAGTAGGCCATTTCAGTCGCACTCGCAATAGCTTGTCTGATTTTTGAAAGCTCTCCTCACATTCACATGACCAATATAAATATGCATTCTTTTTCGTCAGTTCTCGTAACGATGCACTGACCGTAGCAAAGTCTCTTATGTATCTAGAACAGTAACTGGCCATTCCAAGAAATGATCGTAACATAGAAATGATTGTGGGGGATTTGCAGTAGACAGCGCTGGCACTTTAGTTGGATCAGGTTTCATGACCCCATCAGAAAAGACATAGCCAAAGAATTTGTGGCCTTCACATTTGTCAACAGTCAGAGTTAAGCCTTCATCTTACAGCAAACAACATACTTGCATGAGAGTTTTGTCATGTTCTTTCTGTGTGGCTCCAAAAACCTATATGTCATCACTATAGTTAAATGTATTTAGTAACAGGCTGTATGATAAGTCGAATTACGTTTTGGAAAAATTCTGCAGCAGAGGAAACACCAAAACTCAATCACTTATAGTGAAACACACCAATATGTGTAGAAAAGGTTGTAGTGTACCTGGATTTTACTTCAAGTTCCAATTGGTGATATCCTTTGTTTAAGTCAAATTGAGACAAGAACTTTACACCATTAATATTGAGTTATCATATCAACAATGTGCAGATCTGGATGTCTCTCGTACTCAATTGCCTTGTTGACCTGATGCAAATCAATGCATTTGCACACAGCTCCTTAGCTGTCTCTTTTAGGTACTACTACAATGGGAAAAACCAATGGTGTTGTACCAGTGGAGGGTTCAATGATGTCATGTTTAAGCAGTAAATTAAGTTCCTTTTCAACAGCTTCTTGCAAGTGAAATGCAATTCATCTGTGTCTTAGAGTAACGGAGTGAATATCCTTATTTATAGGTAACTTTACTTTCATTAATTTGAGTTTTCCTAATCCATGAAATAATACAGGAAATTAACTTACAATGTCATGATGAGCATTCATATTGTAATTCCCTGAGATCAGTCCCATATCAGCAGCAGTGTTGAAACTCAGTTAACAGGCACTTGAAGCTGTTCCTTGATGTACATGAATGGGTGCTTGTACCACAGTTTTCTTACGTTTCATCATTGCTACAAATGAACCATTACTTTCTGAGGGCATTGAGGCAGCCCATGTGTATACTTTAGTCTTTGACTTTGTAAATTGTGGTAACGAGGATTATTCTTGATACTTCTCAGATATGATATTTATCAATGCAGCGCTGTTAATTATGGAAGGTATCAAACACCCATTTATCTTTAGAGTGACTTTGAACAATGCTTGAATGTTTTTGGTGCTTTTTTATATCAATTTTTCTTCACTTTGAGTTTTTCCTCAAATTCAACTCGTCACACATGTTCATGTCTTTCTAAAGTAAACATTGACATTGGCTAATAGTCATTTCCATTTCCACTTTCACAGGAAACTGATACTGAGGAACTCTTTGTTGATGATTCAGATGACAATCAATTTCATTTGGTGTCGATTTACCTCAGTTGATGTGACCGCTTGGCCTGGTGGGAGCGTGCCAAATGTCGCTGAGGTAGCGTTCGGTCAGCCATTTTGTCTTCACGCTGTGACACACTTACTTTTCTCTTCACCTTGCAAGTTGTCACAAAATATTTTGCTTTACCACGGGCAATGCCTATCTGTCCAATGGCGGGACATTTACCATTATGTCGAAAAGACTGTCCACATCTGTAACACGTTGTCTTTTTCTGTGAATACATCACCTTGTGTCCCTTGGCCTTGTACCTTGGCCTACTTTTCATGCTCATGACTGATGCACTTTGGGCACATCTGGCCTCCATGCCTGTCGCTTGATGATCAGCATGCTTTTCAGCTCAAGCAGCCTTGAGAACGTATTCTAAGCTCAAGCAGCATTGAGGACTTATTCTAAACTCAGAGTTTCCTTCAGTATTGATTTCGAAAGGAATCTGACAGACAGTCATTGATTACTTTGAGGTGGGTAGCTTCCTTGGTATTAAATTAACTGAATTTATAATGCTTCACCAGAACATCATTGCTCTCAACAAACTCATCAATGGGTTGACCTGTCCTCTGGAGTTCATGACTGAATATATATCTTTCATAATCCACATTTGGTACTGGATTAAACTTGACATTCAAGGCTGTTTTGAGTTGGTTGTATGTGACTTTACCTTCTTGTGGTATCTGTTTCATGGTTTGTTTCACTCTTTAACCAGGCAGGTACCTCAGATACTTTTGAATCTCTTTTTATCATACTTTTCATCTATTGCAGCTATGAATTCTGCAAAAGTCTCTATTGATGCATTACATTGATTGTCAATATTATGTTTTTTATAGTATCAAATGTAGATGGCGATTTTAAGAATGCGGAAGCCATATATACATTTGTGGACATTAGTGGTCTCTCAGGCACTTTATGTGGAACTTGATCAGGTGGAGCTTTTGTAGCACCTTGTGACGTGCTCACTTCAAGGTCAGTCTTAATGAATTTTGTAACTTGCATCTCACCCTGGCTTTCCATCGAAGCTCTTTACTCAGGGAGTTGTTCTGAGCCCCTACACGGCAGATTTGGTGGTGGGCCGCTTCGTTCAACTACACTAGCCCAAATCCCAACCTTCTTTCTCGGGCCACTCCACAGCAAGCTATGATATGACTATTTTCTGTAGCCGCTTCGGTAAGTAGACCCATTTTTTATACTACTAGTCCATGGAAGCAGATAACATTATGACATGTGGTTGCGTTTGTGCTTAAATGTTCCTGCACAAACACCCAGATAATCTCTGCTTCATAGCACATGAATTTCGATTTGACTTGTATTGGACTTGTACTTTTTGCTGCTTTCGTAACCTGGTTGCATCCGCCTTCAGCGTTCTTTGTATAGCGTATGGCATTCATTTGCTTAATGGCACAGTACCTTTTAATTGCGGCCATTTCATTCATTTCCTTGCCCCCGACATGCAGACTTTCAATGTCTCTATCTTTATCTTCAAGCATTTTACACAGGCTGGCGTTGAGTTGATACTCCACCGGGGCCAGTGTTGATTCTATACTTCGACTTCAGCACACGTGGCATGCAAATCAGTGTACGGGCTTCGTATTCCCTATCTCATCACCAGTTGTAGTGTCCTGCCAGCCCAGGTACTCGCCAATAACCACGCCACACACTGAGAGTAGCTTTCCACATCTTTATTCCCCTGTGTGTAAGTCAGAACTCAGCCTTATAAGCATGCCTACAACTCATCCCTCCAACACGTACATCACAGGTCTTCGGTGTACAGTGGGAACCAACAGAGTTCCAGCGTTCTTTTATTTCCAAGACACTACAGTGGCGATGTATGTTAGTACTTAATACTACCTTGTGAGCAGTGCAACTCACAACGGGACAGGTTAAAGAGTCAGGCTTGAAAAGCCAAAGAGGCAGTGAACTCTTATTGGAGCAAGCACAACTCCATCAACTGAGGCCATGAGTGGTTCCTCCCCTGTGAAAATTTGAAAACTTGTGCTAACAGGAGCATTATATTCCACAATGTTCAACCAAATTGGGTAAAAAGCAGTCTATTTTAAATGTATTTCTGAAAAGTCACTCATCAAGGCTGCGTAAATCACCCCATGGTGAATTTGGAGGAGGGGGTAACCCGCAACCCTATTTTGATGCAATTCGTGGAAATCCTGACCATATCAGTGAACTTTCCCAGAGAAAGCCATATGCTGTACTATCAGGGGAAATAATCAAGCTATGGAATTTCACATGGGCTTTTTTCAAAATGTATTTAGTACCATCCATCTATAACTACTTACGTGTTTTATGTTTCCACTCTCACCTTGCAGAGAAGACTCACAGCCATAAAGTATTAATAGGGCTCTACCTGGAGGAGGCATGGCATTGAAAGTTAAACAAATCTTGCTATCTTAGACCTTAGAGACAGAACTGTTCTCAGCCTCAGCATACGCAGATCCTACAGGCTCACGAAGTGGGATTGCTGCTTGGCTGCAGAATTTGTAATGTTTCAAACAACAAACATATCCCTTTCACCAATCTTACAAGCCAATGCCCGAGACTGCAGTAATAATGGGTTATATACAGATATCAATTTACACATAAGAGCAGGCTGCCTCTTTCTGCGAGAAGAGAACATCAGTAATGTGTATCCGCTTCAGCATGACTTATCATTTAAACATTTTGCCAAATATATTCTTTTCCCACACATATCACATTGCTTTCTTTGGACATAATACTAATTGCATCCTCAAATATTAGCTTTTCATTTTTGGCCAATAAATATTATTGTAAAACCTTACCTTGCCATTTTACGAAAATGTGATTGTTTGCTTTCAGATATAAACTTTTCATTTTAGAATGTATGCTAACTTTTCCTCAAGTAAAAGTAGTAATTTTCTTAAAGCACCCTTGTGATCACCATTTTTTGCTTTTAGTACATAAAATAATTGGGTCTCGAAATAGCAGCTTTTCTGCTTTGTTAAGTGAATTTACTAATGCAGCATTTGGCCTGATTCTGTCTCGCATACCAATTTAGTACCATTGCATATCAAGAGTCACCATGAGTTGTCAAGCATGACTACTGTTGTAATCTTTAACTTGAATGGTACATTTCCTTGTCCTTCTTTCATTCCCCCCCTTCCTTTCTGCCATTGTCGTGTTCCATTTCCAGTTTATAATGATGATGTGAATCTCAAATGAGAACGTTGGTGAAGGGCGAAGAGAAGGCAGCTAGCATTGTGTTGGAGAACTCGGTCAGAATAAAGACTCCATTTGGATTTGTTCCAAAAAATACCAAATAGACCAGATGCCCAACAGATGCTATGGATGGCCATCCGAATTGTGGAGGGCGCACAAAATATCATATGTGGCCATCAGTTGCTATGGATGCCCACTTAATGCCTAAGATTAAAACTTTATGCCCGATGTGGCCACCAGATTCCAGGTGTTGATATCCTTGGCATCTGGTAGCCAATCTGTGGCTTCCAGGTGTAAAGGATGACCACTTGATGCCAGGGTTGATCACCAAATACAAGAGATAACCAGCAGGAGCAACGGGTGTTGGTAGCCACCAGACAACAAAAGTAGTCACTTTTGTGCGACTGGAGCCACAGATGCACCTCAGAAAGAAGTGGTACAAAACTGTTGTCAGAAATTATCCCCTAATGCCAAGGGTAACACCTAAGGCCAGTTACGGTCCCCTTATGGTAGGCATGTAAATAAGAGGCTGTGTTTTTAAAATATGCCAGCATTGCCCATTTTATACCAGTGATCCACACCAGTGGCTGCACGATAAAAAATGATGACCACGAAGAAGGTCCACTGTATAGCAATGGCAGTCATTGTATACTTGTTGGCTTGCCAGAGGCCAAGGTGTGTCCAGTGTACAAAGAATGCCACAAGTTGACTGGCTACCACTTTTCAGGGGTGCTACTAGATGACAGAAGTGACCACAAGATTCCTAGTGGTGGACACATAACAGGACTGGACTCAGGTGGGCGGAATTTGCGAAATTCACTTTCACAAATTATCGCGAAAATGTTAAAAATCTCTGCAAACACGCGGAAATATCGCGAAGATGCGGAAGTTTTTTTCCCGCCCGTTCGCGGTATTTTCTCGCCAACTTACCCATGCGTTGCTCGTGGGCACGGCCATCTTGTTTTCACTTGTCTCGCGGTGCATGAAAGACGTGATCGCGCGACGAAAGACGTTACTGCGGGCGCGAACTGTCACGAGACAGCGCAAATGGCTACCAACAATCCAACATCTCGTGGAGAACGCGACCGGATCGGGAAAACTTGTCGGCGAATGCGGGGATTCAGGTAAGGCGATCGCGCGCACGCGAGAATGCATTATTTTACAGCGCGAGCAAGCAAAAAATTTGCTGTAAAATGCGGATTGCGGAAATTTTTACATTTTCGCGCTCTCCGCGGAACCCGAAAATGTCAAATTATCGCAATTTCCGCGAGCGGAACGGAATTTTAGCCCAGGCCTACTCAAGATCCCAGTGAGTGATTCCATATGCCAGGAATGGACCCCATCCATATGCACACACACAACCACATAAGCAGAGCCCCACACATATAAAAAATACACACATCTTAACACACAGAGGTGCACAAATAAATACATGCATAAATGCACACACACACATGCACCAGTCAATAAATACCCATACTCACTCTCTTCAGAGTACCGTCATCAACTTCCCATTCCCTCAACACTTGCAGCATCCTTCATAGTAGTATACTACAGCATAAATCATGACCAGTCTTAACCTGCCTAGGCAGTCCTTCTGGTGACCGTGTGTTTACAGACACACAGACCCACACAAGAACAAACACACAGACACACACACTACGTATGACAGTTTGCTGCCTGGCAAATCTGTCCATAGGCGTACAGCCAATAGTAAGTGCCAGTGCTGGCCATCTACAACAGGCCTTGCAGAGTCAGTTGCACTGTGTTTGAACTTGCAAGCTTACTTGCTCACTAATTCGCATGGTTGGCTGACTTTGAGAGATGGAAGCATAGTGCTCTATTACAAAACCGGACACTGTGGTGTCTTTTGGAACTCTGTGGCTGAGCACTGGATACATATGTGCACTTACAGCCACAACTGTGACTGTGTGATGAGTGAAGTGACAGAGCTACAATATATTTGGGACTCTGTTGTACATCTGAGGGGTGGCTTGGCTGGAATTATTTTAGGGTTCTACCAGAGTGATCAACTCCCTTGTGACGGACACTGTCTCCAGTTCTGACCTTTTCACTTACAAATCACTGACTCCAATTTGTTCAATGGAAGCAAAGCAAGAGTACCCACAATGCACTCGGCTATCACATAAAAGTATAGGACTGGATACAGTGTCTGTAATGACCTGGCAGGAGGTTGTCTCACTCGGTCCTGTCCACTCGCCTCCGAGGTCCAGACACTACTAGGACGCTTAACCTGATTTATTTTCAAGGATCTTATAAAAAAGAAGCATCTTCTCTGAATGGGACCCTGGCTTACTGGAAGTGAGGAAAGGAAGGAGGCAGAAATACCTGTGTTTATTTCTCTCATCTAACGTGGAAAGATCTACGAGTCCTTTGTGCATAGAGCATGGAAAGCACATTTGTTAAGAACGTTCTTTGGAACCCATGTACTTGTTTCTGCTGTTAATAGTTTGACAAATCCTGCATGCGAGCTAGTGCTACAAAATAGACGAAAGATCGCTTTGAATTTCAGATAAATCCTGTGCTTTTGGGGCTTGTTGGACTTTATAACAAAATACTTAATTGAATTCGAAGGTCTGCTTAAGCATCTGAAAGGCTCTTTGTGTACCCAACAATGAGCTAAAATGTTCTTAGTGGGTGTTGGTACAGATCAGCAAATGAGTGCAACCCTACGAAGCTTTCATAAATCCTCCATTAAGCTAAAGTGTGTTCTTTACCTAATGTCAGCCTTGTGAGTGCGTCAGCAACAAGAACATTCTCTGCGCACATAAATGCCTTTACTTCAGATGAGAAAACATATTTTTATAACTTAGAGTACAATTCTGAGTTTATAGTCGTGTGCCTCAGCTTGAATAAATACCCGTCGCACTGGAATGCTTCCTCTCGGATGGGACTCCGTCCACTCCTCTTACCAGATTAATTGACCTGCCTCGCTTGCCCAGTTCTTATACGGTCCACTAGGGCTCAGAGAACCCAGTGCTGCGATCCAGGTTAGCTTTCTTCCTCTATCATATAAAGCATGGGACGTTGGCTTGGATTGTTTCACAAAGCTGGATGGAGCAAGACCGAGTGTGTATCGGTGCAGCTCTGCTTGCTGTTAGATCAGAAAACTAGCCGAGGCCTTGGTCTGGGTGAGGGGCCTATAAGGAAGTACTGGGACATGAAGATGGAACAGTCAGGAACCATGAAAACAGCTGCGGCCCATGCAGGTAGGAGCGGTGGGCCGTTGACAGACTTTCCTGAACGGGCCTCTGCCACATGAAATACGTCCGATATTAGATGGCTCATGACATCATCAGATTCAGCCAGATCTGTCCACCGAAGTGAGCCCGCTGACGTGGTAGACATCAACCTTGCAGAACAAGGGAGCCAGCTTGGGACTGCTGCCAGGAGGGGTGGAACTCAAGCACCTGCAGCTCCTGCGCTGCACGGGGCCCCTAACCCCTTCAGGGGGGCCCCTAATAAGGCCAAGTTCAATGAATATCTGTGAGATATGGGAGAGTCACATTCTGCAGGAGGGCGGGGATACATTTTGCGTTATGTCAGTGCCAGGTCTGGCAGTCACCCTGGGAGAGGAGGATGAATCAAGCCAAGGAGGCAGACATGAGCTCTTTCTTCCTCTGTTCTTTGGGTGCAGTGAGGGTGAGTGGACTGTGTGCAGCTGAGCTGTGCCACAGCAGACCTGAATGCACATCCCATGCTACAGGCCTAGAAGCCTATGCTACCCCTTTAAAGGAGATGTCCTCTATAGGTCTGCGATGAAACATCATCTACTCCACTGTCTTCCATTGGGAAGCCCAGTGACCACCGGATGCTCCCATTCAGTATGTGTCGTAGTACAAGCTACTATGAAAACCGTACCTACCCACTGCAGATCATCAGAGACTTGCATCCATTGTTTTGTATATCCTTCTGCTCACCAAGAAGGTCCCTTCACACTTCTCCCTTTAGCACAAATTCATCTTCTCTGATAAAGGCATTTGACCACATCGACTGCGAACTGTTGGAAGCAAACTTTGGAGATGTTTTTTCTCCATTTGCTCCGTCATGGGCCTGCCTTCTATAGGAATTTAACTTTAGACTTTACTTATCTATTTGTGATTGCCAACCTGGGCAGCCTTGCGATTTCATTTGAATCCTTGATACTGCCATATATCACGGGGGTAAGGTCCGAAGACTTTGCAATTGCCGGGCGACTATTTTGTAACCTTCCGATTCATTTCACCAGTGTATGGCCCTGAAGGCTTTCCCATAATACATAGTCATAGATGTCCAAGGCCTTAGCAACCCACCACCAGGCTTTGCATGTTTGGTATGGGTACCCTGCCATTGATTGCTCTGTGTGTCTCTGCCCATACTATTCTTTTCTCCATAAGTAAATAAGCATGTGCTTATTCTGAGTTCTCCACCAAATCAGAAGGGCAAGTGCAAAATTAACTAGCTGCACAGAGAGCGTCAGGCAAATATAAGAATACATCTACAAAACTCATCACAATTTAGAAAGGATATGCTCAGATCTACTTAAGTATTAGTGCAGGCTAACCATGCACACATTGTATCCAGCTTTGGTGAGTAATGTACCATACAGGGTCACTCACAGGAACTGCATCAGATCCATACAGAAATTAGCAGAGTCAGGCAAGAATACTACTGAGAGAAATTAACAACAGGCCACGCGCTCCTCCCATTGACACATATATACTGCATGCACACACCCAACAGACACAAAAAAATCACAAACAGCATACGGACACAAGACACATTAAAAAAATTAAGACTCAGGGATACTTTATTCGGTTTCTTGACCATCAAAGTTACAAAACATTATTTTAATAGATTAAAACATATGACACCAATCAACACCCTTCAGTCATAAAAATGTTAAAAAACCAAAACATTCATAAAACTTGCTTACTGTAGACTTCATGAGACATTTCATGTAATAACAAACAAGATTAAACACACACAGCTGCCAGCATCAAATAAAAAAAATGCAACATGTGCACACACATAGGCACCCTCTAAAATCAAATCAAGTTGTAGAGAATATCAGACATTACAAAGCATTCACAGTGGTAAGACAATGTTTAGTTACTAATCAAAGGTGGACCATGTCATAGTCTACATGCAACATTCTGAGACACCACTGTGGGCCTCATCGTGATGCACCAGCCAACTTTTCGATACATAAACCACTTATGACCACTCTTCACATATCTAATGTAGCACTTACAATTCGCACTTTTGCGTCGATTATTTTATCAGCTCCATGTTAATTTACACCTACTTGACTTAGTAGTATAATCTAGGTCGAAATGAGCAGGTTGAGTGAAGTAAGTAATGTGTAGCACCACAAGGGACCCCTTGTGTTCTCTGGTTAGGATTTTCATCTAGAAGTGCCAGGGAATTTAAAGTGCTGGGGGGATAAATGCCTATGATATCATGTGAAGGGTCTACTAGCAACACACACAACATTGTCCCCTGCTCATACCACTGTAGTGTAGAGTCCTAGTATGGGCCTAACCAGACCTTCATGGCCGGCTGGTGGCACACAAGCAGCAACATGGCAGTGAATAGTAGTGCCTAGCATTGAAACGTCACATGTGCCCATGTTATGTATTGTTATGTCGTGTCTGACACTGGAGCATGTGCCATGTGAATGTTCACAAATGTTACATGTCATTCAATGAGTTAAACACACCACACGGGCCGGACTGACCGTAGCAGGCACCGGACGTTTCCCTGTTGGGCCGCCAGTGTGGGGGCCGTTTTTGTTACCGGGTGCCGGTATTATTGCCAACCCTATAACAAATCGACCGAAACCAGCCCTAGCAAAAAGCTCGGCCGCATAATTTGTAAAAGAATAAGTGCCAGGGCTTTCATCAGGAAGCAGCTTGCACCAGTACATTTCTCCTGTTGGCTTCACCTAAAACAGAACCATGAAAGTGGAAGAGGATGTGGCATAATGGCCAGAGATACTGACTTCGGAGCTGGGGAACCAGGTACGAGTCTTGGTGTTGGCTCAACAGCCTGTGATTCCGGGTGAATCACTTAATCTGCCCGTGCCTACCATATATGAATGTGTCCTTAACTGGTGTTCATGAAAACCACTGGTGTCGATGATTAAGTGCTGGTGCTGAGCACCGGAATCCACCGGCTCAAATTCAGCACAGTGACCCACGTAACAGGTGGGCATGCGAAACCTACACTTTTGCGAGTAAATGTGTAGTGATGTTGGTCTCCATAGATGTCTAGGTGAAGTACATTCATTGTCAATTTCACTTAATTTTATGCACATTGGTAATGTAAACAAATAGACTGATCAGCGTTCCTCTCTCTTCCTCTTTCTTTTTAGCGGGTGGCAACGAAGTGGGTGGTGAGCAGCAGGACCTGTGCCAAAAACCACCCTGGAGTAGTTTGAGACCTCCTTCAAAGTTGAGACTGTGTCTAACCCGAGATGGATAAGCTCAATCTATAACTAGGCCTTCTGGAGGGAACAAGAGAGGGAGAAATGGTGAAAGTTGATACAATCGTATGCTTGGAAGACAGCGAAGAATGATTCCTCCTGTAAGACTGTCCAGGTTGTCCAATATGAGGAAGAAACTTGCGTGCTCTCCTCCTGGAGTTGCAGACAACTTCCTCCCCAGACCTGCCAATTCCTCTCCACATGCCATTTTTAGGTCTCGCCTTGGCAGCGCATGCGCTGCATGTGCTGTCTCAGCGAGACCTAAAGTAATCTGTATGTTGGCTTAAATTTAATGTAATCTGTCTTTCCACTTGCTATTGGCTTACTTGCGGTAGCGTTGTTGTTATCTCCCTTTCTGTTGGCTGTTGGTCACTTGCTAACTTCCGTGTAGTCCCGATACAGCGGCGCCTAACTACATTGTTAGTTTGCTCTGCTTGCACTTTTAATTGAAGTGCAGTGTGCCAGCCTACCTTTGTAATTGGAGACTTTTGAGCACACAGCGAGGTTGTAGCCTGTGTTTGTAATTGCCGACTTTGGAGCACATGCCGAATGTGGAGGCAAGCTGTTAATTTAAAGTATTTGCTAACTTATTTGTTCATTTTTATTAATTTAAAGTATTTGCTTTTTTTACGTGTAGTAATTGCATCCGTTTACTTGTTCATTTATTTAAAGTATTTGCTAATAATTGCGTTGAGCCAACCATGAGGCTTGAACACTGGTCAGCAGCAAGCATTCGCCGGCAAACTCCCCCTGTAAACCCGGTCACCAAAGAGCAGCTGCCCCCCTCCTTCTTTTATCCCAAGCAAATCCGACCCCAGGTAGGGATTCACTTTTATTTTATTCAGTAACGCCTGAGGTTCAAGGGGGGACAATGGCAACGCTAGCCCCAGCGAAAACAACATTATTTTTAAACAAAGGAGAAATGACCAGATCTTCCTGGAGATGCGAAGAAATAGACAGGATTTATTGAAGAATCTTCAATCTGCTGCAAATAGCAAAACAGGACACTGCAACGTAGTAGAGCAACTGCGTTTTTCTTTTTGATACTCTACTTCGTTGCAGTATGTATTTTAAATGTGCACACTTTTGATGCGGCTGCGGCTTTCACTTTCGCGTGTACAGGGACGAGTCCTCTTCACATCTACCCCCTACAAGTGGTGCCTCAAACTCACGTGCTGCTGGGTGGCTCTTGTTTACCCCACACTACCCAACCCCACCATCTTCGGCGCCCTGCACTGTCTCGCCTGTCATATTTGCATTTTGCGTACCACCCACGCCTTCAGTTCTCTTTGGCTGCTATGTGTTGAGTTCAGGGGTGCGCTAAGTGGTTAAAGATTGGCAGTGCCAGGCTTCTTTTTATTACGGTGTGTTAATATTCACTCCCGTAAAAATAAGCAACCTGGATCATTGTGTTTCCCCTTAAAAGAGGCACCTCCGTGAGGCATTTCAGGTGGTCTGATGTTTTTCCGACAGCCCCGTATCACCCGTCTGCTGAGCTTGAGTCCCACCCAGCCCACGTCCTGCTTCTGGAGAGGCTGCACCTGGCTAAAACGACCTCACTCATTGGTGACGCCAAATACACTTTTCTGGGCTTTCATTAGGGGAGTCCGGCAACACAGCCTGCCAATCCCCTGAACGCTAGGAGCAGGGAAGACTGATGCTAGTGTGAGAGATTCGGAACGTTCCCTGATACTTCAGTTTCCTTTGGCCGCCCCGCCCACTGAACTCCATGTTGTTTTGGCAAAACCAAACCGATAGATGCAGTTTACTTTAGTAACTTATTTTCCTTCCCTTTGATGCATTTTGCTGACAATACTTTTGACTTCTAATTTCCCAGATAGGCACTCAGCGTCAGGTGTCGGTAGTAGCTCCTATCCTGCTAGTTTCAGTTTTGAGTTGCTAATTATTTAAATAGAGGACTACATGTACCAGGATGCAATTTAAAGGGTATGGAGGCAAATTATGGTTTGTTATCTATACGACCTGCTATCCTCTTACTTTGGTGCTTTTCTTTGAAGTGTTGTTTATGCAGTAAAATTCTCTGTCCCAGTGGAGTGGGTCATCAGTTGTTTTTAGGAGGCTAAAATAACCTGCCTTTGTAGTAAGTGACCCGACCGCTGAGAGCGGTAACCCCGCCTCCACGCACCTGAACATGTGGGCTTAATAAGTGTTTGAAACGGGCTGCAGAGCAGTGCAGTCCTGTCCCGTGGAAGGGAGCCTTTGTTGTTTCTTCCGGTCGTGCACATGAAAGTCGAATTCACACGCCTGGATAGGTAATTTTTTCACTATTCAGTTTTTTAGATGCTGGGGCGTCTCTCTGGCCAGCTATCAAGATGGCGGGCAGCTTGAGTCTGATAGCAGCACCAGGCTTGCTTCCCTTGTCTGTTCTGCGGTCTACAGTGGCTGTGAACGTACTCCTTGTGTCCACGATAAAAAGTTCTCCAGGACTTTCACTGTCATCTCGTCCAAGAGGGCACTGCTCAGTAGGAGAATGCATGCACTGCAAACATAGTATCGCCATTGGCACCCCTCAGTCCCCCCTCCAACAAAATACATTACCCAATAATAACACACACTCAGACTGTTTGATTGGGTACAAAATGCTGCAGGTTTATTACATACACCGTTATGTAATAGGTGGGTTATCTTATGGGCGATCCAAGGGCAGGCAACTAACTGGGCCGCCTGATGAGCCGGGCAGCACTGGGGCGAACCCCGCCTATGCCGCCGTCCAAGTGATTCTCTTCCAGGATCACGTGACCGTTGGTAACTTCCACTCACGCCCCTTCCCGGGTCGGAGCATAGCATAGCAAACCCCCGGTTGTTCAGGCCCACAACCGCCCGAAGGACTAGCGGGGTGCCAACACGGCTTCCGGGACCCTCCCATGAGGCTCCTCGGATTTGGCTCTGCCGCTCAGAGGTACCCTTGGTACCGGCCTGCTTCCAGATCGCCCTGTAACTCCTCCTGCAACGAAAAAAGGAAATATTACAATATTCTCACCCCCACCTGCCAACCACGCCGGGTAAGCGGTAGGGAGGGATGCGGCGTGCGAAGCGATAAGAAGTCGCTGGCATGGTGGGGGAGGGTTATATAGCCTCCCCCCATGCCCAGAGGAGCCCCAGAAGTGACGCCCATCGCGTCACTTCCGGGCAGGAAAGAGGAGGGGGACACCGGCCGGAGTCCCTGCCCCCCCAGGAGGGGGAGGCGGGGAGAGGTGACCGTTGCCCAGGCGACACTAGGGCTCCGACCGCTCTAGTGGCCCCCTGCGGGGGCCGTGGTCAGCGGCATAGTATCGCCATTGGCACCCCTCAGTCCCCCCTCCAACAAAATACATTACCCAATAATAACACACACTCAGACTGTTTGATTGGGTACAAAATGCTGCAGGTTTATTACATACACGGCTTCCGGGACCCTCCCATGAGGCACCTCGGATTTGGCTTTGGCACCCCCTATGGTGCCGCACAGAGGTACCCTTGGTACCGGCCTGCTTCCAGATCGCCCACAGCTCTGGAGGCGGCCACCGTCGCCGCCAGAGCCCCCCACCAAAGCAGCTATAGTCTTACCTGCCTCCTCTCCTGTCTGGAGCTTCCTGCCATCCAGATGAAAGGGAACCGTCCCTGCTGGTTATAGATGGCCCTGGGTCAGATAGTGTCTGCTGAAACCAGAGGCCCGTCGGGCCTGGGGGTTTGTGCCAAGAGCAATTCACCCCCATGCGTGAAAGTTCCACTACTTCACTTGCCTCAGCCCCGAGCCAGCTCAGGGCGGGGTGACCGCCGTCCCCAGGCTCGCAAGCCCCGTCTATGTGCTGATCTCACCTAGCTGTCGTTCTCCTAGCACTGAGTGCGCCTGAAAATCGGCGTGCCCCTCTATGGGACAGCAGCCCGCTAGCTAGGTGACGACTACCTCACCCGCCTGGCTGCTCTGGCTATCATGGCGAGGGGTGTTCTATTTAACCTATGAACAGTCCCTTTGTTTGTTAAATCCTGACGCGCAGGAGTGTTCATGACTGAAGTGTGTGGCCATGGGCAAGGGACTCTCATGCCCTTGCCATGTATCCCTTATTCCATATGGGAATTATGCCCATTCAGCTCACTCTGTGGAGAAACTGCCCAGGCATACTGGCTTAGAGAATCTGTCTGATTTAAGCAGTGCGCATTGCCTGCGGCATGGTCCAAGCATTACGGATTGGCTAACTCCGACTTTACCCATCCTAGAATGCTCCCAGATAAGCGGATGCCCATGGGGGGTGGGGGGGGTTACCCACCGCCAGCCCCAAGCATCCCCAGCGGTGACAAGTTACCTGCTCCGTTGAAGTTTAGTTTTAGTTACACACTGGGCGTGCCACATGTTCTCTTGACATAGTCTCCCCTTGTGTTGACATGCTGCTACCTCCTTATTGGGACAGCAGCACACTGTGTTGGCTGACCGCAACCTCCCCAAGCGAGGTACCAGTGTCAGTGTCCCAGGTTCCCAGTTTCCTGCTAGCTCCAGTACACTACCAGTGTCTCCGCTGGGAGGTACCACAAACCGCAGTGGTCATCCGAACCTTAAGGAGCGCCCCATTCTCACCTGGGCGCACCTCTAAATGATAGTGGTTTCACACAGCTGTAAGGCTATAGAGACACCTCTTAAACCTATCTACTAGTTTTGCGACTCAGCACCCTTATGGTTGGAGCTCTGTGTTTACGCAGCGCGCATGCCCCCCTGGCACGCTGTTGCTGAGGAGCCGGGGTCTGTTACCTTAAATGTCTGAGGTGAGGGGTTGAGGAACACAGACAGGTAATAACAACTGGAGGATGTATGTACTTCTGCCCATGCCTGACAGCAGCCCAGCTGTGCCCCAAGACCTTGCAGAACTCACACCCTTGGGCTGTTAGCCGGTGGCATGGCAGGCTGTAGTTTAGCAGCTCATGACATTGCCTCCGTGTATAAACCCCAACACCGTGTTTCACTACATGCCAGTGCCTTTGGCTTAAACAATGCTTGTTAGTTGTATAAGAAAGATGAAGCAAAATTATAGCTTCCCTGCGTAGCCTTCTGCGGCTGCTTCAATTCTGACCTGGTGGGACTGTCACCCTAACATGTTGAACTTTCCTCAACCGTCTCCCTTCGATGAATAGCGAGCTCACCGCGAATGAACCAACACACTAATCAACTTCCGCAACAGCCAGGCAGGTCACATACACGTGGTTAAGGTACGGGAGCGGGAGCCCTTTGGGAACGGAGTGGTGGCGCACAATCCCTGCCTTGGATACAAAATGTTTTACCTTGTTGTACTGCGAGATCGGTGCATGCAGGAACAACATAACTATCCTTTGCCAACCCTGGGCAAGACCATAACTTTAGTCTAAATTGGGACCCGGGGAGACCCTGGTAATGTCACTGATCAAGTCTGTGATGTCATATATGACCTCTCCCCCTGTGCTTTGTATGATATTGGCCCTCCTAGGTGTGGGCAGAGCCCCGGGAAGTATACATGGGTTCTAGGCTGATAATGCACCCTTGTTCGTGGAGAAAGCTGAAGTCATGCTGCCGGTACCCGGACAAAACCGACAACCCTTTTACCCTTTTCCAACAGCAGCACATGCATTAAAAGACATTTATAAGGTCCACATGCCTAACTCCTGATGTCCAACGGACCTTGTAGGCCAAGCAGCGAAAACTCACTAAATGGAATAAAGAAAGTCTTCTCATGGCGCATGCCACAGAGGCGCTCCGGCAGGACACCGAGGTTTCCGCCGACAACCCGATTTAGTCTGAACAGCCTGGTACCGTAAGTATAGGCGATGGGCGTATGCAAACTACAAGCCTTGTGTGATGTGCACACCTTGCGCTGAGAGGGGGAACAGGCGCGTGCCGGCTTCGCCTCATACTGAGCGCGCCATTCACTGATCCATGGAGCCATCATCAAACTGCACCCCAAAGGCGCCCCAAGCAGCAGCTGTATCTAGAGAGAGCACTGCCCTCCCCTACCCGGGGACGGGGGGCCCGAATCTGCCCCTTCTCGAGCGCCGGACACCGACAATGCGAAACGCCTCAAATGACTATGGTGTAGTAGTATACTGACAATGCAACGATTCTGGACGGGTGGCACACGTGCTAGCAAAGAACACAGTCTCCTAACGAATTGGCGCCAACCAAGTACAAGTCTATTTTTAATCTTCACAACCTGTGAGAGCAAGACTTACTCCAATGGTCGCAGTACCGACCCACAGCGCTCCGATTCAAGAGCCCAGTGTGCCTCCCTGAAAAGTTTAACCATGCGCCACTTGGGCCATGTGTTCCACCCTTGCGACATAACTAAAAGTTTTCTTTTAGATCAAAACAGAACCTCCTATATGCTGCTGTGCAACCGTGTTGCAAACACGTCACCATCCCCGAATATTGTATGGAAACACATTTAGAAATTGGAAGAGTGTGCCCGTGCACTGTCAGTAACTTCCCAAAGTGGGCATGAAAGTGCTGGACTGTATAAAATTCAAAGCTGTTCCAAACAGGGGTCCCCAAATAAGGTTCTACCAAGGGCAACTGATATTACTACCGCATGTGCTGTTGTCCACGTGTATGCACTCCTGACCTGGTTTGGAAAATATATGCTTCGTCTCACTGTGGCGCCACCGTCCCCTTTCGCGGAGTGACAACTTACTCGGTTCACCATGCAACTGCCCTTGTTGCTTAATACAGCCCCTAGGTGCCCTTGCCTGTCAGCCACAAATCCTGCCAACATAATGCCCAGCATCATGTTGGGAGGGGGGGGGGGCGGAGTACCATGTACCAGTTCGCGTTCCCAACATACCTTCACAGAGGCTCCAGTTCGTGTAAATTGTGTGTCACTGTCCTGGTAAGGCATACCCAGAAACCCGTCTCAACCCCCACAAGTTGACCAACCCTCTATCCCAAATTGCCCTATTTGGTGTGAACATTCTAATGATACCATAGTTGTGGTCTGCACAATAGAGCAGAGGATTGGGGATCTGTAGGAACGGCATGCATTCTTTAATATTGTAATGCTCCTAGTATCCTGATCGTGCTACTACAGTAACAAAAGTGGCCCAGAACCTGTATGTGGAGCACACGATCCACTTAATCGCAAATCACTCCCCCCCCTCCCCTAGTCATGGACCAAGAGGGGAGGGAAAAGGCCATGGCACCTCAAAGGTACGACATTTGAAAGGCATAGTCCTGTTCAATAATACCCCATTCTGCTTACCCGTTACCTTCCAAGGACAAGGTAAAATGTTGTAGACCCAGGGGAGAAGGGATTCGCCCCGAATCACCGTTTTACGATTCAAGCCAAGACTCGGACCCTATGCTGCAGGCACAGAAATGTGCACTTGTATAATAAGCAGTTGAGAACCCTGCCTCCTGTGCATTTCAACGCAGGAACAATGTTGGTTAAAAACGTACCCACGAGTACCTCTAGTGCCCTGGGAAACGACTATTACAATTAACCTGGTGCAGTCTGAGCAAAAAGTTATGTTCATATATACCAAAACGTTGATTGAAGGAGAAAGTTTTTTCATGAAAAGATGACCAGGGATGCCTAGACTTTCGATTGTAGTTTTTAAACGATGCAGCGTCAATCCTGTTTTTAAATGGTCTGCTGTCTGTAAAATTAACCACAGCTGTACTGCAGCGCTGGCCTGCGCACAGCCTTCCCTTGTACATAGACACGGAAGATAAGTGATAAGCCTAGACGCCCACCAACGGTATTGACGCATCGCATGGCCATGCACTTGGCACGGTAGGTAACTAATTTGCCCCGAAGCACCAACTATGATTTACGCATTACATGCGCAGGATTATTGGGCCCTGGACGAGGCAGGCATCCATGACTCCTCGTGCCCTGTCACATCTTCGCTGCAGACCGTTGTGTCCCAAGACCCGCTGCAGCTGTGGAACCGTCGTACCACCGTGCCGCGGTGCCCAAACGAACGACACAGCGCATGCAAGGAGACACGTGAATCATGCCCAAAAATGTGTCCATATATGCTATTGCGTCCCCCCCACTATGTCCATTCTGTGGGGGGGTAGGGGGAAAGCCCGGCGAGTGTTATGAGCCCTGCCCCGCCGCCCACCAGCGTTAGCCCCCTTCCCTAAATGCCTTTGACCATGCACAAGAAAATGCGTCCCTATAATCCATATAAAGTATCTCTGTTTCGAAAATAGCACAAATTGCAAGGGTCGAAATTTTAGGGGTGACTCCCCAGTAACATAGCGCTGCCTGCCTTAAGAACCTATTTTGCCCGCAAAATAGGCCCTAAACTCGTTGCAAAGGCTGCAGCATCCTGGTGTTCCCATTTGGGCCTCCCATCCAAGTATTAACCAGGCATGACCCTGCTTAACTTTCAAGATGGACCATGGACGTGCTAATTCCTGAGGGGCCGGCTGCGTGTGTGAGGCTGCCTGACTAACGCTTAATCACAATCCTCGACAAGCGCAGGGGGCCCAAAGAGCAACACTAGCATGCCTTGCAGATTCCCCCCCCCCCCCCCCCCCCGCCGTTAGCGTAATCGTGGCCCTCAAGTGAGCGATAATGGGCGGTAGACAGTCGTGGCTCCACACAAATCTTCCTTTACTACATTAAAGCAGCACCCACGCTCCGCTGAGCATCGTGATTGCCGCTGCCCGCGTCCCACGCAGTGGGACATCAGCAGGGCAGCATTCTAGTGGCCGCCCGTCGGAGCCTTCCCCCCTTGCTGCCTCGCGCGCGAGGCCTACGCCCACTTGGGAAAAACCCCTATCGCGTGGAGCTGGGGGGGGCGGGGGGCAAAATATTCACTGTTTTTAAGAGTTCGCTGTAAAAGCCCCTGATGAAGTACTCATTAGTGAGAAATGCATTGGAAACATCTCTAGAACACAACATGTGTGCAATGGAAGCAAGTTTAATTTATAATGAAATGTCAAAGGTGGCAGGAATGCATGCAGTGTCTGTGGGATGTAGCTGGCTGGTTGCTGTCGACCACGCTCATAGTGTGGGGGTCTGCTGTTCAGAATGCTTGTTCCACGGGTGAGGCCTTTCCCCCTTTCTAACATTGTTCCATCGATTTCTGGTCAACGTTTTGGTCAATCTGGGCATATGTGCGAGTTGTTAGACAATATCCCAGGTTATTCCTTCTCAATTTCAGAATTGTGAGATCGTTTGGGGTATATGCCGGGCCTGCACGAATGGGCATTGGCAGCACATTGTAAGTGTACCCTCTGGCGTATTGGGGACATCTGATCTTGCCGTTTGTGGAAGGTTGATTTTGGTGTCCCAGTTCCTCGACTATGTTACTGCTATTTGGTTTTTCCTGGCCTGGTCGATTAGCTCGGTTGGTTGTAGCGTGGTGCTAGTGGCAAGAAGGTAGCGGGTGCAACCCCCGTATTGGCCAATGCTTGTGGCATCGGTCTCTGTGGCGTAATCGGTTAGCGCTTTCGGCTTTTAAAGGAAAGGTTGGTGGTTCATGCCCACCCAGGGACGCAAGATTGTATTTTTATAAACGGATTGGTGTGCTTTCAGTGCGCTGAGCTAGTTGTTTTTCCTGGCCTGGTCGGTTAGCTCGATTGGTTGTAGCGGGGTGCTAGTGCCGCGAAGGTGGCAGGTGCGACCCCCGTACTGGCAATGCTTGAGGCATCGGTCTCTGTGGCGCAATCGGTTCGCGCGTTCGGCTCTTAAAGGAAAGGTTGGTGGTTCAAGCCCACCCTGGGACGCAAAAAATTGTATTTTCACTCATTGCAAAGCTTTCAGTGCGCTGAGCTACCGTGTCCTGGTAAATTATACGTTCGGTCGCCGTGGAAGCTAAGCAGGGTAGGGACTGGATAGCACTTGGGTGGGGGGCCAGAATGGGTTATGTTGGATGCTGGTGTCGTTGCTATGAGTTAGGCCCCTCTTAGGCGGGCAAATAAATGTTTTATAGCAGGCAGTTCCTACCCACAGAAGAATCGAGTCTAACACAGGGCAATCTCCTCCTGATCTACATCCAGGGGAACGTACAAGGGGGTAGCTAAATCACAGAATTTACATATGTAATTCTAGCCGATTTCTAAATGCACAAGGAATGCCATGATAAATTCTAAACAGATAGCGGAGGAATTGCATACAAGTGGGGCAAACTTGGACTTTAACACATATAAAATGGTGGTATACAATATTGTTGTATATAATGCTGTACTGCAATATACAATCGCTGCACACCAGTGGTGTATAGTACCTTTAATTCTCTATGACGGCAACGTTTCAGCCATGACGGACCTGGGCAAGCACAATCTATCCTCTAACGTGCTTCGACCCCCATAATGTACACCTACAATGTTAGTACCTCCATCGTACATTTGATTGATTAGATCCATTTCCCCAACAACCTGACCATGGCACTTTCGGCAAACGTTTATTAAGCTTTTAAGCACCTGCTGCAGCGTTTCTTTCACCCGGCAATTGTCAGGCCTCACATAATGGCTAGATTGCCGCTGCAAAGACGTGTGCCAAGTACATTACAGAGGGCATAGGATGCAAACAGATCAGCCGGTTACTGCTTTCAAAAGGGACATCCTTTGGTTACTTGCAATGTATAACTTAAAGTCCTAATATAGGATAGTGAGCTATCAACTTTCATCCTAGAACTGCATACACAATGCAAAGTATACATTATTAGAACACCGATCAGTGTTGCAGAACATCCTAGGACACACCTACTATATCACTTTGTTGCATTATTTTCCAGGATGATTCACATGCCTGTAGTTGCTCTTACAAGCAAGGAATTGGATACGCTGTCCCAGGGGAGAGTAAGGAAAGAGTGGGATAACAGCGGGACTAGTATAAGACTCTATCGTCCAATTTAAGGTAACTTAATTTGCAAGTAGAGAGGCCAAAACCGGGAGATGTTGTTAAGATATGGGCCGGTTGTAGTAAACAATAGCCTAATACGGTGTGAAAGGGAGCAAAGTCAGGTAACAGTGATGTCAGCTGTGTTTATACACGTAGGTGAAGGGGTTAACTCACACGTTACCTTCACCCTGCTTATGGTGCTGTAGCTGTTGGGAACACAATTCCGTGCCAGTTGGCACCCAAATTGGCCAATTGGAAAGTATTAAGGGGATGGCAGGTCCATAAGCGCCTATTTCACCAATGCCCTGTTACCGATGCCATATTTCCAGCCTGAAAATCAGATTTAGGTGTTACTCTTCTCGCCCAACATTTCATTGGAGCCAGAGAGGGGGTTTACGTTCACAAATTTGGGTCCTCGAGCTGAGCGATGTACCTTCGGCAGCTCAGTCAGCCATATCGGCTTTATCCGGAGTCACGAAAGAAGCAGACGTCCATTTAGCAGTTAGAAAATCTTCTGTCCTGCTAAAGAAATCATGCAATTGCCCGCAGCAGCAGCTGTTTTTTAGGTACCATGCCGCTATCTATACATCCCTGTGTAGACAAAGCGGAAATCAACACCTTAGTGCTAGGTTGTGAAGGGAAGCGATGGATTGACGAATTCAGCTATGGTTTAGTTCTGACTCCATTTGTAGGTGCTAGATCTTCCCATGATTACGATAGGAAGATCTGCAGTGGCATCGCTTATAGGGCTAGTAACTCCAGTCACGCCTCAGCTGAGCGGCACTGGGGCCTAGAGTCATTCGTGGTTAGTCTGCCCTGGGCTTCTGAGTAATGTTGCAACTTAATGCCGTATATTTACGGTTACAGAACAGGACCCATTATTTAGCCCACTAAAGCTGGCTCGCAGGGGCGGGCACCCATAAACAGCGAAAGGAGGAAGGGGGGCTCTGGCAGCGACGGTAGCCTCCCCAGAGCTGTGGCGGAGTTACAGGGCGATCTGGATGCAGACTGGTACAGTAAGGGTACCTCTGCGACAGGCGGTACAGTAAGGGTACCCCTGTCCGGCACAGTAAGGGTGCCCGAGCCAAGGTCCAGGAGCCGAAGGGGGTTCTGGGAAGACCGCGACGGCGCCCCGTTAGTCCTTCGGGCGGTTGGGGGGCCTGACCAACCGGGGGTGGCCACAACACGCTCCGCCCCTGTCGGAAGGGGCGGGAGTAGGAGGCAGATCACGTGACCCAGTGGATGATCTGCAGATATTTATGTGCCACACTGCCGGGCATCGACCCACCGTGTGTGCTGGCTCACCAGGCGGGCGGGCAGCAAGGGGCTGCCTGCCCTGGATCGCCCGTAAGATAACCCAATTTTATTATCATACTGTGTTGTATGAAATAAACCTGCAGCAGTTCTTCACCCACAAATAAAGTGTCAGTGTAATCTTTGGGTGATGTCTGTGTATGCGTGTTGACTGAAGCGGATGACGGTGTGGTCACTATGCCGCTGCCCGCGTCCCACGCAGTGGGACATCAGCAGGGCAGCATTCTAGTGGCCGCCCGTCGGAGCCTTCCCCCCTTGCTGCCTCGCGCGCGAGGCCTACGCCCACTTGGGAAAAACCCCTATCGCGTGGAGCTGGGGGGGGCGGGGGGCGCGGCTTACTCCCTACTTAGTGGGCTCTCTCGCCCAGTTCCTCCTCTGTCTCCTGCGCGCCGCAGCCAGCCTGGACACGCGTTCTCCCACCCTTTCCTCTTACCCCGCGTGGCAGGCTCAGCGCGTTATTGGAATGTTTAATTTTTCTTTTTGCGTTGCAGGCGGAGTTACAGGGCGATCTGGATGCAGACTGGTACAGTAAGGGTACCTCTGCGACAGGCGGTACAGTAAGGGTACCCCTGTCCGGCACAGTAAGGGTGCCCGAGCCAAGGTCCAGGAGCCGAAGGGGGTTCTGGGAAGACCGCGACGGCGCCCCGTTAGTCCTTCGGGCGGTTGGGGGGCCTGACCAACCGGGGGTGGCCACAACACGCTCCGCCCCTGTCGGAAGGGGCGGGAGTAGGAGGCAGATCACGTGACCCAGTGGATGATCTGCAGATATTTATGTGCCACACTGCCGGGCATCGACCCACCGTGTGTGCTGGCTCACCAGGCGGGCGGGCAGCAAGGGGCTGCCTGCCCTGGATCGCCCGTAAGATAACCCAATTTTATTATCATACTGTGTTGTATGAAATAAACCTGCAGCAGTTCTTCACCCACAAATAAAGTGTCAGTGTAATCTTTGGGTGATGTCTGTGTATGCGTGTTGACTGAAGCGGATGACGGTGTGGTCACTATGCCGCTGCCCGCGTCCCACGCAGTGGGACATCAGCAGGGCAGCATTCTAGTGGCCGCCCGTCGGAGCCTTCCCCCCTTGCTGCCTCGCGCGCGAGGCCTACGCCCACTTGGGAAAAACCCCTATCGCGTGGAGCTGGGGGGGGCGGGGGGCGCGGCTTACTCCCTACTTAGTGGGCTCTCTCGCCCAGTTCCTCCTCTGTCTCCTGCGCGCCGCAGCCAGCCTGGACACGCGTTCTCCCACCCTTTCCTCTTACCCCGCGTGGCAGGCTCAGCGCGTTATTGGAATGTTTAATTTTTCTTTTTGCGTTGCAGGCGGAGTTACAGGGCGATCTGGATGCAGACTGGTACAGTAAGGGTACCTCTGCGACAGGCGGTACAGTAAGGGTACCCCTGTCCGGCACAGTAAGGGTGCCCGAGCCAAGGCCCAGGAGCCGAAGGGGGTTCTGGGAAGACCGCGACGGCGCCCCGTTAGTCCTTCGGGCGGTTGGGGGGCCTGACCAACCGGGGGTGGCCACAACACGCTCCGCCCCTGTCGGAAGGGGCGGGAGTAGGAGGCAGATCACGTGACCCAGTGGATGATCTGCAGATATTTATGTGCCACACTGCCGGGCATCGACCCACCGTGTGTGCTGGCTCACCAGGCGGGCGGGCAGCAAGGGGCTGCCTGCCCTGGATCGCCCGTAATATAACCCAATTTTATTATCATACTGTGTTGTATGAAATAAACCTGCAGCAGTTCTTCACCCACAAATAAAGTGTCAGTGTAATCTTTGGGTGATGTCTGTGTATGCGTGTTGACTGAAGCGGATGACGGTGTGGTCACTATGATGTGGGTTTGGTAATGACTCGAGTGTAATGAAAACCAACACACTCACGGGGCAAAGAGGCACCGCTGTGGCAAAGGGGGCAGAACATTGCAAAATTAACATCATCCGATCCGGATGGCCACACCCTTAGATCCTGTTTAAACTCACAAAGTTGGTGTAACACCCGGTGCACCTCCGCGAGCCGCGGTCAAGTGCGAGGGAGCCTGGCCCCGGTTCCGATGATTCCCGGGGGGAGAAGGAAGAAGCAGTAGTGGCTGGTACTGCGAGGAGGCCACCGCGGTCCAAGATCCAAAGCTGAAGGGGCCGGACATTAGACATGGCCCCCGCGGCCATGAACCAGTGCAGGCTGAGGCGGCCTACCTGCCAGGTGACAATCGTTGTCTGCCCCGATGCGATATGGTGCCTGGCTAGTGCGTAATCCTGGCCACGACCTAGTCGAGTTGGGTGGTGGGGAAGCAGAGACCAGAAAGTCCTAATCCGACATCTAAGCCGCGTCCATCTGCAGCAGCTGCCCTCGGTCCCCCTCCGCTCCCGCCCCAACCCTTGTTCCGCTCTGGAACCGGCGATTACATGGGGGCATGCCGGGGCTCGCTGGGACAGGCCCCCCCCCGCAGGGCTAATGCCTGCGCTGTGAGGCCCCTGCTTTGGCCGGCTAGAGAAACCTGCTGCCAGGTGGTAAAGCCCGCAAAACCATGCGGCTTTAATAACAACGAATGCCCCGGTTAACCCGATACCGGGTCACCCCCGGCTGCGAGATGGGGACTAGTTTGGTGCCTAGGCCTGGCTAAAACCTCCCCACCCCGCATGGCCGAGCGCGCCCATGGACATGGGCTTGCTGTGGATGGAGAACAGCCATTACAACGCGGTTTTTACCACGCAGTGCAGTTACATCGCATGCCTTACAACGCATGCGATGTTACAACGCTATGCCATTACAATGCAAGTCTGTACATCGACTTGCGCTAGATAGCGTGCTAACATTACAAATAGTGTAGTTTACTATCCCAACACCTTCCCTACTGTTAAGTGGACTGGAGTTGGAATAGTAAATTACACTTTTTTAATGTTAGCACGCCATCTAGCGTAAGTCGATGTAAAGACTTGCGTTGGAATGGCATAGCGTTGTAACATCGCATGCGTTGTAACGTATGCGATGTAACTGCACGTGTGGTAAAAAATGTCATACATCCGCTGTGGATGAGGTCACCTCACGGCATGTGGACGGAGTAAAGGGGAGGGGAGGCCAATCCCCCCAGAGAGCGCCGCGACCTAGTCGCGTGAGGAGGCATTAACTCCAGTTTCCAAAGCGCAACCCTTACGGGTCTCAGGGCGCTGTGGGTGGAAAGCCCTACCCGATGGCAAGGCCGCGACCTGCCGACCAGGCCTGAGGCAGCTGCTGCCCGCAGGACCACAAACTTCTCCCGTCCCAACCCCCGTCCCGCTCCCAGGCCCCCGCGCACCCCGGGATGAATCCAGGGTTTACTGGATGGGGCAAGGCAGGGGCTGGAGCAGGGACAGTGCCCCTCTACGGGCGATGCCCACATGTCGAGGCTACTACTTGGGCGGGGAGGGCTTGGCAGGAACCAAGCCCGTCTATCACTAACCATGTGGTCCGACGCGACCGCAATGCAGCAGCTCTTATCGGCGTCACAGCGTGCGAAGCGACAAGAGGTTGCTGGCATGGTGGGTGAGGGCTATATAGCCTCCCCCCACGCCCAGAGGAGCCCCGGAAGTGACGCCCGTCGCGTCACTTCCAGGCAGGAAAGAGGAGGGGGACACCGGCCGGAGTCCCTGCCCCCCCAGGAGGGGGAGGCGGGGAGGGGTGAATGATGCCCAGGCGACACTAGGGCACCGACCTCTCTAGTGGCCCCCTGCGGGGGCCGCGGTCAGCAGCATTAGTTTAACAGGCATGTGCATTATATACTATCCATATTGCTTTCTGTCCGTAGCTGCTTCTTTCAATTGTATACACTTTTAGTAAGCAGCGCGGCACGGGCGGCGTGCTGTGCTGCTTCCGAAAAAGTCGATTTTTTTTCTTGCGTTGCTTTGTATTCTGGTATCTGTAGTTCTGCATTATTTATCATTGAAAATTGAATAGTAGTAGTAAAATGGGGGCAAGAACATAATCAGAAGCGAGTGGAAGTCCTGCTCGAGACACTGGAGAACCGGACATCTCTGGCGCCAGGTTACATGTGGTGGGGAGAGGTCTGCAGTCCCTGTTGTTACAGAGTACTTTGTAAACTGAGGGGTAGTGGTGGTGTTAGCGACTTCACTGTGAAACATTAGCACTTACTACAGCCGGTTGATGTCACTCTCTGTCTCACTGCTGACAGATATGTATCACGAGCAGGGCGAGACTATGGAGAGATGAGGAGCACTGTAGGAGAGTGGTAGTGAGGGATTTCACGAAAGACGTCATGGTGGGGTGCCCAATAAAAAGACTGTTGCACCGGGTGCCACCACCTCTGAAACCGGCCCTGATCACAAGGATCACTCTGCATTCCCATGGTTATCCATATAGTGCTTCACACACCCCTCAAGGTGCCTCCCTGTTGCTGGGTAGGTTTTTTGCATTATTATTTCAACAGGAGATACAGCACTGCTGTTTCCGACATCAATGAGAATCTGGTCATTGAGTGATGGGGCTTCCGTGTTCAATCGTGGTCTTTAATGACTGCGCTGTGAATGTGGGTTAGTGAGTGCAGTGGAAACAGAGGGATAGTTGTGCTGTCTCAGGCACTACTGATGACTTTAACTGGTGGCTAACAAAAACATTTGATGTTCGTGTCATGGTACTGAAGGGCATCTCAGATCTCTCTCGCTTTGTCATCGGAGGGATATATTGCATTTTTAGAAACTAAGGAGAGCTCTGTAACATGCCAACTAGTCATGCCTACTTACTGTAGAGCGATATAGCCCATGGGATAGGTGTGCTTTTTTGTGGGTTGGTACGTATGTGCGGTGTAATCCTAGGGATACCCCTGCTGTCTCCAAAATTAGCTCTCTGTAATCTACAGGATAAAAGGAATAGATTTGCCTTCCCTAATCATTCACACCCTGCCCACTCATACACATGAACTCCCTCCTTCCACAGCCCTTCACTTTGTGTCCATTTCCCTCCTTCAGTCTCACCTCCAGCTTTCGTGTGCACACCCCCCACCTTCACTCATTCACAGTCACACACCAGCTCAGTACACCCCTACTTTCCTGATGGACACACGCACTACATAGCCGTAGTTAATGATGGACTGACTGTCCACTGTCAGTGACAGGCACATCAAAGATCTAGTGATTTTAAATTCAACTGAAAAAAATCAGTAAGCAAACAAAGCATATACTCTACAACCAAGCCAGACATCACCTAACAGAGCCCTTCTTCAACACTTATTGGTGACGACGTAGATTGGGTAAAATACCAGCTTTTTAGGTCGAGCCTAAGGGTAGCGTGCATGCGGTGCTCGCTCTGCAAGGCTAGCTGTTTTGTATTATGCTACTGAAACCCTGCCCACTCTCTGCGCCTATTTGTCATTGGCTTATGTCATTGAACTTTGTAAATGCTGGCTTCTAATTCGTACATAGGTTTGTTAGTCCCGCCTTAGTATTGCCTTGTCTTCACTTGTAACCTCCCACAAGGCTTTCCCTTTTACTTTGGTTGTTACACAGTCTGCTTTATAAGTTGGTGAGCACTATTTTCTTTAATACTCTACCCCTATTCCACCCACGGCATCGGTGCACCTGCCCACTTTGTCATCGGAGCTCCCGCCTTCTTTGTTTTAAATAGTAATATATTTGTATTATTCAAATTACAGAGTGGTCCACTTCATAGCAGCCGTGCTTATTTAATTATTTAATATACAGCGCGGTCCGCCTTATAGCAGCCGCACTTATTTAATTATTTTTCATACAGCATGGTCAGTATTCACTTTAGTGGCAAAGTTACTGAGCTTTTGAAATTACTTATTATTTTTTTTACTTTGAGTGAAAGCGCCATACACGCTTTCACTGTGATAGTGTTCACGCCCCTTTCTTTAGACACTGCTCAAGTTAACCTGAATATGGTAGCAGCGTCTAAAAAAGGGCGTGGCCACCTTTATAGTGGTATTGCATTTGCGAGAGTTTGAGCGCTTGGCATTAAAAACAACAAAGCCTTTTATATATGTGTTCTTTTTAAAAACACATAAATAAAAGGAATTGACGTTTTCAATGCCAATAGCTTAAACTCTCACAAATGCGAGACCAATTGCATTGAAAATGCTTGTTTTAGTCCCTGCCATTATACCACTAGCTGTACTTGCCTCTATGTGTCGCATTCTTTAGGAGTTTTAAGGTCCTTCCAAGCTTGGTGACATGCCTGTGTTGGAGGATACGTTACAGGCCACCACATTATTATTGGATAATCAAAAGGATCTCCAACCAAGGAGATTCGGAAATGACTTTTTTTTGTATTTTGGGTTGACTTTGCATTTTCTTTTGGACTTTTGCATTAAATTGTTGCACTAATTTTTGTAATTTAAATCAGAATTTTGAATTGGTAATTTGGGTTTTTGGATTTGCATTGGACTTTTGGATTTTAATTGGCATTTAGTTTTGGAATTTTAATTTTTATTTCTCTATCCCTTTCACTTCATTGAACATTTGCCTTTATTTGCTTGTTTTTTCGAAGATTCAGCTCGCTTCTTGCAATATTTCGTTTGTTTTCCGCTCACATTTAACAAAAAAAAATCCCCAGGCACACTTACTCCCCACATCTCCGGTATCCCTGCTCCCACCAATTACAACTGTTTAGTTTTAGACAATTTTTTGGGGAGTTTTGACACTGTTATCCTTGGATATGTCTTCTTTGTGTGCATACTGTGTAAGTATGCCCAAATGATGTTGCAGTGACTGTGATGTGAATTTTGTAGTTGGTGTATGTTTGCAGTTATGGTACACAGGTCAGTTTAACAAAAACATACTCTTATTTTTACGTGCATGTGTGCAATAGATGACGGGTACTGCCAATATACGTGGCATTTATTGCGTAAGAGAGCATGTGATAGGTTTCAACACACAATGACATTGTTTTAGGAGGATGGGCAGACAGGAACGGTCATGGTGTGTAAGGATGGTTACAATGAGAACATGATATGTGATCATTGTGGCGTGGACTGGCATAGACATATACGGGGGTTGCACACATTCCTGGGTACACACAACATGGTGTAAGTTAGTGTCAGGGTTAAACTGGGAAGTGGGGGGCCTGTGGCTGAGCTACATTATGAAACCCTGCATGATCTACCTGTAGACAAACAATTGTATCAGTGGTATAACATGGTAATACTGTACGTGCTGGACCTCTGTCAGCAAGGATCTGTATGACACGCAAGACATCAGCATCCTGCCTGACAATTCCATTCCTTCACCATCCTGAGATGTTCCCGGTGCACTCACCATTCTGAGATGTTTCCGGTGCACTCCACAAGTTTTCTGGAGTATTTTTGTCCAGATCCTCCGGGAGGTTGTTATGCCTCTCCATCACTCATTTCTGTTTCTGCAGGAGGTTGTCCAAGGTCCAGAGGTGGGTGTTGATGGATTGCGTTGAGCCCTCCATGTTCTCAACTACACGTCACACATAGTCCAGCTTGTCAATGAACTCCTGCTCCCAGACAGCAGGCATTGTCCATACCAACCTTCACCTAATTCTGGGGCAATGTACGTTTATACTCATACCTGATGACACAGACATAACTTAGGTGTCACGATACATTCAGGTTCATCTGCACATACAGTGACAACATGGACAACAACAGGTTGACACTTAATGGCTGTGCATGCTCTCAAGAGATCTATGGTAAATGGTATAATTTTGGGACATGCGATCCTACAATACATAAACATTCTTTGTTGCCCATAAGTATTGCTCCACTAGGCATAATGTTGCTACTTAGACATGGTGGGAATGATTAGAAACACTTTAGTTGAATGCAGAACTAGATATCTGGCCCTGATGGTGGATATAGACACAACATTTGTGTTTCTTACCTGTACTACACTAGTGTGTGCGCTAATTCATAGCACTGATGAGCACAGAACAAAGGAAAGGGATAATCCTTCTTACAAATGAAAATCGAGACATTCTAAGAAAGGGACCAGCGGCGCCCCCTCCCCCCCCCATTAGGGCAGAGTAGTCACGCCTCCCTGCTGCCAGTGCAGCAAAAGTGAAAAAATCAAACAGTAATAAATAAATTACTGTTTTATTTTTCACTTCTCCCATCCCAAGCAGTGTTTATAGGCCAGGGCATTGCTGCTGACCGGCAGCAGGGGAGTGGTGCTCACTCCTCCAGTTTACACTGCGCTAGTCACTTTGGCCGGCTGTCTTGTGAAGGCCAGCATGACATGCGCAGTGTAAGCCTCTCCACCTAGCTGTCTCAGACAGCTGGGTGTAGATCAGTCACTGGTCTCCTGTGCTTGCTAGAGCTTCGAGGCCGTCCACTCCAGCCAATCCTGGCGCTGATCTCACACATCTGCAGCATGAGAGTAGCATCAGGATTTGCAGAAAGGCGTTGCCTGAGGCTCCATAAGGTGCTGTCATACTGACAGCATCCAAGAAGAAAGAAGAAAACACGGAAGAGAGCGAAACTTGGGTAAGTACATTTTAAAAATGTTTTATATATTTTTGGCCCTCACAGGGTTTGTCTCTCGGTCCCACCCAAGCCCCTTCTGTGTCGAGGGTCACCTCCCACCACGGAAAAGGACTCTACGCTCCAACCAGGCACCTCAAATAATCATACCAGCGTTCAAAAAGAAATCTATCAATGGTGCCTCTTTTTAAGTCCAAACCCAAATTACAGCTCTCACTGTCAGTAAAGATTTAAGCCATCAAGAATCACCTGGAAGTCAGGGGGATGGAGAAGGGTGTTTGCCTTCTGAATCCACTGAAGATCAAAGACCATCATCATTTCTGCTACCCACCAGCAGAAAACAGAATCCTGCTCAGTGTTGTTTAAAGGATTTTGGGAGCCTCAGGCAAGACATATTTGGGGCCCCTTTATGGAGCAAACACTGAATTATATGTTGCGGTTTACCAGAGTCACACAAAAACAATTGAAGTATGCCCAAAAAATTCTTAAAATCACACAAAGTAGAAAGACAGAGTGAGAGCTAAAGGTAGGCACAGAGGGCCAGAGGCTTAAATAGACAAATAGGATAAACAGTGGTCAAATAGAGAGAACATTCACTTTTCCAGTGGGCCCCTTGGAAGGTGGGGGGCCCCGGATTATTGTCCACATTACCCATGCCTTAAAACATCTGTCTCCTGCTCAGAAAAAGAGAGCCCACCTCTAATGAATGAGCTAACATGCCAACCTATCAGCATCCAGTATTAAAGAAGTAAGAAACCAAAAGTCGTACATCTCTCTGCAACAATGTCACATTTAGCAGAAGAATTGGAAAATGTGCAATCCGACCTCATTAATATGTGTAGCACATCCTGAGCTGGACCATACTACTGCTTACTGCTTAAATCATATATAGAAGATAGAATCA
Source organism: Triturus cristatus (assembly GCF_964204655.1). Lineage (NCBI taxonomy): Eukaryota > Metazoa > Chordata > Amphibia > Caudata > Salamandridae > Triturus > Triturus cristatus. Next base: position 1,009,872,164 of record NC_140593.1, on the reverse strand, counting down.
ACTGAATTATAAATGTATTTTTACACCATTGTATAACATATACCGTGCAAGATATATATTATTTCTAAACGCATTAGATTAGGCATATAATTAGCAACCTAACCCAGCAGTTCTCCCTACCAATTTGCACACAAATCTCCCCCACATAATTAATTACCACACATACCACATTAAATGGCAGTATCCAATCTGTGACAATAAAGTAACAAAATAATCTGTGCTAAAATTGTAAGGCAACTGGGTTACAAATAGCATGATCATTGTGTGCATGAAGGGTATGTCAATCAGAGTACAAAGATCATGACACCTGTTGTATCCATATTCATGACTATACTGCTGAGAGTATGAAGAACTCTGTGAACTTGAATACGGGGGAACTAGCATCTACATTAGTTATACCCACTCCATAATGCATCAATTGCATGTGATGTGAATTAAAATGCATATCTCTGAACAGCACAACTAACTTTTTATGTGGGATTAAATCAATAACACGGTGCTCCCACAGAATTGCATGATACCCGTTCTCAAATGCTTCATCGCTTTATTAGGGGTAGGACGTGCTATATAAATATTCATGCCGCACTATACCAATGTGCATGGCCAGACAAGCAGTAACATTTACTTATTCAAGTGAAAGTAGACTTATCAAAATGTATCATTGGTTTGGTTAGAGTGGCCAGGCTGCATGGCAACAAAGGCTGGGCAAGAGCAGTGGAGGTGTTGGCAGGAAGCAAATAGGCTGTATTAGGCCTGAGCTCCAGTGGACTTTTCCTACCACAAAACCCTCTGCTCCATAGCATACCCACTCACCGAAGAGCCTGGTCAGAGGGAGAGGAGTTGGTATCGAAGAATGCAACAGCAGCGAAGAGCTCAATGGAGGCTGTAACAGTTGTGGGGGTGGCAGTCTGAACAGCTAGATGTTCAGGAAACACTGTCACAATGCAAAGTGGAGAAAGCCCCTGGCATGTATTCTCTGCAAGTCCTTCTGGGGTAGCCTCACCCGTCATTCTCATGCATAAGGCCAAAGCATGTGACACCAATTAGTAATTAGAGAGAGCTACAGAAGGTCAGTGTCTTAACATCATTTAGATTTTGCACTTACCTTTTGCCAGTTCTTGCCTTACCCTCTTTCATTTATAATGAGAATTCCACTGCTTCTTGTTATCCATGTCGCATAATTTGTGTCATGCCACTCCATATTCAGTGAAGCTGTCTTTGGAAAGAATGGGGTTCTGTCTGACTGACTCCACTCACTTGTACTTGTGTCACCCTCCTATCATTTTCCAGAGGTATTTATAACTATTCCTCTGAAGTTGTTGCAGGCAACATAGGTTATCATCAGCAGTGCTTTCTGGATTAAGTCGTTCACTTTGAAAGTGGACCAGGAAGAGGAGTTATCAAGAACATAGACTCTAATTATATCTTTTGAAGCTTGAAATCAGTGGTGGAGGACTAGACGGGCAGACTTAGCCTCTCTGCTGCCAGGTCCCTTGAGTCCATGAACTTTGCACATGGTGGTGTTGTAGAGGTGGGCAGCACTAGACCCTCTGCCGTCAAGCCCTTGAGTGTGCAAAGCTTGCACCCAGTCATGGTGGTGTACAAGTAGGTCTGTAATAATCCTTCAGCAGTTGCCACTGTATAGTTATAATTAAGACGATGTTTCCATAGGAAAAGCTTTTTTTGGTTTGCTTATAACCTTGGTGTTATGTGACAAATCATCATGAAACTTTACATTAAACATTCTCATCCACTTCAGTTCCTTCCTGGAAAATTTCAGGGTGATCCATCAAGCGAAGGATAAGACATTGGGGGATCGCAAAATCGTTCTCCTCATTAATTCTTCAACAATAAGGAAAAACTGCTGAACTGAATTACAACAAATTTGGCAGACAGCTAGATCCCGATCCAGAAAGCATGCTTTTTGAGATTTGGTGTAAAAACGAATGTTAAAAATCTTTGTATATTTTAAAGTGCGGAGGATTCGCAGTGCCAACAGATATAAGATAAGATCTGATTTAACCCTGGGCGTAGGACTACGCTACGCTCGCGTAGTTTGCGTAGTTTGCGCAGCTACGCGCTAGGCGAATTGCACGTAGCACAGTGCAAAAATGCGAAGCAGGCATTTTTTGCTTGCTCGTGGTCCTCAACGTCAAGTTGGCGACCACGAGCGAGCAATATAACATCCCGGTGTGACTTTTTCCTCGTTCGCGATCAGCAACATCAAGTTGCCAATCGCGAGCGTGGAAGATAAACCTCCCGGCAAGATTCTCAACGCGGGGAGGTCAGGTTTCTCATTGCGAGTGGTCACGTATGCTCGTGACCACTCGCGATGAGAAACTACCAGTCCGCGTTGAGCAAGCTGCCGCTCGAGTACAAATCTACTCGAGCGGCAGAAAACGGCCACTTGCACTGTGCAAGATGCGGTTTGCAATGATTGCACAGTGCGGACATGCATCTGGCACTGTGCAATCAGTGTGAACAGCATTTTGCACCGTGCCCTACGCAGTTCACGTAGCTATGCGTAGCTCGCGTAATGCGAAGTGCACTTTGCGTAGCTACGCTTAGTGCTACTACACAAACTATGCCCAGGGTTAATCCGAGTGCTTACACCAGATCAACAAAGATGTGGAAGCAGCCATTTTAAGCCCCAGAACTCAGTTTCCTGTCCAATAAGACAGTTAAAAAAATATAGAGGGGCAGGGTAGGGATACCCCTGCACCCAGCTGCCTTCTTCCCCCATCTGGTGCCTAAAAACAGCTTCTTTTTTTAATCAGCCCATGGATCCACACAGCAAGTGGAAACATTCAAGCATACTAATGAAAAGTCACCACAAAATCTAAAGGAAAGCTTGATATGATACTTAAATATGAAGATTTTTGTTTGTGTAAAAAAACAAAACTTCAAATTCACTCAAAAATCTAAGGTTCATGTAACGTTATAATTAGGTACGGTAATAACATCTTTCTTTACATCAAAAGCACCATGGAGATTCACTTTAAAAAACCCAAGAATAACATAACATTATAGTTAGTTATCATAAGATCTAACTTTCCTTTTAATAAAACACAGAAATTCACTGAAATAAATACAGGTCAGTGATGTTTCAGTTAGGTACAGAAAAAACAACTTCACTTACATAAAAAAGTAACCCACCCTAAAAATTCAATGAAACATTTCTAAGTTTTTTTTTATTACAAATTTCAGATATAAAAATGGCACAGAATCTGAATGTATGTTCATGTACCTAATAGTAATAGTGTTGGCCTGAAGACAAGTGTTATTCACTGTGATAAAAGGTAAATTGTGCACATTGAACTACCTGACACATTTTAAGTGCAAAAACAAGAAATCAAGGATGCATTTGCACATATACAAAGAGTTGCAGAGGTGCATTTCAGATCAGTTGGTATATTAAATCAGGGGAATGCTCTAAGTAATGTTAGAGAAAAAGTAAACTAACATGCTAACATGCAACTCCCTCTGTCCGAAAGCAATTCTGCTCCACTTCGTGGAAACGAGAGCATATTTAATGCTCACACTTTCACGAAGAGGAGCAGTGTTTGCTTTTTCTTGGCAGGAGCAAGCCAAAGCAGACTGCAATTTCCCAGGGGTGTGCACCCCGGGACATTGCTGGAGCTGGACCTGGGGGTCGGCGGTCCCCAGGGTCCCCGCCCTTTATTCAGATTTGCCACGGGGAGGTGGTGGTCCCCAGGGCAGGGGTCTGCAACGGACTCCTTATCTATTGTATGTGTGCCCCAGGGAGATGGCGGTCCCCAGGGCTACATGGGGGGACAGAGCCCACACGCTCTGTTATTTATTTTATGTAAATTAGCCCCACTGAGGTGGCAGTCCCCAGGGCAGGGGGTGTCTGTAAGGCCCCCCATATTGTTTAAAGTAGCCCCAGGAAGGTGGCAGTCCGTGGGTCAGGGTGGTCTGCAAGGGCCCCCCACATACATATTTGGAAATAGCACTAGGAAGGTGGCAGTCCCTGAAAAATGCCCCGGGGAGGTGGTGGTTCCCGGGGCTTTAAACAGCCTGAGGAGGGGGCCCTGTGTGACCCTTTAATATTTATTATATGCCCCTGGGACCTGGCTCACCTGAGGGTTTTTTGAAAGCCAGTGCGGGACCCACGCTTGCTTTTTAAAAACAAATATTGCAGCAAATTTACAAATATCGTGACTTTGCAGCATTTTGTTTTTAAATGCTTTTATGCCATGGAGGGGTCTTAGGGGGCCCCAAGACCATGGCTTTTCTACGCTGCCCCCTCTTCTTTATTTTCATGGTTTTTGGGGAGGCCAAGTCCCAAGATGGCTGTCAACACTTCCTTTCTGAAGTGTTGTCAGTAGGGGTGGGCGGAATTCGCGTAACCGCGTTACGCAAATCTCCGCGAAACGGTAAAAAATCTCCGCGAACATGCAGAAATTCCGCGAACACGCGGAATTGCTTGTTCGCGATGCTTTTTTCCTGTTCACAGTTGCTGTTTGCGTGCTCGGGGAGAAATATCTCGTGAACACGCATTTTGAGAACGCGAACAAGAACAAAATTTCGCGAAGTCGCGGAAAGCAGAATTTTGGGCAATTTCGCGTTCTCCGCGGAACGCGAAATTACCGAAATTCCGTAAATTCCGCGAGCGGAACGGAATTTACCGCCCAGGCCTAGTTGTCAGCCAATCAGAGCAGTGCATTTCCCTACACACTCTTATCTTTTTTTGAGAAGACTTTGTGACCAGAGATATATCTATCTTTTTCTTCCTAAATTTCTGAAAAACTACTGAACGTATTTACACCAATACTCACTTTGGGAGGAGGATGTAGCCTTACGGCTAGAGTGGCCGACCTCAAAGCTGGAGAACCGGGTTTGAATCTCGGCAACGACACTCAACATCCTGTGATTCTGGGTCAGATCAATTAATCTCCCCGTGCCTAACAAAAATGAATGTGTCCTTCTGTAACGAAACTGGTCCTCATGTAAAGCACTCTGACACCCGATGTCTCGGGTCTAGTTCACCCTATATAAAACTCTAAAAGAAAATAACAAAAAGCACAATCTGCGTAACAACATCTACCTTTCTGCAAATTTGGTGTAATTTCATCCAGCAGTTCGGGCTGTAGTTTTGAGAACGTTTTCCTATGGGAATTAACATTACAAACATAACCTTTATTTGCTCCCCTATTTCTCGGTCTCCACTGTATGGATCACCCCCAAACTTTCCATGACGCACCAAACCTACATTGAAGCTTTTCATGAAGATTGGTCAAACAACATCAAAGTTGTTGACAAGTCTAAAAATGCTTTTCCTATGGAAACTAGGTCCTAACTATAACTACCTACTGGCAACCAGTATATAATATGTGTGCGTGTGTGTATATATATCTAAAAATATATTACCTACTGGCGGTCGCCAGTAGGTAGTTATAGTTAGGACCACGTTTCCATAGGAAATCCGCAACATTCTATTTTGAATAACTTTGGCGCCGGTCGACGAATCCTCGCGAATTTTTCAAAATATGTGGGGCGCTATGCTCCGCTCCTATCCTGAAAGTCTCGGGGGGATTCGTCAAGCGGGGGCTGAGATAAAAGGGGGGTCCCAAAACGCGTTTTTCCCATGCATTTTTCCATAGGACCTTTAGACAGGGCTACAGCCCGAACGGCTGAACAGAATTACTAGAAATTTGGCAGAGAGGTAGTCCTCAGGTCAAGGAAGTGCCTTTTGTAGGTTTGGTGTAAATCTGTTCAGTAGATTCTGAGAAAATAGCCTTTAAATCAATATATATATCTGAGCCAGCTTACGGTGCGCTTACGGTACGCTTACCGTACGCGTACGGTGGCGTGCGCGAGCGCGATTCTGATTGGCTCTTAGATCTTAGTAAACATTCGAATCGGCCGAAACCAGGAAGCGGCGGCCGCCATTTTCTCTCTCGCACTGAGAGTGATTTCTAAAATATAAAGCCCAAAAACATGTAAAGGGGCTGTTTAGACAGCTCCCACACACATAGCCATGTTGAGGGAGTCCCCAAAGATCCCCCAAGGCCAAAAACGGAATTTTTATTTTTTCGGTAATTTCGCCGATTACGCTTACCGTACGCGTACGGGAAAAAATATTTAAAAAAAACAAATTATCCACACTCTCTCCACCCCGTGTGCAATTGGTTCACGCAGGGCACCAATTGTGCATGGCTTATTAGAGATGAGATAAACTAAAATATTAAAAAAAAAAAAAAAAAAAAAAAAATTTATCCACACTCTCTCCACCCCGTGTGCAAATGGTGCCCGAAGGGCACCATTTGTGCATGGCTTAAAAAATATACGAAAAATTAAAATATTACCTTTCAAAACGAAGTGCATCATATGTCCTCCATGTGCACACGGTGCGCGAAGCGCATCGTGCGTACATGGCCCATCTAGCGTAACGTGGGCACGGCAGTTACGCAGTTAGTGCACGGCACTAACTGCGTAAAGTGGGCGCGCGGTGCGCGAAGCGCACCGCGTGCTCACTGTGCGCGCACGTTGCGCGAAGCGCACCGTGCGCGCACGGAACGAACTGCGTTAAGTGGGCGCGCACGCCACGAATGGCGTAAAGTAACTTAGCATTTAAAAAAACGTACAAATTCACTGAAAAAACCATAGGTTTCACACACGTTATAGTTAGGAATTAGCATTTAAAAAACCTTGCAAATTCACTGAAAAAACCATAGGTTTCACACATGTTATAGTTAGCGGAAATTTTACTGATAAAAAACCAATGAAATTCCCCCGTTATAGTTAGTGCAGGCAACTATAACTCACGCGACCGCAATCTTCTGCTGATGACATATGTGTCTTTATGAAAAAAAAATATTTGTAATATATGTATAGCTAAAAATGTATGGAAGAAGACATGGGCAAATAAGTGTCTAAATACAGTATTAGCATCAGCAGAGGATTGCGGTCGCGTGAGTTATAGTTGCCTGCACTAACTATAACGGGGGAATTTCATTGGTTTTTTATCAGTAAAATTTCCGCTAACTATAACATGTGTGAAACCTATGGTTTTTTCAGTGAATATACATATATATATATATTTATGTACATATTACCTACTGGCGGTTGCCAGTAGGTAGTTATAGTTAGGATCTAGTTTCCATAGGAAAAGCGTTTTTTCTTTTCCCAATAACTTTGGCGCCGGTTGACGAATCTTCGCGAAACATTCAAAACTAGTGGGGCGCTCCAGTCAGCTCCTGTCTTGGAAGTTTCAGGGTGATTTGTCAAGCGGGGGCCGAGAAAAAATGGGGTCCCAAAACGCATTTTCCCCATGTAATTTTCCATACGAAACTTTAGACAAAGCTACAGCCCGAACTGCTTAATGGAATTACGCCAAATTTGGCAAAAAGGTACGTCTTGGTTCAGAAAGATCCTTATTGTTGAATGGTGTAAATCCTTTAAGTAGTTGCTGAGAAATTAGAAAAAGAAAAATGTTTTGATATCTGTGGCTGATGAGGGTTGGCAAACCCTCCCGACCACGAGATTCATTCTAATTGGCTGCCAACACTCCAAACCAGAAAGTGTTGGCAGCGATCTTGTGACCGAGTCACAAGAAAACAGAAAAAAGAGGTTAAAAAATAATAAAAGGTGGCAGGGTAGAAATACCTTGACCACCTAGGCCTGCTCAGTGGGTCCCACAAGGACACCCAGGTCTCAAAAAAGCTTTTCTTAAAAATAATTTCAGTGGAGATCGCGTTGGGGTCGAATCCCGCTGAAATTATAACAAAAAATGAAGCGTGGGCTACTGTGCTTCGTTTTCAAAAATCCCCCGGGTGGGCCAGGTCCCGGGGGCACTGCCAACTAATTGGTGGGGCCCACCGGAGCCCCCGTGGCCCAGGGGACCGGGGTTTTCAGAAACAACTGCGGGGGGCATGTGGCCCCCCCGCAGCCCAAAGGAACCGCCATCTCCCCGGGGCTGTGAAAAAACTGCGTGGGGGGGTCCTAATCCCCTCCATGCTGCCCCAGGAACCACCACCTTCCTGGGGCTCTATTTTATTTTTTTTAAACCTGTATGGGGGATCAACCCCCCCCACTTGCCCTGGGGACCACCACCTCTCCGGGGCACTAAATATGGAAAAGTGGGGGTCCGTTAGAGACCCCCGAGCCCCGGGGACCACCACCTCTCCGGGGCTTTGCACTGGTAGGGAGGGGGTCCGCACGGCCCCCCTCCTGGAGCCCATGATGGCCCTGGGGACCGCCACCCCCCAGGGCTGGATCCTGCAGTGTCCCAGGGTGCCCATCCCCGGGACACTGCTATTTGCTTTGGCAGGGCGGGAGCCGTGCGGCTCTTGCCCTGCCATAGCAAGCACTGGTTTTGATCTTGGAAGCAAGAGCAGGTTTCCTGCTCTTGCTTCCAAAATCCAAAGCAGATTTCTTTTCCATAAGGGGAGCTTCATGTCAGCAGCTCCCCTTCTGGAAAAGGGGAACTAGCCCACCAGGTACCTTCAGTAAGTGCAACAGAGTTGCATTGGAGAGAGGTGTAAAAACGGGCGTGGCCTCGGACCACCTCTGTGCAACACAGCTCTGTGGCACTTACTGGAGGTACCTGGTGGGCTAGTTGGCCCCGAGGGACCCTTAGGATTCAAGGAGACTTAATCCCCCAACTTAAAACGCACCATGGGGCGCGTTTGCACACTTGTCACATCAGGTCCCACCCCCTCCCTTCACCACTGTGAAAACGGGCCCTCTGGCACGTTGTGAGTTGGGGGATTAGGTCCTCTTGAATCCTGAGGGTCCCTTGGGTCCCACTAGCCCACCAGGTACCTCCAGTAAGCACCACAGAGCTGCGTTGCAGAGAGGTGTAAAAAGGGGCGTGGCCTTGGACCACCTCTCTGCAAAGCAGCTCTGTTCCGCTTCCTGGAGGTACCTGGTGGGCTAGTTGGCCGCCAGGGACCCTCAGGATTCAAGGGGACTTGATTCCCCAATTTACAACATGCTAGGGGGCACGTTTGCACAGTGGTGCAGGGAGGGGGCGGGCCTGATATAAAAAGTTAGCAATCCTGCTGTGTGGGACTTAATGGTGGTAATAAAAGGGATAGTTGGCCCCCAAGGTTGATGTTGGGGGCTAACTACTCCTCCTGTTACCTCCAGTAAATCACACACAGTGGGATTGCTAAGAGGTGTTTCGGAGGCCACGCTCACCTTTCTCCACCACTCTGGAAACACGACTGGTATGTTATAGTTAGAAATTAGCGTTTAACAAACCTTTGAAGTTCATTGAAAAAAACATATTTTTCAGGGACGTTATAGTCAGAAATTAGCATTTAAAAAACCATTGACATTCACTGAAAAAAACATAGGTTTCAGGCACGTTATAGTGAGAAATTTGTATTTAAAAAACCTTAGAAATTTACAGAAAAAACCATAGGTTTTCAGGGACGTTATAGTTAGTTGGACATTTCACTCGTACAAAACCAGAGAAATTCCGCCAGTATAGTTAGTTCAGCTAATTATAACTCGTGCCCCCGCAATGCACTGCTGATGACGTCACATATTACATCATTCATGACATGGTCAGTGACATCACTGATGACATCACTGATGACATTTCAAATGACATCACTGATCACATCATGCACGTGAAAATCTGATGCACCTCCTCACACTCTAATATACCCTTTCATACACCCACTCTAAAATACAGACTACCATTCTCGAAACCATAGACACACCAATACCATAGTCACTCACCCATACAGTCACTCATACATGCAGTAACTCATGAATACAGCCTCTGATATATGCACTCATATACCCATACAGACACTCACACGCTACCACTCAACCATAGAATTTCTCACACACCTAGTCAGTCACCCAAAGACTCAATCACACTGCCATTTACTCACCTATACAGTTATAGACACACCACCTCACCTATTCATACAGAAACTAACACATTCTTACTCTCTTGTACAATCACTGACACAAGCACACACTCATCCATACAGCCACTCTCACAATCACTCACTCTCACATATAGTCACTTATATACTCCAACACTCACATATACTGCCTTTTACATATGTAGTTACACATATACTACTGAGACATCCATTCACTCACCAACACAGCCAGACGCACATTCACTCATCCATACAGCCCCTCGCAGATGTGCTCATATGCCCATATACCCTGTTAATCATCCACTCACACATCCATGCAGGGAGTCACACAACCCCAACCCACCAACACAGACATTCAGGCAACCATGCAGGTACAAAGACAACCAATCATTAACCCATATAGACACTCATGTAGCTACACACCAACCCATGCAACCACTTACACACCAACTGACAATCTCATACAAACATTCACACAGATTAGTCATTCACCCATGCATTCACTAATACACGTTTAATCACACACTTACACAGTCAGTCACACTCCCAGTAAATCATCCATGCAGACACTCATACACCCACTCATTCTTCAATACACCTTTGCGTATATATATAACATTCTTTAACTTTAAATAAAACACCCAGTCTCTAGATGATGTCATCGGTGATGTCATTTGAGGTGTCATCAGTGATGTAATCAGTGATGTCACTGACCATGTCATGAGTGATGTAATATGTGATTTCATCAGCAGTGCATTGCGGGGGCACGAGTTATAGTTAGCTCAGCTAACTATAACTGCCAAATTTCTCTGGTTTAGTATGAAAGTATGAATGAAATGTCCAACTAACTATAACGTCCCTGAAACCTGTGTTTTTTCAGTGAATATATATATATATATATATATATATATATATATATATATATATATATATATATATATATATATATATATATATATATATATATATAACAAACAGGTACCTTCAGGTGATAAATAAGGTGAAAGACAGGAAAGATGTGGTAGCACGGCTATCAGACAAAGGGGGCAATATTGTAATATTGTCCTATGACCTCTCAATATGTATTTAGATTAGGCCAAGAGACAACTCCATGACAAAGAATGTTATTGTAAAGTTAGTCAACCTATTCAAAGAGAAACTAAAGAAATATTTGATGGTAATTTATCAAAATGGAGAGGGGTGGGATTGATATCACAAGAGGAATATCAGTTCTTGAGAGTTGAACACCTGGTAATCCCCATATTATACCTCATTCCAAAGGTACATAAAGATGCCCAGAACCCCCTTGGTCGACCGGTAATATTAGCATTAGGTGGTTTATTTGAGACTACATCACAATACATTAATCACTTCCTTCAAGAACATGTTCATAATCTACCCTGCTTCCTGATGGACATAGGTGACTTTTTACGCAGGATATATGACATTACGTTGGACGACTCCTATGTTTTAATGACCATGGACGTCGCTGCGCTGTATAGCATCATTTCACGTGAAGATGACATTAGAGCATTGAAGCACTACTTGGATACCAGATCAATACATCTACACCAGTACAGTAGATGCTTCTCGAAATTACACGATGGTGCCTACAGAATGATTTTTTCCTGTTTGGTCAAGAAATGTATAGGCAAGTCAGGGGGACGGTTATAGGCACCTTTTTGCATCCAGCTGGTGGGAGGAGCAGGTGTTCATGGTCGACTATGCCCAGGAATGGTCCAAGAACATAGTCTCGTGGACACCATTTATAGATAATCTGTTTATATTATGGAAAAGCACACCGGAAACAGCTAGGTCATTTGCAGACAAGCTAAATACCAAATATTTATAGCTCTCTTTTACAATGAGCATAAGCACGACAGAGGTACACTTTCTAGTTCTAGTCATACTAATAAGAGATAATCAAATCCATACAAAAACATTTAGAAAACCCATGGCAGGCAATTCCATCCAACAAAACTGAAGAACAGTATCCCCTAAGTGGAGAATCTCCCCATGAGATGGAACTGTAGTGATGTGAATACACTAGAAGAAGTACAGGAGGAACTGAATGACAGACTATGTGCCAGAGGGTACAACAAGGAAGTCCTGGACACGACTAAGGAGAAAGCCAACTCAAAAAAGAGGGATGATTTACTGTTTAAGAAAAAAAGCAAAAAGTCAGCTGGTTCTTGTCAAATGAGATTAATCATGGGGTATTTGGTCTACCATCAGAAAGGTAGGGGAATTTGATCAAAACATTGAATCTCATTAAAAGTGATCCAGTTATTTGCCAAATTGCACCTAAAAAACCCCTACTGGTCAATAGAAGGGCAAAATTAGTAATGAGTAGTCCAGAAATAAATCCACAAGAACTTTTGTTGAGAGGGAGCCTGAGGTTCCAACGATGCCACAGGTGCAAAGCCTGCAGATGCAGGCAGAACACCAAGGAATTTGGGTCACCCTTACTCAATACCCCAATGACTATACGCAAAGCTTACAACTGTAGAAGTGAGTTTGTGGTGTGCATGCTGCAGTCCTCATGCCCAAAAATCTATGTAGGAAGCACAATCCAATTAAATTTGGATGAAGATTTATATGTTTATCTGTAATACACTCTTTACTGTTATACTTGGTTTTACAACAGTAGCCACGAGTAGCTTGTCATATGTGGGACAATTACATTTTGTCATTTAGAAGCATTTTGGATATTTCTCTTTATTTATATTAATATTAACTTCCTAGCTGATAAAGTGTGTGTATAATAATGAAGGTGGTCTTTAAAAACAATGTGTTGGGCTTTAAGGAAGGAAAAACACGTGTTCAGTAAAATCTACGTAGGAAGCACAATCCAATGGTACATGTTAGAATATTACAGAATCTAAAAGCCATAGCCAATGAGGACAGGAGTTACCCAGTTACCCACCACATCCATGAGACACATGGGGGCAATGCAACTGATTTGGTCTATTATGTTATAGACTCGATCCCAAAGTATGTCAGAGGGGGAAACAGGAAGCTCCAACTAAGGAGATTAGAATCTCGTTCCATAATTGTCCTAAACAGTAACATTCCGAACGTTTTAAATTTGGATGAAGATTTATATAGTTATCTGTAATACACTCTTTACTGTTATCCTTGGTTTTATAACAGTAGCCATGAGTAGATTGTCATATGTGGGACAATGACATTTTGTCATGTGGAAGCATTTTGGATATTTCTCTTTGTTTATGTTAATATTGACTTCCTAGCTGATCAAGAGTGTATACTAAGAAAGGTGGTCTTTAAAAACAAAGTGCTGGGCTTTAAAGAATGAAAAACGTGTTCAGGAAAACAAGATTTAAGAATAAAATGTTCTAATGTTGATTGAAATCCTAAGTGGATGTAAATCTAACAGAGTAAGAGGTATAGATACAAATTTGTCTTATTGATGTATCAAGCCCCATGACCTCTTTTGAGAGTTATACCCAATTGGAGCATGTTATGTTTTCAATAAGTAACCTTGGAACTTTTTTTTAAAACAGCCTAAGACCTCTATGATCACCAGTGATTATAATTATTTTAGAATTAAATTTAAAATAATGTGCTGAGTAGGAAGTCAAGCACATTTATGTTTTTGCACCAGAAAGTGTTCTTGAAGACATCTGTGGCAGAGATGTCTATAAAGAAAAAAGGGTACAATGAAATTAAATTTAATTTAAATGAAATTAATCTGAATTTAATTTTATAAAATTGTACATGTAAATACTTTGCATGGAGCCCTTTCTTTGCAGTATGAAAACAAGGAAAATAAAATTGTTTTTATTAAGTCCATGCCGGTGTGCGTGGTAACCATGACAGTATAAAATGCTAGCAATACTGCATCTACGTTATGTGAGCAAGGTGGTGTAAACTACAGAAACGCGTCAAAAAGCCTCTGTCAAATAAACTTTGCAACTGGATTTCAGCTGTGTCGGCACCCGTTTGCCAATGGTGAAGCAGGACTGGAAGCGGATATATATACATATATATACACCAGTCCTTTACTTCATACCAAAAGTGCATAAGAACATTCTTCCTATTCCAGGGAGGCCAACCATTTTGGCTAGGAAAGGTTTAATGGAATCCATGTCAAAATATGTAGATTTTTTTTCTACAAGAATTCGTAACTACGCTTCCCTCTTTCATCAAAGACAGTGGCAACTTTTTAGGAAAGATAAAAGAAACGCAATGGAATCAGGACTATCTTTTTATTGTAATGGACATAATATCTCTTTATACAAGTATTCACCATAAAGATGGGATCTATTTACATGAACATAACCGCATGATTCTCACTATGATTGATTTATGCCTAAACAATAACTATTTCCTTTTTAATAGGGAACTGTACCAGCAATTGAGGGGTGTTGCGATGGGGGCATGCTGCTCCCCCAGCTACGCGTGTCTTCATGTGGGCTGGTGGGAGGAGCATGTACTCCGGGCACAACACAAAAATGTTTGGGATTCCCATGTGAAACACTATTGGCGATACATTGATGTTTGCATTATATGGAATGGCACTAGGGAGGGAGCACAAGAATTTGTATCCTCTATCAATAACAATGGGTTGACCTTAAAATTCACGGCTGAAATCAGTAACCAATGTGTAGAATTTTTGGATGTACAGCTTTATATAAGCAGGGGTGAGATCCTTACCAAACTCCACCGTAAAAGCACGGTGAGGAATTCGATCCTTCAGGCTAGCAGTTCGCATCCCAGACACTTGATACGCAGCATTCCCTTCGGGAATTTTAAAGAATTTGCTGTATTTGCAGTTCTGATACAGACCTTGAACAGTGTCAACAGGAGGCGATACATCGCTTCATTGACCGTGGGTACAAACGCACTGATCTAGATAAGGGCCTTGCTAGGGCCAATTCACACACTAGAGAGATATGCCCATTACCGAAAGTCGATAGAGCCATACCTTCCACCCTCGCATAAGTCCAACTGAGGATACATCGCAGGAAACAAGATTAATCACAAAATTTAGTAGGCAAGAGAAGAAAATAAAACGCATCATCTATTCCCACTGGCCAATTGTCTTCACTGACATGACGTTAAATCAAATCCTTCCAGCACTACCACCCATCACTTTTAGACGAGCATCATTGATGAGGGATGTATTAGTGAAAATTAGCCCGGAATTCATCCCTACACAAACTTGGTTATCGAACAGAACAGGTTTTTTCAAGTGCAGCACGTTTTGCGCTTGGAAGTTTGGCGCCAATACTACAGAGTATAGAACTGCATTCAGTTTAAAACTGGTCCAGATTAAGGGCCATTACATGTGCCGCACTGACCATGCTGTGTACGTCTTAGAGTGTACATGTGGGCTAAAGTACGTAGGCAGTACTAAACTTCCATTGTTCCAACTGAATTTTACAGCATTTGAGAGCAGTGATCAACTCTGATCACAAGTATCCTGTTGCCCAACACTTCAAGTTAGTATATCACAATAATTTAAATGAGCTCAAATACTTTGTGATTGGGGCAGTCCCTACATCAAGACGAGGTGGCAACAGAGAAAAGTGCTTACAACAGATGGAGTCACACTTTATACTAGCACTTGATAGGAAAATGCCGAACGGTTTGAATACCAGTGAGGACCTACGCAATTTTCTCTAATGTTTGAGCATGACATTATGGGTCACTAGTGCCCTCACCTTTCTCATGAATCCTACTGATGTTTGCACAGTGTTGGATATGTATGATTTCCAAGCTTTTGTCCACATCAGGCAGGGATCTAAGAGATGTGACACTAGTGCCCGAATACCATCATAGTGGGCTCTTCGCAATGGGGTATAGCACGTTGTCCTTTTTAAATCATGATAGTTTGTTTGACCTTTTTATATCTGCTCTAGCACTTGCACTTTATCACCACCAACTAGGTTCAAATTTAAGCTTCTGGGCAGCTTCATGGTTCATCAATATGGAACAATAAGGTGGACAAGAATATAGCACTGTTCTTTAGCACTTTAGGGATTATGGCAATAATTCAGCACTGGCACTTTACAGACGTGGACTGTTGATTATACAATACCTAGAGCGGCTCTTGTCCCAGTCAGTTTCAGAATATTGACATGATTTTTTATAATGAATTTTATAGACCAGCTAACTTGTTTCCAAAGTGAAGATGTAAAAAAAATATATATTTTTTTAGACATTGGTTTATATTCAAGCACTGGCAATTCATTTTGTTTCATAAGATCGTGATAATATCATGGATGTATTCTTGTGATAACTACATGTTGCTAGGTCAAGTCAAATATATGGGTTTATTGTAATGATGCATCAAATTCCTTGGCATGATTGTATTTCATTGAACGAATCAAGCAGCATATTATATTGTATTTATAAATTTTACGATAACTTGATGGTCATGAAAATCAACATGTCCTCAATAACATAGATGCACAGTCTATCTTCTATATCTATTTGTGCCTGTCAGTTACGAGCACTGGGAGGGTTTGCTCACTGTTCACTATTGAAATGTCCAGATTGTGGCGGCGTGTCATGTGATCAAGGCCACGCTTTGGCTGTCGAAACGCGTCAGGGCATGCATTCGCCTGGTTTAGACTGTGTGTTATTTGAACAATTAAAGCACTTTTTTGGCAAAACTACTTTTTAGGCATTGAGTGGTCCGTACCTGGAAGGTCTCATCAGTGACTATAACTCGTATGCTAAAGTAACTATATATCGCGCCCCTGCCAATCACAGAGCTATCATCAATGATTTAATTTGAGATATTGCAGTTATGTCAATAATGAGATCATAGAACATGTCATGAGTAATATAATATGTAAGATGATTAGCATTGCATGGCGAGGGTGCAACTTATGGTTACTTAGGATAACTATAACTGATTGGGGCCCCTAATTATGAATATCATGCAGTGGCACTACCAGTGGCTGCATTGACTGGGAACTAAGCCTTGTGCAGAGGGACTAGACTTCCAATGCATATTTAATAGAGAAGACGTCTACACCTGGATATCTAAGCCCTATTAATTGATACTGTATGAGACCCATCAGATGCGGATATCCCGCGGTTGGGTGGACACAAATACATTCAAAGAGGTGGCTCACCCTTCCCATTCTCCGCATTGCTTCCACTATGGACCCTGCCGAACTTACAAGTTAACGCACAATGCCATGATGTCAAAGTGTGGGTGGCGGGGCTGAAGTGAGCAAAAGCCCTATATGCCGTAGGAATTTGGGGTCATTCCAAGCAATCAATTACACTTACATGATGTTAGCAGTTCTATTTATAACATACTGTGCGTGGTTAAAAACACAATGGGGACATGGCTACTCAGAAACACTCACGTCAGCCCCACTGCAGATGGTGCTCTCTCATGGAGGTACACAAAAATCATAACAGCTCTCTACACTGCCCTCCTTGCACAACACCACAAGATAGAGGGGCAAGAGATAGATGGGAGACACACCTATGTCTGGTATTCAACAATAAACAATAGGCATGCTCCTTACAACATGTGAAAGAGACCTCCTCCAACCCTTGATTCCACTACAGGCAAATTCAACTACCCACACCAGGCATAGCTCATAGCGGCACGTATTAGGAGCATGTTCCTTGGGGCATCATTGGACTGCCCCAGATGCAAGACGTCTGCTGCATGATTTTACCACATGGCGTGGGACTGTCCAGTAATACACAATACATGGGTGGAAGTAATGGTGCTTGTTTATAATACCACTGACAAAGGAAGCATGCCTGTTAGACCTCAGACCTGAATCCAAAGCCGATAAATAGTGACATTGATTTAGTGACCTAGACCTTGTACTGGGTAAAAGACAAAGAGAAGTGTCAAGGAAATCCTGCGTGGCACCCAACATAAAGTGCTGATTGAGAACTGGCATGGACAAAAGTGGAGCTGGATGTCATCACTATGACTAGGACCTGGAGAGGCATTGAACAGACAGGGATGGACTGGGATATATACATTAGGAATCTGAAAGCTAAAAATGGCACTAGACCGCCATGAACATCTGCCACGACACCACACATAGTGTGACATAAAATGCTAGAAACGCCAAACATTTCCTGCACTCTAAAAATCCATTAGGGGCATCTGCCCTGTTCTCCACATTGCTTCAGTCAGACTCAGTAATACAGTACACCAACAATAGAGGCTAATTAGTACCTACACAAACAGAGCTGCTGCGAGTTCTGAGCAAGAACACACTCACTAGCCCAAGGTATACAATGCCCTCTGCAGTGCTGCAGGCAAGCACCTTGCTTCTTTTGTCTAAGACAAAAAGAAAGGAAAAGAAAAATACAATGTAAAGAGTAACTGTGTTCCCTTGTGCACATATCCCATATGTAAGAGTACTGATATATGCTGTTATTAATCTCTCTATACATTTACCAGATGTGTCAGGGCCATCATAAGTGGATTCATTGTAACATGAACAAGAAATTGCTATAACTAAGTAACTCCAACCCTTGTGGTGCTTTTTTGTCTGCGGGTACTGCTCTGCATTGTTTACTGTTACCTGTTGTGAAACCAATAAAGGAATGCAAAAACAATATTATAATAACGGTTTGGTTAGTTTAAAACAATGTTTTACCTGACATTTTACCCTAAAACTAACAGCCTTTTATCCACAGTTTTTTTTCTAGCAAGGCTGCAGGTACCCTACCCCCAGCAGTGCACGGTCTTTGGCGTATGATTGGGCATAGGACTTGACTTGCCTCCAGGACCTGCACCCAAATTCCTGCGGGCGCCATACCCACGCCACACATAACTAACCATATGATGTAACAATATAACAGGTGTCATATTAAGTAAGGCATACCTACTGACTTTGTCAAAGAGTCAAAACATCCAAATTTAAAAAGTGGGCCCACTGGCTTTATCAAGAGATCAGCACATCAACATATATAAAGCAGACCTATCGTCTTTGTTAAAAAGTCATCATAAAATACAATCAAATGTATATTTTATATACTCACACATTGCAATGTTTAATATAAGTGATTGTCCTATTTTTTTTATTATGCCTTATTATGCCTTACTAAAAAAAGATACACCAATATCCCTGTGAGTCTTTTTTTTAAAGCATTTTTCTAGACGCAAAATAAAGCCATAGAACCCACCACAAGGGGTCCCTGCACCCCCCTTGCAATCTAGCTGAAGTGCCTACAGCTCCAGCTTAGAGTGCTTAAAAAATGTAATCCCTCCTGTAGTCATTGATTCAATTACCCAAGAACTTACTGAAAGATGCAGGGGGGCTTCTGTACTCGCTACAGCCCCAATAGCATTCCTAAAAAGCTTGGTAGTGACACTGCCCCTTCTTGGAGAACAACCACAACCCAAAAATATTAACAAAAAGCCCTCACAGGGCATTGTATGGTGCTCCTTGTCTAGGGAATTGAATAATAAATGAGAGGCTTTTGCTTTCTGCCTTTATTTTGTTTTTTATATTTTTCGGGGAGCCCTAGTGCACACCTTGAGGACGCATACTTTTTGTTTTTTATGTTGGAGCGTGTCGAGGGAGTCCAAAGGCCTTGCTGCCCTAACCACTCTCCAGCTCTGCTAGTGGAAGCTGATGATTGTTTTACTGTGGGTGCCCCTGTGCCCACTTGGGGCCCCCACAACAGCCCCATCCTAGAGGGTTGTGGGGGGCCAGAAGCATCTGTGTCTCGGAGGCTTGGGTACTTTGGGACGCTGTTTAGATTGGGCTCCGGGGGATGGGGTCACCATGAGCTCGTCTTTTGCTCAAGGAGGGGGGCCCGATGGACGCGCCTTGATGGGACTCATAGCTGGGAGGGTAAACCACAAGTCCCATCTCATATTTCTCTGCCTAGGGGTGGAGCCAGCAGCTTGCAGCCAGTGTCAACAGGCACACAAAGCCAGCCACACCTACCTCAGAGCAGGGCGCACCTTGATCAGACTCTAAGCTGGGGTTGGGGACTATAAGTCCCAGATTTCTCTGCCTATTGGGGGAGCCAGCAGCTTGCAGTCAACCAATAAGCGTATAAAACCAGCCACAGTTACTGTGGCGCGGGATGCATGTGAAACACATGAACAATGCACACAGAATGCATCTGGGCGAAGACTGGGCTAAGAGCAAACCTGTCTGCACCTGTCAGAGCCCTAAGGAGGCCGAGCTGGTTCACCCCTTTACATCTACACCCTGCGTCCCAGTTGCTAACACTTAGGTGAGTCTTCACAACAAGCATATAACATTATATATCCAATTAACCAACTTGATTCTGCACCTAAAAAGCTATTGGGAAACGTAAGGCTGCAGGTAATCTTTGTGAAGTTACTATACCTAAAAAACCTGTAATATTAGTCCCAAGGCCATCACAGCCATGTACTTTAAGTGATATTGATAAATTAATTTAAGAGGTGGGAACAATATTGAACCCATTGACCACTGCTATGCCAGTCACTATAGAAAAGTCCCTAGCAAGTCTCTTTATCAAAACCAGGCAGAAAATCAACAGACTGAGGACAACAGACAAACACTCCTATTCAGGAAAATATTATTGCAGCACAAATACACTGTCAACCATAAATTCCAGTTATAATTTTACTGATTGCACACAGTTTCAATACCTACTAAAAATAGGTTTGAACCTCTGTTGGCTGATGAAGGGCTCGCCGAAAATACTAACAGAAAAGAAGAAGTGGATGGGAGATGTCTGTGCATTATGGGGATTGCTAAAGTCTATTCCTATTGACCTAATAACACTGGCGAATGATCTCAAGGAGGGAATTGTGGGACTTATGGTATTGATTAGGGATTTGTCAGCGCACAACCATCGAACTCCCAAGGAACAATCAGAAGGAATAATTTTGCAGCTAACATTATCAACCCTGATATACTGCCAAGGAACACTTAAGCAGGATATATATGATCCTTCTCAGAATACACAAATAGCTAATCTTAATACGCAGAGGTGGCAGAGATCAGTACCAAGGCTACCTGTGGGCAGTAATAGTTCCAGCGGAAACAAGTGCTGTCATGGATCAGTTATATCGTCGATTTTTCAATAGAATATTTATTCCACTAGAGAGTTAACTTCCTCTTTGGCCAAGCCACAAAACATCTCTGCTAATCAGAGCGAACCAAGTGCTTCTAAACACTCTGGGCTCGATTATGAGTGGCGGTCTTCAGACCGCCCGATTACAAATAGGGCAGTCAGACTGCCATTGCTCCGCCACAACCGAAAGGTAACCACCATTCCCTGGCGGCCTTGCGGTGGTCTGAAGCCGCAATATGTTTGGCGGGACTGTCACGGTCCTGCCAAGTATGTTGCGAGTTTCCTCTCTGCCACGATTTTCATGGCCGTACCTACCCCATGAAAACCATGGAGCAGAGAAAACAAAAAAATCTGTAGGCACAAGAAACACTTGTAATCTGGTGAATGACCTGCCATGGGTTTAGCGGTGGGGCAGACTCAGCACCGCACCGCCAAACTCTTAATCAGGCCTTTTGTGTTCTTGCATTATGCTCCCAAATTACCACATGGATCTCGCAAGCACAATACATCCCTAACAAACAATGTGACTCATTGTGTCAATCATGGGAAATTGATCTATGATACACTGATATTTTAAAGACTGTGGGCCGGATATAAATCTTGGTGGACGGGTTGCTCCATCACAACGGTGACGGATATCCCATCTGCCAAAATATAATGGGATTTCAATTTCAGCAGACAGGATATCCGCCACTGTTGTGATGTAGTAACCCTTCCGCCAAGATCTAAATAAGGCCCTATGTATCAAATTTCCCCAGAACTTCACAATGACCATCTTTAAATTGTCCTAAGATCTTGAAATGTTGTTGATGATATAATGGCTGTGTTTGTCCACTCAACTTCTCCAAACACTCAGATTCATCTCAAATAAAATCCAGGAAGCTTGATGATGAGTCAGTCAGCTTCCTGTGTAAAAATACAGCTTCCTGTGATGACATGTAGGGATACAAACAGCATAGATAGACTCTCACAAAATTCTACACCAAGCTCTATTTTATCACCCTTAGCTTAGAATCAAGGTAATGTATGCAGCTAGCTTCTCCAGATATTTTAGGTTTGGAATGCCACACCACAAAGGGTGTCACCTTGCTTTTAATAAATCTATATAACAAGAACAGTGATAGAAACATCAAGTCTGCAACCATTAGCCAGTCAGAGGCAGAAATAAAGGGAAACTCAGGTAGTAGACCTGTAATAGTTGCAAGCGATTTTAATATCATATATCTCATTTGATAGTGTCCCAAAACATTTCTGCCGCCAAATCTCTGGGTAACTGTTGCTATGGACATAAAAGAATGAGATAATTTCATATTTCTAAGCTGGTTACCGAAAAAAAAAAAAAACTAGATAAGGTTTTTAGACTCTGCAACATATATTAGAAGACAAGGGTCATCTATATATTACATTTGTTAACCTTAGGTCAGCTTTCAACCTCATCCCTCGCACCAATCTGTGGAATGGATTAGCACATATGAGAGTTCCCGATAATATCTTATCTATTTTAAAATGTTTTAGGAATAATAACTCTGTCCGGGTGAGGCGGGACAGTATGGGCAAATTAACAGATCATATATCAGTGGCTAAGAGAGTAAGGCAGGTTTATACTCTTGCCCTTGTCCTCTTCTCTTCTCTTTTTTTTTAAAACACATTTTTATTGTTTTTTTCCATGTATCCAAACAAACAACAACAAAAAAAGGGGGGGGGCGTCCGGTTACATACCCCAGAAAGTTGGCAATGTCACAGTGTATAATCAGGTTATCTGAGGCACCAGAGCACCAGATAGGCACCGTGGAATGTCCTTGCCAACCTTTCGGAAACATTATACAAACACTCCAATAATCCTTCTCATCCATTGTGAATTTCCTACCCCAACTAACCCCCCTCCCTTCCGCCCTCCCCAACCCCCAGGCGTGTCACTTAGATGCGGGCTGCAAGAGGTAAGTAGGACTGCTATCTCAGTGGTTCAGCGTATCTGAGTGGGGGGTAGCTTCAGCTGGGTGTTGTCCAGTTTGCTTGTCTAGCGCCACGTCTGGACCTGTCCGCTTCTCTTTATATATCTCTTTATATATTGATGGTGTAGTCGCCACATGGATATTCCAAGTAGCCACGCCACAAAAATTGGATCCTCGAAAGTTTTATTTAATGTTTTTATAAAATACTGTAAGCATCACAGGTTGGAGTTGAATGTTTACAAACTTGAATACTTATCACTCAACCCATATAATTATTGTAAGATTAAGCAACAGACCAAGGGAGAAAGATTAGAATAGGTCACCAATTTTGAGTCTCTGGTTTAAGACTGACCTTTAAAATTAAGTGGTTATTTCAAATAACCAAGAGGGCAAACAGTCAGAACAACGCAGGCAGGGCCACGTGAGTTCCGGCCACACAAGCACTGACACACTTGCTTTAATAAGGCATATGCCTTAACCACGTATATGTGTAGTTAAGGCAGTGTGCTGTCTAGCTGCTGCTGGTCGGAAACCAGCAGCAGTAAGGATCAGGTGAGGACGCTGTGAGCTAAGTGAAGCTGGGGCCTGGTTTTGGGGGGGTAGTTTGTAAGGGTTGGGGGGTAGTTTTCAGGGCTGGCTGTTAGGGGTAGGTTTTAGGAATCTGGGTGGGGGGGTCGGAGAAGTTTTTAGGGCTCAGGGGAGGGTGGTGTTGTTTTCAGGGCTCGGGGAACAGGGTAGTTTTTTCAATTAGGGTTTAGGGTTTAAGGCCTAAGTGCAGTGAAAGGGGCTAGGGTAGTTTTAGGGACAGCGTGGAAGTGGGGGGGGGTCAGGGTAGTGTATGTTAGGGGGCAGAGCTTTAGGCCTCAGGGTAGAGGGAGGGGAATGAGAAGGGAATTGGTAGTTTTCAGGGAAGGTTTTGGGCTTCTGGGCCTGGGGGGCAGGTAAGGGGTTTGTAATTAGTGCTTAGGGCAGGGATCAAAGTAGTGATGACCTTAGCCACACATACCCCTTTACCTTTCATGCCTTTGAGTGATCTAGGCATAGGCGGATCTGTGCTCGCGTCACTAGCCTCCTTTCCTGAGAACAGAAGCCAGGAAACTTGGGCGCCCCCATTTGCTTTCCCTATACCCAACCTGGAAGTGGGGGTCCCTCAGGGGTCTGTTCTAAGCCCCACTCTCTTCAACCTTCATATTTTGCCCTCGCATCTCTGGCGGAAGCTTGTGAGTCTAAAATAATCTCATATGCGGATAATACGCAGCTGATTTTCACCTATGAGAAGGGAACGGATTTTGATGGTGAAAGGATTAGATCATTTTGCAAAAAAAGGGGTACCCCTAATGACGTTTCCTAAATTAGGGTCTACATAACATGTGTGAGAAAACATTTAGGAAACATAATAGAAAGTGGACTTGTAAATATACATTTAAGAATATGCAAACACCCGAATATTATTCCATATTAAAAGTCAAATTTGTATTATTGTTTTTTAGTAGTTCATTCTATTATAAAAAATTGAGAATTATTTCATAAAAAGTTATACTTTCACATGTATATCCATCACATGATTTTTCAGACAATTGCTAATCTATCTATTTCAGACATGCTTGTGCATTCATACTTGTCTGTCTAATATCACAAGTTTCTTCAGAATTATAATTCTTGGATTGCAAATACTGTTTAGGAATAGGACACAATCAGTGTATCTCTAATTAATTAATATCTTCAAAACAGTCAAATCAATGAGTTGGATATAACTTTATATGATTCTTTTCTCTATACAGACAGTATAATCTTATTCAAAACATTGTCACGTTTTGTGGTATCTGAAATTACATAAGACGAGCAAGGACATTCATATATGCCATGGCTAGGAATGGAGTTTTACGCGTGTTTCATCATTATGCCTTCATCAGGTAGCTATGTACGATATGAAAACCTGAAATCAAAGATTTTAAAAATGTCGGGGTTACATAATATCAGTCCTACTTGGATTCATGCATCTTAAAAACTATTGTTTGTTCCAAGTGATTCCATTGTCACAGGAAAAATTTGTCCAAGCTTGAAGGAAATTCAGATAGAGATTCTATACAAGTTAGAGTATTTAAGAAAGGAGAGAAGGAGCTTAAGATAATGGTGTAGGAGTGGTGTTCACCCACGCATGTGACAGCCATAATTCAAAAAAAGGATTAGATCATGCCTCACTAAGTTGTTCAACTAGCTTAATAGGAACCAACTTAAATGTAATTCCGAGAAATTGAAAATTGTTGATTTTGGCTCTCCTTTCGTGTTGGACTGGAGACAATGGTGGCAAGATGAGATGTCTCTGCCCTTCTCAGCCCAATCCAAGGTAAAGAATCTCGGCATCTACACTGACAGTGCTCTCTCTATGACACACCAAATCTAGTATTTAGTGGGCATTTGATTTGGCATACTACGTATGATGAGAAAGTTTCTTCCTCTTAACTCACTCCGAACCAGGAAAACTGTGGTCAAGGCTCTGGTTACTTCCAGACTGGACTACGCTAACATCCTGTACCTGGGCCTTCCAGGCTACCTCCTCCAGCGCCTTCAAGTGGTTCAAAATGCCACGGCCAGACTGGTCTTCAGGTTTAAGCCCACGACCCACATGACCCCGCATCTTAAGGCATTACACTGACTTCCTATGAGTAAAAGGATGAAGTTTAAGGCCCTGGTAATGTTCTCCAAAGCCCTTCATGGTAAGGGCGCTGGTTACATCAGGGCAAGAGTCAGCCACTACATGCCTGTCAGATCACTTAGGTCCTCCTCCATGGGCCTGGCTTGCGTCCCCAGAATACGCCTTGTTCAGGTGGGTGGCAGATCTTTCAGGCTTCTGGGAGCTCAAGCGTGGAACCAACTCCCAGCTTCTCTCAGATCTACAACTGACCTGACGGTTTTTAAGAAGCTTCTCAAAACCTGGCTCTCTCAGTGCTAGGTGTGTGTGTCAGGTCTGTTAGTTTGAGGCTATTAGCAAGTGGACACTCTTGCTGAGTAGCAGTGCGCTCTATAAATGTGTTTCATTCATTCATTTACCACAAAATTGCGTGGTAAAGGAATGTGTGGTTAAGACACATTTGTGGTTTGGGATGAGTGGTAGAGGCACACGTGGTTTAGCCATGCATATCTCTATCATACAACCCACTAAGAGTAGTCTAATGCTCCAGCATCAGTCCTCCACAATCCTGGGCATATTCAAAAGACACCACACCAGTACCATCTCTACATCAATGAAAATCTTTCGGATCAGTTCCATAGGCTCAGCTCTCTATGGTGCTGAGTTGTGGGGTCAAGAGAAAGTCAGTTCATTTGGTAGGGTAGAAAATTAATTTCTCAGGTCTCTTGTGACCCTGCCACAGATTGCACCTCTCCTGCAAATGTACATTGATTTTCGCCACTGCTCAATTGAAAACATAGCTAAACTGAGACTTCTTCTATATTGGCAGAGATTACAACATGCAGAGGAATTTGGTCCCTATAGGACAGCGTTGGAAAAGATTTTGCAGCACAAAAACCGCCTCTAAATTATACCAAGGTTGGTATAATTTATATGCTATATGTTATATAGTTTGGGGCTAGCAACCCAATGGGACAAATCAGCAAGTGCACAACGTTTCCCCTGACCTTTAGCCTTCTGACCCCTTGTGTTTGACTGTGTGCCGAACTTTGTTTTTGCTGGCTTTAGGACTATTGGCACTTTTGCAATGCTGGCTAGTGCTAAAGTGCCTGTGCTCTATGACAAAAATGTAATGGCAATTGATTTCTCAATGACTGGCATATTTGATTTACTGATAAGTCCCTATTACACGGCCTATTGCAATGCACTACTTGTGTCCAGGGCCTGTACATCAAATGCTACTAGAGAGCCTGCAGCACTGATTGCGCCACCCACATGAATAACCCTTCAAGCATGCCTCAGGCCTGCACTACAAAGCCTGTGTGTGCAGTTTTAAACTGCCATTTCGACCTGGCAAGTTCACCTACTTGCCAGGCCCAAACCTTCCTTTTTATTTAATCTAAGGCACCCCTTAGGTAGGCCCTAGGTAGTCACAGGGTCAGGGTGCAGTATATTCAAAAAGTGAGACATGTACATTTGAGTTTTACATGTCCTGGTACTGAAAAACTGCTTAATTTGTTCTTCACTACAGCAAGGCCTATCTCTCCCATAGGTTAGCATTGCAGCTGCCTTGGAAGACTTTGCAAGTGTAACTTCGAATCTGGAAAGCAATTTAAAAACCCATATTTTAGTGAAGTTGGTTTTTAAATTGTAGGTCTGAAAATACCACTTTTAGAAAGTTGGCATTTTCTTACTTTAACCATTCTGGGCCTCTGCCTGTCTCTGGAATACACGTCTGGGCTGGGTGGCAGCTGGGCTTTGTGCATTACCTCTAGATATTCATACAAAAAGGGAGCTGAGGTGAGACCTGCATATCCCGATGGCCCATCACTAGGCTGATGGGTCTTCCTGGGCTAGATTGAGAGAAAGGAGCTGGCACTTGCACCTGAATAGGGCTGTGCCTGTCCCCACACAAAGAGTTGCATACCCCCTGTAGTGTGTCTAGAACCAGTGCAGGGTCTTGTGTACTACAAAGACCATTCTTTGATATCTCCCTACTAAAGGCTGAAATGGGCATAAGTACTGGACCTCTGACACAAGATAATCAGAACACTTCTGGAACTGTGGACATTCTACCAGAAAGAAGAGCTGCTGTGCTGCCAGGAGGGACCACAGCTTTGCTGCTTGCTTTGCTGTGTTGGGCTGCTGCACTTGCCTGGGAGTGAGAGGACTGGATTGACTCTCTGCATCCTGCATCCCTAAAGGTTCTCCACAGGCTTGTTGGGGTTGCCTCCTGTTTTTAAAGTCTCAAGGATACCAAAGACTTAACCTGCATCTTGCTACCTTCACGTGGGCTCCTCTGCTGTGAGTCTTGCTCTTCCAAGTGGTGCCTGGAGCAGTGTATAATTCGCTGTACCCTCATTGTTATCAGTTAGGCCACATATGTATGTTATGGCCTTATGTATTCATGAGATTTAAATTAACCTGTAAGAGAAAAGTGCACTTAAAGCCACATATGAAGCACACATGCTCTGTAATGACGATTTTTATACATTTGTGTTGCTAATGCTATCTTTTAGTAATGACGAGTTATAGTTTATATGTATTTATTAGAAAATGTTTTGCGTTGCTATGTAATGGAACATATGTACATGAGAAACGCATTTACTTTTATAACGTGACTTTGTGTATTAGCATTTATTCAGTTATGTGTATTGAAGCTCTTCATTAGTTAGTTTGACCAAAGGCCTTAAGGACTTGGGTTTTGCAATGTTTAACCTTCAATGTGAATGTTCTCTTGGATGTAGTGTTTTTCTCCCCTTTCCAGATGCCTGGTACGGTGACCTAATGAATGGAAAGAAGGTTCCTTTGTGTGAAACTGATATGGTAGCGAGAAGGGAGTCAAGGATGGAAGAAAATACGACCAGAAAGGAGGCTTACTGTCAGTGTGGAATGAAGGCATACGTTCAAGGTCATCTAACGTTATGTGGACCAGACAAGAAAGAGTTATTAATGTGTTTTCAAACCATACATCTAAGAAGAAGGAGTTATGACTGTGTCTTGTTAAAGAAAGTATTTTTGAAGGTGGTCTCTAATTGGGTCCATGACAATAATTTAGTAGGATCTTCGAGAGTATAACTAGGTAATGCTCATGACTGTACACATTTCTATGCTTCATTCCAGTTTATGGCTTTATGCAGTTTAATACTTTACTTTGAAACTTCTACTGAAGTTTCGTGCTGACACCTTTCTCTTTACTATATGGATCTAATCAAAGCCTAGTTTAGCATCTTGTAGAGTAGCTTAATAGAAGATTTAGAAATCATCATGCATCATAGACAGGAAGATCTGACTTTTCAATCCTCTTATTCTGTTGTGGTATCGTTATTTTGTACCATTGTTACTGAGGTTCTCATTGGTTATTTACTATTGAGAATTAACTTTGTTCACAGAGCTGGAAGTCCATTGTTAATTCTGTATTGTTATGCGATGTTCTTGAGATTGATTTATATTACGCGCTAAGTATAAATTTGTAATAAATACACGCTTAATCTGATTTTCCTACTTGGATTTTTACTGTGTAGCCAAATTGGTTGCACTGTATTTTGAAATGTGAATTGAAAACTAACTACTTTATTCTTCAATCTCCCTAAAAAGATCAGAAGCAAGGGGGACCAAAAGGGCCCAAATCCCCTCTACTAGATCATGCCAAATCCACCCCTGGGACTTTGGAAGTGAGTGGTTGGGGATGCAACGACATGGAAGCGTCTTTTGGAACTGGCCAATTTCTTTGAAATATCAACACATCGCCGCTGCCTGCACCAAAGCTGTGAACTTCGCTCGCAAGACACAACAACCTCAACGTGCAATGCAACCCTGACTTTGCAGATGCAGCGCCTCTGAATTACCGCTGCTGTGTGAGTCTTGGTCATCGCATCACCATCATCTACGATGCACCGACTCAATCCTGGTCCTGCACAGCTTTGCGCTAACACATGGCCTACAGCCCAATGGTTCGACATTGATACCTCAGCCCAAAGCACAGTGCTCTTGACATCAACGCATCAATGACATTGCCCAACCTCGAACATGACACATCACCTTTGACAGCAAAGCATTCCCTCCTTTGTTCAACACATCATCCCGAGCTTTGATACATCCAAGGTACTGTCAGCAGGTATGAGTGACTTCTGTATCTGATCGGTGCTCCATCACAATCAGACTGAAATTCTGGGTTTGTCCCTGTGAAGCGCAGTAAGATAGCCCCAGTTGAAGCTATTGTTTTCTAAGCACTGTATTTTGATTTAATCTTGCAAAATTTGTATCTTGATCTGTGTATGTTGGGTTTTTATAATTTTGGTCGTGTTTTACTCTGATAAATATAGGCTATTTTTCTAAACTGGTGTTGAGTACTTCTGTGGTGTTTTTACTGTGTTACGGTGTGTGCGTGTGCGCACAAAACCTTTACACATTGCCTCTTTATTTTAGCCTAACTGCTCTTTGCCAAGCTACCAGAGGCTGAGCACAGGTAAACCTTTAGTGTGTACTACACGTACCCTGACTTAGATTGTGGTTCCTGCTTTGACAGGGTGAATACCTCTGCCAACCAGAAACCCAATTTCTAGCAGCTACACAAAATTTGCAAAATTATGCAATTACACTGTGGGAGCGGAACCCCAATAATCTATCGAACCTCAATAATCCAAAGACCCCAGATTTTACCTTCAGCAGTCAATCTCCACAGCTTATGCAGATCTTGCGGCAAGAGACACCACCCTCCAAACATCAAACCCACCAAATTAACAGAGTAAAAATCACATAGTCAAATAGTAACTGGGTCTATTCAATAATTGAGTTGTAGATCAAGGGAAACAAGTTTATCATTTAATACATAAATCCTAATAAGCAATAAAGAAAATTGCAATAAATGTCATGAAGTCCCAGACATAGAATACAAAATCATAAATCAGAATAATTATCCCCATTTAAGTAATTGAATCTCTACAGATTCTATGTTTCAAACTCATAAAGAGTACTGACAACATGCTAAAGGGGAAACTAAGTCTCAAGTAAATCAGACAGAGCCTGAGGAGGAAAATGAGAAGTCACACTCAAACCTCCTAAAGCAGTGGTTTTGATACACCTTTCATGAATAAACAATTAGCAAAACTGTAGATTCAGCATGAGATGATTATGGTCAGTTCAAATTGGCCAAATCAAAAGGAAAATCCTAATAGTTAAAACCCTTTAGCACTAACCCATTTCTTAGGGTAAAACAATTCTTCCATTTGCTTCCTCAACAACTGTAGTCCAAAAACTGTAAAATACAATATGAAACATTCTCAAACAGAGGTTCATACAATAATGTTTTTTTTCTGCAGACCTGCATCATCGGAACTTCCAGCAGAGTCCTTCAAAATCATACATAGAGAACACGATGGAAAACTTCATTCACAGTACATTCTTTGTAAAGAAAGTTACTGTCTGTCTGCCTGTCATAGCATACTGTGCTCCACAGCATACTGTGCTCCACAGAAGCTGCGAGGAGAGAAGATGATTTGCAGTGGGTCACTGATTAGGAGGGGCAATGACCTGAAGTAATGCGGTCGCAAAACACTCCCAGTTTACCACCTACTTCAAGTAGGTGGTAAGCCACTCGCAAACTGGAAGAGGTCCCCAGGTGACCCCTTCCACTTAGGGAGAGTGTGTGAAAATATTTTTTATGAGCAGGCAGTGGCCCCAGGGACCACTGCCTACTATTGAAAGATGAAACAGAAACGTTTCATTTTTGTTTTTTAAATGCATCCTGTTTTCCTTTAAGGAAAAAAAGCAGTCACAGACATGGTGGTCTGCTGACCCCAGCAGGCCACCATCCCTGGGAGTGCTAGCCATTCCTAATAGGGTCGCAAATAGAACCTGCCTGGAGGCAGGCAATTTGCGACCCTTAATGGAATCGCTAACAGTTTCTGTGACACTGTTGTACATTGCATTTTGCGATTTGCATATTGCGAGTTGCATATTGCGAGTCGCATATTGCGAGTCGCAAAGCGACGCAATTTGCGAGTCGCAAAATGTAAGGGTTGTACATCTGGCCCTCTGTGTTTTTGGCTTGTAGGACAAGTGAAAAATTCAATGGTCATATTTGCCACAATACAAACAAAGGGGCATATTATCAAAATTATTGCCGCTTTAGCGGCAGAAAACTGCCACTAAAACGGCGATAATGGGCTTGATAATATGCTCTATGGAATTCCAATTGAAGCCCATGTTAGCATATTATCAAGCCTATTAATGCCGTTTTAGCGACAGTTTTCTGCCGCTAAGGCGGCGATAATTTTATCGCTTGTCTTGATAATATGCCCCTAAGTGTCTCTATAATTCTCTGTTGTGTTCTTCTTAAGAGACTTCTGACTCTGCTTTAAAGTTGCATCTGGTTTAGTATTACTGCCAACATTCTCTCCTGTTGTATGACTTCTAATAGGTGCTCAAGAGACACCAAAGGTCTGACCTTGAAAAATGTGCTGTTCCATCTTTCTTTCTTGTTCTACTCTTGCAATCTTTGATTGATCCTAACGACTCAATCCAGAAGGGGAAGAATTGTACCTCTGCCAAGCTCATCTTTGATTTTTTCTCTTAATCCAAAGAAATGTGCAACCAAAAAGCAAGCAAAAGCAATGTTTGCCTGAATTGATGCAAGGATTTCAAGTCTGAACATAAAATGGACCTGATATTGATTGACAAATATCGAGTATATTCGTGGGTCTCACTCAAAATATTCTGGTCCTGGTAAATGATCATTCCGCCACTTTGACATGGTAGCTTGAACAGCTTGAGTTTGTACCTCCTTTATCTTATGATTTAAGGTATTGTTCTTCATTTCTGAGTCTTCCACCCTCTCTTGCAGCTCTCTGATGGTATCCTCCCTAGTGAGGCTTCACAATCTTTGACGGGTGAAGCAGATGGGAAGCAGCAACTTT
Source organism: Triturus cristatus (assembly GCF_964204655.1). NCBI lineage: Eukaryota > Metazoa > Chordata > Amphibia > Caudata > Salamandridae > Triturus > Triturus cristatus. Next base: position 1,009,839,754 of record NC_140593.1, on the reverse strand, counting down.
CACTAGTGGCATAAGAGTTCATCTGAGTAGATAAAAGACTCTACATCCTATGTGAATGAGGCCATAGATGACCCTTGTGAATCTCTTTATTTCTGTAAGAATAGATTGGCCCTTATTAGCTGCATAAGTCAGAATAATGTCATGGAGCATGAAGCTGACTTTAGAGTTTAGGTTCTTCCATGAGATTGCCAGACTTGACTGAGAGTAGCATTAAAATCAGGTTGATATTATGAGTATGAAGTAGAAGGTGTATGGCCAGACAGAAATAGCAGTTAGAGTATGCAGTGAGGCACTGACAAGCACAAGAGAAATGGCAGAATTGACTGAATGATTAGCAAGAATGAAGAAGGAGTAAAACTTTACAGGGATGTGAGTAGTCAAGGTCAGAAAGAAACTGGAGCAAAAAAACAGAGGGAAAAGCAAACTGACCCAAAGAGAAGGTGAAAGAGGAACAGGTAATATGGAGTTTTGGAATTGACTGAAGAAAACACATTTGTGAAGCATGAGACTGACTGTATTGCCATCTTTTGTAGCTGCCAAGAGCAAAATGCTACTAACCACACACTCTGTATTGCTTTTCTGTTCCTCCTGGCATGGGCATTGGTATATTACTATCTGGTAATCTTAGTGTCCTCACTCTGTTGAGTGCCTTAACGTCCAGGGTTGGCATTCCAACTACTGTGGTTAGTATTTTTACTTTGACACCTAGACACTGAAGTACAGAAAGAGACGATAAGGCTCCTTTAGAAATTTGATTATGTATTTTTGCAGAGAGAGGCTGCTGATTAGTCTTCCTGAGCTGTGTCATATGGCAGATGGTGGTGGTAAAATGTGGGACTGCAGTCTCTGTCATTAAGGGTAAAAAGGGTAATATAGGTGAGGCCTGCTTTTTGTCTCTTTCCTGATCACTGTTCGGTGTGGCTATTGAAAGCCTAGTGCACAGAGCTCACACTTATTTTGTGCCTCAGTTCTGATCACCCCAGGCTGGAGACAACTGTGCTGTGAGGACCAACACTCTACACAAGACTGTATCTGTAGAACAGCCTGAAGAGAACACTTGGAAGAAAAATCATCCCAAACTGGTTGTGAAATGGTAGCCAATGAATTCATATCCACTGTCTTTGTAAAAGTGGAATCCACTGACCCACAGGTAGTTCCAGTTCCCAGTTCTCTTTGAAAAGGAAGTGTGAGCTTTGCAGAGTATGCATAGGACTTCTCTGGAACCAGAACTGGTGTCTACCTCACAGCCGGCATCACAGAGGTGATGGGACATCACCTGGTGTCTTGTCAGGAAGGAAGAAGTTGTTACCCTTACCTGAGGTGCGTGCAAGCCAACCTTCATGATTAGAGATGGAAGGAGCCTGCCAAACTTTCAGGAGGTGTGGCAGTCCACGCTGAGCCAAGAGCAGCTTGTCCCTGGTGAAGAGAGGGTCCATATGAACAGGAAGGCTGAGAAGAGCAAGCTAAGTGTTTTAGGAAACAATAGGTTCAATCAAGAACTGTGACATGAATAAAGTGTGCCTGAGCGGACTGTGCTGCTCCAAAGACAAACTGTGTCAATGAGTACTGTGTCACTACAACAACAAACTGTGCCCAAGTGGACAGTGTCTTTGGAACACCAAACAGTGCTTAAACTAACTGTGCCTCTGCATCAATGAAGGGTGCATGAACGGGGTGTGCTACTGCATCAATGACCTCTACCCATGGCAGGGTTTCACTGCTCAACGACTGCACTGATGCAGATCATGACTTTTGAACATGAGTTCCAAATTCCTATTTCACCCAGACCCCAGAAATGAATTTGTTGTCAGCTGGAGATCTCGCCAAAGTCAGAGACCTGCACACTTTTACAGACTCAGGCAGCGGCCTCCACTACTGCTTGCGGCATTCACAGTGTGGGAGAACATCCAGCCAGCACTTCTCTTCCCAGTAGAGGGAGTGAGTCAGGTGCATTATGCGGGTCCTCGACGAGAATGGCTGAGTGACTCCACGGTGGTGAGAAATAACGCCTGGGGTTGCCTGAGCGAGCCGCGTGTACAAACTAGCAAAGGGGGGTAATTGACATCTGCACCTTAATACCTGTCAAGAAATAACTCAAACCCAGAAAAGCTGGGGATCTACCTAGTCTAGGCAGAGGCAGAGGCAGAGGCGTAACATTAGCCCCCACAGCCCCTCACAGGCAGAGGGGCCTTAACCTCCAGGGTGCCTTCTCCGGCACTGTACAAGGGAGGTGGACCCCTGGACTGTGAACTACTGACTGTGTCCAGGAGGCCACTTCCATGTACTTTGCTGGGGGCTCCCTTGAATTTCGTAATGCTGCTGGACACAGGGGGAGGGATCCAGTAGATAGGGAGTAAAGGGGGTCACTCAAGACCCCAGGCACAGTTGTCTCAGCACTAGCGGTCACACACACACTCAGCAGCAGCAGACTCGACTAAGGCAATGCAGCCTACGCTGGCATCACCCAGAAACTCCCCAAGATGCTGCCGAACATTCAGAACGCCTCTGCCAGACTTATCCTCAATATCCTCTACCACAGCCACATCACCAGCCATCTGAGAGACCTCCACTGGCTATCAGTCAACAAAAGAGTCACCTTTAAGCTCCTCACACAGGCCTACAAAGCCCTACACGATGCAGGAACTGTGTGCCTTAACCACTACCTCTCAATACACACAGCCACCAGATAACTCCGCTCCGCCCATCTGGCCTTACCCACCATCCCACGTATCTGCAAGACCACGACTGGAGAAAGATCCTTCTCCTACCCCACTGCAAAGACCTGGAACACCCTGCCTCTCCACCTCAGGCTATCACCGTCACCTTAAATCAGGAAGGACCTCAGAACTGTCTCTTCGACTGAATCGAAGTGCCTTTGGCAAATCAGTTGCCCCCCTTAACCCTTCCCCCCCAGCGCCTTGAAACCCTTACAGGTGAGCAGTCACGCTTTCCAAGTCACTTCATTGATTGATTGATTGATAGATTGATTGAGTAAAGTATTTGTACCAGAAGCCTGTTCTATGAAGTACTGAGGTTTCAGTGTGTATTAAGGTGGTTTGCTTCATCAATGTAAAGCAGAGATTTGGACAATCTGTTATTGCGCTGCCTGGTGATTGTGGAGTTCTGAGCTTGTGCACCCATGCACTACCTCTAGTAGTAATCCTGTAAACGTCTCACCATCACTACCCCTCAGAGTTGAGTGCTAAGGGGGTTGTATATGGCCCAGTTTTGTAAAATTATAGTAGGATGGATACCGGAACATCAGAGGCAAATGATCCCAGCCCAGAATGCTCGGGCCAAACAGCCCCTGTGTGACCTGTTGCCTCCCAATATTGTCTTAAAATTGCACTGCCTCTGCTTGTTATATGCTTAAGACAGTTTTGGTTTCAAAACATTGAAAGTGCATGGGTACCAATTTAGATGTCAATTCCTCAATTTATAAGGTGATAAAACCAGCAAGGAGGCATCATTTGCAATGAAACAAGCAAATAATTTCTACAGCCCATAACTACTTCACATATATGCCTATCTGAACTCCTAGACAGCTATATTAAGATTATTTTAACATGTTGAGACTATTTTAATTGAATAAGACAGAACAATGGAAAGATAAATAATGCATTCGGTGCACTTTATATAACGTGAAACATTAGACTTGAGCACCATTTCAATGTACATATTCAGTCCTACATAGTGGAGTGAAGGATTCTAAATTTGAACTGCTTGATTAATTGCTCTTTGCCTTATTGTTAGTCCTTTTTCTGTCACAAAGAGATCATTCAGTTTCATCTGTCTCACTAGTTTGTCTTTTGAAGGCATTGCCCAGTTCATGCCCAGTGTCCCAATCCCTGTTCAGTTCTACCTGCCCCATTCTTCAGTTTCTGTTCTGTTCGCACCTGATCCAATCTTCAGCTTCTGCACTGTCTGCCTTCCAAGTTTTCAGGTCCTTCTTTGCATTGGTTAAAACCCTCCTTCTGAGTTACCCTGTACCCGCAGAGAACAAGGGGGCATATTAACAAGGAACTGGGAAAATTAACGCTAAGGGCGCTTAGCGTTAATGTTTTTAACGCCCGCTATAGCTGGATAATATCGCCTGGTTATCACGTTATTAACAACGCTAACCGCCTAGACGATAAAAAATCCAGCGATAGCGGCATTTTGGGAGGTTATCGCTGGTAATGCAGCGATAAAACTACAAGGATAGGGATATCCTTGTTGATAGCCCATGGTGGATTTAGCCATGTAATCCACCTCCCATTGGATTACATGGCTAAATTTGAAAATTAGCAGACGTAAAAAAGCAGCGTTAACCGTGGTTAGCGCTGCTATTTTTGTCTCTAACAGGGTTAGCGTGAAGCTTGATAATAGGAGAAATGGCACTTTGCAACATTTATCCTATTATTTCGCTCTAGAACGCCCACTTTGCATCTCATTAGAGATGCAAAGGAAAGCGTAGTGAAAAAGGGTGTTAACATGCGATTTTGCATGTTAGCACCCTGTTGTTGATAGGGCGATATTTTTATCTCCGCTTCTTTGGCTTTTAAAGCCAAAAAAGTGGAGATAAAGCCCTTGTTAATATGCCCTCAAGTGTCCTTGTTATTCTAGTCCCAGTCTTAGCACTGGGCACTAAGGTCCAGTAACTCTGCACTTGTAGTATTTTTCATAGGAACAGGTGCCGATTTACACCTTTACAGAATTCACAAACGTTCAAAGTAGTATGACTGGAAACCTGCACCATTTGCATCTCCCCTGGTGTACTGCAGGCACTGTCATGTGATACGTAACCTGGGCTCCCAGATTCCCAAAGCATAATTGCATATAATGTTGATTTACGCACTGGGGAAACATGCCATTGATGTGCAGTTGCATAATATATGGAGTTTCTTCTGCAGGTTTTTCCACACTCATGGAGAGGAAATCATTGTACTAAACCAAACATGCCTGTCAGGGATCCTGTGACTTCCTGCCATGTTCAATCATGGGCATATTTGTATCGCTGGAAATGTGTTTGTTAATCGGATCCTTGACTTTCAGGATAACTACTGACTATATATATTATTCCCATTTACATTTGTTATATCTATCCCATGAGGACAGCCTAAAAATCAAGTATGAGTTTTTTCCTTCATGGACCAACCTTAGACACCATTATCCAAACAGAGCAGGGAACGCTGATCCCTATTGCATCATTAATGCTTGTTGTATTACAAAAGCCCTATCCATTTCAACCATGTCTAACATGTCCTTGGATATCAGTTCATCAAAATGCCAGGGGTTTACAGAAGTGAATTTACTCGCTCCTTGACCCCCGGTGACATTGAAGTGTTTACCCTATATTACATCCTCAGCTCTTCAAAAAGCCTTGCATTGGTTAGAAACCAGCCACTCTCTCTCCAGTATGAAAATGGCTGAACACATTCCACCCTCTTGGCAGTTTTCAGTCTCTAGTCCCACATGTGAAATCTCTTGACTTCTTCATCGAACCGAACCCTAAGTAAAATGAGCACATTGTCAAATTACCTAAAAGTGCCTCACATCAATCACTCATACCCAGGAAACTAAGGGGCATATTATCAAGAAACTGCGTTAAAATATTCTGGTGTCAACATGGGCTTCTATTGGAATTCTCTGCGGCATATTATCAAGCCCATTATCGCCGCTTTAGCCGCAGTTTTCTGCCGCTAAAGCGGGGATAATTTTTATGCCGTGCTTGATTAAATGCCCCTAAAGCCTTTGTTCCCTCATTCACCTGGGCATCAAATGTAGTGCTGGAAGATCTTTTCCAATCCTCTATATCTCCTCTCAGGGCTACACTTCATGTGGCTGCCAGGCTCATTCGAGTTTCCAGGAAATTTGACCATATCACACACATCTTAAAGCAACTCCTCTGCCTTCCCCTTGATGCAACTATTGAATTTGAAATGTTAGATCCACAAAACAATGCACATCAGTTTACCCCTGACCTGAAGGAACGGAATGGTCCTCAAAATCCAACACCCCCAAACAAAAGTAAAATGTCAAACGAAAACCTCTCATACCGTGCACCAAGACCTTGAAATTCCATTCCTGACCACATCAGATGTAACCCTGAGGTTTTGGAAAATATTTTAAAAACTCCCCTCTTCAAGCTGTACTTCACAGACTGTAGATTATCCTTTTATTTTGCTGTATTTTTTCTGCCATCTTCTTCACTGTTATTATGTGTAAAAGGCTATGTATCTCTCTCTCTCTCTCTCTATATATATATATATATATATATATATATATATATATATATATATATCTATATCCATATTATATATATATATATGTGTGTGTGTATATATATATTCACTGAAAAAACCATAGGTTTCAGGGGCGTTATAGTTAGCTGGACAATTCATTCGTACAAAACCATAGAAATTCCCCCGTTATAGTTAGTTCAGCTAACTATAACTCGCGCGCCCGCAATGCACTGCTGATGACGTCACATATTACATCACTCATGACATGGTCAGTGACATCACTCTTGACATCACTGATGACATCTCAAATGACATCATTGATGACATCATCCAGTGAATGTGTGTTTTTCTGAAAATTAAATATGTTTTATGTATGTATTTCTCAAGCTCGATGGAAGAATAAATGGGTAAATAAGTGTGTAAATGAATGATTTTTTTGTAAAATTGATTGTATAACGGACTAATTAAGTGTATCTTAGTGAATACATGGGTTAGCGAGTAATGTTTAAATATGTAAATATCTGTATCAGTCTCTCACCTCGTGTATAATTGGCTGCATGGGTTGGTGAGTAGCTACATGAGTGTCTATATGGGTTCTTAGTTGTTTTTTTAGTATTAATATGAGTGTCTGAGTGTCTGTATGGTTCGGTGGGGGGTATTACTTAGCGCATAGATGCATGAATGAGTGACTCACTGTTTGTATGTGTTTTGAAGAGAGCATGTGTGCAGGACTCAATGGGTGGATGAGTGTGCGTATGGGTGTGTTAGTGAGTGAATGACTGTCTCAATAGTGTCTTTATGAGTAACTACATATGTTTTAAACTAGTATATGTGAGTATTGGTGTATATAAGTGAGTATATGTGAGAGTGAGAGATTGGAAGAGTTCCTAAATAAATAAGTATGTGTTTCTATAAGTGATTGTTTAATAGAGTAAGTATGTGTACGTTTCTGTAGAAGTGTGAAGTGTGTGTATAATGGTATATGCAAGTAAATGGATGTTTGATTCTTTATTAGCATGAGTGACTATGTGTGTGAGTAACTCTTTGAATGAGTGGCGGTGTGTAACAAGATGTATAGGTGAATGAATACATATGATGAGTGAGTACATGTATGAGTGACTATATAGGACTGTTGGTGAATGAGTGGATGTGTATGTAGATCTTGGAATTACTGAATAGGTTGTTGTAACTGGTATTGGTATGTCCATTTTTTTGAAAAATGTTGTTTCTATTTTTGAATGTGTGTATCAAAGGTTATATTAGGATGAGAGGAGGTCTGCCACTCTATCACAAGGATTATGTCATTAGTGATGTCATCAGTGATATCATCAGTGATGTCATGAGTGATGTCACTGACCATGTCATGAGTGATGCAATATGTGACGTCATCAGCAGTGCATTGCGGGCGCGCGAGTTATAGTTAGCTAAACTAACTATAACGGGGGAATTTCTATGGTTTTGTACGAGTGAAATGTCCAGCTAACTATAATGCCCCTGAAACCTATGGTTTTTTCAGTGAATTTCTAAGGTTTTTTAAATGCTAATTCCTAACTATAGCTTGCCTGAAACCTATGGTTTTTTCAGTGAATTTCAATGGTTTTTTAAATGCTAATTTCTAACTTTAACGTAACTGAACCCTATGGTTTTTTAAGTGAATTTCAAAGCTTTTTTAAATGCTAGTTTCTCACTATGCCTACAAAGGTAGGATATGTGAAGAAAGAAGAAAAAACACACAGAAAGAAGAAAAAGAAATGCAGAACGAAGCAACAGAAGTCCTCCAAGACGAAGAAAAGTGCAGGAAGAAGGAAGACGTGCAGAAAGAACAAACAGAGGAGCAGAAAGAGGCCTTTGTTGCAAAATCATCCTGTACCCTCAACTTTTTCAGATGGGTACTTGTGGTAACTGACTCTGACTAACCAGTCCTAGAGCCAGTGCTAAGCTAAAAGACACTTAGAATACAGTTAAAACACCTACATACACTAGGGAACACTATGCGTTGGGGTACCCCTGTTATTAGCATGACCTCCTCTGTAAGCCCCTAGTATATAATAGGGCAGGGTGATTAAAACTACCTCTTAATATGCACCACAGGACGCGTTTGCACACTGGTGAAGGGAGGGGGGAGCTGAGCTGACGTGTGCAAACATGCCCTGTGCCCGTTTTAATTTGGAGGACAAAGTCCCCTTAAATCCTGAGTGTCCCTTGGGTAAGACTAGCCCATCAGGTATCTCTAGTTAGCACCAAGGAGCTGCGTTGCAGAAAAAATGGGCATGGCCTGGACCACCTCTCTGCAACACAGCGCAGTAGCGCTTACTAGAAGCACCTGGTGGACTAGTTGGCCCCCATGGGCCCTCAGTATTGAATGGGAATTATTTCCCCAACTTAAACCGCGCCATGGGGCGTGTTTGCACACGTCACCTCAGGCCCCGTCCCCTCCCTTCGCCACTGTGTAAACACACCCTGTGGCCGTTTTAAGTTGGGAGGTTAACTCCACTTGAATCCTGAGGGTCCCTCAGGGCATATTAGCCTACTAGGTACGTCCAGTAAGCACCATTGCAGAGAGGTGTAAAAAGTGGCACAGCCTGCACCACCTCTCTTCAACGCAGCGCAGTGGTGCTTACTGGAAGCACCTGCTGGGCTAGTTGGCCCCCAGGGTCCCTCAGGATTGAAGGGGAATTATTTCCCCAACCTAAAACGCGCCCCAGGGCGCGTTTGCACACGTCACCACAGGCCCCATCCCCTCCCTTCACCATTGTGTAAATGCGCCCTGTGGCCGTTCTAAGTTTAGAGATTTAGTCCCCTTGAATCTTAAGGGTCCCTAGGGTCAAACTAGCCCACTAGGTACCTCCAGTAAGCGCCATAGAGCTGTGTTCCAGAATGGTGTAAAAAGGGGCAAGGCCTCTGAACACCTGTCTGCAACGCAGCTCCCTGGCGCATACTGGAGATACCTGTTGGGCTCGTTGGCCCTCAGGGACCCTCAGTATTGAAAGAGAGTTAATCCCCCAACTTAAAACGGGGCGCGTTTGCACAGTGGTGAACGAAGGGGGCGTGGCCTGAGGTGACATGTGTGCAAACAAACCCTGTGGCGTGGTTTAAGTTGGGAAATTAATTCCTCCTCAATCCTGAGGGTCCCTGGAGGCCAACTAGCCCACCAGGTACCTCCAGAATGCGCCAGAGAGCTGCATTGCAGACAGTTGTTCAGAGGCCACGCCCCTTTCTACAACACTCTGCAATGCAGCTCCGTGGCGCTTACTGGAGGTACCTGGTGGGCTAGTTGGCCCCCAGGGACCCTCAGGATTGAAGAGGAATTAATTCCCCAACTTAAAGTGCGCCACAGGGTGTGTTTGCATACATGTCAACTCAGGCCCCGCCCCCTCCTTTCACCACTTTGCAAACGTGCCTCGTGGCGCGTTTTAAGTTGGGGAATTAAGTCCCCTTGAATACTGAGGGTCCCTGGGGTGCAACTAGCCCACCAGCTACCTCCAGTAAGCGCCAGAGAGCTGCATTGCAGAGAGGTGTAAAAAGGGGCGTGGCCTCAGAACACCTCTCTGCAACGCAGCCCCCTAGGGCATACTGGAGGTTCCTGGTGGGCTAGTTGCTCCCCTGGGAACCCCAGTATTCAAGTGGAATTCTTTCCCCATATGCAAACGCGCCCCCTGGCGCGTTTGCAGAGAGCTCAAAGGAGGGGGGGTCGTGGCCTCCGGTGCGATGACGGTCCTTTTTTTGATTATTTTTTTAAGAAGGGGGGCTGTGTGGCCCCCCTTCTTTCCCTAATAATCTTGGCCCTGGGGACCCCATCCCCCAGGGCCTGCCCCCTAATCGGCCCCGGGGACCCCATCCCCCGGGGCATGGCCTTTTTTAAAAAAAAACTATTCTTTTGGAGGGGGGCTGCGTTGCCCCCCTCTTCAGGCCACTTAAGGCCCCGGGGACCACATACCCCGGGGACGGCCTGTGTTATTTAAATTGTTTTTAAATTATTTAAATTTTGGGGAGGGGGCCGCATGGCCCCCCTCCTGGGCCACTAGTAGCACCGGGGACCCCAACCCCCCTGGGCTCGCCCTCTCCGTTGGGGACCGTGGTGGGGTCCCCAAACCCCCCACGGTCCCTGCCGGCTCCCCGCGTCTCTCGGGAGCCGGCATTGCTTTTCCACACAGGGAGCTGCTAAGATGCAGCTCCCCGTGTGGAAAAGCAATTTGGTTTGAATTTTGAAAGAGAGAGCAGGTTTCCCTGCTCTCTCTTTCAAAATTCAAATCAAGTTTGCTATGGCAGGGTGGGAGCCGCGAGGCTCCCGCACTGCCATAGCAAACTACAGTGTCCCTGGGGGACTCCCTCCTACAATCTACAGAGCCCCAGGGGGTGGTAGTCCACGGGGCTGGGGAGTCCGTCACAGACCCCTCAATTTAAATATTTAGAGCCCCGGGGAGGTGGCGGTCCCCGGGGCGTGTGGGGGGCTTGAGCCCCCCACACAGGGTATTTTTTTTTTTAAATAAAGCCCCAGGGTGGGCGGTCCCCGGGGCCATGGGGGGGCCGTGAGCCACCCGCCATTCATTTCTTAAAGCCCCAGGGGGTGGCAGTACCCGGGCTGGGGGGGCCTGAGAGCCCCCACCTAATTTAAAGAAGCCCCAGGGGGTGGCGGTCCCCGGGGCTGGGGGGGTCAGGGGGCCCCCCACCTAATTTAAAGAAGCCCTGGGGGTGGCGGTCCCTGGGACTGGGGGGGCCTGAGAACTCTCCGCACATAATTTAAAAAAGCCCCAGGGGTGGCAGTCCCAGGGCCGCCCCTCTGGGGCCCCCTTTACATAATAACCATTGCCCCCGGGGATTTGGCCCCCCCGGGGGCTAATTACAAAAGATGCGCAGGAGCCCGCGCTTCGTTTTTTTTATCAGCAGGATCTGCGCACCCAGCGTGGATTTTGCTGATTTAAAAGAAAAAAATAATAATTGGGGCCTTGGGGGTCCTTGTGGGACCCCCTGAGCAGGCCTAGGGGGCCAGGTAGTTTCTTCCCTGCCCCCTTTTTGCGTTTTTCGCGTTTTTCCTTCTGTTTTCTTGTGCCTCGGTTCTACCAAGGCACAAGATGGTTGTCAACACTTCCTGGTTTGTAGTGTTGACAGCCAATTAGCATACAGCTCGTGATCGGGAGGATGCGCGGATCCACCGCGCCCATAGATATATATGTGATTTTACTTTTGATTTTCTCAGGAACTACTGAACGGATATACACCATTTTACCAAAGGGACAACTCTGAACCAAGGGCTACCTTTTTGCCAAATTTGGTATAATTCCGTTCAGCAGTTCGGGCTGTAGCTGCGACTAAAGGTTCCTAAGGAAAATTGCATGGGGAAAACATGTTTTGGGACCCCCCTTTTTTCTCAGCCCCCGCTTGACGAATCACCCCGAGACTTTACGGATAGGAGCGGACTGGAGCTAGCCAAACGTTTTGAAAATTTTGCGAAGATTCGTCAACCGGCGCCAAAGTTATTAGGAATAGAATGTTGCGGATTTCCTATGGAAAATAGGTCCTAACTATAACTACCTACTGGCGACCGCCAGTAGGTAATATATAAATATACATATATATATATATGTGTGTGTGTGTGTGTTTATGTATATATATATGTGCTTTCTCGAGATCTGGACGTTTGGTGAAGAAAATTATGACTCGGTGGTCCTGCCGAGGGGAAAGCACCATCTCGGAACGAAGAGAGGCTGGGGTGAGAAACGATTCCAACCCATTCAGCACAGCAAGCCAGTAAGAAGATAGTCTCTTACCAGCAGTTCTAGATCCTACTGAAGGAAAACAAGTGACTTTTAATATATATAATGACGCATGTGGCCCACTTAGGGTATTATATTTGTGCTCTGGACACTACATGTCCCACAATGCATCATGTGTGAAAAACGAAATCAGCCAATAAAAAGATGCTGCACTTAGCCAATCAAAAACATGCTGCATATTCAAATGGAGAGAGAGCAATCACAGCGCCATATATGCAAATGAAGAGCCTTTGAGAAAGAGGTTTTAGACCTTGATACGCGTCAGGCATGAAAAATTCATTGGAATGCTGAGGAGAGCTGAATTGAAGCGAGCTGTCGAGTGCTTTCTCGAGATCTGGACGTTTGGTGAAGAAAAAAAAAATATATATATATATATATATATATATATATATATATATATATATATATATATATATATATATATATATATATATATATATATATATATATAAATTCACTGAAAAAACCATAGGTTTCACACATGTTATAGTTAGCGGAAATTTTACTGATAAAAAACCAGTGAAATTCCCCCGTTATAGTTAGTGCAGGCAACTATAACTCACGCGACCGCAATCCTCTGCTGATGCTAATACTGTATTTAGACACTTATTTGCCCATGTCTTCTTCCATACATTTTTAGCTATACATATATTACAAATATTTTTTTTTCATAAAGACACATATGTCATCAGCAGAAGATTGCGGTCGCGTGAGTTATAGTTGCCTGCACTAACTATAACGGGGGAATTTCACTGGTTTTTTATCAGTAAAATTTCCGCTAACTATAACATGTGTGAAACCTATGGTTTTTTCAGTGAATTTGCAAGGTTTTTTAAATGCTAATTCCTAACTATAACGTGTGTGAAACCTATGGTTTTTTCAGTGAATTTGTACGGTTTTTTAAATGCTAAGTTACTTTACGCCATTCGTGGCGTGCGCGCCCACTTAACGCAGTTCGTTCCGTGCGCGCACGGTGCGCTTCGCGCACCGTGCGCGCACAGTAAGCACGCGGTGCTTACTGTGCTTACGGTGCTTATAAGCCATGCACAAATGGTGCCCTTCGGGCACCATTTGCACACGGGGTGGAGAGAGTGTGGATAATTTTTTCTTTTATTATTTTTGTTAAAAATATTGTGGTTTTCCACACCTCTGAATAAGACCTGCACATTTGGTGGCCTGCGGCCACCAAAAGCACAGGGGGTGGGGAGAGTGTGGATAGTGGTTTTTTTTTTACATTTTTTACCGTACGCGTACGGTAAGCGTAATCGGCGAAATTAGCGAAAAAATAAAAATGGCATTTTTGGCCTTGGGGGGTCTTGGGGGACTCCCTCATCATGGCTATGTGTGTGTGAGCTGTCAAAACAGCTCCTTTACATGTGTATTGGTTTTATTTAACTACCTAACTCTCAGTGCGAGAGAGAAAATGGCGGCCGCCGCTTCCTGGTTTCGGCCGATTCGAATGTTTACTAAGATCTAAGAGCCAATCAGATTCGCGCTCGCGCACGCCACCGTATGCGTACGGTAAGCTTACGGTAAGCGTACCGTAAGCTGGCTCAGATATATATATTGATTTAAAGGCTATTTTCTCAGAATCTACTGAACAGATTTACACCAAACCTACAAAAGGCACTTCCTTGACCTGAGGACTACCTCTCTGCCAAATTTCTAGTAATTCTGTTCAGCCGTTCGGGCTGTAGCCCTGTCTAAAGGTCCTATGGAAAAATGCATGGGAAAAACGCGTTTTGGGACCCCCTTTTTATCTCAGCCCCCGCTTGACGAATCCCCCCGAGACTTTCAGGGTAGGAGCGGAGCATAGCGCCCCACCTATTTTGAGAAATTCGCGAGGATTCGTCGACCGGCGCCAAAGTTATTCAAAATAGAATGTTGCGGATTTCCTATGGAAAAGGGGTCCTAACTATAACTACCTACTGGCGACCATATATATATATATATATATATATATATATATATATATATATATATATATATATATATATATATATATATATATATATATATATATATATATATATATATATATATATATATATATTATTTTACCATGGACGTGGTCAACCACCACTTTGAACAGCTAACGTGGGTGTGGGGTTCTTGAAGGGCCTCCTCTGTCTGCAGTCACCAGGGACAAAGGCTCATAATTCACGTGAAAGGATGGGTGGGTAAGTCAGTAAAATGGTGGCTGGATAGCTGCATTGATGAATGATGGAAACATTGGATGTAAGGATGATGAGTGAAAGGAGGGGAGGATGGATGGATGGATGGATGGATGGATGGATGGATGGATGGATGGATGGATGGATGGATGGATGGATGGATGGATAGATGGATAGGTGGATGGATGGATGGATGGATGGATGGATGGATGGATGGATTGATGGCGTGGAAGGGTGGATGGATGAATAAGCAAAAGGATGGATAGATGTAAGGATAGATAAGCAAAAGAATGGATGGGCGAGTGAAAGGGAAGGTAGATAGATGGCTGAATGAAAGAGTGGATGCATGGATGAGTGAAAGTGTAAATGAATGGATGAGTGAGTGATGTGTTGCTATATGAGTGAGCGAACGGATGAATGGATGCATGAAAGGGTAAATGGAGAATGGATGAGTGGATGGATGGAATGGTCAAGGGATGGATGGATGAGTGCAAGAATGAATGGGTGAGTGAAAGGATGGATGGATGGATGAGTGAAAGAAAGGATGGATGGCATGAAAGGGTGGCTGGATGGGGTGAAAGGGTGGATAGATGATCGAAAGGATGGATGGATGATTGAAAGGATGGATTGTAGAATGGATGGCTATGGGGTTTGATAAGTGAAAGGACGGATAATTGAATGAAAAGGTGTATGGATGGGTTTGGGCATGGGTAGGCAGACGGACGACAGATTAGTGACAGACTTAATGATGGATGAACGATTGAATTGATGACAGAATGTAAAGGTGGAATGGTGGATCTCTGAGGGTGGAGGGAGGGGCGAACGGATGAATGGATAGATGCCTGCATGGAAGAGACAAGAAATCTGTTCTTGGGAGGGTCACAATGACTTGCTTCACTTCCTTGATGCCATAAGAGATTTTGTTTAAAGTGGGGGGTATTTAAATGTTCTGCCTACTCCCTTACATTGATGCTATATGTAAAATCCTCCACTGCCCTATGGCTAGGGTTGCACTTTATACATATCTTAATTAAATAAATAAATTGGTGGTTAAGAATGGGGAAAAAGATTTGGTGTGGAAGAAATGGAAAGAAAATTACTTCTGGGGTAGGTTTAAAATGTTTTAATGCAGTGTATAGTAGCAACAAAATATACTGCATGGTGCAATGTGGAAAACAGAAGGCCACCAAATTGGCCTACTGCTGCTGTTTTCCCCTGTGCTAGTGCCTTTAAAAGCTGCCTTGTGTGAACGGCAGTACAAATGCAATATGTGTTTTTTTCAGAATGAAAACGTTTCTCTTTGTTTAAGCCTGTTGCAATGAGGCGTTAGTTTCTGATGGAAAGCCCTGGCTGTAAATCTTAGCTGACCGGGTTTTGTGTCACAAACCATGTGTTCTTACACCTTAGCACTCCATTAACGCCTGCTTGAGGCAAAGTGGCGCAAAGCAGCGCAAACTGCTTTTTGCGCTGAAAAGTGCACCATCCAAGCACAAAATACCTTTTGCACCGGAAAGTTAACAGCAATGCATTGCTTTGCGACACTTTGCATGCCTTTGGAATGATGGAAAGTGTTACTAAACCTGAGCCCTACGGCCTCCATGCACCTGCCACTCACTTCAGGACCCCTTTCACTAGGGGTGCCCTGGGCTCAGCTTTGGGTACCCAAAGCGAAGGTAGTAGGGTGACCAGAATTTTAAAGACAAAAACTGGGACATTTCCCAAAAATAGACAAAGGACTACAATTTTACTTCAACCCAGCGCATAGAATGACAGTGCTCCTTAGCAGAGAATTGCAGACGAGGCAGTAGGAACATACATAAAATGCCAGTTTTAGAGCCATTAGCATGCCTGTTAATTAAATTGCTTTCTTATAACAGCTGCTAACTATCCCTGATTTGGGAAACATAAAAAGACACCTCCCGCCATTTTCAGCCGACCCTCTCTAAAAACCGGGATATGAGCTTAATTTCCTGAAATCTGTTGGGACAGCTGGCGGAAAAGCGGGACTGTCCGGAGAAATCCGGGACACCTGGTCCCCCTCGAAGGTGGAGGTTGTAGCTGCCCCCCAATGGATGTCCGCCAATACAGCGGAGGGAAAGCGCTGCATCAGAGAGCCCCCAGGAATCCTCTTCCCTCGCTTCAGATCTACGCATGCGCGTTTCTCAAATATTTATTCATCAAATAGCGAGCCTCTCTCCCTGCCGTGCAGAATAATAACAGGGCTCAATAACCCAATAAAGTTACATGGCTTGATAAACACACTCATCACTCAAGTTAAGTGGTCGACGCACGCTGGTAAAAATTCTCAGCCTTCACACAAGGACACAAATAAAAAGGCTTTAACGTCTAATTTCACGTCTTAAAACAGAAGTTTGATCGGCCTGTCTGAGTGCACCGATACAGGGAATTTAAAAAAGCTCAGAGCAAGTAGTCATTCCTGGCCCGGATTCAAGAAATTATTTAATGAAATGCGTTTCAGAGCTGAGGTCGGCCCAGATCTTTCCACTCACTGCTTCATTCCTGAGGTGAAAGGAGACACAACCCCAGATCACAGGGCTCTGAAGTGCCCTGAAGTGGCTTTTTATCAGACCATAACAAGGACATCAAAGCAGGGAAGAGCTAAATCCAGGTAATTTGCTTTTGCATTAGTAGGTGAAATTCCACCATAATTTGGCGAAATTCCACAAAATGCATAAATCGGTATTTACCACTAGGGCGGACGAGCGCCGCACCGCTGCTTTAGTGCGAGAAACAGAAAAGTCAAATGGTAAAACTACTATTTTGTGTTTCTGCTTCTCGCACTGCGGTAAAGCAGAAGTGTTTGGTTGGGGGTGGGTAGGTGGGGGTTGCTTCTCAAGGGTAGGGAAGGAGTGGCTTGCCCAAGATGATCGAGGCTGGGGTTTGTGAGCAGGATGCCCAACAACATAAAGAACATTGGGGTAGGCGCAGGATTGTAACGATCAGCAGTAAGGCCCTGAGTTAGAGGGCGATGTCACAAGTTGGCCCCAACACAGTATGCCACAGACAGGCGTTGTCGCAGTCAGTTCCGGTGTTGTGTAATATCTGGTATCCCCACGGTATCGTGTATCCCCTGCACTTCGGGACTTTTCGGAAACGAAACTCAGCCCGGGCAGGTTCAGACAGAAGCAGCTGATCACCGCTCGGGCTGAGTTAGGGGATACAGGGGATACACGATGCAACAGGATGCCAAACTCAGCTCAGGCGGTAAATCACCTGAAACTTTTGCACGAAGAGAGACAAACGGAAATAAATGGAGAAAATGAATCGTAATGGAAATAGCAATTAAGTGAATAAACATTGTGAAAGCACAGAAACTATTTTTGAAGCATATCGAATCGTAACGAAATAAAATGAGGGGAAGAGAATATAAACAACAGGGGGTTCAAATAAGGGGAAAAATAATATCAAAACGAGCGAAAGATTAAAGGGTAAAGGTAAAAAAAAAAAGGCATTGAAAAAAGCAAAGTATTAAAATGGGGAAAGAAAGTGATTTGATTTTCATATAATGAATATGGTACAAGGTGTTAATGACAAACATATAACTTGCACAATAAGTTGAATAACAGTGCATGTTTAGTTTGACTCATATAACATACTTGGCATTTTACCAGCTGCCCTATCTTTTTGTGTCCATGCTAATTAAACAAACATTGGCAACGCAACCTGTCTCATACTTTTGTGAAAGTTAGAGCATATTGGCGATGTAAATGACAATGTTTTCTACTTATTTTCTAGGTCGAGCCTGGGCAGCGCATGCGCTACTCTGTGGCATGATGTATTGGAGCATGGAATAGAAGCCCCGTACACTCTCCTCCCATATTTGCCATTGGCTTGTGTCATTGTCCTTCGTAAATGCTGGCTTCTGATTCGTTAATAGGCTTGTAAGTTCCTCCTTTGTACCGCCTTGTCTTCATTTGTAACCTCCCATGAGGACTGGCCCTTTTACTTCAGTTGTTACATGGTATGTCTTTTTTAGTCTGTAAGCACTATTTTCTTTAATGAGTTTCTTTTACTGCAGGCACAACATGCTTTACTGCAACATTCAGTGCGCCATGCAAGCTTTCACCTTTCCGAGCAGCCTGGGATAACGGCGGCCGCTTCTTTGAATAGGTCTCGTATTTACAAGAGTTTGAACTATTGGCATTGTAAATGACAATGCCTTTTATTTATGTGTTATTAGCAAAACAGATAAATAAAAGTCATTGTCATTTACAATGCCAATAGCTTAAACTCTGGCAAATGCGAAACCTATTGCATTGCAACTGCTTGTCATATATGGCTCCTGGTGCACACTGGTGGCACACATTCTGATGTTCGTTTCTCACATTGCTGGTTTTCGTACGCAGATACTGGTTCACGCTCGTGTCTCATGCTACACAGCACACATTCTGGGACTTGTTCCCTTACTGCCTTTGTTTGTACACGGATCCTGGTGCATGCTGGTGGCTCATGGCATGCATTCTGGTGCCAGCTTCTTATGTGGCAGGTTTTTGTACAGGAATTCTGGTTCACGCTCATGTCACTCTTTGCACAACACACTCTAATGCTGGTTTTCCACATAGCAGGGCAGGTTTTCCTACACAAATCCTGGTGTGCGCTTGTGTCGCATGCTGCAGAGCACACTCTAATGCTACTTTTCCACATGTCTGGTTTTTATGCACAGATTCTGGTGCACACTCATGTCTCATGCTGCACAGTACACACTAATGCTGGTTTTCCACAGGGATATTTTTCATGCACTTATCCTGGTGCACGCTCGTGTCTCACGTAGCACTGCACACATGTTGATGCTGGTTTTCATACACGGATCCTGGTGCACGCTTGTGTCTCACGCATCACAGCACATTCTAATGCTTTTTTCTTACATGGCTGGCTTTCGCGCACAGATCCTGGTGCATGATCATGTCTCAAGCTGCACGGCACACACTAATGCTGGTTTTTCACAGGGCTGGTTTTAATGTACGGGTCCTGCTGAATGCTCATGTCTCGTGTGGCACAGCAAACTCTAATGCTAGTTTCCCACATGGCTGTTTTTCGCACACGGATACTGGTGCACGCTCATGCCTCACTTTGCACAGCAAACTCTAATGCTGGTTTCCCACACAGCTGGTTTTCGTGCAAGGACCCTGGTGCACGCTCATGCCTCATGCTGCACAGCCCACTCTAATGCAGGTTTCCCACACGGCTGGTTTTCACACACGGATTCTGGTGCACTCTCATGCCTCATGCTGTAAAGCACACACTAATGATAGTTTTCATATATGGACCCTGGTGCATGCTCGTGTCTCATGTGGCACAGCACACTCTAATGCTGGTTTTCAATAATACTGTTTTTAAGGCACAGGTCCTTTTGCACACTTGAGTCTCACGCTGCACAGCACACTTTAATGCTGGTTTCCCACATGGCTTGTTTTCACTCATAGAACCTGGTGCACGCTTATGCCTCATGCTGCACAGCACAATCTAATCTAAAGGTTTTCAAATGAGTTTCTCCTACTGCAGACAGAACAGGCTTTCCTGCAACATTCAGCGCGCCATTTGTGCTTTCACTTTCCAAGCAGCCCGGGACAATGGCAGCTGCTTCTTTGCAAGGAAATAGGTCTCGTATTTACAAGAGTTTGAGCTATTAGCATTGTAAATGACAATGTTTTTTATTTATGTGTTAATTACAAAACAGATAAATAAAAGGCATTGTCATTTACAATGCCGATAGCTTAAACTCTCGCAAATGCGAGACCTATTGCATTGCTAATGCTTGTTTTTGTTTGTAGTGGAGTGATCAGTTAGAAAACAAGAGTTAAAGCTATTGGCATTGTAAATGTAAATATTTATGCAGTGGCGTAACGAAACTTGAGGGGGCCCCCCTGCAAAGCACAATGAGCCCCCCCCCCCCAGCGGCCCGGCCCACCATTTACCACCGTCCACCAATTAGTTATCACTAATCTGCATCTCACATGGGAGTCACGGAGGGCCACAAGAAGGGTCCGCGGGGCTTTTTATGGGGTCTTTCTGGCTGCACAAATGAGCTGTGCCCCCCACCCGACAGAATGTGCATGGCATGTGAAATGTCACCCTCTTACAAGCAGAGATGTTAAAAAAATAAAAATAAATCTCGCTCCTTAAACACAGAGTGTCTTGTGTGTGAGTGCATGTCAAAATAAGTGCACGGAGGTTTGTTTACACGATCCTCGGCAGACGTGATCATAATGAGTGATTACGGGAGTCTAGCCATGCAGGTTATACGGCGAACATACAGGATCCTTATCAGTTAATTCGGACACTAATGATTGCTTCTCATATTTAAACCGCTCTATCTGTGCTCTTAATCCCAGCGCGAACATTACAGAGTAACCGCGTTATCTTGGGATTGTTTCACTCAGCGCGCACCACACGTATTGTATTACAAGGTTATCCAGCATGCACGCTCCTATGGTGCATATGTAGGACCCCTGAAGGGTTGTGTTGGGTTGGGGCTCTACACATCGTAAGAGGGCAGGTGCCCATGTGCCATAGGAGGCACCTGATGCAACAGGTGCTCTGCTGACACAAGTACTGTAAATGCAGCAGTGAAAACTGCTCTAATTACCACCGCTGCAAGTGCAGGTTGCCCCAAGCTTCCCAATGAAGTGTGCTGCGAAGTACTGACTGGTAGGGCATATTATGCTACAAGTTGTGTAAGTGCCTGGAGCAGCGCCCTTGTGCCCACTCTAGTAAGCACAGTCAAGTACTCATGCTGCAGGTTGGTGTGAGCGCTCTTCCTGCAAGAACCCTGACACTTAACGATACAGGGGAGGTTGCTGTGAGTGCACGAGGCAGGCATTCTCTGGGGTTATGGGGGCGCTCCTTGGTAATTTTAGGGCACACACCCCTCACTGTGCAAGACATAGAGGAAGTGCAGCTGCTGAAAATGACTGAGGCATGAGACTGTTGCTGCAAAATTGCCAATAATGCAGTTTGCATTTGTGGTAAGTTGTGGAACTGGAAGCCCCTCTGGTCCTTGCAGTGTAGTATGCCTTAATTGCTGCATCTGCACCCTGCGAAGGCTACTACTTTATCCTCTCCACCCTTCGGTGCCACCACAGTGCCCAGACACCATAATTGCCATCACTGTGTTTCATCAAAGTGCCTACTGCAGTAAGTGCCATTGCGAACGTGGTGTCGGTGCATCTGCCCGCACATGTACCAGGAGTAGATTCCCGTAAATGCTGACACCGTAAACCCCCACGACCCCCGACACAAGAGTGTGAGATATCCAGGGGAGTGAGAAGTGCCGACTGTAATAAGTGACCCGGCATTATGGCTGCCCCAAGCGCCATGAGGTGAAGGAGCTGCAGAATGCATAAAGTTTCACAAATGCAAGGTGCGGTAAGTGGTCCGACGCTGTCACTGTCCCCGGGTGTGTAAGGTGGGTGTTGCTTTACGTGCACCTTGTGCACGTGCTCCGATACAGTATTTATCCCAGAGGGGCTGCAGCCTGCAAGATGAAGTAAATGCCCTAGGAGCAGGGCAAGTTAAGCACACAATACAAGGTTCTGAAACTGCTCCGATACAATATTTGCCCTGTGGACATTAAATGACGGGGTTTCATGTTGACGTAAATGTCCCTGGTGCAGAGCGAAGCAAGTGCTCAGTACAGGATCTTCAAGTGCTCCAGTACTATATTTAACCCCCAAGGTGAGGTGGGGTCAGGGCATAAGTTCAAGGGGATGCAGTTGGACGTACATGGCTCTTGTACATTTTGCCAATAAGTCTCCTTGGCGCTGTCATACTAGCTCCTATGTTGTAACTGTCCCAGTGTGAGGGGCGTAACTAGTGAATGCCAAGGAACAGTTACAAGCTGAATTACAATAAATATGCCTAGTGCCGTAAGTGCCCCAAGATGCAAGATGAGACAAATTCCTCCATCCAGAATTCCTGCTGTATGTGTAAGTGTCATAGATGCAGACAAAAGCCCCCGCACATCTGCAGAGTAAATGTGCGTAATTCAGGTGATGTGATTTCTCTCTGTGCAAGTTGTAGATAGTACGCCTGATGCAGGCAGTGGTCAGTGCACTTGGTGCAGGTTAAAAGTGTCCCCGTGCATTTTGAGGTAAGTGCAGGTTGAGACTAATCTTGCTCCTCCCGGAGTAAGGAATAAGCTTTCCCAAGAGTGGGACCCTCGGAACCTCTCTCCCTTACTCACCGGTGGGGGCAAGTTGTCCGTGCAGCCGGCTCCCCATGCCTCCGCTCTGTGCGGTTCGCAGCACCCTCTCTGTCTCTGCACGAGCTCCGCGCAGCGCTCAGCAAATCAACAGACCGTGACGTCAGCACCTCGAGCCCGTGGAGGCGAGGACGGTGGAGCGCGTGCCGCGAGATAAATCAGAAGCCGGGTCCGCGAGATGGTCAGGCTTCAACAGGACAGTACACCGGGGTCAGTGCTTTTCCAGCACAGTTACCCTAAGATTGAGCATTACACCCTATTTCTGTGCTTTCCTGGCAGGTAACATTTTTAGCCCTGCACTCGTGGGTCCGTGCATTTCCGGTCTGCACGTACTTTACACTGACTGCGCATGACAATTCAGTCAGCCCAGCCCTGGCCCCTGCCCTTGCCCACCTGATGCCCCACCCTGAGGCTGAAGACCACACAGCTGCGCCGTGCGCAGGCTCAGCATGCAGATCTTCCGTAAAATGCATATGGTGTGGTATTTAAGTGACATATTGCCTCGCGCTACAAGACATAGAACTAGCCGCCAGGCGCAGTGTTATGCTAAGTACATTTGGCTAAAAAGGGTTTCTGCTGTGAGTGGCACACAGGGGGCTTCGGGGTATCTCCGACGTCTTGCGCGGAATCAATCTCAAAAGATTTCGGAAACATAATTTTTGTTGCCGGGGCTCCTGGTGCATGCACCTTGTAATATATGAGCAAGCATTGAGCGACGAGTCAACTTTAACACTAGGTCCCAGAGTTGAGACGGACCCTGTCTCATAGCTGCCGAAGTTTCAGATTGCTATGTGTGACATTTGCATAATTTCAGTGTAATTATGAGGGACATTTCAAGGACTATGAGCGACACTTTCTACCAAGCAAAATCAAGCAATGTAGAAGAGGGAAACATAAAAATATCAGAACTTACACCCATTTGAACAATGTGAAACTCTAAAGAGATCTTAAAATGGCTGCAAAGCACCAGAAATTGAAGGGAACTAACCTAGTGCCCTTTTAAACTGATCGGGCAGTGACCACAGACACTTTTCATCAGGCAAGGCTCAGAAGAGTAAGGTTGGGGCATATGTAGATTACAGCCAGCCAGGGCGCTATTGTGTGTAAAACAGTATGTCCCCTTATGAAAGCATCCAAACATATGGCAGATGCAGACAGACCAAAAGAGAACTGGTTAAAGTTTGACACAGGTAATAAAAGGGGTGTGCAGGTTCACATCATCAGATGATCTGTGTTGTGCGTGCACTGTGGACAGTAGGTACAGCGATGCCAGTCATACTCAAAGTTAGTCTGCAGATTCAGAGGGGCAGTCCAGAGTCACTGCCATAAATCACATCAATCACCGCAATATAGAAATGTTGATCAGTAGAAAAGATGTCATAGCAGATGAGAAAGATCACAGAGTTTATCACCTGTCACAATATGTCCATTAAATAGCTGAAAAGAGATATGTGCCTTCAGTGTATGGGATAATGCCCTGATTGTAACATAGGTCCATTTACATACACTGCAATAAAATATAGCGTGCACTGTTTTAAATAGTTTTTGCGTATGTATATAACAACAATGACTTTTCAAATTATGTTGCTCAACGACACTAATGCATGTTACTATTTTCAGTGCGACAGTGCCTCAGGATTGTGACTGGAGAAGCAGAGGATCTAATTAAATATAAAACAGATCTTGCTTTAAATTAATTTAGGAAACAGTCACTGTACGGGACCTATATTTGAGAAAAATACCAACCTTTCCCTCACAAAGCTCAATGTCAGCACATCTCAGTATGTACTTTCCCAATATCAATGAAAAAAGTACTCTTACCGTCATGGGTCAAGTGCCTGCTGACGAGACCCTGGACACTTTTTGGCAGCAGGTTTTTTGCCGGACTCCCATAACGGTTTTTAACCCTCTTATCCAATTCTTGACTTCCGCTTTCGGCGCTCCATAATGGAGGGCAGCGACCGTGGTCTGCAAGGCTGATTTGCAGACAGACTCAGGCCTTGAGTCACCGCAGGCCGTAGCAATTTCAGTTTGCCGCCTGGCCCCAGTCTGCGTCCAGTGATAGTCATCCAGGCCGCTCAGCTGTCCTGACTCCTGCGGGGACGTCCTGTGACAGACTGAATTCTCTCAGCTCTCAATTGCGGTTATATAGGAAATGACACGGGGAAGGGCAGGTAATAACAGCTAATAGCAGGGGGTGGCCCGGGCCGGTGCGAGCTGCAGCAGGCAGCGCTGAGAGCACCGCAGCCTGCGCCATGATTATTTGCAGCGCTTCTCCGCAGCACTGCCTCATACTAGCCAGCCGCCCTAAGCAGTTCTGCCAAGTATCACGCATCAGGTGTGACGCTCACGCATTTCAGTGTGGTGTTCCGCATCACCGCTCTGAAATGCATTGTCACGCCTTTCATAGCTGCCAAGGTTTCAGATTGCTTATGTGACATTTTCATAATTTCAGTGTAATTATGAGTGCCATTCAACGACTGAGTGACACTTTCTTGCAAGCAAAATAAAGTATTGAAGATGAGGGAAACATAAATATAAGAAATGACACCCATTTGAGCAACAAGAAACTCAATCTTAAAACTACTGCAAAGCACCAAAAATGGAAGGGCACCAACTTCATTGGAGGGCCCGTAGTGGTAAATGAATGCAAAATTGGCAGTAAGATTTAAGTGGTTTAATATTAAAGTAAAAGCTTGTGAAGAAATGCACCACAGCTACAGACTCCGGACCCCTGCACACTGCCATTGCAGGGATAGCCTTGCAGCTGAGCAGTGACTCACACACTGCAGCTCTCGACACCTCTCAGGCCACCTATGCTCTCTGTAGGTCTTGCGGGGCTGCTTGATGGTGATGGCGCTGTCTACTGACAGGCAGCCTTTCTGTTGTAGTCTCTCTCTCATGGGTCTTGTTATGGATGTAATCGGGCCCTCTTATCCAGACCGTGACAAACGTACATGACGGGAGGCCTTCACTGGTAAGGGTGAAGTTCAGATCCATCTGGCCTGCTAATTAGGTCCAGATGGGCTGAAGGGGGCAGCTGCAATTAGGTAAAATATCCTTTGCCGAACCTACCAACACATACTTATCACAGCACACCAATGTAAGTGTCATGCACAGCGCCCACACGAGGTCCAAGGAAAAATGTAAACTTAGAAGTTTTCATGTAAATTCACCCAGTGAAAAGTGACAATATGCCAAAACACGCTGCAGGACTAATGATTGCACAAGCCCAATAACACGTGATCATTACGCAGCACTACCTAGGCTAATGTTAACCCAAAGTCACCAGTCAATTGTACAGAAAGTCACAAATAGAGATTGTTTCCTAGCGACACAACCAAAAACTTTGCAGGGAAAATAATAAATCTTAAAGCAGTCAGATGTCTGGCTTACCTGACTGGAAAGGGGGTTGCAAACTATTGTCTGTGCGCCGTTAGCACATGGTTTAGGCCAGCGAAGGTGTAACTTGCAGACAGTCCCTCACATACAATCCCGCTGCCGTTTCTAGATCTTTCCTCAGGGTCCGACGGTGCTACGTGTCTCTGTGCTGCCACCTGCACCCTCCAGGGCCTCCCAGGGACTGCGTCTCTGATGCCTCGGGATTTCTGTAGTCAGACTCCTGACAACGGGGAACAGCCTTTACAACGCAACTTTTACAACGCACTACCATTACAACGAAACTATTGCAACGCAAAATCTGTTACAACGCATGCCATTACAACGCAAGTCTTTACATCGACTTGCACTAGATGGCGTGCTAACATTAAAAATAGTGTAGTTTACTATCCAAACACCTTCCCTACTGCAACGTGGACTGGAGTTAGAATAGTAAATTACCCTTTTTTAATGTTAGCACGCCATCTACTGCAAGTCGATGTAAAGACTTGCGTTGTAATGGCATGCGTTGTAACAGATTTTGCGTTGTAAAAAATGCGTTGTAACGGCATGCGTTGTAAAAGCATGTGTTGTAACGTCATACATCCCCTGACAACAGCTAGCTTCTGGTAGTGAATGGGCTTTGGTTCCCCAAAAATGAGCGAGGAGGGCAGCAACTGTCACGATCCATAGCCGACTGCTATCTCAGGATGTACATGCGGCCTGAGCCTCCGTCCCAGACACTGTGACTACTGGAGTGGGCAGCGGCTTAGGGTGAACCTCAAACTGCTGTACTGCTGGCTGACGGAAAAGTAGGTTAACAATGCAATATGGTTCAGCGAGGAACTGTAATTGGGACAGTTCTTGGCCGCAACTCACTCCTTTGTGATTCTTAATGTAATCACACAGGAACCCGGATAATGCATGTCTGAAACCACGACGGCTCACGCAGTGTGAGCAGGAGCAGGAGCTTGCAGGCGGCACTCTTCCGTTTGAAACTATTGAGTTCCCCGACGCTTCTCACCTACCTCACTTCCAATCTTCTTACTTCAGGATGTAACGAGGCACTAAAAGTCACATCCGGATTTAATCCTGGGCCACCATGGTGTGCCATAGTAACCACTGCTGAGGGCAGGTGGTCCTGCCCCCCGTCTTGATTGGAGCAGTGTGAAAGTCAGTCTTGTGCATGTCTATAAAGCTGTGCGGAGCCGCGGCGGGCGCAGGGAATACGCTTACACTCCTGAGCCAGGGCACAGGCACAACAGGCTAGCTCCCGGGCAGATTTGGTACATTGTAGCACCCAGCCACTCCAGAGCTGAGAGCACACATTTAACTAGTATTAACTTACTGAGCCCAGCTGCGGCTAGCAGCACGTCTGCGGGGAGCAGCAGAGCCTGCACAACGCGCGCTGGCACCCTGCGTAGCCAGAGTTTCAGAGTGGCATAAAGGGAAGGCTCGCAAAACAAACTCCCTGTGCAGGCCGCGATCCAAAAGCAGGATATGACGACCCCAGCAATGACGTCAGTCTGATAGAGGCTGCGCCGCGGGGATTGAAAAGCGCAATAATGCAGTTGGGTGAGGCTTCCAGCAGAATGCTGCAAGCCCCAAGCTTGCTGGAGCCGCACGCTGAAGCCATGGGCGGCACCGCATCTGTGAGTTTAAGAGTAGTGTACAGTTCGCTAAGGGGGCCCCTGGAGCTTGGGGCCCTCCCTCACCACGGGGGCTGTGGGAGCCTTTGTTACGACCCTGTATTTATGTGTTATAGAGGAAAGTCAGTGTATGTGGTGTGTAGTGGAATTATGTGGCTACCATCCAGATAATGTGAGCATTTAAGAAGTAGAGGCACAGTTAGGATGGATGGGTTGGTGGAATGATAGCTATTTGTATGAATGCTTGAATGGATGGATGGCTGTACATGCATGGATGTCTGGGTGATCAGTTGAATGAAAAGATGGTAGGTGATGCATGGGTAGGAAAGTTACAGATGGTTGGTATGGAAAGAAAAAGATGGACACATAGGGAGAATATTTATAAAAAGGAAAGTTTTGTACTTTATTGGACCTTTGGTCAAGACTGGATAATATATATCAGGCTACCTAGTGGCCCAGATCTCAATAAACATAAAATCCCATTTACAATTCAGAAGTTGGTGGTGGTTTTGTGCCCTTACCCCAAAACTAAGCTTCATTGTCAGCTGCTTGGATGCCTGCCTAATCTGCAGTCTTCCAACACAGTATTACACTTGGACGCTGGTTTAACCCATTCAAATCTTAAATGCTGTGTTCCATCAAACCTTACAAGAGACAGTTACTAATTATGACTGATGAAGGAAAAGTCTGATGACTGGTCCCATTTATAGCACTTGCATGTGGTGTTCTGCACGTTGCAAGGACACGTTGACTATGCCTTGTTGATGAACACAATTATGCCACTCTGTGGCATTGTGACTGCCAAATATAGGCCTATTTTTAAACTCTCTGGTGCATGACAAGCACACAAAGGGCATGCTACATGTTTCCGGAGCCTTGCAACTTGTAACCGTGTGAGGGCAAGGAAGGGATGGCATGACTGGCACAGCAGGGGCAGCATTACCGTCTTTTTGTTCTGAGGACTGCAACATTTCCGAGTGAGCCTTCACAGCAGCAGCTTCCCCGTATCTCTGTTGCTTACTTGATTGGAAGACCAAACAAAAGATATCATATTCTGGGGCCGTATTACAGATGACTGGGCCAGCGCTAATTGTCACTGTGTGCCAGATTGTATGCCCAATGGCATTACAGAGGATCAGTCTGTAATGCGACGTGATGTTGGTGAAGACTTTGAACTCTGTGTTTATAAGCGTTTGCGTCTGTGTGCATATTGTATTAGCGCACAGACGCAAATGCACATAAGCACAGACATACTCTGGTGCACAACGATAATTAGCGCTGGCGCACTCATCTGCAGTACGGCCCCAGAATGTTTAATATACTGCTTTAGTTGATGGGCTAGGCGAATGTCCTTTTTCTCTCACCAAACACCTGACCCATGTATTCACTGAAGCACTACGAAGAAGAAATAAGGCTGCACTGCGCTCTGAAAAAACAATAGTCTAGCCTCACAAATCAGAAGTATAACTATACCCAAAGCAAGCTCCAGAAACATTTTGTATGCCTTGCAAAGTTGCAGATAACAGTTTCAGGTGTTCAGCATGTATTGTATTAAAAAGCACTCCTACCGAACTTGTGATGCTGTACCTGCCCAGACAGCCCACCACCCTGCCCTACCTGAACAAATGGAGCTCCAAGGCCATGCGCGTTGCCTGCTCCAGCTTTGCCAGGCCCAGTTTCACCTGCTGCTGCTGCAGCAGCATGGACCCCATGGTCTCGTTGCTGTCTTCCAGGGCCTCCAGCTGCTCAGCCAGCACCGGAGGCAGAAGGAAGGCAAAAACTGGATTATTTTGACCAGCGCAGCACCCTTACTTTGTGACCCTAAGGGCGCCATATTAGTTAAGGTACTTTCAACGCTGAAGATAATCTGTTTAGGATGCACCATCTTGGTTAAGGGATCGCAAACTGCGTAATCATGGTTGAGGGCTCACGAACCTAATACAGCGGCAGCAACACAAAACAAGTACTAGCGAAAGAAGCGAGACGGCTCTTAGCAGAGGCACTGTCACACAGAGGGCACACTTCATGCATTTAAGTTCACAGCATTCAGGCGAGCCACCACTATTTTATTCTCACCACTGACTGATGAGAGAAATGGGGGGTTGTGGGCTGGTAATGAGAGAAATGCAGGGGTGGGCTGCTGTACATATGAGCTGGGCTTTACATTTGTTGCACAGTGATAAAGCATGGCATGCCGCGCTGTAACGTTAAGAAAAAATTGTTCTCCCCAACAACAGATGAAGTATGCAAGCGGAAAGAAACTGTATTTAGGTGGTGCTCCTCTGTGAAAAACTGAAGTAAGGTATCACTGCATGAACCACTTAGGAGGCAACAAAGAAGAGCGACACTGAACTGAACCAATGTTAAGCAGCAGGCAGGAGCAAACTCCTTTATCAATATAACAGGTCTTCCAGACAGCACATGTGCGTTCCCTAGGCTCAACCTAAAAAGCAATACAACTATGTATTTTTTTTTCCTTTTGATATTTACACCTACAACAAGAAGCACACAAAGCAGTCCTATAACAATATGCATCTCTTCTATGATTGCAAGAAATTGGATTCATATTTGGGGTGGACAACTATACATCTCAATAAATATTCACAACTCGAGACAGCGTGGACCTTCAAAGTCACTAATTAACCTAAGCTCCACCCTCTGATAGGAATGGTGTAGATAAGACAGGCTTAATTTAGGGCAATGTGTGACTTATTTATCCACTGTCAGAACAGTAATAAAGTAAAAAACACCAAGCAATAAAAATACTAAACCGAATTATAAAAATAGAGTAAAATTTAATAAGCCAAATGACACCAAAATGAGACTGATCAATTAAGGGATACATCAGATTTGCATTTTAAAGATCAAAGTGATAATAGCACTGAAAAGGATTACACACCATTGATAGTCAATGGCCACAGTAGAGTTTTTCCTTGGGACTCAGTCTCTGAAATTGAAGTCAAAATCCTTCAGTGGGTCAAGCCCCCAGGCTGTATCCGACGGTGAGTTCCATGAGGCCCGGTACCTTATCGATCAAGGCCCACTGATTTGCTGCTGCGGTGAAGCTCCAGGTGGGAGAAACCACTTTCTTCACACCAGCATGGCTATGCCGTGGGTGGATAGAATGGGTTTGTATGTTCCGGTCCTCTTAAGAACTGGAAATCTAAAACCTTGTAGGTACCAACTTTTCAGAGGTGGTATGACAAGTGCAGTTAGACACAGCTCAGGTTTCCAGGACCTGAGAAACAGCAGTTGGGAGTCATCAGCAGGTATCAAGTCAGGTCCAGTTGTTATTGGTCAGCTGGGCACTTCATAGAAAAGTCCTCTTGCAGCTTGTTGTGGCCCTGAAGCTATACA